>NC_140987.1:372114728-374514728 GCF_052327205.1 Somniosus microcephalus
ACACATATGTTATATCAAAAGAAAGCTTATGATTAGGGGAGTGTCCTAGGCATATTTACTTTTAAAAAACATTCAAAAAACGTACAAAATCCGCTAATTAGCAGTTGACCAATCAGGGGAGTGTCATAGGCGTATTTGACCAATCAGGGAGTGTAATAGACGTAGTTGACCAATCAGGGGAGTGTCATAGGCGTATTTACTTTTTGAAAAACGTTCAAAAAATGTACAAAATAGCAGTTGACCAATCCTACCGCTCATTAGCTTTGAGTGACGTGATGGTTGACCAATTGGGGGGGCGCTTCATGGCGTTTGTGGGCAGGGCCTAATCCTTCAAACTGCTGAGCAGGAGCTGAGCTGAGGTGAGTGGCGGCCATTAAAGACCGGCCGGCCTGAAGCTAAAAAAATTGTAATGGAGGTGAGGAAATTGTTGATTCATTAGTATTGATTCAGGAATTTCTCTCTCTCTCTCTCTCCTTACCCCCTCTCTCTCTCTCTCTCCTTCCCCCCCTCTCTCTCTCTCTCCCGAAGCGGGAGCTCAGCTGAGGTGAGTCACGGCCTGAGAGCCCGGCCGGGCCTGAAGCGCTAGGCCGCGCACGGTCACCGCGGCCTGCCTCTACATCCTTCCCCCCTCTCTCTCTCTCGCTCTCTCCTTCCCCCCTCTCTATCTCTCTCTCTCTCCTTCCCCCCCTCTCTCTCTCTCTCTCTCTCTCCTTCCCCCCCTCTGTCTCTCTCTCTCTCTCCTGAAGCGGGAGCTCAGCTGAGGTAAGTCGCGGCCCGAGAGCCCTGCTGGGCCTGAAGCGCTAGGCCACGCACGGCCACCGTGGCTGGGCTCAATTTTCCAAGCCCTTCTCCGGGTGGGAAATTAAATGGTGGCCGCCCTTCTTCACCCGCAAAATCTCCCTCCGGCTCTCACCTTTTAGCGGGGGAGAGGCTGCTTTAAATTAGATCGTTCACTCAGTCGCGTCTCTCTTCAACTCTTTTATTTTTCTTCTCTCTGGCTGGCTGCGCGGGAAAACAGAGAACCACGCGGCCCGAGAGACAGCGAGCAGGGGAGCAGCGGTGAGGGCTCCGGCTCAACGGATCGGGCGCTCATCAGGGGTCGGCCCGCAACACATCGACCGGAGGAGCGGCGGCTCTTGCTCTCCTTCCCACCCCTCTCTCTCTCTCTCTCTCCTTCCCCCCCTCTCTCTCTCTCTCTCCTTCCCTCTCTCTCTCCTTCCCCCCCTCTCTCTCTCTCTCTCCTTCCCCCCTCTCTCTCTCTCTCTCTCTCTCCTTCCCCCCTCTCTCTCACTCTCTCTCCTTCCCCATCGCTCTCTCTCTCTCCTTCCCTCTCTCTCTCTCTCCTTCCCCCCTCTCTGTCTCTCTCTCCTCCCCCCCTCTCTCCTTCCCCCTCTCTCTCTCTCTCCTTCCCTCTCTCTCCTTCCCTCTCTCTCTCTCTCCTTCCCCTCTCTCTCTCTCTCCTTCCCCCTCTCTCTCTCTCTCCTTCCCCCCTCTCTCTCTCCTTCCCCCCTCTCTCTCTCTCTCCTTCCCCCCTCTCTCTCTCTCTCCTTCCCTCTCTCTCTCCTTCCCCCCTCTCTCTCTCTCCTTCCCCCTCTCTCTCTCTCTCTCTCTCCATACCCCCTCTCTCTCTCTCTCCTTCCCCATCTCGCTCTCTCTTCCTTCCCTCTCTCTCTCTCTCCTTCCCCCCCTCTCTCCTTCCCCTCTCCCTCTCTCTCTCTCTCCTTCCCTTTCTCTCTCTCTCCTTCCCTCTCTCTCTCTTCTCTCTCTCTTTCCCTCTCTCTCTCTCCCCTCCCCTTCCCTCTCTCCTTCTCGCTTTCTCTCTCTCCTTCCCACTCTCTCTCTCTCCTTCCCACTCTCTCTCTCTGCTTCCCACTCTCTCTCCTTCCCTCTCTCTGTCTCTCTCCTTCCCCCTCTCTCTCTCCTTCCCCCTCTCTCTCCTTCCCCCCTCTCTCTTTTTCACTCTCTCTCTCCTTCCCTCTCTCTCTCTCTCTCCTTCCCTCTCTCTCTCTCTCCTCTCTCTCTCTCTCTCTCCTTCCCCCCTCTCTCTCTCTCTCTCCTTCCCCCTCTCTCTCTCTCTTTTTTTCTCTCTCTCTCCTTCCCTCTCTCTCTCTCTCCTTCCCTCTCTCTCTCTCTCTCTCTCCTCCCCCCTCTCTCTCTCTCTCCTTCCCCCTCTCTCTCTCTCTCTCTCTCTCTTTCCCCCCTCTCTCACTCTCTTTTTTTCTCTCTCTCTCTCCTTCCCTCTCTCTCCCTCTCTCTCTCTACTTCCCTCTCCCTCACCTTCCCTCTCTCTCTCTCCTTCCCTCTCTCTCCTCCTTCCTCTCTCTCTCCTTCCCCCTCTCTCTTTCCCCTCTCTCTCTCTCTCTCTCCTTCCCCCGCCTCTCTCTCCCTTTCTCTCTCTCCTTCCCCCTCTCTCTCTCTCTCTCCTTCCCCCCTCTCTCTCTCCTTCCCCCCTCTCTCTCTCCTTCTCCCTCTCTCTCTCTCTCTCTCCTTCCCCCTCTCTCTCTCTCCTTCCCACTCTCTCTCTCCTTCCCCCACACAGACAGACAGACAGACGGACAGACTCATTGTAAGATTCACAAAATTAATATTGTCAGATAAGGGTCCTGTGGCAGAAGAGGCCTTGACTTTGAAAAGACTGTTTTAAAAGAAGCCCAGAAAAGGGACACATAAAATGGCCACCAGACTCTGTGACTAGCTTTCTGTACACTTTAAAATGGTTCCTGCAGTCCCCAGACAGCCTTTGTGGATTCAGCCCACAGTAAGTTCTAGAAGGCCGTTTTGGAGAAAACGAAACCAGACACAGCCACATACATATGGATTGGATGCAGATCCAGTCAGATCGGCCTGTAGATAAAGGCCATCTAAATGTTTACCCAGACAAAGGGAAACAGTTTTATATTCATAAGGGGAGCATCAAAGACCCATTAAAGACATCAAAAAGACATACAAAACACTACAAGGTCATTCCAGACCAGAGATGGCCATCACCGGCCATCCCGAAAGCAGTTTAAATATAATAACTACCCCGTTGTGATACAGGCCCACCAAAAGTTAAACAAAGACTAACCTTGATTTGGCGGGAGATAAAGGCTGCTTTGAGAAGTATAACTGGAGTCCCGGGTAGCCATCGGGAGCGAGCAGTGAGACGTGCTTTTGAGCTTGTCCTTTTGAGAGCCGTGAAGGAACGTCGATCCAGAGACCAAGAAAGTGATTTGGGTCTGTGTCCCGCCCCGGGGTAACCATCGGGATATCATCAACAAACCCCGTGCCGTTGACGAGACAAGGGACAGCAGCCCTACAGAAGAAATCTAGCTGAAAATGGTAATCAGCTAGACTCCGCGAAGAGACCTCTTCAGCCATGGTCAAACAGGTGGTCACCGTCCCCGCCGATGTCCAGGCCTGCCAGTGTCCAGCCTGTCCGTGACCTTCACCTCGAGGAAGAAGAGAGAGTGTCGCAGCCCGCAGCGCTGACCACGTGGAGACAGGACACCTGAAAGGATCAAAACACAGACCCGTTTCAAAACTCTATACTTTCCAACTGGATTGGTGAGCATGTTTCTGGCCCCTCACAATCTGATCTAGCTAGGCTTAGGGGGTGGGCATTTAAGGGGTAATGAATGCTGTCCCTCGATGTTCCGTGTGTTTCCCCATTTCATGATGGCTTTTGTAAAGTATAATATGCCTGTATCTATCTCAGTTAATAATGTATTATGAATTTGTTTTTCCCTCCCATGTACCCTTTTATTGACTTGCATTTGATTTGTTTTTCTCTATGTAATAAAATTTCATTTTGTTTCCATTAAACCTGGCCTATTGAGTATTCTCTACATTGTAGTTCCTGCATCCAAGGCCAGTGTCTAGAACCTAAGGGGTGAATGGGTCGAACCACTCAAGGTTTTACAGTGCAAGAGAGGCCTCTAGAGAGGGAAACCTCTGCAATCGAAAACCCCTTACATCATTGATATATATAGATAAAAATTATTTCTACTTTTTTCATAACAACATGCCCTCAAAAAACCCTCGGCACCGCCGGGCACTCCAGCTAGTCCTTTATAAAATACTGGTTAGACCTCTTATAGAGTATTGTTTAATTCTTGGCACCACACTTTAGGAAGGATGTCAAGGCCTTAAAGAGGGTGCAGAAGAGATTTACTGGAATTAATAGATTTACTAGAATTATTAGATTTACAGGGATGATGGACTTCAGTTATGTGGCGAGACTGGAGAAGCTGGGACTGTTTGCCTTAGAGCGGTGAAGGTTAAGAGGAATTTGATAGAGATGTTCAAAATCATGAATGATTTTGATAGAGTGGATAAAGAGAAACTGTTTCCAGTGGCAGAAGGGTCGGTAACCAAAGGACACAGATTTACGTGATTGACAAAAGAACCAGAGGCGACATGAGGAAACATTTTCTTTTACACAGCGAGTTGTTGTTATCTGGAATGCACTGCCTGAAAGGGTGGTGGAAGCAGATTCAATAACAACATTCAAAAGAGAATTGGATAAATAATTAAAGGAAAAAGATTTACAATTCTGGCCTCTTGCACATCCTCTATTTTAATCTCTCTACAATTGCCAGTTGTGCCTTCAGCTGCCTAGGACCTAAACTCTGGAATTCCCTCCTTAAACCTTTTCAGCTCTCTACCTCTTGCTCCTCCTTTAAGATGCTCCTTAAAACCTACATCTTTGACCAAGCTTTTGGTCATCAGTCCTAATATCTCCTTATGTGGCTTGGTGTCAAAATGTTTGCTTGATAACGCTCCTGTGAAGTGCTGTGGGACATTAAAGGGGCTATATAAATGTAAGTTGTTGTTGTTGTTACTGGGCTATGGGGAAAGATCAGGGGAGTGGGACTATTTGGATAGCTCTACCAAAGATTCGGCACAGGCACAATGGGGCAAATGCCCTACTTCTGTGCTGCATCACTCTATAATTCTATGATTCTAATTAGTGATAGGTTTTTAAATTGACTCTTTCTACCACATCCTTTAGAAATTATTAATTTGAAAATTCATTCGCAATAAAGGCAATATGAGAACAGCATAAGATTTTGAGACTGAATTAAACCATCATAATATCAAGGGGGTTCATAACGATTCACAGCCAGTCAAATTCTAAGTTAAACTTCAAATTAGGCAGATAACTAGGTATATTTTGAGTTGCTGTCTGTGTTTAATTGACTTCACAATAGCAACTGTAATACAGAATAATGCAAGATTTTGAGATTGAATTAAACTATCATAATATCAGGAGCATTCAAAATGGTTCATAGCCAGTCAAATTCCAGTTTAAACTGCACTTATTTTAATGCTGACATTGGTGGCATTGTCGTAAAGTAAACAAAGTGCTGATGCTGACTTTGAAGGCTCTGAGACCCAACTGAAGAGGTGAGTTTTTTAATCTTCTCTAAAGCTAAAGGCACTGGCATAACGTTTTGTGATTTTCTAACCCAAGCGTCTCATCCTGTCCAGATAGGTCAGTAAGTTACTTAGTGCTCACTGGCCTTACCCCACATGGAAAGTTGCTTTTCTGTTGTTGCAGAATCCACTGCACAATATAAATGGGGCACTTTCCACAGCTCTTGAGCTCTCAGGAAATATTGCAGAAACACCATTGGCAAGATAAAAAGCACGACATTTAAAATTACGCATAAAACTCACAGATATTTTTTTAATCTACACACCTTGAGCTCCAAACCTGCACTAGCAGCAGCAATACTGGCTCGCTGTTAAATCAGTCCATTTCTTTTTTAAATGCATCAACTGTGTACTTTCAATGTACTGAATACAATTTATTCTAAACTGATACTCCTGAACTAATGCATAAACCAAGGTGTCCTCAGCTTATAATTAAGGCCTCTACTTTATTCTATTCCATAACCTAAATATTTAATAATGAGCACTAATGTTTTAATTGTGGTGAAAATCTGTATCAGATCCAAATCCCTTCATTATACTTATCCGAGAGATAATTTAAATACATTATTTTGCAGTAACAATGTAAAACTATATTTCTGGATGGCAAATCTCCAGCCTAGTGTTTTAGTCTCAACATTTTTTGTTAATCAATTAAGTTGAACATACATATTACCAAAAACAGCAGTGAGTGAGTAAAAAACAGTAATTTACTTTAAAGACTTGTGATATTCATGTTCATGTGTTGTTGTCATTTAACATTGCAACTAAATGACAGCTTTGTTTCTTACTGCCAGGCATCCATTATCCTATAAAAATTGTATTTCTGTGTGGAATACATATTGGCCCAGAAATTCGGGTCTCCATGGGTGAGTACACACGGGGTACTCACCCGTAGGCCCAATAGAAGTGCCGGTTTCCTGCATGCACTGCGCATGCGCGGGAAACCGGTACTTCCGTTCCCCTGAACAAAGGGGTTCAGAGTTCGAATGCGTGCGTGGGAGAGGCTGCGCATGCGCATCGATCTTACGTTTTTTTTACAGGTTATCCCGGGAGGGTAAGTCTCCAGAAGTTAGACATTTAAAAAGCAGGCGTAAGGCCTGCTTTTTACAAGGTAAGTGTTGAATTAATTAAAATTAAAACATTTTTTCCACAGGTTTATTATTTTTAAATACTTTAAAGAAAGGTAAGTTTATTTTAAGCCCCGTTAGAAAATAAAATTACTTTTTTCAAAAATTTTAATTATTGTTTAAAATAGTTATTTCATGTAATTTATAGTTTATTTAAAAAATTTGATTTTTTAAAAATTTATTTGAAGATTTAGTGATGTTTTGGGGCCCGTAGTATTTCTAAGTTTTTACAGCACTTCCTGTCAAACATATGAATGGAGCATTCCCTGCTCCGATTGGCTCCCCATGGCCCACGTGATCCCAGGGGATGCATCGAACTAACTGCGCCCCTGGGATATGCAAGCACAGCGCGCCGGCAGCTGGAGCAGGCCCAGGATCGGAATTCCACAGGGGCCCACAGCTCAACGGCCGGCGCGCAAGGTAAGTGCAGGTCGGGGGCTTACAACCGCGGGAAGCCCCCGACCCGAATTTCTGGACCATTTAGGTAAGTCATCTATCAATGTTCACTGCACTTTTGATAAATTAACTTGTCCAGTTATGATCAGGCTCCAGGAAGTCCCCAGCAGGATAACTCTCAACTGTAGGCCTTCCTAGATTATATCAGCACTATGAACAAAGTTCAGCTCTATAAGTGTGTTACATGTTTGGAAACACAATGCTGTGATTTTTTTCCCCTTCAAATTACACAGTGCTTTGTAAGGGTAGTCTTTAACAATGTGTAACTTAATTAACTATTCAAATTAAACCCAATTAACTCTCAGTCTCCCATTATCAAAGTAATCCATGGAACCAACTCTAGTTAAAAAGTAATTAACTTTATTGTGAAATTAATGCACTAATAATTACCTAATTAAAAGCCAGTTAAATATCACTCTTCTGAAATGCTCAGATAATGGAAATTAAATGTAAACTTATGCTTTCAAACTAGGCATCTGCTATGCAACAGTAACACTTAGAAATCTAAAAATTAGTTTATATTAGAATACCTATCAACATTCAATTCAATAGCACATAACGTTCCTTTAATTTAAATTTATTTATCTCTTTTGCTTAATTTTTTCCTGCCAAAGTTCCTTCTCCCACACACAGATTCCTTTTATCCACCTTCAGCATTCTTTTCCTCCAGTTCCTTGATTTATGTACTTTGCTGCTTTTCTCAAGTGTTAAATAACCTTAGTTCCCTAACGATCCAGCCTTCCTGCCCCCTGTAGTGATCGATCTGTGAGCTGACTCTCTATTGCTTCTCTCTGATTGCCGTTCTAACCCAAGTTGCCCTTTTGGAGGAAGTTCTATTTGTTCACAACAAGATAAATACAGATGAGTTAGGCCATTTGGGTCAGCTTAGCTCATTTATTCAAAAGCTTACAGTTCATCCATCTGTCTCCTAAATGATTGCAAGGTATTTGCTCCGGTACCCTTCCCAGAAGTTAATTTCATGTGTTGATCACGATGGGGAGATAAACCTCATGACATCAGTCCTAAGTTTGCCATTTGACAGTTTTTTTTAAAATTTGTTCATGGGATGTAGGCGTCACTGGCAAAGCCAGTATTTATTGCACATTCCTAATTGCCCTTGAGAAGGTGGTGGTGAGCTGCCTTTTTGAACCGCTGCAGTCCTTGCGGTGAAGGTACTCCCACAGTGCTGTTAGGGAGGGAGTTCCAGGATTTTAACCCTGTGACAATGAAGGAACAGCAATATATTTCCAAGTCAGGATAATGTGTGACTTGGAGGGGAGCTTGGAGGTGGCGGTGTTCCCATGCACTTGCTGCCCATGACTTTCTAGGTGGTAGAGGTTATGGGTTTGGGAGGTGCTGTCGAAGAAGCCTTGGCAAGTTGCTGCAGTGCATCTTGTAAATGGTACAAACTGCAGACGCGGTGCGCCTGTGGTGGAGGGAGTGAATGTTTAAGGTGGTAGATGGGGTGCCAATCAAGTGGGCTGCTTTGTCCTGGATGGTGTGGAGCTTCTTGAGTATTGTTGGAGCTGCACTCATCCAGGAAAGTGGAGAGTATTCCATCCCACTCTTGACTTGTGCCTTGTAGATGGCGGAAAGGTTTTGGGGAGTCAGGAGGTGAGTCACTCGCTGCAGAATACCCAGCCTCTGACTTGCTCTTGTAGCCACAGTATTTATGTGGCTGGTTCAGTTGAGTTTCTGGTCAATGGTGACCCCAGGATATTGATGGTGGGGGACTCGGCGATGGTAATGCCATTGAATGTCAAGGGGAGGTGGTATACTTTCTCTTGTTGGAGATGGTCATTGCCTGGCACTTGTGTGGTGCCAATGTTACTTATCAGCCCATGTCTGAACATTGTCCAGGTCTTGCTGCACGTGGGCACGGACTGCTTCATTATCTGAGGAGTTGTGAGTAGGCTAATGGAGCGGTAATTGACCAGATTGGATTTGTCCTGCTTTTTGTGGACAGGACATACCTGGACAGTTTTCCACATTGTCGGGTAGATGCCAGTGTTGTGGCTGCACTGGAACAGCTTGGCTGGAAGCGCGGCTATTTCTGGAGCACGTCTTCAGCACAACAACCAGGATGTTGTTGGGACCCATAGCCTTTGCAGTATCGAGTGTGTTCAGACGTTTCTTGTTATCACGTGGCTTGAATCAAATTTGAACCAGTCTCAGAGTTTGAACCAGTGCTACTCTGTTTTGCAGTCATGTTTTGGCTTTCAGTAATGTTTTAAATGTATCTTTCCTACACTATTCATTATTTTCTCTACCTGTGTGATTTCGGGGAGAGAGTTCCAGATTTCCACTATCCTTTGTGTGAATAAATACTTCCTGATTGCACTCCTAGATGGCCTAGGATTATGTCCCCTTGTTCTGGATTCCAACATTAGTTGCCAATACAATCTTCTACTTTTGGCACCTTTGTAGAGCAGCACAAGTGAATTATTAGACAAAAGGTCATCGACCTGAAAAATTGGCCAGAATTTTCCCTACCTGCGTGGGTCCAGTGCAGGCGGTGGCCATGGCGGGTCACAACACCGTTGCTGGCTCCATCCCGCTCCACAGAACGTAATCATGTCAAGAGGGCTTATTAAGCCCGCCCTGCATGTTACCCAGCCCAATTAAATGGTGCGGGTCTGGTGACACGTTTTCAGCCACGATCTTTAATGGGACCTTGGCCACATTACATTTGAAGGTTAATGTAACATAGTGCTGTCAGTGCATTACAGCATTGGAGTGCTGCAAACACTTTGACAATGACTGCACAGAGGCAGAGGGCTGCACCCAGGTTCTCCGATGACTCCCTCCATATGCTTATGGAGGGAGTCAGAGCAAGCAGGGAGGTCCTCTTCCATTCCAATAGGCGGAAGAGACATCCCCAGCAGACTAAAGCAGTCTGATTGGAGATTGCAGAGGTCACCAGCAGGGATGTGGTCAGGAGGACCTGGGTGCAGTGCCGCAAACATTTCAATGATCTCATTAGATCAGAAAACGTTAGTACAAAGCCACACTGAACTTCATCCTGCTTTGCCTGTCATCACATCCCCATCATTCTGCCTTCCCAACCCTACTCCTGCATATCCTTACTCACACCAACATATCTTGCATGTGCACCCATCCTTCTCACTCTGCCTACATTATCACATCCCCATCTCATTAGCCACCCCTCACACTCACCCTCATCCTAGTGCAATCATACCAACTAACAACACACAAGAAGGCCACTTGGCTTTGGCACCCCACTCCATCATAGTCACCCTCTAAAAATCTAACCCATCCATTCCTTACACTCATTCCATTACTCTCACTCAACCTTCTCTTCTTTCCCTCCTTGTAGGAAAAGAGAGCCCAAAGTAAGAGGGAGAGAACCAGTGGTGGCCCTCCATCACTTGCACATTTTACAACAGCAGAGGAGACAGCTTTAGAAATATCTGGAGTTATCGAGCAGCTGGAGGTGGAAGACGGAGAGAGGGGGACATCTTAGCAGACTCATGACAGAATTACATTTCATACAGTTACATAGAGTCATAGAGTCATAATGCCACAGAAGGAATCCATTCGGTCCATCGAGCCCGTGTCGGCTCTCTGTTGAGCAATCCAGTCAGTCCCATTCCCCCTGCCCTATCCCCGTAGCCCTGCAAGTTCATTTCCCTCAAGTGCCTATCCAGTCTCCCCTTCAAAACATTGATAGTCTCTGCTTCCACCACTTCCATCGGCAGCGAGTTCCAGGTCCTCACTACTCGCTGCGTAAAAATGTTTTTCCTCACATCCCCCCTGTATCTTTTGCCCAAAACCTTAAATCTGTGTCCTTTAGTCTTTGTACCATCAACTAGTGGGAACAGCCTTTCCCCATCTAGCCTATCCAAATCCATCATAATCTTGTACACCTCTATCAAATCACCCCACAACGTCCTTTGCTCTAATGAAAACAAATCCAGCTTCTCCAACCTGTCCTTGTAACTAAGATCCCCCATCCCTGGAACCATTCTGGTAAATCTCCTCTGCACCCTCTCAAGGGCCTTCACATCCTTCCTAAAGTGTGGTGACCAGAAATGGATGCAATACTCCAGTTGTGGCCTAACCAGCACTTTATAAAGGTTCAGCATAACTTCTCTACTTTTGTACTCAATACCTCTATTTATGAAGCCCAAGATCCCATAAGTTTTGCTAACCACACCCTCAATATGTCCTGCCACCTTCAGGGATCTATGCACATTAACTCCCAGGTCCCTCTGTCCCTGCACACTCTTTATGCCTCTCCCTGTTTCTTCTGCCAAAATGCATCACCTCACACTTCTATGTATTAAATCCCATCTGCCACTTGTCTACCCATTTTGCTAGCCTTTCTATGTCCTGCTGCAGTCGATTGGTACCATAATCACTTTGCCACACCCCCAAGTTTGGTGTCATCGGCAAATTTAGAAATTCTACTCTGTATTCCAATATCCAGGTCATTTATTTATATATATATATATATATATATGTTAAAAGAAAGCAGTGGCCCCAGCACTGACCCTTGGGGAACACTACTGTCTACAATCCTCCAGTCTGAAAAACAGCCACTTGCTGTTTTCTATCCTTAAGCCAATTCCTTATCCAAACTGCCACTTACCCAACTATTCCATGAGCCTCAATTTTGTTAACCAGCCTTCTATGTGATACTTTGTCAAACGCCTTCCGAAAATCCATGTAGACAACATCCTTTGCATTCCCTTCATCAATCCTCCCTGTTACTTCATCAAAAAACTCAATTAGATTAGTCAAACATGATCTGCCTTTTACAAGTCTGTGTTGGCTCACCTTAATTAGCTTAAACCTTGCCAAGTGCCCATTAATTTTTTCCTTGATTATTGTTGCTAAAACTTTACCCACCACTGATGTTAAACTGACTGGCCTGTAGTTACTAGGGTTGTCCTTACACCATTTCTTGAACAATGGTGTCACATTTGACACATTCCAATCCTCAGACTCCTCCCCCTTATTTTGGGAAGATTGGAAAACCATAGCAAGCGCTTCCGTTATTTTCTCCCCCAATTCCCTTAGCAAACTGGGATGCAAGCCATCTGGACCAGGCAACTTATCCACTCTAAGCATATCCAGTCTTTCTAGTACATCCTGTCTATCAATTTTCACCCCTTCCATTGCTTCTACCTTTTCCACTTCTACCGATATTTTGTCAGCATACACCTCCTCAGTAAACACCGATATAAAGCACTAATTGAGTATTCTAGCCTTGCCCTGCACCTCTAAGCATCTATCACCTTCTTTGTCCCTAATAGGCCCCACCCTGCCTCTTACTACCTGCTTACTGTTTATATGCCGGTAGAAGATTTTTGGGTTCCCTTTTATGTTAACTGCCATTCTATTCTCATATTCTCTCTTTCCCAATTTACTTTCATCTTCACTTCCCCTCTCAACTTATTGTATTTGGTCTAGTTCTCCCTTGAAGAATTCACCTGGCATGCATCATACACCCTCAGTTTTGTTTCATCATCTTCTCTATCTCCCTCGTCATCCAAGGAGCCCTTGCTTTGGTTTCCTTACCCTTTCCTCTTGTTGGAATGTACATAGAACATAAGACGTAGGTGCAGGAGTAGGTCATTTGGCCCCTTGAACCTGCTCCGCCATTCAATAAGATCATGGCTGATCTGATCTTGGCCTCAACTCCACTGCCCTGCCTGCTCCCCATAACCCTTGACTCCCTTATCGTTCAATATCTGTCTATCTCCACCTTAAATATATTCAATGTCCCAGCCTCCGCAGCTCTCTGGGGAAGAGAATGCCAAAGATTCACGACCCTCTGAGAGAATAAATTCCTCCTCGTTTCCGATTTAAAAGGGCGCCCCCCTAGTTCTAGATTTTCCCATGAGGGGAAACATCCTCTCTGCATCTACCCTGTCAAGCCCCTTCAGAATCTTATACGTTTCAATAAGATCCCCCCTCATTCTTCTAAACTCCAATGAGTATAGGCCCAACCTGCTCAACCTTTCTTCATAAGACAAACCCCTTCACCTCCGGTACCTAGACTGTACTTGGAACATCGCCTCCTTAAAGATCGCCCATTGTTCCATTACATTTTTTCCTGTCAGTCTTTGGTTCCATTTTACCCTGGCTAGATCCTTTTGCATCCAATTGAAGTTAGCCCTATTCCAGTTTAGAAGTTCCATTCTAGAATGTTCCTTGCTCCTCTCCATTGCTAATCTAAATCTTATGATACGACGATCACTCATACCCAAGTGTTCTCCCACAGACACTTGGTCGACCTGGCCAACCTCATTCCCCAGCACCAGATCCAGCAATGCCTCCTTGCTCATTGGGCTAAGAACATACTGGTCAAGGAAATTCTCCTGAACACATTTCAGAAATTCCCCCCCTTCCTTTCCCTTTATCCTAGAATTATCCCAATTGATATTTGGGTAATTAAGGTCCCCCAATACCACTCTATAGCTCTTGCATATCTCTGTGATTTCCCTGCAGATTTGCTCCTCTACCTCCCTCTCACTATTTGGAGGCCTATAGAATACCCCCAATAGCGAGATAATACCCTTTTTGCTCCTCAACTCTCACCAAATGGATTCTCTCCTTGTCCCCTCAAGAACATCCTCCCTTCCCAAAACTACAATGTCTTCCTTCATCAGCACTACCACCCCACCTTCCATTTTCCCTTCCCTATTTTTTCTGAACACCTTGTACCCTTGAATATTAAGTGCCCAGTCCTCACTGTTTTTAAGCCACGTTTCTGTTGTTGTCACAACATCATATTGCCACACGACTAATTGTGCTTATAGCTCACCAACCTTATTCACCACACTTTGTGTGTTTACGTACATGTATTCTAAGCTCATTTTTTAATCTTTCATAGTCTTTCTTAGTCTGGCCTACATTAGTCACTCATATGGGGACTGATGTCAACAGCCAGTGAATGGTTATCATGTGCATAATGGAATCTGTACCCATTTTCATATGACATATCTAAAACATTTCTTTATTCTCCCACAAGTTCATCAAGAGGCCCCCCCACCCCCCACTGCCCAGGAGAAAGAGAAAGACAACTCCTCAGAGGTGCCTCCAGCCTCTGAGGGTGCACTGTCACCAGTCATAAGCACACCCAGCACCAGCACAGATACACACACCTGGGTGGGTCTCATGCGAGATAGAGTAGTGTTGTCACCTGGTGTCTCACATCTCACAAGTGAGCAAGAGCAGATGGTGAAGACAGGGACAGCAGTGGAGAGTCCTCGTCGGAGGGTGCAGGACCGTCCCAGCTCTGCTCAGCTGCATGCAGACGCTGAGCCTTGGGGGCCATACAGGAAGAGGGCGATCCTGGGCACAGGATTTGTGAGCACGAAGTCTGCAAATGTTCAGGGAATGGAGGAGTCTATCTCCAACATGAACACTACCGTGGCACAGGCGATGGCGACTTTCGGCTCTTCAATGGATCAGATGGCCACCTACATGGAGCAGCTAAAGGAGCACATGGTCTCTATGGAGAATAGATGGCTATCTATGGAGGCTGGATGGTTATGTATGGAGAATAGATGGCAGAGGCTCATACAATCCTTCTTCAGGAGTGATGTCTGTGCAGACATGGGTCCTCATGGTCACATTGATGTGCAGCAAGGTGCTCTCCAGCTCCTTGGCAACAGGGAAGTGAGCAGGCTGCCTCTACATCTGCTGAAGCTACAGGGCTAGCACCTTGTAGAAGCACGTGGGAGAGGAAGATGACACACAAGTAGATTCACAAAGGTAGCCACTTGGATATTTTATCCAATGTTTATGTAAAGTTTCCAGTAATGTGCTGTCAAACATAAAAATCTGTATTTTCAACACTTTATGGTCTTGGACAGATTTGTGTGCACCTTTGGAAGTGGCTTAGTGAGTTGCAGTGAATGGTGAGACACAATGCTACCTCCAGCAATGGCTTGGGCATTATAGGGATGCTTTATAGTGTTGGTGTGGGGTGGCAAATAGAGGTAAATGAATATGATATGATTGGGATTACGGAAACATGGCTCCAGGGTGGCCAAGGCTGGGAACTCAACATCCAGGGGTATTCAATATTCAGGAAAGATAGGCAAAAAGAAAAAGGAGGTGGTGTAGCATTGCTGGTTAAAGAGGGGATTAACACAATTGTAAGGAAGGATATTAGCTCTGATGATGTGGAATCTGTATGGGTAGAACTGAGAACTATCAAGGGGCAGAAAATGTTAGTGGGAGTGGTATATAGACCTCCAAACAGTAATGCGGAGGTCGGGGATGGCATTAAAAGGGAAATTAGAGAAGTGTGTAATAAGGGCACAGCAGTTATCATGGGTGACTTTCATCTACATATAGATTGGGCTAACCAAATTAGTAACAATACTGTGGAGGAGGAATTCCTGGAGTGTATACAGGATGGTTTCCTGGAACAATATGTCGAGGAACCAACTAGAGATCAGGCCATCTTAGACTGGGTATTATGTAATGAAAAAGGATTAATTAGCAATCTTGTTGTGCGAGGCCACTTGGGTCAGAGCGATCATAATATAATAGAATACTTCATTAAGATGGAGAGTGAAGTAGTTGACTCAGAGACTAGGGTCCTGAATTTAAATAAAGGATACTACGATGGTATGAGGCGCGAGATGGGAAGGATTGATTGGGGAATGTCACTCAAAGGGTTGACGGTGGATAGGCAATGGCAAACATTCAAAGATCGCATGGATGAAATACAGAATTTCATCCCAGTTTGGCATAAAAATAAAAATAAACAGGTGAGTCAACCGTGGCTAATAAGGGAAATTAGAGATAAAATAACATTCAAGGAGAGGACATATAAATTGGCCAGAAAAAGCAGTAAACCTGAGGATTGGGAGCAGTTTAGGATTCAACAAAGGAGGACAAAGGGATTAATTAAGAGGGGGAAAATAGAGTATGAGAGTAAGCTTTCAGGGAACATAAAAACTGACTGTAAAAGCTTTTATAGATATGTGAAGAGAAAAAAATTGGTGAAGTCAAGCGTAGGTCCCTTGCAGTCAGAATCAGGGAAATTTATAATGGGGAACAAAGAAATGGCAGGCCAATTAAATACATACTTTTGATCTGTCTTCACAAAGGAGGTCACAAATAACCTCCCAGAGATGTCGGGGAACATAGGGTCTAATGAAAGGGAGGAACTGATAGAAATCAGTATTTGTAGGGAAATGATGTTAGAGAAATTGACGGGATTGAAGGCCGATAAATCACCAGGGCCTGATAATCTACATCCTAAGGTACTTAAGGAAGTGGCCCTAGAAATAGTAGATGCATTGCTGGTCATCTACCAAAATTCGATAGACTCTGGAACAGTACCCATGGATTGGCGGGTAGCTAATGTTACTCCACTTTTCAAAAAAGGTGGTAGAGAGAAAACGGGGAATTACAGGCCGGTAAGCCTGACATCAGTAGTGGGGAAAATGCTAGAGTCCATTATAAAAGATGTAATAGCAGAGCACTTGGAAAACAGTGACCGGATCGGACAAAGTCAACATGGATTTACAAAAGGTAAATCATGCTTGACTAATCCACTGGAATTTTTTGAGGATGTAACTGGTAAAATAGATAAGGGAGAACCAGTGGATGTGGTGTATTTGGACTTTCAAAAGGCTTTAGATAAGATCCCGCATAAGAGATTAGCGTGTAAAGTTAAGGCACATGGGATTGGGGGCAAGGTATTGACTTGGATAGAGAACTGGTTGGCAGACAGAAAGCAAAGAGTTGGAATAAATGGGTCTTTTTCCGAGTGGCTGGCAGTGACTAGTGGGGTACCGCAGGGATCGGTCCTTGGACCCCAGCTATTCACAATATATATTAATGATCTGGACGAGGGAACTAGATGTAATATCTCCAAGTTTGCAGACAACACAAAGCTAGGTGGGCGTGTGTGCTGTGAGGAGGATGCCGAGAAACTCCAGTATGATTTGGACAGGTTGGGTGATTGGGCAGAAGCATGGCAGATGCAATATAACATGGATAAATGTGAGGTTATCCACTTTGGTGTCAAAAACAAGAAGGCAGATTATTATCTGAATGGCAATAGATTTAGAGAAGGGGAAGTGCAACGAGACCTGGGTGTCCTTGTGCACCAGTCGCTGAAGGTAAGCATGCAGGTGCAGCAGGCAGTTAAGAAGGCAAATGGTATGTTGGCCTTCATAGCGAGAGGATTTGAATACAGGAACAAGGATGTCTTGCTGCAGTTGTACAGGGCCTTGGTGAGACCACATCTTGAGTATTGTGTGCAGTTTTGGTTGCCTTATCTGAGGAAGGATGTACTTGCCATGGAAGGAGTGCAGCAAAGATTCACCAGGCTGATACCTGGGATGGCAGGAATGACGTATGAGGAGAGATTGGGTCGATTGGGCTTGTACTCGCTGGAGTTTAGAGGAATGAGAGGGGATCTCATGGAAATTATAAAATTCTAACAGGACTAGACAGACTAGATGCAGGAAGGATTTTCCCAATGGTCGGGGAGTCCAGAACCAGGGGTCACAGTCTAAGGATAAGGATTATGCCATTTAGGACAGAGATGAGGAGGAATTTCTTCACCCAGAGAGTGGTGAACCTGTGGAATTCACTACCACATAAGGCAGTAGAGGCCAATTCATTAAATATATTCAAGAAGGAGTTGGATATATTTCTTAAGGCTAAAGGGATGAAGGGATAGGGGGAGAAAGCAGGGACAGGGTACTGAATTTGGATGATCAGCCAGGATCACATTGAATGGCGGAGCAGGCTCAAGGGGCCGAATGGCCTACTCCTGCTCCTATCTTCTATGTTTCTATGTTTCTATGGTGCCAACCAGGCGCATCATGTGGCAGCCATATTGGTGTACCGCGTCAAGTTAACTAAATCTGGCTATGATGAGGCCATCTCTGACCTCCCGGGCAGCACTGTGGCCGAGTTCTGATACCCTGTGTCCTGTTCAGCATCAGGTGGTTGCGGAGAAGTTTGGTGGTGTTGTTGGTGCTGCTGGTGTGCCTGGTGCTGCTGGTGTTTGTTAAGTCTGTGTGTTATATTGAGAATTACTACACAGACCACAAGAGTAAACTTTAACAGGTCTTTACTAGTTGAAGGTCAGGGCGGAACTGCCCAAGAAATCATTACACAGCACTTATATACTGGTGTGGTCACCACCGGTATTACAGTATACAGCAGCCAAGATAAAGTAGTGCAACCCTTAAAATAGTTCTCTTAAAGGTGGAACGGTTACATACACTACAATCCTCCCTTTTTAGCTTAACAGTATATATTCCCCATTAAACATAACATCATAACATATATACACAGCTTTATGTAAAACAGTTCACAGATTCAGTCTCTCTGGAGGCCTCCTGACTCGGTCCGGATAACGCCTCGGTGGTGTAGTAGTTTTCGGTGGTGTAGTAGGTACTTTTGGCAAGGTCGATTCGGCTTGAATGCCAGTGTCGGGTTCATCTGATTCCAGTATCACCGGATCGGAGGTAGATACTATGGGTATCTCTGCTTCATCATTAGGCGTATAGAGTTGTGGAGTAGGTTGTCCCTTTTCGGATGACTCTATGATCTGGTCAACATGGCGCCTTATTATGCTTTCACCAATGTCCACGGTATACATCAGCGGTCCTAGTCGTTTGCAAATAGTTCCAGGCTGCCATTTCTCGGTACGGTAGTCCCGGGCCAAAACTTGTTGACCTATCTGGAAGGTTCTAGTTGGCCTTTCATTCATGCCTTGAAATTGCCAGTTCTCTACGTCCCTTCTGATGTTTGGCTTGATCAAATCCAGCCGGCATCTTAGTCTTCTATTGAAAAACATCATGGCGGGAGTTTGGTTTGTAACTGCATGTGTTGCATTCCTGTACGCCAACAAGAAGTTATCTACCTTATGTTGTAGATTTATGTCTTCATTACCCATGGCCTTTATGGCCTTCTTGAAGGTCTGGACAAACCTTTCAGCTAATCCATTGGTGGCGGGATGGTATGGGGCGGACGTGTAGTGCTTAACCCCATTGTTTTTTAAGAACTTCCTGAATTCTTCGGACACAAATTGCGGTCCATTATCAGAACAGATCTGTTCTGGCAGCCCATTCCTGGCAAATATGGTCCTTAATACTGTGATGGTTTTTTCCGTGGTGGTGGAGGACATCTTTATTACCTCCGGCCACTTGGAGTGTGCATCCACCGCGATTAAGAACATTGAGTCCATAAATGGACCAGCAAAGTCGATATGTACCCTTTGCCATGGAGATGAGGGCCACTCCCATGGATGTAGAGGAGCTTGTGGTGGGGCGTTTTGGACCTTCTGGCATCCTAGACAGCTCTTGGTTATTTCTTCGATGTCTCCATCGATACCTGGCCACCACACAAACGCTCTGGCTAGGTTCTTCATTTTCACTCCACCCAGATGCCCCTCGTGAAGCTCCTTTAGCACTTTATGCTGGAGTTTGGGTGGAATCACCACTCTGGATCCACACATCAAAGTTCCTCGGCACACTGACAGCTGTTCTCTTCTTTGCGAGAATGCTGGCAACAGTGGTTCGCCATGTGCTGGCCATCCCTTCACCGTTAAATCGTAGACTCGTGAGAGAGTCGGGTCATTTCTTGTTTCCTTTTCGATCGTAGAATTTGTTACCGGTAGACATTCCACTGTGGTTGAGTGGAACATCTCCACTGGGTCCACTGTAGGCGCCTCTTCTACCGTTGGCAACGGTAGGCACGATAAACTGTCAGCATTCCCATGCTGTTTTGATCCTTTGTATTCTATGTCATATTGGTGTGCCCCTAGGAAGAGGGACCACCTCTGTAGCCTTTGTGCTGTCATAATGGAAACGCCCTTTTTAGGGTTGAATATGGATACCAATGGCTGGTGGTCTGTCAGCAGTGTAAACTTCTGGCCCTGCAGGTAATGGTTAAACTTCTTTACTCCCCACACCAGGCTGAGAGCCTCCCTATCTATCTGAGCATAGTTACGCTCAGCGGAGGTCAATGATCTGGATGCAAATGCGACTGGCCTTTCCGAGCCATTTGGCAACTTGTGTGAGAGTACTGCTCCAATACCATAAGGAGAAGCATCACAAGCTAAACGAATAGGTAGCGTTGGGTTGAAGTGAGCCAACACTTCCTCTGAGGTGATCAATGCCTTGCTTTTGTGAAAGGCCTTCTTACAGTCCTCGCTCCACTTCCATGGTACTTCTTTCTGCAAAAGAGCATTCAGCGGGTGCAGCACCGTGGATAGATTTGGCAGAAACTTATGGTAATAGTTAATCAACCCTAGGAACGACCTCAACTGGGATACATTTTCCGGAGCGGGAGCCTTCACAACAGCTTCGATCTTGTCAGGTGACTTGTGCAGCCCCTCCTGGTCAATGACATGACCACAGTACGAGATCCGTTTCTGAAAGAACTCACATTTCTGGCGATTAACTCGAAGGCCATATTCCTTCAACCTGGTGAGCACCAGTTTCAAATTTGCAAGTTGTTCCTCATCATCATCTCCTGTAATCAGGATATCGTCCAAGTAACATTGAGTGCTTGGAATTCCCTGTAAGACCTGCTCCATGGCCCTCTGCCAAATTGCTGGAGCCGAAGCCACTCCAAAAACCAGCCTATTATATCGATACAAGCCTCTGTGCGTGTTGATTGTGAGATACTGGCGCGACTCTTCCTGAACTTCCATCTGTAAGTACGCTTGCGCCAGGTCTATCTTGGTGAAGTGTTTCCCGCCAGACAATGAAGCAAAGATATCCTCAATCCGCGGAAGCGGATATTGCACCGTGTGAAGCACCGGATTAACTGTGATCTTGAAGTCTCCACAGATGCGGACCTTCCCCGGTTCCCCTGGCTTGTTACTCGATGAACGCTTCATGACGGGAACAATGGGCGTGGCCCACTCACTCCAGTCCACCTTAGACAGTACTCCCGAACGTTCAAGCCCTTCCAGCTCAGCTTCCACAGCAGGTCGTATCGCATAAGGTACCGGTCTGGCTTTGAAAAATTTTGGGTTTGCGTGTTCTGCAATCTTGATTTTTGCCTTAATTCCTCTCAGTGTTCCCAGTCCCTGTTGGAACACCTCTTTAGCTTCATCCAATATTCTGGACAATCGTTCAGGTTTGACATCTTTGTTTCCAGAATCTACCGTTATTGCGTTTAGGGAGTGCCAGTCCATATTTATTTTTCTGATCCACTCCCGTCCCAGAAGTGGTGGACCTCCCTCAGGTAGTACATATAAGTCCATTCCTTGGTGTTCTTTTCCCTTGTGTATCACCTTGACTTTTATCTTTCCGATGGGGTATACTTTTTTGCCCCGTGTATGTCTGCAATACTATCTCCGTATCCCGTAGGGGAATATGTTTGAATAACCTTTTGTAATCTTGCTTATTCATGACCGTCAGCGCCGATCCGGTGTCCAATTCCATCTTCACTTGGACTCCTGCTATCTGCAGTGTGACCCAGATAGTTTGTCGGTCAGCTTCCTTACTCACGTTGTGAATTCTCAGACTACCCAGTTCCTTGCTGTTGGAGTCTGAATCCGAATTCTGTTCATCCGAACTCTTCTCAGCCACCTTATGTACCTTTCTGCACTTTTCCTGTGGTGACTTTTTGTTGCTGGTCTTCTTTCCTGACCGGCATACTTTAGCTATGTGACCAAGCTTGCCACATTTTCTACATTCCTGGTTTTTAAACCAGCATTGGTTCTGATCGTGTGTTGTCTTCCCACAACGATAACATTTCGTTGTACCCGAAGCCATTTGATCTACGCTGAGTACCGCTGCCTTCAGCTGCATTTCCGCGGTGCCTCTGGCTGCGGCTTCGTGCGATGCTGCAATAGTGACAGCCTTATCAAGTGTAAGATCATTCTCTTCAAGCAACCGCTTTTGTGTTCCTTCTTTCGATAATCCACACACGAATTTGTCTCTCAGTGCCTCTGTCAGGCTTTCCCCAAACTGACAGTATTTCGCTAGCTTACGCAGTTCAATTAAATACTCCGCGTTGCTTTCCGCTTTCAGTTGCGTTCTCGCATAAAATTTAAATCGTTCCGCTAACATCAGCGGTGTGGGGTTCAAATGATTCTTCAGGACAGCAACAATATTACCGAAAGTCTGATCCGCCGGTTTAGCTGGTGATAGAAGATGCTTCAATAGCCCGTATGTCTTCGCACCCATTGAGTTTAGTAAGGTTAGTGCTTTATCTTCATCTGATATTTTATTTGCCTTACAATATATCTCTATGCGTTCTACATACGTGGCCCAATCTTCAACATCGGGATCAAAATCGTTTATGTTACCATGCTTAGGCATCCTCGCAATCTTCTTGAGAAACAAAAGAATTTTTTTTTTTTTTTTTTACAAAATGGCGATTTCCCACGCTTGTCTTCTTCCCCCGCCTCCGAAAATGGCGGCTTCCCGCGTTTGCCTTTCTCCCCCACTGGCTGTAATGGCGATTGCCGTATTGCTGCGTTCGCCCTCCCCAGCGGTTTTCAATCGTGCCTCCCAGCCCCTCTTGCAGTCCGGTCCTTTCCCCCGGCTGCGGCTGAGTTCTCCGCGGTTTTTTTTCTTTTATTTTCTCCCGCGCCTTACGCTGACCCGGTCGCTGCGCCTCGCAGTCTCGGTAGCTGCCCGGCCTTTTTCACCGGTCGCGGTCGAGCTCTCTCTCGACGCTGTTGCGTCTCCCAGCCCGCTTGCAGCCCGGTCTTTCGCACCGGCTGCGTTTACAATCACCGCGGCTCCCATGCCTTACGCTGCCCCAGTCTCAGCGCCTCTGGCCCCGACTTCTGTCCGGCTCTTTTCCCCGGCCGTGGTCGAGTTCTCCGCCCTTATATACTCCGTTTTTCCCTCCCCTACTTCACAGTCAACGTTTCCGACTGGCTTCTCGTCGCTGATCGGTTTACCCACCACCGGGATAGAAGGGATGATCACTGCCTATTGCTGATGGAAAGCTTCGTGTCAGAATTCTTCCCTTGCTCTGCAGACCCGAGTCTTCTCTCAGCAGAATGATGAGGGCGGATGCCTCCTCTCGACGCCCGTTAAACTGCCTTGGATGTATCTCTGCCGCAGGGTAAGATCACACTCGTCGCCACTGTTAAGTCTGTGTGTTATATTGAGAATTACTACACAGACCACAAGAGTAAACTTTAACAGATCTTTACTAGTTGAAGGTCAGGGCGGAACTGCCCAAGAAATCATTACACAGCACTTATATACCGGTGTGGTCACCACCGGTATTACAGTATACAGCAGCCAAGATAAAGTAGTGCAACCCTTAAAATAGTTCTCTTAAAGGTGGAACGGTTACATACACTACAGTGTTGGGTCTCATCATGGTCAGATTCTGAGGACTAAGTTGAGAGAGTATAAATGGCACCCATGTTGATGGAATAGATGGCAGCTGAAGTAGAAATGACAGAAGCAATCTGTCAATGGTGAGAGAGGTTCTTCCAATGGGGTGACACTGAATGGAGGCTTTGCTGGAAAGACTTGCAGCCTGCAGAATCTGTGCTGAGAATGCGGTCAACAAAAGCTTCTGCCTGTGGAAAGTGATCAGCTGTCCAGTACATTTCATGCTGTCAACTAATCAGCTGGATCAATTGCCACTCAACTCCAGCCTTAGGTTGACAGACGTGGTTCCCAAGCAGCGTGGTTCCCGTGGCCATCCAGGTAAACTTAAAACGTAGGGGGAAAAAGGTGCTTACCTGTCTGAAAACAAGGTTATAATGATTTCAATTAGGTCGCCCACCTATCAGGACCCCGCCTCCGATGTGAGGTGGGACAGAAATGCGATTTTCCCCTAATTGGGCACTTGATTTCCAGCGTGTGGGAATCCCTGGCTCAATTAATCTTTTGATACTGAAACTAGCCTCCGATGATGTCATCTATGCAGCTGGATTTAAGGCCTGCAAGCAGCCTTGGTTCTTTTTCAGCCTTACAACTTTATCAGCATACTTCTGAGGGATTGCTACTGCAACTATGTCCAGCACCAGAACAAAGTGTGCACCCAGATTCAATGAGGCCTCCCTCCAAGCTCTGGTGGAGGGAGCAAGAGCAAACAAGGAAGTGTTCTTTCCTTCCTCAGGGAGGAAAAAGCCTCCACAGCAGACCAAAGCTGTGTGGCTGCAAGTGGCCCAGGAGGTGAATGCGATTTCAATGTGCAGCAGAACCTGGCTGCAGTGCAGAAAGAGGTTTCATGACCTTCTCCGCACAGGAAAAGTGAATATTCCATCTCCATGACCCTCAATCTGATCCCCATCAGCTCTCATCACCAGCACTCTGCTTTTTCAGCTTCCTCCTCCACATTCCACTTCACCCTTAGATCCCTGCACCCTTACCCATTCCCTCTCTCTGTATGTTCATATTCACTTAACTATTCGACTATGCAGCCCTCACACTACCTATCACTGTGATGCTATGACAACAACTTACAACACACAGGGAGGGCCCTTGGTCTTGGCACCAAACTTCATCTTTGTGTCCTTCTAAGCATCAGTGCTATGGATTCTCTACACTCACTCCTTCATTCTCACTCAAACTCCACTTGTGTTCCTCATTGCAGGAAAAGAGAGCTCACAATAAGAGGGAGAGGGTGAGGACAGGAGGAGGGCCACCCTCAATAGCCCAGCTCACCACTGAGGAGGAGGCGGCCCTAGAGATTGTGGGAGTGGAGGAGGATGCACAAGTGGGGGACGGACAGACGGGAGCATCAGAGCAAGCTGGTGACAGAATAGTTTTTCACTCTCATTGACATTGCATGAGTGACTGATATTGATTCTGATGCTCTAGCAGATTTACTCATGATCATCTGCATAATTCCATGTGCATGCAAAGTTTATCTCACATGTCTAGCTCTTTCCTTTACTCCCCCAGAGGACCATCGACAGCCCCCCTCCACACTGTCCAGGAGGAACAGCCTGAACCCCCAGACTCCTCAGAGGAAGCTGCAACCTCTGAGGGCGCAGCATTAGCAGAATTAAGCACACCCAGCTCCAGCGCATACCTCGGTGGGACCTTCTCGAGATAGAGTAGTGTTGTCACCTGGTGTATCACAGCCCACAAGTGAGCATCAGCAGATGGAGGAGACAGGGACAGCAGTGGAGTGTCTTCATCGGAGGGTGCAGGACTCTGCCAGCTCAGCTCAGCTGCATGTCGACCCTGTGCCTCCAGGTCCATCCAGAAGGAGAGCGGTGCTGGAACTCCAGGAACAGGTGCAGGAGTCTCTGGCAGGTTTTGTCTCCAGGGTCACTAAGAGTGTGGAGCGATTGGAGGAGTCCATCGCTAACATGAGCAGAGCCTTTGTGGAGGCATTGGTGCATGAACGCATCATCACGGAAAGGATGGCAACCTCCGTGGAAAGGACGGCTACCTCTGTGGTAAAGCTGGCTACCGTAGAGGAGAGGATGGCTAAGGTAGATGAGAGGATGGCTACGGTCATGGAGGAGCTTAGTCACCAGGGTCTTGAAAACATGGTCATTGTTCAAAATAGACTGATATCTCTTGAGGAGCGATGGTCAGCTATTGAGCAGAGAAACCAGACCTTCATGAAAGTCCTCTGCAGTGGGACTTCCAGTGCAGAAACAGGTCCTCCTGGCCCCCCTGAAGTGCAGCAAGGTGCTGTCAAGCCACTTGCTAGCTCTGAAGTGGGGCTGACCCATGAGAGGGATGTTGGTGGCAGAGAACAAGGAAGTGGGGGCTCCTCTCCAAGCGCTCACACAACCATGCCACTGCAGAACCCTCAGTCAGAGCCCACCAGAGTCCTCAGCCAACTGAGATCGGCATCTCAGCCCCTTCACAGCCGCAGAAGTAGCAAACTTTTGCTGAACCCTCACAGGCTCGCAACCCCAGAGGATGCCCGCCAAAGGTGTCGAAGCAGGAGCAGCAAGAAAGTGAGCAAGGGGCTTCCACATCTGCTGAAGCCACAGGGGAAGCACCACATAGGAGCAGGCCTAAGAGGAAGATAAAGCACAAGTAGTCACAAGGGTCTTCAATTGGGTGTTCTGTTGTGTTTATTTTTGATTTGCCATCTGTTGATTGCTGTGATAAAAAATTCTGATGGCAAACTGTTGATGTTGTGGCCTGCATCATTTCACAGATGGGAATTCCACATTGAGGTCTTAGGGCGAATTGCAATTGTCAGTATGGTGGTCAGGGTGATAGGAATCTGCAGATTCTTGGCCATTGTCAATGCTCTGGTAAGAAGGTACGAGGCAAAAGTGATTGATTGGCCAGGCAAAGCAAATTTGGCCAAGATGAGTGCGTCCCTTGCATCCCGGTCAGCAATGTGCTCATATGCTTCTGCCGTTGGTTGATGCGCCTCCGCAAGCTGTTCATTGTCACTCTCCTCCTCCTCCTCCTCCTCATCTGAGGAGGCTATGCATTGAGCCACTTGTACCTCAGGCATCTGCAAGCCACGATGCTGTACCATGTTGTGAAGTGCACAGCAGACCACGACGATTCTGGAGACCTTGACTGCTGAGTATTGCAGGGCTCCACCTGATCTATCAAGGCATCTAAATCACATCTTCAGCAAGCCGATGGTGTGCTTGATTATGGTTCTAGTGGAAATGTGGCTGGCATTGTAGCACTCCTCAGCTTCGTTGGATGGGCTCCTCAACGGCATCATTAGTCACGTCTTCAGGGGATAGCCCTTGTCTCCAAGTAGCCATCCGAAAAGTTGGTCTGGTGGACTGAAGAGCGGAGGCACACTAGACTGCCGCAGGATGAAGGAGTCATGGCAACTGCTGGGGTACTTGGCGCAAACATACAAAATTTCCTTCTTGTGGTCACACACCAGCTGCACATTGAGGGAGTGGAAGCCCTCGCGATTGACAAAAATACCTGGATTGTGATGGGGTGCCTTAAGGGCCACATGTGTGCAGTCAACAATGTCCTGCATCCTTGGAAAGCCTGCCAGATTAGCAAATCCAACCGCACGCGCGGTTACACTTGCGTGATCCTTGGAGAAGTTGATGTAATTGTACGTGATGGCAAAAAGGGCATTGGTTACCTGTGTGATGCAAGTGTGTGCAGCTGCCTGGGAGACACCGCTGATGTCTGCTTTTGATCACTGGAATGAGCCTGAAGCAAACAAATTGAGTGCGGTGGTGACTTTGACGGCCACTGGTAAGGGGTGTCCACCTGCTCCTCTGGGCTCCAGGTCTTGCTGCAGCATTGTGCAGATGTCACCCACTACCTCTCGTGAAAGTCTGAGCCTCCTTTGGCACTGCTGCTCAGTCATGTTGAGGTAGCTCATCCTCTGTCTGTAACCCCAGTTTTGGGGTATCTCCTGCAGTGATGTGCTTCCATGCGCTGGCGCCTTCTGGCCTGTGCAGCTTCAGGTGGGTGAACAGTAGCTTGGCGCTCCTGTTGTTGCTCCTGCTGTTGGTGCTGCTGTTGTTCAGGGTCCTGCTGCTGCCACGGCTGGTCTTCCTCCGAATCTGATGTCCAGGTGGAAGGGAAATAAATGGTTCCCATTCTTCTGGTATATACCTCAGTTGAGGAAGAGCTCAGTAAAGTTGGGGAAAGGGGTTTCCTAGGAGGTCACACTGGAGCTGGTTCTCAGGCTTCAAACTTCCACAACAATGGTTAGGCCTGCTAAAGTTCCCCCAGACCTGAGACAACAAAGTTCAGCCACCTTCTGCAAACTCCTTTTTAATGGTGGAGCTGCAGTTGTTAGTAAGCCATCCACTTGTGAGCCCGCCACGATTAACTGGCATGTTCCAAAGGAGACGTGCAGCATGCGGGAAAAGTGTTAAATTCAGAAAGGCCTCTCAAAATGGGATTATAGAAGCATTTAACTGGTTGTTAAGGGCCACAAGGGCTTATCCCACCTCTTGGAGGTGGGATGGAAACGGGGTCTGAAACCCCGATTCTGGGAAAATTGCTCGGAGGCGGGGTCGGATCCGTCCGCCATCTTTTGTGATTTTACCACCTCACACGCCTCCAATCCCGCCTCCTGGGCCTGGCAAAATCGAGGCCAGAGAGAATGTTTCCACTTGTGGTGAAGTACATAACTTGAGGCCAAGTCACCAAGAAATCAAATAGGGAGTTTAGAAGAAATTGTTTTACCCAGAGAGTTGTGAGAATGTGGAACTCACTACCACAAGGAGTGGTTGAAGCGAATAATGTAGAAACATTTAAAGGGAGGCTGGACAAGCAAATGTTGGTGTAGGGTTCTCAAAATTCCCACATTCCCCAAGAGTTGCTAAGAAAGGGACCCTGATTTTGGACAAGTTATTAAAAAGGGTACCCAAAAGAAAATGGCTTCTGAAACCTCATGATAGAAGCCTGCAGGATTTTAAACAGCAAGGCCCTGGAAAAGCAGGCCCATTCAAAGCTTTGAAAAGAAACCTGACATGCATGGATCTGTGAAAGTCTTTGTCATTTCTAAAGCCAGACAGCTAGGTAAACACAGAATATGCATTCTTCATCTTGAAAACAGATCAACTCAGGATAGACCTAACCTTGAGGCCATTAACTTTCTGCATAAATAATCGGTAACAGCTCAAAGTAGCTACCAAGCCAGGAAAAGATGATTAAAATTCATAAATGACAAACGGCCAGGATATTGAAGCCGTTAAGCAAGGAGACAACCGCCCCAAAAGCAGTTAAAGTGAATGACTGTAATCACTTTAGACGAGCCCGCCAAAATTAAACAAAGGACTCGACCTGATTTGGTGCGCAGATAAGGGAATGAAGGACCTGTATAATTGTAGGCCCACCGGCAGCCAAGGTCTCTTCTCTTCTCTTCTCTTCCCGCTCTAACACCGAGGACACCCACCATTTCACCGGGGCCAAACGTTCAGCACGGCAGAAGAGGGCCAGACATCGGGGCACGAAAAAGAATAGAGCCAAATAGCAAGATCAAGGTAACAACTGGGGACAACTAGGCCGCAACCGCAGCCTTACACGACCAAGCCGACCCCGAAGGCCACCAACTGAGCCCAGCAGCAACGAAGCTCGATGACCAAACCACCACAAGAAGAACAAAACCCGAGGTTTCCACTCTACAACCTAAGGTATCCAACAAAAGACTTTACTGTTCCTATTTCTGCCAAAAGAAAAGGGGACTTACCAGACAAATCCATGACCGTGCCCTTACCGCATCAGTAGACTCAACCCAACTGAGGGACCTTGGCAGTTCCCAAGACTGAGACCACGTGGGGACGGCAGGCCCCAAAGGACACAAAGAGCGAACCCCAAAACCGCAACCGGCTTAATCGACAGGTTTCGAACTGTCAAGGAAACCCCATTGGTGAGCATAAATCCCTGGCCCCTCTTAGCTCAATCTAGTTAGGTATTGGAGGTGGGACAAGGGCAGGGGGATTATTAATGTGATTGTTCCCTCGTTGTGCCGTGTGTTCCCCATGCCCAACTAAGTGTAATTTTATATGCCTGTAATTATTCTAGTTTGAAATATTGTTGTGCCTTTAATAAAATCACGGATTTTTGGATTAAACCAGTTGTCTACTCTAATTCTGCATCACCGCCTGTACCTAAGTCCGGTGTCTGGAACCCAGGGGTATGGGAGCGATTCAAACCGCTCAGAGATAGTCAGGGGCAGAGCTGACTGGGCACACGCCACCCACTACAAGGGAGAAGGGTATAGAGGGTTATGTTGACAGAGTTAGATGAGGAAAGACAGGAGGAGGCTCAAGTGGAGCAATAACGCCGGCATAGACTGGTTGGGCCGAATGGCCTGTTTCTGTGCCGTATATGTAGTGTCCGAGTATCAATAATACACGGACAGCAGGAGAACAATAATAACAGGTATTTACTGAACAGAGGGTAACTTAAGACTGAAGTACAGAAGCCTGCTATGGCTTTATATACAGGGGTGGTCACTGCCGGTACTGCAGTATAGAATCAGTTCTTCTCTTAAAGGTACATACACAACAATTCCTCCCCTTTTAGATAAACAGTACATAACATTCATTTAACAACTGAATAATAACTAATTACAATTACAATTTTCTCTGTACTATATACATCAACTGAAATAATCATTTATAAGTTCAGTCTTTGAGGAGGCTTCCTGATCCTGACTGGATAGCGCCTTTACATAAGAACATAAGAAATAGGAGCAGGAGTAGGCCAATCGGCCCCTCGAGCCTGCTCCGCCATTCAAAAAGATCATGGCTGATCTGATCCTAACCGCCAATCCACTATCACAGAACCATCTCCTGAATCTAACCGAATTAGACACACGAAATAGGAGCAGGATCAGGCTACACGGCCCCTGGGCCCGCTCCGCTACCCACAGGGCCATGACCGATCCGAACCTAGACTCATGTCCAAATTCCTGCCCGCTCCCCGTAACCCTTAATTCCCTTTACTTCTAGGAAACTGTCTATTTCTGTTTTAAATTTATGTAATGATGTAGCTTCTACAGCTTTTTGGGGCAGCATATTCCATGGACCTACCACCCTCTGAGTGAAGTAGTTCCTCCTCATCTCAGTTTTGAAAGAGCAGCCCCTTATTCTAAGACTATGCCCCCTAGTTCTAGTTTCACCCATCATCGGGAACATCTTCCCCGCATCCACCCAATCCGACCCCTTCACAATCTTATATGTTTCAATAAGATCGCCTCTCATTCTTCTGAACTCCAATGAGTAGAGTCCCAATCTACTCAACCTCTCCTCATATGTCCATCCCCTCATCCCCGGGATTAACTGAGTGAACCTTCTTTGTACTGACTCGAGAACAAGTATGTCCTTTCTTAAGTATGGACACCAAAACTGTACGCAGTATTCCAGGTGCGGCCTCACCAATACCTTGTACAACTGAAGCAATACCTCCCTATTTTTATATTCTATCCCCCTAGCAATGAAAGCCAACATTCCATTGGCCTTCTTAATCACTTGCTGCACCTGCATACTAACCTTTTGAGTTTCGTGCACCAGGACCCCCAGATCCCTTTGTACTTCAGTACTTTCCAGTTTCTTGCCATTAAGATAATAACTTTCTCTACGATTTTTCCTGCCAAAGTGCATAACCTCACACTTTCCAGTATTGTATTCCATCTGCCAAATCTCTGCCCACTTACTTAGCCTGTCTATGTCCCCTTGCAGGTGTTTTATGTCCTCCTTACTCACTACTTTCCCTCCCATCTTAGTATCATCTGCAAACTTTGATATGTTACACTCGGTCCCCTCCTCCAAATTGTTAATATAGATTGTAAAGAGTTGGGGACCCAGCACTGACCTCTGCGGAACACCACTAGTTACTGATTGCCAGTCTGAGAATGAACCATTTATCCCAACTCTCTGCCTTCTGTTAGATAGCCAATCCTCTATCCATGCCAGAATATTACCTCCAATCCCGTGATTTTTTATCTTAAGCAATAATCTTTTGTGTGGCACCTTGTCAAATGACTTTTGGAAGCCTAAATACACGACGTCCACTGGTTCCCCTTTATCCACCCTATATGTTACTTCCTCAAAGAACTCCAGCAAATTTGTCAAACATGACTTCCCCTTCATAAAACCATGTTGACTTTGTCCTATTAAATTATGATTATCCAAATGTCCTGTTACTGTCTCCTTAATAATGGACTCCAAAATTTTACCTACCACAGATGTTAGGCTAACCGGTCGAAAGTTTCCAGCCTTCTGTCTACTGCCCTTTTTAAATAAGGGTGTTACATTAGCAGTTTTCCAGTCTGCCGGGACCTTTGCCGAGTCCAGGGAGTTTTGGAAAATTTTACCAATGCATCCACAATCCCTACCGTCACTTCCCTCAAGACCCTAGGATGTAAGCCATCAGGTCCAGGTGATTTATCCGCCTTGAGTCCCATTATTTTACCGAGTACCACTTCCTTAGTGATTTTGATTGTGTTTAGCTCCTCCCCCCCTTTAGACCCCTGTTTGTCCAGTGTTGGGATATTCTTAGTGTCTTCTACTGTAAAGACTGATATAAAATATTCATTCAGTGTTTTTGCCATCTCCATATTTCCCACCATTAATTTCCCAGTCTGATCCTCTAATGGACCAACATTTACTTTAGCCACCCTTTTTCTTTTTATATAACTATAAAAACTCTTACTATCTGTTTTTATATTTTTTGCTAATTTACTTTCATAATCTATCTTCCCTTTCTTAATCAATCTTTTTGTTATTTTTTGTTGTCTTTTAAAGTTTTCCCAATCCTCTATCCTCCCGCTAGATTTGGCTACCTTATATGCCCTTGTTTTTAGTTGAATACTATCCTTAATTTCTTTACTTAGCCACGGATGGCTGACTTTTCTTTTACACCCTTTTCTTCTCAGTGGAATATATATTTTTTGGAAGTTGTAAAATAACTCCTTAAATGTACACCACTGATCATGTATCATCTTACCCTTTAATCTATTTTCCCTGTCCACTCTACTCAATTCCGCTCTCATACCTTCATAGTCTCCTTTATTCAAGCTTAGCACGCTTGTTTGAGATCCAACCATCTCACCCTCTAATTGAATATGGAATTCAACCATGTTATGGTCACTCATTCCAAGGGGATCCTTTACTAGGACATTTTTAATTAATCCTGTCTCGTTACACAGGACCAGATCCAAGGTTGCTTGCCCCCTGGCCGGTTCAGTTACATACTGCTCAAGATACCCATCCCTAATACACTCAATGAACTCATCCTCAAGGCAGCCCTGCCCAATTTGATTTGTCCAATTAATATGATAGTTAAAATCCCCCATAATTATAGATGTTCCCTTATTACAAGCCTCAACTATTTCCTGATTGATACCCCGTCCAACAGTGTTGCCACTTTTCGGAGGCCTATAGGCTACGCCCACTAGTGTTTTTTTCCCCTTATTATTCCTTACCTCCACCCAAACTGTTTCATTATCCTGATCTTCTAACCCAATATCATTTCTCTGTATTACAGTGATTCATTCCTTTATTAACATAGTCACCCCACCTCCCCTTCCTTCCTGCCTGTCCTTCCTGATCGTTAAATAACCTGGTATGTTTAATTCCCAGGCATTGTCACCCTGCAGCCATGTTTCTGTAATGGCCACAAGATCATACCCATATGTAGTTATTTGCGCCATTAACTCGTCTATTTTGTTACGAATGCTACGTGCATTCAGATAGAGAACTTTCAAAGATGTTTTGTGACACTTAGTTCCTGCTTTTGCCCTTTTTATTACTTTACCTTTTACTCCATACCTTCTGCCCCTTCCTGACACGCTCTGGTTTTTAATTTCCCCACTGCTACCTAAGTCTATGACCTTCTCTGTTGTCATTTTTATTATTTGCTCTCTAGGAACCTCCCCCCCACTAGTTAGTTTAAAGCCCTCTCTACAGCCCTAGTTATATGATCCGCCAGGACTCTAGTCCCAGCACTGGCCAAGTGAAGCCCATCCCAATGGAACAGCTCCCTCCTGCCCCAGTACTGGTGCCAGTGTCCCAGGAAGCAAAACCCATTTCTCCCACACCAGTCTTTGAGCCACGCATTTAACTCTCTAATTTTATTTGTCCCAGCCAAATTCGCTCGTGGCTCAGGTAATAATCCAGAGATTATTACCCTTGTGGTTCTGCTTTTTAATTTGACCCCTAGCTGCTCAAACTCCCTCAGCAGAACCTCCTTCTTTGTCCTATCTATGTCGTTGGTACCAACATGGACCACAACAACTGGATCCTCCCCCTCCCACTCCAAGTTTCTCTCCAGTCCAGAGGAGATGTCCTTAACCCTGGCAACAGGCAACACAGCCTTCGGGACTCTCGCTCTCAGCTGCAAAGAACTCTATCTATCCCCTGAACGATACTATCCCCTACCACTACAACATTTCTTTTAAATCCCCCCACTTGAATGGCCCCCCACTCCATGGTGCTGTGGCCAGGTTGCTCATCCTCCCCGCAGTCCCTGTTCCCATCCTCACAGGGAGTAAGAGCCTCGAACCTGTTGGACAAGAGCAAGGGCTGCGGCTCCTCCAACTCGTCTTATGTTTGGTTTGAGCAAATCCAGGCGACATATTAGCCTTCAGTTGAAGAACATTATGGCTGGAGCTTGGTTGGTGACTGCATGTGTCGCATTCCGGTAAGCAAAGAAGAAATTATCCACCTTGTGTTGTAGTGGTATGTCGTCGCTATACATCGCATTTATTGCCTTTTTAAAGGTCTGAACAAACCTCTCAGCCAATCCATTTGTGGCTGGATGATATGGGGCAGATGTGTAATGCTTCACCCCATTATTCCTCAGAAACCTCCGGAAATCCTCTGACACAAACTCTGGCCCATTGTCGGAGCAAATCTGTTCTGGCAAGCCATTCCTGGCCAAGATGGTCCGTAGGACTGCAATAGTTTTCTCCGTGGTGGTGGAGGACATTTTGATGACCTCTGGCCATTTCGAATGGGCGTCCACAGCGATTAGGAACATTGAGTCCATAAATGGACCAGCAAAATTGCCATGGAGATGAGGGCCACTCCCATGGATGTAGCGGGGCCTGTGGTGGAGCGTTTTGGACCTTCTGGCATCCTGTGCATCTCTTGGTCATATCCTCGATTTCTTTATCGATTCCCGGCCACCACACAAACGCCCTGGCTAGGCTCTTCATTTTCACCCCTCCCAGATGACCCTCATGAAGCTCATTGAGCACTCTATCTCTCAACTTGGGTGGAATTACCACTCGGGATCCACACATCAAGGTCCCCCGGCACACTGACAGCTGTTCTCTCCTTGGCGAGAATGCTGGCAACAGTGAGTCGCCATGTGCTGGCCATCCCTTCACTGTCAAATCATAGACCCGAGAGAGTGTCGGATCATTTTGGGTTTCCTTCTCTATACTTGAGTTTGTAACAGGTAGACATTCGACTATGGTCGCATGGAATATCTCAACAGGGTCCACTGCAGGTGCTTCCTCTACCATAGGCAACGGTAGGCACGACAGCCCATCAGCATTTCCATGCTGTTTCGTACCCTTGCACTCTATGTCGTACTGATGTGCACCTAGAAAATGTGACCATCTTTGCAGCCGTTGCGCCGTCATCACCGAAACGCCCTTCTTTGGGTTAAAAATGGAGACCAGGGGCTGATGATCAGTCAGTAGGGTGAATTTCTGCCCGTGCAGATAGTGATTGAACTTCTTCACCCCCCCACACCAGGCTGAGGGCCTTCCTGTCAATCTGGGCGTAGTTATGCTCGGCTGAGGTTAACGAGCGCGACGCAAAGGCTATTGGCCTCTCTGAACCGTCAAGGAATTTGTGTGACAGCACCGCTCCGATGCCATAGGGAGACGCATCAAATGCTAACCAAATCGGTAGTGTTGGATTGTAGTGGGCCAATACTTCTTTTGAAGTGATTAGGCATTTACATTTCTGAAAGGCACGCTTACACTCATCACTCCATTTCCATGTTACTCCAGTTTGCAGCAGGGCGTTCAGTGGGTGCAGAATTGTAGATAAATTTGGCAAGAACTTATAGTAGTAGTTCACCAACCCGAGGAACGACCTCAGTTGCGACACATCTTCCGGTGCTGAAGCCTTGACTGCACCCTCAATCTTGTCCGGCGACTTATGCAACCCTTCCTCATCAATCATGTGGCTACAATACGAGATTTGTCTCCTGAAGAACTCGCATTTGGGGCGGTTGGCTTGTAGTCCATATTCCTGTAATCTAGTGAGCACCTGCTCCAGGTTGGCAAGGTGTTCACTGTCATTTTCGCCCGTAACCAGGATGTCGTCCAAATAACACTGGGTCCCCGGGATCCCTTGCAGGACTTGTTCCATCGCCCTCTGCCAAATAGCCGGGGCTGATGCTACCCCGAACACCAGTCGATTGTACTGGTAAAGGCCTTTGTGAGTGTTTATCGTGAGGTATTTCCTAGATGCTTCATCCACCTCCATTTGTCGATACGCTTGGGCCAGATCAATCTTTGTAAAGCGTTTCCCTCCAGATAGTGAGGTGAAAATATCTTCTATCCGTGGAAGTGGATATTGTACTGTGTGCAGGACTGGGTTCACAGTTACCTTGAAGTCCCCACAGATGCAAACCTTCTTCGGCTCCCCAGGCGTGCTGCTCAATGATTTCTTCATTACAGAAATGATGGGTGTGGCCCACTCGCTCCAGTCCACCTTGGACAGCACACCCGAATGCTCCAGACTCTCCAGCTCTGCTTCAACGGGTGGGCGGATCGCGTAAGGTACCGGTCTGGCCTTAAAAAATTTTGGGTTTGTGTTATCTTCGATTTTTATTGTTGCCGTTACTCCTTTTAGAGTCCCAAGTCCTTGTTGAAATACCTCTTTCGCGTCAGTTAGAATTTTTGACAGTTGTCCAGGTGTGACGTCATCATCCTTTTTGTCGGTCACAGTTAGCGCCTGAATGGAATGCCAATCCAATTCTATTTTTCGGATCCATTCACGTCCCAATAATGGTGGTCCTCCATCTTGTAGTATATATAGATACAGTTTCTGTGTTTCCTTGCCGTTGTATTTAAATGGCACCCTTATTTTTCCTCTGGGGTAGACTTTTTGCCCCGTGTATGTCTTCAATACAATGGACGTGTCCTTCAAGGGTATGTGTGAGAATAGCCGCTCATAGTCTGGTCGATTCATGACAGTTAGGGCTGATCCTGTGTCCAATTCCATCTTTACTGGGGACCCTGCTATCATGAGGGTTGTGATAAAAATGATAACTTCCGGGAAGTTATGTCATCACTTCCTGTGAACTATGAACTATGAACTGTGTACATACCTCACTTCCTGTCATATGTCACTTCCTGTTGGACTGGTATAAATACTGGTCTGTTCAGTATTGTAAGAGGCTTCTACCAGAGGCATAGTAAAGACCTCTCGTGTATATAGTGTGTTTATAAGTTACTTAAAGCTTACTTTAAAGTTACTTGATGGTAAGTCTCCTTTTTCTTACATCAATTTAAGTAACTTAGTATTTACACTGACAAATACTAGACCTTCAGACAAACTCGGAAGTTAAGGATCCAGGGAACCACCCATCATGGAGAAAATCCTTAGACCTATTCGTCTGGACTTGGACCCGAATACACCAGCAGCTGGCAGGGTATGGAAGCATTGGTATCGTACTTTTGAGAATTTTCTGGATGAATGTAAAGCGGATGCTCCTGCTAAATTGAAGATACTTGTCAATTATGTGACCCCAAAAGTGTTCGAATATGTTGATGACTGGGATAATTACGAAGAGGTGATTCGGGCACTTAAGAAACTGTATGCGAAGACCCCAAATGAGGTCTATGCTAGACATCTACTGGCCACAGCCCGACAAGGGCCAGGGGAATCAATTGACGAATTCCTGCAAGAACTTCGCAGGCTCAGCGTAGATTGTAACTTTCAGGCAGCCTCAGCTGAGCTGTACCGCCAAGAAATGATTTGTGATGCTTTCATCTGCGGGATTGCCTCTCCATTTATACGCCAGCGTCTACTAGAAAGTAAAACACTTGAGCTACAAAAAGCTTTTGACCTAGCTTGTTCACTGGATTTGGCAAAGAGAAATGCAGACCTCTATCAGCTGCCCAGATCTCGATCTGCTGCTGTAGCTGCAACCAGACAATTCAAGCGGTCTCAGGTGAACCCTATCATGGGGGAATCTAATTCTGATAATTCTGATGAAGAAGAGGAGGACGACCCCACTTTAGCAGCCTCTTGGCAATCTAGGAAGGAATACTTCTTTTGTGGAGATGCTTTTCACCCTAGGAAAACCTGCCCTGCTCGCAATGCAATCTGCAGTTATTGCGGGAAAAAGGACACTTTGCTAAAGTTTGCCTATCAAGGGCCTCTACGAGGGCCAATCCAGCTAAGGCCTACCGAACTGCCCCAATTAGGGCCTATCAAGATGCTCCAGCTAGGACCTATCAAGCTTCCTCTCGAGCTCTCTCCCGAAGAAGCACACCGAGAGTTTTAGCCACTCTCTGTGCAACGACACCAATTACAGCTGCTTGCCCACAGAACCTGTCTCATGCAGCCACAAAAATTTCAATTAAAGGGCATACCTTAGATGCCTTAATTGACTCAGGAAGTACTGATAGTTTCATTAAGGAACAGATTGTTGCGAAACTGAAACTACATGTCTTCCCATCGGACCAGGCAATTGCGATGGCCCAGTCATCACTTAATACCAGAATCTCCGGCTTTTGTGTTGTTGATATGACACTTCATGGTCGTATGTATCCCTCCACCCGACTTTCGGTGCTCAAGGACTTATGTAGTGATCTCCTCTTAGGGCTGGACTTCCAAAAACAGCATAAGAAACTCACCATTGAGTTTGGTGGATCCAAACCCGGACTTACTATTTCTAATATACCGTCTAAATTACCATTTTGTGCATTATCAGCAGCTTCACTTGATGAACCCTCATTATTTGCCAGTATTCCGCCTCAATGCCAACCGATAATAACGAAATCGCGGCGCTTTAATCAGGAAGACCAATCTTTTATTGCGGCTGAAATCTCTCGACTTCTAGCAGAGGATATCATTGAACCATGTTCGTCGCCCTGGCGGGCTCAAGTCGTCATTGTCAAGAACCCTCTAAAACCTCACAAACAGCGACTATGCATCGATTATTTGCAAACCATCAATCAATATACCGACTTGGACGCCTACCCATTGCCACGCATTGATGATATGGTTAATAAACTGGCCGAATACAAAGTGTTCTCAACTTACGATTTAAAAAGTGCCTATCATCAGTTACCCTTGAAGGTCTCAGATAAGCAGTACACAGCCTTTGAGGCCAATGGACGGCTGTACCAATTTCGTCGCCTCCCATTCGGGGTTACTAATGGAGTGGCTGTCTTTCAACAGGCAATGGATGGCCTGGTTAAGCAGGAAAACCTAAGGGACACTTTTCCCTATCTTGATAACATTACCATTGCAGGTCACGATCAACAGGAACACGACTCCAACCTCCAAAAATTTCGGGATGCCCTCCATCGCCGTAATTTGACCCTGAATGAATCCAAATCTGTTGAGTCGCAACCGACCATCAACATCCTTCGCTACTGCATAGGCAATGGTATCATTAAGCCAGACCCAGAAAGACTTCGCCCGCTCCAAGAGCTCCCGTCACCTAAGAATCCGGCTTCTTTACGTCGGGCTCTCGGTCTGTTTGCATACTACGCTAAATGGATTCCTCATTTTTCGGACAAAATCCAACCCTTGCTGCATGCTAGATCATTTCCACTGGGAACAGCGGCTGTTGCAGCCTTTAACCTTCTCAAAAAACAGTTGGAGAAAGCGACTCTTCACTCCATTGATGAGAATCTCCCTTTCGTGGTTGAATGTGATGCCTCGGAGGTGGCGATCTCGGCTACTCTGAATCAGGAAGGTCGTCCTGTAGCATTTATGTCCAGGACCTTACAAGGTGCCGAGCTACATTATCCTCCGGTTGAGAAAGAAGCCACAGCCATCATAGAGGCAGTACGGAAGTGGAACCATTTTCTAGCTCGCCAGCACTTTACATTGATCACGGACCAACGATCAGTCGCCTTCATGCTCGATAATCGAAAACGAACCAAAATTAAGAATAATAAAATATAACTTTGGAGGATGGAACTGGCCTCTTTTGGTTATACCATTCTCTATCGGCCTGGCAAGGAGAATGTGGCCCCGGACACCCTCACACGGGCATTCTGCTCCACTATGTCATCCTCCACTCTCATGGATGTCCACAATGGTTTGTGTCATCCTGGCGTTACGCGCATGCTACATTTCGTACGATCACGGAATCTCCCTTTTTCCACTGGAGATGTAAAGAAAATATGCTCAGAATGCCGGCTTTGTGCGGAATTAAAACCTCAGTTCTTCCGCCCCTCAGATGGTATACTCATACATGCAACCCAACCGATGCAACGACTTAGCATCGATTTTAAGGGCCCAGTGCCCTCTTCAACTCGGAACACATATTTGCTCACCATGATCGACGAATATTCACGTTTTCCGTTTGCCTTCCCCTGCTCCAATATGCTGGCGTCCACGGTAATCTGCTGCCTTGAGCAGGTATTTTCTCTCTGTGGCATGCCGGCTTATATTCACTCAGATCGGGGTCCATCCTTTATGTCAAGGGAACTCAAGGACTACCTCTCAGAACGGGGAATTGCTACAAGCAAACCAACACCATACCATCCCATCGGAAATGGGCAGGTAGAGAGGTATAACGGTATCATCTGGAATTCCGTACGTCTCGCTTTAAGATCTCGGGGCCTACCAGACCAGCAATGGGAAACAGTGCTTCCGGATGCATTGCACTCTATACGGTCCCTGCTTTCTACAGCCACAAATACTACACCTCATGAGCGGTTCTTTGGATTCCAGCGTCGCTCATCTCATGGGACATCACTCCCGTCATGGCTAACTACTCCTGGACCTGTATTACTCCGAAGATACGTTCGGACGTCTAAAAATGACCCTCTTGTAGACGAGGTCGAACTAACCGATGCCAACCCCACCTATGCAAACATACGATATTCCGACGGCCGAGAATCTACCATATCATTACGGGATCTGGCTCCCTGCCCACCAGGACCTAGTGGGACATCGGGTGATGGCATTTCACCAGGAAACTCTTGGGACCTATCGGGTACCCCTCTCCAGGATCCTGATCGGACACCAACTAGCTTGGTGCCGGTAGAACCCCGTGCTCAAGGTTGCGACCCTCCCAGTACCGCGCATGAAAGTACTGATCCACCACAGACCAGCTCTGCACCTCCCTCTGAACAGAGGCAGTCCGACTTTGAACCTATTGGGGCTCGTACTCGAAGCCATGATCTCCCCGACCCTTCACAGGGCAATCCAGGCCACACAGACTCTGACCAATGGCCAACCGCATGTAAGCGGACCAGCGACCCTCTACGACGGGAATCCAAACGGGTGCGACTCTTCCTTGTTCGGCGGCTGCGGACCAAAAGGTAGACCACAGCCTCCTAATCCTGCAGGAGGGAAGAATGCGATAAAAATGATAACTTCCGGGAAGTTATGTCATCACTTCCTGTGAACTATGAACTATGAACTGTGTACATACCTCACTTCCTGTCATATGTCACTTCCTGTTGGACTGGTATAAATACTGGTCTGTTCAGTATTGTAAGAGGCTTCTACCAGAGGCATGGTAAAGACCTCTCGTGTATATAGTGTGTTTATAAGTTACTTAAAGCTTACTTTAAAGTTACTTGATGGTAAGTCTCCTTTTTCTTACATCAAGGGTGACCCAAATGGTTCGGTGATCCTCCTTTGCGATCACGTTGTGTAACTTCAGACAACTTAGTCTCCTGCTCCCGGAGTCATTATCACTCTCCTGATCTTCCGAACGACTGTCTGTCAATTTCTTTACTTTCTTGTACTTTTCCTTAGTAGTTCTTGTAGTGTTGGTTTTCTTTCCCGACCTGCAGACTCTTGCTATGTGTCCCATTTTACCACATTGCCTGCATACTTTGTCCTTAAACCAGCAGTCCTTCTGATCATGGGTTGTTCTGCTGCAGCGATAGCACTTTTCTGTTCCATACGCCATTTTGTTAGTGCTGTATTCTTGTGGTTTCCGTTTTATTTCCGCAGCTCCCCGTGCTGCTGCTTCGTAGGTTACTGCCACGCTGAAAGCCTGTTCTAGCGTAAGGTCCTTTTCCGAAAGTAGTCATTTCTGGTTTCCTTCACTCTGGAGTCCGCAGACAAACTTATCCCGTAAGGTGTCTGCCAGTCCTGCTCCGAACTGGCAGTGCTTCGATAACTTGCGTAGTTCCGTAAGATGGTCAGCATTGCTCTGATCTTTGTGCTGGTTTCTTTTATGGAACTTGAATCTTTCTGCTATCAGCAGCGGTGTAGGGTTTAGGTGTTCCTGTAAGATATTAACAATCTCTTCAAAACTTTTCTCCATTGGTTTAGCTGGGATAATTAAATTCCGCTATAGGCCGTACGTTCTCGCGCCCATCAAATTTACTAATACCGACGCCTTCTTTCCATCGGCCACCTCATTTCCCTTGCAGTACACTTCAATTCTTTCCACATACGTGGTCCAGTCTTCTACCTCGTTGTCGAAAGCAGTGATACTGCCACTTTTCGGCATCAATGGTGATTTAAAATGGTGCCTCCCGCGCTTTTTCTTCTTCCCCAATGGATTAAAATGGCACCTCCCGCGCTTTTCCTTCTTCCCCAATGGAATAAAATGGCGCCTCCTGCGCTTTTCCTTCTTCCCCTTGCTGCCACGCTGCTCCTAGCGTTCTACAGGGTAATGGCGGTGACCCGCGGTTTTGGCGCGTCTCACTTTTCTTTCCCCTTGTTTTATTTTCGCTACGCTGCCTGGTTCTTGAGCACCGACCGCGCCCTGTGTGCTCCACCCTCTCTCTCTCTCTCTTTTCCTCCCGACGATGCTGCATGGCCCCTTTGCAGAGCCGCTCGATCGAGCTCGAGCCCGTCGCAATCGGGAAGGGTCAGCGCATTACCTGCTACCAGCACGATTTGCTGGAACACCATGACTGGGTAGCCAAGCCCAGCTCTCCACAGCCTCTCCTGCAACTCTCCGAACTCTGATGGATCCTTGGGTGGTTGCCCGCGGTCGACGCCCGTTGCTCTGACTTCGACCTCCAAGAAGCTTCTTCTCAGGGAAAGATCTCCGTGAGGTGATGCAATACTGCAGGTGAGTTCGAACCTGTTCTTCGCCAATGTAGTGTCTGAGTATCAATAATACATGGACTGCAGGAGAACAATAATAATAGGTATTTACTGAACAGAGGGTAACTCTCTTGTTTGTACCCAAAAAAATCAAAACAAATTGGAATGTAAACAAAAGTTTAACTAAAACTTAACAAATCAAATTAAAATTTGGTTTTCCGGGTTGATGAGGCACTCCAGTCCCCACGGCGCCCACCGCTCGCGGCAATACTCAAGCGCACCAGCGGACAACGCGTGCTCCATCTCCAGGGCCACCCGGGCGCGAACATGGCCGCGGAAGAGAGGCCGGCAATCCGGCTGGACGACCCCCTCGACCGCCCGCTGCCTGGACCAATTGATGGCTCTTTTAGCCAGGCCCAGAAGCAGGCCCACAAGGAGGTCCTCGAGCCTGTCCGCTCCCCTCCGCACCGGGTGACCATAGATCAAGAGCGTGGGACTGAAGTGCAACCAAAAATCGAGGAGCAGCCCCTTCAAGTAGTGAAAGAGGGGCTGCAACCTCTCACATTCCATATAAATGTGAAACACGGACTCCTCCTGGCCGCAAAAAATGCAGGCAGCCGGGGAGTCCATGAACCTACTTAAAACCTTATTGCATGGGACAGCTCCATGCAACACCCTCTAGGCCAAGTCCCCGATGGAACAAGGGAGGACTCCCACGTAGAGAGCCCTCCATTGGGGACCTCCGCCACCGCCAGTCGGCAAGATGCCACGCCAAGGCGTGTCCGGATGGTAGACGAAGATGGCAAAGTGGAGAGTGTGCAGGAGCAGCCCGTACAGGAAACCCCTCTGCACAGAATGAAAAGGCACGGAGGGTATTTCCTCGAGACGGCTCAAGCTGTGAGGCGCCGGTTCCCGAGGGGAGTTTCGGGGCCGGGCGCCGATGAGGAATTCCGTCCGATTGGGGTTAAGCTCGGACAGGATCGGCCCACATGATTGAGCTGCCTCGATACACCTAGTGGAGTCGGGGCCCAGTGCCGCTTTCACCAATTCGATGGCTTCGACCGCGAGCCGGACGTTGGCCCAGGACAGGCGCCGCGCCTGCTCCTCCAGCGCCATCCAGCCTGCACCTCCGCCATCGAGCAGGTCCCCGACTCTGGTCACCTTGCCAAGAACAGCCCTGCCCTCCGCCAGTCACCCGAACCCGCGTTCGTGGAGGTGCGGATTCCTGAGCAGCGGCTCCCGAAGGAGAGCCGCTGCTCCTGACGGGAGAGAGCTCCGCCTGGAAGCGACGTAGTTCCAAACCCATAGCAGTTCCTGGTAGAAGACAGGCAGCTCCCGCAGGCCGGCACGCCTGCCGCCCACTTTCGCGAACAGGAGCTGCGTGTCGTAATTGAGGCCGTGCAGCTGGCGGAAGAAAAACGTCGCCAGCGCACACCATCTCGGAGGATTCTCGACGTACAGGTATCTCTGCAGCGTCTGAAGGCAGAAAGTCGCAGCCTGGGTGCGAAGGCACACCAGCGCCTGACCGCCCTCCCTAAGCGGGAGACACAGAACTGCGGCAGAGACCCAGTGCTTCCTTTTGTCCCAGAAGAAGTCGATGAGTTTCTTCTGCATCCTTGCGACAAACGCAGGGGGAGGGATCAAAGTGACCAACTGGTACCACAACATGGCGGCCACCAGCTGGTTTATGACCAGCGCTCGATCCCTGTAGGACAACACTCGGAGCAGTCCTGTCCAGCGTCCTAGGCGAGCGGTGACTTTGGCCTCCAGCTCTTGCCAGTTCGCCGGCCAGGCGTCCTCGGCAGGGCTAAGGTAGACTCCCAAATACAGGAGGTGCGTGATGCTCCAGGCGAAAGTCCTGAACTCCTGCGGCAGGGAGTCCACCCGCCACTGACCCACCAGGAGTCCGGAACATTTCTCCCAGTTGATCTTGGCGGAGGATGCGTCCGAGTAAATCTGCTGGCATTCCCGCATCCTCCGCAAGTCAGCGGGATCCGTGACCGTGAGGAGCAAGTCATCAGCGTAAGCCGAGAGGACCACCTCCACGCCCGGCCCTTGCAGAGCCAGTCCCGTCAACCTCTTCCGCAAGAGGCGCAGGAATGGCTCCACGCAAACGGCGTATAACTGACCGGACATGGGGCATCCCTGACGCACCCCCCTCCCGAAGCGAAGGGGCACCGTCAAGGACCCGTTAACTTTAATCAGACACTCCGCGGCGGCGTACAGAAGTCAGATCCGGGCAACGAGATGGTTCCGAACCCGAATGCGCGCAGAGTCCCGAAGAGATACTCGTGATCCACCCTGTCGAACGCCTTCTCCTGATCCAGGGAAACGAAGGCGACCGACAGACCAGCCCTCTGGGAGTGGTGGACCAGGTCCCGGACCAGGTGGATGTTATCGTGGATCGTCCGGCCCGGGACCGTGTAGGACTGGTCGGGTGGATCATGTGGGCCAGCACGGTGCCAAGGCGAGCAGACATGGCCCTGGCAAAGGTTTTATAGTCCGTGCTGAGGAGGGAGACCGGGCGACAGTTCTTAAGGAGGCGGAGATCGCCCTTCTTAGGCAGCAGGACAATGACCGCCCTGCGCCAAGAGAGGGGCATCTCCCCGGTTGCCAAACTTTCCTCCAGGACCCGCGCGTAGTCGCCCGCCAAGACGTCCCAGAACGTCCTGTGGAACTCCACGGTCAGCCCGTCCAGCCCCGGGGACTTTCCCCTAGAGAGCTGGCGGAGGGCGCCGGACAGCTCCGCCAGGTTTAGCGGAGCGTCCAGTTTTTTGGCGCCCTCTGGGCTGACCTTCGGCAGGTCCTCCCACAAAACTCTGTGCGCATCCTCGCTGGACGGATCCGGAGAGAAAAGAGCCCCGTAGTAGGCACGGGTCTCCGCGCTGATTCCCTCCGGATCCGAGACCAGAGATCCGTCGTCGGCCAGCAGCCCCAAGAGCTGCTTACGGACCCCCCGTCTTTTTTCCAGCGAGTAGAAGAAGGGGGAGCCGCGGTTCAGGTCCCGCAGGAGCTGGATCCGCGACCTCACGTACGTGCCTCGGGACCCGACGAGCTGCAGGTCCTTCAGCTCGCCCTTCTTCTCTTCGTACACCTTCCACAGGGTCGGGTCCTCGACGACCTGACCGAGACGGGACTCCAGGTCAAGCACCTCCTTCTCCAACCGCCCGACCCAGGCCTCCCGCCTCTTGGTCGACCCCTTCGCGTACTCCTGACAGCAGAGACAGATGTGAGCCTTGCCCACATCCCACCATAGCCTCAAGGAGGGGAAGCCCCCGCGCTTCCTTCTCCAGTCGGCCCAGAACCGACAAAACGAATCCCGGAACCGCGCGTCCTCCAGCAGCAGGTTGTTAAAATGCCAGTACGCAGACCCCCCCCCGCGCGCGCAGCGGAGCAAGCTCCGCCCACACCAGGTGGTGGTCTGTAGACGGCACTGGCCACATGGAAGCCGCCGGAACGCAGGAGAAGTACACTCGGGAAATGTAAAGGCGGTCGAATCTGGAAGTTCCTCCCCCAGACCTCACGGGGTGGAGATTTCGCCAGACGTCCACCAAGTCGAAGGACTTGACCAGGTCCCTCAACTTCTCCATCGCCGCCGGGCTTCGCGGGGGACCCGAACGGTCCCTCGCCTCGAGGGTACAATTAAAATCCCCCCCGAGGATGACGCACTCGCCCACGTCGACGGAGCCCAACAGAGCGGACACTTCTTCGAAGAAGCGCACTTGCTGCGCACCGGTCTGAGGGGCGTACACGTTAACTAGATGGAGCGGCACGCCCCCCAGACGAACAGTGACCTGGAGCAAGCGGGCCGGCATGTGCTCCTTGACCCCCAAGATCTCCGGCTGAAAATGCGGGGCCAGCAAGATAGCCACCCCGCTGGAATTGTTGGAGAGGTGACTCATGCTGACCCCTCCTTGCCACTCCAGGAGCCACGTGGCTTCGTCTCCCGGAACGGTGTGGGTTTCTTGCAGGAAGGACACCGCATATTTCCCGTCCCGAAGGACCGAGAAGTTATTGAATCTGCGGCGCGCCTCCCTGTTGCCGTTGATGTTGAGGCTGGCTATGGTTATCTTCATGTCAGAAGCATCGTGCAACCTCTACCTACACCTAACGGGGGGAGGAAGCACAGCCGCTGATCAGCCGCCACTTCCTCAGCAGCCCAGTGAGAAACGTTCTGAGCCGACGCAGCTCGAGCGGGTTCACACCCTCGTCCGCGCCCATGATCTTAACGGCGGCGCGGACGGATACGATGAGCAGCGCCAGCTCCGACCACCTGTCAAGGGCCAGACGCACCTTATTGCGCCGACCCAGGCACATGGCCATAAAATCCCGGAGTTCCCTTACGGGAATGAGGGGAGACTCGGCAAGGGGCACGAGGTCATCCATCGCCTCATCGGCGCTGGGGTCCGAATCGTCCTCCGTGCCCATCACCGAGTCCCCATCCTCCTCCAGGGGGTCATCACCAGCGGCCGACCCGTCCACCACGCAATGCGCAGCGAACGGCTCGGCCGCACCAGCCAGCCCCGCCTCCGCCCGGATTCCACCCCCAGGATCGGCGGCAGAGGATTCCTCCCTGGGCTCCTCTAGGGGTGCTGGGCCAGAAGACGGCGGCGGTTCAGAGCTCCCCTCCGCCCCAGACACTGGAACGACCGGAGAAACTGGGGAGAGAACAATTCCCAGCTCCTCCAGCATGTCCGGCACCAGAGACGCAGCCAGGGGGCCATCCTCCTCCCCGCCACCAACCTCCGACCCAGCGCATGGGGTATTTAAAACCTCTACCAGGTCGAGCAGCCCCTGGGAAATGTCCGGGTCGCAATGGGTGAGCTCATTATCCTCGAGCTCGCCCGAACCAGACCCCAGGCCGCCCGAACCGGCGAGGGGTAACGGCACCGATAGAATATCTATTTCCACCGCGGGTTGTTCCGCGACCTCCCCCACGGGCAGGGTCTCGTCCCCGTCCCCGGGAGGCACGTGCTGGACAGACACATCTGCCTCAGCCTCCCGAGGGACAGGCGACCCCCGCCGATCGCTGGTGATGGTGCGAGCGGGGGGGGGGGGGCGCAGTACCCGCGGCGGGCGACGACTCCCCCTTCTCGGAGGGACCTTCCTCCTCCCAGTCCTCCTCCTCTTCCAGGGGGTCGCGCCTTCTTTTTAGCATGGAGGGAGTGAGGGAGACCTCCATGTCTGCAGAGGCCTCCTCCTCTGCTCCCTTCGGTGGAGCAGGTTTGTCAGGTTCCTCGGGCCCGAGCCCAGCCGTAGGTATTGGCGTTACCGCTGCGGCGGTTGCGGCCACAGGCTCGGGCACGAGGCCCCTCCCGCTCACGTCTGCCACGATTAACTCCACGAGGAGCGCGGGTGTAAGGGGCGCAAGGGGCAAGGGCTGGCCATCCACGGGGGGGGACCCGCCCTAAGGTGTTTATTTTTTGCTGCGCCTTCTTTCCGGCCGGACACGCTCCCTCCCCCCCGCCGGAGGCCTTGGTGGCATCGGCCCCCGACGTCGACCGTGCATCAGACGTTCCCGACGCACGGGCAGATCCGGGGGGAGGAGCGGCGGCGGCGCCAGCCTCGGCCGCACGAGATGATCTGGCGGCCTTGGAGGCGTGGCAGTTTTTCCGGATGTGCCCCACCTCCTTGCAGGTGTGGCACCGCACACCGTCCGACATCCAGAAGACGCGATAGGCGGTCCCCTCGTGGTGGACGATGAATGCCTCGTCAGTGTCCTCCTCCCGCGCCAGCTGGATGAACAGCTGGCGCCGGAAGGAGAAGACGTGGTGAAGGCTGGCCTCCCGGAAGCCGAGCGGGATGGGTGTGATCCCCGACCTCACCTCCCCAAGTTGACGTAGATGGGGAAGGAGGAGCTCACCAGGAACATAGGGCGGGACGTTTGAAATAACCACCCTCTGCGCGGTGGCCTCGAGGGGGTCCACTGGCAGGAAGGTCCCGCCCATGGTGAGCCCCTTGGCGACGGCCAGGGACACCGCCTGCTCCAAGCCCAGGAAGAACACAGCCTTCCCATACATTTTTGAGGCCACTACAATGGCTGAGGGGCCGACAACCCCAGCCATGGCTTTAACGCAGGCCTCAACAGTCATAGTGGGGTGAGTGTAGCTCTTCACCCCAAGCTTTTTTGTCGTCAGCCTGAAAGGTGACGGGGCAGCAGAAGCAGCGGGAGCAGCTGTGGCTGTGGCTGCCACTCCCGCATATGTCTTGGCTGGCCCCGTCACCGGCGAAGATGCAGTCGCCATTCTGGGGTGGTATTATAAAGGGCTACACTCACCCCAAGTCACAGGCCTGAAGATGGAAATGGCCTCAGGTATTTTTTTGGTCCTCTATTGAGCAGAGAAAGCTGTTTAAAATGAAGGCACACCTCTCCCCTTATTGACTGAGATTGGGAGAGGGGCCTTCTCCCCTCTGCTCAATAGGCAATTAATTAATAAAGTAAATTGAGGTGCCTTAGAGAAAGAGGCAGAGAGAGACAAAGAGAGAGAGAGAGAGAGGGGGTGGGAAGGAGGGAGGCCGCAAAGCAGGGTCGCCACTCAGGATGGCGGGTGGGTGGGTGTTGGCAGGGGTGCACTCTCCTGATGGAAATTTAAAGTCTCTGATATTGGTGGTCTTCTGGCAGGAGGAGAAGATGTCTTCACCTGGGAAAGCTGGAGATGCCCAGGCTCAGTCCTGCACCAGGTCTTAACGATGTAATTAATGGAATTAACCACTTCACCTAGGCAGCTCCAGCTGGCCCAGGTCAGGCAATGGAAGGGATGCTTATTATTGGTGTGTTTGGCCTAGTTTTGGCAAGATCCACACACACACACAGCCACCCCTTGATGTTCCGGCCTTGTTTCTTCTTTTCTCCCCCCACCTAAAATACAAAGTCTTTGGGAGAGTGCCCCAAATAACACCCACCTGTAGATATTTTGAAGATGATATTCCTCCCTCCTTCCGAACAGTTGGTATTGGATGATAGTGGTTTCTCTCCCCTCTCTCCTTCTCCTGAAGTGGAGGCCAATTTGGGGAGGCAGTAATGGGAAAGGCCTCTCCCCTGGTTGATGTTATTGCAGGCCTCCCTTCTCCTTCTCCTTCTCTGTCCTCTCTCTCCAGGCACCCCAGTTGCTGTGATGATGGTGGAGGTGGAGGTGGTGGTGGTGGTCCAGCATTCTCCTCCTCTGCCTGGTCAGGGGACCACCACTTTAGTTCACTCTCCAAGCCTGGCTGCTCCCTCTGCTTGTGCTTGCAGCTGCACAGCCAGCAAAGCTGTGAATGCTGAACAGAGGGTAATTAAGACTGAAGTACAGAAGCCTGCTATGGCTTTATAGACAGGTGTGGTCACTGCCGGTACTGCAGTATAGAATCAGTTCTTCTCTTAAAGGTACATACACAACAGTATATCCTATGTAATCCTATGTAAATTACATACTAGAGCCGTAATAAAATACTTTCACTGTTGATAATATATTTTGCATCTGTAGGCTGGTCAATAATATAGCCTCAAGATGATTCAAAGTATTCTCTGAGGAATGCGGTCTGTTGCCAGTTCTGGGGCAAATTTACCACACTTCTATATCACACTAACAGTGGCTGATTCATACTTGAAGACAGATGATAATCTTAGAATAAATGAAATGAATCCAAAATTAAGCATATATATCTTACTCGTCTGTAGTTTCAGAATAACGACAGTTATGGTTATGGATGCTAATTGATGTTGAGGAAGGGGAGGTTGAAACAAAAATAGCTTTCTTTTGTTTATGGCTTTAAATAGGGTTAATCTACATTAAGAATGGTGTCAGCTGCATCTCTGGTATGTCTTTCTGAAATGTCCTTTGTTCTGTAACAATGTTAGTGTTGTGTATGTACCTTTAAGAGAATAACTGGTCTCAGACTGCAATACTGGCAGTGACCACCGTTGTATAAAAGGCGCTAGTGAGCCTCTGTTGTTTTCAGTTCGCTATTGACTTCCATCAGTAAAGACGTGTTTTGTTCAACTCCTGCTGTCCGTGTCTCAATCATTCACGGACGTAATACTGGCGACGAGCAGATACGAACCTACCTACAGTCTGCACCACCTCCTGGGATCCATTCCTACAGCGAAGTGAGCAGAGGTCGAGGCCGGAAAGAAAAGAACGTAAGAGGCAGTAGAAACGGGCGTCGACCGTGGGCATCCGCCCTGTGTTGCGGAGTTGAAGATTGCTGGAGAAGCTGTCGGAAGCGGGGCCTGGTTCCTGTCGACGGTGCTTCAGCTAATCGGGCTGGTGGCAGGTAGTGCACTAATCCTTCCTGGGCTGCGGCAGTCACGAACTCGAGCGGGTGGTTTGCAACGGGGCTGAGCAGCATTGTCAGGAAGAAGAGAGAGAGAGGATGGAGCACACAGGGCGCGGCCGGTGCTACGAAGCCGGGCTGCGTATAGACCCACGAAGAGGGAGGCAAGAGTCCCACAGGGTTGTTCCACGACGGGAAGATAATAAAAAAAAGAAATATTAAACGCGCAAGAAACCGCGAGGAGCTGCAGGTTGCAACGGGAACCGCGGAAAGCAGCGCTAACAACAGTGGGGAAGAAGGCAAAGCGCGGGAGGCGCCATCTTAATCAGCGGGGAAGAAGGCAAAGCGCGGGAGGCGCCATTTTGTTAAATCGGGGAAGAAGGCAAAGCGCGGGAGGCGCCATTTTAGATTTGCAAGATGCCGAAGACATAGAAACATAGAAGATAGGAGTAGGCCATTCGGCCCTTCGAGCCTGCTTCGCCATTCAATGTGATCATGGCTGATCATCCAATTCAGTACCCTGTCCCTGCCTTTTCCCCATATCCCTTGATCCCTTTAGCCTCAAGAAATATATCCAACTCTTTCTTGAATATATTTAATGAACTGGCCTCCACCGCCCTCTGCGGCAGAGAATTCCACAGGTTCACCACTCTCTGGGTGAAGAAATTCCTCCTCATTTCAGTCCTAAATGGCTTACCCCTTATCCTTAGAAGACTGGCTGTATCACTGCTTTTGATAATACAATAGAGGACTGGACCACGTATGTGGAAAGAGTCGAGGTATATTTCGAGGCAAACGAAATAGCGGAGGAGAAAAAGGTATCGATATTGCTAAACTTAATGGGCGCTAGAACGTACGGCCTATTGTGGGACATGATTACTCCAGCCAAACCGAAGGCGAAGAGTTTTAATGAAATTGTTGCTGTCCTACAGGAACACCTAAACCCTGCACTGCTGTTGATAGCAGAAAGATTTAAATTCCACAGGAGAACTCAGCATAAAGATGAGAGCAATGCTGAGTACCTTACGGAACTACGCAAGCTATCAAAGCACTGACAGTTCGGAGCAGGACTGGCAGATACCCTACGGGACAAATTTGTCTGTGGACGCCTGAGTGAAGGAACACAGAAGAAGTTACTCTCAGAGAAAGAGCTGACGCTAGATAAGGCTTTCAGCGTGGCAGTATCATATGAAGCAGCAGCCAGGGGAGCTGCAGAAATTCAACCAAGACCACAGGAATACGGCACCCACGAAATGACACGGGGATTTGCAAAATGTTATCGCTGCGGCAGAACTAACCATGACCAGAAGGACTGCTGGTTGTAAGACAAAATATGCAGACAATGCGGGAAGATGGGACACATTGCACGAGTTTGCAGGTCTGGGAAGAAGACCAGCGACAACAAAAAGGCTACTAAGGAACCGTACAAGAAAGTACAAAAGATGATGGACAGTAGTTCCGAAGACCAGATGAGCGATAGTGAATCCGGGAACAGGAGACTAAGCTGTCTCAAACTACACAATGTAATCGCAAAAGAGGATCACCGAACCATTTGGGTCACCCTCACGATAGCAGGGTCCCAAGTTAAAATGGAATTGGATATAGGATCAGTGCTAACCATCATGAATCGACGAGACTACGCGCGGCTATTTTCACACATACCCTTGAGAGAGACATCCATCCTCTTGACGACGTATACGGGGCAAAAAGTATACCCCAGAGGAAAAATAAGGGTGCCTGTCGAATACAACGGCAAGAAAATACGGAAATTGTATCTCTACATACTGCCAAATGGTGGACCACCGTTATTGGGACGGGAATGGATCAGGAAGATAAACTTAGATTGGCACTCCATTCATGCAATGACGGTGGACGGTAAAAAAGATGAAGACGTCACTCCTGGACGATTGTCAACAATCTTAGCTAACGCCAAAGAGGTATTTCAACAAGAATTGGGCACGCTTAAAGGCGTAACCGCCTCGATAAAAATAGAAGAGAATGCAGTTCCCAAGTTTTTCAAAGCAAGACCAGTACCATATGCAATTCGCCCAGCCGTCGAGGCAGAGCTGGAGAATCTGGAGAAGGCAGGCGTGTTGTCTAAGGTCGACTGGAGCGAGTGGGCGACACCCATTGTTCCTGTCATGAAGAAAACGTTAAGCAATAAGTCCGGGGAGCCAAGGAAGATTCGCATCTGTGGGGATTTCAAGGTGACGGTGAACCCAGTCCTTCACACAGTACAATATCCTCTTCCAAGGATAGAAGACATCTTCGCCTCACTGTCTGGAGGGAAGCGTTTTACAAAAATTGACCTAGCACAAGCATATTTGCAGATGGACGTTGAAGAGTCCTCTAGGAAGTATCTCACGATAAACACTCACAAAGGTCTTTACCAGTATCATCGATTGGTATTCGGAGTAGCATCAGCTCCGGCGATATGGCAAAGAGCGATGGAACAAGTCCTGCAAGGGATTCCGGGGACTCAGTGTTACTTGGACGACATCCTTGTGTCAGGTGAAGATGACAGTGACACCTTAACAACCTAGAACAGGTGCTCACTAGACCACAGGAACATGGGCTGCGAGCCAACCGCCCCAAGTGCGAATTTTTTAAGAAACAGATATCATATTGTGGCTACGTAATTGATGAAGAGGGGTTGCATAAGTCCCCTGACAAAATTGAAGCGGTTGTTAAGGCCCCAGTGCCTGAAAATGTGTCGCAACTGAGGTCATTCCTCGGATTGGTGAATTACTACCATAAGTTTTTGCCGAATTTGTCGACAATTCTGCACCCACTGAACGCCCTGCTACGAACGGGGGTAACATGGAAATGGAGCGATGATTGTAAGTGGGCCTTTCAGAAGAGTAAGGACTTAATCACTTCAAGGGAAGTATTGGCTCACTACAACCCAGCACTGCCAATCAGACTGGCGTGTGATGCGTCTCCCTACGGCATTGGGGCGGTACTGTCACATAAATTCCTTGATGGTTTGGAGAGGCCGATAGCTTTTGCGTCACGCTCGTTAACTTCTGCCGAGCGTAACTACGCCCAGATTGACAGAGAGGCCCTCAGCCTAGTGTGGGGGGTGAAGAAGTTCAATCACTACCTGCACGGTCAAAAATTTACTCTACTAACCGATCATCAACCTCTTGTCTCCATTTTCAACCCTCAGAAGGGCGTACCGATAATGACAGCACAACGGCTGCAGAGGTGGTCCCTTTTCCTAGGGGCACACCAATATGACATCGAGTGCAAAGGAACTAAACAGCATGGAAATGCTGATGGATTGTCATGCCTTCCGTTGCCGACGGTGGAAGAAGAAGACCTTGCAGTGGATCCAATGGAGTTATTCCACTCGACCATAGTCGAATGTCTCCCTGTGACGAATGCAAACATAGAAAAGGAAACACGGAATGACCCGACACTATCACGGGTCTATGATTTAACGGTGAAGGGATGGCCAGCACATGGCGAACCACTGCTGCCAGCATTCTCGCCGAGAAGAGAACAGCTGTCAGTGTGCAGAGGAACTTTGATGTGTGGATCCAGAGTAGTAATTCCACCTAAGTTGACAGATGGAGTGCTCAATGAGCTTCATGAGGGTCATCTGGGTGGGGTAAAAATGAAGAACTTAGCCAGAGCGTTTGTGTGGTGGCCGGGAATCGATAGAGAAATCAAAGAGATGACCAAGAGCTGTGCAGGATGCCAGAAGGTCCAAAACGCCCCACCACAAGCTCCTCTGCATCCATGGGAGTGGCCCTCATCTCCATGGCATAGGGTGCACATTGATTTTGCTGGTCCCTTCATGGACTCGATGTTTTTAATTGTGGTGGATGCACATTCAAAGTGGCCAGAGGTAATAAAAATGTCCTCAACCACCACGGAAAAAACTATCACAGTTTTACGAACCTTATTCGCCAGGAATGGGCTGCCTGAACAGATTTGCTCTGACAATGGACCACAGTTTGTGTCTGAAGAGTTCCGGAGGTTCTTTAAGAACAATGGTGTTAAGCATTACACATCTGCCCCATATCATCCAGCCACTAATGGATTGGCCGAGAGGTTTGTCCGAACATTCAAGAAGGCTATCAAGGCAATGTGTAATGAAGATATACCCCTACAACACAAGGTGGACAACTTCTTGTTTGCCTACCGGAATGCGACACATGCGGTTACCAACCAAACTCCAGCCATGATGTTCTTCAATCGAAGACTACGTTGCCGCTTGGATTTGGTTAAGCCAAACGTCCGAAGAGATGTGGAGAACAGGCAGTTTCAGAATATGAATGAAAGGCCGACCAGGAGTTTTAAGATAGGTCAACCAGTTTTGGCCCGGGACTACCGCACTGAGAAATGGCAGCCAGGAACGATTTGTACACGACAAGGACCTCTCGTGTATACCGTGGATGTTGGGGAGAGCATTGTAAGACGCCATGCTGACCAGATTCTAGAGTCACTGGAAAACTTCAACTCCACACCACGATCTGATACACCTGGTAATGAAACCGACGTTCCAATTGCAGCTGCCGCAGAACCGGTAATATTGGAAGCAGATGAACCAAACGACGACATTGATCCCGACTCAACATTGCCAGAAGAACCTGATACTCCAAAGAGGCGTTATCCAGACAGAATCAGGAAGCCTCCTCAAAGACTGAACTTATAATTGCTTAAACTTAACCAATGTATCTAGCAACCGTAATTGTGATTGTAATTAGTTATCATTTAGTTGTTAAATGAATGTTATGTACTGTTCATCTAAAAGGGGAGGAATTGTTGTGTATGTACCTTTAAGAGAATAACTGGTCTCAGACTGCAGTACCGGCAGTGACCACCCCTGTATAAAAGGCGCTAGTGAGCCTCTGTTGTTTTCAGTTCACTATTGACTTCCATCAGTAAAGACGTGTTTTGTTCAACTCCTGCTGTCCGTGTCTCAATCATTCACGGACGTAATAGTTAGTCTATGAGTGGCCAATACATGTGACTCACCGCAATGCAGTTCTCTCAACTTACTCAATGTGAACGTCTGACCTGACTGTGTTTTTGTTGTTGTTTTGTGTTCATGTGGAGGATTGTCATTCTTGATATGGGCAACAATGCAGTTGGAAAAGGCACATTGGCGCAATATTGCACTTTCATCCTATTCTAGTCCAAGTGACACCTGTGTGCAGAAGACAACTCAACTGACCATCCAACAAGGCTAAATATTCTGCTGAGCATTCTAATGGAAGTAAGATTAAACAGCTGATTAGACAATTGACACACTTTGACTTCCAGATGTACTTAATTACAGAGGAGCCAAGGTTTAAGGAATTGCTAAATTGTTGGTGAACTAGATAAGTAGTTATAAACCAGATCGATTGTTCATTGTAGACTTCTTTTCAATGCTTCTATTTTCATTTCAAACTCTCTATCAGGCAAAAAAACATGAAATACACTGTCAGTAATAAAAAGAACAAAGGAACTATTGTTCCTACTGACCCAGCTGCATGCACAATGGACCAGCTCTGCTGCAAATGCATACCTGTCCTTCACAGCTCACTGGATCACATTCTAGCTATGGTTCACTGGTCATCCTAAATGTGATTATTATTGTTGATTAAATGATGATGATTATTATAGATTAGCATTACTGAATGCTGCCCTCTTGCAAGACGAATGCAAAGAGCGAGATTAAATGGAGTGGACTTGAACAGAGTGCTTTGTTTGAGAAATTGGAAAGAGTGGGAATTCGGAGAAGAGGGGGAAGGAGTTGTTGCTTTTTGCCTACACTACTTGTAGTGCTTTGTGTTACAGGTAGATATTTAATTTCAGTACCCTTAACTTAACCTAGATCAAGTAAGTAGTTAGGAAACTATACTGTAAACTAAGTTACCTAATTACAAATGTAATTAAATTAAATTAAATTAATCAAGGTCATGTAGGGAAGGCAGTGCAGGTGGTGAGCCACAACTACAGCATGTGGGAGTTTGTGGAGAGCATTGTGATCCCGGACAACCACGTTTGCAGTAAGTGCCTGCATCTTGAGGAACTTCAGCTCAGAGTTTTTGAGCTGGAGTCTGAGGTGCAGACATTGCGGGGCATCAGGGATGGGAGAATTACCTGGACACTTTGATCCAGGAGGCAGTAACACCCCTTAGGTTAGGTAGTGGTACAGGTCTGGTTAGTGGTCAGGGACAGGAGGGTGTGACTGCAAATCAGACAGGTAAGGGGACCCCAGGTACAGTGCTGGAGGAGCCTCAGCCTTTGCCCTTCTCCAACAGGTATGAGGTTCTTGCTGCCAGTGTGGATGAGGGAAAAGCCTGTAGGATGGATGAGCAGGCTGACCATGGCACCATGGTGCAGGAGGCCATTCAAGTGGGGAGAGTGAAAGGGAATGTAGTTGTGGTAGGGGACAGTATGGTCAGGGGGATAGATACTGTTCTCTGCAGCTGCAACCAAGAGTTCTGAAGGTTGTGTTGCCTGCCCGGTGCTAGGGTTAAAGACATCTCCTCATGGCTGGAGAAGAACTTGGAGTGGGAGGGGGAGGATCCAGTTGTCGTGCTCCACGTAGGAAGCAACAGTATAGGTAGAACTAGGAATGAGGTTCTGCTGAGGGAGTTTGAGGAGCTAGGATCCAAATTAAAAAGCAGCACCTCAAAGGTAATAATCTATGGATTCTTACCTGAGCTACGCACAAACTGGCATAGGGACAAACCGATTAGAGGTTTAAATGCGTGGCTCAAAGAGTGGCATGGAAGGAAGGAGTTTCAGTTCATGGGGCACTGGCACCCTTACTGGGTTGCAGTCACACCCTCCTGTTCCATTGGAACGGGCTCCACTTAAACCGGGCTGGGACCAGCATCCTGGCGAACCAAATAACTAGGGCAGTATACAGTAGACAGGGCTTTAAACTAATGAAGCGGGGGGCGGGAGGATTCAGAAAAGAGTAAATTTAAAAGCAGCAAAAGAAATGTCAAGGCTCTAGAGCAGAGTAGAGTTTTTGGTAAAAATAAGCAGAGTGGTCAGGAAGGGACAGAGAGAGTAACAAAGGTAATAAGACATCAGTGACTAAGATGACATAAGGGAAAAAGAGAAATAAGTCAAAGCTAAAGGCACTATATCTGAAAGCGCAAAGCATTAACAACAAAATAGATGAATTAATAGCGCAGATAGAAATGAACAGGTTTGATCTAATAGCCATAACAGAGACATGGTTGCCAAGTGTCCAAGGTTGGGAACTAAATATTCCAGGATACATAACATGCATCAGTAGGCGTCAACTGATGAAAAGCCTCTTAACTACCTGTTAACAGGCAGTTAATTGGTTCTAATCCTATTCCGGCCTCGAGGAGACGGGTCCCTGCGTGAGTCGGGGACCCACCTCCCGGGAAGATGATTTGAAGGTGGGTTGGGAGTGGGGTTGGGACCCGCTCCCAATTTTTCCCATTTTTCCAGCAATCTCGCCTCCAAACCCGCCTCCTCAGAGTTGGTCAAATCCGGCCCTTTGTATCTGTATTCACAGAAGAAGACCCAAAAAACTTCCCGGAAATAGTGGACAACCAAGGGTCTAGCGAGAATGAGGAACTGAAAGATATTAGTATTAATAAAAAAGTAGTACTGGAGAAATTAATGGGACTGAAAGCCAATAAATCCCCTGGATCTGAAGGCCTACATCCTAGGGTTTTGAAAGAGTTGGCTATAGAGATAGTGGATGCATTGGTTGTCATTTTCCAAAATTCCATGGGGGAAAAATTGAGTCACGCTCTCTTTGGGACGCTAACTTCACAGGGCACTACCCTGAAAAAATTAGCATCCCCGCAGCTGAAATTGAATGGTAGCACCCCAAGAGGGAAGCGGGGGGCTACTGGAAGTGCCCTGCCTCCCTCTTGGCATGCTGCAGCACATCGCGACGCTGTATTGCAGGTTTTCCTCACCTTAAAGGGGAGGGGCCATGCGCAGCGCGACCTGGGGCCCAGCTGAGCCACCGGGGATCGGAGCGCCGGCAAAATAGAAGTGCCGGGCTCACGGAATGCAACCGACACTCCGCGGGGGAGGGGGCTTCACAGAAGGCCGAGGACAGCAAAGCAGGCAGGTGCTGGCAGGCGGCCAGCAACAAAAATGGCCACCCGGCACCTCACCTTTAATTCGCGCTGCCCCGGCCGCAGGTAGGCTCCCCTGACATAGCGTTCAGCGGTAAATCAGGGGGCGCTACCAAAGATCACGGCCGGGGCCCGAGCGGGGCGCTGTGCATGGCGATGACATCATCGCCGGCGGTGCAGTGCAGCGGGGCGCTAATGGTTACTGCCGCCGCTAACGACAGGCCAGTTAGCCTGACAGCAGCTGTAGGGAAAATGCTAGAGTCTATTATTAGGATGTGGTAACAGGGCACTTAGAAAATAATAATAGGATTGGACAGAGGCAACACGGATTTATGAAAGGGAAATCGAGTTTGCCATATCTGTTAGAGTTTTTTGAGGTTGTAACTAGTAGAATAGATTAGGAGGAACCAGTGGATATGGTGTATTTGGATTTTCAGAAGGCATTCGATAAGGTGCCACACAAGAGGTTATTAAACAAAATTAGGGCTCATGGGATTGGGGGTAATATACTAGCATGGATTGAGGATTGGTTAACGGACAGAAAATAGAGAGTAGGAATAAACGGGTCATTTTCGGGTTGGTAGGCTGTAACTAGCCGGGTACTGCAAGAATCAGTGCTTGGGCCTCAGCTATTCACAATCTACATCAATGATTTGGATGAGGGGACCAAATGTAATATATTGTGGCGGTACCACCGGGTGTCCCTTACTTATAATGTACATAATTCACTTTAACTTAACTATGTATGTATATAACTTACCTGTTCAGGCCGTTGCCCCTTTAAGAACGTGACGTAAAGTGGTGACGTCACGTCGCGCATCACGTGACTCGCCGAGACGCGAGCCGGCCCAGCTTGGCCTCCTGCTCCCGCGGCGGCCGCCGGCCCGGTTCGGCCTTCCGCTCCCGCGGCGGCCGCCGGCCCGGTTCGGCCTCTTGCTCCCGCGGCTGCCGCCGGCCCGGTTCAGCCTCCTGCTCCCGACTTCGGCCGCAACGGCCAGCTGCAGTGCCGGGCTAACGCGCTGACGTCATCACGCACATCACGTGACTGCCCTAAGCGCAGGCAAACGTGGTGATGTCACAACACGCATCACGTGACCGCCCCAAGCGCGGGAAAACGCGGACAACGTGATGACGTCACGACGCAAACATGATGACGTCATCACACAATCCACAGGACTGCGAACTCAGTCCTCGTGGCATCCCCGCTGGCGAAAGACCTACTCCAAGGCTCTCCTGCATCCATCTCTCTTACCTGCTGTATTTCATCTGTTTCCTGTACCTACCTGTTGGAATTTGGTTATTCTTGAATTAAAGAACTTCTTGATTGTTCTCCTGAAGTTGAACTCGATTATTTAGTAGGAATTCGTCCAATACCTACTTGGGTCAACCCGAATACCTACAATTGGTGACCCAACGACATGAGGACGTGAGCTCACCTATACCTACATTGGTGACCCCGTTTTCTGTGAAGGTTTTTTACGGAAGCAACGCACAGCCTGAACCCCATCTCTGTGAACCATTTCACGGAGGAAGAGCACGGTGAACAACATCCGACTAGCAACAACCGACGAACACCAGTTCCGACATTGGCGACCCTGTCTTTGCGAACGTATTCGCAAAGGAAGCGCAGCCTGGAGGTGATCCCGTTTGTCATGGACAAAACGCAGCCGGACCCCGATTTTTGTGAATGATTTTCACAAAGAAGCACCAGCCGTTTTGAATACCTACAATATCCAAGATTGCTGATGATGCAAAGCTTGGTAGGAATATAAGTTGTGAGGCGGATGCAAGGAGGCTTCAAGGCAATATAGACAGGCTAAGTGAGTGGGCAAGAACATGGCAAATTGAATATAATGTGGAGAAATGTGAAGTTATCCACTTTGGTAGAAAAAATAGAAAAGCAGAGTATTTTTTAAATGGTGAGAGATTGGGAAATGTTGGTGTTCAGAGGGACCTAGGTGTGCGTGTACACGAATCACTGGAAGTTAACATGTAGGTACAGCAAGCAATTAAGAAAGCAAATGGTATGTTGTCCTTTATTACAAGAGGATTTGAGTATAAGAGTAAAGACATCTTACTGCAATTATATAGGGCCCTGGTGAGACCACACCTGGAGTATTGTGTACAGTTTCGGTCTCTTTACCTAAGGATGGATATACTTGCCACAGAGAGAGTGCAATGAAGGTTCACCAGATTGGTTCCTGGGATGGGGGGATTGTCCTATGAAGATAGATTGAGTAGACTAAGCCTATATTACCTAGTGTTTAGAAGAATGAGAGGTGATCTCATTGAAACATACAAAATTCTTACAGGGCTTGACAGGGTAGATGCAGGGAGGATGTTTCCCCTGGCTGGGCAGCCTAGAACCAGGGGTCACAGTCTCAGAATAAGGGGTCGGCCATTTAGGACTGAGATGAGGAGAAATTTCTTCACACAGAGGGTGGTGAATCTTTGGAATTCTCTACCCTAGACGGCTGTGGAGGCTCAGTCATTGAGTATATTCAAGACAGAGATCGATAGATTTTTGGACACTAGGGGAATCAAAGGATATGGGGATAGTGCAGTCAAGTGGAGATGAGAGAGAAGATCAGCCATGATCTTATTGAATGGCAGAGCAGGCTCGAGGGGCCGAATGGCCTACTCCTACTCCTATTTCTTATGTTCTTATGTTCCTATATACACGGCTGTCAGATTCCTTTTAATTGAACATGAATGTGTTGTCGCCTCCCAAATTCGTGCCCATCTTTCCTGCAATTCCATGTTTGAATCCCATCAATCAGGTTTCCGCCCTTGCCACAGTACCGAAATGGCTCTCATCAAATTCACAAATGACATCCTTTCTGACTGTGACAAAGTTAAACTATCCCTCCTCATCCTTCTTGACTTGTCTGCAGCCTTTGACAAGGTTGACCACTCCATCCTTCTCCAACGCCTCTCCACCGTCGTCCAGCTGGGTGGGACTGCACTCACCTGGTTCCATTCTTATCTATCTAATCTTAGCCAGAGAATCACCTGCAACGGCTTCTCTTCCCGCTCCCGCATTGTTATCTCTGGTGTCCCCCAAGGATCTATCCTTGGCCCCCCTCCTCTTTCTCCTCTACTTGCTGCCCCTTGGCAACATCATCCAAAAACACAGCGTCAGTTTCCACATGTACGCTGACGATACCCAGCTCTAACTCACCACCACTTCTCTCAAACCCTCCATGATTTCTAATTTGTCAGACTGCTTGTCAGACATCCAGTTCTGGATGAGCAGAAATTTTCTCCAATTAAATATTGGGAAGACCGAAGCCATTGTTTTTGGTCCCTGCCCTAACTTCGTTCCCTAGCCACTGACTCCATCCCTCTCCCTAACATCTGTCTGAGGCTGAACCACACTGTTCGCAACCTTGGTGTCATACTTGACCCTGAAATGAGCTCCTGACCACATATCCGCAGCACAACTAAGACAGCCCATCTGCACCCTTGCCTCAGCTCATCCGCTGCTGAAACCCTCATCCATGCCGCTGTTACCTCTGGACATTGACTATTCCAACGCACTCCTGGCTGGCCTCCCACATTCTACCCTACGTAAACTTGAGGTCAACCAACACTCGGCTGCCCAAGCCCCGTTCACCCATCACCCTTTTGCTCGCTGACCTACATTGGCTCCCGATTAAGCAACGTCTCGATTTCAAAATTCTCATCCTTGTTTTCAAATCCCTCCATGGCCTTGCCCCGCCCTATCTCTGTAATCTCCTCCAGCCCCACAACCCCCCAAGATACCTGCACTCCTCTAATTCTGCCCTCTTGAGCATCCCTGATGGCAATCACTCAACCATCGGTGGCCGTGCCTTCTGTTGCCTAGGCCCTAAGCTCTGGAATTCCCTGCCTAAACCTCTCTACCTCTCTTTCCTCCTTTATGACGCTCCTTAAAACCTACTTCTTTAACCAAGCTTTTAGCTACCTGCCCTAATTTCTCCTTATGTGGCTCAGTGTCAAAAATTTTGTCTTTTAATACACCTGTGAAGCGTCTTGGGACATTTTACTGCATTGAAGGCACTATATAAATCCAAGTCTTGTTGTTGTTGTTGTTAATTTCTTTTATTCAGGATTAACCAGTGAGGAGTTATTACAGCAAGGCATAGCTGACACTGCAAACCTGCCAGTTCTGGAAATATCTATTCTGCTACATTGTTGACAATTAGCAGGCAATGTACCATCATCTCTTGCTAGTGTAATTCATACCTGTTAAAATGTCTTCCCCATCTCCCCGGGAGGAAACAATCTCGGGTAGCACATTCTTACCATGGGTCTACTAATTGCCGCAATACTTTCTTTTGGTTTCCCTCCAAATCACGTATGGAATTGGAAGGTCAAAGCCATCTCATCAACAATAGCTTTAACAGAGATGGGACTCTCTCTACCTTGTCCTTTTGCTTGCATTTGTTAATTAAAAGACTGTGGGCTAGATTTTCAGTTGCTTGCGCCAGCAGTTAGCGCCTTAAGAGAAGTGATTTTCGGGCGCTATTCGTGTAGCGCCCGGGCGCAGCGCAGTTTGCGCCCTGCCCCAAATTAAGTTGCCCGTTAGCGCCGGCGCAAAGTTTAGCGGCCGCCCGGATGCGCGCGCAGAAAATGACGTCACATCCTCGTGCAACGCCCTTTGGCCGCCCCGAATCCAAACTTCAGTCGGACCGCCCCATTGTGCGGCTGGCGTCCAGAGCGTTTGTAAAATGGAACGCAACACACCCTGGGGAGCGCAAATTAAAGGGCACTCCTCCTGCACTATAAACGGCAGTCTGCATGTGTTGTGTGGAAGGATCCAGTGTGTTGTTGTGAACGGTGTATTTATGTTTCCGGCCACCACCACCACCACCACCACCACCTCCTCCTCCTCCTCCTCCTCCTCCACCTCCTCCTCCTCCTCCTCCTCCTCCTCCTCCTCCAAAAAAAACACATGCACCCTTCCCCTTTAAGAGCTCACTGGCACCAGAGTGTCTGCCGTGTGCTGCGCCCGAGCTCGGTCGCTGCGCTCTGCACCGCCGGCTTAGCGCCTAAAGATAGTAGTGGAACGCCTCTTTTAGCGCTCCACCAACCCCTTAGGGCGAAGCCACTGAATTTCCGGCAACGGGGCGCTACTTTGGGGCGGGCGCTAACTTCGGGCGGGCGCTAAGGTTAGCGCCCCAAAACTGTCTATACTGAAAATCTAGCCCTGTCTCTTTCTCCTTGGTATAGCATTATTATACTTTTACTAGTCCTGAAGAGGAGACAGCAAGATCAGAATGGATTCAGCCGCAGACTTGGCAGAATTCAAATAAGCCACTAATTGAAAAGGAAAGTACTTGAAGAAAAATTGGCCCAGAATTTCCTGGGGACTTTGGGCTCGATTTTGCCAGGCCCAAGGAGGCAGGATTGGAGGCGTGTCAGTTGGTAAAACCGCGAAAAATGGCGGGCGGGCCCGATCCCGCCTCCATCCCGGCTCCGAGCAATTTTCACAAATGTGTGTTTTCTCACCTCATTTCCAGCCTGCCTGCAAGAGGCGGGATAGACCCTTAAGGCCCTTAACAACCAGTTAAGTGCATTTGTAATCCCATTTTGAGAGGTCTTTCCGATTTTACCACTTTTCCCACGTCCTGCACGTCTCCTCTGGAACATGCCAGTGAATCCTGGTAGCCTCACAAGTGGATTGCTTACATACAGCTGCAGCTCTACCATTAAAAAGGAGTTTTCAGCAATCATCATTTGCAGGTGGCAGAACTTTGTTGTATCAGATCTGGGGGAACTTTTAGCAGGCATACCCATTGTTGTGGAAGTTTGGAGCCTGACACCCAGCTCCAGTGTGACTTCCTGGGAAACCCCTCTCACCACCTTGACTGAGCGCTTCCTCAGCTGAGGCATATACCAGAAGCATGGGAGCCATTTATTTCCTTTCCTCCTGGACAACAGAATCGGACGAAGACCAGCCATGGCAGCAGCAGAACCATGAACAACAGCACCACCAACAGCAGCAGCAACAACAGGAGAGCCAAGCTGCTGCTCACCCACCTGAAGCTGCACAGGCCAGAAGGCACCAGCGCGCGACTACATTGCTGCCCGGGATGCAATGGATGCACTCATCTTTGCCAGATTTGCTTAGCCTGCACAATCAAACACTTTTGCCTCACACCTTCTAATCTGACCATCGACAATGGCCAAGAACCTACAGATTCCTATCACTCTGACCAGCATACTGACAATTGCAAGTCAGACTAAGCCCTCAATGTGGAAGTCCCATTAGCGAAATCACACATGCCACAACTGCAACAGATTTCCATAAGAATTTTTAATGAAAATAAGCAACTGATGGCTTTTCAAAATTAAACACAACATTACACCCAAGTGACTACCATTGTGACTACTTGTGCATTATCTTCCACTTACGCATGCTCCTACGTGGTGCTTCCCCCGTGGCTTCAGCAAATGTAGAGGCCCCTTGCTCATTTTCTTGCTGCTCCTGTCTCGACACCTTTGGCAGGTGTCCTCTGGGGTTGCAAACCTGTGAGTGCTCGGCAACAGTCTGCTGCTCCTGCGGCTGTGCAGGGATTGAGATGCCGATCTCAGTTGGGTGAGGACTCTGATGGGGCTCTGACCGAGGGCTCTGCAGTGGCATGGTCGTGTGAGTGCTTGGAGAGGCGCCCCCACTTCCTTGTAGTTGTGTGCCACCAACATCTCTCTCATGAGTCGGCCCAACTTCAGAGCTAGCAAGTGGCTGGACAGCACCTTGCTGCACTGTAGGGGGGCCATGAGGACCCATTTCTGTACTGGAAATCCTACTCCAGAGGACTTGCATGAAGGTTTGGTTTGTTTGCTCAACAGCTGACCATCGCTCCTCAAGAGCTGTCAGTCTATTCTGAACAATTACCATGTTTTCCATACCCTGTCGACTAAGCTCCTCCATGGACGTAGCCATCCTCTCCTCTACCATAACCATCCTCTCCTCTACAGTAGCCAGCTTTACCATGGAAGTAGCCATCCTTTCCCAGGAGGTTGCCATCCTTTCTGTGGTGATGCGTTCATTTGCCAACACCTCCACAAAGGCTCTGCTCATGTTAGCGATGGACTCCTCCATTCGCTCTACACTCGCAGTGACCCTGGAGACAAAACCTGCCAGAGATGCCTGCACCTGTTCCTGGAGTTCCAGCACTGCTCTCCTTCTGGATGGACCCAGAGGCACAGGGTCGACATGCAGTGGAGCCAAGCTGGGCGCGTCCTCTCCACTGCAACGAGGACTCTCCACTGCTGTCCCTGTCTCCACCATCTGCTGATGCTCACTTGTGAGCTGTGATACACCAGGTGACAAATCTAATCTATGTCCCGAAGGTCCAACCAAGGTGTGAGAGTCTGCACTGGTGCAGGGTGCACTTAATTCTGCTGATGGAGTGCCCTCTAAGATTACAGCTTCCTCTGAGGAGTCTGGTAGCTCAGGCTCTTCCTCCTGGACAGTGGGGATGGGAGATCTCGATGATCCTGTGGGGGACTAAAGGAAACAGTTAGAGATGTGAGGTAACGGTTGCATGCACATTGAATTGTGCAGATGATCATAAGTCAATCTGTTAGAGTATCAGAATCATTATCAGTCACTCATGCAATGTCAATGAGAGAGATGACAAACTATTCTGTCACCAGCTTGCTGTGATGCGCCCGCCTGTCTTTCCCCCACTTGGGAATCCTCCTCGATCCCGACAATTTCCAGGGCGGCCTCCTCCGAGGTGGTGAGCTGGGCTACTGAGGGTGGCCCTCCTCCTGTCCTCGCTCTTTCCCTCTTATTGTGGGCTCTCTTTTCCTGCAATGAGGGACATGTGGAGTTTGAGTGAGAATGAAGGAGTGAGTGTAGAGAATCCATAGCATATATTTATAATGGGGAACAAAGAAATGGCTACCAATAAAATACATACATTGGTTCTGTCTTCAAAAAGGAGGACACAAATAACCTCCCAGAGATGTCGGGGAACATAGGGTCTAATGAAAGGGATGAACTGATAGAAATCAGTATTTGTAGGGAAATGGTGTTAGAGAAATTGACAGGATTGAAGGCCGATAAATCCCCAGGGCCTGATAATCTACATCCTAGGGTAATTAAGGAAGTGGTCCTAGAAATAGTAGATGCATTGCTGGTCATCTTCCAAAATTCGATAGGCTCTGGAACAGCACCCATGGATTGGCGGGTAACTAATGTTACCCCACTGTTCAAAAAAGGTGGTAGAGAGAGAATGGGGAATTACAGACTGGTAAGCCTGACATCAGTAGTGGGGAAAATGCTAGAGTCCATTGCAAAAGATGTAATAGCAGAGCACTTGGAAAACAGTGACCGGATCGGACAAAGTCAACATGGATTTACAAAACATAAATCATGCTTGACTAATCTATTGGTATTTTTTGAGGATGTAGCTGGTAAAATAGATAAGGGAGAACCAGTGGATGTGGTGTGTTTGGACTTTCAAAAGGCTTTCGATAAGGTCCCACATAAGAGATTAACGTGTAAAGTTAAGGCACATGGGATTGGGGGCAAGGAATTGACTTGGATAGAGAACTGGTTGGCAGGCAGAAAGCAAAGAGTTGGAATAAACGGCTATTTTTCCGAGTGGCAGGCAGTGACTAGTGGGGTAACGCAGGGATCGGTCCTTGGACCCCAGCTATTCACAATCTATATATTAATGATCTGGATGAGGGAACTAGATGTAATATCTCCAAGTTTGCAGAGGACACAAAGCTGGGTGGGCGTGTGTGCTGTGAGGAGGATGCTGAGAAACTCCAGTATGATTTGGACAGGTTGGGTAATTGGGCAGAATCATGGCAGATGCAATATAACGTGGATAAATGTGGGGTTATCCACTTTGGTGTCAAAAACAAGAAGGCAGATTATTATCTGAATGGCAATAGATTGGGAGAAGGGGAAGTGCAACGAGACCTGGGCGTCCTTGTGCACGAGTCGCTGAAGGTAAGCATGCAGGTGCAGCAGGCGGTTAAGAAGGCAAATGGTATGTTGGCCTTTGTAGCGAGAGGGTTTGAGTACATGAACAAGGATGTCTTGCTGCAGTTGTACAGGGCCTTGGTGAGACCACATCTTAAGTATTGTGTGCAGTTTTGGTCGCCTTATCTGAGGAAAGATGTTCTTGCCATGGAAGGAGTGCAGCGAAGATTCACCAGGCTGATACCTGGGATGGCAGGAATGACGTATGAGGAGAGATTGGGTCGATTGGGCTTGTACTCGCTGGTCGGGGAGTCCAGAACCAGGGGTCACAGTCTAAGGATAAGGGGTAAGCCATTTAGGACAGAGATGAGGAGGAATTTCTTCACTCAGAGAGAGTGGTGAACCTGTGGAATTCTCTTCCACAGAAGGCAGTAGAGGCCAATTCATAAAATATATTCAAGAAGGAGTTGGATATATTTCTTAAGGCTAAAGGGATCAAGGGATATGGGGAGAAAGCAGGGACAGGGTACTGAATTTGGATGATCAGCCATGATCGCATTGAATGGCGGAGCAGGCTCGAGGGGCCGAATGGCCTACTCCTGCTCCTACCTTCTATGTTTCTATGTTTCTATATGCTTAGGAGACAAAGGACCCTGCCTGTGTGTTGTAAGTTGTTGTCATTGTGTCACAGTGATAGGGAGTGTGAAGGCTGCATGGTCGAATAGTTAAGTGAATGTGACCATAGAGAGAGAGGGAATGGGTAAGGGTGCAGGAATGTCAGTGTCAAGTGGGAGGTGGAGGGAGAGGTTGGCAAAGCTGAGTGCTGGTGAGGAGAGGCGATGGGGATCAGATTAAGGGTGATGAGAAAGTCATATTCACTTTTCCTGTGCGGAGAAGATCGTGAAACCTCTTCCTGCACTACAGCCAGGTTCTGCGGCACATAGAGACGGCATTGACCTCCTGGGCCACTTGCAGCCACACAGCTTTAGTCTGTTGCGGTGGCTTTTTTCTCCCTGAGGAAGGGAAGAGCACCTCCTTATTAGATTTTGCTCCCTGCACCATAGCTTGGAGGGAGGGCTCAACAAACCGAGGTGCGCACTTTTGCTATCTGGTGGACATGGTCAGTAAACGAAGTCCTTCATACAATGTCCAAAGCGTATCCAGTCTCTAGAAGAATCAAGACTGCTTGCAGGCCTTAAATCCAACAGCATTGATGACATCATCAGAAGCGACTTTCTGCATGAAAAGACCCATTGGGCCAGTGATTCCCACACGCAGGAAATCAATTGCCCAATTAGGGGGAAATCCCACTTTTTCAACACATCAGTTAGGAGTCGGGGTCCTCACATGATTTCCACCTCACACGCCCCAACCCGCCCACACTGACGAAATCCAGCCCTATGCCTATGTTGCAGGGCTCGATTTATGGTGCAAACACCTCAGGAATCTATGGTGTAACTAACTTCCACCATTACTTTTGCAACTTCATAATTTCCTGGTACCTTTGCGCCACTCCGCCGCTTCCCTCAGCAAAACAGGTGCACAGTTAGAATGGAATTTTCAGCGGGGTCAGCAGGCGAGATCGGTGATCGGTCTGGTGGGAAATTTGATTTTTTTTTTACAGCGAGCTGGGACCCGCAGATGCGGGCAACCCAATTAAATCAATTATTGGGTTGTTGACAAACCCTTAATAATGCTTTCAACTTTACCTTTTAAATTTAACTGCTCGCCCATGCGGCCCACGCTGCTTGGGGACCATATCTGTGAACCTGAGGTGGGAGTTCAGTGGCCGTTGATCCAGCTAATTACTTGACAGCTTCAAATGTACAGTAAAAGCTCCAACCTGACAGATCATCTCTTTCCTCAGCCACAAGCTGCTTCTCAGTCCACTTCCAGCACAGATTCTGCAGGCTTTGCACTTTCCACTCTCCATCGACTCTCACCTCATTGGAAGAACTGTCTCACCATTGACAGAATGCTTCTGTCATCGCTACTTCATCTGCCATCTATTCCATCAGCATGGGTGCCCTTTATGCTGTCTCACCTTGGTCCTCAGAATCTGACCACAATCAACCCCAACACCAGCAGCAACAGTCATACCAGTAGCACCAACAACAACACCACCAACCTTCTCCACAATCAGCTGATGCTGCACAAGGCACAAGGCATCAGCACCCAAGCACATTGCTGCCCGGGAGGCTAGGGATGGCCTCACCATGGCCAGATTTACTTCACTGGATGCTGTACATCCTGGCTGGTGCTGCACCAGGTTGGCACCACCCCACACCAACACCATAAAGCATCCCTACCATGTCCAAGCCATTCCTTTCACATCACCATTGCGGGGGGGATCGTTATGTCTCACCATTCACTACAACTCACTAAGCCACTTCCAAAGGTGCACACAAATCTGTCCAAGAAAATAATGTGTTGAAAATAAAGATTTCAATGTTTGACAGCACATTAACAGAAACTTTACATGAACATTGGATAAACCACCCAAGTGCCTACCCTTGTATGTTGTTCATTGGTATGATTGAACTAGGATGAGGGTGAGCGTAACAGGTTGCTAGTGAGATGGGGATGTGATAATGTTGATAGAGAGAGAGGGATGGGTGGCGGTGCAAGGTAAGTTGGTGTGAGTAAGGATGTGCAGGAGTAGGGTAGGGAAGGCAAAGTGATGGGGATGTGATGAGAGGCACAGGAGGATGAAGGTGAGTGTGGCTTTGTACTGATGTTTTATGATCTAATTAGATCACTGAAAGGTTTGTGACACTGCACCCATGTCCTCCTGACGACACCCCTGCTTGTAACCTCCTCTACAAAGTGCAACCAGGCTGTGTTGGTCTCCTGTGAAGGTCTCTTCTGCCCATGGGAAGGGAAGAGGACCTCCCTGCATGCTGTGATTCCCTTCATAAGCATATGGAAGGAGTCATGGGAGAACCTGGGTGCAGCCATGCAGTGCTTGTCAGTGTTTGCAGCACTGACAGCACAAACATCAAAATAAAGTTGGCCATTGTCCCTTTAAGGAAACCGGCTGATGACGTGTCATGAATGATGTCACCAGACCCGCTTCCTCTAATTGGACCAGGAAACGCGCTGGGTGGGCTTAACAAGCCTAATCAAAGTAAGTTTATTTTAGGCAGTGGGATGGAGCCAACAGCGGGGCCTCGACCCGCCAAGGTGAGCAAAATTCCGGCCTTATTTAAAATCAATGCCGAGACCGAGTTTACCAAATTAACACCATTAAGATTTCCACTGCCACGTAGAGCATTGCAGAATGGTGCTGATAATTAAAAAGCACAAATTATAAGGTCAGAATTAAGATCAGTAGACTAAAGCTCACTGTGAACTCCCCCAACAATGTTTCAACTGATGTTTAATAACAATTTGAGAGATGATGCGACTGATACTAATAACATCAATTACTAATACAATGACAATAATGTACACATATTCTGAAAGTGCATAACTTATATATATACTCTCCAAGCCTTTGCAAGCAGTGGGCTTTTCTGCTAATTGCTATTCTCCATTGAGAGCAGCACTGTTGCTTCCTAATAAAACTGACTTGTGCATACAGCTGGCCCACTCCTGAGTTCTTGCACTGCTTCCATGCTCCTCGGATCACCGCTATATCGCTGTGACATATGACGATGGAGTTAATTTTTACCTAACCCGCCCCTTCGAAAACTGACGGGGTCGAGTGCAATGCTGCTTTTACAACCCAATCAATTTTACTGTCCATTGAAGCCAGTAGAGAGTAATATTGGGCGCGGTGTAAAACCAAGGTTCCATCCGATCCCATGGGACTCCTGCCCCACGAGTTAGGTTAAAATTACCCCCAATATGTTTTAAAGCAAATTGTGGCTTTGGAGCGGTGCGGGAGAATCAGGGCGAACACATTATCACTTACGCTGATCGGTGCCAATAATGCCGCTGTGTTTAATTTATACAAGGTTGTGGATTATGCAGTGTTGCACATTCTATCTTTTTTTAAATTTTGAAACAAGAAGGCAACTATTTTAATTCCACGTCATTTCACATCAGCTTCTACAGGTAATAAATAAGCAGACTGATGGAAACCCATATTAAATAAAAGTTACCTTTACATTTTCCTTTTAAGTTACTGGAGAACACAGGTTACACACAAAAAGCACACGTGTAAGTAAGAGACACAATGAAGTGACCTGAAACAACAGCAACAACAACTTGCATCTATATAACACCTTTAACGTAGTAAAATGTCCCAAGGCGCTGCACAGAAGTATTTTAAGACAAAAAATTTGTCACCGAGCCACATAAGGAGAAATTAGGGCAGGTGACCAAAAGCTTGGTCAAAGAGGTAGGTTTTAAGGAGCGTCTTAAAGGAGGAAAGAGAGGTAGCGAGGCGGAGAGGTTTAGGGAGGGAATTCCAGAGCTTAGGGCCTAGGCAACGGAAGGCACGGCCACCAATGGTTGAGCAATTAAAATCAGGGATGCTCAAGAGGGCAGAATTAGAGGAGCGCAGATATCTCGGGCGGTTGTGGGGCTGAAGGAGATTATAGAGATAGGAAGGGGGCGAGGCCATGGAGGGGTTTGAAGACAAGGATGAGAATTTTGAAATTGAGGCGCTGCTTAACTGGGTGCCCATTTCAGATCTGTGACACACAACCTATAAAAATGTGTCACTTTTGCTTGCATTTTTCATGCAAGTTAGATATTTCCTAAAAAGGAGACATTTGAAAATTTTTAACAATGTTTGAATACTGGAAAGAGCTAAACTGGACCACAAGGCATTTTGGAAACAATTGGATCACTTTGGTTTGAACACTGTTCTTCTTTTAATCCCTCTCCCCTCCCCAGGTCTAAACACCTAGCAAATAAAAGCAAATCACCAAGCATGTGTATTGACATTTTCTGTGACCCAGTGTAAAGCTGTGGAGTCACTTTGTATTTCCAGCCATAGATTCTTCCTGTCATAATGAGAGGTGATGGGAGAGTGGATTATATTTATGGTTGGAACCAAGGCTGCAAATGTAGCTACATTGTGTAAAACAATTGATTTTTATTCACACCCAGTAGTTTTGTACTGGCTGGAGCAAGCAGGAGGTTGTAAGCATTTGCATTGTTTGTACTTCGCGGTTGCCTCTAACAACACTTTTGCCATCAACAGCATCCCTATTGTATAAAGGAAGCATGCGTGAGGTCCCCACACCAGACCTAGAGAAGTAAAGTAGAGTTTATCCATCAGATAGTGCCAGAACTTCACAGGCCAGAATCAAAAGCTAAAGCCCCAAAGCACTGGAACATTCAGCCCTAGCACTCACAGGCAACGTGGATCCATTTTACGAGTACTTTGCCTCAAAATTACACATTTCTCTGAAAACACTCAATGGGGCAGTAATTCCTCCCCAAACGCGTGAGTACGGAAGGGGTACTCACGCGTCTGGCCGGAGGAAATGCCGGTTTTCAGCATGCACAGCACATGCGCTGAAAACCGGCATTTCCTCTCCTCTAACCCAAGAGGTGAAGAGGCTAGCACGTGCGCTGTAGGGGGCAGTGCGTGCATCTTGGATTTCCTCTGTTTTGGGGGATTTGCGCATGTGTAAAGGCCTCCGGTCTTTACGCTTGTAAAAAGCACACATAATATTTATTTTTACAGGTAAGTGGTGTTTTAGTGCAATTTAGAATTTTTTTTCCACAGGTTTATTATTTTAAAGAATCTACAATAAGGTAAGTTTAATTTTAGACCCTTTTTATTAAAAATTTATTTTTTTCAACAAAAAAAAATTATTGTTTAAATTATTTTTTTTAACTTATTTATACTTAATTTAACGATTGGGATGTTTTTTAAAATTTTATTTAAAGTTTAAGTAGCGTTTTGGGGTGCAGTACTTCTCATGAGTTTGACAGTTCTTACTCTCAAACATATGAATGAAGTTTCCCCTCCCCTGATTGGCTGAACAGTGCTCACCTGATCCCAGCCGGCACATCGCACTAACTATGCCGCTGGGTCAGGTTAGCACAGCGCGCCGACATCAGAACCGGGCCACTGACAGGAAATCCACTGCGGGCCAGGTTTCAGATGTCGGCGCGCCGGGTAAGTGCACATCGGGGGCTTGCACGCGCGGCAAGCCCCCGACACCAAGTTCTGGGCCAATGTTTGCAATCACTGCCTTTTCTAATTTTCATTTTTAGCTCTCCGAGGGCAGACAGGAGCACGTATCAGGAAATCCAGTGCACACTCCAAATTCCTAATGGCCCGGAATTGGCGGTGGCTAATAACAGCGAACAAACAGCATTCACTGTCATTACCCCTTTGAAACTGGCCGCAACTTCAGAATATAGTGCATGCGCATCCTAACATGGAAATCCTGAAGTTGTGATTAGTCATTCACTGCTCCGACACTGACTGCGCTGTGGACACCTCCCCTCCCCCGACCCTCCCACCCCCACTCCCGCCCAGCCAACAATCTGTGTAATCAGGGAAATCAGGAAAACTGAGTTAAACTTAGGCTTCCGCGGTAATATCGCTGTTAATGAACCCATTAAAAGTTAGGCCCTTTTGTATAAAGTGTAACTGGGGTTTTAACAGTGCATTGACTGCTAAACAAATGTTATGGCCCTGGAAAAACTAATTTTAAATTGTGGCATGTCAAATTTATCCATTTTAATAAAAACTTCAATTTTTAAGAAACTTAAAAAAAATTAACATTTTTCAAAGTTTTTTCATCTTTATTTCAGGTTTGCCTTTTCCCCATGTGAGAGGCCCAATCTTTGTTTTGCTCTCTCTAACATTTTTAAAAAGTTAGAATCAAATGAGCTTACTCACTTCCTGGCTTGCTGCCTATGAGAATTCTGCATTTTGATTGGCTGCTTAAACACCTTGTTGCCATCACAGCAGCTCACGCTATGGGATTCCCACTAAAATACGTTCTTTTCAATTGCACGGCAGAAAAGCCAAACCTCTCGCCACAGAGATCACGAGATCTTTGTGGAAAGCTTACTTCGGATCAAGCGGCGAAGGCCTTTGCTATGCCGTTGACCACAGATTCCGGGCCATTATGCTCTCTTGCTGTGCAAAGCTCTATGCTGGGAGGGCTATAGACAAAAATACAGCCCAACATATGATCAAAACAGATCCATAATTTATCCAAGCAATTGGACGGTGTTTTCAACATCCAAATACAGGTTAATCTTACTCTCAAGTAAACTGCAGGCTACGGTATATATTCTTTATAAAACAAATGAAGAGAATTAAATTTCAAGACTTTCAGTTCTCTTGATGTTTAACTCTCATACTCTCACTCATTTATTTAAGAACATGATTGGGATTTTCTGAGTTCCATTCTTGTACATTTCGATTGGTCAAAACATGCTAACGATTGTCGAGCGGAAGTCTGCTTCTCATGCATATTCAAGTCTGTGAAGTATAGGGGATGCGATTTTATCCAGCTAAAATTCCAGCATGGACTGGTTGGGCCGAATGGCCTGTTTCTGTGCCGTATATCCTCTGTAAAATCAGACATAGAAGAGAATTTTCTCCTCCTGCAAAGGGTTTTTGCTTTTATGGTCACAATAAGGACCAACTATTCTCCACGCCTGGAGTTAAGATATTATTTGACTTTCAAAATATTTGAATATATAGTTGTTAGATGCAAAAATAACTTGTGCTTTATAGTGAGCCTTAGTCTTGGCCATTTCCTTAATCCTTTTATCTCCTAGCAATAGGAAATTTTTCAAAGTTATCAAAAATGCTTAGGCTGCGATTTCGCCAGCAGAGGCAGGATCACAGTGGGAGAGGTGGTTGGCGGGTTCCAGTCCCGCTCCCGGCTGCAGCCGCTCTGTAAAAAGGATTTTCCATTAATAGGGCTTGTTAAGCCCACCCTGCGGGGTTCCCGGCCAATTAAAAGGAAGCGGGTCTGATGGCGTCATTTGATGACGCGTCATCAGCCGGTTTCCTTAAAGGGACTATGGCCGCATTCGTTTTGACAGCTGTGCTCTCTGTGTTCTGCAGCATTGAGGTGCTGCAAAAACTGACAAGCACTGCAAAAAGTTGCACAGCTGCACCCAGGCTCTCCCATTACTCTCTCCATATGCTTATGGAGGGAGTCACAGTATGCAAGGAGGTTCTCTTCCATTCTAAGGGCGGAAGAGACCTCCCCCAGACACCAACGCAGCCTGGTTGCACATTGCACAGGAGGACACAAGCAGGGATGTCATCAGAAGTATCTGGCTGCAGTCGCACAAACCTTTCAATGATCTCAGTAGATCACAAAACGTTAATGTAAAGCCACACTCAACCTCATCCTGCTGTGCCACTCATCGCATCCCCATAGCTCTGCCTTCCCAACCTTGCTCCTGCACATCCTTACTCACACCAACTTACCTTGCACCTCCGCCCATCCCTCTCTATCTACATTATCACTTCCCCATGTCACTAGCCACCCCTCACACTCACCCTCATCCTAGTGCAATCATACCAACTAACAACACTCAAGGGTAGGCACTTGGGCGTTTTATACAATGTTCATGTAAATTTTCTGTCAATATGTTTTCAAACATTGAAATCTTTATTTACAACACTTTGCCTTATTGTACAGATCTGTTCTCACCTTTGGAAGTGAGTTGCAGTGAATGGTGAGATATAACAGTACCCCCCCCCCCCGCCACAATGGTGGTGAGTGTGAAAAGAACAGCTTGGTCATTGTAGGAATGCTTTATGGTGTTGGTGTGGGGTGTTGTTATCCTGCCGCATCATGTAGAAGCCAGGGTATACAGCATCAAGTGAAGTAAATCTGGCCATGGTGATGCTATCGCTGGCCTTCCGGGCAGCAATGTTGTTGGGTGCTGATGCCCTGTGTCCAGTGCAGCATCAGGTGATTGCGGGAAAGATTGGTATTGTTGTTGGTGGTGTTGGTGTGTCTGGTGGTGTTGGTGTTGGGGCTGATCATGGTGGGATTCAGAGGACCAAGGTGAGATTTTTTCAAGGGCACCGACGTTGCTGGAATACATGGCAGCTGAAGTTGAGATGACAGAAGCGATCTGTCAATGTTGAGAGAGCTTGCTCCAAGGAGGTGACAGTGGATAGAGAGTTTACTCCAAACACTTCCAAACTGCATACAGCTCTGAAGTGTCTTCCAAGTCATGAAGGCTCAAGCTTCTGACATTGGAAAGTGACCAGCTGTGGAATGGCAGCTTTCAGACCACTTTTGCAGCTGTCACCTATTCACAGCAATGGAGAGACATAGGGAACCCGACCTACTTACCTGACGTGATCTCCGAACGACGTGAACCCCGTTAAAAATATGATAAAACAGAAAAAGGCTGGCAAAATAGTAGTTAACAAGCACTTAACAAGCAGTTAAGTATCTTAAATGCCTCTCCCACTGCTTGGTGTCGGGTCTGTTCTGAAATCGCAGACCCGACATTTTGGAAACTTACATGGAGGCCGGTTCGGAGCGGGTTCCAACCCGCTGTCAATCATTTTGATTTTGACAGCGGACCCACCTCCAAACCCGCACTCTGAGCGCTGGCAAAATTCAGCCCTTAGTCTTTTATTTCCAGTTTGAAAGTATCTAGACAATTATTACAACTGCCTTTTTAGCCCTGGCACCTGGGTTCAAATCCAACCCAGGGAGATCATATAAAGCTGCCCTTTCTGTTAAGAGCGTCACATAAAATTAATTTGAGTAGTCTTCAAACTAGTCCCAGTGGGTGAGCTCCCAGAACAAAATTGCTCTCACAATTTACGCTAATTGGTAGCAAAGAACCCACAAGAACACTTCACTTTTAACTGCGTCGGGAGCTGCCATACCAACCTGCAGCAGCGCCATTAGCTTTTTAGTCCACTAGCATTTCTATGTTGTAGCAGGCAAGCAGGCTCAGGACGAATGCTGTGAAAATGTATATGTCTAAAATATATTTGTGTGCTGATCACCAACTTCCTTGACTGGGATGAAAAGCTTTTAATTTGTAGAAGAGCAAGTACCTCCAATTAAAAACCTTCATAAAAATAACATTTTTCTTTAACAAACAATACACAGCTCCATTAAGAATGAAGCATTGTTCTGGGACCACAGGTGCACTGATAAATGACCTCTCTAATTAGTTTCTCAGTAGTGTGCTGCACTTGTGTCCCATTGCTGTACATCACTTCACGACCTCATTATCACTTGGAATTGTCTAGGGTGTGCAGATAACACTAATTTTGATAGCATTTAGATCTATTGAGGTTAATGGTAGCCTCATATATTTTTTCTCCATGGGAAGGTTCTAGTGATTATGAAACACTTATCATAAAGACAGATCAGCACATAAGCCTAGAATTCACTGCTGTCAATATTAGCAGACAAATGTTTAATGCATTCATGAAGTTCCTTTATTGTAGTAGAGACTTAAACCTTTTGAAAATAAATAGCTTAACCCTTCTGCTAAAATAAAGGACATGTTAAACGTGCGTCTGTTATTAGCACCAACAGTAACCTCTAGGCTACAATGTTTGGCTGTGAAGTTACATTTTTAAATTTATTAGATTCTTGAAACCTAAATATAACTCTTGATATTGTACAGATAGAGTATTTCAAATCAATGCACAATTACATTTACAATAATTTTAAAATATACCATGTTACATTGTTAATTCCTTTCACCCATATTACATTATCGATAATATTTTATCAAAATTGTCGAGCATTCTATTTAACTTATTCAAGCTTCTCGAGGTCTTCCGCATTTCGAACTAATTTGGTAGCACAGAATTCAGCTTTAATCTTTACTTATGGACTACCGAAATAACCTTCAAGCAGCATTTTAAGAAACAGATGTGAATCTGATTTGAAGCAGTTTCAAGTAACTTAAAGTATTAAATTAAAAATGACTTTTTTCTGAAGACATATTTTAAAAGAATTCAAGGTAATAGCATTAATGTGGATTTGTTATATTAAAAACAACCTAAAACAGGGTTCTGTGGGCCAATAAACCACTGAAGTTACCTGTGTACTTTCTGATGAAGGGTGCAGGAGCTTTCTTTTCGATAATTCAATCATGAAGCCTTTAGAGTGAAGCATTTCAAATATGGCACACCCATCAGTACTAGGTATGAGTTCAAGTCTCCAGTCACAACCACATCCCAATGCCCCAGATGCTAGACTACTGTCAACTATACAAACTATCAGCAACTGCCATTGACACTTTTTTACTTGGTACAAATGGCAGATAATGATCAAGCTGCACTACGTCAATACGCTGATTAATTTGCTTAAATCACTCCGAGAGATTTGATAGGAGAAATCATAACGAGAGTTTATAGTTTTATAGAAGAAATTATGGGGGATATTTTTTGGGGGGTCAGCGGACGTGTTTGGTGGTGGGTCAGGTGGGAAAAAAAATTTTGACAGCAGGTTGGGACCCCACTGTCAACCCGCCCCCACACGACTTTCCCAGATGTCGGGTCTGTCAGGGCTGAACAGACCCGACACACAGCAGTGGGGGAAGCAATTCAGGTCATTATGACCTTATTAACAGCCCATTAAAAAGTATTTTGGGTTCATCCTAGTCCTTTTCGGGCTACTCCAGATCAGGCATAGTCCCCAGACGTTCACCTTCAACTAAAGTCAGAGATAGTCAAATTCTATAAGACACTTAATTGGGTCTAAAGGTCCAGGCTATCTCACTCTAAAGGAAAAGAACGAATTGAAGATGTTACCGTCTTCCAGATAGCAGTTTTAATAAGTTTAACTAGACTGTAACCTTCCGGATATTATGAGGGTCCAGAAAACCCCCCCAGAATTCTGCAACTCCTCACAAAAGAGTGTACAGAAATTGAGTTTGCGAGTTTGATACAGAAATACTATTTGAGACAATTCTAAAAATATATAGATTTATTAAAGAACTGACATACAGTTAACAGCTGTTGAGTCCATCACAACTTTAACAGTTCAAAATAAAAATAGCTTACATTCCTTATTCTCAGAGATCATTATTCTCAAATCTTAACTTCGTTACATTTATACATTTCTTATTATTTATAATCCAGGATATCCACCAAAATCAAATAAGAGTACCTCTTGATCCCCGAGACTCAAAGAGTTAAAAACTTTCAGAGCCTGCCTCTGAAGTTGAGAATCGCTTGTCCCTTCCAGTGACTTCTGACTTTCTATCTGAAAGCTCCTTATTTTATATTCTTTTTTAGTGGTTTATCCTTTGAAGTTTTCTGCTAATTATCTCTAGTCATTCTCTGCTGACTTCTTTCTATTCTATTGTCAATTCAGCTGTTAACTTTCAGAATCATGTCTGCTGTATAGGTGTTTCAAAACTTATCATATAAACTGGTTATTACAGAGTTATCTCTTTGATGCCATTCTTACGAAGGACTTCAATTCAATTCTTAATATTGGCTTAACTGGTTATAATCAGACATTGTTTCTCCTAACTGTTTCATTTTCAATACAAAAACCATGTGAATGCTTGGTGTCATCTATTGAAGTCATATCTACAAAGTCTTCTGTAGGTATCATATTTATAATATGTAAATCAAAACCACTTCAACCAGGGTGTTACATGCATTTCTTAGCTAGTTCAATTGGTTGTATTACAAACTTATGTTTCCTGTCTTTCATTTGATGCCTTATTTATCAAAGGCACATGGTTCTTTAACATTCTGTGTTTCTGTGCGACTTTGCAGTAACATTTCATGATTTACTGAGATCATTGAAAGGTTTGTGCCACTGCAGCCTGATACCCCTGACCACATCCCTGCTTGTGTCCTCCTGTGCAATGTGCAATCAGGCTGTGTTGGTCTCCTGGGGAGGTTTATTCCGCCCATTGGAAGGGAAGAGGACCTCCCTACGTGCTGTAGCTCCTCCATAAGCATATGCAAGGAGTCATGGGAGAGCCGGTGTGCTGCCCTGTGCCTCTGTGCAGTGCTTGTCAGTGTCTGCTGCACCTCAATGTTGTAAAACACTGACAGCATAACTGTCAAACTGAATTTGTGCATGGTCCCTTTAAGGAAACTGGCTGATGATGTCATCAGACCCGCTTCCTTCACTTGGCCGGCAAACGCGCTGGGCGGGCTTAACAAACCCAATCAGGGAAAAGTCATTCTACACAGCGGGCTGGAGCCAGCAGTAGGATCGGGGCCCGCCACTGACACCGCCCGCCATGGACCCACCAAGGTAGGGGAATTTTTTTTCATTTAATGCTGGGGATAGAAGTCAACCTTTATGGTGGATTTCTGCTGAGGAAAGATATGGGTGTACATGCAGTGATACATGTCGGACAGCAGTGGTTTACAGAAAGTAGAGCACTCAATTGGTGCTTGTAAAGGGTTTTCGATCGCCAAGGTCTCTCTCTCTCGCTCTAGTGGCCTCGCTCTCTTGCACAGTAATACACCGAGTGGTTCGACCCACTCACCCCTTAGGTTCTATACACTGGACTTTGAGGCAGGAACTACAATGCAGAGAATACTCTATAGACCAAAGTTTAATGAAACAAAATGAAATTTTATTGCACAAAGGAAAAATTGAATATCAGCCAATAAGGTACATGGGAGGGAAAAGTAAATCATAATACAGTACTAACCAACATATATATAGGCATGTTATACTTTACAAAAGTCATTTAGAAATGGGGAAACACACGGAACATCGAGGGACAACAACTCATAATTAATTACCCCTTTAAATGCCCACCCCCTAAGCCTATCTAGATCAGATTGTGAGGGGCCAGAAACATGCTCACCAATCCAGTTGGAAAGTATAAGCTTTTGAAAGGTCTGCATTTTGATCCTTTCAGGCGTCCTGTCTCCACGTGGTCAGCGGAACGCAGCGGGCTGCGACACACCTTCTTCTCCCTTGAGGTGAAGATCACGGACAGGCTGGATGTCAGCAGGCCTGGACGTCGGTGCGGGGAGAAACCCACTGTTTTACCATTTTCGCATGGGTTTCGTCGCACAGCCCAGTTGGTTTACCGTTTTCATATAGGTTTCTACCTATCTTTGTCAGCGTCCCGGGGTTGGTCGATGATCTCCCGACAGTTACCCCGGGACTAGATGCTGACTTCATCTCCCATCTTGAACCTCGGTCCTCCGTCCTCTCCACTTGAACTCTGCACCGATACTGAAAAGGGGTGCGTTTTTCGATGGCTGGCGATGTAAAGAGATAAGAAAAAAAAGGCTGCTCGATAGCTACTCCGGGTCCCCAGATATACTTCTCAAAAGAGGCCCTTATCTCCCACCAGATCAAGGTTAGTCTTTGTTTAACTTTTGCCGGCTTGTAGCACAGTGGGGTAGTTATTATGTTTTAAACTACTTTGGGATGGCCGGTAACGGCCATCTCTGGTCTGGAATGACCCTGTATTGTTTTTAATGTCCTCTTGATGTCTTTAACGGTTCTTGGTGTTCCCCCTATGAATATGAAACTGTTTCCCTTTGTCTGGGTAAACATTTAGATGGCCTTTATCTACAGGCCGATCTGACTGGATCTGCATCCAATCCATATGTATGTGGTTCTGTCTGGTTTCGTTTTCTCCGAAATGGCCTTCCAGAACTTACTGTGGGCTGAATCCACAAAGGCTGTCTGGGGACTGCAGGAACCATTTTAAAGTGTCCCAAAAGCTGGTCACGGGGTCTGGCGGCCATTGTGTGTGCCCCTTTTTCTGGGCTTCTTTTAAAATTAAGGCCTTTTCTGCCAATAGACCCTTATAGGACAATGTTCAAATTTTGCGAATCTTACATGCTGACCACACAATTCATAAGCACTGAAAGCCCAGATTTTAACCTAACCCACCGGGCAGGAGCAGGTTGGGTTTGGGTTGGATGCTCATTTTGCACCACATCTGACTTCACACTCCATTGAAATCACCATAGGGTCCTGTCCTATTGGAAACAGTTGGGGCCATGACTTTGAATTGGTTTGAAAATGGCCATGAAGCCAGGAGATCTTGGCAAAGTCATGATGCACTGTTTCAATGTGTAGTTTTAAATAGCTAGGGGGCAATTTTCGGCAGTGTGTTCAGACTTTAAAGATTCTCCCAGGTGGCCAAGATGGGGTCTTGAGCTGAAATGTCGGTTTCAACAACAACAACAACAACGTGTATTTATACAGTACCTTTAATGTAATAAAATGACCCAAGGCGCTTCACAGGCATGTTATAAGACCAAACATTTACACCAAGCCACATAGGAAATTAGGGCAGGTGATCAAAAGCTTGATGAAAGATGTAAGTTTTAAGGAGTGTCTTAAAGGTGGAAAGAGAGGTAGTGAGGCGGAGAGGTTTAGGCAGGGAATTCCAGAGCTTAGGGCCGAGGCAACAGAAGGCACAGCCACCAATGGTTGAGCGATTATAATCAGGGATGCTCAAGGGGGCAGAAATTGAGGAGCGCAGATATCTTGGGGGGTTGTGGGGCTGGAGGAGAGCACAGAGATAGGGAGGAGTGAGGTCATGGAGGGATTTGAAAACAAGGATGAGATGATTGAAATTGAGGGGTTTCGCCTGCGTTTAGTGCAAGTCGCCATCTTGGTGAAGGACTTGAAGCCTGCACTAGGAACAGCCACCTGGAGGCTCGTTATGGGGCTGATTGCCATTTAAAATGCCTACTAGCATTCATTAAAGAGTTTGCATGGCATTTTGGTGGCCAATGCTTGTCCTAACACTCTCTTCTAACAGCGACCAATGTTTGGGAGTAAACACTGTGCTGTTGTGGACTTCAAGCGCTACTTAAAGGGATATTCACCATTTCATGTTCACTCGCTGCTGGAGCTGTGAAGTGGACCTCTGAAACACGTCGGGAGACTTTCTGGGACACTTTGTCAAGACTTCACCAACACTCAAGCAGCATTCATTCTGCAAATTCTCTGAGGACTTCACCTACAAAGAGTAAGTGTTGGGCTACTACACCTTATAGGAGCCACCAGAGAACAGGAGTGCTTGGTCATTGGCATCTTGCTAATGGTCCTCCTTAGCCTGGACAAGGAATGAAAGGAGGACATGAGGCCAGGCAGAGCAGCAGCAGCTCCTGCAGGAGAGGGGGACAGGAAGGCGAACTGGCATCCTTCACCTCTGCGAGTACAGGACATCCCTCCTCCTATAGACCGCCTCCACCAGGACCTCCATTGCCCTGTCCGACAACCAGTGCATCCTTTCCCTTGGTCCCTGAGCCATCCTGCAATGTGTCACTGTGTGCCAGCCAGCGCACTTCAAACCTTCAGTGGAAGTGGGTGTGAGGAGTCCACATATACTGCTTCACGAAAATTGCATTTAATCAGCATTTGAGTGCGAAATCTGCATATTATGGTAATCAGCAATTAGGACCAAAATTGTGTGCTAAATCCAGTCTTTCTGCCAGTTTTCACCCTTTGGTCAAAATAACCCCCCATATCTCTTGAGCAAATGTCTGCTTTTACAGCCTGATAGCAATTGTCTTCACACCACTTGAACCTTATCTTATTGAAAAGAGGATGAATGGTTAAGAACTTGGAAGCTTGCTAGCAAAGGGGTAATATTTAACAAAAAAGTTAAAAGGGGTAAATGACTAAATTGTTCCGTAACCAATATAGTGTGAGGACAGTTGTTGCATTCTTGTAAACAAGTCACCTGTATGAGGTGTACATCGTTGCCAGTTTGTTAGAACAGACCCAAGAGGCAACTACTCAATGAGGCCCATATTTCTATTCCCAGAATGCTAACTAGAAACATTTTTGTTTGACTTTTTAACTTTTTGTTTGACTTTGTATTTTTTAGTGCTTACTCTTTATTCTAGTACCATTAATAAAATTCATTAAAGATAATTTGTTACTGCGGGCTTGATTATCCAACATCCAGAACTTTAAGCGGGCTAAATTTGGTTGATTTGCGTCCTAAGAGGGCGCTAACGGGGCACAAATCAACTAGCATCTGGGTGCGGCGCTGTTAACGCCTCCCGTGAAATTCAGCAGGAGGTTAGCGGTGCAGGAGGTTAGCAGCGTCCCGTTTGCACCCCGGCTGTAATATTGGGTGGCGCCCCCCCGACTTACCGCCGGACGCTATGCCCGCCAGGGTCAGGGGAACCTACCTGCGGCCGGGGCAGCGCTAATTAAAGCGGAGGTGGCGGGCGGCTATTTCTGTTGCCTGCCAGCACCTGCCCCCATTGTTGTCCCCGGCCCCCCTGAACCCCCCCCCACCGCGGGGTGCCGGCTGCTCTCTGTGAGTCCGGCACTCCTCTTGAGTGCCGGGCTCGTTTGCCGGCACTCCCGATCCCTGGTGGCCCAGCTGGGCACCGGGACGTGCTGCGCCAGGCCCCTCCCCTTTAATAAGGGGAGGAAGGCCTGCAGTACCGCGGCACTATGTGCCGCGATATTGGCTCGCAGCGCCCCAACAGGGACGCGGGACGCTTCCAGTAGCGCCCCTCCTCCCTCTCGAGGCGCTACCTGGGAAAATTGGCTGCAGGGCGCTAACTTTTTCGGGCCCGGCGAAGGTAGCTGCCCAATTTTTAAACCAATGTCGGAGTTAGCAACTTTTACAAACTTTACTTAGAGCCAAAGTGATTCCCGAGACATTCCTTCCTCATCATATTACTGTATCATATTTGATGATAATTCTGATGCAGTTAACCTATATGACAAAATGTAATTCTTTTAAAATCCAACTGCTGTACTGTGTTCCTTATGTTGTGATGGAAAATCAATGGAGTTCAGTTGGAGATGATCCAATTGACCTCGATAAATCCAAGAGATAACTTTAATTGACATAGCTTTATCAAATAAGCCAAATCGAAATGAATCCTTTGTGCTGCATATTAGTTAAAGGCTATAAGAACTGAACAATAAATGGGATGAACTGTTTGATGCAAGTCATAAAGAGAGTTCCCCCACCATATGAAAAGAATACTAAATAACTGACGATAATGTTGAAAACTACTAAACCGCTACAGAAACAAAAACAGTTTTCTTTTTAAAATGGAATGAAATCAGACTTCCTAAAATAGCTCAATCTCTTGGGTTGGACACAAGCATCAGCTTTCTGAGCTCAAGACATTATCAATAATGTGACAGTGTGCTTCGTATTGATATGAATGAAAGTAACACTGTGATTATATTATTTTTATGACTGATCAATTGTACATTATTTTCAAATTCAAGCTCACTACTCAGAAAACTAAGCATCCGTATTAATGAGATTCCATTAATGTGTTGATGGCAGGAATGAGGAAGCTGGCTTCAGTTTAGAAACTGATTTTAACTCCTTGAATCCAGAAGCAGAATGAAACAAATATCATTGCTGAGAAAAGAAAGCAGTCGGGTAAACCATTGTGCAATAGCCAGAAGACCCCAAAACCATTGGCTATTTCCGTGGCTGCAGGCCTCTCACGAAGATTGGGGTCATACTGATTTGCATTGCTTACTGTTCATTTGCCTGTTTTTATTATCAAATAATTGCTTTTATTGGTGTCAATCTGGTAGTGTATCTGCCTTCTAAGAGAGGAGCATCACAGGGCAGTACATGGTGCATTCCAGTAAGCTGGTATAAAGTGGCATGAGCTCTCCACTCAATTTCTGGTCTCATTATCCCTTACCCAGTTATTGGGTGGGTCAAGGCATTCATTGCTTTTCCTCTCTTGTTTCTCCTCAACTCAAAATATATAAGTTTACAACCTCTTCCCTCCCCCCACCCCGCCCCCAGCACCCACTTCCTCATTATGTTGTAATCGAGATTCATTACACCATCTCCTGTTCTAACACAAGAGGAGTGATCTCACTAGCCCTGGAGAGGCGAGTTGGAGGCGGGACTGCCGGGAAAATGGCAGAATTTGGGGGCGGGTGCCATCTTGCCAGGAGGCGGGTAACCGTCCCGCGCCGAGTCCCATCTCCTCGGAGGCAGGAACGGATTAAAGCCACTTAACTGCCTGTTAACAGGTAGTTAACAAGTAGATAAGAGGATTATCCACTTTTTGCCCACACAAGTGCAGGCTTCCCGAAGGCTCCGAAACCCGCCAGGGTCACCGAGGCGAGTAGAGGGTCTGCGGGGGTCGGACGGGTGCAAAAGTGCACTGTGGCGGAAAGTGATGGGTGCAAGTGTGGAGAGGTGAGTATCTGAGGTAAGTGCAAAGTGTTAGAAAAAGTGTACTTACCTTTGTTTCTTCCTGGAGGCTTCAATCGGTGAGTATGCGGAGAGTCTCGCACCTCCGCGGTAGAGATGACAGATGACTGTTGCATTCTCCAATGCAGCAACCATCTAATTTCTACAAAAGAAAGATGTTTGATGAGGTCTTGAATTCAAGACCTCATCAAACTACAGAGAATGTCAGTGTTTGACAGCTTCACATCTGTCAAAAATTTGGGCGAGCTTAACAAGGTCAATTAAGGGGAAATAGTGTGGGTTGGCCAGAAGTCAATGGAGGCGGGACTGAAACCTGACAAGTGGGAATCCCGCCTCCAAAAGCTCCCCATTGACAAAATCCAGCCCATTGTTTCCCAGAACTTTAATTTCTTAACTCTCGCAGTTTTTCCTTGTTTCTACAATATGAAGGCTTCTAAAAGCCAAGCTTGACATCAGCTAACTGCTACTTCTCGACTTATCATATTTTGTCTCCTATTCTTGTCATAGTTGTCTGCAATATTGGCCTTGGCACTTCAGTTAGGTTCTTAGCTGGAGTGGTTGAGTAATCGTAAGGATTCAAGAAAAAGAACAGAGATTAGAATGATAATTCAAAGGGATTAAGTGAGGGAACATTTGTAGGATTTCTGAAATGAATTTTGCTATGATAGAATTCAATAATAACATAAAATGTGCGAAAAAGTTGAGGAGAAAAAGTTAAGGAAGAGAAAGGCCTTTCAACCCATTGAACTCATCTCTCTAATGTTTCATCTCGCCCAGCCTAGCATCTTAACGCATTGTGAATTCCCCATACATATTATTGCACTACCATATCTGCTTGGATTTGCTGGTAGCTCTCTTGCCTCTGAGTCAGAAGGTTAAATATGGGATTTAATATTTTACTAGTTCATCTCCCATGGCATTGCTTGTGGAAATTTGGAACCAATGTAAACTTCAGGTGAAGTAGATTTGGAGGTGAACTGTAACTAGAGGTGAAGCAGAGTTGAGGATATTTGGACCAGAGCATACAGACATAATTCAGTCCCCATTTTAAAGTCATGGGCCTGGCGTTTCCGCGAGGTTGCACTTGTTTTTTCAGCGCGATTCGCCCCAAATCGGCCAAACCAGCGCAAAAGAACAAGGAATTTCAGTGCAAGTTATGTCCAGCGTGAATCGAGTTTCCGTGATCTTCATCGCACTAGAAGCCGGCACCGCCCACAAAACTAGCCAGGCCTCCTGATTGAATTAATCACCATTGCGAGTTTCCATCAATTGTGCCCATTTATGGGCCTTCAAGGAGGCTCTTAAAAGTAAGCTGCACAGAGACACTAATAGGCATGTTTTCAAAGCTTTTAAATATAGAAAAAGCTAATATCAGTAATGGTAATCACGAAGCTGTCGAATTGTCGTAAAAACTCAATTGGTTTACTAACATACTTTAGGGAGGGAAACCTGCCGTCCTTACCTGGCCTGGCCCATATGTGACTCCAGACCCACAGCAATGTGGTTGACTCTTAACTGCCCTCTTAACTGCATTCTGTTGTATCAAACCGCTACAAAAATGACATTAAAAATAAAACCGGACGGACCACTTGACATTGACCAAGGCACCAGATTCAGACACGGCAAAGGCACATCCAGCCCAGTCAACACTGCAAAGTCCATCTCACTAACACCTGGGGACTTGCGGCAAAATTGGGAGAGTTGTCCCACAGACTAGTCAAGCAACAGCCTGACATCGCCAAGGCTTCTTCGGCAGCACTTCCCAAACCCACAACCTCTACCATCTAGAAGGGCAAGGGTACATGGGAACACCACCACCTCCAAGTTACCCTCCAAGTCACACACCATTCTGACTTGGTAATATGTTACTGTTCCTTCATCGTTGTTGGGTCAAAGTCCAGGAACTCCCTACCTAACAACATTGTGTGAGTACCTTCACCACATGGACTGCAGCGATTCAAGAAGGTGGCTCACTACCAACTTCTCAAGAGCAACTAGGGATGGACAATAAATGCTGGCCTTGCCTGTGAATGAATAAATGAAAAAAAATTAATGATACCTAGGGTACTCCATAGCCTTGGCACTATCTGTTACTGTACATGTACTCCTTCAACGTTATAATGTGGCATGGTATATCACCATAATATGGTATTTAATACAAGGGAGCATACCTTAGCTGGAGAAGAGCTCACCATTTTCCAGGCCTCAACTCCCTTAGAGGAGGCAACCCTGGACAACCATCTTGAAGAGCTTCAAATGGGTAAGAGATGTATCTTCTAGCCTCCCCAAGCTATAGACCAGTAGCATTCAGTTCTTATATCATGCCTCTCTCACCCGCTCCCACACAAGCATACAAACAGCACAAACAGTATTTTAATGTAAACTCTGATGGAAGTTGACTCCTGGAAACAGCATTGTAACATCTGTGACTTTTCTATCATTCGAGGTTAGAACAGAATGAAACAGTACCTCACAAGATACTACATTCCTCGCGCCAACCTTTGCAAGTACCCATCACAGCTACGCATATCCCAGAGGATGTAGTCAGTAAACTTGAAGAGGTAGCACTAAGTGAGGCAGACTGCAGGGGTGAGGAGGAACCTGTTCTACTTCTGTTGTTTGCCAGTAGTAAAATAAATTAAATATTTGGCTACTGTTCTAACCTCTAATAATAGAAAAGGCACTGGTGTTACAATGAGTGCATCAGTCAGTTGTTGTAGACGTTTGTGGGTAGCAACATTTATACTACCGCAGGATGTGTCTTTGTATCTAACTGGTGGCTACATCAAATGCAGTGCCTGTTGGTAATTCATTATGGTCTTATTGCTGGTGGTGCTTTGATGCTTTAATGGTACAAGAAGAAAGAAGGCATGACAGGGAGAACATCAGCCACCATGGTCACATTGACCGTACCTGTCATGAAGTCACCAGCCATATCTCATAAAAGACGTTGACATGCCACTCATAGAATGATGCAGTGCAGAAGGAGGTCATTCAGCCCATCATGTCTGTGCCAGCTCTTTGAAGCAGTTATCCAATTAGTTCCACTCCCCTGCTCTTTCCCCATAGCCCTGCAAATATTTCCATTTCAAATATTTATCCAATTCCCTTTTGAAAGTTACTATTGAATCTGCTTCCACAACCCTTTCAGGCAGTACATTCCAAATCTTAACATCTCACTGCATTGAAAAAAAAATCTTTTAAATCTCCCCTCTGGTTCTTTTGCTAATTACCTTAAACCTGTGTCATCTGGTCACCCACCCTCCTGCCAGTGGAAACATTTTCCCCTTATTCACTCAATCAAAACCCCTTAACACCCCTGTGCTTTCTTTTATCAAATAAGCCTATATGTGGAGAGGTATTGATTCCATGGACCTGGGTGATATTTTCTGTAATGCTATCACTGCAGAGACACTGCTAAAAGTTCCTACATCCACTGTAACTGTAGTGTCCGAGTATCAATAATACACGGACTGCAGGAGAACAATAATAACAGGTATTTACTGAAAGGGTAACTCCTTTGTTTCTGAACAGAGGGTACTCTTTTATTTGGAACCAAAAAAACCCAATTCGACTGTAAATAAACAAAAGTTCAACTAAAGCTTAACAAATCAAATTAAAATTTGGTTTTCCGTGTTGATGATGCACTCCAGTCCCCGCGGCGCCCACCGGTCGCGGAAATACTCAAGCGCACCGGCGGACACCGCGTGCTCCATCTCCAGGGCCACCCGGGCGCGAACATGGCCGCGGAAGAGATGCAGGCAATCCGGCTGGACGACCCCCTCGACCGCCCGCTGCCTGGATCAATTGATGGCTCTTTTAGCCAGGCCCAGGAGCAGGCCCACAAGGAGGTCCTCCAACCTGTCCGCTCCCCTCCGCACCGGGTGACCGTAGATCAAGAGCGTGGGACTGAAGTGCAACCAAAAATCGAGGAGCAGCCCCTTCAAGTAGTGAAAGAGGGGCTGCAACCTCTCACAATCCATATAAACGTGAAACACGGACTCCTCCAGGCCGCAAAAAATGCAGGCGGCCTGGGAGTCCGTGAACCTACTTAAAACCTTATTGCACGGGACTGCTCCATGCAACACCCTCCAGGCCAAGTCCCCGATGGAACAAGGGAGGACTCCCGCATAGAGAGCCCTCCATTGGGGACCTCCGCTACCGCCGGTCGGCAAAACGCCACGCCAAGGCGTGTCCGGACGGTAGACGAAGATGGCAAAGTGGAGAGTGTGCAGGAGCAGCCCGTACAGGAAACCCCTCCGCGTGGAATGAAAAGGCACGGAGGGTATTTCCTCGAGACGGCTCAAGTTGTGAGGCGCCGGTTCCCGAGGGGAGTTTCGGGGCCGGGCGCCGATGAGGAATTCCGTCCGAACGGGGGTAAGCTCGGACGGGATCGCCCCACGTGCTTGAGCCGCCTCGATACACATAGTGGAGTCGGGGCCCAGTGCCGCTTTTACCGATTCGATGGTTTCGACCGCGAGCTGGACGTTGGCCCAGGACAGGCGCCGCGCCAGCTCCTCCGGCGCCATCCAGCCCGCTCCTCCGCCATCGAGCAGGTCCCCGACTCTGGTCACCTTGCCAGCCACAGCCCTACCCTCCGCCAGCCGCCCGAACCCGTGTTCGTGGAGGTGCGGATTCCTGAGCAGCGGCTCCCGAAGGAGAGCCGCCGCTCCTGACGGGGGAGAGCTCCGCCTGGAAGCGACGTAGTTCCAAACCCATAGTAGTTCCTGGTAGAAGACAGGCAGCTCCCGCAGGCCGGCACGCCTGCTGCCCACTTTCGCAAACAGGAGCTGCGTGTCGTAATTGAGGCCATGCAGCTGGCGGAAGAAAAACGTCGCCAGCGCACACCATCTCGGAGGATTCTCGACGTACAGGTATCTCTGCAGCGTCTGAAGACGGAAAGTCGCAGCCTGGGTGCGAAGGCACACCAGCGCCTGACCGCCCTCCCTAAGCGGGAGACACAGAACCGTGGCAGAGACCCAGTGCTTCCTTTTGTCCCAGAAGAAGTCGATGAGCTTCTTCTGAATCTTGGCGACAAACGCAGGGGGAGGGATCAAAGTGACCAACCGGTACCACAACATGGCGGCCACCAGCTGGTTTATGACCAGCGCTCGACCCCTGTAGGACAACACTCGGAGCAGTCCTGTCCAGCGTCCTAGGCGAGCGGTGACTTTGGCCTCCAGCTCTTGCCAGTTCGCCAGCCAAGCGTCCTCGGCAGGGCTAAGGTAGACTCCCAAATAGAGGAGGTGCGTGGTGCTCCAGGCGAAAGGCCTGAACTCCTCCGGCAGGGAGTCCACCCGCCACTGACCCACCAGGAGTCCGGAACATTTCTCCCAGTTGATCTTGGCGGAGTATGCGTCCGAGTAAATCTGCGGCATCCCGCATCCTCCGCAAGTCAGTGGGATCCGTGACCGTGAGGAGCACGTCATCGGCGTAAGCCGAGAGGACCACCTCCACTCCCAGCCCTTGCAGAGCCAGTCCCGTCAACCTCTTCCGCAAGAGGCGCAGGAAAGGCTCCACGCAAATGGCATATAACTGACCGGACATGGGGCATCCCTGACGCACCCCACTCCCGAAGCGAAGGGGCGCCGTCAAGGACCCGTTAACTTTAATCAGACACTCCGCGGCGGCGTACAGAAGTCGGATCCGGGCGACGAAATGCGTCCTGAACCCGAATGCGCGCAGAGTCCCGAAGAGATACTCGTGATCCACCCTGTCGAACGCCTTCTCCTGATCCAGGGAAAGGAAGGCGACCGACAGACCAGCCCTCTGGGAGTGGTGGACCAGGTCCCGGACCAGATGGATGTTATCGTGGATGGTCCGGCCTGGGACCGTGTAGGACTGGTCGGGGTGGATCATGTGGGCCAGCACGGTGCCAAGGCGAGCAGACATGGCCCTGGCAAAGATTTTATAGTCCGTGCTGAGGAGGGAGACCGGGCGCCAGTTCTTAAGGAGGCGGAGATCGCCCTTCTTAGGCAGCAGGACAATGACCGCCCTGCGCCAAGAGAGGGGCATCTCCCCGGTCGCCAAACTTTCCCCCAGGACCCGCGCGTAGTCGCCCCCCAAGACGTCCCAGAATGCCCTGTGGAACTCCACGGTCAGCCCGTCCAGCCCCGGGGACTTTCCCCTAGAGAGCTGGCGGAGGGCGCCGGTCAGCTCCGCCAGACTTAGCGGAGCGTCCAATTTTTCGGCGCCCTCCGGGCCAACCTTCGTCAGGTCCTCCCACAAAACTCTGCGCGCATCCTCGCTGGACGGATCCGGAGAGAACAGAGCCCCGTAATAGGCGCGGGTCTCCGCGCTGATTCCCTCCGGATCCGAGACCAGAGATCCGTCGTCGGCCAGCAGCCCCAAGAGCTGCTTACGGACCCCCCGTCTTTTTTCCAGCGAGTAGAAGAAGGGGGAGCCGCGGTCCAGGTCCCGCAGGAGCTGGATCCGCGACCTCACGTACGCGCCTCGGGACCCGACGAGCTGCAGGTCCTTCAGCGCGCCCTTCTTCTCTTCGTACACCTTCCGCAGGGCCGGGTCCTCGACGACCTGACCGAGACGGGACTCCAGGTCGAGCACCTCCTTCTCCAACCGCCCGACCCGGGCCTCCCGCCTCTTGGTCGACCCCTTCGCGTACTCCTGACAGAAGAGACGGATGTGAGCCTTGCCCACATCCCACCATAGCCTCAAGGAGGGGAAGCCCCCCTGCTTCCTTCTCCAGTCGGCCCAGAATCGACGAAACGAATCCCGGAACCGTGCGTCCTCCAGCAGCAGGTTGTTAAAATGCCAGTACACGGACCCCCCCCGCGCGCGCAGCGGAGCGAGCTCCGCCCACACCAGGTGGTGGTCCGTGCACGGCACCGGCCGCATGGAAGCTGCCGGAACGCAGGAGACGAACGCCCGGGAAATGTAGAGGCGGTCGATTCTGGACCTTCCTCCCCCAGACCTCACGCTAGTGAAGGCGCTGGAGTCGGGGTGGAGATTTCGCCACACGTCCACCAAGTCGAAGGACCCAACCAGGTCCCTCAACTTCTCCATCGCCGCCGGGCTTCGCGGGGGACCCGAACGGTCCCTCGCCTCGAGGGTGCAGTTAAAATCCCCCCCGAGGATGACGCACTCGCCCACGTCGATGGAGCCCAAGAGAGCGGACACTTCTTCGAAGAAGCGCACTTGCTGCGCACTGGTCTGAGGGGCGTACACGTTCACTAGATGGAGCGGCACGCCCCCCAGGCGAACAGTGACATGGAGCAAGCGGCCCGGCACGTGCTCCTTGACCCCCAAGATCTCCGGCTGAAAATGCGGGGCCAGCAAGATAGCCACCCCGCTGGAATTGTTGGAGAGGTGACTCATGCTGACCCCTCCTTGCCACTCCAGGAGCCACGTGGCTTCATCTCCCGGAACGGTGTGGGTTTCTTGCAGGAAGCACACCGCATACTTCCCGTCCCGAAGGACCGAGAAGTTATTGAATCTGCGGCGCGCCTCCCTGCTGCCATTGATGTTGAGGCTGGCTATGGTTATCTTCATGTCAGAAGCATAGTGCAACCTCTACCTACACCTAACGGGGCGAGGAAGCGCAGCCGCTGGTCCGCCGCCACTTCCTCAGCAGCCCAGTGAGAAACGTTGTGAGCCGACGCAGCTCGAGCGGGTTCACACCCTCGTCCGCGCCCAAGATCTTAACGGCGGCGCGGACAGAATCGATGAGCAGCGCCAGCTCCGACCACCTGTCGAGGGCCAGCCGGACCTTATTGCACTGACCCAGGCACGTGGCCATAAAATCCCGGAGTTCCCTTACGGAAATGAGGCGAGACTCGGCAAGGGGCACGAGGTCATCCATCGCCACGTCGGCGCTGGAGTCCGAATCGTCCTCCGTGCCCATCACCGAGTCCCCATCCTCCTCCAGGGGGTCGTCACCAGCGGCCGACCCGTCCGCCGCGCAGTGCGAAGCGAACGACTCAGCCGCGCCAGCCAGCCCCGCCTCCGCCCGGATCCCACCCCCAGGATCGGCGGCAGAGGATTTCTCCCTGGGCTCCTCTAGGGGTGCCGGGCCAGAAGACGGCGGCAGTTCAGAGCTCCCCTCCGCCTCAGATGCCGGAACGACCGGAGAAACCGGGGAGAGAACAATTTCCAGCTCCTCCAGTACGTCCGGCACCAGAGACGCAGCCAGGGGGCCATCCTCCTCCCCGCCACCAACCTCCGACCCAGCGGACGGGGGGTTTTGAATTAAAAGCTCTACCAGGACGAGCATCCCCTGGGAGACGTCCGGGTCGCATTGGGCGAGCTCATTATCCTCGAGCTCGCCCGACCCAGCCCCCAGGCTGCCCGACCCGGCGAGGGGTAACGACACCGATAAAAGGTCAACTTCAATTACTGCCGCGGGTTGTTCCGCAACCCCCCCCACGGGCAGGGTCTCATCCCCATCCCCGGGAGGCACGTGCTGGACAGACACATCTGCCTCAGCCTCCCGAGGGACAGGCGACCCCTGCCGATCGCTGGTGATGACGACAGCGCTGGGGGGGCGGGGGGGCGCAGTACCCGCGGCGGGCGACGACTCCCCCTGCTCGGAGGGACCTTCCTCCTCCCGGTCCTCCTCCTCATCCAGGGGGTCGCGCCTTCTTTTTAGCACGGAGGGAGCGAGGGAGACCTCCATGTCTGCAAAGGCCTCCTCCTCGACTCCCTCCGGCGGAGCAGGTTTGTCGGGTTCCTCGGGCCCGAGCCCGGCCGCAGGTATTGGCATTACCGCTGCGGCGGTTGCGGCCACAGGCTCGGGCACGGGGCCCCTCCCGCTCACATCTGCCCTGATCAACTCCGCGAGGAGCGCGGGTGTAAGGGGCTCAAGGGGCAAGGGCTCACCATCCACGGGGGGGCCTGCCCCAAGGTGCTTCTTTTTTCCCCGCGCCTTCTTTCCGGCCAGACACGCTCCCTCCCCCCCGCCGGAGGCCTTGGTGGCATCGGCCCCCGACGTCAACCGCGCATCAGACGTACTTGACGCGCGGGCAGATCCGGGGGGAAGGGCGGCGGCGGCGGCGCCAGCCTCGGCCGCACGAGATGATCCGGCGGCCTTGGAGGCAGGGCAGTTCCTCCTGATGTGCCCCACCTCCCTGCAGGCATGGCACCTCACACCGTCCGACGTCCAAAAGGCGCGGTAGGCGGTCCCCTCGTGGAGGACGACGAACGCCCCATCAGTGTCCTCCTCCCGCGCCAGCTGGATAAACAGCTGGCGCCGGAAGGAGAAGACGTGGCGAAGGCTGGCCTCCCGGAAGCCGAGCGGGATGGGCGTGATCCCCGACCTCACCTCCCCAAGTTGTCGCAAATGGGGAAGGAGGAGCTCACCAGGAACATAGGGCGGGACGTTGGAAATAATGATCCTCTGCGCGGTGGCCTCGAGAGGATCCACCGGCAGGAAGGTCCCGCCCACGGTGAGCCCCTTGGCGACAGCCAGGGACACCGCCCGCTCCGACCCCAGGAAGAACACAGCCTTCCCATACATTTTCGAGGCCGCGACGATGGCTGAGGGGCCGACAACCCCAGCCATGGCCTTGACGCAGGCCTCGATGGTCATAGTGGGGTGAGTGTAGCTCTTCACCCCAAGCTTTTTCGTTATTAATCGAAAAGGTGACGGGGCAGCAGGAACAGCGGGAGCAGCTGTGGCTGTGGCTACCACTCTCGCATAGGTCCCGGCTGGCCCCGCCACCGGCGAAGATGCAGTCGCCATTCTGGGGTGCTTTTTTTAAGGGCTACACTCACCCCAAGTCACAGGCCTGAAGGTGTTAATGGCCTCGGTGTATATATATATATATTTTTTTGTCCTCTATTGAGCAGAGGGAGCTGATTAAAATGAGGACACACCTCTCTCCTTATTGATTTAAATTGGGAGAGGAGCCCTCGCCCCTCTGCTCAATTGGCAATTAATAAAATAGATGAAACTAAGGTGCCTTAGAAAGACAGGCAGAGAGAGACAAAGAGAGAGAGAGAGAGAGAGAGAGAGAGGTGGGGGGGTGGGAAGGAGGGAGGCCGCAAAGGGCAGTGTTGCCACTCAGGATGGTGGGTGGGTGTTGGCAGGGTTGCACTCTCCGATGGAAAAAGTCTTTGGTGATGGTGGTCTTCTGGCAGGGGGAGAAGACGTCTTCACCTGGAAAAGCTGGAGAAGCCCAGGCTTAGTCCTGCAACAGGTCTTAACGATGTAATTAAATTAAATTAAGGACTTCACCTTGGGCAGCTCCAAGCTCTCCCAGGGCAGGCAATAGAAGGGATGCTAATTAGTGGTGTGTGTGGCCTAGCTTTTAACAAGAGCACACACACACACTACACCCCTTGATGATCCGGCCTTGCTTCTTCTTTTCTCCCCCCACCTAAAATACAAAGTCTTGGGAGAGTGCCCCAAATAACACCCACCTGTAGATGTTCCGGATGAAGTTTTCTTCCCTCCTTTCAAGCAGTTGGTTTCTCTCCCCTCTCTCCCTCTCCTGAAGTGGAGGCCAAATTGGGGAGGCAGTGATGGAAAGGCCTCTCCCCTGGTTGATGTTGATGTAGGCCTCCTTTCTCCTTTTCCTCCTCTGTCCTCTCTCTCCAGGCACCTCAGTTGATGTAATGATGGTGGAGTTGGTGGTGGTGGTCCAACGTTCTCCTCCTCTTCCTGGTCAGGGGACCACCACTTTAATCCACTCTCCAAAGTCTGGCTGCTCCCTCTGCTCGTGCTTGCAGCTGAACAGAGGGTAACTTAAGACTGAAGTACAGAAGCCTGCTATAGCTTTATATACAGGTGTGGTCACTGCCGGTACTGCAGTATAAAATCAGTTCTTCTCTTAAAGGTACATACACAACAATTCCTCCACTTTTAGATAAACAGTACATAACATTCATTTAACAACTAAATAATAACTAATTACAATTAAAATTTTCGCTGTACTCTATACATCAACTGAAATAATCATTTATAAGTTCAGTCTTTGAGGAGGCTTCCTGATCCTGACTGGATAGCACCTTTCTTGAGTATCCTGTTCTTGCGGTGGAGTCGATTCTGGCTCATTGTCATTGGTTGGTTCATCAGCTTCCCATACCACTGCTTCTGAGGTAGACGCAATCTGTACTTCGGGCTCATTACCAGGTGCACATACTCGTGGTATGGTTTTGGCTAGTTCCTGTGACTCTAGAATCTGGTCAGCATGGTGTCTCACGATGCTCTCTCCAACATCCACTGTGTACATTAGTGGTCCCTGCTGTGTGCATATCGTTCCTGGCTGCCATTTTTCTGTTCGGTAGTCACGGGCCAAGACTGGTTGCCCTATCTTGAAGCTCCTGGTTGGCTTCTCATTTATGTGCTGGAATTGCTTATCCTCAACATTTCGTCTTATGTTTGGTTTGAGCAAATCCAGGCGACATCTTAGCCTTCGGTTGAAGAACATTATGGCTGGAGCTTGGTTGGTGACTGCATGTGTTGCATTCCGGTAAGCAAACAAGAAATTATCCACCTTGTGTTGTAGTGGTATGTCATCGTTATACATCGCCTTTATTGCCTTTTTAAAGGTCTGAACAAACCTCTCAGCCAATCCATTTGTGGCTGGATGATATGGGGCAGATGTGTAATGTTTCACCCCATTATTCCTCAGAAACCTCCGGAAATGCTCGGGTACAAACTGTGGCCCATTGTCGGAGCAAATTTGTTCAGGCAAGCCATTCCTGGAGAAGATGGTCCATAGGACTGCAATAGTTTTCTCCGTGGTGGTGGAGGACATTTTGATGACCTCTGGCCATTTCGAATGGGCGTCCACGGCGATTAGAAACATTGAGTCCATAAATGGACCAGCAAAATCAATGTGTACCCGTTGCCATGGAGATGAGGGCCACTCCCATGGATGTAGCGGGGCCTGTGGCGGAGCGTTTTGGACCTTCTGGCATCCTATTCATCTCTTGGTCATATCCTCGATTTCTTTATCGATTCCCGGCCACCACACAAAAGCCCTGGCTAGGCTTTTCATTTTTACCCCTCCCAGATGACCCTCATGAAGCTCATTGAGCACTCTATCTCTCAACTTGGGTGGAATTACCACTCGGGATCCACACATCAAGGTCCCCCGGCACACTGACAGCTGTTCTCTCCTTGGGGAGAATGCTGGCAACAGTGAGTCGCCAGGTGCTGGCCATCCCTTCACCGTCAAATCATAGACCCGAGAGAGTGTCGGGTCATTTCGGGTTTCCTTCTCTATACTTGAGTTTGTAACAGGTAGACATTTGACTATGGTCGCATGGAATATCTCAACAGGGTCCACTGCAGGTGCTTCCTCTACCATAGGCAACGGTAGGCGCGACAGCCCATCAGCATTTCCATGCTGTTTCATACCATTGTACTCTATGTCGTACTGATGTGCCCCTAGAAAAAGTGACCATCTTTGCAGCCGTTGCGCCGTCATCACCGGAACGCCCTTCTTTGGGTTAAAAATGGAGACCAAGGGCTGATGATCAGTCAGTAGGGTGAACTTCTGCCTGTGCAGATAGTGATTGAACTTCTTCACCCCCCACACCAAGCTGAGGGCCTCCCTGTCAATCTGGGCGTAGTTACGCTCGGCTGAGGTTAATGAGCGCGACGCAAAGGCTATTGGCCTCTCTGAACCGTCAAGGAATTTGTGTGACAGCACCGCTCTGATGCCGTAGGGAGACGCATCACATGCCAACCGAATCGGTAGTGTTGGATTGTAGTGGGCCAATACTTCTTTTGAAGTGATTAGGCATTTACATTTCTGAAAGGCACGCTTACACTCATCACTCCATTTCCATGTTACTCCAGTTTGCAGCAGGGCGTTCAGTGGGTGCAGAATTGTAGATAAATTCGGCAAGAACTTATGGTAGTAGTTCACCAACCCGAGAAACGCCCTCAGTTGCGAAACATTTTCCGGTGCTGGAGCCTTGACTACAGCCTCAATCTTGTCTGGCGACTTATGCAACCCTTCCTCATCAATCATGTGGCCACAATATGAGATTTGTCTCCTGAAGAACTCACATTTGGGGCGGTTGGCTCGTAGCCCATATTCCTGTAATCTAGTGAGCACCTGCTCCAGGTTGGCAAGGTGGGCACTGTCATTTTCGCCCGTAACCAGGATGTCGTCCAAATAACACTGGGTCCCCGGGATCCCATGCAGGACTTGTTCCATCACCCTCTGCCAAATAGCCAGGGCTGATGCTACCCCGAATACCAGTCGATTGTACTGGTTAAGGCCTTTGTGAGTGTTTATCGTGAGGTATTTCCTAGATGCTTCTTCCACCTCCATTTGTAGATACGCTTGGGCCAGATCAATCTTCGTAAAGCGTTTCCCTCCAGATAGTGAGGCAAAAATATCTTCTATCCGTGGAAGTGGATATTGTACTGTGTGCAGGACTGGGTTCACAGTTACCTTGAAGTCCCCACAGATGCGAAGCTTCTTCGGTTCCCCAGGCATGCTGCTCAATGATTTCTTCATTACAGGAACGATCGGTGTGGCCCACTCACTCCAGTCCACCTTGGACAGCACACCTGAATGCTCCAGACTCTCCAGCTCTGCTTCAATGGCTGGGCGGATCGCGTACGGTACCGGTCTGGCCTTAAAAAAATTTGGGTTTGCGTTATCTTCGATTTTTATCATTGCCGTTACTCCTTTTAGAGTCCCAAGTCCTTGTTGGAACACCTCTTTCGCGTCAGTTAGAATTTTTGACAGTTGTCCAGGTGTGACGTCATCATCCTTTTTGTCAGTCACAGTTAGCGCCTGAATGGAATGCCAATCCAATTGTATTTTTTGGATCCATTCACGTCCCAATAATGGTGGTCCTCCATCTTGTAGTATATATAGTTAAAGTTTCTGTGTTTCCTAACCGTTGTATTTAACTGGCACCCTTATTTTTCCTCTGGGGTAGGCTTTTTGCCCTGTGTATGTCTTCAATACAATGGACGTGTCCTTCAAGGGTATGTGTGAGAATAGCCGCTCATAGTCTCATTGATTCATGACAGTTAGGGCTGATCCTGTGTCCAATTCCATCTTTACTGGGGACCCTGCTATCATGAGGGTGACCCAAATGGTTCGGTGATCCTCCTTTGTGATCACGTTGGGGAAATTTAAGCAACTTCGTCTCCTGCTCCCGGTGTCATTATCACTCTCCTGATCTTCCGAACTACTGTCTGTCAATTTCTTTACTTTCTTGTACTTTTCCTTAGTAGTTCTTGTAGTGTTGGTTTTCTTTCCCGACCTGCAGACTCTTGCTATGTGTCCCATTTTACCACATTGCCTGCATACTTTGTCCTTAAACCAGCAGTCCTTCTGATCATGGGTTGTTCTGCCGCAGCGATAGCACTTTTCTGCTCCATACGCCATTTCGTTAGCGCTGTATTCTTGTGGTTTCTGTTGTATTTCCGCAGCTCTCCGTACTGCTGCTTCGTAGGATACTGCCACGCTGAAAGCTTGTTTTAGCATCAGGTCCTTTTCCGAAAGTAGTCGTTTCTGGGTTCCTTCACTCTGGAGCCCGCAGACAAACTTATCCCGTAAGGTGTCTGCCAGTCCTGCTCCGAACTGGCAGTGCTTCGATAACTTGCGTAGTTCCGGAAGATAGTCAGCATTGCTCTCATCTTTGTGCTGGTTTCTTTTATGGAACTTCAACCTTTCTGCTATCAGCAGCAGTGTAGAGTTTAGGTGTTCCTGTTAGATATTAACAATCTCTTCAAAACTTTTCTCCATTGGTTTGGCTGGGGTAATTAAATTCCGCAATAGGGCATACGTTCTCGCGCCCATCAAATTTAATAATACCGACGCCTTCTTTCCATCGGCCACCTCATTTGCCTTGCAGTACACTTCAATTCTTTCCACATACGTGGTCCAGTCTTCTACCTCATTGTCGAAAGCAGTGATACTGCCACTGTTCGGCATCTTGGTGATTTAAAATGGTGCCTCCCGCGCTTTTTCTTCTTCCCCAATGGATTAAACTGGCGCCTCCAGCGCTTTTCCTTCTTCCCCAATGGAATAAAATGGCACCTCCCGCGCTTTTCCATCTTCCCCTTGCTGCCATGCTGCTCCTAGCATTCTACAGGGTAATGGCGGCGACCCGCGGCTTCGGCGCGTCTCACTTTTCCTTCCCCTCGTTTTATTTTCTCTACGCTGCCCAGTTCTTGAGCACCGACCGTGCCCTGTGCGCTCCACCCTCTCTCTCTCTCTCTTTCCTACCGACGACGCTGCATGGCCCCTTTGCAGAGCCGCTCGATCGAGCTCGAGACCGCCGCAGTCCGGAAGGGTCAGCGCACTACCTGCTACCAGCACGATTTGCAGGAACACCTTGACTGGGGAGCCAAGCCCAGCTCTCCACAGCCTCCCCTGCAATTCTCCGAACTCCGATGGATCCTTGGGCGGTTGCCCGCGGTCGACGCCCGTTGCTCTGACTTCGACCTCCAAGAAGCTTCTACTCAGGGAAAGATCCCCGTGAGGTGATGCAGTACTGCAGGTGAGTTTGAACCTGTTCGTCGCCAGAGTAGTGTCCGAGTATCAATAATACACGGACTGCAGGAGAACAATAATAACAGGTATTTACTGAACAGAGGGTAAATCTTTTGTTTGTACCCCAAAAAAAAAAACAAATTGGACTGTAAACAAAAGTTCAACTAAAACTTAACAAATCAAATTAAAATTTGGTTTTCTGGGTTGATGCTGCACTCCAGCCCCCGCGGCGCCCACCGGTCGCGGAAATACTCAAGCACACCGGCGGACACCGCGTGCTCCATCTCCAGGGCCACCCGGGCGTGAACATGGCCGCGGAAGAGAGGCAGGCAATCCGGCTGGACGACCCCCTCGACCGCCCGCTGCCTGGACCAATTGATGGCTCTTTTAGCCAGGCCCAGGAGCAGGCCCACAAGGAGGTCCTCCAACCTGTCCGCTCCCCTCCGCACCTGGTGACAGTAGATCAAGAGCGTGGGACTGAAGTGCAACCAAAAATCGAGGAGCAGCCCCTTCAAGTAGTGAAAGAGGGGCTGCAACATCTCACATTCCATATAAACGTGAAACACGGACTCCTCCAGGCCGCAAAAAATGCAGGCGGCCTGGGAGTCCGTGAACCTACTTAAAACCTTATTGCACGGGACTGCTCCATGCAACACCCTCCAGGCCAAGTCCCCGATCGAACAAGGGAGGACTCCCGCGTAGATAGCCCTCCATTGGGGACCTCCACCACCGCCAGTCGGCAAGACGCCACGCCAAGGCGTGTCCGGACGGTAGGCGAAGATGGCAAAGTGGAGAGTGTGCAGGAGAAGCCCGTGCAGGAAACCCCTCCGCGCGGAATGAAAAGGCACGGAGGGCATTTCCTAGAGACGGCTCAAGTTGTGAGGCGCCGGTTCCCGAGGGGAGTTTCGGGGCCGGGCGCCGATGAGGAATTCCGTCCGAACGGGCGTAAGCTCGGACGGGATCGCCCCACGTGCTTGAGCCGCCTCGATACACCTAGTGGAGTCGGGGCCCAGTGCCGCTTTCACCGATTCGATGGCTTCGACCGCGAGCCGGACGTTGGCCCAGGACAGGCGCCGCGCCTGCTCCTCCGGCGCCATCCAGCCCGCTCCTCCACCATCGAGCAGGTCCCCGACTTTGGTCACCTTGCCAAACATAGCCCTGCCCCCCGCCAGCCGCCCGAACCCGCGTTCGTGGAGGTGCGGATTCCTGAGCAGCGGCTCCCGAAGGAGAGCCGCCGCTCCTGACGGGGGAGAGCTCCGCCTGGAAGCGACGTAGTTCCAAACCCATAGCAGTTCCTGGTAGAAGACAGGCAGCTACCGCAGGCCGGCACGCCTGCCACCCACTTTCGCGAACAGGAGCTGCATTTCGTAATTGAGGCCGTGCAGCTGGCGGAAGAAAAACGTCGCCAGCGCACACCATCGCGGAGGATTCTCGACGTACAGGTATCTCTGCAGCGTCTGAAGATGGAAAGTCGCAGCTGGGTGCGAAGGCACACCAGCGCCTGACCACCCTCCCTAAGCGGGAGACACAGAACCGTGGCAGAGACCCAGTGCTTCCTTTTGTCCCAGAAGAAGTCGATGAGTTTCTTCTGCATCCTTGCGACAAACGCAGGGGGAGGGATCAAAGTGAGCAACCGGTACCACAACATGGCGGCCACCAGCTGGTTTATGACCAGCGCTCGACCCCTGTAGGACAACACTCGGAGCAGTCCTGTCCAGCGTCCTAGACGAGCGGTGACTTTGGCCTCCAGCTCTTGCCAGTTCGCTGGCCAGGCATCCTCGGCAGGGCTAAGGTAGACTCCCAAATAGAGGAGGTGCGTGGTGCTCCAGGCGAAAGGCCTGAACTCCTCCGGCAGGGAGTCCACCCGCCACTGACCCACCAGGAGTCCGGAACATTTTTCCCAGTTGATCTTGGCGGAGGATGCGTCCGAGTAAATCTGCTGGCATTCCCGCATCCTCCGCAAGTCAGCAGGATCCGTGACCGCGAGGAGCACATCATCAGCGTAAGCCGAGAGGACCACCTCCACGCCCGGCCCTTGCAGAGCCAGTCCCGTCAACCTCTTCCGCAAGAGGCGCAGGAATGGCTCCACGCAAACGGCGTATAACTGACCGGACATGTGGCATCCCTGACGCACCCACCTCCCAAAGCGAAGGGGCGCCATCAAGGACCCGTTAACTTTAATCAGACACTCCACGGCGGCATACAGAAGTCGGATCCGGGCAACGAAATGCGTCCCAAACCGAATGCGCGCAGAGTCCCGAAGAGATACTCGTGATCCACCCTGTCAAACGCCTTCTCCTGATCCAAGGAAAGGAAGGCGACCGACAGACCAGCCCTCTGGGAGTGGTGGACCAGGTCCCGGACCACATTGATGTTATCGTGGATGATCCGGCCCGGGACCGTGTAGGATTGGTCGGGGTGGATCATGTGGGCCAGCACGGTGCCAAGGCGAGCAGACGTGGCCTTGCAAAGATTTTATAGTCTGTGCTGAGGAGGGAGACCGGGTGCCAGTTCTTAAGGAGGCGGAGATCGCCCTTCTTAGGCAGCAGGACAATGACCGCCCTGCGCCAAGAGAGTGGCATCTCCCCGGTCGCCAAACTTTCCCCCAGGACCCGCGCGTAGTCGCCCCCCAAGATGTCCCAGAACGTCCTGTGGAACTCCACGGTCAGCCCGTCCAGCCCCGGGGACTTTCCCCTAGAGAGCTGGCGGAGGGTGCCGGTCAGCTCCGCCAGGCTTAGCGGAGCGTCCAATTTTTCGGCACCCTCCAGGCTGACCTTCGGCAGGTCCTCCCACAAAACTCTGCGCGCATCCTCACTGGACAGATCCGGAGAGAAAAGAGCCCCGTAGTAGGCGTGGGTCTCCGCACTGATTCCCTCCGCATCCAAGACCAGAGATCCGTTGTCGGCCAGCAGCCCCAAGAGCTGCTTACAGACCCCCGTCTTTTTTCCAGCGAGTAGAAGAAGGGGGAGCCACGGTCCAGGTCCCGCAGGAGCTGGATCCGCGACCTCACATACGTGCCTCGGGACCCGATGAGCTACAGGTCCTTCAGCGCGCCCTTCTTCTCTTCGTACACCTTCCGCAGGGCCGGGTCCTCGACGACCTGACCGAGACGGGACTCCAGGTCGAGCACCTCCTTCTCCAACCGCCCGACCCAGGCCTCACGCTTCTTGGTGGACCCCTTCGCATACTCCTGACAGAAGAGACGGATGTGAGACTTGCCCACATCCCACCATAGCCTCAAGGAGGGGAAGCCCCCCCGCTTCCTTCTCCAGTCGGCCCAGAACCGACAAAACGAATCCCGGAACCGCGCGTCCTCCAGCAGCAGGTTGTTAAAATGCCAGTACGCGGTCCCCCCCCGCGCGCGCAGTGGAGCAAGCTCCGCTCACACCAGGTGGTGGTCCGTGGACGGCACCGGCCGCATGGAAGCCGCCGGAACGCAGGAGACGTACGCCTGGGAAATGTAGAGGCAGTCGATTCTGGACTTTCCTCCCCCAGACCTTATGCTAGTGAAGGCGCTGGAGTCGGGGTGGAGATTTCGCCAGACGTCCACCAAGTCGAAGGACCCGATCAGGTCCCTCAACTTCTCGATCGCTGCCGGGCTTCGCGGGGGACCCGAACGGTCCCTCGCCTTGAGGGTGCAGTTAAAACCCCCCCCGAGGATGACCCACTCGCCCACGTCGATTGAGCCCAAAAGAGTGGACACTTCTTCGAAGAAGCGCACTTGCTGCGCACTGGTCTGAGGGGCGTACACGTTCACTAGATGGAGCGGCACGCCCCCCAGGCGAACAGTGACATGGAGCATGTGCTCCTTGACCCCCAAGATCTCCGGCTGACAATGCGGGGCCAGCAAGATAGCCACCCCGCTGGAATTGTTGGAGAGGTGACTCATGCTGACCCCTCCTTGCCACTCCAGGAGCCACGTGGCTTCGTCTCCCGGAACGCTGTGGGTTTCTTGCAGGAAGCACACCGCATACTTCCCGTCCCGAAGGACCAAGAAGGTATTGAATCTGCGGCGCGCCTCCCTGCTGCCGTTGATGTTGAGTCTGGCTATGGTTATCTTCATGTCAGAAGCATAGTGCAACCTCTACCTACACCTAACGGGGGGAGGAAGCGCAGCCGCTGGTCAGCCGCCACTTCCTCAGCAGCCCAGTGAGAAACGTTCTGAGCCGACGCAGCTCGAGCGGGTCCACACCCTCGTCCGCGCCCATGATCTTAACGGCGGCGCGGACGGATACGATGAGCAGCGCCAGCTCCGACCACCTGTCGAGGGCCAGCCGGACCTTATTGCGCCGACCCAGGCACGTGGCCATAAAATCCCGGAGTTCCCTTACGGGAATGAGGGGAGACTCGGCAAGGGGCACGAGGTCATCCATCGCCTCGTCGGCGCTGGAGCCAGAATCGTCCTCCGTGCCCATCACCGAGTCCCCATCCTCCTCCAGGGGGTTGTCACCAGCGGCCGAACCATCCGCCGCGCAGTGCGCAGCGAACGGCTCGGCCGCACCAGCCAGCCCCGCCTCCGCCCGGATCCCACCCCCAGGTTCGGCGGCAGAGGATTCCTCCCTGGGCTCCTCTAGGGGTGCTGGGCCAGAAGACGGCGGCGGTTCAGAGCTCCCCTCCGCCCCAGATGCCGGAACGACCGGAGAAACCGGGGAGAGAACAATTCCCAGCTCCTCCAGCACGTCCGGCACCAGAGACGCACCCAGGGGGCCATCCTCCTCCCCGCCACCAACCTCCGACCCAGCGGATGGGGTGTTTTGAATTAAAAGCTCTACCAGGACGAGCAGCCCCTGGGAGATGTCCGGGTCGCATTGGGCGAGCTCATTATCCTCGAGCTTGCCCGACCCAGACCCCAGGCCGCCCGACCCGGCGAGGGGTAACGGCACCGAAAGAACGTCAATTTCCGCCGCGGGTTGTTCCGCGACCCCCCCCATGGGCAGGGTCCCGTCCCCATCCCCGGGAGGCACGCGCCGGACAGACACATCTGCCTCAGCCTCCCGAGGGACAGGCGACCCCTGCCGATCGCTGGTGATGACGACAGCGGGTGGGGGGCGGCGCAGTACCCGCGGCGGGCGACGACTCCCCCTGCTCGGAGGGACCTTCCTCCTCCCAGTCCTCCTCCTCTTCCAGGGGGTCGCGCCTTCCTTTTAGCACGGAGGGAGCGAGTGTGGCCTCCATGTCTGCAGAGGCCTCCTCCTCAGCTCCCTCCGGCGGAGCAGGTTTGTCGGGTTCCTCGGGCCCGAGCCCAGCCGCAGGTATCGGCGTTACCGCTGTGGCAGTTGCGGCCACAGGCTCGGGCACGAGGCCCCTCCCGCTCGCGTGTGCCCCAATTAACTCCGCGAGGAGCGCGGGTGTAAGGGGCTCAAGGGGCAAGGGCTGGCCATCCACGGGGGGACCCACCCTTAGGTGTTTATTTTTTCGCTGCGCCTTTTTTCCGGTCGGACACGCTCCCTCCCCGCCGCCGGAGGCCTTGGTGGCATCGGCCCCCGACGTTGACCGCGCATCAGATGTTCCCGACGCGCGGGCAGATCCGGGGGGAGGAGCGGCGGCGGCGCCAGCCTCGGCCGCACGAGATGATCCGGCGGCCTTGGAGGCGGGGCAATTTTTCCGGATGTGCCCCACCTCCTTGCAGGCGTGGCACCGCACACCATCCGATGTCCAGAAGACGCGATAGGCGGTCCCCTCATGGTGGACGACGAATGCCCCGTCAGTGTCCTCCTCCCGCGCCAGCTGGATAAACAGCTGGCGCCGGAAGGAGAAGACGTGGCGAATGCTGGCCTCCCGCAAGCTGAGCGGGATGGGTGTGATCCCCGACCTCACCTCCCCAAGTTGACGTAGATTGGGAAGGAGGAGCTCACCAGGAACATAGGGCAGGAAGTTGGGAATGACGATCCTCTGCGCGGTGGCCTCGAGAGGATCCACCAGCAGGAAGGTCCCGCCCACGGTGAGCCCCTTGGCGACGGCCAGGGACACCGCCCGCTCCGACCCCAGGAAGAACACAGCCTTCCCATTCATTTTTGAGGCTGCGACGATGGCTGAGGGGCCGACAACTCCAGCCATGGCTTTAACGCAGGCCTCAATGGTCATAGTGGGGTGAGTGTAGCTCTTCACCCCAAGCTTTTTTGTCATCAGCCTGAATGGTGACGGGGCAGCAGAAGCAGCGGGAGCAGCTGTGGCTGTGGCTGCCACTCCCGCATACGTCTTGGCTGGCCCCATCACCGGCGAAGATGCAGTCGCCATTCTGGGGTGGTATTATAGAGGGCTACACTCACCCCAAGTCACAAGCCTGAAGGTGGAAATGGCCTCAGGTTTTTATTGGTCCTCTATTGAGCAGAGGGAGCTGTTTAAAATGAAGGCACACCTCTCCCCTTATTGACTGAGATTGGGAGAGGGGCCTTCTCCCCTCTGCTCAATAGGCAATTAATTAATAAAGTAAATTGAGGTGCCTTAGAGAAGGAGGTAGAGAGAGACAAAGAGAGAGAGAGAGAGAGGGGGTGGGAATGAGGGATGCCGCAAAGGCAGGGTCGCCTCTCAGGATGGCGGGTGGGTGGGTGTTGGCAGGGGTGCACTCTCCTGATGGAAATTTAAAGTCTCTGATAGTGGTGGTCTTCTGGGTGGGGGAGAAGATGTCTTCACCTGGGAAAGCTGGAGATGCCCAGGCTCAGTCCTGCACCAGGTCTTAACGATGTAATTAATGGAATTAACCACTTCACCTAGGCAGCTCCAGCTGGCCCAGGTCAGGCAATAGAAGGGATGCTTATTAGTGGTGTGTGTGGCCTAGTTCTTAACAAGAACCACACACACACACACACACAGCCACCCCTTGATGTTCCGGCCTTGTTTCTCCTTTTCTCCCCCCACCTAAAATACAAAGTCTTTGGGAGAGTGCCCCAAATAACACCCACCTGTAGATATCTTGAAAGATGATATTCCTCCCTCCTTCCGAACAGTTGGTGTTGGTTGATAGTGGTTTCTCTCCCCTCTCTCCTTCTCCTGAAGTGGAGGCCAATTTGGGGAGGCAGTAATGGGAAAGGCCTCTCCCCTGGTTGGTGTTGTTGCTGGCCTCCCTTCTCCTTCTCCTCCTCTGTCCTCTCCCTCCAGGCACCTCAGTTGCTGTGATGATGGTGGAGGTGGAGGTGGTGGTGGTCCAGCTTTCTCCTCCTCTGCCTGGTCAGGGGACCACCACTTTAGTCCACTCTCCTAGTCTGGCTGCTCCCTCTGCTTGTGCGTGCAGCTGCACAGCCAGCAATGCTGTGAATGAGGTACAGAGGGTAACTTAAGACTGAAGTACAGAAGCCTGCTATGGCTTTATATACAGGTGTGGTCACTGCTGGTACTGCAGTATAAAATCAATTCTTCTCTTAAAGGCACATACACAACAGTAACCATTATAGGCTCTGGGACACCTACATGACAATAACCATGGGAAGCTGCCTCCACAGGTCAGCAAACAGCCACTTGCACAGGTGTGCCATTTGCTACAAGGACATTTGCAGCCAAACCTACACCATTAGGTTGGCATCATTAATGACAGGCAAGGGTGCTAGTGTACGCAACTTAATTGGCTCTGCCTTCATCTGCCTAAAATAGGTAACAGCTGCAAAATAATTATTATATTTAGACACTAAATATTTTTTTCAAAATAAAAAAAATAATCAACATTAGCTGCAAAGAAAGCCAAAATGCATTAATTCACTAAACATTAATAGAATAAGACGGATTTGAAAAAATGCAGAAAAAATGTTACCTCCTCTTACTTAAAAATTGGGGCTTAAACAAATGTATGCCTACGATTCATGGGCAGAAGTGCCACCGCGCAGGACTTCTCCCCAAACATCAGTAAATACGAACATACAATTTTGATGGGCAGGAAAAGACCAGCTGGTCCATCAAGCCTGCCCAATACCATGCTGGCTGGAGCATCATGACTGACCACTTCCCCCTTCCCAGCCCGAATGGACCTACTTAGTTTAGGCGGCAATAGCAGACCCAATTTTTTAATCCAGTTCTCTGCCCATTTTCTAAACCCCGGCCACTTTTTTATTTTTTCCCTTCCCTAAGATATTGTTTCAATTTCTTTATCATGTAGATTACCCTGTACACATACAGAAACCCATCACCCATCCTACAATTTCTATTCTTGCAGAACATTGGCCTAGACTTTCCATTAGGTTGTGCTAGTATTTCCCACCAAAATTCGGCCAAAATCGACCAAACCAGCACAAAAGATTGAGAAATTTCAAGCACAAGTTATGTCCAGTGCATATTCGAGTTTCTGTGGTCTTCAGCGCTAGTTTAAAAAAAATCCTACTAGAAGCTGGCCCAACCCACAAAACTGGCCATGCCTGGTGATCAAATTAATCGCCATTGGGAGTTTCCGCTAATTGCGCCCGTTTACGGACCTTCGAGGAGGCTCCAAAAAGTAAGCTGTTTTTTGTAGGTGCTAGGATACTAATAGGCAACTTTTAAAGCTTTCAATTTTTTTTTAGTTTACTAAGAAACAGGCTAATGTAACTAGCAAATGGTTCTGTATAGTTTTTTTTAATTCATTTTCAGTTATTTAAAATCGGGTTACCCACAGGTCACACTGATTAAAAATGCTTATTTTTTGTGATAAACCCATTTTCAGCTTTATTAATAAAACTGCACCAGGTTACCACTCTTAAATGTATCAAGGAAAATTTTTTAATGGTAAAAGATATATTTTTAAACTACATTCTAAAACCCTGCCCGATTGTGCTGGTTCATGGAAGGTTTTACGTTCGGTAATATAAAAATGAATTTGAGCAGAAATTTAAGATTAAAAAAATCACTTCTGAAAACTAGCGCAATTTTTAATGCAATTTTGCACCCGTTTTGCTGATTGCGCCAAAATTTGAAACTCTTGTCCATTAAATTCACTAATTTTCTGAGGTGAAATATGGTTCAACAATTCCTATGGCATCAAATTTTCCTTTTGCTGCATATTCATCGAAACGTGGCATTTTATTCCTAATGATTCTAGCACACAGGCAAATGCATTGAATTGTGTTCCTTACTTTCCCTTAGATTTGTTATCCATTTTAAGTTTATTTTTTATGCCTGCATTTCTTTTCTGCTTTATCTTATTTTCTCCTTTCCCATGATCACCCGCAAATTCCGCTTTTGAACATTTATAGTCCGGCTCCTTCCCTCTTCCATATCTCCATAAAATAAAGCCTAAATTTCATCCATTTCATGATATCGGAAGCTTTTTTGAGAGCTAAAAACTAATAGCTTTATAAAATGGAGAGAAAGAAGACAAAGGTTCAAGTTCAGCTCAAATTGAATTATGTTAATTTGGACTCTCTAATCGAAATAATTTGCTCTATTTTGTTATTCTGGTTATGAATCAAACCTCAAAACTGACTGCACACAGACAAAAGAGTGAAAAACATAAATAAATAACATTGGAATCCTGAAGCTGATTGTTTCTCACAGCTGAAGTGGAATGAATAATATTAAAATGAAAATTAGGTGATTTGTTCAATGTGGACATAAAGATTAAACACTTACTGACTGGTGACACCAGCTTATATCAATCAGTGATGCATTGCTTCTGGTGGATTGGGACCAGGTAATGAAAGACTCACACTCAAATTTTACTGTGAAGTGATAGTATTTGCATCAAAGCTAAAATGTGATGTTCCAGTTAAAGGGTCAGTTAGTTGGGCCATTTGAGCCATTTTACGATATGCTACTTCACTGTATGAGTTCGCCAACAGCTTTAAGTGCTAGCTTTGGCTCAGTAGTTGCACTCTTACCTCTGAGTCAGAAGGTTGTGGTTTCAAATTCCACTTGAGCACAAAAATCTAGGCTGATACCCAGTGCAGTACTGAGGGAGTGCTGCACTGTTGGAGGTGCCATCTTTCTGTGGAGACTTCAAACCATCTGCCCTGTCAGGTGAACGTAAAAGACCCCTTGGCACTATTTCGATGAAGAGCAGAGGAGTTCTCCCGGTGTCCTGGCCAACATTTACCCCTGAAACAATAACCAAAACAGATTACCTGGTGATTTATTTCATTGCTGTTTGTGGGAGCTTGCTGTGTTCAATTTGTCTGCTGCATTTCCTGCATTGCAACAGTGACTACACTTCAAAAGTACTTCATTGGCTGTAAAGTGCTTTGGGACGTCATGAGGTGGTGAAAGGTGCTAGTCTTTCTTTCATTGTAAGCTGCACATCTACAATCAGTATCAATTTATATATGACAGTGTGAAGAATTGTACAACTCATCTTAAAATGATAGTGAGGGATATTTTCTGGTCATGGTTAGCTCTAATCAATGAGGACAAAAACGATCACAGTCTACAACAGTTCTGGAAATGACAGTTATATAGCAAACTATCAAACATATGGGGCAACACACAGTCAACAGCAAGGTGAAGACACACTTCATTCACAAGTCCTTTTTTCCTTCTTCCCTAATTGGCAACAGTAGACAACGACTTGGTGAACAAGAGCAGATTGTAGAATGGCACCACACGATTGTCACTGATAGCTTTGAGTTAGGATCTGTTTTTATCTACCATACTTTACACCTCACAATGTGACACACTGCTCATGAGCCAGGCTGAGTGATGGTGAGGAGCAGTATGTTGCGTGATGGCACTACAAAAGAATTTTTTTTTTAAATTGGTTTTTAAAAAAAAATACTACCCGCTAAAATAAAAACACCATTTATCTTTGTTCTGTGAATTCAGTCACAATATACCGCTTCAAGCATGTAACATATTTGATGGGACATTGATGTTTAATCTTTGTGCCCATGGCACGATTTAACAGAAGTGACAGGCCAATCCGAAACTGAAGTGTTCCCATCAGAATTAAATGGGATGGGGGTGGAAGGAAGGGTATTTATAAAGATTCCCTGATGCATAAGGACATCTGAAAATTCCTCCCTCTGTTCCATTCAAAGCAAAAACTTGACAGAAATATTCAAATACCTGTTTCATTTACATACCATTAAAGTGACATTGCCCACTGTGTAATCCTGTCAGGCCAGCTTTATCCACCTGTTCAGAAAATACACAAAGCAACAGTGGCATTAGCATACTAAAATAACACTGCACCATTGAAGTATCATTGTGTGTGATGTTGTTACTAAAATGATGCACAGTCCTTCTGGAATCAAGAGATTCTTTTTCTAAAACATTGCTAGTCTTTCTTTAAAATCAAAGCTGGTGCTCAGTAGGAGTGCTGTTACATTTTACCAATTACTTATTTTCAAATTGGAAAAATGGTCCGCGTGATGATTATGATGAAACGTTCCTTTAAGTGCAACTGAAAATATATCTGCAGGACAAATTAAATTGATTATTGAAGAGGGAGATTAGAAGAGTTTGCAAATAAAATTGCTTAGATCTTGAGATGCTGGGATTGGAAGGGGCCACAGATTTATATGAACTCGGAATTACATGAAAGTGCTTAAGATTCATTATTTAAATCAGTTAATTAAATTGGCAAATTAAGGAACCTCTTGCAATGTGAATTACAATCCAGATCGAGAACAAAGTTATGGAAATGAAAAGAAATCCCTACGGAGTAGATTTGAAGTTGGGCCTCCCAGCGTATATGGCGTGAAGGCAGTCAGAAAATGACTCCCGTCCCATTTACGCTGGTCCTCAAAGGGACCTTCGCAAGCAGCCGAGGCGCTCGCCTGTTTCAGGCGGTGCGTCTGTTTAATATGCAAATTGGGATCTGTGGGGTGTACACAGGCCCTCACATGCAATTTTGACAGACAACTGGCTGCGGCGTGCACTGGGCATGCTCCGTCCCACTGGCACAACAAAATGATCTTTGTTTAGTGGGCCTCGGAGAAGCAAGAGTGCTGCTTCGATTTCTGGTCTGAAAAACTGGGAGAGGCACCTTGGCCACCCCTTGGAGACCCACAAGGCCGCCTGGTAAAATTTTCAGGTAGGCCTTTAAATGAGCACGCAACACACCAACCTGAAGCAGGCGGGAGGCTGCTTACATACGTAAATTGGGGACCCACACCAATTGTAGGGCCACGTTTGCAGTTTTCAGGTAGAAATGGTAGAGCTTGCACCGCAGGACACCCCGCCTGTTTGTATCCTTAAAAGGACTGCTGGAGGCCACTCCAGAAAAGGAGCAGAAATTTTTGCAAGGGAATTTTTGTAGGGCAAGGAAGAGTAGCACTGCTGCTCCACGCCCCATAAAAATACTGTGGCCCGTTGCATCCCCCCATCCCTGGTGCGCTACCTCTTTCTTTTATTAAGCCTTTCAGCTCAGCCCAATCACTGAGCCACCAGATTTCCCACCCAGCAGTGTAGCAAACTGCCCACTAGTGCTCGCCCGAATTATACTGGTGAGCACAGACGCTGAAAATGGTTTGGGCCTTCGGACACCTGCTTCAGGTAGATGATGCAGCCACTCCTCCAATTTCATGCCCATTTTGGGCGGAAGTTAATATATCCTCCCTCGTCACATGTCTCTGGGTCACCATTCATCGGCTAGCTAGCTGAGGGATATTGACTGAAATGCGATTCAGTAAACTTCCTGCTTCTTTGCTTTCTCTCAAAAGAAAGAAACTAAGGGAATGCAATCAGGAATCATTTTTATCCCCAGCTTCCATACAGCAAATGAAAGCAAGTTTTCTTTTCTTCTTTCTGTAGGGAAATGCTTGACCTTCCATTGGCAACTGACCATAACAACATGAGTTGAAAAGTAACCTTCATCTTATTTAGCTCTAGCTCAGCCACTGAAAACGGGCGCGGAGATTGCGATGCGCGGTTAACCCGCTCCCGTTGATTGCAATGCAAGCTGCACGTCAACTTTGTGCTGCCTGCTCATTACTGTATAATGATTTCTGCATGAAACCAGCGCTAACTGTGCTGTTGATTGACTGCACGCATCAGCAGAGGGAAAATTCGCTAGTTGCTAGCACTATTTAAAGCTAGCCTGCTCTGCTTAAAGCTAGCCTGCACCTCTTAAAGAGGAGGTGCATTGTGACCGGAGCAGGTGCTGGCTGTCATGCAAGTGAATCTGACCTGGGAAACAGTGAAGGCTGGGACAACATGTGAGAGAACGGGCTCCAAGGTGTTTGGATGCTGCATTGGTGGCCTTGGTGGAGGACGTGGAAAGCAGGTAAAATGTCCTGTATCCACACACACTCAAAATTTGGAGCAGATAACTGTGGAGGTCAATGCCAGCAGTCTTTCTTTTTATTTGTTCCTGGGATGTGGGCGTTGCTGACAAGGCCATCATTTATTGGACATCCCAAATTGCCCTTGAGAAAGTGGTGGTGAGTGTAGCCCCGAGGACATGGATGCAGTGCCACAAGAAGTTCAATAACCTTACACAAGTGGTCAAGGTCAGTGAATGCATCTTCAAATGCCATATCCTACCAACTGCACCACTAACCTCAGACACTCCTCAATTCATCACATCCCCATTACTCACCTGCCAACAATCCCTATCAATCAGGACTCATACCTAACATTCACATGCTCTACCACACCCTCACACACTTAGCACTGCTGCAAGCCTCACACCCACACCTCACAGCTTGCAGACACTGCCACCTATTCAACCATGATAACCACATCACCCAAACACATTGCACAAAACTCGCTGACACACTTCCTTCTCTCTTGCAGGAGAAGGCGGTGCACAACAGGAAGCAGCAGGTGCTAACCAGAGGGGCCTGCATGTTCTAGCCCCCATGGAGAAGAGGGTGCTGGCCATTATTGGAATGACAATTGCTGAGCCATGGCCAGCGGTGGGACTGAATCAATTGAAGATGACGGTATCCTCATACCTAATATTCCTTCTCACAGCCCACATCCCCCTCAGCCTTTAATCTCTTCTGACTTACAAGCTGCAGATGGTGTAAGCATGCACCTCTTACTTTCCCCCCTCCCCTCACCACAACCCTATCTTTGTGCCTTTCTCCTTTCAGATACCCAAGAAGTGCAAGCCTGGCCAGGCAGTGAAGGAACAGCAAGAAGACAGTGATGATGAAGACACATCTTCTCTCAATTTCACACTCGCAACCATCAGCTCAGAAACTGTGCATAAATTAGAGGACAGCATAGAGGCAGAATCTGCATGTGGTGAAACACCGGCACGAGTGGCCTGCAGCCACGGCAGGGGGCAAGGATAGCGCAGGTGCCAGTTTGCCGGAAGGCGAGGTTGAACACGAGTTCTGCAACAAAGGACTCAGATGAGCTCTTCGATGGGGCAGGCTACAGAAGAAGGCTGATGGGTCATAGAGTCATAGGGCTCCATTTTGCCATTGGGGTCGGGCTGGGGCATGTCAGGTGGTTTTCGTGTCAGGACCCCGACTCCGATGTGAAGTGGGAAAAACGTGCGATTTTCCCCTAATTGGGCACTTGATTTCCTGCGTGTGGGAACCCCGGCCCAATTAGTCTTTCCATCCTGAAAGTCGCCTACGATGATGCTATCAGTGCTGCTGGATTTAAAGCCTGCAAGCAGCCTTACTTCTTCTGGAGACTGGAAATGCTTTGGACATTGTATGAGGGACTTAATTTACCGACCATGTCCACCAGCAAGCAAAAGTGTGCAGCTCGCTTTGATGAGCCCTCCCGCCAAGCTCTGGTGCAGGGAGCAAGTTCTAATAAGGAGGTGCTCTTCCCTTCCTCAGGGAGAAAAAAGCCACCACAATAGACTAAAGCTGTGTGGCTGCAAGTGGCCCAGGAGGTCAATGCTCTCTCTATGTGCCACAGAACCTGGCTGCAGTGCAGGAAGAGGTTTTATGATCTTCTCCGTACAGGAAAAGTGAGTATGACTTTCTCATCACCCTCAATCTCTTCCCCATCGCCTCTCCTCACCAGTACTCTGCTTTGCCAACCTCTTCCTCCACATCCCACTTGACACTGACATCCCTGCACCATTACCCATTCCCTCTCTCTCTATCGTCACATTCATTTAACTATTCGACCATGCAGCCCTCACACTCCCTATCACTGTGACGCAAGGACATCAACTTACAACACACATAGAGGGCCCTTTGTCTCCTTCTAAGCATCTATGCTATGGATTCTCTACACTCACTCCTTCATTCTCACTCAAACTCCACTTGTGTCCCTCATTGCAGGAAAAGAGAACTCACAAAAAGAGGGAAAGAGCGAGGACAGGAGGAGGGCCACCCTCAGTAGTCCAGTTCACCACCTCGGAGGAGGCGGCCCTGGAAATTGCCGGGATCGAGGATGATTCCCAAGTGGGGGATGGACAGGCGGGCGCATCACAGCAAGCTGGTAACAGAATAGTTTGGCATCTCTCTCATTCACATTGCATGAGTGACTGATAATGATTCTGATGCTCTAACAGATTGACTTATGATCATCTGCACAATTCAATGGCATGCAACCTTTACCTCACATCTCTAACTCTTTCCTTTACTCACCCACAGGACCATCGAGAGCCCCCGTCCCCACTGTCTAGGAGGAAGAGCCTGAGCTTCCAGACTCCTCAGAGGAAGCTGCAACCTCTGAGGGTGCTCCATCAGCAGAATTAAGCGCACCCTGCACCAGCGCAGACACTCACACTTCGGTGGGACCTTCGGGACATAGAGTAGAGTTGTCACCTGGTGTATCACAGCTCACAAGTGAGCATCAGCAGATGGTGGAGGCAGGGACAGCAGTGGAGAGTCCTCGTTACAGTGGAGAGAATGTTCCCAGCTCGTCTCCGCTGCATGTCGAACCTGTGCCTCTGGGTCCATCCAGAAGGAGAGTGGTGCTGGAACTCCAGGAACAGATGCAGGAGTCTCTGGCAGGTTTTGTCTCAAGGGTCGCTGCAAGTGTGGAGCGAATGGAGGAGTCCATCACTAACGTGAGCAGAGCCTTTGTGGAGGCATTGGGGCATGAACGCATCACCACGGAACGGATGGCAACCTCCTTGGAAAGGCTGGCTACCTCCATGGTAAGGCTGGCTACTGTAGAGGAGAGGATGGCTACAGTAGAGGAGAGGATGGCTACGTCCATAACGGAGCTTAGTGACCAGGGTATGGAAAACATGGTAATTGTTCAGAATAGACTGACATCTCTTGAGGAGCGATGGTCAGCTATTGAGCAAACAAACCAGACCTTCATGCAAGTCCACTGGTGTAGGACTTCCAGTGCAGAAACGGGTCCTCATGGCCCCCCTGCAGTGCAGCAAGGTGCTGTCCAACCACTTGCTAGCTCTGAATTGGGGCTGACCCATGAGAGGGATGTTGGTGTTTGACAACAAGGAAGTGGGGGCTCCTCTCCAAGCGCTCACACAACCATGCCACTGCAGAGACCTCCGTCAGAGCCCCACCAGAGTCTCCACCCAACTGAGATCAGCGTCTCAACCCCTGCACAGCCGCAAGAGCAGCAGACTGTTGCCGAGCCCTCACAGGTTCGCAACCTCAGAGCACACCCGCCAAAGGTGTCAAGACAGGAAATTTTGCATGTTTATGCCAAATACCCTGGCAGTTGCCATGACTCCTTCATCCTGCGCCAGTCTAGTGTGCTTCCGCTCTTCAGTCCGCCAGACCAACTTAACAGATGGCTACTTGGAGACAAGGGCTATCCCCTGAAGATGTGGCTAATGATGCCATTGAGGCCATCCAACGAAGCTGAGGAGCACTACAACTCCAGCCACATTTCCACCAGATTCTTAATCGAGCAAGCCATCGGCTTGCTGAAGATGCGCTTCAGATGCCTGGATAGATCAGGTGGAGCCCTGCAGTACTCAGCAGCTAGGGTCTCCAGATTCGTAGTGGTTTGCTGTGCACTTCACAACATGGCACAGTATCGTGGCTTGCAGATGCCTGAGGAACAAACGGCTCATTACATAGCCTCCTCAGATGAGGAGGTGGAGGAGGAGAGTGACAACGACCAGCTTGCAGAGGCGCATCAACTAGCGCCAGCAGCATGCGAGCGTATTGCTGGCCGGGATGCAAGGGACGCACTCAGCTTGGCCAGATTTGCTTAGCCTGGCCAATCAAAAACTTTTGTCTCGCACCTTCTTACCAGAGCATTGACAATGGCCAAGAACCTGCAGATTCCTATCACCCTGACCATCATACTGACAATTGCAAGTCGCCCTAAGCCCTCATTGTGGAAGCCCCATTTGCGAAATGACATAGGCCACAACTGCAACAGATTGCCATCAGAATGTTTTATCAGAACAAGCAACTGATGGCATTTCAAAAATAAACACAACATAACACCCAAGTGACTACCCTTGTGGATACTTGGGCATTATCTTCCTCTTACGCATGCTCCTACGTAGTGCTTCCTCTGTGGCTTCAGCAGATGTTGAGGCCCCTTGCTCACTTTCTTGCTGCTCCTGTCTCGACACCTTTGGCGGGCGTCCTCTCGGGTTGCGAATCTGTGAGGGCTCGGCAACAGTCTGCTGCTCCTGCGGCTGTGCAGGGGTTGAGACGCCGATCTCAGTAGGGTGGGGGCTCTGGTGGTGCTCTGACCGAGGGCTTAGCCGTGGCATGGTCGTGTGAGCGCTTGGAGAGGAGCCCCCACTTCCTTGTAGTCTGCCACCAAAATCCCTCTCATGGGTCAGCCCCACTTCAGAGCTAGCAAGTGGCTTGACAGCACCTTGCTGCAATTCAGGGGGGCAATGAGGACCTGTTTCTGCACTGGAAGTCCTACTCCCGAGGACTTGCCTGAAGGTCTGGTTTGTTTGCTCAATAGCTGACCATCGCTCCTCAAGAGATGTCAGTCTATTCTGAACAAAGACCATGTTTTGCATACCCTGGCGACTAATCTCCTACATGGACATAGCCATCCTCTCCTCTACCGTAACCATCCTCTCTTCTATGGTAGCCAGCCTTACCATGGAGGTAGCCATCCTTTCCATGGAGTTTGCCATCCTTTCCATGGTGGTGCGTTCATGCGCCAATGCCTCCACAAAGGCTCTGCTCATGTTTGCGATGGACTCCTCCATTTGCTCCACACTCGCAGCCACCCTGGAGACAAAACCTGCCAGAGACTCCTGCACCTCTTCCTGGAGTTCCAGCACCGCTCCTCTTCTGGATGGACCCGGATGTACAGGGTTGACATCCAGCTGAGCCGAGCTGGCAGAGTCCTGTGCCCTCCGACTAGGACTCTCCAATGCTCTCCCTGTCTTCACAATCTGCTGATGTTCACTTGTGAGCTGTGATACACCAGAACACTACTCTATCTCGCGAAGGTACCACCGAGGTGTGAGTGTCTGCGCTGGTGCTGGGTGCGCTGAATTCTGCTGATGCTGCGCCCTCAGAGGTTGCAGCTTCCTCTGAGGAGTCTGGAGGCTCTGGCTGTTCCTTCTAGACAGTGGGGACAGGGGCTTTCGATGGTGCTGTGGGGGAGTAAAGGAAAGAGTCAGAGATGTGAGGACAAGGTTACATGCACATTGAATATTGCTGATGCTCAAAAGTCAATCTGTTAGAGCATCAGAATCATTATCAGTGACTCATGCAATGTCAATGAGAGAGATGAAAACTATTCTGTCACCAGCTTGCTCTGATGCACCCGTCTGTCCGTCCCCCACTTGCGCATCCTCCTCCACTCCCACGATCTCCAGGGCTGCCTCCTCCCAGGGGGTGAACTGGACTACTGAGGGTGGCCCTCCTCCTGTCCTCGCTCTTTCCCTCTTTTTGTGAGCTCTCTTTTCCTGCAATGAGGGAGACAATTGGAATTTGAGTGAGAATGAAGGAGTGAGTGTAGAGAATCAATATCATTGATGGCTAGAAGGAGACAACGATGGAGTGAGGTGGCAGGACCAAGGTCCCTCCCTGTGTGTTGTAAGTTGTTTTCGTAGCATCACAGCGATAGGGAGTGTGAGGGCTGCATAGTCGAATAGTTCGGTGAATGTGACCATAGAGAGAGAGGGAATGGGTATGGGTGCAGGGATGTCATTGTCAAGTGGGATGTGGAGGAAGAGGTTGTCAAAGCTGAGTGCTGGTGAGGAGAGGCAATGGGGATCAGATTGAGGGTGATGGGAAAGTCATACTCGCTTTTCCAGTGCGCTGAAGGTCATGAAACCTCTTTCTGCACTGCAGCCAGGTTCTGCGGCACATAGACAGCGAGTTGACCTAATGGGCCACTTGCATCCACACAGCTTTCGTCTGCTGGGGAGGCTTTTTTCTCCCTGAAGAAGGGAAGAGCACCTCCTTACTTCCTCTTGCTCCCTCCACCAGAGCTTGCAGCTCTGCATCATCGAATCTTGGTGCAGACTTTGGCCTACTGCTGGACATATTGACTGAATGAATAAATCACACCACTGGCCATAAAGTTTAAAGTATACAGAAGAAGCAAGACTGCTTGCAGGCCTTAAATCCAGCAGCATTGATGACATCATCAGAGGCGACTTTCAGAATGGAAAGACTCATTGGGCCAAGGCTTCCCACAAGCTGGGAATCAATTGGTCAATTTGGTGAAAATCGCATTTTCCCCCACATCAAAGTGGAGTCGGGTGGATAACATGAAAAGCGGCTGACATGCCCCCAGCCCGCCCCAATGACAAAATCGAGCTTTGAGTGTCTCCGCTTCCACCAATTCCATCGGTAGTGAATTTCAGGTCTTCAGTACTCACTGCATAAAAAGGTTTTTCCTCACATCCCCACTGTATATCTTGCCCAAAACCTTAAAGCCATGTCCCCCAGTCCTTGTACCATCAACTAGTGGGAACAGCCTTTCCCCATCTAGCCTATCCAAACCCATCATAATTTTGTGCACCTCTATCAAATCACCCCGCAACCTCCTTTGCTCTAATGAAAACAAATCCAGCTTCTCCAGCCTGTCCTTGTAGCTAAGATCCCCCATCCCCGGAACCATTCTGGTAAATCTCCTCTGCACCCTCTCAAGGGCCTTCACATCCTTCCTAAAGTGTGGCCACCAGAACTGGATGCAATACTCCAGTTGTGGCCTAACTGGCGCTTTATAAAGATTCAGCATCACTTCTCTACTGTTGCAGTCAATACCTCTATTTATGAAACCCAAGATCCCATAAGCTTTGCTAACCACTCTCTCAATATATCCTGCCACCTTCAGGGACCTATGCTCATTAACTCCCAGGTCCCTCTGTCCCTGCACACTCTTTGAAACTGTGCCATTAAGTGTATATTGCCTCTCCCTGTTCCTTCTGCCAAAATGCATCACCTCACACTTCTCTGTATTAAATTCCATCTGCCACTTGTCTGCCCATTCTGCGAGCCTTTCTATGTCCTGTTGCAGTCGATTTGTATCATCCTCACTGTTTGCCACACCCCCAAGTTTGGCGTCATCGTCAAATTTAGAAATTCTACTTTGTATTCCAATATCCAGGTCACTTATATATATCAAAAAAAGCAGTGGCCCCAGCACTGACCCTTGGGGAACACCACTGACTACCATCCTCCAGTCTGAAAAACAGCCATTTACCACAACTCGCTGTTTTTTGTTCTTAAGCCAATTCCTTATCCAAGCTGCCACTGACCCACCTATTACATGAGTCTCAATTTTGTTAACCAGCCTTCTATGTGATACTTTGTCAAACACTTTCCAAAAACCCATGCAGACAACATCCACTGCATCCATTGGAACCGGTTCTGGGGGAGGTAAGACCAGTACAAACTGGATGGTTTGCACCTGGGCAGGACCAGGAATGATGTCCTAGGGGGAGTGTTTGCTAGTGCTCTGGGGGAGGGTGTAAACTAAAATGGCGGGGGTTTGGGAACCTGTGCAGGGAGACAGAGGAAAGAGAAACAAAGATAGAAGCAAAAGACAGGAAGGAGAAAAGCAAAAGTGGCAGTCAGAGAAATCAATTGTTTAAATCAAGCATGGCTACAGTAAATAATAATTCTAAAAGGTCTAAAATTGTTAAAAAAACAAACCTGAAGGCTTTGTGTCTTAATGCGAGGAGCATTCATAATAAGATGGATGAATTAGCTGTGCAAATAGATGTAAACGGATCTGATATGATTGGGATTACGGAAACATGGCTCCAGGTTGTCCAAGGCTGGGAACTCAACATCCAGGGGTATTCAATATTCAGGAAAGACAGGCAAAAAGGAAAAGGCGGTGGGGTAGCATTGCTGGTTAAAGAGGGGATTAACACAATTGTAAGGAAGGATATTAGCTCTGATGATTTGGAACATGTATGGGTAGAGTTGAGAAATACCAAGGGGCAGAAAACGCTAGCGGGAGTTGTATACAGACCCCCAAACAGTAATGCAGAGGTTGGGGATGGCATTAAACGGGAAAATAGAGACGCGTGCAATAAGGGCACAGCAGTTATCATGGGTGACTTTAATCTGCATATAGATTGGGCTAACCAAATTAGTAGCAATACTGTGGAGGAGGAATTCCTGGAGTGTATACGGGATGGTTTCCTGGACCAATATGTCGAGGAACCAACTAGAGATCAGGCCATCTTAGACTGGGTATTATGTAATGAGAAAGGAATAATTAGCAATCTTGTTGTGCGAGGCCCCTTGGTGTGGAGCGATCATAATATGATAGAATTCTTCATTAAGATGGAGAGTGAAGTAGTTGAGCAGCGGCGATAGGCGGATGGACGTGCGAGGGATGAGCTGGCTGAGCGGCGGTGGTTTAAAAGCGGCTCCGAGACCAGGTAGGCCTCAGAGCAGCGGTGGCAGGTGGACGGACCTGCGAGGGATGAGGCGGCTGAGCGGCGGCGGTTAAAAAGCGGCTCCGAGACCAGATAGGCCTCAGAGCAGCGGCATCAGGCGGGCAGACGTACGAGGGATGAGGCGGCTGAGCGGCGGCGGTTAAAAAGCAGCTCCGAGACCAGGTAGGCCTCAGAGCAGCGGCGGCAGGCGGGCGGACCTGCGAGGGACGAGATGGCTGAGCGGCGACGGTTAAAAAGCGGCTCCGAGACCAGGTAGGCTTACTAATCTGCTGTCTCCGAGCTCAGAGGGAGGGAGAGAAGTAAAAAGTAATTGAAGTGTGATGTCACCAGAAAGCAGGTAGGTGATTGGTTGGTGAGTATTTCTCTCTTTTCAAACTTTAACTCTGTAGTTTAAACTTACTAAGGTCTCTCTGGTGTAGTGGGGACTGTTGGTAAGCCATTTAACTGTAGTGTAATTGGTGGGCTGAATTGATTTAATTTAATTTGAATGAATTAAGGGGTAAATCATGGCAGGACAGCCCGGCCACGTGGTATGCTCCCCCTGCGCTATGTGGGAACTCAGGGATACTTCCTGTGTCCCTGACAACTATGTGTGCAGGAAGTGTATCCAGCTGCAGCTACTGACAGATCACATTGTGGCGCTGGAGCTGCGATTGGATGCATACTGGAGCGTTCACAATGCTGAGGACGTCGTCAATAGCACGTTTAGGGAGTTGGACACACCGCAGGCAGAGGTTGGACAGGCAGAAAGGGAAGGGGTGACCAACAGGCAGAGTACTAGGAGCAGGCAGGTAGTGCAGGGGTCCCCTGTGGACATCCCCCTCTCAAACAGATACACCACTTTGAGCACTGTTGGGGGGGATGGCTTATCAGAGGAAGGCAGCAGCAGCCAACTTCCTGGCACCAGGGGTGGCTCTGCTGCACAGGACGGGAGGAAAAAGAGAGGTAGAGCTATAGTAATAGGGGATTCTATTGTAAGGGGAATAGATAGGCATTTCTGCGGCCACAAACGAGACTCCAGGATGGTGTGTTGCCTCTCTCGTGCAAAGGTCAAGGATGTCTCAGAGCGGCTGCAAAACATATTGGAAGGGGAGGGTGAACAGCCAGTTGTCGTGGTGCATATAGGTACCAACGATATAGGTAAAAACCGGGATGAGGTCCTAAAAGCTGAATATAGGGAGTTAGGAGGTAAATTAAAAAATAGGTCCCCAAAGGTAGTAATCTCAGGATTGCTACCAGTGCCACGTGCTAATCAGAGTAGAAATAGAAGGCTATTTCAGATAAATACATGGCTAGAGGAATGGTGCCAGGGGGAGGGATTCAAGTTCCTGGGACATTGGAACCGGTTCTGGGGGAGGTAGGATCAGTTCAAACCAGATGGTTTGCACCTGGGCAGGGCTGGAACCGATGTCCTAGGGGAAGTGTTTGCTAGTGCTCTGGGGGAGGGTTTAAACTAAGATGGCAGGGGGTTGGGAACCTGAGCAAGGGAACAGAGGAAAGGGAAACAAGGATAAAAGCAAAAGAAAGGAAGGAGAAAAATAAAAGTGGCAGTCAGATGTAATCAACGGCTTAAATCAAACATGGCCACAGTAAATAATAATTGAATAGGTGTAAGAGCGTTAAACAATAAGTCTGAAGGCTTTGTGTCTTAATGCGAGGAGCATTCGTAATAAGGTGGATGAATTGGCTGCGCAAATAGAGGTAAACGAATATGATTCGGTTGGGATTACAGAAACGTGGCTCAAGGATTGCCAAGGCTGGGAACTCAACATCCAGGGGTATTTGATATTCAGGAAAGATAGGCAAAAAGGAAAGGGAGGTGGGGTAGCATTACTGGTTAAAGAAGGGATTAACACAATTGTAAGGAAGGATATTAGCTCTGATGATGTGGAATCTGTAAGCGTAGAATTGAGAAATACCAAGGGGCAGAAAATGTTAGAGGGAGTGGTATATAGACCTCCAAACAGTAAGGCAGAGGTTTTGGATGGCATTAAAAGGGAAATTAAAGAAGCGTGCAATAAGGGCACAGCAGTCATCATGGATGACTTTAATCTACATATAGATTGGGCTAACCAAATTAGTAACAATACTGTGGAGGAGGAATTCCTGGAGTGTTTACGGGATGGTTTCCTGGACCAATATGTCGAGGAACCAACCAGAGATCAGGCCATCTTAGAATTATTATTATGTAATGAGAAAGGATTAATTAGCAATCTTGTTGTATGAGGCCCCTTGGGTCGGAGCGATCATAATATGATCGAATTCTCCATTAAGATGGAGAATGAAGTCGTTGACTCGGAGACTAGGGTCCTAAATTTAAATAAAGGAAACTACGATGGTCTGAGGTGCGAGTTGGGTAGGATTGATTGGGAATGTCACTCAAAGGGTTGACGGTGGATAGACAATGGCAAACATTCAAAGACCGCATGGATGAACGACAGAATTTCTTCATCCCAGTTTGGCATAAAAATAAAACAAAAAAGGTGACTCAACCGTGGCTAACAAGGGAAATTAGAGATAGCATAAGATCCAAGGAGAGGACATATAAATTGGCCAGAAAAGCAATAATCCTGAGGATTGGGAGCAATTTAGGATTCAACAAAGGAGGACAAAGGGATTAATTAAGAAGGGGAAAATAGAATATGAGAGTAAGCTTGCTGGGAACATAAAAACTGACTGTAAAAGCTTTTATAGATATGTGAAGAGAAAAACATTGGTGAAGTCAAGCGTAGGTCCCTTGCAGTCAGCATCAGGGGAATTTATAACGGGGAACAAAGAAATGGCAGACCCACTAAATGCATATTTTGGTTCTGTCTTCACAAAGGAGGACACAAATAACCTCCCAGAGATGCCGGGGAACATAGGGGCTGATGAAAGGGAGGAACTGAAAGAAATCAGTATTTGTAGTGAAATGGTGTTTGGGAAATTGATGGGATTGAAGGCCGATAAATCCTCAGGGCCTGATAATCTACATACTAGGGTAATTAAGGAAGTGGCCCAAGAAATAGTAGATGCATTGCTGATCATCTTCCAACATTCGATGGAATCTGGAACAGTACCCATGGATTGGAGGGTAGCTAATGTTACCCCATTATTCAAAAAAGGTTGCAGAGAGAAAATGGGGAATTACAGACTGGTAAGCCTGACATCGGTAGTGGGGAAAATGCTAGAGTCCATTATAAAAGATATAATAGCAGAGCACTTGGAAAACAGTGACAGGATCGGACAAAGTCAACATGGATTCACACAAGGTAATTCGTGCTTGACTAATCTGGAATTTTTTGAGGATGTAACTGGTAAAATAGATAAGGGAAAATCAGTGGATGTGGTGTATCTGGACTTTAAGAAGGCCTTTGATAAGGTCCCGCATAAGAGATTAGCGTGTAAAGTTAAGGCACATGGGATTGGGGGCAAGGTATTGACTTGGATAGAGAGCTGGTTGGCAGACAGGAAGCAAAAAGTTGGAATAAATGGGTCTTTTTCCGAGTGGCAGGCAGTGACTAGTGGGGTGCCGCAGCATTCGGTCCTTGGACCCCAGCTATTCACAATATATATTACTGATCTAGCAAGGGAACTAGATGTAATATCTCCAAATTTGCAGATGACACAAAGCTGGGTGTCGTGTGTGCTGTGAGGAGCATGTCGAGAAACTCCAGGATGATTTGGACATGTTGGGTGATTGGTCAGAAACATGGCAGATGCGATATAACGTGGGTGAATGTGATGTTGTCCATTTTGGTGGCAAAAACAGGAAGACAGATTATTATCTAAATGGCAATAGATTGGGAGAAGGGGAAGTGCAACGAGGCCTGGGTGTCCTTATGCACCAGTCGCTAAAGGTAAGCATGCAGGTGCAGCAGGCGGTTAAGAAGGCAAATGGTATGTTGGCCTTCGTAGCAAGAGGGTTTGAGTACAGGAACAAGGATGTCTTGCTGTAGTTGTACAGGGCCTTGGTGAGACCACATCTTGAGTATTGTGTGCAGTTTTGGTCGCCTTATCTGAGGAAGAATGTTCTTGCCATTGAAGGAGTTCAGCGAAGATTCACCAGGCTGATACCTGGGATGGCAGGAATGACGTATGAGGAGTGATTGGGTCGATTGGACTTGTACTCATTGGAATTTAGAAGAATGAGAGGTGATCTCATTGTAACTTATAAAATTCTGACAGGACTGGACAGACTAAATGCAGGAAGGATGTTCCCAATGGTCGGGGAATCCAGAACCATGGGACACAGACTAAGGATAAAGGGTAGGCCATTTAGGACAGAAATGAGGAGGAATTTCTTCACCCAGAGAGTGGTGAACCTGTGGAACTCTCTACCACAGAAGGCGGTGGAGGCCAGTTCATTAAATATATTCAAGAAGGAGTTGGATATATTACTTAAGGCTAAAGGGATCAAGGGATATGGGGAGAAGGCAGGGACAGGGTACTGAATTTGGATGATCAGCCATGATCAAATTGAATGGCGCAGCAGGCTCGATGGGCTGAATGGCCTACTCCTGCTCCTATCTTCTATGTTTCTATGACTCAGAGACTAGGGTCCTGAATTTAAATAAAGGAAACTACGATGGTATGAGGCACGAGTTGGGTAGGATTGATTGGGGAATGTTACTCAAAGGGTTGACGGTGGATAGGCAATGGCAAACATTTAAAGATCGCATGGATGAACTACAGAATTTGTTCATCCCTTTTTGGCATAAAAATTAAACAAAAAAATGTGACTCAACCATGGCTAACAAGGGAAATTAGGGATAGCATAGATCCAAGGAGAGGACATATAAATTGCCCAGAAAAAGCAGTAAACCTGAGGATTGGGAGCAGTTTAGGATTCAGCAAAGGAGGACAAAGGGATTAATTAAGAAGGCGAAAATAGATTGAGTGTAAGCTTGCAGTGAACATAAAAACTGACTGTAAAAGCTTCTATAGATATGTGAAGAGACAAAGATTAGTGAATTCAAGCGCAGGTCCCTTGCAGTCAGAATCAGGGGAATGCATAATGGGGAGCAAAGAAATGGCTGACCAATTAAATATATGCTTTGGTTCTGTCATCACAAAGGAGGGCACAAATAACCTCCCAGAGATGTCAGGGAACATAGGGTCTAATGAGAGGGAGGAACTGAATGAAATCAGTATTTGTAGGGAAATGGAGTTAGGGAAATTTACAGGATTGAAGGCCGATAATTCCCCAGGGCCTGATAATCTACATCCTATGGTACTTAAGTAAGTGGCCCTAGAAATAGTAGATGCATTGCTGGTCATCTTCCAAAATTCTATAGATTCTGGAACAGTTCCCATGGATTGGAGTGTAGCTAACGTTACCCCACTATTCAAAAAAGGTGGTAGAGAGAAAACAGGGAATTATCGACTGGTAAGCATGACATTGGTAGTGGGAAATATGCTAGAGTCCATTATAAAATATGTAATAGCAGAGCACATGGAAAACAGTGACAGGATCAGACAAAGTCAACATGGATTTACAAAAGGTAAATCATGCATGACTAACCTACTGGAATTTTTTGAGGATGTAACTGGTAAAATAGATAAGAGAGAACCAGTGGATGTGGTGTATTTGGACTTTCAGAAGGCTTTCGATAAGGTCCCGCATAAGAGATTAGCGTGTAAAGTTAAGGCACATGGGATTGGGGGCAAGGTACTGACTTGGATAGAGAAACGGTTGGCAGACAGGATGCAAAGATTTGGAATAAACGGGTCTTTTTCCGAGCGGCAGGCAGTGACTAGTGGGGTACCGCAGGGATCGGTCCTAGGACCCCAGCTATTCACAACATATATTAATGATCTAGATGAGGGAACTAGCTGTAATATCTCCAAGTTTGCAGATGACACAAAGCTGGGTGGGCTTGTGTCTGTGAGGAGGATGCCGAGAAACTCCAGTATGATTTGGACAGGTTGGGTGATTGGGCAGATACATGGCAGATGCAGTATAATGTGGATAACTGCAAGGTTATCCAGTTTGGTGGCAAAAACAGGAAGGCAGATTATTATCTGGACTGCAATAGATTGGGAAAAGGGGAAGAGGAACGAGACCTGGGTGTCCTTGTGCACCAGTCGCTGAAGGTAAGCATGCAGGTGCAGCAGGCGGTTAAGAAGGCAAATGGTATGTTGCCCTTCGTAGCGAGAGGGTTCGAGTACAGGAACAAGGATGTCTTGCTGCAGTTGTACAGGGCCTTGGTGAGACCACATCTTGAGTATTGTGTGCAGTTTTGGTCGCCTTACCTGAGGAAGGATGTTCTTGCCATGGAGGGAGTGCAGCGAAGATTCAGCAGACTGATACCTGGGATGGCAGGAATGACGTATGAGGAGAGATTGGGTCGATTGGGCTTATACTCACTGGAGTTTAGACGAATGAGAGGGCATCTCATTGAAACTTATAAAATTCTAACAGGACTAGACAGACTAGATGCAGGAAGGATGTTCCCGATGGCAGGGAATCCAGAACCAGGGGTCACAGTCTAAGGATAAGGGGTAAGCAATTTAGGACAGAGATGAGTAGGAATTTCTTCACCCAGAGAGTGGTGAACCTGTGGAATTCTCTACCACAGAAGGCAATTGAGGCAATTCATTAAATATATTCAAGAAGGAATTAGATATATTTCTTAAGGCTAAAGGGATCAAGGGATATGGGGAGAAGGCAGGGACAGGGTACTGAGTTTGGATGATCAGCCATGATCTCATTGAATGGTGGAGCAGGCTCGAGGGGCCGAATGGCCTACTCCTGCTCCTATCTTCTATGTTTCTATGTTTCTATATATTCCCTTCTTTGAACCTCTCTGTTACTTCATCAAAAAATTCAATTAGATTAGTCAAATATGATCTGCCTTTTACAAATCCGTGTTGGCTCTCCTTAATTAGCTTAAACCTCTCCAAGTGCCCATTAACGTTTTCCTTGATTATTGTTTCTAAAACTTTACCCACCACTGATGTTAAACTGACCGGCCTGTAGTTACTAGGATTGTCCTTACATGCTTTCTTGAACAATGGTGTCGCATTTACCACTTTCCAATCCTCAGTCACCTTCCTCGCATCTAGGGAAGATTGGAAAATTATGGCAAGCCCTTCTGCTATCTCCTCCCCCAATTCCCTTAGCAATCTGGGATGCAAGCCATCTGGAGCAGGTAACTTATCCACTCTAATCATACCCAGCCTTTCTAATACATCCTGTCTACCAATTTTCACCCCTTCCATTGCTTCTACCTTTTCCACTGCTACCGATATTTTGCTAGCATTCACCTCCTTAGTAAACACCGATACAAACTACTCATTGAGTATTCTAGCCTTGCCCTGCGCCTCTAAGCATATAACACCTTCTTTGTCCTTAATAGGTCCCACCCCGCCTCTTACTACCCACTTACTGTTTACAAGCTGGTAGAAGATTCTTGGGTTCCCTTTTATGTTAACCGCCATTCTACTCTCATATTCTCTCTTTAGCAATCTTATTTTCATCTTCACTTCCCCTCTCAACTTATTGTATTTGGTCCAGTTCTCCCTTGAAGAATTCACCTGACATGCATCATTCATCCTCTTTTTTTTTCCATCATCTTCTCTATCTCCCTTATCATGCAAGGAGCCCTTGCTTTGGTCCCCTTAGCCTTTCCTGTTGTTGGAATGTACCTAGCCTGTACTAGGAACTTCTCCTTAAAGATCACCCATTGTTCTGTTACAGTTTTTTCCTGTCAGTCTTTGGTTCCATTTTACCCTGGCTAGATCCCTTCGCATCCAATTGAAGTTAATTCTATTCCAGTTTAGAAGTTCCACTCTAGATTGTTCCTTGCTCTGCTCCATTGTTAATCTAAATCTTATGATATGATGATCACTCGTACCCAAATGTTCTCCCACAGACACTTGGTCGACCTGGCCCACCTTATTCCCCAGCACCAGATCCACCAATGCCTCCTTGCTCATTGGGCCAAGAACATACTGGTCAAGGAAATTCTCCTGAACACATTTCAGAAATTCCTCCCCCTCCTTTCCCTTTTCCTTCCCAATCAATATTTGGGTAATTAACATCCCCCAATATCACCACTCTATAGCTCTTTCATAACTCTGCGATTTCCCTGCAGATTTGCTCCTCTACCTCCCTCTCACTATTTGGAGGCCTATAGAATACCCCAATAGCGTGATCATACCCTTTTTGCCCTTCAACTCTAACCAAATAGATTTTGTCCTTGTCCCCTCAAGAACATCCTCCCTTTCCACTACAATGTCTTCCTTAATCAGCACTGCCACCCCACCTCCCTTTTTCCCGCCCCTATCTTTTCTGAACCACTTGTACCCTTAAATATTAATTGCCCAGTCCTCACCATTTTTAAGCCATGTTTCCATTATTGCCACAGCATCATATTGCCACACGGCTAATTGTGCTTGTAGCTCACCAACACTTTATACATTTACTTACATGCATTCTAAACCCATTTTTGAATTTTTCATAGTCTTTCTTAATCTGCTCTTATTTAATATGGTACTACTTCCGCCTCTAGTACTACTTTCTTCTCTAGTACTAACCAACACACTCACTCTTTTATGCACCTTATTCCTATATGCTGGTGTCCATCTTTAATTCCTGGAGACTCCAGGACAATCGTTCCCAGATACCACCAGATGTTGGATGGCTGCTGCTTCTGCTGTAATGGAAGCTGAGACATCAGCCATCTGACGCTGCATCATAGTTGTGCCCACAAGTGTGTGAATGGAATGGTATGCACAATGAAATGCTTGGTGCATTGGGAAGCCTGCGGTCAATGTCAAGGAGCATGACATTGGCAGTAACTTGGCACAGGGCTTTGCGCAGAGCTGAGAGCCCATTCTTTCTAGCATGGGGGATTTCCAAAACACGGACACAGTGGTTGCAAAATTGGGATCAGTAGTGCCCGTTTTTTCAGTGCTACGGGTGTCATTTCGGGTCCAGAATGGTGTCTGCGCCCACGCGCACACTTGTGAGGCGAATCAAGCTGGACGCCATGTTGGTGAGGATGTTGGAGTGCGCGTGGGGCGTGTCCGCTGGGGGTGTGCAGGGTGGGCAGATCGTGTCGTCGGTCAGTGTGCGGTGCTGGTTTGACGCCAGTGGTGCCATTTTGGAGCTCGGGGAGAAGGGTTCTCAGCAGGAGGCCATATTCGCCCAAGGTGTTCAAGGATTAATTCTTCTACCTGAACCTCAGCGAGGAATAATTTGCGAGACGTCTGTGCTTTAGTAAGGATATCCTCACTGAAATATGCTTCCTGCTGCAGCCACAAATGTACCTCAGTGCAGGGAGAGGATCGCATTGCCAGTGGCTCAGAAGCTGAACTGAGACAATAAACTTTTGCTTACCGGGCTCCTTCCAGGCCGGGGCTGGAGATATTTGCAACATCTCCCAGTTTGGCATCCACTCTTGTGTAAGAGAGGTCACTGAGGCTCTCTATGCAGAGAGCTAACTGCATTTCATTCTCTATTTGCAACATCTCCCAGTTTGGCATCCACTCTTGTGTAAGAGAGGTCACTGAGGCTCTCTATGCAGAGAGCTAACTACATTTCATTCTCTCTTGCCAGGGAGCAGCAGCTTTGCTCGGACTGCAGGCATCCCCATGGTGCAGGGTGCCATTGACTGCACACAAACCACTTTGCGGGCATCGCATTTCCACTCTGCCATATACTGGAACCAAAAGGGATTCCACTCCCTCAACATCCAGCTGGTATGCGACCATAGGCAGCAAATCATGCAGGTCAATGCCCGGTATCCTGGAAGCAATAATGAACAACATTCCCTCTAAGCTGCGTGGCTCTCTGCCGGTCCTGTGCAGCTTATAGTGCGACGCCACAAACACTCAAGAAGCTCGACAACACCCAGGACAAAGCAGCCCGCTTGAATGGCACCCCATCCACCAGCTTAAACATTCACTCCCTCCATCTCCGGCTGCAGTGTGTACCATCTACAAGACACACTGCAACAAGTCGACAAGGCTTCTTTGACTGCACTTCCCAAACGTGTGACCTCTACCACCTAGAAGGACATGGGTAACAGGTGCATGAGAACACCACCATCTTCAAGTTCCCCTCGAAGCCACACACAAGGACAGTTACGGATGGGCAATAAATGCTGGCTTTGCCAGCGACGCCCACATCCTGTAAATGAAAAAAAAAACAGCCCAGTTGACCCTGCAAAGTCCTCACTAACATCTGGGGATTTGTGCCAAAATTGGGAGAGCTAGCGCACAGACTCTTCACGCAACAGTCTGACATAGTCATACTCAGAGAATCATACCTTTCAACCAACGTCCCAGACTCCACCATCACCATCCCTGGGTGTGTCCTGTCTGTGGGGGGCATCCTTTACCTGGTTTACGGTAATTTACCTGGTCAGGCAGCCTTGCCACTGCACTGTGACCAATTCCAATCAGCGGTCTCGAATCGCTAATCCCTCCTTCCAGTTCTGATTGGAGGAACTTATAATTAATGATATATTAAAACGGACAAATGGTCTGGATGCAAGAAAGTCAAATTTTATTAAAACTAAAGAAACTACACCACATGATCAAAGTAATCACAGTAAAATTGCTTAACAGGGGAAGGCAGACGGCAAAAATGAGGGATAAATGGCTACAATGTTAATCTTACAATCTTAGCAACAGTTCCCTTAAATTACCACCCCTTTACTTCTCACTAGATTGTCTTGCTAGTGGGTCAGAAGCCTTGCTCACCTGCAGTCCAAAGAATAAAAGAGAAGAGAGAGATGCTTCTGGGAAGCTATCTTTTATACCCCTTTTTTTGGGGCCCGCCCAGATCTGATGTTTCTGGGCTAAAACAAAAGAGATCCCAACTGTCCACTTGTCTGGAATGGGTTTGGATGAAGTTGCAGTTTAAATGTGTCCATTGTCTGTGATGGCTTTCGAATAAAGCTGCAGTGGTTTGAATGTGTTCTCCCATTCATTTAAACGGTTCCTCCTCAGTTTGGATGTGTCCACTTGATATACAAACAAATGCTAATAGCATTCAATTGCTTTGTAAACAAAGCATTGTCCTGTGGTCATCTGGAACCACAATTGATTGACAGTCTTGAGTGCTTAGCAAACAAAGTCCCTTTGTTCATGCTGGCAGTTTCAAGCACTTGATCTTAGAGTCAATTTCAGTGAATGGATGTGTGTAAACAACCCAGTGTGCTTGCTGTCCGATGATTGGCTGATTCAAACGGGCTACTCCCCAATGTAAACAAACAGCTCGTAGGTTACCGGACCCGCCCAATACCACAGGGTGACTGACAGCTCGGGCTCCATTCAAACCCACTACAGGGCAGCGCTGAGCTTTTTCATATGCTAACAGCCTGTCTGTTTCATATGCTAACAGCCTGTCTGTCCTTTTAAATTCTGTTTCCATGAGGTCTGTTCAGCCATTTTTAACACTCCAAAACTCAATAGTACATCTTGTAATAAAATGTACAATCTTAAAGTGTGCGATTTTCACAAAGTTCTTTGATTCCAGTGTCCAAGTGCTGTCCAGCTTACGAGCTTTTTAACGCAGCCATTTGCGGTTCTGGGTATGTTTTAAAACATTGTCCAACCCAGAGACAATTTAAATCACACAGGTCTTCGTCCACGATGTGGATTAATATTTCCCGATATTCGGGGGCTGAGGGGATTTTGCAACCCCTACATTCTGCCCTTGGATACTTCCAACTTGCTTGTAGTATCCTCTTGAAGAAGTGAGCAAAATTTTCTGACCCCCCCCACAAACAATCATCCCCTGTATTTACCTATAGCAACCTACCACTGATCCCCCAACCCGTCTATTCCCCTCAAATGCAAGAAAAACCGTGGTATTGTAGGCATCTACAGATACATCAATTAAAAAATGTTACAAAAGGGTCTCATACCCCTGCACCACTTGTTACATTATAACATGTTACAAAATGTTGCAATCTTGGTTCTACAATGTAATCAAAATGATCCCAAGCACAGAGAGGTTCCTACACCTCTGCTCCGCTTGGAACTGTAAAACAAAATACAAAAATCTTCATTAAACATTTGAAACAAGGTGCTGAACCATTTGAAACAAAATGCTGAAATAAACCCCGACCATCACGTGCCAATGATGGGTCGCAAAATTCGAGTGGGTATTGCTCCTCCCACCCAGGCAATAAATGTTCCTTCCACCCCCCCTTTAATGGTCTTAAACCTTTAAAACATACAGAATGGATTTTACAGAACAGTCTGATCCGCCAGCCCCGAGCTGTTCCGTTTTCCCTTTGTGGAGGGGGGTAACCCTCATGTTTCACAGACCGAGACTGGGGAGTATGGGAACGCGACTCCCAGTCCCTCCCCCTCCCGTCTTCCCTCAACTGGCTGCAGAAAATGATGGGTGCCTGTGTGACGGCTCTCACTGGCCCCACACTCAAACTTGGATCCCAGATCCGGCCACCCACTCATCCTTCCCAGCCACACTTACACTCTAACTTTGCCCATGGGCCCCAGGTGAGTTCCTCCCTTCCCCGAACGCACCCACACAAGTCTTGGGTCTCCCCCTCCCCATTACAATCTTTCCCGGGCCATCACCACCCAATCCCGGGGAACGCGCCCCTATCTGACAAGGTGCCTGTGCTTCCCCACCATTGACTCCTCAATAGTGAGGTCTCCCGCAAGTGAAATTCGGTCAGGATAGTGTTGGGTTGGGGCCGTGCCCCACCCAGCTGGGGACATCTCTTCTGCGTAGGATGAGTAGGCAGGTTCCTGCGGACCCTGTCCGGTTTCTCCCGAAGGTCACTGCAGGGTCTCCTCCTGGATTTGTCCAATGGCGAGGTGATCCCCAACATTCTGTATAACCATATCTTCATTCGATGCCCAGCTCGGGCTGGGCGAACAGGACTGCTCCTTTGTCCACTCTCCTGCAAAAGAACTTAAAAGGACATGCAGCCAGGTCTCTCACTGACCTGCTGCCTTAGGTGGAGACATGTTCGGGTCCCTCGACCTCGGACCAAAATACAAGCATTTGGCACACTTATAAACTTAGGCCTAGAAATTGGGTTGGGGCGCCAAAGTGGCGCAAAAGTCGCCTGAGCGCAGGATTTAGCGCAGCGATCGGAGTGATACCGATCGCCAGAAATTCAGTTTCAGTGCCCCTCGAGGGAGATGGGGCGAGGCTCGAGGTGCTCCACGTCCCTCCTAGGGCGCTGAAACTGATTATCGCAGCACAACATGCCACAGCGCCACATGCTGCGGCGCAGCACGCTGCGGTACTGCAGGCCTTCCTCCCACTGTTAAGGGGGAGGTGCCTGCAACAGCGCGATCCCCGATCACGAGTGCCGGCAAATGAGCCCGGCACCAAGGAGAAGTGCCGGGCTCTTGGGAAACAGCCGGCAATGCCGCGGGGGGGGAGGGTTAGGAGGCCGGGGACGGAGGTGCTGGCAGGCTGCCGCCAAAAAAGCAGCCGCCCCGCACCTCCACCTTAACTAGCGCCACTGCCAGCTAAGTAAGGCCCCGTGAACCGGGCGCGGGTAGCGAGCGGCGCAACTGCGGCGTTCGCTACCAAATATCGTGAACGGGGCACGAATGGGGTGCTGCGCACACCGATGACGTCATCGGTGGCGGCGCAGCGCAAATGCCTAACGCCACCATTAGCGCCCCTACTGAATATCGCCAGAGACGCAGCCAGTGGCGCTACAGCCACTGACTGCCTCTTTAGGCGCTAACAGGTGGCGCTACTCACCCAATTTCTCCCCCTTAAACTTTAAACTTAAACTCAAACCTACTAGTTACATTCTAAACTTAAAATTTAAACACCTTAAAAGCACGCTATAAACATTGGTAACTTAACACAAAGCTTTAATACAAATGCCACCCATCTCCGGACGGTCAGGCTAATCTTTGGTGTCACTGTCGCAGATTACTGCTGCCTGCAGTGAGGCTGGACTGCCTCCTGCTTCAAGTCCCTGGCAGCTTATGGCTGCTAGTTGGGGACCTCTGTGATCTGTTTCCTCCCGGGCTCGGGAGATTGCTCTTTGTGGCAGGTACTCTGGTGACCATCTTAACTTGGCCTTACAGATGTGCTGAGACCTTCTGAGGGGCGTCTCTGTGGGGGAAAACTTTGGCTGAGTGACCCTGAGCCTGGGTCACAGCCCTATCTGGCTGGGACCCTTCTCCCCCTGATGCAAACAACCCGCACTGTTTAATATACCTGGCAGCCTGCCAGTAATCTGGGTTTGTCTCCTTTTCCCTACCCACTCCTGTACTGGGGGCAGGTATCCCCTCACCACCCACTGCTGGTGGCTGATAATCTTCCTCTCCAGGTCCAAAACCTGGTACCAGCTCCTTCAATCTGTTCCCTGCAAGAGGAATTGCTATCCCTTCCTCCCCAGAGTCCCGTACCATAGGGGGAACCACTCTAGAAGCGGGCTGGGAAGCTTGTCCCTTTAAACAGGCGACTGTGCCTGCGTGAACCTCCTCCCCGGAGTCCCACGGCAGAGGCTGTGAAACCACTGTATTCAAACAGGCGACTGCACCTGCACGGGCCTCCTCCCCGGAGTCCCACGGCAGAGGCTGTGAAACCTCTGTATTCAAACAGGCGACTGTGCCTGCGCAAACCCAGTGTTGGGAAACGTCTCCCCTCAGGCGCGCGACTGCGCCTGCACAGGGAAACTGAAGAGGAGCCGCTGTGGTCACGGGCTGGGGAACTGCGCCTGCGTGAACCTCCTCCCCAGAGTCCCACGGCAGAGGCTGTGAAACCTCTGTATTCAAACAGGCGACTGCGCCTGCACGGGAACACTGAAGAGGAGCCGCTGTGGTCACGGGCTGTGGAATTGCGTCTGGGCGAACCTCCTCCCCGGAGTCCCACGGCAGAGGCTGTGAAGCCTCTGTATTCAAACAGGCGACTGCACCTGCACGGGAAAACTGAAGATGAGCCGCAGTGGTCACGGGCTGGGGAACTGCGCCTGCGTGAACAGACCGTTCAAAAGACTGGGGAATTCCTGTCTCCAGAACAGCGACTACGCATGCGTGGGCAGTCTCTTCACAGGGCAGCTCCTCCCTGGAGCCCCCCAAGCAATTTTCTGTGAATGAACTTGCAGCAGCCTGCAGATTTCTACTCTCAGGCTGCGGTTTCTCTGTTTCTGAACTAAATAACTGGTTCAAATTTAAACTTTGGCCAAAACTTAGGTCCCACTGGGGCGGGGAAATGTCCCAATTGGTGGGCCGGAAAACTTTTCCCTTGAAACAAGCCACAGCGCCTGTCTTTACAGCCTGTGAACTTGAACTTGTATGGTCAGGTTTATACAATTTACATTGGTTGGCGTGGGACCACTTTGTGCACCGGGGTAGTTTTATTGCATAGACCATGGGGCTGGCCCTAGCCACTATACTATAGGGCCCCATGTAGAGTGGCACTAAACTTCCCACCTGGGCATAGTTTCTTACCATCACTAGGTCTCCTATCTCCCACTGCTGGCTCTTGCTAGGCTCGAGCAGCAGCCGGTTATTCCGATGCTGCTTCCCCATACTGTCTGCTGCCTGCCCATAAATTCGTTTGACCCCTGCCTGCTCCTGACCGGTGAATCCCGATAATATGTATGGAACCCCGTTAGACAGAGGTGAGGTGGTGGGATTATCCATATGGATCACAGTGCATGATGCCCCCGTATCCAATAGATAAGTCCCTGTAACCTTCTCTACCTCCACCTGTACGAGCGGTCTCTTCCATTCATTGCACCAGAGATTACACAGACGGACAGGCTGTGCAGGCTCCAGTCATTGTGGGGAGGCAGAGGTGGGTGAGGGGGCTGCAGCACCACTGATGGCTGCCACCTTTCCCTGATTGGCCCTGAGGAAAGCTTTTATCGACTCCATGACGGACTCGACTGTATCGGGAGGAGTTTCTTTCTCTGCCTTCTGAGTTGGGGCTGTGGGGGTCCTGGCTTTATCGTCTCTCCCAGGCTTTTCACAATCCCTGCGCCAGTGGCCATCCTCCCCGCACCTGTAACAAGTGACCTTGTTCTGGGAGGGACGGCTCCCCTCCTGGCACCACTCTTTCTTGTATTGAGCCCCAGGTTTAACCTCGTGGACCTTACCCTTTTGTTGGGGGGTCCCACTATTCCTATCGTTCCTATATGCTACCGTGAGCTGCTGGATTACAGTCTCTTCAGTTGCTAGGGGGTCTTGGTGGTCAAACCAAGTATCAGCCTTTGCTTTTATCTGGGGCAGGCAATTGGACACCAGGCAACAAAACCATTGGGTCCGCTGCCACTGGTTCAGGTGTGCCCTATCTTGTCCCCCTGTGCATGCGCTGTTGTAGACTGGCCACAGCCTGTCTGCAAATGCCTGTGGGGTCTCCCCTTCCTTCTGCAGTGTTTTCCCTATGCGATCGAACGGACTGCCGTCGTTCGCACCCATGGCTTCCAGTATTTCCTCCTTTAGGTCCTCAAAACCCTTCTGCCCTCTCTTAGCCTCATCTGAAAAGGTCTGATAGAGCTTACTAGCTACAGAGAATAGCAACATTTTGGCTTTCTCTTCGTCATCACAGCCGTTAACACAGGCTGCCTGTTCTATCTCTTGGAAGTGCGTTCAGGGGTCTCCCTTTTCAGAGAGCAGGGGAATATGTTTCACCAGGCCTCTGAGCTGTTGGGTATCATAGGGTACCAGATAGGTATGCTGAACAGCCACTGGGTCATTATATTTCACGGGTGGACCGCACCTCCGTTGTCGGAGGGGGTACACTGGTCCTGGTCCCCACCTGCCTAGTGTGACCTGCTGGCATTCTCCTCCCACCCCATTGTGCACCCCTTCTTGCTGCAGAGCTCCTCAAAACTCGGAGCTGTGGGCTGAAGTCTTGGGATCTCTAATTCCCTAGCCAGCTCTGTTCTGGGTGCTGCCTGTGGGGTGGTTTGATTTGGGCTGCTGGTACTGCCCGACGGACTTCCCTTCAGACTTATGAGACATACCATCCCTTTAGTCCTTAATAACTCCACACCCAAACTCTATCTTTCTGTTACATGGGGTATGATCTGCTCCACTAAACCTTTGGTCACAGGCCAGCTTATAAGCTGCCTTTACCTCCCTAACCATTTCCTCCTGCTCTGTTACTTCTGAGGTGAGGCGGGCATTCTCTTCCCGCAGTCTCATCTCGTTACTCTTTGCTTCTGTAATTTGGCACTTTAGGAACTCTATCTTGTGCCTCGCATGGCTTTTGCCCTCGCTAGCTTCTTGGGTGAGGTGTGCGTTTTCCTCCTGTAGCCTCATCTCACTGTCCCTAGCCTCTGTGACTTCCTGCACAAGGCGCTCTATCTCTGCCTGGCATTTCGTGACCTCTAGTGTGAGGCGTGCATTTTCTTCCCGCACCCTCATCCCACTATCTCTGGCCTCATTTAACTCTCTTATGAGGCGTTCTACCTCCGCATGGCATTTTTCAAACTCTGACTCCCAATTCTTGGCCTCTGTAACCTCCTCCCGCAACCTCATCTCACCCTTCTTAACCCAGCCACCAATACCATAATAGGTCAGCTTACACACTGCCGCTAACTTCTGCAGGGCTACGCACAGACTGAAAGCAAGAAAAGCAAGAGCTGATGCTTTCTCCAGATCCAGACCACTTAACATATCAAAAACTGCCTCCAGTCCCTTCGTGGTCACCAATTTGTAGGGGTCATCCTTTACCTGGTTTACGGTAATTTACCTGGTCAGGCAGCCTTGCCACTGCACTGTGACCAATTCCAATCAGCGGTCTCGAATCGCTAATCCCTCCTTCCAGTTCTGATTGGAGGAACTTATAATTAATGATATATTAAAACGGACAAATGGTCTGGATGCAAGAAAGTCAAATTTTATTAAAACTAAAGAAACTACACCACATGATCAAAGTAATCACAGTAAAATTGCTTAACAGGGGAAGGCAGACGGCAAAAATGAGGGATAAATGGCTACAATGTTAATCTTACAATCTTAGCAACAGTTCCCTTAAATTACCACCCCTTTACTTCTCACTAGATTGTCTTGCTAGTGGGTCAGAAGCCTTGCTCACCTGCAGTCCAAAGAATAAAAGAGAAGAGAGAGATGCTTCTGGGAAGCTATCTTTTATACCCCTTTTTTTGGGGCCCGCCCAGATCTGATGTTTCTGGGCTAAAACAAAAGAGATCCCAACTGTCCACTTGTCTGGAATGGGTTTGGATGAAGTTGCAGTTTAAATGTGTCCATTGTCTGTGATGGCTTTCGAATAAAGCTGCAGTGGTTTGAATGTGTTCTCCCATTCATTTAAACGGTTCCTCCTCAGTTTGGATGTGTCCACTTGATATACAAACAAATGCTAATAGCATTCAATTGCTTTGTAAACAAAGCATTGTCCTGTGGTCATCTGGAACCACAATTGATTGACAGTCTTGAGTGCTTAGCAAACAAAGTCCCTTTGTTCATGCTGGCAGTTTCAAGCACTTGATCTTAGAGTCAATTTCAGTGAATGGATGTGTGTAAACAACCCAGTGTGCTTGCTGTCCGATGATTGGCTGATTCAAACGGGCTACTCCCCAATGTAAACAAACAGCTCGTAGGTTACCGGACCCGCCCAATACCACAGGGTGACTGACAGCTCGGGCTCCATTCAAACCCACTACAGGGCAGCGCTGAGCTTTTTCATATGCTAACAGCCTGTCTGTTTCATATGCTAACAGCCTGTCTGTCCTTTTAAATTCTGTTTCCATGAGGTCTGTTCAGCCATTTTTAACACTCCAAAACTCAATAGTACATCTTGTAATAAAATGTACAATCTTAAAGTGTGCGATTTTCACAAAGTTCTTTGATTCCAGTGTCCAAGTGCTGTCCAGCTTACGAGCTTTTTAACGCAGCCATTTGCGGTTCTGGGTATGTTTTAAAACATTGTCCAACCCAGAGACAATTTAAATCACACAGGTCTTCGTCCACGATGTGGATTAATATTTCCCGATATTCGGGGGCTGAGGGGATTTTGCAACCCCTACATTCTGCCCTTGGATACTTCCAACTTGCTTGTAGTATCCTCTTGAAGAAGTGAGCAAAATTTTCTGACCCCCCCCACAAACAATCATCCCCTGTATTTACCTATAGCAACCTACCACTGATCCCCCAACCCGTCTATTCCCCTCAAATGCAAGAAAAACCGTGGTATTGTAGGCATCTACAGATACATCAATTAAAAAATGTTACAAAAGGGTCTCATACCCCTGCACCACTTGTTACATTATAACATGTTACAAAATGTTGCAATCTTGGTTCTACAATGTAATCAAAATGATCCCAAGCACAGAGAGGTTCCTACACCTCTGCTCCGCTTGGAACTGTAAAACAAAATACAAAAATCTTCATTAAACATTTGAAACAAGGTGCTGAACCATTTGAAACAAAATGCTGAAATAAACCCCGACCATCACGTGCCAATGATGGGTCGCAAAATTCGAGTGGGTATTGCTCCTCCCACCCAGGCAATAAATGTTCCTTCCACCCCCCCTTTAATGGTCTTAAACCTTTAAAACATACAGAATGGATTTTACAGAACAGTCTGATCCGCCAGCCCCGAGCTGTTCCGTTTTCCCTTTGTGGAGGGGGGTAACCCTCATGTTTCACAGACCGAGACTGGGGAGTATGGGAACGCGACTCCCAGTCCCTCCCCCTCCCGTCTTCCCTCAACTGGCTGCAGAAAATGATGGGTGCCTGTGTGACGGCTCTCACTGGCCCCACACTCAAACTTGGATCCCAGATCCGGCCACCCACTCATCCTTCCCAGCCACACTTACACTCTAACTTTGCCCATGGGCCCCAGGTGAGTTCCTCCCTTCCCCGAACGCACCCACACAAGTCTTGGGTCTCCCCCTCCCCATTACAATCTTTCCCGGGCCATCACCACCCAATCCCGGGGAACGCGCCCCTATCTGACAAGGTGCCTGTGCTTCCCCACCATTGACTCCTCAATAGTGAGGTCTCCCGCAAGTGAAATTCGGTCAGGATAGTGTTGGGTTGGGGCCGTGCCCCACCCAGCTGGGGACATCTCTTCTGCGTAGGATGAGTAGGCAGGTTCCTGCGGACCCTGTCCGGTTTCTCCCGAAGGTCACTGCAGGGTCTCCTCCTGGATTTGTCCAATGGCGAGGTGATCCCCAACATTCTGTATAACCATATCTTCATTCGATGCCCAGCTCGGGCTGGGCGAACAGGACTGCTCCTTTGTCCACTCTCCTGCAAAAGAACTTAAAAGGACATGCAGCCAGGTCTCTCACTGACCTGCTGCCTTAGGTGGAGACATGTTCGGGTCCCTCGACCTCGGACCAAAATACAAGCATTTGGCACACTTATAAACTTAGGCCTAGAAATTGGGTTGGGGCGCCAAAGTGGCGCAAAAGTCGCCTGAGCGCAGGATTTAGCGCAGCGATCGGAGTGATACCGATCGCCAGAAATTCAGTTTCAGTGCCCCTCGAGGGAGATGGGGCGAGGCTCGAGGTGCTCCACGTCCCTCCTAGGGCGCTGAAACTGATTATCGCAGCACAACATGCCACAGCGCCACATGCTGCGGCGCAGCACGCTGCGGTACTGCAGGCCTTCCTCCCACTGTTAAGGGGGAGGTGCCTGCAACAGCGCGATCCCCGATCACGAGTGCCGGCAAATGAGCCCGGCACCAAGGAGAAGTGCCGGGCTCTTGGGAAACAGCCGGCAATGCCGCGGGGGGGGAGGGTTAGGAGGCCGGGGACGGAGGTGCTGGCAGGCTGCCGCCAAAAAAGCAGCCGCCCCGCACCTCCACCTTAACTAGCGCCACTGCCAGCTAAGTAAGGCCCCGTGAACCGGGCGCGGGTAGCGAGCGGCGCAACTGCGGCGTTCGCTACCAAATATCGTGAACGGGGCACGAATGGGGTGCTGCGCACACCGATGACGTCATCGGTGGCGGCGCAGCGCAAATGCCTAACGCCACCATTAGCGCCCCTACTGAATATCGCCAGAGACGCAGCCAGTGGCGCTACAGCCACTGACTGCCTCTTTAGGCGCTAACAGGTGGCGCTACTCACCCAATTTCTCCCCCTTAAACTTTAAACTTAAACTCAAACCTACTAGTTACATTCTAAACTTAAAATTTAAACACCTTAAAAGCACGCTATAAACATTGGTAACTTAACACAAAGCTTTAATACAAATGCCACCCATCTCCGGACGGTCAGGCTAATCTTTGGTGTCACTGTCGCAGATTACTGCTGCCTGCAGTGAGGCTGGACTGCCTCCTGCTTCAAGTCCCTGGCAGCTTATGGCTGCTAGTTGGGGACCTCTGTGATCTGTTTCCTCCCGGGCTCGGGAGATTGCTCTTTGTGGCAGGTACTCTGGTGACCATCTTAACTTGGCCTTACAGATGTGCTGAGACCTTCTGAGGGGCGTCTCTGTGGGGGAAAACTTTGGCTGAGTGACCCTGAGCCTGGGTCACAGCCCTATCTGGCTGGGACCCTTCTCCTCCTGATGCAAACAACCCGCACTGTTTAATATACCTGGCAGCCTGCCAGTAATCTGGGTTTGTCTCCTTTTCCCTACCCACTCCTGTACTGGGGGCAGGTATCCCCTCACCACCCACTGCTGGTGGCTGATAATCTTCCTCTCCAGGTCCAAAACCTGGTACCAGCTCCTTCAATCTGTTCCCTGCAAGAGGAATTGCTATCCCTTCCTCCCCAGAGTCCCGTACCATAGGGGGAACCACTCTAGAAGCGGGCTGGGAAGCTTGTCCCTTTAAACAGGCGACTGTGCCTGCGTGAACCTCCTCCCCGGAGTCCCACGGCACAGGCTGTGAAACCACTGTATTCAAACAGGCGACTGCACCTGCACGGGCCTCCTCCCCGGAGTCCCACGGCAGAGGCTGTGAAACCTCTGTATTCAAACAGGCGACTGTGCCTGCGCAAACCCAGTGTTGGGAAACGTCTCCCCTCAGGCGCGCGACTGCGCCTGCACAGGGAAACTGAAGAGGAGCCGCTGTGGTCACGGGCTGGGGAACTGCGCCTGCGTGAACCTCCTCCCCAGAGTCCCACGGCAGAGGCTGTGAAACCTCTGTATTCAAACAGGCGACTGCGCCTGCACGGGAACACTGAAGAGGAGCCGCTGTGGTCACGGGCTGTGGAATTGCGTCTGGGCGAACCTCCTCCCCGGAGTCCCACGGCAGAGGCTGTGAAGCCTCTGTATTCAAACAGGCGACTGCACCTGCACGGGAAAACTGAAGATGAGCCGCAGTGGTCACGGGCTGGGGAACTGCGCCTGCGTGAACAGACCGTTCAAAAGACTGGGGAATTCCTGTCTCCAGAACAGCGACTACGCATGCGTGGGCAGTCTCTTCACAGGGCAGCTCCTCCCTGGAGCCCCCCAAGCAATTTTCTGTGAATGAACTTGCAGCAGCCTGCAGATTTCTACTCTCAGGCTGCGGTTTCTCTGTTTCTGAACTAAATAACTGGTTCAAATTTAAACTTTGGCCAAAACTTAGGTCCCACTGGGGCGGGGAAATGTCCCAATTGGTGGGCCGGAAAACTTTTCCCTTGAAACAAGCCACAGCGCCTGTCTTTACAGCCTGTGAACTTGAACTTGTATGGTCAGGTTTATACAATTTACATTGGTTGGCGTGGGACCACTTTGTGCACCGGGGTAGTTTTATTGCATAGACCATGGGGCTGGCCCTAGCCACTATACTATAGGGCCCCATGTAGAGTGGCACTAAACTTCCCACCTGGGCATAGTTTCTTACCATCACTAGGTCTCCTATCTCCCACTGCTGGCTCTTGCTAGGCTCGAGCAGCAGCCGGTTATTCCGATGCTGCTTCCCCATACTGTCTGCTGCCTGCCCATAAATTCGTTTGACCCCTGCCTGCTCCTGACCGGTGAATCCCGATAATATGTATGGAACCCCGTTAGACAGAGGTGAGGTGGTGGGATTATCCATATGGATCACAGTGCATGATGCCCCCGTATCCAATAGATAAGTCCCTGTAACCTTCTCTACCTCCACCTGTACGAGCGGTCTCTTCCATTCATTGCACCAGAGATTACACAGACGGACAGGCTGTGCAGGCTCCAGTCATTGTGGGGAGGCAGAGGTGGGTGAGGGGGCTGCAGCACCACTGATGGCTGCCACCTTTCCCTGATTGGCCCTGAGGAAAGCTTTTATCGACTCCATGACGGACTCGACTGTATCGGGAGGAGTTTCTTTCTCTGCCTTCTGAGTTGGGGCTGTGGGGGTCCTGGCTTTATCGTCTCTCCCAGGCTTTTCACAATCCCTGCGCCAGTGGCCATCCTCCCCGCACCTGTAACAAGTGACCTTGTTCTGGGAGGGACGGCTCCCCTCCTGGCACCACTCTTTCTTGTATTGAGCCCCAGGTTTAACCTCGTGGACCTTACCCTTTTGTTGGGGGGTCCCACTATTCCTATCATTCCTATATGCTACCGTGAGCTGCTGGATTACAGTCTCTTCAGTTGCTAGGGGGTCTTGGTGGTCAAACCAAGTATCAGCCTTTGCTTTTATCTGGGGCAGGCAATTGGACACCAGGCAACAAAACCATTGGGTCCGCTGCCACTGGTTCAGGTGTGCCCTATCTTGTCCCCCTGTGCATGCGCTGTTGTAGACTGGCCACAGCCTGTCTGCAAATGCCTGTGGGGTCTCCCCTTCCTTCTGCAGTGTTTTCCCTATGCGATCGAACGGACTGCCGTCGTTCGCACCCATGGCTTCCAGTATTTCCTCCTTTAGGTCCTCAAAACCCTTCTGCCCTCTCTTAGCCTCATCTGAAAAGGTCTGATAGAGCTTACTAGCTACAGAGAATAGCAACATTTTGGCTTTCTCTTCGTCATCACAGCCGTTAACACAGGCTGCCTGTTCTATCTCTTGGAAGTGCGTTCAGGGGTCTCCCTTTTCAGAGAGCAGGGGAATATGTTTCACCAGGCCTCTGAGCTGTTGGGTATCATAGGGTACCAGATAGGTATGCTGAACAGCCACTGGGTCATTATATTTCACGGGTGGACCGCACCTCCGTTGTCGGAGGGGGTACACTGGTCCTGGTCCCCACCTGCCTAGTGTGACCTGCTGGCATTCTCCTCCCACCCCATTGTGCACCCCTTCTTGCTGCAGAGCTCCTCAAAACTCGGAGCTGTGGGCTGAAGTCTTGGGATCTCTAATTCCCTAGCCAGCTCTGTTCTGGGTGCTGCCTGTGGGGTGGTTTGATTTGGGCTGCTGGTACTGCCCGACGGACTTCCCTTCAGACTTATGAGACATACCATCCCTTTAGTCCTTAATAACTCCACACCCAAACTCTATCTTTCTGTTACATGGGGTATGATCTGCTCCACTAAACCTTTGGTCACAGGCCAGCTTATAAGCTGCCTTTACCTCCCTAACCATTTCCTCCTGCTCTGTTACTTCTGAGGTGAGGCGGGCATTCTCTTCCCGCAGTCTCATCTCGTTACTCTTTGCTTCTGTAATTTGGCACTTTAGGAACTCTATCTTGTGCCTCGCATGGCTTTTGCCCTCGCTAGCTTCTTGGGTGAGGTGTGCGTTTTCCTCCTGTAGCCTCATCTCACTGTCCCTAGCCTCTGTGACTTCCTGCACAAGGCGCTCTATCTCTGCCTGGCATTTCGTGACCTCTAGTGTGAGGCGTGCATTTTCTTCCCGCACCCTCATCCCACTATCTCTGGCCTCATTTAACTCTCTTATGAGGCGTTCTACCTCCGCATGGCATTTTTCAAACTCTGACTCCCAATTCTTGGCCTCTGTAACCTCCTCCCGCAACCTCATCTCACCCTTCTTAACCCAGCCACCAATACCATAATAGGTCAGCTTACACACTGCCGCTAACTTCTGCAGGGCTACGCACAGACTGAAAGCAAGAAAAGCAAGAGCTGATGCTTTCTCCAGATCCAGACCACTTAACATATCAAAAACTGCCTCCAGTCCCTTCGTGGTCACCAATTTGTAGGGGTCATCCTTTACCTGGTTTACGGTAATTTACCTGGTCAGGCAGCCTTGCCACTGCACTGTGACCAATTCCAATCAGCGGTCTCGAATCGCTAAACCCTCCTTCCAGTTCTGACTGGAGGAACTTATAATTAATGATATATTAAAACGGACAAATGGTCTGGATGCAAGAAAGTCAAATTTTATTCAAACTAAAGCAACTACACCACACGATCAAAGTAATCACGGTAAAATTGCTTAACAGGGGAAGGCAGACGGCAAAAATGAGGGATAAATGGCTACAATGTTAATCTTACAATCTTAGCAACATTTCCCTTAAATTACCACCCCTTTACTTCTCACTAGATTGTCTTGCTAGTGGGTCAGAAGCCTTGCTCACCTGCAGTCTAAAGAGTAAAAGAGAAGTGAGAGATGCTTCTGTGAAGCTATCTTTTATACACCTTTTTTGGGGGCCCACCCAGATCTGATGTTTCTGGGCTAAAACAAAAGAGATCCCAACTGTTCACTTGTCTGGGATGGGTTTGGATAAACTTGCAGTTTAAACGTGTCCATTGTCTGTGATGGCTTTCGAATAAAGCTGCAGTGGTTTGAATGTGTTCTCCCATTCATTTAAATGGTTCCTCCTCAGTTTGGATGTGTCCACTTGATATACAAACAAATGCTAATAACATTCAATTGCTTTGTAAACAGAGCATTGTCCTGTGGTCATCTGGAACTGCAATTGATTGACAGTCTTGAGTGCTTAGCAAACAAAGTCCCTTTGTTCATGCTGGCAGTTTCAAGCACTTGATCTTAGAGTCAATTTCAGTGAATGTATGTGTGTGAACAACCCAGTGTGCTTGCTGTCCGATGATTGGCTGATTCAAACGGGCTACTCCCTAGTGTAAACAAACAGCTTGTAGGTTACCGGACCCGCCCAATACCACAGGGTGACTGACAGCTCGGGCTCCATTCAAACCCACTACAGGGCAGCGCTGAGCTTTTTCATATGCTAACAGCCTGTCTGTTTCATATGCTAACAGCCTGTCTGTCCTTTTAAATTCTGTTTCCATGAGGTCTGTTGAGCCATTTTTAACACTCCAAAACTCAAGAGTACATTTTGTAATAAAATGTACAATCTTAAAGTGTGCGATTTTCACAAAGTTCTTTGATTCCAGTGTCCAAGTACTGCCCAGCTTACGAGCTTTTTAATGCAGCCTTTTGCGGTTCTGGGTATGTTTTAAAACATTGTCCAACCCAGAGACAATTTAAATCACACAGGTTTTCGTCCACGATGTGGAATAATATTTCCCGATCTTCGGGGGCTGAGGGGATTTTGTGACCCCTACATGTCCCACCGGCGGTAGCACAGTGGTATATAGTCAGGAGGGGGTGGCCCAGGGAATCCCCAGCAAGGAAACCTCCTGCTAATGAATCAGTACTCCATATTGAACACCACTTGGGCGAAGCACTGAGGGTAGCAAGGGTACAGAATGTACTCTGGGTAGGGGACTTCAAGGTCCATCACCAAAAGTCTGTCAGTAGCACCACTACTGGCCGAGTCGTGAAGGACATAGCTGCAGAACTGGGCTTGCGGCAAGTGGCGAGAGAGCCAACGAAAGGGAAAAACCTGTGTACAATTCTATTTGCCATATTATAAAAAGGATATAGAGGCACTGGAGAGGGTGCAAAAAGATTTACAAGGATGATACCAGAAATGTGATGTACACCTATCAGGAAATGATGAACAGGCTGGGTCTCTTTTCTCTTGAAACAAGAAGGCTGAGGGGTGATCTAATAGAGGTCTTTGAAATTACGAAAGGTTTTGATAGAGTAGATACAGAGAAAGTGTTTCCACTTGTGGGGAAGAGCAAAACTAGAAGCCATAAATATAAGAAAGTCACCAAGAAATTAAATAGGGAATTCAGACTAAATGTCTTTGCCCAATGAGTGGTGAGAATGTGGAACTCGCTACCACAGGGAGTGGTTGAAGAGAATAGCATTTAAGGGGATGCTAGACAAGCATTTGAGGGAGAAGGGAATAGAGGGTTATGCTGATAGAGTTAGATGAGAAAAGACGGAAGGAGGCTTGAATGGAGCATAAACACCGGCATAGACTGGTTGGGGTGAATAGCCTGTTTCTGTGCTGTATATCCCATATAATCCTATATTTAATCTGAGTGCGCAGTGGAAACTCACACTGCTGTCATGCAAGGTCAGCTTGCTGCCATGCAAGCTCGGACTGCTGCCATCATGGCTGTGGATTACAGTGTTTAAAGGGGCTTGCAGGGTGTCACAGCAGTCCAGCAATCTGACCTTCAACCTCAGGATGACGGCATTCAAACTTCCACCCCTGCCACCCTGTCAGCGCCCATGATGTTGCCTGTCAGCCAGCCAGCCCAGACTGTTGCCGCCCATACCGAGATGGTATAGTCCACAGCTGGGCCTTCTAGGCCCAGAGCTGCTCAAGGTCATCCTCCAAGGGCATCTGCATTCTACTCCACTGAATGTCAATGGCCTTCCACCAGCCATGCTGCAGCCACTGGGGTAGCACTGCATAAGCGCACAAGGACAGGCAAAGGCACACTGAAGACAGGCACTAAAGAAATGCACAACGGTGATTTGTTTACATTTGTATGCAATATGGCATGATTTCATTTCTAAATTTGATTTGGAATGTTTATTTTGTGGTGGCTTTTATTTTTGCATTGTGGCCAACGGGGACGCTGTGATGGTCAATGACAGAGGGAAGGTAAGGTAAGACTGTTGGTGAATGGAGAATTAGGTTGCGGTTACTGGTATCGCACTTGCATTTGTCCTTCACGGACAGCCCGGCCAGAAAGGGGCTTTCCAGGTTGCTTCCTCACTTCATCTTCCTCCTCCTCCTTCTACTCCTCCTTCTTCTCCTCATGCTCCTGCTCCTCAGCTGATCGCCGTATAGCTATGGGGATGCTCGCAGATGATTGCACAGTGCTCATTTTCATTCGCAACTCCTCAGATAATGAAGCAGTCTGTGCCCGCATGCAGCAAGACCTGGATGGGATTCAGACTTGGGTTGATAAGTGACAAGTAACATTCGCGCCACACAAATGCCAGGCAATGACTATCTCCAACAAGCGAGCATCTAACCACCTCCCCTTGACATTCAAAGGCATTACCATCACTGAATCCCCCACCATCAATATCTTGGGGTTCACCATTGACCAGAAACTTAACTGGACCAGCCACATAAATACTGTGGCTACAGGAGCAGGTCAGAGGCAGGGTATGTTGTGGCGCGTGTCTCACCACTTGACTCCCCAAAGCCTTTCCACCATCTACAAAGCACAAGTCAGGAGTGTGATGGAATACACTCCACTTGCCTGGATCAATGCAGCTCCAACAACACTCAAGAAGCTCGACACCATCCAGGATAAAGCAGCCCACTTGATTGGCACCCCATCCACCACCTTAAACATTCACTCCCTCCACCTCTGACGCACCGTGGCTGCAGTGTGCACCATTTACAAAATGCACTGCAGCAACTCATCAAGGTTTCTTCAAAGCCCCTCCCAAACCCACGACCTCTACCAGCTAGAAGGACAAGGGCAGTAGGTGCATGGGAACACCACCACCTCCAAGTTCCCCTCCAAGTCACACACCATCCTGACTTGGAAATATATCACCATTCTTTCTTAGTCGCTTGGTCAAAATCCTGGAACTCCCTCCCTAACAGCACCATGGGAGTACTTTCACCACGTGGACTGCAGCGGTTCAAGAAGGTGGCTCACCACCACCTTCTCAAGGACAATTAGGGATGGACAATAAATGCTGGCCTTGCCAGCGATGCCTACATCACAGGAACAAATAAAAAAAAGTAGCTGGGGGTAAGGCAAGTTTATGCAACATGCAGTAGACCACCATGAATCTTGACACCCATTCCGCCAAGAACTGCAGGGCTCCTCCAGAGCGGTCCAGTCAGCAGAACTGTTGTTTGAGCATGCCAATGACCTGCTCTATCACATTTTGTGTGGCAGCTTGGCTCTCATTGTATGAATGCTGCGCATGTGCGCGTGGGTTGTGCACCGGAGTCATGAGCCATGTCTTCAATGGATAGCCCATGTCGCCCAGTAGCCACCCTTTGGTTTGCTGTGGTGGCACAAATGCAGATGGCACAGTGGACTGCCACAGAATGAAGGCATCATGACTGCTGCCAGGATACTGGGCATCGACCTGCATGATGTGCTGCCTATGGTTGCACACCAGCTGGACGTTGAGGGATTGGAATCCCCTCCAGTTCCAGTTATTGGTAGAGTTGACATATGGCACCCACAAAGCGATGTGCATGCAGTCAATGGCACCCTGCACCATGGGGAAACCTGCAATCCTAGCAAACCCTCATGCTCGCTCTGCTGCTTGTCTCTGGCAAGAGTGAATTAAATGAAGTTATCTCTCTTTGCATAGAGAGCCTCAGTGGCCTCCCTTACACAACAGTGGATGGCAAACTGGGAGATGTTACAAATATTTCCAGTTCCAGCCTGGAAGGAGGTAGAAGCGTAAAAGTTCATTGCCACGGTCACCTTCACAGCCACTGGCAAAGCAATCCTCGCCCTGCTCTGAGATTGCAGTTGTTGTTGCAGCAGGTGGCAGATTTCAGTGAGGACGTCCTTAGTGAAGCGCAGACATCTCGTACATTTTTCCTCGCTGAGGTTCAGGTAGGAGAATTGTTCCCTGACCAACCTGGGTGGATATGGCTTCCTGCTGAGAGCCCTTCTCCCCCTTCCCCTCCTCCCTCTTCTAGCAGCTTGTCCTGCTCTGCATGACCTCTGCTCATTCTCCCAGTCATGCTGTATTCCAAGCGGAAAGCTTACTAATGCACCCATATCTGTCAGCAACTGGTTTGAGCAGGAGCCTTGAAGTCAAAAAACAGTGAAATTCCTTTAAGTACAAGTCTTAAAGCTAAACATTACAATTGTTTGATAAAAGATTTGTACAGAAGAGAACAGATATTCAACATCACTTTTTTTCTGAAAGCAAACTTATGTTAACAGATTTTATGTGGAGTTAAACTTTGTACTTTTTAAATTTCTATCACCTTAGGTCAAAAAAATGTCTTATCACCAAAGACCCATAATATTCTGATACCATTTTAGCACTTTGAAAAATGCCACTGCGATATGACAGCATAAGCTCAAATCGTTCATTTCCTATTCCTGCTTTTACATAAAATCACAGAACATGTCAGGTTTTTGAGCCAATTAGACTGTTATTTATTTTTAGCTTGCCTAGGTTTGGTCTCAGCGCCAATGCTCCCTGCTGTCAAATGTTACAATGCCGTCATTTTGAATAACTGAAAATTGCGTGACTAAACTGGTGTATCACTTTTTTCTCTCATCCTGTTGTTGGTATGGAACATCTCAGTTTGCTAAGAAACCGAGGGAAATTAGAGTCACACCATGTCTTAATGAAGAGGGGTTAATTGTTCCAATGTGTGCAAAACACATGCTGACTAAAATAAATCAGTCGAGGGAGCAGAAATCTCACCATCCTTATTCTGCACAACAGTGTCATTTAATTGCCTCCCTGATGCTCCCCGTGAACACTTTCTCTTCTTGCTTCCGAGTGATTAATTGCCTGGTTCAACTGCTAAGGTGGATTTGCAGTTTCTAAAGGATTGCTGAGGAATTGCAAGGACTTTGAGAGTGACAGAAGTGATCATGTGTTAACAGTCTCCAGTAGGCTAGTTAATGTTGTACATCTAAGGCCTCCTCCACTTTCAGACATTCTAATGGACTATTACTGCAGGGGCACGGCAAGCTATCTGTAATATTTTCACTTGCCAATGAATTGTGCAAGAGCAAGTTGGTGCTGCATAATAGCAGGGTTGCTAAATTATTATCTACCTATTTTTCTAAGGTATATAATTTGGAGGGTGACCCATCAACTACCTACATGCAATGAAAAAAAAACTCCCACGCAAAATGATAAATAGCTCATTTGACATTTTCAACTACATCTATATCAATTATACTTTGACCATTAGAAGCACCATGGACACTTAGCATGCAAAGGTCAATAATCAGGCTTATGCAAACTCTCTCTCATCTCTACTTAAAAGGACTTTGTTATCTGATAGGAAATAGTCTGGCAGTTTCGGTCATTACACGCACTCTGCAGTGTGGAACTGTGACATACAGACTAGGAAGGGCCCCTGGTTCAATCTCTAGTTTGTGGTGAGGTAGCAGGTCTCAGCCAGGGTAGAGGCAAAGGTTCCACAATGACCCTCAGCACTCCTGAGCTCGAGACAAGAAAAAGAAGCCAGCTTCTTTGTTCCTGATGATTATCCAGTGACACGAGCTGGAAATGTGGCTTGTGGGGGGCGGAGATAACAATTTCCGTTGCACATTATTTGTAACAAAATGATAAACCCCTCTTTGTAAATAGGGTTATGACTTCATTACACATAACTCACAGTTGAGGATATGTTTGACTGCTATTTCTCTCTATTTCCCCCCCACAGTTGAATAGCTTGCAGACAATCATTGTTTGGACCATTCGAATGGCTATTTGAGTGTGGTAACAGACAGTGGGACTGTTTGCAGCATGAATCAGCACCTTCGGGAAAATAAAGGTGAAATTTGAGGGTTAACAACATTTGCAGAAAATAGCATTGTAATATAAATATCCATCCCCTTTGAAATGCCCCTCTCTATGTGCTGTCTCTACTTTGGGGATTGGCGATCAGTGTGCTTTATACTTTTGGGTCCCTGCATTAGTGGATTGCATCAGCCCTTGATGTTACACCTGCATTAGAATTAGGGTCATTTTTCTCCTTCTCACTTTCTATTTCTTTGTGCTAGTTCAAGGGGCCTCTCATGAATATTCATCTTGTCCAGCTAATTTTTCAGCATACCTTTGTCACATCAGAACTCAAAAGCCTCCGGTCTTTGTACGTCAGTGTTCAGTGTCCATCAATACAATGCTGTTGACCACATACAACACTTAGGCAATCTATTTCTTATCACTGGACTGATTTTAAGTTTACACATAAACTCCTTCATGTTGTTAAATGCACTTTTTGTAATTGCTGTCTCCATTTAACCTCTTCATGACTTTAGACATCTGGTCACATTAGGTGACTTTTGTTCATTATTGTACCTACTTGTTCTATTGTCTGATAAGCCCAGTCTTGGGAAGGTCTTCAGATGTATGTGGGGTGTCATCAATGTACAATAACATCATCATACCATCTTGCGCATGTGCTGATATTGAATTTAAATAAAGCTAACGAGACTTTTCCTTAAGTTGCTAGGGAATAATTTGATTTAACATTTCCTGCAGAGCAAACTTTCCCCAAGTGGGCCATTTTTTGGAATTTTGCCATAGGTTTTTCCTGATTGTTCCAGCAACAAAGCCTCACCTCAAAGCAACCCAAAGTGATGTTATAAAATGGGAAGATATTTCTATCAGCGAATGCACAGGGAGTTAAAACCCAGAGATTTGCCCCAATCTATGGACAAATAAAATAGGTTAATGAAATAGATGTATTGTAGGAATGGTCAAATTCCTATCTAGAGATTGAGTTCGACGCAGGCAATCAATCAAAAAGGTTTTTAATGTCAAACTAACGAGTTTAAACAGATGGATGCAAGAGAACTATGAATACAGGTCTTAACCGGTTGGAGGCTCCATGAGGACTGCCTGGGCGGTCCCGTGGATGGCGTCATGACGTCATCACGTTTTTCCCGCATTTGGGTGATCACATGATTAGCGGCATGATGTCATCGCATTTGCCCGCGATCTTAAAGGGACCGCGCACTGTACATGCAAACAGTATATATAATGGTACAGATTTAGTCTGCAGATAACACCTCATTAAAGGGAATTATGTACAGTTGTTCAGAGTCCCTCAGTGGCTCTGCCACATGCGCCCCCCCAGAATTGTCTTTAACAGAAAAAGTCAAACGGTGAGGGGGTCTGACAAGCCTATCTTAATGACTCCTGTATTCCCGAAGCAGAAGCTTTTGGACGGCGGGCAGTCTGACAGGTGGTTGCACTTGTTCTGGCGTGACGACGGTGGGCGCCCGACCTCGTCTCGGTGGCTGTGCAGTCTCGATGGGACGGTCAAGGTCCAGGTGTGCCGGCTTCAAACGGTCGACCGAAATGTGGTCCAGTTTACCACCGACATCCACCTTGAAGGTTTTGTCTCCTGCCTCTAACAGGCGGAAAGGACCAGTGTATGGGGCCTTGAGCGGATCCCAGTGAGCACCGTGGCGGATGAACATGTAGGCAGCGTGTTTCAGATCTGCCGGAACGTGAGAGCCCTGAAACCCGTGATGCGATGTGGGAACGGGCGCGAAACATCTGGATGCTTCCTGGTGGCTGATAAGCTGGCGTGAGGCGGACCATGGCTCCATTGGTGTTGGCAGGAAATCCCCTGGCACTTGCAGCGGCTGACCATAAACGAGCTCTGCCATGGAAGAGCAAAGATCTTCCTTGGGGGCCGTGCGAAGGCCCAACATGACCCACGGCAGCTTGTCTGCCCATCCAGCGTCTTGGAGGCTGGCCCTCAGTGCGGCCTTAAGCGATCTGTGAAAACGTTCGCACAGACCGTTCGCTTGTGGGTGGTAGGCTGTGGTGCAGTGTAATTTGACACCGAGTCCTTGAGCCACCGCATTCCAGAGCTCGGAGGAAAACTGCGGTCCCCGGTCCGAAGAGATGTCAGCAGGCACTCCAAAACGGGCGACCCATGAAGAGGTGAACACCCTGGCCATGTCTGCCGAAGTAGTAGATGACAGGGGAACCGCCTCTGGCCATCTGGTGGTGCGATCTACTATGGTCAAGATGTGCGTAAAACCATGGGAAGGTGGAAGTGGTCCTGCCAGGTCCACATTAACGTGGTCAAACCGACGCTCAGGAACCGCAAAGGTGGCCAATGGAGCCTTGATGTGGCGCTGTACCTTAGCCTTTTGGCAGACCACGCAGGTGCTGGCCCAGTCGCGGACATCTTTATGCATGCTCCGCCAAACGAACTTAGATGACATTAGCTTCTGAGAAGCCTTCATTCCTGGGTGTGACAACCAATGTATGGCGTCAAACACCTTGCGGCACCAGGCGACCATCACAATAGGGAGAGGGTCCCGAACGGAGACGTCACACAGCAACGTGGTACCAGCTGAATGGAACCTGACATCGGCCAACTGGAGGCTAGTGGTGTTGGTGCGGTAAGCCTGCACTTCTGGGTCTGAGACTTGGTCTGCTGCCATGAGGGTGTAGTCGATGCCCAGCTGGACCGCATGCACGGTCGCACGGGAGAGGCAATCTGCCACCAGGTTGTCTTTACCGGCCACATGCTGAATATCTGTGGTAAATTCGGAGATGTATGTCAGCTGACGTTGTTGTCGAGATGACCACGGTTCGGCGGTCTTGGCCATGGCAAAGGTCAGTGGCTTATGGTCGACGAAGGCGGTGAAAGGACGTCCTTCCAACAAGAACCGGAAATGGCGGATGGCCAGAAAAAGGGCTAGTAACTCCCTGTCGAAAGTACTGTACGCCCGCTCGTTATGCCGCAGTTGACGGCTGAAGAATGCCAACGGCTGCCACGTCCCATTCACCCACTGCTCCTGAACGGCGCTGATTGCGTAATTTGACGCATCGGTGGTGTGGGCGATGGTGGCTCCTTGGAAGCGGGTGCGCCAGCATGGTCGCGTTGGCTAAGGCGCTCTTGGTGTCGGTGAATGCCCGGTCCATGTCAACCGTCCAGCCTACCGGATCCTTGCCAGACTTGCCCTTGAGGGCCTCATACAGGGGCTACATGAGCAGTGCTGCCTTAGACACGAAACAGTGGTAAAAATTTACCATGCCGAGGAACTCGTGCTGGGTCTTTATGTTCTGCGGGCGCGGAAAGGCTGTCACCGCCTCTACCTTCGCTTGCAAAGGAACCGCTCCCTCCGAGGTAATGCGATGTCCCAGGAAATCAATCTGGTGCAGACCAAACTGACACTTGGCTGGGTTGATAATCAGGCCGTGTTGGCTGAGGCGTCGAAAGAGGGTGCGTAGGTGAGAGATGTGTTCCTCCTTATTAGGACTAACAAAGAGGATATCGTCTAAGTAGACGAAAAGGAACTTGAGGTCCCGCAGCACGGAGTCCATGAAGCGCTGGAAAGCCTGGGCGGCATTCTTCAACCCAAACGGCATCCTTAAAAATTCGAAGAGACCGAAAGGGGTGATGACTGTGGTCTTCGGGATGTCTTGCGGGTGCACCGGGACCTGGTGGTAGCCTCGGACAAGGTCAACCTTGGAAAAAACGGTGTTTCCTGCCAAATGGGCAGAGAAACCCTGGAGGTGGGGGATTGGGTATCGATCAGGAGTGGTGGCGTCATTTAGGCGCCGATAGTCGCCGCAGGGCCGCCATCCGCCGCCAGGTTTCGGAATGATGTGAAGAGGCGAAGACCAGGGACTATTCGACCTGCGAATAATCCCTAAGCGTTCCATTGTTGCGAACTCCGCCTTCGCGACCGCTAGCTTGCCAGGTTTGAGGCACCGGGCCCGCGCGTGGACCGGGGGGCCAGTGGTGGTGATGTGGTGTTCCACACCATGCTTCATGGCCATGGAGGAGAACGTGGGCCTGGTCAGGTCTGGAAATTCGCCTAGCAGGCGAGCGAACTCATTCGGAGTCGGGAAAGCGCAGGAGACGGTGCGCGACATGGTGTTACTACAGTGGCAAGGGATAGAGTGAAACATGGCCACGTTGATCAGCCGCCGGTTCCTTACGTCGACCAGGAGGACGTTGGCACACAGGAAATCTGCACCGAGAATGGCTTGCGAAACCTTGGCTGTAACGAATTCCCAGAAAAACCGCTGGTCGCCGAAGCACACCTGGACCCGCCGTCTGCCGAAGGTCCGAATAGCTCCGCCATTAGCCGCTTCGAGGGGGAGGCCGTGCCTCCCAGCCTGTACATCAAGAGCTGATGCGGGTATAATGCTGCACTGCGCTCCGGTGTCGCACAGGAACCGATGACCGGAGAGGGTATCTGTGATGAAGAGCAGCTTGCCTGCATTGCCGATTGCCATCGCGGCCGCGGGGCACCCGTTAGACCCGTTCTTCATTGGACGGAGTTGTTGTTCTTTATTTTTTTTTGAGAGAAGCTGCAGGAAGGGCGGCAACATCTCGCCTTTGCGCCAAACCACACGTGGTAGAAGCACAGCCCCACGGGCTGAGGAGCTGGGGTGGTGTCTGTGGGGGATGGGCGCCTCGTGGCAGCGCATTACTGTTGTGTAACTGCGAATATTTTGTCTGCCTCGGCAGCAAGCGCTGCGCAGTCTTCGACCTCGGATCTTGCCAAGGCCGCTTGCACTTGCTCCGGTAATTGGCTGACGAATAACTCTCTGAAGAGAAAGCATTCCGGTTCGGAGCCGAGGAGTGTGAGCATTTGGCTGATCAGCTCGGAAGGTTTGGAGACCCGATCCCGGGCATAGCGAGCAGCCGACGGGCGCGCTCTGCTTTCGTGAGCCCTAAAACCTGTAGCAACCGCGCCTTGAGGGTCTCATACTTGCGGTCCGCTGGGTGGTTCCCAAGAAGACTGACGATCCGCGAGGCGGTAGAGCCGTCGAGTGCGGAGACCACGTATAAGTATCGGGTCTGATCCTCAACGATGCCTCTCAGAGTGAACTGGGCTTCAACTTGAATGAACCACGAGGTCGCTTGTTGCTCCCAGAACTGCGGCAGCTTCAACGAAACGGCGTTTGCCTCCATGCTGTGTTCCTTTTGCGAAATCCATTCACAAAAGTCGTGGTCACCAATGTAGGAATGGTCAAATTCCTATCTAGAGATTGAGTTCGACGCAGGCAATCAATCAAAAAGGTTTTTAATGTCAAACTAACGAGTTTAAACAGATGTATGCAAGGGAACTATGAATACAGGTCTTAACCGGTCAGAGGCTCCACGAGGACTGCCTGGGCAGTCCCGTGGCTGGCGTCATGACATCAACATGTTTTTCCCACGTTTGGGTGATCACGTGATTAGCGGCATGACGTCATCGCGTTTGCCCGCGCTCTTTAAGGGACCGCGCACTGTACATGCAAACAGTATATACAATGGTACAGATTTAGTCTGCAGCTAACACCTCGTTAAAGGGAATTATGTACAGTTGTTCAGAGTCCCTCAGTGGCTCTGCCACAGTATAGCCGATTAAATTGATTCCAAACTAAAAATGTTCTTGACAACATCCTATATGGAGTTAACAGAATCAGCTGTAACTGAAACAAAGGGGCCAATAATTGCAAGAAGGAACAGAATAAGCCCAATCTGTAAAAGTGACATTGAGGATGAAGGACATCATGTACTGGAATGACTACTTTATGTGGAACCTAAGGAAAAAAAGTATATATTGACTGATCCTGGTACATACAGAAGGAACCTATACACAACTTAATATGCTGCCCTTATTACAACTAAAATAGGCAACACCAGTAACCATTGCTGCTTTATGTTCCTGGTTTAAAGGCTCAGCATACAGAGCAATCTCAAAAATACGAGAAGTTCTCCAAAATAGAGTTTTGGTTGAATTGGAAATAGAGACCTAAGAATCACTATTTTCTTTGCTTTCTTGGCATAGAATATGATCGCAAAGCCTACTGTGGAGCAAAGTAAAGTATTGGATCGGATACCTATTATCACCAAGTGTGGACTGCTGCAGAAAACAAATGGAAGGGGAGGGGCAATTTTCAATTGCTTGTTTCTTGCCTGAAAAACAGGTGAATGGCAGAAAAAATTCTGGTGGGGACCTTGTACACCCATTTGTCTGCCTGATTCAATTTTCAGGCAGGCCTTTAAATAGATGTCCAGGATTCCTGACCAACACTGGTGGGAGGCTGTATAAATATTCAAATCAGGGTCCCAGCTGATAGTAGGACCCCAGGTTGAAATTTTCATGGAGAAACGGTTGAAGCATGCAAGGTGCATGCTGGTCGCACTCTTTCCAGGCATTGAAAGGCCGAATTGGCCTGTTCTTGTTCGCCACCGGGATCCACAAACCCTCCGCCCCCCCAACCCCCAACCCCCAAATAGGCCCTACTTGCCAGCAGGCCTCTCTGCAGCAGCTGTCCAATTTTCTGTGGCACCAAACAGGTAAGCTGCAGCTGACACTCGTTTGCCACCCACAGCTTGCCAGTTAAATGAGGCTTGAACCTGGAAATGCTTTGGGCCTCCCGACCATGGCCTGGGGTGGGCGCCGCAGTCACGCTGCCAATACCACATCCATTATGGGCCCAAACCAAAAATCTCCCCCATGGAGCCATCTTTTGTGTGTGTGAGCGAGTGAGCGAGAAAGAGAGATCGACTGATTTTTCTGGTCACCACCAGGTATTGCTGATCTCACATCCTGCTGCTGACAGCCAGGAGTGTAAATTGAAGATACTTATAACAGTGTTGCAACTATTGTGCACAATCTCTGCAGTCTCCTGGTCTCCTCCCACATCTGGTAATTATTTTATCCACCTTGGAATGATGCAAGGCTGTTTGTGAACTCTACCAGGAATAGAAATCAGGGTCATCTCACTCCCAGTCCAGCACTAAATCGCAACTGAGCTATCGAGTGGTCATATTTTGTATTAGACAATGAAAACTGAATGTTGTATTGTTATTTTCTTCAACATATTGCTGTGTGGAACTCTAAAATGTTGATACTGCCTCCTTAAAGAGTAGTAGGCTGATTATTATAGAAAGAAGATGGAAATGTTCACAGTGATGATTATCAGAAATGGCATGCCTTTTTTTCAAAAGGCAGGATCCCATCAATTAGATGTGTTCCATAGGTTTACTTGGACTGTTTTGAAATTTGATAAGCTAAGAAAACAGATGGTGTCCCTTTAACATAGTCTGCAGGGGAAAAGTTTGGCAAAACAGTATTTATGGTAACAATTAGAATGATTTTCATTTTGCAAAGTAGAAAGCTATACTTCAGGTTTTTCCACCGCTTTATGCTTAGGGGACAAGTGAATTGAAATGTAACATGTTTATGATCCAGGTGCATCTCAAAAGAAGAGCACCTCTCTTCATTCTTTGCAAAAGGAATAAGGTGACTTTCTCTTTCATGAGATGATTCGGACCCTTAACTTTAAAGGGAAGTGGACTTAAGACCAGCTATTTAAAAACTTATCATAACATTCTTCCAGGGAGATCCCGGAGTACAGATTGATTATTGTCTACCGACTGCAGGCCTGGCAGAGGCATCACCATAATCACCACTAGATCTAAGACTCAAAGTAGTTCAACGTTAGCCCAAACAGTAGCTGTACAAACATACATGAAACACAAAGTTGAGTGAGCAAAAATAACTAGTCAAAACAGGAACCAACTGTCTTCTTCCACTCAAACTAAAAACAGGATGAAGAATCGAAAGCAGCAACCCACAGTCCTGTAATATAAATGACCCTAAATGCAGAGATGGGTGGGGGGGTGGGCGCAATTTTCAATCATAGTCCATGTAATGTATTATCACATGGTTTGTCACATGATTTTGTATGAGCATGCTCAGTTCGCTCTGGCCTAATAAAGCAACCATATGGACTAGCAACTCACCCTCTCTCCCGCCTTCATTTGCTCTACCCACATATATTACATTTTGGTGACAAGAATGGGATCTCAAAGCCATTTTTCGGGACCATGGAAGGACAGTGTTCAACCTTCGAGTGGACATAATGTTACGTCCATGTATAATCAGACACAGACTGCGGAGAACGATACAAACGGTGTTTACTCAACGTGGATCAGACTGCAACTGATCTGTACAGATTACTACTCAACGTTATATACAGGTGTGGTCACTGCCGGTACTACAGTATACATGAGCTGTAAAAAGTAGTTCCCCCCCTTAAAGGTACATACATTACAATTCCTCCCCTTTTAGATCAACAGTACCATAACACTCATTTAACAATTAAATATCAAACTAGTTACAATTAACACTTTTAACATGCAACATTAGCTGAAAATAGTCTATTTATAAATTCAGTCTTTGGGGAGGCTTCCTGATCCTTTCTGGATAGCGCCTTTCCCGAGTGTCTTGCTCTTGGTGCGAAGGCGATTCTGGCCCCCTGTCGTCGGTTGGTTCATCAGCTTCTGATGCTACTGTTTCTGAGGTAGATGCTACCTGTACGTTGGGTTCATCACCAGGTACGTATGGGCGAGGCATGGGGTTGACTTGTTCCTGTGACTCTAGGATCTGGTCAGCATGGCGTCTCACGATGCTCTCCCCAATGTCCACTGTGTACATTAGTGGGCCCTGCCATGTGCATATCGTTCCTGGCTGCCATTTTTCTGTTCAGTAGTCGTGGGCCAAGACTGGTTGCCCTACATTGAAGCTCCTTGTTGGCTTCTCATGGATGTGCTGGAATTGCTTACTCTCAACATCTCTTCGTACGTTTGGTCTGAGCAAATCCAGGCGAGATCTTAACCTTCGGTTAAAGAACATCATGGCTGGGGCCTGGTTGGTGACTGCATGCGTCGCATTCCGGTAGGCGAACAGGAAATTGTCCACCTTGTGCTGCAGTGGAATGTTGTCATTGTACATAGCCTTTATTGCCTTCTTAAAGGTTTGTACGAACCTCTCAGCCAATCCATTTGTAGCTGGATGATACGGGGCGGATGTGTAATGCCTTACCCCATTCTTTTTCAAGAACCTCCGGAACTCTTCGGACACAAACTGTGGTCCGTTGTCGGAACAAATCTGTTCTGGCAAGCCATTCCTGGCAAAAATGGTCCGTAGGACTGCAATAGTTTTCTCCGTGGTGGCGGAGGACATTTTGATGACCTCAGGCCATTTCGAGTGCGCATCCACAGCTATTAAAAACATTGAGTCCATGAATGGACCAGCAAAATCAATATGCACCCATTGCCATGGAGATGAGGGTCACTCCCATGGGTGTAGAGGGGCCTGTGGTGGTGCATTTTGGACTTTCTGGCATCCTGAGCAGCTCTTGGTCAGGTCCTCGATTTGTTTATCGATTCCCGGCCACCACACATAAGCGCTGGCTAGGCTTTTCATTTTTACCCCTCCCAGATAACCCTCATGAAGCTCATTGAGCACTCTATCCCTTAACTTGGGTGGAATTACCACTCGGGATCCACACATCAAGGTCCCCCAGCACACTGACAGCTGTTCTCTCCTTGTCGAGAATGCTGGTAACAGTGAGTTGCCATGTGCTGGCCATCCCTTCACCGTCAAATCATATACCCGAGACAGTGTCGGGTCATTTCAGGTTTCCTTTTCGATACAAGCGTTAGTTACCGGTAGGTATTCAACTATAGTCGAATGGAATATTTTGACAGGATCCACTGCTGGTGCTTCCTCCGCAGTAGGCAGTGGCAGGTGTGATAGCCCATCAGCATTTCCGTACTGTTTCGTGCCCTTATATTCAATCTCATAGTGGTGCGCCCCTAGAAAAAGGGACCATCTTTGTAGTCGTTGTGCAGTCATCACCGGAACGCCCTTCTTTGGATTAAAAATGGAGACAAGAGGCTGGTGATCAGTCAGCAAGGTGAATTTCTGCCCGTGCAGATAGTGATTGAACTTTTTCACTCCCCACACTAGGCTGAGGCCCTCCCTGTCAATCTGGGCGTAGTTACACTCGGCTGAGGTTAGTGATCGTGACGCAAAGGCTATTGGCCTCTCTGAGCCGTCCGAGAATTTGTGCGACAGCACCGCTCCAATGCCGTAGGGTGACGCATCACATGCCAACCGAATTGGTAATGCTGGGTTGTAATGGGCCAATACCTCTTTCGATGTGATTAGTGTTTTGCTCTTCTGGAAAGCTCATCTACATTCGTCACTCCACTTCCATGGCACCCCAGTTTGCAGTAGGGTGTTCGGTGGGTGCAGTATTGTAGACAAATTTGGCAAGAACTTATGGTGTTGTTTACCAGCCCGAGGAACGACCTCAGTTGTGACACATTTTCCGGTGCTGGAGCCTTGACTACAGCCTCAATCTTCTCTGGGGACTTATGTAACCCCTCTTTATCGATAACGTGGCCACAATACGAGATCTGTTTTCTAAAAAACTCGCATTTGGGGCGGTTAGCTTGGAGCCCATATTCCTGCAATCTAGTGAGCACCTGCTCCAGGTTGGCAAGGTGATCACTGTCATTTTCGCCCGTGACCAGGATGTCGTCCAAATAACACTGGGTCCCTGGGATCCCTTGCAGGACTTGTTCCATTGCCCTCTGCCAAATAGCTGGAGCTGATGCTACCCCGAATACCAGCCGGTTGTATTGGTAGAGACCTTTATGTGTGTTGATTGTGAGGTATTTTTTTGATGCTTCTTCTACCTCCATTTGCAGATGCGCCTGGGCCAGATCAATCTTAGTGAAGCGTTTCCCTCCAGATAGCGAGGCAAAAATATCTTCAATCCGCGGAAGTGGATATTGCACGGTGTGAATGACCGGGTTCACTGTTACCTTAAAGTCCCCACAGATGCGAACCTTCCTTGGTTCCCCAGGCGTGCTGCTCAATGACTTTTTCATCACAGGGATGATGGGTGTAGCCCACTCGCTCCAGTCTACCTTGGACAGTACACCTGAACGTTCCAGACTCTCCTGCTCTGCTTCGACGGCTGGGCGGATCGCATAAGGTACTGGTCTGGCCTTAAAAAATTTTGGACTTGCGTTTTCTTCATTTTTAATCGTCGCTGTCATGCCTTTTAGTGTTCCGAGTCCTTGCTGGAACACTTCTTTCGCGTCAGTTAGGATCTTTGACAGTCACACAGGTGTGACGTTGTCATCCTTTTTGTCAGCCACAGTCAGTGCCTGTATGGAATGCCAATCCAGTTGTATTTTCCGGATCCATTCACGTCCCAGTAATGGTGGTCCTCCATCTTGCAATACATACAGGTCTAGTTTTGGGGTTTCCTTACCGTTATATATAACGGTCACCCTTATTTTACCTTTGGGGTAGACTTTTTTCCCCGTGTACGTCTTCAAAATAATTTTTGTATCTCTCAAGGGTATGTGTGAGAATAGCCGCTCGTAGTCCCATTGGTTTATGACTGTTAGGGCTGATCCTGTATCCAATTCCATCTTTACCTGGACTCCTGCTATCTTGAGAGTGACCCAAATGGTTCGGTGATCCTCTGTTGTGATCACATTATGTAATTTCAGACAACTCAGTTCCCTGCTTTCGGAGTCGTTATCACTCTTTTGTTCATCTGAACTATTCTCCGTTATCTTATGTACCTTCTTGTACTTTCCTTTGGTCGGTTTCTTATTGCTGGTTTTCTTTCCCGACCTGCAGACTCGTGCTATGTGTCCTACTTTTCCACACTGTCTGCACACTTTGGGCTAGATTTTCAGTTGCTTGCGCCAGCAGTTAGCGCCTTAAGAGAAGTGATTTCCGGGCGCTATGCGTGTAGCGCCCGGGCGCAGCGCAGTTTGCGCCCCGCCCCAAATTAAGTTGCCCGTTAGCGCCGGCGCAAAGTTTAGCGCCCGCCCGGATGCGCGCGCAGAAAATGACGTCACATCCTCGTGCAACGCCCTTTGGCCGCCCCGATTGCAAACTTCAGTCGGACCGCCCCATTGTGCGGCGGGCGGCCGGAGCGTTTGGAAAAAGGAACGCAACACAACCAGCGCGGGCCCCGGGGGGCGCTAATTAAAGGGAACGTCCTCTCCAGTATAAAGGCCATCCATTATTTCAGAAAACAGTCTTGTGCAACGCATTTCTGGAGACACAACAAGGAGGATAGCTAACTGGTTTCAAGCAGCAAGAGCCAGGTATTTTTGGACTCAGGCAACAGCGCTGCAAGTGGCCATTTGGAAATTAGAGTGTTTGCCAGGATTTGATGGGGGTTGCATGGGGTGCCAACGCGGAGCTGCAGCTCCATGTCCGTAGGGCTCGCAGACGTATTGTGAGAGGGGCAGCCCTGGCTAGAGGCAGAGGGGGCTACAGGCGTCGGCCACGTAGGCCTTACCCAGTCAGGCTATACCGCCAGCAGCGCTCCTACCTAAACATGAGTGCCGCGCGATGTGTTAAAAGGCTCCGATTCCGGAAGGGGGTGATTGCAGAGATCTGCCACCTGCTTCGCCGAGATCTGCGGCCAAAGCTCAGGTGCAGGACGTCTCTGTCGGTGGAAGTGAAGGTGACGGTGGCATTGAACTTCTATGCCACCGGCTCCTTCCAATACGCTGCTGGGGACATAGCAAACATCTCCCAGTACGGCGCGCATCGCTGCATCCGCCAGGTGACCGAAGCACTGTTCAGAAGGAGAAGCCAATTCATCTCCTTCCCCATGGCCCTGGAGAGCCAGCATCAGCGCGCATTGGGATTTTCCAGACTCGGGGAATTCCCCTTGGTGCAGGGCGCCATTGACTGTACGCATGTGGCTTTGCGGGCCCCTCTGGAGCATGGCGAGCAGTATCGCAACAGGAAGGGCTACCATTCTCTGAATGTGCAGCTGGTCTGTGACCACAAGCAGCGCATCATGGCAGTCAATGCCAGCTTCCCAGGCAGCAGCCACGATGCCTTTATCCTGCGGCAGAGTACTGTGCATGACATGTTCCAGGCACAGCCTCCCCCAAGAGGATGGCTACTCGGGGACAAAGGCTATCCTTTGTGCACCTGGCTCATGACCCCGCTCCGCGCGCCCAGGACCGCTGCTGAAGAGGCCTACAACGAGAGCCATCAAACCACCCGCAACATCATCGAGCTAACTATTGGGGTCCTCAAGCAGCGGTTCCGCTGCCTTGATCGCTCCGGAGGAGCTCTCCAGTATTCGCCGGACCGGGTCTCCCAATTTGTGGTGGTTTGCTGCATGCTACACAACCTGGCTATCCGCAGGACTCAGGCACTGCCACCTGACGTTGGACCAGCACCTCAGGAGGAGGAGCAGGAGGAGCATGAGGAGGAGGAGGAGGAGGAGCAGGAGTACGTTCCCAGGAGGGAGCGACCAGGGCCAAGGGCCGCACGACGCCACCTTATTACACGGTACTTCTAAGCCCCCTGTCAGGGAATGGCCAGGGGCCATGAGGGAAGATGAATGCAGCCGCTCCGCAAGCCCTCAGCCGGCGAAGCCAACAAACACTAAGAAGAACAACCATGGAGACTGCATGAATAAAGATAATTTTTTATTAAACAAAAATGAAAAGCCCTTCCCACATGAATCCCCAAAAACAATAAACGGGCCCCACAAAAAGCCCAACAAACGACTCACTCCCACAAACTGGGGAGGAGCCACTCCACCTTTATTGAAACCGGGCCTCAACGTCGGCCTAACGCAAAAAAAAAGCCCTCCAAAAGCACAACCATGGGCAAAATAAAGATGGCCACCGCCATATTAAAGGAAAGCTGGCCACACCCTCTACTGAGTGGCCCGCGAGGGCGAGACCTTGGCCAGCATTTTGCCTCCCCTGCCCTGCCTGCTGCTCCTTCGCAAGCTCTGCCCAGTGGCTGCTGCGAGGCTGGGGGAAGGCGCCTGAGGCTCAGATGCCCTTCCGCCAGATGCCGCTGGGGGGCGGCCTACACGGCGTTTGGGCCTCGAGGGGCCGTCTCCTGAGTGGCGCGCCTGAGCCTGGCCACCATCAGCTGCAGCCGCTTGCCCTTGACGCCCCAGAGGGGGAATGGCGGCGACGGATGGTGCAATGTGGGCCAGCTGGCGTCTGGGATGCGCTGGCTGGTGCTGTGGCGCGGTGGCACTCGGCCGGGCCCGCACTGCAGGATCCGCAGCAATCAGCCGACGGCCGGCTTGCTGGGATGGTCCAGCGCGGCGCCTGCCCTGGCGATGCCTGCCTGAGACAGCGCGTGTGGCAGCAGTGAGTGGCCCTCTGGTCCTGGTGTGCGCGCGCATCACATCCGCCAGGGTCTTGACGGCATCAGTTAGCATGCGGCCAGTCGCGGCAGTTGCTGCCCCGAACTCGCGCACACTGGTCGCCAGCGACTCGATGGCCTCAGGCATGCGCCCCACCACGCTCATGAGCTCCGTGTGGCGCCGGTCCGAGTCGTCGGCCATCTGATCGAGCTTCCGCACCTCCTCCGAAGTGAAGGTGTCCGGACTGGAGTCGCGACTCTCCCGCTGGGGAGGAGGGGGCCGAACTAGGGGACCCTTGCCGCGTTGGTGACGGCGAGTGTGCCGAGCAGCAGCACTCCCCTCTGATCCTTCCCCCCTTTGGGGGGAAGGCCGCGGGCCACGCGCACGGCTGCTGGGTGGCTGGACGCCACTGGTCCCAGAAGCTGCATTGCCCTGCGACAGTTCCTCCAGGCACTCGTCCAGTGAGGAGGTGTCGAGCATTTCCTCCTCTCCTGCGGGACGTGACTGTTCCCCCGAAGGTCCGGCTTGCTCCTCCTCCTCCTCCTGGTTGGAGGTGCTGTCACTGGCAGCCTCAGGGTCCTGGTCGTCACCAGCTGAAAGCAGGAATGCACAAGAGTAGCTTCAGAGTGAGGAGACGGCGTCAGCGAGGGAGTTAGGACTGGTGGGATTCAGCGCATTGGTGGGACAGTGGCAAAGGAGGTAGCTCGGATGGGCCAGTGCGACGCGAGAGGGCCAAAAGGCGAGGTCCTTACCATTGCCGGGCAGTGGAGGGTCGGATACACCGCACGCTGTGGGGACAATCACACGTGCTCCCATGAGCACACACACGCGCTCCTCCAGCCGAGTGAGCTTCTGCAGCTTGGCGCGGCCACCCCTGGCACGGGCCTGGCGATTAAACGCTACTTTAGCCTGCAAGAGAAAGGACGGGCTGTAAGGGCGCAGTGAAGCCCTGATGTAGTGTGCACTGCCTCCCATGGTGGAATAGCTTGGACAGAGTGAAGCCCTGATGTAGTGTGCACTGCCTCCCATGGTGGAATAGCTTGGACAGAGTGAAGCCCTGATGTAGTGTGCACTGCCTCCCATGGTGGAATAGCTTGGACAAAGTGTAGAGTGCCGAATGGCCATTTGATGCTCATGACTGTCCCAATGCTGCTGGCTGAGGGCTGGCCAAAAGGACTTTCAGGTCCCTTTGCCCATCATGTCAGGTGTACATGCAAGAATGAGGAGGAGACTGGAAAGGCTACTCACCCTCACAATCCTGGTCAGATCGTTGTACTTCTTACGGCATTGTGTGTGGGTCCTGGGGGCCTCGCCGGTGAATGTCACCCTCTGGGCGATCTGCTTCCAGGCTTTGGTGTAGTCGTGGTGGGTTGGATTCCTCCCACTGTCTGGAAACAAGATCTTGCGCCTCACCTCCAGAGCTGTGAGCATGATGTCCAGATCACCCTCTGAGAAGCGCAGGGCACGCTGACGGGCCTTCTCTGGCGTTGCCATGACTCCCTGGGGCTGAGCAGTAGTGTTGAGGCCTCTTTGCAAGGCTGCAGTGTGCAGGGCGTGGCAGCAGACTAATTCGTCCCTTCCCCCTTTAAGAGCTGGTCGGCACCACGGGGTCTGCTGTCAGTGCAAAAATGACCGCACCCGTGCTGCGCCCCGCCTGGGCGCTATCCCTCTGGACCGCCGGCTTAGCGCCTAAAGAGAGTAGTGGAACGCCTCTTTTAGCGCTCCACCAACCTCTTAGGGCGAAGCCACTGAATTCCCGGCAACGGGGCGCTACTTTGGGGCGGGCGCTAACTTCGGGCGGGCGCTAAAGCTAGCGCCCCAAAACTGCCTAAACTGAAAATCTAGCCCTTTGTCTTTGAACCAGCAATCATTCTGGTCGTGTGTTGTTCTGCCGCAGCGATCGCACTTCTCTGTTCCATATGACATTTCGTTTGTGCCATATTCTTGCAGTCTCTGTTGTATCTCTGCAGCGCCCCGTGCTGCTGCTTCATATGATACCGCAATGCTGAAAGCCTTTTCCAGCTTAAGGTCCTTTTCAGATAAAAGCCATTTCTGGGTTCCTTCACTTTGAAGCCCACACACAAACTTGTCCCTGAACGTATCTGCCAGTCCCGCTCCAAACTGGCAGTGTTTCGATAGTTTGCGCAGTTCTGTTAAATAATCAGCATTGCTTTCATCCTTATGCTGGTTCCGTTTGTGAAACTTGAATCTTTCTGCTATCAGCAGCGGTGTGGGGTTTAAATATTCCTTTAGTATCGTTACTATGTCTTCAAAACTCTTTTCCATTGGCTTCGTTGGGGTTACTAGATTTCGCAATAACCCATACGTCTTTGCACCCATTAAATTCAACAATACCAACGCTTTCTTGTCATCTGACACCTCATTTGCCTTGCAGTACACCTCTATTCGTTCGACATATGTAGTCCAATCTTCGACTTCATTGTCAAATGCGGTGATACTGCCATTCTTCGGCATTTTGGGTGTGGTTTAAAATGGCGTCTCCCAATGGCTTAAAATGGCATCTCCCGCGCTTTCCTTCCTCCCCCGCTGCTGCCGGTTCTCGTGGCAATGGCGACACCCTGTAGGTTTCGCGCGCTTCTCCTGCGCTGCTGCCAACGCCGCTCTCGGCGGTCCTCGTGGCAATGGCGGTGCCTCGCGGGTTTCTGCGCATCTCTCTCTCCCTCTCTCCGACGCTGCTCGGCCCCTGAACACCGGCTGTGCCCTGTGCGCTCTGCCCTCTCTCTCTCTCCCCCGTCGACGCTGCTCGGCCCTTTGCTGTGCCGCTCGGTCGGGCTCTAACCCGCCGCTGTCCAAAAAGGGTCTGCGCACTACCTGTTGCCAACCTGTTTCACTGGACCACCTCGACCGGAAAGCCAAGCCTGGCTCTCGACAGCCTCCCCCGCAATTCTCGAGTCTCTGCTGGATGACTGGGCCGTTGCCTGTGGTCGACGCCCGAGTTTCTGGCCTTGACCTCCAATCCACTGATCTTCAGGAACGAATCCCCGGGAGGTGATGCAGAGTTGCAGGTAGGTTCGAACCTGCCTCGTCGCCAATGTTACATCCGTGTATAATCAGACACAGACTGCGGAGAACGGTACAAACGGTGTTTACTCAACATGCCTCAGACTGCAACTGATCTGTACAGATTACTACTCAATGTTATATACAGGTGTGGTCACTGCCGGTACTACAGTATACATGAGCTGTAAAAAGTAGTTCCCCCCCCTTAAAGGTACATACATTACACATAAGAACATAACATAAGAAGTAGGAGTAGGAGTAGGCCATACCACCCCTCGGGCCTGCTCCGCCATTCAATAGGATCATGGCTGATCCGAACCTAGGCTCATGTCCACTTCCCTGCCCGCTCCCCATAACCCTTAATTCCCTTATCAGCTAGGAAACTGTCTATCTCCGTTTTAAATTTATTTAATGTTGCAGCTTCCACAGCTCTCTGAGGTAGCAAACTACCCTCTGAGTGAAGAAGTTTCTCCTCATCTCAGTTTTGAAATGGCAGCCCCTTATTCTAAGATTATGCCCCCTAGTTCTAGTCTCACCCATCAGTGGAAACATCCTCACCGCATCCACCCGATCAAGCCCCCTCACAATCTTATATGTTTCGATAAGATCACCTCTCATTCTTCTGAATTCCAATGAGTAGAGGCCCAACCTACTCAACCTTTCCTCATAAGTCAACCCCCTCATCTCCGGAATCAACCTAGTGAACCTTCTCTGAACTGCCTCGAGAGCAAGTATATCTTTTCTTAAATATGGAAACCAAAACTGTACGCAGTATTCCAGGTGTGGCCTCACCAGTACCCTGTATAACTGAAGCAAGATTCCCTGCTTTTATACTCCATCCCCCTTGCAATAAAAGCCAAGATTCCATTGGCCTTCCTGATCACCTGCTGTACCTGCATACTAACCTTCTGTGTTTCGTGCACCAGGACCCCCAGATCCCTTTGTACTGTAGCACTTTGCAGTTTCTTTCCTTTTAGATAAAACTTGCTCTTTGATTTTTTCTGCCAAAGTGCATAACCTCACACTTTCCAACATTATATTCCATCTGCCAAATTTCTGCCCACTCACTTAGCCTGTCTATGTCCTTTTTGCGGGTTTTTTATGTCCTCCTCACTCACTGCTTTCCCTCCCATCTTTGTATCGTCGGCAAACTTGGATACGTTGCACTTGGTCCCCTCCTCCAAATCGTTAATATAGATTGTAACGAGTTTAAGGTGAATTTTTGACACCTAAACTGAAGTTTTGCGATGTTTTACTGTTAATGCTGATGCAGAATCATCTGTGCTTCGTCTTTGCATGTATGTATACACAGCAACAGTGGCATTGATTCTCACAGGTACACAGGTAGCGCGCTGAGTCACTGTTCAATGGGATCAGGACAATCATGGCCATGCCTACGGGATTTATTGGAAGCCTAGGCATGTATGACCAAGCACACAAACCATTCAGTTTTAAACTGAGTGGATGGAGATGTTTTTTAGGGTCAATAACATTTATTGAGACCAAAGCTGCAGATGAGAATGCTCAAGCTCAAAATAAAGTAAGTCATGAATGTAAAAAAGCAATTTTTCTAATGGAGATTGGGCCAGATGTCTACGGAACATTGACAAATCTACTTGCACCAGGGAAAGCGAAGGATGGGTCGTTTGAAGACAATGTCGAGAAACTCGAGGACCATTTTGACCCAAAGCCATTAGAAATAGCAGAGAGCTATGAGTTTGGTACCAGAAACCAAAAACAAAGTGAAACCATCAGTGAGTACATTGTAACTCTTAAGAACCTGTCTTTGCATTGTAACTTCGGCACATTTTTGGATCATGCATTGTGAGATAAGTTTGTGTGTGGACTGGTGGATGAGCACACACAGTCCAAGTTACTGAACACTCTGAACCTAACATTTGACATAGCATGCAAACTTGCCCTATCTATCGAGATGGCTTCTAAGAATGCTTGGGAGCTCCATCCAACTCAAGTGAATAGAGCAGCTGAGGTCTATAGTCACAAAGCCACTGCCGAACCTAAAGCTGTGAAACTGAGTCAAAAGCATGTCGGTGAGAGCAGCTCAGTGAATTGTTATCGCTTCAGTAGAAGTCACTTACCACAGACCTGCCGATACAGAAATGCAAAGTGTTTTCACTGCCAGAAGTAAGGCCATATTTCAACAGCTTGCAGAGCTAGATCTAAAACAGGAAGTAAGAACCATTCGAGTGGCAATGCAAAGCACTGACAACAAAAGGAAGGAATTCACAATATTGAAGTGAACACACCTGATGTTGAAAACTAGGCATCTACAGTATCTATGCAACAAGCGGCAACACCAGCAGTCATGAGAAAGACTTCCATACAAAACTTTTGATCAACGAGCAATATATTTATATGTATGTTGACACGGCGGTGGACTGCTCTATAATGGGTAATGACACATATGCGAGTAAGTTTAATCAAGTACCACTTACAAAGAGTACCGTAGAGTTAGAAACCTACTCTGGAGAAACCCTAGAGACATGTGGACAAATTAAATGTACAATTCAACACAATGGCCAGCCAGTAAAGCTGCCTATTATTGTAGCGAGCTACAGCAACAGGCCAACCCTCATGGGCAAAGACTGGTGCAGAAAGTTAAAACCAGACTGGAAAAACATCTTCAGTGTAGATGCCTCAAAGAAGCGACTCGACACAATGCTGACCAAGTATGAAAGCATGTTCACAGACAGTTATGAGCATATCACTGGGTATGATGCGTATATTTGCATCAAGTCCAACCCGAAGCCTATCTATTGTAAGGCAAGACCGGTCCCCTATGCATTGAAAAGTCAAGTGGAGGAAGAGATAGCGAAGCTCAGAGAGAATGGAGTGCTAGTACAAACTGAAAAAAGTGAATGGGCATCCCCAATTGTGGTAGTGCCCAAAGCAGACAAAACTCTAGCTTGTGTGGTGACTACAAAATTACTATCAACCAAGCAGTTGACGATGAGTAGTACGCATTACCTACATTGCAAGATTTGTATGCAGCACTCTCTCTATCAAAGGTCTTCTACAAAGAGAGTGAACAGTATCAAACCATCAACACACATACTCATACACCAAATTGCCGTAGAGGGTAAAGTCCTCCCCCAAAATCTTCTAGACTACGATGGATAAGATTTTGCAAGGAGTTCCAAATTGCTTATGTAATCAAGATGATGTGCTAATTGCAACAAGCAGCAAGGAAGAAAATCTAGAAGTGTTAAATATAGTTCTTCAAAGGTTGAATGCCCACAATGCCAAATTGAAAAGGAGCAAATGTGCTTTTGTGCAGTTGTGTACCTTGGTCGGAAAGTTGATGCAAATTGATGCAAATGACTTGCAACCGTTAAGGAAAAGGTTGATGCTGTCATGAATGCTCCAAAGCCACAGAATGTGTCTGAGTTAAGATCTTTCCTTGGAATGGGCTAGTACTACGCACGTTTCTTATCTGAGTTAGCGACCATGTTAGCTCCATTGCATGAGCTCCTCAAGAAGGATGTCCAATGGAATTGGACGAAAGCGCAACAGGAAGCTTATGACGCTTGTAAGAGGAGTCTCTCTAGTAATGCTCTACTTGTGCACTACGATATAGAGCGTGAGCTTAAGTTAGCGTGTGATGCTTCCAGCTATGGTGTAGGAGCTGTCAAAAGCCACTTAATGGATGACGGCCAAGAGAAACCAATTGCATTTGCATCGCGAACCCTCATAAAGAGCGAAAGAAACTACACGCAAATTGAAAAGAAGCACTCGCCATAGTGTTTGGAATCAAAAAATTTCAACAGTTCCTGATCGGCAGAAAGTTTACCCTGATAACTGATCACAAACCACTCCTAGAAATATTGAAGCCCAAATTTGCCATCCCTGCAAAGGCCACATCAAGAATACAACATTGGGCAGTTTTGTTGTCACAATATAACTACATCATTGGATATCACACTTCAAAGCGAAACGCAATCACAGATGCCTTGTCCAGGTTGCCACTTTAGGACTCATGTGTTGGGAGTGAAGGTGAGATTTTCATGCTAGATGCAGTTGAGAAAGACTTTCCCGTGAATACAACTGAGATTGCAGATGAGACTCAAAAGAACTCAGTACTAAAAAGAGTGTATGAAAACACCTTGAATGGATGGACTGGTCAGTGTCTGGACACAGAGTTGAAACCATTCCATAACTGTCGTACTGTGTTGTCTTGTGAGCAAGATTGTATCAAATGGGGAAACAGAGTGGTGGTACCTACTTCTTTGAAAGATAGAATTCTAGCTGAACTTCATACTGAACATCCAGGAATCGTCAGTATGAAATCAATTGCAAGAAGCTTTGTTTACTGGCCTGGATTGGACAGTGATCTTGAACCACTTGATCATGAACAGATACATGAGTTTGACTCAGTTCAGACTTCAATAACTGAAGTACCAGATTCAAACAAGTCTGAGATAGAAACAGGATCATCTTTGAGTACGGAACCAAAACAGAACAGCCCGAAAATTGATTCAACACCAACGCTTTCTGCAAGGGGATCAGGAAGGCTCCACAAACCTGTTATTAAACAGTATTTCCAGTTCATTTAAAAGTAAAAAAGCCAGGAATGTTTGTTATATGGTACATGTAATGCTGGGAAAGGTGGGACCGTAGTTTTGTTGTATTTGAGAGGGGAATAGATACTTTTTTTTAAGGGGAAAGCAATGTAATGAATTATCACATGGTTTGTCACATGGTTTAGTATGAGCATGCTCAGTTCGCTCTGGCCTAATAAAGCAAGCACATGGACAACAACTCATCCTCTCTCTGTCCTTCATTTGTTCCTCCCACATATATTACAGTGCGCATTGGGTGGGCAGTGGGTAGAGCGATTGCGCTGCCTACTCAATGGCAAGAGGCCTGAACCATTGCTGTACTTGGGCTTCATTTGAATTTGTTGGGTGAGCTAGAGCACTGACAGGCAGCTCACCGATCGGGGGTAGGGGCATCTCTTCCATAGAGCTGAGCTGGAAGTTAACTCTTAAAATGGGGGAGGCAGTCCTGGGGGCTTGGATGGGGGGGGAACACTGAGCAGCCGGCAACGGTTGGGAAGATTTTTGTAGGGCTCCTGGCCCCACATAAGAGTGTCACTAAAGTTTTTGCACCCATTTTCGGAGCAGCCTGCAGCAGTCCCTTTAAGCACCACTAGTTAGGCTGCTCAACATCCAGTACCACAGGACAGAGTATCCATGGAACACCCACTGCCCATTGCTACCTGAAAATTGCATGAAGATCCTCCAGGTGCTTATTTCAGTACTTAAGTAAGATTCCTGCCTGTTTCGGGCAGGGCATCTGGTCTCCTATTTTGAAGCCTGTTGGAAAATCTAGTTGGATGGGCCTTGGGCAGTCATTGGACAGTAGGATTTAAAAGAATATCCAGCTGCCCACAGACCCATTTTTCAGCATGAACGGGGCAGTAAGCAGGCAAAAATTGCCCTAGCGTTCTGTCATTTCACCCCAACACCATTCCAGAAGGCAAAACCAGAGCTGAAACCCACCTGTACGTGAACCACAAACAGATCTTCCATCTAATTATTCCTGTTTATAACTGATGAGCTGATTATGTCAATTCCACACCGGATCCACCAGCTCTAAACACCACCCCACCAGCTTGATGACAGAAATAACCCTACAAAATATAATACCTTATCCCTCAGGTAGAATCCATTTAATTCAGAGGCAGATGCAAATGCACTGAAATATACTGACCAGCCCTGCCACTCTAGAAAGAACAAAAGCCTCCTACCATGAATCTACATTTTCCTTCAGCTTCGTATAGTCCGCTGCTCTTCGTGTGTGGTTGCTGTTATAAATAGGAGCCACCCAAGTCTCAATCCCTGACAAGTCTAGATGTAAAGGATCCAAGGGAACTGTCTGTGAGAGCAGAAAAAATTGAGGGAACAGGGACAGAAAAAGGGAAGAGTCCTTAACATGTAACATCTCACAAAGCTGTGGTAAGACCCTGCACCCCAGCGTATGTAATAAAACAAAAGCTATGAAAGTCTCACCTGGCTTGAGGATGCTCTGATTTCCACATCAGGATCTTCCATTACGCTAACTGTTAGATTTGAAATAAACACCACGTATTCACCAAAGGGGTGGTGATTTAAAGAACATATACCCAAGGCATAAAGAAGCCAGATCAGGAAAATATTGTTGTTTGCCTCATATGGAAGGAGAAACAAAGAGAAGAAGTTTAATTGCTCTCTTTCTCCCTCCAAAAATATGTATTTTTTTGTTATTGAGCAAGTATTGCCATAGCAATCTGACAGTGGACAGACCAGAATCTGTTTATGAGTATAATAATCCTATTATGTGAGAAGAAAAAGCTATAAAAAAAAACACATCTACAACAAAGAACCCATGATTGTTACCTTTAATTAGCACCAGCAGCTCCCAAGACAGATTGATGTTTCGACAGAAGGAGAGTAGCACCAGGCAATTAATGGAGCTGGAACAGACAGACTGTCCCACGTAAACCATACAATTAATAGCATGCAGAAGACAGCAGCTCTGTGCAATTCAAGTCAGTCTGCTACAACCACTGGGGAAATAGAGTCAGACATCAACACTTTGGTCCTCAGTCAGAGCTCCATTGAGCAAAGATAGTCGCTGGAAATTGGCAGCTGTCAGCCCATGATAGTGAGGCTTGTGGCATTGCTAAACAAGTTTCCAACAGGAACAGGCAAAAGTAGTGCAGCTACAGAGATCATTCTTTTCTCAGGTAGAAATTGTTCTGCTGCCTGGGGAGATGAAAAAGATGTCAATTCTTCCACCTCTACCTAGAACTTAGTGGATAGAGCATGGAGTAGAGAATCATAGCGCTCCCTCAGAATAGTGTTGAGGGGCCTGAATTAATAACTATGCTTGGTAGGATATTCTGAAGGGTGGTCACTATAAGTGAAGCAACTCTTCCCAAATTACATAAAGGGAGACGTTCCCTGAGCATTCTGAGAGTTCTTTCATTTAAGATTTATGAAGTGAAATGCAAAGGACTTGGATTTGTAAGAAGCTACAGGTACCATTGTGTGACCCTTAGATTAGGTCCATATGTCCAATTATACTTTTTCCAGAAACCAATGAATAGAAAAGGCATCCCACGTTCTGAACTAACAGCAACCCTGAAAATCTGAATGTTATTATAATCATAGAATGATACATCGTCACATTGTCCGCATGCCTAATACGAGACTCCCAAAACAAGCGCTCTACTCGGAGCTCTGACATGGCAAGAGAGCCCCAGGTGAGCAGAGGAAACTCTTTAGGACACCCTCAAAGCCTCCTTGAAAAAGTGCAACATCCCACCAACACCTGGGAATCCCTGGCCCAAGACCGCACAAAGTGGAGGAGGAGCATCCGGGAAGGTGCCGAATACCTCGAGTCGGGAGCAAGCGGAAGCCAAGCGCAAACAGCGGAAGGAGCGCACGTCAACCCAAGCACCCCACCCACCCGCCTCTTCAACCACCGTCTGCCCCACCTGTGACAGAGACTGTAGGTTCCCGCATTGGATCATCAGTCACCTGAGAACTAATTTATAATGTGGAAGCAAGTCATCCTCGGTTCTGAGGGACTGCCTATGAAGAAGAAGAAGAAGAAGAATACAGCACAGAAGGTGGCCATTCATCCCATCGTGCCTGTGCCAGCCCTATGAAAGTGCTATCCAATTAGACCCACTCCCCTACCCTTTCCCCATAGCCCTGCATTTTTTCCCCTTCAAGTATTTATCCAATTCCCTTTTAAAAGTTATTATTGAATCTGCTTCTGCTACTCTTTCAGGCAGTAACAACCAGATCTCAACCCACACCTGGTTCTTTTGCCAATTATCATAATGGAAGAGTTATCAAAATCAGCCCACTTAATTACAATGTTTTGTCTGTAATAGGTGTTTTGGTGACCTAGGCCACCTCGTTCTCCTGCTAGACAACCTGAGTTTCCACAGAATACAGGTTGAAACCCAATACCTATTCGAATTAACTGCAAGAAACTCACAATGAAGTCTGATGAACACTATATTCACCTCGTCATGCTAAGTCCTGGCCTAAGCTAAGAAAAGCCAATAGACAGTGTCGATGAAAATTGAAAAAGTAGTTTCAGGCAGAGCTGATCCATGTTGATCAGAGAGATGGATCTGTAACTATCACACAGTAATGATTTTTACTACAGTGTTGGGATAACTATCGTTATCTGCGATGTAGTTTTGAAGTCAGAAAGGCTGAGCTCAATATTTAATGGTGTCAGCCTGGGCTCAGTGGTAGCACTCTCTGATGTGCCATCAATAACTCAAGGACAAGAAGTTAAAGGATTCAACTGAAGGCTTTTAATCGCTAAGAACATTGCACGTCATTCCACATCGGATTCGTCTGGCAGAATGACTCATACAGCTCTTGAGACCTTTATATGACAAAAGACAGGGGTGGAGCCAATACACACAATAGGGGAAAAGGGGGCGGTACACACAATACAATGCAGGTAAAACACAGGGGCTGATGAAGACATATATTTCATCACATTCACCCCTTCTACAGATTTAGTCTGTCCGGGGGTGTGATAGTCCTTCCTGAACGTCGCAACAGTACCTCGGGTTCCGACCGGGAGTCCGTGGTGCCCTCCTGGGCATACCCATGTGCTGGGGGTGTTGCAGGTACTTCTGGGGGTGGTGAGGATACCTCTGGGGATGGTGGAGGTTCTTCTGGGGGTGGTGAGGATGGGTCATCGTCGCTTCCTGCCGAGGTGAGGTCCTTTATGGACACGGTGTCCTCACGCCCATCGGCGTGCTTGACGTACGCGTACTGTGGGTTTGCGTGGAGTAGGTGTACTGCCTCCACGAGGGGATCCGTTTTGTGGCCCCTCACATGCTTCCGTAATAGGACTGTCCCTGGGGTGGAGAGCCACGAAGGTAGGTACACGGTAGGTACACTCCCGAGGTTGATTTGCGGGGAAAAACAAACATCTTCTCGTGAGGAGTGGCGTTAGTAGCAGTACACAGTAGCGACCTTATCGAGTGGAGTACGTCTGGGAGGACCTCTTGCCAGCGGGAGGTAGGGAGGCCTTTAGACCTTAGTGCTAAGGTGACCGCCTTCCACACCGTCGCGTTCTCCCTCTCCACTTGCCCATTACCCCGGGGGTTAGAACTAGTGGTCCGACTCGTGGCTATCCCCTTCGACAGCAGGTATTGGCGCAGTTCGTCGCTCATGAACGACGCCCCCCTGTCAGTGTGGATGTAGTTCGGCATGCCGAACGTGCAAAACAGGCTGCCGAGGCACTTGATGACCGTGGCACTGGTCATGTCTGGGCAGGGGTAGGCGAATGGGAAGCGGGAGTACTCGTCCACAATGTTGAGAAAGTACACATTGCGGTCGGTGGAGGGGAGTGGTCCCTTGAAATCTAAGCTCAGGTGCTCGAATGGCCGTGTAGCTTTGATCAGGTGGGCTCAGTCGGGCCTGTAAAAACGGGGCTTGCATTCCGCACAGGTGCGGCAGTCCCTGGTCATAGACCGGACCTCCTCCATGGAATAGGGCAGGTTACGGGATTTTATAAAGTGAAATAGCCGGGTGACCCCCGGGTGGCAGAGGCCATTATGGAGGCCCTGTAGCCTGTCCCCCTGGATGCGTGCACACATCCCTCATGATAGGGCGTCGGGGGATTCGTTGAGGGCCCCCGGCCTATATATTATGTCGTACTCAAACGTGGAGAGTTCGATCCGCCACCTGAGAATTTTGTCGTTCTTGATCTTCCCCCTCTGTTTGTTGTTAAACATGAAGGCTACCGACCGCTGGTCGGTAAGCAGGGTGAAGCGTTTGCCGGCTAGGTAGTGCCTCCAGTGCCGCACTGCCTACACTATGGCCTGGGCCTCCTTCTCTACCGAGGAGTGCCTGATCTCGGGCCCTTGGATGGTTCTTGAGAAAAAGGCTACGGGCCGCCCATCCTGGTTGAGGGTGGCTGCTAAAGCGAAGTCGGACGCATCGCTTTCGACCTGGAAAGGGATGTTTTCGTCCACTGCCCACAGCGCGGCCTTCTCAATGTCGTGTTTAATGCTGTTGAAGGCGGCGTGGGCCTCGGCCGTGAGCGGGAAGGACGTTGATTTCAGGAGGGGACGGGCCTTGTCGGAATAATTGGGGACCCATTGGGCGTAATAGGAGCAAAACCCCAGGCACCTTTTCAGGGCCTTGGGAGTGTTTGGTAGGGGTAGCTCCCGTAGGGGGCGCAATCGGTCGGGGTCCAGACCGATTTCCCCGTTTTCCACCACGCAGCCCAGGATACAGAGGCACGTGGTACTAAAGACACACTTATCCTCGTTGTAGGTGAGATTGAGTCTGAGGGCGGTTTTCAGAAATCTCGCGAGGTTCGAGTTGTGGTCTTGCCGGTCGTGGCCGCAGATGGTGACGTTGTCTAGGTATGGATAGGTGGCTGTTAACTGGTTCTCATCGACCATGCGGTCCATCTCCCGCTGGAAGACCGAGACCCCATTCGTTACCCCAAAGGGGACTCTGAGGAAGTGGTAGTGGCGTCCGTTCGCCTCGAAGGCGGTGTATGGACGGTCCTCCGGCCTAATGGGGAGCTGGTGGTATGCCGATTTTAGGTCGATGGTGGAAAACACCCGGTATTGCGCAATTTGGTTAACCATATCCGCTATGCGGGACAGAGGGTAGGCGTCTAGCTGGGTGTATAGATTAACCGGCTGGCTATAATCTATCACCATCCGCTTCTTTTCGCTACCCTTAACTACTACTACCTGGGCGCGCCACGGGCTGGTACTGCATTCGATGATACCCTCCCGCTTGAGTCTTTCTACTTCAGACGCAATGAACCGTCTGTCCTCCCAGCTGTACCGCCTACTCTTGGTCGCTATGGGTCGACAGTTGGGTGCGAGGTTGGCGAACAGAGAGGGCGGCTTGACCTTCAGGGTAGCAAGACCGCACACTGTGAGGGGCGGCTGGGATCCACCATAGGTAATCGTGATACTTTGGTGGTGGCACTGGAAGTCCAGACCCAAGATCACGCTCACACAGAGATCTGGCATTATCAACAGTTTAAAATCTCTGTAATAAGTGCCTTTTACCGACAACATAACCGCGCAGAAACCTGTAATTTTTGAGGTATGAGTCTTATCAGCCATGGCGATTTTGCCCTGTGAAGGGACTATCGTTAGTGAAAGTCGTTTTACCAGGCTAGATGAATAAAGCTTTCGGTGCTCCTGCAGTCAATCAAGCATTTAACCTTGTTCCCGTTTACCTCTATGTCCATCATCGATCTAGACAACGGATGCGGCCTGGATTGATCCACTGTGATTGAGGCCACCAGTGGGTCCTGGGGGTCCGTGTAGTCGGGACAAGATGGTGGACTCCATGAGGGTGGACAAGATGGCGTCCAAGATGGCCACCCCCACGGCGCGCACGTGGCGGTGGCGGAGTTGGAGGCGGGGTTCCCTCTGCAGACTTTACTGAAATGTCCTTTCTTCCCGCATTTAAAACAGGTGGTGCCCTTCGCTGGGCACAAATGCTGGAGTGTTTGTCCTGGCCGCAGAAGTAGCATTTTGGGCCCCGATGCATCGCGGCAGTAGTGGGGCTGCTGGGTGGAGGCTGGGGCTCCGACGGTGCTGGGCTGGCCTGAGACCTGGGAGGTGAAGATGGCTTCCAAGATGGCGGCCCCCACGGCGCGCACGAGGCGGAGTGGGCCGCGTGGCCTGAGGAACAGGATTCAGAGTTCCTCTGGGCCATATCCAGCGATCGCGCTATGCCCATAGCCTGTTTTAAGTCCAGTCCCTCCTTTTCAAACAGTTTCTGCCGAATGTAATTTGAACTGAGGCCCGCAATAAAGGAGTCTCGGATCAGCTCCTCCGTGTACACGGTGGCAGACACGGCCTTACAGTTACAGTCTCTGCCCAGTACTTTTAGGCTTAGCATGACGTCCTCTAGTGACTCACCATGCCGCTGCGTGCGAGTAGTCAGAAGATGCCTGGTGTACACCTCGTTTATTGGCCGCAAGTAGTGGGCCTTCAGAATGGTGCAGGCATCCTCGTAGCTGGTGGCATCTCGGATGAGAGGGGAGACCCAATGACTCACCCGGTTTCGCAGGATTCCGAGTTTCACGTCTCCGGTGGCGGTCGCGGCTGCTATGGCGGTGGCTGAGGTTTCGATGAAAAATTCGAAGCATTGGAACCAGTGTCCGAACTGTATGGCTGCGTCTGTAGCATGGGGGTCCAGATCCAAGCGCTCTGGTTTCAGGAGTCGATCCATCTTGGTGTTTTAGCGATTAAAATTGATGTGCCATCAATAACTCAAGGACAAGAAGTTAAAGGATTCAACTGAAGGCTTTTAATCGCTAAGAACATTGCACGTCATTCCACATCGGATTCGTCTGGCAGAATGACTCATACAGCTCTTGAGACCTTTATATGACAAACGACAGGGGCGGAGCCAATACACACAATAGGGGAAAAGGGGGCGGTACACACAACACAATGCAGGTAAAACACAGGGGCTGATGAAGACATATATTTCATCACACTCTCACCTCTGAATAAAAAAGCACAAAATCTAGGGTGAAGCAGCAGCCTGGATTATGTGCTCAAATCTCTGCAGTGAGATTTGAACCCACAACCTTCTCACTCAGAGGTGAGGTCATGAAAAGTGTTCTTTTAAATGCAACTTCTTTATTTAAATTGGAAACATGAAAATCTTAATCTGTTTTGATTCGAATATATTTAGAAATATCAGGGCCTTGAAATTGTACTGCAGGATAATAGATAATAGATACAATGACCATCTCCAACAAGCGAGACTCTAACCATCTCCCCTTGACATTCAATGGCATTACCATCGCTGAATCCCCCACTATCAACATCCTGGGGGTTACCATTGATCAGAAACTGAACTGGACCAGCCATATAAATACTGTGGCTACAAGAGCAGGCCAGAGGCTGGGAATTCTGCGGCAAGTGTCTCACCTCCTGACTCCCCAAAGCCTTTCCACCATCTACAAGGCACAAGTCAGGAGTGTGATGGAATACTCTCCACTTGCCTGGATGAGTGCAGCTCCAACAACACTCAAGAAGCTCGACACCATTCAGGATAAAGCAGCCCGCTTGATTGGCACTCCATCCACCACCTTCAACATTCACTCCCTCCAACACCGGCGCACTGTGGCTGCAGTGTGTACCATCTACAAGATGCACTGCAACAACTCACCAAAGCTCCTTCAACAGCACCTTCCAAACCCGCGAACTCTACCACTTAGAAGGACAAGGGCAGCAGACGCATGAGAACATCACCACCTACAAGTTCCCCTCCAAGCCACACACCATCCTGACTTGGACCTGTATCGCCGTTCCTTCACTGTCGCTGGGCCAAAATCCTGGAACTCCCTTCCTAACAGCATTGTGGGTGTACCTACACCATATGGACTGCAGCGGTTCAAGAAGGCGGCTCACCACCATCTTCTCAAGGGCAATTAGGGATGGGCACTAAATGCAGGCCTAGCCAGCGACGCCCACATCCCATCAATGAATTTTTAAAAATGTAGTGCCCGTGTCCAAAATTTTTCTCTCTGCTATTTAGGTATAAGCATTAACCCATTTATTTTAAACAGGTTACTGCCTTCACTACGTTATCAGAACGAAAATTACAGATCAAGGTTTGAAGAGTTTTTACTGATTAGTCCACTGTGTAATTTCAAGGGCTGGCATTTTAGGAAGTATTTACACGATGAGGTCAATTTTTGGACAGGCCATGCCCACAGTGAGTAGGGCATCCACGCCACCTGCCTAACGAGGTCAGTTGAGGCCTGATCGCTTTTAGTGGTCAGACCTCATTTAAAAAGAATAGACGAGCTGCCATCACTAATCATGCCGCTTATAGGGAGCTCCCCATTTGAGGGGGCACGAAATTGGCAGGACTGCTGCCACTTAAAGGCAGACAGTAGGTCTTAAAGGGGAGGTGCAATTTTCCATGGTGGTCAAAGGACGATGGCCTAGAAATTCAGTTGGGCGCGCCAGCCGTTAGCGCCTTAGGAGGAGTAGATCTCGAGCGCTAGGCGCTTAGCGCCCGGGCGCAGCGCGATCTGCGCCTCGCCCCAACTTCAGTACACATTTAGCGCCGGCGCAAAGTCTTAGCGCGCGCCCTGCTGCGCGCGCAGATCATGACGTCATTTACTAGTGCAACGCCCTTTGTGCGCCCCGAACCGGAACTTCACTCGTGCCGGCCCATTGTGCGCCGGGCGGCCCTAACGACTGTGAAGTGGAACGGTACACAGCCGAGGCGGGCCGCGGGGAGCGCTAATTAAAGGGCACTTACCCTGCACTATAAAGGCCAGCCATTTTGCAGCATTCACTCTTGTGCAACGGTTTTTTTGAGAGAGACCAAGGAGGAGAGCTTACTGGTTTGGACCAACACTAGGACAGGTATTTTTGGCTCAGGCCAGAGCTTAGCAATTATCTTTGCCTTCATTGAGAGCTCAGTGTTTGCCAGCATATAATGGGGGCTGCATTGGGTGCCAACGCTGACTTTCAGCCTTATGCCAGAAGGGCTTACAGACGCCGTGAGAGAGTGGCAGCCCTGGCTAGACGCAGAGGGGGAAACAGGCGTCGCCAACTGAGGCCTTACCCACCCAGGGTATACCGCCAGCAGTCCTCCTATCTGACCATGTCTGCCGCGGTGTGTGTAAGGAGGCTGCGATTCAGAAGGGAGGTGGTTGCAGACATCTGCCAGCTGCTTCAGAGAGATCTGCAGCCACAGCTGATGCACAGGACGTCTCTGTCGGTGGCAGTGAAGGTGACGGTGGCTCTCAACTTCTATGCCACCGGCTCCTTCCAATCCGCTGCTGGGGACATCGCTAACATCTCCCAGTTCGCCGTGCATTGCTGCATCCGTCAGGTGACCGAAGCCCTTTTCAGAAGGAGACATCAATTCATCTCCTTCCCCATGACCCTGGACAAGCAGCAGCAGCGTGCAGTGGGATTTGCAAGAATAGCGGGCTTCCCCATGGTGCAGGGCGCCATTGACTGCACGCATGTGGCTTTGCGGGCACCTCTTGAGCATGCCGAGGATTACCGCAACCGGAAGGGCTACCATTCCCTCAACGTACAGCTGGTGTGTGACCACAGGCAGCGCATCCTAGCTGTCAATGCCCGCTTTCCAGGCAGCAGCCACGATGTCTTTATCCTGCGACAGACAACTGTGGCTGACATGTTCCAGGCACAGCCTCACCCAAGAGGATGGCTTATCGGAGACAAAGGCTATCCTTTGTGTACCTGGCTCATGACCCCGCTCCACGCGCCCACGACCCCTGCTGAAGAGGCATACAAAGAGAGCCATCAAGCGACTAGGAACATCATAGAACAAACAACGGGCATCCTCAAGCAACGGTTCCGCTGTCTCGATCGCTCCAGGGGAGCCCTCCAGTATTCGCAGGAGCGAGTCTCCCAATTCGTCGTCGTTTGCTGCATGCTGCACAACCTGGCTATCCGCAGGACTCAGGCACTGCCACCTCACGTTGGACCCCCACCTCAGGAGGAGGAGCAGGAGGAGCATGAGGAGGAGGAGGACGAGGAGTACCAGCCCAGGAGGGAGGCAGAAGGTCCAAGGGCCGCCCGTCGGCGGCTTATTGAACGTCACTTCTAGGCCCCCTGTCAGGGAATGGCTTGTGCCAATGAAAGAACATGATTGCAGCCGCTCTGCAAGCCCTCAGCCGGTTAAGGCAACAAACACTTCAAAGATCAAACATGGACAATGTTAATAAATAAAATGCTTTATTGTACAAACTCAGGGCCCTTCCCACATGAAAACCAAAAACAGACGAAACCCCCAAAAAACACTCCAACACATTACTCGCTCCCACAACCTGGAGAGGATTAACAAAACAGTGCAACTAAAATGGCCGTCATCCTCGGCCTTCGTAAAAAACAAACATCACATCCTCGGCCTTCAAAAAACAAACATCCAATTCTTGGCCTCAAAAAACAAACATCCAATTCTCGGCCTCAAAAAACAAACATCTAATTCTCGGCCTCAAAAAACAAACACAACTGGCCACACATTCGACTTTTTGGCCCGCTAGGGCGATGCCTTGGCCATCTTTGTGTGGCCCCTGCCCGCCCTGCTGCTCCTCCTCAAAGTAAGGCCATTGGCTGCTGCAAGGCTGGGGGCAGGCTCCAGAGGGGCACATGTCGTGACGGCAGGTGCCCTTGGGGGTCGGCCTAGTCGAGGTCTGGCCGTCGAGCGGGCGGCTGTTGAATGCTGCAGCTGTGGCTGGCCAGCATCAGTCGCTGTAGCAGCTCCTGGCAGCTCCACTGGGGGAGTGGCAGTGGTGGCTGGAGGAATGGGGGCAAGTTGGCGGATGGCAGGCGCTCGCTGGTCGCCTGAGACACTGGCACTCGCCCCGGCCAGCACTGCAGCATGCGCACCAATCTGCCGAGGGACAGGCCGCTGTGCTGCTGCAGCGCGCCGGGTGCCCTGGCGATGCCTGGCTAACACAGCGAGTGTGGCAGCAGTGAGTGCCCGTGTTGACCTGTTCAGCGACCTCATCAGAGCACCCAGTGACTGCACGGCACCACTGATCAGCTGCCCACTCGCTGCCTGAGCTGCCCCGAATGCCGCCCGACTCGCTGCCTGCTCTGCCCCGAATGCCGCCAAACTGATGGCCTGTGAGGCCCCGATGTCGGTGAGACTCCGAGAGAGGGACTCGATGGCCTCAGGCAACCGTGCCACTACCCCCATGAGCTCCGTGTGCCGGCGCTCCGAGTCCGCGGACAAGTCCTCGAGGCGTTCCATCTCCTCGGCGAAGACCATCTCCGGACTGGAGGCCGGACTCTCCCTCTGGGGAGAAGACCGCCGAGCTGGCCGACCCTTCCTGCGTTGCTGGACGCCGCTGGGCCCAGCAATTGGACTCCCCTCCGACCCTTCCCCCCTCTGGGGAGAAGGCCGCCGAGCTGGCACCCCCCTCCCGCATTTCTGCAGGCCGCAGGTCCCATGAGCTCCCCTCCCCTCCGACACTTCCGCCACGCTCCCCTCCAGGGAAGACGTGTCCCCTACATTCGCATGGGTTGCCACGGCTGAGGGTTCCCCTGATGGGCCGCCTTCCTCTTGCTCCTCCTCCTCCTCCTCTTCTGAGGGGCTGTCACTGGCAACTTCAGGGACCTCCTCCTCACCATCTGAAAGCAGGAAGGCACAAGAGTAGCTTTAGAGTGAGGAGAGGGCGTCAGCGAGGGATGCATGAGTGGTGGCATTCAGCGCATTGGTCGGACAGTTGCAAAGGATGTAGATCTGATGCGCAAGTGGGACGAGAGAGGTCCAAACGTTGATGTCCTTACCATTGGTGCCCAGAACAGGGTCGGCATCTCCACATGCAACGGGGCCAATCACCCGGCCACCCATGATGCGCTCCACGCGATGTTGCAGCTCGGTGAGCGGCTGGATCTGGGGTCGGCCTCCCCCGGTCGCAGTCCGGCTCTTCCTATTATTGGCCAGCTTGGCCTGCAAGAGAAAGGACAGCCTCTAAGTACAGTGTGTAGCCCTGATCTTGTGTGCACTGCCTCCCATGGTAGAATAGCCTGGCCAGTGTGTCGCCCTGATCTTGTGTGCACTGCCTCCCATGGTGGAATAGCCTGGCCAGTGTGTCGCCCTGATCTTGTGTGCACTGCCTCCCATGGTGGAATAGCCTGGCCAGTGTGTCGCCCTGATCTTGTGTGCACTGCCTCCCATGGTGGAATAGCTTGGCCAGTGTGTTAAGTGCAGAATGTGCAATTGATGTTCATGCCTGTCCCATAGCTGCTGGATGAGGGCTGGCCATTAGGGCTTTCAGGTCCCTTTGCCCATAATGTGAGGTGCACATGCAAGGATGAGGAGGTTACTGGAAAGGGTACTCACCCTGACAATCCGAGTGAGGTCATTAAACTTTTTGCGGCATTGGACACCGGTCCTGGGGACCTCGCTGTTGGCTGACACCTTGCTGGCGACATGCCTCCAGGCTCTCCGGTAGGCGCGGACCGGCGCCTTCCTGCCATTGTCCGGGTACAAAATATGGCGCCTCTTCTCCACACCACCAACCAGCACACTCAGATCACGCTCTGAGAAGCGCTGCACTCGTTCACGGGCCTTCTGCATGGCTTCAGGCGCTATTTGGGTCCAGCAGCAGTGTTCAGGCGTAGCTGGAGGGCTCCACTATCCAGGGCGTGGCAGCAGACCAAGTCGACCCTTCCCCCTTAAGAGCTGGCCGGCGCCAGGGTGTCTGCTGTCAATCACGAGATGGCCGCACCTGCGCTGCGCCTGGCCTCGGCGCTCTCGCTCAGCACCTCCGGCTTAGCGCCTAAAGAGAGGCGTCCAGCGCCAGTTTTAGCGCTCGAGCAAACTCTTAGGGCGAAGCTAATGAATATCGGAGAAGTGGCCTCGATTTGGCGGCGGGCGCAAACTTTAGCGGCCGCCCGACTTTACCGCCCCAAAAGTGGCTACAATGAATTTCTAGGCCGATGTGTTACTGAGGCCGCAGGCAGCATGATGTCGACCAGAGCATTCCAGTTTTCTGCCGGAGAAGCTGGCACACAATCAAAGGGAGGCCTCAAGCTTGGGAGGAGGTCACACTTCATTTCAAACTCTTGACTCCAATCGAGGACACCACCATCGACATAATTGACAGAGGCAGGACACACAGCATTGCATAGACTGGAGCTACACATAACAGACAACAGGATGTTTGGCCATCTTCCATTGCTTTCCTTCCAGTTAACTCTCTCTCTGTATCTCTCTCACATACACACTCACAAGCACTCTCATTCTCATTCTCACTCACACTCTCTCTCATACACTCTCACTCTCTAATTCTCACACACTCTCTTTCTCACACACACTCTATTTCACACGCACACTGTGACAACCTGGTGCTGCAGTACTCTGTCACTCACCTGCTACTACTTGCCCTTGCCATTGCATGTTAACCCTTGTCCCTCTGCCCTTTTATCTTAATCCTTCAGTCACACAGACAGAAGAGGACAACTCTCCCAAAGATACACTGTCACTCACTCTTATCTTTCCAAGTATTAGCACAGAAGTCAACACCCCGGCAATATAGAAAGTAAGAGGTGGTCTGCACTGGGTGATTCGCCGAGCGCAAGTGAGCAGGAGCAGATGCAAGTGGAAAGGACAGCCCAGGAAACAGCTCACTAGAGGGTAAGTTTGTGCCCTAGCTCTGCTGAAGAGGACAGAGATGCAAACTTTAGGGGCCCAGCCTTCAAAAGAAAAATGATTTCTGTGCACCAGCAGTTGCTGAATGTATTCGACTGCCTGCCACAGAGATACCACAACATGTTGGAGATAGTGTAGGCCTCTGCTACCAACTTATGTGGGATTCTGGCATCGACGATCTGCAGTTAACCAGGGAGTGTGTGGTCACCTTCATGGACACTGTAGCTGTGTCCTCCTTGCAGAAATCTGTGGCATCACTAGTAGCTTCTCTCAGGGATGCTCATACTTGGGGTATCCAGGGTCTGGGCGCCACCATCTCCTCTGCTTTGGACAGGCTGGGAGATTAAACGGACAAAGGCTTCAATCAGATCATCGGTCTCCCTACTGCACAGATCAGTGGGAGTGCTGAACCGCAGCCTGGTATCAGGGGCAATCGTGCAGTGGGAGTGGAACATGTTGCCCTCTCTCAGAATAACAGCAGAACACCTGCACCCTGGCCTTCTCCTCAACCAATACCCATCCTGGCCCCAGAAAGTCAGCTGGTCCAGACTGCCCTGGCAGCCATCGAGTTGCTGCAGTCTGCAGCCAGGCCCTCTTAGGCCCGAGCTCCTAGACGTCACCAGCCACGAGCATCTCACGATCCCTTACCTGAGCCACAGCAGCGTTCCACCTCCTATGCTGAAGCCAGTGGGGGAGCAGCTTGTAGCAGCACCAATGTAGGTAAGAAATAAATTAAGACAGGCATTATGGGCACACACTTGGGTTATAATTAGTGTGTAAAGAAGACAGGAAGAACTTGCATTCATATAGTGTATTTCACAATCCCAGGGCATTCCAAAGTGCTTTGCAACAAGTGTGTCCTTGTACATGAATCACAGAAAGTTAACTTGCAGGTACAGCAAGCAATTAGGAAAGCAAATGGTATGTTAACCTTTATTACAAAGGGACTCGAGTATAAAAGTAAAGGGGGGAAAAATTCAGTATCGCCCCGTTTGGAGCGCGATTATCGGCCGTGCGCAAAGTTTAGCACCTGGCGCTATTTATCGTCTCCAACTGCAAACTTGGCTGTTATCGCCCCCGGAGTTGATTGGAGCGCTAAATCAGGCGCTACACACCTCTCTTAAGGCGCAAAGGCCGAGGAGCGAGGCGCTACCGGAGAGCGTTGGTGAAGCTCACCTGATGTCAGTCAGCAATGGAACACAGACACAATGGCGCCGGCCAGTTCTTAAAGGGGAGTGTTGATCTTATTCTCCATCCACATCCTGCTCATTGCAGCCTTGAATCTCGGCCTGGAGAGACCTGTACATCAAATCTGCTGGAAAGAACAATGGAGAGACCCAGGGAAAGAGCTCAGAATGCAGCCCCCACAGTCTCTTCTAAATTGATACAAGGAAGGGCAAATCAAAATGAGCCTGCAAAGTACTGCTCAGTACCCAAAACTCCTTCACACAGTGTTGAATCTCTCCAGAAGTCTCTCTCTCTCTCTCTCAGAATGCGTGGTGCAAAAATGTCACCAACAAAAAAAGACAGGAGGCGGTCGGCTTTAAATAGCGCTCCCCCAGTCCCTTCCTGACTGCAAAACGCTCCCCTCAACCTGTCGTTGCTAGCGGCAGGTGGTAAGGCAGGGGCGCCACAGAATATCCGGTCCAGGATGCTACTGGGGCATTGCATAGTTGACTGATGTCACAATCTGCTGGCGCAGGAGATCGTGGCGGTAGTGTTTAGCACCGCCGCAAAATGTCTAGTTAATTTTGTGAGTGGCGCAAACATCGCCATGCATGGGCGCTAGTTGCTTTGCGCCCTCTTAAGCCGCTAATGAGAGGCGCAAACCAACTGAATTTTTCTCCCAAGAAGTCTTATTACCATTATATAGGGCCTTGGTGAGACCCTACCTGGAGTACTGTGTACAGGTTTGGTCTCCTTACCTAAGGAAGGATATACTTGCCTTAGAGGGAGTGCAACAAAGGTTGACTAGACTGGTTCCTGGGATGGGGGGATTGTCCTATGAGGAGGGATTGAGAAGACCAGGCATATATTCTCTAGAGTTTAGAAGAATGAGAGGTGATCTCATTGAAACATATAAAATTCTTACAGGGCTTGACAGGGTAGATGCAGGGAGGATGTTTTCCCTGGCTGGGGAGTCTAGAACCAGGGGTCACAATTTCAGAATAAGTGGTCAGCCATTTAGGACTGAGATAAGGAGAAATTTCTTCTTGAATCTTTGGAATTCTCTACCCCAGAGAGCAGTGGAGGCTCAGTCGTTGAGTGTATTTGTAGTGTCCGCGCCTTAATAATACACAGACTGCAGGAGAACAATAATAATAGGTATTTACTGAACAGAGGGTAACTCTTTTGTTTGTACCCAAAAAACCCAAATTGGACTGTATATAAAAGTTCAACTAAAACTTAACAAATCAAATTAAAATTTGGTTTTCCGGGTTGAAGATGCACTCCAGTCCCCGCGGCGCCCACCGGTCGCGGAAATACTCAAGCACACCGGCGGACACCGCGTGCTCCATCTCCAGGGCCACCCGGGCGCGAACATGGCCGCGGAAGAGAGGCAGGCAATCCGGCTGGACGACCCCCTCGACCGCCCGCTGCCTGGACCAATTGATGGCTCTTTTAGCCAGGCCCAGGAGCAGGCCCACAAGGAGGTCCTCCAACCTGTCCGCTCCCCTCCGCACCGGGTGACCGTAGATCAAGAGCGTGGGACTGAAGTGCAACCAAAAATCGAGGAGCAGCCCCTTCAAGTAGTGAAAGAGGGGCTGCAAACTCTCACACTCCATATAAACGTGAAACACGGACTCCTCCAGGCCGCAAAAAATGCAGGCGGCCTGGGAGTCCGTGAACCTACTTAAAAACTTATTGCACGGGACCACTCCGTGCAACACCCTCCAGGCCAAGTCCCCGATGGAACAAGGGAGGACTCCCGCGTAGAGAGCCCTCCATTGGGGACCTCTGCCACTGCCAGTCGGCAAGACGCCACGCCAAGGCGTGTCCGGATGGTAGACGAAGATGGCAAAGTGGAGAGCGTGCAGGAGCAGCCCGTACAGGAAACCCCTCTGCGCGGAATGAAAAGGCACGGAGGGTATTTCCTCGAGATGGCTCAAGTTGTGAGGCGTTGGTTCCTGAGGGGAGTTTCGGGGCCGGGCGCCAATGAGGAATTCCGTCCGAACGGGGGTAAGCTCAGACGGGATCGCCCCACGTGCTTGAGCTGCCTCGATACACCTAGTGGAGTCGGGGCCCAGTGCCGCTAACACCGATTCGATGGCTTCGACCGCGAGCCGGACGTTGGCCCAGGACAGGCGCCGCGCCAGCTCCTCCGGCGCCATCCAGCCCGCTCCTCCGCCATCGAGCAGGTCCCCGACTCTGGTCACCTTGCCAGGCACAGCCCTGCCCTCCGCCAGCCGCCCGAACCCGCGTTCGTGGAGGTGCGGATTCCTGAGCAGCGGCTCCCGAAGGAGAGCCGCCGCACCTGACGAGGGAGAGCTCCGCCTGGAAGCGATGTAGTTCCAAACCCATAGTAGTTCCTGGTAGAAGACAGGCAGCTCCCGTAGGCCGGCACGCCTGCCGCCCAGTTTTGCAAACAGGAGCTGCGTGTCGTAATTGAGGCCGTACAGCTGGCGGAAGAAAAACGTCGCCAGCGCACACCATCTCGGAGGATTCTCGACGTACAGGTATCTCTGCAGTGTCTGAAGACAGAAAGTCGCAGCCTGGGAGCGAAGGCACACCAGCGCCTGACCGCCCTCCCTAAGCGGGAGACACAGAACCGCGGCAGAGACCCAGTGCTTCCTTTTGTCCCAGAAGAAGTCGATGAGCTTCTTCTGCATCTTGGCGACAAACGCAGGGGGAGGGATCAAAGTGACCAACCGGTACCACAACATGGCGGCCACCAGCTGGTTTATGACTAGCTCACGACCCCTGTAGGACAACACTCGGAGCAGTCCTGTCCAGCGTCCTAGGCGAGCGGTAACTTTGGCCTCCAGCTCTTGCCAGTTCACCGGCCAGCCGTCCTCGGCAGGGCTAAGGTAGACTCCCAAATAGAGGAGGTGCATGGTGCTGCAGGTGAAAGGCCTGAACTCCTCCGGCAGGGAGTCCACCCGCCACTGACCCACCAGGAGTCCGGAACATTTGTCCCATTTGATCTTGGTGGAGGATGCGTCCGAGTATATCTGCTGGCATTCCCGCATCCTCCGCAAGTCAGCGGGATCCGTGACCGTGAGGAGCACGTCATCGGCGTAAGCCGAGAGGACCACCTCTACGCCCGGCCCTTGCAGAGTCAGTCCCATCAACCTCTTCCGCAAGAGTCGCAGGAATGGCTCCACGCAAACGGCGTATAACTGACCGGACATGGGGCATCCCTGACGCACCCACCTCCCGAAGCGAAGGGGCGCCATCAAGGACCCGTTAACTTTAATCAGACACTCCGCGGCGGCGTACAGAAGTCAGATCCGGACGACGAAATGCGTCCCAAACCGAATGCGCGCAGAGTCCCGAAGAGATACTCGTGATCCACCCTGTCGAATGCCTTTTCCTGATCCAGGGAAAGGAAGGCGACCGACAGACCAGCCCTATGGGAATGGTGGACCAGGTCGCGGACCAGATGGACGTTATCGTGGATGGTCCGGCCCGGGACCGTGTAGGACTGGTCGGGGTGGATCATGTGAGCCAGCACGGTGCCAAGGCGAGCAGACATGGCCCTGGCAAAGATTTTATAGTCCGTGCTGAGGAGGGAGACCGGGCACCAGTTCTTAAGGAGGTGGAGATCGCCCTTCTTAGGCAGCAGGACAATGACCACCCTGCGCCAAGAGAGGGGCATCTCCCCGGTCGCCAAACTTTCCCCCAGGACCCGCGCGTAGTCGCCCCCCAAGACGTCCCAGAACGTCCTGTGGAACTCCACGGTTAGCCCGTCCAGCCCCGGGGACTTTCCCCAAGAGAGCTGGCGGAGGGCGCCGGTCAGCTCCGCCAGGCTTAGCGGAGCGTCCAATTTTTTGGCGCCCTCCGGGCTGACCTTCGGCAGGTCCTCCCACAAAACTCTGCGCGCATCCTTGCTGGATGGATCCGGAGAGAAAAGAGCCCCGTAGTAGGCGCGGTTCTCTGCGCTGATTCCCACCGGATCCGAGACCAGAGATCCGTCATCGGCCAGCAGCCCCAAGAGCTGCTTACGGACCCCCCGTCTTTTTTCCAGCGAGTAGAAGAAGGGGGAGCCGCGGTCCAGGTCCCGCAGGAGCTGGATCCGTGACCTCACGTACGTGCCTCGGGACCCGACGAGCTGCAGGTCCTTCAGCGCGCCCTTCTTCTCTTCGTACACCTTCCGCAGGGCTGGGTCCTCGACAAGCTGACCGAGACGGGACTCCAGGTCGAGCACCTCCTTCTCCAACCGACCAACCCGGGCCTCCCGCATCTTGGTCGACCCCTTCGCATACTCCTGACAGAAGAGACGGATGTGAGCCTTGCCCACATCCCACCATAGCCTCAAGGAGGGGAAGCCCCCCTGCTTCCTTCTCCAGTCAGCCCAGAACCGACAAAATGAATCCCGGAACTGTGCATACCCCAGCAGCAGGTTGTTAAAATGCCAGTACGCGGACACCCCCCATGCGTGCAGCGGAGCAAGCTACGCCCACACCAGGTGGTGGTCCGTGGACGGCACCGGCCGCATGGAAGCCGCTGGAACGCAAGAGACGTACTCCCGGGAAATGTAAAGGCGGTCGATTCTGGACCTTCCTCCCCCAGACCTCACGCTAGTGAAGGCGCTGGAGTCGGGGTGGAGATTTCGCCAGACGTCCACCAAGTCGAAGGACCCAACCAGGTCCCTCAACTTCTCCATTGCTGCCGGGCTTCGTGGGGGACCCGAATGGTCCCTCGCCTCGAGGGTGTAGTTAAAATCCGCCCCGAGGATGACGCACTCGCCCACGTCGACGGAGCCCAAAAGAGCGGACACTTCTTCGAAGAAGCGCACTTGCTGCGTACACGTTCACTAGATGGAGCGGCACGCCCCCCAGGTGAACAGTGACCTGGAGCAAGCGGCCCGGCACGTGCTCCTTGACCCCCAAGATCTCCGGCTGAAAATGCGGGGCCAGCAAGATAGCCACCCCGCTGGAATTGTTGGAGAGGTGGCTCATGCTAACCCCTCCTTGCCACTCCAGGAGCCACGTGGCTTCATCTCCCGGAACGGGAAGCACACCGCATACTTCCCGTCCCGAAGGAACGAGAAGCTATTGAATCTGCGGCGCGCCTCCCTGCTGCCATTGATGTTGAGGCTGGCTATGGTTATCTTCATGTCAGAAGCATAGTGCAAACTCTACCTACACCTACCGGGGGGAGGAAGCGCAGCCGCTGGTCAGCCGCCACTTCCTCAGCAGCCCAGTGAGAAACGTTCTGAGCCGATGCAGCTCGAGCGGGTTCATACCCTCGTCCGCGCCCATGATCTTAATGGCGGCGCGGACGGATACGATGATCAGCGCCAGCTCCGACCACCTGTCGAGGGCCAGCCGGACCTTATTGCGCCGACCCAGGCACGTGACCATAAAATCCCGGAGTTCCCTTACGGGAATGAGGGGAGACTCGGCAAGGGGCGCGAGGTCATCCATTGCCTCGCCGGGGCTGGACTGCGAATCGTCCTCCGTGCCCATCACCGAGTCCCCATCCTCCTCCAGGGGGTCATCACCAGCGGCCGACCCGTCTGCCGCGCAGTGCGCAGCGAACGGCATGGCCGCACCAACCAGCCCCGCCTCCGCCCGAATCCCACCCCCAGGATCGGCGGCAGAGGATTCCTCCCTGGGCTCCTCTAGGGGTGCTGGGCCAGAAGACGACGGCGGTTCAGAGCTCCCCTCCGCCCCAGACGCCGGAACGACCGGAGAAACCGGGGAGAGAACAATTCCCAGCTCCTCCAGCACGTCCGGCACCAGAGACGCAGCCAGGGGGCCATCCTCCTCCCCGCCACCAACTTCCGACCCAGCAGATGGGGTGTTTTGAATTAAAACCTCTACCAGGACGAGCAGCCCCTGGGAGATATCTGGGTCGCATTAGGTGAGCTCATTATCCTCGAGTTCCCCCGACCCAGACCCCAGGCCGCCCGACCCGGCGAGGGGTAACGGCACCGATAGAATGTCAATTTTCGCCGCGGGTTGTTCCGCGACCCCCCCCAAGGGCAGGGTCTCGTCCCCATCCCCGGGAGGCACGCGCCAGACAGACACATCTGCCTCAGCCTCCCGAGGGACAGGCGACCCCTGCCGATCACTGGTGATGATGAGAGCGGGGGGGGTGGCGCAGTACCCACGGCGGGCGACGACTCCCCCTGCTCGGAGGGACCGTCCTCCTCCCGGTCCTCCTCCTCTTCCAGGGGGTCGCGCCTTCTTTTTAGCACGGAGGAAGCGAGGGAGACCTCCATGTCTTCAGAGGCCTCCTCCTCAGCTCCCTCCGGCGGAGCAGGTTTGTCGGGTTCCTCGGGCCCGAGCCCGGCCGCAGGTATCGGCGTTTCCGCAATGGCGGTTGCGACCACAGGCTCGGGCATGAGGCTACTCCCACTCACGTCCACCCCGATCAACTCGGCGAGGAGCGCGGGTGTAAGGGGCTCAAGGGGCAAGGGCTGGCCCTCCACGGGGGTCCCGCCCTAAGGTGTTTTGATTTTATCCACGCCTTCTTTCAAGCCGGACGCGCTCCCTCCCCCCCGCCGGAGGCTTTGGTGGCATCGGCCCCCGACGTCAACCGCGCATCAGATGTTCTTGATGCGCGGGCATATCCGGGGGGAGGAGCGGCCGCAGCGCCAGCCTCGGCCTCACGAGATGATCCGGTGGCCTTGGAGGCGGGGCAGTTTTTCCTGATGTGCCCCACCTCCTTGCAGGCGTGGCACCGCACACCGTCCGACCTCCAAAAGACGCGATAGGCGGCCCCCTCGTGGAGGACGACGAACGCCCCGTCGGTGTCCTCCTCCCGTGCCAGCTGGATAAACAGCTGGCGCCGGAAGGAGAAGAAGTGGCGAAGGCTGGCCTCCCGGAAGCTGAGCGGGATGGGTGTGATCCCCGACCTCACCTCCCCAAGTTGGCGTAAATGGGGAAGGAGGAGCTCACCAGGAACATAGCGCGGGACGTTGGAAACGACGATCCTCTGCGCGGTGGCCTCAAGAGGATCCACCGGCAGGAAGGTCCCGCCCACGGTGAGGCCCTTGGCGACGGCCAGGGACACAGCCCGCTCCGACCCCAGGAAGAACACAGCCTTCCCATACATTTTTGAGGCCGCTACGATGGCTGAGGGGCCGACAACCCCAGCCATGGCTTTAACGCAGGCCTCAATGGTCATAGTGGGGTGAGTGTAGTTCTTCACCCCAAGCTTTTTGGTTATTAGTCTAAAAGTGACGAGGCAGCAGAAGCAGCGGGAGCAGCTGTGGCTGTGGCTGCCACTCCCGCATAAGTCTTTGCTGGCCCCGCCACCGGCGATGAAGCAGACGCCATTATGGGGTGGTTTTTTAAAAAGAGCCACACCCACCCCAAGTCACAGGCCTGAAGGTGTTAATGGCCTCGGGTTAAAAGTCCTGCCTTGAGCAGAGAGTGCTGTTACATTGAAGGCACACCTCTCCCCCTATTGCTTGGAATTGGGAGAGGGGCCTTCTCCCCTCTGCTCAAGTGGCAATTAATAAAAAGATTAGTAGAGGTGCCTCTTGAGAGAGAGAGCAGAGAGAGACAAAGAGAGAGCGAGAGGGGGGGTGGGAAGGAGGGAGGCCGCAAAGGCAGGGTCGCCACTCAGGATGGCGGGTGGGTGGGTGTTGACAGGGGTGCACTCTCCTGATGGAAATTTAAAGTCTCTAATAGTGGTGGTCTTCTGGCAGGGGGAGAAGATGTCGTCACCTGGGAAAGCTGGAGATGCCCAGGCTCAGTCCTGCACCAGGTCTTAATGATATAATTAATGGAATTAACCACTTCACCTAGGCAGCTCCAGCTGTCCCAGGTCAGGCAATAGAAGGGATGCTTATTAGTGGTGTGTGTGGCCTTGTTTTTAACAAGAACCCCACACACACACACACAGACACCGCTTGATGTTCCGGCCTTGTTTCTTCTTTTCTCCCCCTACCTAAAATACAAAGTCTTTGGGAGAGTGCCCCAAATAACACCCACCTGTAGATATTTTGAAAGATGATATTCCTCCCTCCTTCCGAACAGTTGGTGTTGGTTGATGATGGTTTCTCTCCCCTCTCTCCCTCTCCTGAAGTGGAGGCCAATTTGGGGAGGCAGTAATGGGAAAGGCCTCTCCCCTGGTTGGTGTTGTTGCTGGCCTCCCTTCTCCCTCTCCTCCTCTGTCCTCTCTCTCCAGGCACCTCAGTTGCTGTGATGATGGTGGAGGTGGAGGTGGTGGTGGTCCAGCGTTCTCCTCCTCTGCCTGGTCAGGGGACCACCACTTTAGTCCACTCTCCTAGTCTGGCTGCTCCCTCTGCTTGTGCTTGCAGCTGCACAGCCAGCAATGCTGTGAATGAGGTACAGAAGGTAACTCAAGACTGAAGTACAGAAGCCTGCTATGGCTTTATATACAGGGGTGGTCACTGTCGGTACTGCAGTATAGAATCAGTTCTTCTCTTAAAGGTAAATACACAGCAATTCCTCCCCTTTTAGATAAACAGTACATAACATTCATTTAACAACTAAATAAAAACTAATTACAATTACAATTTTCTCTGTACTATATACATCAACTGAAATAATCATTTATAAGTTCAGTCTTTGAGGAGGCTTCCTGATCCTGACTGGATAGCGCCTTTCTCGAGTATCCTGTTCTTGTGGCGGAGTTGATCCTGGCTCATTGTCATTGATTGGTCCGTCAGCTCCAATACCACTGCTTCTGAGGTAGACGCAATCTGTACTTTGGGTTGATTACCAGGTGCACCTGCTCGTGGTATGGGTTTGGCTTGTTCCTGTGACTCTAGAATCTGGTCAGCATGGCATCTCACGATGCTCTCTCCAACATCCACTGTGTACATTAGTGGTCCCTGCTGTGTGCATATCGTTCCTGGCTGCCATTTTTCTGTTCGGTAGTCGCGGCCAAGACTGGTTGCACTATCTTGAAGCTCCTGGTTGGCTTCTCATTTATGTGCTGGAATTGCTTATCCTCAACATCTCGTCTTATGTTTGGTTTGAGCAAATCCAGGCGACATCTTAGCCTTCGGTTGAAGAACATTATGGCTGGAGCTTGGTTGGTGACTGCATGTGTCGCATTCCGGTAAGCAAACAAGAAATTATCCACCTTGTGTTGTAGTGGTATGTCGTCGTTATACATTGCCTTTATTGCCTTTTTAAAGGTCTGAACAAACCTCTCAGCCAATCCATTTGTGGCTAGATGATACGGGGCAGATGTGTAATGTTTCACCCCATTATTCCTCAGAAACCTCCGGAAATCCTCGGACACAAACTGTGGCCCATTGTCGGAGCAAATCTGTTCTGGCAAGCCATTCCTGGCGAAGATGGTCTGTAGGACTGCAATAGTTTTAACCGTGGTGGTGGAGGACATTTTGATGACCTCTGGCCATTTCGAATGGGCGTCCACAGCGATTAGGATCATTGAGTCCATAAATGGACCAGCAAAATCAATGTGTACCCGTTGCCATGGAGATGAGGGCCACTCCCATGGATGTAGCAGGGCCTGTGGTGGAGCGTTTTGGACCTTCTGGCATCCTGTGCATCACTTGTTCATATCCTCGATTTCTTTATCGATTCCCGGCCACCACACAAACGCCCTGGCTAGGCTCTTCATTTTTACCCCTCCCAGATGACCCTCATGAAGCTCATTGAGCACTCTATCTCTCAACTTGGGTGGAATTACCACTCGGGATCGACACATCAAAGTCCCCCGGCACACTGACAGCTGTTCTCCCCTTGGCGAGAATGCTGGCAACAGTGAGTCGCCATGTGCTGGCCATCCCTTCACCGTCAAATCATAGACCCGAGAGAGTGTCGGGTCATTTCAGGTTTCCTTCTCTATACTTGAGTTTGTAACAGGTAGACGTTCGACTATGGTCGCATGGAATATCTCAACAGGGTCCACTGCAGGTGCTTCCTCTAAAGTAGGCAACGGTAGGCGCAACAGCCCATCAGTGCTTCCATGCTGTTTCGTACCCTTGTATTCTATGTCATACTGATGTGCCCCTAGAAAAAGTGACCATCTTTGCAGCCGTTGCGCCATCATCACCGGAACGCCCTTCTTCGGGTTAAAAAAGGAGACCAGGGGCTGATGATCAGTCAGTAGGGTGAATTTCTGCCCTTGCAGATAGTGATTGAACTTCTTCACCCCCCACACCAGGCTGAGGGCCTCCCTGTCAATCTGGGCGTAGTTACACTCGGCTGAGGTTAACGAGCACGACGCAAAGGCAATTGGCCTCTCTGAACCGTCAAGGAATTCATGTGACAGCACCGCTCCGATGCCGTAGGGGGACGCATCACATGCTAACCGAATCAGTAGTGTTGAATTGTAGTGGGCCAATACTTCTTTTGAAGTGATTAGGCATTTACATTTCTGAAAGGCACGCTTACACTCATCACTCCATTTCCATGTTCCTCCAGTTTGCAGCAGGGCATTCAGTGGGTGCAGAATTGTAGATAAATTCGGCAAGAACTTATGGAAGTAGTTCACCAACCCGAGGAATGACCTCAGTTGCGAAACATTTTCCAGTGCTGGAGCCTTGACTGCAGCCTCAATCTTATCCGGCGCCTTATGCAACCCTTCCTCATCAATCATGTGGCCACAATACGAGATTTGTCTCCTGAAGAACTCGCATTTGGGGCGGTTGGCTCGTAGCCCATATTCCTGTAATCTAGTGAGCACCTGCTCCAGGTTGGCAAGGTGTTCACTGTCATTTTCGCCCGTAACCAGGATATCGTCCAAATAACACTGGGTCCCCGGGATCCCTTGCAGGACTTGTTCCATTGCCCTCTGCCAAATAGCTGGGGCTGATGCTACCCCGAATACCAGTCGATTGTACTGGTAAAGGCCTTTGTGAGTGTTTATCGTGAGGTATTTCCTAGATGCTTCTTCCACCTCCATTTGTAGATACGCTTGGGCCAGATCAATCTTTGTAAAGCGTTTCCCTCCAGATAGTGAGGCGAAAATATCTTCTATCCGTGGAAGTGGATATTGTACTGTGTGCAGGACTGGGTTCACAGTTACCTTGAAGTCCCCACAGATGCGAACCTTCTTCGGCTCCCCAGGCGTGCTGCTCAATGATTTCTTCATTACAGGAACGATGGGTGTGGCCCACTCGCTCCAGTCCATCTTGGACAGCACACCCGAACGCTCCAGACTCTCCAGTTCTGCTTCAACGGCTGGGCGGATCGCGTAAGGTATTGGTCTGGCCTTAAAAAATTTTGGGTTTGCATTATCTTCGATTTTTATCATTGCCGTTACTCCTTTTAGAGTCCCAAGTCCTTGTTGGAACACCTCTTTCGCGTCAGTTAGAATTTTTGGCAGTCGTCCAGGTGTGACGTCATCATCCTTTTTGTCAGTCACAGTTAGCGCCTGAATGGAATGCCAATCTAATTGTATTTTTTGGATCCATTCACGTCCCAATAATGGTTGTCCTCCATCTTGTAGTATATATAGATACAGTTTCTGTGTTTCCTTGCCGTTGTATTCAACTGGCACCCTTATTGTTCCTCTGGGGTAGACTTTTTGCCCTGTGTATGTCTTCAATACAATGGACGTGTCCTTCAAGGGTATGTGTGAGAATAGCCGCTCATAGTCTCGTCGATTCATTACAGTTACTGCTGATCCTGTATCCAATTCCATCTTTACTGGGGACCCTGCTATCATGAGGGTGAGCCAAATGTTTCGGTGATCCTCCTTTGCGATCACGTTGTGTAACTTTAGGCAACTTAGTCTCCTGCTCCCGGAATCCTTATCACTCTGCTGATCTTCCGAACTACTGTCTGTCAATTTCTTTACTTTCTTGTACTTTTCCTTAGTAGTTCTTGTAGTGTTGGTTTTCTTTCCCGACCTGAAGACTCTTGTTATATGTCCCATTTTCCCACATTGCCTGCATACTTTGTCCTTAAACCAGCAGTCCTTCTGATCATGGGTTGTTCTGCCGCCGCGATAGCACATTTCTGCTCCATACGCCATTTCGTTAGCGCTGTATTCTTGTGGTTTCTGTTGTATTTCCACAGCTCCCCGTGCTGCTGCTTCGTAGGATACTGCCACGCTGAAAGCCTGTTCTAGCGTCAGGTCCTTTTCCGAAAGTAGTCGTTTCTGGGTTCCTTCACTCTGGAGCCCGCAGACAAACTTATCCCGTAAGGTGTCTGCCAGTCCTGCTCCGAACTGGCAGTGCTTCGATAACTTGTGTAGTTCCGTAAGATAGTCAGCATTGCTCTCATCTTTGTGCTGGTTTCTTTTATGGAACTTGAATCTTTCTGCTATCAGCAGCGGTGTAGGGTTTAGGTGTTCCTGTAAGATATTAACAATCTCTTCAAAATTTTTCTCCATTGGTTTAGCTGGGGTAATTAAATTCCGCAATATGCCGTACGTTCTCGCACCCATCAAATTTAATAATACTGATGCCTTCTTTCCATCGGCCACATCATTTGCCTTGCAGTACACTTCAATTCTTTCCACATACGTGGTCCAGTCTTCTACCTCATTGTCGAAAGCAGTGATACTGCCACTGTTCGGCATCTTGGGTGATTTAAAATGGCGCCTCCCGAGCTTTTTCTTCTTCCCCAATGGATTAAAATGGCGCCTCCCGTGCTTTTCCTTCTTCCCCAATGGAATGAAATGGTGCCTCCCGCGCTTTTCCTTCTTCCCCTTGCTGCCACGCTGCTCGTAGCATTCTGCAGGGTAATGGCGGCGACCCGCGGCTTCGGCGCGTCTCACTTTTCCTTCCCCTTGTTTTATTTTCGCTACGCTGCCCGGTTCTTGAGCACCGACCGCGCCCTGTGCGCTCCACCCTCTCTCTCTCTCTTTTCCTCCCGACGACGCTGCACGGCCCCTTTGCAGAGCCGTTCGATCGAGCTCGAGCCCGCCGCAGTCCGGAAGGGTCAGCGCACTAACTGCTACGATTTGCTGGAACACCTTGACTGGGGAGCCAAGCCCAGCTCTCCACAGCCTCTCCTGCAACTCTCCAAACTCCGAGGGATTCTAGGGGGCGGTTGCCCACGGTCGACGCCCGTTGCTCTGACTTCGACCTCCAAGAAGCTTCTTCTCAGGGAAAGATCCCCGTGAGGTGATGCAGTACTGCAGGTGAGTTCGAACCTGTTCGTCGCCACTGTAGTGTCCGTGCCTTAATAATACACGGTCTGCAGGAGAACAATAAAACAGGTGTTTACTGAACAGAGGGTAACTTAAGACTGAAGTACAGAAGCCTGCTATGGCTTTATATACAGGGGTGGTCACTGCCGGTACTGCAGTATAGAATCAGTTCTTCTCTTAAAGGTACATACACAACAGTATTCAAGACAGAGATTGAAAAATTTTTGATACTAAGGAAATCAAGGGATTTTAAAGAGGTGACTAAAGTAGTGGACAGGAGAATGTCTATGGATGTTCCAGAAGACATTTCATAAAGTTCCAAATAAGAGACTGTTATCTAAGGTAGAAGCCCACAGAGTTGAAGGCAAATTATTGCCCTGGCTAGGAAATTGGCTGAGTGGCAGGAGACAGAGAGTAGGGATAATGGGTAGGTACTCAAATTGGCAGGATGTGATTAGTGGTGCCCCGCATGGATCTGTATTGGGGCCTCAACTATTCACAATATTTATTAATGACTTAGATGATGGCATAGAAAGCCATATATCCAAATTTGCCGATGACACAAAGATAATTGGCATTGTAGGCAGTGTAGATGAAAGCTTAAAATTACAAAGGGAAATTGATACATTAAATGACTGTAAGCAAATGCGAGGTCATCCACTTTGGACCTAAAAAGGATAGACAGGGCACTTTCTAAATGGTAAAAAGCTAAAAACAGTGGATGCCCAAAGAGACTTGGGGGTTCGGGTACATAAATCATTAAAATGTCATGAACAGGTATAGAAAATAATCAAAAAAGCTAATGGCTGGTCTTCATATCTAGAGGACTGGCATACAAGGGGGTAGAAGTTATGCTACAGCTATACAAAACCCTGGTTAGACCACACCTGGAGTATTGTGAGCAGTTCTGGGCACCACACCTTAGGAAGGATATATTGGCCTTGGAGGGAGTGCAATGTAGGTTTACCAGAATGATACCCGAACTTCAAGGGTTAAATTACGAGGAGAAATTACACAAATTAGGGTTGTATTCCCTATAATTTAGAAGGTTAAGGGGTGATCTGATTGAAGTTTTTAGGATATTAAGGGGAACGGATAGGATGGATAGAGTAAAACTATTTCCGCTGGTTGGGGAGTCTAGGACTAGGGGGCATTGTCTAAAAATTAGAGCCAGACCTTTCAGGAGTGAAATTAGGAAACACGTCTACACACAAAGGGAGGTAGAATTTTGGAACTCTCTTCCGCAAAGGCAATTGATGCTAGATCAATTGTTAATTTAAAATCGGAGATTGATAGCTTTTTGTTAACCAAAGCTATTAAGGGATATGGGCCAAAGGCAGGTATATGGAGTTAGATCACAGATCAGCCATGATCTCATTGAATGGCAGAACAAGTTCAAGGGGCTGAATGGCCTACTCCTGCTTCTATTTCTTATGTTCTTATGTTCTTACAACCAATTAAGTACTTTTGAAGTGTAGTCACTGCTGTAATGTAGGAAGCGCGGCAGCCAATTTTGCGCACAGCAAGTTCCCACAAACATTAAAGTGATAATGACCAGATAATTTGTTTTAGTGGTATTGCTTGAGGGATAGCTATTGGCCAGGGCACTGGGAAAGTGCATGAAAGAAATTGTATTCGCTACTCTTGTCTTATGGCAACAATAGCAGAGGTAGGCATTAAAACTGAGTGTTAGAGGGCTAGGCTGAAACACGCAGACCTTTTCCTTTCCTGAATTTAGTCCCTGTTTTCCATTTAAAAATAAAATGGAATTGCTAATAATGTTTTTTCCTTGAAAAAAGCTGTTTCTTAAGCTTCTGGTAAGACCTCCTTAATGAGTTTTCAGACTACGGTGCAGCAGTTTCACACTGGGGAAAATTAAAACAACTATGTAGTAATTAGCTCACCCACTCAGCTGGAGTCAATTCAATGACTAAGCTAAACACTTTCAACGTGGATTTTGAAGCATTTATTATGATGACAGATTCAGGGCTGCAGATGGTGGCAGGCAGCTATTCAGGAGTGCAGGTCCCACCAAAGACGACGCACCCACCTCACCAACTACCATCCAATTTTTATGTGGCACTGGGCACCAGCAATATCAGCAGCTGAACTCTGCTGGACTCCCAGGCACTAGCAAAATGAGCAGTAAACTGCTGTAAAGAACCAATGCACTGCTAAGCTGCATATGGCAATCTCTCTCAAGGGAAGTCAAGGATCTCAAGGTTTAAATGTTTAAAATCATGACAAGTACAAAGAAGGGAAGAACTAACCAACAAATGAAATGTAACTTTCAATAGAACCTGTGCAATTTTTCAAAACTAGAATTGTGGTTCACTTCTTTGTTTTTGGTTTTCAAAACCCAGAGGTTACACGCAGAAGAGAAAATGCTTTGATTATAATTTCATGGATCTATAGATCAGTCTTTAAAAAGTTGCAAATAGCCATGACAGTGAACTGAGCTGTATAAATTCACTGGTAGCTTAACTTCTGTAGTTTTTAGCTCTCCAGAGGCAGATTAACATTCTTGCCCATTACTTGATTAGTTCAGTGTCTGTTAAACCACTTGAGAGGCACGACAGGAGCATTATAACAGGAGAGTTCTGATTAGCTAAATTTCTGCTGGTAGGGATAATTTAATCCAATAGAACTAATTCATTTGGCTGAAACTGAAGTAATCAAGTATTTATTTTCATTGCTGTTAAAAGAAACAAACAATGGCATGATTAACACCTCAGCTTCTAGGAGCATCTCCCACCGAGTATTGCGGGTAAACCTTGTGAAGAACTAGCACGTTATCAACAGGAAGACTGGGAGCGAGATCAATTGTGAAAGAAGATGTGTGGAGTTCAGTAAGAAATCTCCTGTTTCAGCCCACAGATTAATGGCCCGATCAAGAACAGCAGGAAAATTAATTTCTCTCACCTGATATAAAAATAAATGTGTTTGAGCGCTGTATGCTGAGAGTTTTGTCCTCATCACCTTGTATCATCACAAACAACATAAAATATAAAAAATGGGCACTTACCTGAGAACCCAGCAACTCCCACCTTCTCAGCTCAGCTCATGTTCTCATTCGTCTTATGTGCATGTGCAAACCCATTATTTCCATTAGAACACATTACGCTTCTGAGTCAGTTCCAGTGAATCATGCTGCAATTCAGTCTTGAAATGCATCTGCTGCAAGAGTTATTTAGTTGAAGCAGTGTGTAGACTGAAGACGCCAATGTGTGTCAGCCACATTTCCATCTGAGAACTGGAATATGATTGTTTGCATTGAATTTTGTTTAATTTCTATGTTGCTGATAAGTTCCCTAAAACCTTTTATCTGTCTGTTAATGAGAGGATGTGTCTTCATGTTTAGCTGTGCATTTAAACAGATATTTAAAGATAGACCTGGCTTTGTAGAGTTTTTTTTAAACAAATAAAGAGAGATAATAAGAAAGTTTTATTCAGTTATATGTGTTTTTGGCTTGGATTCTAACCACAATTACATCACAAGCTGCTCCAGAGTTGAATCTAATGTTGAAGTCATCATTGGTATCTATATATATAAAAGAGTTTGTCTGTCTGTCTGTTTGTCTGTCTGTCTGTCTGTTTGTCTGTCTTTCTGTCCGGCTATACAATCAAAAGTGATAGAGCGTACCTATACATATGTTATATCAAAAGAAAGCTTATCATTAGGGGAGTCTAATAGGCATATTTACTTTTTGGTCAGACCAAAATTGTTCTGACAGTATACAAAAAAGATTTTAAAAACGGCAAAATTCCACTCATTAGCATTGAGTGACGTGATGGTTGACCAATCGGTGCATCACGGGGGGGGGGTTCATTGTGTGTGTGGGCGGGCCTAATCCTTCTGAGCTGAGGTGAGTGGCTGCCATCTTGATTCCTAACTATTGATTTCTTTTTCCCACTTTCTGTGTGTTTATTTTGAAATATAGATTTCCAACAAAAAAAAGTTGCTTTTAAAACAAAAAAAAATCCTATTGCAAAGGGGACTCGGGCTTTCCCCCCCTCAGCAGTGGATGAGCTGCCTGCAGGCCTCAGGCCTCGAAGCCTCGGCCTCTCCTCGCCAGCCACGCCCGAGCTAGGCACCGTCCGTCCCGCTGGGCCCGATTCCAAACCAGCGGCCCGCGATCGCCACCATCTTGGTAAAGGCTGGTGCGGTGGGAATGAGCCGAGCGTTGCCATCACCACCATCTTGGTAAAGGCTGGCGGGGCGGGAGACAGCGAGCGCATGAACATCGGCGGCGGCCCTGAGTGGGACCTGAGAGTCGGGCCGGGCCTCACGCGCTAGGCCGCGCACCGGCCGGCCCTGAGACGCTGATCCGCACACGGGGGCTTCGGCTCACCGTGTCTGGGCTCAGAGGAAAGGGAGAGAGAGAGGGGGAAGGAGGGAGAGAAAGAGGGGGAGGGAGGGAGAGAGAGGAAATCAGGCAGAGACAGGGGGAGGGAGAGGACAGGGGAAAGGAGAGGAGAGGGGGAGGGAGAGGAGAGGAGGAGGGGGAGGAGAGGGGGAGCGAGACGAGAGGGGGAGGGAGGGAGAGGAGAGGGGGAGGGAGGGGGAGGAGAGGGGGAGGGAGGGAGGGAGAGGACAGGGGGAGGGAGGGGGAGGAGAGGGGGAGGGAGGGAGAGGAGAGGGGCAGGGAGGGAGAGGACAGGGACAGGGAGGGAGAGAGAGTAAAGCAGGGAGAGACAGGGGGAGGGAGAGAGAGCGGGTGAGGGAGGGAAAGAGTGAGGGGGTGGGAGAGGGATGGAGAGCTCGCCTTCTTCCTTCCTTCCTTCCTTCGCAGGGGTCCATTGGGCCAGGCCTGACGTGCTCCTTCCTCCCCTCTCTCTCCAGGCTAATCCCGAACTAAATCCAGCAGTCTCTCTCTCTCTCTTCCCCCATCTCTCTCTTCTCCCCCGTCTCTCTCTCTCTCTCTCCCTCCCCCTCTCTCTTTCCCTCTCTCTCCCCCCATTCTCTCTCTCGCTCTCTTCCCCCCAGTCGCTCTCTCCCCCCCAGTCTCTCTCTCCTCCCCCAATCTCTCTCTCTCTCTCTTCCCCCCAATCACTCTCTACCCCCCCTTCCCCCCATTCGCTCTCTCCCCCCCAGTCTCTCTCTTCTCCCCCCAGTCTCTATCTCTCTCTCTTCCAACAACAACATGCCCTCAAAAAACCCTCGGCACCGCCGGGCACTCCAGCTAGTGTGGTATAAAAGCTCAGCTCAAATTTTATTATTATTTATTATTGGTGATGGTAAATTCAATTTTAAATTGTTAGGTCCTAGTATAATGCCTGATGAATCCAATAGAATGTTAGGATAAGACAATGCTGAAGCACCATGATGAATATTCAGTCTGGACTCTGCTCCAAACTCTCCTGTTGCTGGCCCCCAATGATAGGAGAATAGGACCCTGCAGACTTTCCAGCACACGGAGAGGCAGAATCCATAACTCAAAACTCTATTCTATTAACCATGATTCAACATCAGCTTAATTAGAAAACAATCTACTAATCCATAACTCAATGCTAATCTGATAATCACATTTGTTTAGGGAACATCAATCAGATTTTTAAAATTTAAAAAAAATTCTGGATATTAAAATGAGAAATTAAGCTTTTATTTTACACCTTTCACAGCAGTTTCTAGGAATATATAATGGGGCAGAGCAGTTGTAAAGCAGACATTGATATCTTGAAGAATTGTATTTCAATAAACCAATTTTATTTTTTTTATCTTACAATCTTTGCAAACTTGGCAACAGAATGATTTGCCCTGTGTTGGTGACTCTCCAGAGTCAGGTTAGTTTCCTGTTACATTAATGTATTTATTGACAATTGGATGTCTTACATTATATTATTTATATATATATATGGCTACCATTCAACTACAAGTACCAGTCTATGTAGTGCAACGTGCACCTGGCAGACCCAGGTTGCACTGTAGCTACATTGAATTCAGTGATAAAGGAGCTCTGTGCATGGATACGTGGATCAACTCACAGAACTCCATTCCCCTGGTCGGGTTACTTTTGGGGCGGAGTGTTATTTCTCTCTAAGGAAAAAACTTCTTGAGGTGGCACATCAAACCACACATTCCATTTGGTTCCCCATCCAAAAATGCCGCTAAAGTTGAGGCAGCTCCATAAAGTATTCACCCAGAATTTCCTGGAAACTTGTGTTATTTGAATTGTGTATCTATGGCATTGGGTTTGTTTTCCAATTTGTGAAGTCCCAGGAAATTAGAACATAACATATAATAGATAAACATGCTTAAACACTGTAACCAAACAACCAATGATCAAGTCAATTGGATAAAACTTGGTTAAAGGGTGAATGATTGTCATTGGTTCTACCGGACTGTCTGGCTCTAAGGGGTGAAAATGGGTGCCTTTGCGCCTCCCGTTAGTGCCCCCGGGGTTGCTAACAAGACGCAAATGGCTTTGCAACCGGGCGCGGCGCTGACATTGACTCCTGCCATATTCGACGGGGGTTTTACGGCGGCGCTACGGCATTGCACCCCAATCTCCTTCGCCCGGAGATCTTGACATCATCGCAGTGCGCATCGCCCCGGTAGCGCCCCCTAGACCCAAATTTGACTTCCACCCCCTGCAGCAGTGCTGGTCGAAAACACCGACAGCTGCAGGAGGCGTGTATCAGGTGGCCGGCCGCTTCAGGGGCGATGATTAAGGGAGAGGTGGCCGAAGTGAGTAAAAAAAAACTTACTTTTCTTGTTCAAGTTTTATTTGCGGGTTCCTGCCCACAATTGATCAGCCAGACACTCTGCTTGAGTGCCGGGCTGATCGCGCAGGATCGCGGCTGCCTTGGTGGTCCAGGTAGATCATTTTTCTATTGCGGAGCCTGCAGCGATGGCCCTTCCCTTTAAGGGAGGGAAGGAGCCTTTGAACGCAGCAGCGCTGCATGGCCCAGTGTGCAGTGCTGCTGAAGTCTCCATCCCGCCTGCTGCCGATTATGCTCCAAGAAGGAAGTAGAGCGCTTGAATTAGCGGTCCACTTCCTACCTGGAGCGCAAAACCGAATTTTTTAAAAGTTTAGAAACCTTAGCGCCTGGCGCTAATTTTCTCGGGGGAAAAGTTCTGTTGGTTAGCACCTCCCGTTAGCACCTCCGAGAGGCACTAATGGGGCACTAGGAATTAACGCCTGAGCACGGCGATTTTAGCGCCGCTCATGAAATTGACCAGTCATTTTGCGATGGCACTAAACACCTCCACCACAATCTCCTGTGCCCGCAGATTATGACGTCAGTCGAGCATGCAACGCTGCAGTAGCGCTCCGGACCGAATATTGAGTCACGCCCCCGTCTTAGCGCCTGCCGCTAGGAACAACAGGTAGAGGTTTCAAGTCAGGAAGGGGCTAGGGAAGCGCTATTTAAAGGCGGGCGCTTGCTGCCTTTTCGTGTCAGCAAAATTTTTGGTACACGCAGCTTGAGAGGGAAAGAGACGTCTGGAGAGATTTAATACTGTCCTAAGGCGTTTTTACCCTCAGCACCAGTTTTGAGGTTGCTAAGCGCAAGCTCTTTCCCTGGGCCTATCCATTAGTGCTTCCAACACAATTGCTTTTGAGATCTCTCCAGGCCGAGATTCGAGGCTGCAATGAGCAGGGAGTGGCTGGCCAGCAAGATGACTACCCCCCTTTAAGAACTGGACGGTGCCAGTCTGTCTGGCTTCCATGGTAACTGGCATCGCCTGAGCTTCGGTAGCGCACTGAGGTAATGCCTCAGTCCCCGACATTAGCACCTTGAGAGAGGTGTGTAGCGCCTGATTTAGCGCTCAAATCACCTCCAGGGGCGATAGAAGCGAATTTTGCTGTCATAGGCAATAATTGGTGCCAGGCGCATAACTTTGCGCCCGGCTGATATTAGCGGCCCAAAATGGGCAATACCCAATTTTTCCCCCCTTAACTTTTAAAAGTTAGCGCCCCAAATGGGCTATAATGAATTTCTCCCCCTTAGACTCCTGTTAAGAGTCATCTGTATTTCAGTACTTGTGCATGTAACCAATTAATACATTTATTTAACTTTTTTGATATAAGAACAGGCAACTAGTTTCTTGCGCCTCCTCTCCCCACCATGATTCATTCAATCTCTACTTGCAATGTTTTTCCATCTTAAGAGTTTACATTTACATGTTTTACAGAAGATATTTCTAAGTTCAAGTGAAATATAAATATAAAATAACTATAAATCAGAAAATTAATTTTTGTTTTCCATACATACGCTCCTTTGCTGTGGTCTGCTTTATTTATGACTACCTAAAAGATACACCAAAGATTTAAAAGCTGAAGAAAGCATGGCCATAATAGATTTGAAAGCAGCGTTGTTCCATTCAGAGCAATGAAATAAATCAGAGTACCTTTGTTTAAAAACGGACTTGCTTGAATAGAGAACAGTATTACATTTTAGAAAACGTCAACAACATTATCTGATATGACCGCAGTGACACTTTTGACATTGAAATGAAGACCTTGTGTGGATTATTTTTCTTTGTTATCTTTGGCATACATATATTTGTGGAAAATGGTAAATCCTGAATCAATGCAAAGTTTCTTTTATCGAAAACTACATGTATGGCACAATGAGATCAAGTGCTATTAGTAAAACACTTAGCAGCCTTGCTCATAGCAATGAATCTTTTATCCACTCACAATAGTCCATGTTTATGATGTGCAACCTCATCATTAGGAACCTGAGCATGCCGCCATTATGTTTCATTGCCAACCATGACTGTCAGTTAATGATATGAACCAAAGATTTGTTTTCAGCTGAACAGAAGATGCCATGGGATCTTTTTGAACTTGACATCTTCTGAACTTAACAAATTAACTGGGGGCAATTTTAGGCAGCGCATTCAGGCGCTAAAGATCCTCCGAGGATGCCAAGATGGGCTCTTGAGCTGAAACGTCGGTTTATCCCTTGTTTAGCGCAAGACTCCATCTTGATAAAGGAGTTGAAGCCTGCGCTAAGAACGTCCGCCGGAGGCTCGTTAAGGGACTGATTACCAGTTAAAATACCTGCTAGCACTCATTAAAGAGGTTGCATGGCATTTTGGTGGCTAGTGCTTGTCCTAACACTCTCTTCTAACAGCGACCAATGTTTGGGAGTTAACACGGCGTTGATGTCGATTTCAAGCACTACTTAAAGGGATACTCACCATTTCATGTTCACTTGCTGCTGGAGCTGTGAAGCGGACCTCTGAAACACATCGGGAGACTTTCTGGGACACTTTGTCAAGACTTCACCAAGACTTGAACAACATTTATTATGCAAATTCTCTGAGGACTTCACCTAAAAAGAGTAAGTGCTGTGCTACTCCACCTTATAGGAGTCACAAGGAGAAAGGCAGTGCTTGGACATGGGCATCTTGCTAGGGGCTCCCCTTGGTCTAGAAAAGGAATGGGAGGAGGACATGAGGCCAGACAGTGCAGTACCAGCTGCCAAGGAGAGAGGGACAGAGGGGAGAGGTGGCACCTTTCCCCCCACTGCAGGTACAGGACATCCCTCCTCCTCTTGACCTCCTCCACAGGACACAGGGCATTAACACCCGACCACATTGCAGCTCAGGAGGCCAGGGATGGTCTCACCATGGCCAGATTTACTTCACTTGATGCTGTACACCCTGGCTGCCACATGATGTGCCAGGTTGACACCACCCCACACCAACACCATAAAGCATCTCTACAATGCCCAAAGCCATTCCTTTCACACGCATCAGCATTGCAGGGGTTACCGTTATGTCTTACCGTTCAATGCAACTCACTAAGCCACTTCCAAAGGTGCACACAGATCTGTCCAAGAATGCAATGTGTTGAAAATAAAGGTTTCAATGTTTGACACCACATTAACAGAAATTTTACATGAACATTAGATAAAACACCCAAGTGCCTACCCTTATGTGATGTTAATTGACATGATTGCACTAGGATGACTGTGAGCATGAAGGGCGGCTAGTGAGATGGGGTGTGATAATATAGATAGAGAGGGATGGGTGAAAGTTCAAGGTAAGTTGGTGTGAGTAAGAATGTGCAGGAGTAGGGTAGGGAAGGCAGAGCAATGGGGATGTGATGAGAAGCACTGCAGGATGAGGTTGAGTGTAGCTTTGTATTAACATTTCATGATCTACTGAGATCATTGAAACATTTGCGGTGCTGCACCCAGGTTCTCCTGACCATATCCCTGCTTCTGCCCTCCTCTGCAATGTGCTGTGTTGATCTCCTGGGGAGGTCTCTTCCATCCATGGGAAGAGAAGAAGACCTTCCTGCGTGATCTGACTCCCTCCATAAGCATATGGAGGGAGTCTTGGGAGAGCCGGGGTGCAGCCCTGTGCCTTTGTACACTCAATGTCAGTGAATGCAGCACTTCAATGTTGTAGAACACTGACAGCACAAATGCCAAAATAAATTTGGACATGGTCCCTTTAAGGAAACCAGCTGAATATGCATCATCAAATTACGTCACCAGATCCGCTTCCTCTAATTGGCCGGGAAATGCTCTGGTCGGGCTAAGCAAGCCCAATCAGAGAAATTCATTTCACAGAGCGGGATGGACCCGCCACTGATGTCGCCTGCCACTGACCCGCCGAGGTGAGTAAAATCCCAGCCTGAGTCACGCAAGTCCTTGGCCTAGAAATTGGAACTTACAGCGCTGGCCGTTAAACACAGTTTTGAAGACAAAGTGGCAGCTGCCTCACTTCCGCCCACTTCCGCCGCGGAACGCAGTGAGTGCTTTATTGGGCAGGTCGGCAGCGTTGATCAAGATGAAGAGCATGTCGTCAATCGGCGTGCAACGCCAAATTGATGCACGCTGAGTGATTTTAGACGTCGATGCTCCTTTTACGCCCCTCTCCAAAGCATGCCCGTGCGTGCAACTGATTCCAATACGTTGACCCGGGAGAAAGCGATGGAGATCTATAGATCTCCGCCAAAATCTTCAATAAGTATGCAGAGTGTGTCCAGTCCAGTGAGATGGCTTATGATCATTGCTGCAGAAGCACATTAGCAGATTGACTGCCTGTTCTATACACGTTACATTGCAGCACTCAACCAGAACAGGTCAGTGAGTTCTGGTGTGTAATGTGTACAGAACAGCATATGGTTACAAACAGTCTGGGGGACTTGTACTGCCTCTAAAGGCCTGATCCATTACTGTCGGTCATTTGTACAACACAAGATGTACACTTGTACACCAGATTTTCAAATCTTACTAAAAAGTGCTTGCAGTTGAGTCAGTAAACTGGAAATGAAATGATATTTGGGCTTTGTTAATGTTTACTGTTAATGTTATAAATGTCTGTATTGAATATGCATCCTATTCCTCTGAAGTAACAGATGTGTTTATTACAGTTTCAATTAAAGGAGACCTAACTACTTTTTCCTGTTTCTGAAATAATTTGTACATCTGCTTTTACTCGTATCGCTATTCAGGTGTTCAGGTTATCCAGTAAACTTTTCACATCTCTTGGTCTATTCAGGGCGGAATCTTGGATCACCTATGCCGGCTCTGACATCCAGTACTACAAAAAAAATCCCGCAATTCCAGTACACCATTGCCCTTTCAAAATGCTTATCCGGGTACTTTCTAGAGAGATATACTTCTAAAAAGACTTACTGTGAAAAGCCTCTGTAATAACAAAGCTTATTCATTATGTATGTATATTAAAATAATAGATTGCTTTTATTTGTATTCTAGGGAGTAGAATCAGAAATATTGGCTGCATTCTTTAAAATATGACAGATTAGTGTATTTTTAGGCTTTGATTTATCTTGCATACTCCCTCTGTCAACCTACAAAACAAACGGAAACATTGCACTTCACTGTAATAAATCGCGATTTCCTGATAACGCCGCACAGATAGATTAGACCCGACCTTCGGCCTCCTGCTGATCTTACCGCCTGAAAGAGTGCGTTGCATGGGAGGTTCTGCACTGCGCTCATTTAAATCAGCAGATAGCACAAAAATAATGGTGCTATCTGCGCTCTTTACAGGCAGCCGTTAACCTTGGCCTGTGGTGGCACTGCCCATTTTTGGGCTCAATCGAATTTTTAAGCCCTTGTAACTTGTTGGCCTAGAAATTGGGTTTTGGCTTAGCCAGGGCTTTAGCGCCGGAAATTAGTGCCGGCGCTAAGTCCCCTGCGCGCGCCAAAAATTCAGTGGCGCCGCGCCCAAACGGCTGCCGGCGCTACTGAAGGGTCTTAGCGCCTGGAAAAGGGCGCTAACTGCCGTTTCACGCCACAATTCCGGCGCTGCGGCACCCGATGCGGTGCGGCAGGCTGGGGAAGTGCAGGCCTCCTCCTTCCGTTAAGGAGGAGCTGCCTGCACCCGGCCGCGGCCCGCGCAAATCTGCTTAAAAATGAGCCCGGCACCTCGGACAAGTGCCGGGCTTGCATCTGTTCCGGGGGGGGGGGAGAGAAGTCCGGGGAGGGAGCTGCGGGCAGGCGGCCGGCGGGAAAGCGGCCGGCCGCCGCGGGGCCTTTAATGCGCCGGTGCTAACTGCAGTAAGGCACCTCTGACAAAACGCTGGTTGCGGCTGCCACGGGCGAGGCGGCCGCAACTCAATTTCGGAGTTCGGGCGGGTTACCACGGCAACCGGGACGCTGCGCACACCGATGACGTCATCGGTGCCGGCGCAGCGCTACCGGAGCAACGCCGATTTAGGGCCCCAGGGAATTTCACTACTGGCCATAACTCCGGCGCAAGGCCCTCTAGCGCCTCAAATGAGGCGCTAAGGCTACTGAATTTTCAGCCGGTTATCTTTATCAGAGATTTTGGAGCTTACTTACCTCCTCACCAATACTCTTCTATGATCATTTGAATTTTTTTACCTCAATTATCTCCCCTGCTGAGTTCTGCTTCCACGAAAATTTGCCCAAGTGACTATGATTTATGTGTGAGTCTTGACAAAGTATATTGGCAGCCGATTCAACCACAGGTGGAATTAGAGCCATGCCCATCCCATCCAATATGTACAACTACACTCTTCCAACACTAGTTGCTGGATTATGATTGAGAACAGGCCAAATGTTTCCTTGTTAACCCAAAGGTTTCTAGGCAATTATGAAATTGGACAACTTAATACAGATGGGGATCAAACCTATGACCTGTCTGGTCTGCATAGCTTAGCTTAACTACACTCTGGATGAATTCACTCAGTCATTGGAAGAGCTAGTGTAGACATTTCAGAGTGTGTACTATTGGCTGAAAATTCAGTAGCCTTAGCGCCTCATTTGAGGCGCTAGAGGGCCTTGCGCCGGAGTTATGGCCAGTAGTGAAATTCCCTGGGGCCCTAAATCGGCGTTGCTCCGGTAGCGCTGCGCCGGCACCGATGACGTCATCGGTGTGCGCAGCGTCCCGGTTGCCGTGGTAACCCGCCCGAACTCCGAAATTGAGTTGCGGCCGCCTCGCCCGTGGCAGCCGCAACCAGCGTTTTGTCAGAGGTGCCTTACTGCAGTTAGCGCCGGCGCATTAAAGGCCCCGCGGCGGCCGGCCGCTTTCCCGCCGGCCGCCTGCCCGCAGCTCCCTCCCCGGACTTCTCTCCCCCCCCCCCCCCGGAACAGATGCAAGCCCGGCACTTGTCCGAGGTGCCGGGCTCATTTTTAAGCAGATTTGCGCGGGCCGCGGCCGGGAGCAGGCAGCTCCTCCTTAACGGAAGGAGGAGGCCTGCACTTCCCCAGCCTGCCGCACCGCATCGGGTGCCGCAGCGCCGGAATTGCGGCGCGAAACGGCAGTTAGCGCCCTTTTCCAGGCGCTAAGACCCTTCAGTAGCGCCGGCAGCCGTTTGGGCGCGGCGCCACTGAATTTTTGGCGCGCGCAGGGGACTTAGCGCCGGCACTAATTTCCGGCGCTAAAGCCCTGGCTAAGCCAAAACCCAATTTCTAGGCCATCACCTCTGCCAACAGAAATTGTAACAGACTGACCGAATGTAGGACCCACATTCACAACAAGCTTCACTCTGGTTTGTTGGCTTCGAAAGTGGAGGATTGCTCCTTGACAAAGAAGTGAAAGCTCCCCAGGCACGTTCTGCAGACACTATACAACATGGTAAGCCTGTTCATCAGCTAAGGGAGGCTGGTAGGTGGTAATCAGCAGAGGGTTTCCCTGTTTGACCTGATACCACGAGACTTCATGGGATCTGTAACATTTGCATATTGAATTATCATTGACCCGCAGGCATCTGTAAGGAATACCTATTATATTCACATGTGATCGCATGCTGAGTTGTCATTGGCCTGCAGGCATCTGTAAGGAGTCCTAACTCCATCTTGTCCCCACTGTGCTGTATGATTGAGATCACAGACCTGATGCTTCAATAAAGAGTTAATCTGTAATACTCCGTTGTCCTGCAATTTATTAGTTTTGCACAAAGTGTGCAAAACAAGACATGGTGTCAGAACAGGGATTTGAAATGGACATCGTTGGAGCTCCCTTACCTCGAATGAATTGGGAATCTTTGAACTTACATAGAGAATGGCCCAAGTTAAAGCAACACGTGCAGTTGATATTCTCGGGTCCGTTGAAAAGCAAAGGGGAGGAAGAAAGATGCAGCTATATACGCCTGTGGATCGGAGAAAAAGCGAGAGACATTTTTAACACATGATCTCTCACCGCGGATGAAGCAAAGGTACTGAAATGCTATTTTGACCGTTTTGAATCATATGTGATGCCCAAGACAAATACGATATTCGCTAGGTACAAGTTTCAGGAGAAAGTACAAGGAGCTAGTGAGTCGTTTGAATAGTTTGTGACTGAGTTAAAACTGCTCGTAAAAGACCATGGGCTAGATTTTCAGTATAGGCAGTTTTGGGGCGCTAACCTTAGCGCCCGCCCGAAGTTAGCGCCCGCCCCAAAGTAGCGCCCCATTGCCGGAAATTCAGTGGCTTCGCCCTAAGAGGTTGGTGGAGCGCTAAAAGAGGCGTTCCACTACTATCTTTAGGCGCTAAGCCGGCGGTGCAGAGCGCAGCGCCCGAGCTCGGGCGCAGCGCACGGCAGACACTCTGGTGCCAGTGAGCTCTTAAAGGGGAAGGGTGCATGTGTTTTTTTCGGAGGAGGAGGTGGTGGTGGTGGTGGTGGTGGTGGTGGTGGTGGTGGTGGTGGTGGTGTTGGTGGTGGTGGTGGTGGTGAACATAAATACACCGTTCACAACAACACACTGGATCCTTCCACACAACACATGCAGACTGCCGTTTATAGTGCAGGAGGAGTGCCCTTTAATTTGCGCTCCCCAGGATGTGTAGCGTTCCATTTTACAAACGCTCTGGACGCCAGCCGCAGAATGGGGCGGTCCGACTGAAGTTTGGATTCGGGGCGGCCAAAGGGCGTTGCACGAGGATGTGACGTCATTTTCTGCGCGCGCATCCGGGCGGCCGCTAAACTTTGCGCCGGCGCTAACGGGCAACTTAATTTGGGGCGGGGCGCAAACTGCGCTGCGCCCGGGCGCTACACGTATAGTGCCCGAAAATCACTTCTCTTAAGGCGCTAACTGCTGGCGCAAGCAACTGAAAATCTAGCCCTATGAATATGCAGAAGATAAAGATGAGATGGTCAGAGACCGCATCATGTTTGGAATACATTCAGCTAAAGTGAGAGAGAAACTTTTGAATGTTGGGTCTGGGCTAAAGCTGGACAAAGCTATGGACATAGCTAGATCGCACAAGATAGCCCAAGCACAGTTGAAAACCATAACCGGCGCCACGAGCAGCTCATGTGAACAGACAATGCACGCAGTTAATAGAAACACACCAAAGAACACCGCCCAGAGAGCGTGTTTCAGAGTTCTAAAAATGAGCGACACAGACATAAAACACTTCAAAAACTGTGGATATTGTGGAAACAAGATGCATGGAGAAAAGGAGCATTGCCCTGCCAAAGGAAGGCAATGAGCTAAATGTGGTAAATGGAACCACTTTGCTAAAATTTGCAAGACTGTTTTTTGAAAAGCAGTACACACAGTGGGTGACAGCCAAGTGCCAGATAGAGAGCCAAATGCAGAGGAACTGTTTATTTATTCTGTGTCACAGAAAAAACAGATTTCAGAGACTGAGCAAGCCTTTGCCGATATTGAGATAGGAAAACAGGGCACAGAGCTTAGGTTTAAACTAGACGCTGGAGCTCAGGTTAATGTAATTCCTCTGAGTGAGTATCACAGCTTGAAGGATGAGTGTGAGCTACAGCCCACCTCATGCAGACTGACCAGCTATGGGGGTGAGCAGCTCATTGTAAAATGCACATGCGTGATGAAATGCAAGTACAAAGAAAGCAACATGATGTTGGACTTTTACTTTGTTGACACTCGCGCACCTCCAGTGCTAGGTCTAAAGGCATGTTTAGACATGGACCTCGTCAAGCTAGTGCTATCATTGAAAGCCCCAGTTGAGAAGCAGACAGTCATGGAGGAGATTGCTGACGTTTTCAAAGGAATCGGACTATTCCCAGGTGAATGCACTATTCACCTTGACCCAGCAGCAACCCCTGTGGTTTGCCCACCGAGAAAGATACCACTTGCTCTACGTAGTCGCCTGAAGGAGGAGCTGCAGAGCATGGAGAATACAGAAATCATCGTCCGGGAAACAGAACCAACAGAGTGGGTCAATGCGTTAGTAATGGTTGAGAAACCACGTACAGGTAAGCTCAGAGTCTGTCTCGACCCCAGAGATTTGAACAAGGCTATCAAACGTCCTCACTACCCTCTACCAATGCTAGATGACATCACACCCAAGCTAGTGGGAGCACGTTACTTCAGTGTAATGGACGCACGATCAGGATACTGGACTATCAAGCTCATGGAAGAGTCATCTAAGCTAACAACGTTCAACACACCATTTGGACGCTACCGATTTCTGTGTTTACCATTTGGTCTTATCTCAGCTCAGGATGAATTCCAGCGGAAGATCGACAAAACCTATGAAGGCCTCGATGGAGTAGTCGCAATCATAGATGACATCCTCATCTATGGCAGGAATAGAGAGGAACATGACAGGAACCTCCCCCGTGTGATGCTACAAAGATCACGGGAGAAAGGTATCCAGCTCAACCCCGAGAAAAGCATAATCGGATCCACCGAGATCAGTTATTTCGGGCATCGCCTCTCAACTGATGGCATTAAGCCAGTTCCAGAGAAAATCGCCGCCATCAAGAAGATGGAGCCGCCAAAGAACCGCGCAGAGCTAGAGACAGTACTAGGTATGGTTAACTACTTAGCCAAGTTTGCTCCGAGCCTCTCCGAAATCAACGCACCCATGCATCAGTTGCTCAAACAATCCAATGAGTTCCTGTGGGACAAATAACATGACACAGCATTTCAGAAAATGAAAGACCTAATCACCAGAGAACCAGGACCAGTTCTTGCCTACTTTGACCCCAACAAAGAGCTCAGACTACACGTGGACACGTCAAAGTACGGATTAGGCGCAGTATTACTACAAGAAGGAAAGCCCATCGGCTACGCTTCCAGATCTCTCACAGACAGTGAAATTAACTATGCTCAAATCGAGAAAGAGCTATATGCAATTCTGTATGTTGTAAGCGTTTCCACCAGTACGTCTATGGCCGACAAGTCATTGTGGAATCCGACCACAACCCCTCGAGTCAATCATGAGGAAACCACTAGCCGCAGTCCCACCAAGGCTACAGAGAATGACCCTTCAGCTACAGAAGTATGACTTCACAATCATTCACCGTCCAGGCAAAGATATTCCTGTCGCAGACATGCTCTCCAGAAAGTCTCTTAGCTACCAGGACAGCAGCCTCAGTGAAGGCATGGATGTGCAGGTGCACATGGTGTACAACAGCTTACCTGTGAGTGATTCAAAACTGAAGGAGATCCGAGCAGGAACAGAGAAAGATGCACAACTCACACTGCTGAGCAAAGTCATACATGAAGGATGGCCTGAGGAAAGGAGGAAATGCCCTCAGAGCATATCTGAATTCTGGGACCACAGAGACAAACTGTCACAAATCAACAGAATCATCTTCAAAGGGGAGAAAATCATCATTCCTACCAATTTCAGAGAAGAGATGTTGACAAAATTCATGCTGGAGATATGAGCATGGAAAGATGCAAACAAAGAGCACGTGACATTATGTTTTGGCCTGGAATGTGCAAACACATTGAGGACATTGTCGGAAAATGTTCCATTTGTCTAGAACGCCGCCCATCAAATGTCAAAGAGCCCATGATACCCCACCGTATCCCAGACAGGCCCTGGCAGGTCGCGGCAACGGATCTGTTCACATGGAACAACGAGGACTACATAGTGACTGTTGATTACTACAGCAGATTTTTTGAATTGGACAAGCTTCACAGCACCACATCTGCAGCTGTGTTCCACAAGCTAAAGCCAGCCTTTGCCAGGCATGGCATGGTAGAGACTTTAGTCTCAGACAATGGCCCCCAATACAAATCAAAAGAGTTAGAGTCGTTTGCCAAGGCATGGGATTTCACACATGTCACATCAAGCCCATATTACCCTCAAAGTAATGGCCTTGCTGAAAAAACTGTCCAGATTGCAAAAACACTCATGGGCAAAGCCAAAGCAGACAAAAGAGACCCCTACATCAGTCTCCTTGCGTACCGCAACACTCCAGTTGACAACTTCAAGTCACCAGCACAGCTGTTGATGAGCCGCAGACATTGCTCAATCCTTCCAAACACCAACCAGCAGCTGCAGCCAGAGGTCATCAGCTGCAAGCAAGTGCATGCAAAACATGTACAGAGACAGCAACACCAAAAGAGATACTATGACAGGTCAGCTAGACTACTGCCACCACTGCACAATGGAAAATCTGTCAGAATCCAGGAGCATGACTGCTGGAAGCCAGCAGTCGTCATCCAGCCAGCTGACACTGATCGATCGTATCACGTCCGCACCCTAGAAGGACAGGTGTACCGCCGCAATCACAGGCACCTCCTGAACACCAAGGAACAACACCGTCATTCCGACGAGAGGATCAGTTCAACAGAGTGTGATGAACAGAGCAATACACAAAACACATCATACTTACCTGAACCTAAACCTGAGCCGGAATTGTTGACCGATTCGGGAGCATGCTCAGTTCCATACCACACAAGGTCGGGACGAGAGGTCAAGCCTAGAGTTTTCCTTGACTTGTGAACTGTCAAAAGGTGTAGGCGGATTGCTGCCCTAAAAAAAACTGTACATCGTTATTGAAACGTTGAGATGTTTTCAGTGCTAGTTAAATGGTGAGGTTACTTATATGTTTATGCTACCGAGAACATTATGTAGAAGAGAGGTTTAAAAGTAACGCATAACATTTTTCTTTTAAAAGAAAGGGGATGTAACATTTTCATATTGAATTATCATTGGCCCGCAGGCATCTGTAAGGAATACCTATTATATTCACATGTGATCACATGCTGAGTTGTCATTGGCCTGCAGGCATCTGTAAGGAGTCCTAACTCCATCTTGTCCCCACTGTACTGTATGATTGAGATCACAAACCTGATGCTTCATAAAAGAGTTTAAACTGTAATACTCCGTTGTCTTGCAATTCATTAGTTTTGTACAATGTGTGCAAAACAAGACAGGGTCCGGAGTTAATGTTGAGGACTCCCAGGGCCACTCCCTCCCGACTGCATACCACTGTGCTGCCAGCCCTGGTGTGTCCTGCCGCTGGTAATGGAGGAGTCTGGGACACTGAAAGGTATGATTATGCGGCTGGTGCTTGACACAGCTCTCCCAATTTTGGCACAAGTCCTCAGAGGTTAGTGAGGGGGTCTTTGCAGGGTTGACTGGGTTGGGTGTACCTTATTATTGTTTTTTGCAGCAAACTGCAGCAACTTTGTTTTAGGTCATTTCAGAGGGCAGTTAAGAGTCAACTACATTGCTGTGGGTCTGGAGTCACGTATAAGAGGCAGAGTTCCTTCCCCAATGGAGATTAGTGAACCAGATGGGTTTTTACAGCAATCCTGTAGTTTCCATTACTAACTTTTTATTCCAGATTTATTTAATTGAATTTAAATTCCACAGCTGTGGTGGGACTCACATCCCTAGATCATTAGTCCAGGTCTATTGGATTACTAGTCCAGTAACATAACCACTGGCTACCGTACCCTTTGGGTAATAGACCTGTATTGTTCCAGCGAAGCTGATCGATAGCAGATCAATCTTGAATGGCTCTTTAGGCAGTTCCGCTCAGCAACACCCAAGCTTTATTTTTACAGCCTAAATAGATTTTAATTTGTTTTTAGAAGAGCATTGTTAATTGTAATTATATGTCATTTTCCTTTCTATTGGTGGAAACAACAGGGCATTTAACATCCTTTACAACCTTTTATAAAGAACCTTTACAATGTTTGTCAGAAAAATACATTTCAGACATTGTTCAAAAATAAAGTTAATTGTTTGAATATATTTTCTAAATGCCCTTGATAAGGAAGAGGTGACAAAATTGATGTCTTCCTTTTTGGTTGCGCTCCAAGGATTTGCGAAGATGAATTCTTTTGTCTGTGATTTACACATGTTTATTTGTTAGTAGATGTCTCGCATTGATCATAGAAGAAAGGCATTACTCAAAGGTACAATCAAACCAAAGCAAACAATAGCAAAACAGAATTACAAAAACACAAAAGTTGCATCTTATATTGTGCTTTTGTTCATGCATAGACACAAAAGAGAAAAACATGTAAGAAGTCTATGGGGGAGAAATTCAGTTGGTTCGTGCCACCCGTTAGGGCCTGGTGGGGGCGCTAATGAAGTAGCACCGGGACGAGGCGAATCCAGCGTCACACGCCAAATTCAGTAGCCCCTTAGCACCACTGCTAATAGTTAGCATTACTCAAAGGTACAATCAAACCAAAGCAAACCAAAGCGTGCAACGCTCACCGAGCGCCCGATCTGCCAAATTGATCATCTGCCTTAGCGCTTCGCCCCGATAACGACAGGGAGAAGAGGCATCAAGCAGGCGGATGGTGGCTCCAGGGGCGCTATTTAAAGGGATCAGTCGCACCTGTCAGGATAGTGCTGTTTCACTTTTTCGTTGTCACTTTGAGTTTGTGCAACAGTTTAATTTAGTCATTTAAAGGTTTTTTACTTTCAGGAGGGTTGTGGCTACTCAAAATTAGTGGTATTTATGCTGACAAGATATAGAAACATAGAAACATAGAAGATAGGAGCAGGAGTAGGCCATTCGGCCCCTCGAGCCTGCTACGCCATTCAATGAGATCATGGTTGATCATCCAAATTCAGTACCCTGCCCCTGCCTTCTCCCCATATCCCTTGATCCCTTTAGCCTTAAGAAATATATCCAACTCCTTCTTGAATATATTTAATGAACTGGCCTCCACCGCCCTGTGTGGCAGAGAATTCCACAGGTTCACCACTCTCTGGGTGAAGAAATTCCTCCTCATTTCAGTCCTAAATGGCTTACCCCTTATCCTTAGACGATGACCCCTGGTTCTGGACTCCCCGGCCATCGGAAACATCCTTCCTGCATCTAGTCTGTCCAGGCCTGACAGAATTTTATAGGTTTCGATGTGAACCCCTCTCAATCTTCTAAACTCCAGTGAGTATAAGCCCATCGACACAATCTCTCCTCATACGTCATTCCTGCCATCCCAGGTATCAGCCTGGTGAATCTTCGCTGCACTCCTTCCATGGCAAGTACGTCCTTCCTCAGATAAGGCGACCAAAACTGCACACAATACTCAAGGTGCTGTCTCACCAAGGCCCTGTACAACTGCAGCAAGACATCCTTGTTCCTGTACTGGAACCCTCTTGCTACGAAGGCCAACATACCATTTGCCTACTTAACCGCCTGCTGCACCTGCATGCTTACCTTCAGTGACTGGTGCACAAGGACACCCAGGTCTCTTTGCACTTCCCCTTCTCCGAATCTATTGCCATTCAAATACTAATCTGCCTTCCTGTTTTTGCTACCAAAGTGGATAACCTCACATTTATCCACATTATAGTGCATTTGCCATGATTTTGCCCAATCACCCAACCTGTCCAAATCGTATTGGAGTTTCACGACATCCTCCTCACAGCATACCCTCCCACCCAGCTTTGTGTTGTCTGCAAATTTGGAGATATTACATCCAATTCTCTCGTCCAGATCATTAATATATATTGTGAACAGCTGGGGTCCTAGCACCGATCCTTACGGTACCCCACTAGTCACTGCCTGCCACTTGGAAAACAACCCGTTTATTCCAATTCTTTGCTTTCTATCCGCCAACCAGTTCTCTATCCAAGTCAATACCTTGCCCCAATCCCAGGTGCCCTAATTTTGCACGCTAATCTCTTATGCGGGACCTTATCGAAAGCCTTCTGAAAGTCCAAATACACCACATCCACTGGTTCTCCCTTACCTATTTTACCAGTTACATCCTCAAAACTGCTACACTTGTTTACAATAATGGGAGCTGTACTGGCAGTCAAAATCGCCCTCCAGGATCTACTGTAGAGAGAGTGGAGGCAGCGAGAAAGACCGGAACATAGAAGATAGGAGCAGGAGTAGGCCTTTCGGCCCCTCGAGCCTGTTCCACCATTTAATGAGATCATGGCTGATCAGCCAAATTCAGTACCCTGTCCCTGTTTTCTCCCCATATCCCTTGATCCCTTTAGCTTTAAGAAATATATCTAACTCCTTCTTGAATATATTTAATGAATTGGCCTCAACGGCCATCTGTGGTAAAGAATTCCACAGGTTCACCACTCTCTGGGTGAAGAAATTCCTCCTCATCTCAGTCCTAAATGGCTTACCACTTATCCTTAAACTGTGACCCCTGGTTCTGGACTCCCCGCCATCGGGAACATCCTTCCTGCATCTAGCCTGTCTAATCCTGTTAGAATTTTATAAGTTTCAATGAGAACCCCTCTCACTCTTCTAAACTCTAGCGAATACAAGCCCAATCGACCCAAACGCTCTTCATACATCATTCCTGCCATCCCAGATATTAGTATGGTGACTCTTCACTGCACTCCCTCCATGGCAAGAACATACTTCCTCATATAAGGTGACCAAAACTGCACACAATACTGAAGGTGTGGTCTCACCAAGGCCCTGTACATCCAGCAAGACATCCTTACTCCTGTCCTTGAATCCTCTCGCTATGAAGGCCAACATACCATTTGCCTTCTTAAGCGCCTGCTGCACCTGCATGCTTACCTTCAGCGACTGGTGCACACGGGCACCCAGGTCTCGTTGCACTTCCCCTTTTCCCAATCTATTGCTGTTCAGATAATAACCTGCCTTCCTATTGTTGCCACCAAAGTGGATAACCTCGCATTTATCCACATTATACTGCATCTGCCATGCATCTGCCCAATTACCCAACCTGTCCAAATCATACTGGAGTTTCTCTGCATCCTTCTCACAACACACACGCACACCCAGCTTTGTGTCATCTGCAAACTTGGAGATATTACATCTAGTTCCCTCGTCTAGATCATTAATATATATTGTGAATAACTGGGGTCCTAGCACCGATCCCTGCGGTACCCCACTAGTCACTGCCTGCCACTCGGAAAAAGACCTGTTTATTCCAACTCTTTGCTTCCTGTCTGCCAACCAGTTCTCTATCCAAGTCAGTACCTTACCCCCAATCCCATGTGCTTTAACTTTGCACGCTAATCTCTTATGCGTGCGGGACCTTATCGAAAGCCTTCTGAAAGTCAAAATACACCACATCCACTGGTTCTCCCTTATCTGTTCTACCAGTTACATGCTCAAAAAATTCCAGTATATTAGTCAAGCATTATTTACCTTTTGTAAATCCATGTTGACTTTTTCCGATCCTGTCACTTCTTTCCAAGTGCTCTGCTATTACATCTTTTATAATGGCCTCTAGCATTTTCCCCACTACCGATGTCAGGCTTACCGGTCTATAATTCCCCGTTTTCTCTCTACCACCATTTTTAAATAGTGGTGTTACATTAGCTACCCTCCAATCCATGGGAACTGTTCCAGAATCTTCCAATAAATTATACCCCAGATTTCCATTGCTCTCCACATCCCCATCATTCCATCCCTGTCAGAGTGCAAAGCTGAAATGAGAGACACCAGAAAATCATCCAAAGCCAATTAATACATTTATTAATAATTAGTGAACACATATTTACAACAACAATATTTAATATTCACTCTTATGCAATCCCTTAGTGCCTTTGCCTACTCTAATGCTCCTACGAAGTGTTGGCCCACAGTGGCTGCAGCAGGGCTGGTGAAAGGCTGCTGAGTGTCCGTGTGGGAGACTTCAGATGGCCTTGCAGGACGTCCTCGACCAGCTCTAGGCCTGGAACGCCCGGCTATAGACTGTACCACCTCAACATGGGCGGCAGCAGTCTGGGCTGGCTGGATGACAAGGGCAACTATGGCAGGCACATCTCCCAAACACATTGCTCCACACTCACTCACACACTTTCCTTTCCGTTGTAGGCCAAGGTCGGTCACAACAGGAGGGAGCAGGAGCAAACAGGCAGGGGACAACCTGACACCCAACCACTTTCTGAGCTGGAGGAAAGACTGCTGCAAATTATTGGGTGCCAGATGGTGGGTGCCATGGCCACCGATGACGTTGACCCGCTTGGGGACAACAACGGTATGTTTATCCCTACTCCTTCTCACATCCCTCTTCCCCCTCACCCCACAAGCCTTTCCGAATTTCATGATGTATGCATGCATTTCTCCCTTCCTGCCCCCCTCCCCTCACATTAACCCGACTGTTGTGCCTTTATGCTTTCAAATAATCAGCAAGCAGCTGAGCAGCCTGTCCCTGAGGGCACCGCAGAGAGCGAGACAGAAGAGGGGGAGGAAGAACACACCGCGTCACTGCATGTCTCACCCGCAGGCACCAGCTCAGATACTGGCACTACGCATTCTTTAGATGCTAGTATTGTAGCAGGAACTGCACATGGTGATGCACCGGGGTCGAGTGGGATGCAGCAAGGCCGGAGGAAGGGTTAGCTTGGCGGCCAGCTCCCCAGAGGGCGAGTTCGCGCACAAGTTCTGCTGCACAGGACTCAGATGAGGATCTCAATGGGGAGGCCTTTAGAAGAAGGGTGATGGGCATGCACACGGAGATGATAGGTGCAATGGCAAGGGTGCCTGAGAGCCTCTCGGCAATGATAAGGAGCGTGAAGGAGTTCACCTCCAACATTGCACAGAGCTCTGTGCACACCATGGGGCCCATCATTTGCAGTCTGCAAAGGATTGTGGATTCCCAGAGGGACCGTGGCGACCCAGACCTCATGCCGCATGTGATGGGCGATCAGGCAGCTCCCATTGCTGCACAGGCGGAAGCCACGCAACATTTTAGTGCTGTAATGCAGTCTATGCTTGGTGCCATCGATTCTCAGATTGCTCTCATGCAGTCTCAACTTGATGCCACACAAGCTCTGACTGCTGCCATCATGGCTGGGTCGACCACTGTCCACTGGGGATCTCACGGTATAGCAGCAGGCCAGCAATTTGTGCTGTAGCAGATTGGTAGAGAGGCTGAGGTGCTGCCTTGGGGAGTGCCAGTGGGTCAGTGGAGCAGGAAGCTGCTGTCCTCTCTCAGGATGACAGCATTCCTGCTCCCATCAGAAAGTGGTTGGGTGTCAGGTTGTCCCCTGCCTGTTTGCTCCTGCTCCCTCCTGTTGTGACCGACCTTGGCCTACAACGGAAAGGAAAGTGTGTGAGTGAGTGTGGAGCAATGTGTTTGGGAGATGTGCCTGCCATAGTTGAATAGCTGTCATTGTGTGCAAGGTATGAGATGTGGGTGTGAGTATTGGTCGGTGGAGGTTGTTGGTGGGTGAGTGCTGTTGGTGTGGTTCTTTGAGCAGTGTGTGCACACTGAGGTTCAGACGGTGGTATGTAGCATTTGTTGAAGCATTGACTCACCCTGACCACCCAAGTGAGGTCATTAAATTTCTTCCTGCACTGTGTGTGGGTCCTGGGGACCACAGTGCTACCTGAGTCCTGCTGTGCTGCCTCCCTCCGCACGGAAGACTTGCGGCGAGGGCCTCCTGCCACTCGCCGGGTACAGCACTGCCCTCTGTCTCTTCACTGCGAGGACCAAGGCCTCCAATGCCTGGTCGCAGAATCTGCAAGCTCTCTCCCTGGGCCATTGATCTGTCATAATGTCACCTCCTTCAGTGGTCCAGTTCCTTCTCCTTGGCCTTCTGATTCTTGCTGAGACAGCTGCAGAACCAGCAATGCTGAGAATGAGGTTCTGCAGCATGATTGACCCCTCCCTTTAAGAACTGGAAAGAGCCTGTGGCAATGATCAATGATGACTAGCGATTAGACTGTACCTGAAATTGTTTAGTGCTTTGAGTCTTACGCCACTGAGCTAGGACATTAGCGCTTGATTTAGCGCTTCAGTCCTTTCTTTGAGTGCTAACAATTAATTTAGCGTGCACTCTGAATCATTAGCACCTGGTGCTAAATCTCTAACTTTTCAAAAGTTGGCGCCCAATCCTGGACTATAATGAATTTCTCCCCTTATGATTTCACATAATTTCATTTAGCATTTGCAATTTTTTTTCAAAAACCATTGTTTCAGTTTGAAATTACTCTTAAGAAATTAATTTAGGGCAATATTCTGGGCAATATTATGGTCCTTAATGGGGCAATTATTTGTGCAAAGCAAGCAATTTATGAACACACTTGAATGTTAATGTTTCCTCTGAGCACCTGCTAAATATGAAGTTTCATGAACTATTCATTGCTGATCTGTTATAATTGCACTTTAACACTTAACGGGTGGGAAATGACCCCTCTAATAAAGGAGCTGTTTATCAATTGAGGTACGGTAATCAGATACACCACAGTCATGGCTCAGAATTCATCCAGTAAACCCCGTGTCATTAAGTCTGAGTTGTAAAACATATGGATCAGGAAGATGACAATGTTCAGCTCAGACATGCATCCACCTCCCTCTTTGCAAGCACCAAGCTTGGGAGGATAACAACAGTAGGATCCGTGCCACTTCCAGAATCTGGCACAAGGTCAATAAATATTTCCCTGATGTGAGAAATAAAACACAATGAAGTAGGTATGGGCCTTCAACTGCAAAGCACCATTGATGTACAACACAGTCAGCCTTGTGGGCGCACTGTCTGCATGTGGGTAACATAGACATAGAAACATAGAAGATAGGAGCAGGAGTAGGCCATTCGGCCCCTCGATCCTGTTCCGCCATTCAATGAGATCATAGCAGATCATCCAAACTCAGTACCCCGTACCTGCCTTCTCCCCATATCCCTTGATACCTTTAGCTCTAAGAAATATATCTAACTCCTTCTTGAATATATTTAAAGACTTGGCCTCAACCGCCTTCTGTGGTAGAGAATTCCACAGGTTCACCACTCTCTGGGTGAAGAAGTTCTTCCTCATCTCTGTCCTAAATTGCTTACCCCTTATCCTTAGACTATGACCCCTGGTTCTGGACTCCCCAACCATCGGGACCATTCTACCTGCATCTAGTTTGTCCAGACCTGTCAGAATTTGATAAGCTTCGATGAGATCCCCACTCATTCTTCTAAACTCCAGCGAGTATAAGCCCAATCGACCCAATCTCTCCTCATACGTCATTCCTGCCATCCCAGGGATCAGCCTTGTGAATCTTCGCTGAACTCCTTCCATGGCAAGAACATCCTTCCTCAGATAAGGTGACCAAAACTGCACACAGTACTCAAGGTGTGGTCTCACCAAGGCCCTGTACAACTACAGCAGGACATCCTTGCTCCTGTACTCAAACCCTTTCACTATGAAGGCCAACATACCATTTGCCATCTTTGTAGTGTATGTACCTTTAAGAGAGAACTACTTTTACAGCTCCTGCATACTGTAGTACCGGCAGTGACCACACCTGTATATAAGCCTTGAGCATCTACCCTCCTCCAGGAAACACCTGTTGATTGTTAATTTACAGCCTCCGTCTAGTTATTGGAAAACATCATACTTTAAGAATCACGGATTCAACAGTGGCGACGAGGTCGATTCGAATCTACCTGCAACTCTGCATTTCCTTTCAAGGATTCGCTCCGGGAGGACGGTGGAAGAAAGTCGAGGCCAGAAGCACGGGCGTCGACCACGAGCAACCACCCAGTCATCCGGCAGAGAGCGAACATCGCAGTGGAGGCTGTTGAGAGCTGGGCTTGGTTCTCCAGCCACGACGATCCAGCAACAGACTGGCAACAGGTACAGCGCAGATCCTTCTCAGACAGCGGCGGCTGGAGCCGACCGACGGCACAGAAAAGGCCGAGCAGCGTCGATGGGGTAAGAGAGAGGGTGAAGCACACAGGGCGCAGCCGGGGGTTGAAAACCGAGCAGCGTCGACGGAAAACAAAAAGAGAGAGAGGGTAAAGCAGCAGCCGGATTCAGGACCAAGCAGCGGCAACGAGAGAGGCGCACAGGAGAACGCGCAGAGAACAGCCAGGGCTGAAGGGCTGAACAGCGTCCGCGGGAGAAAGAAAGGAAGCACGGGAGACGCCATTGAGCTGCGGAGAAGAAGGGACAGCGCGGGAGACGCCATTTTAGAAGCCGCAGCGGAGAAGAAGGGCGAGCGCGGGAAGAAAGGAAAGTGCGGGAGACGCTGTAGTGTATGTGCCTTTAAGAGCCCCGTGTGTACTGTAATGCCGGTAATGGCCACTCGGGCTATATAAGCCTGTATATTGTGTTGTATCAGTTAGTTCCCCTCCAGACTTTGTTCAGTAAACACCTGTGAAACCAACTCCTGTCTTCAGTGTCTCTATTAACACACGGATACAACAGTGGCGACAAATTGGAAACGGACTTACCTGCAATTCGGCAGCACCTCAAGGACATCGATTCCTCTGGCGTCCAAAGTCGAAGAAAATCAAGAAACAGAAAAAGCTGTGGTTTCACCAGCTAGCCGAGCTGGTGGCAGGTACTGCAATAATCCTTCCTGGGCGTCGGGCTGGGGCTCCAGCGGCTGGCTCTGCAGCTAGGCCAAGCAGCGAAGGCGGAGGCAAGCAGTAACAGACGGGGAGGGAGCACTCGGGAGACGGCCGGCGCTGCAAGCAGGTCGGCGTTCAGACCTAGCAGAGAGAGTCCGGCAGGAATGAGTCTCCACCTGTAAATAAATAAATAAAAAGAAGGGAAACCCGTGGGAAACAGCGTTGTCATCGGCAGCAGCGGCGGGAAGCGCCATTTTTTTTCTAGGATGCCTAAGTCTGGCAATATTGATGCTTTTGATAACGAGATAGAGGACTGGACAACATATGTGGAAAGAGTGGAGGTATATTGCACCGCAAATGGAATAGAAAATGAAAAAAAAGCGTCAGTACTTCTAAATCTAATGGGCGCAAAGACATACAGGCTGTTACGAAACTTAATCACTCCAGCCAAACCAAAGGACAAGAATTTTAAAGAAATTGTTGATACCCTACAGGAGCACTGAAACCCAACACCGCTGCTGATAGCGGAACGATTCAAATTCTTCAAGAGGAATCAACACAAGAATGAAAGTAACGCTGATTACCTCACCGAATTAAGAAAGCTATCAAAGCACTGCCAATTCGGGGCAGGACTAACAGATTATCTTCGAGACAAATTCGTCTGCGGTCTCCTAAGTGAAGGAACACAGAAAAGGCTGCTTTCTGAAAAAGATTTAACACTGGACAAGGCTTTCAGTATGGCTGTATCATACGAAGCAGCTGCAAGAGGAGCTGCAGAGATACACCAAAAGACACAGGACTTCGGCACCCATGAAATGACACAGGGTTTCGAAAGATGTTATCGCTGCGGCAGATCCACCCATGACCAGAGGGACTGCTGGTTCAAGGACAAAGCATGCAGGCAATGCGGAAAGATTGGCCACATTGCACGGGTATGCCGATCTGGACAAAAAAAATCCATGGACAGGAAAAAAAAAATCAATAAAGGAAAGTACAGAAAGGTACAAATGATGACGGACAGTAGCTCCGAAGACCAGAAGAGCGATAGCGACTCCGAAAACAAGAGACTAAGCTGTCTCAAATTACATCATGTAATTGCCAAAGAAGATTACCAGACCATTTGGATTACCCTCACAATAACAGGGTCCCCAGTTAAAATGGAGCTAGATACAGGATCAGCTCTGACCGTCATAAATCGACGGGATTACGAGCGGCTATTTCCGCATATACCGTTAAAAGACACATCCATTATCGTGAAAATATATACGGGGCAGAAAGTATACCCCAAAGGAAAAATAAGGGTGCCTGTTGTATACAACGGCAAGGAAATACAAAAGTTGTATTTATACGTTCTGCAAGATGGTGGTCCACCGCTGTTGGGACGTGAATGGATCAGGAAAATACGTTTAGACTGGCACTCCATTCAGGCACTGACGGTGACCAGTAAGGAAAAAAACGATGATGACGTCATACCTGAATGATTAAAAGACATCTTGGCCAACGCCAAAGAAGTATTTCAAGAGAAACTAGGAACCTTGAAAGGCATCACCGCCTCAATAAAAGTGGAAGATGCGGCAATTCCCAAGTTTTTTAAGGCAAGACCGGTGCCATACGCAATTCGTCCAGCAGTCGAGGCAGAGCTGGAGAATTTGGAAAAGGCAGGCGTATTATCCAAATTAGATTGGAGCGAATGGGCAACACCCATCGTCCCAGTCATGAAGAAAGCGTTGAATAATGATAAATCTGAAGAACAGAGAAAAATTTGCATCTGTGGAGACTTCAAGGTGACTGTAAACCCGGTCCTTCACACGGTACAGTATCCTCTTCCGAGGATAGAAGATATTTTCGCCGCACTATCCGGAGGGAAACTTTGCACCAAAATTGACTTGGCACAGGCATATCTACAGATGGAGGTTGAAGAGGCCTCTAAAAAGTATCTCACGATAAATACACACAAAGGTCTGTACCAGTACAATCGACTGGTTTTCGGAGTAGCATCCGCTCCAGCTATCTGGCAAAGAGCTATGGAGCAAGTCCTCCAAGGGATTCCGGGGACTCAATGCTACCTAGACGACATCCTTGTAACAGGAGAAAACGACAACGAGCACCTTGCCAATTTGGAGCAGGTGCTCACTAGGCTGAGAGAACGGGGCCTACGAGCAAATCGCCCCAAGTGCGAATTTTTCCAGAATCAAATATCATATTGTGGCCACATAATTAATAAGGAAGGGTTGCATAAGTCACCTGAAAAAATTGAAGCGGTCATAAAAGCCCCAGCACCTGAAAATGTTTCACAATTAAGGTCGTTCCTGGGATTAATAAATTACTATCATAAATTTTTACCGAACTTATCAACTCTTCTGCACCCTCTTAATGAACTGCTACAAACAGGAGTAATTTGGAAATGGAGCGAAGGCTGTAAACGTGCCTTTCATAAATGCAAAGACTTAATCACGTCCAAAGAAGTTTTGGCTCATTACAACCCATCACTGCCAATCAGACTGGCGTGTGATGCATCCCCTTACGGCGTAGGAGCAGTATTATTGCATAAATTCCCTGATTGCTCAGAACGGCCGATAGCTTTTGCGTCACGCTCATTGAACTCAGCTGAGCGTAACTATGCCCAAATCGACAGAGAAGCACTCAGCCTGGTATGGTGAGTGAAGAAATTCAACCATTACCTACACGGACAAAAATTTACCTTGTTGACTGACCATCAACCCCTCATCTCCATATTCAACCCTAAAAAGGGTGTTCCCATTATGACAGCGCAAAGGCTACAGAGGTGGCCCCTTTTTCTAGGGGCACACCAATATAACATAGAATACAAAGGATCAAAACAGCATGGGAATGCTGATGGTGTATCGCGCCTACCATTGCCAACGGTAGAAGAAGCACCTACCGTAGACCCAATGGAGATTTTCCACTCTACCATAGTCGAATGTCTACCAGTAACAAATTCTGCCATTGAAAGGGAAACTTGAAATGACCCGACTCTCTCACGAGTCTACGATTTAACAGTGAAGGGATGGCCAGCACATGGCGAACCACTGTTGCCAGCATTCTCACAAAGAAGAGAACAGCTGTCAGTGTGCCGAGGAACCTTGATGTGTGGATCCAGAGTGGTGATTCCACCCAAACTCCAGGATAAAGTTCTAGAGGAGCTTCACAAGGGGCATCTGGGTGGAGTGAAAATGAAGAACCTAGCCAGGGCGTTTGTATGGTGGCCAGATATCGATGGAGACATCGAAGAAATGACCAAGAGCTGCTTAGGATGCCAGAAGGTCCAAAACGCTCCACCACAAGCCCCTCTACATCCATGGGAGTGGCCCTCATCTCCCTGGCAAAGGGTACACATCGACTTTGCTGGTCCATTTATGGACTCAATGTTCTTAATCGCGGTTGATGCACACTCCAAGTGGCCGGAGGTAATAAAGATGTCCTCCACCACCACGGAAAAAACCATCACAGTATTAAGGACCAGATTTGCCAGGAATGGGCTGCCTGAACAGATCTGTTCTGATAATGGACCGCAATTTGTGTCCGAAGAATTCAGGAAGTTCTTAAAAAACAATGGGGTTAAGCACTACACGTCCGCCCCATACCATCCCACCACCAATGGATTACGTGAAAGGTTTGTCCAGACCTTCAAGAAGGCCATAAAGGCCATGGGTAATGAAGACATAAAACTTCAGCACAAGGTGGATAACTTCTTGTTTGCATACAGGAATGCAACACATATGGTTACAAACCAAACTCCCGCCATGATGTTCTTCAATAGAAGACTAAGATGCCGGCTGGATTTGATCAAGCCAAACATCAGAAGGGACGTGGAGAACCGGCAATTTCAAGGCATGAATGAAAGGCCAACCAGAACCTTCCCTATAGGTCAACAAGTTTTGGCCCGGGACTACCGTACCGAGAAATGGCAGCCTGGAACTATCTGCACATGACTAGGACCGCTGATGTATACCGTGGACATCGGAGAAAGCATAATAAGGCGCCATGCTGACCAAATCATAGAGTCATCCGAAAAGGGACAACCTACACCACAACTCTATACGCCTAATGATGAAGTAGAGATACCCATATCTACCTCCGATCCGGTGATACTGGAACCCGATGTACCCGACACTGGCATTCAAGCTGAATCAGCCTTGCCAAAAGAACCTACTACACCACCAGAAACTACTACACCACTGAGGCGTTATCCGGACCAAGCCAGGAGGCCTCCACAGAGACTGACTTATAATTAATTAACTGCAGCAATGTGTAGATTATTTTTCTTGTAACATGTAATTAATGATTACTTAAAATATTATGTACTGGTTGGCTAAAAGGGGAGGAATTGTAGTGTATGTGCCTTTAAGAGCCCCCTGTGTACTGTAATGCCGGTAATGGCCACTCGGGCTATATAAGCCTGTATATTGTGTTGTATCAGTTAGTTCCCCTCCAGACTTTGTTCAGTAAACACCTGTGAAACCAACTCCTGTCTTCAGTGTCTCTATTAATAAATGGATACAACAGACACCATTTTGTGCCAGCGGAGAAGAAGGGAGAGCGCGGGAGACGCCATTTTAGACAGTTTAATCACACTGGTTTTGTTGAATTCCATGGGTGCAAAAACTTATGGCTTGCTGCAAAAGCTAATAACCCCAGAGAAGCCAGTGGATAAGAATTTCGAAAGCATAGTGGAAATCCTACAGGACCACTTAAACCCCACACCGCTGCTGATAGCAGAAAGATTTAAGGTCCACAAAAGGAACCAGCATAAAGACAAAAGTAATGCTGAGTACTTAAAGGAACTGCGCAAGCTATCGAAACACTGCCAGTTTGGATTGGGACTAGCAGATACGTTAAGGGACAAGTTTGTGTGTGGGCTTCAAAGTGAAGGAACCCAGAAATGGCTTCTATCAGAAAAGGATCTTACGCTGGACAAGGCTTTCAGCATGGCAGTATCACACGAAGCAGCGGCACGGGGCGCTGCAGAGATACAACGGAGACCGCAAGAATATGGCACCAATGAAATGTCATATGGAGCAGGGAAGTGTTATCGCTGCGGCAGAGCAACACACGACCAGAAGGATTGTTGGTTCAAGGACCAATTGTGCAGACAATATGGAAAAGCAGGACACATAGCAAGAGTCTGCAGGTCAGGGAAGAAAACCAGCAGCAAGAAATCTACACAGGAGCAGTACAAAAAGGTACATAAGGTGATGGACAGTAGTTCAGGCGAACAGAAAAGTGATACAGACTCCGGAAGCAAGGAGCTGGGTTGTCTGAAACTACATAAGGTAATCAAAATGGAGGATCACCAGACCATCTGGGTCACGCTCAAGATAGACAGAGTCCAAATGAAAATGGAATTGGACACAGGATCAGCCCTAACAGTCATAAACCAAAGGGACTACAAGCGGCTATTTTCACATATACCCTTGAAAGCTACAGAGATTGTCTTGAAGACGTACATGGGGCAAAAAGTCTACCCCAAAGGAAAAATAAGGGTGAACGTGATATACAAAGGCCAGGAAATACCCAAAATGGACCTATATGTATTGCCAGATGGAGGACCACCACTACTAGGATGTGAATGGATCCGGAAGATACAATTAGATTGGCATTCCATACAGGCACTGAAGGTTGAGGCCAAAAAGGATGATGACGTCACACCTGGATGACTGTCAAAAATGCTAACTGACGCACAAGAAGTGTTCCAGGAGGGACTCGGAACACTAAAAGGCATAACAGTGACGATTAAAATAGAGGAAAATGCAAGCCCATAGTTTATTAAGACCAGACCAGTGCCTTATGCGATCCGACCAGCCGTCGAAGCAGAGCTGGAAGGTTTGGAACGTTCAGGAGTACTGTCCAAAGTAGACTGGAGCGAGTGGGCTACACCCATCGTTCCTGTAATGAAGAGGTCGTTGAGTAATACACCTGGGGAACCAAAGAAGGTCCGCATCTGTGGGGATTTTAAGGTGACAGTGAACCCAGTCCTTCACACGGTACAATATCCACTTCCACGGATTGAGGATATTTTCGCCTCGCTATCTGGAGGTAAACGCTTCACCAAAATTGATCTGGCCCAGGCGTACCTGCAAATGGAGGTAGAAGAAGCCTCTAAACAATACCTCACAATCAACCCTCATAAAGGTCTCTACCAATACAATCGGCTGGTGTTTGGGGTAGCATCGGCTCCGGCTATTTGGCAAAGGGCAATGGATCAAGTCCTGCAAGGGATTCCAGGGACCCAGTGTTATTTGGACGACATCCTGGTCACGGGTGAAAATGACAGTGATCACCTCGCCAACCTGGAGAAGGTGCTCACTAGATTAAAGGAATATGGGCTACGAGCTAATCACCACAAGTGCGAGTTTTTCCAGAAGCAGATCTCGTATTGTGGCCACGTTATTGATGAAGAGGGGTTACATAAGTCCCCTGAAAAGTTTGAGGCAGTAGTCAAGGCTCCAGCACCGGAAAATGTGTCACAACTGAGGTCGTTCCTTGGGCTGGTGAACTACTACCATAAGTTCTTACCAAATTTGTCTACAGTATTACACCCACTGAACACCCTACTGCAAACGGGGGTACCATGGAAGTGGAATGACGAATGTAAACGAGCTTTCCAGAAGTGCAAAGAATTGCTCACATCAAAAGAGGTGTTGGCCCATTTCAACCCAGCACTATCAATTCGGTTGGCATGTGATGCATCACCCTATGGTATTGGAGCGGTGCTGTCGCACAAATTCCCAGACGGGTTGGAGAGGCCAGTAGCCTTTGCGTCTCGGTCACTAACCTCAGCCGAGCGCAACTACGCCCAGATCGACAGGGAGGCCCTCAGCCAATATGGGGAGTAAAAAAATTCAACCACTATCTGCATGGGCAGAAGTTCACCTTGCTGACTGACCACCAACCACTTGTCTCCATCTTTAATCCAAAGAAGGGTGTTCCGGTGATGACTGCACAACGGCTACAAAGATGGTCCCTTTTTCTAGGGGCGAACCAATATGAAATAGAGTATAAGGGCACGAAACAGCATGGAAACGCTGATTGGCTATCACGCCTGCCACTGCCTACTGTGGAGGAAGCACCAGCAGTGGACCCTATCGAAATATTTTATTCGTCGATAATTGAACGATTGCCGGTAACTAACACGGATATAAAGAAGGAGACCCGCAATGATCCGACACTTTCTCGGGTGTATGATTTGACGGTGAAGGAATGGCCAACACATGGCGACTCACTGTTGCCAGCATTCTCATCCAGAAGAGAACAGCTGTCAGTATGCCAGGGGACAGTGATGTGTGGATCCCGACTGGTAATTCCACCCAAGTTAAGGGAGAGAGTGCTCAATGAGCTTCACGAAGGCCATCTGGGAGGGGTGAAAATGAAAAGCCTTGCTAGGGCTTATGTGTGGTGGTCGGGGATCGATCAACAAATCGAGGACCTAACAAAGAGCTGCTCAGGATGCCAGAAGGTCCAAAATGCACCACCACATGCCCCTCTACACCCATGGGAGTGGCCCTCCTCTCCATGGCAACGGGTGCATATTGATTTTGCTGGTCCATTCATGGACTCAATGTTCTTAATAGCAGTGGATGCGCACTCGAAATGGCCTGAGGTGATCAAAATGTCCTCAACCACTACAGAGAAAACGATTGCAGTCCTACGGACCATATTTGCCAGGAACGGCTTGCCAGAGCAGATTTGCTCTGATAACGGACCACAGTTTGTGTCCGAAGAGTTTCGGAAATTTATGAGAAGGAATGGGGTAAGGCATTATACATCCGCCCCGTATCATCCAGCCACAAATGGATTGGCTGAGAGGTTCGTACAAACCTTTAAAAAGGCGATAAGGGCCATGTGCGATGATGAAATTCCACTACAGCATAAGGTGGACAATTTCCTGTTAGCCTACAGAAATGGGACACATGCAGTTACCAACCAGACCCCGGCCATGATGTTCTTTAACTGAAGGTCGAGATCTCGTCTGGATTTGCTCAGACCAAATGTGCGAAGAAGTGTTGAGGATAAGCAATTCCAGCACATCAATGAAAAGCCGACAAGGAGCTTCAATGCAGGACAACCAGTCTTGGCCTGCGACTACCGAACAGAGAAATGGCAACCCGGAACGATATGCACACGGCAGGAGCCATTAATGTGCACAGTGGATGTCGGGGAGAACATTGTGAGACGCCACGGCGACCAGATCCTAGTGTCACAGGAACGAGTCAACCCCATGTCTCGCGTACCTGGGGATGAACCCAACATACCGGTAGCATCTACCTCAGAAACAGTAGCAGCGGAACCCGATGAACTAACCGACGAAAGGGGGCCAGAGTCGCCTCCGCACAAAGAACAAGAACCTCAGGAAAGGCGCTATCCAGAAAGGATCAGGAAGCCGCCCCAAAGACTGAATCTATAAATGGACTATTTCAGTTTAATGTGCATGTTAAAGTGTTAACTATTATTTGAATGTTATGGGTACTGTTAATCTAAAAGGGGAGGAATTGTAGTGTATGTACCTTTAAGAGAGAACTACTTTTACAGCTCCTATATACTGTAGTACCGGCAGTGACCACACCTGAATATAAGCCTTGAGCATGCCTCTGTACTGTTAGTCTTTAGACTACCCTCCTCCAGTAAACACCTGTTGATTGTTAATTTACTGCCTCCGTCTAGTTATTGGAAAACATCATACTTTAAGAATCACGGATTCAACATTCTTCACCGCCTGCTGCACCTGCATGCTTACCTTCAGTGACTGGTGCACAAGGACACCCAGGTCTCGTTGCACTTCCCCTTCTCCCAATCTATTGCCATTCAGATAATAGTCTGCCTTTCTTTTTTTGACACCAAAGTGGATAACCTCGCATTTATCCACGTTATATTGCATCTACCACGCTTCTGCCCAATCACCCAACCTGTCCAAATCATCCTGGAGTTTCTCGGTATCCTCCTCGCAGCACACACGCCCACCCAGCTTTGTGTCGTCTGCAAACTTAGATATTACATCTAGTTCCCTTATATAGATCATTAATGTATATTGTGAATAGCTGGGGTCCAAGGACCGATCCCTGCGGTACCCCACTAGTCACTGCCTGCCACTCGGAAAAAGACCCGTTAATTCCTACTCTCTGCTTTCTGTCCGCCAACCAGTTCTCTACCCAAGTCAATACCTTGCCCCCCATCCCATGTGCCTTAACTTTACACGCTAATCTCTTATGCGGGACCTTATCGCAAGCCTTTTGAAAGTCCAAATACACCACATCTACTGGTTCTCCCTTATCTATTTTCCCAGATGCATCCTCAAAAAATTCCAGTAGATTAGTCAAGCACGATTTACCTTTTGTAAATCCATGTTGACTGTGTCCGATCCTGTCACTGTTTTCCAAGTGGTCAGCTATTACATCCTTTATAATGGACTCTAGCATTTTCCCCACTACCGATGTCAGGCTTACCGGTCTGTAATTCCCCGCTTGCTCTCTACCACCCTTTTTGAATAGTGGGGTAACATTAGCTACCCTCCAATCCATGGGTACAGTTCCAGATTCCAGTGAATTTTGGAAGATAATCAGCAATGCATCTACTATTTCTAGGGCCACCCCCTTATGTACCCTAGAATGTAGATTATCAGGCCCTGGGGATTTATCAGCCTTCAATCCCGTCAATTTACCTAACACCATCTAGCCTTTTCACCACAACCGATGTCAGGCTTACCGGTGTATAATTCCCCATTTTCTCTCTACCACCTTTTTTGAATAGTAGGGTAACATTAGTTACCTTCCAATCCATGGGACCTGTTCCAGAGTCTATAGCATTTTGGAAGATGACCAGCAATGCATCTACTATTTCTGGGTCACTTCCTTAAGTACCCTAGGATGTAGATTATCAGGCCCTGGAGATTTATCAGCCTTCAATCACATCAATTTCCCTAACACCATTTCCCTACAAATACTGACTTCATTCAGTTCCTCCCTCTCATTAGACCCTATGTTCCCCGACATCTCTGGGAGGTTATTTCTGTCCTTCTTTGCGAAGACAGCACCAAAGTATGTATTTAATTGGTCTGCCATCTCTTTGTTCCCCTGATTCTGACTGCAAGGGACCTACTCTTGACTTCACCAATCTTTTTCTCTTCACATATCTATAGAAGCTTATACTGTCAGTTTTTATGTTACCTGCAAGCTGACTGTCATACTCTATTTCCCCCTCTTTGTTAATCCCTTTGTCTGCCTTTGCTGAATCCTAAACTGCTCCCAATTCTCAGGTTTGCTGCTTTTTCTGGAAAATTTATATGTGTTCTCCTTGGATCTTATGCTATCCCTAATTTCCTTTGTTAGCCACAGTTGTCAACTTTTTTGTTTTATTTTTATGCCAAATGGGGATCAACAAATTCTGTAGCTCATCCATGCGATCTTTAAATGTTTGCCATTGCCTACCCACCGTCAACCCTTTGAGTAACATTCCCCAATCAATCCTACCCAACTTGTGTCTCATACCATCCTAGTTTCCTTTATTTAAATTCAGGAACCTAGGCCTAGAAATTCAGTTAGGGGCGCCCAGCTCGCCTGGGCACCGGAATTACCGCTGCGCGCGGAGCCACTTGCGCCAGCGGGAAATTCAGTTTGAGCGCCCCAAGTGGAAGCCGGCCGCTAAACAAGGGTTTCGGCGCCCCGCTTGGGGCGCTGAAACTGAATATCGGCGTGTAAAGTGCCGCAGCGCCACCCGCTGCGGCACGGCAGCCTGCGGTACTGCAGGCCTTCCTCTCATTCTTAAGGGGGAGGTGCCTGCAACAGCGCGATCCCCGCTCGCGAGTGCCGGCAAATGAGCCCGGCACCAAGGAGAAGTGCCGGGCTCTCTGGAAACAGCTGGCAATGCCGCGGGGGGGGGTGTAGGAGGCCGGGGAAGGAGGTGCGGGCAGGCGGCTGCCGAAAAAGCGGCCGGCCGCACCTCCACCTTAACTCGCCCCACTACCGGCACAGGTAGGCCCTGTGTACCGGTCGCTGTTTGCGGCCGGCGCGGGGGAGGCGGCAGCAACCAAATATGGCCAGCGGGGCGATAGCGGGGCGCTGCGCACACCGATGACGTCATCGGTGGCGGCGCAGCGCTAATGGCTAACGCCGCCATTAGCGCCCCGCTAAATATCGCGGTAGGTTTGCACAGTGGCGCAAAAGCCCTCTTTGGGCGCAAACTGGTGGCGCAGGCCACTGAATTTCTAGGCCCTAGTCTCTGAGTAAAATACTTCACTCTCCATCTTAATGAAGAATTCTATCATTTTATGATCGCTCCGCCCCAAGGGGCCTCGCACAACAAGATTGCTAATTATTCCTTTCTCATTACATAATACCCAGTCTAAGATGGCCTGATCCCTAGTTGGTTCCTCGACATATTGGTCCAGGAAACCATCCCGTATACACTCCAGGAATTCCTCCTCCACAGTATTGTTACTAATTTGGTTAGCCCAATCTATATGTAGATTAAAGTCACCCATGATAACTGCTGTGCCCTTATTGCACGCGTCTCTAATTTCCCATTTAATGCCATCCTCAACCTCTGCATTACTGTTTGGGGGTCTGTGTACAACTCCCACTAACGTTTTCTGCCCCTTGGTATTTCTCAGCTCTGCCCATACAGATTCCACATCATCAGAGCTAATATCCTTCCTTACAATTTTGTTGATCTCCTCTTTAACCAGCAATGCTACCCCACCTCCTTTTCCTTTTTGCCTGTCTTTCCTGTATAGTGAATACCACTGGATGTTGAGTTCCCAGCCTTGGTCACCCTGGAGCCATGTTTCCATAATCTCAATCATATCATATCCGTTTACATCTATTTGCGCAGCTAATTCATCCACCTTATTACGAATGCTCCTCGCATTAAGACACAAAGCCTTCAGGCTTGTTTTTTTAACACTCTTACATATTAGTGAAGAAAAATCAGCGTGGACCACCCCAAGTAAGACTCCAGGCTCTTGAGTTCTAATTGATTCCTGCTGCTGCACGTTATCGGCAGCAATTCTCTTGAGATCAGCAATTCCTGTCCACAGTGTGAAGCAGGCATGACTACAGGTATAAGATGAGGAGTAATGCTTGGGGGCAGGGCAGAGAAAGAGGGAGAAGTTTGGAACACCAAATTGTGGGGTGGGGGTGTAGGATTTGCAAAATTTCCACATTTCCCCAAAGTTATTAATAAAAGGGACCCTGCATGGACATTTTAAAAAAGGTACCCAAAAGATGGCGTCCGCACCTCGTGACCAAAAGCCTGCAAGATTTTAAAAGCTTGGACTGTGGCAGCACAAGCAGCCTGTGGGGAAATCGAAACCTAAAATGCAGTTTCTGTGAAAAGGACTTTGTGTTTTGGAAAAGCAGACAGCAAACATTGAATATGCATTAAGCCAGATCGTAGACAGATCAAAACTAGTCGGGCCTATACTTGACGCCATCAAGTTGTCTGCATAAATAATCGGAAACGGCTTAAGGAAGCCATCGAGGCTGGACAGGCTGATTAGAATGCATTAAATACAATACTGCTCGGACATCAAGCCATTAGGTGCGATAAACGGCCATCTAAAGTCAGTTAGCTTAGATTGCTGTAATTATTTAAAACAGCCCGCCAAAATTGGAACAATGAACTGACCTGATTTGATGCGCAGATAAGGGGGCTTCGAAAGGAGTATAACTGCAGGCCCGTGGTAGCAATTACTCTCTCTGCTCTGCCCTCTGCTCTCTTGCGCTTGGCCCTCGCTCTTGGTTCTGGGCTCACTCATGCCCTGGCCTCGTGGCAGGTCTCTCCTCGCTCCCCGCGGTGAGTTTTTGGCAGTAAAAAACACCATACCAACAGCCGGGGAGGGGAACGAGACCCGATTCCCTCGTCATCTGGGACGCCCAGGCCGCAGAAAAGGGTCAAGACGAAATTGAGCAGGTAGCCCAGGACTTGTATGGTAGTCCAGCGAGACGAGACGAGTAGAGACGAAGAAGACGATAAAACTCGATAAGGGCAGAGCAGGACATCGAAAAACGTATCGATAAAGACCAAGCGCCTAGTTATAAGCTGGCGCTTGGGAAGACGAACATCTTGTTGAACACTGCAATAACGCAGGTGTTTACGCCACAATGAATATACTGGCGTTTGATGCATGGGTAGCAAAATCTAAATGACAAAGACTGTTAACTGTCCGATAACATAACATTACCGCCGACGACCGCCCGAGGGAGAAGAAGAGGAGAACCCATCGAGATGAGACGATGACAGTAGCGGAGAAGAAGAAGGTGTTTCGCAGTAGCAGCTCCAGCACCGCACCCCTGAAGACCACGTGGCGACAGGGTACCTAAGAGGACAGAGAACCAAACCTCAAAATCTGCAAATCTTTAACAGTTGGCTTTGCTTTGGATTGGTGAGCATGAATTCTGGCCCCTCATAGCTTAATGGGATTGGGGGCAAGGTATTGACTTGGATAGAGAACTGGTTGGCGGACAGAAAGCAAAGTGTTAGAATAAATGGGTCGTTTTCCGAGTGGCAGGCAGTGACTAGTGGGGTACCACAAGGATCGGTCCTAGGACCCCAGATGTTCACAATATATATTAATGATCTGGACGAGGGAATTGGATGTAATATCTCCAAATTTGCAGACGACACAAAGCTGGGTGGGAGGGTATGCTATGAGGAGGATGTCGTGAAACTCCAGTACGATTTGGACAGGTTGGGTGATTGGGCAGAAACATGGCAAATGCACTATAATGTGGATAAATGTGAGGTTATCCACTTTGGTGGCAAAAACAGGAAGGCAGATTATTATTTGAATGGCAATAGATTGAGGGAAGGGGAAGTGCAATGAGACCTGGGTGTTCTTGTGCACCAGTCGCTGAAGGTAAGCATGCAGGTGCAGCAGACGGTTAAGAAGGCAAATGGTATGTACAGGGCCTTGGTGAGACCGTACCTTGAGTATTGTGTGCAGTTTTGGTCGCCTTACCTGAGGAAGGACGTTCTTGCCATGGAAGGAGTGCAGCGAAGATTCACCAGGCTGATACCTGGGATGGCAGGAATGACGTATGAGGAGAGATTGTGTCGATTGGGCTTATACTCACTGGAGTTTAGAAGATTGAGAGGGGATCTCATCGAAACCTATAAAATTCTGTCAGGCCTGGACAGACTAGATGCAGGAAGGATGTTTCGGATGGCTGGGGAGTCCAGAACCAGGGGTCATAGTCTAAGGATAAGGGGTAAGCCATTTAGGACTGAAATGAGGAGGAATTTCTTCACCCAGAAAGTGGTGAACCTGTGGAATTCTCTGCCACAGAGGGCGGTGGAGGCTAGTTCATTAAATATATTCAAGACGGTGGCATAGTGGTTAGCACTGTTGCCTCACAGCACCAGAGACCCGGGTTCAAATCCGGCCTTGGGTGACTGTCTGTGTGGAGTTTGCACATTCTCCCCGTGTTTGCGTGGGTTTTCTCCGGGTGCTCCGGTTTCCTCCCACAGTCCAAAAGATGTGCGGGTGAGGTTGATTGGCCATGATAAAAAATAAAAAAATTGGCCCTTAGTGTTAGGGGGGATTAAATACGTGGGGTTATGGGGTTACGGGGATAGGGCTTGGGTGGGATGGCTGTCGGTGTAGGGACCGGGTGCTAGGGTTTGGATGATCAGCCATGATCTCGTTGAATGGCGGAGCAGGCTCGAAGGGCCGAATGGCCTACTCCTGCTTCTATCTTCTATGTTTCTATGTTATGTTTCTATGTTAAGGCTAAAGGGATCAAGGGATATGGGGAGAAGGCAGGGACAGGGTACTGAATTTGAATGATCAGCCATGATCTCATTGAATGGTGGAGCAGGCTCGAATGGCCTACTCCTGCTCCTATCTTCTATGTTTCTATGTTAATCTAGTTAGGTATAGCAGGTGGGATAAGGATAAGGGGATTGTTAATATGGTTTGTTCTCCCTCAATGTGCCGTGTGTTCCCCATTCCCTGTATAATTATAGTTATTTTGTATTTGCATGTATTTTATGCTAGTAATTTCTCGTAAGACTGTGTTAATTTCTGTTTTAATAAAATCCTGGTTTTCTTACAACCAAACCACATGTCTACTCGAGTCTTTCTGTATCGCTGCCTGTACCTAAGTCCGGTGTCTAGAACCCAAGGGGCGTGGGAGCGATTCGAGCTGCTCACAAACAGTCAGGGGCATAACTGACTGGGCGCTCATGCCACACCCGCCCCCCCGTACAGAATGGCGACCGCGGCAGGACACCGGCACCAGGGTTGCGATACAGTAGACAATGGTTCGGATGAGCAAACCATGATGGAGGAAAGGATTTCTGATTATGCGTTTAGCAAGGTGAATATCACTAAGAAGTGGATCACCACTCTGTTAAGCGCTGGGCGTCCGGCAGATGCAGCAGCCAAGTGGACAGAGGGAAAGGAACACAAGAAGTCCTTAGAGAAGGCAGTTTGGCTGATGTGTTTCAAAAAGCAGGTCCAGCTTTTGGACAGGCTCATTGCAGCACAGACAGTCGAGCTAAGGGAAACAGCCCTGGAGATCCAGGATAAGGCTCTAGCAGGGGAAAAGTTATTAGTAGCTTTGCAGGCCTTGAATCAGGAGAGAGTGCGTTTAATGGGAGAACACAGGGCCCAGTTGGAATACCTATGGTGCCAAGTCACCGAGGCCAAGGGAAATGAGTTAAGGTTGCGGGAGAAGAACGCCCGCTTGGCAAGGCAGATTAGGGAACAGGAAGAGAAAGTACAGGAGGTAAAGGCCGCTTACAAGCTAGTGAGCGAACAGGGGTTTGAGGAGGCAGACCACGACCCCTGTAAAGAGAGGATAGAAAATCTGAGCCGGGCCCTCTGGAAGGCAAAAGGCATGGTATGCCTCATAAGCCCAAAGGCAGGTCAGGCAGATTTTATGGGGAACGAGGGGAGGACAGTTCCAACGTCACCGGTAGTGCCCAAGGACGACCCGGTTGAGAGAGAGGAGATCTCACGACCAACACCCTTAGCGCCAAGTTTCAGCGAGGTTTGGCAGCAAGGGGGGGTGGAGCCAGAAGTGGAGGCAGAGGTGGAGCTACCCCCGCCAGAGAGGTCGGAGCCGGGACCAATGTGCCCAGCACGGCATCGGAGGCTCGGCCCACCCGTTAATGGCGACAATGAGGGACCCCTCCAAAACCAGTTCGTATTACCCTTTAACACCCAACAGCTTAGGACTATGGTCATCCATATCCCGAAGCGCTTCGAAAAGGGAGACCCCTTGATCCACTTCAGGGAAGTGGAGCAGGCAGCCAGCGTCAACGACTGCAATGGCGCTGAGAAGGCCAAGGTGCTGCTATTCTCCCTGGAGAGTAGTCTCCTCCAATCCCTCTCTGACGAGTGTAAAAGGGGAGCTTAGAGATGCGGTTCTGGAGGCCATGGGGATGAATGAGGGAAGTCCTTTCTCCCGTGGGGAGAAGACGATCCAGCTCCCAGGGGAAACCCCGCAGGCTTTTGCGGACCGGCTGTGGCCAGTGTACCGGAGGGCCCGTCCGGCGACGCCGGACCAATTGTTCCTGAATGGGGACCTCCTGGCCCATTGGCTCTGTTGCCTGGTGGCGAACAGCCTGCCACAGGTCCGGGCCAAGGCAGAAGTTTGGTTCGACCCCCAAAATCCCCAGACCACCGAACTTACGGTGATTAGGCAGCTCACTCTGGCCTATAAAAACGGTAGGGGAGCCGATGCACACCCACCCAAGGGAAAGGTGCATGAGGTAAAACCCGTACCGGGTAGGAAAGAGTGGCACCAGGAAGGGAGTAACCCCCCCCAACACAAAGACCAATTGCTACGGGTGTGGGAAGGATGGTCACTGGCGGAAGGAGTGCAAAAACCCTTGGAAGGATAACAAGGGAAAGCATTCCACAGCCCCAGCCCAAAAGGCGGGGGCAGGGATCCCTTCCGCAGAGGTCGAGTCACTTTTGGACACCATGAGGTCCTCATTGACTGGTCAGGGGAGAGTAGCAGCCACCACCGGTGCTCTCACCCCATCAGCCCCATCCAACCCACAGCCATGACTAGAGCCAGCGCAGCCTGTTTACCTGTATTCTCTCCAGTATGATGAGTGGAAAAGACTCCTTTTGGAGATGGAGGTAGAAAAGGTGACGGGGACCTATCTGTTGGACATGGGGGCATCATGCACCGTGGTCTGCTCAGCTAACCCCACCACCTCGCCTCTCTCTAACGGGGTCCCATAAAGTCTATCGTGGTTCACTGGTAAAGAACAGGCTGTCTCGTTTTCCATCCTGCTCGCCATTCGGTTAGGACCGCTCCGCTCCAAGTGGACCTGTGTCCTGATGAAATGGGAAGTGGAGGGTGGAAGAGGGGTCCTGGGGGCCAACTTTATTATAGGCCACGGGATCCTAGTGGATTTGAGAAATCATTGCCTTTGGGGGGCAGATAAAGTGAAGAACGGAGCGGTAGTAGTAATCCCAGGAAAGGAAGGGAAGGGGACCCTCTGCACCATGAAGCCCAAGGAGGATTATAACCTCGAGCTTATGGTCAGCAATACCCCACCAGAGTTCCAGGCATTTGTGCAGGCCCACCTGGCCACATTTGCCACTCACAAACACGACTGCGGGTGGGTCAACGGGTTTGAGGTCAGCGTAGACGGGGACCCCATGGCCCGACCACAGAAACAGTATAACTTCCCCAGGGAAGCAGAGCCAGACATGGAAGCAGCCATGTCCTCGTTCGTGCAGCAGGGAGTTCTGAGACCGATAGCTACCCACGTGAACTCTCCATTGTGGCCGGTCAGAAAGCCGGACAATTCCTGGATGGCCACGGTGGACTATCCATTGCTCAATAGTAACATCCCAGCCTGTGCACCCACGGTAGCAGCAGTTGCTGACCTGATAGGGAGTATTCCAGCATCCGCGACCACTTTCACGGTGCTGGATATTTCCAACAGGTTTTGGTCCATCCCTTTAAGGAGGGAGGATCAGTATAATTTTGCCTTTAGGTTTAAAGGGCAACAGTACATCGGGAACTGCTTGCCTCAGGGCTTCCACAACAGCCCCAGCATTTTCCATCAGTGCATGGCCAACAGTTTAAGGGATTTTAGCCAGCCCAGACAGTTGATCCAATATGTGGATGACCTGTTCCTGTTCACTGATTCGAAAGAGGAGCATGGCCCGCTATTGGCTGAACTGCTGGAGCTGCTAGGGCAGAAGGGTTTCAAGGTAAACCCCAAGAAAGCGCAGATCGGCCAACAGGAGGTAAAAATCCTAGACCTGACCGTGCACGCTGGAGAAAGAGCCATAGATAAGGCTTGCATGGAGGCGGTACAAGAGCTACCGGTCCCCAACACAGTAACAGGTGTGAGGTCATTTCTAGGGCTAACCGGGTACTGCAGAGGCTTTATTGAGGACTATGCAGCCACCACAGTCCCTCTGCTCCGACTCCTTCACAAGGGAGTGGAGTGACTTTGGGATGAGGGTTGCCAGGCAGCATTTGTCAGGCTCAAGAAAGACTTGTAGACCGCACCAGCTCTAGGGGCCACAGATGGGGGGAAATAGTTTTTCCTGGAGGTAGCAGCCAGCGGAGACAATCTGAGTGCTGTGCTGCTCCAAGAGCGGCATGGCCGGCTGCGGCCGGTGGTCTACTCCTCCAGGATACTCACGGATGTGGAGAGGAGCTACTCCAACTGTGAACGGCACCTCTTGGCCACACATTGGGCTGTGAAGAGATCACTGATCTTCACAGGCACCTCTCCCATCACCCTCCTCACCCATCACACACTCACCCAAATGCTTCTGGATGGGAGGATCAAGGATGGAACAGTGAGCAGTGCCCACATTGCCCGTTGGACCTTGCTCCTCTCACAGATGGATCTGAAGGTGAAGGGTCTCTGTGAGCCAAAGCTCGCAGCCAACATGGATTGTCCTGGAACAGCCCACCGGTGTTCCATTGAAGGGGTTTGGGAAGTAAACATAGGTTTACGGGTCGGGATACATCCCACAGGCCGCGAGATCTATGTAGACGGTTCCAGCATGGTATCTGCTGGCGAGTGTCTCACTGGGTGTGGGGTTTATGACACAGTGGCTGCACCCCTTCTTTGTCTCCGTATTCTGTCCAAGATCTCATGTGGTGTGGTGTACAATTCGGCTCTGTCGACATCGGCAAGGTCGAATTCGTAAAACTATTTAAACATGTTTGTTAGCAGGACCTGGTATAATTGCTCCGTTTCCTTGGGGTACCACGCTGGCAATCTTACCTCGGTGAGGTTTAAAATCACCGAAGCCACCGCGTAGTGGACCCCTTGGTACAGTACCTGACCTGTGGGTACCAATACCAATCCGTTCCCGGGTCCCTTTGTCGTGGTGGGGCACCCTTCCTTGAGGGCTTTAGCTACTGGAACTGTGGGCAGGGGCTTGCGGGGTCGGGTGATGAGCTCAGTGGCGTTCACTGGGATCTGAGAGTATGGGACTCCACACGCCCGTGAGCTGACGTCCCACCTCATTCCTTGCCCAGCATCCTACCACTGTCTTTGGAAAAAGATGGAGACGCCTGTGGGGCAAGCGCTTTCTGAACCCCACATACAGATGTAGATCCCCTCATCTGGCTCCCACCATTTGTCCCAACAGACACTCAACCCCCCGTGTGTCCCCGTAATTGTCCGATGGGTGTTATTACCCAATCTTTCCCACTCCACAGTGGAGTTCTTCATGGTGCTGCTCAACTTACGCAGCCACCACCATCGATCCAAGGGTACGTGTCCGTTGCAAACAAGGCAGATCTTCTTGCCCACGGTGACGCTTATCCGGGGTGCAATGATCCGCACCCTGGGGCACATCAGAGACGTTTCTCCGTATGCAAACCCCGTCTGGCTGGAGTATTCAGAGGATTTCGACACCAGCCAGCCTGGCCAGCTCCCTTCATGGAAGTAGGCCGCAGTCTCTTCAGTGTCCTGTGAGCCGGTTCCATCAGTCGCGATGGGGCCTCTATCTCCAGAGCACCCATAGTCAGTGGAGTCCTTGGTGCGGCCCCGATAGGCCCAGCTCCATCCAGCCATCGCGATCGCGATGAGGATCCCTCTCATCTTTACTGGCTTCTGCAACAAACCACACAAATATAGCCAGGCTCCCGAGGGATTCTGGCTTAGGTGACGGCATGATCGGGTCTTTCAACCTCGATCCAAAACAACACACACACACTGGGCAGATTTAAAACTACTTAAAATTCTAATTATCTTAATATTTACACTTAAAACTTAAACCTAAACTAAACTTATGTACAGCGCCGCCCGTCCCCGGGCGGCTTGCCTAATCCCTGATCGGACTGCAGCTCACCGCTCCCTGTGGCGGGGCTGCAGTGACCTGTGGCTCTGGTTCCCCACAGCCTTTCGCTGTTAAACGGGGACTGTGTTTTCTCAAGGATTTCTGAAGTCGGCGTCTACTGCGAGTGGGTGACTCGGGCCAAGCCTTTACAGGCTGAGGCGTTCGGGTCGACCTGCAAGAAAGTTCTTTGGGCGTGGCTCCATTAGCGAGTGGACCTTCGGGTGGGACCTCAGCTCTCACAGCCCATGGCTTTTCCACGACTGTAGGCTTCGGCTCCCTTCCCTCAGGCTCCGCCCCTTTGGGATTTGCGCAGGCTCCCTTGGCGAGTGGACCTTCGGGTGGGACTTCAGCTCTCACAGCCCGTGGCTCTTCCACGACTGTGGGCTTCGGCTCCCTCCCCTCAGGCTCCGCCCCTTCGGGAATTGGGTCTGTGGCAGATGGCTCCTCCCCACTGTGATGAAATATATGCCTTCATCAGCCCCTGTGTTTTACCTGCTTTGTATTGTGTGTACCGCCCCCTTTTTCCTATTGTGTGTATTGGCTACGCCCCTGTCTTTTGTCATATAAAGGTCTCAAGAGCTGTATGAGTCATTCTATCAGACGAACCCAATGTGGAAAGACCTGCAATGTTCTTAGTGATTAAAAGCCTTCAGTTGAATCCTTTAAACTCCTTGTCTTTGAGTTATTGATGGCACATCAATTTTAATCACTAAAACACCAAGATGGATCGACTCCTGAAACCAGAGCGCTTGGATCTGGACCCCCATGCCTCAGACGCAGCCACACAGTTCGGACACTGGTTCCAATGCTTCGAATTTTTCATCGCAAACTCATCCACCGCCATACCAGCCGCAACCGCCACCGGAGACGGGAAACTGGGAATCCTGCGAAACTGGGTGAGCCATCGGGTCTCCCCTCTCATCCAAGATGCCACCAGCTACGGGGATGCCTGCACCATTCTGAAGGCCCACTACGTGCGGCCAATAAACGAGGTGTACGCCAGGCATCTTCTGACTACTCGCACGCAGCGGCATGGTGAGTCACAAGAGGACTTCATGCTAAGCCTAAAAGTACTGGGCAGAGACTGTAACTGTAAGGCCGTGTCTGCCATCGTGTACACGGAGGAGCTGATCCGAGACTCCTTTATTGCGGGCCTCAGTTCAAATTACATTCGGCAGAAACTGTTTGAAAAGGAGGGACTGGACTTAAAAAAGGCTATGGGCACAGCGCGATCGCTGGATATGGCCCAGAGGAACTCTGAATCCTGTTCCTCAGGCCACGCGGCCCACTCCGCCTCGTGCGCGCCGTGGGGGCTGCCATCTTGGAAGCCATCTTCACCTCCCAGGTCTCAGGCCAGCCCAGCACCATCGGAGCCCCAGCCCCCACCCAGGAGCCCCACTACTGCCGCGATGCATCGGGGCCCGAAATGCTACTTCTGCGGCCAGCACAAACACTCCAGGCATCTGTGCCCAGCGAAGGGCACCACCTGTTTTAAATGCGGGAAGAAAGGACATTTCAGCAAAGTCTGCAGAGGGAACCCCGCCTCCAACTCCACCACCACCGCGTGCGCGCCGTGGGGGCGGCCATCTTGGATGCCATCTTGTCCACCCTCATGGAGTCCACCATCTTGCCCCAACTACACGGACCTCCAGGACCCACTGGTGGCCTCGATCACAGTGGACCAGTCCAGGCCGCATCCGTTGTCTAAATCGATGATGGACATAGAGGTAAACGGGAACAAGATTAAATGCTTGATTGACTGCGGGAGCACCGAAAGCTTTATTCATCCTAGCCTGGTAAAACGACTTTCACTATCGATAGTCCCCACACAGGGCAAAATCGCCATGGCTGATAAGACTCATACCTCAAAAATTACAGGTTTCTGCGCGGTTATGTTGTCGGTAAAAGGCACTGATTACAGAGATTTTAAACTATTGATAATGCCAGATCTCTGTGTGAGCGTGATCTTGGGTCTGGACTTCCAGTGCCACCAGCAAAGTATCACGATTACCTATGGTGGATCCCAGCCGCCCCTCACAATGTGCGGTCTTGCTACCCTGAAGGTCAAGCCGCCCTCTCTGTTCGACAACCTCGCACCCAACTGTCGACCCATAGCGACCAAGAGTAGGCGGTACAGCTGGGAGGATAGACGGTTCATTGCGTCGGAAGTAGAAAGACTCAAGCGGGAGGGTATCATCGAATGCAGTACCAGCCCGTGGCACGCCCAGGTAGTAGTAGTTAAGGGTAGCGAAAAGAAACGGATGGTGATAGATTATAGCCAGACGGTTAATCTATACACCCTGCTAGACGCCTACCCTCTGCCCCGCATAGCGGATATGGTTAACCAAATTGCGCAATACCGGGTGTTTTCCACCATCGACCTAAAATCGGCATACCACCAGCTCCCCATTAGGCCGGAGGACCGTCCATACACCGCCTTCGAGGCGAACGGACGCCTCTACCACTTCCTCAGAGTCCCCTTTGGGGTAACGAATGGGGTCTCGGTCTTCCAGCGGGAGATGGACCGCATGGTCGATGAGAACCAGTTAACAGCCACCTACCCATACCTAGACAACGTCACCATCTGCGGCCACGACCAGCAAGACCACAACTCGAACCTCGCGAGATTTCTGAAAACCGCCCTCAGACTCAATCTCACCTACAACGAGGATAAGTGTGCCTTTAGCACCACGCGCCTCTGTATCCTGGGCTGCGTGGTGGAAAACGGGGAAATCGGTCCGGACCCCGACCGATTGCGCCCCCTACGGGAGCTACCCCTACCAAACGCTCCCAAGGCCCTGAAAAGGTGCCTGGGGTTCTTCTCCTATTACGCCCAATGGGTCCCCAATTATTCCGACAAGGCCCGTCCCCTCCTGAAATCAACGTCCTTCCCGCTCACGGCCGAGGCCCACACCGCCTTCAACAGCATTAAACACGACATTGAGAAGGCCGCGCTGCAGGCAGTGGACGAAAACATCCATTTCCAGGTCGAAAGCGATGCGTCCGACTCCGCTTTAGCAGCCACCCTCAACCAGGATGGGCGGCCCGTAGCCTTTTTCTCAAGAACCCTCCAAGGGCCCGAGATCAGGCACTCCTCGGTAGAGAAGGAGGCCCAGGCCATAGTGAAGGCAGTGCGGCACTGGAGGCACTACCTAGCCGGCAAACGCTTCACCCTGCTTACCGACCAGCGGTTGGTAGCCTTCATGTTTAACAACAAACAGAGGGGAAAGATCAAGAACGACAAAATTCTCAGGTGGCGGATCGAACTCTCCACATTTGAGTACGACATAATATATAGGCCGGGGGCCCTCAACGAATCCCCCGACGCCCTATCACGAGGGATGTGTGCCAGCATCCAGGGGGACAGGCTACAGGGCCTGCACAATGGCCTCTGCCACCCGGGGGTTACCCGGCTATTTCACTTTATAAAATCCCGTAACCTCCCCTATTCCATCGAGGAGGTCCGGTCGATGACCAGGGACTGCCGCACCTGTGCGGAATGCAAGCCCCGTTTTTTCAGGCCCAACCGAGCCCACCTGATCAAAGCTACACGGCCATTCGAGCGCCTGAGCTTAGATTTCAAGGGACCACTCCCCTCCACCGACCGCAATGTGTACTTTCTCAACATTGTGGACGAGTACTGCCGCTTCCCATTCGCCTACCCCTGCCCAGACATGACCAGTGCCACGGTCATCAAGTGCCTCGGCAACCTGTTTTGCACGTGCGGCATGCCTAACTACATCCACACTGACAGGGGGGCGTCGTTCATGAGCGACGAACTGCGCCAATACCTGCTGTCGAGGGGATAGCCACGAGTCGGACCACTAGTTATAACCCCCGGGGTAATGGGCAAGTGGAGAGGGAGAACGCGACAGTGTGGAAGGCGCTACTAAGGTCTAAAGGCCTCCCCACCTCCCGCTGGCAAGAGGTCCTCCCAGACGTACTCCACTCGATAAGGTCGCTACTGTGTACTGCTACTAACGCCACTCCTCATGAGAAGATGTTTGTTTTTCCCCGCAAATCAACCTCAGGAGTGTCCCTACCCTCGTGGCTCTCCACCCCAGGGACAGTCCTATTACGGAAGCATGTGAGGGGCCACAAAACGGATCCCCTCGTGGAGGCAGTACACCTACTCCACGCAAACCCACAGTAGCGCGTACCTCAAGCACTCCGACGGGCGTGAGGACACCGTGTCCATAAAGGACCTCGCCTCGGCAGGAAGCGACGACGACCCATCACCACCGCTCCCAGAAGAACCTCCACCATCCCCAGGCTCACCACCCCCAGAAGTACCTGCAACACCACCAACACATGGGTATGCACAGGAGGGCACCACGGACTCCCGGTCGGAACCCGAGGTACTGTTGCGATGTTCAGGAAGGACTATCACACCCCCGGACAGACTAAATCTGTAGAAGGGGTGAATGTGATGAAATATATGCCTTCATCGGCCCCTGTGTTTTACCTGCTTTGTATTGTGTGTACCGCCCCCTTTTTCCTATTGTGTGTATTGGCTACGCCCCTGTCTTTTGTCATATAAAGGTCTCAAGAGCTGTATGAGTCATTCTATCAGACGAACCGGATGTGGAAAAACCTGCAATGTTCTTAGTGATTAAAAGCCTTCAGTTGAATCCTTTAAACTCCTTGTCTTTGAGTTATTGATGGCACATCACCCACCTGTCCCTACAGGTGGAGGATCTCTGCCCCCAACTTCTACCTCCCCCACGCTCGAGTCGAGGGCGGGATCTCCGTCCTCCGACTCCTCCTCCTCCAGAATCGTGTCGAGGGCGGGACTTTGCTGATCGGGTCCCTCCTCGTCCGAGTCCCAGGCCAGCGGAGAAGGCTCCCCCCAGGTGGGCGGGACCTCTTCTCCTTCCAAGCAGGCTACAACGCCAGATTGTGTGGTCTGTGACTCATCGCGCGCCTCAGGCTGAGGATCTTTATCCTCAGACCTGGCTTCGGTTGCTGATGTTTTTGCACCCGGTTTAAACAGTTTGCACTGATTGATGTGAAACCATCTAGTGCGCTGGGGCAACTTCACTGCATATACCATGGGGCTGGTTTTGCCTACAATTTTGTAGGGTCCCCTGTACAGCGGTTCTGAACTCCCCACTCGGGCAGAGTCTCCTACCATGACCTTATCTCCTACTTCCCACTCCTGGGCTCTGGTGGCGGGGATCGATAGATCTTGTACCAATTCCCGTCTGGCTCTCTCACCGGCGTGGATGGTCAGACCCAGGAATTTCACCTCCGGCTGGCCGATCCGCGCCTTCTTTGGGTTTACCTTAAAACCCTTTCTACCTAACAGCTTCAATAACTCGGCCAGTAGTGGGCCATGCTCCTCTCTGGAATCTGTGAACAGGAGCAGGTCGTCCACATACTGCACTAGCTGATTGGGCTGGCTGAACTCTTTTAAACTCCCTGCCATGCATTGATGAAAAGTGCTGGGGCTGTTGTGGAAACCCTGTGGCAAGCAGTTCCAGGTGTACTGTTGCCCTTTAAACGTAAAGGCAACTTGTACTGATCCTCCCTCCGTAAAGGGATGGACCAAAACCCATTAGAAATATCCAGCACCGTGAACGTGGTCGCGGAGGCTGGAATACTCCTTATCAGGTCGGCAACTGCTGCTACTGTTGGCGCGCAGGCAGGGATGTTGCTATTGAGGACTCTGTAGTCCACCGTGGCTCTCCAGGAATCGTCCGGCTTCTTTACCGGCCATAACGGAGAGTTCACATGGGTGGCTATCGGTCTCAACACGCCCTGCTGCACCAGTGAAGATATTGCTATCTCCATGTCGGGCTCCGCTTCCCTGGGGAAGTTGTACTGTTTTTGGGGTCGGGCCATGGGGTCCCCGTCTACGCTAACCTCAAAACCGGTGACCCTCCCGCAATCGTGCTTGTGAGTGGCAATCGTCGCCAGGTGGTCGCACACGAATGTCTGCAAATCTTGTGGGATGCCCGCGACCATGAGCTCGAGGTCGTAGCCCTCTTTTGGCTTCACGGTACACAGGGTCCCTCTTTCTCCTTCCCCTGGGATGATGACTACCTGGCCCGGCTCACCCTTACCCGCTCCCCAAAGACAATGATTTCTTAGGTCCACGAGGATCCCGTGTTCGACCAAGAAATCGGACCCTATGATACCTTTCCCATTCTCCACCTCCCACTTCATTAGTATACACCTCCACTTGGTGCCGAGTGGTCCTATATGAATGGAGAGGGGAATGGAATGTGCGCCAGCCTGTTCCTTGCCTGTGAAGCCCGACAGAACATATGGAACCCCGGTGGACAGAGGCGAGTTGGCAGGGTTATCTGTGTGGATCACGGTGCACGATGCCCCCGTATCCAACAAATAGGTCCCCTTCACCTCCTGCACTTCCATCTCCACGAGGGGTCGCCTCCATATATCATATCGCAGCGCACACAAGTAAACGGGCTGCGCCGGCTCTAGTCATTTGGGTACAGCGGTCGGGGTTTCGGGAGCGACAAAGCCGGTGGTAACAGCTATTTTCCCCTGCGAGGTCATCAGAGACCGCATTGTCTGTATGATTGACTCAATCACAGCGGGATTCATAACCGCACCTGCTCCTTGTGCTGGGGCAGGAGCTGTGGCTTGGGTTTGGGCTGGTGCTGGGGCTGCGGTCTGGGCTTGGGCTTGGACTGCGGGAAATCTCGCTTTATTATCCTTCCACAGATTTCTACAGTCCTTGCGCCAATGTCCATCCTTCCCACGCCCGTAGCAATTGAGCTTGGCTTGGACAGGGCGATTCCCCTCCTGACGCCACTCCTGCTTGCTTGGGGCTGCGGGTTTTACCTCATGCACCTTTCCTTTCTGGGGAGGTGTTTCCTGACCTCTGCAATTCTTATACGCCACATTTAACTGATGGAGCACCGTTTCTTCCATGACACCAGTGTGGTGTATGTGCCTTTAAGAGCAATTGTGGTGTATGTGCCTTTAAGAGCCCCAGGTGTGCGTAATGCCGGTAATTGCCACTTGGGCTATATAAGCCTGTGTATTGTGTATATCCTTTAGAACCCCCCCCAGACTTGCTTAGTAAATACCTATGAACCAACTCCTGTCTTCAGTGTCTTTATCTACACACGGACACTACAGTGGCGACGAAGTGGAAACGGACTTACCTGCAATTCAGCAGCACCTCAAGGACATCGATTCCTCCAGCGTCCAGAAGACTCAAGGAAGTAATAGAAACTGTGGTTTCACCAGCCCTCCAAGCTGGTGGCAGGTACTGCGCTAATCCTTCCTGGGCGTCAGGCTGGGGCTCCAGCGGCGGGCTCTACAGCTGAGACAGGCAGCGAAATCGGAGGCAAGCAATAATGGACTGGGAGGGTGCACTCGGGAGACGGCCGGCGCGGCAAGCAGGTCAGCGTTTAGACCTCCGTCGGGAACGAGTCTCCAACAGTGAATAAACGGAAACCACAGTAAAACAGCGTTGTTATCGGTAGCAGCGGCGGGAAAGCGCAGGAAGCGCCATATCGTTGCTACAGAGAGAAAAAAAAAAAGCGCGGGAAGCGCCATATCTTTTTTGAAATGCCTAAGTCTGGCAATATTGATGCTTTTGATAATGAAACAGAGCCTAACTTTGGAAATATTGATGTTTTTGATAACAAGATAGAGGATTGGACCACATATGTAGAAAGAGTGGAGGTGTTTTGCACCGCAAATGGAATAGAAGATGAAAAAAAAGCTTCAGTGCTTCTGGATCTAATGGGCGCAGAAACATACAAGCTGTTACGCAACTTAATCACTCCAGCCGAACCGATGGACAAGAATTTTGAGGAGATTGTTGATACCCTACACTGCCAATTCGAGGCAGGACTGGCAGATTCTCTGCAAGACAAATTCATCTGTGATCCCCTAAGTGTAGAAACACAAAAAAAGGTATCTTCTGGAAAAGATTTAACACTGGACAAGGCTTTCAGTGCAATAGGAGCGGCAAAGATACAGCAAAGGCCACAGGACTTCGGCACCCATGAAATGACACGGGGTTTCGAGAGATGTTATCGCTGCGGCAGATCCAACCATGACCAGAGGGATTGCTGGTTCAAAGAAAAAGCATGCAGGCGATGCGGAAAGATGGGACACATTCCACGTGTATGCCGATCTGAAAATAAAAAATCTACTAACGGGAAAAGAATCAATAAGGAAAAGCACAGAAAGGTACAAATGATGACGGACAGTAGCTCCAAAGACCAGAAGAGCGATAGCGACTCCGGGAACAAGAGACTAAGCTCTCTCAAATTACATAATGTAATTGCCAATGAAGATTACCAGACCATTTGGGTTACCCTCATAATAGCAGGGTCCCCAGTTAAAATGGAGCTAGATACAGGATCAGCTCTAACCGTAATAAATCGACGAGATTACGAGAGGCTATTTTTGCATATACCTCTAAAAGACACATCCATTATCTTAAAAACATATACGGGGCAGAAAGTATACCCCAAAGGAAAAATAAAGGTGCCTGTGGTATACAACGGCAAAGAAATACAAAAGTTGTATTTATACATTCTACAAGATGGTGGTCCACCGTTGTTGGGACGTGAATGGATAAGGAAGATACGTTTAGACTGGCACTCCATTCAGGCACTGACGGTGACCAGTAAGGAAAAAAACAATGATGACATCATACCTGAACGATTAAAAGGCATCTTGGCCAACGCCAAAGAAGTGTTTCAAGAGAAACTAGGAACCTTGAAAGGCATCACCGCCTCAATAAAAGTGGAAGATGCAGCAATTCCAAAATTTTTTAAGGCAAGACCGGTGCCATACGCAATACGTCCGGCAGTCGAGGCAGAGCTGGAGAATTTGGAAAAGGCAGGCGTATTATCCAAAATAGATTGGAGCGAATGGGCAACACCCATCGTTCCAGTCATGAAAAAAGCATTGAAAAATAACTCTGAGGAACAGAGAAAAATTCGCATCTGTGGGGACTTTAAGGTGACTGTAAACCCGGTCCTTCACACGGTACAGTATCCTCTTCCGAGGATAGAAGATATTTTCGCCTCACTATCCGGAGGAAAACGTTTCACAAAAATTGACTTGGCACAAGCATATCTACAGATGGAGGTTGAGGAGACCTCTAAAAAGTATCTCACAATAAACACACACAAAGGCCTGTACCAGTACAATCAACTGGTTTTTGGAGTAGCATCAGCTCCAGCTATCTGGCAAAGAGCTATGGAGCAAGTCCTGCAAGGGATTCCGGGGACTCAGTGTTACCTAGACGACATCCTTATAACAGGAGAAAACGACAACGAGCACCTTGCCAATTTGGAGCAGGTGCTCACTAGGCTGAAAGAACGGGGCCTACGAGCAAATCGCCCCAAGTGCGAATTTTTCCAAAATCAGATATCATATTGTGGCCACATAATTAATAAGGAAGGGTTGCATAAGTCACCTGAAAAAATTGAAGCAGTTATAAAAGCCCCAGCACCTGAAAATGTTTCACATTTGAGGTCATTCCTGGGATTAATAAATTACTATCATAAATTTTTACCGAACTTATCAACTATTCTACACCCTCTTAATGATCTTCTACACACAGGAGTGATTTGGAAATGGAACGAAGACTGTAAACGTGCCTTCCATAAATGCAAAGACTTAATCACATCCGAGAAAGTTTTGGCTCATTACAAACCATCACTACCAATCAGACTGGCGTGCGATGCATCCCCTTACGGCATAGGAGCGGTATTGTCCCATAGATTCCCTGATGGCTCGGAACGGCCGATAGCTTTTGCGTCACACTCATTGAACTCAGCTGAGCGTAACTATTCCCAGATAGACAGGGAAGCACTCAGCCTGGTATGGGGAGTGAAGAAATTCAACCATTACCTACACGGACAAAAATTTACCTTGCTGACTGACCATCAACCCCTCATCTCCATATTCAACCCTAAGAAAGGTGTCCCCATTATGACGGCACAAAGACTACAGAGGTGGTCCCTTTTTCTAGGGGCATACCAATACAACATTGAATACAAAGGGTCAAAACAGCATGGGAATGCTGACGGTTTATCGCGCCTGCCGTTGCCAACGATAGAAGAGGCACCTACAGTAGACCCAGTAGAGATATTCCACTCTACCATAGTGGAATGTCTACCGGTGACAAATTCTGCCATTGAAAGGGAGACCAGAAATGACCCTACTCTCTCACGGGTCTACGATTTAACAATGAAGGGATGGCCAGCACATGGCGAACCACTGTTGCCAGCATTCTCACAAAGAAGAGAACAGCTGTCAGTGTGCCGAGGAACCTTGATGTGTGGATCCAGAGTGGTGATTCCACCCAAACTCCAGGATAAAGTGCTAAAGGAGCTTCACGAGGGGCATCTGGGTGGAGTGAAAATGAAGAACCTAGCTAGGGCGTTTGTATGGTGGCCAGGTATCGATGGAGACATCGAAGACATGACCAAGAGCTGCCTAGGATGCCAGAAGGTCCAAAATGCTCCGCCACAGGCCCCTCTACATCCATGGGAGTGGCCCTCATCTCCCTGGCAAAGGGTGCACATCGACTTTGCTGGTCCATTTATGGACTCAATGTTCTTAATCGCAGTTGATGCACACTCCAAGTGGCCGGAGGTAATAAAGATGTCCTCCACCACCACGGAAAAAACCATCACAGTATTAAGGACCATGTTTGCCAGGAATGGGCTGCCGGAACAGATATGTTCTGATAATGGACCGCAATTTGTGTCCGAAGAATTCAGAAAGTTCTTAAAGAACAATGGGGTAAAGCACTACACGTCCGCCCCATACCATCCCGCCACCAATGGATTGGCTGAAAGGTTTGTCCAGACCTTTAAGAAGGCCATAAAGGCCATGGGTAATGAAGACATAAAACTTCAGCACAAGGTGGATAACTTCTTATTTGCATATAGGAATGCAACACATATGGTTACAAACCAAACTCCCGCCATGATGTTCTAAGATAGAAACCTGAGATGCCGGCTGGATTTGGTCAAGCCCAACATCCGAAGGGACGTGGAGAACCGGCAGTTTCAGGGCATGAATGAAAGGCCAACTAGGGCCTTCCAGATAGGCCAACCGGTTTTGGCCCGGGACTACCGTACCGAGAAATGGCAGCCTGGAACTATCTGCACACGACTAGGACCACTGATGTATACCGTGGACATCGGAGAAAGCATAATAAGGCGCCATGCTGACCAAATCATCAAGTCATCCGAAAAGGGACAACCTACACCACCACGCTATACATCTAACGATGAAGTAGAGATACCCATATCTACCTCCGATCCGGTGATACTGGAACCCGATGAACCCGACACTGGCCTTCAAGCCGAATCAGCCTTGCCAGAAGAACCTACTACACCACCAGAAACTACTACACCCCCGAGGCGTTATCCGGACCGAGTCAGGAAGCCTCCTGAGAGACTAACTTATAATTAATTAATACAGCAATGTATATTATTTTGCATATAACACGTAATTAATAATTACTTAAAATATGATGTACTAGTTAGCTAGAAGGGGAGGAATTGTGGTGTATGTGCCTTTAAGAGCCCCAGGTGTGCGTAATGCCGGTAATTGCCACTTGGGCTATATAAGCCTGTGTATTGTGTATATCCTTTAGAACGCCCCCCAGACTTGCTTAGTAAATACCTATGAACCAACTCCTGTCTTCAGTGTCTTTATCTACACACGGACACTGCAACCAGGACCTTGGGGATCAAACCATGATCTGGCTAGGGCCCGTATCTCTGGCAAGCCATTGGTAACCAAGCAACGGAACCAATGAACCCACTGTTCATCGCTCATTTGAGCCCGTTCAGGCATACCCAGATAGCTGCATCGATATACTGGCCACAGCCTTTCTGTGAAAACCCGTGGGGGTTCTCCAGATAACTGCACGGTCCCTTCTACGCGGTCAAACGGACTACCATCGTCCACTCCCATTACCTCTAAAACTTCCTCCCTGAGATCCGTATACCCTTTCCATCCCCTCTTGCCATCCTCTGAGAGGCACTGAAGGATCGTGGGATCCAGGGAGAAAAGCAACAGTTTGACCTGTTCCTGTTCATCGCAGTAATTTATGGCTGCTGTTTCCTCTATCTCCCTGAAATGAATCGAGGGATCTCCCTTTACTGTGAGTCATGTGAGGTGGCTCACCATGGACCTGAAGTTTGGGCCAGCGTAGGGCACCACGAGTTGGTTCTGGTGGGGTCCGATACTGCCATCGGCAGTGTTGGGACCAAACCTCTGGTGTTGAGCGGGACACATCGGTGCCGGTCCCGGCTTTGCGACCAGTGGTTCTTCCACACACTCCACCTCGGCTACCTCTTCTTTCGCTACCCCCTCCTTTTCCGACCAAGTCTCACTATAGCTTGGCGGTGCTGAGGGCTCGGTGGCTGGTACCACAATTAGCTCAGCTGGAATCGGCTGTTTCGATTCTTTCAAAAAGTCCATGTGACTGGCTTTCGGGCTGACGAGACACACCATGCCTCTTGCCTTAACCAGGGCCGTTCTTAGGTCCTCTATGGTCTTTTGGCAGGGGCCGTGGTCTGTGCTCTCAAACCCGTGCTCGAGGGCCAGCTTGTAAGCTGCCTTAACCTCCACTGCTCTCTCCTCCTGCGCTCTTAGCTGTTGTGCGAGGCGGGCGCTTTTCTCCCGTATCCTCGTTTCATTAATATTTGCTTCAGTAACCTGGCACTCCAGGTACCCTATCCTAGCCTGATGTTGGCTAGCTACCACTTGGTGTTCCTGATTCAGCGCGTGAAGCGCTGTGATGAGTTTTTCCCCACCCATGGCCTTTTCCTCTATCTCTGCTGCCTGGGTCGTGATCTTGGCTGCCTGTGCTGCAACGACCCGGTCCAAGATCTGGACCTGCTTCTTGTAACACATCAGCCACACTGCCTTTTCCACTGAATTCTTATGCTCTTTGCTCTCTGTCCACCTGATGGCTGCGTCCACCGGACGCCCATCCAGCAAGAGATCGGAAATCCACTGTTTAGTGAGATTTACCTTGCCAAAGACATAATCCGCTATCCTCTCATCCATTGCATTTCAACCATTCAAACTTGGATCTACTACGTTGCAATCCTGCCGCCAGAGTCCTGCCGTGGTCGCCATTTTCTATAAGGGGTTTTCGTCCTCGCGAGGTTTCCCAGAGGTTTCTCTCTCTAGAGGCCTCTCTCTCTTGCACAGTAAACCTTGAGTGGTTTGACCCACTTGCCCCTTAGATTCTGTATTCTGGTCTTAGGCGCAGGAACTACAATGTAGAGAAAACTCGTGTAGACCAAGTTTGATGAAATAAAATGAAACTTTATTGCAAATGGAAAAATATCAAATCAAATGCAACACAGATAAGAGTACAGTACATGGGAGGGAAAAACAAACACAAACAAATCATAACGACATTATACTAACTAAGACAAATACAGGCATCTTATACTCTACAAAGATCATTATGAAATAAGGAAACACACGGAACATCGAGGGACAACAACTCATGTTAATTGTACCCTTAAATCCACCCCCTTATTAAACCTATCTAGATCTGATTGTGAAGAGCCAGAAACATGCTCACCAATCCCACTAGGAAGTGCAAGGTTTTGAAATCGAGTCTGTGTTTGGTCCTTTCAGGCGTCTTGTCTCCACGTGGATCGTGGAGCCCCTGCGAGCTGCGCCACACCTCTCTCCTGAGGTGGGGGTCGGGGGCAGCTGGACTGGATGTCGGCGAGGTCGAGGACCATCGGCTCGACCCTGGTCAGGGGAGTCTTGGGCTGGTGTGGCCCCTTCTACCTTCAGCTACGGCCCGGGGATGGTCGATGATCTCCCGATAGTTTTCCCCGGGGTGGGATGCTGGTTTCGAGCGACTTTCTTTATACAGTCATAATTATCTTTCTCCTCCGACAGTGGAGAGGAGTCCGCTGATCTTTCCCCAAGCCAGCTCCTCTTCGCCCAGCTCAAAAGCTGGACTGGCTGCTGGGGCTGCAACGACTGTCTGACTGTAAACTGTCTTTTAGCTCGACTCTCCTTGTGCCTGTTCAAGCTTGCTTTTCGTGACTTCCAGCTGCCAGCTCGTCCTGAAGCCACTGCCCTGTTGTCTCCCTTTCAACTGCCGAAAAGTCTCTCCAGATATACCTTTCTTCCCGAGGCCTCACTTCCTACCCAAAATCAGGTTAGTCTTTGTTTTAACTTTGGCGGGCTTTGAGCACAGCGGGGCAGTTATTATATTTAAAATCATTTTAAGCAGCTGGTAACAGGCCCATCTCTGGTTGGAAATGGCTTTCATTGTTTTGAATGTCCTGCTGATCTCGTTATCTAGTCCTGGGTGCTGTTCTCATGAATACATATTGTCCTCTTTTGTCTGGGTCAACATTTAGATGGCCCCTGTCTCCAAGCCGACCTTGAGTGGATCTGCATCTAATCCATATGCATGCCTGTGGGTCTGGTTTCGTTCTCTCTGAAACGGCTTCCAGAACTGACTGTGGGTTCAATCCACATAGCTGTCTGAGGTTGCGCAGGAACCATTTTAAAGTGTCCCAATGAGCTGATCACATGGTATGGTGGCCATTTTGTATGCCCCTTTTTCTGGGCTTCTTTTAAAACAGTCTTTAAAATCACGGCCTCTTCTGCCATTTAACCCTTATTAATATGAAATCCAATTTTGCGAATCCTACACGCCAAGGCCCCCAGAAGGTACCCACGGACGCCCCAGCTGAGAAAGCCATGGTCACCAGCTCTCCAGGTACCAAGGGCCGCCCCTCCAGTTAGGGGGAGGTCCAAGGACAGAGGTCCTCAGCCAGAAACCACGGGCTGCGAGGGACCAACAGTGAAGGACGGTGCGGCCATGCCGGAGGTAGCGGTGAGCCGCAGTCCAACCAGGAATTAGCCTGGCCACCCAGAGACGGGCGGCGGATGTACATAGTTTAGGTAATGTAAGTTTATATTGTTAAGTTTAAGTATTTAGCTTAAGTTTGGGTGCTGTAGCTTAAGTTAACTAAGGTGATGGGTAGTTTTAGGTTAAGCAGTAATCTGCCAAGAGTGTATGGCCTAGAAATTGAGTTTGCGCTGCGCCAGGGCTTTAGCGCCGGCCGGAAGTTAGCGCCGGCGCTAAGTCCCTTTGCGCGTGCCAAAAATTCAATAGCGCCGCGCCCAAACGACTGCCGGCGCTACTGAAGGGTTTTAGCGCCTGAAAACTGGCGCGGCGCTATTCCGGCGCTGCGGCGCCCGCTGCGGTGCGGCAGGCTCGGGAAGTGCAGGCCTCCTCCTTCCGTTAAGGAGGAGCTGCCTGCACCCGGCCGCGGCCCGCGCAAATCTCTTAAAAAATGAGCCCGGCACCTCGGACAAGTGCCGGGCTTGCATCTGTTCCGGTGGGGGGGGGGGGGGAGAAGTCCGGGGAGGGAGCTGCGGGCAGGCGGCCGGCGGGAAAGCGGCCGGCCGTCGCGCCTCCTTAAAGCGCTGGCGCAGACTCCGGCAACACTCGTTTGCTAGAGTCTTAGTTGCGGCTGCCACTGGCGAGGCGGCCGCAACTGAATTTCGGCTTGGGGCCGGGTTACCACGGCAACCGGGACGCTGCGCACACCGATGACGTCATCGATGCCGGCGCAGCGCTACCGGTCTACCGCCGCGGAAGGGCCCCAGGCAATTTAGGAACCGGCGCCAATTGCAGCGCTAGGCCCTCTAGCGCCGCAAAATCGGTGCTAAGGGCACTGAATTTCTAGGCCTATGTGTTTGGGTCGAGGTTGCAAGACCTGACCATGCTTCACCCAAGCCAGAGAATCTCTTGGGGACCTGGCTGTATGTTTTGTATCTGTTACAGAAAGACTGTCGGGATGGAAGGGGTCGTAATCCTACTCGCCCTGATGGGACTGAGCTTGGGAAAGTGGGGCGATGTAGAAGAATCCCACATCTATGGGTGCTCGGGAGATAGAGCACCTATAGCAACCGACGGGAGCGGTGAACGGGAGATGGAGGAGACTGCCGTCTACGTCCACGCGGGAAGGTGGCCAGGATGGCTGGGGTCTAACTCGTCTCAGTACTCCAGCCAAACCGGATTCACGTATGGGGAAGCCTCCCTCCTGTGCCCCAGGGTACGGGCCGTTACCAAGAGTGTCAGCGTTACCGTTGGAAAGCGTATATGTTTAACGTGTAAAGGACAAATTCCTCTGGATAGGTGGTGGCGGCTCAGGAAGCTGAGCAAGGATATGAGGAACCCCAGAGTCGAGTGGGAACGGTTGGGGAACAATACCTATCGGACGATTACAGGGACTCGTGGAGGATTAAGTGTGTGTTTGGACAAGTGGTGGGACCCGGATCAAGGGACTTATATCTGTATGTGGGGGTCAGAGAGAGTCTGCCCCGCAGGCACATCAATCATTTTCCACCGACAGTGGCAAGACGCCGGGGAGGGGATGAAGTGGGATACCAGCCTGAAGGCATGCGCTGTCCCATTCTCCCCGATCCCAGTCAATGCCACTGAGCTTGTAACCCACCCCCGAAAGCCCCTGCCCATGGCGCCGGCAGCGAGGATACACAGGGAAGGGTGCCCCGCCAACACCAAGTGACCAGGGAATGGGCTGGTGCTAGTCCCTACCGATCAGGTGCTGTACCAGGGTATACACTATGCGGTAGCCTCCATGATTTTAAATCTCACCGAGGTACATTTGCCGGAGTGGTGTCCCAAAGAAACAGAGCAGCTATACCAGGCCCTATTGAAGGACATGTTCAGGAAGTTTTATGAGTTCGAATTCGCCCATGTGGACAAGACCGAACTGTACACCACACACCGAGAGTTCTTGTGCAATGCACGGAGACAAATAAGGAGTGTATGGAATGATGTTTTTACTGCGTTTAACACTGGGTCCTCTGTCATCAACAGTTTGGATGACATAGAGCTACAGACCCAGATAAACGGTTTAAAAACACAGTTAAGGAAGATATGACTGGATGAGAATAAAGTAGTGGGCTCAGAGTTCCATGAGGACCAGGCCATGATAGTCCATTTAAAGGAGATCATAGCGGAGTTGGAGAAGCATGCAAAGATGGTAAGGGAGGACTGAAATGCTTCTGACCAGGCTTCGCAAAATGAGGTGTGCGTGCTATACGGGGCATGGTTGCTGGGCGAGGGCTGCAGTAATCTGGAGGATTTAAAACAGGGTTTGGTCCCCTCCTGGATCAACAACAAGCAACTCGCAGCCCTCCACTCATTTGAGAATGCATTAAGCCTGTGCCAACTCTGGCTAGCTTCCGAAGCCTACCCAGTCCCCGTGGATTGTGGGCGGTCCAACCACACAATCATGGGAGTCGTAGTTAGGATGCCGGTCATGGGTAGGACAGCCTGACCCACGCCGGTATACAGGGCTGAGAACATTGGAGTCATTCAAGGGGGTGCACACATTCGTTTCACAGCTTTCCCGCCTTACGTCATAAAGTGGGAGCACGCTATGACAGGTACTGACCTCTCAGGGTGCCGGAGCTGGGGAGCACACATAATCCTGTGTCCCCAGCACTCGAATGCCTATTCAAAACCGCAGTATGGGTTCAGAGCTGCTGGCGCGAAGCCTATAAATTGTACCATGGAGGCAATGGCACAAGGCCATGTTCCCCCGCAGGTAGCATATATAGGAGGTGAGACATATTGTGTCACCACTGGCGCGTCCCACTACCAGCCTGGACAGCATAACTGGTGTCCGGTCAGTGACAGCAGTTTCTGTTTTAAACCCGAGGCAGAAGTTCAAGTGGCCCAGGAAGGAATTGTCCCCATTCCTGAACCCTCCACTGTTCACCTCACTGTGAAGGAGAATTTTACGAATTTGCAAAAGTACGTAGCGCACTTTGGCTACAAAATTCCCCCTCCCTGAACAACTTACCAAAATACTCAAAGCCGTTATAGTTTCGCAGAAACATTTTTACACTCTGGAGCAGAAAACTATAGAGATAGGGATTAAGATATTTTATACTGTGATTCCACCCTGGTGGGACATTTTCAATAACATAGAGGTCCCTTCGTGGATCAGACTGGCTTCCCACATTCTCATGGTTTGCCAGGTAGGGATAGTGCTGTATCTAGTTTGTATTCAATGTAAGGGAAAAGGGCAGTTGCTAGAGTTCCGAAACCAGAGGATCTGGAAGGAACATTATGTGAAGGTGGAGGGAGATACACCTGTTTGAGTTTTTTCCTTGTATTTTTGATTAAAGATTGTTGTTTTTTTGTGTTTGTTGTTTTTAATAAAGTTTTTCTTTTTGCGACACATTTTAATAAAGATGTATATGTTCCAAGTGGTGCAGGGGTGTTGGACTCCCTCCATGCTTGGATGTGTGTAAAAGTTTGTAATTTATCCTATGTATGCTTATGTACACTACATTTTTGCAGAATGGGAAGTGCATGTGTTGTGGGTATGTTAGATAGGTAATTACAGGTGAAGGTTGACTATGGAGGGTCAGAAAAATTTTGCTCACCTTGTAAGAATGATACATGAAGCAAGTTTTAGTATCACAGGGGGGAGTGTAGGATTCGCAAAATTTCCACATTTCCCCAAAGTTATTAATAAAAGGGACCCTGCATGGAAATTTTAAAAAGGGTACCCAAAAGATGGTGTCCGCACCTCGTGACCAAAAGCCTGCAAGATTTTAAAAGCTTGGACTGTAGCAGCACAAGCAACCTGTGGGGAAATCGAAACCTAAAATGCAGTTTCTGTGAAAAGGGCTTTGTGTTTTGGAAAAGCAGACAGCAAACATTGAATATGCATTAAGCCAGATCGTAGACAGATCAAAACTAGTTGGGCCTATACTTGAGGCCATCAAGTTGTCTGCATAAATAATCAGAAACAGCTTATGGAAGCCATCGAGGCTGGACAGGCCGATTAGAATGCATTAACAACAATACTGCTCAGACATCAAGTCATTAGGTGCGATAAACGGCCATCTAAAGACAGTTAGCTTAGATTGCTGTAATTATTTAAAACAGCCCGCCAAAATTGGAACAATGAACTGACCTGATTTGGCGCGCAGATAAGGGGGCTTCGAAAGGAGTATAACTGCAGGCCCCGGGTAGCAATTGCACTCTCTGCTCTGCCCTCTGCTCTCTTGCGCTTGGCCCTCGCTCTTGGTTCTGGGCTCACTCGTGCCCTGGCCTCGTGGTAGGTCTCTCCTCACTCCCCGTGGTGAGTTTTCAGCAGTAAAGTACACCATATCAACAGCCGGGGAGGGGAACGAAACCCGAGTCCCTCGTCACCTGGGACGCCCAGGCCGCAGAAAAGGGGCGAGACGAAATTGAGCAGGTATCCCAGGACTTGTATGGTAGTCCGGCGAGACGAGTAGAGACGAAGAAGACGATAAAACTCGATAAGGGCAGAGGAAGACAGCAAAAAACATATCGCTAAAGACCAAGCGCCTAGTTATAAGCTGGCGCTTGGGAAGATGAACATCTTGTTGAACACTGCGATAACGCAGATGTTTACGCCACAACAAATATACTGGCGTTTGACGCATGGTTAGCAAAATCTAAACGGCAAAGACTGTTAACTGTCCAATAAACATAACGTTACCGCTGACGACCGCCTGACAGAGAAGAAGAGGAGAACCCATCGAGACGAGACGACGACGGTAGTGGAGGAGAAGAAGGTGTGTCGCAGTAGCAGCTCCAGCACCGCGCCCCTGAAGACCATGTGGCAATGGGGTACCTAAGAGGACAGAGAACCAAACCTCAAAATCTGCATTTTGTTAACAGTTGGCTTTGCTTTGGATTGGTGAGCATGAATTCTGGCCCCTCATAGCTTAATCTAGTTAGGTATAGAGGGTGGGATAAGGATAAGGGGATTGTTAATATCGTTTGTTTTCCCTCGATGTGCCTTGTGTTCCCCATTCCCTGTATAAGTATAGTTATTTTGTATTTGCCTGTATTTTATGCTAGTAATTTCTCGTAAGACTGTGTTAATTTCTGTTTCAATAAAATCCTGGTTTTCTTACATCCAAACCATCTGTCTGCTCGAGTCTTTCTGTATTGCCTCCTGTACCTAAGTCCGGTGTCTAGAACCCAAGGGGCGTGGGAGCGATTTGAACCGCTCACAAACAGTCGGGGCATAACTGACTGGGCGCACGCGCCACACCTGCCACCCCCCCCCCTTACAGGGGGAGGAGGAGACATGCCAGATGTGGTGCTTTGGAGCAGGGTGCTGGCATTAATTGGGGAGGGTGGGTTGGTGGGAGGGTGGGTGGGGTTGACGGGACAGAAGGATAGAAAGATTGAAGGAAGGAAGGAAGGAAGTAGAATGCCAGCATTAACTGAGGAGGGTGGGGCAGAATGCCACATGAACTAGACATGAGAGAAGAGTGTCAGCTTGAACTGGGGAAAAGTGGAGAAGGGAACCAACTCAAATGGGAGAGGGTGTGAAGAAGCATGCAAGCTTGGATTGTGGAGAGGAAGAGTACCAGGTTGAACAGGGTGGGAGAACAGCATCAGCATTAACCAAGGGGTTTGTAAAGAGAGAACAGTACCAGGTTTAAATGGGCAACAACAACAACAACTTGTATTTATATAGCACCTTTAATGTAGTAAAACGTCCCAAGGCACTGCACAGGAGTATTAAGACAAAAATTTGACACCGATCCACATAAGGATAAATTAGGGCAGGTAACCAAAAGCTTGGTCAAAGAGGTAGGTTTTATGGAGCCGGACAGGTTTCGGCAGGGAATTCCAGAGCTTAGGGCCTAGGCAACAGAAGGCACAGCCACCAATGGTTGAGCGATTATAATCAGGGATGCTCAAGAGGGCAGAATTAGAGGAGCGCAGATATCTCGGGGGGTTGTGGGGTTGAAGGAGATTACAGAGACAGGAAGGGGCTGGGGTAAAGAAGGATGTCAGCTTGAATGGGTAGATCGGGAGGAACATTAGGTTGAATTGAGGGGTAGGGAGGAGAGTGCCAACATGAACTGGGAAAGTTAGAAAGAGAGAGAGTGTCTCTGAAATGGGATTGGGTGGGTGGCTGGGGGAGGGGGATAACTGACTGCTGAGGCAATTAAATCTGGTTGTGTGTTGAAAACCCAAATATCACTGCTTTTTCTTAGCTTAAAGATGAAAAGTTTATCATCGCCAAAGTATAAAATTGCTTAAAACTGCACAAAATACATAAATTTTCCTGTAAAAATTCAACAATTTCCAGAGGAGTTTGTCCCAGCACCCCCTGCCCCACTTCCCGCAGAAATGCACCTCCCCTTGTGGTGAGTGCAGACATGGGACAGACCTGGAAAGGCAAGGAAACACATTTGCTGCTCTCCATTTTCTTCCTTGGGCACCTTGGACAGCAGAACTTGTAAAAGTTCTACAAGGACAGAAAGAATGTTTGAAGAAACAAATTTAGTTGGGAGGGATTTTTTGGGATGGCTCGAAAGCCAGTGAAGCACAGCACAAAAACAAACTTGTTTGCTGTACCAGGAAAAGAAAGAACAGAAATTCAGCTGAGAGTAGAGTCAGAAAAAAAATGATGAAAATGACAGAAAAAGCAGCAGACACAACCACTGATGGTCTGATTTCTGAGCTAAAGTTAGTTATTGAGCAGTGGAAGCTAAAGGCAGTTGTTCTGGAGAGACTTGGAGCAGAGGCTGAGTGAGAGATATTCAGCAAGGTATTGGGCTTGTAGCCTGAACCAGAGAGCATGGGTGTTAGATATCCAAAGGAGAGAGAAGCAGTGAGGTTCTGCTCCTCCCGCCTCCACATTAAGGTAAGTAAAAAACTTGAAACTTATCTTTTGAGCAGCATCCTGCAGAACTGTTGTTTCGACTGCTGTGCATGTTGCATGCTGCAGTCATTCACAAACTAATTTCACAAAGGGCCCTGAAACAGGTATACGATAGCAGAATGCTGCGGATGCTGGAAATCTGAAGTAACAACAGAAAACGCTAGAAAAACTCAGCAGGCCAGGGCAGCATCCGTGGAGAGAGAAACAGAGTTAACGTTTCAGGTCGAAGACCCTTCGTCAGAACTGGAAAAAAAAGCAGGAAAAGGGATAGATTTTAAAGCAAGTGGGGGCTGGTAAAAGGGGGAGGGGATGATAGAAAAAAAGGGAAGGTCAGTGATAGGATAGAAAGCAGAAGAGATTAAGAGACATTGAGAGACATTAAGAGATATTCAAGGAACAAAGGATGGCTCTAGATGAAGTGTGAATGGCCCTGGCAGAATGAAGGACAACTGCCATGTGGGAGGGAAGAAAAAAGCCCAGACAAAAGCGTGGATTAAAAAAAAAGAAAGGGAAAATATATATGTATGATAGGGGCCGAGGTTATGATCTGAAATTGTTGAACTCTATGTTGAGTCCAGGGGGCTATAGAGTGCCTAATCGAAAGATGAGGTGCTGTTCCTCGAGTATACGCTGAGCTTCCGTGGAACAATGCAAGAGGCCGAGGACAGTGAGGTCTGAGTGGGAATGGGGCGGTGAATTAAAGTGACAGGCCACCGGGAGCTCGGGGTCCCTCATCCTTTGTTCCTTGAATATCTCTTAATGTCTCTCAATGTTTCTTAATCGCTCCTGCTTTCTATCCTATCTCTGACCTTCCCTTTTGTTCTTTCATCCCCTCCCCATTTTCCCAGCCCCCACTTGCTTTAAAATCTATCCCTTTTCCTGCTTTTTTCCTGTTCAGACGAAGGTTCTTCGACCTGAAACGTTAACTCCATTTCTCTCTCCGCGGTTGCTGCCCTGGCCTGCTGAGTTCTCCCAGCGTTTTCTGTTGTTAATTCCCTGAAACAGGTGTTGGTCCCCCAATTTGAGAAGCAGTGGGTCTCACACCTGTTTCAGGCAGGCGCCATCCTGACCAATATGGTGTGCAGCAGACTTCCGGCGTGGAATGAGCACACACACACCATAGTGGGTCATGAAGTGTTCGTTTCTCACCTGTAAAGCTGGTGATGCACAATCAAATATCTAGGCCATGACGTTTGCATTAATTTGTGTGCAATTTTAATTGAGGCAGTAAACTTTATTTTAAACAAGTTCACATCCAAATAGCAGACAAAATAATGTCACATGTTATACGCTAAAATTGCACATAACAATTTCAAGGATCATCTATCTCCGTAATTATTGATCTGAAGTAGCTTGAACCCAGGTATTAACCCATTCATTTTATGAAGCAACTTGGCTAAAAATCTGTTCATGTTAATAATACTGAATAATTCAGAAAATGTCATTATATTAACATTAGTGAACTGTTTAGAGGAGAATCTGAGACGCAGCAAATGGAGCAACATTGTGCAACCAATGGGACCGATTGGAGAGAGGTAGGTGGGTTATGCCTGCCCCTCACCATTGGCCTGGAATGATAGCTTTTGTCACAATTTGTTGTTACATATCACACAGCTAATACAAAAACAGGGAATTAGCCTCTGTGCAGCGGTCACCCATGTATTCTGTATTGTGGCTATTCAATCATTCTTTACAGCAAGCTCTGAATTGCACCAGTACAGAATGATCATTCCTGAGGTTCCAAGCTGTTTCCTTTGAATTTGGAACCTTTGAATTAGATTCACCTGACAGCAGGCAGACGCTTCTGAATAGAATCAATCCTTGGGTCTGAGCCTTCTTTCAGGAATCTCTGCCACGGCAATGGGAGAAAATCACAGCTGCTGCAACTGTGATCGGCTGCCGTTGCACGCATCCAGGGCAAGAGCAGTGGAACATGGCAGTTCAGCTAGGTTCAAATTCTCAATAGGTTCCATTTAATACCTGCTCGTTCTGCAGAATGAGAGGGGTCCAATTATTCTTGGTCTGACTCTGGTTGTGGGAGAAGGGAGAGCACAAAGTACATTTACTGAGAGGCTAAGGGGGTGGGGGCATGAGCAATGGATCCTGAGGTATCACGACTAGCTATACAACAAGAAAGAGGCTAAGATCAATGCTAAAGTGCCTCCTTGTGAATCACCACTAATTAGGCTAGGCCTGTGCATGACTGTCATAGAGCTGCCATTGTACTTATTATTTTGTTCTTTAGGACTGAACTTTAACATGATCAGGACAAAGCTTTCTGATCTGCTGGTGGGGAAAGCTTCCAAGATGTGGCGAGCACTCTTTAATTTGATTCCCACATTACTGACAATCCACAGTATTTCTTTCTGTGTTTGGTCAAGAAATCTCACTGCTGCTGAAGTTTTTAGGCTCTCTGCACCGCCAGGTGATCTTGGATTATTGTTTCCCTTTACCTTTATATCTTCATTCCGCCTTATAATCCTCTTCCTCGGGTCACTCAGCTCGACCTGAGATACAATTTCACGAGTGATTTTCCTGTCATCTAATCTATTAAGATCTTTTATGTATGCTCATGTTAATTGAGCTTTGGGGATGGTTATGTTCAATCCCAGTTTTAGCAGCTTCAATTTTCATTGCATTATCACAATATCTGAGGCTGCATTGTGATGTTGGAGGTTGGACATTGGCTGTTGCAGCCTGGTTACTTTGGTCTCTTCTGAAAATAATTTGTTTTTCACTATTCTTCCTTTGATGTTTCTTCCTATCATCTAATCCAAACAGTAAAGTACAGGAGAAATGTGGAATTTCTGGAGGGAGCCCAGGAAAGGGCGATGAGGCCGATTCCTAGCCTTAGAAGGTCGAGTCATGAGGAAAGATTCTCTGCTCTGCGACTTTGCTGTCTGGAGAAGTATAGAACAAGGGGAGACTTGATCCTTATCTCTGTAACCTCCTCCAGCCCTACATCCCTCTGAGATTTCTGCATTCCTCCATTTGTGGCCTCTTGAGTATCCCCGATTTCCTTCTCTCCACCATTGGTGGCCATGCCTTCAGCTGGTTAGGCCCTAAGCTCTGGAATAGCCTCCCTAAACCTTTCCGCCTCTCTACCTTTCGCTCCTCCTTTAATCGATTAGGCTTATATTCGCTCGAGTTTAGAAGAATGAGAGGGGATCTCATTGAAACTTACAACATTCTAACAGCACTAGACAGACTAGATGCAGGAAGGATGTTCCCGTTGGTCGGGGAGTCCAGAACCAGAGGTCACAGTCTAAAGATAAGCGGTAAGCCATTTAGGACAGAGATGAGGAGGAATTTCTTCACCCAGAGCGTGGTGAACCTGTGGAATTCTCTACCACACAAGGCAGTTGAGGCCAATTCATTAAATATATTCAAGAAGGAGTTAGATATATTTCTTAAGGCTAAAGGGATCAAGGGATATGGGGAGAAAGCAGGGACAGGGTACTGAATTTGGATGATCAGCCATGATCTCATTAAATGGCAGAACAGGCTCGAGGGGCTGAATGGCCTACTCCTGCTCCTATCTTCTATGTTTCTATGTTTAACTCACTCCTTAAAACCCATCTCTTTGACCAAGCTTTTGGTCACCTGTCCTAATATCCCTTTATGTGATTTGGTGTCACATTTTGTCTGATAACGCTCCTGTAAAGTGCTTCGAGACGTTTTACTACATTAAAGGCGCTACATAGATGAGTTGTTATTGTAGAGGTCTTTTATATTTTCAAGGGTCAGAAGAATTTGAATCCAGAAATTCTTCTGCCAGGCACAGGATTTGAGGACTAGAGGCACAGTTTACAGGTTGCCAAAAGATAATGGCCCAGAACTTGGTGTCGGGGGCTTGCCGCGCGTGCAAGCCCCCGATCTGCACTCACCCTGCGCGCTGACATCTGAAGCCCGGGCCTGCTTGCATTTCCTGTCACAGGCCCGGTTCAGATGTCAGCGCGCAGTGCTTACCTGATCCAGCGGCGTAGCTGGTGCGATGTGCCAGCTGGGATCAGGTGAGCACTGTACAACCAATCAGGGGAGGGGAAGGTTCATTCATGAGTTTGAGAGTAAGAACTGTCAAACTCATGAAAACTACGGGGGCCCAAAACACTATTTAAACTTTAAATAAAAATTTAAAAAACACCCCTATCATTAAATTAAGTATAAATAAGTTTAAAAAATAATTTAAACAATTTTTTTTTTTGAAAAAAATAAATTTTTAATAAAAAGGGTCTAAAACTAAACTTACCTTATTGTAGATTCTTTAAAATAATAAACCTGTGGGAAAAAAAATTCTAAATTACACTAAAACACCACTTACCTGTAAAAATGAATACTTACGTGTGCTTTTTACAAGCGTAAAGACCGGAGGCCTTTAGACATGCGCAAATCCCCCAAAACAGAGGAAATCCAAGACGCACGCGCTGCCCCCTACAGCGCACGCGCTAGCCTCTTCAACTCTTGGGTTCGAGGAGAGGAAATGCCGGTTTTCAGCGCATGCGCTGTGCATGCTGAAAACCGGCATTTCCTCCGGCCAGACGCGTGAGTACCCCTTCCGTACTCACGCGTTTGGGGAGGAATTACTGCCCCAATAGGAAACTTAGTTTAGTAAGCAATAAAATTGTGAAATGAATTACCAGCAAGAGTGGTGGAGCAGAAAACTATCGCAGCTTTTTTTTTAATGAACTGAATAAATTCCCATTAGGAAAGGGGAGACAGGCCTATTTGCTCCAGAATCTTGGTAATGAAACTGATGAATGATTTGAAAGGATAGATTAGATTGACTAAGATTTTCTCCTGCCAAAACATTACTATGTTCTAAGTGGTAGGAGGTTGTGCTCAAACTGTATAGTGCTCTGGTTGGAGCATACCCCACGTACTACGCCTAGTGCTAGTTACCAATATGCGGGGGAGACACTCAAGCCCTGGAGGTGGTTCAAAGAAAAACCTTAGAGGATTCAATTATGAGGAAAGACTGGAGATGTCTGAACTTTTCAGCCTTGAAAGGAGGTAACTGAGTAGTGATGATATAGCTAGGAAACGGTATAGAAAAGGTAAATTCAGAATAGAGAGGGGAAATAGGTAAAGGAAATTCAAAGAGCAAAAAAAAACACACAAAATGAGAGAGAAGAACGAAAAAAAGAGAAAGAACAAAGAAAGAAAAAAGAGGAAAGAAAGAAAAAAGGAAGACGTCATATAGGATTAGACCGAGATTCTATGACAGGCAGACAGAGATTAGAGCAGAGAGAAGAAAGGAGAAACAGACAGAAAGGGCTGGATTTTGTCAATGGGGAGCTTTTGGAGGCGGGGCTCCCACTTGTCAGGTTTTAGTACCGCCTCCATCGACTTGTGGCCAACCCACGCTATTTTCCCTTGATTGACCTTGTTAAGGCTGCCCAGCGGGCTTAGCAGGCCAATTAAGGGAAAGTCGGTTACAGGTGGCATCAGCGAGTGCCGTTTCATCTGTCAAGAGCTTTTGACAGATGAAATGTCAGCATTTGATGGCTCTGTGAAGCTGTCAAACACTGACAATCTGTCCTCTAACTTGAGTCCTACTCGGACTCAGTTAGAGAGCTCTCCTGAGCAGAAAGCAGAGGCTGCAGCTTTTGACAGTTCAGCGGCCATTCTGCTTTCTGTGCCGGTGAGCTGAGGGGACTCCTGAGACCTGAAGGGAGGAAGCCTACAGGAAGAAGTAAAGGTAAGTAAAACTTATTAAAACACTTTTCACATACCTCACATACTTACCTCGGCACACATGCACCCATCACTCACCTGCACACCGGACGTTTTGGACCCTCTGACCCTCGCAGACCGACGACCCGCCTCACTGACCCTGGCGAGGTTCGGAGCCATCGGGAAGTCCACACTTCAGGGCTCAAAATGGGGATTCTCAAAAAAACTGCCTGTTAACTATCTGTTGTAGGGGGTGGCGGGTGTGGCGCATGCGCCCAGTCAGTTATGCCCTTGACTGTTTGTGAGCGGTTCGAATCGCTCCCACACACCTGGGTTCTAGACTTAGGTACAGGCAGCGATACAGAAAACTCGAGTAGACAGATGGTTTGGATGCAAGCAAAAACCAAGATTTTATTGAACAGGAAAAATTAATGCAGTCTTAAAAGAAGTTACCACTATAACATTACAGGCAAATGCACTTATACAGGGAATGGGGAACACACGGCACATCGAGGGAAAACAACTATCTTAACATTCCCCTTATCCTTATCCGACCCCCTATACCTAATTAGATTAAGCTATGAGGGGTCAGAATCTATGCTCACCAATCAAAAACGGGGTTTGCTCAATTCAAAACAGCAGTGGGGTTCGGGGTTCACTCTTGGTGCTCTCTGGAGCCTGCCGTCGTCATGTGGTCTCCGGGTGCTGCAAGGGCGTTGTCCAGGTTCGAGTACCCCAAAGTCAAAGTCTCTGTTTGGGTACTTTACCTTGCAGGGATGATTCTTTGTCGACAGCTGCCAGTTTGAGTTAGTGTGCAGATATTCGAAGGTTGGCCGAGGCTGAAGGCCAGATGATTCGAAGCCTCCCCTCGTTTGGTCTCCTCCAGCCGGTCTGCCCCTCGGTGGTTTTCCTTTCTCCCCTCACCGCGTCCCGCCTCGCCTGGCCTGAATTAGTCCGTGTCCGCCCGACCCGGTGCCAGGGCAGTTCCAGATGGAGTTGGAAAAGGGCACGGGCAAAGGCCAGGAGGTAAGCACGGGACGGGGAAAGAGCGGCAGCCACGAGGGCAAGGGGCCCAAGGAGCAGCACCAGCACACCAACAAACGAACTCTACGGACCCCCTCCAAACGAACGAACTACTTGCCCCCAACTCAATGCTACCTTCGTCGAAAACCCTTATCTTCGCGCCAAATCAGGTTAGTTCTTTGTTTTAATTTTGGCGGGCTAGTTTAAAATAATGGTAGCAATTCAATCTATTTCCGATAATGTATGCAGACTGTTTGATGGCCTTAACTATAGGCCTAAACTGCAATTAGATTCATCTCCAATTCAGTCTAATGCATAATTCAGAGTCCTGTCTCGTTCCAAAACACAAAGTTTCTCTTCACAGAAAACCTGCAGCCTTAGTTTTGATTTCGCCCAAGTTGTCTGCGCTGCAGAACCCATTTTGGAATCCCACAGGCTTTCTGCCACGAGGCACGGACGCCATCTTGGGTACCCTTTTCAATTTTAAAATGTACATGCAGGGTCCCTTTTGTTGATAATAACCTTCGGGGAGATGCAGAAATTTTGCAAATCTTACAGTCCACCCTGTGACACTAAAACCTGCTTGAATTATCATACTTTTAAACGTGAGCAAAATTTTTCTGACCCTCCATAGTCAACCTTCCCCTGTAATTATCTATCTAATATACCCACGACACATGCACTTCCCATTCCGCGAAAATGTAGTGTACATCAGCATACAGAGAGTAAAATTACAGACTTTACACACACATCCAAGCATGGAGGGGGTCTACCACCCCTATACCACTTGGTACACATATCTTTATTAAACCGCGTCGCAACACAAACAACAAAAGAAAACCTTTAATGAAAAAATCCAACACAAAAGAACAACAATTCTTTAATTGAAATACAGGGAAAAAGACTTAAACCGGCGTATCTTCCTCCACCCTTACATAATGTTCTTTCCAAAAGCTCTGGTTTCGGAATTCTGACCACCGACCTTTTCCCTTACACTGAATGCAAACTAAATACAGCACTATCCCTAACTGGCAAACCACGAGAATGTGGGAAGCCAGTCTGATCCAGGAAGGGACCTCTATATTATTGAAAAGGTTCCACCAGGGTGGAGTCACAATATCCAATATCTTAGTCCCTATCGCTACTGTTTTCTGCTCGAAAGTGTAAAAATGCTTCTGTGAAACTATAACGGCTTTTAGAATTTTGGTCAAATGTTCAGGGAGAGGGGGAATTTCGTAGCCAAAGTGCGCTACATACTTTTGCAAGTTCGTAAAATTCTCCTGCACAGTGAGGTGAACAGTGGAGGGTTCGGGAATGGGGACAATTCACTCCTGGGCCACTTGAACTTCTGCCCTGGGTTTAAAACAGAAACTGCTGTCACTAACCGGACACCAGCTATGCTGTCTGTGCAGGTAGTGGGACGCGCCGGTGGTGACATAATATGTCCCACCCCCTATATATGCTACCTGCGGGGGAACATGGCCTTGTGCCATTACCCCCATGGTGCAATTTATAGGCTTCGCGTCAGCAGCTCTGAACCCACACTACGGTTTTGAAAAGGCAATCAAGTGCTGGGGACACAAGATTATGTGTGCTCCCCGGCTCTGGCACCCTGAGAGGTCAGTACCTGTCATAGCGTGCTCCCACTTAATGACGTAATGCGGGACCGCCGTGAAACGAATGTGTGCACCCCCTTGAATGACTCCAATGTTCTCAACCCTGTATACCGGCATGGGTCGGGCTGTCCTACCCATGACCAGCATCCTAACTACTACTCCCTTGATTGTGTGGTTGGACTGCCCACAATCCACGGGGACTGGGTAGGCTTCGGAGGCTAGCCGGAGTTGGCACGGGCTCAATGTGTTCTCAAAAGGGTGGAGGGCTGCGAGGTGCTTGTTGCTAATCCAGGAGGGGACCAAACCTTGTTTTAAATCCTCCAGGTTACTGCAGCCCTCGCCCAGTAACCACGCCCCGTATAACACGCACACCTCATTCTGCGCAGCCTGGTCAGAAGCATTTCTGTCCTCCCTTATGAGAGCATTTAACATCTTTGCGTGCTTTTCCAACTCGGCTATGATCTCTTTTAAATGGACCATCATGGCCTGGTCCTCATGCAACTCCGAGCCCACTACCTTGTTCTCATCCAGTAATATCCTTTTTAATTGTGTTTTTAAACCGTTTATCTGGGTCTGCAGCTCTATGTCATCCAAGCTGTTGATGACAGAGGACCCAGTATTAAACGCAGTAAAAACATCATTCCATACACCCCTTCTTTGTCTCCCTGGGTTACCCAAAAATTCTCGGTGTGTGGTGTAGAGTTCGGTCTTGTCTACGTGGGCAAAATCAAACTCGTAAAACTTCTTGAACATGTCCTTTAATAGGGCCTGGTATAACTGCTCTGTTTCTTTGGGGCACCACTCCGGTAAATGTACCTCCGTGAGATTTAAAATCACGGAGGCTACCGCGTAGTGCACCCCCTGGTACAGCATCTGATCGGTGGGGACTAGTACCAACCCATTCCCTGGTCCCTTGGTGGCAGTGGGGCAACCTTCCCTGGATAGCCTCGCCACCGGCGCCGTGGGCGGGGGCTTACGGGGGCGGGTTACCAGCTCAGTGGCGTTGACTGGGATCTGGGAGTATGGGGCCGCACACACCTTCCGGCTGGCATTCCACCTTATCCCCTTCCCGGTGTCGTGCCACTGCCGGTGGAACATAACAGAAACTGGAAAGTACTGTAGTACAAAGGGATCTGGGGGTCCTGGTGCACGAAACTCAAAAAGTTAGTATGCAGGTGCAGCAAGTGATTAAGAAGGCCAATGGAATGTTGGCTTTTATTGCTAGGGGGTTGGAATATAAAAACAGGGAGGTATTGCTGCAGTTGTACAAGGTATTGGTGAGGCCGCACCTGGAATACTGCATACAGTTTTGGTGTCCATACTTAAGAAAAGACATACTTGCTCTCGAGTCAGTACAAAGAAGGTTCACTCGGTTAATCCCGGGGATGAGGGGGTGGTCATATGAGGAGAGGTTGAGTAGATTGGGACTCTACTCATTGGAGTTCAGAAGAATGAGAGGCGATCTTATTGAAACATATAAGATTGTGAAGGGGCTTGATCGGGTGGATGCGGTGAGGATGTTCCCAATGATGGGTGAAACTAGAACTAGGGGGCATAATCGTAAAATAAGGGGCTGCTCATTCAAAACTGAGATGAGGAGAAACTTCTTCACTCAGAGGGTGGTAGGTTTGTGGAATTTGCTGCCCCAGAAAGCTGTGGAATCTACATCATTAAATAAATTTAAAACAGAAATAGATAGTTTCCTAGAAGTAAAGGGAATTAAGGGTTACGGGGAGCGGGCAGGAAATTGGACATGAGTCTGGGTTCGGAATGGTCATGGCCCTGTGGGTAGTGGAGTGGGCCCAGGGGCCGTGTAGCCTTGTTCTGCTCCTACTGTGTTCTAATTCTGTTAGATTTCAGGAGATGGTTTTATTCCTGTTCCTGGCTGGGGTGGAGATCGCCTTTACAGAAGGTAAGTACTGTAGAAAATATAGGGACAGAGTGATCTCCTGGAAGAATTTCGATCGCCTAGATGGGTCGGAGAGGAATTTCCCAGATTTTTTTCTCCCAAATTGGCCATTGGGTCTTTATCTGGTTTTTCGCCTCTCCCGGGAGATCACATGGGTTCGGGTGGATGCAGAGTGATAGAAGATTTGAGGTTAGGATCAGATCAGCCATGATCTTATTGAATGGTGGAGCAGGCTCGAGGGGCCGATTGGCCTACTCCTGCTCCTATTTCTTATGTTCTTATAATGGATATGCCTGCGGGGCAGACCATCTCTAACCCCCACATACAGATATAAATCCCTTGATCCGGTTCCCACCATTTGTCCCAACACACGCTTAGTCCTCCATGAGTCCCGGTAATTGTCCGATTGGTGTTGTTACCCAAACGTTCCCATTCGACTTCATGGTTCCTCATATCGTTGCTCAACTTCCTGAGCCACCACCATCTATCTAGTGGAATGTGTCCTTTACACGTCAAACATATTCGCTTTCCAATGGTGATGCTGACCCTCGTGGTCACGACTCGCACCCGGGGGCACAGGAGGGAGGCTTCCCCGTACGTGAATCTGGTTTGGCTGGAGTACTGAGACAAATTGGACCCCGACCATCCTGGCCACCTTCCCTCGTGGAAGTAGATGGCGGTCTCCTCCGCATCCCGTTCACCACTCCCATCGATTGCCAGGGGCGCCGTGTCTCCCGAACACCCGTAGATGTGGGAGTCCTGGATGTCGCCCCTCCTCTCCTTACTCATCCTAATCAGGGCGAATAGGATCACGATCCATTCCATCCCGAAAATCTTTCTGCAAAAAGATGTAAAAACATGCAGCCAGGTCCCGAAGAGATTCTCTGGCTTGGTGAGGAATGGTCGGGTCCCGCGACCTCGAACCAAATATACACTCTCAGCAGATTTCTTATTCAAACTACCCATCACCTTATTTAACCTAAGCTAAACACCCAAACTTAAGCTAAATAATTACACCTTACTCAAAACTTAAACTTCGACTAAACTATATACAACCGCCGCCCATCTCTGGGCAGCCAGGCGAATCCCTGGTCGGACTGCGGCTCGCCGCTACCCCCAGCATGACCACACCGTCCTTCACTGTTGGTCCCTCGCAGCCCGAGGCTGCTGGCTGAGGACCTCTGTCCTTGGACCTCTCCCTGGCTCGAGGGGCGGCCCTTGGAAACTGGAGGGCTGGTGACCATGGCTTTCTCGGCTGGGGCGTCCGCGGGGACCTTCTGGGAGCTTTGGCGGGTGGGGCTGTCTTGGCCGCTGGGCCTTTTACCTGAGCCGCTGCTCCCCCGGGCTTGACCCCTCCCGAACCTAGGCTGGGGGCAGGTAACTTTTCACAGCCTGCTGCTGCGAGCTGAGATTCTCCGCCCCCGGGTCCCATGGCTGGGACCGGGGTGGGGTTTCCGACCTCAGGTCCCTCCCTCTCTACACCTGGGTTAGCGGCGGGGTTTTTGCCCTCAAGTCCCTCCCCTCGTCTGGATCCCAGAAGAGTGGGGGCGTGTCCCAATCGATGGGCTGGATGGCCCCTCCCTTCAAGCAAGCCACAGCGCCTGCTTGTGTAGTCTATGAACTCGCTCGTGCTGCGGGCTGAGGATCTTTATCCTCAGGCCTTTCTCCAACTGGCTGTTTTCCCTTTTCAGGCTGAAACAGCTTGCACTGGTTTATATAACCAGCGGCCTGTTTTAAAACCTGCGCTGAAGGCTCACCCGCTGCCCCGGATGGACCTTCTAGGGGCTGTCTTTTCTCCTTTCTCACCGGGACGGTCTTACCTCCGGCCCTTTCTCCGGCGCGCATGATCAGACCGAGGAATTTCACCTCCTGCTGGCCGATTTGAGCCTTCTTGGGATTCACCTTGAAACCCTTCTGTCCTAACAGCTCCAGTAGTTCGGCCAATAGTGGGCCATGCTCCTCTTTCGAATCAGTGAACAGGAGCAAGTCATCCACATATTGTACCAACTGTCCGGGCTGACTAAAGTCTTTCAAAAGGTCTGCCATGCACTGATGGAAGATGCTGAGGCTGTTATGGAAGCCCTGAGGCAAGCAGATCCACATGTACTGTTGCCCTTTAAATGTAAAGGCAAACTTGTACTGATCCTCCCTCCTTACAGGGATGGACCAAAACCCATTAGAAATATCCAGCACCGTGAAAGTGGTCGCGGATGCTGGGATACTCCCTATCAGGTCGGCAACTGCTGCCACTGTGGGTGCACGGGCTGGGATGTTACTATTGAGCACCCGATAGTCCACCGTGGCCCTCCAGGAATTGTCCGGTTTTCTAACCGGCCACAACGGAGAGTTTACATGGGTGGCTATTGGCCTCAGAACTCCCTGCTGTACTAACGAGGACATGGCTGCTTCCATGTCCGGCTCCGCTTCCCTGGGGAAGTTATACTGTTTCTGCGGTCGGGCCATGGGGTCCCCGTCTACTCTGACCTCAATCCCTGTGACCCTCCCGCAGTCGTGTTTGTGCATGGCAAATGTGGCCAGGTGGGCCTGCACAAATGCTGGAACTCTAGTGGGGCGTTGCTGACCATGAGCCCGAGGTTATAATCCTCTTCTGGCTTTTTAGTGTGTGTACTTTGAAGAAGGAACTATATTCTGCAGCCCCTGTATACTGCAGTACCAGTAGTGACCACCCCTGTATATAAGCCTGTGAAGTAACTTTGTATAGTAGTTCCAGTTTTGCCTCCATTCAGTAAACACCTGTTATAACCAACTCCTGCAGTCCGTGTCTCAATTACACACGGACGTTACAGGCTTCATGGTGCAGAGGGTCCCCTTCCCTTCCTTACCCGGGATAACTACGATCTCACCGTTCTTTACTTTTCCTGCCCCCCAGAGGCAGTGATTCCTCAAATCCACCAGGATCACGTGACCTCCGATAAAGTCGGCCCCCAGGACCCCTCTTCCACCCTCCACTTCCCAATTCATCAGGACACACGTCCACTTGGAGCGGAGTGGTCGCACCCGAATGGCGAGCGGGATGGAGACCGAGCCAGCCTGTTCCTTACCCATGAACCCCGATAGACTGTATGGGACCCCGCTAGAGAGAGGTGAGGTGGTGGGGTTAGCTGAGTAGATCACGGTGCGCGATGCCCCCATGTCCAACAGATAGGTCCCTGCTACCATTTCCATCTCCATCTCCAACATTGGTCTCCTCCGCTCATCATATCGGAGCGAACACAGATACACAGGCTGCGCCGGCTCTAGTCACTGTTGTGGGTTGGATGGGGCTGACGGGGTGAGAGCACCAGTGGCGGCTGCTACTCTCCCCTGGGCAGTCAGTAAGGACCTCATGGCATCCAAAAGCGACTCGACCTCTGCGGAAGGGGTCCCTACCCCCGCCTTTTGGGCTGGGGCTGTGGGATGCATTCCCTTGTTATCCTTCCAAGGGTTCTTACACTCCTTCTGCCAGTGACCATCCTTCCCACACCCGTAACAATTGGTCTTTGTGCTGGGGGGGTTACTCCCTTCCTGGTGCCACTCTTTCCTACCCGGTCCGGGTTTTACCTCATGCAGCTCACCCTTGGGTGGGTGTGCATCGGCTCCCCTACCATTTTATAGGCCAGAGTGAGCTGCCTAATTACCGTGATCTCTGTGGTCTGGGGATCTTTGGTGTCGAACCAGGCTTCTGCCTTGGCCCGGATCTGTGGCAAGCTGTTCGCCACTAGACAATGGAGCCAATGCGTCAGAGAATCCCCGTTGAGGAATCCCCGGTCCCGCGTCCCCGGGCAAGCTTTCCGGTACACCGGCCACAACCGGTCTGCAAAAGCCTGCGGGGTCCCCCCTGAGAGCTGTACTGTCTTCTCCACGTGGGAGAAAGGACTTCCCTCATCCATCCCCATGGCCTCCAGAACTGCGTCTCTAAGCTCCTCGTACCCGCTCTGTCCCCTCTTACACTCTTCAGAGAGGGATTGGAGGAGATTACTCTCCAGGGAGAATAGCAGCATCTTGGCCTTCTCAGCGTCATTGCAGTCGTTGACGCTGGCAGTCTGCTCTATTTCCCTGAAGTGGATCGAGGGGTCTCCCTTGGTGGAAAGCTTCATGATATGGTTGACCATAACCCTAAGCTGCTGGGTGTTAAAGGGTAATACAAACTGGTTTTGGAGGGGTCCCTCATCTTCGCCATTGGCGGGTGGGCCAAACCTCCGATGCCGTGCTGGGCACATCGGTTCTGACTTTTCGAGCGGGGGTTGCTCTACCTCCGCCTCCACCTCTGGCTCCACTCTGGGTTCCAACCCCCCTTGCTGCCAAACCTCGCTGAAACTTGGCGCTATGGGGGTTGGTCATGAGGTCTCCTCTCTCTCAACCGGGTCGTCCCTAGGCACTACCGGTGACATGGGAACTATTCTCCCTTCGTTCCCCATAAAATCTGCCTGACCTGCCCTTGGGCTTATGAGGCATACCATGCCTTTTGCCTTCCAGAGGGCCCGGCTCAGATTTTCTATCCTCCCTTTACAGGGGCTGTGGTCTGCCTCCTCAAAACCCTGTTCATTCGCTAGCTTGTAAGCGGCTTTTACCTCCTGCACTTTCTCTTCCTGTTCCCTAACCTGCCTTGCCATGCGGGAGTTTTTCTCCCGCAACCTTGACTCATTTCCCTTGGCCTCGGTGACTTGGCACCGTAGGTATTCCAGCTGGGCCTTGTGTTCTCTCACTAGATGCACTCTTTCTTGGTTCAAAGCCTGCAAAGCTACAAACAACTTTTCCCCTGTGAGAGCCTTATCCTGGATTTCCAGGGCTGACTCCCTTAACTCGATTGCCTGTGTGGCAACTAACCCGTCCAGAAGCTGGATCTGCTTTTTAAAGCACATTAGCCAAACTGCCTTCTCCACGGACTTCTTGTGTTCCTTTCCCTCTGTCCACTTGACTGCTGCATCTACCGGATGCCCAGCCTTTAACAGAGTGGTGATCCACTTCTTAGTGATATTCACCTTGCTGAACACATAATCAGAAATCCTTTCCTCCATAACTGTTCGCTCATCCGAACCATTGTCTACCACATCGCAACCCTGATGCTGGTTTCCTGCCGCGGTCGCCATTTCTGTAGGGGATGGCGGGTGTGGCACATGCGCCCAGTCAGTTATGCCCCTGACTGTTTGTGAGCAGTTCAAATTGCTCCCACGCCCCTGGGTTCTAGACATCGGACTTAGGTACAGGCAGCGATACAGAAAACTCGAGTAGACAGGTGGTTTGGATGCAAGCAAAAACCAAGATTTTATTGAACAGGAAAAATTAATACAGCCTTAAAAGAAGTTACCAGTATAACATTACAGGCAAATGCACTTATACAGGGAATGGGGAACACATGGCACATCAAGGGAAAACAACAATCTTAACAACCCCCTTATCCTTATCCCACCACCTATACCTAACTAGATTAAGCTATGAGGGGACAGAATCTATGCCCGCCAATCAAAAACGGGGTTTGCTCAATTCAAAACAGCGGTGGAGTTTGGGGTTCGCTCTTGGTGCTCTCTGGAGCCTGCTGTCTTCATGTGGTCTCCGGGTGCTGCAAGGGCATTGTCCAGGTTCGAGTACCCCAAAGTCAAAGTCTCTGTTTGGGTACTTTAACTTGCAGGGATGATTCTTCATCGACAGCTGCCAGTTTGAGTTAGTGTGCAGATATTCGAAGGTCGGCCGAGGCTGAAGGCCTGATGATTCGAAGCCTCTCCTCGTTTGGTCTCCTCCAGCCGGTCTGCCCCTCAGTGGTTTTCCTTTCTCCCCTCATCGCGTCCCGCCTCGCCTGGCCTGAATCTGTTGGTGTCCGCCCGACCCGGTGCCGGGGCAGTTCCAGATGGAGTCGGAAAAGGGCACGGGCAAAGGCCAGGAGGTAAGCGCGGGATGGGGAAAGAGCAGCTGCCACGAGGGTGAGGGGCCCGAGGAGCAGCACCAGCACACCAACCAACGAACTCTACGGACCTCCTCCGAACGAACGAACTAGCTGCCCCCAACTCAATGCTACCCGGGGCCTTCAATTATACCTTCGTCGAAAACCCTTATCTTCTCGCCAAATCAGGTTAGTTCTTTGTTTTAATTTTGGCGGGCTAGTTTAAAATAATGGTAGCAATTCATACTAACGGTTTTTAGATGGCCGGTAATCGCATCTACTGGCCCGATAATTGACTTGTATTGTCCTGGAAGTTCCTTGATGGGCTTGTCCGGCCTCGATGGCTGTGTTAATCTGTTTCCGATAATGTATGCACACTGTTTGATGGCCTTAACTATAGGCCTAAACTGTAATTAGATAAATATCCAATTCAGTCTGATGCATAATTCAGAATCCTGTCTCGTTCCAAAACAAAAAGGCCTAGAAATTCAGTTGGTTGCGCCAGCCGTTAGCTCCTTAGGAGGAGTAGATGTCGGGCGCTAGGCGGGTAGGGCCCGGGCGCTGTGAGAACTGCGCCTCGCCCCAACTTCACTCGAGATTTAGCGCCGGCGCAAAGTCTTTGCACGCGCTCAGCTGCGCGCGCAGATCATGACGTCATTTCCTCGTGCAACGCCCTTTGTGCGCCCCAAACCGGAACTTCAGTGGCAACGCCCCATTGTGCGCCTGACGCCCCTAGCGACTGTGAAGTGGAACGGTGCTCAGCCGATGCGGGGCGCGGGGGGCGCAAATTAAAGGGCACTCCTCCTGCAATATAAAAGGCTGCCATTTTGCAGCACTCCCTCTTGCGAAACGGATCTTTGGAGAGAGACCAAGGTAAATAGCTTTCTGCTTTGGCCCAACACTCGGACAGGTACTTCTGGCTTCAGGCCACAGATTTCCAGTAGTCTTTGCCTTCATTGACATCTCATTGTTTGCCAGCATATTATGGGGGCTGCAATGAGTGTCAACGCAGGCTTTCTCAATTACATCCAAAGGGCTCACAGATGCCGTGAGAGAGTGGCAGCCCTGGCTAGACGGAGAGGGGGCAACAGGCGTCGGCAAAGGAGGCCTTACTCACCCAGGGTATACCGCCAGCAGTTCTCCTATCTCAACATGTCTGAGGAGCAGTGTGTTCGGAGGCTGCGGTTCAGAAGGGACGTGGTCACAGAGATCTGCCAGCTGCTTGGCGGTGATCTGCAGCCACAGCTGAGGAGCTGGACGTCTCTGTCGGTGGCAGTCAAGGTGACGGTGGCTCTCAACTTCTATGCCACCGGCTCCTTCCAAGCCACTACTGGGGACATTGCCAACATCTCCCAGTTCGCCGTGCATTGCTGCATCCGCCAGGTGACCAATGCCCTTTTCCAAAGGAGACGTCAGTTCATCTCCTTCTCCATGGCCCTTGCCAAGCAGCAACAGCGTGCAATGGGCTTTGCAGCATTCGCGGGCTTCCCCATGGTGCAGGGCGCCATTGACTCCACGCATGTGGCTTTGCGGGCACCTCTGGAGAATGCCGAGGATTACCGCAACCGGAAGGGCTACCATTCGCTGAATGTACAGCTGGTGTGTGACCACAGGCAGCTCATCCTAGCTGTCAATGCCCGCTTTCCAGGCAGCAGCCACGATGCCTTCATCCTGCGCCAGACTTCTGTGGCAGACATGTTCCAGGCCCAGCCTCACCCACGCGGATGGCTTATCGGGGACAAAGGCTATCCTTTGTGTACCTGGCTGATGACCCCGCTCCATGCGCCCAGCACCCCTGCTGAAGAGCGATACAACGAGAGCCATCAAGCAACCAGGAACATCATCGAACAAACAATCGGCGTCCTGAAGCAACGGTTCCGCTGTCTGGATCGTTCTGGTGGAGCCCTACAGTATTCGCCGGAGCGAGTCTCCCATTTCGTGGTCGTATGCTGCATGCTGCACAACCTGGCTATCCGCAGGACTCAGCCACTGCCACCACCGATTGGAGGACCACCTGAGGAGGAGGAGCAGGAGGAGGAGGACCAGCACAGGAGGGAGGCACAAAGTGCAAGGGCCGCCCGTCGCCGGCTTATTGAGCGTCGGTTCTAGGCCCCCTCTCAGGGACTGGCTTGTGCCAATGTCAGCAGATGAATGTAGCCACTCCACAAGCCCTCAGCTGAGCAGGGCAACCAGGACTTAACCAAAAAACCATGCACACTGCAATTTAACAACAATAATTTATTGAAAACCTCTGCCCTTCCCACATTACATGCTCATGTGGAGAAGCCCCCTCCAAAAACACAAAACTACCAGTCTCGACCTTACAAAAAGAAAGAAAGACACCAGTCTCGGCCTTACATCAAGAAATAAAGACACCAGTCTCGGCCTTACACAAAGAAATAAAGACACCAGTCTCGGCCTTACACAAAGAAATAAAGACACCAGTCTCGGCCTTACACAAAAACAACTGCACCAGTGTCGGCCTTACAACAAGCACCAGGCATTTGTGCATACCTCTACTTTTTGGCCTGCGAGGGCGATGCCTTGTGCATCCTTGCCTGGCCCCTGCCCGCCCTGCTGCTCCTCCTCAATGCGAGCCCAGTGGCTGCAGCATGGCTGGGGGAAGGCTGCTGAGGGGCAGATGGCGAGACGGCAGATGCCCTTGGGGGTCGGCCTGCACCAGCTCTGGCCTTGGAGTGGCCGGCTGCTGACTGCTCCAACTCTGGCTGGGCGGCAGCAGTCTGTCCAGCAGCTCATGGCAGCTGCAATGGCGGAGTGGCAGTGTCGGCTGCAGGAATGGTGGCAACCTGGCAGATCGCAGGTGCTCGCTGGTCGCCGGAGACACTGGCACTCGCACGGGCCAGCATTGCAGCATGCGCAGCAAACAGCTGAAGGACAGACTGCTGGGCTGCTGCTGCACGGCGAGTGCCCTTGCGATGCCTGGCTGATCCAGCGAGGGTGGCAGCAGTAAGTGCCCGTGTGGCCCTGGTCTGTGTGCGCATGACACCAGCCAGTGAATGGACGGCACGACTGAGCACTTGGCTAGAAGCCGACTGTGCTGCCGCGAAGTCCTGCAGACTCCTGGCCTGTGCTGCCGCGATGCCCTGCAGACTCCTGGTCTGTGCTGCATTGAATTGTTCCAGACTCCTGGCCTGTGCTGCACTGAATTGTTGCAGACTCCTGGCCTGTGCTGCCCCGAATTCCTGCACACTCCTTGCCAGTGACTCTATGGAGTCAGGCATCCTTGCCACTGCAGCCATGAGCTCAGTGTGCCTGCGCTCAGCCTGGACGGCCATTTCCTCTAGGAGGCGCACCTCCTCTGCGCTGACCGTCGCAGGACTGGAGGCCGCACTCACCCTCTGGGGAGAAGTCCGCCGAGCTTCCCCACCCCTCCCGCGTTGCTGCAGGCTGCTGGGCCCCGGAGCTTCACTCTCCTCCGACCCTTCCCCCCGGCTCCCCTCCAGGGAAGACGTGTCCCCTACATCGCCATGGGCTGGCGCGGCTGAGGGTGGCACTGATGGGCCGGCTTCCTCTTCCTCCTCCTCGTCTTCCGAAGGGCTGACAGTGGCAGCTTGAGGGCCCGCCTCCTCACCTGGCGATTCACCATCTGAAAGCAGGAAGGCACAAGAGTAGCTTTAGAGTGAGGACAGGGCGGCAGCGAGGGAGGCATGAGTGGTGCCATTCACTGCATTGGTCGGACAGTGGCAAAGGATGCTGATCTGATGCGCAAGTGGAACGAGAGAGGTCCAAAAGGTGATGCCCTTACCATTGGTGCCCAGAACAGGGTCGGCATCTCCACTGGCGACGGGGCCAATCAGCCGGACTCCCATAATGCGCTTCACACGCTGGTCGAGGTCGGAGAGCACTTTGAGGTCAGGACGGCCTCCGCCGGTGTCAGTGCGGTTGCGCCGGTTGTGCGCAACCTTGGCCTGCAAGAGAAAGGACGGCCTCTAAGTACAGTGTGTAGCCCTGATCTTGTCTGCACTGCCTCCCATGGTCGAATAGCTTGTACAGTGTGTAGCCCTGATCTTGTCTGCAATGCCTCCCATGGTCGAATAGCTTGGACAGTGTGTAGCCCTGATCTTGTCTGCAATGCCTCCCATGGTCGAATAGCTTGGACAGTGTGTAGCCCTGATCTTGTCTGCAATGCCTCCCATGGTCGAATAGCTTGGACAGTGTGTAGAGTGCTGAATGTGCAATTGATTTTCATGCCAGTCCCATAGCTGCTGGATGAGGGCTGGCCATTAGGGCTTTCAGGTCCCTTTGCCCATAATGTGAGGTGCACATGCAAGGATGAGGAGGACACTGGAAAGGGTACTCACCCTGACAACCCGAGTGAGGTCATTGAACTTCTTCCGGCATTGCACAGGAGTCCTGGCAACCACGCTGTTGGAAGAGACTCTGTTGGACACCTCCCTCCAGGCTTTCCGGTAGGTACTGGGCAGCGGCCTCTTGCCACCTTCTGGGAACAAAACATGGCGCCTGCGCTCCACTCCGCCAACCAGCACCCTCAGGTCTCCGTCGCTGAAGCGCTGCGCTCTCTCCCTGGCCTTCTCCATAGTCCTGGGTGTTGTGCAGGTGAAGCTGAAGTGGTCAGGCCTAGGTTGAGGGCTGCAGTGTGCAGGGCGTGGCAGGCAAACAAATCGACCCTCCCCCTTTAAGAGATGACCGGCGCCAGAGTGTCTGCCGTCAATCAAGAACTCGCCGCACCTGCGCTGTGCCCGGCCTCGGGGGTATCGCTCAGCACCGCCGGCTTAGCGCCTAAAGATAGTCGTGCATCGCCTGTTTTAGCGCAGCAGGAACCTCTTGGGGCGTTGCAACTGAATATCGGCGAAGGGGGCGCGACTTTGCGCCGGGCGCAAACTTTAGCGGCCGCCCGACTTTACCGCCCCAAAAGTGGCTACACTGAATTTCTAGGCCAAAGTTTCTCTTCACAGAAAACCTGCAGCCTTAGTTTCGATTTCTCCCAAGCTGTCTGCGCTGCAGAATCCATTTTGGAATCCCACAGGCTTTCTGCCACAAGGCACGGACGCCATCTTGGGTACCCTTTTCAATTTTAAAATGTCCATGCAGGGTCCCTTTTGTTGATAATAACCTTCGGGGAGATGCAGAAATTTTGCAAATCTTACACTGTTAACAAGCAGTTAATTTGCACTAATCCCCTTCCCGCCTCGAGGAGACGGGACCCGCTGCGTGTTGGGTACCCACCTCCTGGGAAGGTGGCACGGAGGCAGGTTGGGGGCAGGATGGGTACCCACCCCCAGATTCTGCCATTTTCCCGGCAGTCCCGCCTCCAAACCCGCCTCCCCAGGGCTGGCAAAATCGCCTCCAAAGAGTGAAAAAGACTCAGAGACAAACAGATACAAGTGTTAAAATAGCATAGAAAATCATTTTATGATCATGCATTTACCACTGCACTCAGGGAATATTAAACTTTGGTATTAATTTCTCAGCAGAGGGGAGATGAGATCTGGACTGGATCTTGAATAGCAGAGAAGGTGAGCTAACCCAAGACCTGGCCTGCCATTATGCTCACAGGAAAGATTCAGTCCAGCAGAGAAGAGAAGCTAAATGGAGACCTGGGTCTGTAGAAGAAAAAATGTTTTAAAAAATAGCAAATTGAAAGTGAAGTAAACATTTGAAACTTAGGGAAGCAAGGTAAATAACAAAATAGTTATTGGTAAAGAATAAAATTTTAAAATGACTTGTATATTCTTGTGTTATTGAATGCTGGGATATAAATGGTTTGTAGTGATTTTGATCACGTGATTGGCATGAGTCAATCAGAATGTTGGAGGGCCTCCACAATCATACAGCACCACAGTTTCACAGACACAGAACTTCAATTTTACTTCATAAATTTTAATGTTTTTTGAATTTATTAAGGTGAAAGAGGACAATGCTAGAAAATAGAATGTTTTTCCACTTTTATGTATCCAGTGTCAGAACCTGCGTCAACATTATGATTACTGGCATTCATTATTTTTGTTAGAACGATTCTCTGACACTGTATTGTGACAAATTTGCTGAATATGTTATAATAATGGTGCAGTGTCCTATTCTCACAAGAGCACAGAGGTTAATAATGAAAGGTCAATTTACACTCCCTCGGTATAAGTGCCGAATTAAAATATTTGTTCTAATAGGACAGCTGAGCTCAGTTTTACGTACACATATCAAATAATTATCTACCACAAAAAACTTAATCCATTTAAGCTTTGGTTTAAAAACATGACATGAAGGAGAAATAAGCAATTGCTGGAGATTATGCAGCACTGGTCTATGACTTTAACTACTTCCACTTCTGCTGCTAGCACAGAAACTTAATTTATTGCCTTATTCATGGTTGTGCGTGTTTCTTTTTTACTTTAGGGAATTTGTTAATAAGCCTGCAACACTGGGGAGGGAGAGAGGTTGACAGCAATAGTGTAAGATTGAAAATTACAGAGCTGCTGCAACCTTTAAGATAATCTTCATTTCCCAAAGAGCAGCCAATAATTCTAAAATAATGCCTGTATAATTAAAACACAAATGATATTGCAATGTAATATTCCAAACTGTGGCCTGGCCTGCATATAGAACCTTTTTTCTAAGACATACCATTTTAAATCTCTTGATAATAACCTACAATCCATAACAGCTTTATCTCAATGGTCTATTTTACTCCCATCCTAAAGTCATTTGTTAAAGTCCTACCAGCAAACACAATATTGGAGGAGAGTGGATTGCAGGTATGTACACAGCTTTCTCGAGTACATTGGTTACACAGCTTTCTTGAGTACATTGGTTACACTGATTCGTGACAATTGTGCATCTGTATCGTTGTGTCAACCAACCAAGTCGCAAATGACTAAGTCCTTGCACCATGTAACAACATGAAGCTCTTAAGAAGTTAATGCTCTTCCCATTGTTGCTCTCCTTTGACCAGGAGAGTGGCCCACTAAAAACTTTCCATTTCTCTGCAACCTCAATAAAGTCATCATACAGGCCATCAGCCTCAGCTTGGCACTGAAATATTTTAACCTTTTTCTTTTATGCAGTACGGCGTTACACAGTGTAAAGCCCCTCAATGTTTTGGCGGGCTGGAAGATTCTTATAATGGCCCCTTTCATTTACTCAGGACAACCTTATGAAATAATAGTTGAGCTGCACTGCAGTGCTGGCCGATAGCTTTACTACCAAAGATCTGACCTACATTTCCTTTATTTACGGGAGGACTCACTAAGATCACTAGATCATGGCCTCTGCTGCACTATAATAGAGTTCTTGTCCAGAGAGAAAAAAGTCGAAGTACCCAGCAACATCAAGTTCAAGGGGTGAATGCAAACTGTCTCTGCACTTTAATTTTTCTTACTAGAGAAAGATAATGGCTACCAACAGGTCTACTGTTCCGATCTACATCTAATTTATACTGTTATTTTGAATACTACATGTAATAACTACAGGTCATAATGTTCACCGTTACTTGCCATGTTTCACTGAGGCTAGTAAACTAATATTTTCATGTTAACTCAAGTCTCTAACTGCAATAGGTATAATGGCGCAGAAATTCGGGTCGGGGGCTTCCCGCGGGTGCAAGCCCCCGATCTACACTTACATACCGCGCTGACATTTGAAGACTGGGCCTGCTTGGATTTCCGGTCTGTGGCCCGGTTTAGCTCCCGGCGCGCTGTGCGTGCATGACCCAGCGGCGTACTTAGTGCGATGAGCCGGCTGGGATCACGTGAGCACTGGGCAACCAATGGGAGTTTACAAAAGTCCATTCATGAGTTAGACATAAGACCTGTCAAACTCATGAAAAGTACGGGCGTCCAAAACACTACTTAAACTTTAAATAAAAGTTAAAAAAACATTCCATTAATTAAATTAACTATTAATAAATTTTAAAAAACGAATTTAAACAATTATTCAAATTTCTGCCAAAAAATTTTTTTCAAGAAATCAGGCCCAAAAATACACTTACCTTACTGTAAATTCTTTAAAAATAATAAACCTGTGGAAATAATTTTCTAACTTTAATTATTAGACCACTTACCTTATAAAACTAAGTCCTTACGTCTGCTTTTTACATTTGTAAAAAGTGAAGGCCTTCACGCACAGACAAACCTGTCAAAAAAACGAAGTTCAACGCGTACGCGCTGCCTCAAACGTCGCTAGGGAACCGCCTCTTAACCCCTTGGTTCAGAGGAGAGGAAATGCCGGTTTTCCGCGCATGCGCTGTGCATGCTGAAATCCGGCCCTTCCAATGGGCCCACGCGTGAGTACCCCGTCCGTACTCGCACGTTGGGACCGGAATTACTGGGCCAATAATCTCTGCAATTTAAGTAATTTTAAACCATGAATATTGATGATCCTTTTTTGAGTGTGAGGGTGAAAAATACACATATATATGTTTGAAAAAGATTGATATATTTCTGAAATTTGGGTCCCCATGGGCGAGTACAGGCTGGGTACTCACGTGTAGGGCCAACAAAAGTGCCAGTTTCGTGCATGCACTGCGCATGCGCTGGAAACCGGAACTTCCGTTCCCTTGAAGGAAGGGGTTCACAGGTCGAACGCGTGTGCCGGAGAGGCAGCGCGTACGCCTGGAACTTCCTTTTTTTTTACAAGTTTCTCCGGGAGGGTAAATCTCTAGCAGCTGCGCATTTAAAAAGCAGTTGCAAGGCCTGCTTTTAACAAGGTAAGTGGTGAATTAAGTAAAATTAAAACATTTTTTCCACAGGTTTATTATTTTTAAATATTTTAAGGAAGGTAAGTTTATTTTTAGCCCCGTTAAAAACTGTAATTAACTTTTTCAAAAATTTTAATTATTGTTTAAAATAGTTATTTTATGTAATTTATAGTTATTTTAAAAATGTGATTTTTTAAAAATGTATTTGAAGGTTTAGTTAGATTTTGGGGCTGATCTCTATTCATAGATTTGAGAAGTCTTCCTGTCAAATCTATGAATTGAGATTCCCTGCTACGATTGGCTCTCCGTGACCCACGTGATCCCAGGGGACGCTTCGAACTAGCTGCGCCCCCTGGGATATGTAAGCACTGTGCACCGGCAGCTGGAGCAGGCCCAGGATCGGAATCCCACGTGGGCCCACAGCACAATGGCAGGTGTGATAGGTAAGTGCAGGACGGGGGCTTGCACCCACGGGAAGCCTCCGGCCCGAATTTCTGGCCCGATTTGGGAGACGTCTGTACTTGCAGTCATCATATATATTAAAGAACAATAAGGTGCAGCTAGAGATGACTGCAAGTACAGATGCCTCCTATATTTGACCCTGCTAGCTGCTGGGACACAAAGACGAGGAGAATTTGTACTGGGACAATAACTGCATATCATGGATATCTCATTGTATAATGTATGATGCAGTAAACCTTAGACCCAACAAATCACAAGATAATTGAAGGCCCTGACTTACCACAGGACATTTCCTACCATGTGACACTCAAATCTGTGCTTCCATGATGTCAACATCAAAAACTTTAGGCAATAAACAAAACCTTTGAAGCAGCTTCAAAGAAATAAGGTTTAGTTGTAACCCTATAAAAGTATCAATGATGTATGGCAATTTATGAGTAATGGTTCCCTAATATATGCAGTTCTTCTCTCCAAGTTTCCAGTGAGCCGTGCAGTATGTCAGACAGCTTCAACACTCTCGTCTCTTACAAAGCACATGCAAATCTTCCTATACTAAGCCCATTAAGCAGCAGTCTCTGCATATTATTATGTGCTACTACCACCGCTCAACTGGCAATAATTGTATATTATGACTAAATATTGACTGCCGTTACAGCAATATCTTGTTTGCCATGACAACATTTCATTGTGTCAGGAGTTTCACTGCATTTGGAAGCAGCACACTGAGGATTATTGATGAAACAGTAAATAACAAATACCAGGAACAGTCCACTTAACTTGAAACAAAAGGGGAAGGGGAGAAAAGGGGAATTACTGAAACAGGAAAGGGGACAATGAATGAATATAGTGCAATAGTTTCTGCTTGGTTGCGCTGTGTTTTTTTAGTGCAATTTGGCCAAAACAGTGCAAAAGAGCAAGGAATTTCAAATACAAATTACATTCAGTGCAAATCAAGTTTCCACAATCTTTTGCGTTAGTTTAAAAAACATTGGGGCCCCACAAAATAATTGGAATTTATTATTTTCTAAAACGCTGCCTGATTGTGCTGGTTCATGGAAGATTTTACATTCGGCGACATGCAAATGAATTTGAGTGGAACCTAGAGCTAAAAAAACATTCTGAAACCTAGTGCAATTTTGGGTGCAATTTGCACCCGCATCGCCGATTGCACCCAAAGCGGAAACTCTTGGTCATAGTGTTTATGATGAGATGAAATGTTAAGAATAGTGAATGTAAGAATAATGGAGAACAGAGGATTAAAACTAACATTTGATAGGGATCATTATAATACTAACAAACCAAACTGTGTTCACACTGCCATAAGGAGTAAAGAAGTTTGACAGTTACATGTGGAATGAAAAAATGGCTTTAACTGGTGCAGAAGAGAGTTGATTTAGACCAGAGATTGAAGATGAATTTTATGTATTTTGGTTTAAGGTATTTGTGAGGGATGAAATAAAAATGATAGGGTGGGAGAGGATCTACCAGTTAATGAAAGAGTAAATTTAATTCCAGATAAAATGAGATCAGAGTTGATTTATGATGACAACTAATAAGTGGAATTGCTGTATTAAATCATCAAGAAAAAAATGGATATGGCTATTGAACAACAAATAAATAAGTGAAATAAAAAGTTGATAATTATAGAAATTTTAATTATCCCAATGTACAATAGAATGAGGGATTAGATTTCCAAGTCTATGGAACTAATTGAGAAATATTTATCCACACAGCAGTTAATATAGGGACTAGGAAATGGAACAGACTTGATTTGGTTCTAATAATGAGCCTGAGATAATGGAAAGCATCAATGGAGGAGTATATTTTAGAAACTGTGGCCATAATATTAAATAATCTGTTGCAGCACTGGTAGGAGAAAGAGAAATGTGGGCTGTGATTTCCCTTACCTTGACGGGTCCATGGTGATCGACGTCGGTGGCAGGTCTCGACTTCGCTGCCGGCTCCAGCCCGCTGTCCAAAATTATTTTCCTCTGATTGGGTTTGTTAAGCCTGGCCAGCGTGTTTCCTGGCCAATTGAAGGAAGCGGGTCTGGTGACGTTGAAGGGATAATTACTAGTCCTAGCCCCTTTAGGGCTACCCCGGATCAGGCGTAATCCTCAGACGTTCACTTTCAACTAAAGTTTGAGGTAGCCGAATCCTAAAGACGCTTAATTGGGTCTAAAGGTCCAGACTATCTCTCCCTAAAGGAAAGGAACAAGCTGAAAATGTTACCGTCCTCCAGATAGCACTTTTAATAAGTTTAGCTAGACTGTAATGATCCGGATATTTTGAGGGTCCGGAAAACTCCCCCAGAATTCTGCAACTCCTCACCAAAGAGTGTACAGAGATTGAGTTTGCGAGTTTGATACAGAAGTATTATGTGAGACAATTCTAAAAATATATAGATTTATTAAGGAACTGACATGTATTTTACAGTTGGTGAGTCAATCGCAACATTAACAGTTCCAAAAAGAGAAAGTTTACAATTCTATTATCAGAGAACCTTACTCTCAAATCTTAACTTCGCTACAGTTTTACAGTTCTTAGTTTTCTACAGGATATCCACCAAAATCAAATACCTTTGATCCTCGAGGTACAAAGAGTTGGAGACTTACAGAGCCACCTCTGAAGCCAAGAATCGCTTTGCCCCTTTAAAGCGAGTCTACTATCCCATTTGAGAGTTCAATATTTATACCCTTTTCCAGTGGTATTGCCTTTAAGGTTTTCTGCTGATGTAAGCTAATTATCTCTAGTCATTTTTCTGCTGACCCCTGCAATTCTTACAGTCACCTCAGCTGGTAGCATTACAGAATTATGTCTCTTCTCTAGGCATTCTAAGTTTACCATAAAAAATGGTGTAACGGCAGGTGTGTTTTACTTGATGTAATTTTTACGAAGGCAGATGTGCTTCTTTACGAAGTGTAAATTAGAACACCTTAACCAGGGTGAACCATTGTTTTATTCTGAAAGGTTCAGACTACTGGAGCCTTTAACCTTCTGTTTCAATAAGGTTATTGATTCAGTGTCAACAACTATCTTATCTCTATAGCCAGAATGCTTTCACAGATTTTTCATCGTTAGGTTTCTAGATTTCCAGACACAGTTTGTCATATTTTAATAAGGCCAGAATTCTTTCATAGAATGGTGTATTTTTCTGAATAGGTTATATGGCTTCTGATGACACGTCATCAGCCGGTTTCCTTAAAGGGACCATGCACAAAATTACTTTGACACTTGTGCTGTCAATGTTCTACAGCATTGAGGTGCTGCAAACATTGACAAACACTGCACAGAGGGGCACGGCTGCATCCAGACTCTCCATGACTCCCTCCATATGCTTACCCTCATCCTAGTCTAATCATACCAACTAACAACACACAAGGGTAGGCACTTGGGTGTTTTATCCAATGTCCATGTAAAGTTTTTGTTAATGTGCTGTCAAACATTGAAACCTTTATTTTCAACACTTGTGTTCTTGGATAGATCTGTGTGCACCTTTGGAAGTGGCTTAGTGAACTGCAGTGAATGGTGAGACATAATGGTAGCCCCCCCCCACACCCCCCGGAATGGTGATGAGTGTGAAAGGAATGGCTTGGTCATTGTAGGGATGCTTTATGGTGTTGGGGTGGGTTGGTACCAACATGGCGCATCATATGGCAGCCAGGGTGTACAGCATCAAGTGAAGTAAATCTGGCCATGGTGAGGCCATCCCTGACCTCCCGGGCAGCAATGTGCTCAGGTGTCCTGTGTAGCATCAGTTGATTGTGGAGAAGGTTGGTGTTGTTGTTGGTGCTGCTGCTGTGCCTGGTGCTGCTGGTGTTGGGGCTGATCGTGGTAGGATTCTGAGGACCAAGGAGAGAAAGTTTCAAGGGCACTGATGCTGATGTAATAGATGGCTGGTGAACTTGAGATTATAGAAGTGATCTGTCAATGGTGAGAGAGGTTGTTCCAATGAGGTGGCACTGGATAGAAAGTTTATTCCAAACACTTGCAACCTGCATAAAGCGCAATCTGTCTTCCAAATGCAGTAAGCAACAGCTTCTGAGCTTGGAAAGTAAATAGCTGTGAGATGGGAGCTTTTATAGCACATTTGCAGCTGTCAAGTAATGAGTTGATTCCATGGTCATACAACTCCCTGCAAAACCTGCTTACCTGACGTGATCCTCGAGCAGCGTGGACCCCATGGGCGACCTCGTAAAATGTAAAGGTGAGCTCAAAATACTTCTTAATGGGCTGTTAACAAGGTCATAATGGCCTGAATTGTCTTCCCCGCAGCTGCATGATGAATCTGTTCAGCGTTGACAGACCCTCATCTAGGAAAGGCACATGGCAGCGCGTTGACAGCGGGGTCCCGAACTGTTGTCAACATTTTTTTTCCCACCCAACCCCCCACCAAACGATCCCAATGAAGCCCCCCACCCACCCCCACCCCACCCCACCGAAAAATTCCTCCTGTGGAACCTAAAGTTCAGAAAACTTGATTTTCAAACTATCCCTTAAAGCCTCCTTGAAAAAGTGCAACATCCTCACTGACACCCAGGAATCCCTGGCCCAAGACCGCACAAAGTGGAGGAGAAGCATTTGGGAAGGTGCCGAACACTCGAGTCTCTTTGCCGGGAGCAAGCGGAAGCCAAGCGCAAACAGCGAAAGGAGTGCACATCAACCGAAGCACCCCACACACCCGCCCCTTCAATCACCATCTGCCCCACCTGTGACCGAGATTGTAGGTCCCGCATTGGACTCATCAGTCACCTGAGAACTCATTTTTAGTGTGGAAGCAAGCCATCCTCGGTTCCGAGGGACTGCCTAAGAAGAGAAGAAGAAGAAGAAGATCTCAGATACTCAACTCTCCACACTTGCACCCATCACTCACCTCCACAGCACACTTTTAGACCCTGCAGACCCACTACTCGCCTCGGTGACCTTGGCGGGTTTCGGAGCCTTCGGGAAGCCAGCACTTGTGTGGGCAAAATGGTGATAATCATCTTATCTGCCTGATATCTACCTGTTAACAGACAGTTAAGCGGCTGTAATCCCTTCCCACCTCCAAGGAGACGGGACCCAGCACCCGCCCCCAAATTCTGCCATTTTCCCGGCAGTCTCACCTCCAAAGGGCTGGCAAAATCCAGCCCATAGTGTGTAAGCCAATATCTTGAAAGAAAAAGACTGTTCTGGGGAATGGAGAACAGAATTCCCTGCAGATAGCAGTGCTGTCAGCTTTAAGGATATACTGGAGTGCCTCATAGTTAGCACATAGAATTAGAAGGTTGCTATCAAAACCTAGAGCAAAATGCTTAAATAAGAGGCTTTTTATTTTAAAGGATAAAACTACTAAACTTTAATAGTTTAAAGGAAGTTTAAAATATTTAAAGAAATGGGAAGATTGGTAAATACATTGAATTAATTCCTAAAAAGATAATCCAAGATGAAAAGAAAAAAAGTTGGGAAAACAAAAGTAATAAAAAAAAGGTCAAAACCCTTAAAAAGAGGAGTGGCTGGAGCCAGGGAAGAAAATTAGTAGATTCTCTACAGCATAGTTATCTACAACCAAATTGAAATCTCCTTTCAGATATTATCTTCATTTATGTGAAGTATCTTTGGCCTCATATAGACTCAACTTTTGGTGTCTCCACTCCTTCCTGGTGTAAGTTATGAGCAGCCTGTGTAGTTTCTAGAATGGCCCCAGTGCTGTTAATGAGAGCCAGAGCTTCAGCCAGTCTGGAGGCTGGCTCGGAGATCCTCAATCCGGATGAGTATCTACGCGGCAATGATTTGTCCCAACTCAGCCAGCTCTCTATCAGCCTCACAGCCAATTGAAGACACCGCTTTACACTAAAATCAAAGGAGCCACTCTGTATTCCTTCCTGCATCTCGTCAAATACATAAAAGTCGACCACATTATTTTTGTGGTTCGGTGGCAGAGTTATTTATGCATTGAGTTTTCCTAGATTTCATTGGCACTTTGTTGACAAAGGGGAAAATATCAAGAGATGAGCTAAGCGGGTGGTTACAATCTTAGTACAAACAACCATTTATGATGCAATTGTGCGTGCTGCAGAATCAAGTGCAAAAAGGGCACTTGTCCTCACAGAAAAACCCATTTGTATTTACATGGATGATGGTTTCACATTGCTCACAAGAGTTTTACTGGAGTTATGCATGAATTTTCAGTAATCCGAGCAGTGCTTGTGAAATCTTATGGTCCAATAAATGGGCCAAGAGTGAAAGAGTGACACTGAGATTTTCTTTTCTTTTCATTACCTAATCCTCTTTTGAAGTGGCTGGCTCGTGATGGTGTTTCTTTACACGTGTGCCAACAGCTCTCCAATACATCATCCAAATGGCCATCCTGGATTTGAGGTTCTGGACAGTCAGCACGAGCAAGCTATTCCATCATGAGAGTATCACAGCCAACCTGGATCCTGCCCCCACCTAACATTCATATTGGCACCTTTGCCAGCAAGAGTCACTGGACAATGATCAGAAGCAGGAAATACGATTGATTTCCCCTGCATTTACTCTAGCCTAAGGGTGATGAGTACAATTACAGTCCTGTTACTGACATCCAGTTGAGGCCAGCCAACTCAGATTGGTATTAAAAGTGAGCAGTAATTGTATTATAAAAGGAAATTATTGTACTCAGTTGTGTGGTAAGTGAATTAGAACATTCAACATTTCCACCACAAATGACATTTTACTGGATCTGAATTTCACTGCACTTGTCTTCCTAAGCCACAGCTTTGTCACTGTTCCTTCTCTTTCACCCTTCTGACGTTAATTTACAATAATGATGCTGTCATGAAATAAGCCACTGTCTGTACAATAGTGAGAAGAAATGTCTTCGATTGTTAGCATAATTAAATGATTGTATAATCATTTGCAGATCAATGCCAAAAAAAAGACAGCACATTTTCAGAAAAAGTCACACAGTCTAATTCTGTAAAGGATTAAATGCATTAAATGATATCTTAACTCACACAGTTAATGCAAAGCTACTCTCTAACTTCGGAGTGTGGAACACAGGGATAGTTAGTTACACGAACATGAAAGGAATTAGTCAACAGAGAGAATAGTCATTTCAGTAGGATCATAGAATCTTAAAGCACAGAAGGCAGCCATTTGGCCAGTCGAGCTGCTGGCGGCTCCTTGAAAGAGCAGTCCAATTTAGTCCCACACTCCAGCTTTTTCCCCATAACACTGCAGATAGCCCTCTTCAAGTACATGTCCAATTGCCTTTTGAATGTTCCTATGGAATCTGACTCCACCACCCATTCTGGTAGTGCTTTCCAGATCTTAACAACTCTCTGTGTTAAAAAATGTCTCCTCTGTTCCCCTTTAGTTCTTTTGCCAATTATTTTCAATCTATGACCTCTGGTTACCGAAAAGGATCATTTTAATGTGTGGAGATGTGTCTTAAAGCAACCATTTGGTGCTTCTCTGATTTTTCACATCACTGGAATCTACATGTTGAACACAACACAAATGTGTGGAATTTCAGTTGACATCATAACTACAAGTACAGAAGGACCAAGTGCACACATTCAACATCAGCAGGAAGATAATAGAAAAACACCTCTCGCAGCTCAATGTTTATTATGGAAGAGAAACAGTCTTAAAGAGACAGAGATGGTACTAAGGTAGCACTTGAAAAGAATCAATGAACAAATAGAGAGTAAAACAGGTGTACATTTGCCTTATAGCCTTGCTTTTATTTTAATCATGTTGTGTAAAGATGCACCTTGCATCACCATACTCAGTTTTGTGCCATACTTATGATATTTCTGGGTGCCCCGGCACATAATGAGGTTGCCATCACTTGCTTGGCTGAATACTTATATAATATTAGTGCATTCATGAGGTGCAGAAACAGCTGTACAGAATAGGGTTTGCACACCAGCTCAAGATATAAGTGCAAAAGATGCATTTGGTATCCTGGATTGAAATCAAGATACAAACTTATTTCACACATCTACAAGGCAGAATAGGGAAGAACATAGCATGCAATAAGTGACTTTTTCTGTCAGTTTGTTTTGTTGTCAATCATCCTCTCAATAGTATAAAAAGGGAAGTGAGAATCAGTCTATATTGTGAAAATATTCCAAGCTAACTATATCTAATCTGATAACAAAAATTGTATAACATTACTAATTGGTTGAGAAAGATAGAATTTGCATTTATATAGTGCCTTACAGATCCTCAGGATGTCCCAAAGCCATGCTTCAAAGCCATTGAATTACTTTTAAAGTGTAATCAGCATTGTTAAGTAGGCAAGCGCAACATCTAATTTGGAGACAACAAGTTACCTCGGACAGCAATGAGATAAGTGACCACTTTAAATAGTGCCTTGGGATCATTTATGTCGACCTGAGAGGGCAGTTGGCACCTCATCCAAAAGATGGCATCTCTGACAATGCAACATTGGCTCGGAATCTTCTTCTTTTCTTAAGCAGTCCCTCGGAACCGAGGATGACTTACTTCCACATTAAAAATGAGTTTGCAGGTGACTGATGAGTCCAATGCTGGACCTACAGTCTCTGTCACAGGTGGGGCAGACGGTGGTTGAAGGGGCGGGTGGGTGAGGTGCTTGGGTTGATGTGCGCTCCTTGTGCTGCCCGCGCTTGGCTTCCGCTTGCTCCCGGCGAAGAGACTCGAGGTGTTCGGTGCCTTCCCAGATGCTTCTCCTCCACTTTGTGCGGTCTTGGGCCAGGGATTCCCAGGTGTCGATGGGGATGTTACACTTTTTCAAGGAGGCTTTGAGGGTATCCTTGAAGCGTTTCCTCTGCCCACCTGGGGCTCTCTTGCCATGCCGGAGCTCCGAGTAGAGCGCTTGTTTTGGGAGTCTCGTATCGGGCATGCAGGCAATGTGACCCATCCATCGGAGCTGATTGAGCGTGGTCAAAGCTTCGATGCTGGGGATGTTGGCCTGAGCAAAACACTGACATTGGTGCGCCTATCCTGCCAATGGATTTGCAGCATCTTGCGGAGGCAGCTTTGGTGGTATCTCTCCAGTGCTTTGAGGTGCCTGCTGTACATGGTCCATGTCTCTGAGGCATACAGCAGGGCGGGTATCACTGCTGCTCTGTGGACTATGAGCTTAGTGCCGGGTTTGAGGTTCTGGTCTTCAAACACTCTCTTCCTCAGGCAACCGAAGGCTGCACTGGCAAACTGAAGGCGGTGTTGGACTTCGTCATCAAAGTCTGCCCTTGTTGACAGTAGGCTCCCGAGGTATGGAAAGTGGTCCACATTGTCCATGGCCTTGTCGTGGATTTTGATAATCGGGGGGCAGTACTGTGTGGCAGGGGGCAGGTTGGTAGAGGACCTTTGTCTTACGGATGTTTAGTGTAAGGCCCATGCTCTCGTACACTTTGGTGAAGGTGTGGTTGGCCTGGTGAAGGTGTTGGCCCGGAATATCTGGTCAACAGCGAAGTGGAAGTGTTCGCTGCTGACCCCAAAGTACGCTCCACACAGGGATCTCACGATCCTTGTGTCGAGAACGTCGGGTAGTCCAAACTTCAATTCAAGTCAACGGACTGTAGTGGGGATCTCCTTGTTAGAACCACTGTGACATCAACAGGCTGTCTGAGCAGCCAATCAACAGGCAGAATTCCCACAGACAGCGAACAAGGAAGTGAGTAAACTCTTAAAAGTCAAACTTTTTAAAATAGTTACAGAGAGAAAAAGAAAGATTGGGGCTCTCACATGGGGAAAAGGCAAACCTGAAATAAATATGGACAAACTTTCTTTTTAAAAATTCAAAATATTTTTTTAAAGTTTCTTAAAAATTTTATTTTTTAGTTAAGTTGACAAATTTCACACGGTGCAAAATTAAAATTAGTTTTCCAGGCCCTTAACATTTGTTTAGCAGTAATAATGCTGTTAAAACCCCAGTTACACCTAATCCCTTTAGGTCTAACATTTAGTGGGGAATTTAACAGCGTACTTACTACGGAAGGGGGAGGGGGAGGGTGGGGGCACAGCACAGCTTGTTTCGGAGCTGTCAGTGACTGACTGCAATGCTGCCAGTTCGCCATCATTCCGACCGCAAATTCCAAGCCATTGCGTCAGTACTGTACTGAAGTGTCAGCCTAGATTATATACTCAAATCTCGGGAAAGGGGCTTGAACCAGGAATAGTGGGAGAGAAATAAACATAAAGAGTACGGGAGATGGTAACAGGAAGTTAGGAAGAGAATAAGAAAGAGAACGATGTAATGAGGTAGAGCATTAGAGACACAAGAAGAGGATAGAGGAGAATGAATCCCACAGTACCCCACTATGCGATACATTTCCCAGCCATGGGGAACTCCTACTCTTTTTATACAGGACAGTGTTTCTTCTTTCTTCTTTGAAAGGTAGCGTATCATAGTGAATGTGATGAATTCCTGTGTGAGGCAGTGCATCAGCATTAAAGCTTCCCATGCGACTATATAAATGCCTTCAAATTGAGGTCTGATTCATCTATCGCAGGTCGATAATAGTTCCTCGGAGTTATACATTACCTCATAACTTTCATTATAGTTTAAGTGCCTGGCCAATTACATATAAAGAAAAAATAAATATCTGTTTTTTAAAAAAAATGTCAGCTTCAACAAACCTGTCTGCAAAATCGCCTGAATTACTGAAAAATTCCAAACGATCTGTTACCTAGTAAGTATGTTTAACGCGAGCCGCTCAGTGTTCTGCACTATGGGTAAAACCATTCAGTCACTGGTTCAGTAATGCCATTGTTTCTCCATTCATTTTAATGACGTGGTTCAACATTCATTTGGAGTCTCCCACTCAGATGAAAAACCTGGAAATGCCAACTGCTTGCATCTATTAGGAATCAAAGAGCTGCAGGGCATTCATTTCCATTAGATGTCAATAAAACTACAGCTCTCATACGTTATTCCTGCAAACCTATGATATTCTAAATCTGTTCTAGTCAACAAGCTATGTCCCTTTTTGTTAAAGTTCATCAAAGTACAAATTAACTGAAATAAGAGGTTAAGAGAATTATATTTTTTAATCAGAGGGTTGTGAGGATACGGAATGCCCATCAGAAACAATGGTCAAAGCAGAATCCATAATAGCTTTTAAAGGCAAGTGGATAAAAATGTTAACAAAAAAATTTAAAGGGTATGGGGAAAGGACAAGGAATGGATCAACTGGATAGCCTTCTCCAGTATCTACAAACCAGTCCAGGCTCATTAGTCCACACAAGGTTTGACATTTGGGAGGTATTTATGGGGCAGCCACAATCACTAGTTCTATTTGATCCCCAAACCTACAAAATTTTACGACAGAAAAAATTCCCTGTCCCTATTGAGAAAGTAGATGACCAAAATACCTGGGATGGCAGGAATGACGTATGAGGAGAAATTGGGTCGATTGGGCTTATACTCACTGGAGTTCAGAAGAATGAGAGGGGATCTCATTGAAACTGATAAAATTCTAACAGGACTAGACAGACTAGATGCAGGAAGGATGTTCCCGTTGGTCGGGGAGTCCAGAACCAGGGGTCATAGTCTAAGGATAAGGGGTAAGCCATTTAGGACAGAGATGAGGAGGAATTTCTTCACCCAGAGAGCGGTGAACCTGTGGAATTCTCTACCACAGAAAGCAGTGGAGGCCAATTCATTAAATATATTCAAGAAGGAGTTGGATATATTTCTTAAGGCTAAAGGGATCAAGGTATATGGGGAGAAGGCAGGGACAGGGTACTGAATTTGGATGATCAGCCATGATCTCATTGAATGGCGGAGCAGGCTCGAGGGGCCGAATGGCCTACTCCTGCTCCTAACTTCTATGTATCTATGTATCCATAAAATAATACTTGAAAATTACATAGATTATCTGAGTTGTATGATTCTTTTTTGCATCCATGAATTATTTTTTTAGGAAACACAAACTTTTTTTAACTTGGAAGAAGACTTGCATTCAACAGAAATGTCTCAAGGCATTTCACGCACAATGAATAACTTTGAAGTGCAGTCACTTTTGTTAAGTAAGCAAACACACAGCAGCCATTTTGAACACAGCAAATTCCCACAAATAGCAATGGGTTGAATAACCAGTGAATTTGATTTTGTTGGTGTTGATTTAAGGAGAAATGTTGCCTAGGACACGGAGAGAATTTCTTTGACTAATGCCATGGGATCATTCATGCCCACCTGAACGACTTGAAAATGTAGGCGGGACTTTCTCCATCTCCAACGATGGCACTTGTTTCCTGCTGTCACAGTACGCACTTACATCACTTCCTTGAAGGCCTTCCCTTCCATTGGCAGAGCACAGGCGGAAACAGAAGGAATTCCACCCACTCACTAACCGTTATTTAGAGATGACAGGACGGGTCATAGGTAGTCAGTTTCAATCATCAGCAGAGGGAATAAGAACATAAGAACATAAGAAGTAGGAGCAAGAGTAGGCCATACGGCCCCTCGGGCCTGCTCCACCATTCAATAGGATCATGGCTGATCCGAATCTAGGCTCACGTCCACTTCCCTGCCCTCTCCCCATAACCCTTAATTCCCTTATCTGCTAGGAAACTGTCTATCTCCATTTTAAATTTATTTAATGTTGCAGCTTCCACAGCTCTCTGGGGTAGCAAATTCTATAGATTTACTACCCTCTGAGTGAAGAAGTTTCTCCTCATCTCAGTTTTGAAAGGGCAGCCCCTTATTCTAAGATTATGCCCCCTAGTTCTAGTCTCACCCATCAGTGGAAACATCCTCACCGCATCCACCCGATCATGCCCCCTCACAATCTTGTATGTTTCGATAAGATCGCCTCTCATTCTTCTGAACTCCAATGAGTAGAGGCCCAATCTACTCAACCTTTCCTCATACGTCAAACCCCTCATCTCCGGAATCAACCGAGTGAACCTTCTCTGAACCGCCTCGAGAGCAAGTATATCTTTTCTTAAATATGGAAACCAAAACTGCACGCAGTGTTCCAGGTGTGGCCTCACCAATACTCTGTATAACTGCAGCAAGACTTCCCTGTTTTTATACTCCATCCCCCTTGCAATAAAAGCCAAGATTCCATTGGCCTTCCTGATCACCTGCTGCACCTGCATACTAACTTTTTGTGTTTCATGCACCAGGACCCCCAGATCCCTTTGTACTGTAGCACTTTGCAGTTTCTCTCCATTTAGATAATAACTTGCTCTTTGATTTTTTCTGCCAAAGTGCATAACCAAACACTTTCCAATATTGCATTCCATCTGCCAAATCTCTGCCCACTCACTTAGCCTGTCTATGTCCTTTTGCAGGTTTTTTATGTCCTCCTCACTCACTGCTTTCCCTCCCATCTTTGTATCATCGGCAAACGTGGATATGTTCCACTCGGTCCCTTCCTCCAAATCGTTAATATAGATTGTAAAGAGTTGGGGTCCCAGCACTGACCCCTGCGGAACACCACTAGTTACTGATTGCCAGCCCGAGAACGAACCATTTATCCCAACTCTTTGTTTTCTGTTAGATAGCCAATCTTCCACCCATGCCAGTATATTACCCCCAATCCCGTGATTTTTTTTATCTTGATCAGTAATATTTTGTGTGGAACCTTGTCAAATGCCTTTTGGAAGTCCAAATACATTACATCCACTGGTTCCCCTTTATCCACCTCAAAGAATTCGAGCAAATTTGTCAAACATGACTTCCCCTTCATAAAACCATGCTGACTCTGTCCTATTAAATTATGTTTATCCAAATGCTCTGTTACTGTTTTCTTACAATGGACTCCAACATTTTGCCAACCACAGATGTTAGGCTAACTGGTCTATAGTTTCCAGCTTTTTGTCTTCCTTCTTAAATAAGGGTGTTACATTAGCAGTTTTCCAATCTGCCGGGACCTTTCCTGAGTCCAGGGAGTTTTGGAAAATAATCACCAATGCATCCACAATCCCTACCGCCACTTCTCTCAAGACCCTAGGATGTAGGCCATCAGGTCCGGGGGATTTATCCGCCTTATGTCCCATTATTTTACCGAGTACCATCTCCTTAGTGATTTTTATCGTGTTTAGCTCCTCCTCCCCCATTGCCCCCTGTTTGTCCAGTGTTGGGATATTTTTAGTGTCCTCTACTGTAAAGACTGATACAAAATATTTGTTCAGCGTCTTTGCCATCTCCATGTTCCTCACCACTAGTTTCCCGGTCTCATCCTCTAAGGGACCAACGTTCACTTTAGCCACCCTTTTTCTTTTTATATAGCTGTAGAAACTCTTGCTATCTGTTTTTATATTTTTTGCTAGTTTACTTTCATAATCTATCTTCCCTTTCTTAATTAATCTTTTAGTTATTGTTTGCTGGCTTTTAAATGCTTCCCAATCTTCTATCCTCCCACTAGATTTGGCTACTTTATATGCCCTTGTTTTCAGTCGGATACTGTCCTTTATTACTTTACTAAGCCACGGATGGCTGTCTTTTCTTTTACTCCCCTTTTTCCTCAGTGGAATATATTTATCTTGAAAGATGTGAAATATCTCCTTGAACATAGACCACTGCTCTTGTACCATCTTACACTTTAATCTGTTTTCCCAGTCCACTTTTGTCAATTCTACTCTCATACATTCATAGCCTCCTTTATTTAAGCTCAGTACGCTGGTTTGAGATTCAACTCTCTCACCCTCAAACTGAATTTGGAATTCAACCATATTATGGTCACTCATTCCAAGGGGATCCTTTACTAGGACATTTTTATTAATCCTGTCTCATTACACAGGACCAGATCTAAGATTGCCTGCCCCCTGGTTAGTTCAGTTACATACTGCTCAAGGAACCCATCCCTAATACACTCTATGAACTCTTCCTCAAGGCTGCCATGCCCAATTTGATTAGTCCAATCAATATGAAAGTTAAAGTCCCCCATGATTATAGCTGTTCCCTTATTACAAGCCCCAACTATTTCCTGATTTATACTCTGACTAACAGAGTTGCAACTGTTAGGAGGCCTATAGACTACGCCCACTAGTGACTTTTTCCCCTTATTATTCCTTATCTCCACCCAAACTGTTTCACTATCCTGATCCTTTGACCCAATATCATTTCTGACTATTGCAGTGATTCCATCCTTGATTAACATAGCAACCCCACCTCCCTTTCCTTCCTGTCTGTCCTTCCTAATTGTCAAATACCCTTGTATGTTTAGTTCCCAGTCATGATCATCTTGCAGCCATGTTTCTGTAATGGCCACCAGATCATACCCATGTGTAGTTATTTGTACCGTCAACTCATCCATTTTGTTACGAACGCTGCGTGCATTCAGATAAAGAATTTTCAAATATGTTTTCTGACAATTTATTCCTGCTTTTACCCCTTTTACTACTTTACCGTTATCATTATACATTCTGTCCCTTCCTGACACGCTCTGGTTTTTAATTCCCCCACTGCTACCTTGCTCTATTGCCTTCTCCGCTGTCATTTTTATTTTTCGCTCTCTTAAAACCTCCCCCCCACTAATTAGTTTAAAGCCCTCTCTACAGCCCTAGTTATTCGATTCGCCAGGATTCTAGTCCCAGCACTGGCCAAGTGAAGTCCATCCCAACGGAACAGCTCTCTCCTGTCCCAGTACTGATGCCAGTGTCCCAAGAAGCAAAACCCATTTCTCTCACACCAGACTTTGAGCCACGCATTTAACTCTCTAATTTTATTTACCCTAGCCAAATTTGCATGTGGCTCAGGTAGTAATCCAGAGATTATTACCCTTGTGGTTCTGCTTTTTAATTTGGCCCCTAGCTGCTCAAACTCCTTCAGCAGAACCTCTTTCCTTGTCCTATCTATGTCGTTGGTACCAACATGGACAATGACAACTGGATCCTCCCCCTCCCACTCCAATGGAAGAAACTACTGGCAGATACTTTTAGAGGTGAGGATTTAGCACTCTAGGATCACCGCTTTTCAGGTGGTAATATAGAGGCCATGTCTTGTGCAGTTCTTTGCAATCTTAACCATTTAATTGGCACTAGGACACAAGTGGCCATGTGCAGAATTAGGGTTGCAAAATTCCAGGAATTTTTAAAAGAGGAAACTTTCCATGGGAATTTTCGGGAATTTATGGGAATTTTGGGAATTTATGGGAATTTATGGGAATTTTGAGATTTTTTGCACACTGATGGTTTTTGTCTCTGACCTTTATATTATCGTTATCATAAAAATAGACATACGGTTCCATACAAATAAAAACAGGCTTTCAAACTTTATTTAGGTTATAATTTTGAACTTTATTGAACCCCCACAAAGAAGACCTGTCTAAAATAAAATAAAAGAAGTGTCAGCTTATTTAGCCTGTAACTTGTCCTTATTTTGTCCCTTTGAGTCTTCTACTCATGAGTCTTCTGAGTCTTCCACTCATCATTGCTCCTCCTGATTCTCTGACTCTGGCTCTGACATGTCTATTTCCTCCTCTGTCACTGTCTAGCTGTGTGGTGGACACTTCTGTATCTGGCTCAATAAGTTGTAGGTTTGCCCCGATAGCCACCAGTTTCTCCACTCTCTTGTTAGTCAGCCTGTTGCGCACCTTTGTATGCGTATTCCCAAAAATTGATCAGTTTCATTCAGAGGCCGCTGATGAAGGTGGGATTTGGAGTATCACCGATGCAATGGGTGACAGGACCTCAGATGCACAAAGTCCCTTCCACCAGGTATGTGTACTGATATGCTTGCATGATTCCCATATCCCGTCCCCATTCCAAAGACCTTGCTTGGTAGAGAACTTTGCCAGACTGCCCAGAACTTTGCCCACGTCCAGATTGAGGTGGCATGAGAGGGTAGAAATCACACTGTAAGCGCTGTTGATCTGTTCTCCAGAAAGTATTGGTCTCCCAACATGCTTTGGGTCCAGCATGTATGCTGCAGCATGAATCGGCTTGACACAAAATTCTTGACGCGTCTGTATGAATTGAACAATTGCCTTCTCCTCTGCTTTGATTAGCAGGGATGTGGGTAGGGCAATGCTGATTTGTTCTTTTAAATCAGCAAAAAGCCTGAGAACATCGGACAAGACGCGTCATCTCCTTCAATCTGAGCAATTGCAGAATCTACTGGTGAGAGTAGTTTAAGACTCCCAAAACATATCATCCAGCAGTATTTGCTTGATGGTGGTTTCCATATTCCCAGACTGGGATATTGCCATTTCTTGCAGCGACTCCTTGCCCTCCAGAAGGCTGTTGTACATTATGGCAACGCCACCCCATCTGGTGTTGCTGGGCAGCTCCAGTGTGGTGTTCTTGTTCTTTGTCGTTTGCTTGGAGTTGTAAGTTGCTGCAACTACCTGTTTCCCCCTGACATACTTAACAACTTGCTTGGCTCTCTTGTACAGTGTTTCCATGGTTCTCAAACCCATGATGTCTGACATGAATCTTGTCATTCATGTGGAAATGACTTATGAAGTAATACAGGGCGGCCTGCTGGTGGCGCTGTCCGGGGAGAGTATAAATACTCGGTCATGGGCCCAGCTTGCTTAGGACATTCTTTAACAGGAACTAGTGAAGGACACAACTAGATCTCCATGTTGAAAAACAGTTGATTAAAGCCTTGTTTAATACTCAGACCAAGTGCCTAGTAGTTTTCTTACGTCAATTTCCTTAAGGAGCAGGTTGAGCCCATGAGCTGCGCACCCAATAGACGTAATATGAGGGTAAGCCTCCTCCACTTGAGCCCAAGCAGCCTTCATATTCGCAGCATTGTCAGTAACTACGGCAAAGACCTTTTGTGATCCAAGATCATTGATGACTGTTTTCAGCTCATCAGCAATGTATGTGCCTGTGTCTCTGTTGTCCTTCATGTCTGTGGTCTTGAAGAACACTGGGAGAGGAGTGGAGATGATATTGTTTATGATGCCCTCCCCTCATACATTTGACCACCCATCTGAGATAACTGCAACACAGTCTGCCATCTCTATCATTACTTTGAGCTTTCCTTGGACTCTGTTATATTCAGCCTCCAGCAAATAAGTAGACAAAGCATGTCTGGTGGGAGGATAGTATGCAGGGTGAATAATATTGATAAATCTCTTCCAGTACACATTGGCTGTGAGCATGAGGGGTGAGCCTGTCGCATATACAGCTCGAGCAAGGCACTCATCTGCATTCTTTTGGCTATGGTTATCCATTTTATCAAAGAACCTTCCAAGTGGGCCAGGAGTTGCTGATGATAAGGAGCCTGATGCTGAATGTGAACCATCATCTTTTTGAATGGAAGCAGGGGAACTCTGGGCTGACTGCTGTGAGCTTTGAGTGTAGTTGTTGCATTTGGATAAATGCTGCTGCATCTTTGTGGCATTCTTTACATATGGCTTTGTACAGTGTTTGCACATGTACATGGTCTTTCCATCTTTAATGCCTGGGGTAAAATGCTTCCACACAGCCGACAGTAAACGCAGCATTGTTCTATGCAGAGAAATAAAGGGCATTTGTCTCTGTGTCGAACTGCGGTCGATCAGCACGATTGCAACAGGGTGAGTAAATTTTTCCTGATGCTCCATGTGATGGAAGCATAACCTGTGCATGCACAATGCTACATCACCAATAGAGGGAGCTAATCGCTCATCCACTCATCCAACCAATCAGGACACATTTGTTCACAGTCACACACAAAACTTGTCATTATTAAAACAAGCCAAGTAAGAAGATAAGCATATATTGATTAAGAAATTCTTTAATAATTAAGATTCCATCTCTGTTAGTAATTTTAAGAGAGGACCTGTGAAAAAAAATGAAAGAAATACAAAAAAAAACAATATTATGCTAGCATGTGCTTTTTTGGGCAAAATTCCCAAAATTCCCAAGCTAAACTTCCCGTGGAAAATTTCCGGAAATTTTCCGGAAACTTTCCACCCCTTCGCAACCCTATGCAGAACTCAGCTTTATCCCGACAGACAGCAATATGGTGCTTGCGGTATAATTGGAAACTGCTAAATCTGCATCACTCTAAAGACGCATTGTGTCCAACTGATACCTCCAATATAAGGGTACAGTCACACTACAGGTTTAGCAATGTTCAAAAGCCGTTCTGGCTTCACATTGACACTGAACTTGTGTTGTGTAAATCTGGTGTTAAAACCCATCCTGATTCTGAAGTGAAGCAGAGTGTGCATTGCTCTGGTGGATTCAGACTGCACATACGCCAGAACTGTAGTGTTAGTGTAAATTGGTCAGATAAATGCACCTTAATTTAGCCTGGTTCAGAAAATTACTATTTGTCAAGCAGTTGGTTTAAAAAAAATGTTCCACCAGTGATCAAGCCTGTCTGTGTTTAAAATGTATTTTCTATGTTGGACCACGAGTACGACTTGCTATTTCTGGAACTGCAACACAGGCATTTTGACATGTTCAAAATTATTGTCTTCACTTTTTAGAATGCTGCACTGGGAACAATTGGAAACAGGCTAATTCAATCCAATGATTTAAAGTCTAATTTATGGAACAAAACTTAGAACATTCTTGGAACTTTAGGTCAAGAAATGAGTCTGGGCCTAGACTCGGCACAGCGCGACCAGCGAGAGACCAGTGGATAAATGGGAACTGGTTGTCGGGCCTCATTAACATACTCGACCGCGATTCCCCCGCAGCCAGCTCGCCTGAGCAAAGACATCAATATCAGGCCGCCTGTCTCGCCAACAGCAGCCGTCAGGTCAGTCCCAGGAGGGGGGTTGGAGAGTACGATGGGGGAGGGGTGATCACGACTCCTGTGGAACCAGCGGAGCGCTCCTGCTCTTCCTGGCTCCACCGAATGCTTTGATTTTAACTTTGCTGAAGTTGACGGCCGAAAAATGGGCGCAATGCATACCAATTTCGACACCTTAATCTAGTGAATTTCTCCAATGGTTACTTATTGTAACACTGACAGATCAAAGCTACTTGAAAGGATTATAACATTCTTCCAAAACTTGCACTAATATTAGAAAGTAAGGATAATAGCAAACGTATAATTATTTTAATAAATTAATTTCTTATTAACATAACCTTCAGATGTTAGCATTACAATGCCAACTTAGTATGAAAATCTTGAACAAATATTGATTTCATTAATAAAAAATCTTCTGAACATGCCAAATAATACAGCTGAATAAAACTCCTTCATTACAAATGTTAAAGAACAACCTAAATAAATAGGCGATTAAAATTGCAAACCAGTTTGATCATCCCACATGTTTGGCCTCCTCTCTGCTGAATCAAGACTCATCAACTGTTTCCCACTCTGACATAATCTTGTATTATTTGTTAGTTTTCTCCCCTCCTTTCCTGAAAGTATTAACTCTGGTGGGCCAGAGCTCTTTAGCTCCTGGCAGACGATTAAATTTTTCCCAAGAGACTAACCTTCATCTGTGAACCTAGACAGTGAGTGCCAGCAGGTTATTTAACCATGGGGCTATTACACCCAAGCCAAATTCCAATCTCACCTGACATTCCATAGTTGTGCAGCTCCCAGCAGGGATTACTGGATAGCGTTCAGAATTAGGAACTCAGGGCTAGATTTTCAGTCGCTTGCGCCAGCAGTTAGCGCCTTAAGAGAAGTGTTTTTCGGGCGCTATGCGTGTAGCGCCCGGGCGCAGCGCAGTTTGCGCCCCACCCCAAATTAAGTTGCCCGTTAGCGCTGGCGCAAAGTTTAGCGCCCGCCCGGATGCGCGCGCAGAAAATGACGTCACATCCTCGTGCAACGCCCTTTGTGCGCCCCGATTCCAAACTTCAGTCGGACCGCCCCATTGTGCGGCTGGCGGCCGGAGCGTTTGGAAAAAGGAACGCAACACAACCAGCGCGGGCCCCGGGGGGCGCAAATTAAAGGGGACGTACTCTCCAGTATAAAGGCCAGCCTTTTTTCAGAAAACACTCTTGTGCAACGCATTTCTGGAGACACAACAAGGAGGATAGCTAACTGGTTTCAAGCAGCAAGAGCCAGGTATTTTTGGACTCAGGCCAGAGTGCTGCAAGTGGCCTTTTGGAAATTAGTGTGTTTGCCAGGATTTGATGGGGGTTGCATGGGGTGCCAACGCGGAGCTGCAGCTCCATGTCCGTAGGGCTCGCAGACACATTGTGAGAGGGGCAGCCCTGGCTAGAGGCAGGGGGGGCTACAGGCGGCGGCCACGTAGGCCTTACCCAGTCAGGCTATACCGCCAGCAGCGCTCCTACCTAAACATGAGTGCCGCGCGATGTGTTAAAAGGCTCCGATTCCGAAAGGAGGTGATTGCAGAGATCTGCCACCTGCTTCGCCGAGATCTGCGGCCAAAGCTCAGGTGCAGGACGTCTCTGTCGGTGGAAGTGAAGGTGACGGTGGCATTGAACTTCTATGCCACCGGCTCCTTCCAATATGCTGCTGGGGACATAGCAAACATCTCCCAGTACGGCGCGCATCGCTGCATCCGCCAGGTGACCGAAGCACTGTTCAGAAGGAGAAGCCAATTCATCTCCTTCCCCATGGCCCTGGAGAGCCAGCATCAGCGCGCATTGGGATTTTCCAGACTCGGGGAATTCCCCTTGGTGCAGGGCGCCATTGACTGTACGCATGTGGCTTTGCGGGCCCCTCTGGAGCATGGCGAGCAGTATCGCAACAGGAAGGGCTACCATTCTCTGAATGTGCAGCTGGTCTGTGACCACAAGCAGCGCATCATGGCAGTCAATGCCAGCTTCCCAGGCAGCAGCCACGATGCCTTTATCCTGCGGCAGAGTACTGTGCATGACATGTTCCAGGCACAGCCTCCCCCAAGAGGATGGCTACTCGGGGACAAAGGCTATCCTTTGTGCACCTGGCTCATGACCCCGCTCCGCGCGCCCAGGACCGCTGCTGAAGAGGCCTACAACGAGAGCCATCAAACCACCCGCAACATCATCGAGCTAACTATTGGGGTCCTCAAGCAGCGGTTCCGCTGCCTTGATCGCTCCGGAGGAGCTCTCCAGTATTCGCCGGACCGGGTCTCCCAATTTGTGGTGGTTTGCAGCATGCTACACAACCTGGCTATCCGCAGGACTCAGGCACTGCCACCTGACGTTGGACCAGCACCTCAGGAGGAGGAGCAGGAGGGGCATGAGGAGGAGGAGGAGGAGGAGCAGGAGTACGTTCCCAGGAGGGAGCGACCAGGGCCAAGGGCCGCACGACGCCACCTTATTACACGGTACTTCTAAGCCCCCTGTCAGGGAATGGCCAGGGGCCATGAGGGAAGATGAATGCAGCCGCTCCGCAAGCCCTCAGCCGGCGAAGCCAACAAACACTAAGAAGAACAACCATGGAGACTGCATGAATAAAGATAATTTTTTATTACACAAAAATGAAAAGCCCTTCCCACATGAATCCCCAAAAACAATAAACGGGCCCCACAAAAAGCCCAACAAACGACTCACTCCCACAAACTGGGGAGGAGTCACTCCACCTTTCTTCAAACCGGGCCTCAACGTCGGCCTAACGCAAAAAATAAGCCCTCCAACAACACAACCATGGGCAAAATAAAGATGGCCACCGCCATATAAAAGGAAAGCTGCCCACACCCTCTACTGAGTGGCCCGCGAGGGCGAGACCTTGCCCAGCCTTTTGCCTCCCCTGCCCGGCCTGCTGCTCCTTCGCAAGCTCTGCCCAGTGGCTGCTGCGAGGCTGGGGGAAGGCGCCTGAGGCTCAGATGCCCTTCCGCCAGATGCCGCTGGGGGGCGGCCTACACGGCGTTTGGGCCTCGAGGGGCCGTCTGCTGAGTGGTGCACCTGAGCCTGGCCACCATCAGCTGCAGCCGCTTGCCCTTGACGCCCCAGTGGGGGAATGGCGGTGACGGATGGCGCAATGTGGGCCAGCTGGCGTCTGGGATGCGCTGGCTGGTGCTGTGGCGCGGTGGCACTCGGCCAGGCCCGCACTGCAGGATCCGCAACAATCAGCCGAGGGGCGGCTTGCTGGGATGGTCCAGCGCGGCGGCTGCCCTGGCGATGCCTGCCTGAGACAGCGCGTGTGGCAGCAGTGAGTGCCCCTGTGGTCCTGCTGTGCGCGCGCATCACAGCCGCCAGGGTCTTGACGGCATCAGTCAGCATGCGGCCACTCACGGCAGTTGCTGCCCCGAACTCGCGCACACTGGTCGCCAGCGACTCGATGGCCTCAGGCATGCGCCCCACCACGCTCATGAGCTCCGTGTGGCGCCGGTCCGAATCCTCGGCCATCTTATCCAGCTTCCGCACCTCCTCCGAGGTGAAGGTGTCCGGACTGGAGTCGCGACTCTCCCGCTGGGGAGGAGGGGGCCGAACTAGGGGACCCTTGCCGTGTTGGTGGCGGCGAGTGTGCCGAACAGCAGCACTCCCCTCTGATCCTTCCCCCCTTTGGGGGGAAGGCCGCGGGCCACGCGCACGGCTCCTGGGTGGCTGGACGCCACTGGTCCCAGAAGCTGCATTGCCCTGCGACAGTTCCTCCAGGCACTCGTCCAGTGAGGAGGTGTCAAGCATTTCCTCCTCTCCTGCGGGACGTGACTGTTCCCCCGAAGGTCCGGCTTGCTCCTCCTCCTCCTCCTGGTCGGAGGTGCTGTCACTGGCAGCTTCAGGGTCCTGGTCGTCACCAGCTGAAAGCAGGAATGCACAAGAGTAGCTTCAGAGTGAGGAGACGGCGTCAGCGAGGGAGTTAGGACTGGTGGCATTCAGCGCATTGGTGGGACAGTGGCAAAGGAGGTAGCTCGGATGGGCCAGTGCGACGCGAGAGGGCCAAAAGGCGAGGTCCTTACCATTGCCGGGCAGTGGAGGGTCGGATACTCCGCACGCTGTGGGGACAATCACATGGGCTCCCATGAGCACACACACGCGCTCCTCCAGCCGAGTGAGCTTCTGCAGCTTGGCGCGGCCACCCCTGGCACGCGCCTGGCGATTAAACGCTACTTTAGCCTGCAAGAGAAAGGACGGGCTGTAAGTGCGCAGTGAAGCCCTGATGTAGTGTGCACTGCCTCCCATGGTGGAATAGCGTGGACAGAGTGAAGCCCTGATGTAGTGTGCACTGCCTCCCATGGTGGAATAGCGTGGACAGAGTGAAGCCCTGATGTAGTGTGCACTGCCTCCCATGGTGGAATAGCTTGGACAAAGTGAAGCCCTGATGTAGTGTGCACTGCCTCCCATGGTGGAATAGCTTGGACAAAGTGTAGAGTGCCGAATGGCCATGTGATGCTCATGACTGTCCCAATGCTGCTGGCTGAGGGCTGGCCAATAGGACTTTCAGCTCCCTTTGCCCATCATGTCAGGTGTACATGCAAGAATGAGGAGGAGACTGGAAAGGCTACTCACCTTCACAATCCTGGTCAGATCGTTGTATTTTTTACGACATTGTTTGTGGGTCCTGGGGGCATCGCCGGTGAACGTCACCCTCTGGGCGATCTGCTTCCAGGCTTTGGTGTAGTCGTGGTGGGTTGGATTCCTCCCACTCTCTGGGAACAAGATCTTGCGCCTCACCTCCAGAGCTGTGACCATTATGTCCAGATCACCCTCTGAGAAGCGCAGGGCATGCTGACGGGCCTTCTCTGGCGTTGCCATGACTCCCTGGGGCTGAGCAGCAGTGTTGAGGCCTCTTTGCAAGGCTGCAGTGTGCAGGGCGTGGCAGCAGACCAATTCGTCCCTTCCCCCTTTAAGAGCTGGTCGGCGCCACGGGGTCTGCTGTCAGTCCAAAAATGACCGCACCTGCGCTGCGCCCCGCCTGGGCGCTATCCCTCTGGACCGCCGGCTTAGCGCCTAAAGATAGGAGTGGAACGCCTCTTTTAGCGCTCCACCAATCTTTTAGGGCGAAGCCACTGAATTTCCGGCAATGGGGCGCTACTTTGGGGCGGGCGCTAACTTCGGGCGGGCGCTAAGGTTAGCGCCCCAAAACTGTCTATACTGAAAATCTAGCCCTGTGTCTTCATTTTTTTATCCCTCTATCTTAGTCCAAGGTTTCTGATGTCAGTTATAATGTCCCAGCCACTATTCTGCCTGAATCAACTCAGCACAGACCTGAAATCAAATCTTGGGCATTTTAGTCTGTATTTCTCCTACCCATTGTGACTTTAGATGCTATGCCACAGTATGGGTCTTGGTCCTTCAGTGAAGTTTCTCAAACCAATGTAAGTGAAATGAATCACAAAACCATAGAGGTTTATAGCACAGAAGGAGGCCATTCAACCCATTGGCTTAGAAATTCGATAACGCCAAAAAATGGGCGCGGGCACCGCGATGCGAGATACGCCCGTGTCTATTCAAAAAGCACAGGAATTATCATGGCTGTAGTGCACAGCCTAGCGCTAAACGCGCTGCTGACAGGCTGGGCGCTCAGCAGGGGGCTGAAGTTTGTGTTGCTCGAGCAAGGCTAGGTTTAATTAAAGCTAGCCTGCTCCTCTTGAAGGCAGTGTGTACCACTTAAATGTGAGCTACCTTCTGCTAATGAAAAAAGGTAAACGTGCTTCAGCACTAACACAAATGGCTCAACAGGCACCCAGGGTCTCAGACACAACACTCGTGCTTTGTGCAGGTGGTCAACACTGGAAGAGAGGTTCGCTACCCACAGGGGGCCAGGAGGCCTTCTAGAAAGAAGGATATGGGACCAGATCACCGAGGCCATCACTGCCAGCAGTGTCGCCCCCAGGACCTGGCTCCACTTCCCAAAGAAGTTTCATGACCTCAGACAAGTGGTCAACGTCAGTAAATGCATCTTCAAAAGCCATCTCCTACCAACTGTACCATTAGCCTCACACACTGCTCAATGAACGACCCCGCCAGCCCCCACCACCCCCCCCCCCCCCGCTCCCATCACTGACCTACCAACAATCTCTACCAAACATGAGGTACACCTCACATTCTGAGTTTCACCTCACCCCCATTGCTGGCTTTTCTTGGCAGTGGTATGGCTGTGCCCTTGGCCAGCAGTGGGTCTGAAAGAATACAAGATGCTGGTATCCTCATACATTAGCCTCTTTCACACAACTCACTTCCCCTCATCCAATAATCTCTTATGACTTACAAACTGCAAATTGTGTAAACATGCACCTCTTGCTTTAGCCCCCTTAATCACCGCAACCTCACACTTGTGCCTTCCTTACTTCAGACACCCAAGAAATCCAGGCTGCCCCACCTGTGGGTCAACAAGAAGAGGGAGAGGAGAGTGAAGGAGAAGAAGAAGGAAAGCCGTCACTAAATTTCACACACCAGCTCCTTGAGGTCATCCTGCAAGATCATCTGCAGTCTTCCCCACTGAAAGTCAGCAGCCTTCCACCAGCCATGCTGCAGCCACTGGGGTAGCACTGCGTGACATCAGTAGGATAGGCAAAGGCACACACAAGACACTCACTAAGGGAATGCACAAGTGTAATTAGTTGATTTTTTGATGTAATGTTGGATGCATATATGGATAAATTTGGATTAGAAAGTTTGCTTTGTGCTGGCTTTTATTTCAGCATTGTGGCCATGAGGACATTGTTATGGTCAGTAACAGAGGGACAAATGTTGAAAGGGGAATTTGGGTTGTGTTCACTGGTACCGAAGGGGAATGATTCAATACCGGATATCCCGGCCAGAGAGGGGCTGTTTGGGTTGCCTCCTTCCTTCTGCTTCTTCCTCTTCTGCTTCCTCCTCTTCTGCTTCTGCTTTTTCCTCTTCCTCCTCCATCGGCGAGCAACTTGTCCCCTTTTCTGCCTCTGCTCCAACTCTATGTCATGCTGCAACCCAAGTGGACTGCAACTATAGCCCTCAAGACTGGGAGTAAATGGTGTTCTCAGTGGCCTTCCTTTAAGAGCCAAACCCTTGCAAATGTCCGCCCTGCACACCCTGCACACTTTAAGAACTTTTCAAATGTATTACACCAAGGGGGAAAAATTTGGTTGATTTGCACCTCCCGTTAGCGTCGTAAGAGGGCGCTAACGGGGCACAAAGCAACTAGCGCCTGGGGGCGGCGCCGCCAATGCCTCCCACGAAATTCCGATAGAGGTTAACGGTGGCGGTAACCATTAGCGCCCAACAACGCTGCGCCACCGGTGATGATGTCATCGCCATGCGCAGCGCCCTGCTCACGCCCTGGTCACGATCTGCGGTAGCACCCCCTGACTTACTGCCGGACGCTATGTCCAACAGGGTTGGGGGGCCTACCTGTGGTCAGGGCGGCGCAAATTAAAGGGGAGGTGCCAGGCTGGCCATTTTTGTTGCTGGCCGCCTGCCAGCAGCTGCCCCCGTTGCTGTCCCCAGCCTTCTGTGCAGCCCCCCCCACCCCCCGCGCCCCCACCCGTGAGCCCGGCACTTCTCTTGAGTGCCGGGCTCTTTTGCCGGCACTCCGATCCCTGGTGGCCCAGATGGACCCCAGGTCGCACTGTGCTAGGCCCCTCCCCTTTAATAAGGGGACGAAGGCCTGCAGTACCGCGGCGCAACGTGCCGCAGAGCGTGGCACTGCGGCACGTAGCACCGTGATATTCACTCGCAGTACCCCAAGAGGGAGGCGGGGCACTTCCAATAATGCCCCGCCTCCCTCTTGGGGCGCTACCAGTTAATTTTGGGAGCGGGGGCACTACAAGTAGCGCCCCGGCAAAGTTAGTGCCCCAAAGGGGGCGCGACCTAATTTTTCCCCCCAAGCCTCTACTCCAATAAAATATAAAGAAACCAGTACAAAAGCAAAAACCTAAACTTACCTGAAAGGTGTGTGTGTCCCTTTAAGAAGTGCTGACAGCTGGTCTGTTGTACTGCTGCACGCACATTCTGCTGTGCGTGCTTTGGAGATGGCGTTAATAAGAGAGGCGATGTCAAAAATCCCTGATCGTGCGTCAATTCACCGTTACATGCCGATTGACGTCATGATCTGGATCATTTAAATATGTGAAGCAAATGCAGACAACGGCAGCAGCCACGTTCCGCGCTGGAAGTGAGGCAGCTGCCATTTTTTCTTCCAAACCAGCCTTAACGGCCGGCGCAACCGGCTCCAGTTTCCCGGCCACTGTGTCTGTACCAACTCTTTGCTAGAGAAATCTAAAACTAATCCTACTGTCCCACTCTCTCCATAGCATTGCACTCTGTATTCCTCCACCCTTGATAGCACTTATTTAACATGCACCTGTCCCTTTTTTTCTTCAACCATTATTAAAAATCCACATACATGTTTTCCCTTTAATTCCAATTATTTCATGCTTTTGTAGCAGCCTCTCAAAATAATCTTTGTCTAAGGTTCTCTGGGAGTCTAAGTATAGCTCATCATATGGTCCTCTACAGTCCACTTGGTTAGTTACTTCCTCAAAAAGGTCAATAAAGTTGAGGCAGCATCTTCCCCTTGTGGTTATTTTTGTTTGAGTATTATTGTACAGATAGTTTCCTACATTACAACAGTGACTACACTTTAAAAGTCGTTCATTGGCTGTAGAATGCTTTGGGATGTCCTGAGGTCATGGTGGATGCTACATAAATACAAGTTCTTTCCTCTTACAGATAGTGCTCAAATTGGCTGCTAATAATAGATTCCATTATTTTACTATTAATAATGCAAGACTAATTGAATAATGGGTCTGTAGTCACCTTGTTTGAATCTAGATACTTATCAACTTGTTTCCAATCCAGTGGAGCCTGTCCAGTGTTCATTAAACTCCTCATGATGACCATCAGCACTTCACAAATTGCATCCCATGAGTCTCATAATACTTTGCAAAAAATGTTATCCATGCTTGGGGATGTGTTTGAGACCCTTAGACCTCTTTCTCATTGATATCAGATTTGTTAAGCCTATTTTGATTATTCTCCTACAATGGAAGGCATGTAAGTAGCATCTTCTAGTAAATTTTTCAAGAGAGTAATCAAACATATTCAGCAGTTTCATGTTTATCCTCAGTTTCAGCCTTGTTAGCATGCTTCAGGGTTCTTCCCTCTTCCCTGCCAGCCCTTCACTTTTTTTGGACTGAAAGAATTTCCTGCTGTTACATTTAGTATTTGCAGCTATACTGATTTCCAGGTTGCTGTTTGGCCTCTACCCACCTTTTAATAGATTTCTGCAAGTTTCTGTAGTCTGCCCAGTGAATCATTCACTTTATTGGCCCGTATTTTCCAATCCCTACGGGTGTGTACGAGCTGTGTACACATCTGTAGGGACCTCGCAAGTGCCGGTTTCAGGCATCCTCTTGACAGATCATCCGCCTGCCCTGGAGAAGGGCCTCTGTGGGTGGAGAGTTCCACTTTCTGCAGAACCTCCGCCCGCTGAAATCTCTTAAAAATCTTACGCCTGGTAAAAGCAGGCGTAAGGCTTGCTTTTACCAGCATAAGAGTTTAAAAAAGTTAAAAAAAAAAAAAATTCCCACTCATTTATAATTTAAAAATACTTCTAAAAAAGGTAAGTTTATTTTTAGCCCTGTAAAAAACTTTTAATTTTTTTCAAAAAATTAAATTTTTGTTTAAAATATTTAATTTAATGTAATTTTAACTAATTTTAAAAACATGATGAAAAAAAATATATTTAATGTTTTGATGTGTTTTTTGAGTGATCCCCATTCATACTTTTGACAGATCTAAGCTGAGAGACCTGTCAAAAGTATGAAGGAGGATTCCCTTCTTTCATTGGTTCCCCATTACCCACATGATCCCAGGGGCGCTTGTGAACTGTCTGTGCCCCTGGGATACCTGGGCCTCTGCGCACGCACACCAGGAGAGGCCCAGCAGCGGAAATGTCCGGACCTCCGAAGCCCTCAGGTAAGGACATAGATTTTTTCCAGATCAGAGGCCTCCGCACGCAGGAAGCCTCCAATCGGAAAATATGGGCCATTATCTTTGTAAAACATGAAAACATGGTATTCTTTCTCATCTCTATCCTACAATGGCTCCTGGTTCTGCAATGTCTCGATTTAAAAATTTTCATTCTTGTTTTCAAATCCCTCCATGGCCTTGCCCCATACCATCTCTGTAACCTCCCCCAGCCCTACACCCTCGGAAATCTCTACGTTCCTTCCATTCTGGCCTCTTGCGCATCCCCAATTTTCATCACTCCACCATTGAAAGCCATGCCTTCAGCTACCTAGGCCCTAAGCTCTGGAATTCCCTCCCTAAACCTTCTGGGGGGAAAAATTCAGTTGGTTTGCGCCTCCTGTTAGCGCCTTAAGAGGGTGCTAATGAGGCGCAAAGCAACTAGCGCCCAGGCGTGGTGATATCTGCGCCTCTTGCAAAATTGACCAGATATTTTGCGGCGGCGCTAAACAATACCGCCCGATCTCCTGCGCACGCAGATCTTGAAGTCATTCGAGCGTGCAATGCCGTTGTGGCGCCCTGGAACGGAAATTGAGTGGCGCCCCCCTCCTTTCCGCCTGGTGCAACCAACGACAGGTAGACTGGAATGCTTCCCAGTTGCTGTGGGGCTGGGGGGGCGCTATTTAAAGGGGGCCTCTTCCTGGTTTTTGTGTGGTAGACATTTTTGCACCACTCGTTCTGAGAGAGAGAGAGAGATTTTGAGAGTGAGAAAGAGAGACTTCTGCATTGTGTCAACGCTGTGTGAAGTAGTTTTGGCTTCTGACCATAACTTTGCAGGTACTTTGTTTTTTGACCTTCATTACTTTGATTGCCAAGAGACTATGGGGGCTGCACTAATTGGGGGCGTCATCCTGCGCCAGCAGATTCGGAGGCCACAGAGAAGCAGAGAGAGAGTGGCAATCATGGCCAGACGGAGGAAGGCCAACAGGCCTCTGTACAGGATGGAGATGGAGCGCCTCAGCTATGAAGAAAGACTAAACAGGCTGGGGTTGTTTTCCTTGGAGCAAAGAAGGCTGAGGGGGGACCTGATTGAGGTGTACAAAATGATGAGGGGCATAGATAGGGTAGATAAAGAGGAACTTTTCCCCTTAGTAGGGGGGTCAATAACAAGGGGGCATAGATTCAAGGTAAGGGGCAGGAGGTTTAGAGGGGATTTGAGGAGGAACTTTTTCACCCAGAGGGTGGTTGGAGTCTGGAACTCACTGCCTGAAAGGCTGGTAGAGGAAGGAACCCTCACAACATTCAAGAAGCATTTGGATGAGCACTTGAAATGCCATTGCATACAAGGCTATGGACCAAATGCTGGAAAATGGGATTAGATTGGACAGGGCTTGATGGACGGCGCAGACACGATGGGCCGAAGGGCCTCTTTCTGTGCTGTATAACTCTATGACTCTATGACTCTATGACCTTACCCTCCCAGGGTATTTCGCCAACAATTCTCATGCATTAATATGTCTGAGGAGCAGTGTTTGCAAAGGCTGCACTTCAACAAGGAGGTGATCACTGAAGTCTGCAATCTGCTGCAGCCAGATCTGCAGCCTCAACTGAGGAGCAGGACGTCTCTGTCGGTGGCAGTGAAGATAACAGTGGTTCTCAACTTTTATGCCACTAGCTCATTTCAATCAGCTACTGGGGAAATCACCAATATCTCCCAGTTCGTGGTCCATTGCTGCATCCGTCAGGTCACAAATGCCCTCTATAAAAGGAGACGAGAGTACATCTCTTTCCCCATGACCCAGGCCAAGCAGCATGAACGTGCTATGAGCTTTGTGAGGCTAGCGGTCTTCCCCATGGTGCAGGGCACCATTGACTGCACGCATGTGGCTTTGCGTGCTCCGCATGAGAATGCAGAGGATTTCCGCAACCGAACGGGGTTCCATTCCTTAAACGTGCAGTTGGTCTGTGACCACAGACAGCTGATACTCGCTGTCAATGCCCACTATCCTGGCAGCAGCCACGATGCATACATCCTGCGCCAGACTACTGTGGTAGAACTTTTCCAGGCACCGCATCACCCAGGTGGTTCGCTTCTCAGGGACAAGGGATATCCACTGTGCACCTGGCTGATGACACCGCTCTGTACGCCCAACACCTCTGCTGATCTGCGGTACAACGAGAGCCATCTCGCTACTAGGAACATCGTTGAGCACACAATCAGCATGCTCAAGCAATGGTTCCGCTGTCTGGACCATTCTGGAGGAGCCCTGCAGTACTCACCTGAGCGAGTCTCCCACTTCGTTGTTGTGTGCTGCATGCTGCATAACCTGGCAATCCTCAGGACCCAGCCAATGCCACCAGGCCTTGGAGCACCACCAGAGGAGGAGGAGGAAGAGGAGGAGGAGGATGATCATCAGCAGCACCAAGGCGGGAGGGAGGCCCACAATATAGAAACTGGAAGGACCATCCTTCAACAGCTGATAGCAAGCCGCTTCTAGGCCCCTGCTGAGGAAATGGCTTCTGCCATTGAGAACAACATGAATGAAACTAACCCGCAACCCCTAAGCCGGCCAAGGCAGCAATGATTGCAAAGACCAAACATATACATTTTGAATACAAAAACTTATTTATTTTACAAACTCTGTGTGTGTCATTTCCTCATGACAAACTGGTGAATCACCATCTGAAAGCAGGGAGGTGCAGGAGTGGCTTTAGCGTGAGGACAGGGTGGCAGTAAGGGAGGAATGAGTGCAGCGATTTACTAAGTTGGATTGAAATTTCAAAGGCTGGTGTTCTGAGGCCAAGTGGAAGGAGAGAGGACAAAAATGTGATGACCATACCATTGCTGTCCAGAACGGGGTTGGCCTCTCCAGGGGAGACGGGACTGATCACTCGGCTTGCCACAATCCTGTGGACACGCTCCTCCAGATCGCTGAGGGGTTGCAGCTGAGGCCGCCCTCCACCTGTCCGTTGCTGCTGTCTCCTATTATGAGATAGCTTGGCCTGCAAGAAAAAGGACGGCGTCTGAGTAAATATACAGCCATGGTCTTGCCTGATGTGCCTCCTATAGGTGAATAGCCCTTACTGTATGCAGCCATGGTCTTGTCTGATGTGCCTGCCATGGTCTTGTCTGATGTGCCTCCCATAGGTGAATAGCCCTTACTGTATGCAGCCATGGTCTTGCCTGATGTGCCTCCCATAGGTGAATAGCCCTTACTGTATGCAAAGTGAGGAATGTGCATGTGTGTTTCATGAGAGGGCCATAGGTGTTGGATGAGTGTTGGGCATTGGGGTTTTAAGACCCTCTGGTCATAGAGTGAGGTTGAGATGGAAGGATGGAGAGGTATTGAAAAAAAGCCACTCACCCTGACGACCCAAGTGAGGTCGTTGAACTTTTTTCTACATTGTATATGGGTCATGGGCACCATGCTCCTGGAGGAGATGCTTTGTGCCACCTCCCTCCACACTCTTCTGTAATCGCACGGCAAAGGCCTCCTGCCACTCTCTGGGTACAGTATTGATCTTCTGTGCTCCACCGCGCCAACCAAAGCCTCCAAGGCCCGCTCGCTGAAGCGCCGTGCTCGCTCCCTGGCCCTCTCCATAGTCCTTGGCTGCAGGATTTAGGCACAGGTCTCTCCAGGCCGAGATTCAAGGCTGCAATGAGCAGGGTGTGGCTGGAGAGCAAGATCGACCCTCCCATTTAAGAACTGTCCGGCGCCAGTGTGTCTGCGTTCCATGGCTAACTGACAGCATCTGCGCTGCGCCCGCGCTCTGAGGTAGCGCCTCGCTCCTCGGCCTTTGCGCCTTAAGGCAGGTGTGTATCACCTGATTTAGCGCTCCAATCACCTCCAGGGGCGATAAAAGCCAAGTTTGCCGTCGGAGGCGATAAGTAGTGCCAGGCGCTAAACTTTGCGCACGGCCGATAATCACGCCCCAAACGGGGCAACACTGATTTTTTCCCCCTCTGCCTCTCTCTACCTCTCTCTCCTCCTTTAGTACTCTCCTTAAAACCTACCTCTTTGTCCAAGCTTTTGATTACATATCCTAATATCTCCTTATGTGATCGGTATCAAATTTTTGTTTGATAACGCTCCTACATAAGAACATAAGAAATAGGAGCAGGAGTAGGCCATTTGGTCCCTCGAGCCTGCTCCACCATTCAGTAAGATCATGGCTGATCTTCCACCTCAACTCGACTTTCATGCACTATCCCCATATCCCTTGATTCCCTTAATATCCAAAAAAGCTGTCAATTTCCTGTGAAGCGCCTTGGGATGTTTTGCTGCATTAAAGGCGTTATATAAATGTAAGTTGTGTTGTTATTTCAGTGAGTCAACTTGCATGGTGTGCTTATTTTAAAATGATCCTTTCCTGAGTTAAAAAATGCTTTCAATTTCAAGTTTTATCTGTGGGCAGCCATTTACCAGCAGGCTTAAATATAACAGTTCTGGAACTTGACAAGACAAGATTAGTTGACAATTAAAATACCAATTACATTTATGTTTAATTTAATGTCCACTATGATTTTGAAAGGGTAATGCATTTTGGACTACTCGAGTTTATTAATATTTAGTAACTGTTACATATTAATTAAATGCAATACTCAGCAAGAACATCAAAATTATTTTATACTTAAAATAAATGTAAAGGAATTTTTAAAATCTTCAGATTTCCATAATTTATATTTTCATTATAGCTAGTTGAAATTCCAGTACAGTAACTGCAGGTTTAAATTTGGTTAAATAAGAACCATTCTTCAAAATTTAATTGGGAAAATAAAATAGTCTCTTATTTGTCTATTGTCCCTCCCTTCTGTCCAGGTTTTCTATATTGATTCATATTTTTCTGGCAAGTATTTTTTACCTATGTTTCCTTTTGCCAATATGGGATACGACAAGCCAAAATATGAACACAGTGTTGGCATTGTCGTGTGGCTCTGGTAACATATAGGTTTGTGAGGCTTGGGTTTGAACTGTTTGAGTTTGACTGCTGTCTAAATATGACAGTATATTGGGTTGGATACAACGTGTATGTTTATTTGCTCTATCTGCTCGCTCCTTTCCTCCTTGCTCAGCTTGGACCTATTTTCTTTTTATTCCTTTCATTTTCTTGTAGTCCTTGTTTCATTTAATGATTTTCTTGCTCACTGCTTTTTTTTCCCCCAGTTACCTATTTTCTAACAAAAATTCTTAGGCGGGAGTTAGACTGCACTTGCGGAAACTCAGTCCAGTGAAGGGGTCTTACACTTTAGGGCCTTTGGAGCATTGCTCAGTGAACTCATTACTATTCTAATTTTGGCCAAATCCAATTGTGGCCAGTTACAAGTTATTGAAGGGATGGAATAATAATTAAAATATGAAGAAAGAGAAATGACAATAAAACAGCGCTGATATCAAACATGGCAAGGCTCTAGTTGTGAACCTGACCTCTTCTCTTGTAGGATCGAAAGGAGTACATCAGATCCTGGCTACAAATGCACAAGACAGCAAATCACCCAGGTCAATGTAATCTCCAGAGCAAATCTTCTGATGACGATTATAATGCTCTGTGGCTGTCATTTTAATGTTGAGCTATTTTTAATACTAAACACTATAATATATTATCAATGATTGATTTAGAAACCAAAGGCTAGAAATTAATTCTGGTGCTATTAGCAGATGAACAGTTAAGAGTTTGTATGGTATTGTTTGTCCACTTGCCCACTTGTTTTAATGGAGATATGAAGCTAGTTACAAAAAAATGGATTTAAGCCTGCATTGAAATTGTAAACCAAAGGATACAGAATCATAGAATCATACAGCACATTCAGCCCATCATGCCTGTCCGGCTCTTTGAAAGATCTATCCAATTAGTCCCACTCTCCTGCTCTTTCCCAAAGCCCTGAGATCACAGAAATGCATTAAGCATTCATCGACTACTATTGTCAACAGTAATTTCTTGGTTCGAAAAGGTTTAGTGGCTATTTAGTGGTATAAACACTGAAGCAAGGGTCAGGAAATAAGTCTATTACTTTGCTAATAAACAATTACTACAACTTACATGATTTACCATCATAATTGTTCTTGGGAACAGTACAGAAAATAGTATAAAATCAGAAAATATTAGCATTTATGTTAAAAAAAAATCTACTCTGAATGATAGAAAATGCACCAAATAAAGAAGAAAGAAACACTTACATTTATATTGCACCTTTCACGACCACCAGACGTCTCATAGAAACATAGAAACATAGAAGATAGGAGCAGGAGTAGGCCATTCGGCCCTTCGAGCCTGCTCCGCCATTCAATGAGATCATGGCTGATCATCCAAATTCAGTACCCTGTCCCTGCCTTCTCCCTATATCCCTTGATCCCTTTAGCCTTAAGAAATATATCCAACTCTTTCTTGAATATATTTAATGAACTGGCCTCCACCGCCCTCTGTGGCAGAAAATTCCACAGGTTCACCACTCTCTGGGTGAAGAAATTCCTCCTCATTTCAGTCCTAAATGGCTTACCCCTTATCCTTAGACTATGACCCCTGGTTCTGGACTCCCTGGCCATCAGAAACATCCTTCCTGCATTTAGTCTGTCAAGGCCAGACAGAATTTTATAGGTTTCGATGAGATCCCCTCTCAATCTTCTAAACTCCAGTGAGTATAAGCCCAATCAACACAATCGCTCCTCATACGTCATTCCTGCCATCCCAGGTATCAGCCTGGTGAATCTTCGCTGCACTCCCTCCATGGCAGGAACGTCCTTCCTCAGGTAAGGCGACGAAAACTGCACACAATACTCAAGGTGTGGTCTCACCAAGGCCCTGTACAACTGTAGCAAGACATCCTTGTTCCTGTACGCAAACCCTCTTGCTACGAAGGCCAACATACCATTTGCCTTCTTAACCGCCTGCTGCACCTGCATGCTTACCTTCAGCGACTGGTGCACAAGAACACCCAGGTCTCTTTGCACTTCCACTTCTCCCAATCTATTGCCATTCAAATAATAATCTGCCTTCCTGTTTTTGCCACCAAAGTGGATAACCTCACATTTATCCACATTATAGTGCATTTGCCATGTTTCTGCCCAATCACCCAACCTGTCCAAATTGTACTGGAATTTCACGACATCCTCCTCACGGCTTACCCTCCCACCCAGCTTTGTGTTGTCTGCAAATTTGAAGATGTTACATCCAATTCCCTTGTCCAGATCATTAATATATATTGTGAACAGCTGGGGTCCTAGGACCGATCCTTGCGGTATCCCACTAGTCACTGCCTGCCACTCAGAAAATGACCCGTTTATTCCAACTCTTTGCTTTCTGTCCGCCAACCAGTTCTCTATCCAAGTCAATACCTTGCCCCCAATCCCATGTGCCTTTATTTTGCACGCTAATCTCTTATGTGGGACCTTATCGAAAGCCTTCCGAAAGTCCAAATACACCACATCCACTGGTTCTCCCTTATCTATTTTACCAGTTACATCCTCAAAAAATTCCAGTAGATTAGTCAAGCATGATTTACCTTTTGTAAATCCATGTTGACTTTGTCCGATCCTGTCACTGCTTTCCAAGTGCTCTGCTATTACATCTTTTATAATAGATTCTAGCATTTTCCCCACTACCGATGTCAGGCTTACCGGTCTATAATTCCCCACTTTTTCTCTACCACCTTTTTTGAATAGTGGGGTAACATTAGCTACCCTCCAATCCATGGGAACTGTTCCAGAGTCTATCGAGTTCTGGAAGATTACCAGCAATGCATCTACTATTTCTAGGGCCACCTCCTTAAGTACCCTGGGATGTAGATTACAAGGCCCTGGGGATTTATCGGCCTTCAGTCCCATCAATTTTCCAAACACCATTTCCCTACAAATACTGATTTCTTTCAGTTCCACCCTTTCATCAGATCCTATGTTCCCCGGCATCTCTGGGAGGTTATTTGTGTCCTCCTTTGTGAAGGCAGAACCAAAGTATGAATTTAGTTGGTCTGCCATTTCTCTGTTTCCCATTATAAATTCCCCTGATTCTGACTGTAAGGGACCTACGCTTGACTTCACCAATCTTTTTCTCTTCACATATCTATAAAAGCTTTTACAATCAGTTTTTATGTTCTCTGCTAGCTTACTCTAATATTCTATTTTCCCTTTCTTAATTAATCCCTTTGTCCTCCTTTGTTGAATCCTAAACTGCTCCCAATCCTCAGGATTATTGCTTTTTCTGGCCAATTTATATGTCCTCTCCTTGGATCTTATGCTATCCCTAATTTCCCTTGTTAGCCACGGTTGAGTCACCTTTTTTGTTTTATTTTTATGCCAAACTGGGATGAACAAATTCTGTAGCTCATCCATTCGGTCTTTGAATGTTTGCCATTGCCTATCCACCGTCAACCCTTTGAGTGCCATTTCCCAATCAATCCTACCCAACTCGCTCCTCAGACCATCGTAGTTTCCTTTATTTAAATTGAGGACCCTAGTCTCTGAGTCAACTACTTCATTCTCCATCTTAATGAAGAATTCGATCATATTATGATCACTCCGACCGAAGGGGCCTCGTACAACAAGATTGCTAATTAATCCTTTCTCGTTACATAATACCCAGTCTAAGATGGCCTGATCTCTGATTGGTTCCTCGACATATTGGTCCAGGAAACCATCCCGTAAACACTCCAGGAATTCCTGCTCCACAGTATTGTTATTAATTTGGTTGGCCCAATCTATATGTAGATTAAAGTCACCCATGATGACTACTGTGCCCTTATTGCACGCTTCTTTAATTTCCCTTTTAATGCCATCCCCAACCTCCGCCTTACTATTTGGAGGTCGAGATACCACTCCCACTAATGTTATTTTCCCCTTAGTATTTCTCAATTCTACCCATACAGATTCCACATCATCAGAGCTAATATCCTTCATTACAATTGTACTAATCCCTACTTTAACCAGTCATGCTACCCCACCTCCCTTTCCTTTTTGCCTATCTTTCCTGAATATTGAATACCCCTGGATTTTGAGTTCCCATTCTTGGCCATCCTTGAGCCATGTTTCCGTAATCCCAACCAAATCATATTCATTTACCTCTATTTGCGCAGCCAATTCGTCCACCTTATTACAAATGCTCCTCGCATTAAGACACAAAGCCTTCAGGCTTGTTTTTTTAATGCTCTTAGACCTATTAGAATTATTATTTACTGTGGCCACGTTTGATTTAAACCGTTGATTTCTCTGACTGCCACTTCTGTTTTTCTCCTTCCTATCTTTTGCTTTTATCCCTGTTTCCCTTTCCTCCATCTCCCTGCTCAGGTTCCCACCCCCCTGCCATTTTAGTTTAAACCCCCCCGAACAGTGCTATCAAACCTCCCCGCAAGGATATTTGTCCCGCTCTGGTTCAGGTGCAACCCGTCCGACTTGTACAAGTCCCACCTTCCCCAGAAGCAGGCCCAGTGATCCAGGAAACTAAAGCCCTCCCTCCTACACCAACTCTTTAGCCACGCATTCATCTGCTCTATCCTCCTATTCCTATACTCACTAGCACATGGCACCGGGAGTAATCCAGAGATTACAACCTTTGAGGTCCTGCTCTTTAATCTGCTACCTAGCTCCCTAAATTCTTGCTGCAGGACCTCATCCCTCTTCCTACTCATGTCATTGGTCCCAATGTGAACCACAACCTCTGACTGTTCACCCTCCCCCTTCAGAATGCCCTGCAGCCGTTCAGTGACATCCCTGACCCTGGCACCAGGGAGGCAACAAACCATCCTGGAGTCATGCCTATGGCCACAGAAATGCCTATCTGTTCCCTTTACGATAGAATCCCCTACCACTATTGCTCTCCCACTCTTTTTCCTCCCTTCCTGAGCAGCAGAAGCACCCCTGGTGCCAGGAAGTTGGCTGCTGCTGCCTTCCCCTGGTAAGTCATCCCCCTCAACAGTATCCAAATCGGTATACCTGTTTGAAAGGGGGATGGCCACAGGGGTCCCCTGCACTACCTGCCTGCCTCTACTGCTCTGCCTGATGGTCACCCATTTCCCTTCTGCCTGTGCAGCCCTAACCTGCGGTGTGACCAACTCACTAAACTTGTAATCCACGACCCTCTCAGCATCGCGAATGCTCCAAAACTCATCCATCCGCAGCTCCAGCGCCTCAATATGGTCCGCTAGTAGCTGCAGCTGGATGCATTTCTGGCACACATAGTCGTCAGGGGCAGCGTCCCTGAATTCCCACATAGAGCAAGAGGAGCATAACACGGGGCTGGGCTGTCCTGACATGACTTATCCTTTAATTAATTTAATTAAATCAATACCACCAATTAAAGATCTACTCTAGTGTAATGATCAATAACATGTCATTCTATAGTGGACACTAGGTGGAGCCGTAGAGCTGTGTAGAGCTGTATATAAGACTACACTACCCAGCTGTATGTATATTAAGACTACATTACCCATGAGGCACTAGGCTACCCACAAGGCAGCAGTCAAGATGGATGCCTCTACAGATACTGGCCTAGAAATTGGGTTTTGGCTTAGCCAGGGCTTTAGCGCCAGAAGTTAGTGCCGGCGCTAAGTCCCCCTGCGCGCGCCAAAAATTCAGTAGCGCCGCGCCCAAACGGCTGCCGGCGCTACTGAAGGGTCTTAGTGCCTGGAAAAGGGCGCTAACTGCCGTTTAGCGCCGCAATTCCTGCGCTGCGGCACCCGATGCGGTGCAGCAGGCTGGGGAAGTGCAGGCCTCCTCCTTCCGTTAAGGAGGAGCTGCCTGCACCCGGGCGCGGCCCGCGCAAATCTGTTTAAAAATGAGCCCGGCACCTCGGACAAGTGCCGGGCTTGCATCTGTTCCGGGGGGGCGGGGGGGGAGAAGTCCGGGGAGGGAGCTGCGGGCAGGCGTCCGGCGGGAAAGCGGCCGGCCGCCGCGGGGCATTTAATGCGCCGGCGCAAACACATGTTGGACTCTGTTGCCAGAGTCTTAGTTGCGGCTGCCACGGGCGAGGCGGCCGCAACTGAATTTCGGCGCTGGGGCCCGTCGGCATGGCAACCGGGACGCTGCGCACACTGATGACGTCATCGGTGCCGGCGCAGCGCTACCGGTGCAACGCCGCTTTAGGGCCCCAGGGAATTTTTCAACTGGCCATAACTCTGGCGCTAGTCCCTCTAGCGCCTCAAAAGCGGCGCTAAGGCTAGTGAATTTCTAGGCCACTGTACCAGTCCACATGTGCTCAATAAAAGTGTCCAGCAAAAGCTAGCTGTGTTCATAATAAGAATGTCTATTTATTAATGAACATAAGATGGTACCAGGATGGTGAAGATCTGCTGAAAATTGTGAAAAGCGACATGGAGAATTTGAAGCCACCAGAGTGTTTGAAACTCACAGGAAATATCGACTACAATTGGCAGGCTTTTAAACAACAATTCGAACTCTACATTGCAGCCATCGGATTCGGTATGAAGCCAGACGCAAGGAAGATAGCGTTGCTGCTTATGGTTGCAGACCCACAGACGATAGAGGTATTTAATACATTTGTATTTAATCCAGAGGAGAACAGAGAAAAATTAGAAGATGTGCTAAAAAAATTTGATGCACATTGCTCTCCCAAAAAGAATGAGACCTATGAAAGATACATCTTCCGTTCTCGGACACAGCAGCAAAATGAGACTTTTGATAGCTTTATAGCTGATCTGAAACTGAAAGCAGACATGTAATTTCTCTGAGCTCAAAGCATCCATGATTCGTGACCAGATTGTGTTTGGTATTCATGATAAAAAAGTTAGGGAACATCTGTTGAGAGAAACCGAACTAAATTTGGAAAATGCAGTGAAAATATGCCAAGCCAGCGAGCTAGCTCGAAAGCACGTGAAGACTTTCAGTGAAATCAATAATGATGCGATTGTAATGAGTGATAATGCTGCTGTCGGTGCTGTGTCCTACAAGGGGAAGAAATGTGGGCAGAACAGAAATGAAAAGCAATCGGAGGATGACATTTTTAATTGTAAACGCTGTGGTTACAAACACCAGTTAAGACAATGCTCAGCGTTTGGAAAAATGTGCATGAAGTGTAATGGAAAGAATCACTTTGCCAAACAATGCTTTTCAAAAGTACAAACTAAGAAAGGGCAACGAGTTAATGTAATTGAGGACACTGATTTAAGTGAGACATTTTTTGTAGGAATGGTGTCATGTGAATCAAAAAGGATACAGAAAATGTGCAGCCCTCAGAAATGGACAATGCTGAACATAAAGTTAATGCAGTAAAAGAGGACAAATGGATGATCCCACTGCAGGTAAATGGAGCATTAGTTACCTTGAAACTAGACACTGGGGCAAAAGCAAACTTAATCAGTATGAGTGACATTAACAATATGAAAGAAAAGCCCAAAATACAGAAAATGTCAGTACCACTGAAGGACTATAATGGACAGAAAATAGATAGCTTAGGTGTATGCAGACTTAAAGTGACAGTCAAAGACAAAGTGCATCATCTCATGTTTTCTGTTGTGGCTGAAAGACTTGATTCACTATTAGGTGACAAAGCTTGTGAAGACTTAGAACTGGTCAAGAGAGTCTACCATATAAACTGTGCCATAAGCAGACCAGATGACTCAATGGATTCTGTAGTGAGTAATTTCCAGGATGTGTTCAAAGGATTTGGAGTTCTACCATTCACATACAAGATCCAGCTAAAGGAGGATGCTCAGCCAGTGGTACATGCTGCACAAAGAGTTCCAGCACCCCTGCGTGACCGGCTCAAGAATGAACTGGACAGAATGAGCACACTAGGAGTCATCAGGAAAGTCGAAGAGCCAACAGACTGGGTTAACTACATGGTATGGGTAAAGAAAAAGAACAATGATCTAAGAATATGCATGGATCCAAAGGACTTAAATGCAAACATAAAACGTGAACACTACCAGATTCCCAAGCGAGAAGAAATCACCAGTGAAATGTCAGGTGCCAAATACTTTACAAAGCTCGATGCCTCACAAGGATTTTGGCAACTAAAACTGGATGAAGTGAGCACCAAATACTGTACCTTCAACACACCATTTGGCAGGTATTGTTTCCTCAGAATGCCTTTCGGGATAATATCTGCATCTGAAATCTTTCATAGAGCGATGGAACACATATTGAAGGTCTGGAAGGAGTTCGGGTCTATGTTGATGATATCATCATCTGGGGCTCCACACTGAAAGAGCACAATGAGAGACTGACTAAAGTGCTACAGAGCATACGCCAGAATGGACTGAAGCTCAACAAAGCCAAGTGTCAGTTTGGCGTCCAGGAAGTCACTTTCCTAGGAGATAATCTATCTGTTAAAGGAATAGAGCCAGATATGGAAAAAGTAAACGCCATACTCAAAATGCCCCGACCCACTGACAAAAAAGGAGTGCTACGCATCATGGGGATGATAAACTTCATTGGAAAGTTCATTCCTAACTTGTCAGCCAAGGCAGCCTGTCTGCGAGACCTGCTACATAAAACAAATGAGTTTGCATGGACAGAAAGACATGAACAAGAGTGGATAAACCTCAAAACAGTGCTGACAACCACACCTGTACTCACCTTCTTTGACCCAACAAAAAGAATCAAAAGATGGCCTAGGTGCGGTCTTGCTACAAGCAGAGGGTGAAGATTAGAAGCCTGTTGCCTATGCCTCCAGGTCTATGACTGATCCTGAGTGTCGATACGCCCAGATCGAAAAGGAATGTCTAGGCTTGGTAGTTGGACTAGAAACATTTCATGGCTACATATATGGACTTCCCACCTTCACAGTTGAGACAGACCACAGCCCTCTGGTTGCCATCATAAAAAAAAAACATGAATGAGATGTCTCCAAGGATTCAACGACTCATGATGAAGCTGCAAACATATGACTTTGAACTGATCTACACACCAGGCAAGTACATAGTGTTAGCAGATGCACGATCCCAAGCACCCACAATGAGTCATGTGAGCTCTACTGAAGAAGACGTGGATGTTCATGTGAGTATGGTCACTGCTGCACTGCCCGTGTCAGACACAAAATCAAAGCAAATAGCAGAAGAAACAGTAAAAGATACAGTGTTACAAACAGTAATAGAGAACATTCATCATGGTTGGCCAAAAGGTTCCTGTCCAAAATATTTTCACATAAGGTCAGAATTGAGTGTCGCAAGTGGACTATTACTAAAACAGAACAGGATAGTCATTCCACAGGCTCTACATCAAGACATGCTCAAAAGGATTCATGAGGGACACCTCGGAATTGAAAAATGCAAAAGGAGGGCAAGAGACACTGTTTATTGGCCTGGCATAAATAAGGACATTGAGAACATGATAGGCAAATGTGAGACATGTCAGAAACACCAAAACAAACAAGCAAAGGAACCAATGATAGTAGCTGACATACCAACAGCACCATGGCAAAAGGTTGGTATGGACCTTTTTCATTTAAATGGTAAAGACTATCTAATAGTGATTGACTACTATTCTAACTATCCTGAGATGGCACTGCTCTCAAGCACCACAGCAAGCAGTGTCATAATGCATGTGAAATCCATCTTCGCCAGACATGGAATTCCCAGGATTGCCATTAGCGACAATGGTCCGTGCTTCAACTGTAAGGAGTGGCAACAGTTTGCAGCACATTATGACTTTCAGCACATCACATCCAGTCCTTTGTATGCTCAGTCAAATGGTAAGGCAGAGAAAGGTGTTCAAGTTCTCAAGCAGCTGCTGAAGAAAGCGACAGAAAGCAAGTCTGATCCTTATCTCGCCCTGCTGAGCTACAGAGCCTCACCTTTAGACTCTGGTTCTTCACCTGCTGAACTACTAATGGGTCGCAAGTTGCGCACCACGCTACCCTGCTTTGCAAAAGAACAGCAAAGTGAGGAACTGAGACAGAGACTTCAACTGTTAAAGCTGAAACAGAAATCATACTATGACAAGTCATCCAAAACTCTGAAACCATTGACAAGGGATGATGTTGTCAGGATTGAGGATCCAGATGCATGGAACAGGAAAGCTACAGTTCTTGAGGAAGTAGGACCAAGGTCATACACGGTTAGGACTGAGGAAGGACAGATTCTCAGGAGGAACCGCCATTCCCTCCTAAAAACACAAGAGACTATTCAAGACCAGATTGATGACAATGCCGCAACTGCATCTTGTCATTCACCGCCAGAACAATCTCATGAAGACACATCAGACTTACCCATGTTGAGAAGATCCACACGTGAAGTAAAAAAGCCTGATAGACTTAATCTTTGAGTACAATGTAAAGCTTTGAAAATGTGTTGACTGTTTTGAAAAGGTTTATGTTTATAGAGCACTAACAAAAGTGTTACTGATATTATCTTTATTGTTTTCTTGAAAGTTGATTGATATTGATTTTGTTAAACCTCAAAGAAAGGGGGATGTAATGATCAATAACATGTCATTCTATAGTGGACACTAGGTGGAGCTGTAGAGCTGTGTAGAGCTGTATATAGCTGTATGTATAAGACTACACTACCCAGCCGTATGTATATTAAGACTACATTACCCATGAGGCACTAGGCTACCCACAAGGCAGCAGTCAAGATGGAAGCCTCTACAGATACTGTACCTAGTTCACATGTGCTCAATAAAAGTGTCTAGCAAAAGCTAGCTGTGTTCATAATAAGAATGTCTATTTATTAATGAACATAAGAGTGTCCACACCAGTTTACAGAACCCAAAATAAAACCCTGACATTTCAATGTCGCATTAACACCATATTCTCATCAGACTTGGCTTAATGCTGGTGTCCTGCCGCTCACAAATACAAACTCCTATCACATTTCAGAATAGTGTTCAGTTACCATGTCACCTTGATCTTCCATGTTTATTTTTATTGTCTGTAGTTGCAGTGTCAAAATCTTAACCAAAATGCCTCATTTGCAAGCATACCTACATTTGTATCCATACTTTGTAAGAGCTGCATTGCTTTAGAACCCATAGTGTTTATGGTTATGAATTTAACATATGCATATTTAATTAACTGAATTCTATAGAGTCCTATTTCCCTTTGTTGGACAAAACAGCAATGGCCATTCTAATAAAAACTGCTTCGATATTTCTTTCAGAGCAGAACATTATAGTTCATTATAGAATGGAGATGGAGATGCCAAATTAACAGCTGCCTGGTGAGTTTCCGAGTGGTTGTATGTGATAGATGGTGAACCATTCAGAGCTTCCTGAGTATGGCCATTTGTGCTGCAATTCTACAAATGACAATGTTGAAATTCACCTTCAGTCTCAGGTACTCCAATGATCTCCTGGCTGGCCTTTCATCATGCACCCTCCATAAACCTCTCCAGGTATGTGCAGACTGGAAGAATATCAGCAAGAGTTACTGGAGGTGTGAAGGCTGGATTTGACATTCACAATAAAGTCACTGTGAAATTGAAATGAGGCTGTGCAATATTGGTGCACTTAACTCATCCATGTGGAATTCCGTTATCATTTTAACAGACTTGCTAACGCAGACAAAGGAATTGCACATTAATAAGTTAAGCATTTGGCTGCTAATATCATGCAGAATCATTTCAAGGTTTCCGTTCTTTCAGACCATATAACAAACACTCCGGTGTTCCTGTGTGACTCTTCTGAATCCAACTCACTGGGCTGGATTTTCCCTGTGGAGGCGGGATGGCGGCGGGAGTGCTGGTTGGTGGGTTCCGGTCCCGATCCCGTCTGCAGCCCCTCTCCGAAAATGATTTTGCGTAGATTGGTCTTGTTAAGCCTGGCCTGCGGGGTTCCTGACCAACTAACAGGAAGTGGGACTGATGACGTCATTTGATGACGTGTCACCAGCCGGTTTCCTTAAAGGGACCACAGCCACATTGTTTTTGACAGTTGTGCTGTCAGTGTTCTGCAGCATTGACAAGCACTGCACAAAGGTGCATGTCTGCACCCAGGCTCATGCATGACTCCTTCCATATGCTTATGGAGGGAGTGACAGCATGCAGGGAGATTCTCTTCACGTCCCATGGGCGGAAGAGACCTCCCCAGGAGATCAACTCAGTCTGGTTGTACATTGCACAGGAGGACACAAGCATGGATGTCGTCGGGAGGACCAGGCTGTAGTGGCACAAACCTTTCAATCATCTCAGTAGATCACGAAACATTACTGCAAAGCCACACTCAACCTCATCCTGCTGTGCCGCTCATCACATCCCCATCACTCTGCCTTCCCTACCCTACCCATGCACATCCTTACTCACAACAACTTACCTTGCACCTCCACCCATCCCTCTCTATCTACATTATCACTTCCCCATCTCACAAGCCATACCTCACACTCACCCTCATCCTCCTGCAAGCATACCAACTAACAACACACAAGGGTAGGCATTTGAGAGATTTAGCCAATGTTCATGTAAAGTTTTTGTTAATGTGTTGTCATACATTGAAATCTATATGTTCAACACTTCACCTTATTGGACAGATCTGTGCATACCTTGAGAAGTATCTTAGTGAGTACCAGTGAATGTTGAGACATAACACCCCCCACCCCCCCGCCCACCCCCCGCTATTGTGATGAGTGTGAAAGAAATGTCTAGGATATAATAGGGATGCTTTATGGTCCTGGTGTGGGGTGGTGTTAACCTGGTGCAACATGTGGCAGCCAGGGTGTACAGCGTCAAGTGAAGTAAATCTGGCCATGGTGATGGCATCGCTGGCCTCCTGGGCAGCAATGTTGTCAGGTGCTGATGCCCTGTGTTCTGTGCACCGTCAGGTGATGGCAGAGTATGTTGGTATTGTTGTTGATGATGTTGTTGGTGATGTTGGTGTGCCTGATGATGTTGGTGTTGGGGCTGATCGTGGAAGGATTCAGAGGACCAAGGTGTGATTTTTTCAAGGGCACCGATGTTGCTGGAATAGATGGCATCCGCTGTTGAGATGACAGAAGCGATCTGCCAATGGTGAGAGAGGATGTTCCAGTGAGGTGCCACTGGATATACAATCCCGTTAGCGCCCTAAACGGGGCGCAAAGCAACTAGTGCCCGGGCGCGGCGTCGCTAATGCCTCCCACGAAATTCAGTGGGAGGTTAGCGACCGCAATAACCGTTAGCGCCCCGCGGTGCTGCGTCTCCGGTGATGACATCATCGTCGTGTGCAGCGCCCCGGCCGTGATCTGCGGTAGCGATCCCTGACTTACCGCCGGATGCACAGGGTCAAGGGGGCCTACCTGCGGCTGGGGAGGCACAAATTAAAGGGGAGGTGCATTTTTGTTGCTGGCCGACTGCCAGCACCTGCCCCCATCGCTGTCCCCGGCCTCCTGTGAAGCCCCCTCTTGAGTGCCGGCACTCCGATCCCTGGTGACCCAGCTGGCCCCCGGGTCGCACTGCGCTAGGCCCCTCCCCTTTAATAAGGGGAGGAAGGCTTGCAGCACAGCGGCATGACGTGATGCACAGCGTGGAGCTGAGGCACATATCGCTGCAATATTCACTCGCAGCACCACAAGAGGGAGGTGGGGCACTTCCAGTAGCACCCCGCTTTCCTCTTGGGACGCTACCAGTGAATTTCGGGTGCGGGGCGCTAATTTTACCCCTATATGTCTTACACATGCAGTAACCAACAGTTTCTGAAATCTGAAACTGAACAGCTGCAACATGGCATCCTTTATACCACTTCTGCAGCTGTCCGGTTATCAGATAAATCAGAGCAGACTCAACTCACGCCAGGGTGAGCTGGCGTGTTCCCCGAGCAGCGGGTAATCCATAGGGGAGCACGTAAAATTACAAGATAGGCTCAAAATAGCATTAAATTGGCTATTAACAAGCCATTTAATGATCGAAACCTGCCACTTGGTGGCGGGTCAATTCTCCGCTGACAGACCCGACACCTGGGAGACTCACGTGGAGGCAGGTTGATAGCGGGTTTCCTACCTGCTCTCAATCTTTACTATTTTGACAGCAGATCCGCCTCCAAACCCGTACTCTGAGCACCGGCATAATTGAGCCCAATGTTAAAATAGCAACTTTTCCAAAGTCAAACTATGACACATAATTTAAGGGGAGAAAAACAAAGTAACATAGAATTCAAATCCTTTGACAACAATGGAAATCAATCATTATTTTTAGCCAATCAGGTGCAGAAGCCACATTTTTCACCTGTCACTTGAAATTTGGCAGCTCTGTAAAATATTTGAAAACTATAAAGGGTTGAAGAGATTTACACAAAGCTTTGAGCTGCACCCTATCAATTACTAAAACAGATTTACATATTTCCACCTACCCTGTAATTTGAATGATGCTGATGCCTTAAGAATAGTGGTTTTGTCCCATGAAACATATATTTTTTTATAATTTTAGTGTTGTGCTATCTTAAGATGTAATCCAAGCACTTCTTTCAACAACAACAACTTGTATTTATATAGCGCCTTTAACACAGTAAAAGGTCCCAAGGCGCTTCACAGGAGCCACATAAGGAGAAATTAGGGCAGGTGACCAAAAGCTTGGTCAAAGAGTTAGGTTTTAAGGAGCGTTTTAAAGGAGGAAAGAGAGGTAGAGAGGTGGAGAGGTTTAGGGAGGGAATTCCAGAGTTTAGAGCCTAGGTAACATTAGGCACAAACACTATAATGACTTTCAGAGTTGATGGACTGGATTTTCATTGAGGAGTCGGGTAGGAGGCGAGACTACAACTTTTGGGGTTGTAGTCCCGCCTCCATCGAGTTCTAGCCAACCCACACGATTTAGACTTGATTGACCTTGTTGAGCACACTCAGCAGGCCAATTAAGAGCCACCCGGCAACAGGTGACATCACAGATTGAAATTTCATCTGTCAAGACCTTTTGACAGGTGAAATATCAGTGTTTGACAGCTGTTTGAAGCTGTCAAACACTGACAATCTGTACTCCAGGTTAATTCCTTCCTCTCAGGATGATTTAGAGATCTCCCCGGAACAGAAAGCAGAGGCTGCAGATTTTGACAGCTGGCGGCCATTCTGCTTTCTGTGCCGGTGAGGTGAGGGACTCCCGAGACCTGAAGGAAGGAAGGCTGTAAAGGTAAGTAAAGTTCAGTAGAACTTCTTTAAACACTTCACACAGACCAAACATACTTACCTCTGCACTCATGCTCCCATCACTCACCTGAACACCGGACATCTCGACCCCTCCAAGCCCTTCATCCTGACAGCCCGCCTCGCTAACTGGGCGTGGTTTGGAGTCTTCGGGAATCTCACATTTCAACAATGAAAATAGGGATTAGGCTAAAAACTGCCTGTTAACAGACAGTTAATTGGCACTAATCCCCTTCCCGCCTCGGGGAGGCGGGTCCCAGTGCGGGGCAGGTACCCGCCTCCTTTGAAACTGGCATGGAGGTGGGTTGGGGGCGGGATGGGGGCGGGACCCCCGATTTCGGGATTTTAAGCCCCCACACGCCTCCAATCCCGACTCCACGGCCCAATGAAAATCCAGCCTGATGAGTCTGGGTTAAAGCACCAGAAAGCCTTTGATTTCAGGTCAATGAATCTATAAATTCTTTGGAGGAGAAGGGTGTTTCATATTTTATATTTCAGATGAGGTTATGAATTCCAATTGCCATCAGGCATCTAAGACAGATTATTAGGCTTTATAGAAGCATTAGTTCAAACCATATCCACCTAAGTATCAAAACATGGAAAATATTTTGAAAGGCTGGCTATTGACAAGCAATTGTTTGATCTTCAAAGGGGAAACAAAAAGACATTTTAAAACCCACAGACTTGGCATCTTTTGCTCCCTAATTGCCTGACTGCTACATGTAGCAATAATGGCTCCATGAGGAATTGTTCACATGTAACAGCAGACATTATTTTTGGGAACTTGCAGACAAGAACTAGAAGAAATTTGGAGTCTGTCTTTTCTGTACTTCTTTAAAACCTTGCTGTTTTGTTTTGCTCTGTAAATTATTACAGCTGCAATGTAGCCATTGTGCAATGCTCATGTTAGTTACTGCCTCCTAAGGTGACAGAAGAATGTAAAATATTCTGCAGTAAGTGTTTTACCATGATTAGGGGTTAACAGTTAATTGTGGGCATGCAAACCCATTTGTGGAGGTGATTAAAGGCACCAGTTTCAGTCCAAAAGGTCCTCTAACTTCTTATGGAAAGTCTAGCTCTGAACACAGCAGCAAGCCTGAACTGTAGCTGCTCACAATATAAAATATTTGATATTTGTCCAACCCAGTTTCCTTTAGGCTTGTGTCCTGTGAATAAAGCATTCCTAGTGTTTTATATTTCAACTTGACTCCTGTGACATGGATCCACTTATGAGAAGACGTTCTTGCATTCTGGTCAATTTGTGATGAATTACTTATTTTATGACAAACAATACCCTATTATGACAAATACAATTGAATCCATGTAATTTCCACGATAAGGATGCTTTAGAAAAGTTTCAAAAGTGCAACCTATTATGAACATTAGAGTCACCTGGAATTGCCCGTTGTCAGTTTTAGCACTCACAGTAAGGCCAATTTTTTTTATTTTTGTTTATGGGATCAGGGCGTCACTGGCAATGCCAGCATTTATTGCCCATCCCTTGTTGCCCTTGAGAAGGTGGAGGTGAGCCGCCTTCTTAAACCGCTGCAGTCTGTGTGGTGATGATACTCCCACAGTGCTGTTAGGTAGGGAGTCCCAGGATTTTGACCCAGCGACGATGAAGGATCGGCGATATACTTCTAAGTCAGGATGGTGTGTGACTTGGAGGGGAACTTGGAGGTGGTGGCGTTCCCATGTGCCTGCTGCCCTTGTCCTTCTAGGTGGAGTATAGAAGAATGAGAGGGGATCTCATTGAAACTTATAAAATTCTGACAGGACTGGACAGACTAGATGCAGGAAGGATGTTCCCGATGGTTGGGGAGTCCAGACCAGGGGTCACAGTCAAAGGATAAGGGGTAGGTCATTTCGGACAGAAATGAGGAGGAATTTCTTCACCCAGAGAGTGGTGAACCTGTGGAATTCTCTACCACAGAAGGCAGTAGAAGAAGGAGTTGGATATATTTCTTACGGCTAAGGGGATCAAGGGGTATGGGGAGAATGCAGGGACCGGGTACTGAATTTGGATAATCAGCCATGATCGCATTGAATGGCGGAGCAGGCTCGAGGGGCCGAATGGCCTACTCCTGCTTCTGTCTTCCATGTTTCTATGTTTCTATGGAAGAGGTCACGGGTTTGTTAGGTGCTGCCGAAGAAGCCTTGGCGAGTTGCTGCAGTGCATCTTGTAGATGGTACACACAGCAGCCACAGTACGCCGGTGGTGGAGGGAGTGAATGTTTAAGGTGGTGGATGGGGTATCAATCAAGCGGGCTGCTTTGTCCTGGATGGTGTCGAGCTTCTTGAGTGTTGTTGGAGCTGCACTCATCCAGGCAAGTGGAGAGTATTCCATCACACTCCTTTCTTGTGCCTTGTAGATGGTGGAAGTGCTTTCGGGAGTCAGGAGCAGAATACCTAGCCTCTGACCTGCTCTTGTTGTCACAGTATTTATGTGGCTGGTCCAGTTAAGTTTCTGGTTAATGGTGACCCCAGGATTTTGATAGTGAGGGATTCGGCGATGGTAAAGCCTTTGAATGTCAAGGAGAGGTGGTTAGACTCAATTCAATTCTAGGAATAAATCATTTATATTGCAATATATTTATGAGAGTAATCTTTCGGGAAGGGGAGTCACCTCAACTTGGGAACACTATTACCTGATTCCAATCAGTAAACAATGATCCTGTTCATGTCCATATAGCACCGAAGCGCATTAAGGTTATGAATTTGTGTTGAACGTCATGTGGGCTGAGGCTGGTGTATTTAAAACATCTATATAAGACACATACATTTCCGATGTGAATCTCCATTAGAACTCAAGTTTTGATGCTGTGTCAAAATGCTAACCTATCTTTTTCTTTCACATGTCCATTGACATGCTGTCTACCTGCGACAGTTTCTGTTTACATTTCGGATAAGTTTGTTATTGGATATGGTCTCAATCAGCTAGCAGCGTAATCAATTTGGGGCTAAGTAGGTATAAATTACCTCGCAGTGTGAACAGCTTGCTGGTGAGGTAATTGTCAGTTACCATCATTGATCGGTTGCAATTGGTTTTACAGTAAATTGTTGCACTGAAAGCAGCATTGATTTCAAAATGGATCCCCAAATATTGAGATCAGTTAAAAATAAAAACCATCATTCAGCAGTATTGCACATTTACTATAGCAATTGTGACAATTTGAACAAAAGTGTAAACAAAAGCTATGTGTATAATGGCAGGTTTTGCATTGATGTGATACTGTTTGAATGCGCATCAGAATGGAAGAGAGCATAAATCTGGACAGGTCCCAACCTAACTCTAGAGTATAATATAAATACACGTTTTTCCTATAAAGTTGCTAACACCAAACAATTCAATTCCCTTCATTCCAGGAGGCCATCTTGCAACCTTTTTGTGTAATTTGATTTCAAAATGCATATTTAATACTGGCAAATGGCGGCAATAAATATCCCACTTGACTTCTTCCTGATGGTACTGACGTTTCCAGACATTTCAGCAACTGCTTCTGATTTCAAGCACATTTAAAGTGGCAATTAATTTGTTTGGCTAACAAGATATTGCTTTGATACTGACTTAGGCATTTTAGCCAGAGAGAGCTAGGCCCAGACTGTGGCAAATGCTCATTTGTTCAGGTGCTGATCATTGGAGACTCAACAGTAGGAAACACTTCCCTGTTCTATGCCAGTGGTAACTTCAGCAAGTACTACAAATCCAGTGTGGAAAATAAAAGAGAGGAAACAAAACTTATAACCATGTAAATAACTAAGAAAAAAAGGAAGGTTTGCGGGAGGGAGGAAGGGAAGAAAAAATGAATATATAAAGGCCGGAATTTTGCCGGCGCTCAGAGTGTGGGTTTGGAGGCGGGACTGCTGTCAAAATCGCAAAGATTGACAGCGGGTAGGAAACCCGCTGTCAACCCGCCTCCAATCAGTCTTCCCAAGTGTCGGGTCCCAGATTTGAGCATGGACCCGACACCTAGCAGTGGGAAGAGGATTAAAGCCAATTGCCTGCCTGTTAACAAATATCAAGTATCTGTTAAATTATTCAATTTTGCCGCTTCTGCCTCGGGCTTCCCAACGTCCGAACACCACGCCAGGTAAGTGTGGCATGTTGTGAGTCTGCTGTAATATTTCTGCATTGCTGACAGCTGCAGAAGTGATATGAAGGATCCAATGGTGCACTGGTGAGTTTCAGAGGTAAGAAAATGTTGGGAAAATCATTTTTAATGCATTTACACTTTTCTGTATGCAACAAGTTTTCAATTGGATGTCTAGTCCCAATTCATTGAGAGAACCTCTCTCACCAGTGACAGACTCACCGGCAGCAGCAGCAGCCCTGGATGGAGCCTGAGCGAGGACACCGAGGATTTAAGCAGCGGGAGAGCGAGCGAGGCCCAGACTTACCAGCAGCGGCGGAGGCGGTCCTGGGTGGAGCCTGAGCGAGGGCACCGAGAATTTAAGCAGTGGGAGAGCGAGCGAAGCCCAGACTCACTGGCAGCGGCGGCGGCAGCTCTGGGTGGAGCCTGAGTGAGGGCACCGAGGATTTAAGCAGCGGGAGAGCGAGCGAGGCCCAGACTCACCGGCAGCGGCGGAGGCAGCCCTGGGTGGAGCCTGAGCGAGGACACTGAAGATTTAAACAGCGGGAGAGCGAGCGAGGCCCAGACTCACCGGCAGCAGCAGCGGCCCTGGGTGGAGCCTGAGTGAGGACACTGAGGATTTAAGCAACCGGAGAGCGAGCGAGGCCCAGACTCACCTGCAGCAGCAGCGGCCCTGGGTGGAGCCCTGAGTGCTGCAAGTTGGGAATTGGTTCTTACTTTACACCAAGGAAAGAGTCTGAGAGTGGGAGTAGTCAAACAGCAACAACTGCGAAACCGCTAAAGTGACATCACAACCAGGGAAGGAGCTGATTGGTAAGTAGGACCTGGTGAGTATTACTACAGTCCAGTCGTTGAAGTAAAAGTAAGGTCACTAGTTTAGAGTAAGTACTGTTTAAAGGGAAGTAAGGTCCCTAGTGTATTTAATTTCTTTAATTTAAAGGAAGTAATTGGAGTAAATTAAGGGTAGGACATGGCAGGGCAGCTCAGCAATGTGGAGTGCTCCTCCTGTGCTATGTGGGAAGTCAGGGACACTTTCGGTGTCCAGGGTGAACACGTGTGCTGGAAGAGTCTCCAGCTGCAGCTACTCAAAATCTGTGTTTTGGAGCTGGAGCTGCGGCTGGAGTCACTGTGGAGCATCTGCGAAGCTGTAATCTTCATGGATAGCACATTTAACAAGGTGGTCACACTGCAGATAAAGAGTGCACAGGAAGACAGGAAATGGGTGACCATAAGACAGAGTAAAAGAACTAGGAAAGTAGTACAGGAGCCCCCTGGGTCCATCTCCCTCTCCAACAGATTTTCCATTTTGGATACTGATGGGGGAGATGGTTTCTCAGGGGAATGTAGCAAGAGCCAAGTCCGTGGCACTACGAGTGGCTCAGCTGCACAGGAGGGGATGAAAAAGAGTGGGAGAGCAATAGAGATAGGAGATTCTAGCGTATGGGGAACAGATAGACGATTCTGTGGCCACAGACATGACTCCAGGATGGTATGTTGCCTCCCTGGTGCCAGGGTCAAGGATGTCACTGAATGGCTGCAGGTCATTCTGAAGGGGGAGGGCGAACAGTCAGAGGTCGTGGTTCACATTGGTACCAATGACATGGGTAGAAAGAGGGATGAGGTCCTGCAACAAGAATTTAGGGAGCTAGGTAGCAGATTAAAAAGCAGGACCTCAAAGGTTGTAATCTCTGGATTACTCCCCGTGCCACGTGCTAGTGAGTATAGGAATAGGAGGATAGAGCAGATGAATGCGTGGCTAAAGAGTTGGTGCAGGAGGGAGGGCTTTAGTTTCCTGGATCACTGGGTCTGCTTCTGGGGAAGGTGGGACCTGTACAAGTCGGACGGGTTGCACCTGAACCGGAATGGGACCAACATCCTTGCGGGGAGGTTTGCTACTGATATTGGGGGAGGGTTTAAACTAACTTGGCAGAGGGATGGGATACAGAGTGGAGTTATAGTAGGGGTGATGCACACCAAATATAGAGGAAAAACAAATCAGCCTGGAAGGCAGAGCAAATATGTAACGGCACAAGGGAGTATGGCAAGGCTGGAAGGCATTTATTTTAATGCAAGAAGTCTTGCGAGTAAGGCAGATGAATTGAAGGTGTTGATGAACACATGGGAGTATGATATTGTTGCTATCACAGAGACATGGTTGAGGGAGGGGCAGGACTGGCAGCTCAATATTCTGGGGTATAGAATCTTCAGGCGAGACAGAGGAGGGTGTAAAAGAGGAGGGGGTGTTGCAATATTAATCAAGGAGTCAATTACTGCAGTAAGGACGGATTATATCTTAGCAGGTTCCTCCAATGAGGCTATATGGGTAGAACTTAAAAACATAAAGGGGGCAAGCACTTTGCTGGGAGTGTACTAGAGGCCCCCAAACTGTCAGGGGGAGATAGAGGAACAGATATGTTGGCAAATCTCAGAGAAGTGTAGAAATAATAGGGTAATAATAGTAGGGGATTTCAACTTCCCCAATATTAACTGGGATAGTCAGCGTGTGAAAGGCTTAGAGGGTGCGGAATTCTTAAAGTGCATCCAGGAGAGCTTTCTGAGCCAGCATGTAGAAAGTCCTACAAGAGAGGGGGCGGTACCAGACCATTTTGGTGACAGTGACCATAATTCGGTGAGATTTAAGGTAGTCATGGAAAAGGACAAAAATGGACCGGAAATAAAGGTTCTAAATTGGGGGAAGGCCAATTTTAATATGATAAGGCAGGACCTGGCCAAAGTGGACTGGGATCAGTTACTTGTAGGAAAATCCACGTCAGAGCAGTGGGAGTCTTTCAGAAAGGAAATAGAGAGAGTACAACGCCAACATGTTCCCGTAAAGGTCAAGGGTGGGACCAACAAGCCCAGGGAACCCTGGATGTCAAGGGGTATACAAGAATGTATTAGGAACAAAAGGGAGGCTTTTGGCAGATACAAAGGACTAAAAACAGTGGAAGCCCTAGAGGAGTATAGAAAGTGCAGGGGGATACTTAAAAAGCAAATTAGGAGAGCAAAGAGGGGGCATGAAAAAACACTGGAGGGCAAAATAAAGGAAAATCTCAAGCTGTTTTATAAGTATATTAAGGGCAAGAGGATAACCAGGGAAAGAGTAGGGCCCATTAGGGACCAAAGTGGCAATCTGTGAGTAGAGCCAGAAGATGTGGGTGAGGTTTTAAATGAATATTTTGCATCTGTGTTCACTATCGAGAGGGATGATGTAGGCATAGAAATCAGGCAGGGGGATTGTGATATACTTGAACAAATGAGTATTGAGAGCGAGGAGGTACTAGTAATTTTAGCAGGCTTAAAAGTGGATAAATCCCCAGGCCCAGATGAGATGTACCCCAGGCTGCTGTGTGAGGCAAAGGAGGAGATTGTAGGGACTCTGACACAAATTTTAAGATCCTCTCTGGCCATAGGGGAGGTGCCAGAGGACTGGAGGACAGCTAACATAGTATCATTATTCAAGAAGGGTAATAGGGATAAACCAGGAAATTACAGGCCAGTGAGCCTAGCATCAGTGGTAGGGAAATTATTGGAAAAAGTTCTGAGGGACAGAATTAGTCTCCACTTGGAGAGGCAAAGATTAATCAAGAATAGTCAGCATAGCTTTGTCAGGGGGAGATCATGTCTAACCAATTTGATTGAATTTGTCAAGGGGTGACTAGGTGCGTGGATGAGGGTAATGCAGTTGATGTAGTCTACATGGACTTCAGTAAGGCTTTTGACAAAGTCCCACATGGGAGACTGGTCAAGAAGGTAAGAGCCCATGGGATCCAGGACAATTTGGCACGGTGGATCCAAAATTGGCTTAGTGGCAAGAGGCAGAGGGTGATGGTCGAAGGTTGTTTTTGTGACTGGAAGCCTGTGTCCAGTGGTGTACCGCAGGGATTGGTGCTGGGTCCTTTGCTGTTTGTAGTGTACAGTAATGATTTAGATATGAATGTAGGAGGTATGATCAGTAAGTTCGCAGATGACATGAAAATTGGTGGAGTGGTAAATTGCGAGGAGGGAAACCTTAGGCTGCAGGACAATATAGGTGGGTTGGTCAGATGGGCAGAACAGTGGCAAATGGAATTTAACCCTGAAAAGTGTGAAGTGATGCACTTTGGGAGGACTAACAAGGCAAGGGAATACACAATGAATGGTAGGACCCTAGGAAGGACAGAGGATCAGAGGGACCTTGGTGTGCATGTCCATAGATCACTGAAGGCAGCAGGACAGGTAGATAAGGTAGTTAAAAAGGCATATGGGATATTTGCCTTCATTAGCCGAGGCATAGAATATAAGAGCAGGGAGGTTATGATGGAGCTGTACAAAATGCTAGAGAGGCCACAGCTGGAATACTGTGTGCAGTTCTGGTCGCCACACTATAGGAAGGATGTGATTGCATTGGAGAGGGTGCAGAGCAGATTCACCAGGATGTTACCTGGGCTGGAGTGCTTCAGCTATGAAGAGAGACTGGACAGACTGGGGTTGTTTTCCTTAGAGCAGAGAAGGCTGAGGGGGGATCTGATTGAGGTGTACAAAATTATGAGGGGCATAGATAGGGTAGATAGAAAGTAACTTTTCCCCTTCGTAGAGGGGTCAATAATCAGGGGCATAGTTTCAAGGTATGGGGCAGGAGGTTTAGAGGGGATTTGAGGAAAAACTTTTTAACCCAGAGGGTGGTTGGAATCTGGAACTCACTGCCTGAAAGGGTGGTAGAGGCAGAAACACTCACAACATTCAAGAAGCATTTAGATGAGCACTTGAAACACCATAGCACACAAGGCTACGGACCAAGTGCTGGAAAATGGGATTAGAATAGACAGGGCTTGATGGACAGTGCGGACACGATGGGCCGAAGGGCCTCTTTCTGTGCTGTATAACTCTATGACTCTATGAGATCACTTCTGTAATGTCACCTCACCTGATATATTCTCTAATGGGCTGTGATCAAGAACTTTCAAGGCTGAATTTTGCCGGCACTCAGAGTATGGGTTTGGAGGCGGGTCCGCTGTCAAAATCACAAAGATTGACAGCGGGTCAGTATCCCACTGTAAACCCGCCTCCTTGTCAGCTTCCCAAGTGTCGGGTCTGCCATCCCTGAACAGACCCAACACCAAGCGGCTGATCAGCCAATTTATATAATTAAAAGCATCTTAAAAGGTACTTAAGAACCATTTTCCCAATTACTTACCATTTTACCAGGTTTTCAATGAGGTTTGCGGAGAGCGGCTATCACATCAGGTAGGTATGTCGGGTTCTCAATGACTGTGGATTGCTGTGAATAGGTGAAAGCTGCAAAGAATGAATCATAGAATCATAGAATGGTTAGAACACAGAAGAAGGCCTTTCGGCCCGTCGAACCCGTGCCGGTTCTCTGCAAAAGCACTTTAGCTAGTCCTACTCTCCTGCTCTTTCCCCGTAGCCCTCAATTTTTTTTCCTTCAGGTACTTATCCAACTCCCTTTTGAAAGCTGTGATGGAGTCTGCCTCCACCACCATTTCAGGCATTGCATTCCAGATCCTAACCACTCACTGAGTAAAAATGTTTTTCCTCATGTCACCTTTGGTTCTTCTGCCAATCACCTTAAAATTAGATGAAAACCGACTATTTCACAGCATTCACTTCCCAATCTTAGAAGCTGAAGCATTAATGATTTGAAACCCACATTTGAGCTTTATGGACTTTTGAAGTGTTTGGAGTAATCTCTCTATCCACTGTCACCTCCTTGGAAAAACCTATCTCAACATTGACAGATTACTTCTGTCATCCCAACCTCACCTGCCATCTATTCCATCAGCATCGGTGCCCTTGATAAAACCTCACCTTGGCCCTCAGAATCCCACCATGATCAGCCCCAACACCAGCATCACCGGGCACACCAGCAACACTAACATCTACACCAACCTTCTCCGCAATCAACTGATGCTGCACTGGACACAGGGCATCATCACCCATGCACATTGCTGCCCAGGACGCCAGCAATGGCCTCACCATAGCCAGATTAACTTCACTTTATGCTATACACCTGGCGCCACCCCACACCAGCATCCTTACAATGTCCAAGCCAATCCTTTCACACTCATCACCATTGGTGGGGGTGGGGGGGGTGGAAGTTATGTCTCACCATTCACTGCAACTCACTAAGACACTTCCAAAGGTGCACACAAATCTGCCCAAGAAGGCAAAGTTTGAAAATAAAGATTTCAATGCTTGACAACACATCAACAGAAACTTTACACAAACATTAGCTAATGCACAGAAGAGCCACCCCTTGTATGTTGTTAGTTTGAATGATTGAACAAGGATGAGGGTGAGTGTGAGGGTTGGCTGGTGAGATGGGGAACTGATAACGTAGATAGAGAGGGATGGTTGGAGGTGCAAGGTAAGTTGGTGTGAGTAAAGATGTGCAGGAGTAGGGTAGGGAAGGCAGAGTGATGGGGATGTGATGAGTGGAACAGCAGGATGAGGCTGAGTGTGGCTTTGCAGTAACATTGTGTGATCAACTGAGATCATTGAAAGGTTTGTGCCACTGCAGCCTGGCCGTTCTGATGACATCCCTGCTCGTGTCCTCTTGTGCAATGTGCAACCAGGCTGCGTTGTTCTCCTGGGGAGGTGTCTTCCGCCCATTGGAAGGGAAGAGAACCTCCCTGCATGCTGTGACTCCCTCCATAAGCATATGTTTGCAGCACCTCAATGCTGCAGAACACTGACAGCACAACTGTCAAAATGATTAAGGAAACTGGCTGATGACGTGTCATCAAATTACGTCATCAGAATCGCTTCCTATTAATTGGCCGGGAACCTCACAGGGCGCGCTTAACAAGCCCCATCAACGGAATATCTTGTTGGTGGCTGGGATCAACACAGATGCGAGGTCCCCACACGCCACCGACGTCACCTACCCTGGAACCGCCGAGGTTGGAGAAACCAGCTCTCAGTGTGGGATTCATGGTTGCAAACACGAATGCTCCTATGCAGGCAAAGCAACTTTTGGGCCCCTTAGAAGTGCTACTTTAATTTTAAACATAAATACGAAGGTAATTCAGTCCCCATGACTGAGAACACAAGTCCAATTTTTGTGGAGCCAGAGGCTACATTCATTATTCTACTCAAAATCACAAAATAATTGATGTGCTAATTAGTCATAATTTACATATACAAAATAGGTTAAGTAGAGTGTAATCTTGTCTTGATAAAGCAATCCCCACCAGTCCTATCTTTGAAACTGTATTTGTGATACTTTTATGGATAACATGTTAATGACCTACACTAATTAAAACTAATTTGCACATATAAATTAGATTGGAAATGGGACTTTTAAATGATAGGAGACATCCTATCTTTCTGAAACTTGTATAATTGCTTGGAAAGTTTCAGATTTTGAAAATTGTGCTATTTAAACGATAGAGCTGTGATTTGGGCAACTCCATACATACATTTTTGAAAAGACAGTTAAATAGAAAATTTTGAACAAGTGGCCCAGACACAGGAAAAGCCCATGTTTGTATCAATTGGGAAAAAGAAGCAATTACAGGTAGTGGAAAGCTGTAGTGAATCCAACCATAGGGTTAATTCTCTTACTGATTTTCATATTCTATGGTTATTCACAAAGATAAACAGATGGTATTGACAAAACAAAGGGTACCACACTTTAGGAAGGATGTCAAGGCCTTGGAGAGGGTGCAGAGACTATTTATTAGCATGGTACCAGGGATGAGAGACTTCAGTTACATGTAGAGACTAGAGAACCTGTTCTAAGGCCAGAGAAGGTTAAGGGGAGATTTAAGAGAGGCATCCAAAACCATGAAGGGTTTTGATGGAGTGAATAAGGAGAAATTGTTTGCACTGGCAGAAAGGTCTGTAACAAGAGGAAACAGATTTAAGGGCCACGATTTTGCCAGCGCTCAGAGGGCAGGCTTGGAGGTGGGTCAGGAGTGAAAATCTAAATGATTGACGGCGGGTTGTGAACCCGCCGCCATCCCGCCTCCACGCAACTTTGGAAAGTGTCGGGTCCACGAGTCCCGATCCGACCCAACACCAAATGCCGGGTGAGGCACTTAAGGCAGTTAACAGCTTAACTGCCTATATAATCCAATTTTTACAGGCTCTTTAAATTTTAGTCCATTTTCAGCGTGTTCCACGTTGTGCGACAAACATGCCAGCTGATTGTGCCGGGTTAGCAATTAACTGAATACTTGCCAGCTGCTCCTGCAGCATAAAAGCGGACCTGTAACATGGCTCATCTTCAGATGCCAGAACTTTGTGTTTTGAGGATTTGGAACACATTTTGCAGGTCTATGAGCTTGTCAGTGTGTAAGCTGAGATCCATCTGCACTATGACCTCCTTGGAAAGCCCTCTCCCCAGATTGACTGAGCACTTATAACAACTCTTCCTCAACTGAAATATATACCAGCGGAATGGGAACCATCTATACCCTCTCATCGTGGTCCTCAGAATCGGAGGAAGAGCAGCCGCGGCAGCAGCAGAACCAGGATCACCAGCAGTAACAACAGGAGTGCTAACCTTCTCCTCAGCCACCTGATGCTGCACAGGGCAGAGGGCGTCAGTGCAGGGCTGCACATCCCTGCAGGAGATACCTCCAACACAGGGTTTACAGGCCGAGGATGAGCTTCCTCAACATGAGTGAGCAGCAGTGTCAAAGGAGGCTGAGACTTCCGCGTGAGGTAGTCGCTGTCATCTGCACAATGCTGCACCAACACCTGGAGCCCAGAGGAGCGGGTGGATACTTCTTACCAGTGGCTGTCACAGTCACCACCTCACTCAACAGACATCAGCGGCATCTCCCAGTCGGCCGCACACACTTGCATCATGCAGGTTACCGATGCCCTCTTTGCAACGTCGCACAATTACATCCACTTCTCCATGGATGAAGCAAGTGTAACTGCATGTGCGGTTAGCTTTGCAAATATGGCAGGCTTCCCAAGAGTGCAGGGCATCATAGACTGCACACATGTGGCCATTAGAGCACCCCATCACAACCCAGCTGTATTTGTGAACCGCAAGGGCCTCCACTCCTTTAACATCCAGCTGGTGTGTAAACACAGGAAGAACATTATGCATGTTTGCGCCAAGTTCCCTGGCACTTGCCATGACTCGTTCATCCTGCGGCAGTCTACTGAGCCTCAGCTGTTCAATCCGCCAACCTAACTATCCGGATGACTACTTGGAGACAACGGTTATCCCCTGAAGACGTGGCTAATGACACCAATGAGGAGGCCATCAAACGAAGCTGAGGAGCGCTACAATGTGAGCCACACTTCCACCAGAAGCATCATAGAGCAAACCATCGGCTTGCTCAAAATGCGATTCAGATGCCTCGACAGATCTGGTGGAGCCCTACAGTATGCACCAGCCAGGGTCTTCAGAATCATCATGGTCTGCTGTGCTCTGCGCAACATCGCACAGCAGCGTGGCTTACCGCTGCCTGAGGAACAAGTGGTTCAGCGCATAGCCTCCTCCTCCAAGGAGGAGGAGGAGGATGCAAATAAGGAAGACCTTGCAGAGGTGCAAGTGCCAGTTCAACCAGCGCGCAAGCACATTGCTGGCCGTGAGGCATGGGATGCACTAATCCATGCCAGATTCGCATAAGTTTATGCAGCCAACACATGTGGCTGGCACATGGAAATGAGTGTCTGGCCAACCTTCTTAACACACCATACAGCATCTGTACAATAAAATGTGGCTTCCTATCACTCTCAGCACCATCATTACAGATGAAAAGCGCACTGACCCCTGACTATGACACTTCCATTTCTGAGCACACATAGGCCAACTCTTTGAAGCTTTGCCATCGCATCTCTTTATTACAATTGATGAAATAACAATGAAAATCATCACTTTATTTTATATCAAAACACACAAGTGACTACCCTTGTGAATATGTGTGTGTTAACTTTCTCTTACGCATGCTTCTATGTGGTGCTTCACCTTTGGCTTCAGCAGATGTAGAGGCACCTTGTTCACTTCCATGCTGCGCCTGCTTAGACACCTTTGGAGGGCGTTCTCTGGGTTTGGTAGTCTGGGAGGACTCGGCAACAGTCTGCTCCTCCTGCGGCTGTGCAGGAGCTGAGACAGCCATCTCAGTTGGGTGAGAAATCGTGGGCTCTGGCTGAGGGCTCTGCAGTGGCATGGGAGTGTGAGCAATTGGAGAGGAGCCCACAGTTCCTTGTTGTCGACCACCAACATCCCTCTCATGGGTCACCCGCACTTCACTGCTAGCAAGTGGTGGGAGAGCATCATACTGCACATCAGTGGGGCCATGAGGGCCTGTCTCTGTACTGACAGTCCTCATAATGGGGACGTCCATATACCTTTGGTTCCTCTCCTCAATAGATGCCCATCTGTTCCCCATAGCAGATCATCTATTTAGAAGAGTCACCATGTGCATTTTTGTCTGGCGATTTATGTCCGGCGATTTATGTCCTCCATGGAGGTTGCCAATATTTCCATGGTGGCACCTACATTCGCCATTGAGTGCACCATGGCCTTGCTCATGTTTGACATAGACTCCTCCATTCTCTGCACACTCACAGTTACAGTGGTTGCAAACCCTGTCAGAGCCTCCTGCACTTGTTCTTGAAGTTCCAGCACTGCTCTCTTTCTAGATGGACCCGGAGGCACAGGGTCGACATGCAGCTGAGCAGAGCTAGGAGCGTCCCGTGCCCTCTGACAAGGACTCTCCACTGCTGTCCCTGTCTCTACCATCTGCTGATGCTCACTTGTGAACTGTGATACATCAGGTGACAACACTAATCTATCTCGCGAATGATCCACCGAGGAGCATGTCTCTGCGCTGGTGCTGTGTGCGCTCAATTCTGCTGACGCTGCTCCTTCAGAGACTGCAGCTTCCTCTGAAGAGTCTTCTGGCTCTTCCTCCTGGACAGTGGGGAGGGGGGCTCTCGTTAAAGGCACTATATAAATACAAGTTGTTGCTGTTGTTAACTGTCCCTACATGACCAATACCTTCACCATGGCTCTTTGGAAAAAAAGAGCCAGAAAGTAAAACATGGGAGATGAACTCCTCCAGTCCTTATAGGTTTATGGCATTGTAAATATAACAGGAAGGTTTCTCTGGTCCCTGAGTGTTAGTGAAATTGTAAATATAGTAGGAAGATTTAATTTGCTCCCTGTGTGTTGGTGAAATTTTAAATATAGCGGTAAGATTTCCTCTGACCCCTGTGTGGTAGCGACACTAAAAATGAAGCAGGAAGGTTCCCTCTGGTCCCTCTCTGTTAGCGACACTGTAAGTATAGTAGGAAGATTTATTCTGGTTCCTGTGTGTTAACAACATCGTAAATATAGCAGGAAGATTTTGCTGGTCCCTATCTATTAACTACACTATAAATATAGCAGGAAGATTTCTTCTGCTTGACTTTTCCACCAAAACCATAAAAACAGGCTAAAAGAATGCATTTATGATTTTTTGTTTAGAAATGTTGATTCGAGGAAATCTTTCCCACATGTTGACAGGACAGCATAACATGTGATTAGACTGAAGTTTGTAAAGTCCTCTCTCCCCTCAAGGCTTTTCTACTGTTACTGGGTTTTTGAATGATTTGAGACCTGAAACTGGAGGGCCTAGAAATTCAGTGGGTTGCGCCAGCCGCTAACGCCATAAAAGGGCTATATTTCCGGCGCTAGACACTTAGCGCCTGAACGCAGTCCGATCTGCGCCGACGCCCAAATTCAGTTGACATTTAGCGCCGGCGCAAAGTGTTTGCGCCCGCTCAGGTGCGCGCGCAGCTTATGACGTCATATCGCCACGCAACGCTGTTTGTGCGCCCCAAACCGGAAATTCAGTGGCGCCCGCCCAATGTGGGCGTGGCGCTGCTAAGAACTGTGAGGTGGAACGCAAAAGAGGCCCTGTGGGCCTCGGGGAGCGCAAATTAAAGGGCACTTACACTGACTTATAAAGCCCAGCCATTTTGCTGCAATGACTTTACTGCTTTGGATTTCTGGACAGAGACGAAGGGACAGAGGTTACAGATTTGGGACAACATAGGAGAGGTATTTTTGGCTTCTGGCCAGTGCTTTGACATTTGATTCATTGTGATTTATCTGTTCTCAACTTTATTATGGGGGCTGTATGGGGGGCCAACCCTCAGTTGCAGCATTATGTGTGTAAAGTCTGTGGGTTGTGCAGTTAATTACGACACAGACTTCAGGAGTAACATACAACAGGACTTTACTATTCGAAGGTCAGGGCGAATCTGCCCTAAAAATCATGCCACAGCACTTATATACCGGTGTGGTCACCGTCAGTATTACCATATACAGAAGCCAAACAAGTAGTGCCACACCTAAAATAGTTCTCTTAAAGGTGAACGGTTACATACAATAGTCTCTTAAAGGTAGACGGTTACATACACTACAATCCTCCCTTTTTAGCTTACAACATACTATTTCTCATTAACATACATATATTCAACTTCAGGTAAACAATTTACAGATAGTGGCCTAGAAATTGAGTTGACGCCGCGCCAGGGCTTTAGCGCCGGAAATTTAGCGCCGGCGCTAATTCCCTTGCGAGCGCCTCCCAATGGGCGCTGAGTGCCGAATTGCGGCGCTAATCCGGCGCTGCGGCACCCGATGCGGTGCGGCAGGCTGGGGAAGTGCAGGCCTCCTCCTTCAGTTAAGGAGGAGCTGCCTGCACCCGCCCGCTGTCCGTTCAAATATTGAAAAAATGAGCCCGGCACCTCGGACAAGTGCCGGGCTTGCAGGCCAGACGCATCTGTTCCGCGGGGGGGGGGGTGGAGGAGTCCGGGGAGGGAGGTGCGGGCCGGCAGCCGACGGGAAAGCGGCCGGCCGCCGCGCGACCTTAATGCGCCGGCGCTAACTCGGGGAAGACTCGGTTGCCAGAGTCTTAGTTGCGGCTGCCACGGGCGAGGCGGCCGCAACTGAATTTCGGCGCTGGGGCCCGTCGGCATGGCAACCGGGACGCTGCGCACACCGATGACGTCATCGGTGCCGGCGCAGCGCTACCGGCTTAACGCCGACGGAAGGGCCCCACTCAATTTCCCAACTGGCTATAACTCCGGCGCTAGGCCCTCTAGCGCCTCAAATGCGGCGCTAAGGCTACTCAATTTCTAGGCCATAGTCTCTGTGGGAAACAGTTCACAGGTTCAGTCTCTGTGGGAACAGTGTATAGATTCAGTCTCTAGTCTTGACTCGGTCCGAACAACATCGCTGTGGTGTAGCCGGTTCACATTGCTAGCGTGACTCCTCCACTAGTCTTCCCCTTGACGTAACAGCTTGAACTCCCGTCCTGCTGAACCAGCAATGCTGACTTTTACAAACAGCTGTATTGCCTTGGTAATTTTTCTTACTTTCCAACTGATTTATCTCCCTTTGTAGGGCCCACGTGCATGATCTGGTAGGAGTGATAATGATTTTGATGGTTATCATCTTCTGCTTCTTCTTTTTCTTTTCTGCTTCTTGGAGACTCTCGGGGCTCCCTTATCAGCTGCCAGCTGTAGCGCCACCATCTCTCTATGTTCCTTAGACTTTAAGTGCTTCATCCTGATTTCTGCACTTTGGGAGCTTTCATCACAAGCTGGGCAGACCAGATCCTCGTAATATTCAGTGTCACTCAACAGGTCATGGTAATATTCGGTGCCGTCCTGAGCTAGTCTAGCGAGAGGGCCTGCTACTTCTTCCGTACCCAACTGGACGTTAGCCGACTGTTGTTCCCTCCCTAGACATCTTTCCTGAAGAGACTTCTTCATGCGTTCATATTCATCCCGCTCTTCCTGGGTTTCCTGCCAATCCTTCACTAATGACCTCGTTTGTGATTTCAATACTTCCCCTTCCCTCGGGGATTGATTGATCAGGCTATTCAATCCTTCTACTGGAGCAGCTGTTTCAACATTCTGCTGTTCACATTGACGTGATTCAGCGTACTTTTGGCATCCCTGTAAAATCTGTGTTGCAACCTCAGCTATTTCCATAACTTTTGAGAGCTCCGAACTCCTTCCCTTTGAAGATTGAAGCTCGTGTTCAGATTGTTCCCATTGTAGAGTCTTGTCCTTCAGCATATGAAGGAGTTGGCTGACCGTTAACTCTTCCACGGGAACACTGTGGGTCAGAGTCTTCTCCATTTCATCCACCTTTTCCTCCAATGCTTTCACCTTCTTTTCCTCTTGTACTTTGGCTTCCAGCGCTCGGAGAAGTTGCACCTTGATGCTCTCTAGCTCATGTTCAGAGGCCATTCTTACAGTCTCTGTGTTTCTTACAGTTCCCTTTTCTTCCACTGAACGGATTCCCAGTTGAATCTGTTCTTCAAGTTGTTGAATCTCGGTCATTGCCGCCCCATATTTGTCTTGGGTTTCCTTTAATATTTTTATGAGTTCTTGTACATCTTGTCTTTCAGGTTCTGCCATGTCTTTCACCTCTAATTTCTCATCTATGGATGGAACTTCTACCGATGAGTCTGTCTTGGCCTTGAGCTCATCAAGAATTTCCTGCAGCCTTTGGACTTCTTGCTCATGTTCAACCTTCAGTTGCTCATATGCTTCCACTGAAACTAGCTTTTCGGAGGTTGCCGAGTTAACCCCTTCCAGAATTGTAGCCTGGGCCTGTTCATACTGTTCTTTCAACTTCTCACACTCTGCTTGTAAGGAGTCGTAGAGAAGAACTGGAATAAAATCCTGGCTTCCTGAAGATTCCTCTTCATTTGCTTCTTCCTGCAAATATTCTAACTCCTGAACAGCATAAGGGAGATATGATCGGTAATTGGTCACGATGGCTCTATGGTCGCTCTCTGCTTGAGCTAGCTGCTTCTGTTGTCTTTCCAGATTCTCCCATTCAGTGTCATAGAACTTTTTCATTGTTTTCATCTCTTGTACGAGACGGTAACTCAATTGTTCTAATTGTTGTCGTAATTTGAAATAAGTTTGAGTCCGAGCTCGGTGTTCTTCCGTCATGGATATGTCCGTAACTTGAACAGGCTCAGAATTTTCTGTCGAACTAGGTTGTCGTTGTTCGGTGGAGTTCTGTTCTGAAACTTTGTTCTTCTCTGGAGCATAAGCCTTTGTGCATGCCTTCGTTTTTCCAACCTTCGTCGGCAAGTCCATTTCAGCCTTGTCTTTCATATTTGGGTTGGTCTTATCGTCATCCGTTTCAGAATCTGAGCTGATTGTCTGCACCGAGTCCTCACTCGTTATGGCTTTTAGATAGTGCCATTCCATGTCTATTTTCTTGATCCACTCCCATCCTAGAAGTGGTGGTCCTCCCTCATGTAGTACGTATAAGTTCATTCTTGGGTGTTCTTTACCCCTATCTCTCACTTTGACTCTTATCTTTCCCATGGGGTATACTTTATGCCCCGTGTATGTCTGCAATATGAACTTGGTATCTCTTAAGGGTATATGTGAGAATAGCCGGTGGTAATCCCTTCGATTTATGACTGATAGAGCTGATCCAGTGTCCAACTCCATTTTCACTTGGATTCCAGCTATTTTTAGCATGACCCAGATTGTTTGTAGGTCAGCTTCCTTACTCACATTGTGAATTCTCAGACTACCCAGCTCCTGGCCATTTGGGTCTGAGTCTGAATTCTGTTCGTCTGAACTCTTCTCAGCCACCTTGTGTACCTTGTTGTACTTTTCCTGTGATGGCTTCCTTTGGTTGTTGGTCCTTTGGTTGTTGGTCTTCTTCCCTGACCGGCATACCTTATGTGACCCAGTTTGCCACATTTCCTACATTCCTGGTTCTTAAACCAGCATTGGTTCTGGTCGTGTGTTGTCTTCCCACAACAATAGCATTTTGTTGTTGTCGAGGTAATTTGATCCACACTTAGTGCTGCTGTCTTTAGCTGCATTTCCGCAGTTCCCTTCGCTGCGGCTTCGTGCGATGCTGCAATAAGGACAGCCCTGACAAGTGTAAGGTCGTTCTCTTCGAGTAGTCGCTTTTGCGTTCCTTGCTTTGCCAACCCGCACACGAACTTGTCTCGCAATGCCTCTGTCAGATTCCCTCCAAACTGGCAGTATTTCGTTAGTCTACGCAGTTCGACCAAGTATTCTGCGTTGCTTTCGTCTTTCCGTTGCGTTCTCGCATAGAATTTGAATCGTTCCGCCAACATCAACGGTGTAGGGTTCAAGTGGTCCTTCAGGACAGCCACAATATCATCGAAAGTCTGATCTGCCGGTTTAGCTGGTGCTAGTAGATGCTTCAAGAGCCCGTATGTCTTTGCGCCCATCGAGTTCAGCAAGGTTATAGCTTTGTCATCTTCTTCTATTTTATTGGCCTCACAATAGATCTCAATGCGTTCCACGTACGTGGCCCAGTCTTCTACCTCGGCATTAAAATCGTTGATGTTACCACGCTTAGGCATCTTCCTCTCTTTGGGAACAACACAAGTATTTCTTTAAATTATTATTTCTTTTTTTTTCTAAGATGGCGGTTTTCCCGCGAAAATTGCAGTTTCCCGCTCTTATCTTCTCTCCCCGCTCACTTCAATGGCGGTTTCCCGCTTCTGTCTTCTTCCCCGCCTAATGGCGGCTTCCCGCGTTTCTTCCCTGGTGGGAGGGGTACACTTTCCCCACGGGCGACGGCCGCTGGCTTTCAGGTTCACAGCCTGCGCGTCGGCTTCAAGGCTTTCCCTTTTTTTTTAATTTTATGGCAGGGCGACCGGCTCTGGGTACCCCGTTGACGGCGAACAGGTTCAGCCGCTGGGCTGGCTCTCGCACAGTTCCCCTTGCTCGGCTCTGTCTCTCTCCCGCTCGCTCGGCTCTACCGGCGCTGTGTACACCCCGTTGACGGAGGACAGTTCAGCCGCTGGACTGGCTCTCGCACAGTTCCCCTTGCTCGGCTCTGCCTCTCTCCCGCTCGCTCGGCTCTACCGGCGCTGGTTACACCCCGTTGACGGAGGACAGTTCAGCCGCTGGACTGGCTCTCACGCAGTCTCTCTTGGTCGGCTCTGCCTCTCCCGCTCGCTCGGACCCCAATCGCGCCTCCCAGCCCTCTCGCAGTCCGGTGCTTCTCTCCCCGGCTGCGGCTGAGTTTCTCTCTTCCTGTGCCTACGCTCCCGGTCGCAGCGCTTCGTGGCTTCGGTCACCGCCCGGCTTTTCCTGCCGGTCGCAGTCTCTCATGATGCCGTTGGACCTGACTTTTTGTCCGGCTCCTTTTCCCCCTCGACCGTGGTCGAGTGCCCAGCCCTTATCCTCCGGCTATTCTTTTCACTTTCCCTTACTCACAGTCACCGTGGCAGAAGGGACAGTCAGTGCCTGTTGCTGATGGAAGTTTTTGTCGCTAAAGTCTTCCTCCTTTCTATTGCTGCAGCCTTGAGTTTTCTCCCAGCCGAATGATGAGGGCGGTTGCCTCTTTTCGACGCTCTTTCATTGCTTTGAAATTATTGTTGCCGCAGGGTACGATCGGACTCGTCGCCACTGTAAAGTCTGTGGGTTGTGCAGTTAATTACGACACAGACTTCAGGAGTAACATACAACAGGACTTTACTATTCGAAGGTCAGGGCGAATCTGCCCTAAAAATCATGCCACAGCACTTATATACCGGTGTGGTCACCATCGGTATTACCGTATACAGAAGCCAAACAAGTAGTGCCACACCTAAAATAGTTCTCTTAAAGGTGAACGGTTACATACAATAGTCTCTTAAAGGTAGACGGTTACATACACTACAATGTGCAAAGGGCTTGCAGACGCTGTGAGAGAGGGCCAGCCATGCCTAGACGCAGAGGGGCCATCAGGCGTCGGCAACGTAGGCCTTACCCACTCAGGCAATACCGGCAGCAGGTGTCCTATCTCACCATGACTGCGGCGCATTGTGTGAAGAGGCTGCGCTTCAGAAGGGAGGTGGTTGCAGAGATCTGCCAGCTGCTTCACACAGATCTGCGTCCACAGCTGATGTGCAGGACGTCTCTCTCGGTGGAAGTGAAGATCACGGTGGCTCTGAACTTTTATGCAAGCGGCTCCTTCCAAGCCGCTGCTGCGGACATAGCGAACATCTCCCAGTTCGCCGTGCATCGCTGCATCCAGCGGGTCACCAATGCACTTTACGCGAGGAGACACCAATTCATCTCCTTTCCCATGACCCGACAGAGGCAGGAGCAGCGTGCAGTCGGATTTGGCAGGATCGCGGGCTTCCCCATGGTGCAGGGCGCCATTGACTGCACGCATGTGGCTATGCGGGCACCTATCCACAATGCCGAGGATTACCGCAACCGGAAGGGCTACCATTCCCTAAATGTACAGCTGGTGTGTGACCACAGGCAGCGCATCCTAGCTGTCAATGCCCGCTTCCCAGGAAGCAGCCACGATGCATTTATCCTGCGCCAGACTACTGTGGCTGACATGTTCGAGGCACAGCCTCCACCAAGGGGATGGCTTATCGGGGACAAGGGCTACCCTTTGTGTACATGGCTCATGACCCCGCTCCGCGCGCCCAGGACCCCAGCGGAGGAGGCATACAATGAAAGCCATCAAGCCACAAGGAACATAATCGAGCAAACGATAGGTGTCCTCAAGCAACGGTTCCGCTGCCTGGATCGTTCCGGAGGATCTCTTCAGTATTCGCCGGATAGAGTCTCCCAGTTCGTCGTCGTGTGCTGCATGCTGCACAACCTGGCTATCCGCAGGACTCAGGCACTGCCACCTGGCATTGCACCACCACCTCAGGAGGACGAGCAGGAGGAGGAGGAGGAGGAGGAGGAGGAGGACCAGCCCAGGAGGGAGCGACAAGGGCCAAGGGCCGTCCGCCGGGGGCTTATTGATCGACACTTCTAGGCCCCCTGTCAGGGAATGGCCTGTGGCAATGAACGCACCTGAGGCAGCCGCTCCGCAAGCCCTCAGCCGGTTAACGCAACAACCACTTCAAACATGACACCTGGACATGCTGAATAAATCAAAAGCTTTATTTCACAAACTCAGGGCCCTTCCCACATGAAACAGAAAAACAGACAAGACCCCCAAAAAAGTCAAAAACATCTGTCACTCCCAAAACCTGGGGAGGACTAACAAAACTTGCCCATCCAAAAGGCCTTCAACAGCGGCCTTACAAAAATAAGCCCCCCCCCCCACAACAGAGACACCCCCATGAAAACAAAAAATGCCTTGATCCTCGGCCTTAACAAAATAATGCCCCCCACAACACAAGCCCCCCAATATAAAAGAAACCGCTCTCACCACACTCTAATGGGTGTGCCGAGAGGGCGAGTCCTTAGACAGGCTTCTCCGGCCCCTGGCCGACCTGCTGCTCCGCCTCAACCTGGGCCCTGCGGGTGTGGCGAGGCTGGGGGAAGGCTCATGAGGGCCACAAAGCGTGTCGGCAGATGCCCTTGGGGGTCGGCCTAGACGAGGCCTGGCCCGGGAGGGGCCGGCTGCTGACTGCTGCAGCTGTGGCTGGGCAGCATCAGTCTTAGCAGCAGCTCGTCGCACCTTGGCTGGGGGAGTGGCAGTGTCGGCAGCACCATTGGGGGCAAGCTGGCTGATGGCAGGTGCGCGCTGCTCGCCAGAGACACTGGCACTCGGCCGGGCTGGCAGTGTAGCAAGCGCAGCAATCTGGGGGAGGCCAGACCGCTGTGCTGCAGCAGGGCGGCGGGTGCCATGGCGATGCCTCCGTGCCACAGCGAGTGTGGCAGAAGTGAGTGCCCGAACTGCCCTGGTATGTGCCCGCATCAGCTCTGCCAGTGTGTGCACGGCACCACTCATCTCGCGAGTCGCGTCCTGCGCTGCCGCCAGTTGCTGTACACCCGTGTCCTGCGCTGCCGCGAGTTGCTGCACACCCCTGTCGTGCGCTGCGGCCAGTTGCTGGACACCCCTGTCGTGCGCTGCCTTGAGTTGTTCGAACCCCCTGGCCTGTGATTCCCCGAAAGCCACCACACTCTGAGCCAGGGACTCAATGGCGTGAGGCATCTGTTCGACCACCCCCATGAACTCTTGGTGGCGCCGCTCAGACGCCGCCGACATCTCATCGAGGACGCGCACCTCCTGTCCGGACTGGAGGGCGGACTCTCCCTCCGGGGAGAAGGCCGCCGAGCTGGCCGACCCTTCCCGCGTGAGTCGACCCCACTTGGGCCAGGTTCTGCCCTCCCCTCCAACACCTCCCCCCTCTGGGGAGAAGGCTGGTGTGCTGCCGGACCCTTCCCGCGTGCGTCCACCCTACTGGGACCAGCTTCGGCCCTCCCCTCCAACACCTCCCCCCTCTGGGGAGAAGGCTGGCGTGCTGCCGGACCCTTCCCACATGCGTCCACCCTACTGGGACCAGCTTCGGCCCTCCCTCCAACACCTCCCCCTGGCTCTCCTGCAGGCCAGACGTCTCCCCTCCATTGCCATCCCCTGGCGCGGAGGAGGGTTCCCCCGATGTGCCGCCTTCCTCCTGGTCCTCGACGTCCTCTTCCTCCAAGGGCCTGGCTCTCTGCGCTTCTGGGACCACCTCCTCCTCACCAGCTGAAAGCAGGAAGGCACAAGAGTAGCTTTAGAGTGAGGACAGGCCGTCAGCGAGGGAGGCCTGAGTGGTGCATTATGCGCATTTGTCGGTTAGTGGGAAAGGATGTAGATCTGAAGCGCGAGGGCAACGAGAGAGGTGCAACCGGCCATGTCCTTACCAGTGGGTACCAGTACAGGGTCCGCCTCGCCGATCGCGACAGGGCCAGTCACCCGGCCACGCATGAGTCGTGCCACGCTCTCCTCCAGATCAGTGAGCGCCTGGTACTCGGGACGGCCTCCACCAGTGACAGCCTGGCTCCTTACATTGCTCGCCAGCTTGGCCTGCAAGAGAAAGGACGGCCTCTAAGTACAGTGTGGTGCCCTGTCGCTGTGTGCACTGCCTCCCATGGTGGAATAGCTTGGCCAGTGTGGTGCCCTGTCGCTGGGTGCACTGCCTCCCATGGTGGAATAGCTTGGCCAGTGTGGTGCCCTGTTGCTGGGTGCACTGCCTCCCATGGTCGAATAGCTTGGCCAGTGTGTTAAGTGCAGAAAGTGCTATTGATGAACATGCAAGTGCCATTGCTGCGGGAGGAGGGCTGCCCATTAGGCCTTTGAGGTCCCTTTGCCCATAATGTGAGGTGCACATGCAAGGATGAGGGGGACACTGGAAAGGGTACTCACCTTCACCATCCGAGTGAGGTCGTTGAACTTCTTGCGGCATTGGTCCGCTCTCCTGGGGACGTCACAGGTGGATGACACCCTGCGGGCGATTTTGCCCCAGGCTCTCCTGTACTGGCTCCTGGGAGCCTTCCTGCCACTGTCCGGGCACAGGATCTCTCTTCTCTTCTCCACACCATGAATGAGCACACTCAGAGCATGCTCTGAGAAGCGCTGCGCTCGCTCACGGGCCCACTCCATTGCTCCAGGCGCTATTTTGGCACACCAGTAGTGCTGAGGCCTAGCTGTAGGGCTCCAGTATGCAGGGCGTGGCAGCAGTCAAAGTTGACCCTTCCCCCTTTAAGAGCTGGCCGGCGTCAGGGTGTCTGCTGTCAATCAAAACATGACCGCACCTGCGCTGCGCCCGGCTTCGGCGTTATTAGGCCGCATCGCCGGCTTAGCGCCGGAACACAGCATTTCAACGCCAGTTTCAGCGCTCGGCCAAACTTAGGGCCAACTCTACTGAATTTCGGCGATGTGGCCTACACTTTCCGGCGGCCGTTAACTTTAGCGAGCGCCCGACTTTAGCTCCCCAAAAGTGCCCAGACTGAATTTCTAGGCCAAGGTGTGTACTGTTACTCAATTCAGCAATGTGTAGCTTCTGTAAAAGTAGCAATTTTGTTGGGAACATGGATTATTACTGTATATAAATGAGATTTATTTGATTGAAGCTGCCTTTTTTTTTTAAAATCTGTAAACAGCGCCTGAAGCCTGTTGAGACAGGTCTAATTGTGTGTGCTGCTGAGATTGTTTCTGGCAGGTTATATAGCTTAGTTATTTTTTGTGTGTTTCAGTAAGATTCTTTTGGTTTAGCCAACTGTTTCTAGCATTCCATCAGAACTTGTCTGAGAGAGTTTGGCTACAGGCTATGAAGGCTCAGCTTACATTTTCAGTATGTCGTCATCACATGCTACCATGGAGAGTTCCTCTGCATTCCATCTCTACAGACAAGACCTATTTCTCCTCCCATCTTCTGTTTGCCCTTCCCTCTAAACTACTAACTGAGCTTCAAAGTCAAAATTACTTCCTCCCTGCTCCAAATAACCTTTAGTGCTTATAAGATTGTGGAGAAACTGTCTGATCATCACAGTCTGATGACTTGCTGCAATTCTACACTTATTGGCTCTTCTAAACTCAATATTGATTCTATTATTTATTTCATCCCTTGAAAAGAGAGCTTCTTCTCTGCTTTATTTAATTGTATTAACGTTTCTTCTGCTCAAATTTCCAAATCTCCACATTAACAATCTAGGGCCAATAATTGATGCGTCACTTAAATTTCTTCTAGTGGTGACAGGAGAAATAAATTCTACTGCGAGAAATTTGTTGAGCTAGGAATCTGTCTGTCTCATTATAATTGTCAATTGATCATTCTTTGATTTAATGAATGCTATGTTTGGAGTCAATAGTTGAAGGTAAGAGTCCAGTAATGAAGATTCACTCATTTTCCATTGTCTAGTTCACTGGTAAGTTTTTGGGGGCAAATTGGGCCGTGCCCCCTTTGGATAAAGTTAGTGCCCCAGTGCCCAAAATTCACTGGTAGCACCCCAAGAGGGAGGCAGGGTGCTACTAGAAGCACCCCGCCTCTCTCTTGGGGTGTTGCGAGTGAATATATGATTATTGATAGCTAAATTGCAAGGCCTCTGGTAATTTGGAAATCAGAGAAGGTAACATTACCCTTCTTATTCCACTTCTCCAACAGATGTCTTCCTGCCTCGTTTCATTCTTAACCCCCATCCCCTCATTTGGCTTACTTGACATCTCCCCTCTCCTTGATTTCTTTATCCACCACCACCACCCCACCACCCTCTGACTCCGGATGAACCCCACATAGTCTTCTAAGCTTGAGACCCACATTGCCCCATTGTGTGGCTGATTATTTGCCAGTCAACCCTGTGGATGAAGCATCCCCTGCCTAAACATCCCTCTCTGGTCACAAATACCTCTACTTGCAAAAAATAATATGAACATATTAAAATAATGGACAGGAGAAGACCAACTCATCTATCAAGCCTATCCCATACTGTCATGGTGCAACTTCTGCACACTATGCCCCCATCATCAGCCATGCAGTAAATATTGGCTGTGTTTAGTTATACCACCAATACAATTAATGAAGAAGTGTAATGTGCCAATTGATACAGTCAAGCTGTAATGCCCATACTGATATATAAAGTGCCCATAATATATAAAAATGTTACCTCCTGATTTATGAGTATGTAAAAGACTCAAAATCAAAAATGTAAAAATGTTATCCTCCACAACCTTCGATCAACACTAAACAGACTGTGCGGGCCAGGAGGAAACAGCTGAGAGATCTCTGCAGTGTGGACATACCAGGGGTCAGGGACATGGCTGGGCCCAAACCTTGGGGTGCTTTAGATTATTTTTAGGCTGTGTTTAGTGACACCACCAACTAACAAGATGTTGCTTGCACTGCCAGGAAGTGATATGAAGGAATAAGCCATATTTCAGAAAAATACACCATCATATGAACAGAATTCTGATTTTATTAATACATGATATACTGGGTTTAAAAGTCTGGAAAGCTTCGGCGACACAAGCTGTGTCAATACAGGCTTCTGAGGTGGGATGGTTTGATAACACAAAAGTTCTAAAACACCATACAAACTTTGAAATTGGAATTGGTTAAAAATACTAAAACAATGGCCCTATTGAAATAGCAGTTTGGCACTTCCAGAAGTTCTGGAGTTTGGGAGAAAAACAATGGAATTACCCAAGTAAAGTGTTATAAGCTAATACGTTGAACAGAAACACAGAAACATTAAAAGAGACATGTGCCTTTGAAAAGATGACATCAAGTAAATGAAACACCTGCTGGTCAAATAGTTTTTATGTTAAACTTGAAAGACAGGAGAACATAATTCTTAATACAACCATTGAGATAGCTAGAAAACAAGCAAACACCCTAGTTGAAGTGTTTTTAATTTGCATGTTGTAAATATGATACCAACAGAACATTTGAAGACATGACTTCAATAGATGCACCAAGCAATTACATTGGGCTAGAATTTCCCAGGGCTGTGGAGACAGGCATGGAGGCATGTGGGGTGTTAAAATCATGAAATCGGAGGGCACAAACCCATCCTGCCCCCAACCCACCTCCATGCCCGTTTCCCAGGAGGCGGGTACCCAACATGTGATGTGAGGCGCCTCCCCGATGCGGGAAGGGGATTAGTGCCAATTTACTGCCTGTTAACAGGTAGTTAACAGGCAGTTTTTAGCCTAATCCCTATTTTTATCCCTGAAGTGTGGGCTGCCCAACGGCTCCAAACCACGCCAAGTTAGCGAGGCGGACCGTCGGGCTGAAGGACTTGGACAGTTCGAGATGTCCGGTGTTCAGGTGAGTAATGGGTGCATGAGTGCAGAGGTAAGTGTGTTTGGTGTGTGTAAAGTGTTTAAATAAGTTCTACTTACCTTTACTTACTAATGCAGGCTTCCTTCCTTCAGGCCTCGGGAGTCCCTCAGCCCACCGGCACAGAAAGCAGAATGGCCGCGAGCTGTCAAAATCTGCAGCCTCTGCTTTCTGTTCTGGAAAGATCTCTAAATCAGCCTGAGATGAAGGAATTAACTTACAGTACAGATTGTCAGTGTTTAACAGCTTCAATGAACTGTCAAACACTGATGTTTCATCTGTCAAATGCTCTTGACAGATGAAATATCAATCTGTGACATCACCTGTTGCCAGGTGGCCCTTAATTGGCCTGCTGAGCGCATTGGGTGGGCTCAACAAGGTCAATCAAGGGAAAATCGAGTGGGTTGGCCACAACTTGATGGAGGCGGGATTACAACCCCAAAAGTGGGAGTCCCACCTCCTACTCGCCTCCATTGATAAAATCCAGCCTATTGTGTTTGTATTGAACTTGGAACACCACAGAGATAGGAGTCTGCTAATAACCAGTTAAGCGAATATTAAGAATTAAATGGAAGTCCTTCGATAAGAATGGCATCAAATAAAGACTACTGTCATATTGTATTTTATGATAAGTTTTGGTACACCTAAATGTAGAGACATAGGCCCCGATTTTCGGCTTGTGTGGGGAATGGGCGGTTTTCCCCGAATGTGGGGTTTCTGACACATATAAAAAAGTGTCAACCAGCCCCACACAATTTTCCCTCAATTGGCCAATTAATTCCCAGCATGTGGGAAGCCTTGCTAATTGTCTAAATCGAGTCAGAAATCCCCACAGTATGATGTCATCATTCGTGGTGCTTTCAAGGTCTATGGCAAGCAATGCATCCTCTGAAGGCTTCCAAATGAACCATACAGGATGGCAGAGGAGCCTGCAGCAGCTGTGGACAGTGCCAGACCCCGAGCTGCCTTCAAATTCGACGAGGCTTCACTGCAGGCATTATTGGATGGGGTTAGGGCCCACAGGGAGGTCCTCTTCCCTAGGTCAGGGAGGAAGAGGCCTCCCACTGAGACCAATGCTGCATGGATGCAGGTGTCAGCAGATGCCAACTCGCTGGGTGTCACCAGAAGAACCTTGGCATTACATCTCTAACTCCTTCCTTTACTCCCCCACAGTACCATCCAGAGCCCCCGTCCTCACTGTGGAGGAGGAAGAGGGTGTGCAGCCAGACTCCTCAGAGGAAGCTCCAACCTCTGAGGGTGCAGCGTCAGCAGAAGTAAGCGCACCCAGCACCAGCGCAGACACTCACATCTCGGGGGGACCTTCGGGACATAGAGTAGTGTAGTCACCTGGTGTTTCACAGCTGACAAGTGAGCCTCAGCAGATTCTGGAGACAGGGACAGCAGTGGAGAGTCCTCATCGGAGGGTGCAGGGCTCTGCCAGCTCAGCTCAGCTGCGCTGCATGTCGACCCTCTGCCTCTGGGTCCATCCACAAGAGAAGAGGTGATGGATCTCCATGCACAGATGCAGGAGTCTCTGGCAGGTTTTGTCTCCAGGGTCGCTGCGAGTGTGGAGCGAATGGAGGAGTCCATAGCGACCATGAGCAGAGCCTTTGTGGAGTCATTGGTGCATGAACGCAGCACCATGGAAAGGTTGGCAACCTCCATGGAGGAGATAACTCACCAGCATACGGAAAACATGGTGAGTGCTCATAAGAGAATGACATCTCTTGAGGAGCGCTGGCCATCTGTTGAACAGAGAAACCAAATCTTCATGGAAGTCCTTCTGAGTAGGACTGCGAGTGCAGAAACGGGTCCCACTGGCCCCCTAAAGCGCAGCAAGGTGCTCTCAAGCCACTTCCAAGCGCTGGCCCCTTCTGGCCTGTGCAGCTTCAGGTGAGTGAGCAGCAGCCTGGTGCTCCTGGTGCTCATCCTGCTGTTCCTGGTTCTGCTGCTGCCACCTCTGCTGTTGGGGATCCTCTAATGCCAGGAAGGGAAGGTGCCAAAGACCTCCCATGCTTCTGGCAGATGCCTCGGTTGAGGAGGTCCTGAGTTAGGGTGGTGAGAGGGGCTTCTCAGGAGCTCACACTGAAGAAGTGTGTGAGGCTCCAACTTTCTGCAGCTGCTCCTAAGGCTTCAAATAGTTCCCCCAAGCCTTGATCAACAAGGTCCTGCAGCCTGCAAATGCTGCCTCTTTAAATCTCTTCAGCCCTCAGTGACCTGCTGCTGCAAGCAAGCAAGCCAGCTGTTTTCATGCCAGCTCTCATCGGCGGGGTTCCCCGCAGGCGGGTTTCAGGTGGGGAAAGCCCCAAAGTCGCAACGGCACGGGAAAATCGTCCTTAACAAGGTGATCATTGGTGATTAGTGCTCCGATGAGCAGTCCCGCCAGCGGCGGGCGGGACTGAAGCGGGGCGCGTGGAAACGGCAGTCCGAAAGTCGGACGGGGCGGGGAATCAGGCGGGGGGGGGTCCCGACCCGCTTTTTCTGCGATTTTCGGACCACGGCCACATGAAAAGCCGCCCGACAGCTGCCCAAAAGTCGGGGCCATAATTATGCATGCAGCAGCTAAATTGGCAGAAGAATAGAAAAAAGTCAACAGAGAGATGACTAGAGATAATTAGCTTACATCAGCAAAAAAACTTCAAAGGATAAACCACTAAAAAAAGGTACAAAATAGACCTTTTTCAGATAGACAGTCAGAAGTCGCTGGAAACGGGCAAGCGATTCTCGGCTTCAGAACCACTCTGTAAGCCTTCAACTCTGAGTCTCGGGTAATAAAGGTATTTGATTTTGGTGGATATCCTGGATTAGAATTAAGAATAAGAAATGTAAAAATGTACAAAGTTAAGATTTGAGAATAAGGATCTCTGAGGATAAGAAATGTAAGCTATTTGTTTTTGAAATGTTAATGTTGCGATTGACTCAAAAGCTGTTAACTGTATGTCGGCTCTTAAATAAATCTATATATTTTTAGAATTGTCTCAAGTAGTATTTCTGTATCAATCTCGTGAACTCAATTTCTGTACACTATTTTTAAGGAGTTGCAGAATACTGGGGGATATTCCAGACCCTCATAATATCCGGAAGGTTACAGTCTAGTTAAACTTATTAAAAGTGCTATGCGGAGGATGGTAACATCTTCAAGTCATTTCTTTCCTTTAGGGAGAGATAGTCTGAACCTTTAGACCCAATTAAGCATCTTATAGAATTCGGCTATCTTTAACTTTAGTTGAAGGTGAACGTCTGGGGAATACGCCTGACCTGGGATAGCCCGAAAAGGGCTAAGACTAGTAATTATCTCTTCAGTGGGAGGACAATTATTACCCAACACTTTGCCAGTAATATGTAATTTTGTGCAGTTAACGCTACCATGTGAGACTGTACAAGTGGCCCAACTCTGAGGCTCTTCCATTACAATTCTGTGGGATGTTAACGGCTGCGTTTAGTTACACCGCCGGTACAATTAATGAAGAATTGTCATTTGGTGCAGTCAGGCTGTAGACTAACAGCACTGCATTGAAGTTCTCTACATGGCTAAGTGCAAAATTCAACATTGCATAGTGCTTCAACACAGCACAGCACTAACACTCGGCCGAGCTTGAGCTACATCACGTGCGTGCGTGTCATTGGCCCGGCGGTGATATCAATATTCCCTCCTTCATTTTTATCACAAGTATATCATTTTGTTGAAAAGAATAAATAGCTGCTTTTTTTTCAGTTCCCAATACAACTGGAGGCTTGAGTAGAGGGCTGAGAGGCTTGAAAAGGCCAATATCAGCAGAAGCACAAACATGCCTGTTGTTAAAATTATTTTTACAGGCAAAAGAGGTGGAAGAAGGCTGAAAGACTTTTCACGTAGAAAATAATTATTTTTTAAACTCTGAAAAATGAGAAGAACACATTTACATACAAAACCGATCTAATGAGAAAATAGATAAGAAATGGAGTTTTGAGATTTTTTAGAATAGAACACTGAGCAGTTTTAAGACTGGGCACAAAACCCCACAGTGACCAGATTGTGTAATTACAGTCTGATAGATTTACATTGGCAAAACCCATATTAAATATGGATGCAGGAAATCATAATGGAAAAAAGTTGCTCCAAAAAGTATGATAAAAAAGTGACAACAGATCTTCAATTGATACAGACAGAAAACACAGACATAGGCGAGATTTTAATAATATTTACACATTTTTATTTTAATGAAATAAACAATCTAGACAGAACTTCCCAATTTCCTGTAGCTTCAGCCAGAAGTGCCAAGTGGATGATCCATAACGGCCTCCTCCTGAGGTCTCCACCATCACAGAAGCCAGTCTTCAGCCAATTCGATTCACTCCACGTGATATCAAGAAACGGCTGAGCGCACTGGATACAGCAAAGGCTATGGGCCCCAACAACATCCCGGCTATCGTGCTGAAGACTTGTGCTCCAGAATTAGCAAAGCTGTTCCAATACAGCTATAATACTGGCATCTATCCGACAATGTGGAAAACTGCCCAGGTATGTCCTGTCCACAAAAAGCAGGACAAATCCAATCCGGCCAATTACAGCCCATCAGCCTACTCTCAATTATCAGCAAAGTGATGGAAGGTGTCATCAACTGTGCTATCAAGCAGTACTTACTCACCATTAACCTGATCACTGATGCCCAGTTTGAGTTCCGCCAGGACCATTCGGCACCAGACCTCATTACAGCCTTGGTCCAAACATGGACAAAAGAGCTGAATTCCAGAGGTGAGGTGAGAATGACTGCCCTTGACATCAAGGCAGCATTTGACCAAGTGTGGCATCAAGGAGCCATAGTAAAACTGAAGTCAATGGGAATCAGGGAGAAAACTTTCCACTGGCTGGAGTCATACCTAGCACGAAGGAAGATGGTTGTGGTGGTTGAAGGTCAATCATCACAGCCCCAGGACATGGCTGCAGGAGTTCCTCAGGGCAATGTCCTAGGCCCTACCATCTTCAGCTGTTTCATCAATGACCTTCCCTCCATCATAAGGTCAGAAGTGGGGATGTTCGCTGAGGACTGCATAGTGTTCAGTGCCATTCGCAACTCCTCAGATAATGAAGCAGTCCATGCCCACATGCAACAATACCTGGATGACATTCAGGCTTGGGCAGGTAACATTCGCGCCACACAAGTGCCAGGCAATGACTATCTCCAACAAGCAAGCATCTAGCCACCGCCCCATAACATTCAATGGCATTACCATCACCGAATCCCCCACCATCAATATCCTGGGGTTCACCATTGACCAGAAACTTAACTGGACCAGCCACATAAATACTGTGGCAACAAGAGCAGGTCAGAGGCTGGGTATTCTGCGGTGAGTGTCTCACCTCCTAACTCCCCAAAGCCTTTCCACCATCTATAAGGCACAAGTCAGGAGTGTGATAGAATACTCTCCACTTGCCTGGATGAGTACAGTTCCAACAACACTCAAGAAGCTCGACACCATCCAAGACAAAGCAGCCCGCTTGATTGGCACCCCATCCACCACCTTAGACATTCACTCCCTCCACCACCAGTGTACCGTGGCTGCAGTGTGTACCATCTACAAGATGCACTGCAGCAACTCGTCAAGGCTTCTTTGGCAGCACCTCCCAAACCCGCGACCTCTACCATCTAGAAGAACAAGAGCAGCTGGCGCATGGGAACACCACCACCTCCAAGTTCCCCTCCAAGTCACTGACTTGGAAGTATATCGCCGTTCCTTCATTATTGCTGGATCAAAATCCTGGAACTCCCTCTCTAACAGCACTGTGGTAGTATCTTCACCACACGGACTGCAGCGGTTCAAGAAGAAGGCTCACCACCACCTTCTCAAGGGCAATTACTGATGGGCAATATATGCTGGCCTTACCAGCGATGCCCACATCACAGGAACAAATTTTTAAAAAAGCTAAAATGGGTTTACTAAACTCATTAGTGCAACAGAAAGCTTGGTTGTTGGGATTGTATTAAGGAAGCATTAAAGGGTTTAGCATCTTTGAAAGTGGATAAATCCCTAGGCCCAGATGGTGTGTATCCCAGACTTTTATGGGAAGTAAGAGAGGAAATAGCAGAGGCTCTGACCATTATTTTCCAATCCTCTCTGGCTACAGGTGTGGTGCCGGAGGACTGGAGGACTGCTAATGTGCTACCTTTGTTTAAAAAGGGAGAAAGGGATAGACTGTGTAATTACAGGCCAGTCAGATAAATCTCGGTGGTGGGAAAATTATTGGAAAAAATTCTGAAGGGCAGGATAAATCTTCATTTAAAAAGACACGGATTAATCAGGGACAGTCAGCATGGATTTGTTAAGGGAAGGTTGTGTCTGACTAACTTGATTTAATTTTTTGAGGAGGTAACAAGGAGGGTTGATGAGGGTAGTGCATTTGATGTAGTCTATATGGATTTTAGTAGACTTTTGATAAGGTCCCGCATGGCAGACTGGTCACGAAAGTAAAAGCCCATGGGATTCAACGCAAAGTGGTAAGTTGGATCCAAAATTGGCTCAGAGACAGGAAACAAAGGGTAATGGTCAAAGGGTGTTTTTGTGACTGAAAGGCTGTTTCCAGTGGGGTTCTGCAGGGCTCAGTACTGAGTCCTTTGCTTTTTGTGGTATATAGCAATGATTTGGATTTGATTGTAGGAAGTATGATTAAGAAGTTTGCAGATGATACAAAAATTGACCGTGCGGTTGATAATGAAGAAGAAAGCTGCAGACAGCAGGATGATATCAATGGACTGGTCAGGTGGGCAGAACAGTGGCAAATGGAATTCAATCTGGAGAAGTGTGAGGTAATGCATTTGGGGAGGGCTAACAAGGCAAGGGAATACACATTAAATAGTAGGACACTGAGAAGTGCAGGGGATCAGAGGGACCTTGGAGTGCATATCCACAGATTCCTGAAGGTAGCAGGACAGATAGATAAAGTGGTTAAGAAGGCATATGGGATACTTGCCTTTATTAGCTGAGGGATAGAATTTAAGAGCGGGGAGGTTATGCTTGAACTGGGTAAAACACTAGTTAGGCCGCAGCTAGAATACTGCATGCAATTCTGGTCACCACATTACAGGAAAGATGTGATTGCACTAGAGGGGGTGCAGAGGAGATTTACGAGGATGTTGCTGGGCTGGGGAATTATAGCTATGAGGAAAGATTGGATAGGCTGGAGTTGTTTTCTTTGGAACAGAGGAGGCTGAAGGGGGACCTAATTGAGGTGTATAAAGTTATGAGGGGCCTAGATAGAATGGATAGGAAAGACCTATTTCCCTTAGAAGAAGGGTCAATAACCAGGGGTATAGATTTAAAATAATTGGTCAGAGGTTCAGAGTGGATTTGAGGAGAAATATTTTCACCCAGAGCGTGGTGGGGGTCTGGAACTCACTGCCTGAAAGGGTGGTAGAGGCAGAAACCCTCATCACATTTAAAATGTACTTGGATATGCACTTGAAGTGCCGTAACCTACAAGGCTACGGACCAAGTGCTGGAAAGTGGGATTAGGGTGGATGGCTCTTTGTCGGCCGGCACGGACAAGGTGTGCAGAATGGCCTCCTTCTGTGCTGTAAGTTTCTATGATTCTATAATTCCATGTACACACAGAGAATCAATTACTGAAGAATAATGTGGTCCGTGAGAAATCAGCCCATTGTGTATGTAACATTGTCTTTGACAGTGATTTGCAATATATATTTTAAGAAGTTCAGGTCCTCAGAGTATTTTACAAAACTGTTAAGTGAGAACTATCATGCAGTATTTATAATATTTGTGTATTTTTAGCTGAGCCATGAAGGATTGATGCCATAGCCATTTGCTAATGAATCTGATAAACAGAAGCACATTGCTATAAATTGTATCTTACTTTTGGACGCTCCTCCCCTGAAGGCATTAACTTATGCAAGCTACTATTGAATTGAACAATCCTCTAGTACTTCATGTATGTGGCCTTCTTTCATACGTGAGCATAGACAGTGAGCATCAATAGCCTATTCAACAGTGGGAACATCACACCTGAATTCATTCCTATCCTTACCCAATGTATATGCACACACACACACACATTTACCCACTGAGCCTGTCTGGGATAGGATTTGCACTTTAATATAGAGAAAAGGATCCCAAACTTTTTTTTTGCCGAGCTCCACTTTGAAGATTCGTGTCTTATTCATGCGCTCCATCCCCCCACCCCCCCACCCCCCACCAACTTTTCTATGGAACAGTATTTTATAGTCCCTACAAAGATGAAAGAGGTCAATCAGATTGGCTTCAAAAACTGGGGGGAAAAACTGAGTGAAGTTCAAAATGTTCACCCTGCCTTCCATCATGTAGGGGATCGTGTGCCTCAAATAGCCAAGCGCTTCAAGTATCTCTACTTCATGAAGCAATCAGTAGATGCCACAGAAACTGCTTTCATTTTAACCAATGTAGCCGCGCATAGCCAGTGAAGGTGCATTCTGGGGCGATCTCAGCAGAACACAGGATGTCTGAATGCCCGCCGATTTCTAAAAGTGGTCATTCGACCTATCAGAGCTGGTTCTGGTGCTAGTAACTGATTACTGCAGTGCTCTGATAGGTCCCATCTTCAGTACCAGGAATCAGCGGAGATTCAAACAAAGTGCTGCGATTGCCCCATAATGCACCTCCTCTGGCTATGTGAGGCTGCAATGGTGGCTCTCGTTCTTGGCCAACCCGTCCTCCTCAAGCCTCCCTGATAACCTAGGCTTGCCATTCGGTTTGGGAACCTCTGCATTGATGGACTTGGCTACATCATTTCCTATGGACAGCTCAACCTCCGTCTCTGGCATCAAATTTCCCAGGTGGGCTGCTGTGCAGTTTCAACATCAGCAGCTCTGTACAAACACTGACCAGGAACCATTTTAATGTAGGTATATTCCACAGGTACTAGGATTTTCAGTTCCGTCAATGTCATGATAATTACCCGCAGTAAAAACAGTAATTCACTTGAATGAGTTAACATCGCTTTATGGGCTGTATCACATGCCACAATTTCAAATGTTTTAAATTCAATACAATAATTAACATTTTGCACCATTGACATTGGTTTAGTGATTTTTATACACTCTCCAGGTAGTCATAATTCATGTGCTCATTAGGATGAGCTTATCACTGTTGTGAAGAGGCATTAATGCAGCATAGCTGATGCAATATGCTATATTTACTTGCATTCTAACTGTTAAGAAACGACAGTATTATCTTGCAGAAATATCTTATATGAAAGCTTAATAAGGACAAATCAGGAGAATGTATTATTTTAGTGGTTCATGTATGAATGAGACCATATTACTTTAACATTAATTATATGTCTACAAATGTACTAGATATAAATTAAATGGGAAAATTGGCAATATAAACTAAATGGTACAATGGTTTGCACATTCTCCCCGTGTTTGCGTGGGTTTCCTCCGGGTGCTCCGGTTTCCTCCCACAGCCCAAAGATGTGCGGGTTAGGTTGATTGGCTATGATAAATTGACCCTTAGTGTTAGGGGGATTGGGTGGGATATGTGTTGGTGTAGGGGTTACGGGGATCGGGTGGGATATGTGTCGGTGCAGGCTCGATGGGCCGAAATGGCCTCTATCTGCACTGTGGGGTTTCTGTGATTTCTGTGATTTCTGAATCTTAAAGGGGGTGCAGGAACAGAGAGACCTGGGTCTTTGAAGGCGGCAGGACAAGTTGAGAAGGATGTTAAAAAGGCATATGAGATCCTTGGCTTTACAAACAGAAGCATTGAGTACAAAAGCAAGGAAGTTATAGAATCCTAGATTCATAGAATGGTTACAGCACGGAAGAAGGCTGTAACATTTGCATATTCCAAAAAATATATATTCCACTGAGAAGAAAAGGGTGTAAAAGAAAAGACAGCCATCCGTGGCTAAGTAAATAAATTAAGGATAGTATTCGACTAAAAACAAGGGCATATAAGGTAGCCAAATCTAGTGGGAGGATAGAGGATTGGGAAAACTTTAAAAGACAGCAAAAAATAACAAAAAGATTGATTAAGAAAGGGAAGATAGATTATGAAAGTAAATTAGCAAAAAATATAAAAACAGATAGTAAGAGTTTTTATAGTTATATAAAAAGAAAAAGGGTGGCTAAAGTAAATGTTGGTCCCTTAGAGGATGAGACCGGGAAATTAATGGTGGGAAATATGGAGATGGCAAAAACACTGAATGAATATTTTACATCAGTCTTTACAGTAGAAGACACTAAGAATATCCCAACACTGGACAAACAGGGGGCTAAAGGGGGGGGAGGAGCTAAACATGATCAAAATCACTAAGGAAATGGTACTCGGTAAAATAATGGGACTCAAGGCGGATAAATCACCTGGACCTGATGGCTTACATCCTAGGGTCTTGAGGGAAGTGGCGGTAGGGATTGTGGATGCATTGGTAATTTTCCAAAACTCCCTGGACTCGGCAAAGGTCCCGGCAGACTGGAAAACTACAAATGTAACACCCTTATTTAAAAAGGGCAGTAGACAGAAGGCTGGAAACTATAGACCGGTTAGCCTAACATCTGTGGTAGGTAAAATTTTGGAGTCCATTATTAAGGAGACAGTAACAGGACATTTGGATAATCATCATTTAATAGGACAAAGTCAGCATGGTTTTATGAAGGGGAAGTCATGTTTGACAAATTTGCTGGAGTTCTTTGAGGAAGTAACATATAGGGTGGATAAAGGGGAACCAGTGGACGTAGTGTATTTAGACTTCCAAAAGGCATTTGACAAGGTGCCACACAAAAGATTATTGCTTAAGATAAAAAATCACGGGATTGGGGGTAATATTCTGGCATGGATAGAGGATTGGCTATCTAACAGAAGGCAGAGAGTTGGGATAAATGGTTCATTCTCAGACTGGCAATCAGTAACTAGTGGTGTTCCGCAGGGGTCAGTGCTGGGTCCCCAACTCTTTACAATCTATATTAACGATTTGGAGGAGGGGACCAAGTGTAACATATCAAAGTTTGCAGATGATACTAAGATGGGAGGGAAAGTAGTGAGTGAGGAGGACATAAAAAACCTGCAAGGGGACATCGACAGGCTAAGTAAGTGGGCAGAGATTTGGCAGATGGAATACAATACTGGAAAGTGTGAGGTTATGCACTTTGGCAGGAAAAATCGTAGAGCAAGTTATTATCTTAATGGCAAGAAACTGGAAAGTACTAAAGTTCAAAGGGATCTGGGGGTCCTGGTGCACGAAACTCAAAAGGTTAGTATGCAGGTGCAGCAAGTGATTAAGAAGGCCAATGGAATGTTGGCTTTCATTGCTAGGGGGATAGAATATAAAAATAGGGAGGTATTGCTTCAGTTGTACAAGGTATTGGTGAGACCGCACCTGGAATACTGCGTACAGTTTTGGTGTCCATACTTAAGAAAGGACATACTTGCTCTCGAGTCAGTACAAAGAAGGTTCACTCAGTTAATTCCGGGGATGAGGGGATGGACATATGAGGAGAGGTTGAGTAGATTGGGACTCTACTCATTGGAGTTCAGAAGAATGAGAGGCGATCTTATTGAAACATATAAGATTGTGAAGGGGTTGGATCGGGTGGATGCGGGGAGGATGTTCCCGATGATTGGTGAAACTAGAACTAGGGGGCATAGTCTTAGAATAAGGGGCTGCTCTTTCAAAACTGAGATGAGGAGGAACTACTTCACTCAGAGGTTGGTAGGTCCATGGAATATGCTGCCCCAAAAAGCTGTAGAAGCTACATCATTACATAAATTTAAAACAGAAATAGACAGTTTCCTAGAAGTAAAGGGAATTAAGGGTTACGGGGAGCGGGCAGGAATTTGGACATGAGTCTAGGTTCAGATCGGTCATGGCCCTGTGGGTAGCGGAGCGGGCCCAGGGGTCGTGTAGCCTGATCCTGCTCCTATTTCGTGTGTCTAATTCTGTCAGATTCAGGAGATGGTTCTGTGATAGTGGATTGGCGGTTAGGATCAGATCAGCCATGATCTTATTGAATGGCGGAGCAGGCTCGAGGGGCTGATTGGCCTACTCCTGCTCCTATTTCTTATGTTCTTATGTTCTTATATTGATTTATCATTGGCCCGCAGGCATCTGTAAGGAATACCTATTATATTCACGTGATCACATGCTGAGTTGTCATTGGCCTGCAGGCATCTGTAAGGACTGCTATTGTTTAGAAGACCCAGGGATCCAAACCCCATCTTGTCCACACTGTGCTGTATGTTTGAGTTCACAGACCTGATGCTTCATAGAAGAATTTAAACTGTAATACTCCGTTGTCCTGCAATTTATTATTTTTGTACAAAGTGTGCAAAACAAGACATGGTGTCAGAACAGGGATTTGAAATGGACATCGTTGGAGCTCCCTTACCTCGAATGAATTGGGGATCTTTGAACTTACATAGAGAATGGTGCAAGTTCAAGCAACACGTGGAATTGATGTTCTCGGGTCCACTGAAAAGCAAAGGGGAGGAAGAAAAATGCAGCTATCTACTCTTGTGGATCGGAGAAAAAGGGACAGACATTTTTAACACATTGTCTCTCACCGCAGATGAAGCAAAGGTACTGAAAAGTTATTTTGGCCGTTTTGAAGCATATGTGATGCCCAAGACAAATACGATATTCGCTAGGTGCAAGTTTCAGGAGAAAGTACAAGGAGCTAGTAAATCGTTTGAACAGTTCATGACTGAGTTAAAACTGCTGGTAAAAGACTGTGTATATGTAGATAAAGATGAGATGGTCAGAGACCGCATCGTGTTTGAAATACATTCAGCTAAAGTGAGAGAGAAGCTTTTGAATGTTGGGTCCGGCCTAATGCTGGACAAAGTTATAGACATAGCTCGATCGCACGAGATAGCCAAAGCACAGTTGAAAACCATAACCGGCGCCCCGAGCAGCTCGAGTGAACAGACAGTGCACGCAGTTAATAGATACACACCAAAGAACACTGCCCAGAGAGCGTGTTTCAGAACAGAAAGAACAGCGAGTGTTCTAAAAATGGGCGACACAGACATAAAATGCTTCAAAAACTGTGGATATTGTGGAAACAACTGGCATGGAGAAAAGGAGTACTGCCCTGCCAAAGGAAGGCAATGTACTAAATGTGGTAAATGGAACCACTTTGCTTAAGTTTGCAGGACTGTTTTCGGATTAGCAGTACACACATTGAGTGACAGCCAAATGCCAGATAGAGAGCCAAATGCAGAAGAACTGTTTAATGATTCTGTGTCACAGAAAAAACAGATTTCAGAGACTGAGCAAGCTTATGCCGATATTGAGATAGGAAAACAGGGCAAAGAGCTTAAGTTTAAACTAGACACTGGATCTCAGGTTAACATAATTCCTCTGAGTGAGTATCACAGCTTGAAGGATGAGTGTGAGCTACAGCCAACCTCATGCAGACTGATCAGCTATGGGGGTGAGCAGATCATTGTAAAAGGCACATGCGTGATGAAATGCAAGTACAAAGAAAGCGACATGATGTTGAACTTTTACATTGTTGACACTCAAGCACCTCCAGTGCTAGGTCTAAAGGCATGTTTAGACATGGACCTCATCAAGCTAGTGCTATCATTGACAGCACCAGTTGAGAAGCAGACAGTCATGCAAGAGTTTGCTGACGTTTTCAAAGGGATCGGACTATTCCCAGGTGAATGCACTATTCACCTTGACCCAGCAGCAACCCCTGTGGTTTGCCCACCGAGAAGGATACTAAATGTGGTAAATGGAACCACTTTGCTTAAGTTTGAAGGACTGTTTTCGGATTAGCAGTACACACATTGAGTGACAGCCAAATGCCAGATAGAGAGGTGTATGTACCTTTCAGAGAACTACTTTTACAGCTCCTGTATACTGTAGTACCGGCAGTGACCACACCTGTATATAAGCCTTGAGCAGGCATCTGTACTGTTAGTCTTTAGACTACCCACCTCCAGTAAACACCTGTTGATTGTTAATCTACAGCCTCCATCTAGTTATTGAAGAACACCAGACCTTAAGATTTACGGATTCAACAGTGGCGACGAGGCCGATTCAAATCTACCTGCAACTCTGCATTTCCTTCCAAGGATTCGCTCCGGGAGGACGGTGGAAGAAAGTCGAGGCCAGAAGCATGGGCGTCGACCACGAGCAACCGCCCAGTCATCCGGCAGAGAGAGTGAACATCGCAGGGGAGGCTGTTGAGAGCTGGGCTTGGTTCTCCAGCCACGACGATCCAGCAACAGACTGGCAACAGGTACAGCGCAGACCCTTCCCGGACAGCGGCGGCTGGAGCCGACCGATGGCACAGAAAAGGCCGAGCAGCGTCGACGGGGTAAGAGAGAGGGTAGAGCGCACAGGGCGCAGCCGGGGGTTGAAGACCGAGCAGCGTTGACGGAAAACAAAAAGAGAGAGAGGATAAAGCACAGCCGGGGTTCAGGACCGAGCGGCGGCAACGAGAGAGGCGCACAGGAGAATGCGCAGAGCGCAGCCAGGGCTTAAGGGCGGAGCAGCGTCCACGGGGAAAGAAAGGGAGCGCGGGAGACGCCATTTGAGCCATGGAGAAGAAGGGAGAGCACGCCATTTGAGCCGTGGACAAGAAGGGAGAGCACGGGAGACGCCATTTTTGAAGCCACAGTGGAGAAGAAGGGCGAGCGTGGGAAGAAAGGGAGAGCGTGGGAGACGCCATTTTAGAAAGTCTAACCACACCCAGGGATGCCGAAGAGTGGCAGTGTCACTGCGTTCGACAATGAAGTTGAAGATTGGGTGACATATGTGGAACGCATTGAGGTATACTGCAAGGCGAATGAAGTGCCAGATGCCAGGAAAGCACTGGTTTTGTTGAATTCCATGGGTGCAAAAACGTATGGCTTACTGCGAAACCTACTAACCCCAGAGAAGCCAGTGGATAAGGATTTCAAAAGCATAGTGGAAATCCTACAAGACCACTTAAACCCCACACCGCTGCTGATAGCAGAAAGATTTAAGTTCCACAAAAGGAACCAGCAGAAAGACAAAAGTAATGCTGAATATTTAATGGAACTGCACAAGCTATCGAAACACTGCCAGTTTGGAATGGGACTAGCAGATACGTTAAGGGACAAGTTTGTGTGTGGGCTTCAAAGTGAAGAAACCCTGAAATGGCTTCTATCAGAAAAGGATCTTACGCTGGACAAGGCTTTCAGCATGGCAGTATCACACGAAGCAGCCGCATGGGGCGCTGCAGAGCTACAACGGAGACCGCAAGAATATGGCACCAATGAAATGTCATATGGAGCAGGGAAGTGTTATCGCTGCGGCAGAACAACACACGACCAGAAGGATTGTTGGTTCAAAGACCAAGTGTGCAGACAGTGTAGAAAAGCAGGACACATAGCAAGAGTCTGCAGGTCAGGGAAGAAAACCAGCAGCAAGAAATCTCCACAGGAGAAGTACAAAAAGGTACATAAGGTGATGGACAGTAGTTCAGACGAATAGAAAAGTGATACAGACTCCGGAAGCAAGGAGCTGGGTTGTCTGAAACTACATAATGTAATCAAAATGGAGGATCACCAGACTATCTGGGTCACGCTCAAGATAGACGGAGTCCAAGTGAAAATGGAATTGGACACAGGATCAGTCCTAACAGTCATAAACCGAAGGGACTACAAGCGGCTATTCTCACATATAACCTTGAAAGCTACAGAGATTGTCTTGAAGACGTACACGGGGCAAAAAGTCTACCCCAAAGGAAAAATAAGGGTGAACGTGATATACAAAGGCCAGGAAATACCAAAAATGGACCTATATGTATTGTCAGATGGAGGACCGCCACTACTAGGACATGAATGGATCCAGAAGATACAATTAGATTGGCATTCCATACAGGCACTGAAGGTTGAGGCCAAAAAGGATGATGACGTCACACCTGGACGACTGTCAAAAATGCTAACTGACACACAAGAAGTGTTCCAGGAGGGACTTGGAACACTAAAAGGCATAACAGCGACGATTAAAATAGAGGAAAATGCAAGCCCAAAGTTTTTTAAGGCCAGACCGGTGCCTTATGCGATCTGACCAGCCGTTGAAGCAGAGCTGGAAGGTTTGGAACATTCAGGAGCACTGTCCAAAGTGGACTGGTGTGAGTGGGCTACACCCATCATTCCTGTAATGAAGAGGTCGTTGAGTAATACGCCTGGGGAACCAAAGAAGGTCCGCATATGTGGGGATTTTAAGGTGACAGTGAACCCAGTCCTTCACACGGTACAATATCCGCTTCCACGGATTGAAGATATTTTCGCCTCGCTATCTGGAGGTAAACGCTTCACTAAAATTGATCTGGCCCAGGCGTACCTGCAAATGGAGGTAGAAGAAGCCTCGAAACAATACCTCACAATCAACACTCATAAAGGTCTCTACCAATACAACCGGCTGGTGTACGGGGTAGCATCGGCTCCGGCTATTTGGCAAAGGGCAATGGATCAAGTCCTGCAAGGGATTTCAGGGACCCAGTGTTATTTGGACGACATCCTGGTCACGGGCGAAAATGACAGTGATCACCTCGCCAACCTGGAGAAGGTGCTCACGAGATTAAAGGAATATGGGCTACGAGCTAATCGCCACAGGTGCGAGTTTTTCCAGAAGCAGATCTCGTATTGTGGCCACGTTATTGATGAAGAGAGGTTACATAAGTCCCCTGAAAAGATTGAGGCAGTAGTCAAGGCTCCAGCACTGGAAAATGTGTCACAACTGAGGTCGTTCCTCGGGCTGGTGAACTACTACCATAAGTTCTTACCAAATTTGTCTACAATATTACACCCACTGAACACAATAATGCAACAGGGGGTACCATGGAAGTGGAATGACGAATGCAAACGAGCTTTCCAGAAGTGCAAAGAATTGATCACATCAAATGAGGTGTTGGCCCATTTCAACCCAGCACTATCAATTCAGTTGGCGTGTGATGCATCACCCTATGGTATTGCAGCGCTGCTGTCGCACAAATTCCCAGACGGGTTGGAGAGGCCAGTAGCCTTTGCGTCTCAGTCACTAACCTCAGCCGAGCGCAACTACGCCCAGATTGACAGGGAGGCCCTCAGCCTAGTATGGGGAGTAAAAAAATTCAACCACTATCTGCATGGGCAGAAGTTCACCTTGCTGACTGACCACCAACCACTTGTCTCCATCTTTAATCCAAAGAAGGGCGTTCCGGTGATGACTGCACAACGGCTACAAAGATGGTCCCTTTTTCTAGGGGCAAACCAATATGAAATAGAGTATAAGGGCACGAAACAGCATGGAAACGCTGATGGGCTATCATGCCTGCCACTGCCTACTGTGGAGGAAGCACCAGCAGTGGGCCCTATTGAAATATTTTATTCGTCGATAATTGAACGCTTGCCAGTAACTAACGCGGATATAGAGAAGGAGACCCGAAATGATCTGACACTGTCTCGCGTATATAATTTGACGGTGAAGGGATGGCCAACACATGGCGACTCACTGTTGCCAGCATTCTCATCCAGAAGAGAACAGCTGTCAATATGCCAAGGGACAGTGATGTGTGGATCCCGAGTGGTAATTCCACCCAAGTTAAGGGAGAGAGTGCTCAATGAGCTTCACGAAGGCCATCTGGGAGGGGTGAAAATGAAAAGCCTTGCTAGGGCTTGTGTGGTGGCCGGGGATCGATCAACAAATCGAGGACCTAACAAAGAGCTGCTCAGGATGCCAGAAGGTCCAAAATGCACCACCTCATGCCCCTCTACACCCATGGGAGTGGCCCTCCTCTCCATGGCAACGGGTGCATATTGATTTTGCTGGTCCATTCATGGACCCAATGTTCTTAATAGCAGTGGATGTGCACTCGAAATGGCCTGAGGTGATCAAAATGTCCTCCACCACTACAGAGAAAACAATTGCAGTCCTACGGACCATATTTGCCAGGAACGGCTTGCCAGAGCAGATTTACTCTGATAACGGACCACTGTTTGTGTCCGAAGAGTTTCGGAAATTTATGAGAAGGAATGGGGTAAGGCATTATACATCCGCCCCGTATCATCCAGCCACAAATGGATTGGCTGAGAGGTTTGTACAAACCTTTAAAAAGGCAATAAGTGCCATGTGCAATGATGACATTCCACTGCAGCGTAAGGTGGTCAATTTCCTGTTAGCCTGCAGAAATGCGACACATGCAGTTACCAACCAGACCCCGGCCATGATGTTCTTTAACCGAAGGTTGAGATCTCGTCTGGATTTGCTCAGACCAAATATGCGAAGAAATGTTGAGGATAAGCAATTCCACCACATCAATAAGAAGCCGACAAGGAGCTTCAATGTAGGACAACCAGTCTTGGCCCGCGACTACCCAACAGAGAAATGGCAACCCAGAACGATATGCACATGGCAGGGCAGGGGCCACTAATGTACACAGTGGATGTCGGGGAGAACATTGTGAGACGCCACGTCGACCAGATCCTAGTGTCACAGGAACGAGTCAACCCCATGTCTCGCGTACCTGGGGATGAACCCGACATACCCCAGAATCTACCCCAGAATCAGTAGCAGCGGAAACTGATGAACTAACCGACGAAAGGGGGCCAGAATCGCCTCCGCACCAAGAACAAGACACTCAGGAAAGGCGCTATCCAGAAAGGATCAGGAAGCCGCCCCAAAGACTGAATCTATAAATGGACTATTTCAGATAAATGTGCATGTTAAAGTGTTATTTGAATGTTATGGGTACTGTTAATCTAAAAGGGGAGGAATTGTAATGTATGTACCTTTAAGAGAGAACTACTTTTACAGCTCCTGTATACTGTCGTACCGGCAGTGACCACACCTGTATATAAGCCTTGAGCAGGCATCTGTACTGTTAGTCTTTAGACTACCCTCCCCCAGTAAACACCTGTTGATTGTTAATCTACAGCCTCCGTCTAGTTATTGAAGAACACCATACCTTAAGATTTGCGGATTCAACAGATACCCCTTGCTCTACATAGTTGCCTGAAGGAGGAGCTGCAGAGCATGGAGAATACGGAAATTATTGTCCAGGAAACAGAACCAACAGAGTGGGTCAACGCGTTAGTAATGGTTGAGAAACCACGTACAGGCAAGCTCAGAGTCTGTCTCGACCCCAGAGGTTTGAACAAGGCTATCAAATGCCCTCACTGCCCTCTACCAACGCTAGATGACATCACACCCAAGCTAGTGGGAGCACGTTACTTCAGTGTAATGGATGCACGATCAGGATACTGGACTACCAAGCTCACGGAAGAGTCATCTAAGCTAACAACATTCGATATACCATTTGGATGCTACCGATTTCTGCGTTTGCCATTTGGTCTTATCTCAGCTCAGGATGAATTCCAGCGGAAGATCGACGAAACCTATGAAGGCCTCGACGGAGTAGTCGCAATCGTAGACGACATCCTCATCTATGGCAGGAATAGAGAGGAACATGACAGGAACCTTCGTGCGATGCTACAAAGATCACGGGAGAAAGGTATCCGGCTCAACCCCAAGAAAAGCATAATCTGATCCACCGAGATCAGTTATTTCGGGCATCACCTCTCAACTGATGGCATTAAGCTGGATCCAGAGAAAATCTCCGCCATCAAGAAGATGGCGCCGCCGAAGAACCGCGCAGAGCTAGAGACAGCACTAGGCATGGTTAACTACTTAGCCAAGTTTGCCCCGAGCCTTTCTGAAATCAACGCACCCATGCGTCAGTTGCTCAAACAATCCAATGAGTTCCTGCGGGACAAACAACACGACATAGCATTTCAGAAAATGAAAGACCTAATCACCGGAGAACCAGGACCAGTTCTTGCCTACTTCGACCCCAACAAAGAGCTCAGACTACAAGTGGACGTGTCAAAGTATGGACTAGGTGCAGTATTACTGCAAGAAGGAAAGCCCATCGGCTACGCTTCCAGATCTCTCTCAGACAGTGAAATCTACTATGCTCAAATCGAGATAGAGCTATATGCAATTCTGTTTGGATGTAAGCGTTTCCACCAGTATGCCTATGGCCGACAAGTCATTGTGGAATCCGACCACAAGCCCCTTGAGTCAATCATGAGGAAACCACTAGCCGCAGCCCCACCAAGACTACAGAGAATGATCCTTCAGCTACAGAAGTACGACTTCACAATCATTCACCGTCCAGGCAAAGACATTCCTGTCGCAGACATGCTCTCCAGAAAGTCTCTTAGCTACCAGGGTAGCAGCCTCAGTGAAGGCATGGATGTGCAGGTGCACATGGTGCACAACAGCTTACCTGTGAGTGACTCAAAACTGAAGGAGATCCGAGCAGGAACAGAGAAAGATGCACAACTCACACTGCTGAGCAAAGTCATACATGAAGGATGGCCTGAGGAAAGGAGGAAATGCCCTCAGAGCATATCTGAATTCTGGAACCACAGAGACAAACTGTCACAAATCAACGGAATCGTCTTCAAAGGGGAGAAAATCATCATTCATACATGTCTCAGAGAAGAGATGTTGACAAAAATTCATGCTGGACATATGTGCATGGAAAAATGCAAACAAAGAGCACGTGACATTATGTTTTGGCCCGGAATGTGCAAACACATTGAGGAAATTGTCAGAAAATGTTCCATTTGTCTAGAACGCCGCCCATCAAATGTCAAAGAGCCCATGATACCTCACCGTACCCCAGACAGGCCCTGGCAGGTCGTGGCAACGGATCTGTTCACATGGAACAACATCAGCTGCAAGCAAGTGCTTGCAAAATGTGTACAGAGACAGCAACACCAAAAGAGATACTATGACAGGTCAGCTAGACTACTGCCACCGCTGCACAATGGAGAATGCGTCAGAATCCAGGAGCATGACTACTGGAAGCCAGCAGTCGTCATCCAGCCAGCTGACACTGAGCGATCGTATCACATCCGTACCCCAGAAGGACAGGTGTACCGCCGCAATCGCAGGCACCTCCTGAACACCAAGGAACAACACTGTCATTCTGACAAGAGGTCAAGCCTAGAGTTATCCTTGACTTGTGAACTGTCAAAGGGTGTAGGTGGATCGCTGCCCTAAAAAAAAACTGTACATCATTATTGAAACGTTGAGATGTTTTCAGTGCTAGTTAAATGTTGAGTTTACTTTTATGTTGATGCTACTGAGAACATTATGTAGAAGAAAGTTTCAAAAGTAATGTATAACATTTTTCTTTTAAAAGAAAGGGGATGTAACATTTGCATATTGATTTATCATTGGCCCGCAGGCATCTGTAAGGAATACCTATTATATTCACGTGATCACATGCTGAGTTGTCATTGGCCTGCAGGCATCTGTAAGGACTGCTATTGTTTAGAAGACCCAGGGGTCCTAACTCCATCTGGTCCACACTGTGCTGTATGTTTGAGTTCACAGACCTGATGCTTCATAAAAGAGTTTAAGCTGTAATACTCTGTTGTCCTGCAATTTATTATTTTTGTACAAAGTGTGAAAAACAAGACAAAGGCCATTCGGCACATCGAGCCTGTGCCGGTTCTCTGCAAGAGCACCTCAGCTAGTCCGACTCCCCCACCCTTGCCCCGTAGCCCTGCAAATGTTTTTCTTTCAGGTACTTATCCAACTCCCTTTTGAAAGCCATGATTGAGTCTGCCTTCACCACCCTTTCAGGCAGTGCATTCCAGATCCTAACCACTCGCTGAGTAAAAAAGTTTTTTCTGATGTTGCCTTTGGTTCTTTTGCCAATCACCTTAAATCTGTGTCCTCTGGTTCTCGACACTTCTGCCAATGGGAACAGATTCTCTCTATCTACTCTGTCCAGACCCCTCATGATTTTGAACACATCTATCAAATCTCCTCTCAATCTTCTCTGCTCTAAGGAGAATAATCCCTGCTTCTCAAGTCTATCGACATAACTGAAGCCCCTCATTCCTGGAATCATTCTCGTAAATCTTTTCTGCACCCTCTCTAAGGCCTTCACATCCTTCCTAAAGTGCGGTGCCCAGAATTGGACACAATACTCCAGTTGAGGCCGAACCAGTGTTTTATGCAGGTTCATTATAATTTCCATGCTTTTGTACTCTATACCTCTATTCATGAAGACCAGAATCCCGTAAGCCTTTTTAACTGCTTTCTTAACCTGCCCTGCCACCTTCAACAATTTATGCACATATACCCCTAGGTCTCTCTCAGTTCGTGCACCCCCTTTAGGATGGTATCCTTTAGTTTATATTTCCTCTCATTCTTTCTACCAAAATCTATCACTTCACACTTTACTGCATTGAATCGCCGGTGTGGACTCAATGGGCCGAAATGGCTTCCTTCTGTGCCGTAACTTTCTATGATTCTATGATATGAAATTTCATCTGCCACATATCCACCCATTCCACCAGCCTGTCTATGTCCTCTTGAAGTCTATCACTATTCTCCTCACTGTTCACTATACTTCCAAATGTTGAAGTTGTGCTCTGTACACCCACATCCAAGTCATTAATATATATCAAGAAAAGAAGTGGTCCTAGTACCGACCCATGGGGAACACCACTGCATACCTTCCACCAGTCCAAAAAACAACCGTTCACCACTACTCTCTGTTTCCTGTCACTTAGCCAATTTCGTATCCATACTGCCACTGTCCCTTTTATTCCATGGGCTTCAACCTTGCTGGCAAACCTATTATGTGGCACTTTGTCGAACGCCTTTTGGAAATCCATGTACACCACGTCAACTGCATTGCCCTAATCAACCCTCTCTGTTATCTCATCAAAAAACTCGATCAGTGGGTTAAACACGATTTGCCTTTAACAAATCCATGCTGACTTTCCTTAATTAATCCACGCTTGTCCAAGTGACTGTTAATTTTGCCCCTGATTATTGTTTCTTAAAGCTTCCCCACTACTGAGGTTAAACTGATCGGCCTATAGTTGCTGGGTTTTTCTTTACACCCTTTTTTGAACAAGTGTGTAACATTTGCAATTCTCCAGCCCTCTGGCACCACCCCCATATCTAAGGAGGATTGGAATATTATGGCCAGTACCTCTGCGATTTCTTCCTTCACTTCCCTCAGCATCCAAGGATGCATCCCATCCAGTCCTGGTTACTTACCTACTTTAAGTACAGCCAGCCTTTCTAGTGCCTTGTCTTTATAAATTCTTATCCCATCCAGTATCTCCTCTACCTCCTCCTTCATTATATCTATGGCAGCATCTTCTTCCTTGGTGAAGACAGATGCAAAGTACTCATTTAGTACCTCAGCCATACCCTCTGCCTCCATGCGTAGGTCTCCTTTTTGGTCCCTAATCAGCCCCACCCCTCCTCTTACTACCCTTTTACTATTTATATGCCTATAGAAGGCTTTTGGGTTACCTTTTATGTTAGCTGCCATTCTATTCTCATACCTTCTCTTTGCCCCTCTTATTTTCTTTTTCACTTCTCCTCTGAACTTTCGATGTTTAGCCTGATTCTCAGATGTATTCTCGACCTGACATCTGTCATACATGCTCTTTTTCTGCTTCATCTTACTCTCTATCTCTTTCATCATCCAGGGAACTCTGACTTTAGTTGCCCTATCTTTCCCCCTAGTGGGAATGTATCTCGACTCTACCTGAACTATTTCCTCTTTAAAGGCAGCCCATTGTTCCATTACAGTTTTGCCTGCCAATCTTAGATTCCAAATTACCCGGGCCAGATCCGTTCTCATCCCACTGAAATTGGCCTTCCTCCAATTAAGTATTTTTACTCTAGATTGATCATGTCCTTTTCCATAGCTAATCTAAACCTTGTGATCACTGTTCCCTAAATGTTCACCTACTGACACTTGCTCCACTTGACCTACTTCATTCCCCAGAACCAAATCAAGCAATGCCTCCTTCCTCGTTGGGCTGGAAAGGGGGCGATTTTCTCACTGGAGGCGAGATGACGTCAGGTTTTGCTTTGGGTGGGTTTGAAACCCGCCTCCACTGATAGTTTTCAAAAAATTGTGATTTTCTCATGATTGGCCACTTGATTTCAGAGGTGTGGGATGCCCTTGGTCAATTAGTGTTTTGAAACTGAACCTCACCTCTGCTGACATCACTTTTCCAGCCTAATTTTATGGCTTCTTGCTCCCTTGGCTCATTCCACAGGATTTCTGCCTATCCTGCATTACCTGCAACATAATTTGAGAAACCACCATGTCCAATTCCAAGGCAAGGGCCTCCCCGAGGCTCTTGGATGAGGCGCTGCAAAAGTTGTTTGAGGGAGTGACAGCTAGCTTGGAGGTGCTCTTCCACTCAACTGAGAGGAAGAGGCCTCCCAAAGAAACCTCTGTGGGTACAGCTGGCAAGGGATATAGGCTCCAGATCTGTGTGCAGATTGGGAGAATGTTTATGTGTATTGATGAAATGCCATCCCTGTTGGAAAGCATTAAAATGATTTGAAGCCAAAATGTTGGGATTATGGCATCTGCTCTTTCGCCTTAGGAAGCTCCACATTGCGGGCACCACCACACTTGCGTTGTCTGGTTGGTGGCCTGAGTGAAAGGAGGCCAGAGAGTCATGTCCATTGTCAATGATGTCCTAGGATGGAGCCAAAGACATGTGCCAACTTGGGCAACCAATGCAAATCCGGCCAGGATAAGTTCATCCCTTGCATCCCGGGCAGCCATGTGCTCGCGTGCTGCCGCTGCCGCTGGTCGATACATCAGCACTCTGACCCCCTCCTGCTCCTCCTCCTTCTCCTGCTCCTCCTCCTGCAGATCCTCCTCCTCTTCCTCTTCAGCCTCCTCCTCCTCCTCCTCATCCTCATCTGAGGAGAGCTGGAACTGAGCTGCTTGCTCATCAGGAAACTGCAAGCCACAATGCTGTGCGATGTTATGCAGTGTACAGCAGACCATGACCATTTTGGGGACCCTGTATGGTGTATACTGCAGGGCTCCACCTGATCGGTCAAGGCAATGGAAGCGCATCTTCAACAACCCAATGGTTTGCTCTATGATGGACCTGGTCGAAGTATGGCTGGCGTTGTAGCGCTCATCAATCTCGTTAGCTGGTCTCCTGATTGGCGTCATTGGCCACTTCTTCAGGGGGTAGCCTTTGTCACCAAGGAGCCATCCGTTAAGTTGGTTTGGTGGATTGAAAAGCGGAGGAACACAAGAGTGCCGCAGGATGAAAGAGTCATGGCAACTTCCACAGAACTTGGCGCAAACATGCAAGAGCTCCTTCTTGTGGTTACACACCAGCTGAACGTTGAGGGAGTGGAAGCCCTTTCGGATGACAAAGATAGCTGGGTTCTGATGGGGCACCCTAAGGGCCACATGTGTGCAGTCTATGATGCCCTGCACCATTGGCATGCCTGCCATATTTGCAAATCCAACCGAACGGGCGGTTATACTTTCTTGATCCCTTGTAAACTGGATGTAATTGTGGGCCTTAGCAAAAAGGGCATCGGTAACCTGCATGATGCAACTGTGGGCGGCTGACTGGGGGATGCTGCTGATGTCTGCTGATGATCCCTGGAAGGAGCCTGAGGCAAAGAAGTTGAGTGTGGTGGTGACTTAGACAGCCACTGGTAAGGAGTGTCCATCCATTCCTCTGGGCACCAGATCTTGCTGCAGCAGGCCGCAGATCTCTCGGACAACCTCTCGCGAAAGTCTCAGCTTCCTTTGACACTGCTGCTCACTCATTTTGAGGTAGCTCATCCTCTGCCGGAGGTTTCTCCTGCGGCAAGGTGCCTCGATGCGCTGGTGCCTTCTGCCCTTTGCAGCATCAGGTGGCTGAGCAGGAGGTTGGGGCTCCTGCTGCTCTTGCTCCTGAGCTGCCTGGTTCTGCTGCTGCCGTGGATGCTCCTCATCCTCATCTGAGGGCCATGCAGAAAGAAAACGAATGGTTCCCATGCTGCTTGCAGATGCCTCCTTTGAGGAAGCGCTCATTGCAAGCAGGAGAGGGCCTTCCAAGGAGGTCCTACAGTTGATTGATTCAAGCTGCAGTACCTCTGACTTCGGAAGGCCTTCTAAAAGTGCTCTTTTAAAGCCAAAGTCTGGCACCTGCAAGTAATCCTTGCTGCAATAAACGATGTCTCGTTAGACCTGCAGCTGTGAGGAGGCCTCCCACGAGTCAACCCGCCAGGTTTACCTGGCCTGGTTCAGGAGGTGTGTGAAGCACGCCGAATTCATCGAAAAATCACGAGGGCTTCTCAAAATAGGCTTAGAGAGGCCCTTAATGAGCATTTAATGATGACAAGTATCGCTATGGCCAGCTGGAGGCGGGACCGTTTCCCGACCTCCAAAACTGGCACCGGCAAAATCCCATGGAGGCGGGTTGGAGGCAGGTTCCGAACCCGCTCTCATTGATTCTGATTTTACCGCTTTTCCCGCCTCCAAACCCACCTCCTCCAATGGCAGAAAATCACCCCCATATTGATCAAGAAAGTTCTCCTGAACACATTCTTCCCCCTCCCTGCCCTTTACACTATTACTATCCCAGTCTATATTAGGATAGGGCTCAATTTTAACTCAGCCATCAGGCGGGCTTTGAGGCGTGTGGGGGGTTAAAATCACAAAACCTTTGTTTCGGGACCTCCCCCGCCTGGTTCCCGACACCTAGTCATTTTAACCCAGGTGTGTCTGATGGTCCCGAATCATTCCCGCCTGCAACAGGCGTGACTGGTCTTTAGGGCCCTTAAACAGCACTAATTGGCCTTTATAATCCCATTTTAACAGGCCCTTGCCTGTTTAACCCTTTTCCCACGTAAAACACGCCTGTGAAACCTGGCGTGAGCACTATTGGCTTGCTGACTATCAGCTGCAGGTTAACCATTAAAGAGGAGATTTGATCAGTCATCATTTGCAGGTGGCAGGACTTTGTTGTCTCAGGTCTGGGGCAACTTTTACCAGGCTTAACCACACCTGTGGAAGGTTGGAGCCTCACACACTTCTCCAGTGTGACCTCCTGCGAAACCCCTCTCGCCAGCCTCACTCAATGCTTCCTCAACTGAGGCATCTACCAGAAGCATGGGAGGCCTTTTTTTCCTTCCCTTCTTGGCATTAGAGGACCTCCAGCACCAGGCGCGGCAGCAGCAGAACCAGGAACAACAGCATCACCAGCAACAGCAGCAGCAGCAGGAGCGACAGGCTGCTGCTCACCCACCTGAAGCTGCACAGGCCAGAAGGGGCCAGCGCTTGGAAGTGGCTTGATAGCACCTTGCTGTACATCAGGGGGCCATGGGGACCCGTATCTGCACTGGCAGGCCTACTCAGAAGGACTTCCATGAAGGTCTGGTTTCTCTGTTCAATAGATGCCCATCGCTCCTCAAGAGATGTCATTCTACAGGAAACTTTGCGATATCTGGCACCGACGGGACCGAGCTGGTGCCGTTAGATCAAAACTTCCGGATAGACCAGCGCTAATGTTGAAGGATGCGAAGGTTTTCATCTCCGTATCTGACAACAAACACTGTTGCTTAGCACCAGCTTGTAAACACTCGGCCCGTACCTTGGAAGCGTCTCTGAAGCTGTTGCTAAGCTACAGAGACGCTTTCCACAGCCTGACTGTTTAAAAAAATGATAGGGGAAGTAAAAAAATGCTAGTGGAAGAAAAAAAACCTAACAAAACGGCTGCTGATTTCTGCCGTTAGGTCGAGGTTTCTGGACATACAACCTCCGGATAAACCAAAGTTTCCTGTATTATGAACACTCACCATGTTTTCCATACCTTGGCGACTTATCTCCTCCATGGAGGTTGCTATTCCTTCCATGGTGATGCGTTCATGCGCCAATGACTCCACAAAGGCTCTGCTCATGTTTGCTATGGACTCCTCCATTCGCTCCACACTCACATCGACCCTGGAGACAAAACCTGCCAGAGACTCCTGCATCTGTTCCTGGAGTTCCAGCCCCTCTGATCTTATGGATGGACCCAGAGGCAGAGGGTCGACATGCAGCTGAGCCGAGCTGGCAGAGTCCTGCGCCCTCCGACTAGCATTCTCCACTGCTGTCCCTGTCTCCAGAATCTGCTAATGCTCACTTGTGAGCTGTGATACACCAGGTGACAACACTACTCTATGTCCCGAAGGTCCCACCGAGGTGTGAGTGTCTGTGCTGGTGCTGGGTGCGCTGAATTCTGCTAACGTTGCACCCTCAGAGGTTGCAGATTCCTCTGAGGAGTCTGGAAGCTCAGGCTCCTCCTCCTGGACAGTGGGGATGGGGGCTCTCGATGGTACTGTGGGGGAGTAAAGGAAAGCGTTAGAGATGTGAGGTCAAGGTTACATGCACATTGCATATTGCAGATGATCATAGGTCCATCTGTTATAGCTTCAGAATCATTATCAGCGACTCATGCAATGTCAATGAGAGAGATGGTAAACTATTCTGTCACCAGCTTGCTGTGATGCACCCGTCTGTCCGTCCCCCATTTGCGCCTCATCCTGCAGTCCTATGATCTCCAGGACCGCCTCCTCCCAGGTGGTGAGGTGGGCCACTGATGGTAGCCCTCCTCCTGTCCTCGCTCGTTCTCTTTTATTGTGAGCTCTCTTTTCCTGCAATGAGGGAGACAAGTGGAGTTTGAGTGAGAATGAAGGAGTGAGTGTAGAGAATCCATAGCATAGATGCTTAGAAGGAGACAAAGATGGAGTGAGGTGGCAAGACCAAGGGCCCTCCCTGTGTGTTGTCAGTTGTTTTCATAGCATCAGAGTGATAGGGAGTGAAGGGCTGCATAGTTGAATAGTTAGGTGAATGTGAGCATAGAGAGAGAGGGAATGGGTAAGGGTGCATGGATGTCAGTGTCAAGTGGGATGTGGAGGAAGAGATTGCTAAAGCTGAGTGCTGGTGAGGAGAGGCAATGGGGATCAGATTGAGGGTGATGGGAAATTCATACTCACTTTTCCAGTGCGCAGAAGGACATGAAATCTCTTCCTGCATTGAATCCAGGTTCTGCGAGTTACTGATAACGAGTTGACCTCCTCTGCCACCTGGATCCACACAGCCTTCGTCTGCTGGGGAGGCTTCTTCCTCCCTGAAGAAGGGAAGAGCACCTCTTTATTGGCTCTTGCTCCCTCAACTAAAGCCTGCAAGGCAACGTCATCAAACCTGGGAGCAGCCCTAGGTCTCTCGCTGGTCATTCTGCCTCCAGGTCCCTGTAGCATGAAAGGCCAAAAGGTTGGCAGTCTGCAGAAGAAGCAAGGCTTGTTGCAGACCTTAAATGCAGCAGCAGTGATGACATCGTCGGAGGCGACTTTCAGACTGGAAAAACTCATTTGTCATGGGTTCCCACACGTTGGAACTCAATTGGCCAATTAAGTTAAAATCGCATCAATCTGCCACATCGATTTAGATTCAGGTGGATAACACGAAATGCGGATTAAAAGACCCCAGCCCACATTTGAATTAAAATCCAGCCCAAAATATAGAAACTGTTCATCTGAATTTGATTTAATCAGCACCCCTAGCTCTTCAAGTGAGGTAAATACAAATACATGATAAAATATTTTTCCAAAAGAGGTGGGTTTGACCAAGTAATATAGTCTGAGGGCTTCAAGTATCACTTGATCCCTGGTTCCTCATATGGTAAATCTTATCACATTTCTATCACACTCTTTTGTTTATAGCTGGAGCACAAATCGAGAACATAGTTTGAAATGTTAGTGTGTGTCAATAATGGTGGACTTATTATCGGATTGATGTGATACAGTCAGTGTTTCCTATAATTTTTGGAAAGATGTAAGCGTGAGCAAGCATTTTGGTCAAAAAAATCCAAATTATATTTTTTTAATGATTAGCTTTTAGAGTCTGTCAGCTTCCTCTGTTATTAAAGGTGCCGTCTTTTGTCATGAGACGTTAAACAGAGGCCCCATCTGCACTTTCAGGTGGATGTAAAAGATCCCATGGCACTATTTGAAGAAGAGCAGGTGAGTTCTCCCGGTGTCCTGGCCAACATTTATCCCTCAACCAACATCTAAAACAGATTATCCAGTCATTTATTTCATTGCTGTTTGTGGGTGATTGCTTTGCGCAAATTGACTATAAGCACTTTGGGATGTCCTGAGGTCATAAAAGGTGCTACAGGAAACCTTGGTTTATCCGGAGGTTGTATGTCCAGAAACCTCGATCTAACGGCAGAAATCAGCAGCTGTTTTGGTTAGGTTTTTTTTCTTCTCCTAGCATTTTTTTAACAGTCAGGCTCTGGAAAGCGTCTCTGTAGCTTAGCAACAGCTTCAGAGACGCTTCCAAGGTACGGGCAACAGTGTTTGTTGTCAGATACGGAGATGAAAACCTCCGTATCCTTCAACATTAGCGCTGGTCTATCCAGAAGTTTTGATAGATCGGCAGCAGCTCGGTCCCGTCGGTGCCGGATATCGTGAAGTTTCCTGTATATAAATGCAAATCTTTCTTTCCATCAAATATAAAAAATACTTAAAATATTTTTACTATGTAATGAAATGTGCAGGAGATCAGTCCATGTACTTCTAGAGTTTGGTTGCAATCCTTCTTTGCATTTTTGTGCACATAACAGGCAATTTATGCAGTTATCAATATTTGAAACAAAGCTCGCAAAGTGTAGTAATATATACTCAGTATCTCTTTTCAGTACATTTTTTTATTTTGCAAAGTGAGGGAGGATCCATATTAAAAGAGACATTTCATGTATAATTTGAGAAAGGAGCTTAAATATTTTAACTTCCAAGCCCAAGAACATTAGGTTTCACTTTCAACCCACAGAATGTTCCTGCACAGCCCAGGGTTCTTCCTCCTACTTAACCCCACACCAGTAATAACACTTATAAATACACCTATCTATGTGTGACAGCTAGCCACACCTGGATTATTCCTCATGTATATTTATCTTGGTATTATTGGAATATTTTGAATCATAGTCTACCATCCAATTCACCTACAAGATTGCTCTATACATCCAACTACAAAAATACTTTAAATAAATTTGAACAGTGTTTTTTGAGTCTGTAACTCTAATATTAGGTTAGGTTCTTGAAACTTGTACTTCATGGGGAGGACTTCAAGAAGGCTATTCTTGTTTCATTATTTTACTTCTCATTTTCACCCTTATAGATATTGTCATTATCATGCAGGCTCCTCCAGATGGGTAGGATGGATTGGATCCCTCCACTACTGCAATCCATTCCATTCTGTGATCAACTACCAGGAGGCACAGTTCAATTGGGCCAATCATACAATCTCCCCAAAGAGAAAGCTCAAATGAGTTTCTGATTGAAAGTCAAAAGTTCAATCACCTTTTAAAAAAAATATTCTCTCCTATCTGTAAACAACTGGTGGGATGAAAAATGATGGCACATGTTTGTCAGCTGTATGTAGCACCCTTATGCTGCTAATACTTGTATCTTGTGTTTTTGTTCCACCAACTAATTAGTGTCTTATAAAGAGGTTAGATGATTTTACTTCTGTTGTGCTGCCTATCTTTTCCACAATAACACAGGGGAACATAGACATTGGTATGTATTATTGAGGCAGAAATTCCGTTCCCTACAGGTGTGTATGCGCTGTGTACTCACCCGTAGGGCCAACGGAAATGCCGGATTTAGGCATGCACTGCGCATGCGCTGGAAACCGGCATTTCTGATCTGTCAAGAAAGCTCTTGACAGATCCTCCGGCTGCCCTGGAGCAGGGCCTCTGTGGGTGGAGATTTCTGTTTTTTGGAGACCCTCTGCCCGCAGAAAACACTTACAATTCTTGTGTCTGGTAAAAGCAGGCGTAAGGCCTGCTTTTACCAGGATAAGAGTTGAAAATGTTTTTTTTTTAATTTCCTACTGATTTATCATTTAAAAATACTTTAAAGAAAGGTAAGTTTATTTTTAGCCCCATTAAAACCTTTAATTATTTTTTTCAAAAAATAAAATATTTGTTTAAAATACTTAATTTATGTAATTTAAAGTCATTTTAAAAATGTGATTTAAAAAAATATATATTTTAACTTTTACTATCCTTTGGGGGTGATTTCCATGCATATATTTGATAGGTCTTCCTGTCAAATATATGAAGGGAGATTCCCTTCTCTGATTGGCTCCCCATGGCCCACGTGATCCCAGGGATGCTGCGAACCGCCTGCGCCTCTGGGATACGTGGGCCCTGCACACCGGCAGTTTGGAGAGGCCTAGCAACGGAACTCTGCACCTCCCGGGAGCCCTCCGGTCCAGGCGCATATTTTTCCAGATAACAGCCCTGCGAACGGAATTTCTGGGCCATTATTCCACACATTGTTTCTCCCCTAGTTTACTCTCCTCATCTCCTGAAGGTAGTCATTCTTGCAGAAGTATAGTTATTAGACTCCTGCAGCCAGCTGATACTCTTTCAAGCAGCCATTCACGTACCTACAGGGAAGGTTGTATGGTGGTTATGTTACTGGACAAAGAATGTGAGTTCATAATCCCACCATGGCAGTTTGAGAATTTGAATTGAGTTCAAAAATTCTGAAAGTAAAAGCTGGTATCAGTAAAAGTGAACATGAAGCTATCAAATTGTTATAAAAACCCAACTGGTTCACTAATGTCCTTTAGGGAAGGAAACCTGCTGTCCTTACCTCGGCTTATATGTGACTCTAGTTCCACACCAATGTGGTTCACTCTTAACTGCCTTCTGAAGTGGCCCAGGAAGCCAATCAGATGTGGCAACTATGGATGGGCATTAACTGCCAATCTTGCCAGGAATGCCCACTTCCTGAGAATGAATAAAAAATATCATCATGTGTTAGCCCAGAGAGTGAAGGCTTGATTTCAACTCCCGGGCAAAAACTTGTCAAAGCGAGCGGCCTGATCATCCAGGAGAAGAAGCAGGCAGGCTTAGATGATTTTATCGGCTGGGTAGTCGGCAGGAAGTGCTGCTTGGCCACAGAAATTGTGCATCAGGAGGCTGCCGCTCGGAACCCAGGGGTACAGTCCTAGGCACAAAGTAAGTTCTCCCAGCGTCCTGGCCAACATTCCTCCACCAACTAACACTACAAAGAAATGGTCATTCATCTCAGTTGTTGTTTGCGGGACCTTGCTATGTGCAATTTGGTTGCTGCGATTACCTATATAACAACAGTGATGACACTTCAAAAGTAATCCATTTCCTGTGCAGCACTTTGGGACACTCTTAGGATGTTTTTCTTTCTCTCTTCTTTACATAACATAATCCTTGGTTGCTAAAATTGACTTTTTGTGAAGGAACTTTATCTTTGATGTCACTAATTAGCATGCATCATAGAAATAAGTTTACGATTTTGAAAAGAAAATAGAAAATTGCCCTTACCAGTTAATGCTTTTTATATGGCCTCATGGAGAATGTGCTGTATTTTCAAGGGAAATTTTACATTTTCATTTTTAGATTCTTTTGTGTCAGTACATGATTTTACTTTAGAATTTTTAGTCTAATCGTTTGACATTCTTGGTATTACACTTATCCATATATCTTGTATCATAAATTTTACATACAGTCCTGACAAAGTTCCTCATATCAGAAAGCTTGTTCATTCTGACCTACTTACTGAAGTACAGTTAAAATGAATCTCATTTACATTCAACCTTTGCAATAGTGAAGACATATTATACAATATGTTGCATTTTTAGATGTAGAAAATCAACTTAAAGTTTTGTTAAGAGCTTGCATACATTTTAAAGCAAGTCCTGGTTCGGTAACCTTTAACAAAAGAGATTCTAGTACCTCTCGAGACACCGCATTATAGTTAAGATCTGATTTATGCTATAACATCTGTCTACTTTTCCCTGGGATCCAATTCTGCAAAGATACACATGTCATCTCTTCTAATGACTTATCAAAGGATAGGCACAGCTGTGGCACTGTCAGTACCAATGGGAAACAAGTGCAGCTTTCCAGAATTCATTCTCAACCAGGTAGAGTAATGCAAACTCCACATGCTCACATGTCCTGTGTTGGTTATTTCCTGTCAGTCTCTTGATATAAACCTCAGAGTGAGATGCGATTCCATAGACAGAATCCCTTACATCAGCCCTTGGTGGCATTTCAATCAACATTCGGATCCACATGACACTCTGAAAATTTATTTTTGAATTCAAGTCAAATGTCAGAATGCATTTCTATTTTAGACCAATTATAATGATAACATTCTAAGCATTAGTCATGTCTCTTTGACATCCAACATTTAAATATTGAACCAAACGCTGTGAACATTTGATTTTTCTATTTTTTTAACAAAATGACTGCAGAGGCCAAAACAATAGGGAAACTGTCTCTTTATGCGTCCTCAGATTTTCCCCAATGAATGATTACCAGCTCAATTCAGCAAAATGTCAACTGAGAGCTAAAAGCAGGCACTCGAGATTTTCCCCTGGCAATTACACGTAATGAAGTCTAATATAAATTTTGAATTCAGTGGTGTCCCATTGTGGGTGATTTGCCACACAGTTTAACAAGTCACGAACAAAACCTTTCTGTCACCATCTGGACATTTCAGAATGGCAGCAATTACCCATAAATTTGGCTGGAACCTCAGATTTTTAATGATTCAAACAGAGCCACAATATGGTACCAAGACTAAAAGGAAACGTCAATGTTCAGACACTACATTTTATAAGGGTTATTAACAGGTTACCAAATACATTAGCATGACAGCGCATTAAGTAGAAGTACGGTAATAATACAACTCTCATAATGGACCAGGGAGCAAATTATTGCAAATTAAATCACTATGGAAATAGAAGCAAGACTTGGGCAAATGTAAAATTAATAGTTCGGAGATGGCCAGTAGCATGAAGTTAGTAGTCCTCGCTGTTATTATCTACAAATAAAGCACACTAGATGGTGAGTATTGGACCTGAAAAAGGTTGACTACTAAAGATCATTAGAAAGTTACATCTACACTTGCTTCTACAAGAAGGGCAGCTTCTTAATTCCACAACTGATTTTTACTGTAATCTTGGCATATTCAAGTTGCAGGCTAAGACATGTCAGCTCAAGTTTGCAACAGTGTTTCCCCCACCCCGCCGCGCCTTGCGGCAATCCATCGGAATCAACACCTAACCTGTAAATTGGATGCGGATGACATTTCAAACAGCCTGCACTGTATCCCAGAATGCACATCAATTGGTTCACTTACTCTCCCACATCACACCTCAGTTAACAGACCCCTGCAAGTATAGGCTTTTGTTCCAGATTATTCAGCTTCCTATCAGAACCTTCATCAACTGGTCTGGTATTAGTAACCTTAGATATTTTAGTTATAAGGTGCTCCTCTGTGGGGAAGATCGAGATGTGACAAAAAGTGAGTGTTGTTTGTATGGTAGCAGGTTTGAATAGTACTGAAGGAAAGTCATTCCTTTTACAAAATTACACTGTTTATTCAGCGACCATGTTCTAACTTGTTGATGCTCTACATTCTACCAAATCAATATTATCAGTGCCTCCAGGACCAGACACCCTCTGCTGGATACATATGTATTTGCATGATAGTATTAAACACAACAGGAGATATGATCATGATTTCTTGTTCACTATTAGATAGCCACATCTAAAGGTTTCAGCATAGACTTCAAATCGCAAGATAAATACAGATCATCCTACCCATCCAAAGAAACAAACTAACATTTCCCCCATTACATCTATTAACGGTTTCTGTTTCCTACATTACAAGAGTGACTACACCTCAAAAGTACTTCATTGGCTGTAAAGCGCTTTGGGACGTCATGAGGTCGTGAAAGGTGCTATATAAATGCAAGTCTTTCTTTCTTTTAAAAGAATCTAAGGTTCCTGCTTCCAAAACCGTGCCTGAAAGACACTTTTCATGAAAAGGTTCTTATCTGCTTTATTCCAAAAATGACCTTTAACCAGTTTGAACCTGCAGCACCCAGGTTCTACCATCTTGGTTTACTTTGAAATGGTATTTATCTTCTCTACACCATCTTGTATAAGTTTATAAACACGCATAGATACAAAGAGGCAATTTGCCCTTTCTAGCATTTCCTTCCATAGAAACTTGTCTTGCATCTAACTGCCTTTTGAATGGTTCCAGAGTTTTTTTGTCTTCAGTACCCTGTCCAAAAGACCATTCTAGGTATTAGTTACTTTATATGAACAGTGGGTTTGGGTGGCAGTGTCAGAGACAAATAAAGGTTAACTCATACTGATAAATGACCTTTATGTTTACTATGACCTTTAGAGCTTGTGTTGAGTTTCCCTTTAAGTACAAGTTCTGCTTTTAGTCCTTGCCACAGGAAGGGGATCATGATTAATGAAACAATCTCATTCAGTCAGTACTGGGGAGAGACATTCACAGTAATCCAAAAGACATAATGCTGCCTATACCAATTACATTACACAAATATTATGGCACAAAATCACATTAACTTGGTTATTATTTACACATTCCATAGCAAAATTGATAACTGATGGCTGACATAAAACTAGCATAATTTTGTGGTCTGACATAACAGCAGAAATCGAAGTTAGCTGTTTTGTTGGTATAAACCAAAGGATTCATTGCATACATCTATATATATAAAAGAGCTCTTCTGTCTGTCTGTCCCGATGTCTGTCCCGATGTCTGTCTGTCTGTCCGTCCGTTCTCTATACGTTTGAAAGTTACAGAGCGTACCGACGCGCGCGTCGCCTCAAAAGAAAGCTTGCGATTCCGGACCGGTCATAGGCGTATTTACGTTTCGGCCGGACAAAAATCCCGCCCGCGGTATCCCAAAAGCGTTCAGCGTTCCGCTCATTAGCATCTCATTAGCGACCGTGTGACATCGAGGTCCACCAATCGGACGGCGGGTTCCTTCCTACAGTTGAGTGTCGAGTGACTCGACGATTGACCAATCCTACGCTTCGGTGACCTGACCGGTCGACCAATCGGTGCGTGTGTGGGCGGGCCTTATCCTTCTGAACCGAGGTGAGTGGCCGCCATCTTGATTTTTCACAATTTTTTCCCCCACACTTTCTGTGTGTTAGGGAACTAAGGTAAATATTTTAATGATGTGTTAGGGAATTAAATAACAATTTAATAGGGGGGGGAGAGCCTCGGGAAATCGCGGGGGGGGGGAGAGCCTCGGGAAATCGTGGGGGGGGGAGAGCCTCGGGAAATCGCGGGGGGGGCGAGCCTCGGGAAATCACGGGGGGGGGGGCGAGCCTCGGGAAATCGCGGGGCGCTCGCGCCGCCCGCACTGAGTGCGCATGCGCCGCCCGCACTGACCGCGCATGCGCCGCCCGCCCGCCCACAGCGGCTGTCCATCAGCCGCGCGATACGCGGGGGACCTCAGCTCTGGACCTCAGGCGCTAGGCAGGGGGAGGGGCCAGAGAGAGGGACAGAGGGGAGTGGGGGTGCGGGGGAGGCGAGGGGAGGGAGGGAGAGGAGGGGAGGGAGGGGAGGGAGGGATAGGACAGGGAGAGGGAGAGGACATGACAGGGAGAGGGGGGACACACAGGGGCAGGGAGACCAAGCGCCCCAAAATTGCCCACTGACCGCGCATGCGCCGCCCGCCCGCCCACAGCGGCCGTCCATCAGCCGCGCCATACGCGGGGGACCTCAGCTCCGGACCTCAGGCGCTAGGCAGGGGGAGGGGCCGGAAAGAGGGACAGAGGGGAGTGGGGGAGCGGGGGTGGGGGTGGGCGAGGGGAGGGAGGGAGGGAGACAGGGGAGGGGAGGGAGAGGAGGGGAGGGGAGGGAGGGATAGGACAGGGAGAGGACATGACAGGGAGAGGGGGACACACAGGGGCAGGGAGACCAAGCGCCCCAAAATTGCCCTCGTGCCCCAAAATTGCCCTCGCAACGCGGGGCTCCCCAGCTAGTTTTACATATAGTCCTGACAAAGTTCCTTATATCAGGAAGCTTGTTCACTCTGACCTACTGAAGCAATCTTACCCTATTACTTGGAATTGAGTTACCTTGAAAATGTTATGCAAAGTTGGTATGTCGCTTGTAACCAGTCAAGTTGACATCTTTGAATCCAATTTTCCCCTTTATCAAAATTGGAATCGCAACAGGTTTAGGTTGTTAATCTGGGATCAACCAATTAATAGAAATGCCCAACATATCCCTATCCGTCTAACTACCACATTCTACCAAACGTCACACACACACGAGTGTTCAATAAGTGCTCTGACTCACCCCATAATTACTTAATCTATGCCTCCTTCTAGGGAAGCACTACAAGTCGGTCCAAATGTACAGAACTGTGGAAAAACTCTCCGGGCTGGATTTTGCCATTGGGGCGGGCTGGGGTCGTGTCATCTGCTTTTCGTGTTATCCACCCGATTCCAAATCGATGTGGGAGATTGATGCGATTTTCACATAATTGGGCAATTGAGTTCCAGCGTGTGGGAACCCATGGCCCAATTAGTTTTTTCAGTCTGAAACTCGCCTCTGATGACATCATCATTGCTGCTGCATTTAAGGTCTGCAAGAAGCCTTGCTTCTTCTGCAGACTGCCAACCTTTTGGCCTTTACAGCTTCAGGTGAATGAGCAGCAGCTTGGTGCTCCTGTTGTTGCCGCTGCTGTTGGTGCTGCTGTTGTTCATGATTCTGCTGCTGCCGCAGCTGGTCTTTGTCCGAATCTGATGTCCAGGAGGAAAGGAAATAAATGGTTCCCATGCTTCTGGTAGATACCTCAGTTGAGGAAGCGCTCAGTCAAGGTGGCGAGAGGGGTTTCCCAGGAGGTCACACTGGAGATGGGTGTCAGGCTCCAAACTTCCACAGCTATGGTTATGCCTGCTAAAAGTTCCCCCAGACCTGAGACAACAAAGTCCTGCCATCTGCAAATGATGACTGATCAAATCTCCTATTTAATGGTCGAGCTGCAGCTGATAGTAAGCAATCCAATTGTACTCCCGCCAGGTTTCACCGTCGTGTTTCAGAGGAGATGTGAATCATGTGGGAAACATGTTAAAATCAGAAAGGCCTCTCAAAATGGGATTATAGAGGCAATTTAGTGGTTGTTAAGGGCCTTAAGGGCCTATCCCGCACTGAGACGCATTTGGGAAAATGGCTTGGAAGCGGGATGGAGGCAGGGTCGGGCCCACCCGCCACTTATTGCAATTTTAACACCCCACACGCCTCCATTCCCGCCTCCTCGGGCCTGGCAAAATCCAGCCCTCAGTGTGTGTAGCTGCCATTGTTGTCTAACCTGTAATGCACCATGACTCCCCAAAACATTGATATTTTGGACAATTCAACAGAAAAATTATATAGGAAAATGTAATTGACACGCAGTTTTCCAACTAGCACTGAAACAGAAGCCCCATCACAAACACAGTGAATTTAGGAAAGGATTGACTCATGGTTTGGATTTATAGCTTCCAAAACTTCAACTGGGCTTGGGCACGATGATCCCTGTGGTCAAATAGCTGCTGATACTCTCTGTCTTGCCTCACGCTTAAAGAATGGCCACATATATTAACTGATCTCGTATGGCATTGCCCACAGTCAAAGGATACACTGTTTTATAACAACAATTTGTATTTATATAGCACCTTTAACATAGTAAAACGTCCCAAGGCGCTTCACAGGAGCGTTATAAATCAAAATTTGACACCGAGCCACATAAGGAGAAATTAGGGCAGATGACCAAAAGTTTAGTCAAAGTGAGATAGTGGAGGGATTGACTTCAAGTTTCGATTCATACCTTCCCAAAAATAAAAAAAATAATGATTTGATAGATAATTATAACAACAAAGTGCAATAGACAAAGTGTTACAAAAGTAACTGTGACACAAGGGGTGTGCATTACACAGAAACCTCTAATTACATTATAGATAATTAAAAGGAAAAACAATCTTTTATGTACAAGGTGACTCGTGATAAATTGTGTAACCCTACTGTTTCCATTGAGAACCCTCTGTTATTATACACAATATATGGAGATGTCAGAAATTGCCAACAGCCATGCCTTGCATATCTGTAAAAATGACAAGTTAATTTTTAAATTTTGTAAAATATTATTCAGAAATGAAGTGTTTTTTTCCCCTGAGACCTGCAGTACTTAAATGGTGTATGTTATGCAGATACTTACAACTGGTCTTTCTCAAATATAGCCCAGATGAATCATGAGACTCAAAAGCTACCTTTAAATCCTTTGACAGCTGTAATGACATTTCACATCTTCTCAGTGAAGACAAAAGGTTCACCTTTCCACGCTCTCAGAGAATGCAGTTCACTTCTTCTTATGCTTATACTTTGCCATTTCCTTGCTACAGAATTCAGCACTGAAGCCGTATATATTAATATTAGAGATTGGATGATTAAAGTGGGCTGCTATTTTGCAAAGAGCAAGCAAATTCAGGTTAAGTTAACTCATTTTCCAGGCGATATTCGAGAAGCCATCATTGTTTGAGATTAAGGTTTTGTTAGGAAACATCTACTTTTATTTCTGGGAAGGTATGACTCCAAAGCTGAATTCAATCTCCCCACAAACTCACTCTCTTAGAGATGACTGTTGGCAATAGCGCAACGGATGAACACTTAGGGCTAAAAATTGAGTAGCGCCCCAATTGAGGTGCTAACGTTGCCGGGGCACTAAAAGTAGCGCCCCAGAAAAATTAGCGCCCCCGTGCCGGAAATTCAGTGGTTGCGCCCCAAGAGGGAAGCGGGGCGCTACTGGAAGCGCCCCGCCTCCCTCTTGGGACGCTGTGAGTGAATATCGTGGCACTACGTGCCGCAGCGCCACATGCTGCGGCACGTCACGCCATGGTATTGCAGGCCTTCCTCCCCTTCTTAAAGGGGAGGGGCCTTGTGCAGCGCGACCTGGGGCCCAGCTGGGCCCCCGGGGATCGGTAGTGCAGGCAAAAGAGCCCGGCACCCAAGAAAAGTGCCGGGCTCTTGGAGTGCAGCCGGCACTCCACGGGGGGGTTCAGAAGGCCGGGAACGGGAGTGGAGGCAGGTGCTGGCGGGCAGCCAGCAACAAAAATGGCCGCCCCACACCTTGCCTTTAAATTGCGCCTCCCCGGCCGCAGGTACAACCCTCTGACCATGTCGGACATAGCGTCCAGCAGTAAATCAGGGGGCGCTCCCGAAGATCATGGCTGGGGCGTGAGCGAGGCGCTGCGCACACCAATGGCGTCATCGCCAGCGGCGCAGCGCCGCAGGGCGCTACCGGTTAGCGCCACCACTAACCTCCTGCTGAATTTTGCGGGAGGCATGGGCAGTGCCACGCCCGGCCTCTAGTTGCTTTGCGCCCCACTTAGCGCCCTCTTAAGGCGCTAACGGGTGGCGCTACCAACTGAATTTTTCCCCTTTAATGTATTCCTGTCAGCGTGTACGCAAGTCGAAACCAGGCAAGACCCTATAAAATAGATAGGTTAATGCGTGTGTTAAAATCATGGACACAGGAATGAATCTGGTGCACATCAGCTAATGTCATCAATAGTTATTTCTATGCTGTGTTTATGATGGAGTTCATAGAATCATACAGCACAGAAGAGGCCAGTAAACCCATTGGGCTTGATTTTGCCAGGCCTGAGGAGGCAGGATTGGAGGTGTGTGAGATGGTAAAATCGCAAAAAATGGCGTGCGGGCCTGATCCCGCCTCCATCCTGCCTCCAAGCAATTTTCCCAGAATCGTGGATCAGACCCCATTTCCATCGCGCCTCCAAGAGGTGGGATAGGCCCCTAATGCCCTTAACAACCACTCAATTGCCTCTATAATCCAATTTTGAGATGCCTTTCTGAATTTAAGACATTTCCTCCATCCTGCACACCTCCTCTGGAACACGCCAGCTAATCCTGGCGGCCTCACAAGTGGATTGCTTAGTAACAGCTGCAGCTCCACCATTAAAAAGGAGTTTTCAGCAATCGTCATTTGCAGGTGGCAAAACTCTGTTGTCTCAGGTCTGGGGGAACTTTTAGCGGCCTACTCATTGTTGTGGAAGTTTGGAGACTGAGACCCATCTCCAGTGTGACCTCCTGGGAAACCCCTCTCCCCACCTTGACTGAGCGCTTCCTCAACTGAGGCATATACTAGAAGCATGGGAACCATTTATTTCCTTCCCTCCTGGACATCAGATTTGGATGAAAACCAGCCGCGGCAGCAGCAGAACCATGAACAACAGCAGCACCAACAGCAAGAGCAACAACAGGAGTGCCAAGCTGCTACTCATCCACCTGAAACTGCACAGGCCAGAAGGCGACAGAACGCGACCACATTGCTGCCCGGGATGCAAGGGACGCACTCATGTTGGTCACATTTGCTTAGCCTGCACAGTCAAACACTTTGGCCTCGCACCTTCTTACCAGAGCATCGAAAATGGACAGGAACCTACGGATTCCTATCACTCTGACCACCATACTGACAGTTGCAAGTCGCTCTAAGCCCTTAATGTGGAAGTCCCATTTGTGAAATGACACAGGCCACAACTTCAACAGATTGCCATCAGAAATTTTTATCACAACAAGCAACTAATGGCATTTCAAAAATATACACAACATAACAGCCAAGTGATTACCCTTGTGACTACTTGTGCATTACCTTCCTCTTACGCATGCTCCTGCAGCTTCAGCATGTGTGGAGGCCCCTTGCTCACTTTCTTGCTGCTCCTGTCTCAACACCTTTGGCGGCTGTCCTCTGGGGTTGTGAACCTGTGAGGGCTCGGCAACAGTCTGCTGCTCCTGCGGCTGTGCAGGGGATGAGACGCCCATCTCAGTTGGGTGAGGAATCTGGTGGGGCTCTGACCGAGGGCTTTGCAGTGGCATGGTCGTGTGAGCACTTGGAGAGGAGCCCCCACTTCCTTGTTGTCTGCCACCAACTTCCCTCTCATGGGTCAGGTTCCCCTCAGCGCTTACAAGTGGCTTGAGAGCACCTTGCTGCACATCAGGGAGGCCATGGGGACCCGTATCTACACTGGCAGTCCTACTCAAAAGGACTTCCATGAAGGTCTGGTTTCTATGCTCAATAGCTGACTATTGCTCCTCAAGAGATGCCAGTCTATTCTGAACAATGACCATATTTTCAAAAATCTGGCAACTTAGCTCTTCCATGGCCATAGCCATCCTCTCTTCTACTATAGCCATCCTTTCCACGGAGGTTGCCATCCTTTCCGTGGTGATGCATTCAAGCACCAATGCCTCCACAAAGGCTTTGCTCATGTTCGCGATGGACTCCTCCATTCGCTCCACACTCGCAGTGACCCTGGAGACAAAACCTGCTAGAGACTCCTGCACCTGTTCTTGGAGTTGCAGCACCACTCTCATTCTGGATGGACCCGGAGGCACAGGGTCAACATGCAGCTGAGTCGAGCTGGCAGAGTCCTGCATCCTCCGACGAGAACTCTCCACTGCTGCCCTGTCTCCACCATCTGCTGATTCTCAGTTGTGAGCTGTGATACACCAGGTGCCAACACTGCTCTATCTCGCGAAGGTCCCACCGAGGTGTGAGTGTCTGCGCTGGTGCTGGGTGCGCTGAATCCAGCTGATGCTGTGCCCTCAGAGGTTGCAGCTTCCTCTGAGGAGTCTGGAAGCTCAGGCTGTTCCTCCTGGACAGTGGGGATGGGGGCTTTCGATGGTCCTGTGGGGGAGTAAAGGAAAGAGTTAGAGATGTGAGGTCAAGGTTACATGAACATTGAATAGTGTAGATGATAAGTCAATCTGTTAGAGCATCAGGTTCATTATCAGTGACTCATGCAATGTCAATGAGAGAGATGCCAAACTATTCTGTCACCAGCTTGCTGTGATATGGCCGTCTCTCCGTCCCCCACTTGGGAATCCTCCTCGATCCCAGCAATTTCCAGGGCCACCTCCTCCCAGGCGGTGAGCTGGGCTACTGAGGGTGGCCCTCCTCCTGTCATGGCTCTTTCCCTCTTATTGTGGGCTCTCTTTTCCTGCAATGAGGGACACATGTGGAGTTTGAGTGAGAATGAAGGAGTGAGTGTACAGAATGTATAGCACAGATGATTGTGCGAGTGCCCTTGGGGAGGAGCGATCATAATATGATTGAATTCTTCATTAAGATGGAGAGTGAAGCAGTTGATTCAGAGACTTGGATACTGAATTTAAATAAAGGAAACTACGATGGTATGAGCTGCAATTTGGCTAGGATGGATTGGGGAATGTTACTTAAAGGGTTGATGGTGAATAGGCAATGGCAATCATTTAAAGATTGCATGGATGAACTACAGAATTTGTTCATCCCTGTTTGGCATAAAAATAAAACAAAAAAGGTGACTCAACATTGGCTAACAAGGGAAATTAGGGATAGCATAAGATCCAAGGAGAGGACATGTAAATGGGCCAGAAAAAGCATTAAACATGAGGATTGGGAGCAGTTTAGGATTGGAGCAAAGGAGGACAAAGGGATTAATTAAGAGGGGGAAAATAAAGTATGAGAGGAAGCTTTCAGGGAACATAAAAACTGACTGTAAAAGCTTCTATAGATATTTGAAGAGAAAAAGATTGGTAAAGTCTTGCAGTCAGAAACAGGAATTTATAATGGGGAACAAAGACATGGAAGACCAATTAAATGCATACTTTGGTTCTGTCTTCACAAAGGAGGACACAAATAAACTCCCAGAGATGTCGGGGAACATAGGGTCTAATGAGAGGGAGGAACTGAATGAAATCAGTATTTGTAAGGAAATGGTGTTAGGGAAATTGACGGGATTGAAGGCTGATAAATCCCCAGGGCCTGATAATCTACATCCTAGGGTACTTAAGGAAGTGGCCATAGAAATAGTAGATGAATTGCTGGTCATCTTCCAAAATTCTATAGACTCTAGAACAGTTCCCATGGATTGGCGGGTAGCTAATGTAACCCCACTATTTAAAAAAGGTGGTAGGGAAAAAATGTGGAATTATAGACCGGTAAGCCTGTCATCGATAGTGGGGAAAATGCTAGAGTCCATTATAAAAGATGTAATAGCAGAGCACTTGGAAACCAGAGACAGGATCGGAAAAATCAACATGGGTTTACAAAAGGTAAATCATGCTTGACTAATCTACTGGAATTTTTTGAGGATGTAACTGGTAGAATAGATAAGGGAGAACCAGTGGATGTCATGTATTTGGACTTTCAGAAGGCTTTCGATAAGGTCCCGCATAAGAGGCTAGCATGCAAAGTTAAAGCACATGGGATTGGGGGTAAGGTACTGACTTGGTTAGAAAACTGGTTGGCAGACAGGAAGCAAAGCGTTGGAATAAACGGGTCTTTTTCCAAGGGCAGGCAGTGACTAGTGGGGTACCGCAGGGATTGGTACTAGGACCCCAGTTATTCACAATATATATTAATGATCTAGACGAGGGAACTAGATGTAATATCTCCAAGTTTGCAGATGACACAAAGCTGAGTGGGCGTGTGTGCTGTGAGGAGGATGCAGAGAAACTCCAGTACGATTTGGACAGGTTGGGCGATTGGACAGATGCATGGCAGATGCAGTATAATGTGGATAAATGCGAGGTTATCCACTTTGGTGGCAAAAATAGAAAGGCAGATTATTATCTGAATGGCAATAGATTGGGAAAAGCGGAAGTGCAACGAGACCTGGGTGTCCTTGTGCACCAGTCGCTGAAGGTAAGTATGCAGGTGCAGCAGGCGGTTAAGAAGTCAAATTGTATGCTGGCCTTCATAGCAAGAGGCTTCGAGTACAGGAGCAAGGATGTCTTGCTACAGTTTTACAGGGCCTTGGTGAGACCACTCCTTGAGTATTGTGTGCAGTTTTGTTCACCTTATCTGAGGAAGGATGTTCTTGCCATGGAGGGAGTGCAGCGAAGATTCACCAGACTGATACCTGGGATGCCAGGAATGACGTATGAAGAGAGTTTGGGTTGACTAGGCTTATATTCGCTAGAGGTTAGAAGAATGAGAGGGGATATCATTGAAACTTATAAAATTCTAACAGGACTAGACAGACTAGATGCAGGAAGGCTGTTCCCGATGGCAGGGGAGTCCAGAACCAGGGATCACAGTCTAAGGATAAGGGGTAAGCCATTTAGGACTGAGATGAGGAGGAATTCCTTCACCCAGAGAGTGGTGAACCTGTGGAATTCTCTACCACAGAAGACAGTTGAGGCCAATTCATTAAATATATTCAAGAAGAAGTTCGATATATTTCTTAAGGCTAAGGGGACCAAGGGATATGGGGAGAAAGCAGGGATAGGGTACTGAATTTGGATGATCAGCCATGATCGCATTGAATGGCGGAGCAGGCTCGAGGGGCCGAATGACCTACTCCTGCTCCTATCTTCTATGTTTCTATGTTAAGGAGACAAAGGGCCCTCTTTGTGTGTTGTAAGTTGTTGTTGTTGTTGCATCACAGTGATAGGGAGTGTGAGGGCTACATGGTCGAATAGTTAAGTGAATGTGACCATAGAGAGAGGCAATGCGTAAGCGTGCAGGGATGTAAGTGTCAATTGGGATGTGGAGGAAGAGGTTGGCAATGCAGAGTGCTGGTGAGGAGAGGCGATGGGGATCAGATTGAGGGTGATGGGAAAGTCATACCCATTTTTCCTGTGCGGAGAACGTCATGAAACCTCTTCCTGCATTGCAGTCAGGCTCTGTGGCTCATTGATATGGAGTTGACCTCCTCGGCCACTTGCAGCCACACAGCTTTAGTCTGCTGGGGTGGCTTTTTTCTCCCCAAGGAAGGGAAGAGCACCTCCTTATTAGATCTTGCTCCCTGCACCAGAGCTTGGAGGGAGGGCTCATCAATGCGAGTTGCACACCTTTGCTTGCTGGTGGACATGGTCAGTAAATGCAGTCCTTCATACAATTTCCAAAGCATTTCCAGTCTCCAGAAGAAGCAAGGCTGCTTGCAGGTCTTAAATCCAGCAGCATTGATGATGTCATCGGAGGCGACTTTCTGTATGAAAAGACTCATTGGGCCAGGGGTTCCCAGACGCTGGAAATCAATTGCCTAATGAGGGGAAAATCGCAATTTTTCAACATTTCACTTCAGAGTCAGGGTCCTGACATGAATCCCACCTGACACGCCCCAATCCGCCCACACTGGCAAAATCGAGCCCATTGTGTCTGTGCCAGCTATTTAATTGGTCCCACTCACCCTGCTCTTTCTCTTGTAAAGAATGATTGGGAAGTTGTGTAAAAACTGATTTTATTTATCTTTTTAAGTGATTTAAAGTGTTTTTATTAATTTTTGTGATTTTTATTCACCAACTTGTACACAAAAGTGAAATGTTATAAGAATGTAAGAAAGTCAGAAACTGAAAGCCCATTTATTCCATCAAGCCCATTCCTTCCACAGACCAACTACAGATCATCCCATCTTTAATTCACTGATATGAGTTAGTATTCTCATCTCCTCTGCCAAAAGGTACAGGGGGAGAAATTCATTAAAGCCCAGGAATGGGCGGTAACTTCAAAAAAGTTTGAGAATTAGCGGCAGGCATTAATCAATCTCACTGCATGAAAATTGAGTCGCATCACTCAAAGAAAGGATAGGAGCACTAAATCAAGCATTAATGGCCTAGCTCAGTGGAGTTACACTCAAAGTGCCCTGGCAAGGTGACCAGAGTCGGGGACCAGCTCGATGGCGGAGGAGCGGGCTGGTTGGCGCCGGAGGAGCTGGTGCAGCGCCTGTCCTGGGCCAACATCTGGCTTGTGGCCAAAGCCATCAAGTCGCTGAAAGTGGCACTGGGCCCCGACTCCACTAGGTGTATCGAGGAGGCTCAAGCACGTGGGGCGATCCCGTCCAAACTGACCCCCGTTCGGACAGAATTCCTCATTGGCGCCCGGCCCTGAAACCCCTCTCAGGAACTGGCGCCTCACAACTTGAGCCATCTCGGGGAAATGCCCTCCGTGCTTTTTCATTCTGCACGGAGGCGTTTCCTGTACGGGCTGCTCCTGCACACTCTCCACTTTGCCATCTTTGTCTGCCATCCAGACACACCCTGGCGTGCCATCTTGCTGTCCAGTGGAGGCAGAGATCCCCAATGGAGGGCTCTCTATGCGGAAGTCCTCCCTTGTTCTATTGGGGACTTGGCTTGGAGGGTGTTGCACGGAGCAGTCCCGTGCAATATGGTTTTAAATAGATTCACGGACTCCCAGGCCACCAGCCTTTTCTGCGGCCTGGAGGAGTCCATGTTCCACGTTTACACGGAATGTGAGAGGTTGCAGCCCCTCTTCCAATATTTGAAGGGACTGCTCGATTTTTGGCTGCATTTCAGTCCCACGCTCCTGATCTTTGGTCACCCGGTGCGGAGGGAAGCGGGCAGATCGGAGGACCTCCTCGTAGGACTGCTCCTGGGTCTGGCCAAAAAGGCCATCAACTGGTCCAGGCAGCGGGAGGTCGAGGGGGTCGTTCGGCCCGATAGCCTCTCTTCCGCTACCATGTTCGCACCCAGGTGGCCCTGGAGATGGAGCGGGCGGTGTCCGCCGGCACGCTCGAGGCCTTCTGCGACTGGTGGGTGCCGCAGGGACTGGAGAGCATGATCACCTCAGCCAACACAATTTTAATTTAATTTGTTAAGGTTCCTTTAAAGTTTTATTAATTTACAGACAATTTGTTTAATCACCCACACAAAAAGAGTACACTCAAAGCGCTAACCAATATCAGGTGCAGTCTAATCGCAAGTCATCATTGCCACAGCCTCTTTCCAGTTCTTAAAGGGCAGCTTCATTGATGCTGCAGAACCTAATTCTCAGCAATGCTGGCTGTGAACCTGTGTCAGCAAGCAGCAGCAGGCCAAGCCTAAGGAGCTGGACGACTCAAGCAGGTGTCATGATGGCAGATCCACGAACCAGGAAGAAAGCCCGCAGAGTTTTGGACCAAACATGGGAGGAGTTGGTGTTCGGTGTGGAGAGACGGAGGGCGGTGCTCTACCCAGCAAGCGGCAGGAGGCCCTCGCCGCAAGCCTTCCGCACCATGTGGAGGGAGGCAGCCCAGCACGCCTTGGGCAGCACTGTGGTCCCCAGGACACACACACAGTGCCGGAAGAAATTTAACGAGGTCACTCATGTGGTCAGGGTGAGTCAATGTCTCACCAAATGCTACATACCACCGTCTGAACCTTAGTCTGCACACATTGCCCAAAGCACCACACCCTCAGCACTCACCCACCAACAATCTCCACCTCACAATACTCACACCCACACCTTACACCTTGCACACAATGGCAGCTATTCAACTATGGCAGGCCCATCACCCAAACACATTGCTCCACACTCACTCACACACTTTCCTTTCTCTTGCAGGCCAAAGTGGCTCACAACAGGAGGGAGCAGGAGCGCACAGGCGAGGGACAAGACAACACCCAACCACTGCCTGCGCGGGAAAATAGAGTGTTGGTGATTATTGGGTGCCAGGTGGTGGGCGCTGTGGCCACCGGTGATGTTGACCCCCTTGGAGACGACAACATCCCTACTCCTTCTTCTCACATTCCACTTCTCCCTCACCCCACAAGCCTTTCCCATTTTCCAGCTAATCATGCTGTGTGCATGCATTTTTCCCTTCCTGCCCCCCTCCCATCACCTTAACCCGACTCTTGTGCCTTTCTGCTTTCAGATAATCAGCAAGCAGCTGAGTAGCCTGTCCCTGAGGGCACCGCAGAGAGCGAGACAGGAGAAGAGGAGAAGGAACAACATACTGCGTCACTGCATGTCTCACCCGCAGACACCAGCTCAGATACTGGCACTACACGTTCTTTAGAGGCTAGTATAGTAGCGGGATTTGCACAGGGTGATGCACCGGGGATGAGTGGGCTGCAGCAAGGCCGGAGGAAAGGGTAGCTCGGAGGCCAGCTCCCCGGAGGGCGAGATTGCGCATGAGTTCTGCCGCACAGGCCTTTAGAAGAAAGGTGATGGGCATGCACACGGAGATGATAGGTGCAATGGCAAGGATGCCCGAGAGCCTCTCGGCAATGATAAAGAGCTTGGAGGAGACTGCCTCCAACATTGCATAGAGGTCTGCGCACACCATGGTGCCCCTCATTTCCAGTCTGCAAAGGATGGTAGACTCCCAGAGAGACCGAGGCGACCCAGACCTGATGCCATGTATGATGGACCATCTTGCAGCTTCCATTGCAGCACAGGTGGAAGTGATGCAACATTTTAGTGCTGTAATGCAATCTATGCTTGGTGGCAGTCTTGATGCCATGCAAGCTCTGACTGCTGCCATTGTAGCTGGGTCAACCACCGTCGACCAGGGCTTTCACGGTGTCGGTTGTCGCAGCAGGCCAGCAATCGTGCTCCAACAGATTGCTAGGGATGCTGAGGCGCTGCCCCAGGGAGTAGCAGTGGGTCAGTGCAGCAGGAACCTGCTGTCCTCTCTCAGGATGACAGCATTCCTGCTCCCACCGCTGGCACTCCACCATTGCCCTTGTTGCTGCCCATCATCCAGTCAGCCCAGACTGCTGCCAGCCATGCTGAGGTGGTGCAGTCTACAACCGGGCCTTCCAGGTCCAGAGCTGGTCGAGGGCGTCCTGCAAGGCCATCTGAAGTCCCACATGGACACTGTAAGATTTGCAAAATTTCTGCATTTCCCCGAAGGCTGTTATTAATAAACGGGACCCTGTGTGGACATTTTAAATCAAAAAGGGTACCCAAGATGGTGTCCGTGCCTCGTGGCAGAAAGCCTGTAGGATTTTAAAATGGACTCTGCAATGCAGACAGCTTGTGGAGAAATCGAAACCAAAGCTGCAGTTTTCTGTGAAGAGAGACTTTGTATTTTGAAACCAGACAGGACTCTGAATTATGCATTAGACCGAATTGGAGACAAATCTAAATTCAGCTTAGGCCTATATTTAAGGCCATCAAACAGTCTACATGTATTATCGAAGCTGGACAGGCCCATCAAGGAACTTTCATGACAATGTAAGTCAATTATTGGGCCGGTAGATGCGATTACTGGCCATCTAAAAACAGTTAGTATGGATTGCTACCATTATTTAAACTAGTCCGCCAAAATTAAGACAAAGAACTAACCTGATTTGGCGCGCAGATAAGGGTTTTCGATGAAGGTATAATTGAAGGCCCCCGGGTAGCAATAGAGGGTCGTTGGTGGGAGTTCGTTGGTTGGTTGGTGTGCTGGTGCTGCTGCTCTTCAGCCCCTCGCCCTCGTGGCTGCCGCTCTTTCCCCATCCGGCGCTTACCCCTGGCCTTTGCCCGTGCCTTTTCCCACTCCATCTGGAATCGCCCCGGCACCGGGTCGGGCGGACACGGACAGGTCAGGCCAGGTGAGGCGGGACGCGACGAGGGGAGGAGGGAAGACCACCGGACGGAAGGCCACCTGAGGAAGACCGGCTGAAGAAGACCAACTGAGGAGACAAACTGAGGGGAGGCTTCGAATTAGCGGGCGTTCAGCCTCGGCCGACCTTCAAATATCTGCACACCAACTCAAACTGGTGGCTCGCGATGAAGAATCATCCCTGCAAGGTAAAGTACCCAAACAGAGACTTTAACTTTGGGGTACTCAAACCTGGACAACGCCCTTGCAGCACCCGGAGACCACGTGATGATGGCAGGCTCCAGAGAGCACCAAGAGCGAACCCCGAACCCCACTGCTGTTTTGAGTATAACAAACCTTTTGATTGGTGAGCATGAAGTTCTGACCCCTCAAAGCTTAATCTAGTTAGGTATAGGGGGTGGGATAAGGATAAGGGGATTGTTAAGATAATTGTTTTCCCTCGATGTGCCGTGTGTTCCCCATTCCCTGTATAAGTATAGTTATTATTCTTTTGTATTTTTTGCCTGTAGAAGTGTACACTAGTAATTTTTCCATAAGATTGTATCAAGTTTTTCCTCTTCAATAAAATCTTGATTTTTGTTTACATCCAACCACCTGTCTACTCGAGTCTTCCCTGTACCGTCGTCTTGTACCTAAGTCTGGTGTCTAGAACCCAGGGGTGTGGGAGCGATTCGAACCACCCACAAAACAGTCAGGGGCATAACTGACTGGGCGTTCACACCAAACACCACCACACGCCACCCCCTACAGCACTCAGCAGCCTTCCACCAGCCCTGCTGCAGCCACTGGGCCAACACTTCGTAGGAGCACTAGAGCAGGCAAAGGCACAGTAATGAGAGGCACTAAGGGATTGCACAAGGGTGAATAGTTAATATTGTTGTTGTAAATATGTGTTAACTGATTATTGATAAATTTATTAATTCAGTTTGGATTATTTTGTGGTGTGGCTCATTTAAACTTTGCTCTGTGAAATGGCCTGCGACAGGGATGGAATGATGGGGATGTGGTAAGCAACGGGGATCTGGGGTTTAATTTATTGGAACCGCAGTCTGATGAGGTGGTTACGGACCGCCCTTCTGGAAGGCCGATTGAGTGGCTGCCACCTCCCTCGCTCCTGTTCCTGTTCCTCCTCCTCCTCATCTTCACCTTCCTCATCCTCCTCCACTGCCTCTTCCTCCTCCTGAGGTGTTCCCACAATCCCTGGTGGCAAGGACTGCGCCCTCATGATGGCCAAATTGTGGAGCATGCAGCAGACCACGACAAAATGGGGCACCCGCTCAGCCGAGTACTGGAAGGCTCCTCCCGAGCAATCAAGGCAGCGGAACCGTTGCTTGAGTACCCCAATGGTCTGCTTGATGTTCCTGATGGCGGCATGGCTCTCATTATATGAGTGCTGGGCAGGAGTATTGGGGTTGCGGAGGGGAGTCATGAGCCAGGTGGAGAGTGGATAGCCCTTGCCTCCGACCAGCTAGCCGCGAGCTTGATGTGGTGGCTGGAAGAGTGTTGGCACAGCGGTCTGGGACAGGATGAAGGCATCATGGCTGTTGCCAGGATAGCGGGCATTCACCTTGAGAATTTGCTGTCTATGGTCGCACACCAACTGCACATTAAGTGAGTGGTAGCCTTTGCGGTTACAGAAGACGTCAGGATTGTTATGCGGTACCCGCAAAGCCACGTGGGTGCAGTCAATGGCGCCCTGCACCATGGGGAATCCCGCTGACCTGACAAAGCCACATGCATGTTCGTCTTATTTCTCTCTGGTGATGGGGAAGGAAATGTTGGGAACGGTAGCGTAGTGGTAATGTCACTGGGCTAACTATCCTAGAGGCCTGAACTAATGATCCAGAGGCGTGAATTCAAGTCCCAACACAGCAACAAGGGCATTTAAATTCAGTTAAATTAAATAAATCTGGAATAAAAAGCTAGTATCAGTATTGGTACCCAAGAAACTATTGGATTGTCGTAAAAATCCATCTGGTTCACTATTGTCCTTTAGGGAAGGAAATCTACCATCCTTACCTTGTCTGGCCTATATGTGACTCCAGACCCACAGCAATGTGGTTGATTCTTAACTGCCCTCTGAAATGGCATAGCAAGCCACTGAGTTGTAACAAACTGCTATGAAACACAATAATAAGAATGAAACTGAACAGACCACCTGGCCTCGACCTCGGCAGTGGCTACAGACATGGCAATGGCACACCCAGCCCAGTCGACCCAGCAAAGTCCTCCTCACCAACATCTGGGGATATGTATCAAAATTGGGAGGGCTGTCCCACAGACTAGTCAATCAACAGCCCAACATAGTCATACTCACAGAATCATACCTTTCAGCCAAAGTCCCAAACTCCTCCATCACCATCCCTGGGTATGTCCTGTCCCACCGGCAGGACAGACCCAGCAGGGGTGGCGGCACAGTGGTATACAGTCGGGAAGGAGTGGCCCTGGAAGTTCTCAACATTGACTCTGGACCCCATGAAGTCTCATGGCTTCAGGTCAAGCATGGGCGAGGAAACCTCCTGCTGATTATCACTTACCGCCCTCCCTAAGCTTATGAATCATTACTCCTCCATGTTGAACACCACTTGGAAGAAGCACTGGGAGTAGCAAGGGCACAAAATGTACTCTGGGTGGGGGACTTCAATGTCCATCACCAAGTGTGGCTTAGTAGCACCACCTCTGACTGAGCTGGCCGAGTCCTGAAGGACATAACTGCCTGTAATGTATATACCTTTATTAAGGGGGGAACTATCTTTTACAGCTCATGTACACTGCAGTACCGGCAGTGACCACACCTGTATATAGCACTGAGTAGTAATCTGTACAGATCAGTTCTAGTGTGAGCCACGTTGAGTAAACACCTGTTGTACCGTTCTCCTACAGTCTGTTTCTTATTATACACAGACACAACATTGGCGACAAGGCAAGTTCGAACCTACCTGCAACTCTGCATCACCTCCCGGGGATTCGTTCCTGGAGATCAGTGGATTGGAGGTCAAGGCCAGAGACTCGGGCGTCGACCACGGGCAACCGCCCAGTCATCCAGCAGAGACTCGAGAATTGTGGGGGAGGCTGTCGAGAACCAGGCTTGGCTTTCCAGCCAAGGTGGTCCAGCGAAACGGGCTGGCAACAGGTAGTGCGCAGACCCTTCCCGGACAGCGGCGGTCTAGAGCCCGACCGAGCGGCACAGCAAAGGGCCAAGCAGCATCGATGGGGGAGAGGGAGAGAGAGGGCAGAGCGCACAGGGCGCAGCCGGTGTTCAGGGACCGAGCAGCATCGAACAGAGGGAGAGAGAGACGTGCAGAAACCCGCGAGGCGCCACCATTGCCACGAGGACCGCCGAGAGCGGCGTTGGCAGCAGCGCAGGAGAAGCGCGCAAAACCTACAGGGCGCCGCCATTGCCACGAGAACCGCCGGGAGCGGCGTTGGCAGCAGCGGGGGAGGAAGGAAAGCGCGGGAGACGCCATTTTAAGCCATTGGGAGATGCCATTTTAAACCACACCCAAAATGCCGAAGAGTGGCAGTATCACCGCGTTTGACAATGAAGTCGAAGATTGGACTACATATGTCGAACGAATAGAGGTATACTGCTAGGCAAATGAGGTGTCAGATGACAAGAAAGCATCGGTATTGTTAAATTTAATGGGTGCAAAGACGTATGGTTTATTACGAAATCTAGTAACCTCAACGAAGCCAATGGAAAAGAGTTTTGAAGACATAGTAACGATACTACAGGAACATTTAAACCCCACATCGCTGCTGATAGCAGGAAGATTCAAGTTTCACAAACGGAACCAGCATAAGGATGAAAGCAATGCTGATTATTTAACATAACTGCGCAAATTATCGAAACACTGCCAGTTTGGAGCGGGACTGGCAGATACCTTAAGGGACAAGTTTGTGTGTGGGCTTCAAAGTGAAGGAACCCAGAAACGGCTTTTATCTGAAAAGGACCTTACGCTGGAAAAGGCTTTCAGCATTGCGGTATCATATGAAGCAGCAGCACGGGGCGCTGCAGAGATACAACAGAGACCGCAAGAATATAGCACAAACGAAATGTCATACAGAACAGAGAAGTGCTATCGCTGCGGCAGAACAACACATGACCAGAATGATTGCTGGTTCAAAGGCAAAGTGTGCAGACAGTGTGGAAAAGTAGGACACATAGCACAAGTCTGCAGGTTGGGAAAGAAAACCAGCAATACGAAACCTACCAAAGAAAAGTACAAGAAGGTACATAAGATGACGGAGAATAGTTCAGACGAACAAAAGAGTGATAACGACTCCGAAAGCAGGGAATTGAGTTGTCTGAAACTGCATAATGTGATCACAACGGAGGATCACCGAACCATTTGGGTCACTCTCAAGATAGCAGGAGTCCAGGTAAAGATGGAATTGGACACAGGATCAGCCCTAACAGTCATAAACCGACGGGACTACGAGCGGCTATTCTCACACATACCCTTGAGAGACACAAAAATTATTTTGAAGACGTACACGGGGCAAAAAGTCTACCCCAAAGGAAAAATAAGGGTAACTGTTATATATGTAACGGTAAGGAAACACCAAAACTAGACCTGTATGTATTGCAAGATGGAGGACCACCATTACTGGGACGTGAATGGATCCGGAAAATACAACTGGATTGGCATTCCATACAGGCACTGACTGTGGCTGACAAAAAAGATGACGACGTCACACCTGGGTGACTGTCAAAGATCCTAACTGACGCGAAAGATGTTTTCCAGCAACGACTCAGAACACTAAAAGGCATGACAGCGACGATTAAAATTGAAGAAAACGCAAGCCCAAAATTTTTTAAGGCCAGACCTTATGCGATCCGCCCAGCCGTCGAAGCAAAGCTGGAGAGTCTGGAACGTTCAGGTGTACTGTCTAAGGTAGACTGGAGCGGGTGGGCTACACCCATCGTCCCTGTGATGAAAAAGTCATTGAGAAGCACACCTGGGGAACCAAGGAAGGTTCGCATCTGTGGGGACTTCAAGGTAACAGTGAACCCAGTCCTTCACACCGTACAATATCCACTTCCGCGGATTGAAGATATTTTCGCCTCGCTATCTGGAGCGAAACACTTCACTAAGATTGATCTGGCCCAGGCGTATCTGCAAATGGAGGTAGAAGAAGCATCAAAAAAATATCTCACAATCAACACCCATAAAGGTCTCTAACAATACAACCGGTTGGCATTCGGGGTAGCATCAGCTCCGGCAATTTGGCAGAGGGCAATGGAACAAGTCCTGCAAGGGATCCCAGGGACCCAGTGTTATTTGGACTACATCCTGGTCACGGGCGAAAATGACAGTGATCACCTTGCCAACCTGGAGCAGGTGCTCACTAGATTGCAGGAATATGGGCTCCGAGCTAACCACCCCAAATGCGAGTTTTTTAGAAAACAGATCTCGTATTTGTGGCCACGTTATCGATAAAGAGGGGTTACATAAGTCCCCAGAGAAGATTGAGGCAGTAGTCAAGGCTCTAGCACCGGAAAATGTGTCACAACTGAGGTCGTTCCTCGGGCTGGTAAACTACAACCATAAGTTCTTGCCAAATTTGTCTACAATACTACACCCACTGAACACCCTACTGCAAACTGGGGTGCCATGGAAATGGAGTGACGAATGTAGACGAGCTTTCCAGAAGAGCAAAACACTAATCACATCGAAAGAGGTATTGGCCCATTACAACCCGGCATTACCAATTCGGTTGGCATGTGATGCGTCACCCTACGGCATTGGAGCGGTGCTGTCGCACAAATTCTCGGACGGCTCAGAGAGGCCAATAGCCTTTGCGTCACGATCACTAACCTCAGCCGAGCGTAACTATGCCCAGATTGACAGGGAGGCCCTCAGCCTAGTGTGGGGAGTGAAAAAGTTCAATCACCATCTGCACGGGCAGAAATTCACCTTGCTGACTGATCACCAGCCTCTTGACTCCATTTTTAATCCGAAGAAGGGCATTCCGGTGATGACTGTGCAACGACTACAAAGATGGTCACTTTTTCTAGGGGCGCACCACTATGAAATTGAATATAAGGGCACGAAACAGCATGGAAATGCTGATGGGCTATCACGCCTGCCACTGCCTACTGCAGAGGAAGCACCAGCAGTGGATCCTGTCGAAATATTCCATTCGACTATAGTTGAATACCTACCGGTAACTAACGCTTGTATCGAAAAGGATACCCGAAATGACCCGACACTGTCTTGGGTATATGATTTGACGGTGAAGGGATGGCCAGCACATGGCGACTCACTGTTGCCAGCATTCTCGGCAAGGAGAGAACAGCTGTCAGTGTGCCGGGGGACCTTGATGTGTGGATCCCGAGTGGTAATTCCACCCAAGTTAAGGGAGAGAGTGCTCAATGAGCATCATGAGGGTCATCTGGGAGGGGTAAAAATGAAAAGCCTAGCCAGGGCTTATGTGTGGTGGCCGGGAATCGATAAACAAATCGAGGACCTGACCAAGAGTTGCTCAGGATGCCAGAAAGTCCAAAATGCACCACCACAGGCCCCTCTACGCCCATGGGAGTGGCCCTCATCTCCATGGCAACGGGTGCATATTGATTTTGCTGGTCCATTCATGGACTCAATGTTTTTAATAGCCGTGGATGCGCACTCAAAATGGCCTGAGGTCATCAAAATGTCCTCCACCACCACGGAGAAAACTATTGCAGTCCTACGGATCATTTTTGCCAGGAATGGCTTGCCAGAACAGATTTGCTCTGACAACGGACCACAGTTTGTGTCCGAAGAGTTCCGGAGGTTCTTGGAAAAGAATGGGGTAAGGCATTACACATCCGCCCCATATCATCCAGCCACAAATGGATTGGCTGAGAGGTTCGTACAAACCTTTAAGAAGGCAATAAAGGCTATGTACAATGACAACATTCCGCTGCAGCACAAGGTGGACAACTTCTTGTTCGCCTACCGGAATGCGACACATGCAGTCACCAACCAGGCCCCAGCCATGATGTTCTTTAACCAAAGGTTAAGATCTCACCTGGATTTGCTCAGACCAAACGTACGAAGAGATGTTGAGAGTAAGCAATTCCAGCACATCCATGAGAAGCCAACAAGGAGCTTCAATGTAGGGCAACCAGTCTTGGCCCACGACTACCGAACAGAAAAATGGCAGCCAGGAACGATATGCACACGGCAGGGCCCACTAATGTACACAGTGGACATTGGGGAGAGCATCGTAAGATGCCATGCTGACCAGATCCTAGAGTCACAGGAACAAGTCAACCCCATGCCTCGCCCATACGTACCTGGTGATGAACCCGACGTACAGGTTGCATCTACCCCAGAAACAGTAGCATCGGAAGCTGATGAACCAACCGACGACAGGGGGCCAGAATCACCTCCGCACCAAGAGCAAGACACTCGGGAAAGGCGCTATCCAGAAAGGATCAGGAAGCCTCCCCAAAGACTGAATATATAAATAGACTATTTTCAGCTAATGTTGCATGTTAAAAGTGTTAATTGTAATTAGTTTGATATTTAATTGTTAAATGAGTGTTATGGTACTATTAATCTAATAGGGGAGGAATTGTAATGTATATACCTTTAAGGGGGGAACTATCTTTTACAGCTCATGTATACTGCAGTACCGGCAGTGACCACACCTGTATATAGCACTGAGTAGTAATCTGTACAGATCAGTTCTAGTGTGAGCCACGTTGAGTAAACACCTGTTGTACCGTTCTCCTGCAGTCTGTGTCTTATTATACACAGACACAACACTGCCAGTCTGGGCCTGTGACAGGTGGTAAGAGAACCAACACGAGGGAAAAACCGACTTGACCTCGTCCTTACCAATCTACCTGTCGCAGATGCATCTGTCCATGACAGTATTGGTAGCAGTGACCACCGTACAATCATTGTGGTGATGAAGTCCAGTCTTCACACAGAGGACACCCTCCATTGTGTTGTGTGGCACTACCACCATGCTAAAGGGGATAGATTCAGAACAGACCTAGCAGCTCAAAACTGGGCATCCATGAGACGCTGTGGGTCATCAGCAGCAGCAGAATTGCATTCCACCACAATCTGTAACCTCATGGCCCGGCATATCCCTCACTCTACCATTCTCTCTTAGGCAGTTCCTCGGAACTGAGGATGAGTTGCTTCCACACTAAAAATGAGTCCTCAGGTGACTGATGAGTCCAATGCGGGACCTACATTCTCTGTCACAGGTGGGGCAGACGTTGGTTGAAGGGGCGGGTGGGTGGGGGGCTTGCGTTGATGTGCGCTGTTTGCGCTTGGCTTCCACTTGCTCCCGGCGAAGAGACTCGAGCTGTTCGGCACCTTCCCGGATGCTTGTCCTCCACTTTGTGCGGTCTTGGACTAGGGATTCCCAGTTGTCGGTGGGGATGTTGCACTTTTTCAAGGAGGTTTTCAGGGTGTCCTTGAAGCATTTCCCCTGCCCACCTGGGGCTCTCTTGCCGTGTTGGAGCTACGAGTAGAGCGCTTCTTTTGGGAGTCTCGGATCGGGCATGCGGACGATGGGCCCATCCATCGGAGCAGATCGAGCGTGGTCAAAGCTTCGATGCTGAGGATGTTGGCCTGAGCGAGAACACTGATGTTGGTGCGCCTATCCTGCCAATGGATTTGCAGGGTCTTGCGAACCATCAAGCCAGGGGACCAACCCTGGTTTAATAAGGAGTGTAGAAGAGCATGCCAGGAGCAGCACCAGGCTTACCTAAAGATGAGATGCCAACCTAGGGAAGCTACACACACAGGACTACATGCATACTAAAAAGCAGAAGCAGCATGCTATAAACAGGGCTAAGCGATCCCACAATCAACAGATCAGATCAAAGCTCTGCAGTTCTGCCACATCCAGTCGTGAATGGTGGTGGACCATTAAATAACTAACGGGAGGAGAAGGCTCCATGAATATCCCCATCCTCAATGATGGTGGAACCCAGCACGTAAGTGCAAATGACAAGGCTGAAGCGCTTGCAACCATCTTCAGCCAGAAGTGCCGAGTGGATGATCCATATCGGCCTACATTTGAGGTCTCCACCATCACAGAAGCCAGTTTTCAGCCAATTCGATTAATTCCATGTGAAGTCAAGAAATGGCTCAGCGCATTGGATACAGCAAAGTCGATGGGCCCCGACAACATCCTGGCTATCGCACTGAAGACTTTTGCTCCAGAACTAGCCGCGTCTCTAGTCAAGCTGTTCCAGTACAGCTACAACACTGGCAAGGGCCTGATAATCTACATCCTAGCGTACATAAGGACGTGGCCCTAGAAACAGTAGATGCATTGCTGGTCATCTTCCAAAATTCTATAGACTCTGGAACAGTTCCCATGGATTGGAGGGTAGCTACTGTTACCCCACTATTCAAAAAAGGTGTTAGAGAGATAACGGGGAATTTTCGACCGGTAAGCCTGACATTGGTAGTGGGGAAAATGCTAGAGTCCATTATAAAAGATGTAATAGCAGAGCTCTTGGAAAACAGTGACAGGATCGGACAAAGTCAACATGGATTTACAAAAGGTAAATTGTGCTTGATTAATCTGCTGGAATTTTCTGAGGATGTAACTGGTAGAATAGATAAGGGAGAACCAGTGGATGTGGTGTATTTGGACTTTCAGAAGGCTTTCGATAAGGTCCCGCATAAGAGATTAGCGTGTAAAGTTAAGGCACGTAGGACTGGGGGCAAGGTATTGACTTGGATAGAGAACTGGTTGGCAGACAGGAAGCAAAGAGTTGGAATAAACGGGTCTTTTTCCGAGTGGCGGGCAGTGACTAATGGGGTACCGCAGGGATCGGTCATAGGACCCCAGCTATTCACAATATATATTAATGATCTAGACGAGGGAACTAGATGTAATATCTCCAAGTTTGCAGATGACACAAAGCTGGGTGGGCGTGTGTGCTGTGAGGAGGATCCCGAGACACTCCAGTATGATTTGGACAGGTTGGGTGATGGGGCAGATACATGGCAGATGCAGTATAATGTGGATAAATGCGAGGTTATCCACTTTGGTGGCAAAAACAGGAAGGCAGATTATTATCTGAATGGCAATAGATTGGGAAAAGGGGAAATGCAACAAAACCTGGGTGTCCTTGCGCACCAGTCGCTTAAGGTAAGCATGCAGGTGCAGCAGGCGGTTAGGAAGGCAAATGGTATGTTGACCTTCGTAGCGAGAGGGATCAAGAACAGGAACAAGGATGTCTTGCTGCAGTTGTGCAGGGCCTTGGTGAGACCACACCTTGAGTATTGTGTGCAGTTTTGGTCGCCATATCTGAGGAAGGATGTTCTTGCCATGGAGGGAGTACAGCGAAGATTCACCAGACTTTTACCTGGGGTGGCAGGAATGACGTATGAGGAGAGATTGGGTCGATTGGGCTTATACTCGCTGGAGTTTAGAAGAGTGAGAGGGGATCTCATTGAAACTTATAAAATTCTAACAGGACTAGACAGACTAGATGCAGGAAGGATGTTCCCGATGGCAGGGGAGTCCAGAACCAGGGTCACAGTCTAAGGATAACGGGTATGCCATTTAGGACAGAGATGAGGAGGAATTCCTTCACCCAGAGAGTGGTGAACCTGTGGAATTCTCTACCACAGAAGGCACTTGAGGCCAATTCATTAAATATATTCAAGAAGGAGTTAGGTATATTTCTTAAGGCTAAAGGGATCAACGGATATGGGGAGAAGGCAGGGACAGAGTACTGAGTTAGGATGGTCAGCCATGATCTCATTGAATGGCGGAGCAGGCTCGAGGGGCCGAATGGCCTACTCCTGCTCCTATTTTCTATGTTTTTATGTTTCTATCTATCCGACAATGTGGAAAACTGCCCAGGTATGTCCTGTCCAGTGTAAGATTCGCAAAGTTTCTACATTTCCCCAAAGGTTATTATTAATAAAAGGGACCCTGCGTGGACATTTTAAAAACAAGGGTTCCCAAGATGGCGTCCACGCCTCATGGCCGAAAGCCTGTAAGGTTTTTAAGCTTGGACTCTGTGACACAAGCAGCTTTTGGGGAAATCGAAACCAAAGCTGCAGTTTCTGTGAAAAAGTACATTGTATTTGAAAAGCAGACAGCAAACATTGAATATGCATTAAGCCAGATCATGGACAGATCAGAACTAGTTAGGCCCATTCTTGAGGCCATCAAGTTTTCCGTATAAATAATCAGAAACAGCTTAAGGAAGCCATCGAGGCCGGTCAGGCCGATTTAAGATGTATTAATAACAAAACAATTCGATAATCAGGCCAGTAGATGTGATTACCGGCCATCTAAAAACAGTTAGTTTAGATTGCTACCATTATTTTAAATAGCCCGCCAAGATTAGAACAAAGAACTAACCTGATTTGGCGCACAGATAAGGGTTATCATGAGGAGTATAACTGAAGGCCCCGGGTAGCAATCGCTCTCTCTTGCTCTTGCCCTTGACCCTGCTCTCTGCTCTCGTGGCTCCGGCCTCTTGGGCTGCCGCTCGGACTCATGCCCTGGCCTCGTGGCGGGTTCTCTCCTCGGAGCAGATTTTCCGTAACCAAGGACAGCACATCAACAGCAGGGGAGGGGAACGAGACCCGAGTCCATAGTCATCCAGGACACCCAGGCCGCAAAAAGGGGGCAAGACGAAATTGAGCAGGTAGCCCAGGACTTGTATAGTAATCCGGCAAGACGAGACGAATGGAGATGAAGAAGACGATAATAACTCGATAAGGGCAGAGCAGGACAGCGAAAAACGTATTGATAAGTAAACCAAGTGCCTAGTTATAAGCTGGCACTTGGGAAGACAAGTATCTTGTTGAAAACTGCGATAACGCAGGTGTCTACACCACAGCGAATATACTGGCGTTTGATGCCTGGGTAGAGAAATCTAAATGATAAAGACTGTTAACTGCCCGATAAACATAACGTTACTGCCGACGACCGCCCGAGGGAGAAGAAGAGGAGAACCCATCGAGACGAGACGACGACGATAGCGGAGGAGAAGAAGGTGTGTCGCAGCAGCAGCTCCAGCACCGCGCCCCTGAAGACCACGTGGCGACGGGGCACCTAAGAGGACAGAGAACCAATCCTCAAAACCGGCATTTCGTTAACAGTTGGCTTTGCTTTGGATTGGTGAGCATGAATCCTGGCCTCTCATAGCTTAATCTAGTTAGGTATAAGGGGTGGGATAAGGATAAGGGGATTGTTAAGATAGTTGTTTTCCCTCGATGTGCTGTGTGTTCCCCATTCCCTGTATAAGTATATAGTTATTTTGTATTTGCCTGTAATTTTATACTAGTGACTTTTCATAAGATTGTGTTCATTTCTTTTTCAATAAAATCTTGGTTTTGCTTACATCCAAACCACCTGTCTACTCGATTCTTTTCTGTATCGCCGCCTGTACCTAAGTCCGGTGTCTAGAACCCAGGGGCATGGGAGCGATTCGATCCGATCACAAACAGTTCGAGGCATAACTGATTGGGCGCACATGCCACACCCGCCACCCCCTACACCACAAAAAGCAGGGCAAATCCAACCCTGCCAAGTATCGCGCCATCAGTCTAATCTTAATCATCAGCAAAGTGATGGAAGATGTCATCGACAGTGCTAACAAGCGGCACTTATTCACCAATAACCTGCTCACTAATGCCCAGTTTGGGTTCTGCCAAGACCACTCAACTCCTGACCTCATTACAGCCTTCGTCCAAACATGGACAAAGGAGCTGAATTCCAGAGACGAGGTGAGAGTGACTGCCCTTGACATCAAGGCAGCATTTGCCAGAGTGTGGCATCAAGGAGCCCGAGTAAAACTAAATCAATGGGAATCGGGGGGGGGAGGGCGAAACGCTCCACTGGCTGGATGCATACCTAGCAGAAAGGAAGATGGTTGTGGTGGTTGAAAGTCAATCATCACAGCCCCAGGACATCGCTGCAGGAGTTCCTCAGGGCAGTGTTCTAGGTCCAACCATCTTCAGCTGCTTCATCAATGACCTTCCCTCCAACATAAGGTCAGAAATGGGGATGTTCGCTGATGACTGCAGAGTGTTCAGTGCCATTCACAACTCCTCAGATAATGAAGCAGTCTGTGCCCGCATGCAACAAGACCTGGACGACGTTTAGGCTTGGGTTGATAAGTGGCAGGTAACATTTGCGCCACAGAAGTGCCAGGCAATGACTATCTCCAACAAGCAAGAGTCTAACCACCTCCCCTTGACATTCAACAGCATTACCATCGCCAACTCCCCCACCATCAACATCCTGGTGGTCATCATTGACCAGAAACTTAACTGGACTAGCCTCATAAACACTGTGGCAACAAGAGCAGGTCAGAGGCTGGGTATTCTGTGGCGAGTGTCTCACCTCCTGACTCCACAAAGACTTTCCACCATCTACAAGGCACAAGTAAGGAGTGTGATGGAATACTCTCCACTTGCTTGGATGAGTGCAGCTTCAACAACACTCAAGAAGCTCGACACCATCCAGGACAAAGCAGCCCGCTTGCCCAGTACCCAATCGACCACCTTAAACATTCACTTCTGTAGGATTCGCAAAATTGCACTTTATATTATAAAGGGTCGAATGGCAGAAGAGGCCATGATTTTAAAGACAGTTTTAAAAAGAAGCCCAGAAAAAGGGGCATTCAAAATGGCCACCAGACCCCGTGATCAGCTTATTGGGACACTTTAAAATGGTTCCTGCAAATCCTCAGACAGCTTTGTGGATTCAGCCTAAAGTAAGTTCTGGAAGCCGTTTCTGAGAGAACGAAACCAGACACCCACATATACATATAGATTGGATATAGATCCAGTCGAGATCGGCCTGTAGATAAAGGCCATCTAAATGTTGACCCAGACAAAAGGGAACAGTTTCATATTCATGAGAAGAGCATCAAGGACCCGTTAAGGACACCACCAGGACATTAAATACAATGAAGGTCATTCCAGACCAGAGATGGGCCGTTACCGGCCATCCAAGAACAGTTTGAAATATAACAACTACCCCGTTGCGCAACAAGCCCGCCAAAAGTTAAACAAAGACTAACCTGATTTGGCGCGAGATAAGAGCTTCTGGAAAAGAAGTATAATTGTGAGAACACACGGGTAAGGGTTACGGTGAGACAGACATCGCTCGTCAGCTTGCCGGCTTGCAGGCCTGCCCAGCTTTTGAGCTGGGTGAAGAGGAGTCGCTTCGGGAGAAGATCAGTGGGACTCCTCTCCATCGACGGAGAGGAAGGAGAAGAAGACCAAACCGCCATCAAGAAGACCGCTCGAGCCGACGTCCCGCCCCGGGGTCAAACATCGGGAGATCATCGACCAACCCCGGGCCGTTGACGAAAACGAGAGGCCCTCTCCCGGCTCGGGAGAAGAGATAAAATAAAACTGAACAAACGATGGGGGCCAGCCAAAGGCTCCTCTGACCGGGGTCGAGCCGACGGTCCCCGACCCTGCCGACATCCAGGCCAGCCGGTGTCCAGCCGCCCCCGACGCACACCTCAGGAGAGAGGTGAGGCGCAGCTCGCTGAGGCGCCACGATCCACGTGGAGACGGGACGCCTGAAAGGACAAAATGCAGACTGGTTCAAAACCTTGCACTTCCTAGTTGGATTGGTGAGCATGTTTCTGGCCCTCCATAATCAGATCTAGATAGGTTTAAGGGGGTGGATATTTAAGGGTATAATTAACATGAGTTGTTGTCCCTCGATGTTCCGTGTGTTTCCCTATTTCATGATGATTTTTGTAGAGTATAATATGCCTGTATTTGCCTTAGTTAGTATTGTGTCATTATGATTTGTTTGTGTTTTTCCCTCCCATATACTCTCTTATTTGCTTGCATTTGATTTGTGTTTACCATTTGCAATAAAATTTCATTCCGTTTCATCAAACTTGGTCAATAAGAGTTTTCTCTACATTGTAGTTCCTGCCCCAAAGTCCAGAGTACAGAATCTAAGGGGCGAGTGGGTCGAACCACTCAAGGTTTTACTGTGCAAAAGAGGGAGGCCTCTAGAGAGAGAAACCTCTGCGATCTAAAACCCCTTACAGAAAATGGTGACCGCGGCAGGACTCTGGCAGCAGGATTGCAATGTAATAGATCCAAGTTGAATGGTCGAAATGCAATCGATGAGAGGATAGCAGATTATGTCTTTGGCAAGGTAAATTTCACTAAGCAGTGGATTTCCGATCTCTTACTGGATGGGCGTCCGGTGGACGCAGCCATCAGGTGGACAGAGAGCAAAGAGCATAAGAAGTCAGTGGAGAAGGCAGTGTGGCTGATGTGTTACAAGAAGCAGGACCAGATCTTGGACGGGTCGTTGCAGCACAGGCAGCCAGGATCACAACCCAGGCAGTAGAGATAGAGGAAAAGGCCATGGGTGGGGAAAAACTCATCACAGCGCTTCAAGCGCTGAATCAGGAATGCCAAGTGGTAGCTAGTCAACATCAGGCTAGGATAGAGTACCTGGAGTGCCAGGTTACTGAGGCAAAGATCAATGAAACGAGGATACGGGAGAAAAACGCCCGCCTCGCACAACAGCTAAGAGCGCAGGAGGAGAGAGTAGTGGAGGTTAAGGCAGCTTACAAGCTAGCCCTCGAGCACGGGTTCGAGAGCACAGACCACGGCCCCTGCCAAAAGACCATAGAGGACCTAAGAACGGCCCTGGTTAAGGCAAAAGGCATGGTGTGTCTCGTCAGCCCGAAAGCCAGTCACATGGACTTTTTAAAGGAATTGAAACAACCGATTCCAGCTGAAGTAGTTGTGGTACCAGCCACCGAGCCCTCAGCACCGCCGAGCTATAGTGAGACTTTGCCAGAAAAACAGGGGTGATAAAAGAGGAGGTAGCCGAGGTTCAATGGGAGGAAGAACAGCCACTGGTGGCGAAGCTGGGACCGGCACCAATGTGTCCCGCTCGGCACCAGAGGTTCGGTCCCAACGCCGCAAATGGCGATGTCGGACCCCACCAGAACCAACTCGTGGTGCCATACGCTGCTCCGCAATTAAGGTCCATGGTGAGCCACCTCGCACGACTCACAGTAAAGGGAGCTCCCTCGATTCATTTCAGGGAGGTAGAGGAAACAGCAGCCATTAATGACTGTGAGGAACAGGAACAGGTGAAACTGTTGCTTTTCTCCCTGGATTGCACAATCCTTCAGTGCCTCTCAGATGAGAGTAAGAGGGGACGGAAATGGTATACGGATCTCAGGGAGGAAGTTTTAAAAGTAATGGGAGTGGACGACGGTAGTCCGTTCGACCGTGTTGAAGGGACCGTGCAACTATCTGGAGAACACTCACGGGTTTTCGCAGAAAGGCTGTGGCCTGTGTATCGACGCAGCTATCCGGGCATGCCTGAACGGATTGCAATGAACGACGAACAGTGGGTTCATTGGCTCCGTTGCTTGGTTACCAACAGCTTGCCGCAGATACGGGCACTAGCCAGATCTTGGTTTGATCCCCACGGTCCCGGTGTCACGGAGGAGATGGTGCTCCGCCAGCTCAACGTTGCGTATAAGAATTGTAGCGGTCAGGAAACACCTCTCCAGAAGGGAAAGGTGCATGAGGCAAAACCCGCAACCCCAAGCAAGAAAGAGTGGCATCAGGAGGGGAATCGCCCTGCCCAAGCCAAGCTCAATTGCTACGGGTGTGGGAAGGATGGACATTGGCGCAAGGACTGTAGAAATCCGTGGAAGGACAATAAGGGAAAATTTCCCGCAGCCCAAGCCCAAGCCCAGACCGCCGCCCCAGCACCAGCCCAAGCCCAAGCCCAGACCGCCGCCCCAGCACCAGCCCAAACCCAAGCCGTAGCTCCTGCCCCAGCACAAGGAGCTGGTGCAGTTATGGATCCCGCTGCGATTGAATCAATCATAGAGACAATGCGGCCTCTGATGATTTCGCAGGGGAAGATAGCCGTCACCTGTGGTCTTGTCGCTCCTGAAACCCCGACCGCTGTGCCCACATGACTAGAGCCGGCGCAGCCCGTTTACTTGTGTGCGCTGCGATATGATGTATGGAGACGGCCCCTCGTGGAGATGGAAGTGGAGGAGGTGAAAGGGGCCTATTTGCTGGATACGGGGGCATCGTGCACCGTGATCCACGCAGATAACCCCACCGCCTCGCCTCTGTCCACCGGGGTTCCGTATATTCTGTCGGGCTTCACAGGCAAGGAACAGGCTGGTGCATTTTCCATTCACCTCTCCGTTCATTTAGGACCACTCCGCACCAAGTGGGAGTGCATACTGATGAAGTGGGAGGTGGAGAATGGGAAAGGGATCCTTGGGTCCGATTTCTTGGTAGAACACGGGATCCTCGTGGATCTAAGAAATCATTGCCTTTGGGGAGCGGGTAAGGGTAAGCCGGGCAAGGTAGTCATCATCCCAGGGAAAGGAGAAAGAGGGACCCTGTGCACCGTGAAGCCGAAAGAGGGCTACGGCCTCGAGCTCATGGTCGCAGGCATCCCACAAGATCTGCAGGCATTCGTGTCAGACCACCTGACGACGTTTGCCACTCACAAGCACAATTGCGGGAGGGTCACTGGGTTTGAGGTCAGAGTAGACGGAGACCCCATGGCCCGACCCCAGAAACAGTACAACTTCCCCCGGGAAGCGGAGCCCGACATGGAGACAGCAATATCTTCACTGGTGCAGCAGGGCGTGTTGAGACCGATAGTCACCCATGTAAACTCTCCGTTATGGCCGGTGAGGAAGCCGGACGATTCCTGGAGAGCCACGGTGGATTACAGAGCCCTCAATAGCAACACCCAGCCTGTGTGCCAACGGTAGCAGCAGTTGCCGACCTGATAGGAAGCATTCCAGCCTCCGTGACCACGTTCACGGTGCTGGATATTTCTAATGGGTTTTCGTCCATCCCTTTAAGGAGGGAGGATCAGTACAAGTTGCCTTTACGTTTAAAGGGCAACAGTGCACCTGGAACTGCTTGCCACAGGGTTTCCACAACAGCCCCAACATTTTCCATCAATGCATGGCAGGGAGTTTAAAAGAGTTCAGCCAGCCCAATCAGCTAGTGCAGTATGTGGACGACCTGCTCCTGTTCACAGATTCAGAAGAGGAGCATGGCCCACTATTGGCCGAGTTATTGGAGCTGTTAGGCAGAAAGGGTTTAAAAGTAAACCAAAAGAAGACACGGATCGGCCAGCAGGAAGTGAAATTCCTGGGTCTGACCATCCACGCCGGTGAAAGAGCCATAGATAAGGCCAGACGGGAATCGGTACAAGATCTACCGATCCCCACCACCGTAACGGGTGTGAGGTCCTTTCTGGGACTGACCGGGTACTGCAGAGACTTTATTGAGGACTATGCGGCCACAGCAGCTCCGCTGCTCCGACTCCTACACAAGGGAGTGGAGTGATCCTGGGATGAGGGTTGCCAGGCAGCATTTGAGAAACTCAAGAGCGACTTGCAGACCGCGCCAGCCCTGGGGGCCATAGATGGGGGAGAGGAGTTTTTCCTGGAGGTAGTGGCTAGCGGAGATAGCTTGAGCGCTGTACTGCTTCAAGAGTGACACGGCAAGCTGAGGCCAGTGATCTATTCCTCCAGGGTGCTCACTGATGTGGAAAGGAGTTTTTCCAATTGCGAGCGGCATCTTCTGGCCGCGCATTGGGCTGTGAGAAGGTCTCTGATCTTCACAGGCACCTCTCCCATCACTCTCCTCACCCATCACACACCCACCCGAATGCTTCTAGATGGAAAGATTAAGGATGGGACAGTAAGCAGTGCCCGCATTGCGCGCTGGACCCTCCTCCTTTCACAGATGGAGCTGAAGGTGAAGGGTCTCTGCGAGCCCAAGCTCGCGGCCAACATGGTATATCCCGGAGCAGCCCATCGGTGTTCCGTAGAAGGGGTATGGGAGGTGGACGTAGGTTTACGGGCCGGGATACATCTTACGTAGACGGTTCCAGCACGGTATCCGCTGGCGAACGACTCACAGGGTGTGGAGTTTATGACCCCGCGGCAAACATTGCCCTGACGATTAAGCTCCCCAGCACCATGAGCGCCCAGCAGGCTGAACTGTCTGTGGTAGTGTACGTCGTTACACACCCCGAGATCTTCCCCACCCACTATACGATTTGCTCGGACAGCATGTTCACATGCAACTCGTGTACCGAGTACCTAGCCATCTGCTGCCGCCGCGAATATACCTCTGCGGACAGGCGACCCTTAACCGTAAAGCCCCTGTTAGGCAAGATCTTAGCGGCGGTGGGAGAGAAAGGGGAAGTCTTTATCCACAAGGTAAAGGCCCATTCCTCCACGGAACCCCGCGGCGAGGGTAATCAGCAAGCGGATACGCTAGCCAGGGAAGGTGCCTGCACCGGCACTTTCTGGGACCCCTATGGGTCCAAACCCGTGGCAGTAATCCAAGGCAGGGATGGGACTCAGGGTACCACAGGGGTAACACTGCCCCCAGACCTCAAGACCGTCCAAACCCTAGATCCTGCCCTAAAAACAGGTCTCAAGGCCATCACTGAGGGCCAGGAAGTAGAGGGTCCATACGGTACAGCAGCCCTCTCCATCAAGGAAGGCATGCTGTTCCGAGAGGAACAGTGGGTTGTGCCGCAGCAGCACCGGAGGGAATTCCTTCAACTGGCCCACGAGGGTCCAGGAGCAGGAAATCCCGGGCCTGAGGTCACCTGGCAACGGGTGGAACAGACGGGGTGGTGGCCGGGAATTCGGGACGATGTCCGCGAGTTCTGCGCCAACTGCCTAGTGTGTGCTGCGAACAACCCAGACCCCCAGAAAAGGAAGGTGCCTATGGGGCACATCAGGAGAGTAGAGGGACCATGGCAGTCGATACAGGTCGACTACATCGGGCCCCTGCCCGCCACCCAGGGAGGCTATAAGTACTGCCTTGTCCTGGTGGATGTGTTCACCAAGTGGGTGGAAGCCTTCCCATGCCGAACAGCCACGGCACTTAGTACTGCCAGGATCTTGGTCCGGGAGGTGTTCTCGCGGTGGGGACTACCACGATTTGTGGAGTCTGACCGAGAGGCTCATTTCACTGGCCAAGTGATGCAGGACACCCTCATGCTCTTAGGCATTGAAGTGAAGTGGCACGTGGCCCACAATCCGCAGTCATCTGGGATTGTGGAACGCATGAACCGCACCTTAAAAGAAAAGTTGAGGAAGGAGACGAGGGACTCACCCCAGAAATGGGCGGAGGCCTTGCCTCTAGTCCTCATGGGGATCCAGGCTAGCCTGTCTAAAAGTACGGGGTACTCCCCGCACAAATTAATGACTGGCAGAGTCATGCGAACCCCCACCCATGTACTAGCCCCGGTGCTCACTGAGGGGCAGCTCCGAGAGGTAAATCGGGACAAGTTTGCCCGGAACCTTTTTGAGCGCCTGAAACAGATCTATGGGCAAACGGCTGGGAACATGGGAAGGCAGCATCAGGGCAACCGATTGCTGCTGGAACCCCGAAAGGCAATTGAGTGGGAAGTTGGAGATCAGGTCATGGTGAGAAACTATGCCCGAGTAGGGAGTTTAGAACCACTGTACATGGGGCCCTACAGCATTGTAGACAAGGCCAGCCCCATGGTATACGCAGGGAAGCTGCCCCGGCGCACTAAATGGTTTCACATCAATCAGTGCAAACTGTTTAAACCGGGTGCTAGAGTATCAGCAACTGAAGCCAGGTCTGAGGGTAAAGATCCTCAGCCTGAGGCGTGCGATGAGTCACAGACTACAAAAGCTGGCATTGTAGCCTGCTTGGGAGGAGAAGCTGCCCCACCCACCTGGGGGGAGGCTTCCCCTATGGCCTGGGACTCAGACGAGGAGGAGCCCGAACAGCAAGGCCCCGCCCTCGACACGATTCTGGAGGAGGTGGAGTCGGAGGACGGAGGTCCCGCCCTTGACTCAAGCGTGGGGGAGGTAGAAATTGGGGGCAGAGATTCTCCACCTGTAGGGACAGGTGAGGAGGAGCCGTCTGCCACAGGCCCAATTCCCGAAGGAGGGAGGGGAGGGAGCCGAAGCCCACAATCGTGGAAGAGCCACGGGCTGTGAACGCTGAAGTCTCACCCGAAGGTCCACTCGCTAAAGGAGCCTGCCCAAATCCCAAAGGGGCGGAGCCTGAAGGAAGGGAGCCGAAGCCGGCAGCCTTGAAGGTACCACGGGCTGTGAGAGCTAAAGTCCCAACCGAAGGTCCGCTCGCTAAGGGAGCCACGCCCAAAGTACCTCTTCGCAGGTCGACTCGAATGCCTCAGCCGGTAAAACCTTGGCCCGATTCCCCCGTTCTCAGCAAACGCCGACTTGAGAAATCCATAACAAAACGCAGTCCCCGATTGACAGCAAAAGGCTGCGGGGAACCCAAGCCACAGGTCACTGCAGCCCCACCGCAGGGAGCGGCGAGCTGCAGCCCAATCAGGGATTAGGCAAGCCGCCCGGGGCCGGGCGGCGCTGTACATAAGTTAAGTTTAAGCTTACGTTTATGTTTTAAGTTTTAAGGTGTGTAAATATTAAAATGATAAAGAGTGATAAGTAGTTTCGGAATCTGCTCAGTATGTGTGCTATTTTGGGTCGAGGTCGAGAGACCCGATCATGCCTTCACCTAAGCCAGAATCTCTCGGGAGCCTGGCAGCATTGTTTGATTTGTTGCAGGAACCAGGAGAAAGATGAGAGGGATCCTTGTCGCATTCGTGATGATCGGATGGAGCTGGGCCTATCGGGGCCGCACTAAAGACTCCACCATCTATGGGTGCTCTGGCAGCAGAGGCCCCGTCGTGACTGATGGAACCGGCCCACGGGACGCTGAAGAGACTGCTGTCTACCTCCATGAGGGGAGATGGCCAGGCTGGCTGGGGTCGAACTCTACTGAATACTCCAGTCAGACGGGGTTCGCATACAGAGAAACGTCTCTGATGTGCCCCAGGGTGAGGATCATCGCACCAAGGGTCAGCGTCACCGTGGGAAAGAAGATTTGTTTGAACTGTCTGGGATATGTACCTTTGAGTCGCGGGTGGTGGCTCAGGAAGCTGAGTAAGACCATGAAGAATTCCACGGTAGAATGGGAAAGATTGGGTAACAACACCCATCGGACTATTAGGGGAACTCATGGGGGGTTGAGTGTCTGTTGGGACAAATGGTGGGAACCAGATGAGGGGATCTACATCTGTATGTGGGGTTCAGAATGCGCTTGCCCCACAGGCATCTCCATCTTTTTTCCAAAGGCAGTGGCAGGATGTTGGACAAGGAATGAGGTGGGACGTCAGCACATGGGCGTGCGGAGTCCCACACTCTCAGATCCTAGTAAACGCCACTGAGCTCACCACCCGACCCCCGCAAGCCCCTGCCCACAATTCCGGTAGCTAAAGCCCTCAAGGAAGGGTGCCACACCACAACAAAGGGACCCGGGAACGGATTGGTATTGGTACCCACAGGTCAGGTGCTGTACCAAGGGGTGCACTACGCGGTGGCTTCGGTGATTTTAAACCTCACCGAGGTGCGATTGCCAGAGTGGTGCCCCAGGGAAATGGAGCAATTTTACCAGGTCCTGTTAACAAACATATTTAAACAGTTTTACGAATTTGACTTTGCCGATGTTGACAGAGCCGAATTGTACACCACACCACATGAGGTCTTGGACTGGATAGGGAGACAAAGAAGGGGTGCAGTAAATGATATTTTCACAGCTTATAATACATGAACTTCCGTCATCAACACACTGGATGATGTGGAGCTGCAAACCCAGATCAATGGTTTGAAAACACAGTTGAGAAAGATACTGACTGATGAAAATAAGGTAGTGGGTTCTGAGTTACATGAGGACCAGGCCATGACACTACACCTAAAAGAGATAATAGCTGAGCTGGAGGAACACGCCAAGATGGTAAATGCTCTCATCAGAGAGGATCGGAAGGCATCCGATCAGGCTGCACAGAATGAAGCTTGTGTGCTATACGGGACCTGGTTACTGGGCGAGGGCCGCAGTAACCTGGGGGATTTGAAGCAAGGTTTAGTCCCCTCCTGGATCAGCAACAAGCACCTCACAGCCCTCCACCCTTTTGAGAATGCATTGAGTCCATGCCAGCTCAGACTAGCTTCAGAGGCCTACCCAGTCCCAGTGGACTGCAGACGGTCTAATCACACCATTATGGGTATAGTGGTAAGAATGCCGGTGATGGGAAAGACAGCTAAACCCGCCCTGGTATACAGGGTGGAGAACATTGGAGTCATTCAGGGAGGGGTGCACATTCGCTACACAGGGGTCCCACCTTACATCATTCGATGGGAGCATGCAATGACGGGTACCGACCTCTTAGGGTGCCGGAGCCGGGGAGCACACATCATCCTGTGTCCCCAGCATTTGAATGCCCATTCAAAACCACAGTGCGGGTTCAGAACTGCTGGCGCGAAGCCTATAAATTGCACCATGGAGGCAATGGCACAAGCCATGTGCCCCCGCAGGTGGCATAAATAGGAGGTGTGACATACTGTGTCACCACTGCAGCGCCCCACTACCAACATGGACAGCACGGTTGGTGTCCGGTTAGTGACAGCAGCTTTTGTTTCAAGCCCAGGGCAGAAGTTCAAGTGGCCCAAGAGCGAATTGTCCCCATTCCTGAACCTTCCACTGTTCACATCACTGTTAAAGTGAATTTCACCGATCTGTAGCGATTCGTTGCACATTTTGGATATATCATTCCCCCTCTCCCTGAACACCTCACCAAGATATTAAAAGCCGTGGTTGTTTCACAGAAACATTTCTATACACTGGAGCAGAAGACTTTAGAGATAGGGGCAAACATATTGGATATAGTGACCCCACCGTGGTGGGACCTGTTCACTAATATAGAAGTCCCTTCTTGGATTAGGATAGCCTCCCACATACTTGTAGTGTGCTAGGTTTTCATTGTAGTTTATTTACTGTTTGTACACTTTAAAAAGGTCAAACATTCGCAAAAGTATGAGAATAGAGGGGAATGGAGGGAGCATTATGTGCGGGAAGAAGAGACACCCGTTTAGATTTTTGCTGCTCTGTATAAAGTTAAAGTTTTCCCTCCCTCTTCTGCATTATTTTTGATATGTATTCATGTGCATTTTTGATTTTTCGTGTGTGTGTACTTTATTTTTTCTTATTGAAGTTTATTAGATGTGTTGTTATTATTAAAAGGTAGTGTGCATGCAGCAGGTGATGTAGGGGTATAAGGCCCCCCTCCATGCCTGGAAGTAAGTTGTCAGATTTTAACTCCAAGGTATTGCCATCGATAGATGCTTAATGTACACTAGGTTTTTCTGAAATGGGAAATGCATGTGTCGTGGGGTCATAGATAGGTAAATACTGGGGATGGTTAGATTATGGGAAGTCAGAAAATTTTGCTCACCCAGAATTATAATACTTCAAGCAAGTTACAGTATCATCAGGGGGGAGTGTAGGATTTGCAAAATTGCACTTTATATTATAAAGGGTCGAATGGCAGACGAGGCCATGATTTTAAAGGCAGTTTTAAAAAGAAGCCCAGAAAAGGGGGCATTAAAAATGGCCGCCAGACCCCGTGATCAGCTTATTAGGACACTTTAAAATGGTTCCTGCAAATCCTCAGACAGCTTTGTGGATTCAGCCCAAAGTAAGTTCTGGAAGCCATTTCTGAGAGAACGAAACCAGACACCCACATATACATATAATAATAATAATAATAATAATAATAATAATCAACTTTATTGTCATTGTTAGTGCACAAGTGCAGTACAACGAAATGTAGGCTTACGGCTCCCGAGAGTGTACATTTAGATTAAGACATTTAAACATTCAACATTCATTTCTCTTGTAATACATTAACATAAACATAACCATAATAAAGTGTATTGGCAGATGTGCAGGCTTTAGAGTTTATTTGTGGAGTTCAGTCGGATGACAGCCCTGGGAAAGAAGCTGTTCCTAAATCTGGTCGTTCGGGTGCGAATGCATCTGTAGCGTCTCCCAGATGACAGGAGGGCGAACAGACTGTGGCTGGGGTGGGTAGGGTCTTTGATGATGGTCCGTGACCTCCGTAAACAGCGTTTCTGGTATATGTGCTCTATGGTCGGTAGCCGGGTGCCGGTGATGCGTTGGGCAGTTTTGACTACCCGCTGCAGGGCTTTCTGGTCATAGTAGCTACAGCTGCCATACCATACTGTGATACAGTTTGTCAGGATGCTCTCTATTGTGCAACGGTAAAAGTTAGAGAGGATCAGGGGTGACAGGTTACATCCCTTCAGCCTCCTTAGGAAATATAGGCGCTGCTGGGCCTTCTTCACCAGAGAGGAGGTATTGAGGGACCAGGAGAGGTCTTCCGTGATGTGGACTCCGAGGAACTTAAAGCTGTCCACCCTTTCCACCACAGCCCCATGGATGTGGATGGGGGTGTGACTTCCGCCTTTAGACTTCCTGAAGTCCACAATGATTTCTTTGGTTTTCTTGATGTTAAGGGCCAGGTTGTTATCGGCGCACCACTTCACGAGATGCTGGACCTCCTCCCTGTAGGCTGACTCATCGTTGTTGGTGATCTGGCCTACTACCGTGGTATCATCCGCAAACTTGATGATGGTGTTGGAACCATGAACAGCCACACAGTCGTGGGTGAAGAGGGAGTAGAGGAGGGGGCTCAGCACACATCCTTGTGGGGCCCCCGTGTTCAGGGTCGGGGGGGGAGGTGTGGTTACCTAATTTGACAGACTGGGGTCTGTTTATTAGGAAGTCCAGGGTCCAGTTGCAGAGGGAAGTGTTCAGGCCAAGAGTGTAGAGTTTGGTGGCCAGCTTGTTGGGGACGATAGTGTTGAATGCTGAGCTGTAGTCTATGAACAGCATTCTGATGTAGGTCTCTTTACCATCTAAGTGATTCAGTGCAGAGTGTAGAGCAGTTGTGATCGGATACAGATCCTGTCGAGATCGGCCAGTAGATAAAGACCATCTAAATGTTGACCCAGACAAAAGGGAACAGTTTCATATTCATGAGAAGAGCATCAAGGGCACATTAAGGGCATCACCAGGACATTAAAAACAATGAAGGTCATTCCAGACCAGAGATGGGCCATTACCGGCCATCCAAGAACAGTTTGAAATATAATAACTACCCCGTTGTGCAACAAGCCCGCCAAAAGTTAAACAAAGACTAACCTGATTTGGCGCGAGATAAGAGCTTCTGGAAAAGAAGTATAATTGTGAGAACACACGGGTAAGGGTTACGGTGAGACAGACATCGCTCGTCAGCTTGCCGGCTTGCAGGCCTGCCCAGCTTTTGAGCTGGGTGAAGAGGAGTCGCTTCGGGAGAAGATCAGCGGGACTCCTCTCCATCGACGGAGAGGAAGGAGAAGAAGACCAAACCGCCATCAAGAAGACCGTTCGCGCCGACGTCCCGCCCCGGGGTCAAACATCGGGAGATCATCGACCAACCCCGGACCATTGACGAAAACGAGAGGCACTCGCCCGGCTCGGGAGAAGAGATAAAATAAAACTGAACAAACGATGGGGGCCAGCCCAAGGCTCCTCTGACCGGGGTCGAGCCGACGGTCCCCGACCCCGCCGACATCCAGGCCAGCCGGTGTCCAGCTGCCCCCGACCCACACCTCAGGAGAGAGGTGAGGCGCAGCTCGCTGAGGCTCCATGATCCACGTGGAGACAGGACGCCTGAAAGGACCAAACGCAGACTGGTTTAAAACCTTGCACTTCCTAGTTGGATTGGTGAGCATGTTTCTGGCCCTCCATAATCAGATCTAGATAGGTTTAAGGGGGTGGATATTTAAGGGTATAATTAACATGAGTTGTTATCCCTCGATGTTCCGTGTGTTTCCCTATTTCATGATGATTTTTGTAGAGTATAATATGCCTGTATTTGCCTTAGTTAGTTTTGTGTCATTATGATTTGTTTGTGTTTTTCCCTCCCATATACTCTTTTATTTGCTTGCATTTGATTTGTGTTTTCCATTTGCAATGAAATTTCATTCCGTTTCATCAAACTTGGTCAATAAGAGTTTTCTCTACATTGTAGTTCCTGCCCCAAAATCCAGAGTATAGAATCTAAGGGGCGAGTGGGTCGAACCACTCAAGGTTTTACTGTGCAAAAGAGGGAGGCCTCTAGAGAGAGAAACTTCTGCGATCTAAAACCCCTTACACTTCCTCCACCCACCGGCGTACCGTGGCTGCAGTGTGTACTATCTACAAGATGCTTTGCAGCCACTCGCCAAGAATTCTTCGGCAGCACCTCCCAAACCCGCGACCTCTTCCAACTAGAAGGACAAGGGCAGCATGCGAATGGGAATACCACCACCTTCAAATTCCCCTCAAAGTCACACACCATCCTGACTTAGATGTATTTTGCCGATCCTTCATCGTCGCTGGGTCAAAATCCTGGAACTCCCTACCTAACAGCATTGTGGGAGTACCTTCACCACACGGACTGCAGCGGTTCAAGAAGGCAGCTCACCACCATCTTCTCAAGGGTAATTAGGGATGGGCAATAAATGCTGGCCTTGCCAGCGATGGCAACATCCCATAAAAATGAACTTTTATAAAAATGTAGTCCCTTCTACTGTAGAGAGCCTTTGTATCTTCCCAGATGCAGTGATGGACGGCAAACTGCGAGATGTTAATTTTATGTCTTCTGGCAGACTGGAAGGTTCTGCTGGCAAATAAATTGAGGGCAACGGTGACCTTGACTGCCACTGAGAGAGCCATGGTGGTCCTGATCTGAGGCTCGAGGTCTGGTTGCAGGAGGTGGCAGAGTTCTGTGACCATCTCCTTGCTGAAGCAAAGCCTTCTAATACACTGCTCCTCACTTAATTGAAGGTTGGAGAAGTGCTGTTGAAATACCGTCGGAGGATAAGGCCTCCTGTTGAGAGCCCTCATGGCCCTCCTCCTCCCTCTGGCCACATGCTCCAATCTTCCTCGCTGCCTGCGCTCCCTCCGCCGTAGATCCTGGAGGGCGAGGTTAACTGCCAGTACAGCCCTCATTAATGCAACAAAGTGTAGCACTTTGATACATTGTGAGAATAAATGTAACTAATTTTTAGTAGCCACAACACTCCAGAGACTAAACAACCTTTAAATGACTGAATTAAACTGTTGCACGGTGTCAAACTGACAATGAAGCAGTGAAACTGCACTAATCTGACAGCTGCAAGTCATTACTCATGATCCCTTTAAGTAGTGCCCCTGGAGCCTGCTACTGACTGCTTCATGCCTCTTCTCCCTGTCGCTGTCGGGGCGAGGTGCTAAGGCAGGGGCAGAGAATGAATTTTGCAGATCGGGCACCCAGTCTGACGTCACGATCTGCCTGCTGCTGAAGTCCCCGGCGCTAACTCGTAACGGCGGCGCTACGGGGAGGCCAGATTTGGCGTGCATCACTGGATTTGCCTTGCCATGGCGCTACAGCCTCAGTGCCCCATTATTGCCCCCACCAGGTGCTAACTAGAGGCGCTAAGGTATCGAATTTCTACCCCACTGATTTTAAGCTCTGAAATATCTGACAGCCTTACATATTAGCCCACTTGCTTTCCTGGGCCTGGCATTTCCATTGTTCTTGCAGTTCAGGAACTATTGCATTGCTCAGAGCAATCAGTTATCCCCAACTGTAATTATCCTTATAACCACTCCCCATCCTATTTCTAACACGTGGGAGAAATGAGGGATGGAAAGAAGACCCATTCTTTATTAACACTTTTTCAATTTTGCTACGCATAGCACATGGTGTAAATCTTGCCCTCACGACCACATATTGCTGCCAATTTTTGGGAGCGGGATGGTAGCACGTTGAAAGTCTTTACTGCTCCATTCACGCTGACATCCAGACTACCATCATTTTGGAAGGACCCATCACATTGGCGGCCTAGGTGCCCACTGAAAAATGACAGCGCCACATTAACTCAAGCAAATTGGTACGTAGGATCCTAATGCAATTTTAGGCTTCCATTCTGTTTGTCTTTGTGTCAGCTGTGGCTCAGTTGGTAGTACTCCCGCCTCTGAGTCAGAAGGTTGTATGTTCAAGTTCCACTCCAGTGACTTGAGCACTAATATCTAGGCTGGCATTACTGAGGGAGTGCTGCATTGTTGGAGGTGCGGTCTTTCAGATGAGATATTTAACCGAGGCTCTGTCTTCTCTCTCAGGTGGACGTAAAATATCCCATGGCACTATTTCAAAGAAGAGCAGAGGAGTTATCCTCAGTGTCCAGGCCAATATTTATCCCTCAATCAACATCACTTAAAAAAAAACAGATTATCTTTTCATTATCACATTGCCGTTTGTGGGAGCTTGCTGTGCGCAAATTGGCTGCCGCATTTTCTACATTATTATGACTACACTTTTTGAAGTGGCTACATTGCAAAAAGTAATTCATTGGCTGTAAAGCACTTTGGAACACTGGTGGTCATGAAAGGCGCTATATAAATGCAAGCCTTTCACAGAATCACAGAATCACAGAAACCCCACAGTGCAGATAGAGGCCATTTCGGCCCATCGAGCCTGCACCGACACATATCCCACCCGATCCCCGTAACCCCTACACCAACACATATCCCACCCTATCCCCACGTATTTAATCCCCCAACACTAAGGGTCAATTTATCATAGCCAATCAACCTAAACCCGCACATCTTTGGACTGTGGGAGGAAACCGGAGCACCCGGAGGAAACCCACGCAACACAGACAGTCACCCGAGGCCGGATTTGAACCCGGGTCCCTGACGCTGTGAGGCAACAGTGCTATCTTTCTTCTTTTCTTTTCTCTGTTGCAGCCATAAACCACAATAGAGAACTGTTTGGACACTTCTTATATCCAAGAAGCTAAACTTGGAAATTTAGTGCCACTCTTTAATGACAAGAAAAAGCAAACTGCCCTTCCTCCTTTCTCAGTGTTGTCCTGAAGAACTATATCCAAAGTAAAGTCAGCATGGGTGCAGATATAAATTAATAATTGAAACAGCTATGCCTTCTACCTTCCAGTCAATACTTTTGGCATCCCGTCTTGAGCTATGTTGAGCCGTAAGACTGTACATGGCAGCACAGCCATAGTCCACAACTTAGACTATTGTTCAAGATGGCAAATGCATCACACTGAATCCATGTGAGGCCGCCAACAACACATCATCTGTGAAAAGAAATGCTACAATTATTTTAGAAATGTTTGGAACAGATAATCTGAGACTGAACCTTACAATGCCTCCGAACACATTACGAATGAAAACCTAGGACGGAATTTTAATCTGGAGGCCGGTCGTGAGCGGGAGGACTAGAAAGAGGTCGGGAAATCTGGGAGAACGGATCTCCCAGGAGAAAGACTCAGGAGGGTGTCCGATTGCAGGGGGTGGGTGAGGCATGGACACTGGATCCAACAGGTAATTGGTAAGGCACTTAACTCCTGGATCCAGCAGTCCTTGCCTCCTTTTAGCTGATGGGTTCACCAAGGCCAGGGGAAATGCCCCAATGCCCCCCCCCCCACAGTTAGATTTGGAATGGTGGATCACCATGAGGCATGCCAGCCTCATTATAACATTTAAATGGGTGACCCATGGGAGAGGGTTGGCTGCCCAGCCCCGTCCCGCCTCCGGAAATCCGGAAATGGGTGTGTTATAGGCGGGTTGAGGTCGGGATTCAGCTTTTTAACTCTTTAATCTCCCACTCGACCCCAACCCACCTGTTTATTGGGGTTTAAATTCCCCCCATAGTGTAGCATGAGGAACAGTGCTCAACCTTGTCTCATTTTTCTTTTGGGAGTGATGGGCTCAGTGAGTCTTTCATCTACATATATATGGATTTTGGAATTGGAATATGCATCACGGATATCATCGCTGAGATTGACCCTTATGCTCCCTTATTGCTCAGCTTCTTGAGGAAGCCCCCAAGAGGCACTAGGCAGAAGCCCTTATGCAGATCGAAGAATGGAGCCTAAGTGGGTTTATCCTGAGTCTGGTGATGTTCTGTTCTATAAAGCTATTACCACCCCCAACCTGGAGCAGCTTTTGTTAACTTGGCAGGAATAACAGCCACAATTGCGGCCCTACCATTAGCTGGATGATAACGTGGAGTTCACATCCTCCTAGTAAAGTGGTTCATTAAGCCTTGCTATTTGTGCAGGAAGTTCTGGCAGTTTTTTCTGCTATGCCCTTTAAATTGGGCATCAGTGCAGTATTATGCTCTGTCTGGACCCATGAGGATGTACTCACAGGAGTTACCAGAGTGACGGACAAATATAATTTATTTATCCCGCAATAAAAAAGAAAGTGCTGGAAACACTCAGCAAGTCAGGCAAAATCTGTGGAGGAACAGAAACTTTGACATTATGTGTGGACCTTGTGTCAAAACAGGAGGATATTACTGATGAACAGCATTTAAAAAGGAACAGGACAAGTGGAAGGGCGAAGGTGCAAAAAGCAATAAAATGGCCTGTAAAGTGCTTAATTGGAAAATAAAAGATGTTTAAATGGCAGGTGCGATATTATGAGAAAATAGCAGACATAATGAGAGAAATCAAAGAAATAAAAGACGAATACAAGACACACTGAATAGTTACGAAAGAGATGGGGGATGAGATAGGTAAAAATGAAAGCACAAGCCACTGGCAAAGTGGAGCAGGTTCCAGGACCCAGGAGCCTGGGAGAAAAGTAAGCAGCTTGACACCAAGGTTGCAGACAACATTGCCAGCATGGTTTTCCAATGCAGGGTCCTCAACTAAGCATCCAATATGGCAGGTGCCACTCATTCCTCAATGGAAGTGTGTCGTCCGCCTTATTTGATCGTCTGCTTCATAGGCATCCAGGGTGTACACCGGAAGTATGGTAAATGGTTGTTAAAATATTTAAATAAGGGCCCTACGCTTGTTGTAGGCTTGTTGTGCCTGATAAATGGGTGCGGTTCCAACACACTTCTAGGCCAACAAGCTCGCATGTCGAATCCCAGAGAGATTTTAACTCCTGGGCCTGATTTCCACCTCCTGGCCCTGACTCCCACCCGAATCAGCAGGCGGAAGTGAAAAGTCGGGTGGCAGGGGACTGCTGCTGGAGACCCACAATAACAGTCCCCAGCAGAGAGGTAAGTGGTGAGGCGCAGTGGGGGTCGGACGGGGGGGACAGGGGCGATTCCAATCTGGGGAGGGATCCTGCTCCCCCAGGCCCAGAGGAAATTTAAAACATTTATTAAAAACTTAGCAGCCAGGCCTCTTCTAGCCCTGAATCCAGCACCTGGCAGGTTTGGCCTGGCAGGGAAGAAGTCACCGCTCCCCTGTTCAGGCCTCCAGATAACATAGCAGATTGGGACCCAATGATGGCATCGGAGTCTGATCTGCATCGTTAAAGAGGACTCCGCCGGCTGTAGTTGGGGCGGGTGTCCTTGGTGTGGCACACCCACTCCTTTCTCGCCCTGATCTGACCACCTTTAAATTGCAAGTGCAGTTGTTGCATGCTGACTGACGTCACCGCGCTCTCATTTAAATTTGCAGGGCGATGCGTCTTACCGACTGTGCTGCCGGGCCTGGGGAAATGGAGGATGCCGCAGGACCTGCCACCAGCTGGCGAAAGAGCAGCAGCCACCCTCGTCTTGCCATTTTTTGACAGTAACGGGTGGCATAAAGCCGCCAAATTTTTAGCCCTATGACTTTATTCAAAGGAGATAGATAAAATCTTTGCATACAAATCAGTATGATTTTGGATAAGGCCACTTGTGTTTTTTTTTAAGATTCATGTAGATGCAACGTTTTATGATGTGGGACAAAAGCCTTGAATTAGTCGCATGTTCATGATTTTCTTAAGATTCTGAATGCTTGCAACTCATGTGGAAAGTGGTGGGGTACCTTCAAATCATATTGACCCACCATCGGCTAGGATACAAGTCAATGAAAATCAGGACATCGATAGAAAACTGAAGGGAAAGGAGTAAAGGACTGTGAAGGGATATGGTACCATCTCTCTGCATTACAGAAAAATGAAGCACAGTACCAGCTAATATAGAGATATCACAAACACACATTATTATTCCCAATACCCCAGGGAAGCCAGATGTGGCGTGAAGATTTCAGCTGTTGCTAACCCATTGCATCAAAAAAAAAAGATAATCTGCTACCCCAAGCATAGCATCCATTGCCTAGTTTACACAATTAGAAATGGTAAACCTGCCAAAGCTTACAGTGTTACCTTCAGTGGTCTGCAAGATGTCAGAGGTATAGGAAGTAAGAGAAGCTGTCATCTTTACTGCTACTGGCAAGGTTATGTTGTTTCTCAATTAATCCTCGACTCCAGACAGAGTCCTAAAACTGTTAGCTTTGACAACAACATCCTCTGGAGTCATCAGCCTAGACATTGGTCTTGGCCTGTTTTTTAAGCGCACAGCCACTGAGGCAAGAACAGCGCACGCCCCAACTGGGAGGCCTGAGGCCAGCCCTGAATTGGGCCTCGGGCCTCATTTACATTAATTGCATGAGCTGCTGGCACCTGTCGCACCTTGCCCATCTTAGACTGTTGGATATTGGGCCGCATGGTTCACTGTCAGCGACCCTGAAGCAAGTGTCGGGGTGAGGGTGGGGGGTGAGCGGCACTGGGGGAGTGAGGAGGGCTGATCTCCAGTACTGTGGAGCCGGGGGGAACACTTCTGCTCCTCCTGACTCCACAGGAACATTTACTTTTTTTTTAACGTAGTTTTGGTGGTGTTCACTGGCGATCGCTTAAGACCCCCAAGGGGAGAAGAGCCAGCGCCTGCTCTTCTTATCGCAATCCAGTTAGGTAGAAGGGCCCCAAAACAGGCGTTAGGTGTCTCATTTACAAATGTAAGGGGCCTAACCCCAGTTTTAGCCAGCCGCCAGCGATGCCTGACAAATGGCCAAACCTGTTACCGGGTCAGATGACTTTCAGGCGTTCTTGGGGACACAGGATCTTGGTCCCTGAAATTGACCCTTATTGCACCAAGTCTAATTTGCCTGTCTCACCAGTACCACATATTTCTCTGTAGTTTAGATCAGTACCATGGCCCAGAAATTCGGGTCGGGGGCTTCCCGCGGATGCAAGCCCCCGACCTGCACTTACCTACCGCGCCAGCCGTTGAGCTGTGATCCCCCGTGGAATTGCGATCCTGGGCCTCCTCCAACTGCCGGCGCGCAGTGCTTGCGTATCCCAGGGGCACAGTTAGTTCAATGCATCCCCTGGGATCACGTGGGCCATGGAGAGCCAATGGTAGCAGGGAATGCTTCATTCATAAGTTTGACAGGAAGACCTGTCAAACCTATAAATACTATAAGCCCCAAAACATCACTCAATCTTCAAATAATTTTTTTTTTAAATCACATTTTTAAAATAAACTATAAATTACATGAAATAACTATATTAAACAATAATTTAAATTTTTGAAAAAATTAATTACATTTTCTAACAGGGCTAAAAATAAACTTACCTTTCTTTAACGTATTTAAAAATAATAAACCTGTGGAAAAAATGTTTTAATTTTAATTAATTCACCACAGGCCTTGCGCCTGTTTTTTACATGTCTAACATCTGGAGACTTACCTTCCCTGGAAAACCTGCAAAAAAAACGTAAGTTCGATGTGCACGCGCTGCCTCCCCTGCGCACACGTTCCACCTCTCAACCCTTCATTCAGGGGAATGGAAGTGCCACTTCCATTGGGCCTACGGGTGAGTACCCCGTGCGTACTCACCCGTGGAGACCTGAATTTCTGGGCCCATGTCTTTTTTACACGTTTGCCACAACTAAAGCTTAATTTTACCAGATCTGCTCACAATCACAATACAGGTATCAGCAGGAAAATTGCACAAAAGTGCATATAATTGTTGGATCTGCAGTTCCATTAATGCATGGATTAAATGGAAAAAGATCCATGCATTAATGACATAGACTGAATGGCCGGAATTTTGTTTACCTGGGCAGGTCAGGTGCGGGCAGTCACCATGGTGGGTCACGACCCCGTTCTTGATTACATCCCACTCCTGAAATTGACTTTGCGCTAAAGGGGCCTATTAAGCCCGCCCTGCATGTTACCCGGCCCAATTAAATGGTGCAGGTCTGATGACGCGTTTTCAGCTGGGATATTTATAGGAGCCATGGCCACGTTGCATTTGACGGTTCATCTAGGAGTGTGCAGGCAGCACATTGCACCATTGGATAGTTCCAAACATTTCCAGAGATGACTGCACAGAGACAGAGGGCTGCTCCCAGGTTCTCCGATGACTCCCTCCATATGCTTGTGGAGGGAGTCAGAGCATGCAGGGAGGTCCTCTTCCCTTCTAATGGGCGCAAGAGACCTCCCAGGTGACCAAAAGAGCCTGGCTCCAAATAGCAGAGGAGGTAAACAGCAGGAATGTTGTGAGGGAGACCTGGGTGCAGTGACACAAACTTTTCAATGATCTCATTAGATCAGGAAAGGTGAGTACAAAGCCACACTCAACTTCATCCTGCTGCACCTCTCATCACATCCCCATCACTCTGCCTTCCCTACCCTGCTGCTGCACATCATTACTCACACCAACATACCTTGCATGCCCACCCATCCCCCTCTCTCTATCTACATACTCACATTCCCATCTGACTAGCCACCCCTCACACTCACCCTCATCCAAATGCAATCATACCAACTAACAACACACAAGGAGGCCACTTGACTTTGGCACCCCACTCCATCATAGTCTCACTTTAAAGATGTAACCCATCCATTCCTTACACTCATTCCATCACTCTCATTCAACTTTCCCTTCTTCCTCTCCTTGCAGGAAAAGAAAGCCCACAATAAGTGGGAGAGGGAGAGAACCGGAGGTGGAAAGTTATCATTGGCGACTCCAACAACAGCAGAGGAGGCTGCCTTAGAAGTTTCGGTAGTCGCTGAGCAGCTGGAGGTGGGAGGCAGAGAGAGGGGGACATCTCAGCAACCTGGTGATAGAATTACATATCATACAGCTACAGACCTTCATCAGTCACTCATATGGGGACTGATGTCAGCAGCCAGTGAATGGTCATCATGTGCATAATGGTATCTGTACCCATTCTTCATATGACATATCTAACTCATCTCTTTACTCTCCCACAGGTCCATCAAGAGCCCCCCCCACCCGCCTTCCCCCCCCCCACCTTCCCCCCCACCCCCACTCACTGTCCAGGAGGAAGAGGAAGATGACTCCTCAGAGGAGCCTCCAGACTCTGAGGACGCACTGTCACAAGAACTAATTGCACCCAGCACCAGCGCAGATACGCACAACTCGGTGGGTCCCACGCGAGATAGAGTAGTGTTGTCACCTGGTGTGTCACAACTCACAAGTGAACAAGAGCAGATGGTGGAGACAGGGACAGCAGTGGGTAGTCCTCATCGAAGGGTGCAGGACGCTCCTAGCTCTGCTCAGCTGCATGCAGATGCGGAGCCTCGGGGGCCATCCAGAAAGAGGGCAATCCTGGAGGAGCAGCAAGAAGTGCAGGAGGCTTTGACAGGTTTTGCAAGCGTGATGTCTGCAAAAAATGGAGGAGTCCATCTCTAACATGAGCACCACTGTGGTGCAGGCGATGGCGACTGTAGGCTCTTCCATGGATAGGATGGCCACCTGCATGGAGCAGCGAATGTACCACTCACAGGAGCACATGGTCTCTATGGGGGCTAGATGGCTATCTATGGAGAATAGATGCCAGAGGCTCATAGATCTCCTCTCTAGGAGTGTGTCAACGTTGAAGTGGGTCCTCATGGCCCCACTGATGTGCAGCAAGGTGCTCTCCAGCTCCTTGCTAGCAAGGAAGTGTGGGTGGCCCATGAGAGGGATGATGGTGAGAGGGCACATGGAAGTGGGGCTTCTCTCAAAGCGCTCACACTTCTCCCCTGATGACAACCCCTCAGTCAGAGCCCCAGATGCCTCCTCAGATCGCGAAGGTCGAGTCTGCCCCTGCACAATCGCAGGAAGAGCAGGCTTTGGCGGGGCCATCAGAGGTGCCAAAACCCAGAGGACATCCGCCAAAAGTGTCTTAGCAGTCGCAGCAGGGAAATGAACAGGCTGCCTCTACCTCTGCTGAAGCCACAGGGGTAGTACCTCATAGAACCACGCGTAAGAGAAAGATAATGCACAAGTAGATCCACAACGATAGCCATTTGGGTGTTTTATTCAATGTTTCTGTAAAGTTTCCGTTAGTGTGATGTCACACATAATAATCTTTATTTTCACCACTTTCCGGTCTTGGACAAATTTGTGTGCACATTTGGAAGTGGTTTAGTGAGTTGGCGTGAATGATGATACATAACGTTACCTCCAGCAATGGTGGACAGTGTGAAAGGAATGGCATATTGCAAATATGTATGCAAAACTGTATTTAAGATTATGCAGGCTGCAGAATTCATTTTGCCATACGCAAACAGCAATTGTATAAATGAAGCCCTCGGTCTTCTTTTTCCAAATGAAAGCAGCTGTTAACTAGCTCTTCCACTGCTGTGGTAGCAAGATATTAAACTGAGAACTGGTTGGACTGCAGAAGATCTAGTCTTGTCTTAAAATTGCTGCTGCTTGACTATTCTTGAAGCTTAATCTTGGCAGTTCATTTACCCTGCTTTAGCAAGCCTTTTTAAAATTCAATTATACAGTGTTAGCAATGAGATTATCAGGTACTTTTAGAAAAATTCCGATATATATTTGATGCACTCATGTTGTACTCCATACCATAAACTGAAAACAACAGATATTTAGGCTTAAAGATATAACAGGGTTAATTTTGACTTTGCGCAATAGTATTGTATCGGATCAGCTGCCCATTGTAAATCTCTCCCGATTTTCATCTCCACTGAGATGATTCAAAATGAAAATGGGAAGAAATGTACAACAGGCGGCTGATCCGATATCACCCGTTTTACACTATCGCCCTTAGTCAAAATTACCCGCAACATTTCACCATGCAAATGAAGGCACAGCATGTAAAATTAGATAAACAAGTAAGATACCAACAGATTGCTAAAGGGCTGTATTTAAAACAGTATTGGAACATCCACAGAGATTAATATAGATCATCTGCCCTGACTATTATCCTGATAAGGTGTCCTTTTTGTGCTTGTTATCAATTTGTTTCTACTGAGTTGTAGTTTATAAGACTCATTTAAATGCAACACAGGCATCACACTATTATAATTGCAGACAAACTGAAAGAATGATGAGATAGTCTTGTTACCAGTTTTGTTGAACTGCTGTAAAGCTGTTCATACAGAAATTCCAGTCGTCCCAGACAATGTTTCACATATCAGATTTAAGATAATTGGCAAAATATCCATGGGGGAAATGAGGAGACTTTTTTTTAAGCAGCAAATTGTTATGATTTAGAATGCACTGCCTGAAAGGGCAGATTCAAAAGTAACTTTCAAAAGGGAATGGGATATATACTTGAAAAGGAGACATTTGCATGCCTATGGGGAAACAGCAGGGGAGTGGGACTAATTGGATAGCTCTTTCAAAGAGCAGGCACAGATACGATGGGCTGAATGGCCTCTTTTCTGTGCTGTATGATTCTATGATCACATATCCTTTGCATCATATGCTGCTCCCTGTGATACCTTTCCCCTCAGGGAAACGTCAGCATCTCTGCAACAAAAGCAAAATACTGTGGATGCTGGAAATCTGAAATAGAAACTGGAATTTTTCGGAAAGCAGTTGTTGGTGATGAATCTGCTATTCCCATTTACACCTCCTCTAGACCCAATTTTTGTTTCTTTACTTGTCCCATTACCATCCCGTTTTGCCTCGCACCATCATCCCATTTGTCATTTAACCTCTCCTGCGTCCACCCTATCACAGACCTTCCCTTTTGATCTTTCCTCCCCTCCCCCCTTTCCCTGCCTCTGTACTTACTTAAAACCTGTTACATCTCTCAATTTTTTCCAATTCTGATGAAAGGTCACCGACCTGAAACCTTAACTTTGTTTCTCTCTCCACAGTTACAGCCTGACCTGCTGAGTATCTCCAGCATTTTCTGTTTTTATTTCAGTGTCTCTGCACCTGGGCGGTAATCAGCTGAGAGCGGATTGCCCACCCATTGTAGAACCTGCCCGGTTTTAATTGCAGGTTACTTCCCATGCGGTGAAGTTAAATATCACCCCTCCCCCGAAATCTCCTGTGGAGATTAATGAATTTTTGACACTTCTCGTACACTAAGGCTATAGTTGATTTTCATCATGGAGAAGTGACAAAGAAGTGGAAAGAAAGCCAATAAAGAAAGTAAAAGAAAAGAAAGGTTAAAAAATGAGGTGATGGAGTGAGTAACTAAGAACGGTAAAATTCATGAAAAGATTCACCCTATAACAAACATAAGGTAGATAATGCGTTTGTTGCAGTGCTTTTGGCACAGGAGCTGAGGCCTGAGAGTTACTCAGCACTGAATAAACACAAAGCCCCATATCGTGACTCCCAAGGACTTTTGGCACTTAAATCTGGACACAAGGCTCTTTAAGGCTCCCAATTTTATCTAAATTTGGATGTAAGCCCCATAATGTGCTTGGTGCACCTGAACAGCACACATTTGAAATGGGTCTTTCAAGGGAGTGATGGGAGGGGGTAGAAAATTGAAAGGCTGGTTTGCTGGGTCACTCTCTGCCCCACATGGAGACCATGATGCGTGACCCTTGTTTGTAAGTTAGGCCTGCTTTCCCTGGCAATATTTTTTAAAAATGGCAACCAGCAGTCCTTTAACAGCTGCTTGCCCAATAACCTGTCCCTGAGCAGCAGCAGCCCCAGTGGCACTGTGTCTGGACAACATTATTGGCCCTATAGTCTCTGTCTAAAGTTGCCGCACCAATAAAATTCATTTTTCAGCCAGGCTTCTCATTTGAGGAACAGGGATTGCCTTTAAAGTCTTAAATGACGACATGTCACCTCTTCTCTCTCCCAAAGTGGCACATGGCGTTCACCAATAATAAACCTGCAGTTTGTGGAATCGGCATCAGTTTGAAATATCCAATCTGCAACACCACATTTGAAACTGACTGAGCAAAAAAGCATCAAAAGCCCCAACAGCTTTTGTGCCTAAAATCGGGTAAAGAAAAAGTAACCGATCTGGCTGTCAAGTGATCAATTAAAAAAAAACATAACTTTTGGGAACTTTTCAGCAGGCAAGAGACAGTTTCTGCCATCAAGTCTCCACAAATCTAACATGAACTTCCTGCATTTGTCTGACACCTGTTCCTTGGATCAGTTAGACACAGTCAGCAACTAACTGGAACAACAAGTGGCCTTTTACTTTTACCTCATTTGTAATCAGTAACCACAAATGCCCATGAACACTGCAGTATTTTGAATCTGCACCACATCCAGATGAAATAAAAGTGAGTGGTGGGAAGCTCAGAAAGAGCACAGTGCTGTTAGCAATATGATACTTCGTCAGCGCACTGATGGCAGAGTGAAATCAACTTAATTACTGCCTTTGCCATTAGGGTAGGTGTATTGATTATAAACATTTGAGTCTAATGTTTGTCAATAATAAATGCATATTGATTAACTGAGGTTTTAAATGCTTAATTGTTTATAGCAACCAGACATACAGGAGCATGTCTGCCATTTTCATACACAGTCAACTATGATAAGTTGCTGAGTATACTAATGGCAACTGAATCAAAGATCTGAGGCTTACAGCATTAATATTGTCTGTATATATTGCATGGAAATATTCCAACCACCTCATATACATTGAAATTATGTCTAATATTAAAATCACATGCCATCACCTGCTGATTTATGGCCGGCTGCCAATTTAAATCTCAGCGTCTGTAGCTGTTTAGGAAACATTTTTAAAGAAAATGTGTTATTCACTAATGTGCTGCACTGTTTCACTGCTCACATTTAGACGTTGAATGAGGGAGTGTGGTGCTGAATAATGAATTGCTTCAGCCACACAGTATCACATCTACCGATGCAAATTCAAATTCAGCCTTGAAGAATAACACACAAGAACACCTTTCCCCGTTGACATGCAAGGTCACACAACTAATACGCTTCTGTACCTTCAAACCAGTCCAAGCTGGCTGCACTATACCACTGCTATTGTGTGTAAAATTCCAACCTTAATCTAGAGGTCTTCACTGTATTTCTGGACTAAGGAGACATACCTTTTGATATAACGAAGGATATTTTAGTGCGTTTATAACTCAGGTATAACAGGGGCAGTTCTTCTGGTGCTAAGCACAGTGAAATGGCAACATCACATGGAACCTCAAAAAATGAAGTAGTAATCCATCATCTGTATATAAAATACAGCAAACATGCTGTAATGCAAATGTGTGGAGATTTTAAATACAGCTGAGCTTGATATAGCCATGAACAGTTTGGATTTAGGCCATATCAATAGCTTAGTGGTGAGTAATCATTGTGAGTAGGGTTAACAGAAAGCAATAGGGTTGCTGACTTAGGAGATGAGAGTTTATCCAGTCACTGAACTGTGCCGAAGGCACAATTATATTTAGCTTTGGTTATTCCAGTGAATTCTTTAGTAGCTATAAGGTCTCAGCACAAATCTCCCCTGAATTCAATAGATCATCGAGAGTTACACCTCTGAGAGGGCCCAGATTATTGCTGGAGAGAAAGGAAATCTCATGCTGCTGTAGTGAGAGGGTACAGCTTAGTTAACAATTTGGGTAATATTTCCTTGTGCAGTATCTAACCAAGAAGTGCACAGCATAATTCATTCTTTTGATACATGTGGGCCGGAATTTTGCCAGTGCTCGGTGGACGGAATTGGTGGCAGGTCGGCAGTTAAATGTGAATTGATTGACAGCAGGTCGGGATCCCACTGTCAAATCACGCATACTTGCCTTTCCCGATGTTAGATCTGCCAGCGCTGAGCAGACCCGACAGGCAGCAGCGGGGAAGCCAATTAAATGATTAGTGGCTTCTTTACACCCACATAACAATGGTTTTAAACTTAACTTTTGAATTTGAAAGCTCGCCCACGGGTTTCACGTTGTTGCTAGACCCAACGTCTGTGAAGCTGAGGTGGGAGGTCAGTGGCCATTGAATCAGCTGATGAATTGACTGCTTCAAAAGTCAAATAAAACCTCCCACCTTACAGAGATATCTTACCTCAGTCACAAGTTCTTCCTCACTGCATTTCTACAACAGATTCACCATGCTGCAAGTCTTTACACAAGTCTCCATCCAGTCTGACCTCATTACCTCTCTCACCATTGACAGATCGCTTCTGTCATCTCTACTTCACCTGCCATCTATTCCATCAGCACCGGTGCCCTTGAAACTCTCTCACCTTGGTCCTCAGAATCCCACCACGATCAGCCCCAACACCAGCAGCACCAGGCACACCAGCAGCACCAACAACAACACCAATCTTCTTTGCAATCACCTGACACTACACAGGACAGAGGACATCAGCACCCAACAACATTGCTGCCCGGGAGGCTAGGGATGACCTCAAGATGGCCAGATTTACTTCACTTAAAGCTGTACACCCTGGCTGCCACATGATGTGCCAGGGTGGCACAACCCCACACCAACACCATAAAGCATCCCTACAATGCCCAAGCCATTCCTTTCACAACTCATCACCATTGCGGGGGGTACCATTATGTCTCACCATTCACTGCAGCTCACTAAGCCGCTTCCAAAGGTGCACACAGATCTGTCCAAGAATGCAAAGTGTTGAAAATAAAGGTTTCAATGTTTGACACCACATTAACAGAAACTTCATATAAACATTGCATAAAACACCCAAGTGCCTACCCTTGTGTGTTGTTAGTATGTATGATTGCACTAGGACGAGGGTGAGTGTGAGGGGTGGCTAGTGAGATGGGGATGTGATAATGTAGATAGAGAGAGAGGGATGGGTGGAGCTCCAAGGTAAGTTGGTGTGAGTAAGGATGTGCAGTCGAGGAACCAACCAGAGATCAGGCCATCTTAGACTGGGTATTATGTAATGAGAAAGGATTAATTAGCAATCTTGTTGTACAAGGCCCCTTGGGTTGGAGCGATCATAATATGATCGAATTCTTCATTAAGATGGAGAATGAAGTAGTCGACTCAGAGACCAGGGTCCTAAATTTAAATAAAGGAAACTACGATGGTCTGAGGCGCGAGTTGGGTAGGATTGATTGGGGAATGTCACTCAAAGGGTTGATGGTGGATAGGCAATGGCTAACATTCAAAGACCGAATGTATGAACTACAGAATTTGTTCATCCCAGTTTGGCATAAAAATAAAACAAAAAAGGTGACTCAACCATGGCTAACAAGGGAAATTAGGGATAGCATAAGATCCAAGGAGAGGACATATAAATTGGCCAGAAAAAGCAGTAAACCTGAGGATTGGGAGCAGTTTAGGATGCAACAAAGGAGGACAAAGGGATTAATTAAGAAAGGGAAAATAGAATACAAGAGTAAGCTTGCAGGGAACATAAAAACTGACTGTAAAAACTTTTATAGATATGTGAAGAGAAAAAGATTTGTGAAGTCAAGCGTAGGTCCCTTGCAGTCAGAATCAGGGGAATTTATAATGGGGAACAAAGAAATGGTAGACCAATTAAATACATATTTTGGTTCTGTCTTCACAATGGAGGACACAATTAACCTCCCCGAGATGTCGGGGAACATAGGGTCTGATGAAATGGAGGAACTGAAAGAAATCAGTATTTGTAGGGAAATGGTGTTAGGGAAATTGATGGGATTGAAGGCCGATAAATCCCCAGGGCCTGATAATCTACATCCTAGGGTACTTAAGGAAGTGGCCCTAGAAACACTTGATGCTTTGCTGATCATCTTCCAGCATTCGATGGAATCTGCAACAGTACCCATGGATTGGAGGGTAGCTAATGTTACCCCACTATTCAAAAAAGGTGGTAGAGAGAAAACAGGGAATTACAGACATCGGTAGTGGGGAAAATGCTAGAGTTCATTATAAAAGATGTAATAGCAGAGCACTTGGAAAACAGTGACAGGATCGGACAAAGTCAACATGGATTTACAAAAGGTAAATCGTGCTTGACTAATCAACTGGAATTTTTTGAGGATGTAACTGGTAAAATAGATAAGGGAGAACCAATGGATGTGGTGTATTTCGACTTTCAAAAGGCTTTCGATAAGGTCCCACATAAGAGATTAGCGTGTAAAATTAAGGTACATGGGATTGGGGGCAAGGTATTGACTTGGATATAGAACTGGTGTAAGGGATTTTTCGATCACAGAGGTTTCTCTCTCTAGAGGCCTCTCTCTCTTGCACAGTAAAACCTTGAGTGGTTCGACCCACTCGCCCCTTAGGTTCTATACACTGGACTTTGAGGCAGGAACTACAATGCAGAGACTACTCTATAGACCAAGTTTAATGAAAACAAAATGAAACTTTATTGCATAAAGGAACAAAATTGAATGTAAGCCAAATAAGGTACATGGGAGGGAAAAACAAATCATAATACAGGACTAACCAACATATATACAGGCATGATATACTTTACAAAATTCATCTCGAAATCGGGAAACACACGGAACATCGAGGGATAACAACTCATAATTAATTATACCCAAAATGCCCACCCCCTAAGCCTAGCTAGATCAGATTATGAGGGGCCAGCAACATGCTCACCAATCCAATGAGAAAGTAAAAGATTTTGAAAGGTCTGCGTTTTGATCCTCTCAGGCGTCCTGTCTCCACGTGGTCAATGCTGCGGGCTGCGACTCTCTCTCTTCTTCCTCGAGGTGAAGGTCACGGACAGGCTGGATGCTGGCAGGCCTGGACGTCGGTGTGGACGGAGACCACCTATTTGATCATGGTCAAATAGGTTTCTTCGCAGAGCCCAGCTGGTTTACCATTTTCAGATAGGTTTCTTCTGAAGGGCTGCTGTCCTTTGTCTCGTCAACGGCCCGGGGTTTGTCGATGATCTCCCAATGGTTACCCCGGGGCGGGACGCAGACTCGAATCACCTTCTTGGCTGGTCTCCGGATCGACGTTCCGCCATGGCTCTCGAAAAGCTAGCTCAAAGGCTACCAGCTACAAGCTCCAGGCTGAAAAAGCTACAAGAAAAGCTACCGATGGCTACCCCGGGACTCCAGTTATACTTTTCTGTGGAGGCCCTTATCTCCCGCCAAATCAAGGTTAGCCTTTATTTAACTTTTGGTGGGCTTGTAGCACAGCGGGGTAGTCTTTGTTTTTAAAGTATATTCGAATGGCCGGTAACGGCCATCTCTGGTCTGGAACGACCCTGTATTGTCTTTAATGTCCTTCTGATGTTTTAAACGGTTCTTGATGTTCCCCCTATGAATATGAAACTGTTTCCCTTTGTCTGGGTAAACATATAGATGGCCTTTATCTACAGGCCGATCTGATCGGATCTGTATCCAATCTATATGTATGGGTCTCTGTCTGGTTTTGTTTTCCCTGAAACTGCCTTCCAGAACCTACTGTGGGCTGAATCCACAAAAGCTGTCTGGGGACACATTTTAAAGTGTCCCAAAAGCTGGTCACGGGGTCTGGCGGCCATTTTGTGTGTCCCTTTTTCTGGGCTTCTTTTAAAACAGTTTTAAAAGTTAAGGCCTTTTCTGCCAATAGACCCTTATAGGACAATGTTCAATTTTACAAATCTTACAGTCCCCCCTGATGATACTATAACTTGCTTGAAGTATCATAACTCTGGGTGAGCAAAATTTTCTGACTCTCCATAATCAAACCATCCCCTGTATTTACCTATCTATGACCCCACGACACATGCATTTCCCATTTCAGAAAACCTACAGTGTACATTAAGCATCTATAGATGGCAATACATTGGAATTAAAATCTGACAAACACATTTCCAGGCATGTAGGGGGGCCTAGTACCCCTACACCACCTGGTTCATACATATTATTTTTATTAATAACAACATACATAATAAACTTCAATAAAAATAATAATAAAGAAAGAAAATACACACAAAATCACACATGAATACGATCAAAAATAGAGGAGGGAGGGAAACTTTAACTCTATACATAGCAGCAAAAATTCAAATGGGTGTCTCCTCGTCTACCCACACATAATGCTCCCTCCATTCTCCCCTGTTCTCATACATCTGTAAACGTTTGTCCTTTTTACAGTGTACAAAGAGTAAATAAATCACAATAACAATCTGGCATACTACGAAGATGTGGGAGGCTATCCTAATCCATGAAGGGACTTCTATATTAGTAAACAGGTCCCACCACTGTGGGGTCACTATATCTAATACTAGCTGAAGTGCCCGGCGGTGCCGAGGCTTTTTCGAGGGCATGTTGTTGTTGGAAGAGAGAGAGAGAGAGAGAGCGACTGGGGGGGGGGAGGGAGGGCGGGGGGGGAGGGGGGGGCGGGGGGAAGGGAGGGCAGGGGGGGAAGGGAGGGCAGGGTGGCGGAAGGGAGGGCGGGGGGAAGGGGGGGAAGGGAAGGGGAGGGAGAGTGGGGGGGAAGGGGGGGAAGAGGAAGGGGGGAGGGGGAGGGGGGGGAGGGAGGGCGGGGGGGAAGGGAGGGCGGGCGGGGGGGGAAGGGAGGGCGGGGGGGAAGGGGGGGAAAGGAGGGTGGGGGGGGAAGGGATGGCGGGGGGGCAGTGGGGGAAGGGAGGGCGGGGAGGAGGGGGGAAGGGGGGAGAGTGGGGGGGAAGGGAAGGGGGGCGGGGGAGGGGGGGAGGGGGGGGGAGGGGGAGGGTGGGGGGGAGGGAGGGCGGGGGGCCCCCCGAGGGTCGCGCCCCCCCCCCGAGGTGAAGACCGCCGATTGCAGCTGTGCGAGACGGCTGGCGGGCCCGGTTGCCAGGGTAACGCTTGACGCTCAGCAAGCCCCGCCCCCCGGCCGAGCCAGAGAGAGACGCCGCGTCTCAGCTCCTGCTGCGCGCGCACCCTAGCGGCGCTGGGCTGAGGCTCGGCCCTCCAGCCTTCGAGTGGGGCCGAGAGGTGCCTAGCTCGGGCGTGGGTGCGAAGGAGAAGCCGAGGCTTCGAGGCCTACCTGGAAAAATGGGGAAAGGTAGGAAAATTAATGAGATTAGATAAGTTAATTCGTTTCTAAATCATTTTTTTTTAAAACAATATGGCCTAGAAATTGGGTTCTGGTCTTGCCAGGGCTGTAGCGCCAGAAAGTTTGCGCCAGCGGTAATGCGGCAGCGCCCGACGAAAATTCGGGTGCGCCGGGCCCAGACGGCGGCGGGCGCTAAAACCCTCCTTTAGCGCCTCAAAACGGGCGTGAACTTGGGTTTCCCGGCGCTAATCCCCCGCTGCGGCACCCGATGCGGTGCGGCAGGCGGGGGAACTGCAGGCCTCCTCCTCCTGTTAAGGAGGAGCTGCCTGCAGCCGACAACTGTCCGGCGGATTGACCCGACATCTGAGCCCGGCACCTCAGGGAAGTGCCGGGCTCGCATGAGACACTGATCAGGGCCGCGGGGGGGGGGAATGCAGGAGTCCGGGAAGGGAGGTGCGGGCAGGCGGCCGCCGGGAACGCGGCCGGCCGCCGCTCCACCTTTATGCGCCGGCGCACACTGGGGGAAGACTCTGTTGCCAGAGTCTTAGTTGCGCCTGCCACGGGCGAGGCGGGCGCAACTGAATTTCGGCTTGGGGCCGGGTTACCACGGCAACCGGGACGCTGCGCACACCGATGACGTCATCGGTGCCGGCGCAGCGCTACCGGTCTACCGCCGCGGAAGGGCCCCAGGCAATTTAGGAACCGGCGCCAATTGCAGCGCTAGGCCCTCTAGCGCCGCAAAATCGGTGCTAAGGGCACTGAATTTCTAGGCCTATGTGTTTTAAAAGCAACGTTTTTTTTAAAGACGCAGAAAGCGGGAAAAAGAAAGGAAAAGTTTGGAATCAAGATGGCGGCGACTCACCTCGGTTCAGAACGATAAGGCCCGGCCACACACGCACCGATTGGCCCGGCAGCACACGCCAGCAACCCGGCGTACGATTGGTCGAGCTCGAGATCACTCTGTCGCTAATGAGCGGATAATGAGATGCTAATGAGCGGAATGTTATGGTTTTTCAGATACCGCGGGCGCGATTTTAGCCCGGCTGAAACGTAAATATGCTTAAAACCGTCTCGGAAGCGTAAGCTTTCTTTGGAGGTAACGCGCGCGTAGGTACGCCCTGTAACTTTCGAGCGCATACCTGACAGACGCACACGCGATGACAGACAGACAGAATGACAGACAGAAGTACCGATTTATATATATAGATGTCTGCCCCTATTTCTAATGTCTTCTGCGCTAGCGTGTAAAAATATTTCTGTGAAACGGCAACGGCTTTTAGTATCTTGGTGAGGTGTTCAGGGAGAGGGGGAATGATGTAGCCAAAATGTGCAATGAATCGTTGCAGATCGGTGAAATTTTCCTTGACAGTGAGGTGAACAGTGGAAGGCTCAGGAATAGGGACAATTCGCTCTTGGGCCACTTGACCTTCTGCCTTGGGTTTGAAGCAGAAACTGCTGTCACTGACTGGAGACCAGCCCTGCTGTCCATGTTGGTAGTGGGGCGCTGCAGTGGTGACACAGTATGTCCCACCTCCTATATATGCCACCTGCAGGGGCACATGGCCTTGTGCCATTGCCTCCATAGTGCAATTGATAGGCTTCGCGCCAGCAGTTCTGAAACCGCACTGTGGTTTCGAATAGGCATTCAAGTGCTGGGGACATAGGATGATGTGTGCTCCCCGGCTCCGGCACCCCGAGAGGTTGGTACCCGTCATTGCATGCTCCCATCGAATGATGTACGGTGGGACCGCTGTGTAGCGAATGTGTGCACCCCCTTGAATGACTCCAATGTTCTCCACCCTGTATACCGGGGCGGGTTTAGCTGTCTTTCCCATAACCGGCATTCTTACCACTATACCCATAATGGTGCGATTAGACCATCCACAGTCCAATGGGACTGGGTAGGCCTCTGAAGCTAGTCTGAGCTGGCACGGACTTAATACATTCTCAAAAGGGTGGAGGGCTGCGAGGTGCTTATTGCCGATTCAGGAGGGGACCAAACCTTGTTTTAAATCCTCCAGATTACTGCGGCCCTCGCCCAGTAACCACGCCCCGTACAGCACGCATGCTTCGTTCTGCGCAGCCTGATCTGACGCATTCCGATCCTCTCTGATGAGAACATTTACCATTTTAGCGTGTTTCTCCAGCTCAGCTATGATTTCCTTTAAGTGTAGTGTCATGGCCTGGTCCTCATTTAACTCAGAACCCACTACCTTATTCTCATCCGTCAGTATCTTTCTTAACCGCCCTTTTAAATCATTGATCTGAGTCTGTAGCCTCACGTCATCCAGAGTGTTGATGATGGAAGTCCCTGTGTTGAAGGCTGTAAAAATATCATTGACTGAACCCCTTCTTTCTCTCCCTACCCTGTCCAATACCTCATGTGGTGTGGTGTATAATCCGGCTCTGTCGACATCGGCAAAGTCGAACTCATAAAGTTGTCCGAACATGTTTGTTAACAGGACCTGGTACAATTGCTCCGTTTCCTTGGGGCACCATTCTGGCAATCGCACCTCGGTGAGGTTTAAAATCACCGAGGCCAGCGCGTAGTGCACCCCATGGTACAGCACCTGACCTGTGGGCACTAATACCAATCCGTTCCCGGGTCCCTTGGTAGTGGTGTGGCACCCTTCCTTGCGGGCTTTGGCTACCGGAATCATGGGCAGGGGCTTGCGGGGGCGGGTGATGAGCTCAGTGGCATTCACCGGGATCTGTGCGTACGGGACTCCGCACGCCCGTGTGCTGACGTCCCACCTCATCCCTTTCCCAGCATCCTGCCACTGTCTTTGGAAAAAGATGGAGACGCCTGTGGGGCAGACGTGTTCTGATCCCCACATACAGATGTAAATCCCCTCATCTGGTTCCCACCATTTGTCCCAACAGACACTCAATCCCCCATGGGTCCCCGTAATAGTCTGATGGGTATTGTTACCCAGTCGCTCCCACTCGACCGTGGAGTTCTTCATGGTCTTGCTCAGCTTCCTGAGCCACCACCATCTGTCCAAAGGAACATGTCCATGGCACGCCAGACAAATCTTCCTTCCGACGGTGACGCTGACACTGGGTGCGATGATCCTCACCCTGGGACACATTAGAGAAGTCTCTCCATATGCGAATCCGGACTGGCTGGAGTATTCCGTAGAGTTCGACCCCAGCCATCCTGGCCACCTCCCCTCGTGGAAATAGGTAGCTGTTTCTTCAACATCCCGTTTGCCGATTCCATCGGTCGCGATGGGGGCTGTGTCCCCAGAACATCCATATACTATGGAGTCCTTGGTGTAGCCCCGATAGGCCAAGCTAAACCCGATCACCGCGAACGCGATGAGAATCCTTTCCATAGTGCCTTGGGTTCCTGCAACAGATTAAACGATACAGCCAGGCTCCCGAGAGATTCTGACCTAGGTGAAGGCATGATCGGGTCTTTTGACCTCGATCCAAACAAACACACATGCTGGGCAGATTCGAAAGCTACTCCTTATAACACTCATCACCTTAAAAAAAATTTACACACCTTAAACTTAACCAAAACTTAAACGTAACTAAACTTATATACAGTGCCGCCCATCCCCGGGCGGCCTACCTAATCCCTGTTTGGACTGCAGCTCACCGCTCCCTGTGGCGGGGCCGCACTGACCTGTAGCTTGAGTCCCCTGCAGCCTTTTGCTGCCAACTGGGGACTGCGCCTTTCTAGGGATTTCCCAAGTCGGTGTCTGCTGAAGTAGGGGGAATCGGGCCAGGGCTTTACTGGCTGAGGCGTTCGAGACGACCTGCGAGGGGGTGCCTTGGGCAAGGCTCCCTTAACGAGTGGACCTGAGTTTGGGACTTTAGCCCTCACAGCCCGTGGCTCCACCACGACTGCCGGCTTCGGCTTCCTTCCCTCAGGCTCTGTCCCTTCGGGATTTGGGTCTGTGGCAGATGATTCCTCCCTACCTGTCCCTACAGGTGGAGGATCTCCGCCCCCAAGTTCTATCTCCCCTAAGCTTGAGTCGAGGGCGGGACCTCCGTCCTCCAACTCCACCTCCTCCAGAATCGTGTCAAGGGCGGGGTCTAGCTGTTCGGGCTCTTCCCCGTCCGAGTCCCAGGCATTGATGTGCCTCAATAAATCCGAGACTCGATGTTAGCGAAACAAAACAAGGCTTTTATTGACTTAGAAGGTAACACACAGAGGAGAATGTATCTTCCATCCAGAGGTCTGCCGTACTGGATGTGCTGCAGGCTGGGCCAGCTTACATAGGAGCCAGGTATGGGCGGAGCCCTACATACAGTACAATACAATGGAAATGAAACTGAAACCAACCACAGTCACAGGCAGAGAAATACTGATGAGTGATGAATGGAATATTTCATCACATTCACCCCTTCTATAGATTTAGTCTGTTCGGGGGTTTGATAGTTCTCTGCGACCGACGTGGCTGTTGTGGTGCCGCGGGTGTCGGCTGGGTGTCCCCGGTGGCCTCCTGGGTCTCTGCCGGGGGTGCCGCCAGGGTTGTTGAAGGGGTAGTTGGTGGGGGTACCGTTGGTCGATGTTCTTCCGGGGGTGATGAAAGAGTAGTGGGTGGGTAAGAGTTGCTGTGGTCGTTGTTGCTGCTGTTGCCGTGGTTGTTGTCGTTACCGGCTGGGGCGACGTCTTTTATGGACACGGTGTCCTCCCTTCCGTCGGCGTGCCGGACATACGCATATTGGGGGTTGGCGTGGAGTAGGTGCACTGACTCCACGAGAGGGTCCGTCTTGTGGCCCCTCACATGCCTTCGCACGAATACCAGACCTGGGGTGGAGAGCCATGACGGCATGGATACGCCTGAGGTGGATTTCCGGGGAAAGACAAACATTCGCTCGTGAGGCGTGGCATTAGTGGCAGTACACAATAGCGACCGTATCGAATGGAGCACATCTGGGAGGACTTCCTGCCAGCGGGAGATAGGGAGGCCTTTGGTCCTTAGAGCTAGAGTGACTGCTTTCCATACTGTCCCGTTCTCTCGCTCCACTTGACCGTTACCCCGGGGGTTGTAGCTGGTGGTACGGCTCGTGGCGATCCCTCTGGACAGCATGTACTGGCGTAGCTCTTCACTCATGAAGGACGCCCCCCTATCCGTATGGATGTAGCTCGGCATACCGAAAAGGCAGAACAGGCTGTTGAGGCATTTAATGACCGTGGCGCTGGTCATGTCTGGGCAGGGGAAGGCGAATGGGAAACGAGAGTATTCGTCCACAATGTTCAGGAAGTAAACATTGCGGTCGACGGACGGGAGGGGGCCCTTGAAATCTAAGCTGAGCCGCTCAAAGGGCCGTGTAGCTTTGATTAAGTGGGCTCTATCTGGGCGGTAGAACCGAGGCTTGCACTCAGCGCAAGTGCGGCAGTTCCTGGTCAGAGACCGAACTTCCTCAATCGAGTAGGGTAAGTTACGGGACTTTATGAAGTGGAACAGCCACGTGGCCCCTGGGTGGCAGAGGTCGTTGTGGAGGGTCTGTAGCCGATCCTCGGTGGCGCTGGCACACATCCCTCGTGAGAGGGCGTCGGGGGATTCGTTAAGGGCCCCTGGCCGGTAAATGATGTCATAATCGAAGGTGGAGAGCTCGATCCGCCACCTAAGAATCTTATCATTTTTAATCTTCCCCCTCTGTTTATTAATGAACATAAACGCTACCGACCACTTGTCGGTAAGTAGGGTGAAGCGTTTGCCGGCTAGGTAGTGGCGCCAGTGGCGCACTGCCTCCACGATGGCTTGGGCCTCCTTTTCTACGGAGGAGTGTCTGATCTCGGGCCCTTGGAGGGTCCTCGAGAAGAAAGCTACGGGCCGCCCCGTCTGGTTGAGGGTGGCCGCCAAGGCAAAGTCAGACGCATCACTTTCCACTTGAAAGGGAGTGTTCTCGTCCACTGCCTGTAGCGTGGCCCACTCAATATCCTGCTTAATGCTTTTGAAGGCGGCATGGGCCTCAGCAGAGAGCGGAAAAGAGGATGCTTTCAAGAGGGGGCGGGCTTTGTCGGAGTAGTTGGGGACCCATTGGGAATAATAAGAAAATAACCCCAGGCACCTTTTCAGGGCTTTGGGAGCGTTGGGCACGGGCAGCTCCCGTAGGGGGCGCAATCGGTCGGGGTCTGGTCCGATTTCCCCATTCTCCACCACGCTGCCTAGTATGCAGAGGCGCGTGGTGTTGTAAACGCACTTGTCCTCGTTGTAGGTGAGGTTGAGTTTTTGTGCGGTTTTCAGGAACCTCTCGAGGTTCGAGTCGTGATCCTGCTGGTTGTGACCGCAGATGGTGACGTTGTCGAGGTAGGGGAAGGTTGCCTGTAAGTGGTGGTCATCGACCATGCGGTCCATCGCCCTCTGGAAGACCGAGACCCCATTCGTCACCCCAAAGGGGACTCTGAGGAATTGGTAGAGGCGTCCGTTCGCCTCGAAGGCGGTGTACGGGCGGTCCTCTGGTCTGATAGGGAGCTGGTGGTACGCTGACTTGAGGTCGATGGTGGAGAACACCCGGTATTGGGCGATTTGGTTCACCATTTCTGATATGCGGGGTAGCGGGTAGGCGTCTAGTTGGGTGTACCTGTTGATCGTTTGGCTATAGTCGATCACCATCCATTTCTTCTCGCTTCCCCTTACCACCACCACTTGGGCGCGCCACGGGCTATTGCTGCGTTCAATAATGTGCTCTTTCAGGAACCTGTCTACCTCGGTCGCGATAAACCGCCTGTCCTCCCAGCTGTACCTCCTGCTTTTGGTCGCTATTGGCTGGCAGTTAGGGGTAAGGTTCGCGAATAGCGAAGGCGGCTTTACCTTCAGGGTAGCCAGACCGCACACTGTGAGGGGCGGCTGGGACCCACCATAATTGAGCGTGATGCTTTGGTGGTAGCACTGGAAATCCAGGCCCAAGATCACGCTCACACATAGATTCTTCATGATTAATACTTTAAAATTATCGTATACAGTTCCGTTAACGGACAATTGTACCGTGCAGTAACCCATAATGGTCGATGTCTGGGTTTTATCAGCCATAGAGATGGTACCCCGAGTAGGGACCACCTTTAGGGAGAGTTGTTGTACCAGTTCAGGGTGGATAAAACTCTCTGTGCTTCCACTGTCAATTAAACATTTAACCCTGCACCCGTTTACCTCGATGTCCACCATTGATTTGGATAGCGGGTGCGGCCTGGTCTGGTCCACTGTGACCGATGCCACTGTAGGGCCCTGATCGAGACAAGATGGCGCCCACGCTGTCTGCTCACAAGATGGCGGACCCCACGAGGTCGGGCAAGATGGCGTCCAAGATGGCCGCTCCCACGGCGCACACGCGGCGGTGGCGGGTTTTCCGGCGGGGTTCCCTCTGCACACCTTCCCGAAGTGCCCCTTCTTACCGCACTTAAAGCAGGTGGTGCCTTTCGCCGGGCACAGGTTTCTGGTGTGCTTCGGCTGCCCGCAGAGGTAGCAGTTGGGTCCCCGACGCGTCGCGGCTGTCGTAGGGCTTCTGGGGGGAGAGCGGGGCCCCGACGGTGTCGGGCTGCCGGGCGGGGAAGATGCCTTCCAAGATGGCGGCGCCATTGGTGCACACGTGGCGGCATGGACGGCACGGGCTGAAGAGTAGGCGTCCGAGTTTCTCTGGGCCACATCCAGGGATCGTGCTGTGTCCGCAGCCTGTTTCAGGTCCAATCCCGTTTTTTCCAGCAGTCTCTGCCGGATGTAAGTGGAGCTGAGGCCTGTGAGAAAGGCATCACGAACAAGCTCGTCAGTGTACACTGCGGCTTTTACATCTTGGCACTTGCAGTTTTTGCCAAGCGTTTTCAGGGTGCCTAGGAACTCCTCCACCGATTCCCCAGGTCGCTGTGCGCGAGTAGCGAGCAGATGCCTAGCATACACCTCATTCGTAGGCTGCTGGTAATGCGCCTTTAAGATGTCACAGGCGGCCGGGTACGTGTCGGCGTCTTGGATGAGGGGTAAACCCGGTGGCTTACCCAATTCCGCAGAATTCCAAGTTTCATACTCGCAGCGTCCGTAGCGTCTTTGACGGCTGCGGAATTGTCCAGGAAGAATTCCATACACATAAACCAGTGTCCGAAGCGTGCCGATGCGTTCGAAGCATGCTGGTCCAAATCCAAACGTTCGGGTTTCAAGAGTTGATCCATTGTGTTGAAAATTACGTCAATAAAATTGATGTGCCTCAATAAATCCGAGACTCGATGTTAGCGAAACAAAACAAGGCTTTTATTGACTTAGAAGGTAACACACAGAGGAGAAAGTATCTTCCATCCAGAGGTCTGCCGTACTGGATGTGCTGCAGGCTGGGCCAGCTTACATAGGAGCCAGGTATGGGCGGAGCCCTACACACAGTACAATACAATGGAAATGAAACTGAAACCAACCACAGTCACAGGCAGAGAAATACTGATGAGTGATGAATGGAATATTTCATCACACTTGAGTCGAGGGCGGGACCTCCGCCCTCCAACTCCACCTCCTCCAGAATCGTGTCAAGGGCGGGGTCTAGCTGTTCGGGCTCTTCCCCGTCCGAGTCCCAGGCCAATGGGGAAACCTCCCAGGTGGGCGGGATAGCATCTCCCCTCAAGCAGGCTGCGGTTCCAGCCTGTGTGGTCTGTGACTCTTTGCAGGCCTCAGGCTGAGGATTTTTATCCTCAGACCTGGCTTCGGTTGTTGTTTCTTTTACACCCAGCTTAAATAGCTTGCACTGATTTATGTGAAATCATTTAGTCCGCCGGGGCAACTTCACTGCGTAAACCATGGGGCTGGCCTTGTCTACAATACTGTAGGGCCCCATGTACAGTGGTTCTAAACTCCCCACTCGGGCAGAGTTTCCTACCATGACCTTGTCTCCTACTTCCCACTTCTGGGCTACGGTGGTGGGGACCGGTGGGTCTTGCACCGATTCCCGTCTAGCCTTGTCTATGGCTCTCTCTCCAGCGCGGATGGTCAGGCCCAGGAATTTTACTTCCTGCTGGCCGATCCGTGCCTTCTTTGGGTTCACCTTGAAACCCTTTCTGCCTAACAGCTCCAATAGCTCGGCCAGTAGTGGACCGTGCTCCTCCCTGGAATCTGTGAACAGGAGCAGGTCGTCCACATACTGCACTCGCTGATTGGGCTGGCTGAACACTTTTAAGCTTCCTGCCATACATTGATGGAAAATGCTGGGGCTGTTATGGAAACCCTGTGGCAAGCAGTTCCAGGTGTAATGTTGCCCTTTAAAAGTAAAGGCAAACTTGTACTGATCCTCCCTCCTTAAAGGGATGGACCAAAACCCATTGGAAATATCCAGCACCGTGAACGTGGTCGTGGATGCTGGAATACTCCCTATCAGGTCAGCAAATGCTGCTACCGTCGGCGCGCAGGCTGGGATGTTACTGTTGAGGACTCTGTAATCCACCGTGGCTCTCCATGAATTGTCCGGCTTCTTCACCGGCCACAAAGGAGAGTTTACATGGGTGGCTATCGGCCTCAACATGCCCTGCTGCACCAGTGAAGACATTGCTGTCTCCATGTCGGGCTCCGCTTCCCTGGGGAAGTTGTACTGTTTTTGGGGTCGGGCCATGGGGTCCCCGTCTACTCTGACCTCAAACCCGGTGACCCTCCCGCAATCGTGTTTGTGAGTGGCAAACATAGTCAGGTGGTCTGACACGAATGCCTGCAGATCCTGTGGGACACTTGCTACCATGAGCTCGAGGTCGTAGCCCTCTTTTGGCTTCACGGTACACAGGGTCCCTTTCCCTTCCTTTTCTGGGATGACGACTACCTCGCCTCTCTTATCCGTGCTCGTTCCCAGAGACAGTGATTTCTAAGATCCACGAGAATCCCGTGTTCCACTAAGAAATCAGACCCAAGGGTCCCATTTCCACCCTCCACCTCCCACTTCATCAGTATACACTTCCACGTGGTGCGGAGTGGTCCTAAATGAATGGAGAGAGGGATGGAGAATGCGCCAGCCTGTTCTTTACCTGTGAAGCCCGACAGAATATATGGAACCTCGGTGGACAGAGGTGAGGTGGTAGGGTTGGCTGTGTGGATCACGGTGCACGATGCCCCCGTATCCAACAGATAGGTCCCCCTTTCCCGCTCTACTTCCATCTCCACGAGGGGTCGTCTCCATAAATCATATCGCAGCGAACACAGGTAAACGGGCTGCGCTGGCTCTAGTCATTGGGGTGAAACGGTCGGGTTTGCGAGAACGACAGGGCCGGTGGTGGCTGCTACCCTCCCCTGCGAGATCATAAGAGACCGCATTGTCTCTAAAATTGACTCTATTGCAGCGGGATCCATAGCTGCACCGGTTCCCTTTTCTGGGGTGGCGGCCTGGGCTTGGGCTTGGGCTGCGGGAGATCTTCCCTTATTATCCTTCCACGGATTTTTACAGTCCCTGCGCCAACGTCCATCCTTCCCACACCCGTAGCAATTGTGCTTGGCCTGGGGAGGGCGATTTCCTCCCTGATGCCACTCCTTTTTGCTTGGGGCTGCGGGTTTTGCCTCATGCACTTTTCCCTTACAGGGTGGTGCCTCCTGACATAGAAACATAGAAGCATAGAAGATAGGAGCAGGAGCAGGCCATTCAGCCCTTCGAGCCTGCTCCACCATTCAATGAGATCATGGCTGATCATTGAAATTCAGTACCCTGTCCCTGCCTTCTCCCCAGATCCCTTGATCCCTTTAGCCTTAAGAAAAAAATCCAACTCTTTCTTGAATATATTTAATGAACTGGCCTCCACCGCCCTCTGTGGCAGAGAATTCCACAGGTTCACCACTCTCTGGGTGAAGAAATTCCCCCTCATTTCAGTCCTAAATGTCCTACCCCTTATCCTTAGACTATGACCCCTCGTTCTGGACTCCCTGACCATCGGGAACATCCTTCCAGCATCTAGTCTGTCCAGGCCTGACAGAATTTTATAGGTTTCGATGAGATCCCCTCTCAATCTTCTAAACTCCAGTGAGTATAAGCCCAATCGACACAATCTCTCCTCATACGTCATTCCTGCCATCCCAGGTATCAGCCTGGTGAATCTTCGCTGCACTCCTTCCATGGCAAGAACGTCCTTCCTCAGGTAAGGCGACCAAAACTGCACACAATACTCAAGGTGCGGTCTCACCAAGGCCCTGTACAACTGTAGCAAGACATCCTTGTTCCTGTACTCGAACCCTCTTGCTACGAAGGCCAACATACCATTTGCCTTCTTAACCGCCTGCTGCACCTGCATGCTTACCTTCAGCGACTGGTGCACAAGAACACCCAGGTCACTTTGCACTTCCCATCCTCCCAATCTATTGCCATTCAAATAATAATCTGCCTTCCTGTTTTTGCCACCAAAGTGGATAACCTCACATTTATCCACATTATAGTGTATTTGCCATGTTTCTGCCCAATCACCTAACCTGTCCAAATCGTACTGGAGTTTCATGACATCCTCCTCGCAGCATACCCTCCCACCCAGCTTTGTGTCGTCTGCAAATTTGGAGATATTACATCCAATTCCCTCATCCAGATCATTAATATATATTGTGAACAGCTTGGGTCTTAGGACCGATCCTTGCGGTACCCCACTAGTCACTGCCTGCCACTCGGAAAACGACCCGTTTATTCCAACTCTTTGCTTTCTGTCCGCCAACCAGTTCTCTATCCAAGTCAATACCTTGCCCCCAATCCCATGTGCCTTAATTTTGCATGCTAATCTCTTATGCGGAACCTCATTGAAAGCCTTCTGAAAGTCCAAATACACCACATCCACTGGTTCTCCCTTATCTATTTTACCAGTTACATCCTCAAAAAATTCCAGTAGATTAGTCAAGCATGATTTACCTTTTGTAAATCCATGTTGACTTTGTCCGATCCAGTCACTGCTTTCCAAGTGCTCTGCTATTACATCTTTTATAATGGACTCTAGCATTTTCCCCACTACCGATGTCAGGCTTACCGGTCTATAATTCCCCTCTTTTTCTCTGCCACCTTTTTTGAATAGTGGGGTAACATTAGCTACCCTCCAATCCACGGGTACTGTTCCAGAGTCTATCGAGTTCTGGAAGATGACCAGCAATGCATCTACTATTTCTAGGGCCACTTCCTTAAGTACCCTGGGATGTAGATTATCAGGCCCTGGGGATTTATCGGCCTTCAGTCCCATCAATTTTCCTAACACCATTTCCCTACAAATACTGATTTCTTTCAGTTCCACCCTTTCATCAGACCCTATGTTCCCCGGTATTTCTGGGAGGTTATTTGTCTCCTCCTTTGTGAAGATAGAACCAAAATATGTATTTAGTTGGTCTCCATTTCTTTGTTCCCCATTATAAATTCCCCCGATTCTGACTGCAAGGGACCTACGCTTGACTTCACCAATCTTTCTCTCTTCACATATCTATAAAAGCTTTTACAGTCAGTTTTTATGTTCCCTGAAAGCTTACTCTCATATTCTATTTTCCCTTTCTTAATTAATCCCTTTGTCCTCCTTTGTTGAATCCTGAACTACTCCCAATCCTCAGGATTATTGCTTTTTCTGGCCAATTTGTATGTCCTCTCCTTGGAACTTATGCTATCCCTAATTTCCCTTGTTACCCACGGTTGAGTCACCTTTTTTGTTTTATTTTTGTGCCAAACTGGGATGAACAACTCCTGTAGTTCATCCATTCGGTCTTTGAGTGTTTGCCATTGCCTCTCCACCGTCACCCCTTTGAGTGCCATTCCCCAAACATTCCTTCCCAACTCGCTCCTCAGACCATCGTAGTTTCCTTTATTTAAATTGAGGACCCTTGTTTCTGAGTCAACTACTTCATTCTCCATCTTAATGAAGAATTTGATCATATTATGATCGCTCCGACCCAAGGGGCCTCGTACAACAAGATTGCTAATTAATCCTTTCTCATTACATAATACCCAGTCTAAGATGGCCTGATCTCTGGTTGGTTCCTCGACATATTGGTCCAGGAAACCATCCCGTAAACACTCCAGGAATTCCTCCTCCACAGTATTGTTACCAATTTGGTTAGCCCAATCTATATGTAGATTAAAGTCACCCATGATGACTGCTGTGCCCTTATTGCACGCTTCTTTAATTTCCCTTTCAATGCCATCCCCAACCTCCGCCTTACTGTTTGGAGGTCTATATACCACTCCCACTAATGTTTTTTTCCCATTAGTTTTTCTCAATTCTACCCATACAGATTCCACATCATCAGAGCTAATATCCTTCATTACAATTGTGTTAATCCCTTCTTTAACCAGTAATGTTACCCCACCTCCCTTTCCTTTTTGCCTATCTTTCCTGAATATCGAATACCCCTGGATGTTGAGTTCCCAGTCTTGGCCATCCTTGAGCCACGTTTCCGTAATCCCAACCAAATCATATTCATTTACCTCTATTTGTGCAGTCAATTCAGAATCACAGAATCACAGAATCTACAGTGCAGATAGAGGCCATTTCGGCCCATCGAGCCTGCACCGACACATATCCCACCCTATCCCCATAACCCCACGTATTTAATCCCCTAACGCTAAGGGTCAATTTATCATAGCCAAATCAACCTCACCTGCACATCTTATTACAAATGCTCCTCGCATTAAGACACAAAGCCTTCAGGCTTGTTTTTTTAACGCTCTTAGACCTATTAGAATTATTATTTACTGTGGCCATGTTTGATTTAAACCGTTGATTTCTCTGGCTGCCACTTTTGTTTTTCTCCTTCCTCTCTTTTGCTTTTATCCTTGTTTCCCTTTCCTCTGTCTCCCTGCTCAGGCTCCCAACCCCCTTCCATTTTAGTTTAAACCCTCCCCCACAGCACTAGCAAACAAACCCCCTAGGACATCGGTTCCAGCCCTGCCCAGGTGCAGACCGTCCGGTTTGAACTGGTCCCACCTCCCCCAGAACCGGTTCCAATGTCCCAGGAACTTGAATCCCTCCCCATGGCACCATTCCTCTAGCCACGTATTCATCTGAAGTATCCTTCTATTTCTACTCTGACTAGCACGTGGCACTGGTAGCAATCCTGAGATTACTACCTTTGAGGTCCTGCTTTTTAATTTACCTCCTAACTCCCTATATTCCGCTTTTAGGATCTCATCCCGCTTTTTACCTACATCGTTGCTGCCTATATGCACCACGACAACTGGCTGTTCACCCTCCCCTTCCAAGATGTTCTGCAGCCGCTCGGAGACATCCTTGACCCTTGCACCAGGGAGGCAACACACCATCCTGGAGTCTCAGTTGCAGCCACAGAAATGCCTATCTATTCCCCTTACAATTGAATCCCCTATTACTATAGCTCTACCACTCTTTTTCCTCCCATTCTGTGCAGCAGAGCCACCCCTGGTGCCAGGAAGTTGGCTGCTGCCTTCCTCTGATCAGCCATCCCCCCCAACAGTACTCAAAGTGGTGTATCTGTTGGAGAGGGGGATGGCCACAGGGGACCCCTGCACTACCTGCTTGCGCCTAGTACTCTGCCTGCTGGTCACCCGTTCCCTTTCTTCCTGTCCAACCTCTACCTGTGGTGTGTCCAACTCCCTAAACGTGCTATTCACGATGTCCCGAGCATCGTGAACGCTCCAGTATGCATCCAATCGCAGCTCCAGCGCTGCAATGCGGTCTGTCAGTAGATGCAGCTGGGTGCACTTCCTGCACACGTAGTTGTCAGGGACACAGGAAGTGTCCCTGAGTTCCCACATATCGCAGGAGGAGCATACCACGTGGCTGGGCTGTCCTGCCATGATTTACCCTTTAATTAATTGAGTTTAAATTAAATCAATCAATCCCACTAATTACACTACAGTTAAATAGTTTTATCAACAGTCCCCGCTACACCAGAGAGGCCTTAGAAACTATAAACCAGAGTTAAAGTTTAAAAAAGAGAGAAATACTCACCAACCAATCACTTACCTGCTTCCTGCTGACGTCACACTTTGATTACTTTTTACCTCTCTCCCCTGCTGCTGAATTGGTAGGCCTCATTCACTGCCGCCGCTTTTAAGCTCTGCCGCCGATGCTGCTCTCTCCCAGGTCCAGGTCCAGACTCTGTGGTCGGGCCTCATTCACTGCCGCCGCTTTTAAGCTCTGCCGCCGATGCTGCTCTCTCCCAGGCCCAGGTCCAGACTCTGTGGTCGGGCCTCGTTCACTGCCGCCGCTTTTAAGCTCTGCCGCCGATGCTGCTCTCTCCCAGGCCCAGGTCCAGACTCTGTGGTCGGGCCTCCTTCACTGCCGCCGCTTTTAAGCTCTGCCGCCGATGCTGCTCTCTCCCAGGTCCAGGTCCAGGCTCTGAGGTCGGGCCTCGTTCACTGCCACCGCTTTTAAGCTCTGCCGCCGATGCTGTTCTCTCCCAGGTCCAGGTCCAGGCTCTGTGGTCGGGCCTCGTTCACTGCCGCCGCTTTTAAGCTCTGCCGCCGATGCTGCTCTCTCCCAGGTCCAGGTCCAGGCTCTGTGGTCAGGCCTCGTTCACTGCCGCCGCTTTTAAGCTCTGCCGCCGAAGCTGCTCTCTCCCAGGTCCAGGTCCAGACTCTGTGGTCGGGCCTTGTTCACTGACGCCGCTTTTAAGCTCTGCCGCCGAGGCTGCTCTCTCCCAGGTCCAGGTCCAGGCTCTGTGGTCGGGCCTCGTTCACTGCCGCCGCTTTTAAGCTCTGCTGCCGATGCTGCTCTCTCCCAGGTCCAGGTCCAGGCTCTGTGGTCGGGCCTCGTTCACTGCCGCCGATTTCAAACTCTGTCGCCGATGCTGCTCTCTCCCAGGTCCAGGTCCAGGCTCTGACTCCTGCAATTCTTGTATGCAATGGTGAGCTGTCGGAGCACTGTCTCCTCTGTGGTACCGGGACCTTGGGGGTCAAACTAAGATTGGCTTGGGCCTGTATCTGTGGTGAGCTGTTGGCGACCAGGCAGCGGAGCCAATGAACCCGCTGGACGTTGTTCATTGCGGCCCGTTCCGGCATGCCCGGACAGCTGCGCCGATACACTGGCCACAGCCTTTCTGCGAAAACCCGTGGGGGTCCTCCAGTTAGCTGCATGGTCCCTTCCACATGGAAGAACAGATTGCCGTTGTCAACTCCCATAACCTCCAGGACCTCGTCCCTGAGCTCCACATACACTTTTTGTCCTCTCTTACTCCCATCTCAGAGGCACTGAAGGATTGTGCTATCCAGGGAGAACAGCAACATCTTCGCCTGTTCAAGATCATCACAATCATTGACGGCGGCTGTCTCCTCTATCTCCCTGAAATGGACTGAGGGATCTCCCTTCTCTGTGAGTTTTGGGAGGTGGCTCACCATCGCTCTGAGTTGTTGAGCACCGTGGGGCAGCACGATCTGGTTCCGGTGGGGTCCGTCCGCGCCATTTGCGTCGGTGGGACCCTACCTTTGGTGCCGGTAGGACACATTGGTGCCGGCTCCGGCTTTACTACCGGGGGTTGTTCTTCCTCCGGTTCTACCTCGGCATCCTCCCCTTCTACCACCCCCCCTTCGGGCCAATCCTCACTATAGCTCGGCGGTGCTGAGGGTTCAGTGGCTGGTGCCACAACTACTTCATGTGGAATCAGTCTTTTGGATTCCTTCAGGAAGTCTATTTGGCTTGCTTTTGGGCTTACGAGGCACACCATGCCTTTTGCCCTTGCCAGGGCTGTTCTTAGGTCTTCTAATGCCTTCTGGCAGGGGCCGTGGTCTGCGCTCTCAAACCTGTTCTCAATGGCCAGCTTGTTAGTTGCCTTGACCTCTACTACTCTCTCCTCCTGCGCTCTTAGCTGTTGTGCGAGGTGGGCGCTTTTCTCCCGTACCCTCGCTTCATGCAACTTTGCCTCAGTAACCTGACATTCCAGGTACTCTATTTTAGCCTGATGTTGGCTGGCTACAGTTTGGCGTTCCTGATTCAGCGCGTGAAGCGTTGCGATAAGTTTTTCCCCACCCATGGCCTTTTCCTCTATCTCTGAAGCATAGAAACATAGAAACATAGAAGATAGGAGCAGGAGTAGGCCATTCGGCCCTTCGAGCCTGCTCCGCTATTCAATGAGATCATGGCTGATCATCCAAATTCAGTACCCTGTCCCTGCCTTCTCCCCATATCCCTTGATCCTTTTAGCCTTAAGAAATAGATCCAACTCTTTCTTGAATATATTTAATGAACTGGCCTCCACCACCCTCTGTGGCAGAGAATTCCACAGGTTCACCACTCTCTGGGTGAAGAAATTCCTCCTCATTTCAGTCCTAAATGGCTTACCCCTTATCCTTAGACTATGACCCCTGGTTCTGGACTCCCCGGCCATCAGAAACATCCTTCCTGCATCTAGTCTGTCCAGGCCTGACAGAATTTTATAGGTTTCGATGAGATCCCCTCTCAATCTTCTAAACTCCAGTGAGTATAAGCCCAATCGACACAATCTCTCCTCATACGTCATTCCTGCCATCCCAGGTATCAGCCTGGTGAATCTTCGCTGCACTCCTTCCATGGCAAGAACGTCCTTCCTCAGGTAAGGCGACCAAAACTGCACACAATACTCAAGGTGTGGTCTCACCAAGGCCCTGTACAACTGCAGCAAGACATCCTTGTTCTTGTACTCGAACCCTCTTGCTACGAAGGCCAACACACCATTTGCCTTCTTAACCGCCTGCTGCACCTGCATGCTTACCTTCAACGACTGGTGCACAAGAACACCCAGGTCTCTTTGCACTTCCGATCCTCCCAATCTATTGCCATTCAAATAATAATCTGCCTTCCTGTTTTTGCCACCAAAGTGGATAACCTCACATTTATCCACATTATAGTGCATTTGCCATGTTTCTGCCCAATCACCCAACCTGTCCAAATCGTACTGGAGTTTCACGACATCCTCCTCACAGCATACCCTCCCACCTAGCTTTGTGTCGTCTGCAAATTTGGAGATATTACATCCAATTCCCTCATCCAGATCATTAATATATATTGTGAACAGCTGGGGTCCTAGGACCGATCCTTGCAGTACCCCACTAGTCCCAGCCTGCCACTCGGAAAACGACCCGTTTATTCCAACTCTTTGCTTTCTGTCCGCTAACCAGTTCTCTATTCAAGTCAATACCTTCCCCCCAATCCCATGTGCCTTAATTTTGCACGCTAATCTCTTATGCGGGACCTTATCGAAAGCCTTCTGAAAGTCCAAATACACCACATCCACTGGTTCTCCCTTACCTATTTTAAGAGTTACGTCCTCAAAAAATTCCAGTAGATTAGTCAAGCATGATTTACTTTTTGTAAATCCATGTTGACTTTGTCCGATCCAGTCACTGCTTTCCAAGTGCGCTGCTATTACATCTTTTATAATGGACTCTAGCATTTTCCCCACTGCCGATGTCAAGCTTACCGGTCTATAATTCCCCGCCTTTTCTCTACCACCTTTTTTGAATAGTGGGGTTACATTAGCTACCCGCCAATCCATGGGTACCGTTCCAGAGTCTATCGAGTTCTGGAAGACGACCAGCAATGCATCTACTATTTCTAGGGCCACTTCCTTAAGTACCCTGGGGTGTAGATTATCAGGCCCTGGGGATTTATCGGCCTTCAGTCCCATCAATTTTCCTAACACCATTTCCCTACAAATACTGATTTCTTTCAGTTCCACCCTTTCATCAGACCCTATGTTCCCCGGTATTTCTGGGAGGTTATTTGTGTCCTCCTTTGTGAAGACAGAACCAAAATATGTATTTAGTTGATCTGCCATTTATTTGTTCCCCATTATAAATTCCCCCGATTCTGACTGCAAGGGAGCTACGCTTGACTTCACCAATCTTTTTCTCTTCACATATCTATAAAAGCTTTTACAGTCAGTTTTTATGTTCCCTGTAAGCTTACTCTCATATTCTATTTTCCCTTTCTTAATTAAGCCTGGGTTTTGATCTTGGCTGCCTGCGCTGCAACGACCTTGTCCAAAATCTGGACTTGTCTTTTGTAGCACATCAGCCACACTGCCTTCTCGACTGACTTCTTATGTTCTTTGCTCTCTGTCAACCTGATGGCTGCGTCTACCGGACGCTCATCCCGTAAGAGATCGGAAATCCACTGCTTAGTGAGATTTACCTTGCCAAAAACATAATCCGCTATCCTCTCATCCATAACATTTTGTCCATTTAAACTTGGGTCTAATACATTGCAATCCTGCTGCCAGTGTCCTGCCGTGGTCGCCATTTTCTGTAAGGGGTTTTTCGATCGCAGAGGTTTCTCTCTCTAGAGGCCTCTCTCTCTTGCACAGTAAAACCTTGAGTGGTTCGACCCACTCGCCCCTTAGGTTCTATACACTGGACTTTGAGGCAGGAACTACAATGCAGAGACTACTCTATAGACCAAGTTTAATGAAAACAAAATGAAACTTTATTGCATAAAGGAACAAAATTGAATGTAAGCCAAATAAGGTACATGGGAGGGAAAAACAAATCATAATACAGGACTAACCAACATATATACAGGCATGATATACTTTACAAAATTCATCTCGAAATCGGGAAACACACGGAACATCGAGGGATAACAACTCATAATTAATTATACCCAAAATGCCCACCCCTTAAGCCTAGCTAGATCAGATTATGAGGGGCCAGAAACATGCTCACCAATCCAATGAGAAAGTATAAGATTTTGAAAGGTCTGCGTTTTGATCCTCTCAGGCGTCCTGGCTCCACGTGGTCAACGCTGCGGGCTGCGACTCTCTCTCTTCTTCCTCGAGGTGAAGGTCACGGACAGGCTGGATGCTGGCAGGCCTGGACGTCAGTGTGGACGGAGACCACCTATTTGATCATGGTCAAATAGGTTTCTTCGCAGAGCCCAGCTGGTTTACCATTTTCAGATAGGTTTCTTCTGAAGGGCTGCTGTCCTTTGTCTCGTTAACGGCCCGGGGTTTGTTGATGATCTCCCGATGGTTACCCCGGGGCGGGACGCAGACTCGAATCACCTTCTTGGCTGGTCTCCGGATCGACGTTCCTCCACGGCTTTCGAAAAGCTAGCTCAAAGACTACCAGCTACAAGCTCCAGGCTGAAAAAGCTACAAGAAAAGCTTCCGATGGCTACCCTGGGAATCCAGTTATACTTTTCCGTGGAGGCCCTTATCTCCCGCCAAATCAAGGTTAGCCTTTATTTAACTTTTGGCGGGCTTGTAGCACAGCGGGGTAGTCTTTGTTTTTAAAGTATCTTCGAATGGCCGGTAACGGCCATCTCTGGTCTGGAACGACCCTGTATTGTCTTTAATGTCCTTCTGATGTTTTAAACGGTTCTTGATGTTCCCCCTATGAATATGAAACTGTTTCCCTTTGTCTGGGTAAACATATAGATGGCCTTTATCTACAGGCCGTTCTGATCGGATCTGCATCAAATCTATATGTATGGGGCTCTGTCTGGTTTTGTTTTCCCTGAAACTGCCTTCCAGAACCTACTGTGGGCTGAATCCACAAAAGCTGTCTGGGGACTGCAGGAACCATTTTAAAGTGTCCCAAAAGCTGGTCACGGGGTCTGGCGGCCATTTTGTGTGTCCCTTTTTCTGTGCTTCTTTTAAAACAGTCTTTAAAAGTTAAGGCCTTTTCTGCCAATAGACCCTTATAGGATGATGTTCAATTTTGCGAATCTTACACTGGTTGGCAGACAGAAAGCAAAGAGTTGGAATAAACGGGTCTTTTTCCGAGTGGCAGGCAGTGACTAGTGGAGTACCGCAGGGATCGGTCCTTCGACCCCAGCTATTCACAATATATATTAATGATCTAGACAAGGGAACTAGATGTAATCTCTCCAAATTTGCAGATGACACAAAGCTGGGTGGGCGTGTGTGCTGTGACGAGGATGCTGAGAAACTCCAGGATGATTTGGACAGGTTGGGTGATTGGGCAAAAGCATGGCAGATGCAATATAACTTGGATAAATGTGAGGTTATCCACTATGGTGGCAAAAACAGGAAGGCAGATTACTATCTGAATGGCAATAGATTGGGAGAAGGGGAAGTGCAATGAGACCTGGGTGTCCTTGTGCACCAGTCGCTGAAGGTATGCATGCAGGTGCAGCAGGCGGTTAAGAAGGCAAATGGCATGTTGGCCTTCGTAGCAAGAGGGTTTGAGTACAGGAACAAGGATGTCTTGCTGCAGTTATACAGGGCCTTGGTGAGACCACATCTTGAGTATTGTGTGCAGTTTTGATCGCCTTATCTGAGGAATGATGTTCTTGCCATGGAAGGAGTTCAGCAAAGATTCACCAGGCTGATACCTGGGATGGCAGGAATGACGTATGAGGAGAGATTGGGTCGATTGGGCTTGTACTCGCTGGAGTTTAGAAGAATGAGAGGGGATCTCATTGAATCTTATAATATTCTGACAGGACTGGACAGACTAGATGCAGGAAGGATGTTCCCGATGGTCAGGGAGTCCAGAACCAGGGGTCACAGTCTAAGGATGAGGGGTGGGCCATTTAGGACAGAAATGAGGAGGAATTTCTTCACCCAGAGAGCGGTGAACCTGTGGAATTCTCTACCACAGAAGGCAGTAGAGGCCAATACATTAAATATATTCAAGAAGGAGTTGGATATATTTCTTAAGGCTAAAGGGATCAAGGGGTATGGGAAGAAAGCAGGGACCGGGTACTGAATTTGGATGATCAGCCATGATCTCATTGAATGGCGGAGCAGGCTCGAGGGGCCGAATGGCCTACTCCTGCTCCTATCTTCTATGTTTCTATGTTTCTATGGGTAAGGAAGGCAGAGTGATGGAGACGTGATGAGAGGCACAGCAGGATGAGGTTGAGTGTGGCTTTGTACTAACCTTTCGTGATCTACTGAGATCATTGAAATGTTTGTGGCACTGTACCCAGGTTCTCCTGACCACATCCCTGCTTGTGCCTTCCTCTGCAATGTGCAACCAGGCTCCTGGGGAGTTCTCTTCCGCCCATGGGAGGGGAAGAGGACCTCGCTGTATGCCGTGACTCCCTCCATAAGCATATGGAGGGAGTCATGGGAGAGCCTGGGTGCAGCCCTGTGCCTTTGTGCAGTCATTGTCAGTGTTTGCAGCACTTCAATGTTGTAGAACACTGACAGCACAAATGTCAAAATAAAGTTGGCCATGGTCCCTTTAAGGAAACCAGTTGATGACGCATCATCAAATGACGCGTCATCAAATGACGTCACCAGACCCGCTTCCTCTAGTTGGCCAGAAAACGCGCTGGGCAGGCTTAACAAGCCCCAGCAAGGGAATTCATTATGGACAGTGGGATGGAGCCAACAACAGGGTCGGGACCTGCTACCAACATCGCTCGCCACGGACCCACCAAGGTCAGCAAAATCCTGGCCGTAATCACATACTTAAACCTCTAGAGTAATGAATGGTTAGGATGATCTACAGATCTGCACACAGTTACACGTACATACTCAAATGCAATCATGGATTTCATGCAATTACCCATTGTTATTTTGTACAAATTACAAAAGGATTTTTTTTATTCATGAAAGATGCATACACAGGGAGTCTCATTATGTGGATATTATGTCAAAATTGCAGATATATCTGCAAAGTATTTTTTTCATAACTTTTTAATTTTGTTTTGCAAATGGACAATTATTTTGTAACAGTGCTAATAAAAGCGCTATTACACTGACAACAGTACCCTTGATGCACTACATGTGGTATACACAGCATCTGCAGTCTTACATGAGAATGTGTTGTCTACAGGGATAAAATAAATGCAAGGGGTAAAGTAGTTGCTGTGGAATTTTTTTTTAAATTCGTTTATGGGATGTGGGCATCGCTGGCAAGGTCAGCATTTATTGTCCATCCCTAATTGCCCTTGAGAAGATGGTGGTGAGCCGCCTTCTTGAACCGCTGCAATCCATGTGGTGAAGGTACTCCCACAGTGCTGCTAGGTAGGGAGGTCCAGGATTTTGATCAAGTGACGATGATCGGCGATATACTTCTAATTCAGGATGGTGTGTGACTTGGAGAGGAACCTGGAGGTGGTGTTGTTTCCATGCGCCTGCTTCCCTGGTCCTTCTAGATGGAAGAGGTCGTGGTTTTGGGAGGTGCTGCCGAAGAAGCCTTGGCGAGTTGCTGCAGTGCATCTTGTAGATGGTACACACTGCAGCCACGGTACGCCGGTGGTGGAGGGAGTGAATGTTTAAGGTGGTGGATGGGGTGCCAATCAAGCGGGCTGCTTTGTCCTGGACGGTGTCGAGCTTCTTGAGTGTTGTTGCAGCTGCATTCATCCAGGCAAGTGGCGAGTATTCCATCACACGCCTTACTTGTGCCTTGTAGATGGTGGAAAGGCTTTGGGGAGTCAGGAAATGAGATACTCGCTGCAGAATACTTAGCCTCTAGCCTGCTCTTGTTGCCACAGTATTAATGCCGAAGGATGTTGATGGTGGGGGATTCGACGATGGTAATGCCGTTGAATGTCAAGCGGCTGTGTTTGGACTCTCACTTGTTGGAAATAGTCATTGCCTGGCAATTGTGTGGCGCAAATATTACCTGCCACTTATTAGGCTAAGCCTGAATGTCATCCAGGTCTTGTTCCATATGGTTATGGACTGCATCATTATCTGAGGAGTTGCGAATGGCGCTGAACACTGTGCAGTCATCAGCGAACATCCCCATTTCTGAACTTATTTTGGAGGGAAGGTCATTGATGAAGCAGCTGAAGATGGTTGGGCCTAGGACATTGCCCTGAGGAACTCCTGCAGCGATGTCCTGGGGCTGTGATGATTGACCTTCAACCACCACAACCATCTTCCTTTGTGCTAGATATGACTCCAGCCAGTGGAGAGTTTGCCCCCCGATTCCCATTGACTTAAGTTTTACTAGGGCTCCTTGATGCCACACTCGGTTAAATGCTGCCTTGATGTCTAGGGCAGTCACTCTCACCTCACCTCTGGAATTCAGCTCCTTTGTCCATGTTTGGACCAAGGCTGTAATGAGGTCAGGAGCCGAGTGGTCTTGGCAGAACCCAAACTGGGCAGCAGTGAGCAGGTTATTGGTGAGTAAGTGCCGCTTGATAGCACTGTCGAGGACACCTTCCATCACTTTGCTGATGATTGAGAGTAGACTGATGGGGCGGTAATTGGCCGAATTGAATTTGTCCTGCTTTTTGTGGACAGGACATACCTGGGCAGTTTTTCACATTGTCGGATAGATGCCAGTGTTGTAGCTGTACTGGAACAGCTTGGCTAGAGGCATGGCTAGTTCTGGAGCACAAGTCTTCAGCATGACAGCCGGGATGTTGTTGGGGCCCACAGCCTTTGCTGTGTCCAGTGCGCTTAGCCGCTTGTTGATATCACGTGGAGTGAATCGAGTTGGCTGAAGACTGGCTTCTGTGGTGGTGGGGACCTCATGAGTAGGCCGATATGGATCATCTGCTCAGCACTTCTGGCTGAAGATGATTGCAAATGCTTCAGCTTTGTCTTTTGCACTCACGTGCTGGGCTCCACCATCATTGAGGATGGGGATATTCATGGAGTCTCCTCCTCCCCTTAGTTGTTTATTGGTCCACCACCATTCACGACTGGATGTGGCAGGGCTGCAGAGCTTTAATCTGATCCGTTGATTGTGGGATCGCTTAGCCATGTCTATAGCATGCTGCTTCTGCTTTTTAGCATGCATGTAGTCCTGTGTTGCCGCTTTCCCAGGTTGGCACCTCATTTTTAGGTACACCTGGTGCTGCTCCTGGCATGCTCTTCTACACTCCTTATTGAACCAGGGTTGGTCCCCTGGCTTGATGGTAATGGTAGAGTGAGGGATATGCCGGGCCATGAGGTTACAGATTCTGGTGGAATACAATTCTGCTGCTGCTGATGGCCCACAGCACCTCATGGATGCACAGTTTGGAGCTCATTATTCCTTATTATGTATTACGATTAAGAGGAAATTTCCTTTATTTATTTAATCGCAAATAATCTGAAAGCACACATGAACTCATAGGTATCCTCCATTCTTTGTAGAACTGAAATCAGTTGTTGATGTGAGTTTGATTTTTTCCCCAGGTTTTTCCTACGGAGCTCTCAGTATCCTGGGAACTGTAATATCAAAGGCCATTTCTGATACCCTGACCAGGGTTAACCTGCTCCACAGAAGCGTATCCATTCTGTTCTCTCTCTCTCTTAGACAGTCCCTCGGAACCGAGGATGACTTGCTTTCACATTAAAAATGAGTTCTCAGGTGACTGATAAGACAATGCGGGACCTACAGTTTCTGTCACAAGTGGGGCAGACGGTGGTTGAAGGGGCGGGTGGGTGGGGTGCTTTGGTTGACGTGTGCTCCTTGCGCTGCTTGCGCTTGGCTTCCGCTTGCTCCCGGCGAAGAGACTCGAGGTGTTCAGCGGCTTCCTGGATGCTTCACCTCCACTTTGTGCAGTCTTGAGCCAGGGATTCCCAGGTGTCGGTGGGGATGTTGCACTTTTTCAAGGAGGCTTTGAGGGTCTCCTTGAAGCGTTTCCTCTGCCCACCTGGGGCTCTCTTGCCGTGTCAGAGCTCCAAGTACAGCGCTTGTTTTGGGAGTCTCGTATCGGGCATGCAGGCTATGTGACCCATCCATCGGAGCTGATCGAGCATGGTCAAAGCTTCGATGCTGGGCATGTTGGCCTGAGCGAGAACACTGACATTGGTGCACATATCTTGCCAATGGATTTGCAGGATCTTGCGGAGGCAGCTTTGGTGGTACCTCTCCAGTGCTTTGAGGTGCCTGCTGTACATGGTCCATGCCTCTGAGGCATACAGCAGGGCGGGTATCACTGCTGCTCTGTAGACCATGAACTTAGTGCTGCTTTTGAGGTCTTGGTCTTCAAACACTCATTCCTCAGGCGATCGAAGGCTGCACTGGCACGCTGAAGCTGGTGTTGGACTTCGTCATCGATGTTTGCCCTTGTTGACAGTAGGCTCCCAAGGTCTGGAAAGTGGCCCACATTGTCCAAGGCCTTGTCGTGGATTTTGATAATCGGGGGGCAGTACTGTGTGGTGGGGGTAGGTTGGTAGAGGACCTTTGTCTTACGGATGTTTAGTGTAAGGCCCATTCTCTCGTACGCTTTGGTGAAGGTGTTGACGATGGTTTGGAATTCGACCTCCGAGTGAGCGCAGAAGCAAGAATCATCTGCATACTGTAATTCGGCCACTGAGGATGGGACAACCTTGGGTCTGGACTGGAGGCGACGGAGGTTGGACAGTTTCCCATTTGTTGTGTAAATTAGCTCCACTCCAGCGGGGAGCTTATTGAGGGTGAGATGGAGCATTGCAGCAAGGAAGATCGAGAAGAGCGTTGGTGCGATGACACAGTCTTGCTTGACCCTGGTCCGTACGTGAATTGGGTCTGTGGTGGAACTGTTGGTCAGGATCACGGCTTGCATGTCATCGTGAAGCAGGCGGAGGATGGTAAAGATATTAAGAATATTCTGGATCGCATACTCCAGTTGGACCAATGGAAAATCGGGGAATACCTACTATCCACCCCTGACTGCCAAAGAACACAGTGGCATGCATCAAAGATTGGGTGCCCTCCACTAGAATATGTGGGATTGGTAGTATATCTATGCTTCCTTGACAGAGAACATACATTAAACAGTGAAATCACTAGAATTTGCCTCCCATTATGCAGGCCAATACCAAACTCATGCAATTTCTCCTACCCAAAGACCTCTACAGCTTGCCTCACCAAGGCACTCAACAACAATAACAACAACTTGTATTTATATAGCACCTTTAATGTAGTAAAATGTCCCAAAACACTTCGCAGGAGTGGTGTAAGACAAAAAATTGACACCAAACCACATAAGAAATTACGGCAGATGACCAAAAGCTTGGTCAAAGAGGTAGGTTTTAAGGAGCATCTTAAAGGAGGAAAGAGAGGTAGAGAGGTGGAGAGATTTAGGGAGGGAGTTCCAGAGCTTAGGGCCAAGGCAGCTGAAGGGATGGCCACCGATGGTTGAGCGATTACAATCAGGGATGCTCAAGAGGGCAGAATTTGAGGAGTGCAGATATCTTGGGGGGTTGAGTGGCTCAAGGAGGTTACAGAGATAGGGAGCAGCGAGACCATGGAGGGATTCGATACAAGGATGAGAATTTTGAAATTGAGGCATTGCTTAACGGGGAGCCAATGTAGGTCAGCGAGCACAGGGGTGATAGGCGAACGGGACTTGGTGTGAGTTAGGACATGAGCAGCCATGGTTTGGATGACCTCAAGTTTACGTAGGGTAGAATGTGGGAGGCCAGCCAGGTGTGCATTGGAATAGTCAAGTCTAGAGGTAACAAAAGCATGGATGAGGGTTTCAGCAGCAGATGAGCTGAGGCAGGTGTGGAGACGGGTAATGTTACGGAAGGGGAAATAGGTGGTCTTAGTTATGCTGCGGATATGTAGTCGGAAGCTCATTTCAGGGCCAAATATGACACCAAAGTTGCGAACAGTCTTGTTCAGCCTCAGACAGATGCTAGGGAGAGGGATGGAGTCGGTGGCTAGGGAACATTGTTGCAGCACTTGGTCAAAACAAAATGCATTATTAATCACTTCTATATTCATATTATTCTAGTTTTTTTCCCATTCTATTTTCCTCATTCAACATTAAGCCAGCATGGAGGATGAGCAAGCAATTGGTTATAAGGAATTTGTGCATTTTGGTCTTGAATTGACAGGTGAGAGGTACACTAAAGTTGCTCCGAATAACACACTTCTCGGGCTCGATTTTGCCATTGGGGCGGGCTGGGGGTGTGTCAGCCACTTTTCGTGTTAGCCACCCGACTCCAATTTGATGTGGAAAAAATATGCGATTTTCCCCTAATTGGGCAATTGATTTCCAGCGTGTGGGAACCCTTGGCCCACTTAGTCTTTACATCCTGAAAGTCGCCTCCGATGATGTCATCAGTGCTGCTGGATTTAAGGCCTGCAAGCAGCCTTGCTTCTTCTGCAGACTGCAAACCTTATGTCCTTTGCTGTGATAGATTCCTCCAGCCAATATGTCCAGCAATAGGCCAAAGTCTGCACCAAAGTTCAATGACGCCGCCATGCAAGCTCTGGTGGAGGGAGCAAGAGGAAATAAGAAGGTGCTCTTCCCTTCCTCAGGGAGGAAGCAGCCTCCCCAGCAGACAAAAGCTGTGTGGATGCAAGTGGCCCAGGAGGTCAACTCTTTGTCTATGTGCCGCAAAACCTGGCTGCAGTGCAGGAAGAGGTTTCATGATCTTCTGCACACTGGAAAAGTGAGTATGACTTTCCCATCACCCTCAATCTGATCCGCATTGCCTCTCCTCACCAGCACTCAGCTTTGACAACCTCTTCCTCCACATCCCACTTGATACTGACATCCCTGCACCCTTGGCCATTCCCTCTCTCTCTATGGTCACATTCACCTAACTATTCGACTATGCAGCCCTCACACTGCCTATCGCTGTGATGCTATGAAAACAACTGACAACACACAGGGAGGGCCCTTGGTCTTGCCACCTCACTCCATCTTTGTCTCCTTCTAACCATCAATGATATGGATTCTCTACACTCGCTCCTTCATTCTCACTCAAACTCCACTTGTCTCTCTCATTGCAGGAAAAGAGAGCCCACAATAAGAGGGAAAGAGCGAGAACAGGAGGAGGGCCACCCTCAGTAGCCCAGCTCACCCTCTGGGAGGAGGCGGCCCTGGAGATCGTGGGAGTGGAGGAGGATGCGCAAGTGGGGGACGGACAGATGGGCGCATCACAGCAAGCTGGTGACAGAATAGTTTATCATCTCTCTCACTGGCATTGCATGAGTCACTGATAATGATTCTGATGCTCCAACAGATTAACTTTTGATCATCTGCAATATTCAATGTGCATGTAACCTTGGCCTCACATCTCTGACACTTTCCTTTACTCCCCCACAAGACCATCGAAAGCCCCTGTCCCCACTATCCAGGAGGAACAGCCTCAGCCTCCAGACTCCTCAGAGGAAGCTGCAACCTCTGAGGGCGCAGAGTCAGCAGCATTCAGCACACCCAGCACCAGCGCAGACACTCACACCTCGGTGGGACCTTTGCGAGACAGTGCAGTGGTGTCACCTGGTGTATCACAGCTCACAAGTGAGCATCAGCAGATGGGTGAGACAGGGACAGCAGTGGTAAGTCCTAGTCGGAGGGCGCAGGACTCTGCCAGCTTGGCTCAGCTGTATGTCGACCCTCTGCCTCCAGGTCCATCCAGAAGAAGAGCGGTGCTGGAACTCCAGGAAGAGGTGCAGGAGTCTCTGATAGGTTTTGTCTCCAGGGTCGCTGCAAGTGTGGAGCAAATGGAGCAGTCCATCCCTAACATGAGCAGAGCCTTTGTGGAGGCGTTGGCACATGAACGCATCACCATGGAAAGGATGGCAACCTCCGTGGAAAGGATGACTAACTCTGTGGTAAGGCTGGCTACGGTAGAGGAGAGGATGGCTACGGTAGAGGAGAGGATGACTACGTCCATGGAGGAGCTTAGTCGCCAGGGTATGGAAAACATGGTATTTGTTCAGAATAGACTGACATCTCTTGAGGAGCAATGGTCAGCTCTTGAGCAAACAAACCAGACCTTCAGGCAAGTCCTCAGGAGTAGGACTTCCAGTACAGAAACGGGTCCGCATGGCCCCCCTGAATTGCAGCAAGGTGCTGTCAAGCCACTTCCTAGCTCTGAAGTGGGGCTGACCCATGAGAGGGATGTTGGTGGCATACAACAAGGAAGTGGGGGCTCCTCTCCAAGCGCTCACAGGACCATGCCACTGCAGAGCCCTCGGTCTGAGCACCACTAGAGTCCCCACCCAACTGAGATCAGCGTCTCGACCCCTGCACAGCCGCAGGAGCAGCAGACTGTTGCCGAGCCCTCACAGGTTCGCAACCCCAGAGGATGCCCGCCAAAGGTGTCGAGACAGGAGCAGCAAGAAAGTGCGCAAGGGGGCTTTGTAAGATCCGTGGTTCAGTGGATAAGTAATTACACGGATGCTGTACATAAACAAATAACAGGTCTTTACTGGAGGAGGGTAATCTCTAGACTGGGGTACAGAGGCATGCGCACAGCTTATGCCGGTGTGGTCACTGCCGGTACTACAGTATACAGGAGCTGTAAAAAGTAGTTCTGACTTAAAGCACATACACTACAATTCCTCCCTTTTTAGATTAATAATACCCCCTTAATATTCAAATAACAATTACATTTTTACATGTTCATTCAATAACAAAAGTCCATTTATAGATTCAGTCTTTGGGGCGGCTTCCTGACCCTTTTGGGATAGCGCCTTTCCTGAGGTTCTTGTTCTTGGTGCAGAGGTGATTCTGACCCCCTTTCATCGGGTAGTTCATCGGGTTCCACTGCTACTGGGTCTGAAGTAGATACTACCAGTATGTCGGGTTCATCCCCAGGTACTCGAGACATGGGGTTGACGCATTCCTGTGATGCTAAGATCTGATCGACGTGGCATCTCACAATGCTCTCCCCGACATCCACTGTGTACATTAATGGCCCCTGCCTTGTACATTTCGTTCCGGGTTGCCACTTCTCTGTTCGATAGTCCCGGGCCAAGATTGGTTGCCCTACATTGAAGCTCCTTGTTGGCTTCTCGTTGATGTGCTGGAATTGTTTGTCCTCAACATTTCTTCGCACATTTGGTCTGAACAAGTCCAGATGAGATCTCAGCCTTCGGTTAAAGAACATCATGGCCGGGGTCTTTGTTGGTAACTGCATGTGTTGCGTTTCGGTAGGCTAATAAGAAATTGTCCATCTTATGCTGTAGTGGAATTTCCTCGTCGCACATGGCCTTTATCGCCTTCTTAAAGGTTTGTACGAACCTCTCAGCCAATCCATTGGTGGCTGGATGATACGGGGCGGATGTGTAATGCCTTACCCCATTCCTTTTCATGAATTTTTGGAACTCGTCAGACACAAACTGTGGTCCATTATCAGAGCAGATCTGCTCTGGCAACCCGTTTCTGGCAAATATGGTCCGTAGGACTGCAATCGTTTTCTCTGTAGTGGTTGAAGACATCTTTATCACCTCAGGCCACTTTGAATGAGCATCCACTGCTATTAAGAACATTGAGTCCATGAATGGACCAGCGAAATCAATGTGCACCCGTTGCCATGGAGAGGAGGGCCACTCCCATGGGTGTAGAGGGGCATGTGGTGGTGCATTTTGGACCTTCTGGCATCCTTAGCAGCTCTTAGTCAGGTCTTCTATTTGTTGATCGATTCCCAGACACCACACATAAGCCCTAGCTAGGCTTTTCATTTTCACTCCCCCCAGATGACCTTCATGTAGCTCATTTAGCACTCTCTCCCTTAACTTGGGTGGAATCACCACTCTGGATCCACACATCACTGTCCCCTGGCATACTGACAGCTGTTCTCTTCTGGATGAGAATGCTGGCAACAGTGAGTCACCATGTGTTGGCCATCCCCTCACCGTCAATTCATATACCCGTGACAGCGTCGGATCATTGCGGGTCTCCTTCTCTATATCCGCGTTTGTTACTGGCAATCGTTCAATTATTGACGAATAAAATATCTCGATAGGGTCCACTGCTGGTGCTTCCTCCACAGTAGGCAGTGGCAGACGCGATAGCCCATCAGCGTTCCCATGCTGTCTCGTGCCTTTATATTCTATTTCATATTGATTCGCCCCTAGAAACAGGGACCATCTTTGTAACCGCTGTGCAGTCATTACTGGCACGCCCTTCTTAGGATTAAAGATGGAGACAAGTGGTTGGTGGTCAGTCAGCAAGGTAAACTTCTGTCCATGCAGATAGTGGTTGAATTTTTTTACTCCTCATACTAGGCTGAGGGCCTCCCTGTCAATCTGGGCGTAGTTGCGCTCGGCTGAGGTTAGTGACCGAGACGCAAAGGCTACTGGCCTCTCCAACCCATCTGGGAATTTGTGCGACAGCACCGCTCCAATGCCGTAGGGTGATGCATCACATGCCAAATGAATTGGTAGTGCTGGGTTGAAATGGGCCAACACCTCTTTTGATGTGATCAATTCTTTACACTTCTGGAAAGCTCATCTACGTTTGTCATCCCACTTCCATGGTACCCCTGTTTGCAGTAGGGTGTTCAGCGGGTGTAATACCGTAGACAAATTTGGTAAGAACTTGTGGTAATAGTTTACCAGCCCGAGGAACGACCTCAGTTGTGACACATTTTCCGGTGCTGGAGCCTTGACTACTGCCTCTATCTTGTCAGGGGGCTTATGTAACCCCTCTTCATCAATGACGTGGCCGCAATACGAGATCTGTTTCTGGAAAAACTCGCACTTGTGGCGATTAGCTCGTAGCCCATATTCCTTTAATCTGGCGAGCACCTTCTCCAAGTTAGCGAGGTGATCACCGTCATTTTCGCCCGTGACCAAGATGTCGTCCAAATAACACTGGGTCCCTGGAATCCCTTGCAGGACCTGATCCATCACCCTTTGCCAGATAGCCGGAGCCGAGGCTACTCCAAACACCAGCCGATTGTATTGATAGAGACCTTTATGGGTGTTGATCGTAAGGTAATGTTTCGAAGCTTCTTCTACCTCCATTTGCAAGTACGCCTGGGCTAGATCAATTTTGGTGAAGCGTTTACCACCAGATAGCGAGGCGAAAATAGCCTCAATTCGTGGAAGCGGATATTGCACCGTGTGAAGGACTGGGTTCACTGTCACCTTAAAATCCCCACAGATGCGGACCTTCTTTGGTTCCCCAGGCTTATTACTCAATGACCTCTTCATTACAGGAATGATGGGTGTAGCCCACTCGCGCCAGTCCACTTTGGACAGTACTCCTGAACGTTCCAACCCTTCCAGCTCTGCTTCAACCGCTGGTCTGATTGCATAAGGCACTGGTCTGGCCTTCAGAAACTTTGGGCTTGGATTATCCTCTATTTTCATTGTTGCTGTTATTCCTTTTAGTGTTCCTAGTCCCTCCTGGAACACTTCTTTTGTGTCAGTTAGCATTTTTGACAGTCGTCCAGGTGTGACGTCGTCATCCTTTTTGGCCTCCACCTTCAGTGCCTGTATGGAATGCCAATCTAAATGTATCTTCCGGATCCATTCACGTCCTAGCAGTGGTGGTCCTCCATTTGGCAATACATATTTATCCATTTTAGGTATTTCCTGACCTTTATATGTCACTTTCACCCTTATTTTTCCTTTGGGGTAGACTTTTTGCCCCGGATACGTCTTCAAGACAATCTCTGTAGCTTTCAAGGGTATGTGTGAAAATAGCCGCTTGTAGTCTCTTTGATTTATGACTGTTAGAGCTGACCCTGTGTCCAATTCCATTTCCACTTGGACCCCGTCTATCTTGAGTGTAACCCAGATAGTTTGGTGATCCTCCATTTCGGTTACATTATGTAGTTTCAGACAGCCCAGCTCCTTGCTTCCGGAGTCTGTGTCACTTTTCTGTTCGTCTGAACCACTGTCCATCACCTGGTGTACCTTTTTGTACTTCTCCTGTGGAGATTTCTTACTGTTGGTTTTCTTCCCAGACCTGCAGACTCTTGCTATGTGTCCTGCTTTCCCACACTGTCTGCACACTTGGTCCTTGAACCAACAATCTTTCTGGTCATGTGTTGTTCTGCCGCAGCGATAGCACTTCCCTGTTCCATAGGTCATTTCATTGGTGCCATATTCTTGCGGTCTCCGTTGTATCTCTGCAGCGCCCCTTGCGGCTGCTTCGTGTGATACTGCCATACTGAAAGCTTTGTCCAGCGTAAGGTCCTTTTCTGATAGAAGCCGTTTCTGGGTTCCTTCGCTTTGTAGCCCACACACAAACTTGTCCCTTAACATCTCTGCTAGTCCCGCTCCAAACTGGCAGTATTTCGATAGCTTGCGCAGTTCCGTTAGGTACTCAGCATTGCTTTCGTCTTTGTGTTGGTTCCTTTTATGGAACTTAAATCGTTCTGCTATCAGCAGCGGTGTGGGGTTTAAGTGGTCCTGTAGGATTTCTACTATGCTTTCAAAATTCTTGTTTACCGGCTTCTCTAGGGTTATTAGATTTTGCAGTAACCCATAAGTTTTTGCACCCATGGAATTTAACAGAACCAGTGCTTTATTAGCATCTGGCACTTCATTCGCCCTGCAGTACACCTCAATACGTTCCACATATGTCGCCCAATCTTCGACTTCATTGTCAAACGTAGAGATACTGCCACTCTTCGGCATCCTTGGTTGTGCGTTAACTATCCCCAATGGCGCCTCCCACGCTTCCCCTTTTTCTCCGCTGGCACAAAATGGCGTCTCCCGCGCTCTTCCTTCTTCTCCGCGGCTCAATGGCGCCTCCCCTTGCTTCGCCCCGCGGACCCTAATCAGCCCGTGATCCCTGGCTGTGCTCTGCGCATTCTTCTCTTGATATTTGTCGACGCCGCTCAGTCTAGAACCCGGCTGTTTCTTACCCTCTCTCTCTCCGGTTTGCAGTACTTTTCCTCGACGCCGCTCGGTGATCAACCCCCAGCTGCGCCCTGCTCTCTTCACCCTCTTTCTTACCCCGTCGACGCTGCCCGGCTCTCTCTCTCTGCCGTCGGTCGGCTCCAGCCGCCGCTGCTCAGGAAGGGTCTGCTCTGGACCTGTCGTCGGTCTCTTACTGCTCGTTGTGGCTAGGGAACCAAGCCCGGCTCTCCACAGCCTCCCCAGCGAAGTTGGATCTCCTCCTGACTGCTGGGCGGTTGCTGGCGGTCGACGCCCGCGTTCCTGGACTCAACTATTTTTTTTTATGTTGCAGGTAGATTCACATCAACACTCGCCGCCACTGTTAGATCCGTGGTTCAGTGGATAAATAATTACACGGATGCTGTACATAAACAAATAACAGGTCTTTACTGGAGGAGGGTCATCTCTAGACTGGGGTACAGAGGCATGCGCACAGCTTATATACCGGTGTGGTCACTGCCGGTACTACAGTATGCAGGAGCTGTAAAAAGTAGTTCTGACTTAAAGCACATACACTACAGGCTTCACATCTGCTGAAGCCACAGGGGAAGCATCACGTAGGAGCATGCGTAAGAGGAAGATAATGCATAAGTAGTCACAAGGGTGTAATGCTGTGTTTATTTTTAAAATGCCATCACTTGCTTATTGTCATAAAAAATTCTGAGGGCAAACTGTTGCAGTTGTGGCTTGTGTCATTTTGCAAATGGGGCTTCCACATTGAGGGCTTAGGGCAACTTGCAATTGTCAGTATGGTGGTCAGAGTAATAGGAATCCGCAGGTTCTTGGCCATTGTCGATGGTCTGATAAGAATGTGCAAGGCAAAAGTGTTTGATTGTGCAGGCTAAGCAAATCTGGCCAAGATGAGTGCTTCCCTTGCATCCCGGGCAGCAATGTGGTCGTGCGCTGGCGCCTTCTGGCCTGTGTAGCTTCAGGTGGGTGAGCAGCAGCTTGGAGTTCCTGCTGTTGCTCCTGCAGTTGGTGCTGCTGTTGTTCAGGGTTCTGCTGCTGCCGCGGCTGGTCTTTGTCCGAATCTGATGTCCAGGAGGAAAGGAAATAAATGGTTCCCATTCTTCTGATATATACCTCAGTTGAGGAAGCGCTCATTCAAGGTGGGGAGAGGGGTTTCCCAGGAGATCACACTGGAGATGGGTGTCAGGCTCCAAACTTCCACAACAATGGGTAGGCCTGTTAAAAGTTCCCCCAGACTTGAGACAACAAAGTTCTGCCACCTGTAAATGAAGATTGGTGAAAACTCCTTTTTAATGGTGGAGCTGCAGCTGTTAGTAAGCAATCCACTTGTGCTGCCGCCAAGTCTCACTGGCGTGTTTCAGAGGAGGCGTGCAGCATGTAGGAAAACTGTTAAAATCAGAAAGGCCTCTCAAAATGGGATTATAGAGGCACTTATCTGGTTGTTAAGGGCCTTAAGGGCCTATCCCGCCTCTTGGAGGCGGGATGGAGACGGGGTCTGAAAACCCGCATGTGGGAAAATTGCTCAGAGGTGGGATGGAGGTGGGATCAGGCCCACCCGCCAGTTTTTGCAATTTTAACACCTCACACGCTTCCAATCCCGCATCCTCGGGCCTGGCAAAATCGAGCCCCTCATCTTTCCTCTGTGTCCCTATGGGTAAATGTTTTGTTTTTGTTCTGTTTTCCAAATGAAATTTGAAAATGATCCATAGGGAATCATAAGCACAAACTGGCATCCTGTTGGTACAATCTGATAGCTGTTGTACAAAGTTGCTATACTCCTTGTCACAAAGCCACCATTCCTGAATTACTTGTGGTTTTTTTAAGTGAAATTTTTTTTTGTGACATTTCACTTTGTTCCCAGGGGGTAGATAATCAACTCATTACTGCATCTTTCCAATGTTTTTGGACACCTGAAAAATATATTGTCAGTTTTCTAACATTCACCTTCCGAACCAATATTTGCGTGCAACAATTTCTCCAGATTTTTTGACATCACCACAAAAACTCCTTAAAATCTATTGGCAAACAGCCTGCCACACTTACAAGTTTTGTATCTGTTGGTATTTCCATATGATGATGACTGTTGGCATTGCAAAAAGTAAGTGTCAAAGACATCTCTCAAGGTTATGATAGCCAAGACTGTCAGAAGTGATGAAGTCCAATTGATAGCAGAAGTCTCATGCTGCTTAAAGATTTCCAAATCCTGCATCAACATCTGAAAGTTATATGGTCAATATCTCTACAATATGGAAACAGCTGTCATTCTGAGAAAGCAGGTTCAAAGTGCATCTAAAGTAGTGCCAAATGTAAATAGGTCATGTATGTGTGTCACAGGGAACCATCTGTGTACTGGAAGATACAATCTAAGTAAAGGCTTAGAAATTGTCAACTTTTGAAACATTGGGCCAGTAATTCCGGTCCCAACGCATGAGTACGGACGGGGTACTCGCGCGTGGGCCCGTTGGAAGTGCCAGATTTCAGCATGCAGAGTGCATGCGCGGGAAATTGGCATTTCCTCCAAGGGGTTCAGAGGTCCAACACGTGCGCGCAGGACTCTGCGCACACGCGTTGAACTTTCTTCTTTTTGACAGGTTTGCCCGTGTGCAAGGGCCTGAATTTTTACACATATTAAAAGGAGGCATAAGGAGTGGATTCTTGAAGGTAAGTGGTCTATTATTTAAAATTATTACATTTTTTCCACAGCTTCATTGTTTTTAAGGACTTTACAGTAAGGTAAGTTTATTTTTAGACCCGATTTCTTAAAAAATTATTTTTTTCAAAAATTTTATTAATTGTTTAAAATAGTTTTTTTAAAGTTATTTATAGTTTATTTAATTATTGGGATGTTTTTTAAAATTTTATTTAAAGTTAAACTAGTCTTTTGGGCGCCCGTACTTTTCATGAGTTGACAGTCTTTACTATCAAACTCATGAATGAAGTTTCCCCTCCCCTGATTGGCAGCAGAATGCTCACCTGATCCCAGCCGGCACATCGCACTAACTACGCCGCTGGATCAGGCATGCACATCGCGCCGACATCTGAACCGGGCCAGTGACAGGGATTCCAAGCAGGCCCAGGCTTCAGATGTTGGCGCGCCGGGTGAGTGCACATCGGGGGCTTGCACGCGCGGCAAGCTCCCGATCCTAATTTCTGGCCCATTGTATCATTTCTCACAATGTCTGAAATGTTTAGAAATACAAAGGACAGATGTCAAATAATGGCCCAGAAATTCGGGTTTGGGGCTTCCCGCGGGTGCAAGCCCCCGACCTGTACTTACCTTGCACGCCGGCCGTTGAGCTGTGGGCCCCTGTGGAATTGCGATCCTGGGCCTCCTCCAACTGCCGGCGCGCAGTGCTTGCATATCCCAGGGGCACAGTTAGCTCGATGCATCCCCTGAGATCACGTGGGCCATGGAGAACCAATGGCAGCAGGGAATGCTTCATTCATAATTTTGACAGGAAGACCTGTCAAACCTATAAATGCTACAAGCCCCAAAACATCACTAAATCTTCAAATAATTTTTTTTTTAAATCACATTTTAAAAATAAACTATAAATTACATGACATAACTATTTTAAACAATAATTTAAATTTTTGAAAAAATTAATTACATTTAATAACGGGGCTAAAAATAAACTTGCCTTTCTTTAAAGTATTTAAAAATAATAAACCTGTGGAAAAAATGTTTTAATTTTAATTAATTCACCACTTACCTTGTAAAAAGCAGGCCTGGCGACTGCTTTTTACATGTCTAACTTCTGGAGACTTACCCTCCCGGGAAAACCTGCACAAAAAACGTAAGTTCGATGCGCACACGCAGCCTCTCCTGCGCACGCGTTCGACTTCTGAACCCCTTCTTTCAGGGGAACAGAAGTGCCGGTTTCCCGCGCAAGCATAGTGCATGCGTACTCACCCGTGGAGACACAAATTTCTGGGCCAATGTATTCTGAATGCAACCTAAAATAAATGTAATTTATATTTGGCTAGATTAGAGAGAAATATGTTTTTCCCCATTATTTTGGTATTAAACAATTGGCACAATATACATCAAGAGCTAAAACTGCAGTGTTTTACATGGACACATTTGCTCTTATTGTATAATGCTAACTCATATTATTTTCTTTTGTTACAATATTGCAGTTTTGAGCTTTTTGAATGAAAGGAACAATGGTCTGCATTTGGCCTCAGCCAATAATGGATGTACACAGTCACACAAAAAAATCAATGTAAAGTTCAAAAAACCTTGAAAATATTATGGGCCAGTAATTCCTGTCCCAACGCGTGAGTACGGATGGGATACTCACGTGTGGGCCCAGAGGAATTGCCGGTTTTCAGCATGCACAGCGTATGCGAGGAAAACCGGCATTTCCTCTCCTCTGACCCAAGGGGTTAAGAGGCGGAACGCGTACGACATATCAGGCAGCGTGTGCGCGCTGAACTTCCCTTTTTTTATTTGAGTTGCCCGTGGGGAAAAGACTCCGGTTTTTACGCGTGGAAAAAGCAGCTGTAAGTGCTTACTTTTAACAGGTAAGTAGTCTATTAAGTAAAATTAGAAAATTTTTCCACAGGTTCATTTTTTTTGAAGACTTTACAGTAAGGTAAGTGTATTTTTAGCCCCGATTTTTTATACAATAATTTTTTTCAAAATTTAAAATTATTGTTTAAAATAGTTTTTTACAGTTATTTATAGTTTATTTAAGTAGTGCGATGTTTTTTTAAATTTTCTTTCAAGTTTAAGTAGTGTTTTGGGGCTAGGAGTTTTCATGAGTTTGACAGTTCTTACTATCAAACTCATGAATGAACTTTTGCAACCTCCCATTGGTTGCCCAGTGCTCACGTGATCCCAGCCGGCTCATCACACTAAGTACGCCGCTGGGTCACGCACGCACAGCGCGACAGGACCTGAAGCGGGCCAGTGACAGGAAATGCAATGCGGGCCAGGATTGAAATGTCAGCACACCGCGTAAGTGCACATCGGGGGCTTGCACGCGCGGCAAGCCCCCGAACCTAATTTCTGGCCCTATATATTGCCTATAAAAAAGGATGTAAAATTAAATCTCGGCAAATTGACAGACCTACATTAGAGTTTTTCTGTTGAAAAAGATTTTGAAATAAGTAAATTGACCATAACTGCTACAAGTGAGCAGTCAATGAGCTCCATGCCACTGATATGCCAATATGAAAGCGGTTCCTAAGCATATTGTTTAGTTTGACTAAGGACAGTGATTCTTCAACATTTAAAGGATGAAGTTTCTGGAGGTGCTGCCGGATATGCCTTGGCAATTTGCTGCAATGCATCTTGTAGATGGTACACTCAGCAGCCACGGTACGCCGGTGGTGGAGGGAGTGAATGTTTAAGGTGGTGGACGGGGTGCCAATCAAGCGGGCTGCTTTGTTCTGGATGGTGTGGATCTTCTTGAGTGTTGTTGGAGCTGCACTCATCCGCATGTGGAGAGTATTCCATCACACTCCTTACTTGTGCCTTGTAGGAAAGGCTTTAGGGAGTCAGGAGGTGAGACACTTGCCACAGAATACCTAGCCTCTGACCGGCTCTTCTTGCCACAGTATTTATGTGGCTGGTTCAGTTAAGTTTCTGTTCAATGGTGACCCCCCAGGATGTTGATGGTGGGAGATTTGGCGATGGTAACGCCGTTGAATGTCAAGGGGCGGTGGTTAGACTCCCGTTTGTTGGAGATTGTCATTGCCTGGTACTTGTGTGGTGCAAATGTTACCTGCCACTTATCAGCCCAAGCCTGAATGCCGTCCAAGTCTTGTTGCATGCGGGCATAGACTGCTGCACTATCTGAGGAGTTGTGAATGGCACTGAACTCTGTGCAGTCATCAGCGAACATCCCCATTTTTGACCTTATGATGAAGGGAAGGTCATTGATGAAGCAGCTGAAGATGGTTGGGCCGAGGACTCTGCCCTGAGGAACTCCTGCAGCGATGTCCTGGGGATGTTTTCCATTTTTCAAAATGAAGGTATTGGATTCTAACAGAGATTATCTTACCTTTGTTGCCTCCAAAAAAAAACTACGAATTGCCATTGAGAGTACAGGAAGGAGACAATTATGGAGTTCTCCTTAAAAGGACTTTTATCTGGGCAAGTATATCTTTCAATTGGATAGTGAACCAACACATGAAATGTGGGGCAGAGTTTCCTTGAAAGAATTATGTCTATCTACCCTAAAAGGTGAACCAAACCTACCTTTTAAGTTTGAATCAAGGAATGCTGTGAGCTTTTACACATGTGAATATTGTCCAGAAGTGCCATTTATTTGGTTGCTAGTCGATCTCCCGTGGCACATGAGAGTTACGCTGTCTGGGAAGAGGAGGACTTGGGGAGTTGGGGAGGGGTGCACACTTTCACTAAAAGGATCTGGGAAGACACTTGTGACAGATTCGGTGAAGATTGTTTTGATAGGTTCTTGCAAAATAGTGTTTTTCTAATTCACTCCAGATAGCTAATGAATATTTTCCCCCCTCAAAAATACATAGCTAAATCAATAAATCTGTGCATGGATTATGGGAGAGAAGGGCGGGTCAGGATTACATGACTGCATATTGTTTGTACGGGATGTGGATAAAATGGCAACCTGTTCAACTACTGATCACACTTTGAGAGAACGCAAGGAGACCTGAGGTCCCAAACACTGAAATACCGGAGCTGCACTTGGGAAGTAAAAATTAAATTAACATTCTTGAGACAGGATGAGGATTGTGACTGCAGACGGTTTATCTCTGAAATAATACATAAACACATGACAATTTATGTAATTTATATTTATTAAAGCAAACAATCCTTTGTGCAAACATCATTTTTCCTGTGCCAGATTGGGTGAGTATCAGATGGTTGTGTGTTCAAGCCCCACTCCAGGATTTGAGCATATATTCTATGCTGACACTTTTGTGCGATGCTGAGGGAGTGCTGTATAGTCGGAGGTGCCCGGGATAATTTTAACCTAACCCCCCCTAGTGACAAACTGACGGGATTGGATCGGCCACTCATTTTACACCAGTTTTACTTTTCATAGAAGTCACATTAAGTCAGGCGGGGTGTTAAATAGTCAACCAATCCGATCCAATATGTTTCCCGTCAGGTGCATTAGTTTAAAAATACCCCCGCCGTCTTTCAAATGAGATTTTAAACTGAGTTCAGGTGCATTATTCGAAAAAATGCAAGAGAGTTCTCTGACGAAGCATCATCGACCTGAAATGTTAACTCTGTTTCTCTCTCCACAGATGCTGCCTGACCTGCTGAGTATTTCCAGCATTTTCTGTTTTTATTTCAGATTTCCAGCATCTGCAGTATTTTGTTTTTGTAAGAGAGTTCTCCTGATGTCCAAGCAAGCATTTATCCATCGACCAACATCACCAAAACATATTTACTGGTCATTTTTGTAATTGCTGTTTGTGGGACCTTGCTCTTTGCAAATTGGCTGTCATGTTTGGCTACAGAATAACAGTGACCACACTTCTATAATGATTTATTGACTGAAGTGTTTTGACATGTCCTGAGGTCATGAAGGGCACTATAGCAATGCCTATATAAAGTTCTTTCTAGTTTCCTATTAAATGTTGCCTCATGAAAATTCAAAACATGTTTCATGTTGTTTTGATGTTTATAATCTAAAAAGAAACACATTTATATTTACTTTCTAAACCCCAATAAAGGCTTCCTGACTTTGTGCTGTCAGCACTTTAACATTAGAGCTGGTGTGCTCTGTGAATGGCCAGCTTTATTGCCAGTCAACAACAATAATAAAAGCTTGCATTTATATAGCACCTTTAATGTAGTAAAACGTTCCAAGGCACTTCACAGGGGCGTTATCAGACCAAATTTAACATCGAGTCACATAGGAGATAATGGACTAGATTTGGTTCTCAGTAACGATACATTACACTTGCACTTGCCCACAGACTTTATTTGGGATTTTGCATTGAAATTTACTGCAAGTTAGAAAGCCAAAACAGCGCAGCACTTTCAACCGAGTATCTGGGACCTATGTGAACAAGGCAATCAACGGTGTGTCTCCTTAACTAATCAGACTGAAGAATCGTTAATAACCAGTGCAGAATGTGAATCAGAAAGTGTCAGTTAGAATTTTGAATTCAATGCCAAATCATGTACAGAATGTGAAATAAAGAGAGGGAAAGAAAGATGGGATTAAGAGTGAGAAAAAAGAGACAAAGAAAAAGTTTAAAAAAATTATTTACATTTTTTCATTTTTTTAAATCTCCAATAATTAAAATCTGAAGGAATGAGATTCCATACTTGTAAAAGTTAATTTTCAGTGCCAGAGAGGTTGTTTGGCAGTAATTAAGACTTATCATGCCATTAAAAATGTACTTACCCTGGAACCCTAACTTTTCTGGCATGTTTAATGGTTATCTATCACTTAACTACAGTAACTTCACGCCGTTCTGTGTTTCAATGCCACGTCTTTCTGCGAGATACTGTTATAGCGAAGCTTCTATAGGAGGAGCAGGGCAACTTGGAGAGCAACTTTCAGATTTCCACATTTAACTGCGCATGTGTCTGACGTTGCTGTCCGATTTGCACTTTAATAACGGTGAGTGCCGATAGCCTCACCGTTATTTTACAGCAAAATCCATCCCATTAGGGCAAGTGACATTTTAAGGAGCGTCTTAAAGGAGGAGAGAGAGGTAGAGAGGCGGTGAGGCATAGGGAGATAATTCCAGAGCTAAGGGTCATAAAATAGCCTAGGAGTAGTAGGAATGTCGTTGGAATTTGTTTTCTGCTAGAAATCTGTTCGTGAAACCCCATGAATTAAAGCTCTGTGCTTTTTAGTGGCACAGATTGGATGAAAAAGGTTTTAGATACATTTTAAACACAAAAATACTGCTATTTGGGTAAGTTTGATTTTCAAAATCCATATGACAAAATCTTGTTTCTAGTATTAAGTTTTAGAGAGAGTCTGAGATGGTGGTAGAAAGGATTTTCAAAAAATGTTTGGAATGACTTTGCCTTCACTTTTTAGTTAATTGGCAGTTCTTACTGACTGATCATTGCTTCCTATATTTTTCATAGTTTTTCATTTGATGTTTATTTACTTGCTTTTGATTGTTAAAAATCGCCTACATGTTTACTTGTGATATGTTGCAGTTTTATGAACATGAAATTTGCACCAATTAGGTATAAGTGTGATGCCTAAGGTGTGATGGATATAGGTGCATGCTGGTATGAATTTATATTTATTACCAGCCTCCCATGGCATTGCTCATTGTAAATTAGATGATACGCTTACTTTATAAGGGCGGGAGTATTTTAGCATGTAATGCACAATGACCTGAAATTTGCAGTGGGTAATAACAGCGAATGAACAGCGTTCGCTGTTATTACCCCTTTGAAACTGACCATAACTTCACGATTTAGCGCATGCGCAGCCTAACACAGAAATCCTGAAGTCATTCACTACTCCGATACTGGCTGTGCTGTGAAACCCCCTCCCCCCATAGCCGTCAATCACTGTAATCAGGGAAGTCAGTGAAACTGATGAAAACTTGGGCTTTTCCGTGGTAATATAACTGTTAAATACCCCATTAAAAGTTAGACCTTGTTGGATTAGGTGTAACTGGGGTTTTAACAGCGTATTGACTGGTAAACAAAGGCTATGGCTCTGAAAAACTAATTTTCATTTTGTGGAGTGTCAAATTTCTCCATTATAAAAATTATAATTTTTTAGAAACTTTAAAAAAATTATATTTTTTAAAAGTTTGTTCATATTTATTGGAACACATATCACATTTGAGAGCCCCAATCTTTGCTCTCTGTAACATCTTTAAAAAGTCAGAATAAAAGGAGCTTCTTCACTTCCTGGTCCCCTGTTTGTGAGAATTCTGCATTGTGATTAGTTGCTAAGGCAGCCTGTTGGCATCACACCAGATTGCGCTATGGAATTCCCACTACACTACACTAATCTTAATTGCACGTCAAAAAAGGCAAACTTATCGCCACAGAAATCGCGAATCTTTGTGGGCAGCTTTCTTCAGGGTCAGCGGTGAATGGGCCAATGTATTTAGCTGATCCTAGAGCAAAGTTGTGTCACTTGATGGCCACAAAGTTACGGACTTAGCTCAATCAGAGTTTAATTGTTTTGGTCATGTGACCAAAAGTCACCTGATTTTAGCAGTTTGGAATATATTGGTCAGTTTCAGACTGCAGCTCAGGAGCACCCAGGGGGAAAAATTCAGAATCGCCCCGTTTGGGGTGCGATTATCGGCTGTACGCAAAGTTTAGCGCCTGGCGCTAATTATCACCTCCAACGGCAAACTTGGCTTTTATCGCCCCTGGAGGTGATTGGAGCACTAAATCAGGCACTACACACCTCTCTTAAGGCGCAAAGGCCGAGGAGCGAGGCACTAACTCAGAGTGTGGGCGCAGCGCAGGTGATGTCAGTTAGCGATGGAACACAGACACACTGGCGCTGGACAGTTCTTAAAGGGGAGGGTCGATCTTGCTCTCCATCCACACCCTGCTCATTGGAGCCTTGACTCTCGGCCTGGAGAGACCTGTGCCTAAATCTTGCAGCCAAGGACTATGGAGAGGACCAGGGAGCGAGCACAGCGCTTCAGCGAGCGGGCCTTGCAGGCTCTGGTTGGCGCGGTGGAGCGCAGAAGATCAATACTGTACCCAAAGTGTGGCAGGAGGCCTTTGCCGTGTGATTATAGAAGAGTGTGGAGGGAGGTGGCACAGAGCATCTCCTCCAAGAGCATGGTGCCCAGGACCCATATACAATGTAGAAAAAAGTTCAACGACCTCACTCGCGTCATCAGGCTGAGTGGCTTTTTGTCAATACCTCTCCATCCCTCCATCTCAACCTCACTCTATGGCCAGAGGGTCTTAAAACCCCAATGCCCAACACTCATCCAACACCAGAAAATGCTGGAAAAACTCAGCAGGTCAGGCAACATCCGTGGACAGAAATTTGAGTTGACGTTTCAGGTCAAACCCTTCTTCAAAACTGGAAAGAAAAGATAGATCGGAGGCAGGACTGCGATCGGACAAAAGAATAAAAGAAACAAAAGAAGTAAAAAAGAGACAATAAAAGCCATTAGAAGCTAGACGAGATGGTAGTAGGCTGAGATTAGGTGTGAAGTGTACTGGCAGGGCAGGAGATAGCTAGCTGCCAGGTGTGAGAGAGAAACAAAAGGAAGGGGGGGGTGAAAGGAGTGGAAAAATTACAAGAAAAAATGAAATAGGGGCCGAGGTTATGATCTGAAATTGTTGAACTCGATATTGAGTCCGGAAGGCTGCAGAGTGCCTAATCGGAAGGTGAGGTGCTGTTCCTCGAGGTTACGTTGAGCTTCCGTGGAACAATACAAGAGGCCAAGGACGGTGAGGTCCGAGTGGGAATGGAGCGGTGAATTAAAATGACAGGCGACCGGAAGCTCGGAGCCACCCTTACGGACTGAACGGAGGTGTTCCGCAAAGCGGTCACCCAATCTGCGTTTGGTCTCCCCAATGTAGAGGAGACCGCATCGTGAGCAGCCAATACAGTATACTAGATTGCGAGAAGTACAAGTTAATCGTTGTTTCACCTGGAAGGGGTGTTTGGGGCCCTGGACAGTGGGAAGGGGGAGGTATAGGGGCAGGTGTTACATCTCCCCCGCTTGCACGGGAAGGTGCCAGGCGAAGGGGAAGGGCTGTTTGGGGTGATAGAGGAGTGGACTAGGGTGTCTCGGAGGGAGCGGTCCCTGCGGAATGCTGAAAGGGGAGGAGAGGGGAAGATACGTTTGGTGGTGGGATCACTTTGGAGGTAGCGGAAATGCCGGAGGATGATCCGTTGAATGTGGAGGCTGGTGGGGTGAAAGGTGAGGACAAGGGGAACCCTATCGTGGTTCTGGGAGGGAGGGGCAGGGGTGAGGGCAGAAGTGCGGGAGATAGAACTGACACGGTCGAGGGCAGTGTCAATCATGGTAGAGGGGAATCCTCGGTTGCGGAAAAAGGAAGACATGTCTGAAGCACTGGTGTGGAAGGTGGCATCGTCAGAGCAGATACAGCGGAGACGGAGAAACTGGGAGAATGGAATAAGAACATAAGAACATAAGAAATAGGAGCAGGAGTAGGCCAATCGGCCCCTTGAGCCTGCTCCGCCATTCAATAAGATCATGGCTGATCTGATCCTAACTGCCAATCCACTATCACAGAACCATCTCCTGCATCTAACAGAATTAGACACACAAAATAGGAGCAGGATCAGGCTACACGGCCCCTGGGCCCACTCCGCTACCCACAGGGCCATGACCGATCCGAACCTAGACTCATGTCCAAATTCCTGCCCGCTCCCCGTAACCCTTAATTCCCTTTACTTCTAGGAAACTGTCTATTTCTGTTTTAAATTTATGTAATGATGTAGCTTCTACAGTTTTTTGGGGCACCATATTCCATGGACCTACCACCCTCTGAGTGAAGTAGTTCCTCCTCATCTCAGTTTTGAAAGAGCAGCCCCTTATTCTAAGACTATGCCCCCTAGTTCTAGTTTCACCCATCATCGGGAACATCTTCCCTGCATCCACCCGATCCAACACCTTCACAATCTTATATGTTTCAATAAGATCGCCTCTCATTCTTCTGAACTCCAATGAGTAGAGTCCCACTCTACTCAACCTCTCCTCATATGTCCATCCCCTCATCCCCGGGATTAACCGAGTGAACCTTCTTTGTACTGACTCCAGAGCAAGTATGTCCTTTCTTACGTATGGACACCAAAACTGTACGCAATATTCCAGGTGCGGTCTCACCAATACCTTGTACAACTGAAGCAATACCTCCCTATTTTTATATTCTATCCCCCTAGCAATGAAAGCCAACATTCCATTGGCCTTCTTAATCACTTGCTGCACCTGCATACTAACCTTTTGAGTTTCGTGCACCAGGACCCCCAGATCCCTTTGTACTTCAGTACTTTCCAGTTTCTTGCCATTAAGATAATAACTTGCTCTACGGTTTTTCCTGCCAAAGTGCATAACCTCACACTTTCCAGTATTGTATTCCATCTGCCAAATCTCTGCCCACTTACTTAGCCTGTCTCTGTCCCCTTGAAGGTTTTTTATGTCCTCCTCACTCACTACTTTCCCCCCCATCTTAGTATCATCTGCAAACGTTGATATGTTACACTCGGTCCCCTCCTCCAAATCGTTAATATAGATTGTAAAGAGTTAGGGACCCAGCACTGACCCCTGCGGAACACCACTAGTTACTGATTGCCAGTCTGAGAATGAACCATTTATCCCAACTCTCTGCCTTCTGTTAGATAGCCAATCCTCTATCCATGCCAGAATATTACCCCCAATCCCGTGATTTTTTATCTTAAGCAATAATCTTTTGTGTATATAGAATAGAGTCCTTCCAGGAAGCGGGGTGGGAGGAAGTGTAGTCCAGGTAGCTGTGGGAGTCAGTGGGCTTGTAGTGAATATTGGTCGATAACCTATCCCCAGAGATGGAGACGGAGAAGTCGAGGAAGGGAAGGGAAGAGTCAGAGATGGACCATGTGAAGGTGAGGGAAGGGTGGAAATTGGAGGCAAAGTGAATGAAATTGTCAAATTCGGGACGAGAGCAGGAAATGGCACCGATACAGTCATCAATGTATCGGAAAAAGAGGTGAGGGAGGGGACCCGAGTAGGAGTTCTCTCTTCAGCAACACTGACGCACTCTATCTCAAAGCTGTCGGGTCCACAGTTCCATTTCATCCTTCGACTCATCCGACGCTTCAACAAAAAACTTTTCTTCTTCTTTTCCGATGTCAAGGATCGCAAGCTTCATCAACTCTTGGACACCAACGTCCCTCCGGAACCTCCTTCCCCTTCACTTTCCTCTGACCCCCCTTCTCCCAACCTCACCCCCTGCCGCGTTTTCACTATCCCCTCTGACCTTCCACTCTCTGACCCTGAACGATCAGTCCTCAGCAAAGGCCTGAGCTTCATCCCCTTACGCCCCCACCTCAATGAATTTCGAGCTCGGCACGATGTTGAGCTCTTTTTCCGCCGCCTTCATCTCCGTGCCCCTTCTCTGGCCAGGAGTCTTCCCCCCGCACAACTGACCCTTTCTCCCGCTTGCAGAATTCCCGTTCTACCTGGACCCCTCCCCCTGGCCTCTTACCCTCTCTGGATCTTTTCATCGCTAACTGCCACCGTGACATCGGCCGTCTCCATTTCTCTGCTCCCCTCACTCACTCCAACCTACCTCCCTCTGAACTTGCAGCACTCCATTCTCTTAGATCCAACCCTGACATTGTCATTAAACCCACTGACAAGGGTGGTGCTGTTGTTGTTTGGCGCACTGACCTCTACCTAGCGGAAGCTGAACGCCAACTCACCGACACCTCCTCCTACCTCCACCTGGACCATGACCCTACTACCGAACATCAAACCACCGTTTCCAAGACTGTCACTGACCTCATCTCCTCTGGAGACCTTCCCCCCACTGCCACCAACCTCATAGTTCCCCAACCCCGCACAGCCCGCTTCTACCTCCTTCCCAAGATCCACAAACAGGACTGTCCTGGTAGACCCATCGTTTCAGCCTGTTCTTGCCCCACGGAACTTATCTCTTCCTATCTTGACTCTATCTTTTCTCCCCTTGTCCAGTCTCTTCCCACCTACATCCGCGACTCTTCGGACGCCCTCCGCCACTTTAACAGTTTCCAGTTTCCTGGCCCCATCCGCTTCCTTTTCACCATGGACATACAATCCCTCTACAACTCCATCCCCCACCCGGATGGCCTGAGGGCGCTCCGCTTCTTCCTTGAACAGAGGTCCGACCAGTCCCCATCCACCACCACCCTCCTCCGCCTGGCTGAACTTGTTCTCACATTGAACAACTTCTCCTTTAACTCCACTCATTTCCTCCACATCAAAGGTGTTGCCATGGGCACCCGCATGGGTCCTAGCTATGCCTGCCTTTTCGTGGGCTATGTGGAACAATCTTTGTTCCAGTCCGACTCGGGACCCTCCCTCACCTCTTTTTCCGATACATTGATGACTGCCATTTCCTGCTCTCGTCCCGAACTTGACAATTTCATTCACTTTGCCTCCAATTTCCACCCTTCCCTCACCTTCACATGGTCCATCTCTGACTCTTCCCTTCCCTTCCTCGACTTCTCCGTCTCCATCTCTGGGGATAGGTTATCGACCAATATTCACTACAAGCCCACTGACTCCCACAGCTACCTGGACTACACTTCCTCCCACCCCGCTTCCTGTAAGGACTCTATTCCATTCTCCCAGTTTCTCCGTCTCCGCCATATCTGCTCCGACGATGCCACCTTCCACACCAGTGCTTCAGACATGTCTTCCTTTTTCCGCAACCGAGGATTCCCCTCTACCGTGATTGACACTGCCCTCGACCGTGTCAGTTCTATCTCCCGCGCTTCTGCCCTCACCCCTGCCCCTCCCTCCTGGAACCACGATAGGGTTCCCCTTGTCCTCACCTTTCACCCCACCAGCCTCCACATTCAACGGATCATCCTCCGGCATTTCCGCTACCTCCAAAGTGATCCCACCACCAAACATATCTTCCCCTCCCCTCCCCTTTCAGCATTCCGCAGGGACCGCTCCCTCCGAGACACCCTAGTCCACTCCTCTATCACCCCAAACAGCCCTTCCCCTTCACCTGGCACCTTCCCGTGCAAGCGGGGGAGATGTAACACCTGCCACTATACCTCCCCCCTTCCCACTGTCCAGGGCCCCAAACACCACTTCCAGGTGAAACAACGATTTACTTGTACTTCTCGCAATCTAGTATACTGTATTGGCTGCTCATGATGCGGTTTCCTCTACATTGGGGAGACCAAATGCAGATTGGGTGACCGCTTTGCGGAACACCTCTGTTCAGTCCGTTATGGTGACCCCGAGCTTCCGGTCGCCTGTCATTTTAATTCACCGCTCCATTCCCACTCGGACCTCACCATCCTTGGCCTCTTGTATTGTTCCACGGAAGCTCAACGTAAACTCGAGGAACAGCACCTCATCTGCCGATTAGGCACTCTGCAGCCTTCCGGACTCAATATCGAGTTCAACAATTTCAGATCATAACCTCGGCCCCTATTTCATTTTTTCTTGTAATTTTTCCACTCCTTTCCCCCCCCTCTTTCCTTTTGTTTCTCTCTCACACCTGGCAGCTATCTCCTGCCCTGCCAGTACACTTCACACCTAATCTCAGCCTATTACCATCTCGTCTAGCTTCTAATAGCTTTTATTGTCTCTTTTTTACTTCTTTTGTTTCTTTTATTCTTTTGCCCGATCACAGCCCTGCCTCCGATATATCTTTTCTTTCCAGTTTTGAAGAAGGGTTCGACCCGAAACGTCAACTCAAATTTCTGTCCACGGATGTTGCCTGACCTGCTGAGTTTTTCCAGCATTTTCTGTTGTTATTTCAGATTTCCAACATCCACAATATTTTGCTATCTTACGGTGGCATAGTGGTTAGCACTGTTGCCTCACAGCGCCAGAGACCCGGGTTCGAATCCGGCCTCGGGTGACTGTCTGTGTGGAGTTTGCATATTCTCCCCGTGTTTGCGTGGGTTTCCTCCGGGTGCTCCGGTTTCCTCCCACAGTCCAAAAATGTGCGGGTTAGGTTGATTGGCTATGATAAATTGACCCTTAGTGTTAGGGGGATTAAATACATGGGGTTACAGGGATAGGGTGGGATATGTGTTGGTGTAGGGGTTACAGGGATCGGGTGGGATATGTGTCGGTGCAGGCTCGATGGGCCGAAATGGCCTCTATCTGCACTATGGGGTTTCTGTGATTTCTGTGATTTCATCCAACACCTATGGCCCTCTCATGAAACACACACGCACATTCCTTACTTTGCATACAGTAAGGGCTATTCACCTATGGGAGGCACAACAGGCAAGATCATGGCTGCATACAGTAAGGGCTATTCACCTATGGGAGGCACATCAGGCAAGACCATGGCTGCATACAGTAAGGGTTATTCACCTATGGGAGGCACATCAGGCAAGACCATGGCTGCATATTTACTCAGACGCCGTCCTTTTCCTTGCAGTCCAAGCTATCTCATAATACGAGACAGCAGCAACGGATGGGTGGAGGGCGGCCTCAGCTGCAACCCCTCAGCGATCTTGAGGAGCGCGTCCATAGGATTGTAGCAAGCCGGGTGATTGGTCCCGTCGCTACTGGAGAAGCCGACCCCGTTCTGGACAGCAATGGTAAGGTCACCACCTTTTTGTCCTCTCTCCTTCCACTTGTCCCTCAGAACACCAGCCTTTGACACTTTCAATCCAACTTACTAAATCGCTGCACTCATTCCTCCCTTACTGCCACCCTGTCCTCACGCTAAAGCCACTCTTGCACCTCCCTGCTTTCAGATGGTGATTCACCAGCTGAGGAGATGGGCCCTCAAGCTGCCAGTGGGAGTGAAGCTGCAGGCGAGGAGGAAGATGAAGCCGGAGCATCAGCGCCACCCTCTCCCAAGGAGGCCCATGCCCACACTGGGAGCAAGCCTTCCCTGGAGGGGAGCAGGGGGGAAGGGTCTGATGACGGTGAAGCTCCAGGACCCAGCAGGCTGTAGCAACACAATGGGGGTAGGGAAGCGTGGGGGCCTTCTTCCCGGAGGGAGAGTATGCTAGTGACTCCTACTGCACTTGACGCAGAGGAGGAGCGGCTGATCACTGAAATGAACACCCAGGAGTGTGGAGCACTTCGCTGTAGCACAGGCGGATGCCATGCAAATGTTTAGTGATGTGCCTCAATAAATCCGAGACTCAATATTCGCGGAACAAAACAAGGCTTTTTTAACTTAGAAGGTAACACACAGTGGAGAGGTGTCTTCCATCCAGAGGTCTGCAGTACTGGATGTGAGGCACGCTGAGCCTGCTTACATAGGGGCCAGGTATGGGCGGAGCCCTACACACAATACAATACAAGGTGAGGAAACGGAACTGAGGTAAGGGAAATGAAACTGAAACTAAACCACAGTCACAGGCACAATCACACAGAGAATACAGATGAGTGATGAATGGCATATTTCATCACATTCACCCCTTCTATAGATTTAGTCTGTTCGGGGGTTTGATAGTCCTCTGTGACCGACGTGGCTGTTGTAGTGCCGCGGGTGTTGGCTGGGTGTCCCCGGTGGCCTCCTGGGTCTCTGCCGGGGGTGCCGCCAGGGTTGTTGAAGGGGTAGTTGGTGGGGGTACCGTTGGTCAATGTTCTTCCGGGGGTGATGAAAGAGTAGTGGGTGGGTAAGAGTTGCTGTGATCGTTGTTGCTGCTGTTGTCGTGGTTGCTGCTGTTGTCGTGGTTGTTGTCGTTACCGGCTGGGGAGACGTCTTTTATGGACACGGTGTCCTCCCTTCCGTCGGCGTGCCGGACATACGCGTATTGGGGGTTGGCGTGGAGTAGGTGCACTGACTCCACGAGAGGGTTCGTCTTGTGGCCCCTCACATGCCTTCGCACGAATACCGGACCTGGGGTGGAGAGCCATGACGGCATGGATACGCCTGAGGTGGATTTCCGGGGAAAGACAAACATTCGTTCATGAGGCGTGGCATTAGTGGCAGTACACAATAGCGACCGTATCGAATGGAGCACATCTGAGAGGACTTCCTGCCAGCGGGAGATAGGGAGGCCCTTGGTCCTTAGAGCTAGAGTGACTGCTTTCCATACTGTCCCGTTCTCTCGCTCCACTTGACCGTTACCCCGGGGGTTGTAGCTGGTGGTGCGGCTCGTGGCGATCCCCCTGGATGGCATGTACTGGCGTAGCTCTTCACTCATGAAGGACGCCCCCCTATCCGTATGGATGTAGCTCGGCATACCGAACAGGCAGAACAGGCTGTTGAGGCATTTAATGACCGTGGCGCTGGTCATGTCTGGGCAGGGGAAGGCGAATGGGAAACGGGAGTATTCGTCCACAATGTTCAGGAAGTAAACATTGCGGTCGACGGACGGGAGGGGGCCCTTGAAGCCTAAGCTGAGCCGCTCAAAGGGCCGTGTAGCTTTGATTAAGTGGGCTCTATCTGGGCGGTAGAACCGAGGCTTGCACTCAGCGCAAGTGCGGCAGTTCCTGGTCAGAGACCGAACTTCCTCAATCGAGTACGGTAAGTTACGGGGCTTTATGAAGTGGAACAGCCGCGTGACCCCTGGGTGGCAGAGGTTGTTGTGGAGGGTCTGTAGCCGATCCTCGGTGCCGCTGGCACACATCCCTCGTGAGAGGGCGTCGGGGGATTCGTTAAGGGCCCCTGGCCGGTAAATGATGTCATAATCGAAGGTGGAGAGCTCGATCCGCCACCTAAGAATCTTATCATTTTTAATCTTCCCCCTCTGTTTATTATTGAACATAAACGCTACCGACCGCTGGTCGGTAAGTAGGGTGAAGCGTTTGCCGGCTAGGTAGTGGCGCCAGTGGCGCACTGCCTCCACGATGGCTTGGGCCTCCTTTTCAACGGAGGAGTGTCTGATCTCGGGCCCTTGGAGGGTCCTCGAGAAGAAAGCTACGGGCCACCCCGCCTGGTTGAGGGTGGCCGCCAAGGCAAAGTCAGACGCATCACTTTCCACTTGAAAGGGAGTGTTCTTGTCCACTGCCTGTAGCGTGGCCCGCTCAATATCCCGCTTAATGCTTTTGAAGGCGGCGTGGGCCTCAGCAGAGAGCGGAAAAGAGGATGCTTTCAAGAGGGGGCGGGCTTTGTCGGAGTAGTTGGGGACCCATTGGGAATAATAAGAAAATAACCCCAGGCACCTTTTCAGGGCTTTGGGAGTGTTGGGCAGGGGCAGCTCCCGTAGGGGGCTCAATCGGTCGGGGTCTGGTCCGATTTCCCCATTCTCCACCACGCTGCCTAGTATGCAGAGGCGCGTGGTGTTGTAAACGCACTTGTCCTCGTTGTAAGTGAGGTTGAGTTTTTGTGCGGTTTTCAGGAACCTCTCGAGGTTCGAGTCATGATCCTGCTGGTTGTGACCGCAGATGGTGACGTTGTCGAGGTAGGGGAAGGTTGCCTGCAAGTGGTGGTCATCGACCATGCGGTCCATCTCCCTCTGGAAGACCGAGACCCCATTCGTCACCCCAAAGGGGACTCTGAGGAATTGGTAGAGGCGTCCGTTCGCCTCGAAGGCGGTGTACGGGCGGTCCTCTGGTCTGATAGGGAGCTGGTGGTACGCTGACTTGAGGTCGATGGTGGAGAACACCCGGTATTGGGCAATTTGGTTCACCATTTCTGATATGCGGGGTAGCGGGTAGGCGTCTAGTTGGGTGTACCTGTTGATCGTTTGGCTATAGTCGATCACCATCCGTTTCTTCTCGCTACCCCTTACCACCACCACTTGGGCGCGCCATGGGCTGTTGCTGCATTCAATAATGCGCTCCTTCAGGAGCCTGTCTACCTCGGTCGCGATAAACCGCCTGTCCTCCCAGCTGTACCTCCTGCTTTTGGTCGCTATTGGCCGGCAGTTAGGGGTAAGGTTCGCGAATAGCGAAGGCGGCTTTACCTTCAGGGTAACCAGACCGCACACTTTGAGGGGCGGCTGGGACCCACCGTAATTGAGCGTGATGCTTTGGTGGTGGCACTGGAAATCCAGGCCCAAGATCATGCTCCCACATAGTTTCGTCATGATTAGTACTTTAAAATTATCGTATACAGTTCCGTTAACGGACAATTGTACCGTGCAGTAACCCATAATGGTCGATGTCTGGGTTTTATCAGACATAGAGATGGTACCCCGAGTAGGGACCACCTTTAGGGAGAGTTGTTGTGCTAGTTCAGGGTGGATAAAACTCTCCGTGCTTCCACTGTCAATTAAACATTTAACCCCGCACCCGTTTACCTCGATGTCCACCATTGATTTGGATAGCGGGTGCGGCCTGGTCTGGTCCACTGTGACCGATGCCACTGTAGGGCCCTGATCAAGACAAGATGGCGTCCACGCTGTCTGCTCACAAGATGGCGGACCCCACGAGGTCGGGCAAGATGGCGTCCAAGATGGCCGCTCCCACGGCGCACACGCGGCGGTGGCGGGTTTTCCGGCGGGGTTCCCTCTGCACACCTTCCCGAAGTGCCCCTTCTTACCATACTTAAAGCAGGTGGTGCCTTTCGCCGGGCACAGGTTTCTGGTGTGCTTCGACTGCCCGCAGAAGTAGCAGTTGGGTCCCCGACACGTCGCGGCTGTCGTAGGGCTTCTGGGGGGAGAGCGGGGCCCCAACGGTGTCGGGCTGCCGGGCGGGGAAGATGCCTTCCAAGATGGCGGCGCCCTTGGTGCACACGTGGTGGCGTGGGCGGCGCGGGCTGAAGCGTAGGCGTCCGAGTTTCTCTGGGCCACATCCAGGGATCGCGCTGTGTCCACAGCCTGTTTCAGGTCCAATCCCGTTTTTTCCAGCAGTCTCTGCCGGATGTAAGTGGAGCTGAGGCCTGTGACTTGCAGTCTTTGCCAAGCGTTTTCAGGGTGACTAGGAACTCATCCAGCCATTCCCCAGGTCGCTGTGCGCGAGTAGCGAGCAGATGCCTAGCATACACCTCATTCGTAGGCTGCTGGTAATGCGCCTTTAAGATGTCGCAGGCAGCCGGGTACGTGTCGGCGTCTTGGATGAGGGGGTAAACCCTGTGGCTTACCCAATTCTGCAGGATTCCGAGTTTCATACTTTCAGCGTCCGTAGCGCCTGTGACGGCTGCGGAATTGTCCAGGAAGAATTCCATACACATAAACCAGTGTCCGAAGCGTGCCGATGCGTCCGAAGCATGCTGGTCCAAATCCAAACGTTCGGTTTTCAAGAGTTGATCCATTGTGTTGAAAAGTAAGTTAATAAAATTGATGTGCCTCAATAAATCCGAGACTCAATGTTAGCGGAACAAAACAAGGCTTTTATTAACTTAGAAGGTAACACACAGTGGAGAGGTGTCTTCCATCCAGAGGTCTGCAGTACTGGATGTGAGGCACGCTGAGCCTGCCTACATAGGGGCCAGGTATGGGCGGAGCCCTACACACAATACAATACAAGGTGAGGAAACGGAACTGAGGTAAGGGAAATGAAACTGAAACTAAACCACAGTCACAGGCACAATCACACAGAGAATACAGATGAGTGATGAATGGCATATTTCATCACATTTAGTGCTGCAATTCAGTCACTGGCTGCCATGACCCCATCTCTGACTGCTCTCATGCAGACTCAGATTGAGGCCACGCGAGCACTGACTGCTGCCGTCCTCGCTGGTTCAGACACATTTCCCCGGGCTCTCACCGCGCCGCAGCAGGCCAGCAATCTGGGCTCCAGCAGATTGCTCCGGTTGCTGAAGTGCTGCCCCGTGGGAGTGCCAGTGTGTCGGTCGATCAGGGAGTTGCTGTCCTCTCTCAAGAGGACAGCATTCCTGCTGCCACCACTGTCACTTCTCCAGTGCACTTGCCACCGCATGTAGGACAGACTGCTGCCGCCCATGCAGAGTTGGTGCAGTCTGCAGCTGAGCCCTCCAGGCCCAGAGCTGATCATGGCCGTCCTTCAAGGGCATCTGCAGTCTCAGGTTCTGACAATCAGCAGCCTTCCACCAGCCTTGCTAAAGCCACTGGGGTCCCATTACAGAGGAGCAGTAGGGTGAGAAGGGGGGAAGTGCGCAAGGGAAGGAGATCACCCTCGAAGGGCAAAAAGTAGGAGGTGTGACAAAACGTTGTTCATTTTTTTATTAAAGGCTGAGGTTCGTGGTCAAACTTTTGTTTAATATTTTGGACATTATCTCCAGGTTGTGAGAACCAGTTATGTTAATGACTGTTTTTTTCTGTTTCTTTCTATTAGTTTGTCATGAGGAAATGACACACACAGAGTTTGTAAAATAAATAAGTTTTTGTATTCAAAATGTACATGTTTGGTCTTTGCAATCATTGCTGCCTTGGCTGGCTTAGGGGTTGCGGGTTGGTTTCATTCATGTGGTTCTCAATGGCAGAAGCCATTTCCTCAGCAGTGGCCTAGAAGCAGCTTGCTATCAGCCGTTGTCGGATGGCCCTGCCAGCTTCTATTTGTGGGCCTTCCTCCCGCCTTGGTGCTGCTGATGATCATCCTCCTCCTCTTCCTCCTCCTCTTCCTCCTCCTACTCTGGTGGTGCTCCAAGGCCTGGTGGCATTGGCTGGGACCTGAGGATTGCCAGGTTATGCAGCATGCAGCACACAACAACGAAGTGGGAGACTCGCTCAGGCGAGTATTACAGGGCTCCTCCAGAATGGTCCAGACAGCGGAACCATTGCTTGAGCATGCCAATTGTGTGCTCAATGGTGTTCCTGGTAGCTTGATGGCTCTCCTTGTACCCCAGCTCATCAGGGGTGTTGGGTGTACAGAGCGGTGTCATCAGCCAGGTGCACAGTGGATATTCCTTGTCCCCAAGAAGCAAACCACCTGGGTGATACAGTGCCTGGAAAAGTTCTGCCACAGTAGTCTGGCGCAGGATGTATGCATCGTGGCTGCTGCCAGGATAGCAGGCATTGACAGCGAGTATCAGCTGTCTGTGGTAACAGACCACTGCACGTTTAAGGAATGGAACCCCTTTCAGTTGCGGAAATCCTCTGCAGTCTCATGCGGAGCATGCAAAGCCACTTGCGTGCAGTCAATGGCGCCCTGCATCATGGGGAAGGCCGCTATCATCGCAAAGCCCATAGTGCGTTCATGCTGCTTGGCCGGGGTCATGGGGAAAGAGATGTACTCTCGTCTCCTTTTATAAAGGGCATTTGTGACCTGATGGATGCAGCAATGGACCGCGAACTGGAAGCTATTGGTGATGTCCCCATTAGCTGATTGAAATGAGCCGGTGACATAAAAGTTGAGAGTCACTGTTATCTTCACTTCCACCGACAGAGACATCCTGGTCCTCAGTTGAGGCTGCAGATCTGGCTGCAGCAGGTGGCAGAGCTCAGTGACCACCTCCTTGCTGAAGCACAGCCTTTGCAAACAGTGCTCCTCAGACATATTAATGTATGAGAATTGTTGGTGAAATATCCTGGGAGGGTAAGGTCTCCTGTACAGAGGCCTGTTGGCCCGCCTCCGTCTGGCCATGATTGCCACTCTCTCTCTGCATCTCTGTGGCCTCCAAATTTGCTAGCGCAGGATGACGCCCCGAGTCAGTGCAGCCCCCATAGTCTCTTGGCAATCAAAGTAATGAAGGTCAAAAACCAAAGTACCTGCAAAGTTATGGTCAGAAGCCAAAACTACTTCACATAGCGTTGACTCAATGCAGAAGTCTCTCTTTCTCTCTCTCAAAATCTCTCTCTCTCTCTCAGAATGAGTGGTGCAAAAATATCTACCACACAAAAAGCCAGGAAGAGGCCCCCTTTAAATAGCGCCTCCCCCAGCCCCACAGCGACTGGGAAGCGTTCGAGTCTACCTGTCATTGGTTGCGCCAGGCAGAAAGGAGGGGGTGCGCCACTCAATTTCCATTCCGGGGCGCTACAAGGGCGCTGCACGCTCGAATGACGTCAAGATCTGCGTGCGCAGGAGATCGGGCGTTATTGTTTAGCACCGCCGCAAAATGTCCGGTCAATTTTGTGAGAGGCGCAGATATCGCCATGCACGGGCGCTAGTTGCTTTGCGCCCCATTAACACCCTCTTAAGGTGCAAACGGGAGGCGCAAACCAACTGAATTTTTCCCCCCCAGTATTTTAATATACCTTTACAAAGTCTGGCATCTAAAGTGTAAGGTGTCATTTTTAATATATTTATTCTTGTCTAAGGTACAGGATTATTTGGAATACAAGCAAATGGAGGCAAGGATATATATTCAAGCGGGGACTGTTTTTCACATAATTATGGATGGATATTTCCTTTCCAAGTGGGTTATTGGTTCTCAGCTTTTAACGAGTCAAAAATTGAAATGCAAATTTGTATGCTGCCAACCACATTTCTCATTCCATTTCCCTTCAAAGTTGCGAGCAGATGAACTATAGTGTATGTGTGATGAAGCCTAGTTTATTGCTGAAATGTGTTATCAAACAGAAAATATTTCCAAATCTAACCTCACAACATTTGGCTAATAGTTGTAGAATTAATACAGAATGACTAATTTCTCATTCAAATTAACTTTTCATGAAAATAAGGTAATGTTTATCACTAATTCATTAATAACACATGCATCCATGCACTATTGTAGAGATTTGAAGATAGACTGTCCTTCAATCCGACAGCCTATCCTTAATCCCGTGCTTCAGTACACATACAAGTACATGTACGGTACTTGATCAAACCTTGGATGTATTGGTGGAAACCTTTGCAGATGCGGAAACAGGATGGGCATTCATTCCTTGGGGGTGGGTGGGGGGTAGGGATTTGGTTCACAGCCCCAAAATTCAGGTATTCACAAAAGAATCCCATCCTGGCAATCCTTCCTAAGCCACCATTAGATCATCAAGAATTGAACGCTTATCAATCCCCACCCATACCGACATACCAGAGGTATGCCCAGAAATGGCTGTCCATATCAGAATATTTAACACATTCATAGGACTGTCCTCTGTCCACTATTTTAGCAGAATACCTCCCAGTAAATAGGAAAGGAATGTCATACGTATACTGTTAAACGTTTGGATGCTAATATTACAAAGATTAATTTCTAGGTTAAGTATACTCATGAATCTTCAGTAATTGGACACAGCAGGCCAGAGCACCAGGAAGAAAGTATTAGACAAAGAATATTTCTTGATATACTGTGATTAGGGGGTAGAGTTTCCGCTCAGTTGTGCTTTTTTCAGTTGTAACCAGCGCAAAGGATCACAGAATTTTAAGCACAAATTACATTCAGCGCTGGAAGCAGGCCCCGCCCACAAAACTGGCCACACCCCCAGAATGAATTAATCACCTTTGGAAGTTTCTGCTAATTAGGCTCGTTTGCGGGCCTTTGAGGAAGCTCTAAAAATTAAGCTACTTTTTTGGGTGCAAGGACACTAATATACACATTTTAAAAGCTTTTGAATGTATTTTTTTTTAATTTATTTAAAAACAGCCTACTGTGCCCCAATATAATTAGCAAAATGTTCTGTATATTTTTTAATATTCATTTTCAGTCATTTAAAATTGGGTTACTCACAGGTGGTGGACTGACACTGTGATTAAAAATGCTTATTTTTTGTGATAAATCCATTTTCAGCTGTATTAATCAAACTGTGCCAAGTTACCACTCTAGAAGATACATATTTTAAAGCAAATTTAAAAATTAATTACGTTCTAAAACGCTGTCCGATTGTGCTGGTTCATGGCAGATTTTGTGTTTGGCGATATGAAAATGAATCTGACCAGAAACTCAAGAAAATAAACACTTCTCAAAACGGGCGTAATTTTGAGCGCAATTTGCGTCTGGATTGCCGATTGCGTCCAAAGCGGAAAATCCTGCCCTAGGGGTCTGTGAAGCTTCCATCTGTATAGGGCTTAAAATTTCATAGGCTCCAATAGGCCCAAAATTGGACATTAAAAAAGTGAAAACCATTGCAACCTAACTGCAGCATTGAACACAGGGCAATTTTGGTGTTTACAGAAGAAAGACTCTGGCATCATTTTCCTAATGACAAAAACAAGTACAGATGAAGGAGGCTACTTGGCCCATCTAGTTTACCCTCCCATTAAATCTCTGATTTCCCCCACCAAAACATCTAACAGCCCCTTGAACGACTGCAGAGATTTTATTTCCTCCACCCTACCCAGAATTCACTCTGCTTGAAGTAATGCTTCCTGACATCTATAATTGACATCAATTACTGTTTATTTAATCTATTTATTCAGGTATTTTGCAATAAACCCTCATTTGCCTCTGCATTTATATAGCACCTTTAACATAGGAAAATGTCCTGGGGTGTTTCACAGGACTGTAATCAGATTACTACTGACACCGAACCAAGGAAGGAGATATTAGGAAAGGTGACTAAAAGCTTGGTCAAATATGTAAGTTTGAAAGAACGTCTTAAAGAAGAAGAGAGAGGTAGAGAGGTGGAGAGATTTATGGGAGAATTCCAGAGCTTAGTGCCCAGACGGCTAAAGGCATGGCCACCAATGGTGGGGCAAAGGAAGTGGGGGATGCACAAGATGTCAGATTTGGAGAAATGCAGAGCATTTGGAAAGTTGTAGGGCAAGAGAAGGTTACAGAGATAGGGAGGGGCAAGGCCGTGGAGGAAGTTGAACACGAGGAAGAGAATTTTAAAATCGAGGCGTTGGTGGCACGGGTGCCAAGGAAGTCCAGCAAGCACAGGGGTGATGGGTGAATGGGACTTGGTGCGAGTTAGGGAAACTCTGAGAAAAATCTATACAACATATATAAAAAATGTATTCAAACCCTACAATCAATCCATCTTAGTGCTAAGCTGCTGTATTTTAGTAGACAGTGAACTAAATCCTTTCCACATCAAAATGTGGGTCATGGTGTAAAACATGACACCGGGTAATTTGGACTGCAAACATGGCAAAATGTGTAATCTAGATGAAGAAAGTATTCACTGAGCAATAATGTCTAGTTAATAAAGGACTCCAGTTAACAAAAGTGAAAAGCAATGGAGGGAGGCAGAAAACAATCTTTCTTTCACAATTTCTATTCACATAACTGAAACACTTCAGCATAATGGGGGAATTGCAAAATGTTTTATTCATTGAATCCTCGACAAACATTTAGCAGTCTTTTTTCCCTAGGTGTTCTAAAATAACACCACTCATTTCACACGGTACAAGGCTGTCCTCGTTTTCAATAATATTCATTACAAAAAATATGAAGAGTAAGGATGAGTTCTGCTAAAAACAATGCAACTCACTGAATATCAGAAGAGCTGTATACTGCAACTGTACGCTCCTATTTTACATCAGGCAATTCGACTTTCTGACAGCAGTGAGGTTGCAAGCAAAGGCAACCTATGACATTGCTTTAGTACGGTTCTGGCGCTTGATCTGTAAAACCAATATAAAGAAATGCACGAACTGTCCCAGTTCTGATGAAGGGTCATTGGCTTGAAATGTTAACTCTGTTTCACTCTCTACAGATGCTGCCTGACCTGCTGAGTACTTCCAGCATTTTCTGTTTTTATTTCAGATTTCCAGCATCCGCAGTATTTTGCTTTTTATAAAAAATGCACGGTTTATTTATGCAACCCTATCGGGCCAATTGTAACTAGCGGTGGAGAATGAGTGGGTGGCAAACCCATTCTGGCCAATGGGAAGCCCGAGCCATTTAGAGGCCCAAGCCTTGTTTCCATAATTCCATATAGGCATCCGGCCGCAGCTGACTGGTTCTCAGAGGGCGAGAAATCGGATTGCACCCACGCTGAACTGGCCAGCAAGTCAGGCCTGTTGGTGGAGGGCAGGCTGGCAATGGCCCAGTTTTTATTTGTTGGACCCAGGAGAAGCACTCCTACTCCTCCTCCTGGCCCAACATACTAATTCAAGTTTTCCTGGCTATTTTGCGAGCGGCCTCCGCTGGTCCCTTTTAAGGATGGCTGGTTCGGCCGCTCAGCACCTGGCCCAAATGGACAGAGCGTGTGCAAGGCATGCCCCACCCATTTGTACTTTAAAATGGCAACGGGGTCCTACATACCTCACAGAACCCCGACTTGCATAAGTTAATGAGGCTCCCAGCTGATTCAAGCGAGCACCTAGGGCACCCTTTGTAAAGACCCTGGGGAAAACAACGGCAGGTGGGATCGGAGAGGGAACATGGCGGTAAGCACAGTCCTCCAGTTTTTGTGCTACTACTGCCTCACTCCTGCACAGCGGCTGAGTTAGTATCGCCCCTGTGATGTGGGCTTGATGTCGTGGGAACTTATGATTTCAGGTGAGTCATGGAGAAGGAAATTAACACAACATCAAGAATCATTAAAAGTAGGTTAATTCACGTTTACTGGATATGTATGTTGAGAAAAAGAATTAAAACTCACAGTTTTGCCACATACCCTTTTAAGATAAAGCTTGATTGAAAAATGCTTTTCAAGCTGGAATTGTAATTTTGAACATAGGATCAAACGTGGAAAAGATTACAATTCCAAGCACGAAATGACAAAGCTCTATCCAACAAAAAGAGCAGTGAAAGGTATTTCCATTGATGAAGCTAACTCCTATTGTCAATTGGATGAGCAAAGGTCTACTTAATAACGTGGTAAAATGCTATAATATAGATTTATAAAATTACTAGTTTTCCTTTGGCATTTTAGGAGAATGCTTGATAAAAAAGACTTGCATTTATAGAATGCCTTTCATGACTTCAGGATGTCCCATGGCGTTTTACAGCCACTGAAGAACTTTGGAAGTGTAGTCACTGTTGTAATGTAGGAAACAAACCTGATGATACAAAAGTATCTCACATATATTAAAAATGTAGACTTCCTATTCAGCATAACTTAAAACGTGTGGGTCCAGAAATTCGGGTACATCATTTTTGGGTCATTCCTGGTGCCTGAATGTTGAGGCCCGAGGTTTCCCAGATATTGGACCTCATTATAACAGAGCCACCACAGCCTCAGGGCCCGCTGGTGAAGCCTAGTGGAAAATCTGGCCATTGCTAGTCTAAGTGTAAGGTAACTGGACCCAGGGGTCACTTGGAAAAGATTACCCGGCTGCTGTGCAGGAGTGAGGTGGTCGCAGCACAAAAATTGGAGGACTGCTCTTATCGCCATGTTCCCTTCCGACCCACCTGCTGGGAATCGGAGGGTCAGAGAATGTGGGACCTGAGATTGGGGGGTCAAGGTAAGTGGGTCAGGGGATCATAGGGCCGGGGATTGGGGGCCGGGAGTGTGGAGATAGGGGGCCAGAAGCGTCAGCAATAGTAGGGTGTGGCGGAGAATGATTCCTTTGGGGTCGGGAGGAGCACTCTGGCTCCGTATTCAGGTAAGTTATTTACCTTCTTGGTTGCCTCAGGAATAACCAATGTTCGAGAGGGGACATCAAACAGGCATGTCCAAAGGGGCAATGCCAGCTTCAGGCATGGAGAGATGGGGGTCGATTTTAGTTCAGGTGCAGGGAATTGGTGGGTTCCCCGAATTTAGTGATTCCGACACGATTGTAAATGGGTCTGTGAGACTGATGCAAATTTAACACAATTGACCAATTGATTTCCAGCGTGTGGGAAGCCTTGGCAATTGAGTATTTCCAGTCAGAAAGTCGCAGAATATGACGTCATCATTGCTGCTGCTTTTAAGGTCCACAGCAAGCCTTGCTTCCTCTGCAGGCTTCCAACCTTCAACATTAAGATGGCACAGGAGCCTGCAGGAGGAACGGCCAGCGGGAGGGCCAGATCTGCGCCCAAATTTGATGAGGCTTCACTACAGGCATTATTGGATGGTGCTAGGGCCCACAGGGAGGTCCTCTTCCCTTCTTCAGGGAGGAGGAGGCCTCCCAGCCAGACCAAGGCTGTGTGGCTAGAGGTGGCAGGTCAAGTCAACTCCTTGGGGCTTACACGCAGAACGTAGTTGCAGTGCAAGAAAAGATTCCATGACCTTCTTTGCACTGGAAACGTAAGTACTGTATGATGTTTCCATCACCCTCAATCTGATCCCCATTGCCTTTCCTCACCAGCACTCAGCTTTAGCAATCTCTTCCTGCACATCCCACTAGACACTCACATCCATGCACCCTTACCCATTCTCTCTCTCTCTATGCTCACATTCACAGAACTATGCCACCATGCAGCTCTCACACTCCCTCTCACTCTGATGCTTGGAACACAACTGACAACACACAGGGAGGGCCCTTGGTATTGCAACCTCACTCCATCTTTGTCTCCTTCTAAGTATCTATGCTATGCAATCTCTGCACTCACTCCTTCATTCTCACTCAACCTCCACTTGTCTCCCTCATTGCAGGAAAAGAGAGCTCACAACAGGAGAGAGCGTGCCAGGACAGGAGGAGGGCCGCCCTATTTAGCCCAGCTCACCCCCTGGGAGGAAGGCATCCTGGAGATTGTCGGGGCTGACCGAGATTTGGATGTTGGGGAAGGACAGGCAGGAGCATCCCCGCATGCTGGTGACAGAATAGTTTTCCATCTCTCTCATTGGCATTGCATGAGTCGCTGATAATGATTCTGAAGCTACATCATATGGACTTATGATCATCTGCAAAATTCAATGTGCATGGAGCCTTGGCATCACATCTCTAACTTTTTCCTTGACTCCCTCAAAGGACCATTGAGAGCCCCCGTCCCCACGGTGCAGAAGGAAGAGCCTGAGCAGCCGGACTCCTCAGAGGAATCTGCAACCTCTGAGGGCGCAGCATCATCAGAAATAAGCGCACCCAGCACCAGCGCAGACACTCACACCTCGGTGGGACCTTCGGGACATAGAGTAGAGTTGTCACCTGGTGTATCACAGCTCACAAGTGAGCATCAGCAGATTGTGGAGACAGGGACAGCAGTGGAGAGCCCTCATCGGAGGGCGCAGGACTCTGCCAGCTCAGCTCACCTGCATGTCGACCCTCTGCCTCTGGATCCATCCGTAAGATCAGAGGTGATGGAACTCCAGGCACAGATGCAGGAGTCTCTGGCAGGTTTTGTTTCTAGGGTCGCTGCGAGTGTGGAGCGAATGGAGGAGTCCAGTGTGAACATGAGCAGAGCCTTTGTGCAGTTATTGGTGCATGAACGCATCAACACGGAAAGGATGGCTACCTATGTGGAAATGATTGTTGCCTCCGTGGTAAGGCTGGCTACGGTAGAGGAGAGGAGGGCTACGGCCATGGAGGAGGTTAGTCGCCCGGGTATGGAAAACATGGTGAGTGTTCAGAATAGAATGACATCTCTTGAGGAGCGATGGGCATCTATTGAACAGAGAAACCAGACCTTCATGGAAGTCCTTCTGAGTAGGACTGCCATTGCAGGTACGGGTCCCCATGGCCCTCCTGATGTGCAGCAAGCTGCTCCCAAGCCACTTGCAGGCACTGAGGGGGACCTGACCCATGAGAGGGAGGTTGGTGGCAGACCTCAAGGAAGTGGGGGCTCCTCTCCAAGCGCTCACACTTCCATGCCTCTGCAGAGCCCTCGGTCAGAGCCCCGCCAGAGTACACACCCAACGGAGATAGAGGTCTCAACGCCTGCACAGCCACAGGAGCAGCAGACTGCTGGTGAGCCCTCACAGGCTCGGCATCCCAGAGGACGCCAGCTAAAGGTGTTGAGACAGGAGCAGCAGGAAAGTGAGCAAGGGGCCTCCACATCGGCTGAAGCCACAGGGGAACCACTACGTAGGAGCACGCGTAAGAGGGAAATAAAGCACAAATAGTCACAAGGGTAGTCACTTGGGTGAAATGCTGTGTATTTTGTGGAAATGCCATCAGTTGTGTGTTTTTCATAAAAATTCTGATGGCAACTTCTGCAGTTGTGTCGTGTGTCATTTCGCGAATGGGGCTGGAGGTCCTCTAATGCCAAGAGGGGAAGGAAAAAAAGGCTTCCCATGCTTCTGGTAGGTGCCTCAGTTGAGGAAGCGCTGAGTGAGGGTGGTGAGAGGGGACTCGCAGGAGATCACGCTGGAGATGGGTGTCAGGCTCCAAACTTCCACAGCTGTGGTTATGCCTTCTAAAAGTTTCCCCAGACCTGAGACAACAAAGTCCTGCCACCTGCAAATGATGACTGATCAAATATCCTCTTTAATGTTGGACCTGCAGCTGATAGTCAGCAAGCCAATAGTGTTCACGCCAGGTTTCACAGGCGTCATCCCCACCAGGCGCGTTTTACGTGGGAAAAGGGTTAAACAGGCAAGGGCCTGTTAAAATGGGATTATAAAGGCCAAGCAGCGCTGTTTAAGGGCCCTAAAGACCAGTCCCGCCTGCTGCAGGCGGGATTGATTCGGGTCAATCAGACACACCTAGGTTAAAATGGCGTGGAGGCAGGAACCAGGCGGGGGTGTCGCGACCCCTAGGTTTTGCAATTTTAAACCCCCGCACGCCTAAAAGCCCGCCTCACGGCCCAATGAAAATCTAGACCATGATGTCTGTTTCTTATCCTTACTCAATATGGTGGGTGGCGCACTTTCGGCCGAAAATGTGTACACATTTCCTGCCCGTCATTTCTAGGCCGTGATCAAAGGCATCAAAATGACACCCTTCATGTTTGCTAACAAAGGGTATTAGTGTCTTCTAGTAAGGCACTACTCAATAGTGTTCTGCGATAAGAGACCAGGGGAAAATATATCCCAAGTTATCTATTTGGATTTGCAGGAATAAGTCCCTTTTCTAATTAATATTAATATGCATATGAAAAGTGGGGTCAATTCACTTCAAGTGTTTAAACATTGTTTTAAATAGTTAAACATATACTCAGAGGTTCATAGTGATAGCTCTTATGGTTTATCTGCTGTGGGGAAAGTCTACTTTCAATTTGATTGAATTTACAGAAGTAAATTAGCCCTAATTAGTGTACTTCATCATTATAATATCTATAATAGAACAATACATGCTTCAAGATTCATGATGATAGGGTGAGGTTTTTGAGTCATAATGAAAAATATGATTTTTAATTAACCTAATTTGTATATGCAAATTGTGTCTAATTATTATAATTTATTCACCTGTTATCTCTAATAGCATCATGAATAATACTCTCCACATTCTATTAAGCTAGGACTTGGCAGCTTTCTTTGTGATGGCAATGGTATTTTCAATTTGACAGAATTTACATATTTAAATTACATCTAGTTAGCACAATGACTCAATATTTTAGATCCCTAAAAATGACATTGGTGTTTGTGTTTTGAATTCTTAATTGACATGTTAATATGTTTAATATCACTTGCCTTTCTCAGCTTGACTGTTAATGACTTTGTGCCTAAAATCAGACCAAAACCTCAAAATATAGAGCAATCCTTCAATGACCTTCTATTTCAGAATTTTATTTTTGTTTACCTACTGGTGCAATTATTGCATTTTGTACATAACATTTGCATGCAATCATATAAGACTTTTTGGTATAGCTGTATATACTGGTATCGTGGTGCTCCCGATCAAGACCAGGGTGTGTTATTAGTGGTGGCTACAAGGTCAAAAGCTGTGCGGCCATTTTCCCTCTTGTGTTAGCCTGGGACTCAATTTATAGATATTTTTAAGTGGGGTGGAGTGAAAAGAGTGGTTTGTTTTTGAATAGGCCTTCATGAAAGGAACTCGCACTAATGATTCTCTTCAAATTGGAAAATATGTTTCGATTCTTTTTTGTAAAAGTATATGACTTCACCACGTTACCCTTCCCCCACCCTTTCCGTGCTCTAAGCTCAACCCTGCGCCAGATCGAATGGTTAAACTGTTACGAGTTACATGAGTTTGACCATCATTCCCACATGAACAAGAAAATATTTTGGGGGTACTGACTCATGGAAAAAAAAAATTACAAAGTTTCCTGTTCTTGGCGTAAAATCTCTGTAAATTATGTAAATTATGAGTAAAGTTGAAAATTTTGCATTGAAGATTCCTGTTGTCTTTACTGTTGAGAGGTTCTAATTGTCATTGCTCATACAGAATGGGGTAAAAATTGCAATGTGTCTCGCATATTTTTGGGGTCCCAAGTGCAACGCACTGGAAAAGACTTCGAGACCCTGGGGGCTAGAAATTCATCTCCTTAACGATACTCCATAGCGCCATGAAATGGCGATAAAATGGCGGCTCTTTTGCCACCTGCTGGCGGGTCCTGCGGCAGCTGCCATATTGCTCTTTCCCTTTGTGCTGCCGGTAACTGGCAGTGTCCTGGAAAAAAAATGACGGCGTGCTGACGTCAATCGGCGTGCAACGCCGACTTAACATCACCAACGCGAACTTTGACCCTAGGTCCTAAGCATGCCAGGTTAACCTGACGTGCAAGCAGGCTGACAGTGGTGATGCCTGCAGCTCTTAAAGGGACACACACATCATTCAGGTAAGAACATAAGAAATAGGAGCAAGAGTAGGCCATTTGGCCCTTCAAGCCATTCAATAAGATCATGGCTGATCATCTACCTCATCTCCACTTTCCTGCACAATCCCCATATCCCTTGATTCCCTTAATATTAAAAAATCTATCAATCTCTATCTTGAATATACTCAACAACTGAGCCTCCACAGCCCTCTGGGGTAGAGAATGCCAAAGATTCACCACCCTCTGAGTGAAGAAATTTCTCCTCATCTCAGTCCTAAATGGCCGACCCCTTATTCTGAGACTGTGACCTCTGGTTCTAGATTTCCCAGCGAGGGGAAACATTCTCCCTGTATCTACCCTGTCAAGCCATGTAAGAATTTTGCATGTAATCAATGAGATCACCTCTCATTCTTCTAAACTCTAGAGCATATAGACCTAGTCTACTCAATTATTACATTTGAATTTAAGGGTTTGAACTGTTTTTTTTAATTTATTGAAGTGGTGGCTTGCTGCAATAAATGTGAAAAGCTTTTTAAGTATGTAGGGAGTGCTGCTTGATGCTTGCAAGGGCTTGGATGGTAAATGAAGGCCTTTGAGAAGACAGAACATGCTGTAAATGCTCAACAGGTCACGCAACATCCATGGAGAGAAAAACAGACTTCATGTCTCAGATCAACATGCTGCCTGACCAACTGAGTGTTTCTAGCATTTTATGCTGTCATTTCACATTTACAGCATCCGCTTGCAGAGAGAAGAGGAAGATGCAGAAAAGGAGGAAGCTGAAGAAAAGGAATCAGACAGAAGGATGCATCCTAGACAGCCCCTTTGTGGCTGGGATATCCGGGATGGAATCATCCGCCTGTGGTCCCACTGGCTGGGCAGGCTGCCTCTTCTTGTTGACTCACTGGCTGGGCAGGCTGCATTTCTTGGGTATGTGAAATGAGGAAGGCACAAGGTTGGAGTTATGCTAACGGGAGGGCAGGAAAGCCAGAGGTACATGCCAGAAGTAGGATAACATACGAGGATATCAGCATCTTGTATTATTTCAGCCCCGCCACTGGCCAAGGGCTCAACCATGCCCCTGCCAAACTGTGTTCTGCCTGCTAATTTAAATAATAGTAGCATGCAGCTCAGTGCTGGATGCGCTGCTGAGTGGCTGCACGCCTCAGTAGGGGGCCCAGGTTTGTGTGAGGCGAGCACCACTTAAAACTATCCTGCACTACTTAAAGGCAGCCTGCACCTCTTAAAAGAGAGGTGCATTCTGGCTGCATCAGGTGCTGTAAGTGGTTGGGGAACAAAGTCTGAGCAGGAACAATGCTGAGTAATGGTGCAACAGGGCAGAGAGCATGGTCCAAGGTTCTCTGAAACAGCACTGGAGGCCTTGGTGCAGGAGGTGGACAGGAGGAGAGTGGTCCTGTATCCACAGGGGGCCAGGAGGCCCTCCAGTCAAACTCTAAGAAGGCAATGGGAGCAGATAGCTGTCGCGGTCAATCCCAGCAGTGTAGCCCTGAGGACCTGAATGCAGTGCTGCAAGAAGTTTAATGATCTCACGCGAAAGGCCAAGGTCGGTGAATTCATCTTCAAATGCCATACCCTTACTGTTGTGTATGTACCTGTAAGAGAAGAACTGATTCTATACTGCAGTACCGGCAGTGTCCACCCCTGTATATAAAGCCATAGCAGGCTTCTGTACTTCAGTCTTGAATTACTCTCTGTTCAGTAAATACCTGTTTTATTGTTCTCCTGCAGTCTGAGTATTATTGATCCTCGGACACTACACTGGCAACGGGCAGGTTTGAACTCACCTGCAGTACTGCATCACCTCACGGGGATGTTTTCCCTGAAGAGAAGCTTCTTGGAGGTCGAAGTCAGAACGGCGGGCGTTGACCACGGGCAACTGCCCAGGGATCCATCGGAGAGTTGCAGGGGAGGCTGTGGAGAGCTGGGCCTGGCTCCCCAGTCGAGGTGTTCCAGCAAGTCGTGCTGGTAGCAGGTAGTGCGCTGACCCTTCCGGACTGCGGCGGGCTCGGGCTCGATCGAGCGGCTCTGCAAAGGGGCCGTGCAGCATCGTCGGGAGGAAGAGAGAGAGAGAGGGTGGAGCGCACAGGGCGCGGTCGGTGCTCAAGAGCAGGGCAGTGTGGAAAGGATAGAACGCGGGGAAGGAAAAGTGAGACGCGCCGAAGCCGCGGGTCACCGCCATTACCCTGTAGAACGCTAGGAGCAGCGTGGTAGCAAGGGGAAGAAGCAAAAGCGCGGGAGGTGCCATTTTATTCCATTGGGGAAGAAGGAAAAGCGCGGGAGGCGCCATTTTATTACATTGGGGAAGAAGAAAAAGCGCGGGAGGCGCCATTTTAAATCACCCAAGATGCCGAAGAGTGGCAGTATCAATGCTTTCGACAACGAGGTAGAAGACTGGACCACGTATGTGGAAAGAATTGAAGTGTACTGCAATGCCAATGAGGTGGCCAATGGAAAGAAGGCGTCGGTATTATTCTGTACTTCAGTCTTGAATTACTCTCTGTTCAGTAAATACCTGTTTCATTGTTCTCCTGCAGTCTGAGTATTATTGATCCTCGGACACTACACTTACAACTGAACCACTAGGCTCAGACACTGCTCAATTCACCACCCTCCTTCACTCACCTGCCAACAATCTCAATCATTCATGACTCATACCTCACATTCATAGCTTCGCATCACCCTCACACTTAGCACTGTTGCAAGCCTCACATTCACATTTCATACCTTGTGTTACGTCCGTGTATAAGAAGACACAGACTGCAGGAGAACGGTACAATAGGTGTTTACTCAACATGGCTCAGACTGCAACTGATCTGTACAGATTACTACTCAGCGTTATATACAGGCATGGTCACTGCCGGTACTACAGTATACATGAGCTGTAAAAAGTAGTTCCCCCCTTAAAGGTACATACATTACAATTCCTCCCCTTTTAGATTAACAGTACCATAACACTCATTTAACAATTAAATATCAAACTAATTACAATTAACACTTTTAACATGCAACATTAGCTGAAAATATTCTATTTATAAATTCAGTCTTTGGGGAGGCTTCCTGATACTTTCTGGATAGCGCCTTTCCTGAGTTTTTTGCTCTTGGTGCGGAGGCGATTCTGGCACCCTGTCGTCGGTTGGGTCATCAGCTTCCAATGCTACTGTTTCTGGGGTAGATGCTGCTTGTACATCGGGTTCATCACCAGGTACGTATGGGCGAGGCATGGGGTTGACTTGTTCCTGTGATTCTAGGATCTGGTCAGCATGGCGTCTCACGATGCTCTCCCCAAGGTCCACTGTGTACATTAGTGGGCCCTGCCGTGTGCATATCGTTCCTGGCTGCCATTTTTCTGTTCGGTGGTCGCGGGCCAAGACTGGTTGCCCTACATTGAAGCTCCTTGTTGGCTTCTCATGGATGTGCTGGAATTGCTTACTCTCAACATCTCTTCGTACGTTTGGTCTGAGCAAATCCAGGCGAGATCTTAACCTTTCGTTAAAGAACATCATGGCTGGGGCCTGGTTGGTGTCTGCATGTGTCGCATTCCGGTAGGCGAACAGGAAATTGTCCACCTTGTGCTGCAGCGAAATGTTGTCATTGTACATAGCATTTATTGCCTTCTTAAAGGTTTGTACGAACCTCTCAGCCAATCCATTTGTGGCTGGATGATACGGGTCGGATATATAATGCCTTACCCCATTCTTTTTCAAGAAACTCCGGAACTCTTCGGACACAAACTGTGGTCCATTGTCGGAGCAAATCTGTTCTGGCAAGCCATTCCTGGCAAAAATGGTCCGTAGGACTGCAATAGCTTTCTCCGTAGTGATGGAGGACATGTTGATGACCTCAGGCCATTTCGAGTGCACATCCACAGCTATTAAAAACATTGAGTCCATGAATGTACCAGCAAAATCAATATATACCCATTGCCATGGAGATGAGGGCCACTCCCATGGGTGTAGTGGGGCCTGTGGTGGTGCATTTTGGACTTTCTGGCATCCAGAGAAGCTCTTGGTCAGGTCCTTGATTTGTTTATTGATTCCCGGCCACCACACATAAGCCCTGGCTAGGCTTTTCATTTTTACCCCTCCCAGATAACCCTCATGAAGCTCATTGAGCACTCTATCCCTTAACTTGGGTGGAATTACCACTCGGGACCCACGCATCAAGGTCCCCCAGCACACTGACAGCTGTTCTCTCCTTGTCGAGAATGCTGGCAACAGTGAGTTGCCATGTGCTGGCCATCCCTTCACCGTCAAATCATATACCCGAGACAGTGTCGGGTCATTTCGGGTTTCCTTTTCGATACAAGCGTTAGTTACCGGTAAGTATTCAACTATAGTCGAATGGAATATTTCGACAGGATCCACTGCTGGTGCTTCCTCCGCAGTAGGCAGTGGCAGGTGTGATAGCCCATCAGCATTTCCATGCTGTTTCGTGCCCTTATATTCAATCTCATAGTGGTGCGTCCCTAGAAAAAGTGACCATCTTTGTCGTCGTTGCGCAGTCATCACCGGAACGCCCTTCTTTGGATTAAAAATGGAGACAAGAGGCTGGTGATCAGTCAGCAAGGTGAATTTCTGCCCGTGCAGATAGTGATTGAACTTTTTCACTCCCCACACTAGGCTGAGGGCCTCCCTGTCAATCTGGGCGTAGTTACGCTCGGCTGAGGTTAGTGACCGTGACGCAAAGGCTATTGGCCTCTCTGAGCTGTCTGAGAATTTGTGCGACAGCACCGCTCCAATGCCGTAGGGTGACGCATCACATGCCAACCGAATTGGTAATGCTGGGTTGTAATGGGCCAATACCTCTTTCGATGTGATTAGTGTTTTGCTCTTCTGGAAAGCTCGTCTACATTCGTCACTCCACTTCCATGGCACCCCAATTTGCAGTAGGGTGTTCAGTGGGTGTAGTATTGTAGACAAATTTTGCAAGAACTTATGATAGTAGTTTACCAGCCCGAGGAACGACCTCAGTTGTGACACATTTTCCGGTGCTGGAGCCTTGACTACTGCCTCAATCTTCTCTGGGGACTTATGTAACCCCTCTTTATCGATAACGTGGCCATAATACGAGATCTGTTTTCTAAAAAACTCGCATTTGGGGCGGTTAGCTCGGAGCCCATATTCCTGCAATCTAGTGAGCACCTGCTCCAGGTTGGCAAGGTGATCACTGTCATTTTCGCCCGTGACCAGGATGTCGTCCAAATAACACTGGGTCCCTGGGATCCCTTGCAGGACTTGTTCCATTGCCCTCTGCCAAATAGCCGGAGCTGATGCTACCCCGAATACCAGCCGGTTGTATTGGTAGAGACCTTTATGGGTGTTGATTGTGAGGTATTTTTTTGATGTTTCTTCTACCTCCATTTGCAGATACGCCTGGGCCAGATCAATCTTAGTGAAGCATTTCCCTCCAGATAGCGAGGTGAAAATATCTTCAATCCGCGGAACTGGATATTGTGCGGTGTGAAGGACCGGGTTTACTGTTACCTTAAAGTCCCCACAGATGCAAACCTTCTTTGGTTCCCCAGGCATGCTGCTCAATGACTTTTTCATCACAGGGACGATGGGTGTAGCCCACTCGCTCCAGTCTACCTTGGACAGTACACCTGAACGTTCCAGACTCTCCAGCTCTGCTTCGACGGCTGGGCGGATCGCATAAGGTACCGGTCTGTCCTTAAAACATTTTGGGCTTGCGTTTTCTTCAATTTTAATCATCGCTGTCATGCATTTTAGTGTTCCGAGTCCTTGCTGGAACACTCTTTCGCGTCAGTTAGGATCTTTGACAGTCGCCCAGGTGTGACGTTATCATCCTTTTTGTCAGCCACAGTCAGTGCCTGTATGGAATGCCAATCCAGTTGTATTTTCCGGATCCATTCACGTCCCAGTAATGGTGGTCCTCCATCTTGCAATACATACAGGCCTAGTTTTGGTGTTTCCTTACCGTTATATATAACGGTCACCCTTATTTTTCCTTTGGGGTAGACTTTTTGCCCCGTGTACGTCTTCAAAATAATTTTTGTGTCTCTCAAGGGTATGTGTGAGAATAGCCGCTCGTAGTCCCGTCGGTTTATGACTGTTAGTGCTGATCCTGTGTCCATTTCCATCTTTACCTGGACTCCTGCTTTCTTGAGAGTGACCCAAATGGTTCGGTGATCCTCCGTTGTGATCACATTATGTAGTTTCAGACAACTCAGTTCCCTGCTTTCGGAGTTGTTATGACTCTTTTGTTCGTCTGAACTATTCTCTGTCATCTTATGTACCTTCTGGTACTTTCCTTTGGTAGGTTTCTTATTGCTGGTTTTCGATCCCGACCTGCAGACTCGTGCTATGTGTCCTACTTTTCCACACTGTCTGCACACTTTGTCTTTGAACCAGCAATCATTCTGGTCGTGTGTTGTTCTGCCGCAGCGATAGCACTTCTCTGTTCCATATGACAATTCATTTGTGCCATATTCTTGCGGTCTCTGTTGTATCTCTGCAGCGCCCCGTGCTGCTGCTTCATATGATATCGTAATGCTGAAAGCCTTTTCTAGCGTAAGGTCCTTTTCAGATAAAAGCTGTTTCTGGGTTCCTTCACTTTGAAGCCCACACACAAACTTGTCCCTTAAGGCATCTGTCAGTCCCGCTCCAAACTGGCAGTGTATCGATAGTTTGCGCAGTTCCGTTAAATAATCAGCATTGCTTTCATCCTTATGCTGGTTCTGTTTGTGAAACTTGAATCTTTCTGCTATCAGCAGCGGTGTGGGGTTTAAATGTTCCTTTAGTATCGTTACTATGTCTTCAAAACTCTTTTCCATTGGCTTCGTTGGGGTTACTAGATTTCGTAATAAACCATACGTCTTTGCACCCATTAAATTTAACAATACCGATGCTTTCTTGTCATCTGACACACCATTTGCCTTGCAGTACACCTCTATTCGTTCGACATATGTAGTCCAACCTTCGACTTCATTGTCAAATGCGGTGATACTGCCACTCTTCGGCATTTTGGGTGTGGTTTAAAATGGCGTCTCCCAATGGCTTAAAATGGCATCTCCCGCGCTTTCCTTCCTCCCCCGCTGCTGCCGACACCGCTCCCAACGGTTCTCGTGGCAATGGCGGCGCCCTGTAGGTTTCACGCGCTTCTCCTGCGCTGCTGCCAACGCCGCTCTCAGCGGTTCTCGTGGCAATGGCGGCGCCTCGCGGGTTTCTGCACGTCTCTCTCTCCCTCTCACCGACGCTGCTCGGCCCCTGAACACCGGCTGCACCCTGTGCGCTCTGCCCTCTCTCTTACTCCCCCGTTGACGCTGCTCGGCCCTTTGCTGTGCCGCTCGGTCGGGCTCTAGCCCGCCGCTGTCTGGGAAGGGTCTGCGCACTACCTGTTGCCAGCCCGTTTCGCTGGACCACCTCGACTGGAAAGCCAAGCCTGGCTCTCGACAGCCTCCCCCGCAATTCTCGAGTCTCTGCTCGATGACTGGGCGGTTGCCCGTGCTTGATGCCCGGGTCTCTGGCCTTGACCTCCAATCCACTGATCTCCAGGAACGAATCCCCGGGAGGTGATGCAAAGTTGCAGGTAGGTTCGAACCTGCCTCGTCGCCAATGTTACGTCCGTGTATAAGAAGACACAGACTGCGGAGAACGGTACAATAGGTGTTTACTCAACGTGGCTCAGACTGCAACTGATCTGTACAGATTACTACTCAGCGTTATATACAGGTGTGGTCACTGCTGGTACTACAGTATACATGAGCTGTAAAAAGTAGTTCCCCCCTTAAAGGTACGTACATTACACCTTGCACATACTGCGAGCTATTCTACCATGATAGGCACATCACCCAAACACATTGCACCACACTCACTGACACACTTCCCTCTCTCTTGCAGGACAAGGTGACTCATAACCGGAGGTAGCAGGGACTATCCACAGAGTGACAGGTGCACCTGCATGGCCTTACCCCCATGGAGGAAACGTGTTGGAAATTATTGGCGTGGTCATCGCTGAGCCCATGGCCAGTGGCGGTGCTGAAACAATCCAAGATGATCATATCCTCATACCTAATCGTCCTTCTCACATCCCACTTCCCCCTTATCCAACAATCTCTTCTGCTTTACAAGCTGCAGATGGTGTAAGCATTGCAACTCTTGCTTTCCCCACCTCCCCGCACCACAAACCTACCCTTGTGCTTTTCTGCTTTCAGAGAGCCAAGAACTGCAAGCTGGCCAGGTACTGGTAGAGGAACAGGAACTGTGAGAGGAAGAAAGCAGTGCTGCTGAATCACTCTACCAGGAATCCCATCTCTGTGTGAAGAAGAACCTTCTGATACTAGTCCTATAGTTAACTTTTACTAGTATAAATCTATGCTCCCTTGTCCTACTGTCACAATTAATGTAAAATAATATTCCTGATTTACTTTTCCATACCATTTACTATCCTGTACACTTCTATAAAATCACCTCTCAGATGTCTCCTTTCCAGGCTGAAAAGCCTGAGTTTCTTCAATTTTTCCTGCTAGCTCAGACCCCAGAGCTTTGAGGCTCTTCTCTGCACTGCTTTCAGTGCTTGAATGTCCCCCTTGTGTCTCAGAGACCAGAACTGGACACAGTACTCAAGGTGTGGTCTGACCAGAGCACTTTACAGTTTGATCACAACTTCCTCTAACTGTTTAGGCTATACGTTATAAACAGGAAGTCATGGCATGTTCTGTGAATGGCCAATCTTGCTGTCAATTAAAATAAGACTAATTGGGCTAGAAAATATAACTTCCTGCCTGACATGATCTTATGATTGGAAATCAGATGTAGGGAAAAAAGTTCTTTCAGCGCAGCTACCATCACATTTTTCCAATTTCCTCGGCACTATTACAGTTAAGGCACTATTCTGCTTGCGGTCCAGTAGTTTTCATTATAAAATTCTGCATTCCACCTCTGCTGTGTTCTAATCCCCACATCACCCCACTATTAGGTCAGAATGGGACCACAGGCTGTAGAATAAGCACTCTGTTTTACATCATACTAGCTTTGTTTTATTTATTCATTCATGGGATGTGTTGCTGACATGGCCAGCATTTGTTGAACTGCCATTCTTTGTAGCAGTTTGGTACAACTGAGAGCTTGTAGGCCATTTCAGAGGGTAGTTAAGAGTTAACCACAGTGCTGTTGGTGTGGAGTCACATATAGGCCAGACCAGGTAAGGACAGTCAATTTCCTCCCCTAAAGGACATTAGGGAACCAGATGGGTTTTTACAGCAATCCAGTAGTTTCACCATTACAGATACTAATTGAAGATTTATTTAATTAACTGAATTTAAATTCCCCAGCTGCTGGGATTTGAACTCATGTTTACTGGGTGATTAGTTTTGCCCTCTGGTTTATTAGTCCAGTAACATAACCACTATGCTACCATTCCATTTTATATTGTACCTTGTGAGTGGCTAGGGTCACCAGTTCCCAATCATAACTGATGACAACCCCAAAGTAAACTTTGCTGATTTGTCAAGGCTAACACAAGGATGATACCAGAACTGAGAGGTTATATTTATTAGGAAAGACTCAACAGGCTGGGGCTCTTTTCTCTAGAGAAGAGAAGGCTGAGGGGTGACTTAATAGAGGTCTTTAAAATTATGAAAGGCTTTAATAGGGTAGATGTAGAGAAGATTTTTCCACTTGTGGGGGTGATCAAAACTAGGGACCATCAATATAAGATAGTCACCAAAAAATCCAACAGGGAATTCAGGAGAAAACTCTTTACCCAAAGAGTGGTAAGAACCTGGAACTCACTACCACAAGGAATACTTGGGCAAATAGCATAGATGCATTTAAGGGGACTCTTGATATGAGGGAGAAAGTAATAGAAGGATATGTTGAAGGGATAATTACTAGTCCTAGCCCCTTTAGGGACTTGTCATCTCTAGAGACTGAAATCTGGGTCTTAGTACCACTGTCAGTAAAACACTCCTTCTATACTTAACAATCTACGAGATGGATATAGATATAAATATAAGTATTGGGTTTGTAATGTTCCGGATATTATGAGGGTCCGGAAAACTCCCCCAGAATTCTGCAACTGCTCACCAGAGTGTACAGAAATTGAGTTTGCAAGTTTGATACAGAAGTATTATGTGAGACAACTCTAAAAATATATAGATTTATTAAAGAACTGACATGCAGTTTATAGTTGGTGATTCAATCGCAACATTAACAGTTCCAAAAAGAGAAAGCTTATAATTCTATTATCAGAGAACCTTAGTTTCAAATCTTAACTTCGCTACAGTTTTCCAGTTCTTAGTTTTATACAGGATATCCACCAAAATCAAATACCTTTGATCCTCGAGGTACGAAAAGTTGGAGACTTACAGAGCCACCTCTGAAGCTGAGAATCACCTTACCCCTTTAAACCAAGACTACTATCCCATTTGAGAGTTCAATATTTATACCCTTTTCCAGTGGTATTTCCTTTAAGGTTTTCTGCTGATGTAAGCTAATTATCGCTAGTCATTTTTCTGCTGACCCCTGCAACTCTTACAGTCACCTCAGCTGGTAGCATTACAGAATTATGTCTCTCCTCTAGGTGTTCTAAGTTTATCATAAAAAACGGTGTAACAGCAGTTGTATTTTATTTGATGTCATTTTTACAAAGGCAGATGTTTGTGCTCCTTCACGAAGTGTAAATTAGAACGCCTTGTACAGGGTGAACTATTGTCTTGTTCCCAAAGGTTCAGACTGTCAGGAGCCTTTAACCGTCTGTTTCAATAAGGTTATTGATTAAGTGTCAACAACTATCTTATCTCAATAGCCAGAATGCTGTCACAGCTTTTTCATAGTTAGGTTTCTAGATTTCCAGACCCAGTTTTTCATGTTTTATTAAGGCCAGAATTCTTTCATAGAATGGTGTATTTTTCTTAATAGGTTATATGGCTTATTCCTTCACAGCCCTCTCTTGACCAAAAAATGATCTCGAGCATCAAGACAGAGTTTGGTCAATGTTACTAATAAGGTTACAATAGCACATTAATTTCACGAGATTCACAAGAGCCTAATCATGTGCTACATGAAAATTAATTTTAAGTCATCCCAGGACAATGTTTTGCCTTATTTTAAATTGAACACAAATTAAAAGGATGATAGGTACATTGTCATGCAATTAGCGAAACAACATGTACTTAGAATGTCCAATTGGCAGATGTATGTTCCTTAGAGGTGAGTTATTCATATGAGTCAAGGAGACATCATTTGGAACTGGCTGAAGCTTGACACGCTGTTCCATTGATCCAGCATGAGGACAGATTCTTGTTTTCGTAAAGGCCTTGCCAGGAGTTCAGTTGATTCCTTCTCCATCCGCAGTGTTTTCCTCCTTCATTGAAGTAACTCTTTGATCGTTACTTGTTTTGGTTGTGGCTTTTTGCGAATCCAATTCCTGAGGCATTGCCAAGCATCATGTGGAGGAGTCGGCAACACCGTCTGGCTGACCGTCGTCAGTAGTTCGATCGCATCCATTTCCTGTGTCGTGCTCCAAGATGGGTCTTCAAAGATAGTGTACGACTGCACCTTGTATTGTTCCTCCATTTCGGTATCCCGCAGGACATCTTTTGAGATGGTCTAAGGAAACAGTTTTAAATATATGCTTGCCATTCGGCTGATTATTATGTATTTTAACTGTTCTTTCATTAATAACAGAATGTATTTGAACAGGTTTTTTCCCTTTCCACTTTGGTCTTAAACCAGGTTTTTGCTCAAACTTCTTTTCCTGTACCCATTCTCCTACTAGGGGTTGCCATGCTTTGTTTGTCAATTTTTTCTGCCTATTTGCCTCCCTTATCCTCTGATCAATTTGATGAATCTCCTGTTACTGTGAAGGTATAGCCATGATTCAGAGAAATACAAGATACTATGAACAGATTTCTAATATTATTAATAAAAGACACACTGGGTTTAAAAGACACAAGTCTCAGCAGACAGGCTGTAAACAGAAATGCAGGCTGCTGAGAAAAGATCAGTTGATAACAAAGCTGTAAACAAGCGTTGAAATGGGAATTAGTTAAATATTCTAAAACAATGAAAGATTGAAGCAAACCATTGGTGCTTCCGAAGAGTCTAGAGTTTAGGTGTAACACAATGGAAGACCCAAGTGACGTGTGAAGAGCTAACACGATAAAACAGAAATACAAACATTAAAAGAGGCACGTGCCTTTGAAACATGACATCAAGAAAAGAATGGTTCTCCCAGCCCCCATACTGGCCTTTTAATCTATTTCATTTCCTGTGCTTCTTCAGCCTTGACAAAGGGTTTACCCGAAACATTGACTCTATTTTCTCTCCACGGATGTTGCCTGGCCTGCTGAGCTTTTCCAGCATTTTCTGTTGTATTCAAGAAAAGAAACATCTGCTGGTCAAATAGTTTTATGTTAAACTTGGAAAACAGGAACCATAAGATTAAATATGCAACCAATTGAGATAACTAGAAAACAAGTAAAAACACAGTTAAAGTGGTTTTGATTTACATATAGTAAAAACCATACCAACAAGACTTTGAAGATATAACTTCAATAGAGACAACAAGCAATTGCATTGTGTTTGTATTGAAAATGGAGAATAAGGAAAGACACAGGCCTAGAAATTGAGTTTGCGCTGCGCCAGGGCTTTAGCGCCGGAAGTTAGCGCCGGCGCTAAGTCCCTTTGCGCGCGCCAAAAATTCAGTAGCACCGCGCCCAAACGGCTGCCGGCGCTACTGAAGGGTTTTAGCGCCTGAAAACTGGCGCAACGCGCCGCATTGCGGCGCTATTCCGGCACTGCGGTGCCCGCTGCGGTGCGGCAGGCTCGGGAAGTGCAGGCCTCCTCCTTCCGTTAAGGAGGAGCTGCCTGCACCCGGCCGCGGCCCGCGCAAATCTCTTCAAAAATGAGCCCGGCACCTCGGACAAGTGCCGGGCTTGCATCTGTTCCGGGGGGGGGGGGGGAGAAGTCCGGGGAGGGAGCTGCGGGCAGGCGGCCGGCGGGAAAGCGGCCGGCCGCCGCGCCTCCTTAAAGCGCCGGCGCAGACTCCGGCAACACTTGTTTGCCGGAGTCTTAGTTGCGGCTGCCACTGGCGAGGCGGCCGCAACTGAATTTCGGCTTGGGGCCGGGTTACCACGGCAACCGGGACGCTGCGCACACCGATGACGTCATCGGTGCCGGCGCAGCGCTACTGGCCTACCGCCGCAGAAGGGCCCCAGGCAATTTAGGAACTGGCGCCAATTGCAGCGCTAGGCCCTCTAGCGCCGCAAAATCGGTGCTAAGGGCACTGAATTTCTAGGCCACAATGTCTGCAAAAAAGCAGTTAAGCCAAAATTAAGAATTGAATGAAGAATCTTCAGTAAGAATGATATCAAACAGAAACCATAGCTGTCATTGTTTTTATGATGGTTTTTGGAACACCTAAAAGTAGAGAAATAATTATGCATGCAATAGTTGAATTGTTAGTAACATGGAAAGCATTCAAACAGAGGTATCGATAAAAACAATTAGCTGACATCAGCAGAGAACATCAAAGAAGAAACCAATGCCAAAAGGGTATAAAAATAAGACCTTTTTAACAGAAAAGTCAGAACACGCTGAATGGGCAGAGCGTTTCGCAACTTTCCAGAGGCATCTCTGTAAGCTTTTAACTATGAGTCTCAGGTAAATCAAAGTGATTGATTTTTGGTGGATGTTCTGGATTTACAAATAAGAAATAAGAGATGTTCTGGATTTAGAAATAAGAAATAAGAAATGTTCTGGATTTAGAAATAAGAAATAAGAAATATAACGAAGTAAAGATTTGAGAATAAGGATCGCTAAGAAATAAGAAATGTAAGCTAATTGTACTTTGAATTGTTAATGTTGCGACTGATTCAACAGATGTTAACTGAATGCCGGCTCTTAAATAAAACTATATATTTCTAGAATTGTCTCAAAGAGTGAATCTGTATCGCCTCGCGAACCCACAAATTCTGTACACTCTTTTGTAAGGAGTTGCAGAATTCTGGGGGCTATTCCGGACCCTCATAATATCCAGAAGGTTACAGTCTAGTTCAACTTATTAAAAGTACTATCCAGAGGACGGTAACATCTTTAGTCATTCCTTTCCTTTAGGGAGAGATAGCCTGAACATTTAGACCCATTTAAGTGTCTTATGGAATTCGGCTATCTCCAACTTAAGTTGAGAGTGAACGTCTGGGGAATACACCTGATCTGGAATAGCCCAAAAGGGCTTGGACTGTAATTATCCCTTCATTACTTCTTTTTTAAAATCTAACTATCGCTGTCAGGTCAAGGAATCAGAGAGTGTAGAGGCAATAAAAGAACTATGGGTACGTGGTGTATTCATCTCAAACCCATACATCAGATAATATGGAGTTTTAGGGGACATTGTCCCTGATGCAGATGCGGGCACATTATTAAGTGATAGCTGCACCTCCGGAATGACGATGGTCCACTTATTTCCCCTGATTCTCAACAGTTTGACCAACAGCTTTTTTAATTCCTGGTTTTTACGTTCCACCAGCCCCGCTGATTGCAGATGATGTGGCATGCTGTGTTCTAACCCAATCCCCCTTTGTTCGCAGTAGTCTTTGAAGACCTTGGAGACAAAGGCTCTGCCTTGATCGGAGTGTAAGGTTTTGGGTATACCAGCTACAGTAATTATGTCAGTAATAGCATTGGCGAGTGCGTTTTCCGAAACAGTTTTTGTGGGGACCAGCCAGCAGAAGGAAGTGCATCCATCTACACAAACAAGAGCATGTCTGTATCCCAAAGATGGGGGAAGTGGTCTAATAAAGTCAATAAAGAATTTTCCCATTGGCTCATCAGCTTTCACAGGAGACAGAGGTGGTGGCTTAATTAGTGATGACTTATTGGTTAAATAGCATGGCTCACAATTTGCCACATATGTTTTACAGGCCTTAAACATACCTGGCCACAATATAAGGGTGTCAATTTGCAGAGTGTTGTTCTGGCACCACAATGTGCTTGACCTATGCCCTTGTGAGCTTCTTTTACAAGCTGTTCTCATTTGTGTCTTGGGGGTACCTCTCTGTTTCCCTTGGGCAACTGAACTAGCACAATACCAGTAGGGGTTTCCGAGTAAAAGCGCTTTGATGGATATCCTGGTGGATTCTCTTTTGTTGGGTCTAATAGCTGAATCAGTTCCTCATCCTGATTAGCTGCCCGTTCTGCCCTAGTGGTAACACTAATATTAGCAGGCCCCTCTCGAGGGAGTGTCATGCAGACCAAACATTTTGCTTGTTTGTCTGCAAGACTTTCCTTTTGAGTGTACTGTCTCAGTGATATGCCCCTTTACATGAATCACCTGACAATTCTGTTTCTCCATTCTCGAACGGAGAATGTCTTCCCACAATGACTTATGTTTATGGGTTTACCCTTATGATTGGTAAAGTGTGTTTGTTTCCAGAAAACTAGATCTTGATTATATCTTCTTTTACAGTAGTCACTATCCTTACAGATTAATGTGGGTTTAATAGAGTCTGCCTTTTCTAAAGCATACCGTAGTGCTGTGGCTTCAGCATATTGTGCTGTCTTATGGCCAAGGGGTATGGACAGTAATTCTGCTGGATAAAAAGAATAGGAATCTTGAAAAGTCCCTACTACTATCTCCATCCCAGCTGAGGATTGTTGGGACATCCCTTTTTTAATCATCATTGAAGATCCATCAAAAATTATTACTTGGTCTTGTGGAGGTACTGGGATAGGATTATTTCCCCTAATAAAGTAATTGTTTGAATTTCCTAATAAAAAGACTCAGCCATTTCCTACAGGGTTTTCCATTTCATCAGGACCTAACCTCGGTTAGGGTTTAATATGAACTTTATAAGAAATTTCCAGGCCTCAATGGTATATTGATGGAGTTCTTATTGAAGTTCTACAAGGCCTGATCAGGGACTTGTCATCTCTAGAGACTGAAATCTGGGTCTTAGTACCACTGTCAGTAAAACACTCCTTCTATATTTAACAATCTACGAGATGGATATAGATATAAATATAAGTATAGGGTTCTGTATCAACTTGTTAACTCACATGCTGGGCACCAACTGAAGGGATTATTACTAGTCCTAGCTCCTTTAGGGCTACCCCAGATCAGGCGTATTCCTCAGACGTTCACTTTCAACTAAAGTTTGAGGTAGCCGAATCCCAAAGACGCTTAATTGGGTCTAAAGGTCCGGACTATCTCTCCCTAAATGAAAGGAACAACCTGAAAATGTTACCGTCCTCCAGATAGCACTTTTAATAAGTTTAGCTAGACTGTAACATTCCAGATATTATGAGGGTCTGGAAAACTCCCCCAAAATTCTGCAACTGCTCACCAGAGTGTACAGAAATTGAGTTTGCGAGTTTGATACAGAAGTATTATGTGAGACAACTCTAAAAATATATAGATTTATTAAAGAACTGACATGCAGTTTACAGTTGGTGAGTCAATCACAACAATAACAGCTCCAAAAAGAGAAAGCTTACAATTCTATTATCAGAGAACCTTAGATTCAAATCTTATCTTCGCTACAGTTTTACAGTTCTTAGTTTTCCACAAGATATCCACCAAAATCAAATACCTTTGATCCTCGAGGTACAAAGAGTTGGAGACTTACAGAGCCACCTCTGAAGCCGAGAATCGCCTTGCCCCTATAAAGTGAGTCTACTATCCCATTTGAGAGTTCAATATTTATACCCTCTTCCAGTGGTATTTCTTTTAATGTTTTCTGCTGATGTAAGCTAAATATCTCTAGTCATTTTTCTGCTGATCCATGCAATTCTTACAGTCACCTTAGCTGGTAGCATTACAGAATTATGTCTCTCCTCCAAGTGTTCTAAGTTTATCATAAAATATGGTGTAACAGCAGGTGCATTTTACTTGATGTCATTTTTACAAAGGCAGATGTTTGTGCTTCTTTACGAAGTGTAAATTAGAACACCTTGTACAGGGTGAACTATTGTCTTGTTCCCATAGGTCAGACTGTCAGGAGCCTTTAACCTTCTGTTTCAATAAGATTATTGGTTTTAGCCTGCAATTTTGGGGCTAATTGCAGATTACCATGATTTAAACTTGCCTGCAGGTGCTAAAACAGACACCTGCAGGTTTAGCACTCAAGTGTTGATTAGAAGCAATTTTCATGGAGCAGTATATGTAGCCTCCACTGAAGATGTGGTGCACTGGCTAACACACAAGGGAACGTTTCAGGATGGCTCAGGGATCGAGGGAGAAGGTGCACAGGTTCTCAGATATGACACTGGAGGTCCTGCTGGAGGAGGTCCAGAGGAGGAGAGATGTCCTGTACCCATGTTGGGGAAGTAGCCCACCTCGCCCTCCTGTCCCTCTCTCCTGTAGCAGCTGGTGCTGCGCTTCCTGGCCTCATGTCCTCCCCCCATTCCACCTCCAGACCAAGGTGAACCCCTAGCAAGATACCCACAAACAAGCATTCCCTTTCTCCCTGGTGACTGCTGCAAGGTGTCCAATAAGGTGGAGTAGCACAGCACTCACTCTGTTTAGGTGAAGTCCTCAGAGAATTTCCAGAATAAATGTTGATAGCATTTTGGTAAAGTCTTAACAAAGTGTCGCAGAAAGTCACCCGATGTGTCTCAGAAGTCCTCTTCAAACCTCCAGCAGCAAGTGAACAGTGAAAGCTGAGCATGGCTTTAAGTAGCGCTCGAAATCCTCAGCAACAACTTCTGTACTCCTGTTCAACAGGTCGCTGTTAGGATCGGTCATTCATTGAAGTGCTAGCCATCAAAATGCTGTGCAGTCTCTTTAATGAGCACTAGCAGGCGATTTAATGGTCAATCAGAGCCTTAACAATCCTCGAGGTGGCCGTTCCTAGCTCGCCCTTCAACTCCTTTTCCAAGTTAGGGTGTTGTGCTAACGGTGGGCTAAACCAGCATTGCAGCTCAAGACCCCACCTGTATCTGGTGAAAATCACCCCCATTGCGTCTTCTCACCAGTGGCTTTGATGAATCTGGTAGGACCTCACTGCGGTTGCTGTCAGTTGTGCGAGACCTACATATTGGATATTGCCTTAGCACCTCACTGAGCAGAATATATTTTATTCATAATCAAAAACCGTCTATTAACCTTCCAGCATCCGTAGTCTAGAGTAACTGAACTGTGTGTGGGTGTGTTTGGTTGTGCGACTAAAGCAGTCTGACAGTTGATAGTAATGTGATATGGAACATATTTTACCATTTTGCTCTCAGTGAAAGTATCAAACACTTCCAGGAAAATATTATTTATACAAGTCTTAGGTGCTAGAAGGAGGCTTGCACCACCTCTGAAATTAATTTATTTTAATTCATTCTCGGGATGTGGGCGCTGCAGGCAAGGCCAGCATTTATTGCCCGTCCCTATTTGTCCTTTTAGAAGGTGGTGATGGGACTTCTTCTTGAACCACTGCAGTCCGTGTGGTGAAGGCACTCCCAAGGTACTGTTAGGTGGAGAGTTCCAGGATTTTGACCCAGTGATAATGAAGGGACACCGATATACATCTATGTCAGGATGATATGTGACTTGTAGTGGAACTTGGAGGCAGTGGTGTTCGCATGCGTATGCTGCTCTTGTCCTAGATGATGGCGGTTGTGGATTAGGGAGGTTGTAAAGTCCGCGCCTCAATAATACACGGACTTCGGGAGAACAATTAAACAGGTATTTTACTGAACAGAGGGTACTCTTTTGTTTGGACCCAAAAAAAACCCCAAAACAAATTGGACTGTAAATTAACAAAAGTTCAACTAAAACTTAACAAATCAAATTAAAATTTGGTTTTCTGGGTTGATGATGCACTCCAGTCCCCGCGGCGCCCAGCGGTCGTGGAAATACTCAAGCGCACCGGTGGACACCGCATGCTCCATCTCCAGGGCCACCCGGGCGCGGACATGGCCACGGAAGACAGGCAGGCAATCTGGCCGGACGACCCCCTCGACCGCCCGCTGCCTGGACCAATTGATGGCTCTTTTAGCCAGGCCCAGGAGCAGGCCTACAAGGAGGTCCTCCAAACTGCCCGCTCCCCTCCGCACCGGGTGACCGTAGATCAAGAGCGTGGGACTGAAGTGCAACCAAAAATCGAGGAGCAGCCCCTTCAAGTAGTGAAAGAGGGGCTGCAACCTCTCACACTCGACATAAACGTGAAAAACGGACTCCTCCAGGCCGCAAAAAATGCAGGCGGCCTGGGAGTCCGTGAACCTACTTAAAACCATATTGCACGGGACCGCTCCATGCAACACCCTCCAGGCCAAGTCCCCAATGGAACAAGGGAGGCCTCCAGCATAGTGAGCCCTCCATTGGGGACCTCCGCCTCCGCCGGTCAGCAAGACGCCACGCCAAGGCGTGTCCGGACGGCAGACGAAGATGGCAAAGTGGAGAGTGTGCAGGAGCAGCCCGTACAGGAAACCCCTCCGCGTGGAATGAAAAGGCATGGAGGGTATTTCCTCCAGATGGCTCAAGTTGTGAGGCGTCGGTTCCCGAGGGGAGTTTCGTGGCCGGGCACCGATAAGGAATTCCATCCGAACGGGGGTAAGCTCGGACGGGATCGCCCCACATGCTTGAGCCGCCTCGATACACCTAGTGGAGTCGGGGCCCAGTGCCACTTTCACCGACTCGATGACTTCGACAGCGAGCCGGATGTTAGCCCAGGACAGGCGCCACACCAGCTCCTCCGGCGCCATCCAGCCCGCTCCTCCGCCATTGAGCAGGTCCCCGACTCTGGTCACCTTGCCAGGCACAGCCCTGCCCTCCACCAGCCGCCCGAACCCGCGCTCGTGGAGGTGCGGATTCCTGAGCAGCGGCTCCCGAAGGAGAGCCGCCGCTCCTGACGGGGGAGAGCTCCGCCTGGAAGCGACGTAGATCCAAACCCATAGCAGTTCCTGGTAGAAGACAGGCAGCTCCCGCAGGCCGGCATGCCTGCAGACCACTTTCACAAACAGGAGCTGCGTGTCGTAATTGAGGCCATGCAGCTGGCGGAAGAAATACGTCGCCAGTGCACACCATCTCGGAGGATTCTCGACGTACAGGTATCTCTGCAGCGTCTGAAGACGGAAAGTCGCAGCCTGGGTGCGAAGGCACACCAGCGCCTGACCGCACTCCCTAAGCGGGAGACACAGAACCGCGGCAGAGACCTAGTGCTTCCGTTTGGCCCAGAAGAAGTCGATGAGCTTCTTCTGCATCTTGGCGACAAACGCAGGGGGAGGGATCAAAGTGACCAACCGGTACCACAACATGGCGGCCACCAGCTGGTTTATGACCAGCGCTCGACCCCTGTAGGACAACACTAGGAGCAGTCCTATCCAGCGTCCTAGGCGAGCGGTGACTTTGGCCTCCAGCTCTTGCAAGTTCGCCGGCCAGGCATCCTCGGCAGGGCTAAGGTAGACTCCCAAATAGAGGAGGTGCGTGGTGCTCCAGGCGAAAGGCCTGAACTCCTCCGGCAGGGAGTCCACCCGCCACTGACCCACCAGGAGTCCGGAACATTTCTCCCAGTTGATCTTGGCGGAGGATGCGTCCGAGTAAATCTGCTGGCATTCCCGCATCCTCCGCAAGTCAGCGGGATCCGTGACCGTGAGGAGCACGTCATCGGCGTAAGCCGAGAGGACCACCTCCACGCCCAGCCCTTGCAGAGCCAGTCCCGTCAACCTCTTCCGCAAGAGGGGCAGGAAAGGCTCCACACAAATGGCGTATAACTGACCGGACATGGGGCATCCCTGACACACCCACCTCCCGAAGCGAAGGGGTGCCATCAAGGACCCGTTAACTTTAATCAGACACTCCGCGGCGGCGTACAGAAGTTGGATCCGGGCGACGAAATGCGTCCTGAACCCGAATGCGGCAGAGTCCCGAAGAGATACTCGTGATCCACCCTGTCGAACGCCTTCTCCTGATCCAGGGAAAGGAAGGCGACCGACAGACCAGCCCTCTGGGAGTGGTGGACCAGGTCCTGGACCAGATGGATGTTATCGTAGATGGTCCGGCCCGGGACCGTGTAGGACTGGTCGGGGTGGATCATGTGGGCCAGCACGGTGCCAAGGTGAGCAGACATGGCCCTGGCAAAGATTTTATAGTCCGTGCTGAGGAGGGAGACCGGGCGCCAGTTCTTAAGGAGCCGGAGATCGCCCTTCTTAGGCAGCAGGACAATGACCGCCCTGCGCCAAGAGAGGGGCATCTCCCCGGTCACCAAACTTTCCCCCAGGACCCGCGCGTTGTCGCCCCCCAAGACATCCCAGAACGCCCTGTGGAACTCCACGGTCAGCCCGTCCAGCCCCGGGGACTTTCCCCTGGCGAGCTGGCGGAAGGCGCCGGTCAGCTCCGCCAGGCTTAGCGGAGCGTCCAATTTCTCGGCGCCCTCCGGGCTGACCTTCGGCAGGTCCTCCCACAAAGCTCTGCGCGCATCCTCACTGGACGGATCCGGAGAGAACAGAGCCCCGTAATAGGCACGGGTCTCCGCGCTGATTCCCTCCGGATCCGAGACCAGAGAGTCGTCATCGGCCAGCAGCCCCAAGAGCTGCTTACGGACCCCCCATCCTTTTTCCAGCGAGTAGAAGAAGGGGGAGCCGTGGTCCAGGTCCCACAGGAGCTGGATCCACGACCTCACTTACACGCCTCGGGACCTGACGAGCTGCAGGTCCTTCAGCGTGCCCTTCTTCTCTTCGTACACCTTCCGCAGGGCCGGGTCCTCGATGACCTGACCGAGACGGGACTCCAGGTTGAGCACCTCCTTCTCCAACCGCCCGACCCGGGCCTCCCACCTCTTGGACGAACCCTTCGCGTACTCCTGACAGAAGAGACGGACGTGAGCCTTGCCCATGTCCCACTATAGCTCAAGGAGGGGAAGCCCCCCCGCTTCCTTCTCCAGTCGGCCCAGAACCGACAAAACGAATCCCGGAACCGCGCGTCCTCCAGCAGCAGGTTGTTAAATTGCCAGTACGCGGACCCCCTCCCCCCACGCACGCAGCGGAGTGAGCTCTGCCCACACCAGGTGGTGGTCCGTGCATGGCACCGGCCGCATGGAAGCTGCCAGAACGCAGGAGACGTATGCCCGGGAAATGTAGAGGCGGTCGATTCTGGACCTTCCTCCACGAGTGAAGGCGCTGGAGTCGGGGTGGAGATTTCTCCAGATGTCCACCAAGTTGAAGGACCCGACCAGGTCCCTCAACTTCTCCATCGCTGCCGGGCTTCGCGGGGGACCCGAACGGTCCCTCGCCTCGAGGGTGCAGTTAAAATCCCCCCCGAGGATGACGCACTTGCCCGCGTCGACGGAGCCCAAAAGAGCGGACACTTCTTCGAAGAAGCGCACTTGCTGCGCACCGGTCTGAGGGGCGTGCACGTTCACTAGATGGAGTGGCACGCCCCCCAGGCGAACAGTGACCTGGAGCAAGCGGCCCGGCACGTGCTCCTTGACCCCCAAGATCTATGGCTGAAAATGCGGGGCCAGCAGGATAGCCACCCCGCTGGAATTGTCGGAGAGGTGACTCATGCTGACCCCTCCTTGCCACTCCAGGAGCCACGTGGCTTTGTCTCCCGGAACGGTGTGGGTTTCTTGCAGGAAGCACACCGCATACTTCCTGTCCTGGAGGACGGAGAAATTATTGAATCTGCGGCGTGCCTCCCTGCTGCCGTTGATGTTGAGGCTGGCTATGGTTATCTTCATGTCAGAAGCATAGTGCAACCTCTACCTCCACCTAACGGGGGGGAGGAGCGCAGCCGCTGGTCAGCCGCCACTTCCTCAGCAGCCCAGTGAGGAACGTTCTGAGCCGACGCAGCTCGAGCGGGTTCATGCCCTCGTCTGCGCCCATGATTTTAACGGTGGTGTGGACAGACACGATGAGCAGCGCCAGCTCCGACCACCTGTCGAGGGCCAGCCAGACCTTATTGTGCTGACCCAGGCACGTGGACATAAAGTCCCGGAGTTCCCTTACGGGAATGAGGGGAGACTCGGCAAGTGGCACGAGGTCATCCAGCGCCTCGTCGGCGATGGAGTCCAAATCGTCCTCCGTGCCCATCACCGAGTCACCATCCTCCTCCAGGGGGTCATCACCAGCGGCCGACCCGTCCGTCGTGCAGTGCGCAGCGAACGGCTCGGCCGCACCAGCCAGCCCCGCCTCTGCCCGGATCCCACCCCCAGGATCGGTGGCAGAGGATTCCTCCCTGGGCTCCTCTAGGGGCGCTGGGTCAGAAGACGGCGGCGGTTCAGAGCTCCCCCCCGCCCCAGACGCCGGAACGACCGGAGAAACCGGGGAGAGAACAATTCCCAGCTCCTCCAGCACATCCGGCACCAGAGACGCAGCCAGGGGGCCATCCTCCTCCCCGCCACCAACCTCCGACCCAGCGGGTGGGGTGTCTTGAATTAAAACCTCGACCAGGTCGAGCAGCCCCTGGGAGATGTCTGGGTCACATTGGATGAGCTCATTTACTTCAAACTCGCCCGACCCGGACTCCAGGCCGCCCGACTCGGCGAGGGGTAACGGCACAGATAAAATGTCAATTGACGCGGGTTGATCTGCGACCCCCCCCACGGGCAGGGTCTCGTCCCCATCCCCGGGAGGCACGTGCCGGACAGATACATCTGCTTCAGCCTCCCGAGGGACAGGCGACCCCTGCCGATCGCTGATGATGATGACAGCGGGGGGGCGGGCGGTGCAGTACCCGGGGCGGGCGGCGACTCCCCCTGCTCGGAGGGACCTTCCTCCTCCTGGTCCTCCTCCTCTTCCAGGGGGTCACGCCTTCTTTTTAATGCGGAGGGAGCGAGGGAGACCTCCATGTCTGTAGGGGCCTCCTCGTCCGCTCCCTCCGGCGGAGCAGGTTTGTCGGGTTCCTCGGGCCCGAGCCCGGCCGCAGGTGTTGGTGTTTCCACTACGGCGGTAGCGGCCACAGGCTCGGACACGAGGACCCTCCCACTCGCGTCTGCCCCGATTAACTCCGCGAGGAGCGCGGGTGTAAGGGGCTCAAGGGGCAAGGGCTGGGCCCCCACGGGGGGACCCGCCCTAAGGTGTTTAGTTTCATTCCGCGCCTTCTTTCCGGCCGGACGCGCTCCCTCCCCCCGGCCGGAGGACTTGGTGGCATCGGCCTCCGGCGTCAACCGCGCATCGGTTACTCGGGATGCGCGGTCAGACCCGGGTGGAGGAGCAGCGGCGGCGCCAGCCTCGGCCGCACTAGACGATCTGACGGCCTTGGAGGCGGGGCAGTTTTTCCTGATGTGCCCCTCCTCCTTGCAGGCGTGGCACCGCACACCGTCCGACGTCCAGAAGACACGATAGGCGGTCCCCTCGTGGCGGACGACGAACGCCCCTTCGGTGTCCTCCTCCCGCGCCAGCTGGATAAACATCTGGTGCCGGAAGGAGAAGACGTGGCGAAGGCTGGCCTCCCGGAAGCCGAGCGGGATGGGTGTGATCCCCGACCTCACCTCCCCAATTTGGCGTAAATGGGGGAGGAGGAGCGCACCAGGAACATAGGGCGGGACGTTAGAAATGACGATCCTCTGCGCGGTGGTCTCGAGAGGATCCACCGGCAGGAAGGTCCCGCCCATGGTGAGCCCCTTGACGACGGCCAGGGACACCGCCCGCTCCGACCCCAGGAAGAACACAGCTTTCCCATACATTTTTGAGGCCGCGACGATGGCTGAGGGGCCGACAACCCCAGCCATGGCTTTAACGCAGGCCTCAATGGTCATAGTGGGGTGAGTGTAGCTCTTCACCCCAAGCTTTTTTGTTATAAGTTTAAAGGGTGACGGGGCAGCAGAAGCAGCGGGAGCATCCGTGGCTGTGGCTGCCACTCCCGCATAAGTCCTGGCTGGCCCTGCCACCGGCGAAGATGCAGTCGCCATTATGGGGTGCTTTTATAAGGGCTACACTCACCCCAAGTCACAGGCCTGAAGGTGTTAATGGCCTCAGGTATTTTTTTTGGTCCTCTATTGAGCAGATGGAGCTGTTTAGATTGAAGGCACACCTCTCCCCTTATTGATTGAAATTGGGAGAGGGGCCTTCTCCCCTCTGCTCAATAGGCAATTAATAAATAAAGATGAAATTGAAGTGCCTCAGAGAATGAGGCAGAGAGAGACAAAGAGAGAGAGAGAGGGGGGGTGGGAAGGAGGGAGGCCGCAACGGCAGGGTTGCCACTCAGGATGGTGGGTGGGTGGGTGTTGGCAGGGGTGCACTCTCCAATGGGAATTAAAAGTCTTTGATGGTGGTGGTCTTCTGGCAGGGGGAGAAGATGTCTTCACCTGGGAAAGCTGGAGATGCCCAGGCTCAGTCCTGCACCAGGTCTTAACGATGTTTAATGGAATTAAAGACTTCACCTAGGCAGCTCCAGCTGTCCCAGGCCAGGCAATAGAAGGGGGTGTTTGATAGTGGTATGTGTGGCCTAGTATTCTACAAGAGCCACACACACACACAGACACCCCTTGGTGTTCCAGTCTTCTTTCCTCCCCCCACCTACAATACAAAGTCTTTTGGAGAGTGCACCAAACAACACCCACCTGCAGATGTTCAGTGAAGATGTTATCCTTCCCTCCTTCCAAGCAGTTGATGGTGGGCGTTGGTTGTTGCTTCTCTCCCCTCTCTCCCTCTCCTGGAATGGAGGCCGATTTGGGGAGGCAGTGGTGGAAAGGCCTCACCTCTGGTAGGTGTTGGCCTCCTTTTTCCCTCTCCTCTCCTCTGTCCTCTCTCTCCAGGCACCTCAGTAGTTGTTGTTGTGATAGTGGTAGTGGTGGTCTGGCGTTCTCCTTCTCCTCCTCTCCCTGGTCAGGAGACCACCACTTTCCACTCTCCACTCTCCTGGTCTGGCTGCTCCTTCTCCTTGTGTGCTGTTGCATAGCCAGCAATGCTGAGAATGAGGTCTAACAGAGGGTAACGTCAGACTGAAGTACAGAAGCCTGCTAGGGCCTTTTATACAGGGGTGGTCACTGCCGCTACTGCAGTATAAAATCAGTTCTTCTCTTAAAGGTACATACACAACAGAGCTGCTGCCGATGAAGCCTTGTGGCGAGTACTGCAGTGCATCCTATAGATAGTACAGACTGCAGCCACGGTACGCTGATGGTGAAGGGAGTGAATGTTTAAGCCAATGGAGGGGGGTGCCAATCAAGTGGACTGCTTTGTCCTGGATAGTGTTGAGTTTGACTGCTGCTTCCAAGTCTGATATAATACAAATCAAATGCATGTCAATGTACCAAGTTCAATACATTAGTTACATATCCTCTTTCTTACACCACTCCGTGGCCTACTTCCACCAACTCCCTCCTGTATACCACCAGTTTTGATGAGGTGGGTCTCGCTGGGCTTTCTTGCTAGCTCGTCATCTGCTTTGTTTAATAACTGGTTGTGCCTCTGAATGAAAGCTGTGCTTCAATGCTTAGATGGGCATTGCAAAAATACATGCAGCAGGATGGCCACTATCAGCAGCAACACTGTCTGCTTCTAATGGACCAGATTGACAAAAATATGTAATAAATCTTGCACTGCTCCCCTAGGAAACTTAGTCAAGTACCCGTCCATCTCACACTTTTAATTGTCTTTCGAACATACCAAAATGGTGAACACCTAAAGAATGCTCCATCCACCCTGTCCCATATCATCATGGTGCAACTGAGCACAGGGACTTCCCCGCCCACCACAATCTCCTGGGAGAGGCAAAAATAAGAAACAGGAAAAACCCTCCGACAATTCAGGGGGCAAAATATCTGTCGAATTCCCCGCCGACCCCCCTGAAGGCAATGAATTAGGTTCCAGGACACCAGTGATCACGAGACACATTGCCCAGTGCCTCACCTACTTTTTGTAAGCGGTGATATTAGCCATAACTCGGAACTCCGGCAGCTTGTAAGGGGGGTGGCGGGTGTGGCGCGTGCGCTCAGTCAGTTATGCCCCTGACTGTTTGTGAGCGGTTCGAATCGCTCCCACGCCCCTGGGTTCTAGACACCGGACTTAGGTACAGGCGGCGATACAGAGGGACTCGAGTTGACAGGTGGTTCAGTGTAAGCAAACCAAGATTTTATTAAAAATAGAAATTAACACAATCTTATGAGAAGTTACTAGTATAAAATTACAGGCAAATACAAAATAACTATACTTATACAGGGAATGGGGAACACACGGCACATTGAGGGAAAACAAACTATATTAACAATCCCCTTATCCTTATCCCACTCCTATACCTAACGAGCTTAAGCTATGAGGGGCCAGAATTCATGCTCACCAATCCAAAATAAAAACAACTGTTAACGAGTGCGAGTTTTGAAGTCTGGTCTCTGGTCCTTCTAGGTACCCCATCGCCACGTGGTCTTCAGGGGCGCGGTGCTGGATCTGCTACTGCGACACACCTTCTCCCCTCCGCAGCAGTCGTCGTCTAGTCGCGATGGGTACTCCTCTTTTTCTCCCTCGGGCGATCGTCGGCAGCACAGTTGTGCCTACAGGGCAGTTGGCAGTTTTAACTGCCTAGATTTTCCTACCCACGCTTAAGACCGCCAGTCTATTCGTCGTGGCGTGGCCACCTGCATTTTCACAGTGTTCAACGAGATGCTTGTCTTCCCAAGCGCCAGCTTATAACTAGACGCTTGGGCCTAGAAATTCATTGACGCCACTTTTGGGGCGCTAAAGTGGGGTGTCCGCAAAAGTTAGCGTCCGCCTCCAAATCTAGGCCACTTCTCCGATATTCATTAGCTTCGCCCTACTAGTTCGGGCGAGCGCTAAAACTGCTGTTGGACGCCTCTCTCTGGGCGCTAAGCCGGAGGTGGTGATCGATAGCGCCTAGGCCGGGCGCAGCGCAGGTGCGGCCATCTCGTGACTGACAGCAGACACCCTGGCGCCGGCCAGCTCTTAAGGGGGAAGGGTCGACTGTGTCTGCTGCCACGCCCTGGATAGTGGAGCCCTCCAGCTAGGCCTGAACACTGCTGCTGGACCCAAATAGCGCCTGAAGACATGGAGAAGGCCCGTGAACGTGCGCAGCGCTTCTCAGAGCGTGATCTGAGTGTGCTGCTTGCTGCTGTGGAGAAGAGGCGCCATGTTTTGTACCCGGACGATGGCAAGAAGGCGACGGTCCGCGTCTACAGGAGAGCCTGGAGGCATGTCGCCAGCAAGCTGTCAGCCAACAGCGACGTCCCCAGGACCGGTGCCCAATGCCGCAAAAAGATAAATGACCTCACACGCATTGTCAGGGTGAGTACCCTTTCCAATGACCGCCTCATCCTTGCATGTGCACCTCACATTATGGGCAAAGGGACCTGAAAGCTCTAATGGCCAGCCTTCATCCAGCAGCTATGGCACAGGCATGAGCATCAATTGCACATTCTGCACTGAACACACTGGCCAAGCTATTCCACCATGGGAGGCAGTGCACAGCAGATCATGGCGACACACTGGCCAGGCTATTCCACCATGGGAGGCAGTGCACACCAGATCATGGCGACACACTGGCCAGGCTATTCCACCATGGGAGGCAGTGCACACCAGATCATGGCGACACACTGGCCAGGCTATTCCACCATGGGAGGCAGTGCACACAAGATCACGGCGACACACTGTACTTAGAGGCCGTCCTTTCTCTTGCAGGCCAAGCTGGCGAATAATCGCAGGAGCCGGACTGTGACCGGGGGAGGACAACCCCATTTCCAGCCACTCACCGACCTGCAACATCACATGGAGCGCCTCATGGGTTGCCGGGTGATTGGGCCCGTTGCATGTGGAGATGCCGACCCTGTTCTGGGAAGCAATGGTAAGGACATCACCTTTTGCACCTCTCTCGTCCCACTTGCGCATCAGATCTACATCCTTTGCCACTGTCCGACAAATGCGCTGAATGCCACCACTCATGCATCCCGCACTGACGCCCTCTCCTCACTCTAAAGCTACTCTTGTGCCTTCCTGCTTTCAGATGGTCAAGAGGAGGTCCCTCAACTTGCCAGTGACAGACCCTCCGAGGAGGAGCAGGAGGAGGAGCAAGAGGAAGGCGGCCCATCAGGGGAACCCTCAGCCGCGGCCACCCAGGCCAATGTAGGGGACACGTCTTCCCTGGAGGGCAGCGTGGCGGAAGTGTCGAAGGGGAGGGGAGCTCCTGGGACCTGCATGCTGCAGAAAGGCGGGAGGGGGGTGGAAGCTCGGCGGCCTTCTCCCCAGAGGGGGGATGCGTCGGAGGGGAGTCCAATTGCTGGGCCCAGCGGCCTCCAGCAACGCAGGAAGGGTCGGCCAGCTCGGCGGCCTTCTCCCCAGAGGGAGAGTCTGGCCTCCAGTCAGGAGATGCTCTTCGCCGAGGAGATGGAAGGCCTCGAAGACTTGTCCGCGGACTCGGAGCGCCGGCACACGGAGCTCATGGCGGTAGTGTCACGGTTGCCTGAGTCCATCGATTTCCTCTCTCGGAGTGTGGCCGAGTTCGGGCCCTTAGAGGCCACCAGTCGGGCGGAATACCGGGCAGATCTTGCAGCGACTGGCCAGGTGATTAGTGGTGCCGTCCAGTCACTGGCTGCTCTGCTGCGGGCAGTGAACAGGTCAACACGGGCACTCACTGCTGCCACACTCGCTGTGTCAGCCAGGCATCGCCAGGGCACCCGGCGCGCTGCAGCAGCACATCGGTCTGTCCCTCGGCAGATTGGTGCGCATGCTGCAGTGCTGGCCCGGGCGAGTGCCAGTGTCTCAGGCGACCAGCGAGCGCCTGCCATCCGCCAGCTTGCCGCCATTCCTCCAGCTGCCACTGCCACTCCCCCAGTGGAGCTGCCAGGAGCTGCTGCAGTGACTGATGCTGGCCAGCCACAGCTGCAGCAATCAACAGCCGGCCGCTCGACGCCCAGACCTCGACTAGGCCGACCCCCAAGGGCATCTGCCGTCACGACATGTGCCCCTCAGGAGCCTGCCCCCAGCCTTGCAGCAGCCAATGGCCTTACTTTGAGGCGGAGCAGCAGGGCGGGCAGGGGCCAGCCAAAGATGGCCAAGGCATCGCCCTAGCGGGCCAAATATTCGAATGTGTGGCCATTTGTGTTTGTTTCTTGAGGCCGAGAATTGGAAGTTAGTTTTTTGAAGGCCGATGATGTGATGTTTGTTTTGGACGAAGGCCGACAATGACGGCCATTTTAGTTGCCCTATTTTGTTAATCCTCCCCAGGTTGTGGGAGCGAGTAATGTGTTGGGGTGTTTTTTGTGGGTTTCCTCTGTTTTTGGTTTTCATGTGGGAAGGGCCCAGAGTTTGTACAATAAAGCATTTTATTTATTCACATTGTCCATGTTTGATCTTTGAAGTGTTTGTTGCCTTAACCGGCTGCGGGCTTGCGGAACGGCTGCAATCATGTTCTATCATTGGCGCAAGCCATTCCCTGACAGGGGGCCTAGAAGTGACGTTCAATAAGCCGACGACGGGCGGCCCTTGGACCTTGTGCGTCCCTCCTGGGCTGGTACTCCTCGTCCTCGTCGTCCTCATGCTCCTCCTGCTCCTCCTCCTGAGGTGGTGGTCCAACGTGAGGTGGCAGTGCCTGAATCCTGCGGATAGCCAGGTTGTGCAGCATGCAGCAAACGACGACGAATTGGGAGACTCGATCCTGCGAATACTGGAGGGCTCCCCCGCAGCGATCGAGACAGCGGAACCGTTGCTTGAGCACGCCGATTGTTTGTTCTATGAGGTTCCTCGTCGCTTGATGGCTCTCGTTGTATGCCTCTTCAGCAGGGGTCGTGGGCGCGCGGAGCGGGGTCATGAGCCAGGTACACAAAGGATAGCCTTTGTCCCCGATAAGCCATCCTCTTGGGGGAGGCTGTGCCTGGAACATGTCAGCTACAGTTGTCTGTCGCAGGATAAAGGCATCGTGGCTGCTGCCTGGAAAGCGGGCATTGACAGCTAGGATGCGCTGCCTGAGGTCACACACCAGCTGTACATTGAGGGAATGGTAGCCCTTCCGGTTGCGGTAATCCTCGGCATGCTCAAGAGGTGCCCGCAAAGCCACATGCGTGCAGTCAATGGCGCCCTGCACCATGGGGAAGCCCACTATTCTTGCAAACCCCAGTGCACGCTGCTGCTGCTTGTCCAGGGTCATGGGGAAGGAGATGAATTGATGTCTCCTTCTGAAAAGTGCTTCGGTCACCTGGCGGATGCAGCAATGCACGGCGAACTGGGAGATGTTAGCGATGTCCCCAGTAGCGGATTGGAAGGAGCCGGAGGCATAGAAGTTGAGAGCCACCGTCACCTTCACTGCCACCGACAGACGTCTTGTGCATCAGCTGTGGCTGCAGATCTCTCTGAAGCAGCCGGCAGATGTCTGCAACCACCTCCCTTCGGAATCGCAGCCTCCTAACACACATCGCGGCAGACATGGTCAGATAGGAGGTCTGCTGGCGGTATACCCTGCGTGGGTAAGGCCTCAGTTGGCGACGCCTGTTGCCCCTTCTGCGTCTAGCCAGGGCTGCCACTCTCTCGCGGCGTCTGTAAGCCCTTCTGGCATAAGGCTGAAATTCAGCGTTGCCACCCAATGCAGCCCCCATTATATGCTGGCAAACACTGAGCTCTGAATGAAGGCTAAGATAATTGGTAAGCTCTGGCCTGAGCCAAAAATACCTGTCCAAGTGTTGGTCCAAACCAGTAAACTCTCCTCCTTGGTCTCTGTCCAAAAAACTGTTGCACAAGAGTGAATGCTGCAAAATGGCTGGCCTTTATAGTGCAGGGTAAGTGCCCTTTAATTAGCGCTCCCCCCGGCCCGGCTGGCCTGTGTACCGTTCCACTTCACAGTCGCTCGGGACGCCCGGCGCACAATGGGCCGGCGCGAGTGAAGTTCCGGTTTGGGGCGCACAAAGGGCGTTGCACTATTATATGACGTCATGATCTGCGCGCGCAGCAGGGCGCGCGCTAAGACTTTGCGCCGGCGCTAAATGTGTCCTGAAGTTGGGGAGAGGCGCAGATCGCGCTGCGCCCGGGCGATAAGCGCCTAGCGCTCGAGATCTACTCCCCCTAAGGCGCTAACGGCTGGTGCGCCCAACTGAATTTCTAAGCCTTGGTGTTTATCGATACGTTTTCACTGCCCTGCTCTGCCCTTATCGTCTTCTTCGTCTCTACTCGTCTCGTCTCGTCGGACTACTATACAAGTCCTGGGCTACCCGCTCGACTTCGTCGCGCCCCTTTCTGCGGCCTGGGCATCCTGGATGGCTATGGACTTGGGTCTCGTTCCACTCCCCTGCAGTTGGTATGGTGTAACTGGCTACTGAAAATCTGCTATGGGGAGAGAACCCACCACGAGGCCAGGGCACGAGTACGAGCAGCAGCCCAAGAGGCCGAAGCCATGAGAGCAGAGCAAGAGCCAAGAGCAAGAGAGCAAGAGAGCAAGAGAGAGATTGCTACCCGGGGCCTTCAGTTATACTCCTCACGAAAACCCTTATCTGCGCACCAAATCAGGTTAGTTCATTGTTCCAATCTTGGCGGGTTACTTTAAATAATTGTAGCAATCTAAACTAACTGTTTTTAGATGGCCGTTTACTGCACCTAATGGCCTGATGCCTGAGCTGTATTGTTATTAATGTATCTTAATCAGCCTGTCCAGCCTCGATGGCTTCTTTAAGCTTTTTCCGATTATTTATGCAAACAACTTGATGGCCTCAAGTATAGGCCTAACTGGTTTTGGCCTGTCTACGATCTGGCTTAATGCATATTCAAAGTCCTGTGTCTGCTTTCCGAAATACAAAGTCCTTTTTCACAGAAACTGCATTTTAGGTTTCGATTTCCCCAAAAGCTGCTTGTGCTGCAGAATCCAAGCTTTTGATCACGAGGTGCAGACGCCATCTTTGGGTACCTTTTTTTTAAATGTCCATGCAGGGTCCCTTTTATTAATAACTTTCGGGAAATGTGGAAATTTTGCGAATCCTGCAAGTTCCCTTTTGTAAATGTGCAGCAAATCTGTGCTCACTGCACAAGCCAGCAACTTGCTCCAGCAGTTGATGAACCTCCCAACATTTAACCTGGTTCTTACATAACATATACACATCTTTTGTCCTCCCTAACCTATCTAATTCTAATAGTCTACATGTACAGAAATCTAATGTCCTCATTATTTTGAAGACCTCAGTCAAAATTCCTCGCAGTCTACAGCTTCGATTTTAACCTTGGGCAAGAGACAAGCAAGGACTGGAGGCACGAGCAGCAGGCCACTGCCAGGGACCCTTGAAGCCTGAGCCATTTTAACTCCCAGGCCTCATTGACATAATGCAGGCCCGACTCCCACCTGACAGGTACAGGGCAAGCGTGGCAGCAGGCTGCCACCAGGGACCCATGGGAACGGTCCCCGGCAGTCATTGCGATTGACACTGTGTGTGAGTCACAAGTCCTGGGGTTAAAATAACGTCTGGGTCCAACTGACGTTGTTAGATCCCCAACCCGTCCATCTTAATGAGACCTGTCCAAAACGTGCCTGTTAAAATGGTACTGACTGTGGTGTGGACAAGGTGAGTACTTTGCTGTCAATATCTTAAGCCCCCGCATGTGCTGTTCACATCAGGCATCGGAGGTTAAAATTGGCCCTTACGCTTTTCTAAAGTAAAAAGTCCTATCTATAAGCCCATCATGATAACTAAGGGCCTTTAAGTTTAGTATCAATTTAATGGCTCTCTTTTGAACCTTTTACATGGTGTCTACATCAGCTACCATGTGAGGGGATCTAAACTGGAAACAGTATTCTAGATGAGGCCTAACCAAGGTCTTATGCAAGGGACTACAGTTGATTACAGTTCTTCCATTATATCCAAACACCTTGCTGTGGCTGCTGTACTGTGTCTACTTCTAGCAACTCCTTGCTTCCACTTCTAATGCCATTAATTTTCACTTTTAGCATTCCTTTCATTCCCACTTACCAACACCAAAGATCCTATCTCCTCCAATTAAGAATGCCATTCATCACCTGCCCGTGACTAATTGCAATGCTTTTCAAGCTGGTTGAGCCTTCTTGACATTTCCTGAGCGTGCCTCCAAGTGTTTGTTACACTAGATAACACCAGTGGATAAGCCAATAAGACAAGTTGCAAGGTGTCTCTCTGTCCGCAATGACACCTTTCATCCTTTGCCTGTTCCCAGTGCAGCATGTCATCAGGCCTGCACAGTAGCTTACATGTAGTATATTATTCTAACAACGTGTCTGAATCTGATAATAGAAAAGCACTCCGAATTGTACCAGTACAACAGTCCAATTTCTCATTATCCTTATGACCTTTCTGAGCAAAACTGCCAAATCAGCATAAATAAGCAAATACGCCAAGATCTGGATGTGTGCTCCAGTTCAATCTGAACTGGCACATACCCATTGAATTGCACTGTCCTGCAACGCCCATTATAGAAGCAATAAGCATGACTTGAGTTCTGTGGAATTACTCAAGCCTGGACTCTCAATTGATCAACCTGGAAGACCATGTGAGTAGGATTGAATCACAAAAACTGAGAAAAGCCAACACTGGGGAATAGTAGGTCATCTTCAGGGCAGCTGTGAAAATTAAGTTTTAAAGCTTGCTTGATATTTTGGGGCATTAATTTAAGGTGGTGTGGGAATTCTTTACTGGATCTGTGGAGTAAGGTTAGATGTTTTGTGCTGGGGCAATGGGTTAATCGCACTCAAAAGCATTTTAGTGCTTGCAATGGGGAGGGAGGAGGAGGGAGAGATATTAAAAAGCCAAGTTCTGATTTTTTTTTGTTGAAGATTTGGCACCCAATTTATATTGCCAAATCACAATTTGATCAGGTTACCTGTTTTGCCAAATTTGCAGTGCTTGCATTTTGGGGTGGATTCAGAAACTAGAAGCAAAAATGTAAACCTGTGTGTGGACAGTTGCTACAAACTCACATTCATGACTTCACTATTGGTGTGTCAGACCTATTCAATACTGGGGAGAAGGTTCGAACAGGACAGCATAGTTAAAATTGCACTGCAACCTTGCAAAGTTATTGTTCCTGGAGGCAACATACAGCACCTCACTCATATTACAAGTTTGTGTCCCAAATCAAATTTGCAAATCAAAGAACAGTCATTTACTTCCAATGGTGTTATAGGTGTGCATTGTGCAAATTGCTGGAGAAGACAAGCCGAAAGAAGGCATCATTTGTGTTGCAGATGAAATACAACTCATGTTCACTACATCTAATATCTGGACTATGGTTCTACATTTGCTGCAAGCACTACATGTCAGGAAGTTTTACAAGTGCAGTATACAAATATTAAAACTTTAAAAAATATGATTTTTACATTGGGCCGTACTTCGCAACCCTACGGGTGCGTATGAGGTGTGTACACGCCCATAGGGGCCATGCAGGTTCCGGGTTTAGGCATGAGAAGCGCATGTGCTAAAACCCATAACTTGCAATGTGTCAAGAATCTTCTTGACAGATCCTTCGCATCCCTGGGAGAAGGCCACTGCGGGTGGAGAGTTGCGCTATTTGCTCAACCTCTGCCCGCTGAATGCCTGTGAAATTCTTACGGGGCGTAAACCCTGCTTTTACCAGCATAAGAGTTTAAAAAAATAGAAAAATAAAATATTATCACTCATTTATACATTAAAAACTCTGTCCAATAAAGTAAGTTTATTTTTAGCCCTATTAAAATATATTTTTAAAATTTCAAAAAATTAAATTTTCATTCAATATTTAATTAAATGGCATTTTAAATAATTTTTAATATGTAATATTTAAAAATGTATTTCATGTGGGGTTTGTGTATTTTTTAAGTGATCCTCATTTATACTTATGGGAGTTCCATACGTACGGAACTCCCATAAGTATGAATGGGGATTCACTTCTTTTATTGGTTGGGCCGGCCCACGTGATCCCGGGGGCGCTTGTGAACCGCCTGCGCCCCTGGGATACGTGGGCCTCTACCCACGGGTACCCGGAGAGGCCCAAGATCGCAAGTCTTCATACCTCCCGGGCCACCAGGTAAATGCGTAGAATTTTTGATGGTCAGAGGCATCCGCCTCCGATCGCAAATTTTGGGCCATTATGTACCATATTCACATTTAAATAATGCGGTAACCTCATTCACATACAAAAAATATTCTAAGGTATTTAATGGGGCAGTAATTCCTCCCCAAGCGCGTGAATATGGAAGGGGTACTCACGCGTCTGGCCGGAGGAAATGCCGGTTTTCAGCATGCACAGCGCATGCGCTGAAAACCGGCATTTCCTCTCCTCTAACCCAAGAGGTGAAGAGGCTAGCGCGTGCGCTGTAGGGGGCAGCGCGTGCGTCTTGGATTTCCTCTGTTTTGGGGGATTTGCGCATGTGTAAAGGCCTCCGGTCTTTACGCTTGTAAAAAGCACACGTAAGTATTTATTTTTACAGGTAAGTGGTGTTTTAGTGCAATTTAGAATTTTTTTTCCACAGGTTTATTATTTTAAAGAATCTACAGTAAGGTAAGTTTAGTTTTAGACCCTTTTTATTGAAAATTTATTTTTTTCCAAAAAAAAATTATTGTTTAAATTATTTTTTTTAACTTATTTATACTTAATTTAAAGATTGGGATGTTTTTTAAAATTTTATTTAAAGTTTAAGTAGTGTTTTGTGGTGCAGTACTTCTCATGAGTTTGACAGTTCTTACTCTCAAACTTATGAATGAAGTTTCCCCTCCCCTGATTGGCTGAACAGTGCTCACCTGATCCCAGCCGGCACATCGCACTAACTACGCCGCTGGGTCAGGATAGCACAGAGCGCCGACATCAGAACCTGGCCACTGACAGGAAATCCACTGCGGGCCAGGTTTCAGATGTCGGCGCGCCGGGTAAGTGCACATCGGGGGCTTGCACGTGTGGCAAGCCCCCGACACCAAGTTCTGGGCCAATATTGATTCTGTGCAATTCCATTGGGGTTGTGCGTATGTACACACACAGATGTTTTGTATTGAATCAGATCACACTGTAATATATAAATTCATGGCAACTTTAGAGAATCAGGGTGCAGTTATATCACTTTTGCATCAATGTGAAATGGTTTCAAGTGTGCATCAATGCCAAAAGTATACAAACATGCTTGCACAGAACTCCGTTGTCACTGCACCTTGGTGTCAATCAGACTGAGGTCAGCCTGCAATACGAGTCTGCCAAATGCACATTGCAGCCTGCAAATCTATAGCTGCAGCTTTCCATTTTCTAAGTGTTATACTATAACTGTTACAGTTCTACAGATACATGTTAATTTGGTTCAATGAATAAGTACAACAGTTCATATAAAATATTAGTCAGCCAACAGACAGATGTGACTAGTCAAGCCGGCAGCCTACTTCTTCAAGCTGTCTCTTACTCCTCTGTCTGTCCCTGGCTTTTTAATTGGCGTCCTCTCACCCCCACCACTCTGTTCATTGCAGTTGACAATTCTTGGCAACAAAAGAATGTCCTTGAGAAAAGTCAAGCCCATTGACCGATGGCTGCATTTCATTCAACATAGTTATTTCAATTTATTCTTCAAGGGTGAGAAGAAAACAATAAAAAATGTCACTGTGTTGACGTAAGAAGCAAACGGCCTCTGACTGACAAGTCAATTGGATCGAAGCCATTGAATAGCCCTTCTTAGAGTTTTCTTAGCTTTGTCTAAACTAGTTAATATTGGCATTCTGATAAATTAGTTGCATTCCTTATTCCAGAAGAAAAGAGATAGACGGTAGGAAGACATCTTGTGACATTAAATATATCAGTGTACAAAATCAAGATAAGATTACGAGGGGGCGGGGGGAGGGTGCTGATTTCATCAGGCTCTATTTTGGTGCAGCTGAGGGAGTGCTTTGAAGCCGGGGCAGGGTGGGGGGCACTCCTGCTCCTCCTGGCTCCATAAGAAAATTAAAAAAAAAATTTTTTTTAAACAAAACACACTTTCGATTGGCTGTTTAGGCCGCAGTGGCCATTGAAGAATCCTGAGCGGGGCAGGCCTGACTCCTTCCAATTTCAGTGAGGGGGTGTCTAAAATAGGCCTAAGGCCCCTCATTTACATATTTAAGGAACCTAGCACCTGATCTCGGTGTCCACCAGGGACACCTGAAAAATGGCCCAATGAAATTTAAGGTCTGATGTGTTTCAGGCATCTTGGGGGCACAGGACATTGATCCCTGAAATTGGGCCTCATTGTGCTCATAAAATGGGCATAACAAGGTCTAATTTCTACCCCTTTATATCAAAGATGTTCGTCCTTTAAAAGCCAGCAGGATATGACTTCTGACATGTTCTTTCTTGTGTAACCACATCAGATGAAACAACAGCGGTTCAAACTAGAGAATTAATTGAAAAAACTTTCAATTAAAAAGTGTTGCCATGACAGCCTACAATAGGAAACAATGAGGTATAAAAAATATCCTGGTCTTTGAAAGCTATGGCCTGTAAGGGGTTTCTCTCTCTGAGGTCGCAGAGGTTTCTCTCACCAGAGGCCTCTCTTTCTCTTTTGCACAGTAAACCTTGAGTGGTTCGACCCACTCGCCCCTTAGATTCTAGACACTGGACTTAGGTGCAGGAACTACAATGCAGAGAAGACTCTGATAGACCAAATTTAATGAATCAAAATGGAATTTTATTGCAAATGGAAAAACAAATCAAATGCAAGCAAATGAGAGGGTACATGGGAGGGAAAAACAAATCATAACAATACATTACTGGCTAAAATAGATACAGGCATATTGTACTTTACAAAATTCATCATGAAATGGGGAAACACACGGAACATCGAGGGACAACAACTCATGTTAACTATACCCAAAATGCCCATCCCCTTAAACCTATCTAGATCCGATTATGAAGGGCCAGAAACATGCTCACCAATCCAGTTGGAAAAGTATAGAGTTTTGAAACAGGCCTGCGTTTTGATCCCCTCAGGCGTCCTGTTTCCACGTGGTCAGTGGAGCCACAGTGGGCTGCGCCACACCTCATTCTCTCTCTCTCTCTCTCTCGAGGTGAAGGTCATGGACAGGCTGGACACTGACGGGCCTGGATGTCGGCGGAGATCATCTGCTTGACCACGGTTGGAAGCCCCTAGCCGGCTTTCATATAGGTTTCTTCGGTAGTTTTTCTACCCTCCCGTTTCGTCAATGGCCTGGGGTTGGTCGATGATCTCCCGATGTTTTACCCCGGGGCGGGACGCCGGCTCGAACCGTCTTCTTCTCCGAACTCCAGCTGCTATCGAAGGTAACGGCTATTACCGAAGATCCCACGAAGATGATGAAGAAAGGAACCTCTCTCTTCCCAATATCTAAGATGAAGCTACTCCTCTCGCTACCCCGGGTGTCTCCAATTATACTTCTCAGAAGAAGCCTCTATCTCCCGCCAAATCAAGGTTAGTCTTTGTTTAACTTTTGGCGGGCTTATGGCACAGCGGGGTAGTTATTATATTTAAACTGCTTTTGGGATGGCCGGTGATGGCCATCTCTGGTCTGGAATGACCTGGTAATGTTTTAATGTCTTCTTGATGTCTTTAACGGATCCTTGATGTGTTCTTTATGAATATGGAACTGTTCCCCTTTGTTGGGTAAACATTTAGATGGCCTTTATCTACAGGCCGATCTGACTGGATCTGCATCCAATCTTTATGTATGTGTGGGTGTCTGGTTTCGTTCTCTCAGAAACGGCTTCCAGAACTTACTGTGGGTTGAATCCACAACGGCTGTCTGGGGACTGCAGGAACCATTGTAAAGTGTCCCAATATGTCAGTCACGGGGTCTGGCGGCCATTTTGTGTGTCCCTTTTCTGGGCTTCTTTTAAAACAGTCTTTTTAAAATCAAGGCCTCTTCTGCCAGAGGACCTTTATAATACAATATTAATTTTGTGAATTCTACAGGCCATAACTGAGTTACCTCTGTTGCCACTAGAGGTTATTAAGACTCATTCAAGACATTTGTTATACACCATAGGTCATTGATATTTATCCATGAATAAAATGCTTTCATGAATGTGTCTATAAAATAATCCATATGTGAATCATTGCTCTTCACATTAAAGGAGGATTACTGTGGTTAGGGTCAAAAATGGGTTGGTTACCAATTAGATTATATAGTAATAAAACATTGAAACTATGAAATCAGATTTATATGGTGATTGTTTACAATGGATAATGTCGAAAGATTAATACACCAAGTTTCATAGAAACTATAACAACTTCATCAGTTCATTATGACAGAATAATTCCAACTACATTTAACCTTTCAACTCATCTCATACATCATTAACCCTGTTGCATTTGTGAATTCAATACAGACTCAACTATGGAGCAAAATTAACAACATAAACACAGAGGAAGTGCACTTTCTCTTGGCATGTTGGCTTCAAAACCCACTCAGAGATTAGTGTCACAGCAATACAACTCCAACGGACCTGCAATGTAAGTAATCTTCTGGGTCTAAATCCCAGTATCTCCACCCTGGCATACAATCATGTTGCAGAGAAAAGCACTGAATATCATAAATGGAGCATGTTTTTAGAGCAAGGCTTGAAAGGATTCATTGGCTAATCTTAAGCATCTCTTTGTAATGATTGATATAAAATGTAAATTTTGATAGTGGTGTGGTGAAGCAAGTTGGAGAACCAATGTGCAGCACAAATGGAGGGACCAAACATGGGTTTGAGCCTCCGTTTCTCAGAGCTTCCAATCTCATCTACACTGACAATGGGAGGTGCCCACAGAAAGGAGGGAATCTCAGCTATCTGCTGTCATATCTCCTAGCAGCCAGCTAAGAACATCACTGCAATTATCTGGCAGAAAGACAGACACTGAATCTTCTAGGTCAAATTAATACATGGCTCAGGAAGGAGCTGGGAGGGGAGAAATCAGGAAAAAGAGAGGCATACTCTTCATGGCCTCAAAAAATACAAAAAAAGTCAAAACTAAGAAATGTAGGCCTAGAAATTCACTATGGCCCCGCCAGCTGGCTAGCGCCCAAAAGTTAGCGCTGGGCGCGGAGCCATTTGCGACCGTCAGATATTCACTTTTTGCGCCCCAAGCCGGAACCGGGCACTATTCCAGGGTGTGGCCGCCCCCGCTTGGGGCACTGAAACTGAATTTCAGCGCTCTAGGCGCCGCTGCGCCACCCGCTGTGGAGCGGCAGGCTGCGGTACTGCAGGCCTCCTCCTTCTCTTAAGGTGGAGGTGCCTGCAACGGGGAGATCGTCGCTGGATAGTGCCGGCAAATGAACCCGGCACCACGGAGAAGTGCTGGGTTCGCGGAAAGCAGCCGGCAATGCCGCGGGGGGGGGCGGTGGAGGAGGCCGGGGAAGGAGGTGCGGGCAGGCGGCCGCCGAAAAAGCGGCCGGCCGCACCTCCACCTTAAAGCGCCCCACTAAGGCTACAGTACGGCCCCGTTTTCTGGTCGCTGTTTGCGGCCGCTGCGGAAGAGGCGGCCGCAACTAAATATGGGGATCGGGCCGGTATCGGGGCGGAACCGGGGCACTGCGCACACCGATGACGTCATCAGTGCCGGCGCAGCGCTAACGGCTACCGCCGCCATTACCGCTGCGCTGAATATCAGCGCAAACTCCTGTATTGGCGCAGAAGCCCTCTTTAGGCGGTAACTGGGCGCAAAGCTAGCAGCGCCTTACTGAATTTCTAGGCCGTAATGTTTCTTATTACTGAGATTTATAACATATTTCAGTCATGGCTTTGACAAGAGGTGGCAGTATATTGCGATCCTGGATTAAGGGATCCTTACAAATTGCTATAGTTCACATCGTGTTAGAATATGATTTTGAGATGAAAATAAATGAAGAAAGGCTTCCCAAACACATGATGGGATCTCAGAGAATGTGGGTCACTACACTCAGAAGCTATGTATAAAAGGTGTATGCAGGGTTAGTTCAGTCACATGTTGTACCACACAGTAAAGAAACAACAATGTAGTAAAGTCACTACTTGTGAAACAAGATTGCATTCGGCATCGTCATGAGTAACCATGCGCAAAATAGAGGTTTAAATTTGCTCTTACACGTTACACTCAATCAAAGCACTCTGATAACTCTCGGGGAGAAAAGTGCCTGGTTGAATGGAGGGTAGCAGAAAGAGAACAAAAAAGAGAGGAATGCCGGTATGAACTGGAAAGTTTGGAGAAAGAGAGTGCATCTCTGTGAAAGGGTGAGTATTTGAACGGGATGCAGTGTCTCGATGAACTGCACTGAAGATGCTGGAGTGCCTCTGTGAACTGGGCAGGGGGGTGTTAGATGTGGGAGAGTGACTGCTGCGATAACTCTTGTGGAAGTGATGGTCTTCTGGGTATATTGAAAATCTAAATGTCATATTTTTTTAAACTATTAATTATGAACTATGAAACAAAGAGAAGAACTTGCATCTATAGAGCACTTTTCATATCGTTAAAGAGCTTCCCAGTCAATGAATTACTTTTGAAGTATTTTCACCTTTGGTACATAGACAAAAGCAGCAATCAATTCTCACAAGCAAGGTTCCACAAATAGCCATGACATAATTGACTCATTCATTTGTTTCTGGTGATGTTGGTTGAGGAATAAATATTAGCCAGGATAACAGCAGAACTCCCCTGTTCTTCTTTGAATAGTGTTATGAGATCTTTTAAGCTCACATGAACAGGCTGAGAGGACCGTGGCTTTATGTCTTATATGAACGTGCTTAAAATTAATCAGAATAGAACATTATTAATGTAAAAATTCTAAATTTTCTATGTGAGCATGACCCCAGGCACCTCTCCCAAGAAATACATCACCAATTTTGTGCCTCATTATTTTAGATTTCCTTCTACAGATTTCCATTTTGCTTTTGTCCAATACAAGCGAAGAAGTGGTGTGCATACCTACAGCTAAAGTTACAAAGCCTATGTAATTATTTGTTTTCACATGTCATAGGCTTATAATCAGGTCCATTCCTGAGGTGTCAGCTTTTGGGACTATCAGCTGTTTTTGAAGCGATTGATCAGCATTTGTTCATTTTCTAGGTTGGCACGTATATTGCTGAGGCGATATAATAATGACTGTCGATGTGACAGAAATCGTGCTTATGCTCTTGTTAGTAGTCCATCGTATTTCAAAATATGGGAGGACGAGTAATGGTGTTATTCAAGATCTGCAATTATCTGAGTAATGATCTGAGATTACAGGCCGAGCGAGAGAGAAAGCATGAGCGAGCATGTGAGTGAGAGAGTTGTTACATGGAGAGTGAGAAATTGCGCAAGAGAAAGAAAGAGTGCAGAATAGACTGGCCTTACTATGGACTAGTACTAATCTAGATCAGTTTTATTGTTCTATTTTTGTGCATCTAGTCTACTGCACTCATTAGATTTCCATTAAAATGTAAACCAAAATCTGTTTAGAAGGCTGCTGCATTTATTTTCATAAATTGAATTTCTCAAGTAATGTGAGCAGCATTACCTATCCTTTTTGGCATCCTGCCAGCAGCAAAGTTATGATTCAAAAATTAACACTGCATAAGTAATGAATGTTTAAGGTCACACATCAGGTGTCTATTATAACAACACTTTATGTTTATGCTATTTATTTTTTAACGAACTTCACATTCTATAAACAATTTGCACGTAAACGGAATTAAAAATTCATTATTTAGAAGGGTTTAAAAATGTTTGCTGTACAATTATAAACTGCGAACAAAGAAATTCCAGCTTCTGTTACTGCGAAGATTGTCTCTTATTTTTCAACCCTTTCCTAATTGCAGATCCAAAGGTCTTCAACCCAGACAGAGTTTTGAATATTAAACATGATGTTCACATAATATAAGGACATCTGCACTTCAAGGAATACTCTATAGATATTTTTTTTAAACCACAAATATTTTCCAGCAGAAATTGTGCTTTAGTGTAAAAAATCATTCCAAATTCACTCTGCTCAAGTTCAACTGGATTTCAATTCTCAGCAAATTCTAATGGGCGTGCTTTATTTTTTTATTGTCAAGTGGAGCTGTCCCTCTAGAAATAGCAATATAAATGTGACAGTTCTGTTTGATTTGTTACTGAATGTCCAACGTGGCCTTTGGCATTTTCACTCCGAGTATCAATGAAACCGAAATCAGGATCTGAAGGGTGGAAAGAGTTTTTAATGAGTCTACTACTTCTCCTCACTCACGTTGATAATTTCAGTATGCTGCAAATTATTCAAAAAGCACATGGCTGTAGTCAATCTTCCAAATGCCATAGATGAGCTTACCTATCGGAATGCCATTGAGCTCTGGGATCTACCAACTTATTAGCAGAACCGCTTCCATCACTTGCTGTGCGCAAATTGGCTGCCGCATTTCCTACATTACAACAGTGACTACACTTCAAAAGTATTTCATTGGCTACTAAGTGCTTTGGGACATCCAGAGATCGTGAAAGGTGCTATATAAATGCAAATCTTTCTTTTCTTTCTTTGATTGGTAAAAATCATCTCTATGGTTGACCTCATCACATCTACCTTTCAAATTAAAGCCCTATTTTTTTTCTAAACATTTTCCCATTCCCAAAATTGATGGTGGAAGCCAGGGGGAGGAAAAGCCATAAAAAGTAAACAATTTAGGAGGAAATATTCGGTTGGTTAGCGCCTCCAGTTAGCGCCTCCCGAACACGACGATTTTAGCGCCGCCCGCGAAATTGACCTGGCGGTTTGCGATGGCGCTAAACACTACCGCCATGCTCTCCGGCGCCCAGAGATCGTGATGTTATCGAAGCACGCATCGCCCCGGTAGCGCCCCGGACTGGAAATTGATTCTCGCCCCTTGCCTCAGCGCCTGGCGCTAGGAGTGACAGGTAGAGGGCAATGGTTTGCAGTCGGCTGGGAGCTGGGGGAGCGCTATTTAAAGGCGTGCGCTTCCTGCTTTTTCCTGTCAGCAAACAATTCTGCATACACAGGTTGAGAGAGGGAGAGAGGCGTCTGGAGACATTTAACACTATCCTACTTGAAGGAGTTTTGGTCGTCAGCAAGACTTTTCAGGTTCCCATTTCTGTCGGTTTTATTACAATCACATTTAGAAGATTTAATGGGGTCTGTACTGGCACGGGATCTCATCCTCCAGCTTCACCATCGGAGGCAGCGGAGGCGGAGAGAGAGAGTGGAAAACGTGGCCAGAGGGAGGAGGGCCAACAGGGCTCTGCACAGGAGACCTTACCCTCCCAGGGTATTCTGGGAGCAATCTCAGACATTCATCTGTCAGAGGAGCAGTGTTTTAGAAGCTCCGCTTCAGCAAGGAGGTGGTCACTGAGCTCTACCACCTCCTGCAACCAGAGCTCCAGCCTCAGCTCAGGACCAGGACGTTTCTGCCGGTGGCAGTGAAGGTGACAGTGGATCTCAATTTCTATGCCAGCGGCTCCTTCCAGGCTTCAACAGGGAATATTGCGAACATCTCCCAGTTCGCTGTCCATTGTTGCATCTGGTAGGTCACAAATGCACTGTACAAAAGGAGAAGGGAGTACATCTCATTCCCCATGACCTGAAACAAACAGCGGGAATGCGCATGTGGCTTTGCTAGGATAGCGGGCTTCCCCATGGTTCAGGGCGCCATTGACTGCACGCACATGAGATTGTGGGCACTTCATGAAAATGCGGAGGTTTTCTGCAACTGCAAGGGCTTCCACTCTCTGAACATGCAGTTGGTATGCGACCATAGACAGCGCATCCTCACCGTCAATGCCCGCTATCCTGGCAGCAGCCACGATGTTTTCATCCTGCGCCAGACTGGTGTCCCAGACCTGTTCCAACCACCACATCAACCTCGTGGCTGGCTCCTTGGGGACAAGGTTTATCCACTCTTCACCTGGCTGATGACACTGCTCCATAACCCCAACACTCCTGCAGAGCTCACATGCAATGAGAGCTGTAAGTTTCGCAAAATTCAGGCAGTCCCCCGCCGAAGATTATTTAATTAAAAGAGACCCTGGTTGGACTGATTTTAAAACCAGGGCACCCAAAATGGCTGCGGTAAACCTCGTGACCAGGCTGAATGCGATTTTAAAACAAAGGTTTTACAAAGTAGGCAGGTCAAGGAGTTCAAGTTTTAAACTAATCAAGGATTTTGTAAAGACTGATGAAATGGACAAAAAACTGTAATATTCCAGTCTTCAAGTGGGAATGGGCTCCATCAAGCCATTAGGCTCTCTGCATTTTAAATCGGGAACCGCTCACCAGAGACATTAAGCCTGAATGGGAGCAATTCACAACTTGTCTTTAACAACAGCCAGGGTTTCGAGGCTACTTTAGACATAACGATTATCACTCTACAGGTCATTTTTATAAACGTTTTTAAACATTTAAACGAGCTCACCCAAATCATACAAAGAACTGAACTGATTTGCCAAGCAGATAAGGGCTACCGAGAGGAGTATAAATATAGCCCCTCAGGAAGCCATGCTCTCTCTCTCTCCTCGCCTCCCACGCCCTGCTTGCCACCACCCCAGGAGGAGGACCTACGAAGAAGAGCCCATCCCGAGAGGTGAGATACCCTGCCAGAGACTGTGTCATTACTGGGGTATTTTCACCTGGATGGTACCCTGTGCAGCATTGAAACCACGTGGTATCGAAAGGCAGCAGGGCAAAGAAGCAAGATTCTCATCTGTTTAAACGACTCGGACCGGTGAGCATGGAATTCTGACCCCTCATAAGATAGCCTAGCGAGGTTTAGAGGGTGGGAGTTAAGGGGATTGCTAAAATTGTCATTTTAGTCATTTTCCCTCGATGTGCCGTTTCTCCTCCCCTGTTAACTGTAAGTGTATTGCATTCATATCATCCTTTTGTATAGTATTGTTATCTTATTTTCTCTGTTAATAAATTTTGGTTTTCTTTGTACCAAACCACTGGTCTGCTCGTTTGTCTATATCACTATCTGCCAATAAGTCCGGGGATCAGAACTAAGGGGTGAGCGATCTGAACCGCTCAGAGATAAGGCAGCCAGAGACATAACCGACTGGCCAAAGCAAGTAGCTAAAACCCCCTTACAGAGCCATAGCGCCACTAGGAACCTCATTGAACAGGCGATTGGCATGCTGAAGCAATGGTTCCGATGTCTTGACCACTCTGGAGGAGCCCTGCAGTACTCTCCTGATCGAGTATCGGTTTTCATTGTTGTGTGCTGCATGCTTCACAACCTCACAATTCTGAGGACCCAGCCATTGCCACCAGGGATTGGTGCACCACCTCAGGAGGAGGAAGAGGGAGAGGAGGAGGAGGAGGTGGAGGAGGAGGATGAAGAGGAGGAGGAGCAGCAACAACGTGGAAGTAAGGCGCTCAATGTTGCTTCTGCATGGGCCATTCGTGAACGCCTAAGACAGCGCTTCTGATGAATGACAGAGAAGATGGCTTTTGGGATCAACAAGCACATCATTACAGCCATCCCGCAGCCCCTATTACTGGACAAAGTTCCAATGAGTAATAAGAAGAAATTTGTAACGTTTCAATAAAAAAAAAAAAAATTCTGAACAGCTGTGTCTTATTAAGCACAACCAATAACAAACAAACACAACAATTCATTAACAAACAAAACTGGTTCTTACCACATCAAAATAATTCTTAGCAGAATGAACAATATATTTACAAATACACCCAACCTTGGTATAAACACTCCCCCCATATATTTCAAAAATGTTAGTTATTCAGCCTTCTTCAATCATCTCCCTCCCCTTCACACTTTCCCCCTTCCCACCTGATGCGCTATCAATTAGTCATAAAAGACTAGGGGCTAGATTTTCAGTATAGGCAGTTTTGGGGCGCTAACCTTAGCGCCCGCCCGAAGTTAGCGCCCGCCCCAAAGTAGCGCCCCGTTGCCGGGAATTCAGTGGCTTCGCCCTAAGAGGTTGGTGGAGCGCTAAAAGAGGCGTTCCACTACTCTCTTTAGGCGCTAAGCCGGCGGTCCAGAGGGATAGCGCCCAGGCGGGGCGCAGCACGGGTGCGGTCATTTTTGCACTGACAGCAGACCCCGTGGTGCCGACCAGCTCTTAAAGGGGGAAGGGACGAATTGGTCTGCTGCCACGCCCTGCACACTGCAGCCTTGCAAAGAGGCCTCAACACTACTGCTCAGCCCCAGGGAGTCATGGCAACGCCAGAGAAGGCCCGTCAGCGTGCCCTGCGCTTCTCAGAGGGTGATCTGGACATAATGGTCACAGCTCTGGAGGTGAGGCGCAAGATCTTGTTTCCAGAGAGTGGGAGGAATCCAACCCACCACGACTACACCAAAGCCTGGAAGCAGATCGCCCAGAGGGTGACGTTCACCGGCGAGGCCCCCAGGACCCACACACAATGCCGTAAGAAATACAACGATCTGACCAGGATTGTGAGGGTGAGTAGCCTTTCCAGTCTCCTCCTCATTCTTGCATGTACACCTGACATGATGGGCAAAGGGACCTGAAAGTCCTTTTGGCCAGCCCTCAGCCAGCAGCATTGGGACAGTCATGAGCATCAAATGGCCATTCGGCACTCTACACTTTGGCCCAGCTATTCCACCATGGGAGGCAGTGGACAGTACATCAGGGCTTCACTCTGTCCAAGCTATTCCACCATGGGAGGCAGTGCACACTACATCAGGGCTTCACTGCGCACTTACAGCCCGTCCTTTCTCTTGCAGGCTAAAGTAGCGTTTAATCGACAGGCCCATGCCAGGGGTGGCCGCGCCAAGCTGCAGAAGCTCACTCGGCTGGAGGAGCGCGTGTGTGTGCTCATGGGAGCCCGTGTGATTGTCCCCACAGCGTGCGGTGTATCCGACCCTCCACTGCCCGGCAATGGTAAGGACCTCGCCTTTTGGCCCTCTCGCGTCGCACTGGCCCATCCGAGCTACCTCCTTTGCCACTGTCCCACCAATGCGCTGAATCCCACCAGTCCTAACTCCCTCGCTGACGCCGTCTCCTCACTCTGAAGCTACTCTTGTGCATTCCTGCTTTCAGCTGGTGACGACCAGGACCCTGAGGCTGCCAGTGACAGCACCTCCAACCAGGAGGAGGAGGAGGAGCAAGCCGGACCTTCGGGGGAACAGTCACGTCCCGCAGGAGAGGAGGAAATGCTCGACACCTCCTCACTGGACGAGTGCCTGGAGGAACTGTCGCAGGGCAATGCAGCTTCTGGGACCAGTGGCGTCCAGCCACCCAGCAGCCGTGCGCGTGGCCCGCGGCCTTCCCCCCAAAGGGGGGAAGGATCAGAGGGGAGTGCTGCTGCTCGGCACACTCGCCGTCACCAACGCGGCAAGGGTCCCCTAGTTCGGCCCCCTCCTCCCCAGCGGGAGAGTCGCGACTCCAGTCCGGACACCTTCACTTCGGAGGAGGTGCGGAAGCTCGATCAGATGGCCGACGACTCGGACCGGCGCCACACGGAGCTCATGAGCGTGGTGGGGCGCATGCCTGAGGCCATCGAGTCGCTGGCGACCAGTGTGCGCGAGTTCGGGGCAGCAACTGCCGCGACTGGCCGCATGCTAACTGATGCCGTCAAGACCCTGGCGGATGTGATGCGCGCGCACACCAGGACCACAGGGCCACTCACTGCTGCCACACGCGCTGTCTCAGGCAGGCATCGCCAGGGCAGGCGCCGCGCTGGACCATCCCAGCAAGCCGGCCGTCGGCTGATTGCTGCGGATCCTGCAGTGCGGGCCCGGCCGAGTGCCACCGCGCCACAGCACCAGCCAGCGCATCCCAGACGCCAGCTGGCCCACATTGCGCCATCCGTCGCCGCCATTCACCCTCTGGGGCGTCAAGGGCAAGCGGCTGCAGCTGATGGTGGCCAGGCTCAGGTGCGCCACTCAGGAGACGGCCCCTCGAGGCCCAAACGCCGTGTAGGCCGCCCCCCAGCGGCATCTGGCGGAAGGGCATCTGAGCCTCAGGCGCCTTCCCCCAGCCTCGCAGCAGCCACTGGGCAGAGCTTGCGAAGGAGCAGCAGGCAGGGCAGGGGAGGCAAAATGCTGGCCAAGGTCTCGCCCTCGCGGGCCACTCAGTAGAGGGTGTGGCCAGCTTTCCTTTAATATGGCGGTGGCCATCTTTATTTTGCCCATGGTTGTGCTATTGGAGGGCTTTTTTTTTGCGTTAGGCCGACGTTGAGGCCCGGTTTCAATAAAGGTGGAGTGGCTCCTCCCCAGTTTGTGGGAGTGAGTCGTTTGTTGGGCTTTTTGTGGGGCCCGTTTATTGTTTTTGGGGATTCATGTGGGAAGGGCTTTTCATTTTTGTTTAATAAAAAATTATCTTTATTCATGCAGTCTCCATGGTTGTTCTTCTTAGTGTTTGTTGGCTTCGCCGGCTGAGGGCTTGCGGAGCGGCTGCATTCATCTTCCCTCATGGCCCCTGGCCATTCCCTGACAGGGGGCTTAGAAGTACCGTGTAATAAGGTGGCGTCGTGCGGCCCTTGGCCCTGGTCGCTCCCTCCTGGGAACGTACTCCTGCTCCTCCTCCTCCTCCTCCTCCTCCTCCTCATGCTCCTCCTGCTCCTCCTCCTGAGGTGCTGGTCCAACGTCAGGTGGCAGTGCCTGAGTCCTGCGGATAGCCAGGTTGTGTAGCATGCAGCAAACCACCACAAATTGGGAGACCCGGTCCGGCGAATACTGGAGAGCTCCTCCGGAGCGATCAAGGCAGCGGAACCGCTGCTTGAGGACCCCAATAGTTAGCTCGATGATGTTGCGGGTGGTTTGATGGCTCTCGTTGTAGGCCTCTTCAGCAGCGGTCCTGGGCGCGCGGAGCGGGGTCATGAGCCAGGTGCACAAAGGATAGCCTTTGTCCCCGAGTAGCCATCCTCTTGGGGGAGGCTGTGCCTGGAACATGTCATGCACAGTACTCTGCCGCAGGATAAAGGCATCGTGGCTGCTGCCTGGGAAGCTGGCATTGACTGCCATGATGCGCTGCTTGTGGTCACAGACCAGCTGCACATTCAGAGAATGGTAGCCCTTCCTGTTGCGATACTGCTCGCCATGCTCCAGAGGGGCCCGCAAAGCCACATGCGTACAGTCAATGGCGCCCTGCACCAAGGGGAATTCCCCGAGTCTGGAAAATCCCAATGCGCGCTGATGCTGGCTCTCCAGGGCCATGGGGAAGGAGATGAATTGGCTTCTCCTTCTGAACAGTGCTTCGGTCACCTGGCGGATGCAGCGATGCGCGCCGTACTGGGAGATGTTTGCTATGTCCCCAGCAGCGTATTGGAAGGAGCCGGTGGCATAGAAGTTCAATGCCACCGTCACCTTCACTTCCACCGACAGAGACGTCCTGCACCTGAGCTTTGGCCGCAGATCTCGGCGAAGCAGGTGGCAGATCTCTGCAATCACCCCCTTTCGGAATCGGAGCCTTTTAACACATCGCGCGGCACTCATGTTTAGGTAGGAGCGCTGCTGGCGGTATAGCCTGACTGGGTAAGGCCTACGTGGCCGACGCCTGTAGCCCCCTCTGCCTCTAGCCAGGGCTGCCCCTCTCACAATGCGTCTGCGAGCCCTACGGACATGGAGCTGCAGCTCCGCGTTGGCACCCCATGCAACCCCCATCAAATCCTGGCAAACACTCTAATTTCCAAATGGCCACTTGCAGCGCTGTTGCCTGAGTCCAAAAATACCTGGCTCTTGCTGCTTGAAACCAGTTAGCTATCCTCCTTGTTGTGTCTCCAGAAATGCGTTGCACAAGACTGTTTTCTGAAAAAAGGATGGCCTTTATACTGGAGAGGACGTTCCCTTTAATTAGCGCCCCCCGGGGCCCGCGCTGGTTGTGTTGCGTTCCTTTTTCCAAACGCTCCGGCCGCCCGCCGCACAATGGGGCGGTCCGACTGAAGTTTGCAATCGGGGCGGCCAAAGGGCGTTGCACGAGGATGTGACGTCATTTTCTGCGCGCGCATCCGGGCGGGCGCTAAACTTTGCGCCGGCGCTAACGGGCAGCTTAATTTGGGGCGGGGCGCAAACTGCGCTGCGCCCGGGCGCTACACGCATAGCGCCCGGAAATCACTTCTCTTAAGGCGCTAACTGCTGGCGCAAGCGACTGAAAATCTAGCCCTGAGAGTTAGAAGAGTAACTAAAGGCTTTTATTAACAACAGAATGGAGGTCTGCCTCGCGTGGTCGACCGGTCCAGGATACAAAGGGCTGGGGAGCAGTCACCTTTATACTAGGACCTGTGGGAGGAGTCAGCCGAGGCATGTCCAGGCATGTACACAGTGGAATACAAACAGGACAAACAGGAATACAAACAGTGGTTTACCACATTCACCCCTTGTTTAAAATTGAGTCCGGCGGGGTGAAGTGTATTAAAAGTTAATGTATTGGAGTCTCTCCGGAGGTCTTGTCTGCCGCTGTGATCGGCGTGGCGACGGCAGGGGTAGTGAAGCTTCCGGCGTCGAGTCCAGCATAGGCTGTGGCACAGGCGTGTCGTCCTCGTAGATGTCGAGCGGGTCGCGGGGCCCAGGCCTGCCGTCTGCTGGGGCTGGATATCGGATCGTGGGGGGGGTGGTAGTGGGTAGTGGGTTACTGCGGCCCCCGAGGGTGCAAGGTCTCTTATGGAGACTGTGTCCTCCCGCCCGTCCGGGTATGCGATGTAAGCATACTGGGGGTTGGCGTGGAGGAGGTCGACCCTCTCGACCAGGGGGTCCGTTTTATGGGTCCTCACGTGTCTTCTCAGTAGGACCGGCCCTGGGGACGTCAGCCATGGCAGTAGCGATGTCCCCGATGTGGACTTCCTTGGGAAGACAAACATTTTCTCATGAGGGTTGGCGTTAGTGGCAGTGCAGAGCAGTGACCGAATAGAGTGGAGCGCATCGGGGAGCACATCCTGCCAGCGGGAGGTTGGAAGGCCCCTAGACTTTCAGGCTAGCAGGACGGCCTTCCAAACTGTCGCATTTTCTCTTTCCACCTGTCCGTTCCCCCGGGGGTTGTAACTGGTGGTCCTGCTTGTGGCAATACCCCTAGTTAGCAGGTACTGATGGAGTTCGTCGCTCATGAACGATGAGCCCCGGTCGCTATGGATATAGCTGGGGAAGCCGAACAGGGTGAAGAGGTTGTTCAGACATTTAATGACCGTGGCACTGGTCATGTCCGGGCAGGGGAAGGCGAACGGGAAACGGGAGTACTCATCAATAATATTGAGGAAGTACACATTGCGGTCGGAGGAGGGGAGAGGCCCTTTAAAATCAACGCTCAGGCGCTCGAAGGGGCGAGTGGCTTTTATCAGGTGGGCCCTGTCTGGTCTATAAAAGTGCGGTTTGCACTCAGCGCAGACTTGGCAGTTCCTGGTCATGGTCCTGACCTCCTCAATAGAGTAAGGCAGGTTGCGGGCCTTGATGAGGTGGAAGAACCTGGTGACCCCCGGGTGGCAGAGGTCATTGTGGAGGGCCCGCAGTCTATCGATCTGCGCGCTGGCGTAGGTGCCACGCGATAGCGCATCCGGGGGTTCATTTAGCTTCCCGGGCCGGTACAAAATCTCGTAGTTGTAGGTGGAAAGTTCGATTCTCCACCTCAAGATCTTGTCATTTTTGATTTTGCCCCTCTGCTTGTTGTTAAACATAAAAGCAACTGAACGCTGGTCAGTGAGCAGGGTAAATCGTTTTCCGGCCAGGTAGTGCCTCCAATGACGCACAGCCTCCACAATCGCCTGGGCCTCCTTCTCAACAGCGGAGTGTCTGGTCTCCGGGCCTTGGAGGGTTCGTGAAAAGAAGGCCACGGGTCTCCCCGCCTGATTGAGGGTAGCGGCCAGGGCAAAGTCGGACGCGTCGCTTTCCACCTGGAAGGGGATGGATTCGTCCACTGCGTGCATGGTGGCTTTGGCAATGTCCTCCTTGATACGGTGGAAGGCTAAGCGGGCCTCTGCCGTCAAGGGAAAAGAGGTGGACTTGATCAGCGGACGGGCCTTGTCCGCATAGTAGGGGACCCACTGGGCGTAATAGGAGAAAAACCCTAGGCACCTCTTCAGGGCCTTGAGGCAGTGGGGCAGTGGAAGTTCCATAAGGGGACGCATCCGGTCGGGGTCGGGGCCGATGACTCCGTGTTCCACAACACAGCCAAGGATGGCGAGGCGGTTTGTGCGGAATATGCACTTCTCCTTGTTATATGTCAGGTTTAGGAGTTGGGTGGTGCGGAGGAATTTTTCGAGGTTTGCGTCATGGTCCTGCAAGTCACGGCCGCAGATGGTCACATTGTCCAGATATGGGAAAGTGGCCTGCAACGCATTTTGATCTACCATCCGGTCCATCTCCCTTTGGAAGACGGAGACCCCATTGGTGACGCCAAAGGGAACCCTAAGGAAGTGATAGAGGCGGCCGTTTGCCTCAAAGGCAGTGTACTGGCGGTCCTCAGGGCAGATGGGGAGCTGGTGGTACGCTGATTTCAGGTCAATGGTCGAGAAGACGCGGTACTGCGCGATCTGGTTGACCATATCAGCTATACGGGGGAGTGGGTAGGCGTCCAGCAGGGTGTAGCGATTTATTGTCTGGCTGTAGTCGATGACCAGGCGCTGCTTCTCGCCGGTCTTAACGACCACAACCTGGGCTCGCCAGGGGCTGGTGCTGCCCTCAATAATCCCTTCTTTCAGGAGCCGCTCCACTTCGGTTTTAATGAAAACCCTGTCCCCGGCACTGTATCGCCTGCTCTTTGTGGCGATGGGCTTACAGTCAGGGGTGAGGTTAGCAAACAGTGGTGGGGGGGTGACTCTGAGTGTGGAGAGGTTGCACCTGGTGCGCGGCGGGCAATTTGGAAGCTGCTGGCTGCGGACTGTGAGTGGGGGTAGGGGTCCACCGTACGCCATCGTAACACTTTTAAGGTGGCACTGAAAATCTAACCCCAGCAGGACAGCAGCGCAGAGGTCAGGCAGGACCAGAAGTTTAAAATGATCGTACACGGTCCCGTCTACTACGAGTGTCACCACGCAGTAGCCGCCGATGTCCGCCGACTGGGACTCGGAGGCCATAGAAATCCGCTGTTGCGCAGGCAGGACTGGGAGAGAGCAACGCCGCACCGTGTCGGGGTGGATGAAGCTCTCCGTGCTCCCAGAGTCAAAAAGGCAGATTGTATCATGACCATTTACCTTAATGTCCATTGTGGAACTGGCCAGTTGGTGCGGTCTCACTTGGTCCAGTGTAACGGATGCCAGCGTAGGGGTCGGTGTGTCGCTGTGGGTATCAGATGAGGTGGTGTCGGGGGCCTGCTGCGTCCCGGCTGTCGTCCAAGATGGCGGCGTCCATGATCCCCATGTGGCTGGAGGCATCCAAAATGGCCGCTGTACCGGTGATTCGCACATGGCCGGGGAGGTCCAAGATGGCGGCCCGCATGTCCCACACGCGGCGCTGCTGGGGTTCGGGGTGGCTTTGGCCCTGCAGACGCTAGCGTAGTGTCCCTTCTTCCCGCAGCCCGAGCAGATCGCGTTTTTCGCCGGGCAGCGCGCTCTGGGGTGTTTTGCCTGGCCACAGAAGTAGCATTTCTGGCCTTGGGGCACTGCTGTCTGGCCTTGGGACACTGCTGCGGTAGTTGGGCCATTGTTGGGGTGTGGCTGGGGTGGCACGGTGCTATGAGGCGGTCCTACCGTGTCCCAGGCTGTCATTCCCCGCGGCGTCCACGGTGCAGAGGAGTAGGCATCCATGCCCTGATAGGCTGCATCCAACGATAGTGCGAGTTCAGAGGCCTTGTTGAGGTCGAGGTTACTCTGCTCCAACAGTCGCTGTCGGGTGTAATTGGATCTGTGGCCTGCTACAAAAGCGTCCCGGATAAGTTCCTCTGTGTACACGGCGGCCTTTACATCCTTACAACCACAGGCCCGGCCAAGCACAGACAGTGCCTGAAGGTATTCCACGGTCGATTCCCCAGGTTGTTGTTTACGACTCCCCAGGAGGTGCCTGGCGTACACTTCGTTCACTGGGCGCGTGTACTGGTCCTTGAGGAGCTTGATAGCGTCCGCGTACGAGGTCGCGTCTTGGATGACCGAGTACACTCGGTGGTTCACTTTGGAGGTCAGGACATCCAGTTTGTCCTCGTCCGATTTGATTGCTTCAGAGGCGGTCAGGAATTTTTCGAAACACTTAAGCCAGTGAGTAAACTTGGTGGATGAGTCCGCCTCCCGATGATCTAAGTCCAGGCATGCTGGTGTGAGGATCTTCTCCATTATAAAAATGTTGTTAATAAAATTGATGCGCTATCAATTACTCATAAAAGACTGAGAGTTAGAAGAGTAACTAAAGGCTTTTATTAACAACAGAATGGAGGTCTGCCTCGCGTGGTCGACCGGTCCAGGATACAAAGGGCTGGGGAGCAGTCACCTTTATACTAGGGCCTGTGGGAGGAGTCAGCCGAGGCATGTCCAGGCATGTACACAGTGGAATACAAACAGGACAAACAGGAATACAAACAGTGGTTTACCACACCACCCGACTGCTCCTCTGTAATGTGGCCTCTGTGGCTGCAGCAAGGCTGGCCAAAGGCTGCTGAATGTTGGATCCAGAGACTGCAGAGATGATCGTGGACTACAGGAAGCGGCAGGGGGAGGGACACACCCAAATCTACATCGAAGGGGCTGAGGTGGAGAGGGTTAGCAGCTTCAAATTCCTGGGTGTATTCATTACGGAGGACTTAACGTGGTCCAATCACATCGACGTCGTAACCAAGAAGGCATGTCAACGCCTGTTCTTCCTCAGGAGACTGAAGAAATTTGGAATGGCCCCCCAGATTCTCACCAACTTCTACCGGTGCACCATCGAGAGTATCCTGTCCAGCTGCATCACTACCTGGTATGGCAACTGCACCGCCATAGACCGCAAGGCTCTACAGATGGTGGTGAAAGCTGCACAACATACTATAGGAATTAAACTACCTGCTGTGCAGGATATCTACCCCGAGAGGTGCCGGGGGAAGGCCCTGAGAATCATCAAAGGCACGAGCCACCCCAGCCACAACCTCTTCGCCCTGAACCCGTCCGGTAAGAGATATCGAAGCATACGGTCTCGTACCAGCAGGTTTCAAAACAGCTTCTACCCGCAGGCCATAAGACTCATGAACTAATAATTTATTATTATTATTTATTACTGTTGTTTTATTTATTATTACTGTATTTCTATTAGTATTTTTATCATTGTTATGCCATATTTATTCCAATGTTGGGAGGACTCGTAAAAATTAACATTTCATTGTGCAGTACACACGTTTGCTGCATATATGACAAATAAAATTGAATTGAATTGAATTGCAGATGGCCTTGAAGGAAGCCCTCAACCAGCTTTGGGCCTGGAGGGCTCGGCTGCAGACTGCACCAAATCTGCATGCGCGGCAGCAGTCTGGGCTGGCTGGGTTACAGGCTGTGGCAAGTGCAATGGTGGAGTGGCAGTGGTGACAGCAGGAATGCTGTCATCCTGAGAGAGGACAGCAGGTTCCTGCTCGACTGACACACTGCCTCTCCCACAGGGCAGAACCTCAGCATCCAGAGCAATCTGTTTGAGCACAGTGTAGAGGGTGGTGTCCGTGTAGTCAGCTTGCCCCTGACTGTTTTGAATGGTTCGAATCGCTCCCACACCCCTGGGTTCTAGACACCGGACTTAGGTAAAGGCGGCGATACAAAATTACAACACTGAAAATTACTGGAATAGTTACAGGCTTACAAGAGTACACTTAATTAGGAATGGGGAACACATGGCACATCGAGGGAAAAATCACATTAATAATCCCTTACCCTTGTCCCATCCCCCAATACCTAACTAAATTGTGCTATGAGGGGCCCGGAATCATGCTCACCAGTAACGGTTTCTGGACAGGTCGAATCCTGTCGATTAAGCCGGTTGCGGTTTTGGGGTTCGCTCTTTGTGTCCTTTGGGGCCTGCCGTTGTCACATGGTCCCAGGGCGCGGTGGTGGCATTCTTGAGTAAAGTACCCTCTTTTCTCCATTAGAGATAGGGAGTAAAGTCTTTGTTGGGTATTTTACCTTGTAGAGTGGAAAACTTTGGGTTTTGTTCTTCTGGTGGTGGTCTGGTCGTCGAAGTTTTGTTGCAGTTGGGGTTCGGTTGGCGGTTTTCGGTGTTAGCTGGGTCGCGGTGGCCTAGATCACTACCTGTGCAGTGGTAATGATCTGAAGGTATGGTTTACCTGGCCCTTTGTTACCACAGTGCTCATGGTTGTTCCTCATGTAAGGCTGCGGTTGCGGCCTAGTTGTCTTTGGTCGGGCCTGCCCCACCGTACCTTGTCTGATTCTTTGAGGTTCGAGTATCCCTGGACGTGAGCGCGTGCCTGCTTGTCCCCAATGCTTCTCCATGCTGCTCTTCTCTGCCTGTTCATCGGCCCTGCCATTCATCTTGCCTCGCCTGCCCGCTTGCTGCACCCCTTTGTCTGCACACCTTTCGTTACTGGTGTGCCTACAATTATACCATTTCGGAGGTTGTTATCTGCGCGCCAAATCAGGGTTAGTTCTTTGTCCGATTTTTGGCAGGCTCGTTAAAGTGATTATGGTCATTCACCTTAACTGCTTTTTGGGTGGTTGCCCCGTTGCTAAATGATCTTTAATGTCTCGGTGTTTGTTATGCATGATGTGAATCGGTCTCTTCCTGGCTTGGTAGCCAGTTTAAACTGTAAGTGATTATTTATGCAAAGGTTTGATGGGTTCAAGATTAAGTCTTTAAGAATGCGTATACTGCATCATCTAGTTGTCTGGCTTCCAAATAACAAGGTGCTCACAGGCCCAGGCATGTCAGGTTTTTCAAAGCCTTTTGAACCTGGCCTGCCATTTTTGCAGGGTCCTGCTTTCAATCTTGCAGGTTTCTGCCACAAGGTCCAGAAGCCATTTTCTTTACGGTACCCTTATATATTAATAAACTTGGGGGATGTGGGAATTTTGAGAACCCTACACTCCCCCCTGTTGATACTAAACCTCACTTTAAGTATCATACTTATGAAGGTGAGCAAAATTCCGACCTCCACAGCCAATCTTCCCTGTAATTACCTATCTATGATCCCATGACACATGCACTTCCCATTACATTAAAAAATGTAGTGTACATAAGCATACATAGGCAGAATACAGTTATTTACATACATCCAAGCATGGAGGGTGTCCAACACCCATGCACCACTTGGTACTCATACATCCTTATTAAAAATAACAAATCAAAGTCTTTATTAAAAAATAACAAAAACACAAAAAAACAATCTTTATTCAGAAATAAAATAAAAGATTCAAACAGGTGTATCTCTCTCTACCTTAACATAATGCTCCTTCCAAGTCCTTTGGTTTCGTAATTCTAGTATTTGGCCTTTTCCCTTGCACTGAGTGCACACTAGGTACAATACTATTCCCAGCTGGCAAACCACGAGGATGTGGGAAGCCAGTCTAATCCATGAAGGGACCTCTATCGTTTCAAAAATGTCCCACCAGGGTGGAACTACACTATCCAGTATCTTGGCCCCTATCTCTACTGTCTTCTACTCTAACGTGTAGAAATGTTTTTGTGAGATGATTACTGCTTTTAGCAACTTGGTAAGATGTTCTGGGAGAGGGGGGATTTCGTAGCCGAAATGTGTAACATACTTCTGCAGGTTGGTAAAATTCTCCTTTACAGTGAGGTGAACAGTGGAGGGTTCAGGAATGGGGACAATTCATTCCTGGGCCACTTGAACTTCTGCCTCAGGTTTAAAGCAGAAACTGCTGTCCATGCTGGTAGTGGGGCGCACCTGTGGTGAAACAATATGTCCCACCTCCTATATATGTTACCTGTGGGGGAACATGATCTTGTGCCATTGCCTCCATGGTACAGTTTATAGGGCATGCGCCAGCAGCTTTAAATCCGCACTGTGGTTTTGAATAGGCGTTCAAGTGCTGGGGACAGAGAATTATGTGTGCTCCCCGGCTCCGGCACCCCGAGAGTTCAGTACCTGTCATAGCGTGCTCCCACTTTATGACATAAGGTGGGACCGCTGTGAAATGGATGTGTGCACCCCCTTGAATGACTCCAATGTTCTCTACCTTGTATACCGGTGCGGGTCGGGCTGTACCACCCATGACCAGCATTCTCACTACTATCCCCATGATCGCGTGGTTGGACCGCCCACAATCTACTGGGACAGGGTAGGCCTCAGAAGCTAGCCGGAGTTGACACGAGCTCAATGCATTCTCATATGGATGGAGGGCTGTGAGGTGCTTGTTGCTGATCCAGGAGGGGACTAAACCCTGTTTTAAATCCTCCAGGTTACTGCGGCCCTCACCCAGCAACCATGCCCCTTACAGTATGCACACCTCATTCTGTGCAGCCTGATCAGAAGCATTCCTGTCCTCTCTTATGAGGGAATTTACTGTCTTTGCGTGCTTCTCCAGCTCAGCAATGATCTCTTTTAAATAAACCGTCATAACATTGTCCTCGCGTAACTCTGAGCCTACTACTGAATTTAAATAAAGGAAACTACGATGGTATGAGGCGCGAGTTGGGTAGGATTGATTGGGGAATGTTACTCAAAGGGTTGATGGTGGATAAGCAATGGCAAACATTCAAAGATCGCATGGATGAACTACAGAATTTGTTCATCCCAGTTTGGCATAAAAATAAAACAAAAAAGGTGTCTCAACCGTGGCTAACGAGGGAAATTAGGGATAACATAAGATCCAAAGAGAGGACATATGAATTTGCCAAAAAAAGCAACAAACCTGAGGATTGGGAGCAGCTTAAGATTCAGCAAAGGAGGACAAAGGGATTGATTCAGAGGGGGAAAATAGAGTATGAGAGTAAGCTTGCAGGGAACATAAAGACTGACTGTAAAAGCTTTTATAGATATGTGAAGAGAAAAAGGTTGGTGAAGTCAAGCGTAGGTCCCTTGCAGTCAGAATCAGGGGAAGTTTTAATGGGGAACAAAGAAATGGCAGACCAATTAAATACATATTTAGGTTCTGTCTTCACACAGGAGGACACAAATAACCTCCCAGAGATGTCAGGGAACATAGGGACTAATGAGGGGGAGGAACTGAAAGAAATCAGTATTTGTAGGGAAATGGTGTTGGGGAAGTTGACGGGATTGAAGGCCGATAAATCCCCAGGGCCTGATAATCTGCATCCTAGGGTACTTAAGGAAGTGGCCCTGGAGATAGTAGATGCATTGCTGGTCATCATCCAGAATTCAATAGACTCTGGAACAGTACCCATGGATTGGAGGGTAGCTAATGTAACCCCACTATTCAAAAAAGGTGGTAGAGAAAAAGTGGGGAATTATAGACCGGTAAGCCCGACATCGGTAGTGGGAAAAATGCTAGAGTCCATTATAAAAGATGTAATAACAGAGCACTTGGAAAGCAGTGACAGGATCAGACAAAGTCAACATGGATTACAAAAGGTAAATCATGGTTGACTAATCTACTGGAATTTTTTGAGGATGTAACTGGTAAAATAGATATGGGAGAACCAGTGAATGTGGTGTATTTGTACTTTCAGAAAGCTTTCGATAAGGTCCCGCATAAGAGACTAGCATGCAAAGTTAAGGCACATGGGATTGGAGGCAAGGTATTGACTTGGATAGAGAACTGGTTGGCAGACAGAAAGCAAAGAGTCAGAATTAACGGGTCATTCTCCGAGTGGCAGGCAGTGACTAGTGGGGTACCGCAGGGATCGGTCCTAGGACCCCAGCTATTCACAATATATATTAATGATCTGGACGAGGGAATTGGATGTAATATCTCAAAATTTGCAGATGACACAAAGCTGGGTGGGAGAGTGTGCTGTGAGGAGGATGCCCTGAAACTCCAGTATGATCTGGACAGGTTGGGTGATTGGGCGGAAGCATGGCAGGTGCAATATAATGTGGATAAATGCGAGGTTCTCCACTTTGGTGGTAAAAACAGGAAGGCAGATTATTATCTGAATGGCAATTGATTGGGAGCAGGGGAAGTGCAACGAGACCTGGGTGTCCTTGTGCACCAGTCGCTGAAGGTAAGCATGCAGGTGCAGCAGGCAGTTAAGAAGGCAAATGGTATGTTGGCCTTCGTAGCGAGAGGGCTTGAGTACAGGAACAAGGATGTCTTGCTGCAGTTGTACAAGACCTTGGTGAGACCACACCTTGAGTATTGTGTGCAGTTTTTGTCACCCTATCTGAGGAAGGATGTTCTTGCCATGGAGGGGGTGCAGCGAAGATTCACCAGGCTGATACCTGGGATGGCAGGAATGACGTACGAGGAGAGATTGGGTCGAATGGGCTTGTACTCGCTGGAGTTTAGAAGAATGAGAGGGGATCTCATTGAAACTTATAAAATTCTGTCAGGATTAGACAGATTAGATGCAGGAAGGATGTTCCCGATGGCCGGGAAGTCCAGAACCAGGGGTCACAGCCTAAGGATAAGGGGTAAGCAATTTAGGACTGAGATGAGGAGGAATTTCTTCACCCAGAGAATGGTGAACCTGTGGAATTCTCTACCACAGAGGGCAGTGGAGGCCAGTTCATTAAATATATTCAAGAAGGAGTTGGATATATTTCTTAAGGCTAAAGGGATCAAGGGATATGGCGAGAAGGCAGGGACAGGGTACTGAATTTGGATGATCAGCCATGATCTCGTTGAATGGCGGAGCAGGCCCGAGGGGCCGAATGGCCTACTCCTGCTCCTATCTTCTATGTTTCTATGTATTTTCATCCATTAAGATTTTTTGCAATTGTGTTTTCAAACCGTTTATCTGTGCCCGCAATTCTATGTCATGCAGGCTGTTGATGACGGAGGATTCTGTGTTAAACGCTGTGAAAACATCATTCCAGGCTCCCCTTCTTTGTCTCCCCGCATTACCAAAATACTCCATGTGTGTAGTGTACAGTTCTGTCTTGTCTACATTGTCAAAATCGAACTCGTAGAATTTCCTAAACATTTCTCTTAACAGGGCCTGGTATAGCTGTTCTGTCTCTTTGGGGCACCACTCAGGTAAGTATACCTCAGTAAGGTTCAGGATCACGGAAGCTACCACGTAGTGTACACCCTGGTATAGCACCTGTTCCGTCGGCACTAGTACCAGCCCATTCCCTGGTCCCTTGGTGGTGGCAGGGCACCCCTCTCTGTTTGTCCTTGCTGCCTGGGTCGTGGGCAGGGGCTTTCGGGGGTGGGTCACAAGTTCAGTGGTATTTACTGGGATCGTGGAGTGTGGGACCGCGCACACATGCAGGCTGGAATCCCACTCCACCCCCTCCCCAGCATCTTGCCATTGCCGGCGGAAAATGATGGATATGCCTGTGGACAGACCGTCTCTGACCCCCACATACAGACATAAATCCCCTGATCCGGTTCCCACCACTTGTCCCAGCACACACTCAATCCCCCTCGGGTCCCTGTAATCGTCCGATGGGTATTGTTCCCCAATCGTTCCCAATCGACTGCAGGGTTCCCTATATCCTTGCTCAGCTTTCTGAGCCGCCACCACCTATCCAAAGGAATCTGTCCCTTGCATGTCAAACATACACGTTTTCCCACGGTGACACTGACCCTTGTGGCCACGATCTGTACCCTGGGGCACAGGAGGGAGGCTTCCCCATACGTGAACCCGGTCTGGCTGGAGTACTGGGTCGAATTGGACCCCAGCCACCCTGGCCACCTTCCCTCGTGGAAGTAGATGGTGAGCTCCTCCACACGCCGTTCGCCACCCCCTGCGGTAACGATCGGTGCTCTCTCTCCTGAACACCCAAATATGTGGGAGTTCTCCACATCTCCTCAGTCACTGATGCTCACCCCTACCAGGGCGAGCAGGAGCAGAACCTTCCTCATCTCGAAATCCCTTCTGTAAAGAGACACAAGAGCATATAGCCAGGTCCCGAGAAGATTCTCTGGCTTGGGTAAAACATAGTCGAGTCTTGCGACCTCGACTCAATACAAACACTCTTAAACAATAACACTTAAACTACCAATCACCTCGTATAAACTGAAACTAACCCCCAAACTTAACAATAACTAAGATTACATTGCAGAAACTATCTACATCCGCCGCCCGTCTCCGGGCGGCCAGCCTAATCCCTGTTCGGGCTGCAGCACTCTACTCCCTTCGGTGTGGCTGCTCGGTCCTGTTCCTTTGGTCCCTCGCAGCCTGCGGCTGCTGGCTGAGAACCTCTGCCCTCGGATTGACCCCTGACTCGAGAGGCTGCCCTTTTAAACTGGGGAGCCGGTGACCACGGTTTCCTCGGCCGTGGCATTCGTGGTGACCTTCTAGGGACTTTGGCTGGTGGGGTTTTTCTGGCTGGTGGTTCTTTAACACGAGCCACTGCCCCCTCCGGTGCGGTCTGTGGGCTTTCTACTACCGTTGGCTGGGGATCTTCATCCTCAGGCTTTGCCTCTCCTAAACCTGTGCTAGGGACAGGTAACTCATCGCAGCCTGGTGCTGCGGGCTGAGGGTCTTCGCCCCCAGATCCCACTTCTTCTAAAACTGGGTCAGGGGCAAGGTCTTCGCCCTCAGGTCCCTCCTCATCTAAGTCCCAGAGGAGTGGGGGAGTGTCCCAAATGGTGGTTGGGGTGGCCCCTCCCCTACAACAAGCCACAGCGCCTGCCTGTGCAGTTTGTGAGTTTGCTCCTGCTGCAGGCTGAGGATTTCTATCCTCAGACCTTGCCCCAACTGGCTGTTCTCTTTTCTCGGGCTTAAACAATTTACATTGATTAATATGGAACCATTTGATGTGCCGGGGCATCATTATGGCGTATACCATGGGGCTTGCCTTGTCTACAATGCTATAGGGCCCCATGTATAAGGGTTCTAGAATTCCTACCCGAGCAAAATTCCTCACCATAACCTGATCCCCTATCTCCCACTCGTGGTGTTTTCGGGGTTCTAACAGCAATCGGTTACTCCGATGCTGCCTTCCCATGTTCCCAGCTGCCTGCCCGTGGACCTGTTTAAGGTGCTCACAGAGGTTCCTGGCGAACCTGTCCCGGTTCACCTCCCTGAGCTGACCTTCCGTGAGCACCGGGGCTAGTACATGGGTGGGGGTCTGCATAACTCTGCCAGTCATCAGCTCATGTGGGGAGTACCCCATGCTTTTTGACTGGCTGGCTCGGATCCCCATCAGGACCAATGGTACGACCTCCGCCCATTTTCTAAGTGAGTCCACCGTCTCTTTCCTCAGCCTTTCTTTCAAGGTCCTGTTCATCCTCTCCACAATCCCTAAGGACTGTGGGTTGTGTGCAACGTGCCATTTCCCCTCAATGCCAAGCACCATAAGGGTATTCTGCATGACCTGCCCGGTAAAGTGACTCCCTTGGTCAGACTCCACATACTGTGGTAACCCCCATCACGAGAACACCTCCCTGACCAGGATCCTGGCTGTACCCACAGCTGTGGCTGTTCTGCAGGGGAAGGCTTCTACCCACTTCGTGAACACATCCACCGGGACTAGGCAGTATTATAGTCTCCCTGGGCGGTGGGTAGGGGCACGATGTAGTCAACCTGAATCGACTGCCATGGCCCTCTACTCTCCTGATGTGTCCCATAGGTATCTTTCTTTCGTGCGGGTCAGGGTTGTTAGCAGCACACACCAGACAGCTGGCACAGAACTCGCGGACATCTTCCCTGAGTCCTGGCCACCATCCCGCCTGTTCCACTCGCTGCCAGGTGGTCTCAGGCCTGGGATGCCCCGCTCCTGGACCCTCATGGGCCAGTTGAAGGAATTCCCTCCGGTGCTGCTGTGCTACCACCCATTGTTCTCCCCTAAACAGCATGCCTTCTTTCACAGAGAGGGCTGCTGTGCCGTAAGGGCCCTCTACCCTTTTCCCCTCAGTCACTGCACTGAGGACTGCCTTAAGGACGGGGTCTTGGGTTTGGACCGTCTTAAGGTCCGGGGCTAAAGCTACCCCTGCACTCCCTTGTGTCCCATTCCTACCCCTGACTGCTGCTACAGGACTGGACCCATATGGGTCCCAGAACGTGCCTGTGCGTGCACCCTCCTTAGCTCGCATGTTGGCCTGCTGGTTGCCCTGACTACGGGGTTCTGTGGAGGAATGGGCTTTCACCTTATGGATGAAAACCTCCCCTTCCTCCCCCACTGCTGCTAAGATTTTCTCCAGCAGCAGTTTCACTGTGAGGGGTCTCCCGTCAGCGGAGGTGTATCCGCGGCGGGACCAGATGGCCAGGTACTCCGTACACGAATTGCACGTGAACATGCTGTCCGAGCAAATTGTGTACGGGGTGGGGAAGATTTCGGGGTGTGTAACGACGTAAACTACCGCGGACAGTTCAGCCTGCTGGGCACTCATGGTGCTGGGGAGATTAATTGCCAGGGTAACGTTTGCCGCTGGGTCATAAACTCCACACTCTGTGAGTCGCTCACCAGCAGAAGCCGTGCTGGAGCCATCCACATAGATTTTGCGGCCTGTGGGGTGTATCCCGGCCAGCAAACCTATGTCCACTTCCCAAACCCCTTCTATGGAACACCGGTGGACTGTTCCAGGATATACCAAGTTAGCCACGAGCTTTGGCTCACAGAGCCCTTTCACTTTTAGGTCCATCTGTGAGAGAAGCAGGGTCCAGCGAGCAATGTGGGCACTGCTCACTGTCCCATCCTTGATTCTCCCGTCCAGGAGCATCTGGGTGGGCGTGTGATGGGTGAGGAGGGTGATCTTTTCACAGCCCAATGTGTGGCCAAGTGGTGCTTCTCACAATTGGAGTAGCTTTTCTCCACATCCGTGAGTATTCTGGAGGAGTAGACCACCGGCCTCAGCCGGCCATGCCGCTCTTGGAGCAGCACAGCACTCAGGCTGTCCCCGCTGGCTGCTACCTCCAGGAAGAACTCTTTCCCCTCATCTATGGCCCCTAGAGCTGGCGCGGCCTGCAGATCTTTCTTGAGCCTGACAAAAGCTCCGTGGCAACCCTCATCCCAAGCCCACTCCACTCCCATATGCAGGAGGCGGAGCAGAGGGACTGCTGTGACTGCATAGTCCTCAATAAAATCTTTGCAGTACCCAGTTAGCCCTAGAAAAGATCTCACTCCCGTGACCGTGTTGGGGACTGGTAACTCCTGTACCGCTTCCCTTCTAGCTTTGTCTATGGCCCTTTCCCCAGCGCGTAGGGTCAGGCCTAGGAATTTCACCTCCTGCTGGCCGATCTGCGCTTTCTTTGGGCTTACTTTAAAACCCTCCTGCCTGAGCAGTTCCAGCAGTTTGGCCAGTAGTCAGCCATGCTCCTCTCTCGAATCCGTGAATAGGAGCAGGTCATCCACATACTGTACCAGCTGAAGCCCTTTAGACTGTTTGCCATGCATTGATGGAAAATGCTAGGCTATTGTGGAAGCCCTGAGGCAAACAGTTCCCAGTGTACTGTTGCCCTTTAAAAGTAAAGGCAAACTTGTACTGGTCCTCCCTCCTTAAAGGGATGGACTAAAACCCGTTGGAAATATCCAGCACCGTGAAAGTGGTCGCGGATACTGGGATACTTCCTATCAGGTCGGCAACTACTGCTACCGTGGGTGCACAGGCTGGGATGTTACTGTTGAGCACCTGATAGTCCACCGTGGCCCTCCAGGAGTTGTCCGGCTTTCTAACCGGCCACATTGGAGAGTTTACGTGGGTGGCTATCAGTCTCAGGACCCCCTGTTGTACTAAGGAGTACATGGCTGCTTCCGTGTCTGGCTCCGCTTCCCTGGGGAAGTTATACTGTTTTTGTGGTCGGGCCATGGGGTTCCCATCTACGCTGACCTCGAACCCGTTGACCCTCCCACAGTCGTGCTTGTGTGTGGCAAATGTGGCTAGGTGGGCTCGCACAAATGCCTGGAACTCCTTTGGGGTATTACTGACCATGAGCTCGAGGTTATAACCCTCTTTATGCTTCATGGTGCACAGGGTCCCCTTCCCCTGTTTCCCTGGGATGACTACTACTCCACCTTCGTTTCCTGTATTTGCCCCCCATAGGCAATGAATCCTCAAATCCACTAGGATCCCGTGGCCCACAATAAAGTTGGCTCCCAGGATCCCTTTTCTACCCTCCACTTCCCATTTCATTAGGATACAGGCCCACTTAGAGCGGAGTGTTCCCAAATGAATGGACAGCGGGATGGAAAATGAGCCAGCTTGTTCTTTACCAGTGAATCCTGACAGACTGTATGGGACCCCGCTAGATAGAGGTGAGGTGGTGGGGTTATCTGAATGGATCACGGTGCATGATGCGCCCGTATCCAACAGATAGGTCCCCTTTACCTTTTTTACCTCCATCTCCACGAGGGGTCTCTTCCATAAGTCGTTCCATAAGAGCGCTGGCTCTAATCAGGGCTGTGGGTTGGATGGGGCTGATGGGGTCAGAGCACCGGTAGTGGCTGCTACCCTCCCAGGGCCAGTCAATAGCGTCCTCATCGCGTCCAAAAATGACTCGACCATGGCGGGAGGGATTCCTAACTCTGTCTTTTGGGCTGGGGCTGAAGAATTCTTTCCCTTGTTATCCTTCCAAGGGTTTTTGCAATCCTTCCTCCAGTGACCATCCTTCCCACACCCGCAACAATTAAACTTAGCGTCGGAAGGGTTATTCCCTTCCTGATGCCACTCCTTCCTACCCTGTCCGGGTTTTACTTCGTGCATCTTCCCCTTAGGTGGGTGTGCATCGGTTCCCCTACCATTCCTGTAGGCTAGAGTCAATTGTCTGATCACCGTCAGTTCGGTAGTCAGGGGATTCTTAGGGTCAAACCAGACTTCTGCCTTGGCCCTGACCTGTGGCATGCTGTTTGCCACCAGGCAACAGAGCCTGTGGGCCAACTGATCCTGCCCCAGGTGCGCCCGGTTAGGTGCCCCTGTACAGGCACTCCTATACACCGGCCACAACCTGTCCACGAAAGCCTGCGGGGTTTCCCCTGCGAGCTGCACTGTCTTCTCCACTCGGGAGAAAGGACTTCCCTCATTCATCACCATGGCCTCAAGAACTTCCTCCTTGAGTTCCCCATACTCGCACTGTCCCTTCTTACACTGGTCAGAAAGGGACTGGAGGAGCTTACCCTCCAGGGAGAACAGCAGCATTTTGGCCTGTTCGGCATCATCGCACTCGTTGATGCTGGCTGCCTGTTCCACTTTCCTGAAGTGGACCAAGGGTCCCCTTTTTCTGTGAGCTTTGGTATGTGGCTTACCATAGCCCTAAGCTGTTGGGTGCCGTAGAACACTACAAACTGGTTTTGGAGGGGTCCCTCTTCTCCATCCTGAGCGGATGGGCCAAACCTTCACTGCCAGGCCAGGCACATCGGCCCCGGTTCCAGCCTCTCTTGCGGGAGTTTTTCCACCTCTGCTTCTACCCCTAACTCCACCCCGCTGTGCTGCCAGACCTCGCTAAAATCTGGCGCTACGGCTGGTGGCCGTGGGACCTCCTGCTCCTCAACCCGGTCGTCCCTTGACACTACCACTGGTGTCGGAACCGTTCTCCCCTCGTTCCCTGTAAAATCCGCCTGGGCTGCCTTTGGGCTTATGAGGCACACCATGCCCTTTGCCTTCCTTAGGACCAGGCTCAGATTCTCTATCTGTTCCTTGCAGGGGCCATGATCTGCATCTTCAAACCCCTGCTCGCTCGCTAACTTATAGGCTGCCTTTATGTCTTTTACTTTCTCCTCCTGCTCTCTTACTTGTCTCACTAGGTGGGCATTCTTCTCCCGCAACCTCAGCTCATTGCTCTTGGCCTCAGTGACCTGGCACTGTAGATATTCCAGCCTGGCCTTATGCTCCCCCATTAACTGTACCCTTTCCTGGTTTAGGGCCTGCAATGCTACCAGCAACTTCTCCCCTGCTAGAGTCCTGTCTTGGACTTCCAGGGCTGACTCCCGTATCTCGGCTGCCTGCGCTTCAACGAGCCTGTCCAAACGCTGGATCTGTTTCTTGAAGCACATCAGCTAGACTGCCTTTTCTATGGATTTCCTATGATCCTTCCCTTCTATCCATTTAGCTGCAGCATCTACCGGACGCCCAGCTTTTAACAGATTAGTGATCCACTTCTTAGTGATATTCACTTTACTGAATACATAATTAGAAATCCTCTCTTCCATTACAGTTTGCTCTTCCGAATCAGTGTCTATTGTATCGAACCCCTGTTGCCGGTGTCCTGCCGCGGTCGCCATTTCTGTAGGGGGTGGTGGCCGTGTAGCCAGCTTGCCCCTGACTGTTTTGAGCAGTTCGAATCACTCCCACACCCCTGGGTTCTAGACACCGGATTTAGGTACAGGCGGTGATAAAGAATTGGAGTAGACAAGTGGTTTGGTGCAAGAAAACTATTTTATTAAAAAGGCACAACAAAATTACAACACTGAAAATTACTGGAATAGTTACAGGCTTAAAAGAGTACACTTATTTAGGAATGGGGAACACACGGCACATCGAGGGAAAAATCACATTAATAATCACTTACCCTAGTCCCACCCCCAATACCTAACTAAATTGTGCTATGAGGGGCCCGGGATCATGCTCACCAATAAGGGTTTCTGGACAGGGCGAATCCTGTCGATTAAGCCGGTTGTGGTTTTGGGGTTCGCTCTTTGTGTCCTTTGGGGCCTGCCGTCGTCATGTGGTCCCAGGGCGCGGTGGTGGAGTTGTCTGAGTAAAGTACCCTCTTTTCTCTGTTAGAGATAGGGAGTAAAGTCTTTGTTGGATACTTTACCTTGTAGAGTGGAAAACTTTGGGTTTTGTTCTTCTGGTGGTGGTCTGGTCGTCGAAGTTTTGTTGTGGTTGGGGTTCGGTTGGCGGTCTTCGGTGTTAGCTCGGTCACGGTGGCCTAGATCACTACCTGTGCAGTGGTAATGATCTGAAGATATGGTTTACCCGGCCCTTTGTTACCGCAGTGCTCGTGGTCATTCTTTGTGTAAGGCTGCAGTTGCGGCCTAGTTGTCTTTGGTCGGGCCTGCCCCACTGTACCTTGTCTGATTCTTTGAGGTTCGAGTATCCCTGGACGTGAGCATGTGCCTGCTCGTCCCCAATGCTTCTTTGCATTTTGAGTACCCTTGGACCTGAGCGTGTGCCTGCTCGTCCCCAACGCTTCTCCACGCTGCCCTTCTCTGCCTGCTCATCGGCCCTGCCATTCATCTCACCTTGCCTGCCCTCTTGCTGCACCCCTTTGTCTGCATACCTTTCGTTACTGGTGGGCCTACAATTATACCATTTCGGAGGTTGTTGCCTGCGCACCAAATCAGGGTTAGTTCTTTGTCCGATTTTTGGTGGGCTCGTTAAAGTGATTATGGTCGTTCACCTTAACTGCTTTTTGGGTGGTTGCCCCGTTGCTAAATGATCTTTAATGTCTCGGTGTTTGTTATGCGTGATGTGAATCGGTCTCTTCCTGGCTTGGTAGCCAGTTTAAATTGTAAGCGATTATTTATGCAAAGGTTTGATGGGTTCAAGATTAATTCTTTAAGAATGCGTATACTGCATCATCTAGTTGTCTGGCTTCAAAATAACAAGTCTCACAGGCCCAGGCATGTCAGGTTTTTCAAAGCCTTTTGAACTTGGCCTACCGTTTTTGTAAGGTCCTGCTTTCAATCTTGCAGGTTTCTGCCACAAGGTCCAGAAGCCATTTTCTTTACGGTACCCTTATATATTAATAAACTTGGGGAATGTGGGAATTTTGAGAACCCCACAACAGATTGCAGGCCTGCTGCGGCACAGTTAGATCCCCGGTAGTCAGTGGTCGACCCAGCGATGATGGCAGCAGTCAGCGCTTGCGTGGCATCAATCTGAGACTGCATTGGAGCACCAACTCGATTCCAGCATTAAGCCTCGACCTGTACTGCAATAGATGCTGCCAGCTCACCCATTACATGCGGTATGGAGTCTGGGTCTCCACCGTCTCTCTTCAAGTCAACCATCCTCTGCAATGAGGCAAGGATGGGCTCGAGGGTTTGCGCACAGATGACAGCTGTGCTGGGAGTGGACTCCTCCATGCTGCTAGCCAGTGCATCCATGCTATCGGGCACCCTTGTCATTGCACCCATGAGCTCCGCATGCATGCTCATCACCTGAGTATTCATCGCCTCTGTGCAGCAGAACTCGTGCATGCACTCACCTCTCAGGGAGATGGCCCCCAAGGTTCCCTTCCCCCATGGCATTGATGCAGCCCCTGGGTCCTGGAACTTCACCCACATCAGAGCCATTTCCTCTGCTCCCCTCCAGTGACCGCGTGGCCCCAGTATCTGATGTCTCACCCTCAGGAGATGCAGGCAGTGAGGCTCCAGCTTGGTGTTCCTCCTCCTCTCCCACATCATTGCCACTGGGAGGCTGAGGGACAGGATGGTCAGATGGTGGCTCACCATCTGAAAGCATGCAGGTACAAGAGTGGCTTTAACATGAGGATGGGGGGCAGGAAGGGAGCAAGGAATGGAGGCAGTAAAGTTAGATGGAAAGTGGGAAAGGCTTGTGTAGTGAGGGACAAGTGGTATGAGAGAGGAGAGAGAGATGATGAACATACCATTACTGTCCCCAAGGGATCGACCTCTCCAACAGCCACAGTGCCCACGACATGGCTCGGTATCTGTGAACTCGCTCCTCCAGCTGTGTGAGGGGGTGCAGCTCCGCCCAACCTCCTCCCGTGTGTTGTAGCTCCCTCCTGTTGCTCCCTCCTGTTATGTGTAAGCTTGGCCTGCAAGAAAAAGGACAGTGTGTGAGTGAGTGTGCAGCCATGTGTTTGGCAGATGGGCCTACCATAGTTGAATAGCTATTAATGTCTGCAAGGTGTGAGATGTGGATGTGATTTTTAGTAGATGGGCATAGTTGTTGGGTGAGTGTTGGGGATTTGGCATTTTATACCGTCTTTGCACAGACTGAGGTTGAAATGGTAGAGGTAGAGGTATTTCAAGCATCTACTCACACTGACCACCCGAGTGAGGACGTTGAACTTCTTGCAGCTCTGTGTGTGAGTCCTTTGGACCAGGCTCCTGGATGATACATAATGGGCAACCTCCCTCCACACCCTTTTGAACTCCCAGGGCAATGGCCTCCTGCTAGTGTCTGGAAACAGCACTGTCCATCGGCGTTCCACAGCCACAACCAGAGCCTCCAATGCCTGGTCGCTAAACCGGCGAGCTCTCTCCCTGGGCCTCTGAGAAGCCATGATAATCGTTGTTGATGATTTGCACCTCCTCTCAGGACCAGGTCACAAGCAGCAATGATCAGGGTGAGGCTGTGCAGCATGATGGGCCCTCCCCTTTAAGAACTGTCTGAGTACAAGGAAATTGACAGCACCTGAGCTTGAGTAGTGCTCTGAGGTAGCGCCCCGTTCCCCGACGTTAGCGCCCTAAGAGAAGTGTGTAGCGCTTGATTTAGCACTCCAATCACCTGCAGGGGGTGCTGGAGATGAATTTCCCGATCACCGGCAATAATTTGCGCCAGGCGCTAAATTTTGTGCCCGGTTGATATTATCACCCCAAAATGGTCGATACCGAATTTTTCCCCCTTAGAGTTCAATTATTTAGGTGTGAATAAGGTTAGTTCAGAAAAACATTTAAAAAATCAAAGGACAAGTAGCAGAACGGATAGCAAGCTGGTTACAAAATAGAAAAAAGAGAATGGGGTTAAAGGTAGTTACTTAGGCTAGTTAAAGTTGGGAAGTGGTGTTCCATAAGGATCGGTGCTGAGACCACTGTTGTTCACCATTTTCATAAACAATTTGGACTTGGGAATTGGAAGTATAATTTCAAAATTTGCGGATGACACCACATTAGGGCGTGTTGAGGAGTACTGCGACAAAATGCAAGAAGACATTAATAAACTTGCAGAATGGACATGTAATTGGCAAATGAAGTTCAATATAGATAAGTTTGAGGTTGTACATTTTGAAGAATAAGGAGGCCACATATTCCTTGGAAAGTGTCTAAATGGGGTAGAGGAACAGAGGGATCTGGGGATACAGATACATAAATCACTAAAAGTCGCAATGCAGCTTAAAAAGGCCATGAAAAAAGCAAACAAAGCACTGGGGTTCATTTCTGGAGGGACAGAATTGAAAAGCAGAGAAGTTATGTTAAACTTGTTTAGGCCACACTTGGAGTACTGTGTACAGTTCTGGTCTCCATATTATAAAAAGGATATAGAGGCACTGGAGAAGGTGAAAAAAAGATATACAGTACTACAATGATACCAGAACTGAGAGGTTATACCTATTAGGAAAAAAATTACAGGCTGGGGCTTTTTTCTCTGGAATAGAGAAGAATGAGGGGGTGACCTGATAAAGATTATGAAGTTGTTTGATACGGTAGACGTAGAGAAGATTGTTTCACTTGTGAGAAAGACCAGATCTAGGAGCCATAAATATCAAGACCTGGAGTTTCAGCTCAGTTGCGCTGTTTCTTTAGGTGCAATTTCCCCGATATTGGAGTAACCGGCACAAAAGATCGCAAAATTTTAAGCGCAAATTGCGTTCAGCACAACTCGAGTTTCCGCAATCTTTTGCATTAGTTTTAAAAGCATCGCGCTAGAAACAGACCCTACCCACAAAACTGGCCACACCTTAGTCACCATTAATCACCATTGGGAGTTTCCGCTAATTGCACTTGTTAGCGAGCCTTCAAGGAGGCTTCAAAAATTAAACTGGATCTTTTGGGCACAGGGACATCCCAAACTAACTGGAAAATAGTTTTGTATATTTTTAAAATGTCATTTTCAGTTATTTAAAATCAGGTTACTCACAGGTGGTGGACTGACACTGATTTACAATGCTTATTTTTTGTGATAAATCCATTTTCAGCTGTATTAATCAAACTCTACCAAGTTACCACTCTTAAATATATCAAGGAATAATTTTAAAGCAAATTTTTTTTGTAAAAGTACATTTTAAAAGGCTGCCCAATTGCTGGTTCATTGCAGATTTTGCATTCGGTGATGTGCAAATGAGTTTGAGCAGAAACGCGGGGAAAGAAAACACTTTTTAAAATGGGCACAATTTGCACCAGAATCGCTGATTGCGCTCAAAGTGGAAACTCTACCCAAGATAGTCACTAATAAATCCAATAGGGAATTTAGGAGAAACTTCTTTACCCAGAGTGTGGAACTCGATACCACGAGTGGTTGAGGCGAATAGCATAAATGCATTTAAGGGAAAGCTAGATAAACACATGAGAGAGAAAGGAATAGAAGGATATGTTGATGGGGTTAGATGAAGAAGGGTGGGAGAAGGTTTGTGTGGAGCATAAACACCAGCATGAACCTGTTGAGCCGAATGGCCTGCTTCTGTGCTGTAAATACTATGTAAGGTCAGAGAGAGAGATTGGAAAAGAAGACAGAAATAGGAAGAAATAGAGAAGGCAGGTTAGCAGAATTAATGGGATTCTTTTATGATTTTTAATTAAAACTGTTTAAAGTGTACAAGGTTAATATTTCATATATAAAACTACTCCTGGCATTAAAGTAGTTCTATTGCTGTAACACTAGTGTTTGTTTCAGCCTCACAGCCTGTAAAGTGAAAATGTGCCAAAATTGCCCAGAGAGACAGTCAAATTTCCCTGAGCCAGTCAACTGCCTAAGGGTGAATTCAACTTTCACTGTACATTCAATTAAATCAACATTCACATTAACACATACATTTTTACAAGGCTCCACTCCACAAGCAGAACCATACAAAATTTACCCCATAGTGCCAACTAACATGGGATCATTCTGCATTTCAAGGCAACCCGCTGGGATTTAATGAGGAATTGGAAGAATCTTGCTACAAAATATCTCATCCAAACATTTTATGAATAGCTCTTACATACTTTCAAACAAACCTATTTGTTAAATAAAAATAAAATCACTATCAGTAAAGTATTAATTGGAACTTAGAAAATCTAATAAATTATTGGAGAGTCTTACCACCATTCTAGGAATGAAGCATTTGAAATGTTATGATGTTTTAAAGGATTCACCATCTATTTTGCATCACATAGCATATAATTAGAGTTGGATGACTCCATGCTGATTTTTTTAAAGTTGTTTGAGCACTTACCTCAAATGCAATGAAAAATGTTTGACATTTTTCGGTAATTACCAATATATTTGCCTGGACACTAGCTCTGTGAAGAGACTGGGAGCTGCGCCTGATGTGATGGAGCAGTGCCAGTAATGAATGATTTCATGAATTTGCACGTGTGTGGATAGCAATTCCATGCAAGATAAATGGTTCATTATAGGTCCATAGCAAGACAGTGGTAAAAAGCTGTGATTGATAAGAAAGTGGAATTGGATATGAAATTCCAGAAAGAAAGAGGAAAAGCAACGGAGGTAGGAAAGACATTGCACGTGGGTCCAGTGAGACAAGGCCGCCTGTGGACTGCCAGTAGTCAAGTCGACTAAATATATACTTCAAGTTTTTAATTTTGTCTTCAGCCACATCTCCCTCTTAAAGTTGCTCACTTCATGAAACAGCAACATGGTTCTTATTTTATAAACTACAAGCAGAACATCCGTCAAAATAGTAGCTTTTTATTACCAAAGTACTTGACGGCAGCTGCCATTAAAGACAGAGTAAAGAAAAATAAAATGGGCTTAAGTAGAAAACATTAAATATTAATAAAGGGATTATATGTCTCATTACACTGAAAGAAAATTAATTTCAAACCAACCATCACAATAAGCACCAGCATTATAATGATTTTTTTTACATTCAGGTCACTCTCTATACAACCTGTGCAAGTACAGTACTATGATCTTTGTGACTTTATATCTATCTATCGGTCAAGCTTCTCAAGTTTTGCTTGCTAAAGTATATATCTGTAATCCCCCACAGTGAGGCTCAAAGCATGAGATTATGAGCTTATTGAGCTAATGTCTGTTAAGCAAAGATAATATATTGTAGGTAGTGTATCTGACAGGGATGCAAATACTGACCTTCAATTAAACCTCAGCTTAAGACAATACTGAAAAAATCAATACTTTATCCATGACTAGGGATTAGGAGAAGGTTAAGGGGAAAAAATATACATGAAAACATCACAAACCAAGAAACATCTGCAGGTGGAAGGTAATAATCTCTCGATTGTATAATTTTAGAGTGCATCACAGAGTAGAATAACGCAAGCTTTTTATATTTTTTCTTCCTGTGTCTGAAGATCTGATTGTGTTGTTGTGTGTGTATATGTGTGCACGAGCACTATACCGCAACAACAACAACTTGTATTTATATAGCGCCTTTAATGTAGTAAAACAAGGGCTTAATCATATTTCTGAATACTTCCAAGCATATTAACATGCTCCTACATTAATTATATTGGATCTTTTGATAATACAGCTTTAAGAAGTATGCTGAAAGCTGGGGATAAATATGATGCAACACAAAAAAGTGATTAAAATGCAATAGACACAGGGAAGGGGTCTGGATTTTAGAAGTGCTTCTCAAGTTAAAAATTACACAGTGCTGCAGGGTTGCTGAGTCACAGGCCATAGCTTCACTCCTATAGTTCCTTCTGATGGCTAGATGATTGGAAGGCAAGCCTGCCTGCCCTGCTCTTTGGGGTCTTCTAGTCATCAGTTGTTAAATGGCATCAGCAATGTAGGGAAATGGTGTACAGCACATGTTGACACCTAAAAAGAAAAAAGGGGAAAAATTATCCGTTGGGTATAATCGTAAATCATCAGCAACATTCTGGATATGGTTCTCCACATTGCAATTTCAATTACAAAATAAAGCTAAAACTGCTTCCTCAAGCTGGACACATTTTTCTATTGTATTTACAATGGCCATTACTGAAGGGTATACTTCATCAATCATCACTCAAGTGCATTTAGCCCAGAGCTGAATGATTAATGGGCCTGAAGCGTTTGTGTACAAGACTAAGCACAACGTTGGATTGGAGACCATTAACTCTGCATGGGGAAAACACAAATATCTGATAATGTGAGGGAACGCCAACATTATTCCCAGTGTCTATCAGTTCATAAGCAATGACATTGACAATATGCTGTATAATTTCAGCCTCGGGTATCTTCTTTCTTAAGGGAATCAGTCCAAATTTCTACTCTGCTTTTAAGTATCTCAGCTCCCTTTCATCTAAAACCATCAGTTACAGAGCCTTCAGCCATTCGATCCTCAGCTCAGGAATTCTCTCCCTAAAACCTTTGACATGCTACTTCTCTTTCCCCACCTTCAAAAGCACCTGGAAAACCTGCCGCTTCAATCATGCCATCAGGTCACCTCCACTAATTCTTCACGGATTGCTCACCATCCACTGCACTCCATGAAGTGCCTTGAGATGTTTACTATGTCTAAGTTGTTGGTGAATTCTGTCAGTTCTTGATCCAGGAAAGAATAAAGGAATATGCATTTGAGGCAGGAAAAAAATCATGAATAGTTAGAATGGCTCTTGAAACAGGACATAGATAATGAAGCAAACTGAATAATCTTTTTTCAAAAATCTTAAAAATAAATATACATGAAGAAAGCTATTTAACCCATTTAGTTTATCCTTCCATAGAAACCACATCACAGCATCTAACTGACTCATGAATGATTCTAGAGATTTTGCCTACACTTGCCTGCCCAGAATATGATTCCAAGTATTAGTTACCCTTTCTGTGAACAAATGTATTCTACTATTGGTTCTGACCATGTTTTTTCCAGTTTTTACCTATAACTCTCTGTTCTGCAGTCATGGTTAAACTAGAAATAGTGCACTATATTAACCATTTCTATTCCACTATCTTGTGCACCTCTAAAAGATCTTTTCTCATTTGCTTTCTTTCAAGACCAAAGACTCTGGCCGCAAAATTCGGCACCTTAGCGCAGTTAATGTCGGTTTCGGGGAAAAAAATGGGGGCTGCCTCACTGCTGCCCAGTTCCGGCGCAGTCCGCACTGGTTGCCATCTTGGTGAGGGCGATAGCGCGGGCGAGACATGCATGCAGAATAGACAGATTGTGACGTCAGTCAGCGTGTAGTGCTGATTTGATGCACGACCTGCCATTTTCGGTGTTGCCATTCCAAACAACGCCCTCCCCGAAACACGCACAGCTGAATGTGCGTTCAGCTACACGAGGGACCCCCCACCAGCGCTATTTAAAGGGATACATCCAACTTGCAGGTAAGTTGATTTTTCTCTTGCACTGGCTCTTGCAGTATTTATGTCAATACTGGCTTGCTGGAAGACATTTATTAAATTGGGAAAGTGTGCAGGGAGTGCAGGGTTGGATGTTGGGAAGGCGTTGGCTGCAATTGGAAGGCCTCTGAGTACACCACTTGCTCTCAGTCATGGGGTTCTACTTGCAGTCCCCCTCGGGCTGCAGCATGACAGGGAGATGGAGCAGAGGCAGCAAAGACAAGCTGCTCTCAGAGGGAGGGGGAGGAGGGCTCTCAGCAGGAGGCCTTACACACCCAGGGTCTTCAGGGATCACTTCACCTACCTGCACTTAATCCAGGAACAGTGTATTAGGTGGCTCCGCTTCACCAAGGAGATGGTCACAGAACTCTGCCACCTCTTGGAACCAGGTCTGCAGCCTCAGAGCAGGGTGACAACGGCATTGCCAATGGCCCTCAAGGTGACCACGGCCCTGAAATTTTATCGCCAGCAGATCCTTCCAGGCTGAAACAGGCGACATGGCAAACATCTCACAGTTTGTCATCCATTGCTGCATCTGGGAGATCACAGAGCCTCTGTACATCAGGAGAAGGGACTTCATTGTCTTCTCTTAGAACAGAGAGAAGCAGAACGAGCGTGCCTCTGGCTTTGCCAGGATATCGGGATTCTCCATGGTGCAGGGCGCCATCGACTGCACACACATGGCTTTGCGGGCAGTGCATATCAATGTTAAGATGTATTGTCACCGCAAAGGCTAGCACTCACTTAATGTGCAGTTTATACATGACCACACCCAGCACATCAAGATGGTGAATGCCTGGTATCCTGGCAGCAGTCATGATGTCTTTTCCTGCGCCAGTCCACTGTGCCAGCAATCTTCCAGTCACCATGTCGAACCCGAGGGTGGCAGTTTAGAGATAAGGGCTATCCACTTTACACCTGGCTGATGACTCCCCTCCATAACTGCACCACTTGTGGTCAGCAATCATATATTGACAGCCATGCTGCCACAAGGCACCTCATTGAGCAGACCATCGGGGTGAACAAGCAATGGTTCCACTGCCTTGACCACTCGAGAGGGGCTCTACAGTACTCACCAGAGCAAGTGTCCCAATTCGTGGTGGTCTGCTGCACACTCTACAACTTGGCCATCGTGAGGGCGCAGCCCTTGCCACCACGCATTCCACAACCGCCACTGGAAGAGGAGGAAGAGGAAGAAGACGAGGAGGAGGAGGAGGCAGCCTGAAAATTTCTGTTCCAGCCGCTGTCTGTGAACGCATCACCAGGCTCTGGTTCACTTGAATGAAACCCCAGATCCCCGTTGCTCAACACTTCCCCAACTTACCATTCCACTGTCACAGAACATCACAGCGTCCTGTTGGGCACAATGCTGTAATGAAAGCCACACAAAACAAACATTATTTATAAATGATTAATTCCAATATTACATTACAAAGTCAACTAATCAACTTTGTGCATTCCCTTAGGGGGCGATTTTGCCAGCCCTGGGAAGGCAGGTATGGAGGCAGGACTGCCGGGAAAATGACAGAATCTGGGGGCGGGTACCCATCCCGCCCCCAACTCGCCTCCGTGCCATCGTCCCAGGAGGCGGGTACCCGACCCGCGCTGGGAGCCGCCTCCTCGAGGCAGGAAAGGAATTAGTGCCAATTAACTGCCTGTTAACAGGTAGTTAACAGGCAGTTTTTTGGATAGTCCCTATTTGGCCACCTAAAGTGTGGGCTTCCCAACTGCTCCGAACCTCACCAGGGTCAGCGAGGTGAGCCGTGGGTCTGCGGGGGTCAGAGGGGCTGAGATGTTCGGTGTGCAGGTGAGTGATGGGTGCATGTGTGTAGAGGTAAGTGTGTGAGGTGTGTCTTAAGTGATTTAAAAGCTTTACTTACCTTTGCTTCTTCCTCCAGGCTTCAACCCTCAGGTCTCGGGAGTCCCTCATCTCACCAGCAGAGAAAGCAGAATGGCCGCTGCATTCTCAAATGCATTAGCCTTCTGCTTTCTGCTCAGGGCAGATCTCTAAGTAAGCCTGTGTCCCAGGTCTCAAATTAGAAGACAGATTGTCAGTGTTTGACAGCTTCACAGAGCTATCAAACGATGACAATTCATCTGTCAAAAGCTCTTGACAGGTGAAACGTCACTCGCTGACATCACCATTAACCGGCTTTGTATTAATTGGCCGGCAAAGCCCGCTGGGCGGGCTTAACAAGATCAATCAAGGGAAAATAGCATGTGTTGCCTGGACGTCGATGGAAGCAGGACTAAAACCCGACAAGCAGCAGTCCCACCTCCATCACGTCCCCATTGGCAAAATCACCCCCTTAGTGTCTATCTTTTGTGTTCCTTTGCCTATTCTGCTGCTCCTATGAAGTGCTATCCCAGTGGCTGCAGCATGGTTGGTGGAAGGCTGCAGGACTTTCCATGTGGGAGATTTTAGATGGCCTTGCTGCACAACCTCGAGCAGCTCTGGGCCTAGAAGGCCCGGCTGTAGACTGCACCACCTCGGCATGGGCAGCAACAGTCTGGGCTGGCTGGCTGACAGGCAACTGCAATGGCACTGGCAGGGTGGCAGTGGTGAAAGTACGAATGCTGTCATCCCGAGAGAGGACAGCAGGTTCTTGCTCCACGGAGCCACTGCCGCTCCCCCAGGGCAGCGCCTCAGCATTCCTAGCCATCTATTTGCTGGACTGCTGTGAAGCCCTGCAAGCCCCTTTCCACACTCGTAAACCCAGCCATAATGGCAGCAGTCTGATCTTGCATGGCAGCAGTCTGAGCTTCCACTGCAGCACTCGGAGGTTGGGCCACTTCCACTTGTGCTGCAATGGAAGCTGCAACATCGCCCATCATATCCAGCATCAAGGTTGGGTCCACAAGTATTCTAATGGAGTTGGCCATCACTTCTCTAAATGTTCTCTAAATGTTCCCCTACTGACAGTTGCTCCACTTGACCCACCTCATTCCCCAGAACCAGAGCCAGCAATACCTCGATAGCAAAATACTGAGGATGCTGGAAATCTGAAATAACAACAGAAAACGTTGGAAAAACTCAGCAGGCCAGGCAACATCCGTTGAGAGAGAAACAGAGTTAACATTTCAGGTCAAAGACCCTTCGTCAGAACTGAGAAAAAAGCAGGAAATGAAACAGATGAAAAAGCAAGTTTGGGGGCTTGGAAATGGGGGAGGGGATGAAAGAACAAAAGGGAAGGTCTGTGAGAGGTGAAGAGACATTAAGAGATATTCAAGGTGAGACAGGATGGTAATAGGACAGGTAAAGAAACAAAGGATGGCTCTAGATGAAGTGTGAAATGCACTGGCAGAATGAAAGACAGCTGCCATGTGGGAGAGAGGGAAAAAAAGGAAAAGGCACAAACCAAAAGTGTGGATAAAAAATATATAAAAATATGATAGGGGCCGAGGTTATGATCTGAAATTGTTGAACTTGATATTGAGACCGGAAGGCTGTAAAGTGCCTAATCGGAAGATGAGGTGTTGTTCCTCGAGCTTCCGCTGAGCTTCCGTGGAACAATGCAAGAAGCCGAGGACGGTGAGGTCTGAGTGGGAATGGAACGGTGAATTGAAATGAAAGGCGACTGAAAGCTCGCGGTCACCTTTACGGACTGAACGGAGGTGTTCCGCAAAGCGGTCACCCAATCTACGTTTGGTCTCCCCAATGTAGAGGAGACCACATCGTGAGCAGCGAACACAATGTACTAGATTGCAAGAAGTACAAGTAAATCGCTGTTTCACCTGGAAGGGGTGTTTGGGGACAGTGGGAAGGGGGGAGGTATAAGGGCATGTGTTGCATCTCCTGCGCTTACACGGGAAGGTGCCGGGCGAAGGGGAAGGGGTGCTGGAGGTGATAGAGGAGTGGACTAGGGTGTCTCAGAGGGAGCGGTCCCTACGGAATGCTGAAAGGGGAGGGGAAGATGCGTTTGGTGGTGGGATCACGTTGGAGGTGGCAGAAATGGCGGAGGATGATCCGTTGAATGTGAAGGCTGGTGGGCTGAAAGGTGAGGACAAGGGGAACCCTATCGTGGTTCCTGGAGGGAGGGGTAGGGGTGAGGTTGACATGGCCCTTGACCATGTCCGTTCTGTCTCCCGCACTTCTGCCCTTATTATGCATTTCACACTTCATCTCGAGCCATCATTTGTTTCTTTACCTGCCCTATTACCATCTCATCTCACCTTGAATATTTCTTAATGTCTCTTCACCTCTCACAGACCTTCCCTTTTGTTCTTTCATCCCCTCCCCCATTTCCCAGCCCCCAAACTTGCTTTTTCATCTGTTTCATTTCCTGCTTTTTTCTCAGTTCTGATGAAGGGTCTGCAGCCTGAAACGTTAACTCTGTTACTCTCTCCACGGATGTTGCCTGGCCTGCTGAGTTTTTCCAGCGTTTTCTGTTGTTATTCCAGCAATACCTCTTTCCTCATTGGGCCGGAAACGTACTGATCAAGAAAGTTCTCTTGAACACACTTCAGAAATTCTTCCCCCTCTCTGCCCTTTACACTATTAGTATCCCAGTCTATATTAGGATAGTTGAAGTCCCCCATTATCACTACTCTATAGTTCTTGCATCTCTCTGTAATTTGCCTGCAAATTTGCTCCTCTATATCCTTCTGACTAGTTACAGAATACACCTAGTAGTGTAATGGCACCTCTATTGTTTCTTACCTCTAACCAAAGAGATTCTGTCCTTGACCCCCCCAGGACATCCTCTCTCTCCAGCGCTGTAATATTTTCCTCAATCTATAATGCCACCCCACCTCCATTCTTTCCTATTTTTCCTGAACACCTTATATCCAGGAATATTTAGTACCCAATGCTGCCTTTTTTTTAGTCAGGTCTCCGTTATCGCCACAACATCATATTCCCATGTGGCTATTTGTGCCTGCAGCTCACCAACCTTATTTACCATGCTTTATGCGTTTACACACTTGCACTGTAAACCCATCTTAGACCTTCTTGTGTTCTCTTTTAGTCTGACCCCACCTAATACCATACTATTTCTTACTCTAGTGCTATCTGTCTCTCCCAATGCTTTGTGCACCTTGTTTCTCCTTTCTAATGCTACATCCTGGTGCCCATCCCCCTGCCATATTGATTTAAACCCTCCCAACAGCACTAGCAAACTGCCCCCCCCCACCCCCCCCCCCCCGCCTTCATCCGGTGCCAGTCCGATGTGCCAGCACTCTTCCAGCCACCACATCAAACCTGAAGGTGGCTGCTGGGAGACAAGAGCTATCCTGCACCTGGCTGATGACCCTCCTCCACAGCCCCACCACTCGTGCCCAGCACTCTATAATGACAGCCATGCTATGACCAGGAACATCATCGAGCCGACCATGGGAGTGCTCAAGCAATGGTTCCGCTGCCCTGACCGCTCAGGAGGAGCCCTCCAGCACTCGGCTGAGCGGGTGTCCCATTTTGTGGTGGTCTGCTGCACGCTGCACAGCTTGGCCATCATGAGGGTGCAGCCCTTACCACCAGAGGTTGCGGGACCACCTCAGGAGGAGAAGTAGGAGCAGGAGGAGAATGAAGAGGAGGAGGTGGAAGAGGAGGAGTTGGAATAGGAGGAGGAGGAAAAGGAAGAGGAGGAGTAGGAGGGAGGGAAGAGACAGCCTGCAAATCACCCTTCCAGACGGGCTGTCCGTGAGCACTTCATCATACTCTGATTCGACAGAATGAAACCCCAGATCCCCGTTGCTCACCACTTCCCTATCATACCATCCCTCTATCATGGAACATCACAGCATCCTCCTGGGCACAAAGCTGAAATGAGAGTCACCACAAAACACACATTCCAAACAAAATTAATAAGTTGATCAAAATCCAATCACAATATCAATCTCAGTTATTCACCCATGTGCTTTCCCTTAGTGTCTGTCTTTCATGTGCCTTTACCTACTCTAGTGCTCCATCACAGCGCTTCCCCAGTGGCTGCAGCATGGATTGTGGAAGGCTACTGACTTTCAGTGGGGAAACTTGTAGGATGACCTCGAGCAGCTCTGGACCTAGAAGGGCCGGCTATAGACTTCTCGGCATGGACGGCAGCAGTCTGGGCTGGCTGGCTGACCGGCAACTGCAATGGCAATGGCAGCATGGCAGTGGTGGGAGTACGAATGCTGTCATCCTGAGAGAAGATAGCAGGTTCTTGCTCCACAGACACACTGCCACACCCTCGAGGCAGCGCCTCAGCATTCCTAGCCATCTGTTGGAGGATGTTGGGTTGCTTCTGCCTGTGCTGTAATGGAAGCTCCAAGATCGCCCATCACACCCAGCATCATGGCAGGGTCCACAAGGTCTCTTCTGGAGTTATCCATCATTTCCAGCCTGGAAATCATGGATCCAAGCTCTGTACAAAGCCCTGTGCAATGTTGGAGCCGGACTCCTTCATGCTCCTTGAAACTGACAAGAGGCTCTCTGGTAGGCTTGCCATTACACCTAGCATTTCCTTGTGCGTGCCCATCACCCTTCTTCTGATGGCTGCTCCATCGAGGTGTGCAAATGCGCCCTCCAGGGAGCTGGCACCCGAGCTACGCTTTCCACCTAGCCTGGCTGCAGTCTGCACATGCCCAGTGACTCACCACGTGCAGATCCCACCTCAAAACTACCCTCTAAAGTCCAGGCAATGCCATTTTCTGAGCTGGTGACTGTGAGTGTCAAATGCAGTGCCAGTCTCTCTTCTTCCTTTTCTTCTCCTCTGTCAGTTTGCTGATGATGATGAGGGACAGGCTGTGATGGTGGCACTTCTTGGGTATCTGAAAGCAGAAAGGTGTAAGGGTCGGGTTGTGGTGAGGGGAGGGGGTGAAGCAAGATATCCATACATACACCATTAGCAGCTTGTAAGTGAGAAGAGATTGTGGGATGAGGGGGAAGTGAAATGCGAGAAAGATTAGGTGTGACCATACCGTCATCATCAGAAATGGTTTCAACTTCTCAGCCGGCCATGGACTCTGTTACTGCCCCTCCAATAATTTCAAAGACGGATTGCTCGAGGTCGGTCAGGGTCTCAATCCTGGCTTGGCCACCTCTGGTCTGTTGTTGCTCACGTCTGTTCTGTGCAACCTTTGGCTGCAAGAGAAAGTGAAGTGTGTCAGTGAGTGTGGTGCAATATATTTGTGTGATGTGCTTGTCATGGTTGAATAGCTTTCAGTGTGTGCAAGGTGTGAAATGTGGGTGTGAGTGTTGCAGCAGTGGTAAGTGAGTAAGGGTGAAGTGAAGCTATGATTGTGAGGTATGAGTGGTGATAGCTAGAGATTGTTGGTAGGCGAGTGCTGGGGGTGTGGTACATTGAGCAGTGTGTGAGGCTTGTGGTGCAGATGGTGGGGTGTGGCATTTGCTGAAGCCTTCACTCACCTTGAACAGCTGTGTGAGGTCATTAAAATTTTTGCGGCACTGGATCTAGGTCTTTGGTGGCCATGACAAATTTTGTAATCTGTTCCCAAATTCTTCTGCTGATGAGCTTGGATGACCTCTTGGCTCCCTGCGGGTAAACCACAGCCCGCCCTTGTTGGACTCCCAGGACCAAGGTCTCCTGTGCAGCATCAGAAAATTGTCTGGGTCTCTCTCTGGTTGTTGGGCCATTATGTCTGCAACAAAGCACCTCCCCTTTAAGTCATGCAGAGAGCCTAGGCCAAACATTATTGGCCATTAGACTGCACCCGATATTGCCCCGCCCCCCATTGAGCACTAAGCCAATCAGCAGCATGTTTAGCACTGAGACCAGCGCTCCAATCATGCTAATGAGTAGGCAGCATGAATTTTGTGCAGGTAAATAGCACTGGCCGGTGCCCCTGCTGTTTTTGGGCCTTATCCAATTTCTAGGCCTCAGTGTTTCCCTTATGCCTTGGTGATCAGAACTGAACAAAGTACAGCTTCAGTATGATGATCTTAAGAGTTATGCACTACTAATTTGGCAATATTTCCACAATGCCCGGATATGGCAAGTGTTCAATCGACAATCACTCTTTTAACCTCTCTCCCAGCTAGTTCAACATCATTCAATAGCCATTCCACGCTTGGAGACTCATTCAACTGGAACATAAATCGAGCATGAAATCACCACACCCAATTTGTGGCTCTTCCAATTCCCAGTTGTTAAAACTACCCAAACAAGAGTTTGAGACAGTAGTAGATTGTTTCAATTTGGGAGCTCTTGAATAAGGATGTCCCCATTGTTTTCTTCCAATGCTTAGCACCTTGCATTGTTCTTTATTGCATTTTGTTCCTCAGATACTTGACCAAATTCCATAACTTCTCTAAACTTAGTGTTAGCTACAAATTTAACTATCTTATGTTGCATTTCTGAATCCAGATCATGTATGTAGATTAGAAACAATAATGGCCCAGTGCCAATCCGGGGAGCACTCTGCCCAAAACATGACCCAGGCAAGTTTTTGTGTTACTCCATTCTTATATTGCAATATTCCACAACAAATATGGAACATGTTCAAGTGTTTGTGTTCCTCAAAGATGAGCCTGCTAATAATCATTTATGACCATTAAGTGGTTATACTCATTCAGAATCATGAATTGATGGACTGAGTCACTATTCAATCCTACTTATGAGAGGCCAAGCCTGACAGGCTTCACCTAAAAAGGCTTAAGTACTTTGAAGCAATGTGATGGGTTGATCAAGTAATGCTAGCAATCGGTTTTGAAATTTTATGTTAATTAATTCCCCTTGGCAATGAGATTTGGAACTAGGCAGTCTTAGGACAAGTGAACAGTCAGAAGTTATGGAGTAAAAATGTGTGGAAGTGGCGATTGTAAAAAATTAAGGAGGCACAGTCTGACTTACTCGATGGTTATAATTGGCAATTAGGTAGCTCAGACGTGTGAAAATGAAAAATGGTAATTCATACAGTCAGCAGCAGTATGCAGTGATTGAGATCCCATTACAACATGCACTGAAGGTTCTGCTCAGAAGCACGAAGATTCATAGAATAAATGGAGTATGTCACCACTGAATGTAAATCTCAGGCATTCTTTCACTTTTATGAAAAGACATTTAATTCACTCATGCAGAAATTGCCATAATACAACCACTGGTGACATATCCTCCGTTTGACTGAGAGACAGCACCATTGTGTCAGCAGGAGAAACAACAGCATATATTATGGCAGGCAGCAGTAAATGAACCGTGCAAGCACTAGTGTTATGGAACAAATTATTGCTTTTCTCCACTGATTTCTGCGTAGAAAATGGCAATTTTAATCATTCGGTTTTAGCTGTGCAATCTATAGTTATACATTATTTTAAATGAACCTGAATGGAACATTTGTACCCAGGCTTGTCCATTCATCTTCAAATAATTACACTGAAATCTACATTTTGTTTAAATTTTTAACACTTCCTGCTTTTTCCAACATTACATTTTTATTCAATTTCTCAAACATGTAACCAGCCTGAAAACCCTCGTTAAAATTCACATTTCATTAATGTGACCTTGAGTACCCTTTTCTGCCAAACATCTTGTTAACTCACATACTTGTACTAATTATTAACAGATTTTTTTCCCCTTCAATTCTTTAGTCTCAACACATTCTGTTGCTTAGAATCATAACACTGAAGAAAGTCACTGGAATTTAACAATGGAATAAAAACTCTGAATGGAAGTCTCTCACACAAGTCATTTTACTACCAATCAGGGAAAATCCTGCTCCTAATTTGTCCAAATTTAGTAATGCTAAAGTAGTGACAAAGGACATAGTTGATATTTTAATCGCTCTTGTTCCTTCTGCTTCTTTAATTTGCTAGCATTGGAATTATTAGCCTATGTTCTGTTACTTCTATGTCTGCATCCCTTTCAGTCACAACATAAAATGAACAGCAGCTTAACCCTTTAGCAGGTTGAAATTCCTGTGTGTGCTAATTTAGCACATGGGTAAGTGCATTTGTATCAAATTCCTTTATGTGCTATTTTAACTAAGTAATTAACTAATTTATGTCAAGCTTCACTTTAGTATCCAAACAAATTTCAACCCCTGAGAGTTGATTGAACACCTTTTAAACAGCTTTTAAAATATGTTAATTGAGGCTGATTTTCAAAAGGTGAAATCTTGCACAATGTGTGTGATATTTGGATTTTCGTCATAAATACTATTTGCTGCATGGTTTGCGATCACGCTAACTTTGAAGCCTTTTGAGAAAAACACGGTTGAGCGTTTTTGTAGCATCTCTGGAGACACTTTCTTGCAGTTCTGTCATACCTTCTCCCTCGAGTGCTATATTTCTGCTTCTCTGTCCCCTGTTACAAATGAGATTTGTGACAAAGTGGATTAAAAATGCATTTGACCTTTTCCAAAATAGTCACAAGAGGACCAGGTATGCTAGCAATTGACGGAGCTAGAAAGGACTTAAAAAACAAAATTCTGGAGAAGCACAGAGCGAACTCAAACTACATAATAAAATGCACATATTTAATGTGGTGAAATCCAGACATCATACAAACAGTATAAACCTGAAATATCTATACACTGCAAAATGATATTGCTGATATTTACAATCTCCTGAGGTTAGTCATCCAGATGGCACAATTTGAAGCCTGGGAATAGAAATATTACTAATTTATCTGAGCATTAAATCCCAGGTCAGTATGCAGGCTAATTACGCTCCTGTGAAGCACCTTGTGACATTTTACTACATTAAAGGGGCTATATAAATGCAAGTTGTTGCTGTTGTTGTAGATTGCAAAACCAAAGTAAAGATTTTATTGAAGTGACTACCTATTGCACTCATATTCAAAATATAAGTTAATGCTTGCATCCAATTTTAAAATTAAAAGTTGAAACCAAGCTGTAAGGGGTATGGAAAACTATCAGAATTGTGAGGACAGCCTAGTGGATAAAGGGTTAGATTTCTAAGGTTGTTGTGTATGGGGTTGAAAGTGTACTTCCACCTACAAAGTGTGACTTTGACATCATTTCCGAGATGTCAAGAGCTATATTTTCCTCTGAGATAAACAGGAGAACGTACTGTTCCTAATCAAAATTTAGAAAAGGGCACCTGCTGAGAATGTGTTTTTGATTGAGGGAACAAAAACCCACAGCCAATCACAGCACACCTGCATTAATGATCATTAAAGTTTTCAAACAGCACATGAGTCACTTAATGAGTATAAATGTTGGAAAGCTCATTAATTCAGGAAGGAAGTGTGCAAGCTTTGCGAAAATGAGAAAAAGCTCAATATACAGCCAGGTCCCTGGCCATCCGGGAACTACTGGAATTAAGTGACATGAGCAACCTTATTTGGTGGGGGTAGGAAGGGAAGCCCCCACCCTCATAATTCAAAAGTGGCACTGAGCACAACAGGGATCACAGGTAGAGTCAACACAATGTCAACAATTTAGCCCACTCGGAGCTCCAGAAAAGGTTGCACAACTTACACAAGGGCACAATGCTACTGAATCGTAGTTGCACAGGATATAACTGGAGATGAAGGAAGGTTATAGTTGTTAAGTGATATACACAAAAATGCATTACTGAGAGATATGTTAGCAAGGATACAGCAAGTGAGGTAGATTTGAAAATGCAGTAATAGGGTTAGCAGGGTTATGTAAATTACATTATACACGCCACAATGGCAAAGAGAATGTACTGAACGACCTTCACTGGTAATGCAGTGCAAATGCTTTACTGTCCCTTCAGATATTCTTTAAACAGGTGGTACACTTCAGTTAGGCAGAAAATGACCTTGCTCTATTCACTTTTGTTACTGTTGTACCGATACTTTAAAATGATTTCCTTCTTTAAGATGCCAGCCCTAACCTGGAGTTTAAGATTGAATTTATAATTATCCTCCAGAGCTGTGTAACCCTGCACACATTTTTTTTACATAATATAATTGGGCGTTAACAAGGTCTTAATAAGTTAAATTGGTCTTTTTCATAAACCTTTCCACTAATGCACTTTAATCCATTTTTTTTGAGGGATTCAAATCCTCAGAACAGCTCTAAATGCAGATGAATTATCCATTAATTCAGTTTTTAGGTTCATATACATTTTTAAATTCTAGATGTTTTTGGCTTTCACTTTCCCAGATAGCTAGCATGTCCAGAGAACTCTCTTCCATTTCTTTCAGCTATTGATTTTATCTTATTACCCTACTTAGGTTTGGAGGGCGACAGAATAACACAGCACGAGATTTGTCGTATGCTTTAACTACCGAACATATTTAGTAAACAGTAAAGGGACTAGGAAATAATAGCAGTAGCATAACATTTTTACAATAACTTAACTTGCTTCTTGTGTAATTAATAAATAGTTCACAACTGCTGTGCTAAGCTATGATACAAATAATATTCTGACTGAGCAGTTCTTTTCCTTTTCTGAAGTAATCTGGCCTGACTTTTTCTTCAAAGGCCACCGACTGATTTGAACAAGATCAGCTAATATGGACCTTCAAAAAAGTGACTGGAACTAAGAGATTTAGATAACTGTCTATTAATTTTTTTTAACTGCCAGTCAACACTTATTTCAACAAATCCTACAAGGTATCTGTTTGAATTGAATGGCGTGGTCCCACTATTGGACGTCAGGTACAGAAGAACCCCCTTATGTACTGTGATAGAATTAATGGGGGGTGAATTTCCTCAAGGCTTATCCTATTCCACTGCTGTAACTCCAGCAGAAGCACCGTCTGCACGAGTACACGAGATTCAACTTCTGCCACAGGTACTCCAGCAGAGCAGGAGAAGCTCCAAGGAATGTCACCTCCAATGAAACCAATACTATGCTAGATTTTAAGCAATATTGCTTCATTTTTGTCAGTGATTTCTATCAATATACTTCCACTCTTTAATTATGCCCTCCTATTGCTAAAATTAGTAAATCAAAGTAAAGCACGAGTTTTATTTAGCAAATTCCCATACTAAGGTGGAATTTTTTGGGGGTCAGCGGGCATGTTTGGTGGTGGGTCTGGTGGGAATTTTTTTTTAAGCAGCGGGTAGGGAACCTGCTGTTAACCCACTACCATGTTAGTTTCCCAGATCTGCCAGGTCTGTCACCACTTAACAGACCGAACACCAAGTGGCGGGGGAGGCAATTTAGATGATTACGAGTTTGTTACCAGGCACTTAAAAATTATTTTAAGCTCACCTTTAGATTTTAAGAGTTCGCCCATGGGTTCCCCACTGCTCGGGGATCACGTCAGGTAAGCAGGTTGGGGGTTGTGTCACCAAAGGATGATTTCTTTACTTGACAGCTGCAGATGTGCTGTAAAAGCTTTTATAGAGATGTGAAGAGAAAAAGATTGGTGAAGTCAAGCGTAGGTCCCTTGCAGTCAGAATCAGGGGAATTTATAATGGGGAACAAAGAAATGGCAGACCAATTAAATACATATTTAGGTTCTGTCTTCACACAGGAGGACACAAATAACCTCCCAGAGATGTCGGGGAACATAGGGACTAATGAGGGGGAGGAACTGAAAGAAATCAGTATTTGTAGGGAAATGGTGTTGGGGAAGTTGACGGGATTGAAGGCCGATAAATCCCCAGGGCCTGATAATCTACATCCTAGGGTACTTAAGGAAGTGGCCCTGGAGATAGTAGATGCATTGCTGGTCATCTTCCAGAACTCGATAGACTCTGGAACAGTACCCATGGATTGGAGGGTAGCTAATGTTACCCCACTATTCAAAAAAGGTGGTAGAGAAAAAGCGGGGAATTATAGACCAGTAAGCCTGACATCGGTAGTGGGGAAAATGCTAGAGTCCATTATGAAAGATGTAATAGCAGAGCACTTGGAAAGCAGTGACAGGATCGGACAAAGTCAACATGGATTTACAAAAGGTAAATCGTGCTTGACTAATCTACTGGAATTTTTGAGGATGTAACTGGTAAAATAGATAAGGGAGAACCAGTGGATGTGGTGTATTTGGACTTTCAGAAGGCTTTCAATAAGGTCCCGCATAAGAGATTAGCTTGTAAAATTAAGGCACATGGGATTGGGGGCAAGGAATTGACTTGGATAGAGAACTGGTTGGCAGATAGAAAGCAAAGAGTTGGAATAAACGGGTCGTTTTCCGAGTGGCAGGCAGTGACTAGTGGGGTACCGCAAGGATCAGTCCTAGGACCCCAGCTGTTCACAATATATATTAATGATCTGGACGAGGGAATTGGATGTAGTATCTCCTAATTTGCAGACGACACAAAGCTGGGTGGGAGGGTAGACTGTGAGGAGGATGTTGTGAAACTCCAGTACGATTTGGACAGGTTGGGTGATTGGGCAGAAACATGGCAAATGCAGTATAATGTGGAAAAATGTGAGGTTATCCACTTTGGTGGCAAAAACAGGAAGGCAGATTATTATTTGAATGGCAATAGATTGGGAGAAGGGGAAGTGCAAAGAGACCTGGGTGTTCTTGTGCACCAGTCGCTGAAGGTAAGCATGCAGGTGCAGCAGGCGGTTAAGTAGGCAAATGGTATGTTGGCCTTCGTAGCAAGAGGGTTCGAGTACAGGAACAAGGATGTCTTGCTGCAGTTGTACAGGGCCTCGGTGAGACCGCACCTTGAGTATTGTGTGCAGTTTTGGTCACCTTATCTGAGGAAGGACGTTCTTGCCATGGAAGGAGTGCAGCGAAGATTCACCAGGCTAATACCTGGGATGACAGGAATGATGTACGAGGAGAGATTGGGTCGATTGGGCTTATACTCACTGGAGTTTAGAAGATTGAGAGGGGATCTCATCGAAACCTATAAAATTCTGTCAGGCCTGGACAGACTAGGTGCAGGAAGGATGTTCCCGATGGCCGGGGAGTCCAGAACTAGGGGTCATAGTCTAAGGATAAGGGGTAAGCCATTTAGGACTGAGATGAGGAGGAATTTCTTCACCCAGAGAGTGGTGAACCTGTGGAATTCTCTACCACAGAAGGCAGTGAAGGCCAATTCATTAAATATATTCAAGAAGGAGTTGGATATATTTCTTAAGGCTAAAGGGATTAAGGGATATGGGGAGAAGGCAGGAACGGGGTACTGAATTTGGATGATCAGCCATGATCTCATTGAATGGCGGAGCAGGCTCGAGGGGCCGAATGGCCTGCTCCTGCTCCTGCTCCTATCTTCTATGTTTCTATGTTAAAAGCTCCCATCTCACAGCTGTTCACTTTCCAAGCTCAGAAGCTGTTGCTTACTGCATTTGGAAGACAGATTGAGCTTTATGCAGGCTGCAAGTGTTTGGAGCAAACTCTGTATCCAGTGTCACATCAATGGAACAAACTCTCTCATCACTGACAGATCGCTTCTCTCATCTCAACTTCACCTGTCATCTATCCCATCAGCATCGGTGACCTTGAAACTATCTCACTTTGGTCCTCAGAATCCCACCACAATCAGCAGCACCAGGCACACCAGTAGCACCAACAACAACACCAACCTTCTCCACAACAACTGATGCTGCACAGGGCATCAGTGCCCAATCAGATTGCTGGCCAGGAGGCTAGGGATGGCCTCACCATGGCCAGGTTTACTTCACTTAACACTGTACGCCCTGGCTGCCACATGATGTGCCAGGTTGACACCACCCCACACCAACACCATAAAGCATCCCAACAATGCCCAAGCCATTCCTTTCACACTCATCACCATTGCGGGGGGTAACGTTACATCTCACCATTCACTGAAACTCACTAAGCCACTGCCAAAGGTGCACACAATTCGGTCCAAGAATGCAAAGTGTTGAAAATAAATATGTAAATGTCTGACAGCACATTAACAGAAACTTCACATGAACATTGGCTGAAACACCCAAGTGCCTATCCTTGTGTGTTGTTACTTGGGATGATTGGGCTAGGATGAGTGTAAGGGCTGGCTAGTGAGATGGGGAAGTGGTAATGTAGATAGAGAGGGATGGGTGGAGGTGCAAGGCAAGTTGGTGTGAGTAAGGATGTGCAGGAGTAGGGTAGGGAAGGCAGAGTGATGGGGATGTGATGAGTGGAGCAGCAGGATGAGGTTGAGTGTGGCTTTGCAGTAACGTTTCATGATCTACTGAGATAATTGAAAGGTTTGCGCTACTGCAGCCTGGTCCTCCTAACAACATCCCTGCCTGTGCCCTCCTCTGCAATGTGCAACCAGGCTGTGTTGATCTCCTGGGGAGGTCTCTTCCGCCCATGGGAAGGGGAGAGAACCTCTCTGGTGCTGTGAGCCCCTCCATAAGCATATGAAGGGAGTCATGGGAGAGCCTGGGTGCAGCCGTGCACCTCTGTGCAGTCATTGTCAGTGATTACAGTGCCTCAATGATGTAGGACACCAACAGCACAACTGTCAAAATAAAGCTGCGCATGGTCCCTTTAAGGAAACCGGCTGATGATGCGTCATCAAGTGACGTCATCAGACCCACTTCCTTCAATTGGCGGGCTTAACAAGCCCAATCAACGTAAGCTCACTTTGGACAGCGGGCTGGAGCCAGCAGCAGGGTCACAACCCGACACCAACCCCGACCGCACTGGACCCACTGAGGTAGGGGAAATCGCAGCCTTCAAGTTTTCAAATTAAATTCTAAACAACATTAATAAGTTCCACCAAAACGATGCACTGAGTAAAGGAATGTTAATTTTCATTCCAATTATCCATTCTATGGATTATATTTTTTGAAGGGAAGATTAAGGATCTTTTGATTGACTTTTGAGTACACACTATGGAGCCACAAATAGTCTGTAATTTAATGGGTTAGATCAAATGTAAAGTGAATGAGTGTAATTTCCTCCAGTTAAACGTGGGTAACAACAAAGCTATCATCCTCAGCCCCTACAACAAACTCTGTAAATTTAAATTTCTCATCCTCGTATTGAAATCCCTTCATGGACCTGCCCCACCCTCTATCTGTAACCTCCTCCTGCGCTAAAACCCCCACTGAAATCTCTGTTCCTCTGACTACAGCCTCTTGTACATTCCCCTCCCCACTTTGACCCGCATTAGCAGTCGTACCTTTAGCTACTTGGGCCTCACACTCTTGAAATCCTCCTTAAGCCACTCTGGCTCCTTCTCCTCCTTTAACATTGCTCTTACAGCCCACCTTGTTGACCAATCTTTTGGTGACCTCTCGGAGTATCTACCTCTTAGGCTCAGTGTTCATTTTTTCCTTGCAGCTCTGTAAGTGACATTTTCCTAAGTTCAAGGCACTATTTATACGTTGGTAGTTGTGAATTTGTGGTGATGATTGTCATCGAAGGGGAAAACCATGAGTTTCAGGACTGTTGGCCGAATGTTGACTCAGCCACTCCTGGAGATGGCTCTCATTATAATGGGAACCATGGTGACTGGATACTTTTAAAATGGCCCCTGTAGCAAGTGTGACTGTCAGATAGGATGGAAGGGCCATGCTCACAGGCTTCATTCAAGAGTTTCTGGGTGGCAATAAGAATGGTACAAGCTTGTATACATTTCTAAAGTCCCCTTTTTCTGATACAAATATAAAGTTAAAGACAGTCTCCCACCACTTGTACTTGCCTTATTGTGTCGTTCTTAAAAGTGACTATGAGGGGTAATTCCCCAATCCTGCATTCTGAACAGGGAAGTGTACTCACAGGGAGCCTTAGTCAGAGTTAGGGCTATAACAATTATAGCTTCAGTCTTCAGACCTGCGCTCCTTGCAAGCACAACTCCTCACTAGAAGTGTAGAATCAATATAGTTTCACCTACAATACCCCAATTGTGTATCTGACAGGCTAGGAATTGTTTTGCAAGTGAGCCTGGAATTTTAACCCTGCCTGTACCGTGACAAAAAGAAAAGGAATAAAATAATACACCATAAAAAAAAATGCTCCATTTTTGTCATATTGGGCAACATGTTGCTGCTCTGAGCTGTACTGAAACCTGGTGAGAACAGGCCTAAAAACACGTCAGGGGTAACATTGCAAGGCTCCATTCCTGGAAATAATTATAGGATCATGGATAGGAGATAAAGCTCTAAACACCATAGAGCTATTAAATGTCCCAGCTGCTATCTATCAAGGCTCCCTGGTAGCAGTGGAGCCTTACAGTTACCCCTGTGGTGTAAAGACTATGCATTGCAGGGTATTTTTGTGAATAGTTTGCAGTACAATATGTGGCTAGTGTTACAAACCAATGGGCTGAAACTACACCAAGCAATTCAACTCACAAGTGAATAGCTACAAAATACTTCAGCTTGTTTCAGTTATGCTCAGCACCCTGTCAGACATTAATACAGGGGGAAGCGATTATGCAATCATGAAAGTGAACAACATGATGAAGAGTTCTCCTATTTCAGTTGCACTGAACTTTGCAGCTAACTCTTGATTCTGATGCAGCATTAATGCAGTTACCACATTATTCCTATGACCTAGGTGGAAGCTTTATGTCTATGGCAACCTTCCTGCTTGCTTCCTGCTCATAATAAACCAAGCATTCAACAGCGATACTGCTCCTGGCATAATAACCTCAAGCCACATGCGGTGGCTTATATTAGTCTTGCATTTTCTAAAGATAATTAAAAGATAGTCATTATGCATTATGAAGCAAGGAGGAAAACACCAGTTATTCAATCCTAGATCTGACTGAAAGGAAAACCAATCAGAAATGTTCTGCCCTAAATACAAACAAAATTCATCTGTCCTATGAGTCTCAACTAAAATAAGGTTACATATTGTTAACCATTTACAATCAGTTAACGTTCGTCATATTTATGGATATAGCAATGTCTCATGAGGGTGCAGTGCTTGTTTTGGCAGCCAATGCCTAACAAAGCATAACGTGAACAGTGGAAATAGAAAGGAATCTATAGATGAAGTGGAATAATTTGTTCATCAGACCCTAATGGCAAAGAGCCAATTAATAGAAATAATAGAATACTAATAGAATACCAGTATCAGTGTTGTATCAGTCTCAGAGATGAGATCACTGAGCAATGCCATTATTTGTGATCTATGTCTAATCACTTCCATTCAATCACAAACGCTTTGCTGATGAAAATTTCCCCAATTCAGTGGGAAATTATCAATTTTCCAAAAGCTGAAGAACAGCAGATGACTGTTCAACTACAGGATAGAGTTGTTTTTGAGAGTTCTGGTTGTAGTTGACTTCACACATGTAGAAATACAAGAACCTCCACATAAAGCATTGACTTTCAGTCTATAAACCTACAGGTGGCTTCCAATGCACAAAGTGTCACTATTAAACCAATTCCACATTTGAAGATAAAGGGTACGAGATGATCGTCAGAGAACATCTGAGAGACCTGGAGAGCCAAGAAAATATTTTTCAGATTTGTGGCGAGTGAGGTGTGACATCTTGGAGGAATGTTGAAGGTATTGAGATTTCCTATCTCATAGAGCCACATTGCTTTCAAAATAGTGAAAGATTGTAGCCGGAGAAGGGAGAGTGAAGCACAGGGTAGGGGAGGCACAAGGTCTCCTTGTGTGGCTAGGAGTAACACTCCCCCTCCTCCTGGCCCACAAGGAATCCTTTAAAAAATGTTTAAAAATCACTTCCCTGGGCCTCTTCTGGCCCTTGATCCTGTCTGCTGCCATCTTTCCCTGGTGGCACCAGCACTGGGTGTGCAGGTGTGATCCCCAGTTAAAATTGCACCGGGTTCGAATGATGTCATTGGAACTCGACCTTTCAATATTAATGAATTAGCCTCTCAGTAGCTTGTGGTGTAACAAGTAGGACACCTGCTGCAGCACAAACATTCCCCAATGGCCAATGTGGCTGTTCTGAAGTAACATTTTCAAAGTGAGAGATAACTGCTTAAAATCAGAAAGAAACCCTTCACGTGGAGTTGACTGTATTAAAGTGCACACACGTATAGCTTTTTCTAAATGGGCTCGATTTTCATTGAGCTGTGGAGTCAGGCTTGGAGGCATGCGGGGGGTTAAAAGCTCCCCCACCCCCGGCCTGGTTCCCGACTCTGAGCAATTTTATCTCAGGCGTGTCTGATGGTCCTGACTCCGTCCCGCATCCAATAAGCGGGACTGGTCTATAAGGCCCTTAATTACTACTAAATGACCTCTATAATCCTATTTTAACAGGCCCTTGCAACTTTAACCCTTTTCCCACGTAAAACATGCCTGATGGGAATCACAAATGTGAAACCTGGCTGGAGCACTATTGGATTGCTGACTATTGGATTGCTGACTATCAACTGCAAGTCAAACATTAAAGAGGAGATTTGATCACCCATCTTTTGCAGGTGGCAGGACTTAGTGGTCTCAGGCCTGGGGCAACTTTCACAAGGCTTAATCATACCTGTGGAAGGTTGGAGCCTCACACCCATCTCCAGTGTGGCCTCCTGGGTAAGCCCTCTCGCCACCTTCACTTAGTGCTTCCTCAACGGAGGCATATACCAGAAGCATGGGAGCCATTTATTTCCTTCCCATCTGGGCATTAGAGGAGCTTGAGCACCAGCCGCGACAGCAGCAGAACCAGGAACAACAGCAGCACCAGCAGCAGCAGGAGCACCAGGCTGCTGCTCACCCACCTGAGGCTGCACAGGCCAAAAGGGGCCAGTGCCTGGAAGCCCATCGGCGCAGGAGATATCCCCCAAACAGGGTCTACAGATGCAGGGTCAGCTACCTCAACATGTCTGAGCAGCAGTGCCAAAGGCAGCTCCGACTTTCACGAGAGGTAGCGCAATGCTACAGCAAGACCTGCTGCCCAGAGGACCAGGTGGACAAGCGTTACCAGTGGCCGTCAAAGTCACCACTGCACTCAACTTTTTTGCCTCAGGCTCATTCCAGGGATCAGCAGCAGACATCAGCGGCATCTCCCAGGTGGCTGCACACACTTGCATCACGCAGGTAACCGATGCCCTCTTTGCCCTCGCGCACAATCACATCCATTTCACCAAGGATCGAACAAGTGTCATGGCGTGAGCGGTTGGAATAGCTCATCTGGCAGGCTTTCCAAGGGTGCAGGGCATTGTTGACTGCACACATGTGGCCCTTAGGGTACCCCATCGCAATCTAGGTATTTTTGTCAACCGCAAGGGCTTCCACTCCCTCAATGTTCAGCTGGTGTGTGACCACAAGAAGGAGATTTTGCATGTTTGTGCCATGTACCCTGGCAGTTGCCATGACTCCTTCATACTTCGCCAGTCTAGTGTGCCTGCGCTATTCAGTCCACCAGACCAACTTAACGGATGGCTACTTGGAGACAAGGGCTATCCCCTGAGCACGTGGCTGATGACGCTGTTGAGGAGGCCAGCCAACGAAGCTGAGGAGCACTACAACTCCAGTCACATTTCCACTAGATCCATTAACGAACAAACCATCGGTTTGCTGAAGATGTGCTTCAGATGCCTGGATAGATCAGGTGGAGCCCTGCACTGCTCAGCAGCCAGGGTCTCCAGAATCGTCGTGGTTTGCTGTGCACTTCACAACATGGCACAGCATCGTGGCCTGCAGATTCCTGAGGACCAAGTGGCTCCTCACATATCCTCCTCAGATGAGGAGGAGGAGGGTGAAAACGAACATCCTGCAGAGGCCCATCAACCAGCGGCAGCATTACACGAGAACATTGCTGCCCAGGATGCAAGGAATGCACTCATCCTGGCCAGATTTTCTTACCTAGTCAAACACTTTTGCCTCGCAGCTTCTTACCTGAGCATCGACAATGGCCAAGACCCTGCGGATTCCTAGCTATTTTACCAGCACACTGACAATTGCAAGTAATCCTAAGCCCTCAATGTAAAAGTCCCATTTGCGAAATGACACATGCCACAACTACAGCAGTAGCCATCAGATTTTTTATTAACATTAGTAATCTGATGGCTTTTTCTAACAATACATCAAATTTCACCCAAGTGACTACCCTTGTGACTACTTGTGCTTTATCTTCCTCTTACACGTACCCCTCCGTAGTGGTTCCCCTGTGGCTTCAGCAGATGTGGAGGCCCCTTGCTCACTTTCCTGCTGCTCCTGTCTCGACACCTTTGGCGGGTGTCCTCTGGGGTTGTGAGCCTGTGAGGGCTCGTCAACAGTCTGCTACTCCTGCGGCTGTGCAGGGGTTGAGACATCTATTTCACTTGGGTGTTGACTCCAGTGGGGCTCTGACCGAGGGTTCTGCAGTGGCATTGAAGTGTGAGCGCTTGGAGAGGAACCCCCACTTCCTTGAGGTAACATAGTAACATAGAGATAGGAACAGGAGTAGGCCATTCGGCCCTTCGAGCCTGCTCCGCCATTCAATGAGATCATGGCTGATCCTCGTCTGAGATCATAGCTGATCTTACCAGTTCAGTACCCCGTCCCCGCCTTTTCTCCGTAACCCTTAATCCCCTTAGCCTTCAGAAATATATCCAATTCTCTCTTGAAAATATTTATTGAATTAGCCTTCACAGCCCTCTGTGGCAGGGAATTCCACAGGCTCACCACTCTTTGAGTGAAGAAATTCTTCCTCATCTCTGTTTTAAATGATTTGCCCGCTATTTTTAGACTGTGGCCCCTGGTTCTGTGCTCCCTGGCCATTGGAAACATTCTCTCTGAATTCAGCCTGTCCAGGCCTGCCATAATTTTATATGTTTCGATGAGATCCCCTCTCAATCTTCTAAACTCCAGTGAGTACAAGCCCAAACTATTTAATCTCTCTTCGTAGGTCATTCCCGCCATTCCAGGTATCAGCCTGGTGAATCGCCGTTGCACTCTTTCCATGGCAAGAACATCCTTCCGCAGATGGGGCGACCAAAACTGTACACAATACTCCAGATGCGGTCTCACCAGCACCTTGTACAGCTGTAGTAAGGTATCCCTATTCCTATACTCGAACCCCCTTGATATGAAGGCCAACATACCATTTGCCTTCTTAATCGCCTGTTGCACCTGCATGCTCTCCTTCAGTGACTGGTGCACAAGAACACCCAGGTCCCTCTGCACTTCCCCATCTCCCAATCTATTGCCATTTAGATAATAATCTACCCTCCTGTTTTTACCCCCAAAGTGGATAACCTCGCATTTATCCACATTATAGTGCATCTGCCACGTATCCGCCCATTCCCCCAACCTGTCCAAATCGCACTGTAGCCTCCTGACATCATCATCAGAGCCCACCCCTCCTCCTAGTTTAGTGTCGTCAGCGAATTTGGAAATATTGCATCCAATTCCCTGATCCAGATCATTTATATATATTGTGAACAGCTGGGGTCCCAGGACAGATCCTTGCGGCACCCCGCTGGTCACTGCCTGCCACTCTGAAAACGAGCCGTTTATTCCAACTCTCTGTTTTCTATCCGCCAGCCAGTTCTCTATCCACGTTAATACTTTGCCCCCAATCCCATGAGCCTTAATTTTGCATGACAATCTTTTGTGTGGAACCTTATCGAAGGCTTTCTGGAAGTCAAGGTACACCACATCCACTGGCTCTCCCCCATCTATTTTACCAGTTACTTCCTCAAAAAATTCTAGCAGATTAGTCAAACACGATTTACCCTTTGTAAATCCATGTTGACTCTGTCCGATCCTTTCCCCATTTGTCAAGTGCTCCGCTATTTTATCCTTAATAATGGACTCTAGCATTTTGCCCACAACCGATGTAAGGCTTACTGGTCTATAATTCCCTGCTTTCTCTCTACCCCCCTTTTTAAATATTGGGGTAACATTAGCTACCCTCCAATCCACGGGTACTGTTCCCGAGTCAATGGAGTTCCGGAAGATGATCCTTAGAGCATCTGCTATCTCCAGGGCCACCTCCTTAAGTACCCTAGGATGTAGTTTATCAGGCCCCGGGGATTTGTCGGCCTTCAGTCCCCTCAACTTACCCAACACCATATCCCTAGAGATACTAATTTCTGTCAGCTCCTCCCTCTCATTAGTCCCTATGTTTGCCGATATTCCTGGGAGGTTATTTGTGTCCTCCTTTGTGAATACAGAACCAAAGTATGAGTTTAATTGGTCTGCCATTTCCTTATTCTCCATTATATATTCTCCCGAATCGGACTGCAGGGGACCGACTTGGGATTTTACCAGTCTTTTCCTCCTGATATACCGATAAAAGCTTTTGCAGTCTGTCTTTATTTTTGCTGCAAGTTTACTTTCGTATTCTATTTTCCCCTTCCTGATTAATCCCTTTGTCCTCTTCTGCTGTATCCTGTACTGCCCCCAATCTTCCGGTCTGGTGCTTTTTTTTGCCAGTTGATATGCCCTTTTTTTTGATTTTATGCTGTCCCTAATTTCCCTCGTTATCCACGGTTGAGTCACCTTTTTAGGTTTATTTTTATGCCAAACCGGTATAAACATGTTCTGGAATTCTTCCATTCTATCTTTGAATGCTTGCCATTGTCTATCCACTGTCAATCCCCCCAGAAACACCACCCAATCAATCTTACCCAATTCCCGTCTCATACCCTCGTAATTCCCTTTATTTAAGTTCTGGACCTTAGTCTCTGATTCAATTTCCTCACTCTCCATCTCGACTGAGAGCTCGATCATATTATGATCGCTCTGACCCAAGGGGCCTCGTACAAGAAGATTGGTGATAAGTCCCTTCTCATTGCACAATACCCAGTCTAAAATGGCCTGATCTCGAGTCGGCTCCTCGACATATTGGTCCAGATAACCGTCCCGAAAACATTCCAGGAATTCCTCCTCCTCAGAATTTTTACTAATTTGGGTAGTCCAATCAATATGTAAATTAAAGTCACCCATGATGACAGCTGTGCTCTTATCGCACGCTTCTCTAATTTCCCTTTTTATGCCTTCCCTCACCTCCATATTACTATTTGGAGGCCTATATATCACACCCACTAACGTTTTTCTCCCCTTGCTATTTCTCATTTCTACCCATACAGATTCCGTTTCATCCGAGTTAATATCCTTCCTTTCCATTGCATTAATCCCCTCCTTTACCAGCAATGCTACCCCACCTCCCCTACCTTTTTGCCGATCCTTCCTAAATATTGTATATCCCTGGATGTTAAGTTCCCAGCCTTGCCCACCCTGCAGCCACGTTTCTGTAATCCCAATCAAATCATACTTGTTTACCTCTATTTCCACAACTAATTCATCCACCTTGTTCCTAATGCTTCTAGCATTAAGATACAAAGCCTTCAGGCTTGCTTTTTTCACACTCTCATTATGAGTCTGCCACCAAACTCCCTCTCATGGGTCAGCTGCCCCTCCGCGCCTGCAAGTGGCTGGAGAGCACCTTGCTGCACATCAGGGGGGCCATGGGGACCCGTATCTGTAATAGCAGTCCTACTCAGAAGGACTTCCATGAAGGTCTGGTTTCTATGTTCAATAGATGCCCATCGCTCCGCAAGAGATGTCATTCTATTCTGAACAATGACCATGTTTTCCATACCCTGGCGACTAAGCTCCTCCATGGCCGTAGCCCTCTCTCCTCTACCGTAGCCATCCTCTCCTCTACGGTAGCCAGCCTTACCATGGAGGTAGCAATAGTTTCCACAGAGGTAGCCATCCTTTCCGTGTTGATGCTATCATGCGCCAATGACTCCACAAAGGCTCTGCTCAGGTTCGCTATGGACTCCTCCATTCACTCCACACGCACAGCAACCCTAGAGACAAAACCTGCCAGAGACTCCTGCATCTGTGCCTGGAATTCCATCACCTCTGATCTTATGGATGGACCCAGAGGCAGAGGGTCGACATGCTGCTGAGCCAAGCTGGCAGAGTCCTGTGCCCTCCGACTAGGACTCTCCACAGCTGTCCCTGTCTCCACAATCTGCTGATGCTCACTTGTGTGCTGTGATACACCAGGTGACAACACTACTCTATGTCCCGAAGGTCCTACCGAGGTGTGAGTGTCTGCGCTGGTGCTGGGTGCGCTGAATTCTGGTGACGCTGCGCTCTCAGAACTTGCAGCTTCCTCTGAGGGGTCTGGCTGCTCAGCCTCTTTTTCCTGGCTAAGGGGGGAACGGATGCTTGTGATGGTTCTGTGGGGGGAGTAAAGGAAAGAGTCAGAGATGTGATGCAAAGGTTACATGCACATAGCTTTTTGCAGATGCTCATAAGTGCATCTGTTACAGCTTCACAATCATTATCAGTGACTCATGCAATGTCAAAGAGAGAGATGGGAAACTTTTCTGTCACCAGCTTGCTGTGTTGCACCCATCTGTCCGTCCCCCACGTGCGAATCATCCTCAATACCGATGATTTCCGGGGCGGCCTCCTCCCAGGGGGTCAGGTGGGCTATTGAGGGTGGCCCTCCTCCTGTCCTGGCTCACTCTCTCTTGTTGTGAGCTCTCTTTTCCTGCAATGAGGGAAACAAGTGGAGGTTGAGTGAGAATGAATGAGTGAGTGTAGAGATTGCATAGCATAGATAATTAGAAGGAGACAATGATGGAGTAAGGTTGCAAGACCAAGGGTCCTCCTTGTGTGTTGTCAGTTGTGTTCAAAGCATCAGAGTGATAGGGAGTGTGAGGGCTGCATGGTGGAATAGTTATTTGAATGTGAGCATAGATAGAGAGGGAATGGGTAAGGGTGCATGGACATCAGTGTCAAGTGGGATGTGAAGGAAGAGATTGCTAAAGCTGAGTGCTGGTGAGGAAAGGCAATGGGGATCAGATTGAGGGTGATGGGGAAATTCATACTCACTTTTCCAGTGCGCTGAAGGTCATGAAATCTTTTCCTGCACTGTATCCAGGTTCTGCGGGTGACTCCCAAGGAGTTGACCTCCTCAGCCACCTGCATCCACACAGCCTTGGTCTGAGTGGGAGGCCTCTTCCTCCCTGATGAAGGGAACAGGACCTCCCTGTTGGCCCTAGCCCCATCCACCAATGCCTGCAGTGCCGCCTCGTCAAAACGAGAAGCTGCTCTTGCCCTCCCGCTTGTCATCTTCCCTGCAGGTCCCTCTGACACCAAATGGAGGAAGCTTGGAAGCTTGCAGAAGAAGCAAGGCTTGCTGTGGACCTTAAATGCAGCAGCAATGATGACATCATCGGAGGGGACTTTCAGTCATGAAAAACCCCTTTGCAAAAGTTTCCCACATGTTGGAAATCAATTGGCCAATTGAGTTAAAATTGCATCAATCTCCCACATCCATTTAGATTTGTGTGGGGAACATGAAATTCGGATAACACGACAACAGCCCGCACCTGAGTTAAAATCGAGCCCAATGTCTCTGCACACTGATCTTTCAGGCTCCTTCATTTATTTTTGTTATCATATCAGTCTTTACTGAGATAAGCAGTCAGCAATGACATATGGGCTGTGTTGATAATATACATAAACACTTTCTTGTTGGTACAGTGCCAATTGTGTTTAAGTACACACAGATATTGAAGTAGATCTGCAAAAGTGTGAGGCAGCAGCTTTAGGCATTTCTCTTTCTAGAGGGCCTGACATTACTAGAATGCAGGCTGGTTCTTTAGAGTTATTTCCTTTTCATATTCAATTAACTATTTTTTACTTTATGTCATCCTGGCTGTGAAATGGCCATCTCAGCTCTCACCTCTACCCACAGCTATCAAGATTCTTACTCATACCTTTATTACTTGGAGGCCTGATTTTTCAAATGTTATCTTGGTTTGCCTCCCCACTCCCACCCTCTGCAACTTACAACCCAGAATGCTTGTGTTTTGATTCACTTTGCCATGCTCTACTTGCCTCTACAATCAATTTCAAGGTCCTTATCCTCACCTTTAATTGTTTCCATGGGCTTGTCCAACCATATCTTAGTGACCTCCTTCAGCCTTACATCCCTGTTGGCCCCCTTTGCTCCTCTGTCACTGTTCTATTTCTCGTTGCCCGTTCTCTTCATTCCATCATTGGCAGCCATTCTTTTAGTTACCTTGCTTCTGCCTTCTGTCGATTCTTTACAAAATCCCTTTGTCTTACTGTTGCCTCCTTGCCTACAAAATGATTTTCCTTTTCAACTGCTTTTTCAGCTCTGTCCCTAAGTCCATTCTGCTCCTTTCTACTCCATATTTGTCCAATCTATAAAATGCTCTGGGACACCTATACCACTCTAAGAGTGCTATAGGAACAATAACATTTATAAGTACATATTGTTGTTGATACCATTGAACCGTGTTTGACCGTGTTGTGAGATTATTTTATGAATCAGGATGTGCTATTCCCCATATCACCTCAGCATCTTACAACATGACAAGGTTCCTGACTGAATGGTTCACTCTAACTTTTTTAATATTATCTTTGCGTTCACAAAAATCTTTGTGAATTTAATCCTTCAATAGGAACTGATTTCCTTAAGACCAGACTTAAAATATAAACCTTGGGAGAGCAAGTCTACAAGAATAAGCACCAACATTCAGACTAGACATATTAATCTCATAGGGCATACCACAATCAATAAAAGTTGGCAATTCACTCACACCTAATGGTGTGCAGCTTGTGTACGGGTACTCTGTACGGATACTGTAAACTGGAAAAGTTGTATGTCCATGACAGGAGAGTAGCTGTATTTGAGCTCATAATAAAGCTAAGTTTGTTATGGACAAGTCAATATTTATACAACTGGTGTATGAAGCAAAAATGAACACAAGCTGTAATAGCTTTGTGACTCAATTCATTTCTGCCTCTGTGATTGCTGCCATGAATCTGCCATATTCCAACATGTTTTGGTTGCATGCTGTGTATGCTTTGTGCTTTCCAGCAATTGCAGGGCTTCTCTTAAGAGAATTCCAAACGGAAGCAGAAAGTAAAATAAAGAAAAGCTGATAATCTATAGAGAGGGAGGACATGTGTCCCAGCATTCATTAACATGTTACTATCTGTATCTCTATGGGGATGCATCACCAACTAAAAACTTGTTTGCAGGCTGTTGTGGAAGTTTTAGAAGTGAGTTGTTAGTGTACGCCAGGCTGTGTCTTTATGGGCAGTGTGGGTGTGTCTCACGAAGCTTCAAGAACCACATAGGCAGTTTCAATTTATGTTTGCATTAATCTGCTACAACATCCTGCACATCTTGGCATTCTGATTTAGAATTTATCCACCAATAAAGCAAAAGTGCCAAGAACAGCTCTCGCAACACTTCTAAATCCACAAAATTAAAAAAAAAATACAAACCAATGAACAATAAATACAAGTACATATAGGACTGAGTTACCTGGACTTTGTGGATTGAATTGCTGGGGTTCAGGTGGCATATGTGGCCTACAGGTTGCAGGTTGGTCACCCCTGGTGTACACCAATCTCCACCAAGAGATCTGTACATGCCCATAAAAGAACAGCTAACTTGTCCGAGGAAAATAGACTATAGTAGACTTATGAATAATGAATAAGGTCAGAGAATGTGGAGTCAGGGGACCAGTAGCAGAATGGATTGCTAACTGGCTTCAAGACAGAAAGCAGAGAGTAAAGGGCAGCTATTCACAGTGGCAGAAGGTGGGTAGTGGTGTTCCACAAGGATCAGTGCTGGGACCACTGCGGTTCACAATTTACATTAACGATTTAGACTTTGGAATCAAAAACACAATTTCTAAATTTGCGGATGATACCAAATTGGGGGGGGAGGCGGATAGTCAATACTGAGGAGGGCTGCAACAAACATTAATAAATTTGCAGAATGGGCAAATAATTGGCAAATGAAGTTCAACACAGATAAATGTGAGGTATTACATTTTGGGAGGAAGAATAGGAAGGTCACTTATCACTTGGAGGGTGCGAGTCTAGGTGGGGTAGAGGAACAAAGGGATCTCGGAGTACAAATACACAATCACTAAAAGTTGTGACACAGGTTAGCAAGGCCTTAAAAAAAGCAAACCAAGCACAAGGGTTTATTTGTAGAGGTATAGAATTGAAAAGTAGGGAAGTTATGCTAAACCTGTATCGAACCTTGGTTAGACCACACTTAGTACTGCGTGCAGTTCTGGTCACCATATTATAAAAAGGATATAGAGGCACTGGAGAGGGTGCAGAGAAGATTTACAAGGATGATACCAGAAATGCAAGGGTATACATATCAGGAAAGGATGAACAGGCTGGGTCTCTTTTCTCTTGAAAAAAAGGCTGAGGGGTGACCTAATAGAGGTCTTTAAAAGTATGAGAGGTTTTGATAGAGTGGGTACAGAGAGAATGTTTCCACTTGTGGGGAAGAGCATAATTAGAGGCCATCAATATAAGATAGTCACTAAGAAATCAAATAGGGAATTCAGAAGAAACTTCTTTACCCAAAAAGCCTACATTTCGTTGTACTGCACTTGTGCACTAACAATGACAATAAAGTTGATTATGATTATGATTATGATTATGGTGAGAATATGGAACTTGCTACCACAGGGATTGGTTGAAGCAAATAGTATAGATGCATTTAAGGGGAGGTTGGACAAGCATATGAGGGAGAAGGCTATAGAGGGTTACGCTGATAGATTTAGACAAGGAAAGGCGGGAGGAGGCTCGAGTGGAGCATAAACGCCGGCATAGACTGGTTGGGCCGAATAGCCTGTTTCTGTGCCATATATCCTATGTAATCCTATGTAAAGGTATCAGGCAACCAAGGGTCTTGGGGAAGGGATGTTAGAGACATTGACAGCCACAGATGAAGTGAGAGGAGAGACTGGAGCATACATCAGGTGGGAGCAGTTTTGAAGACTGAAATAATAGAAAGACTCCAGACCAAAACCTTCAGTTAACAGGCTAATAGGGTGTCTCTGCCCCTGCCTCAGCTCATATGCTGTTGAAACCTTCGTCCATGCCTTGGTTACTTCTAGACTTGACTATTCCAATGTTCTCCTGGTAGGCTTCCCAACTTCCACCGTCCATAAACTTGAACTCATCCAAAACTCTGCTGCCCATGTCCTAACTCGCACCAAGTCCCGCTTACCCAACACCCCTGTGCTTGCTGACCTATATTGGCTCCCGGTCCAGCAATGCCCCGATTTTAAAATTCTCATCCTTGTTTTCAAATCCTTCCATGGCCTTGGCCCTCCCTATCTCTGTAACCGCCTCCAGCCCTACAACCCTCCGAGAACTCTGCGCACTTTCAATTCTGGCCTCTTGTGCATTTGCGATTTTAATCGCACCACCATTGGTGGTCGTGCCTACAGCTGTCTGGGTCCTAATGTCAGGAATTCCCTCCCCAAGTCTCTCCGCCTCGCTACCTCTCTCTCCTCCTTTCAGACGCTCCTTAAAACCTATTTCTTTGACCAAGTTTTTGATCACCTGTCCTAATATCTCCCTATCTGCCTCAGTGTCAAATTTTGTTTGATAAGAACATAAGAACTAGGAGCAGAAGTACCATTATGTCTCACCATTCACTGCAACTCACTAAGCCACTTCCAAAGGTGCACACCAATCTGTCCAAGAACGCAAAGTGTTGAAAATAAAGATTTCAATGTTTGGCAGCTCATTAACAGAAACTTCACATGAACATTGGCTGAAACACCCAAGTGCCTACCCTTGTGTGTTGTTAGTTGATATGATTGGGCTAGGATGAGGGTGAGTGTGAGGGGTGGCTAGTGAGATGGAGAAGTGATAATGTAGATAGAGAGGGATGGGTGAGTTTGTGTGCGTAAGGATGTGCAGGAGTAGGGTAGGGAAGGCAGAGTGATGGGGATGTGATGAGTGGCACAGCAGGATGCGGTTGAGTGTGGCTTTGCAGTAACATTTCATGATCCACTGGGATCATTGAAAGGTTTGCGCCACTGTAGCCTGGTCCTGCTGACGACATCCCTGCTTGTGTCCTCCTGTGCAATGTGCAACCAGGCTGCATTTGTCTCCTGGGGAGGTCTCTTCTGTCCATTGGAAGGGAAGAGAGCCTCCCTGCATGCTGTGACTCCCTCCATAAGCATATGGAGGGAGTCATGGGAGAGCCTGGGTGCAGCCGTGCACCTCTGTGCAGTGCTTGTCAGTGTTTGCAGCAACTCAATGCTGTAGAATACTGACAGCACAAATGTCAAAGTAAATTTGTGCATGGTCCCTTTAAGGAAACCGGCGGATGATGCGTCATCAAATGACGTCATCAGACCCGTTTCCTTCAATTGGCCGGCAAACGCGCTGGTCGGGCTTAACAAGCCCAAGCAGGGGAAAATCATTTTGGACAGCGAGCTGGAACCAGCAGCGAGGCCGGGACCCACCACCGACGTCGCCCGCATGGACCCGCCGAGGTTGGTAAAATCCAGCCCAACATGTCCCTCCCCATTGCCGGTCTGAACCAATGTTTGGCTCCATTGCCTTGGACGTCGGGTATATTGTCTGGAGTCTGTTTAAAGCAGGGGAGGCAAGGGGGGGTCTATGTTAATGTTGCACATATAGAGACCTAAATTAGTTAATGAGCGATGCACACACCAGAAGAGGCAGGCCCAAGGACAATCCGATATTGGTCCTCAGGCATCATTAATTTAATACCCATAGCTTTGTATCTTCTTCTGCTTCTAATATTTATACAATTTTCCTTTATAAATTGGATTGCCTTAACCACTCCCTGTGGTAAAGCTGTCCATGCTCCAACAACACTCTGTGTAAAGAAATTTAACTTAGCCTATCTTCTCACTCTCGCAGTGATGCAATTATAATGTACTATTAAAACTGTAAACAAGAACAGTCTAAAGCAAAGGGAGATTAACTAAATCGACATTAATAAAGCAAGGGGAGGTAACCCATCCAACATTCATCCCTTTAAAGGGAATGTGTGGTTTAATGCATTGTATCAGAGAGCACTAGGTGATCAGTTATTGCCTTTGATTCTCTAAATGACAAGCTCCACATCTACACTACATTTTCAGGGGAAGGTTCCAGATAGATAGTTAACCAGATAATAAGAGGGTAAATCAGTGAGAAGGAGTCGCTGCAGTCCACTCTTACACACCTCCTAGCAACCGACTCCAATAGAGCCCTGGAGTGAGGTTGCCCACCCATTTATTGTCTCATTCAGAGAACGGGGCATAACATTAGATGATGTAAAAGTGGATGGAAAATGAATAGACAATGGGTGGAAATCAAAACATGTTTACTCCATCATGCATATGCGTACATAGGTAAAAATATAGTCACGATAGCAAAATACTGCAGATGCTGGAAATCCGAAATAACAACAGAAAATGCTGGAAAAACTCAGCAGGCCAGGCAACATCCGTGGAGAGAAAATAGAGTCAACGTTTCGGGTCGAAACTCTTTGTCAAGACTGAAAATATAGTTACGTTTGAAACCCATATTGTCACAGTAACAATTAAAAATAGTGGGGGGAAATACGGAAATATTTAACATACCAATATAGTCAATAGTTGTTGTCACTGCATAATATACACTTCGACATTTCTCCAAATTAGTGCTAGGGCTGCAATCCTTTCCAGAATAGTTATTATGTGTTACACTTAATGATCTGTTGTTGCTGTAGTAATCTTGCTCAGTAGGAGTGTAATGTGTGCACATTAGGAAGTGGCTGATGAGTGATATTGGACTCCAGTACGTGTAAATTATGCATTCACAAATCTGGCTCTCTCCAATGTGCCTGTTCTTAAAATTATCTGTGTGTCTTTTAAGCCAGATCCCATTCAAAGAACATTCAGGAGGAAACAAGTGGTGCTGTGGGACACATCTTAAAGTGTAATCTTAACTCACATATCAGAACCTCATAGTCCCAGCCAAGGGTAGTGACTAAAATATCCAAAACAAACTGAAATCTTCAAACAAAGAAATAATTTATGTTCATTGCTGGAACCAGTGCTACACAAACAGGTCTTAATGTTAGCACCATGACTAGAATTGAACTGTTTGTGGCGATGTTTCTGTGCAGTTACTTTCTCATTATATATTTAATACTATGGATTTTTTGGCATGAATCTTGGCCTTAAAAGTTCACTTTCACATGCTAAAGTAAATCTCACTGTAATTAATTATTGCAATGATTAAAATACCAATTAAACCACTAAATAAGGGGTGGAGTTGATTAATATAATCCAAGCTGCCATTTTCTGTCATTTCTGTTTATTTGTATTAAAAGAATGCAATAAAAGTCACACTTGTAATAGAGTTTAATGTCTCTATGTTGTTTAGCTAATAGCCACAAATCTCCGATGAATATTGTGTTAAATAACTTAAATTGTGATTTGCAGACCATTAGATTTACATTATATGCTGTATAACTAAATTACAGGTGAAAACAATTGGTTATTGACATGAATCAGTCATTCATGAAAGAAAGACTTATGAAATAATACTGAGCGGCCTGTGGATGGCACTGTCCAGGGAGAGTATAAATACTCGGGCACGGGCCCAGCTTGCGCAGGACATTCTTAACAGGAACTAGTGAAGGACACAACTAGACCTCCATGATGTAAAACAGTTGATTAAAGCTTTGTTTAACGCTTAGGCCAAGTGCCTAGTAGTTTTCTTATGTCAGTTATAATGGGAAAACCAGTTTTACCCTCTCACTGTCATTTTAATTCACATAACCGATCAGAAGAAAATATGCTCCGATGTATAATATTTTAAAACCAATGATTACATTGCGTTATAGAGGTGACTTAAAGGGGCAGTATTAATCACACCAATGGAAGGTGCATCTCTATAGTCAAGAATTAACTGGCACAAGGCAAGCTTACTAGTACATGCAAACAGTAAGGAGGTGATGATACAGACTTGTCACAATTCCCACAACACATCAGTGGGCACTCTACACGAGAAACATAATAGCCCCGATTTTAACTCCCGGTCAGGAATCATGCAGGCAGAGGGCCGAGATTTTAACTCCTGGGCCGCATCTGCACAAGGCCCATGAGTTTCCTGCCAACCCAGCAGGAAGCGGTAGCTGAGCAGCCAGTGAGAGCAGGATACCAGGCAGCAGGAGGTAGTCGCCATAGATCCAAAGGAAAGGTGCCTGGCACTCAGGTAAGTGATTGGGAGAGAGGGGAGGGTGGTGGGCCTCACAGTCAGGAGATGGGCAATAGGAGGGAAGCCCGGGGCAGGGGAGGCTCAATATTTCCTTATGGGACAAGATGAAGCATTCCTGCTCCCACTGACCCACAAGAAAACTAAAAACGAATAAAAACGCTCAACTTTCTGGGCATCCTCTAGCCCCAGATCCTCTTGCTGCCAGGTTGCTCTGGCGGGGGAGACACAATGGCTAACACAATATTTTGTTTAGATTTAAATGTGCAATCTATGAACATATCTCTTTGGACTGTGTATTTTTTTAGGACTGCTATATAATATAAGCATTTCTAGATGTCCCTTACTTCACACTAAGTGTCAATATTACATTTCAGCTTGGTATTAGCTAACACGAAGAACTCTCTAATGCTGCATCAACTATTGAACGATTTGAGTTTGTCCTAATTTTCTGGAATGCAGATAAGAGCGGACAAAAATATTCAATATGACTTCTATTCCATCCATGTGGTATCAGTCAAATTGTAAAAGAAGCACACTTTGGCCAAGGAATTTTGCTGCTCATCAGTTCCACGTAATTTATTGAGCCTGTAATGTATTTTTGGCGGTTAATGAATTGCTTAACCTGATCTGAGACTCCTGCTCCCTGAAACGTGGTTTACATGTAGTTTGGTTTTGCACACCATGTTCACACTCATTAGGAAAGGTCAAGTGGATCATTTCTGGTTGTTAAACTATTTAATTTGTATTATTACATTTTATTTCATTGGATGTCTTAACTTAGCATCAGCAATAAATCATTATGTCTGAAGGCAGGGAATGCTCTGCTAATGGTTTGCATAGTTATTGCCAAAAAAGCCTTTATGTCCACACACAAGATGATTCCAGTCCAATTTCTAATCATCATTGGGTCCAGATCTTTGAGTTGCTGTCCAAAAATTCTCGTTCCATTATCATAGACAATGAATGGAAAGACCCTAGGCAAGACGGAGGGTCAGAGGGATCTGGGTGTGCAAGTACACAGATCCCTGAAGGCGGCGGAACAGGTGGATAAGGTGGTAAAAAAGGCATATGGGATACTTGCCTTCATTAGCCGAGGCATTGAATATAAGAGCAAGGAGGTTATGATGGAGCTGTATAAAACACTGGTTAGGCCACAGCTGGAATATTGTGTGCAGTTCTGGTCGCCACACTACAGGAAGGATGTGATCGCGTTAGAGAGGGTGCAGAGGAGGTTCACCAGGATGTTACCAGGGCTGGAGCGCTTCAGCTATGAAGAGAGACTGGGCAGGTTGGGTTTGTTTTCCTTGGAGCTGAGGAGGCTGAGGGGGGACATGATTGAGGTGTACAAAATTATGAGGGGCATAGATAGGATGGATGCTGAGGAGCTTTTTCCCTTAGTAGAGGGGTCGATAACTAGGGGGCATAGATTCAAGGTAAAGGGCGGGAGGTTTAGAGGGGATTTGAGAAAGAACTTTTTCACCCAGAGGGTGGTTGGAGTCTGGAACTCACTGCCTGAAAGGGTTGTGGAGGCAGAAACCCTCACAACATTTAAGAAGCATTTGGATGTGCACTTGAAATGCCATAGCATACAAGGCTACGGGCCAAATGCTGGAATATGGGATTAGATTAGACAGGGCTTGATGGCCGGCGCGGACACGATGGGCCGAAGGGCCTCTATCCGTGCTGTATTACTCTATGACTCTATGACTTCTTGACGTGGAGTTGGACTCTGTATACAGCTTCCACCACTCTTCCTTTTTAAATTCACTTCCGGCAGTGTCAGTTGGAGCTAAATCTCTGACAACGTAAATTTCCAGGTGTTAGTAACTGACAGATAAAGGGTGCATTTATACTATAACTGCAAGTGAAACCATTCCATGTCACACCAGTGATACAGTAAGAGCATAAATGCAGCCTAAATCCAGGATCAGGACCCCACCTGACACCGGAGAGTGTAAGATTTGCAAAATTTCTACATTTCCCCAAAGGTTGTTATTAATAAATGGAACCCTGCGTGGACATTTTAAATCAAAAAGGGTACCCAAGATGGCGTCCGTGCCTCGTGGCAGAAAGCCTGTGAGATTTTAAAATGGACTCTGCAACGCAGACAGCTTGTGGATCGAAACCAAAGCTGCAGTTTCTGTGAAGAGAGACTTTGTATTTTGAAACCAGACAGGACTTTGAATTATGTATTCGACCGAATTGGAGACAAATCTAGATTCAGTTAGGCCTGTAGTTAAGGCCATCAAGCAGTTTACATATATAATCGGAAACAGATTAAGAGAGCCATCGAGGCTGGACAGGCCCATCAAGGAACATTCATGACAAAACACGTCAATTATCGGGCCGGTAGATGCGATTACCGGCCATCTAAAAACAGTTAGTAAGGATTGCTACCATTACTTAAAATAGCCCGCCAAGATTAAGACAAAGAACTAAACTGATTTGGCGCGCAGATAAGGGTTTTCGAAAAGAGTATAATTGAAGGCCCCGGGTAGCAATCGCTCTCTTCTCTCTCTGCTCTGCTCGGCTCTTCTGCCCCTCACCCTCGTGGCTGCCGCTCTTTCCCCATCGCACGCTTACCCCCTGGCCTTTGCCCGTGCCTTTTCCCACTCCATCTGGAAATCGCCCAGGCACTGCATCGGGCGGACACGGACAATTCAGGCCAGGCGAGGCGGGACGCGACGAGGGGAGGAGGGAAGACCAACTGAGGAAGACCAACTGAGGAAGACCAACTGAGGAAGACCAACTGAGGAGACGAACTGAGGGTAGGCTTTGAATCATCGGGCCTTCAGCCTCAGCCAACCTGCGACTGTCTTCATGCAAACTCAAACTGTCGGCCGAAGAAGAAGAATCATCCCTGCAAGGTAAAGTACCCAAACAGAGACTTTAACTTTGGGGTACTCAAACCTGGGCAACGCCCTTGCAGCGCCCGGAGACCACATGATGACGGCAGGCTCCAGAGAGAACCAAGAGTGAACCCCAAACCCCACCGCTGTTTTGAGTCCAACAAACCCTTTCGATTGGTGAGCATGAATTCTGGCCCCTCATAGCTTATTCTAGTTAGGTATAGGGGGTGGGATAAGGATAAGGGGACTGTTAATATAGTTGTTTTCCCTCGATGTGCCGTGTGTTCCCCATTCCCTGTATAAGTACAGTTATTTGTATTTGCCTGTAATTTTATATACTGGTAACTTCTCATAAGACTGTGTTAATTTTCTGTTTAATAAAATCTTGAGTTTTGCTTACATCCAAACCACCTGTCTACTCGAGTCTTTTTCTGTATCGCCGCCTGTACCTATGTCTGGTGTCGAGAATCTCAGGGGCGTGGGAAGTGATTCGAACCGCTCACGGGCAGCCAGAGGCGTAACTGACTGGGCTCACGCCCCACCCCCTACGGAGAGCAGCAGAGGAGGGAATCTCACTCCACTTTATTTTTGATTCAGTTCGGGGCTTAATATATGATTTACACCTCACAAATTTAATGTTGGTGCAAAGCCAAAGCCACTTTGCACTAATGCTAAACCTGCAGTTTAAGTGTAACCAAAGCTATTGTTTAGTAATCAAAAATATATGTGTGCAGTTTTCATTAAATCTGAATCAATTATACATATTAACACATCTACCATGAAAAATGTGGCTTAGCTGCACACCATCCAAACTTTGAACATGCCATTAGTTGGGCAATTAAATTATTTCAGCTGAGATTCACTAGACACTGTTTGAAGTATTAAGCTCAGGCTGGTAACAAAACTAAAAGTATAATTTATAAAGCACACAAGTTCTGTTATTGATGCACATAAGAACAAAAATAATCGAGCATTTAAGACTACATTTTATGGATGAATTTTTTTTAAAATTCTTTTATGGGATGTGGGCGGCCAGCATTTATTTGATGCCACACTCAGTCAAATGCTGCCTTGATGTTTATGGCAGTCACTTTCACTTCTCCTCTGGAATTCAGCTCCTTTGTCCATGTTTGGATCAAGGCTGTAATGAGGTTGGGAGCCGAGTGGTCGTGGTGGAACCCAAGCTGGGCAGCAGTGAGCAGGTTATTGGTGAGTAAGTGTCGCTTGATAGCACAGTTGATGACACCTTCCATCATTTTGCAGATGATTGAGAATAGACTGATGGGGCGGTAATTGGCCAGATTGGATTTGTCCTGCTTTTTGTGGACAGGACATACCTGGGCAGTTTTCCACATTATCGGATAGATGCCAGTGTTGTAGCTGTACTGGAACAGCTTGGCTAGAAGCGCGGCTAGTTCTGGAGCACAAGTCTTCAGCACGATAGCCGGGATGTTGTCGGAGCCCATAGCCTTTGCTGTATCCAGTGCACTGAGCTGTTTCTGGATATCAGATCGAGTAAATCGAATTGGCTGAAGACTGGCTTCTGTGATGGTGGGGACCTCAGGAGTAGGCTGATGTTGATCATCCACTCGGCACTTCTAGCTGAAGATGGTTGCAAACGCTTCAGCCTTGCCTTTTGCTGGGCTCCACCATCATTGAGGATTGGGATATTCATGGAGCCTTCTCCTCTTATTAGTTGTTTAATGGTCCACCACCATTCATGACTGGATGTGGCAGGACTGCAGAGCTTTGACCTGATCCGTTGATTGTGGGATCGCTTAGCCCTGTCTATAGCATGCTGCTTCCGCTTTTTAGCATGCATGTAGTCCTGTGTTGCAGCTTCCCCAGGTTGGCAGCTCATTTTTAGGTACACCTGGTGCTGCTCCTGGCATGCTCTTCTACACTCCTTATTGAACCAGGGTTGGTATGGTAGAGTGAGGGATATGCCAGGCCATGAGGTTACAGATTGTGATGGAATACAATTCTGCTGCTGCTGATGGCCCACAGTGCCTCATGGATGCCCAGTTTTGAGCTGCTAGATCTGTTCTGAATCTATCTTATTTAGCATTGTGGTAGTGCCACACAACACGATGGAGGGTGTTCTCAGTGTGAAGACACAACTTCGTCTCCACAATGACTGTGCGGTGGACACTGCTACCAATACTGTCATGGGCAGATGTATCTGTGACAGCTATGTTGGTGAGGACGAGGTCAAGTAAGTTTTTCCTTCATGTTGGTTCTCTCACCACCTGTCACAGGCCCAGACTGGCAGCTATGTCCTTCAGGACTCAGCCAGCTCGGTCAGTAGTGGTGCTACCGAGCCACTCTTGGTGATGGACATTGAAGACCCCCACCCAGAGTATATTCTGTGCCCTTGCTACTCTCAGTGCTTCTTCCAAGTGGTGTTCAACATGGAGGAGTACTGATTCATCAGCTGAGGGAGGGCGGTAGGTGGTAATCAGCAGGAGTATGCGTTATTATATATAAACAAATTCTTAAGTGGATCATAACACTTCAAAAGTCCTAGGTCAACCTATTTCTGCAAAATTGCAGTATAAAATTGTCAATATTTACCTGCAGTACCTGTTACATCTGTAGGTAGCACTGATTGGCAATTACAGTGTTAAATTAGGTACAAAGCCGCCCAGTGGTGCTGTCTTTTAGCATTGGGACTTCACATCTAGCCCTGATACACAGACACTGATTCTTAGATTCTGATCTCTAATCATAATTCTTTAAGCAATCTGTTTCTCCTGTTAATTGTAACAGAAGTTAAAAAAATTCCACAGTAACCTGCTTGAACAAGAACTCATGATATAATTTGCCAAAGAAAAGCAGGTACTTCAATTACTGGAAACTGGCCCGTTCCTTTACAAAGTATTTACAGCACAGAAGCAGGCCATTCGGCCAAACAGGTCCTTGCCGAATGGATGTCTTATGTTGTATCATGACTGACGGTAGATGGCATTCTGTGGTTCCTCCTGACCAAAAGGATCTTATAACTGAAATAATGAACCGATTATGGAAGCAGAACCCCACAATAATAGAAGTTCCCTAAACCACGGATCATGTCCTGAAACACCCTTTAGTTAGCAAACAGGGAACTTCTCCAAGCATTCACAACATACGTTTGCAGTACAATCCCGCAAAACAACTGCTCTCACCCCAGAAAGAAAGGCAGTGTCTGGTATGGTGGACAAAGAACACCCGTTCGCCCCCACTGAGCTCAAATTCACCCTGGTAGTGCAGTGATCTTGCTCATGCCTTCCCATTACTCAGTCAATCAGGAATCATTATTACCTCACTCCCCCTTCACTGAGCACCAAGGTCTGACTTGGAAACCACAGCTGAAATAATTTAGTTGCCCAACTAATTGCATGTTCAAAGTTTTGCTGGATTGAAACTAAGCCACATTTTTGGTGAAAACTCCATCTCCCCAGCCCCATTGAGCACCAAAATCAGCAGTGAAATACAGAGAACTTTTCCATTGAGCACGTGCTTGGGATCAGGAAGAGTAGAGGATCTTCCCCCTCCCACTAATCAACAAGTCAGGTCCTTCATGTACAGCAACTCCACCTCACACCCCCTCTCCACCCCACACTTCCTCTCCACCCCACACTTCCTCTCCACCCCACACTTCCTCTCCACCCCACACCCCCTCTCCACCCCACATCCCCTCTCCACCCCACACTTCCTCTCCACCCCACACTTCCTCTCCACCTCGCATCCCCTCTCCACCCCACACTTCCTCTCCACCTCACACCCCCTCTCCACCCCACACTTCCTCTCCACCCCACACTTCCTCTCCACCCCACACTTCCTCTCCACCCCACACCCCCTCTCCACCCCACATCCCCTCTCCACCCCACACTTCCTCTCCACCCCACACTTCCTCTCCACCTCGCATCCCCTCTCCACCCCACACTTCCTCTCCACCTCACACCCCCTCTCCACCCCACACTTCCTCTCCCCCCCACACTTCCTCTCCCCCCCACACTTCCTCTCCACCCCACACCCCCTCTCCACCTCACACCCCCTCTCCACCCCACACTTCCTCTCCCCCCCACACTTCCTCTCCACCTCACACCCCCTCTCCACCCCACACTTCCTCTCCCCCCCACACTTCCTCTCCCCCCCACACTTCCTCTCCACCCCACACCCCCTCTCCACCTCACACTCCCTCTCCACCTCACACCCCCTCTCCACCCCACACTTCCTCTCCACCTCACACCCCCTCTCCACCCCACACTTCCTCTCCACCTCGCATCCCCTCTCCACCCCACACTTCCTCTCCACCCCACACTTCCTCTCCACCTCACACCCCCTCTCCACCCCACACTTCCTCTCCCCCCCACACTTCCTCTCCCCCCCACACTTCCTCTCCACCCCACACCCCCTCTCCACCTCACACCCCCTCTCCACCCCACACTTCCTCTCCACCCCACACTTCCTCTACCCCCCACACTTCCTCTCCCCCCCACACTTCCTCTCCACCTCACACCCCCTCTCCACCCCACACTTCCTCTCCCCCCCACACCCCCTCTCCACCCCACACTTCCTCTCCCCCCCACACCCCCTCTCCACCCCACACTTCCTCTCCACCTCACACCCCCTCTCCACCCCACACTTCCTCTCCACCCCACACTTCCTCTCCCCCCCACACTTCCTCTCCCCCCCACACTTCCTCTCCACCCCACACTCCCTCTCCACCTCACACCCCCTCTCCACCCCACACTTCCTCTCCACCTCACACCCCCTCTCCACCCCACACTTCCTCTCCCCCCCACACTTCCTCTCCCCCCACACTTCCTCTCCACCCCACACTTCCTCTCCACCTCGCATCCCCTCTCCACCCCACACTTCCTCTCCACCTCACACCCCCTCTCCACCCCACACTTCCTCTCCCCCCCACACTTCCTCTCCACCCCACACTTCCTCTCCACCTCGCACCCCCTCTCCCCCCCACACTTCCTCTCCACCTCACACCCCCTCTCCACCCCACACTTCCTCTCCACCTCGCATCCCCTCTCCACCCCACACTTCCTCTCCACCTCACACCCCCTCTCCACCCCACACTTCCTCTCCCCCCACACTTCCTCTCCACCCCACACTTCCTCTCCACCTCGCACCCCCTCTCCACCCCACACTTCCTCTCCCCCCCACACTTCCTCTCCACCCCACACTTCCTCTCCTCCTCACACCCCCTCTCCACCTCGCACCCCCTCTCCACCCCACACTTCCTCTCCCCCCCACACTTCCTCTCCACCCCACACTTCCTCTCCCCCCCACACTTCCTCTCCCCCCCACACTTCCTCTCCACCCCACACTTCCTCTCCACCCCACACTTCCTCTCCACCCCACACTTCCTCTCCACCTCGCACCCCCTCTCCACCCCACACTTCCTCTCCCCCCCACACCTCCTCTCCACCCCACACTTCCTCTCCACCTCGCACCCCCTCTCCACCCCACACTTCCTCTCCACCTCGCACTCCCTCTCCACCCCACACTTCCTCTCCACCCCACACTTCCTCTCCACCTCGCACCCCCTCTCTACCCCACACTTCCTCTCCACCTCGCGCCCCCTCTCCACCCCACACTTCCTCTCCACCTCGCACCCCCTCTCCACCCCACACTCCCTCTCCACCCCATACTTCCTCTCCACCCCACACTTCCTCTCCACCCCACACTTCCTCTCCGCCCCACACTCCCTCTCCACCCCACACTTCCTCTCCACCTCGCACCCCCTCTCCACCCCACACTCCCTCTCCACCCCACACTCCCTCTCCACCCCACACTCCCTCTCCACCCCACACTTCCTCTCCACCCCACACTTCCTCTCCACCTCGCACCCCCTCTCCACCCCACACTCCCTCTCCACCCCACACTCCCTCTCCACCCCACACTTCCTCTCCACCCCACACTTCCTCTCCACCCCACACTTCCTCTCCACCTCGCACTCCCTCTCCACCCCACACTCCCTCTCCACCCCACACTTCCTCTCCACCCCACACTTCCTCTCCACCTCGCACCCCCTCTCCACCCCACACTTCCTCTCCACCCCACACTTCCTCTCCACCTCGCACCCCCTCTCCACCCCACACTTCCTCTCCACCTCGCACCCCCTCTCCCCCCCACACTTCCTCTCCACCTCGCACCCCCTCTCCACCCCACACTTCCTCTCCACCTCGCATCCCCTCTCCACCCCACACTTCCTCTCCACCCCACACTTCCTCTCCACCCCACTCTTCCTCTCCACCCCACACTTCCTCTCCCCCCCACACCCCCTCTCCACCCCACACTTCCTCTCCCCCCCACACTTCCTCTCCACCCCACACTTCCTCTCCCCCCCACACTTCCTCTCCACCCCACACTTCCTCTCCACCTCGCACCCCCTCTCCACCCCACACTTCCTCTCCCCCCCACACTTCCTCTCCACCCCACACTTCCTCTCCACCTCGCATCCCCTCTCCACCCCACACTTCCTCTCCACCTCACATCCCCACTCCGCCCCACACTTCCTCTCCCCCCCACACTTCCTCTCCACCCCACACTTCCTCTCCACCTCACATCCCCTCTCCACCCCACACTTCCTCTCCCCCCCACACTTCCTCTCCACCCCACACTTCCTCTCCACCCCACACTCCCTCTCCACCTCGCACCCCCTCTCCACCCCACACTCCCTCTCCACCCCACACTTCCTCTCCACCCCATACTTCCTCTCCACCTTGCACCCCCTCTCCACCCCACACCCCCTCTCCACCCCACACTCCCTCTCCACCCCACACTCCCTCTCCACCCCACACTCCCTCTCCACCCCACACTTCCTCTCCACCTCGCACCCCCTCTCCACCCCACACCCCCTCTCCACCCCACACTCCCTCTCCACCCCACACTTCCTCTCCACCTCGCACCCCCTCTCCACCCCACACTTCCTCTCCACCCCACACTTCCTCTCCACCTCGCACCCCCTCTCCACCCCACACTTCCTCTCCACCTCGCATCCCTTCTCCACCCCACACTTCCTCTCCACCTCGCACCCCCTCTCCACCCCACACTTCCTCTCCACCTCGCACCCCCTCTCTACCCCACACTTCCTCTCCACCTCGCATCCCTTCCCCACCCCACACTTCCTCTCCACCCCACAATTCCTCTCCACCTCGCACCCCCTCTCCACCCCACACTTCCTCTCCACCTCGCACCCCCTCTCCACCCCACACTTCCTCTCCACCTCGCACCCCCTCTCCACCCCACACTTCCTCTCCACCTCGCACCCCCTCTCTACCCCACACTTCCTCTCCACCCCACACTTAGCAGAAATCCTGGGCTTGGGAGCAAACACATATCAGCCTCTTCCCTTCCTTCTCAAATGAGGAACATTTTTTGACCAGGCAGCATCTTAAAATGTTCACCCACCCCCTACTGAGCAGGTAATCAAGGCCTGTTTAAATTTAGGCTGCCTTCCCCACCCCTCCCCTCCCCCACTCCTGCCCCCAGCAAAAAGTTGCAAGAAGAGGATAGAAAACCAGTACCCCTTCCACCCACCCCTCAACAAGAGAATCCAACCTTGGGTCAGGGAGGGATGATAACCAACCTCCCCTCAAGAATCTTTGTCACCCTCATCTTTCCTCTATCTGCCCCACCCCTTTCCCCACTGCCCTCTCTCCTTCACCCCCTCCTGCACTCCCTGTCCCACTCTTATATCCCTTTCTATACCCTCTCACCACTCTCCCTCTCACCTTCACCATCCCGATCACCCCATCTGCCTCCTATCCTATTTTCCCTCTTCCCCTCTCCCCCTCCCAGGTCCAATTATTCCCCCCCCTCTCTAACCCTGCTTGAGCTGAATACTGCACTCGGTCTTGTGCAATGCCACAGGAGATCAACTCACTAAAAAATGAAGAAGCAAGGATTTTATTAAGCTATGAAAAAGACTGAAGGTTTCCAAATCTGAGATCTAAAAGCAACAACAACAACAACTTGCATTTATATAGTGCCTTTAACATAGTAAAACGCCCCAAGTAGAAATGTTATCAGGGAAACTGCGGAAACCTTCTTCCGGGCCAGAGCTTAAGCCAATGTTCTCAATTAACAAAGCAATTTAGAACTGTAATTGTAAATTGAATTAGAGTTATTAAAGGAGTCAATGTATGACAACTATTTTTCTTTGCTTCTTTAGGTAGGTTAAAGGGGCAGCCTTTTCCTTTAACTTTTAAAGACTAAGAATATTCCTATGCCAAAATCAAGTGTGAAGAGCAATATAAAGTTTAAAAATGTTATTCTTGGAAACTTGAACCATGTTCTATTGTTCTACACATCAATTGGAGATTCATCTATTAGGAATTTATAGCAAATTATGTTTGAAATTGTTTTGTGTGTAATTTAAAAAGTCTTTCAATTTTCAAAAGGCTAGTTATAAGTTATTATAGATAGTTTTCCCTTAACTGGATTAATTTGCTATCTGTGACATTGATGATGCTATGTAATCCTGCCTGCCGGTTTTTCAGTGCATTCACAAAGGCTGGAATCACCTGCACAGTTTCTAGTAGCAAAAGCTTAAGAATGGTATCTCCCTGCGCAGTGACTACACCACTGAGAATAACCAAAAAACTGACTTTGTGACATCTCGAATACAAGGGTATAAAGCACATGGGGTTTACAATCACCATCATTCATTGCTACTAGCAGTAAAACAAATACACGGGAGAGACTTTCTCCACAGGTTACCATGGTGCCCCGTGAGAGAATTGTTTGGAGAAGGGTACAAATACCTACAGTGAGGACTAGTATTTGACTGAAAACTGATAAACACCATCATACTGTGGCATTATCCAAATACTGAAAGTGTCCCACGTCACCAGATCTTTACCAGTTTATCTTGTTTAACATATTATAGCAGGAAACTAGTTATCTCAGATATCAACCAAGCGTTCATGGGAGTTGCACAACTGATGGGGCATTGAGAGTATTTTGGCTTCCAGTAATGTAACAGTGGAGAAAACTACAATAGGTCAGAACTTGTCACACTAAGAGAGCAGCGATGTATTAACATTAAAAAGTCATGAGTGATCAGTGTTTAACTTTTATTGTACAGCATATAAATTTTTTACACAGACCAAAATAGGTCTAACCAGGGCAGACAAATCACTGATTTATCTGCTTTGTTGCTCACTATGACACTGGGCACGTCAATAACCGTACATTGTGCATGTATTACAACTTCTCTCTGAAGGCTTTCCAACTGGTCGGTACAAGGGCAGAATATAAAACGCATGGAGAGATATCAAATGTGATTTTTTAAATATTTAGAGTGACTGTATTCAACTAACCGGTGTAAAAGTTTGGGAACAATTTCTCACATTAGGCACTGTGAACCTAACACCAAGTAAACTCAGCCAGGTCTTTCTTCACTCTGCCCCCATGTTGCCTGATCTATATTAAATCAATAGCTTATTATCAAGACGTTTGTTTTTCGCAACAGGTCCGTGAGGATTTTTTCTAATGAGAAGCTGAACTGATGTGGATGTTCATCAATGACTTTGACAATCACAAAGAGCAGCAAACAAAATATGTCATTTGCTATTTGCTGACAGATACCAGAAGGGCTTACAGAAAGTATCATGGTCCCGAGAGACTGTAGCTTGTGGATCTAAAACACTTATACAGTTTATTTGTGTGTTACTTGGAACCCATTTGTACACAATAAAAAAAATGAATTATATGCTGTATTAACACAAAAGCCATCCAAAATGAATGCTTGTGTAGCAGCACGATGGTTGAAATTCAGCATACTTAAACTGCAGAGTATCCACAGTAGCATTTAGAAACTGCATTTTGTTGTGATCTCAAATGACATTATGCACCAGCATGCCGCAACGTACAAGACTCAGCTCAATGGTGCTTTCCATAAAATCAGAATTTGCACACAGCCCCGCTACTTGCACTGGTTCTCAATTTCAAAACTGAAAGTCGACATGATAACCTGAATACAGTTCTATGCCAGCACAGATTTGTTAAAGGCAAATCATCTTTAACTAACATTGATCGAGTTTTTTGATGAGGTAACAGAGAGGGTTGATGAGGGCACATGGTGTACATGTACTTCCAAATGGTGTTTGATAAAGTGCCACATAATAGGCTTGCCAGCAAAGTTGAAGCCCATGGAATAAAAGGGACAGTAGCAACATGGATATGAAATTGGCTAAATGACAGGAAACAGAGAATAGTGGTGAACGGTTGTTTTTCAGACTGGAGGAAGATATACAGTGGGGTTCCCCAGGGGTCGGTACTAGGACCACTGCTTTTCTTGATACAGTATATATTAATGATTTGGACTTGGGTGTACTGGGCACAATTTCTAAATTTGCAAATGACACAAAACTAGGAAGTATAGTGAACAGTGAGGAGGATAGTGATAGACTTCAAAAAGACATAGGCAGGCTGGTGAAATGGGCAGACACATGGCAGATGAAATTTAACTCAGAAAAGTGCAAAGTGATACATTTTGGTATGAAGAACGAGGAGAGATAATATAAACTAAAGGGTACAACCCTAAAGGGGGTGCATGAACAGAGAGATCTAGGGTATAAGTGCACAAATCGTTGAAGGTGGCAGGGCAGGTTGAGAAAGTGGTTAAAAAAACATATGGGATCGTGGGCTTCATAAAAAGAGGCATAGAGTACAAAAGCAAGGAAGTTATCAAGAACCTTTATAAAACACTGGTTCGGCCTCAACTGGAGCATTGTGTCCAATTCTGGGCACTGCACTTTAGGAAGGATGTGAAGGCCTTAAAGATGGTGCAGAAAAGATTTATGAGAATGGTACCAGGGATGAGGAACTTCAGTTATGTGGATAGACTAGAAAAGCTAGGGTTGTACTCCTTAGAGCAGAGAAGATTGAGAGATCTGATAGAAGTGTTCAAAATAATGATAGGTCTAGACAGAGTAGATAGAGAGAAACTGTTCCCATTGGCAGAAGGGTGAGAACCAGAGGACACAGATTTAAGGTAATTAGCAAAAGAAACAAAGGCGACATAAGAAAAAACTTGTTTACACAGCAAGTGGTTAGGATCTGGAATGCATTGCCTGAAAGGTGGTGGAGGCAGATTCAATTGTGGCTTTCAAAAGGGAATTGGATAATTATCTGAAGGAAAATAATTTGCAGGGCTACAGTGAAAGGGCGGGGGAGTGGAACTAGTTGAAGTGCTCTTGCAGAGAGCCGCCACGGGCTCGACGGGCCGAATGGCCTCCTTCTGTGCTGTAACCATTCTATGAGTCTATGATTCTATGATTCTATTAACACAGAAAGGAACCAGCTTGATGATTATCATAAGACTTAGTGTGATGATATTGCCAAAATTTCTATGGTGTCTTTCGTTTGCAGCACTCAAATGAGAATGGTGTGGCAGAACCACTGAATGACTCTGGCTAACTGTATATAATTTTCTTTAATGATGTTCTAACACCAGCCTAAGCCTGTACCATTGTGTTAGGCATTACTGTGTTTTGTATATAGAGTTTGCATATACGGGGCGTGGCCCCTTTAGGAGCGCGGGAAAACGCGGGCAAACACGATGACGTCACGTCGCAAACCACATCACTGCCCAGGCAGTCCTCGTGGCATCTCCGTTGAGTAAAGACCTGTTTCATTGTTTCCCCTGTGTCGATCTCAGTTATTCGTAGGAATTCGTCAATTCCTACATTGGTGACCCCGTTTTTGTGAACGTTTTCACAGAAGAAGAGCACAGCATGGAGGCAAACGCCGTTTCGCTAAAGCTACCGCAGTTCTGGGAGCAGCAAGCGCCCTCATGGTTTATTCAGGTCGAGGCCCAGTTCGCCCTGAGGAACATCGATGCAGATCAGACCAAGTATCTTTACATGGTCTCCGCACTCGACAGCTCTAACGCCTCTCGGATCGTCAGCCTCCTCGAAAACCCCCCAACGGAGCCCAAGTATGAAACCCTCAAAGCGCGGTTACTGCAAGTTTTCGGGCTCACAAAATCGGAGCGCGCCCGTCGATTACTCGCTATGCCCGGGCTCGGGGACTCCAAGCCTTCAGAGTTGATGAGCCAAATCCTCACACTCCTGGGCTCAGAATGGGAATGTTTCCTATTCCACGAAATTTTCCTCAGCCAACTGCCTGAACAGATACAAATTGCCCTGGCCAGATCCGAAACTGAAGACTGCGCAACACTCACAGCGGAGGCTGACAAAATTTTTGCTGTAACTCGGCAGCACTGCGCCGCCACGTGGCACCCATCCCCTGCAGACGCCACCCCAGCTCGTCAGCCTGCTGGGCTGTGTTTCTACCACGTGCAGTTCAGTGCAAAGGCGAAGCATTGCCGCCCTCCCTGCAGTTTTCCCCCCAAAAAACCCCAGCATCATCTGACACTGCGACCACCGAGGAATGGGTCTAACGGGCACCCCGCGGCCGCGATGGCGATCAGCAACGTGGGAAAATTGCTGTTCATCACCGATACCCTCTCCAGTCGTCATTTTCTGTGCGACACCGGAGCGCAGTGCAGCATTTTACCCGCGTCCGCCCTCGATGTGCAGATGGGGAATCACGGCCCCGCCCTTGAAGCGGCCAAAGGTGGCACTACTCATGCGGCCCCTGTACGAGGCACTCAAGGGCAAGACTGGCAAGAACCCGGTAGACTGGACGGATGACATGGCCCGAGCATTCGCCGGCACCAAAAACGCCTTAGCCAACGCGACTATGCTGGCGCACCCGCTGCCAGGAGCCACCATCGCCTTCACCACCGATGCGTCGGACTACACAGTCGGTGCCGTGCAACAGCAGTGAGTGAACGGGACGTGGCAGCCGCTGGCATTCTTCAGCCGTCAACTACGGCAGAACAAGAGAGCATACAGCACGTTCGACCGGGAGTTGCTCGCCCTTTTTCTGCCCATCCGCCATTTTTGGTTCCTTTGTGGACCATAAGCCACTGATCTTTGCAATGTCCAAGACCGCCAAACCGTGGTCAGCCCGACAGCAGCGTCAACTGACCTACATATCCGAATTCACCACGGATATACGGCACGTGGCCGGTAAGGTCAACCTGGTGGCAGACTGCCTCTCCCGCGCGGTCGTCAATACAGTTCATTTGGGCATCGACTACGCCCTCATGGCAGCGGACCAAGCCTCAGACCCGAAAGTCCAAGCTTACAGAACGGCCATCACCGGCCTCCAGTTGGCCGACGTCAAGTTCCATTCGGCAGGTACCACGCTTTTGAATGATGTCTCCGTACAGGATCCTCGCCCTGTCGTGCCAATCGTCTGGCGCCGCAAAGTGTTCGACGCCATACATGGGTTGCCACACCCTGGAATGAAGGCCTCTCAGAAACTGATGTCCGCAAAATTTGTATGGCATGGCATGCATAAGGATGTCCGCGACTAGGCCAACACCTGTGTGGTCTGCCAAAAGGCAAAGGTGCAGCGCCACATCAAAGCTCCGTTGGCCGCCTTCACAGTTCTGGAGCGACGTTTTGACCATGTCAACGTGGACCTGGTAGGACCACTCCCACCCTCCCATGGTTTTTCACACATCCTGACCATGGTTGACCGCACCACCAGATGGCCAGAGGCTGTTCCCCTGTCATCCACTACTTCGGCGGACGTGGCCAGGGCGTTCATTTCCTCCTGGATCGCCCGTTTCGGAGTGCTCGCAGATATTTCGTCGGACAGGGGACCGCAGTTTTCCTCCGAACTCTGGAATGCAGTGGCCCAAGAACTTGGTGTCAAATTACACCGCACCACAGCCTACCACCCGTAGGCGAATGGCCTCTGCGAACGCTTCCACCGCTCAAAGAAAGCCGCCCTGTGGGCTAGCCTCCAGGATGCTGGATGGGCAGACAAGCTACTGTGGGTCCTGTTGGGCCTTCACACGGCCCCCAAAGAAGACCTTCACCCTTCATCAGCGGAGCTTGTGTATGGTCAGCCGCTGCGAGTCCCAGGGGACTTCCTACCAATATTGACAGAGCCATGGTCCGCGTCTGCCCAGCTTGCTAGTCACCAAGAGGCAGCCAGATGTTTTGCACCGGTGCCCACTTCGCAACACGGGCTGCAGAGGTCACACGTTCCCACGGAGCTTCACAAGGCTGAGTACATATTTATTCGCCGTGATGCACATAGGGACCCGCTCAAGGCCCCATATACCGGTCCCTTCCGCGTGTTGGAAGCAGGGGACAAAAACTTCATGGTCGATGTCGGTGGTAAGCCGGACCACATTTCGGTCGATCGCTTAAAGCCAGCACATTTGGACCTCAACTGCCCCGTCGAGACAGCACAACCGCCGAGACGGGGTCGGCCACCCATCGTCGTTACGGCAGACCAAGTGCAACCGCCCGCCAGACCGCCAGCCACCCTGCAGCCTCCGCCTCGAGAGTACAGGAGTCGTTCTGACAGGCTCGTCAGACCCCCTCACCGTTTGACTTTGTCCGTTAAAACGAACTCTGGGGGGGCGCATGTGGCAGAACCACTGAATGACTCTGGCTAACTGTGTATAATTCTCTTTAATGATGTTCTAACACCAGCCTAAGCCTGTACCATTGTGTTAGGCATTACTGTGTTTTGTATATAGAGTTTGCATGTACGGGGCGTGGCCCCTTTAAGAGCACGGGAAAATGCGGGCAAACGCGATGACGTCACGTCACAAACCACGTGACTGCCCAGGCAGTCCTCATGGCATCTCCGTTGAGTAAATACCTGTTTCATTGTTTCCACTGTGTCGATCTCAGTTATTTGAAGGGATTCGTCAATTCCTACAATGGTTCATTTTTGCATTTCTGCCATTTTGATGACTCTGATAATGGTTCAAAGCACTACTGCTCTGCTCATCCTTTTGATACAACTCCTGGGCTAAATCACCCTATTCTGCCTAGATCTAATTTGCATTCCTTCAGCTTCCAGAACCAACTCAGACTCATCCTCAGCCACTATGTTTTTATGCAGGATTCTTTAAGATATTTATTTGCGAATAGTTGCACTGATGTCATTATATCACTGAACACATTAATGTGCATACAAGTTTATGGACTTTCAGACCTGCAGGAAAACATTTCACCAGGTGACACTATCCCTTTAACAAATCGTCCACACCTTCATGTTCACATGTTGCTGGAGTTGCCTAATTTATTATTGGTATATTTCTGATATTAATCATTATCCAATTATCCAATGTATCTGATATAATTACTTTCCCCACCCCATCAATTGAATCTGCATAACAGGATGGCAAATATTTATCTTGACAAAGTAATAATCTTTAGTGATAATAATGAAATTTCAATATTTTGTTCAGTGCACGCCTATTACGTGTATATTCTTTCATCATTTTTTGTGTATGAGAAGTAGTTATAAAACACATTATTCTGTAAGACAATCACTTGAAAAATGCCGTTTGATAATAGAAGCACTTTTTAAAATATATTATTTTATTCTTTTTTTTTCATCAAGGTGAGTGATGTTGATGCTGGTGAATGGAAGTCTTCTCACTTTCAGGCATTCAATGTCAGCATGGAGATCCCGGTATAGAATAATCAGATGTAGAGTAAAGCTCCCTCCACTCTGCCACCTAGGCTACGATTTCACCTCCCGAGGCGGGCTCAGTGTGGCTGAGGTAGGTGGCAGGGTGCGACCCCCCTCCCGGCTCCATCCGGCTCTGTGAGAAGAATTTTCCATTGATTGGGATTGCCCACCCTGTGAGCTTCCCGGCCAATTAAAAGGAAACAGGTCTGATAATGTCATTTGATGACGCGTCATCAGCCGATTTCCTTAAAGAGACCATGTCCACATTCATTTTGACAGTTGTGCTGTCAGTGTTCTACAGCATTGAGATGCTGCAATCACTGACAAGCACTGCACAGAGGTGCACATCTGCACCCAGGCTCGCCCATGGCTCCCTCCATATGCTTATGGAGGGAGCCACAGCAAGCAGGGAGGTTCTCTTCCCTTCCAATGGGCAGAAGATACCTCCCCAAGGCACCAACGCAGTCTGGTTGCACATTGCACAGGAGGACACAAGCAGGGATGTCATCAGGAGGACCTCGCTGCAGTGGTGCAAACCTTTCAATGATCTCAGTAGAGCACGAAACGTTACTGCAAAGCCACATTCAACCTCATCCTGCTGTGCCAGTCATCACATCCCCATCACTCTGCCTTCCCTACCCTACTCCTGCACATCCTTACTCACACTAACTAACCTTGCACCTCCACCCATCCCTCTCTCTCTATCTACATCATCACATCGCCATCTCACTAGCCACCCCACACACTCACCCTCATCCTAGTCCAATCATACCAACTAACAACCCACAAGGGTAGGCACTTGGGTGTTTTCGCCAATGTTCATGTAAAGTTTCTGGTGATGTGTTGCCAAACATTGAAATCTTTATTTTGCACACTTTGCCTTCTTGGAGAGATTTGTGTGCACGTTTGGAAGTGGCTTAGTGAGTTGCTGTGAATGGTGAGACGTAACGGTACCCCCACCCCCCAATGGTGTGAAAGAAATGGCGTGGGCATTGTAGGGATGCTTTAGGGTGTGGGTGTGGGGTGGTGCCAATCTAGTACATCATGTGACAGCCAGGATGTACAGCGTCAAGTGAAGTAAATCTGGCCATGGTGAGGCCATCCCTGGCCTCCCGGCCAGCACTGTGGTTGAATGCTGATAATCTGTGTCCTGTGCAGCATCAGTTGATTGAGGAGTAGGTTGGTGTTGATGTTGGTGATGCTGGTGTGCCTGGTGATGTTGGTGTTGGGGTTGATCATGGTGGGATTCTGAGGACAAAGGTGAGATTTTTTCAAGGGTACCAATGCTGCTGAAAATAGATGGCAGCTGAAGTTGAGATGACAGAAGTGATCTGTCAATGTTGAGAGAGCTTGCTCCAAAGAGGTGACAGCGGATAGAGAGTTTACTCCAAACACTTCCAAACTGCAAAAAGCTGAAAAGTGTATTCCAAATTCTGAAGGCTCCAGCTTCTCAGATTGGAAAGTGAACAGCTGTGAAATGGTAGCTTTTATACCACTTTTGCAGCTGTCAACTATTCAGCGGAATGGAGAGTCAATGACAGCCCGACCTACTTACCTGACGTGATCCCCGAACACTGGGAACCTCGTGAAAAAGCTGGTAAAATGGTAAGTACATGGTAAAATGCTGTTTAAGTCCTTTTAACAAGCTCTTAAGTATCTAATTTGGCTCACCCTTGGTGTCAGGTCTGTAAAGTGCATACAGACCCTACACTTGGGAAACTGACATGGAAGCAGATTGACAACGGGATCCCAACCCGGTCAATCTTTTGGATTTTGACAGTGGACACGCCTCCGGACCTGCCCTCTGAGCAATGGCAAAATTCCAGCCCTAGTGTGGCAATTTTTTCTATTTCCCACACCAACCATCTTGCGGCCTCACTAAATATGATTGGGAAATTAGAGATAGTTTTATGTTGTAGGTCCATGCTCAGTGGGCATTTGATTGAGATGGTGAAGGGATAATTACTTGTCCTAGCCCCTTTAGGGCTACCCCAGATCAGCCGTATTCCTCAAACGTTCACTTTCAACTAATGTTTGAGGTAGCCGAATCCTAAAGATGCTTAATTGGGTCTGAAGGTCTGGACTATCTCTCCCTAAAGGAAAGGAACAACCTGAAAATGTTACCATCCTCCAGATAGCACTTTTAATAAGTTTAGTTAGACTGTAACGTTCCAGATATTATGAGGGTCTGGAAAACTCCCCCAGAATTCTGTAACTCCTCACCAAAGATTGTACAGAGATTGAGTTTGCGAGTTTGATACAGAAGTATTATGTGAGACAGTTCTAAAAATATATAGATTTATTAAAGAACCGACATATAATTTACAGTTGGTGAGTCAATTGCAACATTAACAGTTCCAAAAAAAGAAAGCTTTACAATTCTATTATCAGAGAACCTACTCTCAAATCTTAACTTCGGTACGTTGTACAGTTCTTAATTTTATTCAGGATATCCACCAAAATCAAATACAGTACCTTTGATCCCCAAGGTACAAAGAGTTGGAGACTTACAGAGCTGGCTCCGAAGCCAAGAATCGCTTTGCCCCTTTAAGCGAGTCTATTATCCCATTTCAGAGTTCAATATTTATACCCTTTTCCAGTGGTATTTCCTTTAAGGTTTTCTGCTGATGTAAGCTAATTATCTCTAGTCGTTTTTCTGCTGACTCCTGCAGTTCTTACAGTCACCTCAGCTGGTAGCACCACAGAACTATATCTCTCCTCTAGGTGTTCTAAATTGATCACAAAAATGGTGTAACAGCAGGTGCGTTTTACTTGGTATCATTTTTATGAAGGCAGATGTTTGTTACTTTTATGTGCTCCTTTACGAGGTGTAAATTAGAACACCTTATACAGGGTGAACGATTGTCTTGTTCCCAAAGATTCAGACTTCAGGAGCCTTTAACCTTCTGTTTCAATAAGGTTATTGATTCAGTGTCAACAACTATTTTATCTCAATAGCCAGAATGCTATCACAGCTTTTTCATCGTTAGGTTTCTCGATTTCCAGACCCAGTTTGTCATGTTTTAATAAGGCCAGAATTCTTTCATAGAATGGTGTGTTTTTCTGAATAGGTTATATGGCTTATTCCTTCACAATGGCTCAATTCATTTCACTTTGGATCCTCATTGCGGATCCAACACAAGGGCAATGGGCCTAATGGCCTCCTTCCGTGCTGTATCATTCTATGATTCTTTGATTCAAGGAGACTTTCACCTCCTTAGTGTGGATTGGATTTTAATCCAGGTCCCAGAGTTGAAAGGCTGATGTCTAACGTGCCGTACCACCGAGTTTCCCTTAGAACTGTTTCTAGTGTGTGTATTGTGTTTGTGCTTACTAAACTCACTCAAGATAGGGCATATCAGCATTTGTAATGTGCAAAGGGGGAAATATGGATTAAAAATTTCACTTAACTATATATTTCTCCTATAATATACTTAATAGCCGCATTTACAATAGGAATACAGAGTGAAAATTTAACAGGAGTGGGCATATTACATGTAGAAATTTTATTACGTTAAATAGTACATTGTGGCGGAACCACCAGAGGATTACAGACAATTGTATATCATTCCTTTTACAGCAATGTAGTACAGCTGGGAGCTGCACCTTTAATGTGTCTGTTAACTGTACTAGGGCTTCTTTCCTGTACTCAGCGTGATGACATCATGCTGTCCGTCACGTGATCTCTCAACGGCGGGAAGAACGTGATGACATCATGACATCAGAGCTCGGAACCTTCTAGCAGTAGAGCTCGGAACCTGCTAGCAGTTGAGCTCGGAACCTGCTAGCAGTTGAGCTCGGAACCTGCTGGCAGTTGAGCTCGGAACCTTCTAGCAGTTCCAGAGAGGCTTTCAAGCAGACCAGACCTATTTGCATTGTATCCTACAGTTTCCTGTACAGCTTCGTTTGTTCATTAAATTTTATTGTTTTTGATTTTCTGAGTCGATCTCAATTCTTCGGCTAGGAACCCCAGTTCCTACATTGGTGACCCCGATTTCTTTGAACAATTTTCGTTGAAGTTACATCATGGACACGAACGCCGTCACCCTCAAACTGACGCAATTTTGGGAGCAACAACCAGGCGGAAGCCCAATTTGCAATCTGGGGAGTAGCAGCGGATTCGACCCTTTATTATTACGTGGTCTCCGCCCTCAACAGCGCCACGGCCTCACGGGTTGTCAGCCTCCTCGAGAGTTCGCCGAACAATGGCAAGTACGAAGCTTTAAAAGCACCTTTACTGCAGATTTTCGGTCTGTCCAAGTCGGAACGCGCTCGCAGACTTATCTCCATGCCCGGCCTCGGGGACTCAAAACCCTCAGAGCTCATGAGCCAAATGCTCACATTTTTGGGCTCGGAATCGCAATGTTTTCTGTTCCGCGAGCTGTTTCTCTGTCAACTACCAGAGCCAGTACAGATGGCCTTGGCCAATTCCGCGATCACAGATTGTGCTGAACTCGCCGCGGAAGCGGATAAAATATTCACCGTCTCACAACAATCTTGTGCAGTCACGAGGTGCCAAAACTATGCTGAACTCGCCGCAGAGGCGGATAAAATATGCTCCTGCACACAGCCATGTTGTGCAGCCACGAGGCTCCCATCCCCCACAAGAGCGAATCCGACTCCTCCTCCTGCAGGCTGGTGTGCATACCACGCTCGTTTCGGCGCGAAGGCCAGAAATTGCCGTCCGCCCTGCAGTTTCTCACCAAAAAAAAAACCTGCCTCAAACCAGCGGTTTCTGAGAAGATCAATAAGGCCTAAGGGATGCGCCGGAGTTGCGATGGCTGTCGGGTCCGCAGGGAAACTCCTATACATTACAGACTCCCTGTCAGGGCAACGTTTTCTCTGTGATACTGGCTCCCAGTGCAGTATCCTACCAGCGTCGAAGCTAGATCTTCAATCCGGCGGTCAAGGTCCCCGCCTCGAGGCAGCCAATGGTGCGGTCATTCGCACGTTCGGAAAGCGTAGGGTCCAGTTGAGTTTTGGCGGCCAGCGTTTTGTTTGGGAGTTCATCACGGCAAAAGTCTCACAGGCCATCCTGGGGGCAGATTTCTTCTGCGCAAACGGGTTTCTCATCGACGTCCGACACTGCCGGCTAATCAGTGCCTCCACTTTTCACTCGGTCCCCTGCCAATGAAGCACCGCGATGTCTTGGTCAGTTGCCTGTGCAGTCCCATCTCCAAATGAGTTCTCTCGTCTTCTCAGTGAGTTCCCTGAGCTCACCAGGCCCACATTTTCTTCTTCAGTCGCGAGGCACGGTGTGGCGCACCACATTACCATGACAGGATCCCCCGTTTATGCGAGAGCTCGAAGGCTGGAAACCGGTAAACTCGCGGCCGCTAAGGCGGAGTTCCATACAATGGAACGCCTGGGTATTATTCGACGTTCAAATAGTCCTTGGTCCTCGCCATTACACATTGTTCCTAAGCCGGGCGGCGGATGGCGACCATGCAGCGACTACAGATGCCTGAATGAGGCTACCACACCGGATCGGTACCCAATTCCTCACATTCAGGATTTTTAGGCCCATCTGGCAGGGAATTCCATCTTTTCCAAAGTAGACCTCGTCCGAGGCTATCATCAAGTGCCCGTGCATTCTCAGGACGTCCCCAAAACTGCCGTCATCACACCTTTCAGGCTCTTTGAGTTCCTTCGTATGCCGTTTGGGCTGAAGAATGCAGCACAAGCCTTCCAACGTCTCATGGATTCCGTGTTGCACGATCTGCCGTTCATCTTCGTCTACCTAGACGACATCCTTATTGCCAGTAACAGCACGAAAGAACACATTATGCACTTGCGTACCCTTTTTTCTCGTCTCAGCCAACATGGCCTTATTATCAACCCGGCCAAGTGCCAGTTTGGGTTGCACAGCATTGATTTTCTGGGACACAGAATCACCTCAGAAGGCGCCGTCCCGCTGGCCACGAAGGTGGAAGCAGTCACCTCGTTCCCTCTTCCTCAGACCGTCAGGGCCCTCCAGTTATTTCTGGGAATGGTCAATTTTTATCATCAGTTCGTCCCCAAGGCAGCATTGTTGATGCAACCTTTGTATGAGGCCCTCAGAGGTAAATCGGGCAAAGACCCGATTGATTGGACACCCCAGATGGACCAGGCTTTCCTCGACACTAAGAACGCTTTGGCTGCTGTGACCATGTTGGCACATTCCCTTCTGGGCGCAACCATTGCCCTTACCACCGACGCATCTGATTATGCCATCGGGGCAGTACAGGAGCAGTGGGTCAACGGCACATGGCAACCACTGGCTTTCTTCAGCCGCTAATTGCGGAAGAATGAACGCAATTATAGTACTTTTGATAGGGAGTTGTTGACATTGTTTCTGGCCATCCGCCATTTTCGCTTCCTACTGGAAGGACGCCCATTCACGGCTTTTGTAGACCACAAGCCACTTACTTTTGCGATGGCCAAGACAGCGGAACCATGGTCGGCACGGCAACAACATCATCTTACGTACATATCTGAATTTACAATCGACATACAACATGTCTCGGGCAAAGACAACCTGGTGGCGGATTGTCTCTCCCGCGCCCAGCTCCACGCAGTACACCAGGGAGTCGACTATATTGGTTTGGCAAAAGAACAGAAGGCAGACCCTGAAGTGCAGGCATACCAGACCGCACCTTCCAGCTTACAAGTGGCTGATGTCAGTTTCCAGGCCGCAGGGACCACACTCCTGTGTGACATCTCGATGGGTGCCACACATCCAATTGTTCCAGTCGAATGGCGCAGGAGAATTTTCGCCACTATCAACGGGTTGTCACACCCTGGCATGAGAGCGTCACAACGAATCATGGCAAAGAAATTCGTCTGGAAGGGCATGCATCTCGACGTCCGTGACTGGGCCAATACCTGCGTGAGTTGCCAGAAGTCCAAGATACAACGCCATGTTAAGGCCTCAGTCGCCACTTTTCCAGTTCCGGAGCGTCGATTCGACCATGTGCACGTGGACCTGGTTGGTCCTCTCCCTTCCTCTCGCGGGTACACTCACCTCCTCACCGTGGTAGACCACACAACCAGGTGGCAAGAGGCAATTCCTTTGGATGCCACCACAGCGGCAGATGTCTCCAGAGCCTTCATCTCGTCATGGGTAGCTCGGTTCGGGGTACCGGCTGACATCTCCTCCGACCGGGGGCCTCAATTTACCTCTGAGCTTTGGAACGCCGTAGCTCAAGGTTTGGGCACCAAGCTTCATCGTACCACCGCCTACAATCCACAGGCGAACGGTCTGTGTGAAAGATTCCACAGGTCCCTTAAAGCCGCACTGCGTGCTAATCTCCGTGGGCCTAGTTGGGTAGACAGGCTCCCTTGGGTGCTGCTAGGTCTTCGCACGGCGCCTAAGGACGACCTGCATTCTTCTTCAGCAGAGCTGGTTTACGGCCAACCACTCAGAGTGCCTGGCGATTTTCTTCCTCCTCACACGGAACCCTGGTCCCCAGCTCAGCAGCTCGTCAGCCACCAGGAAGCGGCTAGGAATTTCATCCCAGTGCCTACGTCGCATCGTGACCTGCAGCGCTCCCATGTCCCGGTGGATCTTAAGAGCGCAGAATACGTGTTCATTCGGCAGGATGCTCGCAAAAACCCGCTCAAACTGCCTTACACAGGTCTGTTCCGCGTCATCTCGTCAGGTGACAAGTCCTTCAAAGTCGACGTCAGCGGTAAGCCTGACCACATCTCCATCGACCGGTTGAAACCGGCGCATCTGCATCTGAGCAAACCAGTCGTCACCGCTCAGCCGCCTCGTCATGGTCATCCACCGTTGACTGCCGGTCCAATACAGCCACAGTCATCCACCAAGTCACCAGTGAATGCCTCACTGGGTCGACCACAGCCGGCCTCTTCTTCTCCTCCGCCTGCGGAGTCATCCCAACCACAGCCAACGGCCAGTTCATCTTCTAGCACTCCATTCCAGCTGCCGGGGTATCGCAGTCGGTCGGACAGACTCGTCAGACCCCCTTCTCGTCTTACCTTCTCTGTTAAAAGCAATTCTGGGGGGGCGCAGGTGGCGGAACCACCAATGGATTACGGATAATTGTATATAATTCCTTTTACAGCAATGTCATACAGCTGGGGGCTGCACCTTTAATGTATCTGTTAACTGTACTAGGGCTTCTTTCCTGTACTCCGCGTGATGACATCATGCCATCCGTCACGTGATCCCTCAACGGCGGGAAGAACGTGATGACGTCATGACGTCAGAGCTCGGAACCTTCTAGCAGTAGAGCTCGGAACCTGCTAGCAGTTGAGCTCGGAACCTGCTGGCAGTTGAGCTTGGAACCTTCTAGCAGTTTCAGATAGGCTTTCAAGCAAATCAGACCTATTTGCATTGTATCCTACAGTTTCCTGTACAGCTTCGTTTGTTCATTAAATTTTATTGTTTTTGATTTTCTGAGTCGATCTCAATTCTTCGGCTAGGAACCCCAGTTCCTACAACATCATAGTTGGATTTTAGGAATTTTATAATAAATCTTATGCAGACTTTTGCTTACTGTCCATAATTGATACAAAGGCCTGAATTTTTCCCCACAATTTCTGCCCTAAACGTGCAGGATAATGGCAGAAATGGTGGTAAAATCAGACAGTGAGACCTAGCACAATCTTCCTGCCTTGACCTGGGTTTTCTGGTCCCTACCCCCACCACCTAAACATCAGCATATACCTACCTTGTCGCATGTAAATTAAAACAGAGAGGCAGGGTCCACAATTCATCCATGTGCCTTCTACTACTGTCTTCATCGACCCCATGCACTACCTAGAAGGGGAGGCAGTATTCCCTGTGGCCTCTTTAGGCCAACTCAGTCTGAGACCCGGGGGTCGATTTTGTCGAACCTGTCGGGAAGAAGGCGGGACTTCCCCTTTCGGGTTTCCGACCCACCTACTTCGACATCCGGCCAATCCGCGCAATTTTCCCTTGATTGACCTTGTTGAGCCCACCCAGCGGACTCAGCAGGCCAATTAAGGGCCATCCGGCAACAGGTGACGTCACAGACTGAAATTTCATTTGTCAAGATTTCTGACAGATGAAATATTAGCGTTTCACAGCTGTTTGAAACTGTCAAACACTGACAGTCTGATTTCTAAGATGAGCCCTTCTGCGCAGACTCATTTAGAAATCTCAGCAGCACTAAAAGCTGAAGGCTGTCACTTCTGACAGATCGCAGCCGTTCAGCTTTCAGTTCCGGCTGAGTGCTACAGGAAGAAAGGCTGTTAAGGTAAGTAAAGGTAAGTAAAAGTTCTTTACACACTTTAGACACACCAAACACACTTACCTTTACACTCATGCACCCATCACTCACCTGAGCGCCGACATCGCGACCTCTCCAACTCACTCAACCCGACGGCCCACTGCTCTAACCTGGCGTGGTTTGGAGCCATCGGGAAAGCCACACGAAACCCCTCAAAATGGGGATTAGGCTAAAAACTGCCTGTTAACTTCCTGTTAACAGGCAGCTAATTGGCACTAATCCCTTCCTGCCTGGTTTCGGCGGGTCCCACTGCGGGGCAGGTACCCGCCACCCCTGAAACTTACGTGGGGCGGGGTTATGGGCGGGATGGTGTCGGGACCCCCAAAGTTGGGATTTCCCCTCACCCCCCACACACCTGAAACCCCGCCTAACGGCTCCCCGAAAATCTAGCCCCCAATATTTAAATAATTCTTCAACCTTTGGGGCCCTTTGATTATGTCCTCTGCTTCTTCAGGTGCCGCAGTGCTGTAAGTCCTCTTGTTGGCAGGCAACCACATGCTGGGTCGGGGTCATGGCAGGGTTGCAATGGTGGGCAGAAGGCCTGCCTGGATCCTGCTTGGGCAAGAAAACAAGAATCCCAGCCAAACAGTTTCTCCCTCCATCCAACTAGCGCAGACAAAGGTTATTTGATACTTTATTGATTGTACCGCGAGATAAATGTATTGAAATGGAGCATTTTCTACTGCTATTTTGATTCCTTTCGTGCAAAGGCATCATTTAAATCAGGATATTAGAGGCACATGTAACAAGGGTAATACAGTAATCATGGGGGACTTTAATCTACATATAGACTGGCAAACCAAATGTAAAGTAATAGTGTGGAGGATGAATGCATGGAATGTATGCAAGATAGTTTTCTAGATCAGTATGTTGAGGAACCAACTAGGGAACAGACTATTTTAGATCTAGTATTGTGCAATGAGAAATGGTTAATTAATAACCTTGTAGAAAAGGGGCCTTCAGGGAAGAGTGATCATAATATGTATTAATATAATATTGAGTTTGAAAGTGATTTAGTTAAATCCAAAACAAGGGTCTTAAATCTAAACAAAGAAAATTACGTAGGTATGAAGGGCGAGTTGGCTAAGGTAGATTGGGAAACTACATTAAAAGGTATGATGGTAGAGAAGCAATGGCTAGCATTTAAAGAATTAATACATAATTTACAACAAATATACATTACATTAAGGCACAAAAAATCCACAGGAATAGTGGTCCAACCGTGGCTAACAAGAGAAGTTAAGGATAGTATTAGATCAAAGGAAGAGGCTTATAATGTTGCCAAAAAGAGTAGTATGCCTGAGGATTGGGAGGATTTTAGAATTCAGCAAAGGAAGACCAAGAAATTGACAAAGAAAGCGAAAATAGAATGAGAGTAAACTAGCGAGAGACATAAAAACAGACTGTGAAAGCTTCTATAGGTATGTAAAAAGGAAAAGATTGGCAAAAGTAAATGTGGGTCCCTTAAAGGCTGAGACAGGAGCAATTATAATTGGGAATAAGGAAATGGCTGAGAAATTAAACAATTACTTTTGACCTGAAATTCTGATCGGATGCTTCGGGCGGATGTCTCCAATCAGAAAAAAATCTATGAACTTACCTGCTGGTTCCATAGATCCCACGGCTTCTGATCCTGGGTCTCTCCTCTATGAAGTCATGTTTGACAAATTTGTTGGAGTTCTTTGAGGGAGTAATATATATGGTGGATAAAGGGGAACCAGTGGACGTAGTGTATTTAGACTTCCAAAAGGCATTTGACAAGGTGCCACACAAAAGATTATTGCTTAAGATAAAAAATCACGGGATTGGGGGTAATATTCTGGCATGGATAGAGGATTGGCTATCTAACAGAAGGCAGAGAGTTGGGATAAATGGTTCATTCTCGGACTGGCAATCAGTAACTAGTGGTGTTCCACAGGGGTCAGTGCTGGGTCCCCAACTCTTTACAATCTATATTAATGATTTGGAGGAGGGGACCGAGTGTAACATATCAAAGTTTGCAGATGATACTAAGATGGGAGGGAAAGTAGTGAGTGAGGAGGACATAAAAAACCTGCAAGGGGACATAGACAGTCTAAGTAAGTGGGCAGAGATTTGGCAGATGGAATACAATACTGGAAAGTGTGAGGTTATGCACTTTGGCAGGAAAAATCATAGAGCAAGTTATTATCTTAATGGCAAGAAACTGGAAAGTACTAAAGTACAAAGGGATCTGGGGGTCCTGGTGCAAAACTCAAAAGGTTAGTATGCAGGTGCAGCAAGTGATTAAGAAGGCCAATGGAATGTTGGCTTTCATTGCTAGGGGGATAGAATATAAAAATAGGGAGGTATTGCTTCAGTTGTACAAGGTATTGGTGAGACCGCACCTGGAATACTGCATACAGTTTTGGTGTCCATACTTAAGATAAGACATACTTGCTCTCGAGTCAGTACAAAGAAGGTTCACTCGGTTAATCCCGGGGATGAGGGGATGGACATACGAGGAGAGGTTGAGTAGATTGGGACTCTACTCATTGGAGTTCAGAAGAATGAGAGGCGATCTTATTGAAACATATAAGATTGTGAAGGGGTTGGATCGGGTGGATGCGGGGAGGATGTTCCCGATGATGGGTGAAACTAGAACTAGGGGGCATAGTCTTAGAATAAGGGGCTGCTCTTTCAAAACTGAGATGAGGAGGAACTACTTCACTCAGAGGGTGGTAGGTCCATGGAATATGCTGCCCCAAAAAGCTGTAGAAGCTACATCATTACATAAATTTAAAACAGAAATAGACAGTTTCCTAGAAGTAAAGGGAATAAAGGGTTATGGGGAGCAGGCAGGAATTTGGACATGAGTCTATGTTCGGATCGGTCATGGCCCTGTGGGTAGCGGAGCGGGCCCGGGGCCGTGTAGCCTGATCCTGCTCCTATTTCGTGTGTCTAATTCTGTTAGATTCAGGAGATGGTTCTGTGATAGTAGATAGGCGGTTAGGATCAGATCACCATGATCTTATTGAATGGCGGAGCAGGCTCGAGGGGCCGATTGGCCTACTCCTGCTCCTATTTCTTATGTTCTTATGTTCTTATGAAATGTGCAGAGGCCCAGGTATCCCAGGGGCCCATGTGGTTCGCAAGCGCCCCTGGGATCACGTGGGCCAGGTGAACCAAAGGAAGAAGGGAATCCCCCTTTATACTTTTGACAAGTCCGTACGCACTGAAATGTCAAAAGTATGAATGGGGATGACTGCAAAAATGTACTAACACACTGAAATAAATAAATAAAAACCATTACGTATGTAAAATTAATTAAAATGCCATTTAAATTAATATTTTAAACAAAAATGTAATTTCAAAATTTTAAAATATTTTAATGGGTCTAAAAATAACCATACATAATTGCACTTTTTTTTAAGGTTTAAATGATTGAAAAAAATTATTTTAATGATATTTTATACTCTTATGCTGGTCAAAGCAGGCTTTAAGCCAAAAAGCACAACTCTCCACCCACAGAGGCACTTTTCTTGGGCATGCGGATGATCTTTGCATGCCTGAAACTGGCACACCTCTTACGCACCCGTGGGGGTCATAAAATCTGGCCCATTCTGTCTGTCTTCACGGAAGAAGACACAAAAAACTTCCCGGAATTATTGGTGAACCAAGGGTCTAGCAAGAATGAGGAACTGAAATAAATTAGTACTTGTAAAAAAATAGTACTGGAGAAATTAATGGGACTGAAAGCCAATAAATCCCCTGGACCTGATGGCCTACATCCTAGGGTTTTGAAAGAGGTGGCTATAAAGAAATTGGATGCATTGGTTGTCATTTTCCAAAATTCCATAGATTCTAGAATGGTTCCCGTGGATTGGAAGGTAGCAAATGTAACTCCACTATTTAAGGAAGGAGGGAGAGAGGAAACGGGGAACTACAGACCAGTTAGCTTGACATCAGTAGTAGGGAAAATGCTAGAATCTATTATTAAGGATGTGGTAACAGGGCACTTAGAAAATAATAATAGGATTGGTCAGAGTCAACACAGATTTATGAAAGGGAAATTGTGTTTCACGAATCTGTTAGAGTTTTTTGAGGTTGTAACTAGCAGAATAGATCAGGGGGAACCAGTGGATGTGGTGTATTTGGATTTTCAGAAGGCATTCAATAAGATGCCACACAAGAGGTTATTAAACAAAATTAGGGCTCATGGGATTGGGGGTAATATACTAGCATGTATTGAGGATTGGTTAACGGACAGAAAACAGAGAGTAGGAATAAACGGGTCATTTTCGGGTTCACAGGCTGTAACTAGTGGGGTACCACAAGGATCAGTGCTTGGGCCTCAGCTATTCACAATCTACATCAATGATTTGGATGAAGGGACCAAATGCAACATATCCAAGTTTGCTGATGATAAAAAGCTGGGTGGGAATCTAAGTTGTGAGGAAGATGCAAAGAAGCTTTGAGGGGATATAGACAAGCTAAGTGAGTGGGCAAGAGCATGGCAAATGGAATATAATGTGGAGAAATGTGAAGTTATCCACTTTGGTAGGAAAAATAGAAAAGCAGAGTATTTTTTAAATGGTGAGAGATTGGGAAAAGTTGGTGTTCAGAGGGACTTGGGTGTCCTTGTACACAAATCACTGAAAGTTAACATGCAGGTACAGCAAGCAATTAGGAAAGCAAATGGTATGTTGGCCTTTATTACAAGAGGATTTGAGTATAAGTGTAAAGTCTTCTAACTGCAATTATATAGGGTCCTGGTGAGACTACATCTGAAGTATTGTGTACAGTTTTGGTCTCCTTACCTAAGGAAGGATATACTTGCCATAGAGGGAGTGCAATGAAGGTTCACCAGACTGATTCCTGGGATGGGGGGATTGTCCTATGAGGAGAGATTGCATAGGCTTGGCCTATATTCTCTAGAGTTTAGAAGAATGAGAGGTGATCTCATTGAAACATACAAAATTCTTTTAGGGCTTGACAGTGTAGATGAGGGAGGATGTTTCCCCTAGCTGGGGAGTCTAGAACGAGGGGTTACAGTCACAGAATAAGGGGTCGGCCATTTAGGACTGAGATAAGGAGAAATTTCTTCACTCAGAGAATGGTGAATCTTTGGAATTCTCTACTCCAGAGATCTGTGGAGGCTCAGTCATTGAGTATATTTAAGACAGAGATCAATAAGTTTTTGGATGTTAAGGGAATCAAGGGATATGGGGATAGTGCAGGAAACTGGAGTTGAGATAGAAGATCAGCCATGATCTTATTGAATGGTGGAGTAGGCTCGAGGGGCCAAATGGCCTACTCCTGTTCCTATTTCTTATGTTCTTATGTCCTTTCCATTTGTTGCCTTGCTGAGCAAGCAGAACTCCCTTTAGTCAAATTTTATGACTTTTAGGACATCTGGAAGAAGGAACTACATGCCATGAAGCAGGTTTGTCAATACTCTCACACATTTAGTATCACACATGCATTTTAACCCCTTTCACAATTGTTGCAGACTTAAAAAATGCCTATCACTGTTGTTGAATATGTTAAAGTGATGGATTGGTCCTGGATGAGGTAGCACAGTACAGATCCATGATAAGAGCTGATAAACTTTGTCCTCTCTGCTGTAAGGGTTTTGGTCTTTACCAGAGATTGCCGCAGCTCAGTCTGATCTTGATGTCTCCAAGGCCACGTTTATATTACAATGCTGATGCTGACTCGTGGGAATGTTGCATTAAAAACAAAGCAGTGCCATTGCCTCCAGTATCAAGGAGACCCATGTTAGCTGATAGTACTATCCCAGCACTTAAGGCAAACAAAACGCAATGGTCAGCATCACGGTATGTAACGGGCCTCCATTTTCCCCAGGCTTTCGCATTGTTTACCTGTGCAGTCTATCATCTGACAGTAGGAATGAAAGAAAGCAGAAAGAAAGGCTTGCATTTACATAGCCCCTTTCACAACCTCTGGCTGTCCCAAAGCTCATTGCAATCAATGAAGTACTTCTGAAGTGTAGTCACTGTTATAAGCATGGTGGCCAATTTGTACACAGTAAGGTCCCACAAACAGCAATAAGCTAAATGACCAGATAAAAGGGGAGAAGGATAAACCTGGCAATAACAGGCCAGTCAGTTTAACATCAGTGGTGGGGAAGTTTTTAGAAGCAATAAGCTCAGAGAAAATTAACAGCCACTTAGACAAGCATGGACTAATAAAGGACAGCCAGCACGGATTTGTTAAGGGCAAATTGTGTTTGACTAATTTGATTGAGTTTTTTGATGAGGTAACAGAGAAGGTGGATGAGGGCAGTGCAGTTGATCTTGTGTATAGGGACTTTCAAAAGGCGTTTGATAAAGTATCACATACTAGGCTTGTTAGAAAAATTGAAGCCCATGGGATAAAAGGGAAGTAGCAGCATGGACACAAAATTGACTAAGGGAAAGAAAACAGAGAGTTGTAGTGAATAGCTGTTTTTCAGAATGGAAGGAGGTATGCAGTGGAGTTCCCCAAGGTTCAGTACTAGTAACACTGCTGTTTTTGATATACATCAATAACTTGGACTTGGAGGTACAGGGCACAATTTCACAATTTGCAAATGGCACAAAACTTGAAAGTGTAGTAAACAGTGAGGAAGATAGTAATAGACTTCAAGAGGACATAGGGCTGGTGGAATGGAATGCTCATCTACACTCCTTATTGAACTAGGGTTGGTCCCCTGGCTTGATGCTAATGGTAGAGTGAGGGATATGCCGGGCCATGAGGTTACAGATTGTGGCAGAATACAATTCTGCTGCTGCTGATGGCCCACAGTGCCTCAAGGAAGTTCAGTTTTGAACTGCTAGATCGGTTCTGAATCTATCCCATTCAGCACCGTGGTAGTGCCACACAACATGATGGAGAGTCAGTGTGAAGACGGGACTTCATCTCCATGATGACTGTGCGGTGGTTACTGCTGCCAATACTCTCATGGACAAATGCATCTGCGACAGGTAGATTGGTGAGAACGAGGTCAAGTAGGTTTTTCCCTCGTGTTGGTCCTCTCAGCACCTGCCACAGGCCCAGTCTGGCAGCTGTGTCCTTCAGGACTCATCCAGCTCAGCTAGTAGTGGTGCTATTGAGCCACTCTTGGTGATGGACATTGAAGTCCCTCACCCAGAGTACATTTTATGCCCTTGTTACCCTCAGTGCTTCTTCCAAGTGGTGTGCAACATGGAGGGGTACTGATTCATCAGCTGAGGGATGATGGTACGTGTTAATCAACAGGTTTCCTTGCCCATGTTTGACCTGATGCCATGAGACCTCATGGGGTACGGAGTCAATGTTGAAGACTCCCAGGGCAACTCCCTCCCAACTGTATACCACTGTGCCAGCACCTCTGGTGCGTCTGTCCTGTCTGTGGGACAGGACATACCCCTAGATGGTGATAGAGGAGTATGGGACTTTGGCTGAAGGGTATGTGAATATGACTATGTCAGGCTGTTGTTGCTTGACTAGTCTGTGGGACAGCTCTCCCAATTTTGGCACAAGTCCCCAGATGTTGGTGAGGAGGACTTTGCAGGGTCGACTGGGCTGGGTGTGTCTTTGTCATATCCAGTGCCTCGGTCGATGCTGGGTAGTCAATCCAGTTTTATTCCTAGTGTAATGTATATACCTTTAAGGGGGGGAACTATGTTTTACAGCTCATGTATACTGCAGTACCGGCAGTGACCACAACTGTATATAACACTGAGTAGTAATCTGCACAGACCAGTTGCAGTATGAGCCACGTTGAGTAAACACCTGTTGTACCGTTCTCCGCAGTCTGTGTCTTATTATACACGGACGCAACATTGGCGACGAGGCAGGTTCGAACCTACCTGCAACTCTGCATCACCTCCCGGGGATTCATTCCTGGAGATCAGTAGATTGGAGGTCAAGGCCAGAGACCCGGGTGTCGAGCACGGGCAACCGCCCAGTCATCCAGCAGAGACTCGAGAATTGCGGGGGAGGCTGTCGAGAGCCAGGCTTGGCTTTCCAGTTGAGGTGGTCCAGCGAAACGGGCTGGCAACAGGTAGTGCGCAGACTCTTCCCGGACAGCGGCGGGCTAGAGCCAGACCGAGCGGCACAGCAAAGGGCCGAGCAGCGTCGACGGGGGAGAGAGAGAGAGGGCAGAGCGCACAGGGCGCAGCCGGTGTTCAGGGGCCGAGCAGCATCGGAGAGAGGGAGAGAGAGACGCGCAGAAACCCGCGAGGCGCCGCCATTGCCACAAGGACCGCCGAGAGCGGCGTTGGCAGCAGCGCAGGAGAAGCGCGCAAAACCTACAGGGCGCCGCCATTGCCACGAGAACCGCTGGCAGCGGCGTCGGCAGCAGCGGGGGAGGGAGGAAAGCGCGGGAGATGCCATTTTAAGCCATTGGGAGACGCCATTTTAAACCACACCCAAAATGCCGAAGAGTGGCAGTATCACCGCATTTGACAATGAAGTCGAAGATTGGACTACATATGTCGAACGAATAGAGGTGTATTGCAAGGCAAATGGGGTGTCAGATGACAAGAAAGCGTTGGTATTGTTAAATTTAATGGGTGCAAAGACGTATGGTTTATTACGAAATCTAGTAACCCTAATGAAGCCAATGGAAAAGAGTTTTGAAGACATAGTAACGATACTAAAGGAACATTTAAACCCCACACCGCTGCTGATAGCAGAAAGATCCAAGTTTCACAAACGGAACCAGCATAAGGATGAAAGAAATGCTGATTATTTAACAGAACTGCGCAAACTATCGAAACACTGCCAGTTTGGAGCGAGACTGACAGATACCTTAAGGGACAAGTTTGTGTGTGGGCTTCAAAGTGAAGGAAACCAGAAACGGCTTTTATCTGAAAAGGACCTTACACTGGAAAAGGCTTTCAGCATTGCGGTATCATATGAAGCAGCAGCACGGGGCGCTGCAGAGATACAACAGAGACCGCAAGAATATGGCACAAACAAAATGTCATATGGAACAGAGAAGTGCTATCGCTGTGGCAGAACAACACACGACCAGGATAATTGCTGGTTCAAAGACAAAGTGTGCAGACAGTGTGGAAAATTAGGACACATAGCACGAGACTGCAGGTCGGGAAAGAAAACCAGCAATAAGAAACCTACCAAAGGAAAGTACAAGAAGGCACATAAGATGACGGAGAATAGTTCAGACGAACAAAAGAGTGATAACGACTCCGAAAGCAGGGAACTGAGTTGTCTGAAACTACATAAAGTGATCACAATGGAGGATCACCGAACCATTTGGGTCACTCTCAAGTTAGCAGGAGTCCAGGTAAAGATGCAATTGGACACAGGATCAGCCCTAACAGTCATAAACCGACGGGACTACGAGCGGCTATTCTCACACATACCCTTGAGAGAAACAAAAATTATTTTGAAGACGTACACGGGGCAAAAAGTCGACCCCAAAGGAAAAATAAGGGTGACCGTTATATATAACGGTAAGGAAACACCAAAACTAGACCTGTATGTATTGCAAGATGGAGGACCACCATTACTGGGACGTGAATGGATCCGGAAAATACAACTGGATTGGCATTCCATACAGGCACTGACTGTGGCTGACAAAAAGGATGACGACGTCACACCTGGGCGACCGTCAAAGATCCTAACTGACGCGAAAGAAGTGTTCCAGCAAGGACCCGGAAAACTAAAAGGCATGACAGTGACGATTAAAATTGAAGAAAATGCAAGCCCAAAATTTTTAAGGCCAGACCGGTACCTTATGCGATCCGCCCAGCCGTCGAAGCAGAACTGGAGAGTCTGGAACATTCAGGTGTACTGTCCAAGGTAGACTGGAGCGAGTGGGCTACAACCATCGTCCCTGTGATGAAAAAGTCGTTGAGCAGCACGCTTGGGGAACCAAGGAAGGTTCGCATCTGTGGGGAATTTAAGGTAACAGTGAACCCGGTCCTTCACACCATACAATATCCACTTCCGCGGATTGAAGATATTTTCGCCTCGCTATCAGGAGGGAAATGCTTCACTAAGATTGATCTGGCCCAGGCGTATCTACAGATGGGGGTAGAAGAAGCATCAAAAAAATACCTGACAATCAACACCCATAAATGTCTCTACCAATACAACCGGCTGGTATTCAGGGTAGCATCAGCTCCGGCTATTTGGCAGAGGGCAATGGAACAAGTCCTGCAAGGGATCCCAGGGACCCAGTGTTATTTGGACGACATCCTGGTCATGGGCGAAAATGACAATGATCACCTTGCCAACCTGGAGCAGGTGCTCACTAGATTGCAGGAATATGGGCTCCGAGCTAACCGCCCCAAATGCGAGTTTTTTAGAAAACAGATCTCGTATTGTGGACACGTTATCGATAAAGAGCGGTTACATAAGTCCCCAGAGAAGATTGAGGCAGTAGTCAAGGCTCCAGCACCGGAAAATGTGTCACAACTGAGGTCGTTCCTCAGGCTGGTAAACTACTACCATAAGTTCTTGCCAAATTTGTCTACAATACTACACCCACTGAACACCCGACTGCAAACTGGGGTGCCATGGAAGTGGAGTGACGAATGTAGACAAGCTTTCCAGAAGAGCAAAACACTAATCACATCGAAAGAGGTATTGGCCCATTACAACCCAGCATTACCAATTCGGTTGGCATGTGATGTGTCACCCTACGGCATTGGAGCGGTGCTGTCGCACAAATTCTCGGACGGCTCAGAGAGGCCAATAGCCTTCGCATCACGATCACTAACCTCAGCCGAGCGTAACTACGCCCAGATTGACAGGAAGGCCCTCAGCCTAGTGTGGCGAGTGATAAAGTTCAATCACTATCTGCATGAGCAGAAATTCACCTTGCTGACTGATCACCAGCCTCTTGTCTCCATTTTTAATCCGAAGAAGGGCGTTCCGGTGATGAATGCGCAACGACTACAAAGATGGTCACTTTTTCTAGGGGCACACCACTATGAGATTGAATATAAGGGCACGAAACAGCTTGGAAATGCTGATGGGCTATCACGCCTGCCACTGCCTACTGCGGAGGAAGCACCAGCAGTGGATCCTGTCGAAATATTCCATTCGACTACAGTTGAATGCCTACCGGTAACTAACGCTTGTATCGAAAAGGAAACCCGAAATGACCCGACACTGTCTCGGATATATGATTTGACGGTGAAGGGATGGCCAGCACATGGTGACTCACTGTTGCCAGCATTCTCGACAAGGAGAGAACAGCTGTCAATGTGCCGGGGGACCTTGATGTGTGGATCCCGAGTGGTAATTCCACCCAAGTTAAGGGATAGAGTGCTCAATGAGCTTCATGAGGGTCATCTGGGAGGGGTAAAAATGAAAAGCCTAGCCAGGGCTTATGTGTGTTGGCCGGGAATCGATAAACAAATCGAGGGCCTGACCAAGAGCTGCTCAGGATGCCGGAAAGTCCAAAATGCACCATCACAGGCCCCTCTACACCCATGGGAGTGGCCCTCATCTCCATGGCAATGGGTGCATATTGATTTTGCTGGTCCATTCATGGACTCAATGTTTTTAATAGCCGTGGATGCGCACTCGAAATGGTCTGAGGTCATCAAAATTTCCTCCACCACCACGGAGAAAACTATTGCAGTCGTACGGACCATTTTTGCCAGGAATGGCTTGCCAGAACAGATTTGCTCTGACAACGGACCACAGTTTGTGTCCGAAGAGTTCCGGAGGTTCTTGAAAAGGAATGGGGTAAGGCATTATACATCCGCCCCGTTTCATCCAGCCACAAATGGATTGGTTGAGAGGTTCGTACAAACCTTTAAGAAAGCAATAAAGGCTATGTACAATGACAACATTCCGCTGCAGCACAAGGTGGACAATTTCCTGTTCGCCTACCGGAATGCGACACATGCAGTCACCAACCAGGCCCCCAGCCATGATGTTCTTTAACCGAAGGTTAAGATCTCACCTGGATTTGCTCAGATCAAACATACGAAGAGATGTTGAGAGTAAGCAATTCCAACACATCCATGAGAAGCCAACAAGGAGCTTCAATGTCGGGCAACCAGTCTTGGCCCGCGACTACCGAACAGAAAAATCGCAGCCAGGAACGATATGCCCACGGCAGGGGCCACTAATGTACACAGTGGACATTGGAGAGAGCATCGTGAGATGCCATGCTGACCAGATCCTAGAGACACAGGAACAAGTCAACCCCATGCCTCACCCATACGTACCTGGTGATGAACCCGACGTACAGGTCGCATCTACCCCAGAAACAGTAGCATCGGAAGCTGATGAACCAACCGACGACAGGGGGCCAGAATCGCCTCCGCACCAAGAGCAAGACACTCAGGAAAGGCGCTATCCAGAAAGGATCAGGAAGCCTCCCCAAAGACTGAATATATAAATAGACTATTTTCAGCTAATGTTGCATGTTAAAAGTGTTAATTGTAATTAGTTTGTTATTTCATTGTTAAATGAGTGTTATGGTACTGTTAATCTAAAAGGGGAGGAATTGTAATGTATGTACCTTTAAGGGGGGGAACTATGTTTTACTGCTCATGTATACTGCAGTACCGGCAGTGACCACACCTGTATATAACACTGAGTAGTAATCTGTACAGATCAGTTGCAGTCTGAGCCACGTTGAGTAAACACCTGTTGTACTGTTCACCGCAGTCTGTGTCTTATTATACACGGACGCAACACTTAGTATACTTCTTTGTAGTGGTTTGGTACAACTGAGTGGCTTGCAGAGGGCAATTCTGGAGTCACATACAGGCAAAACCAGCTAGGACGGCAGATTTCCTTCCCTAAAGGACACGAGTGAACCAGATGGGCTGTTACGACAGTCCGTTAGTTTCATGGTCACCATTACTGATGCTAGCTTTTTATTCCAGATTTATATAATTAACTGAATTTAAATTGCCAGCTGCTGAACTCATTTCTCTAGATCATTAGTCCAGACCTCTGGATTGCTAGTCCAGTAACATAACCACTATGCTACCATATATGGTTTATTTTAAGTTGGAAATTAACAACTGTAACCTACCATAGGCAATAAAATAATAATTTTAAAAATGATCCACTTTGAGTTATAGATAGCAAAGAAACAGCAATATACAACTGCTCTCCTGATTCTGGAACTAGTTTGGAATTTAACTAAATTCAGAGAATGTTTAAATTGTATTTAATTTTCCAAAATTTTCCACATATAAGACTCAGCAAAACTTCCTTCTTCTTCTGAAAGCAACCTTGGTTCATAACAGACAAAACATTATTCAGCAAAATGCTGAATGTGTACACACAGTACAAGAATAACACAGAAAGCCACAAAGAGCCACCATTGCAGAACTAGATTAATGAAGATAGATTCAGGATTATAATAATGAAGCCATATTCAGATGAAGGGTTGCTTCAATATTACGACTGTGCGAAGAGAAATATGAGCAACAAAATAGCTGTACTTGATGGAAATACACAGAATAAATAGAATCAGTAAGGAGCAAATAAATGTCTTCAAATATATCACATTTATCAGTTCAGAGAGGATCATCCCATGGGTGGGAATAATTGTGAAACCCAGAGTAATTATTAAAAGGAAATTAAAGCTGACTGGATTGAAATTTTATAATATGTTCTTTTATTATTTGATAAAGTAGACAAGATAATGGGAATCTAAACATATAATTTTCCTGTTAAGTTGTCCCTTACTGTCACATGCCTGTTGCAAACAAAGGATGATAATTTATCATTTGCACTTTGATTAGTATGTACAGAAATGTATAGTTTTCCACCAGTACAAACTAATTAGCAAGATCATATTTAACTATGGCGGTATCAGAAGGGAGCGATATCGTATGATGTGCTGTCATTAAGAGCATGGCCTAGAAATTTGGGGGGCCAAGGAAGCAGTCCCTGTGGCTGAATGGTGAAGCTCAAGACGCACCTGATATTGGGCCTCAGGCCTGATTACCATTGAGCTGACATCTGCAGACAGTAACAGCTCGCCAAAGAAGCACGATGGGAGATTGGACAGCTGCGAGGCCAGTAGCATCCCTCAGGTCAGTGATGAAGGCGGGACGAATGGGAAGGAGGTCGATCAGGTCGGGAAGTGGGGGGGGGGGTGATCTGTAGGATTCGCAAAATTGGACTTTGTATTAATAAGGGTCAAATGGCAGAAGAGGCCATGATTTTAAAAACTGTTTTAAAAGAAGCCCAGAGAAAGGGGCATACAAAATGGCCACCATACCATGTGACCGGCTTATTGGGACACTTTAAAATGGTTCCTGCGCAACCTCAGACAGCTTTGTGGATTCAACCTACAGCAAGTTCTGGAAGCCGTTTCTGAGAGAACGAAACCAGACCCACACGTATGCATATGGATTAGATGCAGATCTAGTTGAGATCGGCCTGGAGACAGAGGCCATCTAAATGTTGACCCAAACAAAAGGGGACAATTTCATATGCATGAGAACATCACCCAGGACTAGATAAAGAGATCAGCAGGACATTAAAAACAATGAAGGTAATTCCAGACCAGAGGTGGGCCTTTACCAGCCGTTTTAAGGCATTTTAAAATATAATAACTACCCCACTGTGCTCCCAGCCCGCCAAAAGTAAAACAAACACTAACCTGATTTTGGGCGGGAGAGGGAGGTTTCTGGAAGAAAGTATATCTGGAAGACTTTTCGGCAGTTGGACAGTCAGCTTGAATCTGGACACCCAGAAGAAGCAGCAGGCACTCGCAGGAGGAAGGAGAAAGCCAACGTCGAAAAGGCCGTCTCGAAGCCGGCGTCCTGCCCCGGGGAAACACATCGGGAGATCATCGACCATCCCTGGGCCGTTGCCGGAACGAGAGGCCATCGACCCAACTTGGGAGAAGAGACAAAAAAATAAAGGTCCCAAGAGAAGAAACCTTCCAGCCACCCCGGCTCGGGAGAAGAGAAAAGAAACTGGAGAAGAGATGGGAGCCAGCCCAAGGCTCCTCTAACCAGGGTCGAGCCGACAGACCTCGACCCCGCTGACATCCAGGCCCGCCGGTGTCCAGCCGCCCCCGACCCCCACCTCAAGAGAGAGGTGTGGCGCAGCTCGCAGGGGCTCCATGATCCACGTGGAGATGAAACGCCTGAAAGGACCAAACACAGACTCGATTTCAAAACCTTACACTTCCTAGTGGGATTGGTGAGCATGTTTCTGGGCCTTCACAATCAGATCTAGATAGGTTTAATAAGGGGGTGGATTTAAGGGTACAATTAACATGAGTTGTCCCTCGATGTTCCGTGTGTTTCCTTATTTCATGATGATCTTTGTAGAGTATAAGATGCCTGTATTTGCTTTAGTTAGTACTGTGTCATTATGATTTGTTTGTGTGTTTTTCCCTCCCATGTACTCCCTTATCTGCTTGCATTTGATTTGATATTTTTCCTTATGCAATAAAATTTCATTTTGTTCATCAAACTTGGTCTACAAGAGTTTTCTCTACATTGTAGTTCCTGCCCTAAGACCTGAGTATAGAATCTAAGGGGCGAGTGGGTTGAACCACTCAAGGTTTACTGTGCAAGAGAGAGAGGCCTCTGGAGAGAGAAACCTCAGGGAAATCTCTCAAGGAAAACCCCTTACAATCGGGTCAGGAAGTAGCGACAGTAACTCATGTAATCATCAATAACATGTCATTCTACAGTGGTACACTAGATGGAGCCATAGAGCTGTATAGAGCTGTATATTTAGTTGTATGTGTTTAAGACTACACTACCCATGATGCACTAGGCTACCCAGAAGGCAGTAGTCAAGATGGCTGCCTGCACACAGAAGTACACATGCTGAATCTCTACAGATACTGTACCTAGAGAACGTGTACTGAATAAATGACTAGCTAGAAGCTAGCTGTTCATAATAAGAATGTCCAGTTATTAATGAACATAACATGGTACCAGGATTGGTGAAGATCTGCTCAAAATTGTGAAACGCGACATGGAGAATTTGAAGCCACCAGAGTTTTTGAATCTCATGGAAATGTCGACTACAATTGGTGAACTTTCAAACAACAATTCAAACTCTACATTGCTGCCATCGGGTTCGGTACGAAGCCAGACGCAAGGAAAATAGCATTGCTGCTCACGGTTGTACGCCCACAGGCGATAGAGGTATTTAATACATTTGTATTTAATCCAGAGGAGAACAGAAACAAATTAGACGATGTGCTAAAGAAATTTGATACACATTGTTCTCCCAAAAAGAATGAAACCTATGAGAGGTATGTGTTCTGTTCAAGGACACAGCAGCAAAATGAGACTTTTGATAGCTTTGTGACTGATCTGAAACTGAAAGCACAGACATGTAATTTCTCTGAGCTGAAAGCATCCATGAATCGTGACCAAATTGTGTTTGGTATTCATGATAAAAAGGTCAGGGAACGTCTGTTGAGAGAAACTGAACTAACATTGGAAAATGCTGTGACAATATGCCAAGCCAGCGAGCTAGTTCAAAAGCATGCGAAGATTTTCAGTGAAATCAATAATGATGCGATTGTAGTAAGTGCTGCTGTCGGTGCTGTGTCCTTCAAAGGGAAGAAACATGGGCAGAACAGAAATGAAAAGCAATCAGAGGAAGGAATTTTTAATTGTAAATGCTGTGGTTACAAACACCAGTTAAGACAATGCCCAGCATTTGGAAAAATGTGCACAAAATGTCATGGAAAGAATCACTTTGCCAAACAATGCTTTTCAAAAGTAAAAACAAAGAAAGGGCAATGAGTTAATGTGATTGAGGACACTGATTTAAGTGAGACATTTTTTGTACGAATGGTGTCATGTGACAATGTCAAAAATGATACAGAAAATGTGCAGCCCTCAGATATGGACAATGCTGAACATAAAATTAATGCAGTAAAAGAGGACAAATGGATGATCCCACTGCAGATAAACGGAGCATTAGTTACATTGAAACTGGACACTGGGGCAAAAGCAAACTTAATCAGTATGAGTGACATTAAAAACATGAAAGAAAAGCCCAAAATACAGAAAATGTCAGTACTACTGAAAGACTATAATGGACAGAAAATAGATAGCTTAGGTATATGCAGACTTAAAGTGACAGTCAAAGACAAAGTGCATCATCTCATGTTTTCTGTTGTGGCTGAAGGACTTGATTCACTACTGGGTGACAAAGCTTGTGAGGACTTAGAACTGGTCAAGAGAGTATACCATATAAACTGTGCCATAAATAGACCAGATGACTCAGTGGATTCTGTAGTAAATAATTTCCAGGATGTGTTCAAAGGATTTGGAGTTCTACCATTCACTTACAAGATCCAGCTAAAGGAGGATGCTCAGCCAGTGGTACATGCTCCACGAAGAGTTCCAGCACCCCTGCGTGACCAGCTCAAGAAAGAACTGGACAGAATGACCACACTAGGAGTCACCAGGAAAGTCGAAGAGCCAACAGACTGGGTTAACTCTATGGTATGTGTGAAGAAAAATAACAATGATCTAAGAATATGCATGGATCCAAAGGACTTAAATGCAAACATAAAACGTGAACACTACCAGATTCCCAAGCGAGAAGAAATCACCAGTGAAATGTCAGGTGCCAGATACTTTACAAAGCTCGATGCCTCACAAGGATTTTGGCAACTAAAACTGGATGAAAAGAGCACCAAATACTGTACCTTCAACACACCATTTGGCAGGTATTGTTTCCTCAGAATGCCTTTCGGGATAATATCTGCATCTGAAATCTTTCATAGAGCGATGGAACACATAATTGAAGGTCTGGAAGGAGTTCGGGTCTATGTTGATGACATCATCATCTGGGACTCCACATTGAAAGAACACAATGAGAGACTGACTAAAGTGCTACAGAGCATACGCCGGAGTGGACTGAAGCTCAACAAAGCCAAGTGTCAGTTTGGCATCCAGGAAGTCACTTTCCTAGGAGATAATCTATGTGGTAAAGGAATAGAGCCAGATATGGATAAAGAAAACGCCATACTCAAAATGCCCCGACCCACTGACAAAAAAGGAGTGCTACACATCATGGGGATGATAAACTTCATTGGAAAGTTCATTCCTAACTTGTCAGCCAAGACAACCTGTCTGCGAGACCTGCTACATAAAACAAATGAATTCGCATGGCCAGAAAGACATGAACAAGAGTGGATGAACCTCAAAACAGTGCTGACAACCACACCCGTACTCACTTCCTTTGACCCAACAAAGAGAATCAAAGTGTCAATGGATGCATCAAAAGATGGCCTAGGCGCAGTCTTGCTACAAGCAGAGGGTGAAGATTGGAAGCCTGTTGCCTATGCCTCTAGGTCTATGACTGATTCTGAGTGTCGATACACCCAGATTGAAAAGGAATGTCTAGGCTTGGTGGTTGGACTAGAAAAGTTTCATGGCTACATATATGGACTTTCCACCTTCACAGTTGAGACAGACCACAGCCCACTCGTTGCCATCATAAAAAAAAATCTGAATGAGATGTCTCCAAGGATTCAATGACTCATGATGAAGCTGCAAAGATATGACTTTGAACTGATCTACACACCAGGCAAATACATAGTGTTAGCAGATGCACTGTCCCGAGCACCCACAACGAGTCATGTGAGCTCTACTGATGAAGACGTGGATGTTCATGTGAGTATGGTCACTGCTGCGCTGCCTGTGTCAGACACAAAATCAAAGCAAATAGCAGAAGAAACAGTAAAAGATACAGTGTTACAAACAGTAATAGAGAACATTCATCATGGTTGGCCAAAAGGTTCCTGTCCAAAATACTTTCACATAAGGTCAGAGTTGAGTGCCGCAAGTGGACTATTACTAAAACAAAACAGAATAGTCATTCCACAGGCTCTACGTCAAGACATGCTCAAAAGGATTCATGAGGGACACCTCGGAATTGAAAAATGCAAAAGGAGAGCAAGAGACACTGTTTATTGGCCTGGCATAAATAAGGACATTGAGAACATGATAGGCAAATGTGAGACATGTCAGAAACACCACAACAAACAAGCAAAGGAACCAATGATAGCAGCTGCCATACCAACAGCACCATGGCAAAAGGTTGGTATGGACCTTTTTCATTTAAATGGTAAAGAATATCTAATAGTGATTGACTACTATTCTAACTATCCTGAGATGGCACTGCTCTCAAGCACCACAGCAAGCAGTGTCATAATGCATGTGAAATCCATCTTCGCCAGACATGGAATTCCCAGGATTGCCATTAGCGACAATGGTCCGTGCTTCAACTGTAAGGAGTGGCAACAGTTTGCAGCACAGTATGACTTTCAGCACATCACATCCAGTCCTTTGTATGCTCCGTCAAATGGTAAGGCAGAGAAAGGTGTTCAAGTTCTCAAGCAGCTACTGAAGAAAGCGACAGAAAGCAAGTCTGATCCTTATCTCGCCCTGCTGAGCTACCGAGCCTCACCTTTAGACTGTGGTTCTTCGCCTGCTGAACTACTGATGGGTCGCAAGTTGCGCACCATGCTACCCTGCTGTGCAAAAGAACAGCAAAGTAAGGAACTGAGAGAGAGACTTCAACTGTTAAAGCTGAAACAGAAATCATACTATGACAAGTCATCCAAAACTCTAAAACCATTGACAAGGGATGATGTTGTCAGGATTGAGGATCCAGATGCATGGAACAGGAAAGCTACAGTTCTTGAGGAAGTACGACCAAGGTCATACACTGTTAGAACTGAGGAAGGACAGATTCTCAGGAGGAACCGCCGTTCCCTCCTGAAAACACAAGAAACTATCCAAGAGCAGATTGATGACAATGCCGCAACTGAATCTTGTCATTCACCACCAGAACAATCTCATGAAAACACATGAGACTTACCCATGCTGAGAAGACCCACATGTGTAGTAAAAAAGCCTGATAGACTTAATCTTTGAGTACAAAGAAAAACTATATTGAAAATGTATTGACTGTTGTGAAAATGTTTATGTTTATAGAGCACTAACAAGAGTGTTACTGATATCATCTTTATCGTTTTACTTGAAAGTTGATTGATATTGATTTTGTTAACCTCAAAGAAAGGGGGATGTAATGATCAATAACATGTCATTCTAGAGTGGTACACTAGATGGAGCCGTAGAGCTGTATAGAGCTGTATATTTAGTTGTATGTGTTTAAGACTACACTAACCATGATGCACTAGGCTACCCAGAAGGCAGTAGTCAAGATGGCTGCCTGCACACAGAAGTACACATGCTGAATCTCTACAGATGCTGTACCTAGAGAACGTGTACTGAATAAATGACTAGCTAGAAGCTAACTGTTCATAATAAGAATGTCTAGTTATTAATGAACATAACAACTTGGATCCTCCCCTCAAATCTACAGTTTGAAAACCAGTTTGAACCATATCTGCAAAATTTTTACAGAATTCAGCTCGGAGATGGATTTACCTGTTTCCTTTTTAGGCTGTAGCTGGCTTTCACATCTTAACGTATTATAACTGGATTTCAAGAGGCAGCCAGCAAACTAAACTTCGACAAACAGGAGTACAACATTTTTGTCAAAGGACTTGCATCCCAAAAGAGAGTCATCTAGCGATTAAAAATAACTTGTACTATCAATTGAAGGGACCAGCTGAAGAAATGTCAAAGTTTCTTCGAACGGGACTTATGTTATTAGGCTCGATGTTCCAGAAATGTCATTTAGGTTTAGTGATGTAGGAACCCACATCAATTATATTTCTATAGTCCTGTCAGGCTACAGTTTGAAGGAATTTTTCAAACACTATTTTGCACAACAAACCAACGAACTCAAGTTGTACCTGACTAACGGTTTTGTGTTCTGTTGAATCCTCTCTTCTAGTTATTAACGTAATGACTACACAATTTTAATGTTTTTAGTTAAACGTTTGCTGACAGTTAAACTGTGAATTTACCTACATAACTTTCGCTGCTCTTAAACGTGTTTAATTTTCTTTGCAATATGAAAAGGTATTAAAAATGTTATTTTGTGTTGATTAGAGGTTAACAGGGTGGAGGAAGCTGAACCAAATTTTGCATGCAGCGTATTTGTTCATGACTGATGGAATCGCTGCTCCTGTAACTGTCTGTGCTGTTGGGCTGCTATATGCAACAATAAAAACGTAACTGCTTTCCCACAAAAATGTGACAATGGCCCAGAAATTCGGGTCGGAGGCTTCCCGCGGGTGCAAGCCTCCGACCTGCACTTACCTAGCGCGCCGGCCGTTGAGCTGTGGGCCCCCGTGGAATTGCGATCCTGGGCCTCCTCCAACTGCCGGTGCGCAGTGCTTGCGTATACCAGGGGCGCAGTTAGTTCGATGCATCCCCTGGGATCACGTGGGCCATGGAGAGCCAATGGTAGCAGGGAATGCTTCATTAATAAGTTTGACAGGAAGATCTGTCAAACCTATAAATACTATAAGCCCCAAAACATCACTAAAACCTCAAATATTTTTTTTTTTAATCACATTTTTAAAATAAACTATATATTACATGAAATAACTATTTTAAACAATAACTTAAATTATTGAAAAAAAAATTACATTTTCTAATGGGGCTAAAAATAAACTTACCTTTCTTTAAAGTATTTCAAAATAATAAACCTGTGGAAAAAATGTTTTAATTTTAATTAATTCACCACTTACCTTGTTAAAAGCAGGCCTTGCGACTGCTTTTTACATGTCTAACTTCTGGAGACATACCTTCCCGGAGAAACCTACAAAAACGTAAGTTCAATGCGCACTCGCTGCCTCTCCCGCGCATGCGTTCCACCTCTGAACCCCTTCTTTCAGGGGAATGGAAGTGCCGGTTTCCCACGCATGCGCAGTGCATGCACGAAACCGGCACTTTCATTGGGCCTACACGTGAGTATCCCATGCGTACTCATGCGTTGGGACCAGAATTTCTGGGCCAACAGCCCAGGAGCATAGGAATTGCTGGATGAAAAAAGACCAAGGTCCATCTAGTATAATAGCAAAATACTGCGGATGGTGGAAATCTGAAATAACAACAGAAAATGCAGGAAACACTTAGCAGGCCAGGCAGCATCTGCGGAGAGAGAAACGGGGTAGATTTTCCCGAACCTGTCGGGAAGAAGGCGGGACTTCCCCTTTCGTGTTTTTGACCCGCCTACTTTGATGTCCGGCCAATCAGCGCAATTTTCCCTTGATTGACCTTGTTGAGCCCGCCCAGCGGGCTCAGCAGGCCAATTAAAGGCCACCTGTCAAGAGTCCTTGACAGATGAAATATCAGTGTCTCACAGCTGTTTGAAGCTGTCAAACACTGATAGTCTGAGTTCTGACATGAGTCATTCTGCACAGACTCAGTTAGAACTCTTACCAGCACTCAAAGCTGAAGGCTGTCACTTTTGACAGATCACAGATGTTCAGCTTTCAGTTCCGGCTGACTGATGCACTCCCGACGGCTACAGGAAGAAAGGCTGTGAAGGTAAGTACAGGTAAGTAAAAGTTCTTTACACACATTAGACACACCAAACACACTTACCTTTACACTCATGCACCCAACACTCACCTGAGCGCCAACACTGCGACCCCTCCAACTCCTTCAACCCGACGGCCCGTCTGCTCTAACCTAGCGTGCTTTGAAGGCCGTCGGGAAACCCACACGAAACCCCTCAAAATAGGGACTAGGTTAAAAACTGCCTGTTAACTACCTGTTAACAGGCAGTTAATTGGCACTAATCCCTTCCCGCCTGGTTTCGGCGGGTCCCAGTGCGGGGCGGGTACCCGCCGCCCCTGAAACTTACGTTGGGCGGGGTTTTGGGCGGAATGGTGTCAGGACCCCCAAATTTGGGATTTTCAGCCCCCGCCCGCCTGAAACCCCGCCCGACGGCTGGGGGAAAATCGGGGCCAGAGTAAACATTTCAGGTCTGTGACCCTTCGTCAGAACTGGAAAAAGTTAGGGGATGTAACAGGTTTTAAGCAGGTGCAGAGGCAGGGAAAGGGGGAGGGGAGGGGAGGAAGGAATAAAAGGGAGGGTCTGTGCTAGGATGGAAGGCAGGAGAGATTAAATGTTGCAAATGGGGATGGCAGAATCATCAACAGCAGCTGCCTGAATAAATGGGGGCAGGGGTTATAGTCTGAAATTGTTGAACTCAATGTTGAGTCCAGAAGGCTTTTGTAAAGTGTCTAATCGAAAGATGAGGTGCTGTTCCTCGAGCTTACATTGAGCTTCATTGGAGCAGTGTAAGAGGCCGAGGATGGAGAGGTCAGAGTGGGAGTGGAGCGGAGGATTAAAGTGACAAGCGATCGGAAGCTCGGGGCCAACCTTATGGACTGTTGCTTGTCACTTTAATTCTCCGCTCCACTCCCACTCTGACCTCTCTGTCCTCGGCCTCTTACACTGTTCCAATGAAGCTCGACGTAAACTCGAGGAACAGCACCTCATTTTTCGATTAGGCACTTTACAGCCTCTGGACTCAACACTGAGTTCAACAATTTCATACCATAAACCCTGCCCCCATTTTTTCAGGCGGCAGCTGTTGATGATTCTGCCATTCCCATTTGCAAAATTTAATCTCTCCTGCCTTCCATCCTAGCACAGACCCTCCCTTTTGTTCCTTCCTCCCCTCCCCCCACCACCTTTTGCTGCCTCTGCACCTGCTTAAAACCTGTTACATCTCCAACTTTTTCCAGTTCTGATGAAGGGTCACAGACCTGAAACATTGGGCTAGATTTTCGGGGAGCCGTCAAGCGGGGTTTCAGGCATGTGGGGGGGGGAAATCCCGAATTTGGGGGTCCTGACACCATCCCGCCCAAAACCCCGCCCCACGTAAGTTTCAGGGGTGGCGGGTACCCGCCCCGCACTGGGACCCGCCGAAACCAGGCGGGAAGGAATTAGTGCCAATTAACTGCCTGTTAGTTAACAGGCAGTTTTTAGCCTAGTCCCTATTTTGAGGGGTTTCGTGTGGGTTTCCCGACGGCTCCAAACCACGCCAGGTAGAGCAGGCGGGCCGTCGGGTTGAAGGAGTTGGAGCGGTCGCGATGTCAGCGCTCAGGTGAGTGATGGGTTCATGAGTGCAAAGGTAAGTGTGCTTGGTGTGTCTAAAGTGTATAAAGAACTTTTACTTACCTGTACTTACCTTAACAGCCTTTCTTCCTGTAGCCGTCGGGACCGCATCACTCAGCCGGAACTGAAAGCTGAACGGCTGCGATCTGTCAAAAGTGACAGCCTTCAGCTTTGAGTGCCGGCGAGAGTTCTAACTGAGTCTGTGCAGAATGACTCAGCTTAGAACTCAGAGTGTCAGTGTTTCACAGCTTCAAACAGCTGTGAGACACTGATATTTCATCTGTCAAGAACTCTTGACAGATGAAATTTCAGTCTGTGACGTCACCTGTTGCCGGGTGGCCCTTAATTGGCCTACTGAGCCTGCTGGGCAGGCTCAACAAGGTCAATCAAGGGAAAATCACGCGGATTGGCCGAACGTCGAAGTAGGCGGGTCAAAAACCCGAAAGGGGAAGTCCCGCCTTCTTCCCGACAGGTTCGGCAAAATCTACCCCATTAACTCTGTTTCTCTCTCCACAGATGCTGCCTGGCCTGCTGAGTGTTTCCAGCATTTTGTGTTGTTATTTCAAGGTCCATCTAGTTTGCCTTCTGCTGTCTTGGTAGTCACATGATACAATGATAATGGAGTTGTTGACTAATCATAGCAATCAATCTATCCATTAGTCTACAATAGGCCCAGAAATGAGTCAAGGAAGCCCCTAATGTTGGGGAACTTTGTGAACCATAGGTCCAAAATCACCACATGCCTCGCTCAAAATTTTTTAGTTGACAATACAAATGATATTACCTTAAATGGAGTTAAAATGTCTGCACTAAAGCTCTGACTGGGTAATAAAGCACAGTATTAGATTACCTCTGCTGTTATTTTATGGTGACCAGCAATTATCATAGGACTTGCACCTTATATTAAAGTTGGGAAGTTCAGGACTGAAAACCATTCCACAGCATTTGGCTGGAATACTTAGCAGGAATACTGTGAGCAGTAAGGAACTCTCCAAAAGTCAGCAAAGGAGAGTGCGATTTCTCACACCTTCAGTTAGGGGGGGTGAGATTCCCTTGACAGGAAGCGTGAAAGGAGGAGTAGCATGGGAAACCTTTGCGGCATGTTAAAAAAGTAATTGGCAACCATGGAAGCGAAGGTAGCCAGAGAGTTCAACAAGAACAACAACAACTTGTATTTATATAGCACCTTTAATATAGTAAACGTCCCAAGGCGCTTCACAGGAGTGTTATAAGACAGAAAATTTGACACTGAGCCACATAAGGAGAAATTAAGGCAGATGACCAAAAGCTTCGACAAAGAGGTAGGCTTTAAGGAGCGTCTTAAAGGAGCGAAGAGAGGTAGAGAGCCGGAGAGTTTTAGGGTGGGAATTCCAGAGCTTAGGGCCGAGGCAACAGCAGGCACGGCCACCAATGGTTGAGTGATTATAATCAGGGATGCTCAAGAAGGCAGAATTGGAGGAGCACAGCTATCTTGGGGGGTTGTGGGGCTGAAGAAGGTTACAGAGATAGGCCATGGAGATTTTTGAAAACAAGGATGAGAATTTTGAAATTTAGGCGTTGCTTAACCGGGAGCCAATGTAGGTCAGCGAGCACAATTTACATTTCCCAACATACACTTAGAAAGTTTGTCACATTGTCTATGTTTTCTTCAGGAATTAAACAAAAATAATCTCTCACAATTTAACTTATAGAGCCCTTTATAAAAAACAATGTACAGTAGAATTTGTTTATGGCAATGGTTACAGGTGATTCTCATCTGCTATGTTGAACATACTTTGAACAGCTGTTCACTTCCTCTCAGCCTCTCACTGGCCCTTTTCAGCTTCACCTCTCAGCCTCAGTGCCATTATTCAACTGCTCTTAACAATATTGCTGCTTCAGGCCTTGGCCAGGTGAACAATCCATCAGACAGCCAAGGAGCTTATCCATTAGCGTAGTGGAAATCTTCTGATTACCAGACTGCTGAGAAAATACCTGATTGTTTATCGAGCAAGCCTCCACGTCAAAGAAAGCCAAATATGTATCCCAACAGGCGTCCTCGGACGGTCAGCTTCCACGTTTCAGCAGTGATGGGGTTTCATGGAGTTGAAGCCACCATGTATTTTCACCAAAGACGCAATTAAAAGATTCTTAAAAAGCCATTAAAGGGCCGCTATTAACCTCCACACCACCCAGGGAAATGGTGTGGGCGGGGGTTTAAGGTGGCATTGGGGTTCATGCCGCATTCCTGACATGATTCCGCCCTCTAACATTTTTACTTGCTTAAATTCAGGCACGGGAAGGCCACCCACATCAGATGAGCAGGGACCTAATTTAAATTGCAGTGTCGCATTTTGATGGTGTAATCAGGACATGCACGCCAATTTAACCATGGGACTGACTACGAGAGTTTGTCTGGTTCCTGGCCACATGAGATCCAGGTAAGTGTTTTAAAAAAAATTGTTAACGGTTCCTTGTGGAACAGGAGTAGAGGCGTGCTCCTCCTGACCCCATAAGGATAACTTAAGCCTTATAACCCAGGCTTTGCTTCCCACGAATGTGGACTTATCCCCACCGCCCCTGAAAACAGTTACTTTGCAAAGATCCATTTCTGTGGGACCCGGTGGCGGCCTAACCCTCCATCAATTTTAACTCCCACCCATGGGCTTTGGATGGGAGTCAGTGCCAGGGTATGTAAATGAGGCTGAGGAGTTAAAATTCCCCCAGGCCCCACCCTCTGGGGGGACCGGTTGTTTCATCACCAGTTCGGCTCCTGCACCCCCGATTCCCACCCCTAGCTAAAATTGGCCGTTAATATTTCTGGCTTTCTGTGACAGACTTTTGTCTTCACTGCCTGGGCGGTAATCTGGTGGGGTTGATCGCATGGGTTTTACAGAATCCACCTGATTTTCATTCCATTGATTTCAAGGGAACCAAAATCAAGCGGGTTCTGTAAGAAGCATGCCATCCACCCGGCAGATTAATGCACAGGTGGTGACAAAGAAGAAACCTATGCACTATTTTTGAGACAATGTAAAGTATCATGCAAGACAAGCATTGTATTGCAGTTTATTTGCGGTATTAATTTGCTTCTGCGCAATTACAATTCTTGTAAATAAATTCAACTGCTAGTTTTTGTCCAAAAAGTACTGTCTGACATTGGGTTTTCTGCCTCTTGGTGTGGACAAGTGTTTGCAGTGGTCAATTCGCATGAATATCCAGTGCTTAACCGTATGGTAAAAGTTAATCAGTAGTTCTGCAGCATCCTTTCCCAATCATCTCATTCCATAAAGTTGCAAGCTTCAGATTACAGGAGACACAGATCTGATTATGGAAACTGTCTTTTTACTGTGAGTAAAGGCTATTGGAACAAAGTTCAATTTGTAACAGAAGAACTAAATATTAAATGGTGCTGGAAATATTTAGGGGGGAATTTTAACCTCCAAAAACGGGTGGGTTGGGATTGGGTTGGAGGTTAAAGTATAAAAAATGTGAATCCTCACCCCAACCGGCCCACTTCTAGGTTTAACAGAGGCAGGACTGGGGGCGGGCAGCCAATCCGCTCCCAGGAGGCAAGTTGGCACTTTAAATATTATAATGAGGCTGGAAGCCTCTGCTTTAACCTGCTGTGCAGGTTTAACTGTGGCTGACTGGGGATCCCGGGCTTCAGGAATCCTGGCAGCCGCAGCGAGGCGAGGACAGCCTTGGGAAGCAATCCTTCCTGGCTGGGAGGAGCAAGAGTGCTTCCCCTCGACCCCGAAAGCTTTCCCACCATCAGCCCCCCCCCATGCAAATCCGCCCCCCTGGTATCGGGGATCAGAACCACACCCCCCCATCGCCGGCAGTGGTCGGACCGCCCCTAGGATCGGGGGTCCGACCCCACGGGTCTGGCCTCTGTCCAACGTTCCTCACCCGACTGGAAGCCAGCCTATCATTCAGGCTGACTTCAAAGCGAGGAACGTGACCGTGATGCCACACGCATGCTCTGGAGTTAAAACTCCACAGCGTGCAGGGAAACCCAGACTTCCGGGTGTCCTGCGCTCTACTGGGCCCTCCACTCCGGGCGGCTCAAAAACTTAAAATTCCGTCCTTTGACTCAATTTAGTTAAAAGATTTGACTTGAAGTAGAAGGCAGCAATCACCTTACCTTGTTTATTCATTTGATAGGTACAAGATATTATCCCTCCCAAATTATTTAAAGATGTTAATATCAACTTTTATCAATAGAATGATAATGTGTGGATACAATTCTATATACAGATCACAAACAGAAAGTATACAGTCAGTGGCTGAAGTTCTTTGAAGCAAGACACAAATTTGTAGAACATTTTTTTGACAGATTCAAATTAGTACATGGTTGTGTGGCGTACCGATCACAGAAAGGACACAATCCGCTTTCCGGTCCGTAGACGATAAATCAGGCGTCATGCCTTTAAGAAGGATCACACCTTTAAGAAACTCGATCTGCAACATAGTTAAGCCCAGAGCGGGGGAGGAGCAGTCGAAGCTGTGCACTGATGAAAGGCAGTCGTACTTTGTGTAGTCTCTGACTCCATTTTGTGTTCAGCATGCAGCCTCAACAATTAAACCTTTTCTGTTGAACCTCTCTGAGTTCAGTATTTTTTGCTAGGAGTACGTAGACTCCTACATTGGTGACCCCGACGCTCAGGACGACTCCTAAGCGTAACCATGGCTGACACAAATGCAGTTTCTGTGAAGCTGCTGGAGTTCTGGGAGAACCTGGCCACCGCCTGGTTCCTTCAAGCCGAATCGCAATTCCGACTCCGCGGCATCACCGCCGACGCAACGATGTACGACTACCTCCTCGCCTCCCTGGGCAGCTCCACAATCACGAAAGTCTGGACAACACTACAAAACCCTCCGGAGGAAGGCAAGTACGCACATCTCAAGGCCACGCTCATTAAAAAATTCACAGCCTCCCAATTCTTGCACAACTGCCACCTCCTCGACCTCCCGGGCCTCGGTGACTCCACGCCGTCAGACTTGCTCTCACACATGCTTGCTCTGACTGACGAGAAACCGCCCGGCTCCCTCTTCCGCACGCTCTTTATCCGCCAACTACCTCCCAGCATCCGCCCGGCGATCGTGGTGTCCAGCCTCACGGACCTCGAGGCCCTGGCCGACGAAGCCGATAAACTCCTGTCCGCCAGCTCCAACCATGCCGTCACCCCCGACCTGGCCTCCACAGCGTTGGCGCGCGCTCCACCCTCTATCGCGTGGCCACACAGCTCGGCCACGAGGACCCCCAGGCCCCCACGTCCCCCAAGCCCTCTGACCCAGGGCTACTGCTACTTCCATACCCGGTTCGGCGCACGGGCATGCCGCTGCAGCCATCCCTGCACGTTTCCAACCGCCCCCACACCGGCCTACACGATGGCCGTGGGGCAAGCAGGCGCGCTGCTGTACATTACGGACAGCGCCTCCGGACGCCGTTTCCTATGCGACACGGGTATGCAGCGCAGCATCATCCCCGCGTCCGCCCTCGAGATCCAGCGAGGCGGCCGCGGCCCTGCGCTGGCTGCCGCCAATGGCACCGACATCCGGACGTACGGCACCCGCACCATCACCATCGACCTCGCAGGCCGCCGCTACCACTGGGAGTTTATCACCGCCAAGGTGCTCTCCCCGCTCCTCGGTGCGGATTTCCTGTGCACCCACGGCCTGTTGGTCGACATGCCTCGGCGCCGCCTCGTGGGCATGAACACCATGTCACCTATCCCAGGCGCCATGCCCCCCCCCAACCCGCCGAAATGGTGTGGCAGTGCCGCGCCCGCTCAACGGACGACTACTCAGCACTCCTGGCTGAGTTCCCAGCCCTCACCAACCCAACCTTCTCCGTGAAGGTTGCTAAGCACGGGGTAGAACACTTCATCCCCACCACAGGCCCACCGGTGTATACCCAGGCCTGCAGGCTGGACCCGGCCAAGCTGGAGATCGCGCGGGCCGAGTTCGCCACAATGGAACAGCTCGGCATCATCCGCCGCTCCAACAGCCCCTGGGCCTCCCCACTCCACATCGTCACCAAACCTGACAGGGGATGGCGCCCCTGCAGGGACTACCGGCGCCTAAACGACGCCACCACGCCGGATCGGTACCCCATACCGCACATTCAAGACTTCTCGGCTAGACTGGCCGGCCGCTCAGTCTTCTCCAAAGTCGATCTGGTGCGCGGTTACCATCAGGTGCCAGTCCACCCCAAGGACATTCCCAAGATGGCCATAATCACCCCTTTTGGGCTATTCGAGTTCCTCCGAATGCCCTTCAGCCTCAAAAACGTGGCCCAGGCCTTCCAGCGGCTCATGGACTCGGTCCTCCGGGACCTGAAGTTCCTCTTTGTCTACCTGGATGACATCCTGGTAGCTAGTTACTCCAAGCAGGAACACATCGAGCACCTCCGCACCCTGTTCCAGCGGCTCAGTGAGCACGGGCTCATCATCAGCCCAGCCAAGTGCCAATTCAGCCTCAGCAGGATTGAATTCCTCGGCCACCGCATCACGCAGGACGGAGCCATTCCCCTGCTCGCCAAGGTGCAAGCCTTCCAGCAGTTGCCCCGGCCTACCACCATCAAAGGCCTCCAGGAGTTCTTGGGGATGATCAACTTTTACAACCGCTTAATTCCCGGAGCGGCCTCCCTCATGCGGCCCCTATACGAAGCCCTCCGGGGTAAGAAAGACAGAATGGCGATCAAGTGGTCGGCGGACATGTTGACCGCTTTCGACATGACCAAAAAGGCGCTCGCCGATGCCACCATGCTCGCTCACCCACAGCCCAACGCCAGGGTGGCCCTCACCACAGACGCCTCCGACCACACAGTCGGCACCGTGTACGAACAGTGGGTCGACGGGGCCTGGCAACCGCTGGCCTTTTTCAGCTGCCAACTGCGCCCCCCGGAGGCCAAATACACTGCCTTTGACCGCGAGCTCCTCGCACTGTACCTGGCAGTCCGCCATTTTAGATTTCTTCTGGAGGGCCGCCCCTTCACCGTGTTTGTCGAACACAAACCCCTGACATTCGCGATGGCGAAATCTGCGGACCCGTGGTCAGCCAGGCAACAACGCCAGCTCGCCGCGGTGTCCGAATTCACCACGGACATCCGGCACGTCTCCGGTCGAGACAATGTGGTGGCCGACTGCCTATCCCGCCCCGCCGTCCACGGCGCCCACCTGGCAGTGGACTATGCTCAACTGGCAGCGGAGCAACGCACCGACCCCGATCTGCTCTCCTCGCCCACAACCCTCCCAGGGCTGCGACTGACCGACGTCGCCTGCGGCCCGTCCGCCATCACAGTCAAATGCGACACCTCCTTGGCACAACCCTGCCCCGTAGTCCCGGCGTCCTGGTGAAAACGGGTGTTCGACATCGTCCACGGCCTCTCACACCCCGGCACCCGCGCGTCCATTACACTGGTGGCCAACTGATTTGTCTGGCGCGGCCTGCGCAAAGATGTGCGCGTCTGGTCCAGATCCTGCATAGCTTGCCAGCGTGCCAAAATCCACCAGCACGTCAAAGCCCCACTCGAGGAGTTCACCATGCCAGAAAGAAAGTTCGACCACGTCCACATCGACCTCGTCGGCCCCCTGCCGCCATCACAAGGTCACACGCACCTGCTGACAATCGTGGACCGTACCACCGGCTGGCCCGAGGCCATTCCACTGACGTCCACCACCACCGCCGACATCGCGAGGGCGTTCATCGGTACCTGGGTCGCTCGGTTCGGCGTCCCCTCCGACATGACGTCGGATAGAGGTCCGCAGTTCACCTCTGATCTGTGGGCCGCCATCGCCCGAAACCTCGGGGTGGCCGTTCACCACACCATGGCTTACCACCCCCAAGCCAACGGACTGTGCGAGCGATTCCACAGGTCCATGAAGGCGTCCCTCCGCGCCAGCCTCGAGGACGAGGCTTGGATCGACCGCCTCCTGTGGGTGCTACTTGGTTTACGCTCCGCGGTCAAGGAAGACCTGCAAGCCTCGGCGGCGGAACTCGTGTACGGCCAGCCGCTGTGCGTACCCGGAGAGTTCCTGCCCACCGCCACGACCCCCTGGTCGGCTGACCAGCAACGCCGCGCGTTCGCCAACCAAGCACAACAGTTCGCTCCGGTACCCACCGGCCGGCATGGCGAACCAGCAACCCGCGTACCACCTAGCCTGCACATGGCCAAATTTGTTTTCGTGCACCATGACGCCCACCGAGGACCTCTACGGCCCCCATACGGCGGACCCTACAAGGTACTCCAGACGGGGAACAAGTTCTTCCTCCTCGAAGTGGGCGGCAGAACTGACAAGGTGTAAGTCGACCGGCTCAAGCTGGCGCACCTAGAGCCCGATGAACACGTTCAAGTGGGCCAACCCCCACTGCGGGGCAGACCGCCTAAGAGCCCAACGCGTCCGACCGCCCCGCTCCCGACACCAACCACCAAGAGCCGTTCCGGCCATGCCATCAAGCCACCATGCTGGTTTGTACACTCCCTACTAGCGGATTCTGGTGGGAGCTGTGTGGCGTACCGATCACAGAAAGGACACAATCCGCTTTCCAGTCCGTAGACTATAAATCAGGCGTCATGCCTTTAAGAAGGATCACACCTTTAAGAAACTCGATCTGCAACATAGTTAAGCCCAGAGCGGGGGAGGATCAGTTGAAGCTGTGCACTGATGAAAGGCAGTCGTACTTTGTGTACTCTCTAACTCCATTTTGTGTTCAGCATGCAGCCTCAACAATTAAACCTTTTTCTGTTGAACCTCTCCGAGTTCAGTATTTTTTGCTAGGAGTACGTAGACTCCTACAGTATAACCTTGATTACCACCTTTCAGTAGCTGTTTTCTACTGAAGGCTTGTAATTCACTTGTTGAAGAGCATTCCTGACACTGATGCCACAGAGATTTGATACAAACCTAAAGTATAATGTTGGCATTTTATTCATACTGTGGCACCTACAACCTTTATCATATTCAAAAGAAAATCAATTTCCCCTCTAAATCACCAGATCTGCCATCTTAAATATAGCAATGTGGACTTTGTGTTAGGTGGGAAATGAGAACCAGCACAATGACAGACTAATGATTTAAAGGACTGGATGATGCAGTGGTTCGAAACCTCTTGGCTACAGGTTTCGATCTAATTCAGATGGTTAGGATGAATGTCTCATCTCTCTGATGGGTGAAATTGGTTTGAGGCCATATGAATTCACAAGAAGAAAATTGCCCCTAATTTGGTGTTAATTGGTAGTCTCAGTCAGAGAGGCTACAAGGATGGCTGGCATAGCCTCCAAGGATTGGGATTGGAGAAGAGTAGAGACAGCTGTAACCTATCTTTTAACCATGCTGCTCCTACACTGGGAATGCTCTGTAGCAATAAAGGATGCAAAGAGTGCAAACTATTCCATTCCCTAGCACCAGCATTTTGATGAGCATTAATATAATTGCCCATTATACCGGAGATTTAAAAAATGTTAGCAATTAATTATTCATAATTAAACAAGCTGGGCTAGCGTCGGTTTAGAATAAGCATTCTCTCTGCAATTCCAGTGAATACTTTTTGTGATTTGTGTATTGTCTCATAAAACTGCAGTTCACTACTCTCACTTCCTTCGACAAACAACTTTAGTCTTGCTCATTCCCCACTGTCCTCCTCAGTTCATCAATGAATCATTTACCTTATGCACACTCGGGTCACCATCAGACAAGTGCATTAATTGGGTTACAGTTAGTAAATTGGTATCATATTAAAAACACTGCACCTAACTCTACTCCATTTATTTGTGATTTTTCCCTTTCATTTCCTCCACTTTTCTGCTGACAGCATGAACTTTGCTGAGGTACATTCCATAGTTGTTGAGAAACCTCTGGGGCCTTGGCTAAGTGAACAGACATTGAACATAGAAAAACTATTTGGCTATGGAAGGCATTACATCCATGCTCAATTCTGTTCTCATCTGACATCCATAAACTTACCCATTTTCCAGCAAGACCATGGATAGCAGTCAGGAGCAGGAACCCTGGATGTTTTGCTTTAGATCTGCTAACTCGACACAGGCCAGGAATCAAGTGTGGGGGTCTCTGTAGTCTGGTCTGTATAGCTTAATATTATATTGGGAAGTGCCGTTACCCAGTAAGCCATCACAGATGATGGAGAACTGTTAGAATAAATACTAGTCTTATGTACTGCAATGACAAAAGTAACCTAATATCCTTTGCACTTAACAATTTACAGACTGGATGCAGCATTTTTGGTTGCAAAAATAAAGTAGGTTTTCTTCTGCCCCCAAAATGGGGCAAAGCCACAATCTGAATAGAAAACCCCTATTTCTTGCCTATTCATGTGACCTCTTTGAATTAAAGTGTCAATTGCTGTTTTTACATAAAATTCCATAGAAATTACAGCACAGGCCATTCACCCAACTGGTCCATGCCAGTGTTAATGCTCCACACGAGTCTCCTCTCACCCTACTTCATCTAACCCCATCAGCATAACCTTCTATTCCCCTAAAAAGCATCTACTCGCCTCAACTACTCCATGTGGTAGTAAGTTCCACATTCTAACCATTCTCTGGGTAAAGACATTTCTCCTGAATTCCTTATTGAATTTAATAGTGACTATCTTATATTTATAATGCTTAGTTTTGGATTCACCCACATGCGGAAACATTATTTTGACATCTAACCTATCAGACCCCTTCAATAATTTTAAAGACCTCTATTAGGTCACCACTCAGCCTTCTCTTTTCAAGAGAAAAGAGCCCCAGCCTGTGTAGGGGGCGGTGGGGTTTGCGCATGCACCCAGTCAGTTATGCCCCTGACTGTTTGTGAGTGGTTTGAATCGCTCCCACGCCCCTGGGTTCTAGACACCGGACTTAGGTACAGGCGGCGATACAGGAAAGACTCGAGTAGACAGATGGTTTGGATGTAAGAAAAACCAAGATTTTATTGAAGTAGAAATTAACACAATCTTATGAGAAGTTACTAGTATAAAATTACAGGCGAATACAAAATAACTATATACTTATACAGGGAATGGGGAACACACGGCACATCGAGGGAAAACAACTATCTTAACAATCCCCTTATCCTTATCCCACCCCCTATACCTAACTAGATTAAGCTATGAGGGGCCAGAATTCATGCTCACCAATCCAAAATCTGCTGAACTCAAACAGCGGTGGGGCTTGGGGTTCGCTATTTGTGCTCTCTGGGGCCTGCCATCATCACATGGTCTCGGGGCGCTGCAAGGGCATTGTCCAGGTACAAGTACCCCAAGGTTAAAGTCTTTGCTTGGGTACTTTACCTCGCAGGGATGATGGTTCCTCTTCCTTGGGCGGCAGTTGGAGTTTGCATGAAGATAGTCGCAGGTCGGCTGGATTGAAGGCCCGATTATTCGAAGTGTTCTTCAATCCTCTCCTGATTCGTCTCGTCTCACCACCTCGCCTCGTCTCGTCCCATCTTGTCTGGCCTGGTTCGTCCGTATCCACCTGGTGCAATGCTGGGCGTCCCTGATGGGGTGGGGAAAGGCACGGGCGGTGGCCAGGCGTCAAGCGCGGGACGGGGGAAGAGCAGCAGCCACGAGGGCAAAGAGCAAGAAGAAGAGAAGAGATAGATTGCTACCCGGGGCCTTCAGTTATACTCCTTCGGATGGCCCTTATCTGTGCCTCAAATCAGGTTAGTTCATTGTCCCAATATTGGCGGGCTAGTTTAAATAATTGTAGCAATCTAAACTAACTGTTTTTAGATGGCGGTGATCGCACCTACTGGCCTGATGTCTGAGCTGTATTGTTATTAATGCATCTTAATTGGCCTGTCCAGCCTCGATGGCTTCCTTAAACTGTTTCCGATTATTTATGCAAACTGCTTGATGGCCTCAAGTATAGGCCTAACTGGTTTTGATCTGTTTCCAATCTGGCTTAATGCATATTCAGAGTCCTGCTGTCTGCTTTTCAAAATACAAAAGTCCTTCTCCACAGAAACTGCATTTTAGGTTTCGATTTCCCCAAAAGCTGCTTGTGCCACAGAGTCCAAGCTTTTAACATCTTACAGGCTTTCAGCCACGAGGTGCGGACACCATCTTTGGGTACCCTTTTTAAAATGTCCACGTAGGGTCCCTTTTATTAATAGTAATCATTGGGGAAATGTGGAAATTTTGCAAATCCTACACTCCCCCCTGTGATACTAAAAGTTGCTTGAAATATCATTCTTACAAGGTGAGCAAAATTTTCTCACCCTCCATAGTCAAACTTCCCCTGTAATTACCTATCTAATATACCCACGACACATGCACTTCCCATTCCGCAAAAATGTAGTGTACATCAGCATACAGAGAGTAAATTACAGACTTTTGCACATATCCAAGCATGGAGGGGTCCAACACCCCTGCACCACTTGGTACACGCACATCTTTATTAAACGCGTCGCAAAAGAAACAAGAGAAAAACCTTTATTAAAAACATCAGACACAAAAAACCCAACAATCTTTAATCAAAATACAAGGAAAAAGACTTAAACAGGCGTATCTCCCTCCACCTTTACATAATGTTCCTTCCAGATCCTCTGGTTTCGGAATTCTGACAACTGACCTTTTCCCTTACATTGAATGCAAACTAGATACAACACTATCTCTAGCTGGCAAACCACGAGAATGTGGGAAGCCAGTCTGATCCACGAAGGGACCTCTATGTGATTGAAAATGTCCCACCAGGGTGGAATAACAATATCCAATATCTTAGTCCCTATCTCTATTGTTTTCTGCTCTAGAGTGTAAAAATGTTTCTGCGAAACTATAACGGCTTTGAGTATTTTGGTAAGGTGTTCAGGGAGAGGGGGAATTTCGTAGCCAAAGTGCACTACGTACTTCTGCAAATTCGTAAAATTCTCCTTCACAGTGAGGTGAACAGTGGAGGGTTCAGGAATGGGGACAATTCGTTCCTGGGCCACTTGAACTTCTGCCTCAGGTTTAAAACAGAAATTGCTGTCACTAACCGGACACCAGCTATGCTGTCCATGCTGGTAGTGGGACGCGCCGGTGGTGACACAATATGTCCCACCTCCTATATATGCTACCTGCAGGGGGACATGGCCTTGTGCCTCTCCCGGGAGATCACATGGGTTCGGATGGATGCACAGTGATAGAAGATTTGAGGTTAGGATCAGATCAGCCATGATCTTATTGAATGGTGGAGCAGGCTCGAGGGGCCGATTGGCCTACTCCTGCTCCTATTTCTTATGTTCTTATGGTGCAATTTATAGGTTTTGCGCCAGCAGGTCTGAACCCACACTGCGGTTTTGAATAGGCATTCAAGTGCTGGGGACACAGGATTTTGTGTGCTCCCCGGCTCCGGCACCCTGAGAGGTCAGTACCTGTCATAGCGTGCTCCCACTTTATACGTAAGGCGGAACCACTGTGAAACGAATGTGTGCACTCCCTTGAATGACTCCAATGTTCTCAACCCTGTATACCGGTGCAGGTCGGGCTGTCCTACCCATGACCGGCATCCTAACTACTACTCCCATGATTGTATGGTTGGACCACCCACAATCCACGGGGACTCGGTAGGCTTTGGAGGCTAGCTGGAGTTGGCACGGGCTTAATGCATTCTCAAATGGGTGGAGGGCTGCAAGGTGCTTGTTGTTAATCCAGGAGGGGACTAAACCCTGTTTCAAATCCTCCAGATTATTGCGGCCCTCGCCCAGCAACCATGCCCCGTATAGCACGCACACCTCATTCTGTGCAGCCTGGTCAGAAGCATTTCTGTCCTCCCTTATGAGGGCATTTATCGTCTTTGCGTGCTTTTCCAACTCGGCTATGATTTCTTTTAAAATGGTCCATCATGGCCAGGTCCTCATGCAACTCCGAGCCCACTACCTTGTTCTCATCCAGTAATATTTTCTTCAACTGTGTTTTTAAGCCGTTTATCTGGGTCTGCAGCTCTATGTCATCCAAACTGTTGATGACAGAGGACCCAGTATTAAACGCAGTAAAACCATCATTCCATACTCGCCTTCTTTGCCTCCCTGCATTAACCAAAAACTCTCGGTTTGTGGTGTATAGTTCGGTTTTATCCACGTGGGCGAAATCGAACTCATAGAACTTCTTGCACACGTCCTTTAATAGGGCTTGGTATAGCTGTTCTGTTTCTTTGGGACACCACTCTGGTAAATGTACCTCGGTGAGATTTAAAATCACGGAGGCTACCGCGTAGTGTACCCCCTGGTACAGCATCTGATCGGTAGGTACTAGTACCAACCCATTCCCTGGTCCCTTGGTGGTAGTGGGGCAACCTTCCCTGGGTAACCTCACCGCCTGTGCTGCGGGCGGGGCACAAGCTCAGTTGCATTGACTGGGACCTGGGTGTATGGGACCGCACACACCTTCAGGCTGGTATCCCACTTCATCCCCTCCCCGGCGTCTTGCCATTGCCAGTGGAAAACGATGGATATGCCTGCGGGGCAGACCTCCTCTGACCTCCACAGACAGATATAAATCCCTTGGTCCGGTTCCCACCACTTGTCCCAACACACATTTAATCCCCCATGAGTCCCTATAATCGTCCGGTGGGTGTTGTTCCCCAACCGTTCCCACTCGACTTCGGGGTTCCTCATGTCTTTGCTCAGCTTTCTGAGCCAACACCACCTATCCAGAGGAATGAGGAATGTGTCCTTCACACGTTAAACATATTCGCTTTCCAACGGTGACGCTGACCCGAGTGGTAACGACCCGTATCCTGAGGCACAGGAGGGAGGCTTCCCCGTACGTGAATCCGGTTTGGCTGGAGTATTGAGACGAATTGAACCCCAGCCATCCTGGCCACCTTCCCTCGTGGACATAGACGGCGGTTTCCTCTGCATCCCACTCACCGCTCCCGTCGGTCGCTATCGGCGCCCTGTCTCCGGAGCACCCGTAGATGTGGGAATCCTGCACGTCACCTCGTCTTCTGATGCTCATCCCAATCAGGGCGAATAGGATCACGATCCCCTCCATCCTGAAAGTCTTCCTGCAAGAAGATGTAAAAACATGCAGCCAGGTCCCCAAGAGATTCTCTGGCTTGGTGAAGCATGGTCGGGTCCCGCCCCTCGGCCCAAATATACACACTCTTAGCATATTACTTATCTAAAACTACCCATCACCTTATTTAACTTAAACTAAAACACCCAAACTTAAGCTAAATACTTAAACGTCTAAATACCTAACATAACAGTAACCAAAACTATATACATCCGGCGCCTGTCTCCGGGCGGCCAGGCTAATCCCTGGTTGGACTGCGGCTCACCGCTACCCTCGGCGTTACCGCACCGTCCTTCACTGTTGGTCCCTCGCAGCCCGTGGCTGCTGGCTGAGGACCTCTGTCCTTGGACTTCTCCCTGACTCGAGGGGCGGCCCTTGGTAACTGGAGGGCTGGTGACCATGGCTTTTGTAGTGTCCGCGCCTTAATAATACGCGGACTGCAGGAGAACAATAAAACAGGTATTTACTGAACAGAGGGTAACTTAAGACTGAAGTACAGAAGCCTGCTATGGCTTTATATACAGGGGTGGTCACTGCCGGTACTGCAGTATAGAATCAGTTCTTCTCTTAAAGGTACATACACAACAATTTCTCCCCTTTTAGATAAACAGTACATAACATTAATTTAACAACTAAATAATAACTAATTACAATTACAATTTTCTCTGTAATAATCTTCAATTTCAACTGAAATAGTCATTTTTCAGTTCAGTCTTTGAGGAGGCTTCCTGATCCTGACTGGATAGCGCCTTTCTCGAGTATCCTGTTCTTGCGGCGGAGTTGGTTTTGGCTCATTGTCATTGGTTGGTTCGTCAGCTTCCAATACCACTGCTTCTGAGGTAGACGCAATCTGTACTACGGGTTGATTACCAGGTGCACCTGCTCGTGGTATGGGTTTGGCTTGTTCCTGTGACTCTAGAATCTGGTCAGCATGGCATCTCACAGTGCTCTCTCCAACGTCCACTGTGTACATTAGTGGTCCCTGCTGTGTGCATATCGTTCCTGGCTGCCATTTTTCTGTTCGGTAGTCGCGGGCCAAGACTGGTTGCCCTAACTTGAAGCTCCTGGTTGGCTTCTCATTTATGTGCTGGAATTGCTTATCCTCAACATCTCGTCTGATGTTTGGTTTGAGCAAATCCAGGCGACATCTTAGCCTTCAGTTGAAGAACATTATGGCTGGAGCTTGGTTGGTGACTGCATGGGTCGCATTCCGGTAAGCAAACAAGAAATTATCCACCTTGTGTTGTAGTCGTATGTCATCATTATACATTGCCTTTATTGCCTTTTTAAAGGTCTGAACAAACCTCTCAGCCAATCCATTTGTGGCTGGATGATATGGGGCAGATGTGTAATGTTTCACCCCATTATTCCTCAGAAACCTCCAGAAATCCTCGGACACAAACTGTGGCCCATTGTCGGAGCAAATCTGTTCTGGCAAGCCATTCCTGGCGAAGATGGTCCATAGGACTGCAATAGTTTTCTCCGTGGTGATGGAGGACATTTTGATGACCACTGGCCATTTTGAATGGGCGTCCACAGCGATTAGGAACATTGAGTCCATAAATGGACCAGCAAAATCAATGTGTACCTGTTGCCATGGAGATGAGGGCCACTCCCATGGATGTAGCGGGGCCTGTGGTGGAGCGTTTTGGACCTTCTGGCATCCTATGCATCTCTTGGTCATATCCTCGATTTCTTTATCGATTCCCGGCCACCACACAAACGCCCTGGCTAGGCTCTTCATTTTTACCCCTCCCAGATGACCCTCATGAAGCTCATTGAGCACTCTATCTCTCAACTTGGGTGGAATTACCACTCGGGGTCCACACATCAAGGTCCCCCAGCACACTGACAGCTGTTCTCTCCTTGGCGAGAATGCTGGCAACAGTGAGTCGCCATGTGCTGGCCATCCCTTCACCGTCAAATCATAGACCCGAGAGAGTATCGGGTCATTTCGGGTTTCCTTCTCTATACTTGAGTTTGTAACAGGTAGACATTCGACTATGGTCGCATGGAATATCTCAACAGGGTCCACTGCAGGTGCTTCCTCTACTGTAGGCAATGGTAGGCGCGACAGCCCAACAGCGTTTCCACGCTGTTTCGTACCCTTGTACTCTATGTCGTACTGATGTGCCCCTAGAAAAAGTGACCATCTTTGCAGCCGTTGCGCCGTCATCACCGGAACGCCCTTCTTTTGGTTAAAAATGGAGACCAGGGGCTGATGATCAGTCAGTAGGGTGAATTTCTGCCCGTGCAGATAGTGATTGAATTTCTTCACCCCCCACACCAGGCTGAGGGCCTCCCTGTCAATCTGGGCGTAGTTACGCTCGGCTGAGGTTAATGAGCGCGACGCAAAGGCTATTGGCCTCTCTGAACCGTCAAGGAATTTGTGTGACAGCACCGCTCCGATGCCGTAGGGAGACGCATCACATGCTAACCGAATCGGTAGTGTTGGATTGTAGTGGGCCAATACTTCTTTTGAAGTGATTAGGCATTTACATTTCTGAAAGGCACGCTTACACTCATCACTCCATTTCCATGTTACTCCAGTTTGCAGCAGGGCGTTCAGTGGGTGCAGAATTGTAGATAAATTCGGCAAGAACTTATGGTAGTAGTTCACCAACCCGAGGAACGGCCACAGTTGCGACACATTTTCCGGTGCTGGAGCCTTGACTACAGCCTCAATCTTGTCCGGCGACTTATGCAACCCTTCCTCATCAATCATGTGGCCACAATACGAGATTTCTCTCCTGAAGAACTCGCATTTGGGGCGTGATGGGCCTTCAATAACCACAAAACTAGAAGTTATAGACTTAAACAAGTTGGCTTTTAATCACTAAGATCAGAGCTAACATCTCAAAATGCCGACTCGTTCACAGGAATGAGTCATACAGATCCTGGGATCTTTATGTAAGAGAAGTCAGGGGCGGAGCCAAGAGCCAAGACCTGGAACCTCCCAGGTTAGTCGGGAAAGAGGAAGTGAAACTATACACAGTGGGGGAGGGTAATATACATGAGTGCAAAACAAATACAGGATCAAGACAAACAGATTTCATTACAGGGCGGTTGGCTCGTAGCCCATATTCCTGTAATCTAGTGAGCACCTGCTCCAGGTTGGCAAGGTGTTCACTGTCATTTTCGCCCGTAACCAGGATGTCGTCCAAATAACACTGGGTCCCCGGGATCCCTTGCAGGACTTGTTCCATCGCCCTCTGCCAAATAGCCGGGGCTGATGCTACCCCGAATACCAGTTGATTGTACTGGTAAAGGCCTTTATGAGTGTTTATCGTGAGGTATTTCCTAGATGCTTCTTCCACCTCCATTTGTAGATACGCTTGGGCCAGATCAATCTTTGTAAAGCGTTTCCCTCCAGATAGTGAGGCGAAAATATCTTCTATCTGTGGAAGTGGATATTGTACTGTGTGCAGGACTGGGTTCACAGTTACCTTGAAGTCCCCACAGATGCGAACCTTCTTCGGCTCCCCAGGCATGCTGCTCAATGATTTCTTCATTACAGGAACGATGGGTGTGGCCCACTCACTCCAGTCCACCTTGGATAGCACACCCGAACGCTCCAGACTCTCCAGCTCTGCTTCAACGGCTGGGCGGATCACGTAAGGTACCAGTCTGGCATAAAAAAAATTTGGGTTTGCGTTATCTTCGATTTTTACCGTTGCCGTTACTCCTTTTAGAGTCCCAAGTCCTTGTTGGAACACCTCTTTCACGTCAGTTAGAATTTTTGACAGTCGTCCAGGTGTGACGTCATCATCCTTTTTGTCAGTCACAGTTAGCGCCTGAATGGAATGCCAATCCAATTGTATTTTTCGGATCCATTCACGTCCCAATAATGGTGGTCCTCCATCTTGTAGTATATATAGATACAGTTTCTGTGTTTCCTTGCCATTGTATTCAACTGGCACCCTTATTTTTCCTCTGGGGTAGACTTTTTGCCCCGTGTATGTCTTCAATACAATGGACGTGTCCTTCAAGGGTATGTGTGAGAATAGCCGTTCATAGTCTCGTCGATTCATGACAGTTAGGGCTGATCCTGTGTCCAATTCCATCTTTACTGGGGACCCTGCTATCATGAGGGTGACCCAAATGGTTCGGTGATCCTCCTTTGTGATCACGTTGTGTAACTTTAGACAACTTAGGCTCCTGCTCCCGGAGTCCTTATCACTCTCCTGATCTTCCGAACTACTGTCTGTCAATTTCTTTAGTTTCTTGCACTTTTCCTTAGTAGTTCTTGTAGTGTTGGTTTTCTTTCCCGACCTGCAGACTCTTGCTATGTGTCCCATTTTCCCACATTGCCTGCATACTTTGTCCTTAAACCAGCAGTCCTTCTGATCATGGGTTGTTCTGCCGCAGCGATAGCACTTTTCTGCTCCATACGCCATTTCGTTAGCGCTGTATTCTTGTGGTTTCTGTTGTATTTCCGCAGCTCCCCGTGCTGCTGCTTCGTAGGATACTGCCACGCTGAAAGCCTGTTCTAGCGTCAGGTCCTTTTCCGAAAGTAGTCGTTTCTGGGTTCCTTCACTCTGGAGCCCGCAGACAAACTTATCCCGTAAGGTGTCTGCCAGTCCTGCTCCGAACTGGCAGTGCTTCGATAACTTGCGTAATTCCGTAAGGTAGTCATCATTGCTCTCATCTTTGTGCTGGTTTCTTTTATGGAACTTGAATCTTTCTGCTATCAGCAGCGGTGTAGGGTTTAGGTGTTCCTGTAAGATATTAACAATCTCTTCAAAACTTTTCTCCATTGGTTTAGCTGGGGTAATTAAATTCCGCAATAGGCCGTACGTTCTCGCGCCCATCAAATTTAATAATACCGACGCCTCCTTTCCATCGGCCACCTCATTTGCCTTGCAGTACACTTCAATTCTTTCCACATACGTGGTCCAGTCTTCTACCTCATTGTCGAAAGCAGTGATACTGCCACTTTTCGGCATCTTGGGTGATTTAAAATGGCGCCTCCCGCGCTTTTTCTTCTTCACCAATGGATTAAAATGGCGCCTCCCGCGCTTTTCCTTCTTCCCCAATGGAATAAAATGGCGCCTCCCGCGCTTTTCCTTCTTCCCCTTGCTGCCGCGCTGCTCCTAGCATTCTGCAGGCTAATGGTGGCGACCCGCGGCTTCGGCGCGTCTCACTTTTCCTTCCCCTTGTTTTATTTTCGTTACTCTGCCCGGTTCTTGAGCACCGACCGCGCCCTGTGCGCTCCACCCTCTCTCTCTCTCTTTTCCTCCCGACGACGCTGCACGGCCCCTTTGCAGAGCCGCTCGATCGAGCTCGAGCCCGCCGCAGTCCGGAAGAGTCAGCGCACTACCTGCTACCAGCACGATTTGCTGGAACACCTTGACTGGGGAGCCAAGCCCAGCTCTCCACAACCCCTCCTGCAACTCTCCGAACTCCGATGGATCCTTGGGCGGTTGCCTGCGGTCGATGCCCGTTGCTCTAACTTCGACCTCCAAGAAGCTTCTTCTCAGGGAAAGATCCCCGTGAGGTGATGCAGTACTGCAGGTGAGTTCGAACCTGCTCGTCGCCACTATGGTGTCCGCGCCTTAATAATACGCGGACTGCAGGAGAACAATAAAACAGGTATTTACTGAACAGAGGGTAACTTAAGACAGAAGTACAGAAGCCTGCTATGGCTTTATATACAGGGGTGGTCACTGCCGGTACTGCAGTATAGAATCAGTTCTTCTCTTAAAGGTACATACACAACAGCTTTCTCAGCTGGGGCGTCCGTGGGGACCTTCTAGGGATTTGGCGGATGGGGCTTTTTTGGCCGATGGGCCTTTAACCCGAACCGCTTCTCCCTCAGGCTTGACCTCTCCCGAACCTGGGCTCGGGGCAGGTAACTCTTCGCAGCCTGCTGCTGTGAGCTGAGAGTCTCCGCCCCCAGGTCCCATGGCTGGGTCTGGGGCGGGGTCTTCGACCTCAGGTCCCTCCCTCTCTACACCTGGGTTAGGGGCGGGGTTTTCGCCCTCAGGTCCCTCCCCCTCGTCTGCATCCCAGAAGAGTGGGGGAGTGTCCCAATCGATGGGCAGGATGGCCCCTCCCTTCAAGCAAGCCACAGCGCCTGCTTGTGCAGTCTGTGAACTCGCTCCTGCTGCAGGCTGAGGATCTTTCTCTTCAGACCTTACCCCAACTGGCTGTTTTTCCCTTTCAGGTTGAAACAGTTTGCACTGGTTAATATAACCAGCAGCCTGTTTTAAAACTTTGTCCGCTGCCCCGAACGGGCCTTCTAGCGACTCCCCGTTCTCTTCCCTTACTGGGACGGCCTTATAGGCGGGATCTTGGGCTTGGACCTGCTTTAGGTCCGGGGCCAAAGCTACCCCATGTGCCTCCCTTGTCCCGGACTGCAGCTACCGGGCCTGCTATACAGGGATCCCAGAACTCTCCTTCCCTAGCCCTCTGCTCGGCCACCTCGTTGGTCCTTTGGTTACCCTCCCACATGGTAGGGAGGGATCCCAAAACTATGGCCAAAGGTTTGGCCATTTCCCCAGCCTACTCATTCCCTGTGGCTCCCATTGGGCTAAATGGGACCTTGTTGGTCCTGGGTGGATTGGTTGGGTCTTCCGAATGGACCACCGTGCTGGAAGCTCCAGTGTCCACCGAATATCTCCCCTGCAACGTCTCCACCCACATCTTAACACAGGGCCTGCTCCCCTCGTCATTTTCAAGGGGACACAGGTCGGCAGGCTGTGCTGGTTCTAATCAGGGCTGTGGGTTGGGGGGGCTGACAGGGTCAGAGCACCGATAGCGGCTGCTACTCTCCCCTGGCCAGTCAATAAGGACCTTATGGTGTCCAAAAATGACTCGACCTCTGCAGGAGGGATTCCTGTCCTTGCCTTTTGGGCTGGGGCTGTGGAATTCATTCCCTTATTATCTTTCCAAGGGTTTTTGCACTCCTTCCGCCAGTGACCATCCTTCCCGCACCCGTAACAATGGAGCTTTGTGTTGGGGGGGTTACTCCCTTCCTGGTGCCACTCTTTCCTACCCGGTCCGGGTTTTACCTCATGCACCTTTCCCTTGGGTGGGTGTGCATCGGTTCCCCTACGGTTTTTATAGGCCAGAGTTAGCTGCCTAATCACTGTAAGTTCGGTGGTCTGGGGATTTTTGGGGTCGAACCAGGCTTCTGCCTTGGCCCAGACCTGTGGCAAGCTGTTCACCACCAGGCAACGGAGCCAATGGGCCAGGAGATCCCCGTTCAGGAACCCCCGGTTCGGCGTCCCCAGGCAGGCCCTCTGGTACACCGGCCACAGCCAGTCCGCAAAAGCCTGCGGGATTTCCCCTGGGAGCTGGATCGTCTTCTCCACACGGGAGAAAGGACTTCCCTCATTCATCCCCATGGCCTCCAGAACCGCATCTCTAAGCTCCTTGTACCCGCCCTGCCCCCTTTTACACTCATCAGAGAGGGATGGGAGGAGACTACTCTCCAGGGAGAATAGCAGCATCTTGGCCTTCTCAGCGTCATCGCAGTCGTTGACACTGGCTGCCTGCTCTACTTCCCTGAAGTGGATCGAGGGGTCTCCCTTTTCGGAGAACCTCAGGATATGGTTGACCATAGCCCTAAGCTGTTGGGTGTCAAAGGGTAATACGAACTGGTTTTGGAGGGGTCCCTCATTGTCGCCATTGGCGGGTGGGCCGAACCTCCGATGCTGTGCTGGGCACATCGGTCCCGGTTCCGACCTCTCGGGCGGGGGTTGCTCTACCTCCGATTCCACCTCTGGCTCCACCCTCCCCTTGTTGCCAAAACTCGCTGAAACTTGGCGCTACGGGTGGTGGTCGTGAGATCTCCTCTCTCAACCGGGTCTTCCCTAGGCACTACCGGTGATGTTGGAACTGTCCTCCCCTCGTTCCCCATAAAATCTGCCTGACCTGCATTTGGGCTTATGAGGCATACCATGCCTTTTGCCTTCCGGAGGGCCTGGCTCAGATTTTCTATCCTCTCTTTACAGGGGCCGTGGTCTGCCTCCTCAAACCCCTGCTCGCTCGCTAGCTTGTAAGCGGCCTTTACCTCCTGTACTTTCTCTTCCTGTTCCCTAGTCTGCCTTGCCAAGCGGGCGTTTTTCTCCCACAACCTTAACTCATTTCCCTTGGCCTCGGTGACCTGGCACCGTAGGTATTCCAACTGGGCCTTGTGTTCTCCCATTAAATGCACTCTCTCCTGATTCAAGGCCTGCAAAGCTACTAATAACTTTTCCACTGTGAGAGCCTTATCCTGGATCTCCAGGGCTGACTCCCTTAACTCGATTGCCTGTGCTGCAACAAGCCTGTCCAACAGCTGGACCTGCTTTTTAAAACACATCATCCAAACTGCCTTCTCTAAGGACTTCTTGTGTTCCTTTTCCTCTGTCCACTTAGCTGCTGCATCTACCGGACGCCCAGCCGTTAACAGAGAGGTGATCCACTTCTTAGTGATATTCACCTTGCTAAACACATAATATAAGAACATAAGAACATAAGAAATAGGAGCAGGAGTAGGCCAATCGGCCCCTCGAGCCTGCTCCGCCATTCAATAAGATCATGGCTGATCTGATCCGAACCGCCAATCCACCATCACAGAACCATCTCCTGAATCTAACAGAATTAGACACATGAAATAGGAGCAGGATCAGGCTACACGGCCCCTGGGCCCACTCCGCTACCCACAGGGCCATGACCGATCCGAACATAGACTCATGTCCAAATTCCTGCCCGCTCCCCGTAACCCTTAATTCCCTTTACTTCTAGGAAACTGTCTATTTCTGTTTTAAATTTATGTAATGATGTAGCTTCTACAGCTTTTTGGGGCAGCATATTCCATGGACCTACCACCCTCTGAGTGAAGTAGTTCCTCCTCATCTCAGTCTTGAAAGAGCAGCCCCTTATTCTAAGACTATGCCCCCTAGTTCTAGTTTCACCCATCATCGGGAACATCTTCCCCGCATCCACCCGATCCAACCCCTTCACAATCTTATATGTTTCAATAAGATCGCCTCTCATTCTTCTGAACTCCAATGAGTAGAGTCCCAATCTACTCAACCTCTCCTCATATGTCCATCCCCTCATCCCCGGGATTAACCGAGTGAACCTTCTTTGTACTGACTCGAGAGCAAGTATGTCCTTTCTTAAGTATGGACACCAAAACTGTACGCAGTATTCCAGGTGCGGTCTCACCAATACCTTGTACAACTGAAGCAATACCTCCCTATTTTTATATTCTATCCCCCTAGCAATGAAAGCCAACATTCCATTGGCCTTCTTAATCACTTGCTGCACCTGCATACTAACCTTTTGAGTTTCGTGCACCAGGACCGCCAGATCCCTTTGTACTTCAGTACTTTCCAGTTTCTTGCCATTGAGATAATAACTTGCCCTACGATTTTTCCTGCCAAAGTGCATAACCTCACACTTTCCAGTATTGTATTCCATCTGCCAAATCTCTGCCCACTTACTTAGCCTGTCGATGTCCCCTTGCAGGTTTTTTATCTCCTCCTCACTCACTACTTTCCCTCCCATCTTAGTATCATCTGCAAACTTTGATATGTTACACTTGGACCCCTCCTCCAAATCGTTAATATAGATTGTAAAGAGTTGGGGACCCAGCACTGACCCCTGCGGAACACCACTAGTTACTGATTGCCAGTCTGAGAATGAACCATTTATCCCAACTCTCTGCCTTCTGTTAGATAGCCAATCCTCTATCCATGCCAGAATATTAGCCCCAATCCCGTGATTTTTTATCTTAAGCAATAATCTTTTGTGTGGCACCTTGTCAAATGCTTTTTGGAAGTCTAAATACACTACGTCCACTGGTTCCCCTTTATCCACCCTATACGTTACTTCCTCAAAGAACTCCAGCAAATTTGTCAAACATGACTTCCCCTTCATAAAACCATGCTGACTTTGTCCTATTAAATTATGATTATCCAAATGTCCTGTTACTGTCTCCTTAATAATGGACTCCAAAATTTTACCTACCACAGATGTTAGGCTAACCGGTCTATAGTTTCCAGCCTTCTGTCTACTGCCCTTTTTAAATAAGGGTGTTACATTAGCAGTTTTCCAGTCTGCTGGGACCTTTGCCGAGTCCAGGGAGTTTTGGAAAATTATTACCAATGCATCCACAATCCCTACCGCCACTTCCCTCAAGACCCTAGGATGTAAGCCATCAGGTCCAGGTGATTTATCCGCCTTGAGTCCCATTATTTTACCGAGTACCACTTCCTTAGTGATTTTGATCGTGTTTAGCTCCTCCCCCCCTTTAGCCCCCTGTTTGTCCAGTGTTGGGATATTCTTAGTGTCTTCTACTGTAAAGACTGATGTAAAATATTCATTCAGTGTTTTTGCCATCTCCATATTTCCCACCATTAATTTCCCGGTCTCATCCTCTAAGGGACCAACATTTACTTTAGCCATCCTTTTTCTTTTTATATAACTATAAAAACTCTTACTGTTTTTATATTTTTTGCTAATTTACTTTCATAATCTATCTTCCCTTTCTTAATCAATCTTTTTGTTATTTTTTGCTGTCTTTTAAAGTTTTCCCAATCCTCTAATCTCCCACTAGATTTGGCTACCTTATATGCCCTTCTTTTTAGTCGAATACTATCCTTAATTTCTTTACTTAGCCACGGATGGCTGTCTTTTCTTTTACACCCTTTTCTTCTCAGTGGAATATATATTTTTTGGAAGTTGTAAAATAACTCCTTAAATGTACACCACTGATCATGTATCGTCTTACCCTTTAATTTATTTTCCCAATCCACTCTACTCAATTCCGCTCTCATACCTTCATAGTCTCCTTTATTCAAGCTTTGCACGCTTGTTTGAGATCCAACCTTCTCACCCTCTAATTGAATATGGAATTCAACCATGTTATGGTCACTCATTCCAAGGGGATCCTTTACTAGGACATTTTTAATTAATCCCATCTCGTTACACAGGACCAGATCTAAGGTTGCTTGCCCCCTGGTCGGTTCAGTTACATACTGCTCAAGAAACCCATCCCTAATACACTCAATGAACTCATCCTCAAGGCAGCCCTGCCCAATTTGATTTGTCCAATTAATATGATAGTTAAAATCCCCCATAATTATAGATGTTCCCTTATTACAAGCCTCAACTATTTCCTGATTGATACTCCGTCCAACAGAGTTGCCACTGTTCGGAGGCTTATAGACTACGCCCACTGGTGTTTTTTCCCCCTTATTATTCCTTACCTCCACCCAAACTGTTTCATTATCCTGATCTTTTGACCCAATATCATTTCTCTGTATTACAGTGATTCCTTCCTTTATTAACATAGCCACCCCACCTCCCCTTCCTTCCTGCCTGTCCTTCCTGATCGTTAAATAACCTGGTATGTTTAATTCCCAGGCATTGTCACCCTGCAGCCATGTTTCTGTAATGGCCACAAGATCATACCCATATGTAGTTATTTGTGCCATTAACTCATCTATTTTGTTACGAATGCTACGTGCATTCAGATAGAGAACTTTCAAAGATGTTTTGTGACACTTAGTTCCTGCTTTTGCCCTTTTTATTACTTTACCTTTTACTCCATACCTTCTGCCCCTTCCTGACACGCTCTGGTTTTTAATTTCCCCACTGCTACCTAAGTCTAAGACCTTCTCTGTTGTCATTTTTATTATTTGCTCTCTAGGAATCTCCCCCCAACTAGTTAGTTTAAAGCCCTCTCTACAGCCCTAGTTATATGATCCGCCAGGACTCTAGTCCCAGCACTGGCCAAGTGAAGCCCATCCCAACGGAACAGCTCCCTCCTGCCCCAGTACTGGTGCCAGTGTCCCAGGAAGCAAAACCCATTTCTCCCACACCAGTCTTTGAGCCACACATTTAACTCTCTAATTTTATTTGCCTAGCCAAATTCGCTCGTGGCTCAGGTAATAATCCAGAGATTATTACCCTTGTGGTTCTGCTTTTTAATTTGGCCCCTAGCTGCTCAAACTCCCTCAGCAGAACCTCCTTCTTTGTCCTATCTATGTCGTTGGTACAAACATGGACCACGACAACTGGATCCTCCCCCTCCCACTCCAAGTTTCTTTCCAGTCCAGAGGAGATGTCCTTAACCCTGGCACTGGGCAGGAAACACAGCCTTTGGGACTTTCGCTCTCGGCTGCAAAGAACTCTATCTATCCCCCTAATGATACTATCCCCTACTACTACAACATTTCTTTTAACACCCCCCACTTGAATCAGAAATCCTTTCCTCCATCATGGATTGCTCATCCGAACCATTGTCTACTGTATTGCAACCCTGTTGCTGGTGTCCTGCTGCGGTTGCCATTTCTGTAGGGGGGTGGTGTGGTTGGCGTGTGCGCCCAGTTATGCCCCTGACTGTTTGTCAGCGGTTTGAATCGCTCCCACGCCCCTGGGTTCTAGACACCGGACTTAGGTACAGGCGGCGATACAGAAAAGACTCGAGTAGACAGGTGGTTTGGATGTAAGAAAAACCAAGATTTTATTGAAATAGAAATTAACACAATCTTATGAGAAGTTACTAGTATAAAATTACAGGCGAATACAAAATAACTATACTTATGCAGGGAATGGGGAACACACGGCACATCGAGGGAAAACAACTATCTTAACAATCCCCTTATCCTTATCCCACCCCCTATACCTAACTAGATTAAGCTATGAGGGGCCAGAATTCATGCTCACCAATCCAAAATCTGCTGAACTCAAACAGCGGTGGGTCTTGGGGTTCGCTCTTTGTGTTCTCTGGGGCCTGCCGTCGTCACGTGGTCTCAGGGCGCTGCAAGGGCATCGTCCAGGTACAAGTACCCCAAGGTTAAAGTCTTTGCTTGGGTACTTTACCTCGCAGGGATGATGGTTCCTCTTCCTCGGGCGGCAATTGGAGTTTGCATGAAGATAGTCGCAGGTTGGCTGGATTGAAGGCCCGGTTATTCGAAGCGTTCTTCAATCCTCTCCTGATTCGTCTCGTCTCACCACCTCGCCTCATCTCATCCCACCTTGCCTGGCCTGGTTTGTCCGTATCCACCTGGTGCAATGCCGGATGTCCCTGATGGGGTGGGGAAAGGCACGGGCGGTGGCCAGGCGGCAAGTGCGGGACGGGGTAAGAGCAGCAGCCACGAGGGCAAGGAGCAAGAAGAAGAGAAGAGATAGAATGCTACCCGGGGCCTTCAGTTATACTCCTTCGGATGGCCCTTATCTGCGCCTCAAATCAGGTTAGTTCATTGTCCCAATCTTGGCAGGCTAGTTTAAATAATTGTAGCAATCTAAACTAACTGTTTTTAGATGGCCGGTGATCACACCTACTGGCCTGATGTCTGAGCTGTATTGTTATTAATGCATCTTAATCGGCCTGTCCATCCTCGATGGCTTCCTTAAGCTGTTTCCGATTATTTATGCAAACCGCTTGATGGCCTCTAGTATAGGCCTAACTGGTTTTGATCTGTTTCCGATTTGGCTTAATACATATTCAAAGTCCTGCTGTCTGCTTTTCAAAATACAAAAGTCCTTCTCCACAGAAACTGCATTGTAGGTTTCGATTTCCCCAAAAGCTGCTTGTGCCACAGAGTCCAAGCTTTTAAAATCTTACAGGCTTTCGGCCACGAGGTGCGGATGCCATCTTTGGGTACCCTTTTTTAAATGTCCACGCACGGTCCCTTTTATTAATAGTAACTTTTGGGGAAATGTGGAAATTTTCCGAATCCTACACCTGTTCAGTCTTTCCTGATAGTTATAACCTCTCAGTTCTGCTGCAAGTCAATTATCTCATATCAAAGGCAAATGATAATATAGTGCCTTTGTAGTGAGCCCCTTCAGTCCTACCAGTGAAAAAAATATAAACCTATGCTTGGGGCCTTCATAAAGCCTGCTTACATAGATTATCCGCCAATATTTATTTAAGTGTGTGTGTGTTAGCAGAGCCAGTATTAAATACTTCTTTAATGCAAGATCCTTGGAGAAAATTCTTCCAAAGTAACAGTTGGAATTCTTCATCTTGGCACCATAAATAAAAGATTAATGTCGTTCTGAGACACAAATTTACATTTTGTACTAAGAATGAAGCCAGATATTGTTGAAAATATATAACTTACTCTTTAAGCAGTCATAACTTGAAGTCTGTTCTTCAAGAAAGTTGTGATTTACAGAGACCTCCCTGTTAAAAATTTAAATATCCTGCCTTTGAAATTTATATTATGCCTTCAAGAGGAATTAAGAGACTGTGCAATCAGTAAAAATTGCATTGCGATGGAGAAGCAAAATATTTTATTTATACGTTTGCACATGCTCACAGGGATTACATTTACATTGAGCATTAATCGTGTAAAAGAAATTGCTGCATTTGTTTTTTTTAATTTTCCAAATACATTGCATCTTCCAGCACAGAAGGAGGCCATTTGGCCCATCGTGCCTCTTTGAAAGAGCTATCCAATTACATTATATAATTATAACGCAAAATCTTGAAAGTCTGCATCGAGAATACTTTTGTTTTTTATGTTTTACAAGACAACTTTACTTTAGCCTCAAGAGCTGAAGGGCAATAGGCCTAGAAAACAAAGTATTAATCTGCTCGAAATTTCCTCAGTCATATTTACACTTAAATTTAAACTGGGTTTCACACCAACTTTGCCATTGGGAACTTATGCCCAAATTTCCTTTGGAGCTCATTTGCCTACGCCAGAACAGTGTAAAACAAGTGCAGATTCAGTTGCACTGAGTCTGACAGCATTTACGTATAGTGCAGGTCTCAGTAAGAAAAATTCGTACAAAAAAATTGCAAAGAAAATCACAATCAAGTCTCAGTTCTGCTGCTATCAGGTGAGTTTGGGCAGTGCTGCCCTAAATATACAGATGTAAATCTAGGAAACTCATGGGAGCCTGGTCTTTTGCATAGGGATGGAGCTACATAAATGAACGACGACGGGTATTGGCAGACACATCTTGGAAGCGCGCAAATGATCAAGGAAACTTACGTGTACCAACATTTTAGTGTAAAACCAGCGTAAGTTACTAATGCACACATAATGGTGCTACGTCCCTCTTATGCGGTAAGAAGTTCCAGGAAATTGCAGGCATGTAACTATCCTCCATTCTCTGCATTTTGCTGGATAAATCATCCTGCTTTTATCGAGAGATTTTGCCGTAGTTTCAGTCATGAGTTCCATTTGCTGTAGTTTGGAGAGACTGCTAAGTAAATAGATAGTTTGCTGTAGTGCGCTGTTTAAATAGACTCGGTTTGCTTTTTGCTGAGTAAATGGACTTTGTATGCTGTAAGATAGACTGTTTACTGCTGTAAGTTCTGCTGTAAGTCCTATGCCTCCAACTCATTAGCTAACACAGTGGTGTTAATATTCACTTCAAAAGGAAATATGGTGTAGCCTCTGCCAGAACTAGACACAACGCCAGTGTACCACAAGATCTGTTGTCCACGCACGAAGCAAATATGATTATGATGAATACTTTGGCCGGAATTTTCTGGCATCCACGCGTGCGGGTCGGGAATGAAAGTTGAAATACCTCGGGGCGGGTCGGGAACCTGCCGTCATCCCACCTCCATACGCCCTTTCCTCGGGTGCTTTTGCCAGTGCGGCAGCAACCTGAACAGCAGAGGTGGCCAAGCTAATTTAGATTGTTAAATACTTGTCAGACCCTTAAGAATCTTTTAAACCCTAGCTTGCCAGTTTCACTGGATGACCACGGGAATCACGCAGCTCGGGAGCCAGGTCTGTGAACCTGAGGTGGATGTTCAGTGGTCTTTGATGCAACTCATTAGTGCAGTGCATGGAAAGCACAATAAATACCCTCACCTGACACCTGGTTATTTTCCTAAGGCAGATGCTGTTGCCTTGTCAGCACAGATTTAGCTTTCTAGAGCTAGTAAGTGTTTTCAGCAAAGTCGGGATTCACTGTGACCTCATTGATAGAACCTATCACACCATTGACAGATTGCTTCTGTCATCTCCACTTGACCTGCCATCTATTATATAACCACGGGGGCCATTTATACTGTCTCACCGTGGTCCTTAGAATCGGATCACGATGAGCCCCAACACCAGCAGCACCAGGCACGCCAGCAGCACCAACAACAACACCACTAACCTTCTCCTCAACTACCTGATGCTGCATCAGCACAGGGCTGCACCACGTCAGAGGTGATACCCCCAACACAGCATATACAGGCAGAGGATGGGCTTCCTCAACATGACTGAGCAGTAGTGCCAAAGGAGGCTCAGCCTCCAGGTCATTGCAGACATTTGCAGATTGCTGGAGCAAGACCTGCAGCCCAGAGGAGCGAGTGGACACCCCTTACCAGTTGCTGTTAAAGTCACTACTGCCCTCAACGTCTTCACCTCAGGCTCCTTCCAGGGAGCTGGAGCGGACATTTGCGGCATCTCCCAGTCGGCGGCCCACAGATGCATCACAGAGGTTACCAATGCCATGTTTGTCAAGTCAGCCAATTATATCAATTTTGCCACCGATGAAGCCAATGTTACTGAGCGGGTGCTCGGCGTTGCCACTCTGGCTGGCTTCCCACGGGTGCAGGGCTTCATCGACTGCACACATGTGGCCATCAGGGCACCCCATCATCACCCAGGAGTGTTTGTGAACCGCAAGGGCTTCCACTCCATCAATGTGCAGCTCGTCTGCAACCATAGGAAGATCATCATGCATGTGTGCGCCAAATTTCCTGCCATGACTCTTTCGTCCTACGTCCGTCCACCCTCCCTCAGCTCTTTGCTCTTCCAAACAGACTTTCTGGCTGGCTGCTTGGAGACAAGGGCTATCCACTGAAGATGTGGCTCATGACACCCTTGAGGAGGCCAAGTACTGGGGCCGAGGGAAGATATAATGAAAGCCACATTTCCACCAGATGTGTCATAGAGCAGACAATAGGCATGCTGAAAATGTGCTTCAGATGCCTTGACAGATCTGGAGGAGCCCTTGAGTACGCACCAGCCAGGGACTCCAGAATTGTCGCGGTCTGCTGTGCCCTGCACAGCATAGCGTAGCAGCGAGGATTAGCGCTGCATGAGGAGTAAGGTTCTGAGCACACAACCTCTTCAGAGGAGGAACAGGAGGAGGAGGAATCTGCGGTCCAGATGCCACCAGCACCCGAGCACAATGCTGCCCGGGAGTCCAGGGATGGCCTCATCATGGCCAGATTTACTTAACTTCAGACATTACACCCATATGCCTGCCATATACTGCACCAGGCTCCCAACACCCCACAGCAACACTATAAAACATCCCTACAATGACCAGGCTATTCCTTCCACACTGACCACCATTGCTGGAGGTAACGTTATGTTTCACCATTCACTCCAACTCACTAAGCCACTTCGAAAGTTGCAAACAGGATTGGCCATGACCGGAAAGTGGTGAAAATAATGGGGTAAAAATTGGGGTGCTACTTTCGTCGGCGTGCTAATTTTAGCACCTCGAAAAAGTTAGCTCGCCTGCCCGAGAGGGAGGAGGCGCACTACTGGAAGCGCCCCACATCCCTCTTGGGGCGCAGCGAGCCAATAACACGGCGCTATGTGCCGCGGTACTGCAGGCCTTCCTCCCCTTATTAAAGGGGGGGGGCCTGGCACAGCGCGTCCCGGCACTCAGCTGGGCCACCAGGGATCAGGAGTGCCTGGGGGGCTTCACGGGGGCCGGGGACAGCAATGGGGGCAGGTGCTGGCAAGCAGCCAGCCACAAAAATGGCCGCCCGCCACCTCCCCTTTAACTAGCGCCGCCCCGGCCGCAGGTAGGGCCCCCTGACCCCGGCAGACATAGTGTCCGGCGGTAAGTCAGGGGGCGCCACCCAATATTACAGCTGGGGCACGAGCAGGGCGTTGCGCATGGCAATGACGTTATTGCCGGCAGTGCAGCACTGCCGCTAACCTCCCACTGAATTTTGCGGGAGGCATTATCGGCGCCACGCCCAGGCACTAGTTGATTTGCGTCCCGTTAGCACCCTCTTAGTGTGCTAACATGAGGCGCAAATCAACCGAATTTAGCCCCCAATAATTTTTATCTGTGACATCAGATTAATGGAAACTTAACACAAACAGTTACTAAAACACCCAAGTGGCTACCCTTGTGCATCTACTTGTGTGTCATCTTTCTCTTACGTGTGCTTCTACAAGGTTCTACCCCTGTGGCTTCATCAGAGGTAGAGGCAGCCTGCTCACTTTCCTGCTGCGACTGCATAGATACCTTTGGCGAACATCCTCTGGGTCTTGGAGCCTGTGATGGCCCTGCCAAAGTCTGCTCCTCCTGCGACTGTGCAGGGACAGACTCGGCCATTGCGATCACAGGAGGTATGTGGGGCTCTGAATGAGGGGGTGGAAATGGGGAAGAAGTGTGAGCGCTTTGAGAGGAGCCCCCACTTCTATGTCCCCTCGCACAGTCATCCCTCTCATGGGCCACCTGCACTTCCCTGCCGCAAGGAGCTGTAGAACATCTTGCTGCACAGCAGTAGGGCCATGAGGATCCAAGTTTACTTTGATTCCCTCCTAGAGAGGAGGTCTATGATCCTCTGCCATCTATTCTCCGTCGCTAGACATCTATTCTCCATAGAGACCATGTGCTCCTGTGAGTGGCACATTAGCTGCTCCATGCAGGTGGCCATCCTTTCCATGGAAGAGCCTACAGTTGCCATCGCCTGCGACACAGTGGTGCTCATGTTGAAGATGGACTCCTCCATTTTCTGCACGTTTGCAGACATCCCGGTCACAAAACCTGTCAGAGCCCCCTGCACTTCTTGCTGCACCTCCAGGATCGGCCTCTTTCTGGATGGCCCCTGAGGCTCAGTGCCTGCATGCAGCTGAGCAGAGCTGGGAGCATCCTGCGCCCTCTGGTGAGGAGCCTCCACTGCTGTCCCTGTTTCCACCATCTGCTCTTGCTCACTTGTGACTTGTGACACACCAGGTGACACTATGTTATCTCCCATGGGACCCACTGAGGTGTGCGTATCTGCGCTGGTTCTGGGTGCGCTTATGTCTGGTGACGGTGTGCCCTCAGAGGCTGGAGGCTCTTCTGAGGAGTCGTCTTCCTCTTCCTCCTGGACAGTTGGGGGGTGCTCTTGATGGACCTGTGGGAGAGTAAAGGGATGATTTATAAATATCATATCAAGAATGGGTAATGATACAGGAAACTCTTTGGTATCCGGCACCAATGGGACGGAGATGGTGCCGGTTGATTAAAAATTCCGGATAATGGAGAGGGTTATCTACCGAGGCTATTTTTAACAAACAAAAATTTAAAAAATCAAGAAATGTGCAGTATACAGTAATTAGGTACTCCCGGCAACGTGGGAGAGTCAGACTCCTGTTATTGAGGTGTTCGGACTTCCGACAGCGCCAAGAAGCCGAGTAGTGGCAGTTTGGAGAACTACCCCCACTGACTAACTCGGCCACCGTGGGAGACTTGGACTCGGCAACATTTCCGGTTATTGAAGTGTTCTTTTCGGAATATGAATTTTGCCAGTTAACAGAGAATTCATGATATTTAGGTGCCGATTAAACGAACGTTTCCTGTACCATTATGCACATGGTGAACCTTCACTGGCTGCTGACATCAGTCCCCATATGAGTGACTGCTGTATGCCATGTGGCTGTATGAGATGTAATTCTGTCACCAGGTTGCTGAGATGTCCCCTCTCTGTCTCTCACCGCCAGCTGCTCTGCGACTCCTGGTATTTCCAGGTCGACCTCCACTGCTGCAGTTAAGGTGGCCAATGATGGAGGGCCCACTCTGGTTCTCTCCCTCTCCCTCTTATTGTGGGCTCTCTTCTCCTGCAAGGAGGTAAAGAAGAGAAGTTTGAGTGAGAGTGATAGAATGAGTGTAAGGGATGGATGGTTTACATCTTTAGAGGGAGACTATGATGGAGTGGTGTGGCATTGCCAAATGACCTCCTTGTGTGTTGTTGGTTGGTATGATTGCATTAGGATGAGGGTGAGTGTGCGGGGTGGTTAGTCAATTGAGGATGTGAGTATGTAGATAGAGAGGGATGGGTGGACGTGCAAGGTATGTTGGTGTGAGTAATGATGTGCAGCAGTAGGCTTTGGAAGGCAGAGTGATGGGGATGTGATGAGAGACACAGCAGGATAAAGTTGAGAGTGGCTTTGCACTCATCTTTCCTGATCTAATGAGATCATTGAAATGTTTGCGGCACTGCACCCAGGTCCTCCTGACAACATCCCTGCTGTTCACCTCCTCTGCAATCTCCAACCAGGCTCCTTTGGTCTGCTAGGAAGGTCTCTTCCGCCCATCCAAAGGGAAGAGGACCTCCCTGTGTGCTCTCACTCCTTCCATAAGCATATGGAGGGAGTCATCTGAGAACCTAGGTGCAGCCCTCTACCTCTGTGCAGCCCTCTTTCCAAGTCTTTGCAGCACTCCAATGGTCCAGTGCAGTGCCTGCACAATCCTAGATGAACCTTCAAATGCAATGTGGCCATGGCTCCTTTAAATATCCTGGCTGAAAACGCATCATTGATGATGTCATCAGACCCACACCATTTAATAGGGCCGAAAAACACGCAGGGCTGTCTTAATAGGCACCATTAAAGGGAGGTCAATCTCAGGAGTGGAATAAAATGAGGAACGGGGTCACGACGCCATGGTGACCGCCCGTACCCGATCAGCCCAGGTACAGAAAATTCCAACCATTATGGGGAAAAATGGATTCAGACACTTCTCTAGCCGTTTTGGTCAACAAAGAGATACAAAATTATTATGTCCGTGTATAATTGAGACACGGACTGCAGGAGTTGATTATAACAAGTCTTTACTGAATGGAGACAACCTGGAAACTGAAACTACAGAAGCCTGCTAGGGCCTTTTATACAGGGGTGGTCACTGCCGGTACTGCAGTCTGAGGCCAGTTATTCCCTTAAAGGTACATACACAACAATTCCTCCCCTTTTAGATAAACAGTACATAACATTCATTTAACAACTAAATAATAACTAATTACAATTACAATTACGGTTGCTAGGTACATTGGTTGAAGTTAAGCAATTATAAGTTCAGTCTTTGAGGAGGATTCCTGATTCTGTCTGTGTTAAGTCCGTGAATGATTGAGACACGGACTAGCAGGAGAGAAACAAACAAGTCTTTACTGGTGAAAGGCATAAACGAAACTAACCAACAGAGGCTCTCTAGCGCCTTTTATACAGGGGTGGTCACTGCCGGTATTGCAGTCTGAGACCAGTTATTCTCTTAAAGGTACATACACAACAATTCCTCCCCTTTTAGATAAACAGTACATAACATTCATTTAACACTAATGATAACGAATTACAATCACAATTACTGTTGCTAAATACATTGGATATGTTTAAGCAATTATAAGTTTAGTCTTTGAGGAGGCTTCCTGATTCTGTCTGGATAACGCCTCTTTGGAGTATCAGGTTCTTTTGGCAATGTTGAGTCGAAATCAATGTCGTTGTTTGGTTCATCTGCTTCCAATATTACTGGTTCTGCGGTAGCTGCAATTGGAACGTCGATTTCATTACCAGGTGTATCAGATCGTGGTGTGGAGTTGACGTTTTCCAGTGACTCTAGAATCTGGTCAGCATGGCATCTTACAATGCTCTCCCCAACGTCCACGGTATACATGAGAGGTCCTTGTCGTGTACAAATCGTTCCTGGCTGCCATTTCTCAGTGCGGTAGTCCCGGGCCAAAACTGGTTGACCTATCTTAAAACTCCTGGTCGGCCTTTCATTCATATTCTGAAACTGCCTGTTCTCCACATCTCTTCGGACGTTTCGCTTAACCAAATCCAAGCGGCATCGTAGTCTTCGATTGAAGAACATCATGGCTGGAGTTTGGTTGGTAACCGCATGTGTCGCATTCCGGTAGGCAAACAAGAAGTTGTCCACCTTGTGTTGTAGGGGTATATCTTCATTACACATTGCCTTGATAGCCTTCTTGAATGTTTGGACAAACCTCTCGGCCAATCCATTAGTGGCTGCATGATATGGGGCAGATGTGTACTGCTTAACACCATTGTTCTTTAAGAACCTCCGGAACTCTTCAGACACAAACTGCGGTCCATTGTCAGAGCAAATCTGTTCAGGCAGCCCATTCCTGGCGAATATGGTTCGTAAGACTGTGATAGTATTTTCTGTGGTGGTTGAGGACATTTTTATTACCTCTGGCCACTTTGAATGTGCATCCACCGCAATTAAAAACATCGAGTCCATAAAGGGACCAGCAAAATCAATGTGCACCCTTTGCCATGGAGATGAGGGCCACTCCCATGGATGTAGAGGGGCTTGTGGTGGGGCATTTTGGACCTTCTGGCATCCTGTACAGCTCTTGGTCATCTCTTCAATTTCTCTATTGATTCCCGGCCACCACACAAACGCTCTGGCTAAGTTCTTCATTTTTACCCCTCCCAGATGACCCTCATGAAGCTCATTGAGCACTCTATCCTTCAATTTGGGTGGAATTACTACTCTGGATCCACACATCAAGGTTCCTCTGCACACTGACAGCTGTTCTCTTCTCGGCGAGAATGCTGGCAGCAGTGGTTCGCCATGTGCTGGCCACCCCTTCACCGTTAAATCATAGACCCGTGATAGTGTCGGGTCATTCCGTGTTTCCTTTTCTATGTTTGCATTCGTCACAGGGAGACATTCGATTATAGTCGAGTGGAATAACTCCACTGGATCCACTGCCAGTTCTTCTTCCACCGTCGGCAACGGTAGGCGCGACAATCCATCAGCATTCCCATGCTGTTTAGTTCCTTTGTACTCGATGTCATATTGGTGTGCCCCTAGGAAAAGGGACCACCTCTGTAGCCGTTGTGCTGTCATTATCGGTACGCCCTTCTGAGGGTTGAAAATGGAGACGAGAGGTTGATGGTCAGTTAGTAGAGTAAATTTCTGACCGTGCAGGTAGTGATTGAACTTCTTCACCCCCCACACCAGGCTGAGGGCCTCTCTGTCAATCTGGGCGTAGTTACGCTCGGCTGAAGTTAACGAGCGTGACGCAAAAGCTATCGGCCTCTCTGAACCATCAAGGAATTTATGTGACAGTACAGTCCCAATGCCGTAGGGAGACGCATCACACGCCAGTCTTATCGGTAGTGATGGGTTGTAGTGAGCCAATACTTCTCTTGACGTGATTAGGTCCTTACTCTTCTGAAAGGCTCGCTTACATTCATCGCTCCATTTCCATGCTACTCCTGTTCGTAGTAGGGCGTTCAGTGGATGCAGAATTGTGGACAAATTCGGCAAAAACTTATGGTAGTAATTCACCAATCCGAGGAATGACCTCAGTTGCGACACATTTTCAGGTGCTGGAGCCTTAACTACCGCTTCAATTTTGTCAGGGGACTTATGCAACCCCTCTTCATCAATCACGTGGCCACAATACGATATCCGTTTCTTAAAAAACTCGCACTTGGGGCGATTGGCTCGTAGCCCATGTTCACGTAGTCTAGTGAGCACCTGCTCTAGGTTGGCAAGGTGTTCACTGTCATCTTCACGTGTCATTAGGATGTCGTCCAAGTAACACTGAGTCCCCAGAATCCCTTGCAGGACTTGTTCCATCGATCTTTGCCATATCGCCGGAGCTGATGCTACTCCGAATATCAGTCAATTATACAGGTAAAGACCTTTGTGAGTGTTTATCGTGAGATACTTCCTGGAGGATTCTTCAACCTCCATCTGCAAATATGCTTGTGCTAGGTCAATTTTTGTAAAACGCTTCCCTCCAGATAGTGAGGCGAAGATATCTTCTATCCTTGGAAGAGGATATTGTACTGTGTGAAGGACTGGGTTTCCGTCACCTTGAAGTCCCCACAGATGCGAACCTTCCTTGGCTCCTCAGACTTATTATTTAACGTTTTCTTCATGACAGGAACGATGGGTGTCGCCCACTCACTCCAGTCTACCTTAGATAACACGCCTGCATTCTCCAGATTCTCCAGCTCTGCCTCGATGGCTGGGCGAATTGCATATGGTACCGGTCTTGCTTTGAAAAACTTGGAAATTGCATTCTCCTCTATTTTTATCGAGGCGGTTACGCCTTTAAGAGTGCCCAGTTCTTGTTGAAATACCTCTTTGGCGTCAGCTAAGATTGTTGACAATCGTCCAGGAGTGACGTCCTCATCCTTTTTACCAGCCACCGTCAGTGCCTGAATGGAGTGCCAGTCTAAACTTATCTTTCTGATCCATTCACGTCCCAATAACGGTGGTCCACCATCTTGCAGAATGTAGAGATACAATTTCTGTATTTTCTTGCCGTTGTATTCGACAGGCACCCTTAATTTTCCTCTGGGGTATACTTTTTGCCCCGTATACATCCTCAAGACAATGGATGTCTCTCTCAAGGGTATGTGTGAGATTAGCCGCTCGTAGTCTCGTCGATTCATGACGGTTAGAGCTGATCCTGTATCCAATTCCATTTTGACTTGGGACCCTGCTATCGTGAGGGTGACCCAAATGGTTCGGTGATCCTCTTTTGCGATTAAGTTGTGAAGTTTGAGACAGCTTAGTCTCTTGTTCCCAGATTCACTATCGCTCATCTGGTCTTCGGAACTACTGTCCATCATCTTTTGTACTTTCCTGTACGGTTCCTTAGTAGCCTTTTTGTTGTCGTTGGTCTTCTTCCCAGACCTGCAAACTCGTGCAATGTGTCCCATCTTTCCGCATTGCCTGCATATTTTGTCCTTGGACCAGCAGTCCTTCTGGTCATGGTTTGTTCTGCCGCAGCGATAACATTTTGCAAATCCCCGTGTCATTTCGTGGGTGCCGTATTCCTGTGGCTTTTGTTGTATTTCCGCAGCTCCCCTTGCTGCTGCTTCATACGATACTGCCACGCTGAAAGCCTTATCTAGCGTCAGCTCTTTCTCTGAGAGTAACCTCTTCTGGGTTCCTTCACTCAGGAGTCCACAGACAAATTTGTCCCGTAAGGTATCTGCCAGTCCTGCTCCGAACTGGCAGTGCTTTGATAGCTTGCGTAGTTCCGTAACGTAATCAGCATTGCTCTCATTTTTATGCTGATTTCTCCTGTGGAATTTAAATCTTTCTGCTATTAGCAGCGGTGTAGGATTTAGGTGTTCCTGTAGGATAGCAACAATTTCGTTAAAACTCTTCGCCTTCAGTTTGGCTGGAGTAATCAGGTCCCGCAATAGGCCGTACGTTCTTGCGCCCATTAAATTTAGCAATATCGATGCCTTTTTCTCATCAGCTATTTCGTTTGCCTCACAATATACCTCGACTCTTTCCACATACGTGGTCCAGTCTTCTATTGCATTATCGAAGGCAGTGATATCGCCAGTCTTTGGCATCTTGAAAATCTAAGATGGCGCCTCCCGTGCTTTTCCTTCGTCCCCGATGGATCAAAATGGCGCCTCCTACGCTTTTCCTTCTTCCCCGCCGAGTGAAGATGGCGCCTCCCGCACTTTCCCGCCGCTGCCACTGCTGCCAACGCTGTTGCTGGTGATTATATTTATTTTACTATCCTGTAATGGCGACGCCCTATGGTCTTCACGCCTCCCCGATCGCTGCTGCCAACGCCGCTCTCCGCGGTATTTTTATTTTTCTATCGCGCTTCAATATTTGCTCCGTTAATTGAAGAACCATTCCCGTCGTGGAGCGGACCCTCTGGGACACTTCCCTCCCTCTTCTTAGGTCCGAACGCTGCCCGGCTTCGAAGCACCGGCCGCGCCCTGTGTGCTCCACCCTCTCTCTCTCTCTTTGCTTCCCTACTCGCTGCCCGGCCCCGTTGCAGAGCCACCCGATCGAGCTCTAGCCCGCCGCAGCCCAGGAAGGATCAGTGCACTACCTGCCACCAGCCCGATTAGCTGGGAAACCACAGACTGGAGAACCAAGCCTGGCTCTCGACAGTCTCTCCTGCAACTTTTCAATTCGATGATTTGGAGGGCGGTTGCCCATGGTCGACGCCCGTTTCTCGAGTTCCTTTGGATTTTTTTAAATTTCTTTCTTCTGGCTTCGACCTTCAATAACGTCGTCTGAGGTGCTGCCGAGTTGCAGGTAAGTTCGTTTCTTACTCGTCACCAGTATTATGTCCGTGTATAATTGAGACACGGACTGCAGGAGTTGATTATAACAAGTCTTTACTGAATGGAGACAACCTGGAAACTGAAACTACAGAAGCCTGCTGGGGCCTTTTATACAGGGGTGGTCACTGCCGGTACTGCAGTCTGAGACCAGTTATTCCCTTAAAGGTACATACACAACAAAAATGAACTGTTAAAACCCAACTGATTGAATATTCTCATCTCTCCAGAGAGAGGGCTAGGGTACATAGACATGCACTCATCAATAAACTACCAGGAAAAATGTATAATAAACTTCAATGGATCAAGTAACAAACCGTTTTTACAGTTGATCCCCCCAGCTACTGTGATATTATGCAATATTACGCTAACTTACTGGGGGATCACAAGTACAAAGTGAAATTGAATCTTTCTATTCATAGATTAGAACTTAAATACAAATAGAGATCAATCTGACCTGGGAAAAATGTGATATTTGGAAATTAACCTGAAATGTCAATGTTGTAGATCCTTCGGGCTTTGAATTCCGTCTGGTTCATATATCTCAGCGTGAGCTAAGTCCAATTTTATATTCTGTTGCCTCAAATCGTACCAGACCAGACTTCAAAATTAATGAAATTGTTAAACTGAACTGAGGTGTAAAAAGGGACGAGTTGCAATGTTCAGTGAAGTTAGCAGCATTGACAGTCACAAGCCATTAAGGAACCAAAAAAAGCAATTTGGAACAAGTCAGTTTAAACAAGCCCACCAAGTTTTGTTCAGTTTTGTGGATGTCCAGTGCTATTAGGTTCTTTGCACAAGCTTACTGAAAATTTAAATGATTATATTTATATTTTTAAATTCTTTGAATTATGCACTATTTTGTATTTTAAATCCATAGCCTTAAGTTGTAAATGACCATTTTCTACAAATATATACCTTAAATGTGTATACTAATCAGTAATTTCAGTGCTGAATCTGCCAGTATATTTTAGCATCTAAGAACATAAGAAATAGGAGCAGGAGTAGGCCATATGGCCCATCGAGCCGAATACATTCAATATTTTTTGGGGGGCGAGGTTAGTGGTTCATGGTGCTGAGGAGGGTATTGAGAATTGATCCTCCTTGCCTAATAACTTCATTGAAATTACTTCCTGAAATTTGGTTTAAATAATTCATTGCTTATTTTCTCCCATTTTTCTTCACTGCCATCTCAGATCTCTCGACACCTTTCCCCATCGCAATCCCTTCATCTCTCGCTCTCTCTCTCTCTCTTGTCTTCCCCTCCCTCCCCATCACACAGTTGCACAACCTTCTTTCCTTCAGCCAATAGTTACACACCCCAATTTGTTGATTGTTGGTGTATGGGCTATTTTAATGTTATGCAGATGTTGCAAAGGTTTTGCAACTGCAAGGGCCTACAGCCCAGGGCTATAGTTTAACTGCTTCAGTTGATTTATTTCTTTGCAGTCAGTTCCAGTATCATGTGAGGGTTCAATGTACACAGAAACAGGTTGTGTAGTTCTAGGCATCATGGGTCATGGTTTAAAATGTATCGTGCAAAAGGTATTCTTTTTCATTAGTTTTTGTTATACCTAAATATCTGTATAAATAACTTTAATAAAATGTTTCACTAGTGGGATGGTTGTGGTTTAATTGATTTTCCTCCCTTAATTGGAATTTAGTTCCGGGGGAATGTGATAGCTGTAGTGTGAAACCTGGTCAAATGGTGCAGCCCTCGATAGACAGAAGCAATTCTATGAAAAATATATATCACAGTAGTATCACACTGACCATTACAGACAGGATGAGGCATAGAGAAAACATCAACAATATAGACAGGATATAGATGACAGATAAGACAGAAACAGGATGACATTAGGAAGGAGACAAACTAAAAGGAATACTAATGTAACCTGCATTTAAGGCCTAAGTTTTACACAATACAACCTTAGTATAGTGCAAAATGATGAATGCACATAAAGACTGGATTTAAAAATCCCTTGTAGGTTATTTAATTGCAATTGGAAGTGGCAAACGTTGGAATTATTTCCCCTCCTTTTTCTATATCATTGCTCTCCCATGCAAAATAAAAGCACTTCATTGGCTGTAGAACGCTTTGGGACATCTGGTGGTCGTGAAAGGTGCTATATAAATGCAAGTCTTTCTTTTTTTCCCAAAGGCATTGAGTCTTGTTGCAAATAGTTTCATGGGCACATCAGCCTCTTATACCTCGCCCAAGTGGTCATTCTCCACATGTGGGTCTAGACTGTGGGTATCAGCAGCCAAGCCAGTATACAGTTAAACCTCATTATTATAAAATGCAGTGACCAGCAATCAGGGTCACTGTCTTGAAATTTTCACAGAAAAATGGACACAATCAAAGAATTTGATCCCTAATACAAAGGTAAAAATGCTGGAAGATCCCATAAGCCCTTGTAATAAAAATGGAATTGAATTTGTTCAACCCCATTGGGCTTAATTATAAACGGATTGAATCATAGGATTCAGGCTCCAGAATACCCCTGAAAAACCTCAAAATCCCATGGAATAAGATCAGAATTTGACAGTCGGTCACTCTAAACCAGTGGCTCTGTCAGTGGTGTAGTCCTGCTTATTAAGGCCTCATTTAATTTGAACCCTTCCACTGCCTACAATGGACCATGATAAATGAGAATGGTTACAACAGTACATTCATAACTACAAGCTTGTTATAGTGAGTGCTGGTTGTATTAAGCAGGATGCAAAGTAGAATTTTGGACAGGGGTGTGAAAGCCAGCAATGCTGAGCATTATTTTAGTGTGGTTAATATGAAGGTAGGCCGAGATATAAGAATCAAGTGAAAGGTAATTTCCTTCTCTCAAAAAGTCTCCAGACAAACCCAATTTCAACAGGTTGTGGTGTAGAATCTAAATCTTAAAAAGTCACAGATGAGAACATAAGAAATAGGAGCAGGAGTAGGCCATTTGGCACCTCGAGCCTGCTCCGCCATTCAATAAGATCATGGCTGATCTTCTGCCTAAACTCCGCTTATCCCCATATCCCTTGATGCTCTTAATATCCAAAAACCTATTGATCTTTGTCTTGAATATACTCAACGACTGAGCCTCCACAGCCCTCTGGGATAGAGAGTTCCAAAGATTCACCACCCGCTGAGTGAAGAAATTTCTCCTCATCTGAATCCTAAATGGTCAACCCCTTATTTTGAGACTGTGATTGTAATGTATATACCTTTAAATGGGGAACTATCTTTTACAGCTCATGTATACTGCAGTACCGGCAGTGACCACACCTGTATATAGCCCTGAGTAGTAATCTGTACAGATCAGTTCCACTGTGAGCCACGTTGAGTAAACACCTGTTGTACCGTTCTCCGCAGTCTGTGTCTTATTATACACGGACACTACATTGGCGACGAGGCAAGTTCGAACCTACCGGCAACTCTGCATCACCTCCCGGGGATTCGTTCCTGGAGATCAGTGGATTGGAGGTCAAGGCCAGAGACTCGGGCGTCGACCACGGGCAACCGCCCAGTCATCCAGCAGAGACTCGAGAATTGCGGGGGAGGCTGTCGAGAGCCAGTCTTGGCTTTCCAGTCAAGAATGCTGGCAACAGTGAGTCGCCATGTGCTGGCCATCCCTTCACCGTCAAATCATATACCCGAGACAGTGTCGGGTCATTTCGGGTTTCCTTTTCGATACAAGCGTTAGTTACCGGTAGGTATTCAACTATAGTCGAATGGAATGTTTTGATAGGATCCACTGCTGGTGCTTCCTCCGCAGTAGGCAGTGGCAGGCGTGATAGCCCATCAGCATTTCCATGCTGTTTTGTGCCCTTATATTCAATCTCATAGTGGTGCGCCCCTAGAAAAAGTGACCATCTTTGTAGTTGTTGCGCAGTCATCACCGGAACGCCCTTCTTTGGATTAAAAATGGAGACAAGAGGCTGGTGATCAGTCAGCAAGGTGAATTTCTGCTCGTGCAGATAGTGATTGAACTTTTTCACTCGCCACACTAGGCTGAGGGCCTCCCTGTCAATCTGGGCGTAGTTACGCTCGGCTGAGGTTCGTGATCGTGACGCAAAGGCTATTGGCCTCTCTGAGCTGTCCGAGAATTTGTGCGACAGCACCGCTCCAATGCTGTAGGGTGACGCATCACATGCCAACCGAATTGATAATGCTGGGTTGTAATGGCCCAATACCTCTTTCGATGTGATAAGTGTTTTGCTCTTCTGGAAAGCTCATCTACATTCATCACTCCACTTCCATGGCACCCCAGTTTGCAGTAGGGTGTTCAGTGGGTGTAGTATTGTAGACAAATTTGGCAAGAACTTATGGTAGTAGTTTACCAGCCCGAGGAACGACCTCAGTTGTGACACATTTTCCGGTGCTGGAGCCTTGACTACTGCCTCAATCTTCTCTGGGGACTTATGTAACACCTCTTTATCGATAACATGGCCACAATACGAGATCTGTTTTCTAAAAAACTCGCATTTGGGGCGGTTAGCTCAGAGCCCATATTCCTGCAATCTAGTGAGCAACTGCTCCAGGTTGGCAAGGTGATCACTGTCATTTTCGCCCATGACCAGGATGTCATCCAAATAACACTGGGTCCCTGGGATCCCTTGCAGGACTTTTTCCATTGCCCTCTGCCAAATAGCCAGAGCTGATGCAACCCTGAATACCAGCCGGTTGTATTGGTAGAGACCTTTATGGGTGTTGATTGTGAGGTATTTTTTTGATGCTTCTTCTACCTCCATTTGCAGATATGCCTGGGCCAGATCAATCTTAGTAAAGCATTTCCCTCCAGATAGCGAGGCGAAAATATCTTCAATCTGTGGAAGTGGATATTGTATGGTGTGAAGGACCGGGTTCACTGTTAATGTCCCCACAGATGCGAACCTTCCTTGGTTCCCCAGGCGTGCTGCTCAACGGCTTTTTCATCACAGGGACGATGGGTGTAGCCCACTCGCTCCAGTCTACCTTGGACAGTACACCTGAACGTTCCAGACTCTCCAGCTCTGCTTCGACGGCTGGGCGGATTGCATATGGCCAGCACATGGCGACTCACTGTTGCCAGCATTCTCGACAAGGAGAGAACAGCTGTCAGTGTGCCGGGGGACCTTGATGTGTGGATCCCGAGTGGTAATTCCACCCAAGTTAAGGGATAGAGTGCTCAATGAGCTTCATGAGGGTCATCTGGGAGGGGTAAAAATTAAAAGCCTAGCCAGGGCTTATTTGTGGTGGCCGGGAATCGATAAACAAATCGAGGACCTGACCAAGAGTTGCTCAGGATGCCAGAAAGTCCAAAATGCTCCACCACAGGCCCCTCTACACCCATGGGAGTGGCCCTCATCTCCATGGCAACGGGTGCATATTGATTTTGCTGGTCCATTCATGGACTCAATGTTTTTAATAGCCGTGGATGCGCACTCGAAATGGCCTGAGGTCATCAAAATGTCCTCCACCACCACGGAGAAAACTATTGCAGTCCTACGGACCATTTTTGCCAGGAATGGCTTGCCAGAACAGATTTGCTCCGACAACGGACCACAGTTTGTGTCCGAAGAGTTCCGGAGGTTTATGCAGAAGAATGGGGTAAGGCATTACACATCCGCCACGTATCATCCAGACACAAATGGATTGGCTGAGAGGTTCGTACAAACCTTTAAGAAGGCAATAAAGGCTATGTACAATGACAACATTCCGCTGCAGCACAAGGTGGACAATTTCCTGTTCGCCTACCGGAATACGACACATGCAGTCACCAACCAGGCCCCAGCCATGATGTTCTTTTAACCGAAGGTTAAGATCTCGCCTGGATTTGCTCAGACCAAACGTACGAAGAGATGTTGAGAGTAAGCAATTCCTGCACATCCATGAGAAGCCAACAAGGAGCTTCAATGTAGAACAACCAGTCTTGGCCCGCGACTACCGAACAGAAAAATGGCAGCCAGGAACGATATGCACACGGCAGGGCCCACTAATGTACACAGTGGACGTTGGGGAGAGCATCGTGAGATGCCATGCTGACCAGATCCTAGAGTCACAGGAACAAGTCAACCCCATGCCTCGCCCATACGTACCTGGTGATGAACCCGACGTACAGGTCGCATCTACCCCAGAAACAGTAGCATCGGAAGCTGATGAACCAACCGACGACAGGGGGCCAGAATCACCTCCGCACCAAGAGCAAGACACTCGGGAAAGGCGCTATCCAGAAAGGATCAGGAAGGCGCCCCAAAGACTGAATATATAAATAGACTATTTTCAGCTAATGTTGCATGTTAAAAGTGTTAATTGTAATTAGTTTGATATTTAATTGTTAAATGAGTGTTATGGTACTGTTAATCTAAAAGGGGAGGAATTGTAATGTATATACCTTTAAGGAGGGAACTATCTTTTACAGCTCATGTATACTGCAGTACCGGCAGTGACCACACCTGTATATAACACTGAGTAGTAATCTGTACAGATCAGTTCCACTGTGAGCCACGTTGAGTAAACACCTGTTGTACCGTTCTCCGCAGTCTGTGGCTTATTATACACGGACACTACAGTGACCCCTGATTCTATGCTCCCCAGCCAGGGGAAGCATCCTCCCTGCATCTACCCTGTCAAGCCCTGTAAGAATTTTGTATGTTTCAATGAGATAAGGATAGAAAATGAGAGTGTGGTAAAATCTGAGGATTTACAAAACGTACCTCAATGAGAATGGTGACAATATCAAAAAAAGATAGACTTGCATTTATATAGCACCTTTCATAACCACCGGACGTCTCAAAGCGCTTTACAGCCAATGAAGTACTTTTGAAGTGGAGTCACTGTTGTAATGTGGGAAACGCGGCAGCCAATTTGGTTGAGGGATAAATATTGGCCAGGACATCAGGGATAACTCCCCTGCTCTTCTTCGAAATAGTACCATGGGATCTTTTACATTCACCTGAGAAAATGGACAGGGCCTCAGTTTAACATCTCATCTGAAAGACAGCATCTCCAACAGTGCAGTACTCCCTCAGACTGTCAGCCTAGATTTATGTGCTCAAGTCCCTGGAGTAAGACTTGAACCCACAACCTTCTGACCCAGAGGCAAGTGTGCTACCAACTTTTTTTTTTATTAATATACTTTGTTGAACATTAAGAATATTTACAACATCGTGATCATTTCATTGTATGATACAAATCAATTCCGCCGCTCTGCATAGCCATTCCGCCACCACATTTTAACATCAAAACCTGAAGTTTAATTTGTCTCCTGTAACATATATTAATCGATTGTACTTTAAAAATTGGTTGTAAAATACTATCCTTAAATTCCTTTCTGAATTAAACTTCCACAGAGCCTTATAATGATCTTTTAGCTTATATTTAAAATACTCTTTTAGATTGATTCTCCTCCCCATAAAAAACAGAGCATTTCTTCTTTGCACAATCACGAATCTAGCCAAACTGAACATTAAATTAATTGCCGCTCCGCTAGACTCGGGCAGACTCTCCTGCAATCCCCATCTTAAAATTGAGTCCCACGGGATTCCCATTCTCGCTCTTCGGTCCACATCCAGCAAAAAAGCTTCACACAACTGTCGAACATAGTACTTAAAGTCATTTAACTGCAGACATAACACCAGTAAATGGGACAGAGTCTCATCCCGTGTCCCACTCACTGGACAAGTTGCCGCTTCCACTCGTCCAATCTTGCACAAGACCGTCATGGTAAAAATCCGATTATGATCCAATTTGAAATCCAGTTCAATCCATTCTGGACATTTAAAATTCGCCACACTCCCTTCCAAATCCTGTTGAAGTCCAGCTGTGGGTATATACTCTGCCAAAACTCTTGACCAGCAGGTGTCTTGAATCTCCATTCTCTAAATACCTCATAGAAATCTCGAGTATTACAGTTGTCAAATTGGACTAACTCTCCCCCTTTCTCCAGCAGAAAGCTTGGAAAAGCAGGATGCATTTTACTTCCTTTGGAGATTTCCGCATTTATTTCTTCCATCCAATCCTGTGGCATTGCCCTCACAATTTTCTCATACATGATCCCTATTGCTTTTTCCTCTACCTCCTGACCCTCCTCCCACACCATGTACCTCACTATCGCTTCTGGCAACCAACCTGGAATTACCTCGTATAATACATCTTTCACACATATAATCCCAGCTTTTATAAAAGCTTGATTAAATAAAACCTCTCCTTCGATGTTGACCCACCTGTTCAATATAAGGGCTGTTCTAAAAATTCCTCAGCCCCCTTGGGCATAAACTGCCCACTTTTTAAAAATTGGGCCCAAGTCTCTCCAACCCCCTAATAAAACCTAGGGAGAAGTTTAATTGATTTCAAAAACATATTATTGTATTCCATATACAATATCCCCTGCCCTCCTATCACACTTCGTTTTAAAAAATGCTCAAAACAACTCTTCCAAAAACTTGTATTTGACTTCTGAAGAAATCTCTTCACCCATTTGATTCTAAAGGATTTTTTCTTCAAATCAATATCTGGGAAATTGAGTCCTCCCTGATTTCTCCATCCAATGATGGTATTGTAAGCCACCAAGGCTGGTTTCCCTTCCCATAAAAACCTTACACAAGCCTCTCGGATGGACTTTTCCCCCACTCAGGAATATCCTCCACCATCAATAAGTACCATAGCTTAGATAGCAGGAGAGCAGACACCACTGTCGCTCTTCCTTGCACTTTCAACCACCTTCTTTCCCATCTTCCCAAAATCTTTTTAATTTTCATAACCTTCAGTTCCAATTTAATCGATCCACTTCATCCCTGTCTTTCTTGCACCTCATATGCACCCCCAGAACTTCAAAAACCTCCACCACCTTAAAGGGATATTCCCCCAACCATTCCCCCCTACCCCTTCCTGCAACCATGAATTGGGACTTACTATAATTCACTCTGGCTCCTGAAGCTCTACAATATTCCTTCACTACATCCATAGCTTTCCTCACTGACTCCCCATTTCTCAATGTTAAGGTTGTGTCATCTGCATTTTGGTTTATCACCGACACCAGCCCAGAACTGGGGGCCGCAATCCCAACTACACCTTGTTCCTTTCGCATCATGTAACCTAATGGTTCTGCTACCAATGTGTACAACAATGGGGACAGGGGACAACCCTGTCTCACTGATCTCTGTATCAGAATATACTTGGATAAAAAACCATTACATTTAAAACAGCTAAATATGTTTGAATAAAAAATCCTTATCCACTGAATGAAATTTTCCTTGAAACCAAATGCTTCCAAAACCTTCAACAAAAACTCATGAGAAACCCTACCAAAGGCTTTCTCTTGATCTATCTTTAATACATAAGCCTCCCTCCCACTCTCTTCCATGAGCTCTATCGCATCTCGGATTGAGACCACAGAGTGTGCGATGTCCCGGCCTATGACTCCATAGGACTGAGAGGGCAAAACTATCTGCGGCAACACCTCCTTCAAACGATTTGCCATAACCCTCGCCAAGATCTTATAATCCACATTTAATAATGTGTTGGGCCTCCAATTCTTCAGATCCCATCTATCCCTTTTATTTTTATATAAGCTAAGCTTATGATACCTCTCCTCATAGATGGGGCCAGGCTTCCCTCAATTTTAATTTCCTTAAGAACTTCTAAGAGCAATGGACTTAAAATTTCAAAAAATTCTGTATAAAATTCTGCACTTAGTCCATCGGACCCTGGGCTTTTCCCCCCCTTCATTCCACTTATTGCTACTTTTATTTCCGCTAATCCTACTTCTTTGTCACACATGCTTCTCTCATCCTCCTTTAAACCCTCTTCAATAAAAGCACTAACCTTCTCCATCGCCAAATTGGAAATGTCTTCTTTTGTATATAACTCTTGATAAAAGCTGCTAGCCACCTCTAAAATCTCCCCACTTTCATGAATGATCTTCTCCCCAACCTTCAACTCTTCAATTAACGATAATCTCTGTCGCAGCTTCTCTTGCTCTAGAAAATATCTAGTGCATCTTTCGCCCTCCAATGCATCTCTAGCCTTTGCACGGAGAATGGCCCCCTTGCATTTTTCAGCTTGCAATAATTCCCACTCTTCCTTTAGCACCCGGAACTTAGTGTCAGCTCCCTTATCCCCTCCGTCAACTGCTTTACAGACATCCGTAAACCTTTTATATTCTCTTCTTGACGCTGGTTAGCTGTCGCTCTCTTTTTGCCATAACGTACCGAAAAAACTTTTACCTCATATTTGAAATTGTCCCACCAAACTCTTCTTTCTTTCAAGAACAAAGGTTCCTTCTGAACATTCTTTATTATATTTATAATCCCTTCTTTATAAGCAAATTCTTTCAGGTATTGATTGTTTAAAATCCATACCCCTGAACCGATCTTAACTCTGCTGTTCCTAATTCTAAGAACCAAAGCCGAGTGATCACTAAAAAATACTTTTTTATAATAAATCTCCATCACCTCAGAACTTAACCCTTCCCGCATTAACACAAAATCTATTCAGCTCTGTTATATAACATCACCCACCCAACCTGATCTGGAGAACTCCCTTTTTATGGGGTTCCAGTCCCTCCATAAGTCTCTCAAATTTAAATTTGCCATCATTTTTACAATCATCCCTCTGGAGTTATCATCCTTAAAGATCATCTGGGCTGAAATGTCCATCCGAGATAAAAATACATTAAAATCCCCCACTATACAAGGATTTTCCACCTCTGCCGCTTTAGTGAATAACCCCCGAAAAAACTTGCGACGCTTGCAATGGTCGTTCAGTGCATAGATATTAAAGAGATCGCAATTAAATTCCTCCATTTTTACCCTTAGCCGTAAAAATCTCCCCTCAGTGTCCTTGTCCACCAAGGCAACGTTCTCTTTTATGGACAGACTCACCAAAACAGCCACCCCTCTACGGTTATTGTTTGCAGAGCTTGCAAACACCTCGCCCTTCCAAACCTTCTGAACTCTTTCTAGGATATCCTCTTCCCAAAAGGTTTCTTGCAGACACAACAAGTCTGTGCCTTTAAAACCCTGCAACAACTGCTGCAATTTCTTCTCACCCCTCAGTCCATTCACATTAATCGAGACCAATGTAATCATGCCTCCAAAGAAGGGAAGTATGCCTGATAATCTCCCCATCATTTAATGTCTGGCCCTTCCCTCCTCACATGCTCCTTCCCAAATTTTCGGCCAGCTGTTGCTTTTTCCTGCAGCCTCCGACTCTTTTTCACCTCCTGTTTGAAACTTCCCTGCTGTTTCAGCCTCGTCCTTGCATTAAGTTTGGGCCAAGAAGCTGCCCTTTCTCCCTCCTTCTGCCCCTCACTAACCTTTCCCTTTCCACATGATGTCACCCCACCCCCCACTTCCATGTCTCTGTCCCCCTCTAATTCCTCACTCTAAAGCTCTTCTGCAACCCTCTGTGCCTGCTCCCCATCAGATACATAATCCTGCTCCCCGTCAGATACATCATCTCCCATAGAGAGTCTTCCTGCTATCGCGGTTTCTCCAACAGTGCCGCTCCCTTCGATCTCATCTCCACCTCTGACCCTTGCTCCCTGATCCTTCTCACTATGAGACAATGGCGCACCTATATTGTTCCCTTCTGGCGTCTTTGTCTTGCCGATCCCGTCCTGCTGCCCCTTTAAGGCTCCTGTCTCTTGCACCCTCTCCTTGTCTTGCCCCCTCCTGCTCACCGAGATGTCTGACCCCCCATCTTTCTTTGGAGTACTTACATTTACCACGCACCCCGCTCCTGCCTCCTCTCCCCCCGCGGACACCAGATTCTTCAGGGAGAGCTGAACCGTATTAAGGCTTGAGTCTGGATTCGACCCTTGCTGCCCACTGCTGTCTTTGTTCTTTTCCACTGTACTTGGTGTGTTTTCCACCATCTCCATCCTGTTCTCTGCTCCGCAATTTTCTGCCTCTTCCTGTGTTCTTTTCTCCTTCAATTTACCAGCTGTGTCCTCCGACTGCTCCGCTCCTCCAGCCATTCCACTAACACCTCCTGCTCCATCTCCCATCTCCTCATCACTCATAGAGCTTCCTTCTGCCTCACACTCACAGCGGGTGGGGCCTTTGTGACACACCCCACAGCTCGCTGTCTTGCAGCTCCAAGTGATGTGTCCAGACTCACCACAATTATAACAGTACAAGTCTGGACAGTTTCTTACAAGATGGTCGTGTCCAAGACAATAATAACAAACCTTCACTTGGTTATCATGCAGTACTCGAAAGTACTGCACTCCTTCCAGTGTCTCGAATTTCATGCTGCACGGTAATGACCTCACCCCCTCTGGGAACCGCACCTTTATGTAATGGGTTCCATCTGCTACCCGTGTTCCTGAATAGTACCTCCGCTTTATTGCTGAGCAAATTTTAATGTCCCACGACTCCAACTTTTTGATTAGCACATCGTCCTCAATATAAACTGGCAAGTTTAAGAATGAGACCACCACTTCTTCCGAATATAGCAGAGATACCTCCAAGAATTTATCGCCAACTTTCAAACTGAGTAAAAGTCTTTCCACCTCCTCTCGGCCACTGACCGTCACCTCGAACCCAACATTCGGCTTTGGTTGGCAGGCAAAGCAGCTTCCCTCGCCACAGTCCTCATGTACTGCTTGAATAATATCCCAAGCTCATACCTCCTTATCCTCGCACTGAACCACCACTGTGTTTACTTTTCCAAACCTCCTGGGGTCCTGGCCCAAATCTTTGGGCCTTTTTCTTTCCCTTCCAATCACAGTTTCTTCCCTAATTAAATTCCTCTTGGGAACACTGTCCTCTGAGGGGCCTGGCACTCCAGACCCCTCAGTAGCCATCTGGCTGTTTTTTGTGGGCCAAAAAGGCCCTAAAACCTGAAAACAAAAACCCCAAAACCCACCACCAACTTTTTACAAACTCACTCCAACTCCCTGCTGCAATCAGGCAACCAGTAACACCTGTTCACTCCTAGCCCCTCCCACCTAGAGAGTGTTACCCACTGAGCCACAGCTGACACTGTGGGCTTAAACACAAATTAGAGAAAGCAGCTATTGAGTTGACTCTACATTTTCCGAAGATTGAATCATGTATAAAGCTGAACTGAAGTTTTTAAAACAAAGTTCAAAACCAGGCAGCAGATAATCCATATATTATATGAATGTATTTCAAACAATCCTAGATGCATTGTATTATTGGGAGAGGAAAATATTTTATATCGCACTAACCCACAACATTCTGAATTAGAGTCAACCAACCGAGCCAGACTAACAAACATTATTGAATTCAGTTCAAGTGAAATCATGGATAAGGCTTCTTTAAATTTTTAGCAAGCAAGCCATTACAAATAGCTTAGTCTGTGTTATCATACTAGAACATGTCAGAATCTGAATAGAATGGTAAAGGAAAGCAACACTTCTTCCATGATTAATTTTGTAGGAATATGCATAAATGGCAGATGTCATTCTACATTCCACCTTCCGGACAACAAACCAAGCCTGTTAAACCTTTCTATTGTCCCTGTGATGGCTGATCCATATCAGATCAATAGCATATTATCATAAGATTTGTCTTTGTTAAAAGGCCAGTGATCTTTCCCACATGCGCTAAAATCTAGGAGAATGTAAATCAGTGTTTTTTTCTTGAGAAAAGCACAGCAGGCATTTGGCTAACGAATACTTCACGTGTAACTGACAGCTGGGGAATCAGCAAGCATAAGTATGTGCCAATGTGCTCTTGCACATGCCAGCAGAACACATTAGGACAACACCGAAAGGACATTTCCCAGCTATTACCCATGAGATATGACCAATATGTTGAATTGGAATCCAAGGGAATAATTTTAACACCCAAGAGCAGGTGTGTTTGGGTCGGGTGTGAAGTTAAAATTTTTTAAATGTCAAACCCGACCACTTCTGATTTTAACGGGGGTGGACGGAGGGCGGCCAACCAATCCACTGTCAGGAGGCGAGCCAACAACAACAATAACAACAACAACTTGTATTTATATAGCACCTTTAAAGTAGTAAACTGTCCCAAGGTGCTTCACAGGAGTATTATAAGGCAAAAAATTTGACACCGAGCCGCAGGTGACCAAAAGCTTGGTCAAAGAGATAGGTTTTAAGGAGCTTCTTAAAGGAGGAAAGAAAGATAGAGAGGCTGAGAGGTTTAGGTAGGGAATTCAAGAGCTTAGAGTCAGTCGGTAACAGATTTTAAGAAGGCTGCATGCCTCCATTTTAACTGAATTTTTATTTTTAATCTATTTTGCCCAGGTTTCCAGGGCCTCGGGAAACTCGGCAGGTTAAAGGAGGCAAGAAGGGCCGGATCCGTAAGGTAAGTGCCTTTACAGCACTGCTTGTGGGCCAGGAGAAACAGGAGTGTTTCCTCCCAGCCCAACAAGCTTACCTGCTTACAGCTCTACAATCTCCGACATCCCCCGATCTCCCCACCCGCGATCTCCTCCCACCTCCAACCACCATCTCTCCCCTCATAATCTCCCTCCGCACCCCCCCCCACTGACCACCATCTGCCCACCGACCACTCTCTTCTCCCCTCTCCACGATCTCCCCGTGCAATCTTCCCCCACCTCTGACCACCATCTACCTCCACACCACGATCTCTCCTCCCCCCACAATCTCTCGCCCCCTCCCCCACCACGAGAGCCCCCCACCCCCATCGCGATCTCTCCCTCCCTCCCTACCTGCTGCTTGGCTGGCTCCTTGTGCCACAGGCTTTCCCACCCGACAGACAGCCAGCCTGTCAATCAGGCTGGCTGTTGGGCGGAAAACCTGCAGAAAACATTTAAAAGACGTCATGAAGTAAATATCTGCAAGACGTCTGGAAAACCCATACTTCCAGGTTTCCCGTCCAGAACTCTTCCCACCCCCCAGCTCCGAACGTGTCTCTCCCTAATATCAGGGCCTTTTCCATGTTCGAAACGTGAACCAAGCAACCACTTGACATTTGCAACTGCTAATCTATGTTAAAAGTTACTGTATATACCCACATATAAAGTGACCCTTGTGCAAGATATGAAAATGCATGCAAAAATGTCTATTACTAGTATGGGCAAACAGTGCATCCATAATTGTAGAAATATCAATTGGAGTCAAGATGCAGCATCATTAATAATATGCTAATGAATGGGTGTCAATATGAATTTTTGCTTTATTGTGCATCATGCATAAAGGAGAAAATAACAGACAAAGTCAGGAAGGGCAGAGAGACTCTTAAACTGATGCTGCAGTGATAAAGAGAGGGGGATTTTTTTGCCATTGATGCCATTGAACATCAAAGAATAATATTAGCAAAGAAAACCATGCCCTCCATAGGGAGAAATATTACAATCTGAGATGCTATCCTTAATCTATAGAGGGCCTAAAGTAAAAAAAAAAATGCAAGATCATTCCAACAGAAGATGGAACTATGTTCCTAGGACAGTTATCTCTGATTAGGTTAGACACCATGTGGCATCTCCTTACACTTGCTTAATAGCTATGAGGTTGGATGGGATTAAGGGGGTTTCAAGGACACAACTTAAACAACCTGAAGGTGAATCATCAAGCAGCAAATTTAAATTGTATGTTGTTCATGCCTTATTCACTTTCTATATTTAGATGTATTACAGTAAGACACAGGAGAGCATATTTGCCATTACAAAACACACAAAAACAATGTACACAATAGTGTCTCCCCTCATTAACCAGCTATATTCCCTTGTTAATGACTGTAGATGCACATGCTTGTAATTTAGGAGATGGAAATATTTTTAGCATGGATGGATACAGGCAATTTGCTGATTGAGATGACAATAGCCTCACAAATTTGAACTCATGGAAGAATCCTGATTTTTCTTAGATATTAATCCAATCATTAACCATACATATTTTGCCCTAACACTGATGCATGTCCAAAGGCAATTGGTATTTATATTCATGCTGTTCAACTACATATTTACTAAACAAACAGCATTTCTATTTTAATAGGTGAATGATAAAATATTCTAAACAGTTTGAGCAATGGTGTGCAGATTGAGGCAACTCAAATATCACATATTGGTCCAGAATTTGCTGGAACGGGGCATCTTGTGGCGTTCTCCATTAGTTAGGTTTTTCTCCTCACCCTTCAGCATGAAAGTCTTTTGTGCCACAAATTGCTGGAAGTGCGAGCTGATAACGACTCAACAGGGCTTTCGGGACCTTGGTGAGTGACGGGACCAACAGTCCATTTCCTTAACCAATGAGATTTAAGGATAGAGAAAGAAACAGAGGAACGATGGAGAAAGGAGTAGGGTGAATTAGATACGGAAAGAGAAATATAGAGGGAAAGATAGATTGGAGCAAGAGCTATAAGAGACAGAAAGGAAAAGTAAAAGAAAAAATTAATTCAAAATTCTTAAAACCTCCAGGAACAATTTACTACCTACAGGAATGAGAATTCACAGTTTCAATTGTTCCCTTTCTGGGCCGGAGAGGTTGAATGGCATTGCAGGAATATAAACTAGCCTTGAAAAGGTTCCTTGCATCATTAAGTACCAGCTAGGACTTTCTGCAGCAAGTTTAATTTGTATTAAAAGCAGATGCTTTTCAAATGCAGTAATTTCTTGAAACTCAAGGGGAGGTTGACGGTGAGCTGCCACGTTTGCGAGGCTAACGGAGAAGTGGCGTAAATCATCCAGCAATTTGTGGCGATTCGCAATTCACTGCATAATTCTTCTTTGCCACAAATTGCTGGGCTATTTACACACTAATGGCAAATGCATAAAACTCGCTCTTACTTTCTCAGCAAATTCTGGGCCAATATCAATGTGTATAGATCAAAAAAAAATGTGCAATTCTGTGTAAATGAAATTTTTCTTCATATTGTGATTCAAAAGCTTCTTCACAAACCTTAAACCTCTACTGTAGCATTGTGGCAAGTGTCAGCAGAGTACAGGAACTTGGAAATGTTTAAAGACATTCGATGGTCATCTCACCCATCAGAGTCAATACTGCGCCAAAATAATACAGTACATGGCAATGTGCAAAGCCTCGCAGCTTGAAGAAATAAAATTGGCATTTTGTAACCTGCCCAACCCTCCCCAGCCTGCTCTAAACAAACTACAACACAAGAGGTGAGGTGGCGTCCAGAGGAAAAAAGGATTGGATTCAGAATGGCAGCAGAATGCACAGGGCAGCTCCAGTCTTTATGGAGCGATGCGACACTGGACTTTGCACACTGTTCCATGCCATTACAACTCCTGTGATGAGCTTGGAGATAGCATAAGCATTTGTACTTTTTAAAATGATTCCTACTTCCATTATGTTTCCTACATTACAACAGTGACTGCTATTCAAAAATACTTAATTGGCTGTAAAGCGCTTTGGGACGTCCTGAGGTCGTGAAAGGCATTAGATAAATGCAAGTCTTTCTTTCTTTTCATACCCTGCAGTTTGAATGCTGTAATTGGACCTTGCGAGTCATTCCTTGGTCCCAGCCATTTCTATAGCTAATGGCAGTATTGCTGCTATTTTTGGGATAGGGACTGGTTCAGCCATTATTCTACCATTTGGTATGAGACATCTTCTTCTTGCATACCTATAAACAACAGGTTTAATAATTTGGCCAGAACTAGATTGGTAGGTGTGGACAATATTAAGCAGCAGCATAGACAAGCTTTTACAGCATTTGATGCCGTTATTCAATGTACTATAGGATATATGAATTGCCTTCTTGCCCAACGTATAAAGGAAATCACCGTGGTCTGGGAAACCTCTCTTAATGTGTGTTACAGAAAGTTTGGACCTCCCTCCTCAAAACTGGAAGAGTGCACTGAAAGGGACAGAGCAGGCCTATTCCAGCAGTCGCAATCATGCAGCGAAACCATTGACAAACCAAATGAAAGGGCGAAAATGTACAATGCAATTCCCAACATGTGAAAGCTGATCTCCCTGCCAAAGAAAAAGAAACACAGGAAGTAAGGAGCTGTCCCTTAACTCAGTACTATAAGCAAAGCTATTAATTATAAAATCAGCTTCAAAACCATAGTTCAAAGACTGCTATTTTTTTTAAGTCAACATATCTCTCTAGATTTGGTTGAGTGTAAATCCAAGAATACATAACCCGGGCTGTTGCAGCAGCACGAGAACTGCAATTGGACTTGGATATCCCCTTTGCTCACTTTCTTTTTTCTGTCTCTGCATCACACCAAAGGAAAACAGCTTTGCCTTTGTTAATGCTGCAGTGTGTTAATTTATTGATTACCCATATTAGTATCTGATGGCATCAAGCTCAATTAGCATCTTCAATTAGTCCATAAAAATTGAAGTGGAATATTGAATGTGGTGTGCAAAGTTGCTGGTTATACTCCTAATTAATGGATTTGTTAGGCACAAAGGAGCAGAGGATGGGAAAAGCAAAAGATTGGGCCATAAGCTAAAGGAGCCAGAAATTCAAATTAGCATAAGGAATAATTTCTTTGTGCTTGGGGTATTGACTATGGAACAGACTGCTGCCCAGTGCAGTAAATTTGGACAGAGTTGAAGCATTTAAAAGGGAATTGGATTAACTGAGTAAATTCTTCATTCATCAGGGAGCAGAAGAATGTTAATTTGGACTAAGAAAATATGTAAAATGGTCACATCAGAACCTGCATGATGAGAAAAACTGGACCGGGCAAATGCCCTTTTCTTGTTTCTACATCCCTATGTTCTGAAATGCATCCAGTCCTAATAAATTCAGACAAAATTAAAAATTCAGCCTTCCACCAAGTGTAAAATATATTTTAACAGGGCAAATAACCATTACACATTACAGAACAAGAAAGTTAGACCCCACAGCACAGGATGGTCTGAGTGAAGATTAAATCATATTACAACTAGCAGAGGAAAATTCACTCCATGCAGGGTTCTGGTACCTAGTTCATATTAGATCACTGGATGCATTGTAGCTGAGAGGGAAGGGGAGCCTCTTGCTTAATTAGGAATAGTTCCATTGTGAATGGTGAAAAGTCTATGAAGATCAAACTTCTTCTCAGCAGAATGTGCTCCCATCAGATTTGCTTTTACGTAGAGTGCAGTGTAATTGATAATTTATTGCTCTTTAGGTTACATTTGAAGCAGAGGTAGATACAGGGCTCTGGGGAGAGAACAAGGCAGTTGAATGCATTTTGGATTGCTCTTGCAAAGAGCCAGTGCAGATACAGTGGGCCAAATGGTCTTCTATGCTGTAAACTTCTTTGGTTCTCCAAATTTACCTTGAGAATCCAATGGTGCAATCATTTGTCATATTTAGTTATGATGCGCTATTAATTGATCCTGTAAACTTTTTTCCATCATAAGACCCCAATTTACGGAGAGTAGCAGAAGACCTCAGTAAATGTGGGAACGGCGTGGGAAGTTCACCACAGCTATTTTAACTCTATTTCTGACCCATTTCTGCTGGGCGGGTCGAGTTACCATCAGCCCTTTAATTTCTGTAAGACATTGCAATTCACCACCATCAAACCTCATCACCTATATCAATATTTAAATTGCTTGGCTCAGGAAAAGCTCTTTGTTTTAGCAAGATATAGTTGCATTCCTGTGGCTTAGTGTGACTTGAATGTTTAATAAATTGGTGGAGATGTTGCTGTTTGCATTGTGGGCTGCTTATAACTAGTTGTGAACTGGTAACTGGTTGTTAGCAGCACAGGTTCCCTGTTGGAATGTTCCATTACTATTGCCATTCTGAAATTATTTCCTCTTTTTTGTTTCCCTGTTCTTGTTCCCTTAATAAGATGAGGAACTGAATATCAGTTTTTAAGCCTTTAATTTGTAATGGAATGTTGGCTTTTATCTCAAGGGGTTGGAATGTAACTGTAAGGAAGTGGTTTTGCATCTTGGTCAAACCCGATCTGGAGTGCTGTGTTCAGTTTTGGGCACCGAACCTCAGGAAGTATATATGGGCCTTGGAGGGGGTACAGTGCAGATTTACCAGAATGATACGAGGGCTTAAAGGGTTAAATTCTGAGGACAGGTTGCATAAACTTGGCTTGTATTCACTTGAGTTTAGAAGGTGATCTAATCGAGTTCTTTAAAATGATAAAGGCATGCGATAAGGTAGATACAGAGAAACTATTTCCTCTCGTGGGGAATCCAGAACAAAGGGGCATAATCTTTAAATTAGAGCTAGCCTGTTTAGGAGTGAAATCAGGAAACACTTTTTCACACAAAGGGTAGTGGAAATATGGGACTCTTTCTCAAAATGCTGTGGATGCTGAATCAAATGAAAATTTCAACACTGAGATCAATAGATCTTTGTTCGGTATGGGTATCAGGGGACATGGAGCAAAGGTGCGTTAATGGAATTGAGGCGGCATATGATCATGATCTATTAGAATGGTGGAATTTGCTCGAGGAGCTGAATAGCCTACTCCTGTTCCTGTGTTCTTTTACCAATGCCATTTAATAACCAGTTGCTAAATGGTGTGTGAAACCTACCTGGTGTGACTGGTCTTCTAGAAGTCCCTTCTTCACTTTGGGAAACACTCATCCTCAGCTCGTCTCGCTTGCAGCATGATTAAGTTGGAATGTTCATCGCATATACCTGCAACCAAGATCATAAGTGTGCTGTTTAACTCTGTGGCACTCTGTATTTCAGCCTCGATGCTCTATGCCATCTATTTTGGGACACTTTAATCAATGTTTCTCTGTGTATATTTTTGTTTTGTGGCAGTATTGTATTAAATTTGGATTTTGATGTAGCATAGTGAGTTTTGGATCATGCTGGGAATGATATCTGTGCTAGATATGTGTTCTTGCACTGCATCACAGAAGTGGTGAAACCAGCAGTTATTACAACTTTGAAATTGATTTCCTTATCTATTCTTTTCGCTCCTTTTCAACACTGAAACATTTTTGTATGTTAAGGTGCCCTATAAATGCAAGTTGTTGTTATATCTGATTTACATTATTTAAATTCCATGTTTTAACAATAGTTTCAAAGCTATTACTGTACAAATTTCACAAATGGGATCCATGGACAGTCATGAATGAGAAGGTGAGTGTTACAATGTACAGGTCCACCTTAAATGTTCTCTCAGGTACAGCAGTGCTGGTCACTCTCCTAAGTGAACTTTGAATCAGGAGCTTGCCTGTACTGCCTGATATTAAATACACAATGGAGCAACCCAGAGGTTGATCGATAGATTTTTGAATATTAAGGGAATCAAGGGATATGGGGATTGTGCAGGAAAGTGGAGATGAGGTAGAAGATCAACCACAATCCTATTGAATGGCGGGGCAGGCGCGAAGGGCCAAATGGCCTATTCCTGCTCCTATTTCTTATGTAACAATAGAACCCCCTTGTGATCTGAACTGGATATTGTGTCTTTCACACGTGTTCACATGCACTTCCTCAATCTTTCCAAAGGGGATTAAATCACTTTGTAAGACAAGGTCAGACAAATAATTGTCTCTCTACTTCATTTTACAGAGAACAAGTGAATTTACAGAGTAACAAATGTAGTCAAACCTCACCTTGATTCAACTAATGTCAGAACCCTCCTCGAGAGAAAAACCCCCCAAAATACTGCAATATTCCTAATTGCAAACTCGCTTAACATTTCCTGGTTAAACTTTTCATTCTGACTTGCTCTGGGCTTGAGATGAGCAAGTTATCCCTCGTTAGGTTGACTGGCCTCTCATGTGTCCCTTTGTTCCTTTTTGTCTGTCTTCTCGATCAAGTGATTGGGTAAGGCTGTACAGGTGACTCCTTTACCGATCAGTGATTCAGCAGTAGGCTTGTCAATAAAAGTGGTTATCCCTCTGCACCCCATCGGGCATGGGTTTTAAGAAAACATCTCCTACTATTACAATAGCAAAATACTGCGGATGCTGGAAATCTGAAATAACAACAGAAAACGCTGGAAAAACTCAGCAGGCCAGGCAGCATCTGTGGAGAGAGAAACAGAGTTAACGTTTCAGGTCGAAGACCTTTCGTCAGAACTGGAAACAAGCAGTAAAAGGAACAGATTTTAAAGCAAATTTAGGGGCTGGGAAATGGGGGAGGGGATGAAAGAAAAAAATGGAAGGTCTGTGATAGGATGGAAGGCAGGAGAAGAAAAGAGGGATTAGGAGATATTCAAGGCAAGAGGAGATGGTAATGGGACAGGTTAAGAAACAAAGGATGGCTCTAGATGGAGTGTGAATTGCGCTGGCAGAATGAAAGACAGCTGCCATGTGGGAGGGGGGAAAGAAGCAGTTTACTCCTACTATTCCCGAATTGAATATGGGCCATCTTGGCTTAATGAGCTTGGGAGGAAACAACTGTCTCTCATTTTATCATTTGAAAAAAAATGTGAGCTGTAACATTCTACAAAATGGTTCATCTGGCCTTAATAAACATCTTTAATGCTTGCAGCCGATGGCTTTTTTTTTAACCCTGTGCTCATTCACTTTGATATAAAGCACAACACTTCAACATAACTCATTCACTGTTCCTTTCTATGAAGAAAAATAAATGATCATAAATACCAGGAGTATTTCCAGCTTTTGTTTCATTCCAGGATAGTTGGCAGAATGGTAAAATTATGATCAATGCATGTTTTATTCATTGTTTAATTGATAGCAACTTAATGAGGATCGCAGCTAACAGATCAACAAGAAAGACAGGAGAAGTCTGCTTTCTTCCATATGAAAGAACCTGCCTGCTTTTACATATCTTTCAGTAGAGAGTTGATATTTACAAAGGATTACACATGGCACAGAAACAGGCCATTCGGCCCAACCAGTCCATGCTGGCATTTGTGCTCCACTCGAGCCTCCTGCCGTCTTTCCTCATCTAAATCTATCAGCATAACCCTCTATTCCCTTCTCCCTCATATGCTTGTCTAGCCTCCCCTTAAATGCATCTATACTATTTGCTTCAACCACTCCCTGTGGTAGCGATTTCCACATTCTCATCATTCTTTGGGTAAAGAAGTTTCTTCTGAATTCCCTATTGGATTTCTTGATGACTATCTTATATTGATGGCCTCTAGTTATGCTCTTCCCCACAAGTGGAAACATTCTCTCTGTATCCACTCTATCAAAACTTTTCATAATTTTAAAGACCTCTATTAGGTCACCCCTCGGCCTTCTTTTTTCAAGAGAAAAGAGATCAGTAGCCAAGAGTAATAAAGATAGCCATCAAGAAATACAAATAAACCCGTCCACACAGAGGAACCACTAAAGTAAGAATAAATCACTGCTGACTTTTCCCTGCTATCATTGAACTGGCACCAAGACTTATTGGCAGTGGTCCAGCTTATTGGTTCCAAACACATCGGGCAATAATTTGCTGTGGCAGGGCGTCTGCTGTTAGTTAGACTTGCCCTTGAACATTTAGGTTTAAAAATATTTTGCATGGCAAGTGGCTGAAAGCACGAGCTGATAACATCGCAGTGAGGGAAACAGAGCATTTGGGACCTGGGTGAACAAGGCAAGCCACTGTGTATCTTCTTAGCCAATCAGATTGAAGGATTGTGAAATAAACAGCAGAAGGAGTGAGAAGGAAGTGTAAATTGGAGTGGGTGAATTCAATGTCAAAACAGGTATAGAAAGAGAAATAAAGAAATGGAAAGAAAGATTGGATTACAAGAGAAAAAAAAGAGACAAGAAGGAAAAGTATTATTAAAAAAATATAAATCTCCAACAACAATTAAAACTTGAAGGAATGAGACTCCACACTTGTAATAGTTAATTTTCAGTGCCAAAGAGGTTGACTGACCGTAATATTTTTAAAATTCATTTATGGGATCAGGGCATCGCTCGCAATGCCAGCATTTACTGCCCATCCCTAGTTGCCCTTGAGAAGGTGGTGGTGAGCCGCCTTCTTGAACTGCTGCAGTCCATGTGGTGATGGTACTCCCACAGTGCTGTTAGGTAGGGAGTTCCAAGATTTTGACCCAGCGACGATGAAGGATCGGCGATATACTTCTAAGTCAGGATGGTGTGTGACTTGGAGGGGGACTTGGAGGTGGTGGTGTTCCCATGTGCCTCTTGCCCTTCTAGGTGGGAGAAGTCGCGAGTTTCGGAGGTGCTGCCAAAGAAGCCTTGGCGAGTTGCTGCAGTGCATCTTGTAGATGGTACACACTGCAGACACGGTACGCCGGTGGTGGAGGGAGTGCATGTTTAAGGTGGTGGATGGAGTGCCAAACAAGAGGGTTGCTTTGTCTTGGATGGTGTTGAGCTTCTTGAGTGTTGTTACAGCTGCACTCATCCAGGCAAGTGGAGAGTATTCCATCACACTCCTTACTTGTGCCTTGTAGATGATGGAAAGGCTTTGGGGAGTCAGGAAGTGAGACACTTGCCACAGAATGCCTAGCCTCTGACCTGCTCTTGTTGCAACAGTATTTATGTGGCTGGTCCAGTTAAGTTTCTGGTCAATGGTGACCCCCAGAATGTTGACAGTGGGGGATTCGGCGATGGTAATGTCATTGAATGTCAAGGGGCGGTGGTTAGTGTCTTGTTTTGCACACTTTGTACAAAAATAATAAATTGCAGGACAATGGAGTATTACAGTTTAAACTCTTTTATGAAGCATTAGGTCTGTGATCTCAATCATACAGCACAGTGAGGACAAGATGGAGTTAAGACCCCTAGCCTGGGTCTTCCAAAACAATAGCAGTCCTTACAGATGCCTGCAGGCCAATGACAACTCAGCATGTGATCACATGTGAATATAATAGGTATTCCTTACAGATGTCTGCGGGCCAATGATAATTCACTATGCAAATGTTACAGTTAGACTCTCACTTGTTGGAGATAGTCATTGCCTGGCACTTCTGTGGCGTGAATGTTACCTGCCTCTAATCAGCCCAAGCCTGAACATCATCCATGTTATTAAATGGGTACTTAGACGGAAATAATAAGACTTAACTTTCTGTGGTGAGTTTACTTCATATCTGTTGAGTCTGTGTGTTCCAGATATACTTATTTTAAATAACTGGACACAGACAACAGGAAAAACTTAAACAGGTCTTTACTACTTGAAGGTCAGGGCTGAACTGCTTTACAAATTACTACACAGAGCTTATATACCGGTGTGGTCACCACCGGTACTACAATATACAGTAGCAAGAGAAAGTAGTCCATCTTCTTAAGGTAGTTCTCTTAAGGTGGTACAGGTTACATACACCACAATTCCTCCCTTTTTAGCTTAACAGTGTACACCCCAATTTAAACATAACATGGATAACATATATACAACTTTCATGCGACTGTTCAAAGATTCAGTCTCTGAGGAGGCCTCCTGATCTGAGTTGGATAACGCCTTTCAGGGGTCTCTGATTCTGGTTGCTGGGGTGACTCCTCTAATTGATCTCTTATGGATTGAACATCCTCATGTACGTTCGCGTTTGAGGTAGATGCTACAGGTTCAATAATTTCTTCCACTGGTGTCTCTGCCGTAGCCATGGGTTCGACCCTTGTTCTCGATTCTACAAGTTGGTCAGCATGACGTCGTATTACGTTTTCACCAATCTCTACCGTGTACATCAGGGGTCCTTGTCTGGCACGAATTGTTCCAGATTGCCATTTCTCATTCTTATAGTCCCGGGCTAACACTGGTTGTCCTATTTCGAAACTCCGAGTGGTCTTGTTATTTACATGCTGGAACTGTTTGTTTTCGACTTCCCTACGCACATTTGGTTTTAACAAATCCAGCCTGGACCGCAACCTCCTGTTATAAAACATCATGGCAGGACTTTGATTTGTCACTGCATGTGTGGCGTTTCGATATGCCATTAGGAAATTGTCCACCTTGTGTTGTAGTGGAATATGATCTTTGCTCATGGCCTTTATCGCCTTTTTGAACGTTTGTACAAATCTCTCGGCCAACCCATTTGTAGCCGGATGATATGGGGCAGATGTATAGTGTTTCACCCCATTCTTCTTCATGAATTTCTGGAATTCTTCTGACACGAACTGCGGTCCGTTGTCTGAACATATCTGTTCTGGCAATCCATTTCTTGCAAATATGGTTCTTAGAACTGCGATCGTCTTTTCCGAGGTAGTGGTCGCCATCTTAATCACTTCTGGCCATTTAGAATGTGCGTCTACCGCTATCAAAAACATGGAATCCATGAATGGACCTGCAAAGTCGACATGTACACGCTGCCATGGGGTTGAAGGCCATTCCCATGGATGCAGCGGTGCAATTGGAGGTGCATTTTGAACTTTTTGGCACCCTGAGCAGCTTTTAGTCAGACCCTCTATTTGTTTGTCGATACCTGGCCACCACACATAAGCCCTAGCAAGGCTTTTCATCTTGACTCCCCCCAGATGACCTTCATGCAGTTCCTTTAGAACTCTCTCCCTTAATTTAGGAGGAATAATCACCCTTGTTCCATACATCAATGTTCCTTGACAAACGGACAGCTGTTCTCGTCTGGCTGAGAATGCCGGTAACAGTGGTTCGCCATGTGCTGGCCATCCCTTCACTGTCAATTCGTAGACCCGAGACAGTGTTGGGTCATTCCTGGTCTCTCTCTCAATACTCGCATTGGTGACTGGCAAACATTCGATGATGGTCGAGTGAAATAACTCAACAGGGTCAACTGTCAGTGCCTCTTCCGCTGTAGGTAGTGGCAGGTGCGACAGCCCATCAGCATTACCATGTTGCTTTGTACCTTTGAATTCGATCTCATATTGATGTGCCCCTAGGAAAAGGGACCATCTCTGGAGCCTCTGCGCTGTCATCACCGAAACACCCTTCTTAGGGTTAAAAATGGAAACCAACGGCTGGTGGTCTATCAGCAGCGTAAACTTTTGGCCTTGCAGGTAATGATTAAATTTTTTTTACTCCCCACACGAGGCTGAGAGCCTCCCTATCTATCTGAGCATAGTTGCGCTCAGCGGAGGTCAATGATCTGGATGCGAACGCGACTGGTCTTTCCAAGCCATTTGGCAACTTATGTGATAGCACTGCCCCAATACCATATGGAGAAGCATCACAAGCTAAACGAATAGGCAGCGTTGGGTTAAAGTGAGCCAACACTTCCTTAGAGGTGATCAATGCCTTGCTTTTGTGAAAAGCCCGCTTACAGTCCTCGTTCCACTTCCATGGCACTCCCTTTTGTAAAAGAGCGTTCAGCGGGTGTAGCACCGTGGATAAATTTGGCAGAAACTTATGGTAATAGTTAATCAACCCTAGGAATGACCTCAACTGGGATACATTTTCCGGAGCGGGAGCCTTCACAACAGCTTCGATCTTGTCAGTTGACTTGTGAAGCCCCTCCTGGTCAATGACGTGACCACAGTATGAGATTCGCTTCTGAAAGAACTCACATTTCTGGCGATTAACTCGAAGTCCATACTCTTTCAACCTGGTGAGCACCTGTTCCAAATTAGCAAGGTGTTTCTCATCATCATCTCCTGTAATAAGAATGTCGTCCAGATAGCATTGTGTGCCAGGAATTCCCTGTAATACCTGTTCCATGGCTCTTTGCCAAATCACTGGAGCCGATGCCACTCCAAAAACCAGTCTATTATACCAATATAAGCCCTTATGCGTGTTGATCGTGAGATACTGGCGTGACGCTTCACCAACTTCCATCTGTAAGTATGCCTGCGCCAGGTCTATCTTGGTGAAGTGTTTCCCGCCAGACAATGAAGCGAAGATATCCTCAATCCGCGGAAGCGGATATTGCACCGTGTGAAGAACCGGATTAACAGTGATCTTGAAATCACCACGGATGCGAACCTTCCCCGGTTCCCCCGGCTTGTTGCTCAATGAACGCTTCATGACGGGAACAATGGGCGTGGCCCATTTGCTCCAGTCCACCTTTGACAGTACTCCTGAACGTTCTAGCCCTTCCAGCTCAGCTTCCACAGCAGGTCGTATCGCATAAGGTACCGGTCTGGCTTTGAAAAATTTCGGGTTTGCATGTTCTTCAACCTTGATGTTTGCCGTAATTCCTTTCAGTGTTCCCAGTCCCTGTTGGAACACCTCCTTAGCATCGTCCAATATTCTGGACAGTCGTTTAGGTTTGACATCGTCCTTTTTATCGGAATCTACAGTTAGTGCTTTTAAGGAATGCCAGTCCATATTTATTCTCCTGATCCATTCCCGTCCCAGTAGTGGTGGACCTCCCTCAGGTAACACATACAAGTCCATTCCTTTGCTTTCTTTACCCTTGTGGACCACCTTTACTTTTATCTTTCCGATGGGGTACACTCTTTGCCTCGTGTATGTTTTTAATACAATCCCCGTATCCCTTAGGGGAATGTGTGAGAATAACCTTTTGTAATCTTGCTTATTCATGACCGTCAATGCCAATCCCGTGTCCAATTCCATCTTCACTTGGACTCCTGCTATCTGGAGTGTAACCCAAATAGTTTGGTGGTCTGCTGTGTTACCCACATTATGTATTCTTAGACAACCCAGTTCCTTACTGCTGGAGTCTGAATCCGTCTTCTGTTCATCCGAACTGTTCTCTGTCACCTTGTGTACTTTTTTGTACTTCTTCTGTAGTGACTTTTTGTTGCTGGTCTTCTTTCCTGACCGGCATACTTTCGCTATGTGACCGAGTCTGCCACATTTTCTGCATTCTTGATCTTTGAACCAGCACTGGTTCTGATCGTGCGTTGTCCTTCCGCAACGATAGCACTTTACTGCACCCAATGCCATTTGATTGGTGCTGAGTTCCGATGGCCTTAGCTGCATTTCCGCGGTGCCTCGTGCTGCCGCCTCGTGCAATGCTGCAATGGTGACAGCTTTATCTAGCGTAAGGTCCTTTTCCTCTAGCAGTCGCTTCTGAGTTCCTTCTTTTAATAGTCCACACACGAACTTATCTCTCAGAGCATCTGCTAGTCCTGTACCAAACTGACAGTACTTTGATAGCTTGCGCAGTTCAATTAAGAATTCAGCGTTGCTTTCCTCTTTCAGCTGCGTTCTTCTATAAAATTTAAATCGTTCCGCTATCAGCAGCGGCGTGGGGTTTAAATGCTCTTGCAGGATAGTAACAATATTCGCGAAAGTCTTATCTGCCGGTTTATCTGGTGTTACAAGGTGCCTTAATAACCCGTACGTCTTCGCACCCATCGAGTTTAATAGGGTTAGTGCTTTCTTTTCAGCCGGTATCTCATTTGCTGTACAATAAACTTCAATACGCTCCACATAAGTCATAAGTGGCCCAATCTTCGACATCGCTATAAAAAGCAGTGATGTTACCGTTTTTAGGCATCCTTGTAAGTTTCTTTAAGTATTTTAATTTTTTTTTTTAAATGGCGGCTTCCCGCGCTTGGCGGCTTTTCCCGCGCTTGTCTTCTTCCTGCGCCGACTAAAATGGCGGCTTCCCGCGCTTGGCTTCTTCCCCCGCTGGCTACAATGGTGATTACCGCGCTGTTGCCGTTCTCGCCTCCCAGCGGTCCTTAATTTCCCCTGACGCTGCTGCTTTTACTCCCCGCTGTCCTCGTGGGTATTAGCGCTTCCTTTCTTGCTGCGCGTCTATTCCGATTGCAGCCCGGCCCTTTACACCGGCTGCGGTCGAGTTCTCCGCCCTTTTTCCTCCGGTCTCGCCCCCCTTCTCCACTGACAACGCGGACGACTTTCTGCCCGTGTCGCTAGATCGGCTTACCCACCGCCGTGGAAGAAGGATGATCACTGCCTGTCACTGATGGTGGACTTCGTGGTCAGCAATTCCAACCTGGGTTCTCGATGCCTCCCGTGCGAATGCGGTGCTCAGCAGGATGATGAGGGCGGATGCCTCTTCTCGACGCCCGTTCTGGGGACGAAGCTGCCTTGGATGCAATTGCCGCTGGGTAAGATCGACTCGTCGCCACTGTTGAGTCTGTGTGTTCCAGATATACTTATTTTAAATAACTGGACACAGACAACAGGAAAAACTTAAACAGGTCTTTACTACTTGAAGGTCAGGGCTGAACTGCTTTACAAATTACTACACAGAGCTTATATACCGGTGTGGTCACCACCGGTACTACAATATACAGTAACAAGAGAAAGTAGTCCATCTTCTTAAGGTAGTTCTCTTAAGGTGGTACAGGTTACATACACCACAATATCTACCTCACAAATACAGCAACTTCACTCCTTTCAATGCATTTCAATAGTGAGCCAGGCAGCGAGATCTCGTTTTCAAGAAGCTAACGGCAGAGCGGCACAACTCAAACAGCAACTTTTGGATATTTGAGTTTAACAGCACATCTGCCCCTCACCTGAAGATGCTACGCCATTTGCACATAAATAATGGTGAGCACCATTAGCCTCACTATTATTTTGACAGCAATTTATGGCCCATTAACTCATTGATATTTTCGGACTGTAGATGAAGGACTTTGTAAAGCAAGCAAAGTTCAGGGTAACAGTGCAATAAAGCATTTCAAAACTCTTCATTACTTTTGTCCTGTCTATGTATTTCTAGGTTTTGTTCAGTTTCTTCGATCAGTGATCTTTAGTTTGATTCTGTCATTACTGCAGTGAATTCCCTTTCATTTTGGTTGGGGAAGAAAGTAATTTTATTTTACAGCATAAATATTGATCAATAATCAAAAATGTGCTAGCCTCTTGGCTACTGGTCTCGTGAAATTCCAAGGGTTAGCTCAGTGCAAACTTCAGTATTTTCGTGTGAAGTTAATGTTACTATAAAAGTAATAACAGCAAACAAAGGATGCAATCTTCCCATCTGTGGTAATTTTAACACTCATTTATTTTTCATAACAGAACAGTTACTGTTGTGGTAGCCTAGAAACAGATTAATTATCGCAAACACATAATTTCCCACTTAAACACAGCCATAATACTTTATCACTCACTGGCTGAAACAGCAATGAAACCCAATTATTAGGGAACATAGTGCATTAAATCGGTCAAGCCAAACTATTGCTGGTCAAAAATCAATGTCAAATATGGGCCCAGATTTTGTGGTCAGCGGTGAATGAACAGCGCTCATTACACTGGCACTTGCCCACAGACATTCTATGGGCTTTTGCACTGGGACTTGCAGTGACTAGAGAGTTAAAAGAGCATGGAGCCCTCTACAGGGGATCTGGGACCTGTGTGAACAGGGCAAGCAACTGTGTGTCTTCTTAACCGATCAGATTGAAGAATCCTTACTGAGGCATGCAGAGACTGAACCAGGAAGTGTAAGTTAGAATAGTTAATTCAATGCCAAATCATGTTCAGAAAGTGAAATAAAGAGGGAAAGAAAAATGGGATCAAGAGAGAGAGAAAAAAAGAGACAGAAAGGAAAAGTAAAAAGGATTATTTATTTTTTAAATCTCCAACAATAATTAAAATCTGAAGGAATGAGACTCCACACTTGTAAAAATTAATGTTCAGTGCCAGAGAGGTTGTTTGGTGGTAATTAACACTTATAATGCCGTTAAAAAACTACTTACACTGGACAAGCCCTATCATTTCTGGTGAGTTTAATGCGTATCTAGTGGGTAAAAACCGCAAATTTACGCCATTGCATATATTTCAATACCGAGTCTCTCGGACAAGGCACTGTTATAGCAAAGCTTCTGGAGGAGCAGGGCAACTTGGACAGCAGCTTCCTGATTTCCACATTTAACTCTGCATGTGCGGTAGCCAGAAGTTGTTGTCCAATTTACACTTTAATAATGGTGTGCGCTGTTAGCTTCACCGCTATTTTTATCACAAAATCCGGGCCAAAATTGTAGTGTATGTAACCTGTACCACCTTAAGAGGATACCTTAAGGTGATGGACTACTTTTTGATGGCTCCTGTACATTGTAGTACCGGTGGTGACCACACCGGTATATAAACCCTGCAGAGCAAAGTGTATCTCAGTTCAGCCCTGACCCTCAATCACTAAAGACCTGTTTACTGACTTCTGTAGTCTGTGTCCTGTTATTCAGTATAACTGCAATTGAAAACACAGACACAACAGTGGCGACGAGTCTGATCTTACCTAGCGGCAGTTTTGCATCAAAGGAAGCTTCGTCCTCAGAAACGGGCGTCGAACAAGGGCATCCACCCTCAACATCCTGCTGAGCACTGCATCGCACGGGAGGCCATCGGGAACCCGGGTTGGTTTCTGGCCACGAAGTCAAACATCAGTGATCATCCCTTCGACGACAGCGGCGGGTAAGCCCGATCGAGCGGCACGGGGGGAAAGTCGGCCGAGTTGTCAGTGGGAGAAGGGGAGGGAAAATGAGAAAAAGGGCAGAGAACACTACCGCAGCCGGTGTCAGGGGCCGGGCTGCAATCGGGACAGAGACACGCAGCAGCCAGAAAGCGTTTATGGCCACAAGGACCGCGGGAGCGGCGGGGAACAAGAGCAGCAGCGCAGGGAAAAATAAAGGACCGCTGGGAGGCGTGAACGGCAACAGCGCGGGAATCGCCATTTTGAGTCGGTGGGGGAAGAAGACAAGCGCGGGAAAAGCCGCCAAGCACGGGAAAAGCCGCCATCTTAAATAGAAAAAAAAAATAATAATAATATCCGAAGAGAAAGGAGAAACTCAGCAAGGATGCCAAAAACGGGTAACACCACTGCTTTTGATAGCGATGTGGAAGATTGGGCGACTTATGTGGAACGCATCGAAGTTCACTGTACAATGAATGAGGTACCGGATGATAAGAAAGCACTAACATTATTAAACTCGATGGGTGCGAAGACGCATGGGTTATTAAGGAACCTTGTAACACCAGACAAACTGGTAGGGAAGAGTTTTGCGGATATTGTTACTATCCTGCAAGAGCATTTAAACCCCACGCCGCTGCTGATAGCGGAATGATTTAAATTCTACAAAAGAATTCAACTTAAAGAAGAAAGCAACGCGGAATTCCTAACAGAACTGCACAAGTTATCAAAGTACTGCCAGTTCGGAACAGGACTAGCAGACGCACTGAGAGATAAGTTTGTGTGTGGGCTCCTAAGGGAAGGAACCCAGAAGCGACTGCTAGAGGAAAAGGACCTTACGCTGGACAAAGCTTTCAGCATTGCAGCATCCCACGAGGCAGCAGCATGGGGCACTGCAGAGATACAGCAAAGGCCATTGGAATTCAGCACCAATGAAATGGCATTGGGCACAGTAAAGTGCTATCGTTGTGGAAGGACTTCGCATGACCAGAACCAGTGCTGGTTCAAAGATAAAGAATGCAGGCAATGTGGCAAACTTGGTCACACAGCGAGAGTATGCCAGTCAGGAAAGAAGACCAGCAGCAAAAAGTCACCGCAGGAGAAGTACAAAAAAGTACACAAGGTGACAGAGAACAGTCCGGATGAACAGAAGATGGATTCAGGCTCCAGCAGTAAGCAACTTGGTTGTCTGAAAATACGTAATGTGGGTAACACAGCAGACCACCAAACTATCTGGGTCATGCTTTGGATAGCAGGAGTCCAAGTGAAGGTGGAATTGGACACTGGGTCGGCATTAACGGTCATGAATAAGCAAGATTACAAAAGGTTATTCTCGCACATTCCCCTGAGGGATACGGAGATTGTATTGAAAACATACATGGGGCAAATAGTATACCCCAAAGGAAAGATAAAAGTAAACGTGGTCTACAATGGTAAAGAAAGTCAGAAAATGGACTTGTATGTGTTACCTGATGGAGGTCCGCCACTACTGGGACGGGAATGGATCCGGAGAATAAATGTGGACTGGCATTCCATACAAGCACTGACTGTAGATGCCTGTAAGGAGGACGACGTCAAACCTAAATGACTGTCCAAAATCTTAGATGATGCTAAGGAGGTGTTCCAACAGGGACTTGGAACACTGAAAGGAATTACGGCAACCAACAAGGTTGAAGAACATGCAAACACAAAATTTTTCAAAGCCAGACCGGTGCCTTATGCGATACGACCTGCTGTGGAAGCAGAGCTGGAAGGGCTAGAACGTTCAGGGGTACTGTCCAAGGTGGACTGGAGCGAATGGGCTACACCCATTGTTCCTGTCATGAAGCGTTCATTGAGCAACAAGCCGGGGGAACCTGGGAAGGTTCGCATCTGTGGCGATTTCAAGATCACTGTTAATCCGGTTCTTCACATGATGCAATATCCGCTTCCGCGGATTGAGGATATCTTTGCTTCGCTGTCTGGCAGGAAACACTTCACTAAGATAGACCTGGCGCAGGCGTACCTACAGATGGAAGTTGCTGAAGCGTCACGTCAGTATCTCACGATCAACACGCATAAGGGCTTATATCGGTATAATAGACTGGTTTTTGGAGTGGCATCGGCTCCAGCGATTTGGCAAAGGGCCATGGAGCAGGTATTGCAGGGAATTCCAGGCACACAATGCTACCTGGATGACATCCTGATTACAGGAGATAACGATAAGGATCACCTCGCGAATTTGGAGCAGGTGCTCATCAGATTGAAAGAATATGGGCTCAGAGTTAATCACCAGAAATGCGAGTTCTTTCAAAAGCGAATCTTGTACTGCGGCCACGTCATTGACCGGGAGGGGCTCCATAAGTCACCTGACAAGATCGAAGCTGTTGTAAAAGCTCCTGCACCAGAAAATGTATCCCAGTTGAGGTCGTTCCTCGGGTTGGTTAACTATTACCACAAGTTTCTTCCAAATTTATCCACGGTGTTACACCCACTAAATACTCTTTTGCAAATGGGAATACCATGGAAGTGGAGCGATGATTGTAAGCGGGCTTTTCAAAAGAGCAAGGCACTGATCACCTCTAAGGAAGTGTTGGCTCACTTTAACCCAACGCTGCCTATTCGCTTAGCTTGTGATGCTTCTCCATATGGTATCGGGGCAGTGCTCTCACATAAGTTTCCAGATGGCTCGGAAAGGCCAGTCGCTTTCGCATCCAGATCATTGACCTCCGCTGAGCGCAACTATGCTCAGATAGATAGGGAGGCTCTCAGCCTCGTGTGGGGAGTTAAGAAATTTAACCATTACCTGCAAGGCCAAAAGTTTACGCTGCTGACAGATCACCAGCCTTTGCTTTCCATTTTCAACCCTAAGAAGGGTGTTCCGGTAATGACGGCGCAGAGGCTTCAGAGATGGTCCCTTTTCCTAGGGGCACATCAATATGATGTTGAATTCAAAGGTACAAAGCAACATGGTAATGCTGATGGGCTGTCACGCCTGCCACTACCTACAGCGGAAGAGGCACCGGCAGTTGACACTGTCGAGATATTTCACTCGACCATCATCGAATGCTTACCAGTCACCAATGCGGGTATTGAGAGAGAGACCCGAAATGACCCGACACTGTCTCGGGTCTACGACTTGACAGTGAAGGGATGGCCAGCACATGGCGAACCACTGTTACCAGCATTCTCAGCCAGACGAGAACAGCTGTCCGTATGTCAAGGAACATTGATGTATGGAACAAGGGTGATTATTCCTCCTAAATTAAGAGAGAGAGTTCTGAAAGAATTGCACGAAGGTCATCTGGGGGGAGTCAAGATGAAAAGCCTTGCTAGGGCTTATGTGTGGTGGCCAGGTATTGACAAACAAATAGAGGATCTGACTAAAAGCTGCTCAGGGTGCCAAAAAGTTCAAAATGCACCTCCAATTGCACCGCTGCATCCGTGGGAATGGCCTTCAGCCCCATGGCAACGTGTGCATATCGACTTTGCAGGTCCATTCATGGATTCCATGTTTTTGATAGCAGTAGACGCACATTCTAAATGGCCAGAAGTGATTAAGATGTCGACCACTACCTCTGAGAAGACGATCGCAGTTCTAAGAACCATATTTGCAAGGAATGGGTTGCCGGAGCAAATATGTTCAGACAACGGACCACAGTTCGTGTCAGAAGAATTCCAGAAATTCATGAAGAAGAATGGGGTGAAACACTATACATCTGCCCCATATCATCCGGCTACAAATGGGTTGGCCGAGAGATTTGTACAAACGTTCAAAAAAGCGATAAAGGCCATGAGTGAAGACCATATTCCACTACAACACAAGGTGGACAATTTCCTGATGGCGTATCGAAACGCCACGCATGCAGTGACAAATCAAAGCCCTGCCATAATGTTCGATAACAGAAGGTTGCGGTCCCGGTTGGATTTGTTAAAACCCAATGTGCGACGGGAAGTCGAAAACAAGCAATTCCAGCATGTAAATAACAAGGCCACTCGTAGTTTTGAAGTAGGACAACCAGTGTTGGCCAGGGACTATAGGGATGATAAATGGCAACCTGGAACAATTCGTGCACGACAAGGACCCTTGATGTACACGGTAGACGTTGAAGAGAACGTAATACGACGTCATGCTGACCAACTTGTGAAATCGAGAACAAGGGTCGACCCCATGTCTACGGCAGAGACACCAGTTGAAGAACTTATTGAGCCTGTAGCATCTACCTCAGACTCGAACGTATATGATGATGTTCAATCCATAGGAGATCAAGTGGATGAGTCACCCCAGCAATGAGAACCAGAGACCCCTGAAAGGCGTTATCCGGGCCGGATCAGGAGGCCTCCTCAGAGACTGAATCTTTGAACAGTTTTGTGTGTAAATTGTATTTATGTTATCCATGTAATGTTTAATTTGGGGAGTACACTGTTAAACTAAAAGGGGAGGAATTGTAGTGTATGTAACCTGTACCACCTTAAGAGGATACCTTAAGGTGATGGACTACTTTTTGATGGCTCCTGTACATTGTTGTACCGGTGGTGACCACACCGGTATATAAACCCTGCGGAGCAAAGTGTATCTCAGTTCAGCCCTGAGCCTCAATCACTAAGAGTCTTCAGTGCATTTCTGGCTGTGCAGCTGCCTCAGTCAGCAGGAGGAGAAGGAGCAGCCAAACCAAGAGAGTGGAGAGTGGGAAGTGGTGGTCTCCTGACCAGGAAGAGGAGGAGAACGATAGACCACCACCTCCACCTCCTCCACCATCATCACAGCAACTGAGGTGCCTGGAGAGAGAGGACAGAGGAGGAGAAGGAGAAAGGAGGCCAGCAACAACACCAACCAGGGGAGAGGCCTTTCCATCACTGCCTCCCCAAATTGGCCTCCACTTCAGGAGAGGGAGAGAGGGGAGAGAAACAACCAACAACCACCAACTGTTTGGAAGGAGGGAAGAACAAAATCATCTCTTCTGAACATCTACAGGTGGATGCTTTTTGGGGCACTCTCCCAAAGACTTTGTATTTTAGGTGGGGGGAGAAAAGAAGAAACAAGGCCGGATCATCAAGGGGTGTAGTGTGTGTGTGTGTGTGGCTCTTGTTAAAAGCTAGGCCACGCACACCACTAATAAGCACCCCTTCTATTGCCTGGCCTGGGAGAGCTGGAGCTGCCTAGGTGAAGTCTTTAATTCCATTAATTGCATCGTTAAGGCCTGCTGCAGGACTGAGCCTGGGCATCTCCAGCTTTCCCAGGTGAATAAATCTTCTCCCCCTGCCAGAAGACCACCACCACCAAAGACTTTTAAATCCCATCGGAGAGTGCACCCCTGCCAACACCCACCCACCATCCTGAGTGGCAACACTGCCCTTGCGGCCTCCCTCCTTCCCACCCCCCTCTCTCTCTCTCTTTGTCTCTCTCTGCCTATTTCTCTGAGGCACCTCATTTTCATCTCTTTTTATTAATTGCCTATTGAGCAGAGGGGAGAGGGCCCCTCTCCCAATTTCAATCAATAAGGGGGAGAGGTGTGCCTTCAATTTAAACAGCTCCCTCTGCTCAATAGAGGACCAAAAAAATACCTGAGGCCATTAAAACCTTCAGGCCTGTGACTTGGGGTGAGTCTAGCCCTTATAAAAGCACCCCAGAATGGCGACTCCATCTTCGCCGGTGGCGGGGCAAGCCAGGACTTATGCGGGAGTGGCAGCCACAGCCACAGCTGCTCCCGCTGCTTCTGCTGCCCCGTCACCATTCAGATTAATAACAAAAAAGCTTGGGGTGAAGAGCTACACTCACCCCACTATGACCATTGAGGCCTGCGTTAAAGCCATGGCTGGGGTTGTCGGCCCCTCAGCCATCGTCGCGGCCTCAAAGATGTATGGGAAGGCTGTGTTCTTCCTGGGGTCGGAGCGGGCGGTGTCCCTGGCCGTCGCCCAGGGGCTCACCGTGGGCGGGACCTTCCTGCCGGTGGATCCTCTCGAGGCCACCGCGCAGAGGATCGTCATTTCCAACGTCCCGCCCTATGTTCCTGGTGAGCTCCTCCTTCCCCATTTACGTCAACTTGGGGAGGTGAGGTCAGTGATCACACCCATCCCGCTCGGCTTCTGGGAGGCCAGCCTTCACCACATCTTCTCCTTCCGGCGCCAGCTGTTTATCCAGCTGACGCGGGAGGAGGACACCGACGGGGCGTTCATCGTCCTCCACGAGGGGACTGCCTATCGCGTCTTTTGGCCGGATCATCTCGTGCGGCCGAGGCTGGCGCCGCCGCCGCTCCTCCCCCCGGATATGCCCGCGCGTCGAGAACGTGTGATGCGCGGTTGATGTCGGGGGCCGATGCCACCAAGGCCTCCGGCGGCGGGGAGGGAGCGTGTCCGGCCGGAAAGAAGATGCGGGGAAAAAATAAACACCTTAGGGCATGTCCCCCCGTGGATGGCCAGCCCTTGCCCCTTGAGCCACTTACACCCACGCTCCTCGCAGAGTTAATCAGGGCAGACGCGAGCGGGAGGGGCCTCGTGCCCGAGCCTGTGGCCGCAACCGCCGCAGCGGTAACACCGATACCTGCAGCCGGGCTCGGGCCCGAGGAACCCGACAAACCTGCTCCGCCGGAGGGAGCTGTGGAGGAGGCCTTTGCAGACATGGAGGTCTTCCTCGCTCCCTCCGTGCTAAAAAGAAGGCGCATCCCCCTGGAAGAGGAGGAGGACCGGGAGGAGGAAGGTCCCTCCGAGCAGGGGGAGTCGTCGCCCGCCGCGGGTACTGCGACCCCCCCCCCCCCCCCGCTGTCATCATCACCAGCGATCGGCAGGGTCGCCTGTCCCTCGGGAGGCTGAGGCAGATGTGTCTGTCCGGCGCGTGCCTCCCGGGGATGGGGACGAGACCCTGCCCGTGGGGGGGGTCGCGGAACAACCCGCGGCGGAAAATGAAATTGACATTCTATCGGTGCCGTTACCCCTCGCCGGGTCGGGCGGCCTGGTGTCTGGGTCGGGCGAGCTCGGGGATAATGAACTCGCCCAATGCGACCCGGACATCTCCCAGGGGCTGCTCGACCTGGTAGAGGTTTTTATTCAAAACACCCCATCCGCTGGGTCGGAGGTTGGTGGCGGGGAGGAGGATGGCCCCCTGGCTGCGTCTCTGGTGCCGGACGTACTGGAGGAGCTGGGAATTGTTCTCTCCCCGGTTTCTCCGGTCGTTCCGGTGTCTGGGGCGGAGGGGAGCTCTGAACCACCGCCGTCTTCTGGCCCAGCACCCCTAGAGGAGCCCAGGGAGGATTCCTCTGCCGCCGATCCTGGGGGTGGGATCCGGGCGGAGGTGGGGCTGGCTGGTGCGGCCGAGCCGTTCGCTGCGCACTGCGCGGCGGATGGGTCGGCCGCTGGTGACAACCCCCTGGAGGAGGATGGGGACTCGGTGATGGGCACGGAGGACGATTCGGACTCCAGCGCCGACGAGGCGATGGATGACCTCGTGCCCCTTGCCGAGTCTCCCCTCATTCCCATAAGGGAACTCCGGGATTTTATGGCCACGTGCCTGGGTCAGCGCAATAAGGTCCGGCTGGCCCTCGACAGGTGGTCGGAGCTGGCGCTGCTCTTCGTATCCGTCCGCGCCGCCGTTAAGATCATGGGCGCGGACGAGGGTGTGAACCCGCTCGAGCTGCGTCGGCTCAGAACGTTTCTCACTGGGCTGCTGAGGAAGTGGCGGCTGACCAGCGGCTGCGCTTCCTCCCCCCGTTAGGTGTAGGTAGAGGTTGCACTATGCTTCTGACATGAAGATAACCATAGCCAGCCTCAACATCAACGGCAGCAGGGAGGCGCGCCGCAGATTCAATAACTTCTCGGTCCTTCGGGACGGGAAGTATGCGGTGTGCTTCCTGCAAGAAACCCACACCGTTCTGGGAGACGAAGCCACGTGGCTCCTGGAGTGGCAAGGAGGGGTCAGCATGAGTTACCTCTCCAACAATTCCAGCGGGGTGGCTGTCTTGCTGGCCCCGCATTTTCAGCCGGAGATCTTGGGGGTCAAGGAGCACGTGCCGGGCCGCTTGCTCCAGGTCACTGTTCGTCTAGGGGGCGTGCCACTCCATCTAGTGAATGTGTACGCCCCTCAGGCCGGTGCGCAGCAAGTGCGCTTCTTTCAAGAAGTTTCCGCTCTTCACGGCTCCATCGACGTGGGCAAGTGCGTCATCCTCAGGGGGGGATTTTAACTGCACGTTCGAGGCGAGGGACCGTCCGGGTCCCCCGCGATGCCTGGCGGCGATGGAGAAGTTGAGGACCTGGTCGGGTCCTTCAATTTGGTGGACGTCTGGCGAAATCTTCATCCCGACTCCAGCGCCTTCACTAGCGTGAGGTCTGGAGGAGGAGGGTCCAGAATTGACCGCCTCTACATTTCCCGGGTGTACGTCTCCAGTGTTTCGGCGGCTTCCATGCGGCCGGTGCCGTGCATGGACCACCACCTGGTGTGGGCGGAGCTCGTTCCGCTGCGCACGCGGGGGGGTCCGCGTACTGGCACTTTAACAACCTGCTGCTGGAGGACGCGTGGTTCCGGGATTCATTTAGTTGGTTCTGGGCCGACTGGAGAAGGAAGCAGGGGGGTGTCCCCTCCTTGAGGCTGTGGTGGGACGTGGGCAAGGCTCACGTCCGTCTCTTCTGTCAGGAGTACGCGAAGGGGTCGACCAAGAGGCGGGAGGCCCGGGTCGGGCGGTTGGAGAAGGAGGTGCTCGACCTGGAGTCCCGTCTCGGTCAAGTCGTCGGGGACCCGGCCCTGCGGAAGGTGTACGAAGAGAAGAAGGGCGCGCTGAAGGACCTGCAGCTCATCGGGTCCCGAGGCGCGTACGTGAGGTCGCGGATCCAGCTCCTGCGGGACCTGGACCGCGGCTCCCCCTTCTTCTACTCGCTGGAAAAAAGACGGGGGACCGTAAGCAGCTCTTGGGGCTGCTGGCCGACGATGGATCTCTGGTCTCGGATCCGGAGGGAATCAGCGTGGAGACCCGTGCCTACTACGGGGCTCTGTTCTCTCCGGATCCGTCCAGCCAGGATGCGCACAGAGTTTTGTGGGAGGACCAGCCGAAGGTCAGTCCGGAGGGCGCCGAAAAATTGGACGCTCCGCTAAGCCTGGCGGAGCTGACCGGCGCCCTCCGCCAGCTCTCTAGGTGAAAGTCCCCGGGGCTGGACGGGCTGACCTTGGAGTTCCACAGAACGTTCTGGGACGTCTTGGGGGGCGACTACGTGCAGGTCTTGGAGGAAAGTTTGGCGACCGGGGAGATGCCCCTCTCTTGCCGCAGGGCGGTCATTGTCCTGCTGCCTAAGAAGGGCGATCTCTGCCTCCTTAAGAACTGGCACCCAGTCTCCCTCCTCAGCACAGACTATAAAATCGTTGCCAGGGCCCTGTCTGCTCGCCTTGGCACCGTGCTGGCCCATATGATCCACCCCGACCAGTCCTACACGGTCCCGGGCCGGACCATCAACGATAACATCCATCTGGTCCGGGACCTGGTCCACCACTCCCAGAGGGCTGGTCTGTCGGTCGCCTTCCTCTCCCTGGATCAGGAGAAGGCGTTCGACAGGGTGGATCGCGAGTATCTCTTCGGGACTCTGCGCGCATTCGGGTTCGGGACGCATTTCGTCGCCCGGATCCGACTTCTGTACGCCGCCACAGAGTGTCTGATTAAAGTTAACGGGTCCTTGACGGCGCCCCTTCGCTTCGGGAGGGGGGTGCGTCAGGGCTGTCCCATGTCCGGTCAGTTATACACCATTTGCGTGGAGCCATTCCTGCGCCTCTTGCAGAAGAGGTTGACGGGACTGGCTCTGCAAGGGCCGGGCGTGGAGGTGGTCCTCTCGGCTTACGCCGATGACGTGCTCCTCACGGTCACGGATCCCGCTGACTTGCGGAGGATGCGGGAATGCCAGCAGATTTACTCGGACGCATCCTCCGCCAAGATCAACTGGGAGAAATGTTCCGGACTCCTGGTGGGTCAGTGGCGGGTGGACTCCCTGCCGGAGGTGTTCAGGCCTTTCGCCTGGAGCACCACGCACCTCCTCTATTTGGGAGTCTACCTTAGCCCTGCCGAGGACGCCTGGCCGGCGAACTGGCAAGAGCTGGAGGCCAAAGTCACCGCTCGCCTAGGATGCTGGACAGGACTGCTCCGCGTGTTGTCCTACAGGGGTTGAGCGCTGGTCATAAACCAGCTGGTGGCCGCCATGTTGTGGTACCGGTTGGTCACTTTGATCCCTCCCCCTGCGTTTGTCGCCAAGATGCAGAAGAAGCTCATCGACTTCTTCTGGGACAAAAGGAAGCACTGGGTCTCTGCCGCGGTTCTGTGTCTCCCGCTTAGGGAGGGCGGTCAGGCGCTGGTGTGCCTTCGCACCCAGGCTGCGACTTTCCATCTTCAGACGCTGCAGAGATACCTGTACGTCGAGAATCCTCTGAGATGGTGTGCGCTGGTGACGTTTTTCTTCCGCCAGCTGCACGGCCTCAATTACGACATGCAGCTCCTGTTTGTGAAAGTGGGCGGCAGGCGTGCCGACCTGCGGGAGCTGCCTGTCTTCTACCAGGAACTACTATGGGTTTGGAACGACGTCGCTTCCAGGCGGAGCTCTCCCCCGTCAGGAGCGGTGGCTCTCCTTCGGGAGCCGCTGCTCAGGAATCCGCACCTCCACGAACGCGGGTTCGGGCGGCTGGCGGAGGGCAGGGCTGTGCCTGGCGGGGTGACCAGAGTCGGGGACCTGCTCGATGGCGGAGGAGCGGTCTGGATGGCGCCGGAGGAGCTGGCGTGGCGCCTGTCCTGGGCCAACGTCCGGCTCGCGGCCGAAGCCATCGAATCGGTGAAAGCGGCACTGGGCCCTGACTCCACTAGGTGTATCGAGGCGGCTCAAGCATGTGGGGCGATCCCGTCCGAGCTTACCCCCGTCCGGACGGAATTCCTCATCGGCACCCGGCCCCGAAACTCCCCTCGGGAGCCGTCGCCTCACAACTTGAGCCGCCTCGAGGAAATACCCTCCGTGCCTTTTCTTTCCACGCGGAGGGGTATCCTGTACGGGCTGCTCCTGCACACTCTCCACTTTGCCATCTTCGTCTACCGTCCGGACACGCCTTGGCGTGGCGTCTTGCCGACTGGTGGTGGCGGAGGTCCCCAATGGAGGGCTCTCTATGTGGGTGTCCTCCCTTGTTCCATCGGGGACTTGGCCTGGAGTGTGTTGCACGGAGCGGTCCCGTGCAATCAGGTTTTAAGTAGGTTCACGGACTCCCAGGCCGCCTGCATTTTTTGCGGCCTGGAGGAGTCCGTGTTTCACATTTATATGGAGTGTGAGAGGTTGCAGCCCCTCTTTCACTACTTGAAGGGGCTGCTCCTCGATTTTTGGTTGCACTTCAGTCCCACGCTCTTGATCTACGGTCACCCGGTGCGGAGGGGAGCGGACAGGCTGGGGGATCTCCTTGTGGGCCTGCTCCTGGGCCTGGCTAAAAGAGCAATCAATTGGTCCAGGCAGCAGGCGGTCGAGGGGGTCGTCCAGCCGGATTGCTTGCCTCTCTTCCGCGGCCATGTTCGCGCCCGGGTGGCCCTGGAGATGGAGCACGCGGTGTCCGCCGGTGCGCTTGAGGATTTCCGCGACCGGTAGGCGCCGCGGGGACTGGAGTGCATCATCAACCCGGAAAACCAAATTTTAATTTGATTTGTTAAGATTTAGTTGAACTTTTGTTTATTTACAGTCCAATTGGGTTTTTTGTGTTCAAACAAAAAGAGGATCCTCAATCACTAAAACCTGTTTACTTACTTCTGTAGTCTGTGTCCTGTTATTCAGTATAACTGCAATTGAAAACACAGACACAACAAATATTAGCATCATTGTTTGTGCACTCTATCCCATTTAAAGGTAACAAGAATGATTTGTATGAGTCAAGTGTTTGTTTTGGTAGCAGAAGCCTTAAAACAGCCAAAAAGTGGACAGGGGGCTGAGATGTGTTTAAAAAAATACAGAATATACTGGAAATACATAGCACATCAGTTAGCATGTGTAAAAAGAAAATATAGGATAATGTTTTGGGTACAACACTTCATCAGAACTGCAACATCACTGCCAAAGCCTTAACTTGTGTTTTCTCTTTACAGAGGACTGACCTGCTGGGCATTTCTAGCATTTTCTAGTTTTATTTCAGATTTCCAGCATTTGCAGCTTTCCCTCTTTTAATTTGCACTGCCAATGAATACTTCCCTAAAACTGAGAAATATAAAGTGGAGAGTTAACAACGATTCTGTAAAATAACCAGGTTTCTTCGTAAAATGCCATCAGATTAGTTGAGATACATACATCAATGCATAAAGCATTTAGGAACATAGGAATTGTGAGTTTGTTTTCTACCATTCTGGTGCACAATAATGTGGTTGTTGACTAATCATGGCAATCAATCTCTATCAATTAGTTTACAACAGACCCATAATGACTCTAGAAAAAACCCATAGGTCCAAAGTCACCTTTTCCCTCCCAAGCTTCAAGAACAGCAACAGTCTTCACTCCATGACTCGGTGATTTGTAGTGCGCAAAACGGCATAACCCATGTTTGTGCCAACTACCCAAGGTCAACATACGTGTTCATACTATCCTAAATAGTTCTGCTTAGGTTATTTGACAGAGATGGCACAATACTCAAAAAGATTCTGAAACATCAAGCGATAGCATTGAGTCATGGGTTATAATTCTATACACAATCTATAAACTGCTACAGAGCATTGTTTTAAAAAAGTACATAAAGCTATAAAATCATTATCAGAAACATTTAGCATGCTCAAAAGGGACTTTCATCGGTTATATTAATCAGAATGGCCTGGAAATTGCGGTCGGAGGCTTGCCGCCCATGTACGCCTCCGAACCACAAGAAAAGCACGCACTTACCTTCTGTCTCTGGAGCTTTGGACTCTTGCACTCCTGGGCCTGCGTAAAGGCCTACGCATCCCAGGGGCCCGTGCAGTTCGCAAGCATCCCTGGGATCACATGGGCCAGGCCAACCAATGACAAAGGGGGATTCCTATTATGCTTCTGGGGATTCCATTTATGTACGGAATCGCCTTAAGCAGAATAGAAATCACCTAATAAACAAAATTTCACAACACTGAAATAAAAATGAATAATCACAGGTTCAAAATTAATTAAAATAATATTGAATTAAACATTGAAAATAAAAATTGAACTTTTTGAAAAATAAATGTAAACATTTTTATTTGGGACAAAATTGACCTAAACTAATTTTAAATGTAAGTTTAAATCATTTAAAAATTTTATTTAAACATTTATTTAAACATTTACGCTGGTCAAAGAAGACATTACGCCTGCTTTTACCAAGAGTAAGGGTTTTGTGGGTATTCGCTGGGCAGTAATTGGGCAAATAGCCCAACCCTGCATCAGTGAAAGTGAATTTCCAGCAGATGCGTACGATTTGACAAGATGAACCTTGACAGATCACAAGTTCTGGGTTTTCGCGCAGGCGCATCACATGCAGAAACAGTGAACTTGCGGGGCACTTATGATAGCATAAAATCCGGGCCATTGTGCTCTGCAGTATGCCTTATAGAAGCCAGCAAAATGTTTATTGAAAATATTACTGCCACATTACACAAGAAAAAATACAGTGGTGTTACATACTTGGATTTTCTAAAGGCATTTGACAAAGTATCACACTGGCGGCTAATGGAATAGGTGCTGAAGAAGATTGTTAGATAGAAGGTTGTATCAAAAAAAAGGAAATAGACATTAGCCATGAATGGAACCTTTTCAAGCTGCTAAAGCATGATCAGTGGAGTGCCCAGCATCATAGCAACAGATTCCCGTAATATTGCTCATGGTGAGTCGAAGTAAAGCTTTTCCTTTTTCAAAAAGGGTGTTTATGCCCTGTAGGGGATAGCATCAGGGATCATCAGGCTTTAAACTAAAAAAGGGGGAGGAGGGGTCAGGTGAGGGGAAATTTACAAATCTAAAGAGAAATGTCAAGGCAATAGAGCAGTGTAGCGATTTGGGTAAAAATAAGCAGAGTGTGACAGGAAGTGACAGAGAGTTTAATGGTAGCAATGCAGCAGAGAATAAGGTCAAAGCAGGGAATAATGGTAAAAAATCTAAATTAAAGGCTCTTTATCTGAATGCATGAAGCATTCATAACAAGATAGACAAACTAGTGGCACAAATAGAGATAAATGGGTTTGATCTAATAGCCATTACAGAGACATGGTTGCAAGGTGGCCAAGGTTGGGAATTAAATGTTCCAGAGTACTTGACATTTTGAAAAGACAGGCAGAATGGAAAAGGAGGAGGAGTAGCCCAGATAATAAAGGGTGACATAAGGACAGTAGCAAGAAAGGATCTCGGCTTGGAAGATCAGGGAAGTAGAATCAGTATGGGTGGAGATAAGAAATAACAAGGGGCAGAAAACACTGGTAGGAGTAGTATATAGGCCCCCTAACAGTAGCTATTCGTTGGACAGAATATTAATCAAGAAATAGTAGGAGCGTGCAACAAAGGTAATGCAATAATCTTGGGGGACTTTAATCTTCATATAGATTGGACAAATCAAATTGACAAACGTAGTCTGGAGGACAAGTTCATGGAATGCATTCGGGACAGATTCCCAGAACAATATGTCATGGAACCGACCAGGGAACAGGCTATTTTAGATCATGTAATGAGACAGGGTTAATTAGCAATCTCATAGTAAAGGATCCTCTGGGGCAGAGTCATCACAATATGATAGAATTTCACATTAAGTTTGAGAGCGACTTGCCTAAGTCCGAAACTAGAGTCTTAAACTTAAATAAAGCCAATTACGTAGGTATGAGGGGCGAGTTGGCTAAGGTAGATTGGAAAAATAGATTAAAATGTATGGTGGTAGATAAGCAGTGGCTAGTATTTAAAGAATTATACTGTTTTGGGCCCTCAGCATTCATACGTTTTGACAGGTCTTTCTGTCAATCTTATGAATGGGCTTTTCCTTCCTCCGATTGGCTGCCCATGGCTCACGTGATCCCAGGGGATGCATTGCACTAACTACACCCCGGGACACGCCAGCACAGCGCGCCAGCCTCTGGGCTAGGCCCCGGAGAGGAATTCTACACAGGCTCAGAGCTCAACTGCCAGCGCACTAGGTAAGTGTAGGTCGGGGGTTTGCACCCGCGGGAAGCCCCCAACCCGAATTTCTGGGCCATGATTTCACCCAAGTGACTACCCTTGTGACTATTTGTGCAGTATCTTTCTATTACGCATGCTCCTACATGGTGCTTCCCCTGTGGCTTCAGCAGATGTGAAGGCCCCTTGCTCACTTTCTTGCTGGTCCTGTCTCGACACCTTTGGCGGGCGTCCTCTGGGGTTACAAACCTGTGAGGGCTTGGCAACAGTCTGCTGCTCCTGCGGCTGTGCAGGAGTTGAGACGCCGATCTTAGTTGGGTGGGGACTCTGGTGGGGCTCTGGCCGAGGGCTCTGCAGTGGCATGGTTGTGTGAGCGTTTGGAGAGGAGCCCCTGCTTCCTTGTTCTCTGCCACCAACATCCCTCTCATGGGTAAGGTCCACCTCAGCACTTGCAAATGGCTTGAGAGCACCTTGCTGCACATCAGGGGGGCCATGGAGACCCGTATCTGCACTGGCAGTCCTACTCAGAAGGACTTCCATGAAGGTCTGGTTTCTCTGTTCAATAGCTGACCATCGCTCCTCCAGAGATGTCAGTCTATTCTGAACACTCACCATGTTTTCTACACTCTGGCGACTTAGCTCCTCCATGGCTGTAGCCATCCTCTCGTCTACTGGAGCCATCCTTTCCACGGAGGTTGCCATCCTTTCCGTGGTGCTGCGTTCATGCGCCAATGACTCCACAAAGGCTCTGCTCATGTTCGCTATGGACTCCTCCATTCGCTCCACACTCGCAGCGATCCTGGAGACAAAACCTGCCAGAGTCTCCTGCACCTGTTCCTGGAGTTCCAGCACCGCTGTTCTTCTGGATGGACCCGGAGGCAGAGGGTCGACATGCAACTGAGCTGAGCTGGGAGAGTCCTGTGCCCTCCGACTTGGACTCTCCACTGCTGTCCCTGTCTCCCCAATCTGCTGATGCTCACTTGTGAGCTGTGATACACCAGGTGACAACACTACTCTATCTCTCTATGGTCCCACCGAGGTGTGAGTGTCTGCGCTGGTGCTGGGTTGGCTGAATTCTGCTGACGCTGCACCCTCAGAGGTTGCAGCTTCCTCTGAGGAGTCTGGAGACTCAGGCTGTTCCTCCTGGATAGTGGGGACAGGTGCTTGCGATGGTCCTGTGGGGGAGTAAAGGAAAGAGTCAGAGATGTGAGGCCAAGGTTACATGCACATTGCATATTGCACATGATCATAAGTCCATCTGTTAGAGCTTCAGAATCATTATCAGCAACTCATGCAATGTCAATGAGAGAGATAAAAACTATTCTGTCACCAGCTTTCTCTGATGCACCCATCTGTCCGTCCCCCAATTGCGCATCGTCCTCGAGTCCCACTATCTCCAGGACCGCCTCCTCCCGAGGGATGAGGAGGGCTACTGTCCTCGCTCTTTCCCTCTTATTGTGAGCTCTCTTTTCCTGCAATGAGGGAGACAAGTGGAGTTTGAGTGAGAATGAAGGAGTAAGTGTAGTGAATCCATAGCATAGATGTTTAGAAGGAGACAAAGATGGAGTGAGTTGGCAAGACCAAGGGCCCTCCCTGTGTTGTTTCCATACCATCACAGTGATAGGGAGTGTGAGGGCTGCAGAGTCGAATAGTTAGGTGAATGTGACCATAGAGAGAGAGGAAATGGGTAAGGGTGCAGGGATGTCAGTGTCAAGTGGGATGTGGAGGAAGAGGTTGCTAAAGCTGAGTGCTGGTGAGGAGAGGCATTGGGGATCAGATTGAGGGTGATGGCAAAGTCATACTCACTTTTCCAGTGCGCAGAAGGTCATGAAACCTCTTCCTGCACTGAAGCCAGGTTCTGCAGATGAGGAACAACGAGTTCATCTCCTGGGCCACCTGGACCCACACAGCCTTCGTCTGCTGGGGAGGCTTCTTCCTCCCTGAATAAGGGAAGAGCACCTACTTACTAGCTCTTGCTCCCTCCACCAAAGCTTGCAGAGCGACGTCATCAAATCTGGAAGCAGACTTAGGTCTCCCGCTGCTCATTCTGCCTCCAGGTCCCTCTCACTGCAAAGGCCAAAAGGTTGGCAGTCTGCAGAAGAAGCAAGGCTTCTTGCAGACCTTAAATGCAGCAGCAATGATGACGTCATCGGAGGCGAGTTTCAGACTGAAAAATCTAATTGGGCCATGGGTTCCCACACGCTGGAAATCAATTGCCCAATTATGTGAAAATCGCATCAATCTCCCACATCGATTTGGAATCAGGTAGATAACACGAAAATCGGATGACACGACCCCAGCCCGCCCCAATGACAAAATCCAGCCCACCGTGTTTGACAAATTTATTAAGAGTTTTTTGAGGATGTAACTAGCAGGGTAGATAAAAGGGAAACACTGGATGTAGTATAGAAACATAGAAGATAGGAGCAGGAGTAGGCCATTCCGCCCCTCAAGCCTGTTCCGCCATTTAATGAGATCATGGCTGATCATCCAAATTCAGTACCCTGTCCCTGCTTTCTCCCCATATCCCCTGATCCCTTTAGCCTTAAGAAATATATCTAACTCCTTCTTGAATATATTTAATGAATTGGCCTCAACTGCCTTGTGTGGTAGAGAATTCCACAGGTTCACTACTCTCTGGGTGAAGAAATTCCTCCTCAACTCAGTCCTAAATGGCTTACCCCTTATCCTTAGACTGTGACCCCTGGTTCTGGACTCCCCTGCCATTGGGAACATCCTTCCTGCATCTAGCCTGTCTAGTCCTGTTAGAATATTTGGATTTCCAAAAGGCATTTGATAAGGTGCCACATAAAAGGTTAGTACACAAAATTAGAGCTCATGGGGTTGGAGGTAATATAGTAGCATGGATAGAGGATTGGTTAATGGACAGAAAACAGAGAGGAGGGATAAATGGATCTTTTTCAGGTTGGCAGGCTATAACTAGTGGGGTGCCGCAAGGATCAGTGTTGGGGCCTCAGCTATTTACAATCTATATTAATGACCTAGATGAAGGGACCGAGTGTAATGTATCCAAGTTTGCTGATGTTACAAAGCTAAGTGGGACAGTAAGCTGTGAGGAGAACACAAAGGCCATGAGTTTATCGATCGATGCAGCTTGGGAGTGAGTCAGGTGGCATCCGGATCCCAGTCCTGCCCCCAACTACATCCGGCCCACAGACGTGATTTTACGTCAATTGACCTTGTTAAGCCCGCCCTGCGGGCTTGCTGGCCAATTAAGACGAAGCCGGTCAGATGACGTCATTTGATGATGCGTCATCTGCCGGTTTTCTTAAAGGGACCATGCACAATTTTTCTTGGACAGCTCATTTCTCCGTTTTTGACAGCACTGAGGTGCTGCAAACACAGACAATGGTTGTTCACAGGTGAGCTCTTGCACCCAGGCTCTCCAGTGACTCCCTCCTTAGGCTAGAACAGATGGCAGCTGCAGGTGAGGTTACAGAACCTGTCACTGGTGAGAGAGGTTCGCCCAATGAGGTGGGACTATACATACAATTCAAAACTTGTTACCTGCAGAAAAGTCTAAATGCATTAAAAATGAATTTCCCAACATTTTCTTACTTCTGAAACTCACCAGTGCACCATTGGATCCTTCACACCACCTCTGCAGCTGTCATCAATTCAGAAACATTAGAGCAGACTCACAACATGCCAACTTACCTGGCCTGGTGTCCGGATGTCGGGAAGCCCGAAGTAGAAGTGTCAAAATTGAAAAAGAGCCTGTTAACTGCCTGTTAATAACCTTTAACAGGCAGTTAAGTGGCTATAATCCTCTTCCCGCTGCTTGGGAAAATTGATTGGAGGCGGGTTGACAGCAGGTTTCCTGCCTGCTGTCAATCTTTGCAATTTTGCCGGATGTCCCACCTCCAAACCCGCCCCCTGAGCGCTGGCAAAATTCTGGCCAAAGTGTCTGCAAAGGGATATAGATAGACTAAGTGAGTGGTCAGTAAGGTGGCTGATGGAGTATAATGTAGGGAAATGTGAGGTTATTCACTTTGGCAGGAAGAATAGAAAAAAAAATATTTTTTAAATGGTGAGAAACTTCCAAATGTTAGTGTTCAGAGAGATTTGGGTGCCCTCGTACAAGAAACACAGAAAGCTAGCATGCAGGTACAGCAAGCAATAAGGAAGGCAAATGGCATGTTGGCCTTTATTGCAAGGGAGTTGGAGTGTAAGAGTAAGGAAGTCTTGCTACAATTGTACAGGGCCTTGGTGAGACCACACCTGGAGTACTGTGCACAGTTTTGTTCTCCTTATCTAAGGAAGGATATACTTGCCTTGGAGGTGGTGCAACAAAGGTTCACTCGATTGATTCCTGGGGTGAGAGGGCTATCCTATGATGGGAGATTGTGTAGAATGGGCCTATACTCTGGAGTTTAGAAGAATGAGAGGTGATCTCATTGAAACATACAAGATTCTGAAGGGGATTGACGGTAGATGCTGAGAGTGTGTTTCCCATGGCTGGAGTGTCTAGAACTAAAGGGCATAGACTCAGGATAAGGGGTAGGCCATTTAAGACTGAAATGAGGAGGTATTTCTTCACTCAGAGGGTTGTGAATCTTTGGAATTATTTGCCCCAGAAGGCTGTGAATGCTGAGTCTTTGAATATATTCAAGGCTGAGATGGATAGATTTTTGGACTCTAGGGGAATCAACGGATATGGAGATCAGGCGGGAAAGTAGAGTTGAGTTCGATGATCAACCATGATCTTATTGAATGGCGGAGCAGGCTCAAGGGGCCATATGGCCTACTCCTGCTCTTATTTCTTATGTTTTTATGTTCTTATTATGTACCATGATTAAATAAGTCAAATTATTTTTTTCTGACAAGCAATTTTGAGGTGTTTCCTGGTGCTTTGGGGATTGATTTCCACAACTCTGTCTATTATTTTGTTAAAAGTATAAATGAGTGGCCTTAATTTTATACACATTCCTTTCTTTACCTAGATAATTCTTTTTTATTCCTTGCTAGTTTAAAAATTGAGGATATACAAGAAGAAGCTACACAAGATGTACCACTTGAAGGTATCAGGTATTTAGCAGTATACAAAGAGAAAATGCTGGAAATACCCAGCAGGTCAGGCAGCATTATGGAGAGAGTTGGGGTGATTTTAACCCTACTCGCACAGCAGAAACCTGATGGGTGGGCAGTTAAAATCGCCCTGCCTCTTACCTGTCTGAAAGCCACCATGATTGCCACATCACAATTTTAACCTGCTCTTCTGAGTTGGCAGCAACGACACGTGGCCAGAGCCAACAGGGTCCTTCTTTACATATGAATGTTGCGGCCCAATGACACCATTAAGACTTGACTGTAATTTTAACTCAGGCCTGAGCTGGGAATCCACCTGGAGTTAAAATCGGAGCCATTAATGTTTCAGCTCAGTGAACTTTACTCAGAACTGGAAAATGTTACAGATGCAACAGGCTTTAAGCAAGTACAGAGGCAGGGAAAGGGGGGATGAGGGAGGGAAGGAAAGAACAAAAGGGAAGGTCTGTGATAGGGTGGAAGGCAGGAGTGAGATTAAATTACAAAATGGATGAGGCTGCAAGGCAAAAGGAGTTGATAATGGGACAAGTAAAGAAACAAAAGATGGATCTAGAGGAGGTGTAAATGGCAACAACAGAATCATTACCAGCACCAAAAAATGGGAGCAGTGGTTAAGAGGTATTCAGCAGTTTGAGGAGATAGAGTGGGGTTTTACTGCGTTGGGTGCAGTCCTGGGCTTTGGTAGCAGTAAGGAATAGTCCAGGCATCTGGCATCACTGGGGTGGGGGGTCCTGGAGCTTGGCAGCATTGCAATGACAATGTTGGGGTTTGCGAGCATGGGAGGTCCTTGATCTGACATCACTGTAGAGGGGAACCTTACATTTTGCAGAACTGAGGAATAGATTGAAGGGTTTGACTCATGAGAGGATTCCAGGTGTCAGCAATGAAGGGCGGGGGAGTATGTGTATGAGTGTGTGTGAATGAGATACAGATAGAAGCCGGAATTTTCTTTACCTCGGCGGGTCCGGTGCGGGCGGTGGCCATGTTGGGTTACGACCCCGCTGTTGGCTCCATCCTGCTGTTGAAAATGAACTTAATGGGGCCTATTAAGCCCACCCAGTGTGTTACCCGGCTCAATGAGATGGAGCGGGTCTGGTGACGTCATTCATGATGCATTTTCAGCCGGGATCTTTAAAGGGACCATGGCCACATTACATTTGAAGTTTAACCTGACACAGTGCTGTCACTGTACTACAGCATTGGAGTGCTGTAAACACTGGCAATGACTGCAGAGGCAGAGGGCTGCATCCAGGTTTGCTCATGACTCCCTTCATATGCTTATGGAGGGAGTCAGTGCACGCGGAGAGGTCCTCTTCCCTTCCGATGGACGGAAGAGACCTCCCCAGGAGACCAAGACAGCCTAGTTGCAGATTGCAGAAGAGGCCTCAAGCAGGGATGTGTTCCAGAGGACCTTGGTGCAGTGCCACAAATGTTTCAATGATCTCTTTAGATCAGGAAAAGTTAGTACAAAGCCACACTCAACTGCATAGTGCTGTGCTTCTTATTACATCCCCATCATTCAGCCTTCCCTACCCTACTCCTGCACATCCTTACTCACACCAACCTACCTTGCACCTCCATCCATCCCTCTCTATCTATCTACATTATCACATCCCCAACTCACTAGCCACCCCTCACACTCACCCTCATCCTTGTACAATCATACCAACTAACAACATGCAAGGGTAGTCACTTGGGTGTTTTATCCAATGTTTTTGTAAAGTTTCTGCTAATGTGTTGTCAAACATAAAAATCTTTATTTTCAACACTTCCGGTCTTGGACACATTTGTGTGTACCTTTGGAAGTGGCTTTGTGGGTTGCAGTGAATGGTGAGACATAACAATACCTCCAGTAATGTGTGAAAGGAATGGCTTGGACATTGTAGGGATGCTTTATGGTGTTGCTGTGGGGTGGTGCCAACCTGGCGCATCATGTGGCAGCCATATGGATGTACAGCGTAAAGTTAACTAAATCTGGCCATGAATCACAGAATCACAGAAACCCCACAGTGCAGATAGAGGCCATTTCGGCCCATTGAGCCTGCACCGACACATATCCCACCCGATCCCCGTAACCCCTACACCAACACATATCCCACCCTATCCCCGTAACCCCATGTATTTAATCCCCCTAACACTAAGGGTCAATTTATCATAGCCAATCAAACATCCCTGGCTTCCCTGGCAGCAATGTGCTCGGGTGCTGATGCCCTCTGTCCTGTGCAGCATCAGGTGATTGTGGAGCAGGTTGGTGTTGTTGTTGTTGCTGCTGCTGGTGTGCTTTGTGCTGCTGATGTTCTGGCTCATCGTGGCCGATTCTGAGGACCAAGGTGAGACAGTATAAACAGCACCCATGCTGATGGAATAGATGGCAGATGAAGTACAGATGACAGAAGCATTCTGTCAATGGTGAGAGAGGTTCTTCCAATGAGGTGACACTGGATGGAGACTTTGAAACACTTGCAGCCTGCAGAATCTGTGCTGGAACTGGACTGAGCAACAGCTTCTACCTGAGGAAAGTGATCATCTGTCAGGTGGGAGCTTTTACTGTACATTTGATGCTGTCAACTAATCAGCTGGAGCAATCAGGTTGGCAGATATGGTTCTTGAGCTGCGTGAATCCCATGGCTATGCAGGGAAATTTAAAAAGTAAGTGAAAAAAGGCTCTTAAGTACCTGTAAACCACCTGCTAATTATCTCAATTGGGTCGCCCGCTGCTGCTGGTCAGGTCAGCTCCGCGATGACAGACACGCCTGGGGGAAAGGCGGGTGGGAGCAAGATGACAGCAGGTTCCCGACCCACTGTCGAAAATAAAAACTTTCCCACCTGACCCACCACCGATTGTGCCCACTGCCACCCCAGAAAATTCCGGCCAGAGAGTGGGTGAGGGAGAGAGAGCCAAACAGATATTGTTCGAGGAGCATTGCATCAGTTAGGCTAACTAATGCTATCGATCCAGTCTAGGAAATTATTCATATTGCAGAAATTCAGATTACAGGCTCTGTCTACAGTCAACAGAGTCACGGGTTGGGACTGAAAGTCCACTCCAGGCTTTTGGGAGGAGCTTCAAGTAAAAACATATTATTTGATAAAAAAGACAATTTAGTGGATACATTGTGAAATACATAATATATTGGTGTTTTGTATTTTTTAAAACCTTATTTTGAACATTAGAAATTTCAGTTATTGAGAAAAAAAGTGGCCTTTTTTTTAATTATTAATCGATTCTCCTGACTGGTCATTCAGCATTGGTTGTTTTTATAAGTTCTTTGTCGTTTCTCACTGGTAGTTTTCTAACCACGTACCATTCATTGCTCCCTAGCTCTTCAGTTCTAATTTACTGTTGTTTTACTTCGAGTAAATCAGCAATGTGTTACAGCTAGGATGTGTTGGCGAAAATGTGACAACAGGAAAGAAGTGTGATGAAAAGGAAGTTCACATTGGGTACAAGACTTTTAATATATTAATAGATTGATGATTTGAAGGGAGATGGTGAAATTGAGATTTACAAGTTTGAAATAATAAAGTTGTAAGCGAAGCAAACAATGAGGAAGAATGCAACTGGATTTTGAAGAATTTGAATCTTTTAGCAACTTAGGAGAATGGATATTGGGGCAGTAATTCCTCCCCAAACGCGTGAGTACGGAAGGGGTACTCACGCGTCTGGCCGGAGGAAATGCCGGTTTTCAGCATGCACAGCACATGCGCTGAAAACCGGCATTTCCCCTCCTCTAACCCAAGAGGTGAAGAGGCTAGCGCGTGCGCTGTAGGGGGTAGCACATGCGTCTTGGATTTCCTCTGTTTTGGGGGATTTGCGCATATGTAAAGGCCTCCGGTCTTTACGCTTGTAAAAAGCACACGTAAGTATTTATTTTTACAGGTAAGTGGTGTTTTAGTGCAATTTAGAAAAAAAATTTCCACAGGTTTATTATTTTAAAGAATCTACAATAAGGTAAGTTTAGTTTTAGGCCCTTTTTATTAAAAATTTATTTTTTTCAAAAAAAAATTATTGTTTAAATTTTTTTTAAAACTTATTTATACTTAATTTAATGATTGGGATGTTTATTAAAATTTTATTTAAAGTTTAAGTAGTGTTTTGGGGTGCAGTACTTTTCATGAGTTTGACAGTTCTTACTCTCAAACTTATGAATGAAGTTTCCCCTCCCCTGATTGGCTGAACAGTGCTCACCTGATCCCAGCCGGCACATCGCACTAACTACGCCGTTGGGTCAGGTTAGCACAGCGCGCCGACATCAGAACCGGGCCACTGACAGGAAATCCACTGCGGGCCAGGTTTCAGATGTCGGCACGCCGGGTAAGTGCACATCGGGGGCTTGCACGCGCGGCAAGCCCCCGACACCAAGTTCTGGGCCAATAAATGCAGCTCTATATAATTTGGGAACAAGGAACCAAGTGTGTGTTGAATGGAGCATGCATGCAGGGAAGTGATTTGTCAATGTTGTAGTAACCATCAGGCAAATGTGGAACTTGGCTGCGGATTTACAGATTACAACTCAAAAGAAGTGATATAGTTACTGTAGAAGGTAGCCCAATGGAGAACATAAAGTAAGGATATTATTACCTTTGAGATAATGCAATGCAAGCGACAAATATAACAACAATGCTGGGAATTTAATTGGGGGGTTCTGGTTGCCTGCCATACCTTCGGCAGAAGATTGGCAGAAAGCCCATTATCGCATGTATCCATGGGTTACCACCAATCTTCCATTGAAGTTACAGCGGCTGATTGGGAGAAGCCCCGAGGTAATTCTCTATGCAAGTCTTGGGAATATAAGTTGTGAGGAGTGCAGTGTATGTGCTTTAAGTCAGAACTACTTTTTACAGCTCCTGTATACTGTAGTACCGGCAGTAACCACACCGGTATATAAGCTGTGCGCATACCTCTCTACCCCAGTCTAGAGATGACCCTCCTCCAGTAAAGACCTGTTGTTTGTTTATGTACAGCATCCGTGTGATTATTTATCCACTGAGCCACGGAACTAACAGTGGCGACGAGTGTTGATGCGAATCTACCTGCAACATAAAAAAAAAAATAGTTGAGTCCAGGAACACGGGCGTCGACCGCGAGCAACTGCCCAGCAGTCAGGCAGAGATCCAACTTCACTGGGGAGGCTGTGGAGAGCCGGGCTTGGTTCCCCAGCCACAATGAGCAGTAAAAGACCGACGACAGGTCCAGAGCAGACCCTTCCCGAGCAGCGGCAGCTGCAGCCGACTGACGGCAGAGAGAGAGAGCCGGGCAGCGTCGACGGGGTAAGAAAGAGGGTGAAGAGAGCAGGGCACAGCCGGGGATTGATCACAGAGCGGCGTCGAGGAAAAATACTGCAAACCGGAGAGAGAGAGGGTAAGAAACAGCCGGGTTCTAGACTGAGCGGCGTCGACAAATATCAAGAGAAGAATGCGCAGAGCACAGCCAGGGATCACGGGCTGATCAGGGTCCACGGGGCGAAGCAAGGGGAGGCGCCATTGAGCCGCGGAGAAGAAGGAAGAGCGCGGGAGATGCCATTTTGTGCCAGCGGAGAAGAAGGGGAAGCGTGGGAGGCGCCATTGGGGATAGTTAACGCACAACCAAGGATGCCGAAGAGTGGCAGTATCTCTACGTTCGACAATGAAGTCGAAGATTGGGCAACATATGTGGAACGTTTTGAGGTGTACTGCAGGGCGAATGAAGTGTCAGATGCTAATAAAGCACTGGTTCTGTTAAATTCCATGGGTGCAAAAACTTATGGGTTACTGCGAAATCTAATAATCCCCGAGAAGCCGGTAAACATGGAGTTTGGAAGCATAGTAGAAATCCTACAGGACCACTTAAGCCCCACACCGCTGCTGATAGCAGAACAATTTAAGTTCCATAAAAGGAACCAACACAAAGACGAAAGCAATGCTGAGTACCTAACGGAACTGCGCAAGCTATCGAAATACTGCCAGTTTGGAGCGGGACCAGCAGACACGTTAAGGGACAAGTTTGTGTGTGGGCTACAAAGTGAAGGAACCCAGAAATGGCTTCTGTCAGAAAAGGACCTTACGCTGGACAAAGCTTTCAATATGGCAGTATCACACGAAGCAGCCGCAAGGGGCGCTGCAGAGATACAACGGAGACTGCAAGAAAACGGCACCAACGAAATGACCTATGGAACAGGGAAGTGCTATCGCTGCAGCAGAACAACACATGACCAGAAAGATTGTTGGTTCAAGGACCAAGTGTGCAGACAGTGTGGGAAAGCAGGACACATAGCAAGAGTCTGCAGGTCTGGGAAGAAAACCAACAGTAAGAAATCTCCACAGGAGAAGTACAAAAAGGTACACCAGGTAATGGACAGTGGTTCAGACGAACAGAAAAGTGACACAGACTCCGGAAGCAAGGAGCTGGGTTATCTGAAACTACATAATGTAACCGAAATAGAGGATCACCAGACTATCTGGGTTACACTCAAGATAGACGGAGTCCAAGTGGAAATGGAATTGGACACAGGGTCAGCTCTAACAGTCATAAATCAAAGAGACTACAAGCGGCTATTTTCACACATACCCTTGAAAGCTACAGAGATTGTCTTGAAGACGTATACGGGGCAAAAAGTCTACCGCAAAGGAAAAATAAGGGTGAAAGTGACATATAATGGTCAGGAAATACCTAAAATGGATATATGTGTATTGCCAAATGGAAGACCACCATTGCTAGGACGTGAGTGGATCCGGAAGATACATTTAGATTGGCATTCCATACAGGCACTGAAGGTGGAGGCCAAAAAGGATGACGACGTCACACCTGGACGACTGTCAAAAATGCTAACTGATGCAAAAGAAGTGTTCCAGGAGGGACTAGGAACACTAAAAGGAATAACAGCATCAATTAAAATAGAGGATAATGCAAGCCCAAAGTTTCTGAAGGCCAGACCAGTGCCTTATGCGATCAGACCAGCGGTTGAAGCAGAGCTGGAAGGGTTGGAATGTTCAGGAGTACTGTCCAAAGTGGACTGGAGCAAGTGGGCTACACCCATCGTCCCTGTAATGAAGAGGTCGTTGAGCAATACGCCTGGGGAACCAAAGAAGGTCCGCATCTGTGGGGATTTTAAGGTGACAGTGAACCCAGTCCTTCACAGGGTGCAATATCCGCTTCCACGAATTGAGGATATTTTCGCCTCGCTATCTGGTGGTAAATGCTTCACAAAAAATGATCTAGCCCAGGCGTACTTGCAAATGGAGGTAGAAGAAGCTTCGAAACATTAACTTACGATCAACACCCATAAAGGTCTCTATCAATACAACCGGCTGGTGCTTGGAGTAGCCTCGGCTCCGGCTATCTGGAAAAGGGCGATGGATCAGGTCCTGCAAGGGATTCCAGGGACCCAGTGTTATTTGGACGACATCTTGGTCACGGGCGAAAATGACGGTGATCACCTTGCTAACTTGGAGAAGGTGCTCGCCAGATTAAAGGAATATGGGCTATGAGCTAATCGCCACAAGTGCGAGTTTTTCCAGAAACAGATCTCGTATTGCGGCCACGTCATCGATGAAGAGGGGTTACATAAGTCCCCTGGCAAGATTGAGGCAGTAGTCAAGGCTCCAGCACCGGAAAATGTGTCACAACTGAGGTCGTTCCTCGGGCTGGTAAACTATTACCACAAGTTCTTACCAAATTTGTCTACGGTACTACACCCGCTGAACACCCTACTGCAAACAGGGGTACCATGGAAGTGGGATGACGAACGTAGACGAGCTTTCCAGAAGTGTAAAGAATTGATCACATCAAAAGAGGTGTTGGCCCATTTCAACCCAGCACTACCAATTCGTTTGGCATGTGATGCATCACCCTACGGCATTGGAGTGGTGCTGTCGCACAAATTCCCAGACGGGTTGGAGAGGCCAGTGGCCTTTGCGTCTCGGTCACTAACCTCAGCCGAGCGCAACTACGCCCAGATTGACGATTGACAGGGTGGCCCTCAGCCTAGTATGGGGAGTAAAATAATTCAACCACTATCTGCATGGGCAGAAGTTCACCTTGCTGACTGACTACCAACCACTTGTCTCCATCTTTAATCCTAAGAAGGGCGTGCCAGTAATGACTGCACAGCGGTTACAAAGATGGTCCCTGTTTCTATTGGCGAATCAATGTGAAATAGAATATAAAGGCACGAAACAGCATGGGAACACTGATGGGCTATCGCGCCTGCCACTACCTACGGTGGAGGAAGCACCAGCAGTGGACCCTATCGAGATATTTTATTCGTCGATAATTGAACGATTGCCAGTAACAAACGCGGATATAGAGAAGGAGACCCGCAATGATCCGACGCTGTCACGGGTATATGAATTGACGGTGAGGGGATGGCCAACACATGGCGACTCACTGTTGCCAGCATTCTCATCCAGAAGAGAACAGCTGTCAGTATGCCAGGGGACAGTGATGTGTGGATCCAGAGTGGTGATTCCACCCAAGTTAAGGGAGAGAGTGCTAAAGGAGCTACATGAAGGTCATCTGGGGGGAGTAAAAATGAAAAGCTTTGCTAGGGCTTATGTGTGGTGGCCGGGAATCGATCAACAAATCGAAGACCTAACTAAGAGCTGCTTAGGATGCCAGAAGTTCCAAAATTCACCACCACATGCCCCTCTACACCCATGGGAGTGGCCCTCCTCTCCATGGCAACGGGTGCACATTGATTTCTCTGGTCCATTCATGGACTCAATATTCTTAATAGCAGTGGATGCTCATTCAAAGTGGCCTGAGGTGATAAAGATGTCTTCAACCACTACAGAGAAAACGATTGCAGTCCTCCGGACCATATTTGCCAGAAACGGTTTGCCAGAGCAGATCTGCTCTGATAATGGACCACAGTTTCATGAAAAGGAATGGGGTAAGGCATTACACATCCACCCCGTATCATCCAGCCACCAATGGGTTGGCTGAGAGGTTCGTACAAACCTTTAAGAAGGCGATAAAGGCCATGTGCGACGAGGAAATTCCACTACAGCATAAGATGGACAATTTCTTATTAGCCTACCGAAACGCGACACATACAGTTACCATCCAGACCCCGGCCATGATGTTCTTTAACCGAAGGTTGAGATCTCGTCTGGACTTGCTCAGACCAAATATGCGAAGAAATGTTGAGGACAAACAATTCCAGCACATCAATGAGAAGCCGACAAGGAGCTTCAATGTAGGGCAACCAGTCTTGGCCCCTGACTATCGAACAGAGAAGTGGCAACCCGGAACGATATGTACAAGGCAGGGGCCATTAATGTACACAGTGGATGTCGGGGAGAACATTGTGAGACGCCACGTCGATCAGATCTTAGCGTCACAGGAAGGCGTCAACCCCATGTCTCGAGTACCTGGGGATGAACCCGACGTACCGGTAGCATCTACTTCAGACCCAGTAGCAGTGGAACCCGATGAACTACCCGATGAAAAGGGGTCAGAATCGACTCTGCACCACGAACAAGAACCTCCGGAAAGGCGCTATCCCGAAAGGGTCAGGAAGCCGCCCTAAAGACTGAATCTATAAATGGACTTTTGTTATTAAATGTACATGTAAAAATGTAATTGTTATTTGAATATTAAGGGGGCATTATTAATCTAAAAAGGGAGGAATTGTAGTGTATGTGCTTTAAGTCAGAACTACTTTTTACAGCTCCTGTATACTGTAGTACCGGCAGTAACCACACCGGTATATAAGCTGTGCGCATGCCTCTGTACCCCAGTCTAGAGATGACCCTCCTCCAGTAAAGACCTGTTGTTTGTTTATGTACAGCATCCGTGTGATTATTTATCCACTGAACCACGGATCTAACAAGGAGGAGTTAAATAAGTTGGACTTATTCTCATTGAAAAAGCGGGAGACTTCAACGTAACATAAAAGAAATTTTGAAAATTATGAAAGAGATTGATAAAGCCGGGGCAGCCAAATATTTAGAACGAGGAAGGCTCTGAAACTAGAGGGAAGGAATCAGAAATCACTTGTGTGCATGTGTGTGTGAGTGTATGTAAAGCATCTGTGTAATAAAGGGTAGTGGAAATCTGGAACTCACTCCCCCAAAAAGCTGTTGAGGCTTAGCCAATTGAAAATTTCAAAACTGAGATTGATAGAATTGTGTTAGTCAAGTGTATTGAAGGTTACAGAATCAAGGCGGGTAGATGAAATTAAGGTACAGATCAGCCATGATCTAACTCAATGGCGAAACAAGCTCGAGGGGCTGAATTGCCTACTCCTGTTCCTATGTTTCTATATTCCTAATAAGTTAAATTAAGCATTCACCTTACATACATGTACAGGGGTTCATTTAAAGCATGTCATTTTCACCACAGGATGTTGAATATTAGGCTTGAGAGTTAACTATAACTGTTATATTAACATGCTTATCATACAGCTATGGCAGGTTCATTGCAGCATCATGAAATATAATCAATCCAACGGATTTAAAACTGTGCAAACTGAGGAGTCAGAACATGTGTCGGTTCTTCCGTGTGCTTTTCCAGCATGATCAGTTATTTATTCCTGTTTTTGCTGCTCGGAGATTGTAAGGCACGGATTCCGATACGGATTACAGCCTGGTGACTATATCTGTCAGCAACGCTGTGCATAACTTTAAGCTTCTGGCACATAAAAGTAGCAGGTCTTGTTCATTTCTTGATTTAAATGAAAGCTTAGGTCTGTCAACATCTTGTGCTAGAAGGCAAACCAGGATATCAGTTAGCCAGGCTCCCACTGGTGTTCCAGGACATGCCCACGGACCACACAGCACTGGTGAAAGCTCTCCTGTGGAGTGATAGTCTTCATGGAGGAAGATAACTAAATGATGCCCCAGAAAATGCGTCAGTAATCATATGCAGTAAAATCATTTTACATGTAAATGGTTGGGCCCTACACATATTGGAACTTCAACAGATACAAATGAGACATTATACTGTTAATTCAGTGTCATTTTTGCTAGAAAATAAAATTGAATTACCCAGCAGTAAGAACTAAGCAATGTCAATAAAGTGGCACGGAAGAATTTTTTTGTTGTTGTAGCAAGATTTCAATTCAAATTAACAGATCATTCAAATTAAGAAACTTCCAGTTAAGAAGAAGAAGACAAATTGCATTTATATAGCGCCTTTCACGACCACCGGACGTCTCAAAGCGCTTTACAGCCAATGAAGTACTTTTGAAGTGGCGTCACTGTTGTAATGTAGGAAACGCGGCAGTCAATCCGCGCACAGCAAGGTCCCACAAACAGCAATGTGTTAATGACTAGATAATCTGTTTATGTTATGTTGGTTGAGGGATAAATATTGGCCAGGACACCGGTTATAACTCCCCTGCTCTTCTTCAAAATAGTGCCATGGGATCTTTTACGTCCACCTGAGAGAGCAGACTGGGCCTCGGTTTAATGTCTCATCCGAAAGACGGCACCTCCGACAGTGCAGCACTCCCTCAGCACTGCACTGGAGTGTCAGCCTAGCTTTATGTGCTCAAGTTCCTGGAGTGGGACTTGAACCCACTACCTTTTGACTCAGAGGCGAGTGTTGTACCAACCGACACTGACTGTAGCTCCATTGAAAGACTATGCAAAAAATGAAATCATCCTATTTCTTTTTAAATCACTGTTCAAAGGATTTTCACAATCTGACAACCCAGATTTTAGTATAGTGGCTTTATTTGCCCCAGTGCAGCACTGAAGATCAGATTGAGTGTATTGGCCCAGAAATTCGGGTCGGGGGCTTCCCGCGGGTGCAAGCCCCTGACCTGCACTTACCTTGCGCGCCGGCAGTTGAGCTGTAGGGCCCCATGGAATTCCGAGCCAGGGCCTGGCCCAGTTGCTGGCGCGCTGTGCTTGCGTGTCCCAGGGGCGTAGTTTGTGCGATGCGTCCGCTGGGATTACGTGGGCCATGGGCAGCCAATCGGCGCAGGGAAAAGCCCATTCATAAGTAGTGACAGGAAGACCTGTCAAAACTTATAAATACTACCGCCCCAAAATAGTAGTAAACCTTCAAATACATTTTTAAAAATCATCACACTTTTTAAATAAACTATAAATTACATTAAATAACTATTTTAAACAATAATTTAAATTTTTGAAAAGAATAATTTTATATTCAAACGGGGCTAAAAATAAACTTACCTTGCTTTAAAGTATTTAAAAATAATAAACCTGTGGAAAAAATGTTTTAATTTTAATTAATTGACCACTTACCTTTTAAAATGCAGGCCTTACGCCTGGTTTTTACATTTCTAAAATCTAAAGACTTAGCTTAAGGAAAAACCTGTAAAAAAAACGTACGTTCAAAGTGCACGCGCAGACTCCCGCGTGCACGCGTTCGACCTCTGAACCTCTTCGTTCAGAGGAACGGAAGTGCCGGTTTCCTGCGCATGCGCAGTGCATGCAAGAAACCGGCACTTCCATCGGGCCCACGCGTGAGTACCCCGTGCGTACTCACCCGTGGAGACCTGAATTTCTGGGCCATTGTAATTTGTTGGTGTTGCAGTGAAGGCTGCAAACCTGACACAAATTTTACAGTTCATTGGAACTACTTAAAGGGACAATCTTTTCATGATTACGAGTTTAGAAAACTTTCTCTTTTGATGGGAAAGGCAAAGGGGGTGAAATTGGTCAACGGCAGCAGCGCAATACAGGTAGACTACCCTTTATCCGGACTTCCGAAAACCGAAACCCTCTAAAAACCGAAGGTTTTTTCGTTCAGCGTAAGTCGTGCGTACGACTTACGCTGAACGAAAAGCCTTCGGTTTTTAGAGGGTTCCGGTTTCGGAAGTTCGGATAAAGGGTAAGTCGTGCGCACGACCCCCCGCGGACCCCCGCCGACCCCCCCGCCGGCCCCGACCCCCACCGACCCCGACCGACTTACGCTGAGCGTCAGCGTAAGTCGTGCGCACGACCACCCGCCGACACCCCCCCGCGGACCCCGCCGGCCCCGACAACCGCCGACTCCCCCCGCCGACCCCCCCGCGGACCCCGCCGGCCCCGACAACCATCGACCCCCCCCGCCGACCCCCCCCGTGGACCCCGCCGGCCCCGACCCCCCCGCGGACCCCGCGAACCGTCGACCCCCCCGCAGACCCCGCCAGCCCCGACAACCGCCGACCCCCCCGCGGACCCCCGCCAACCCCCCCGCGGACCCCGCCGGCCCCGACAACCGCCGACCCCCCCGCGGACCCCCACCGGCCCCGACCCCCCCGCCGACCCCCCCACGGACCCCCGCCGACCCACCTTCCGAAATCCGAAATTCTCCGAAAACCGAAACTTGGCTGGTCCCGAGGTTTTCGGATAAAGGATAGTCTACCTGTACTGAGAGTGAATCTGCAGCCTGCTATACACCACGCCTGACTACAGTGGAAAAGACAATCGATCATGGTGGAAAACAAGCTGCCAATTCGCTACCTATCCTCTTTACACTGCTGCTATTGACCAATTTCACCTCCAAATAGTCATGTTTCATTTTCACTGTGATTGTGATGCCACTGTGTACAAATGATGCAATTAACTACGTCAATCTGATTTGCGTCATCATGTCCCATGTTTGTATACAAATAGGGGGAAAAAAATACAAAACTGCTCTTCATGAAGGCAATGGCCATTTAATTGGTATGTAAATTAGTATTACCCAATGACTGCAACCAAATTTAATTTAGATGGGATTTGCAGGCAGAGAATTGCTCTAAAATGAGCAGCTTAGTACTATAGCTCAATGGGGCTCTGATATACTGAGCTACAACGTGGTAAGGTGCAGGTTTGTCCAAACACACACATCTGATTCCAGTCTCTAGAGGAGGGAAATCAAGCAGAGATCAGGCATTAACTCACCTAGGAAGCAGGAAAATCCCAGTTATTGAGTGGGTTTGGCCGAGGCTACAGAATAGGTTTCCTGGCTGTCTTTTCAGTCAGAAATGGTAGATAATAACCAGATTCCCAGATGGGAAAATGAAGAGAAACTAAATCCATTCCAAATAAAAACAGGAACAAAGAGAATTTGCAGCGAATGAAGAAGACTTGGTACTCATTAAAACTTGTACATAAATTGATCTTTGTATATATTTGAACAGCTTTGAAGTAGATCGGACTGGAAGATTTGCTTTACAGATTAATCTAGTAATTATTCCACAATATTTACCTACTTCATCCAATAAAAATCAGACCTCTGACATACAGGAGTGGAAAAAATTGCAGAACCATTCACTTTGTTGTGAGTTAGCTGATCTTCAGACAAAAGAATATTTTCTTTCTTCTGGTGCAGCCATATGTTCATTCCATGAATTATCACTTGTATACTAATTAGTATACCCCCATTGAGGTGTCTGAACTAACTAATTTACTATCAAATAAACGTTGGCAAGGAAAACTGACAAGGCCGCTTGAAAAGGCTGGGAAAGGGAGTGAAGTTTAATGTCCTTTCAATTTTTTTAAACTGCTGACCCTGGCGAAGGTTCTATGAAACTCTGCACTAAAGCACTTGCATTCCAACACAATACTGAATCCCAGAACCTATAGAATGATTGTAATCAAAATGAATGACTTAACCGTTCTTCTTAGTTAGAAAAGGGGCTCAGTTGTTGCAGGAGTACTTCAGTGAAGTAACCAACACTTGAACTTCCACTGTTTCTTCCCATTCTGCATTCCTTCAGGATGTTGAGACAGACATAATTTCTAGGGCTCTGTGAATAATCAATTAGAGAAAGAGGAAACAAGCTGACACCAATGGCCAGAATTTTCTGAGGTACAAACGGATGGGTTGGAGGTGTGGGGAGGGGAAGTGAAAGTTGAAACAATATCAACCCTGACTGCAACTCACCTCCAACCCGCCTACTTTCACCTTTCACAATTCACAATTCAAATCGCTTTATTGGCATGATAAGTTACATCTTATGTTGCCAAAGCATCAAAATACATTTATGGTTGAGCACATAAACGCAGTTCTATTCATACAGTATTCATACTAAGGCGGAACGGTGGGGGGTGGGGGGGTGGGGGGGGGGGGCGCGAGCTGACAACCTGCTGCAGGGAGCCAGGTCGGCAATTTACATATTATAATGAGGCCTGAAACCTCTACTTTAACCTGCTATGCAGGTTTTACGGCAGGCAGCCAGGGATCCGGGCGCTCGAGATTCCAGGTGGCTGCAACCAGGCGGACTTAGCCTTGGGGAGCAATCCTTGAGGGCTGGGAGGAGCAGGAGTGCTTCCTCATGACCCCCCAAGCTCCTCCACCATCAGCCTGCTCCTCCCTGGGGTTAGGGTTCGGATCACCCCTGGGCCTGGAACAACTACCCCGTCACCCCACCGGGATCACGATTCAGCCCCGGGGTCAGGGATTGGACCACTCCGGGGATCGTGACTCTGCCCCGGGGTTGGAGATCGGATCGGACCCCCCAGGAGATCACACCCCACCCGACCCACCCCCGCCCGAGGGATCGGATCTCCCCCGGGCTTGAACCCATCCGCCCGCACCATCCTGGGTCCAGCATTTACCTGTTGCTGTGGCCTCATTCTCCGAGTTCCCCGCACGACTGTCAATCAGGCTGACTTCCAGGTGGGGAACCCGCCCCTGAAGTCGCATGGGCTCCTCAGCATGCCGGGAAACCTAACCGTACGATTTTCCCACTGTCTCCCAGGTCCCCCTGCACCGTGTGGGTGGGACCTGGCAAAATCCAGCCCATTTTATGGGTAAAACTTTCAACCAGCAACTTTCAATGTGCTAGAAGATTGTCATTTTTGAGGGCAAACATTTCAAAACCTTTGACTTCACGCCCCTACACACTTAAACCTCAGGGATTCCAAAATAAGAGCTTGGAGGGGGAATTGCACTCACGACCTTCTGACTCAGCTTGTCTCGATACTATTACTTATATGTAATTTACAAGTACAACAATTACAAGAGCGTAAAACAAGCCAGCATAAATTTCTAATGACCTGCAAGTTAAAATATATATAAAACAAATTCATGGATCGGTGAACGCATGGGAGTGGTTCATACTCCCAGATGTTTTCCTAAGAAAAATAATTGAAGTGGTTCCCTCTAAGGTCCTAAAAGTTGGTCTGAATTATTTTGGTTCGGTAACATTTAAAACTTAGGTCTGTGCTCTGAATGTAAATCCCATGTCCCTAGGAGTTCAAACTTTCTTCAGTGTGGTGCTTCATAGCACAAAAAAATTAATTTAGACCACTTTAATCCTGGCTAAGAAAGGGATTTGTAAAAGTTGGATGTGTACCAAGATGCCCTCAATTACACTGTGGTGGAAAGTGACTTCGATATAATTCCAGTTGAAAGATTAACCCAGTGAACAAGAAATACAATGCATTGGGAGTTACTGCTGTGGGTCCCTGAGTTACATAGAATTACCACCTTTCAATCAAACTCTGTAAATCCTTAGTAAAGGACAATATTTCATGTTAGTTTGTGATTACAGCAGTTTTTGTGATAAGTGCTTCCGCTCTGCCAGGTTTTTCCACCCGGGAACTCAGACTATGACCCAACTGCAGTCATGGCTGTATTTTTTTTTAAGGTGACAGGACAGCCTCAAATCTCAGGATTGACTTTAACCCCGAGCAGGTTTCAGGCAGGCGGGGATGGGAAGAGAGTGCAGAGTGACTGCTAGCAGGGAAAGATCAGTTTTCCAGCTTGCAGGTAAGTGGCAGGAAGTGGGTTTTGGAAGGGTTTTGAGGGGAGGGGGTGTTGAAAGTCCAGGGTGTTATGTTCATTAATAACTAGACATTCTTATTATGAACAGTTAGCTTCTGGCTAGTCATTTATTCAGTACACGTTCTCTAGGTACAGCATCTGTAGAGATTCAGCATGTGTACTTCTGTGTGCAGGCTTCCATCTTGACTACTGCCTTGTGGGTAGCCTAGTGCATCATGGGTAGTGTAGTCTTAAACACATACAACTAAATATACAGCTCTATACAGCTCTACGGCTCCATCTAGTGTGCCACTCTAGAATGACATGTTATTGATCATTACATCCCCCTTTCTTTGAGGTTTAACAAAATCAATATCAATCAACTTTCAAGAAAAACGATAAAGATGATGTCAGTACCACTTTTGTTAGTGCTCTATAAACATAAACATTTTCACAACAGTCAACACATTTTCAAAGCTTCACTTTATACTCAAAGATTAAGTCTATCAGGCTTTTTTACTTCACGTGTGGATCTTCTTAACACAGGTAAGTCTGATGTGTTTTCATGAGATTGTTCTGGTGGTGATTGACAAGTCTCACATTTGCCTATCATGTTCTCAATGTCCTTATTTATGCCAGGCTAATAAACAGTGTCTCTTGCTCTCCTTTTGAATTTTTCAATTCCGAGGTGTCCCTCATGAATCCTTTTGAGCATGTCTTGACATAGAGCCTGTGGAATGACTATTCTGTTCTGTTTTAGTAATAGTCCACTTGCGACACTCAATTCTGACCTTATGTGAAAGTATTTTGGACAGGAACCTTTTGGCCAACCATGATGAATGTTCTCCATTATCGTTTGTAACACTGTGGCCTAGAAATTCAGTAAGGCGCCGCCAGCTTTGCGGCCAGTTACCGCCTAAAGAGGGCTTCTGCACCAATACAGGAGTTTGCGCTGATATTCAGCGCAGTGGTAATGGTGGCGGTAGCCGTTAGCGCTGCGCCGGCACCGATGACGTCATCGGTGTGCGCAGTGCCCCGGTTCCGCCCCGATACCGGCCCAATCCCCATATTTAGTTGCGGCCGCCTCTTCCGCAGCGGCCGCAAACAGCGACCAGAAAACAGGGCCATACTGTAGCCTTAGTGGGGCGCTTTAAGGTGGAGGTGTGGCCGGCCGCTTTTTCGGCGGCCGCCTGCCCGCACCTCCTTGCCCGGCCTCCTCCATCCCCCCCCCCCGCGGCATTGCCGGCTGCTTTCCACGAACCCGGCACTTCTCCGTGGTGCCGGGCTCATTTGCCGACACTATCCAGCGGCGATCTCCCCATTGCAGGCACCTCCCCCTTAAGAGAAGGAGGAGGCCTGCAGTACCGCAGCCTGCCGCTCCGCAGCAGGTGGCACAGCGGCGCCTAGAGCGCTGAAATTCAGTTTCAGCGCCCCAAGCGGGGGCGGGCACACCCTGGAATAGCGCCCGGTTCCGACCTGGGGCGCAAAAAGTGAATATCTGACGGTCCCAAATGGCTCCGCGCCCAGCGCTAACTTTTGGGCGCTAGCCAGCTGGCGGGGCCATAGTGAATTTCTAGGCCAGTATCTTTTACTGTTTCTTCTGCTATTTGCTTTGATTTTGTGTCTGACACGGGCAGCGCAGCAGTGACCATACTCACATGAACATCCATGTCTTCTTCAGTAGAGCTCACATGACTCATTGTGGGTGCTCGGGATAGTGCATCTGCTAACATTATGTATTTGCCTGGTGTGTAGATCAGTTCAAAGTCATATCTTTGCAGCTTCATCATGAGTCGTTGAATCCTTGGAGACATCTCATTCAGATTTTTTTTTATGATGGCAACCAGTGGGCTGTGGTCTGTCTCAACTGTGAAGATGGGGAGTCCATATATGTAGCCATGGAACTTTTCTAGTCCAACTACCAAGCCTAGACATTCCTTTTCAATCTGGGCGTATCGACACTCAGAATCAGTCATAGAACTGGAGGCATAGGCAACAGGCTTCCAATCTTCACCCTCTGCTTGTAGCAAGACCGCGCCTAGGCCATCCTTTGATGCATCCGTTGACACTTTGATTCTCTTTGTCGGGTCAAAGAAACTGAGTACAGGTGTGGTTGTCAGCACTGTTTTGAGGTTCATCCACTCTTGTTCATGTCTTTCTCTCCATGCAAACTCATTTGTTTTATGTAGCAGGTCTCGCAGACAGGTTGTCTTGGCTGACAAGTTAGGAATGAACTTTCCAATGAAGTTTATCATCCCCATGATGCGTAGTACTCCTTTTTTGTCAATGGGTTGGGGCATGTTGAGTATGGCGTTTACTTTTTCCATATCTGGATCTATTCCTTTACCAGATAGATTATCTCCTAGGAAAGTGACTTCCTGGATGCCAAACTGACACTTGGCTTTGTTGAGCTTCAGTCCATTCCGGCGTATGCTCTGTAGCACTGTAGTCAGTCTCTCATTGTGTTCTTTCAGTGTGGAGCCCCAGATAATGATGTCATCAACATAGACCCGAACTCCTTCCAGACCTTCAATTATGTGTTCCATCGCTCTATGAAAGATTTCAGATGCAGATATTATCCCGAAAGGCATTCTGAGGAAACAATACCCGCCAAATGGTGTGTTGAAGGTACAGTATTTGGTGCTCTCTTCATCCAGTTTTAGTTGCCAAAATCCTTGTGAGGCATCGAGCTTTGTAAAGTATCTGGCACCTGACATTTCACTGGTGATTTCTTCTCGCTTGGGAATCTGGTAGTGCTCACGTTTTATGTTTGCATTTAAGTCCTTTGGATCCATGCATATTCTTAGATCATTGTTCTTTTTCTTCACACATACCATAGAGTTAACCCAGTCTGTTGGCTCTTCAACTTTCCTGATGACTCCTAGTGTGGTCATTCTGCCCAGTTCTTTCTTGAGCCGGTCACGCAGGGGTGCTGGAACTCTTCGTGGAGCATGTGCCACTGGCTGAGCATTCTCCTTTAGCTGGATCTTGTAAGTGAATGGTAGAACTCCAAATCCTTTGAACACATCCTGGAAATTATTTACTACAGAATCCACTGAGTCATCTGGTCTGTTTATGCCACAGTTTATATGGTATGCTCTCTTGACCAGTTCTAAGTCCTCACAAGTTTTGTCACCCAGTAGTGAATCAAGTCCTTCAGCCACAACGGAAAACATGAGATGTTGCACTTTGTCTTTGACTGTCACTTTAAGTCTGCATACACCTATGTAGTGTATGTAACCGTTCCACCTTTAAAAGAACTATTTTAAGGGTTGCACTACTTTATCTTGGCTGCTGTATACTGTAATACCGGTGGTGACCACACCGGTATATAAGTGCTGTGTAATGATTTATTGGGCAGTTCCGCCCTGACCTTCGACTAGTAAAGACCTGTTAAAGTTTACTCTTGTGGCCTGTGTAATAATTCTCATTATAACACACAGACTTAACAGTGGCGACGAGTACGATCTTACCCTGTGGCAGAGATACATCCAAGGCAGTTTAACGGGCGTCGAGAAGAGGCATTTGCCCTCATTATTCTGCTGAGAAAAGACTTGGGTCTGCAGAGCAAAGGAAGAATTCTGACACGAAGCCTTCCATCAGCAACAGGCAGTGATCATCCCTTCTATCATGGTGGTGGGTAAGCCGATCAGCGACGAGCAGCAAGTCGGCCACGTTGACTGTGAAGTAGGGGAGGGACAAACGGAGGATATAAGGGCGGAGAACTCGACCATGGCCGGGGAAAAGAGCCGGACAGAAGTCGGGGCCAGAGGCGCTGAGACTGGGGCAGCGTAAGGCATGGAAGCCGCGGTGAATGCAAACGCAGCCGGTGTGAGAGACCGGGCTGCAAGCGGGCTGGGAGATGCAACAGCGTCGAGAGAGAGCTCAACCGTGACCGGTGAAAAAGGCCGGGCAGCTACCGAGGCTGCGAGGCACAGCGACGGGGACAGCGTAAGGCACGGGAGAATAAAAAACTGCGGAGAACTCAGCCGCAGCCGGGGGGGAAAGGACCGGACTGCAAGAGGGGCTGGGAGGCACGATTTGAAAACCGCTGGGGAGGGCGAACGCAGCAATATGGCAATCGCCATTACAGCCAGCAGGGGAGAAAGGCAAACGCGGGAGCCGCCATTTTTGTAGGCGGGGGAAGAAGATGAGCACGGGAAACCGCCATTTTGAAAAGAATAAAAGAAAAATTTCTTTTTGTTTCTCAAGAAGATTGCGAGGATGCCTAAGCGTGGTAACATCAACGATTTCGATCCCGATGTTGAAGATTGGGCCACGTATGTAGAACGCATAGAGATTTATCGTAAGGCAAATAAAATATCAAATAAAGATAAAGTACTAACCTTACTAAACTCAATGGGTGTGAAGACATACGGGCTATTGAAGCATTTCTATCACCAGCTAAACCGGCGGATCAGACCTTCGCTAATATTGTTGCTGTCCTGAGAAATCATTTGAACCCCACACCGCTGATGTTAGCGGAACGATTTAAATTTTATGCGAGAACGCAACGGAAAGAGGAAAGCAACGCGGAGTATTTAATTGAACTGCGTAAACTAGCGAAATACTGTCAGTTTGGGGAAAGCCTGACAGAGGCACTGAGAGACAAATTCGTGTGTGGATTGTCGAAAGAAGGAACACAAAAGCGGCTGCTTGAAGAGAATGATCTTACACTTGATAAGGCTGTCACTATTGCAGCATCGCACGAAGCCGCAGCGAGAGGCACTGCGGAAATGCAGCTGAAGGCAGTGGTACTCAGCGTAGATCAAATGGCTTTGGGTACAATGAAATGTTATCGTTGTGGAAAGACAACACACGATCAGAACCAATGCTGGTTTAAAAGCCAGGAATGTAGAAAATGTGGCAAGCTTGGTCACATAGCTAAAGTATGCCGGTCAGGAAAGAAGACCAGCAACAAAAAGTCACCGCAGGAAAAGTGCAGAAAGGTACATAAGGTGGCTGAGAAGAGTTCGGATGAACAGAATTCGGATTCAGACTCCAACAGCAAGGAACTGGTTAGTCTGAGAATTCACAATGTGAGTAAGGAAGCTGACCTACAAACTATCTGGGTCACACTGCAGATAGCAGGAGTCCAAGTGAAGATGGAATTGGGCTCCGGATCGGCGTTGACGGTCATGAATAAGCAAGATTACAAAAGGTTATTCACACATATTCCCCTACGGGATACAGAGATAGTATTGCAGACATACACGGGGCAAAGAGTATACCCCATCAGAAAGATAAAAGTCAAGGTGGTACGCCAGGGCAAAGAACACCAAGGAATGGACATATATGTACTACCTGAGGGAGGTCCACCACTTCTGGGACGGGAGTGGATCAGGAAAATAAATATGGACTTGCAGACTAATGATGGAAAAACGAAGGAGTGCATAAATGCTTCAGAAGAGAACAAAGTATCAGAACAGAATTCCACTGAACAACAACAACATAGTTTGACAGAGAATTCTGAGTCTGTCCAGTCTACAGACATGCACATTTCTGAGGAACACCGGGCTCGAACTCAACTCTATTTCAAACTACAACAGCAATTAGAACAAATGATTCGCCATTTTGAGCAAGAGATGAATGCAAAGAAAAAGTTCTTTGACACAGAGTTGGAGAATCTGGGAAGACAGCAGAAGCAGCTGATTGAGAAAATGGAGCAGGAACACACAAACCGTCTGCGCGATGAGGCCAAACGAATCAAAGCTGAGCAAGAAAGGGAATGTGTCAAATTCATCGATCAGTTGAAAGCTAAGAAGAAAGAGCACCCTTTTGTGAGCAGTGTCAGCCGTAATAAGCCACTCAGGAAATTGATGGCAGAGGCAAAAGCTGAAGTGATGGAGGAAATAGAAGACAATAGAGAAGAAGCAGAAGATGATGACTCATCTGAACCATTATCACCCCTACCAGGTCACGCAGGTGGTCCCTCCGAACTGAGCCAAATCAGTCTGGAAGTAGAAAAACTTCCCAAGGTACTCGAGCCTTTAGAAGTCAGCAATGCTGGTTCTGAAGTTACGAAAGTTCAATCTGTTAATTCCAGTGAAGGACTATTAGATGAGTCACCCCAGCAACAAGAACCTACTACACCACCGAAAACTACTACACCACCGAGGCGTTATCCGGACCGAGTCAGGAGGCGCAGGAGGCGCCGCCTCAGAAACTGAATCTGTAAACTGTTTTTACATGAAGTTGTGTATATATGTTATGATGTTATGTTTAATGGGGAATATATACGGTTAAGCTAAAAAGGGAGGATTGTAGTGTATGTAACTGTTCCACCTTTAAAAGAACTATTTTAAGGGTTGCACTACTTTACCTTGGCTGCTGTATACTGTAATACCGGTGGTGACCACACCGGTCTATAAGTGCTGTGTAATGATTTATTGGGCAGTTCTGCCCTGACCTTTGACTAGTAAAGACCTGTTAAAGTTTACTCTTGTGGTCTGTGTAATAATTCTCATTATAACACACAGACTTAACAACCTAAGCTATCTATTTTCTGTCCATTATAGTCCTTCAGTAGAACTGACTTTTTCTGTATTTTGGGCTTTTCTTTCATGTTTTTAATGTTACTCATACTGATTAAGTTTGCTTTTGCCCCAGTGTCCAGTTTCAATGTAACTAATGCTCCATTTATCTGCAGTGGGATCATCCATTTGTCCTCTTTTACTGCATTAATTTTATGTTCAGCATTGTCCATATCTGAGGGCTGCACATTTTCTGTATCATTTTTGACATTGTCACATGACACCATTCGTACAAAAAATGTCTCACTTAAATCAGTGTCCTCAATCACATTTACTCGGACTTGTTGCCCTTTCTTTGTTTTTACTTTTGAAAAGCATTGTTTGGCAAAGTGATTCTTTCCATGACATTTTGTGCACATTTTTCCAAACGCTGGGCATTGTTTTAACTAGTGTTTGTAACCACAGCATTTACAATTAAAAATGTCATCCTCCGATTGCTTTTCATTTCTGTTCTTCCCATGTTTCTTCCCTTTGTAGGACACAGCACCGACAGCAGCACTTACTACAATTGCATCATTATTGATTTCACTGAAAGTCTTCACATGCTTTTGAGCTAGCTCGCTGGCTTGGCATATTGTCACAGCATTTTCCAATGTTAGTTCGGTTTCTCTCAACAGACGTTCCCTGACCTTTTTATCATGAATACCAAACACAATTTGGTCACGAATCATGTCTGTGCTTTCAGCTTCAGATCAGTCACAAAGCTATCAAAAGTCTCATTTTGCTGCTGTGTCCTTGAACAGAACACATACCTCTCATAGGTTTCATTCGTTTTGGGAGAACAATGTAAATCAAATTTCTTTAGCACATCGTCTAATTTGTTTCTGTTCTCCTCTGGATTAAATACAAATGTATTAAATACCTCTATCGCCTGTGGGCCTGCAACCGTGAGCAGCAACGCTATTTTCCTTGCGTCTGGCTTCATACCGAACCCGATGGCAGCAATGTAGAGTTCGAATTGTTGTTTGAAAGTCCGCCAATTGTAGTCGACATTTCCTGTGAGATTCAAAAACTCCAGTGGCTTCAAATTCTCCATGTCGCGTTTCACAATTTTGAGCAGATCTTCACCAATCCTAGTACCATGTTATGTTCATTAATAACTAGACATTCTTATTATGAACAGTTAGCTTCTAGCTAGTCATTTATTCAGTACACGTTCTCTAGGTGCAGCATCTGTAGAGATTCAGCATGTGTACTTTTGTGTGCAGGCTTTCATCTTGACTACTGCCTTGTGGGTAGCCTAGTGCATCGTGGGTAGTGTAGTCTTAAACACATACAACTAAATATACAGCTCTATACAGCTCTACGGCTCCATCTAGTGTACCACTCTAGAATGACATGTTATTGATCATTACACAGGGCAGGGGAGTCCGCGACTTTCCTTGTAGAGCACTCTTAAAAGAAGAAAGAACTTGGATTTATATAGTGCCTATCATAAGCTCAGGACATCCCAAAGCACTTCACAGTTAATGAAGTATTTTTAAAGTGTAGTCACTGTTGTAATGTAGGAAACGTGGCAGCAATCAGATAAATTACCAATTATACCATTTTAGTGATGTGGTTGAGGGATAAATGTTGGCCAGGAAACTGGGAGAACTCCCTGCTCTTCTTTGAATAGACCATGAGATCTTTTACATTCACCTGAACAAGCAGACAGGTCCTCAACTTAGCATCTCATCCAAAAGGCAGAGCCTGGACAATGCAGCACACCCTCAGTACTGCTCTGAATTGTCAGCCTGGATTGTGTGCTCAAGTCCTGGAGTAGGAATGAATCTACAACCCTTTAGCTCAGAAGGGAACATCGGCTTGACTCAATATTAGTACTTTTAAGTATGCAATTTACAAGTACAACACTTACAAGTACATAAAACAAGCCAGCAGAAATTTATATTGAGCTGTCCTGCTAAGAGCATGCGGTACACGCGCGTCACTCAATCTGCCATTTAGATTTGAAATATTGAGCTCAACTGTGCTTGGGGCTCTCAGTGATCCTTAATACTACAGAAATACAGAACCAGTCATGGAGGTAAGATCCATCATGTCTCTGGTTGGCTTAATGCTATTTGTATAAAGAACCTCAAAGCTTCTATATTACTGATTATTCTAAATTTTGAAAGTAGTTTTTTATCCTTGGTGTATTTATGAGGCAGATCAGTTATGTAGCTTTTGATCTTTATTGATTTTTCAAATGTCCACGGATAGTTCATCAAAATAATATATAGACTTTTGTAGGTTTGCGTTCAGTATTAATCTCAATCATTTCATGTTTTTTGACAGCTTGTGATTTAAACAACTACAATTTAACCAATTAGATTAGCTGACATAATTATCAACTAATTTATTTCCTTCTCCTGTAATAATTTCAATTCACAATCACCTTTAACTCCCACCTTCCATATTGCAATGACTGCCCAGATTCCTTCTTGGCATTCTATAGCCGGTCCACCTCAACACTATTTGTGACATTAGGAGTAACAGTGAGCTGAAACATCTACTCATTCATGCGCATGTGCAATATCATCAAGCCATTCTACCCTCAAAGAGTTAGCTGGAATGGATGGATTAGAAACCTGATCCTTCATTTACATGTTTGGAGTGAGGCTACAGATCCATAATTATTTACCAATGTCAACTCTTGTTTAATTGAAGTAGGAGAGAAAAAATAGTTCTCTAAAATCAGCATACTGGTCGTTATTTAATTAGAGGAGAGCAAGCTTTAATTTAGTGAGATAATGACTAGACCATCTGTTTTTTAGTGATATTGGTTGAGGGATAAATATTGGCCAGGACACTGGGACAACTTCCCTGCTCCTCTTCGAATAGTGCCATGTGATCCACCTTAGAGGGCAGACGGGGCCTCGGTTTAATGTCCCATCTGAAAGACGACCCCTCTGATAATGTAGCACTCCGTTAGTACTGCACTGAAGTGTCAGCCTGGATTATGTGCTCAAGTATCTGGGGTAAATTTTCTGCTCCTACTCCCAGCAGAGAGCCTTACCTGCTGGTAGTGCAAAAACAGGAATTCATGACACACAACCCATGATTTTTCCATCCATTAATTTTAAAGGATAAAAAATCATGGTGAGGTGGGCATATTTAATTTTGTTGCAGCAAATTCCTGAAACTCTGGATTTTTATATTTGTATCTGCCATCAAGGGAGCCTTTCCAATGTAGTCATAGTTAATAATTCTATTTCACATTACAATGGGAAAGAACAAGTAATTCCTGCTGGGTAGATTGCAATAGATATTGCTCAGGATACAGAAAACAGCAACTTCCAAGGTCCCCAAAGTTTTGCTTGGTTGTTTAAATTGCATGTTTGACAATTAAATCATTTGTTGCATCATTGTCTTTCAAATCTATTCATATCTAATTTGCAAATGCCAGTCCACCATTTTCTGTTTAAGATCACTTCCTGAAAAATGATGCTTATATTGAGATTAATGCTTTACAGAATAACCTCCTGCTGCTGCACCTTGTTTGCAAACTCCTGCTGTTGCAGCTTGCTTATAAATCACTTCTAATAATGTACGCATTTTTAAAAAGTGTCTGTTTTCATTTAAAATCAAAGTTATTTAATTGTGCATTTTCACAGACAGATTTACATTATACACAAGCTATAGATTATTATACATATGCTATAGATATGCATTATAATGCATTATGCTGTGAGGCACCTCAAAGCACTGGGAGAGGTACCACCAACGCTGCCTCCGCAAGGTCCTGCAAATCCATTGGCAGGATAGGCGCACCAACATCAGTGTTCTTGCTCGGGCCAACATCCCCAGCATTGAAGTTTTGACCACGTTAGATCAGCTCCAATGGACGGGTCACATCATCCACATGCCCGATACGAGACTCCCAAAACAAGCGCTCTACTCGGAACTCCGACACGGCAAGAGAGCCCCAGGTGGGCAGAGGAAACGCTTCAAGGACACCCTCAAAGTCTCCTTGAAAAAGTGCAACATCCCCACTGACACCTGGGAATCCCTGACCCAAGACCACACAAAGTGGAGGAGAAGCATCTGGGAAGACGCCGAAAACCTCGAGTCTCTTCGCCGGGAGCAAGCGGAAGCCAAGCGCAAGGAGCGCACGTCAACCCAAGCACTCCACCCACCCGCCCCTTCAACCACCATCTGCCCCACCTGTGACAGAGACTGTAGGTCCCGCATTGAACTCACCAGTCACCTGAGAACTCATTTTTAATGTGAAAGCAAGTCATCCTCGGTTCCGAGGGATTGCCTAAGAAGAATAAGAATGCATTATATTTGCACATGCAAAACATTGCAACACATTCATGTATACTATAGCTATGTATTATAATGCAGTATAAGTACACCATTGTATAACAACAAACAACAGCAACTTGCAATTATATAATATTGTTAATGTACAAAAACATACCATAGAGGAGTAAGGAAAATGGATGCCGTGTCAAAGGAGAGATTTTGAAAGATGACCAAAAGCAGTGGGCTTTTAGGATGGTCTTAAAAGAGGAGAGTTAGGTGGAGGAGTTTAGGGAGGGAATTCCCAAGAGCATGACCTAGGTGGCTTAAGGCAACACTGCCAAAGGTAAGACAATGGGAGGGAGAGAGGCACAAAAGGCTAGAGTCAGAGGAACAGGGAATACAGGCTGAAGGGTTTGAGAAAGTGACAGAGAAGGGCAAGGCCATGCAGGGATTTAAATTCAAAGATGTGAATTTAAAATTTGAGGTGTTGGGGAACTTGGAGCCAGCATAGGTCAGTGAGGATGTGTGTGGTGGGTGATCGTGAAAGATTGGGATAGGATATCGGTAGCATTGGTAATAGGATATAGGCAGTTTTGGATGAGCTGAAGTGGACTCTGGAGGTGATGGTGCAGAGTTGGGAAGAGAAGCCATTCCAAATGATGCTCTGGCTATGTTTGGTTAGGTAAGAGTGGAACAAGCAAGGGCTGTCCCATAGAGCTGGACAACAGAAGAGGGAGGCATTGGAAGAGGATCGTATGATTGCCAATGTCAAAGGCTGCAGAGAGATCAAGCAAGATGAGAGTGGGTAATGCATCATGGCCACAGTCACAGAGAATATGGTTTGTGACTTTGGTTAAGACTTTTGTTGCTATGAATGAAGGCAAGCAGATTGGAGGATGTCAAGCAGGGAGTTGCAGGAGAGGTGGCATGGATCTGGTGACAACACATTCAAGAACCTTGGAAAGGAAAGGGAAGTTAGGGATAGGTCAGTAGTTAGTCGGGAAAAAGGGATCAAGGATAGTTTTTTTCAAGAGGGGGTGCTAACAGAGCCTGAGGAAAGGGAAACATTTAAACTATCAACTGGAATGGAAGGCCAGGAAGGGAAACGATGTGATCAGGAGTTTAGTGGGAACAGGTTTAAGGAAGCAGGAGGTAGATCTCATGGAAGAGATGAGCTTGGAAAGGTTGGAGAAAGATGGGTGAGACATTTGAGACAAATGAGCATTCAGGGCTAGGGTGGGGGTGGGATGGGGTGGAAGTCTGGCTTTACAGTGCATTATGTTTATACTATAGCAATGCATATATGAGTACTATAGCAATGCATTATGATGAATTATATGTGTACTGTAGCAATTCATTACAGTGCACTATATGTACACTATAGAAATGCATTACTGTGGTAACGTACTCTGTAATAATACTGTTTCTCATACAATAAAAGCATGCAGTACCACTGGTGTCATATATCATGGGGCGGTGGTGAACACTAGAAATGTAGCAGCACAGTTCAGCAATGACACACATCAGACTCTGTTGCTGAACGTGCACTAAGCACTATCAAAACACAAAATATATATTGTGGATGCAGTGTCTACTGTCCATTACTGATCAGCATGCAGCACAAGGCTTTGGACTCCTGCTCCTTCAGCTGCAAGAGTCTTGTTCTATTCCTTTCACTTACCAGACCCAAACATGTACTATTTTGTGTGTGATTGTTTACAATTGGGTCTTTCCCTGTTTCACAGAAAATGGTGGGCTGTGGCTTAAGACCTTGAAACTGCCGTCAGAAAGCTCATAGGATGGTAACCCTAGCATGTGGCTGCAGATATCCACATGCCATTAATGTTACCCACCAGGAATCTGCCATTCCAAAGGCAGGTCATTCTTGCCCACCCTATTTCTTGTGAATCCACAAAAGCATTGCAAGTGCTGGAAAGAAGTGCTAGATTCCAAGTGGAAAAAATTCCCTGGCAGCACTCCTTTTAATTCAAGAAAAGATCTAGCGACAACCAAAAAGGAAAATTGTGCAACATAATTCTTGGCAAGCTTTGATTGCTAGGAGCCAATCACATGTTGGTTAGTAAGTGCATTTAATAAACAAAATTATATTAAAAAAGTGCTCCACGAGGTGAACCCAATTGTTTTAACATTTTGTTTTCTAGCAGAAGTGCTCCAGGGACCAAACTTTCTGACGGTCTTCATGCTTTTCTTCTGAGATTCTGAGTTTTGAAAGGTACAAACTAAAACAACATCTTAAAAGACGAAAGAAGTATTTTTTTTGTTTTCTTTTTCAACTTTCCTTTATTGAATAGATTACCTTTCAGCAGGGAAATATCTCACCCAAATAGCTGTAATTTTGTTCAAAACATCAGCTGAGATATTTTGATTTGAAAATTCTTCATATTGAAAAGTCTCTCCTGTTATTTTATATATCAAAGCAAACACATGAAAGAGAACTATTCCTAGCAAAAGTCAGAATAATGTTATATATTTATTACTCTTCAGGACTAGAGAGGAATATACATGACAAAAAACATCAGCTCAGAATTTCGTGCAACGACGAGATCATGATGGACACTGCACATTTAGTCGCCTAGCGTCCCGAATTCGCCATCGATAACGTCCTCCATATTTTCTTGCATTTCTACTTAGACTACGCCATAGCGAGCATGGCAGCAAATCAGAAGCAGCAGAGCCAATGGCCAATGGTTTGTTCTGAAGCTGATACCGCCCAGAGATATCTCAATCCATCGAGTGCCGTTTGGCAGTAAACTAAACATAATACTGGGAGACATAGTGGGACTCGGTGTTATGAGTAAGGTTTGTGTGTTAGGGTCATGATGGGGGTCTGGAGGGACATTGATAAATAATCACCAGTGAAAGCACCACAAGGATACCAAGTTAATCGGGGGGTCAGAGTTCTGCTAAAATGGCTGGGCCTTGCTGTCTGTTGACACCTTGGTGGTCTGTTGACACCGTGAGATGCAGGGCTACAGCAGGAAGGAATTATTTCTGGGACTCAGCTCATTGTTACTTTCATGCGAGTACGAAAAGTTTCAATTACTGCACTAATTCTGACAGAGCCAGGTGTGTACATGCCTTTCTTAATCAGCGTGCCCGCAAGCACCCAAAAAACTACCACAAATCGAGGGGAATTGTTTTGAATGTGAGAGTTGAAGCTATTATCATTCACTTTTACCTGTTTCGGACAGAGTCTCCTTGGAGCGGCGCCAATTGCCCAGGAAATTTGGGTGTGGCATAACTCACTCACGCCATAATTTCATTGAACCTTCGCACTAGAACAATGGTGTAGATGAGCAAGTTTTCGGGGAGATCTGGGCTATCATTTCACCGCCTTGATCATGTACAAAAAACAACGCAAGGGTGTAACTTTTCTCCTTAGTTCCAGCAAACCACAGTTATAGGTAAGTAATTTAGGCAACTAGCATAGATGCATTTAAGGGGAAGCTAGATAGGTACATGAGGGAGAAAGGAATAAAAGGATATGCTGATCGGGTGAGATTAAGTACAGGAAACTCTTTGGTATCCGGCACCGACGGGACCGGGATGGTGCCGGTTGATTAAAAATTCCGGATGACAGAGAGGGTTATCTACCGAGGTTATTTTTAACAAACAAAAATTAAAAAATCAAGAAATGTGCAGTATACTGTAATTGGGTACTCCCGGCAGCGCGGGAGAGTCAGACTCCTATTATTGAGGTGTTCGGACTTCCGACAGCGCCAAGAAGCCGAGTAGTGGCAGTTTGGAGAACTACCCCCACTGACTAACTCGGCCACTGCGGGAGACTCGGACTCGGACTCGGCAACATTTCCGGTTATTGAGGTGTTGTTTTCAGAGTATGAATTTTGCCGGTTAATATATTTAGGTGTCGTTTAAACGAGTTTCCTGTATAGTGGGAAGTGTCTCATGTGGAGTTTAAACACCAGCATAGACCAGTTGGGCCGAATGGCCTGTTTCTGTGATGTAAATTCTATGTAATTCCATGTAAAGGAAGCTCATTCTGCTGCTAGGTACCCTCCTGAATGTGAATCCGAGTGCTGTTTTCATCTGCAGCATTTCTGCTGATTCCTGCAGGCGGAACTCTGCCCTGCTGTACCATTTATCAGTATATTAGCCCAAAGGAGGATTTAGGAGATGTGACCTGAGCAAGAGATCTAAATAAACCGGTTTCCAATTTTTCATCCTTCCTTTCCAGACTGTTCCATATCACTGGCTGCAGCTCAGCAAGAAGCAAAGCTCACAATCTGACTTTAATTAATCAAAGTTGCGTCTGTGCATATCGATCTATGATCTTGGAGAAAGAAAAAACACCGAGAGTAACTGCACATGGTTTTCACCCTAACTAAACATCTGAAGCTCACCCTGCTTACCCATGCCTCAGGAATGACAACTCAACTGCATTCTGGCACTAACATTTGAAAATAACCATTCAAATTAAATTAGCTCTGTGTATCAAATTGATCATCCCAGGTATGGGTGAATAATGCTTAGTGGTTTGCAAGCCTATGCTGTGCATATGCAGACTATGACCATTAGCCTGGAATCTCCTGGAAAGTTTCGGTATAACTGCGGCATAAGAGCAGAGTTGTGCCATTCCCACACCCGCCCCACCCCACCCCACCCCACCCCAACTAACCCCCCCACCCCATCCCACTTTTGACTTTGTTGATTGCTGCTCTGCATTGGTTGGACATGTTTAGCATTAGGTCTATTAAGACCATCTGTTACCTGTCCTAAAAGATGGTAGAGCCTATTCTAATCCTCAAGTTTTGGCATATTGATGGAGAGAAGAGTTGTTTAATACCCTTTCTCTAACAGGCTATGAGGGACTTTAACAGTACAATACTTCTGATACACTGGGGTATGGCGCAAGATTTAATGGGATAGAAATTGATCACTGTTGTGCTCATTTTGCAGGTGTAAAACCAGTGCAAAAAGGGTCAATCTGGGGGCACAACATCCTGCGCCCCAAGGATGACCCCAAAAATGTTCGATCCGAAATTGAGTCAGGGCATTTTTCAGGCGCTGAGGCAGCCTCCTAAAACAGGCGTCAGGCCCCTTCCATAAACTAAAGAAGGCCATAATGCCTGTTTAAGGGCCCTTTGCAGTAATTGGGCTGCCCTGAATGGAGCAGGCCTCGGGCCTACTCCACTCAGGTTTTCTGGCCGTGAATGCAGTCTAACCAGTGGCCAACACCGAAAAGGTTGCTTACATTTTTGGTTTACTTTTAATGTGGACCAAGAGGAGCAGGAATGCTCCTCCCTGAACTGCAGTACTCCTGCTGCCACTGCTGGCTGCAGTTGTCCCCCCACCCCGATTCTCCCTGTCCTCCATCCCCTCCCGGGGCTTACTTAATGGCCTCTGCTGGCGAGCCAAGCAGCCCAAACTTCAGTCTTCCCTTGGGCCAGCTGCCTATGAGGATGCTGGAAGCTCACTCAGAATATGTAGATGAGGCCGAGGACCAAATTCTTGTGATCCTCGGGCCTCCACCTTAGGGCACGCGCTGACTCTGCAGTGCTGAGTTTGGGCCCAAAAACAGGCCCAGACAAAAATCTACCCAATGTCTTTACAAGGTGATGACATTTAACTCTTTGCTGTGCATCTTACATGGCGACATACAGATGAAAAGCAAATATACTAAATAAAAGTCAAAATAGTATTGAAGGACAGATTTTATCTGTGCTGTTTTCATTTGCATTAACCGCTGAGCACAGTCCAAAGATCCATAGATCTAATTTGCACAAAGTGAAGCAGTCAAATGACGAAACAAAATCCCACTGAAATGCATTTTTATTGCTTCATTTTACCGAGAGCAACAGTGAAGGAGATGGTGGCAAACATATCCGGAATCTTTTGCCACCTACAAAATGTGTATGAGATCCATTCCCCTGCTGAACCGAATCACAAAGTATATCACCGGAGCTTTTCACCGAACTCCCCTCACAGTAGTGCAGCATGAAACTGCAATGCCAGAAGTGTAAAAATACACAAATATTTTAACAAGCCACTATATAGTGCTATTTAATACCATGGCCTCTGGAATGGAATTGAGCCCTTGGGGTTCTAACCGTTAATTTTTTTCCTTGTCATCAGTATGTTCATAGCATTTCATCAATCACTGGCTAAGTGATAAATTCATAACACATAAGCAAATGTACAGCTTCCATCTCCTCTCTTCCTGAAGAAAATATTACTCGATTATATACTAATACAGCAGCAGCCAGTTACTGACACATAAATGTTTATGCTTAGTATGTTTGAGTTGCATTCTACCAGCTCCTTATCTTTCCTCAACCGAAAAAAACGCATGATCCAAAGATTTTAGCCTCTCCATCTTCTAATCACATTCCACTAACATTCCGTTCATCCTGAATGTGTAACTTTTGATATGGTCTCAAGAAGGACATTTTTGTAAATGTAAAAAATCATGAGAGAATGACCTCTTTTTAAAATTTTACCTTCACCCCATTAAACAAGATAGCAGCTTTGCAAACCCTCAGCAGTGTTGGAGGGCGAAGGATGCTGAATGCCTTCTCAATCCAGTGGAGGGTACGGATTAACTAGAAAAGCCCAGCAAAATAATGCGTAATGTATGAAAAAATACCGCTCACAAGATCTACAGTGTTTAGGAACAACTCGTATTCCTTTTGACAATGTACAGTTCCCACTATAATTGCAAGCTGCTGCTTAATACTGAGGTTCAGTTTCCCAGAGACAAAGAATGCTGCAAGGCTTTGCAAATGAGCTTTTGAATGGCACTCTCAATGAGAATTGCTTGCCAATTTTTCTTCTTCTGCTGGTTTCATGCCCTGCATTTAGATGATATATTTAGCGGTTGTAAGAGATGAAAAGTACGCATGTAAGTTTCTGAGGATGAACCGATGGGTCAATAGTTTTTCTCAGAATATACATTGGAAGGATGCAGATGTAAGTAATTCTGATTTCACGTGGCTTGTTTCTAGACAGTATGATAATCAGGGCTGAAATGTAATGTATACTCTGCGACCGTTCAGAACAATTAAGATTGTTTTGATTTATTAATTGTGCCAAGCCACTGTCGGTTATATGACTGACTTCCTCATCAGATGGAGCACATTCTTGTGCAAATTCACAACCATATCATGTGTATATGTTTGATGTATTGTATTGTTCATCATGCATTGATGTACATAGTGTAAGCCCCTGTTGAACAGAATCTTCCTATAAGCAAATCTTTACCATGTCTCTGAATCTTTGCCAACTTTGTACTGGTCTTCCCAGTGCTGTTGCAAGTAAGTCTGTTTACAAGCAACTTTTTTCTATAGGCTACTTGTCATACACACTAGAAAGCATTGTAACCCCATTTGCAGACATTGATCAAGGTTTCCTGTAGATTATACACGTTTTCTACTGCGTTTTTACTCTGTGGTTTGCTGTATTTTTTATTCCCGTTTGTCGACTTGAATAAAAGCACACCCAGGAAAAGTATGCAAACAATGACATTGTAATGATATTCTGTTAAGTATTAAATTCATTAGCAGTTCCATCTGGTTGAGACTAGTGTCTCATTAGCCCCAAAATGCCACTTTCACAGTGGGCTTCTGCCATTGAAAATTGCTGCTTTGATGATTACAGGTGACATGCCTGTGGAGGTTGCACTTATCCTGCTTGTTCTGTTTGATGTATTCGGTAATGCCCTAGATTAAAAGTCACTACAACCTTTAAATCGGTTATTAAAAGGACACAATCTCACTCACACTTTCCATCAGTTGCTAGCTTACATTACAACAGTGACTACATTTCAGAAACGTACTTCATTGGCTGTAAAGCAATTTGGGACGTTCGGCGGTCATGAAAGGCACTATAAAAATGCAAGCCTTTTTTTCTTATGTTATTTTTCTGTAAAATACAGTTTTTCCTGTAAAAGTGAGACCTATGCAGTACTATCCTCTTAAAAGATTCAACCTGAGGCCCCTTACTGGAAATCTACTCCGTCCGATTACCTGGTGATAGCTCGATGTTTCCCTTAAAGGGGTGACCAATCAGCAGAACTACAGCACCTTGCCTTTGAGTTCCACACTTGGAGAGTAATCTGGCACCGAGTATGGAACTTCACTGCACTCCCAATCCCACAACCGCCATGGCTAACAACTCTCTCTGACCACTCACACATCACCATTCAAGAACACACAGCCTGGCCAACACACTTGATGTATACTTGTAAATTGGCAATTTTCTAAATATCATCCAAATTAAATGGAAATACTTGTAAACAAAAAAAAGGAAAAGCCCGTGCTTTATTGGTGGATAGCTGACGCTATGAATTTATAAGAAACAATATTGCACAGAACTGCTCTGCATTGGGTATTTTGCCGGTCGGCCTTGGTGTCGATCAGACTGATTTAAATTTTTCAAAGATCACATATTACTATTTGAAAGTTAACTTTTTATATATATATATATATATATATATAACAAATTGCTGAGCAATAGCAGGGGATCTAATTAAAGTTGTGAAGCGAGAATGAGTGAGCAGATATCCAACATATTTTTTTCATTTAATACTGACTTCAACTGCAGGCTCTGAAAAATATTAATAGGGGTTGGGGAATATTGAATTTTTCTTAACTTGTTGAAAACAACAAACCTCCATCATTAAAAACAACTCCTCTATGTCAATTTCAACATTCCACTGCCAAAAAAGAGCAAACTAGCTGCTGCTGTTAATCCATTCTAACAAAATGGGGATTTTTCACGCATAAGAACCTTATCACATCTTTCAGAAATATCTCAAAGCACCACACATACAATGAATTAATATGAAGTACAGTGGCTAGTACTGTGTAGGTAAGCACGGCAGCCATTTTGTACACAGCAGGAGATGAATGACCAGATATTGGTGGCATTAAGGGAAGAATGTTAGCCTTGGAGGACCGCTGTTATTCTTTGAGACCATAACTTCACACACTTCTTCTTCTGCTTCTTCTTCTTCTTCCTTATGGTAGTAGCAATGCAAATCAAATGTTAATATCTAAGTCAGATGTACAGGCCCAAGCTTCTGGTGTAACAGCGTGGATATCTTGTAGGCTGCCTGCAAGTTTCCTCTGAGGCCAGTGCTCAATGATGTGCTCCAAGGTATTATCAGGAGCTCCACAGTCACAAGATGGGGATGCTTTAAATTCCATCTATGGAGAAGGTGGCAGCATCTACCATGACCAATTCTGAGGCAGTTGATGGTTGAACACGGTTTGTGAGAAAGGTTTGATCCTTCAGGTTGTACTGTGGGGTCCTCTATAAGGAATCCATTCCGTATGTCACAGTTCTTCCAAGCATTTCGCCATCGGTCATCAAGGCTGAGGGGAGATCGCTGAAGGGCTTCGTCGACGGTCCAAAATGGCCTTCTAGATTTGAGACGAGTTGGTGGTGGGGTGTTCAAGTCGGCCTGGATCAGCATGTCTTTGCTGGTGTAGCGGTTGTATTAGCTGGAGACTGCATCTTCGCGGCGTAGGTGTGGTGTTGCGATGTTTGAAACCACGGTCAGCCAAAGTGTTGGTGTTGATAAAAGCATACCAGTGATAATTCTCATAGTAGAATTCAGCTGGACATCAATGGATTTGACATGCGGACTTGATAGCCAAGCCAGAGAGCAGTACTCCACTGTAGAGTACACCAGGGCAAGAGCTGCCATACAGAGGGTTTGAGCGTCTGCTTCGCATGTGGATCCAAGGAGTTTCTGCATCAAGTTGACCCTACTCTTTAGTTTCTTCCCCAGGTTCTAGAGATGTATGACAGGGTGCGATCAAGTGCAACTCCTAAATAGGAGAGTTTTTTGGCATGGTTTACCTCTGCACCGCAAATGGAGACTTTCAAAGCTTGGTTTGCTCAATGGATGTTGAGGTGGAATGTCGAGGTGATGGTCTTTTGTGGGTTTGGCCGAAGTCGCCATCAGCGGAAGTAGGCCTCCATCCTCTGTAAATCACTGGTCAGGGTCTCCTCGGTGATGGACATATTCATGTTTTGCATGGCCAAGGCAACGTCATCAGCGTATACGAACTTGCGGGACTCTGTTTCGGGCAGATCACTGGTGCAAATGCTCAATAACATGGGTGCCAGGACAGAACCCTGTGGGAGTCCGTTGTTCAATGTCCTATATCTGCTCTTCTGGGTGCCTGTGTACACACGGAAGCGACGGTTGCTAAGCATGGAGTTGAGAAGATAGATCATTGTTCTGCAGGGTAAAATGATGGAGAGTTTTATAAGCAGTCCATGCTTTCATACTGTGTCATAGGCCGTTGACAGGTCCACAAGTGCTACAGCGGTCTTGAGCTCCTGCTGGGAGCCTGCTTCGATGTGCATTGTTAAAGGTACCACTTGGTCGCAGCAATTATGTCCACTCCAGAAGCCCGCTTGCTCCTTAGGAATGTTTGGATCGATGATGGGGACTAATCTGTGGAGTAGTAGCCACTCCAGCACTTTATAGCAAGTGCAAGGTAAGGAGATCAGGCGGTAGCTGGAGGCTTCACAAGCATTCTTCCCCTGCTTCAGGAGGGCAATTATTTTAGTCTCCCTCCAAATAGATGGAGTTTTACCGGTTGCCAGTACCTCGGAGAAGGAGATCAACCATCACTTCGCTTTGGGTCCCAGTGCATTTAAGAATTCTGGGTAAACACTATCTGGACCAGCAGCTTTTCCAGATTTGGTTGTCGACAGGGCCGCGTTTAGTTTGACCAAGGTGAATGGATCAGACATAGTTGATGATCTTGGAGCCGCCATCAAGTTTGTTGAAAGCTGTCGCTTCACCTGGCGTCAAAATAGTCTCTCCACCGGAGCCTTTGCTGTTTGTATCAAGTGGGATGCAATGGCGTCCGCTCTGATGGTCATCCTATGTTTATAGGCGGGGTTTACCCCACCAAGTTGACGGAGCAGGGCCCATGCTTTCCTGCTGGAGTGAGTGAAGTTAGTCTTCTCCACAAGGCTCCTCCACCTTTCACATCTCACCGAGTTCAAGGACTCCAACATTGCGGTGGCTGTGGCTCGGTTCTTGTTCAGCAAATACTCCTGGTAGAGAGCCTCGCTTTCTTCCATCCAACAAGGGATATATGTCGTTCTAAACCCCCGAGGTATACTGTGTTTTGTGGCAGCTTTAATAATTCCTATAAATCTGTTGAAAGCATTGGTGGTTGGTGGAATCCACCTGATGTTGATGTCAACTGACCTTTGGAAGGTTTCCCAGTCTGCTTTTTTGACATTCCATCGTGGTTCCGGTGTTGATGTAATGACAGGAACTTTGATGCCAACGTTGATGATTGAGGGCTTGTGTTGACTGTTGGGGAAGTCGTCAGGAATGGTTCTGGAGTTGATAATTGGATTTCCTTTGCTGTCTTCAGAGAGGAAACATAGGTCTGGGTTATATTCTCTCTGCCACCTTGACAAATGAAACGTACCTTGATCTTTGGTGTCAAAAAGGAGGAATTTATTCTCTAGTGAAGCCCACTGTACAGTTGCTTCTCCATTATAGTTGGCACCTGCATAGCCCCACATTGTGAGGTGGCTATTAAAGTCTCCGAGATGGATGTTGACTAGGAGGGAGCAGTGGGTCAGGCCACTGTATGAGTGGTGGTTTGTAGATATTGGAGATTGTTAGCTCTCCTACACGTATTGCTGTAGTGAAAACTCCGGCAATACTGGTATGCTCAAGTTCGGTGCAGCCTTCAATGCCTTGTTTAACGTAGCATGCCAGGCCATATTTGGGATGGTTATTGAAAGCAATTAGGTCAAAATCTGTGATACGTCCTCTTGTGTTGAATTGGTGGATGTGTTCGATGTGTGTTTCTTCAAGAACCAGGATATCGACGCTGTGTTTCTTGAATAACCTTTCGAGATATTCGCATTTTGAACAAGAGATGCCTTCGATGTTAAGTTGGTATATTCGGATAGCTGGGCCTACATGTAGTTTTCTTTGGTCCTGGAGAGGACCATTCGATTTGCTTGGTTTGCTACTGTTATCAGGAGGTCGATATAACGACAAGTTCGGTGTCCTTTGCGACGACATTAGTTGTGATCTAAGATCACGTAACAGGGTGGGCCGCGAGAAGGCTGTCATCATCCACCCACTTCACACACAAATGCAGCAGGTTGCAAATCAAGAATATTCAGGGGACAATTTGAACATAACTTGTGGGAAACTGATGTGATTAGATCGGACGCTGTTTCACACAACGCCAGATTTTACGTTCCATTGACTTCGAAAATCGGGCGGCATGTAAAACAGGCAGCCAATCAGATCGTATCGGAATCCCACCAGGCGAGATAGGTTAAAATTATCCCCTTCATTTCACAACTGTCCTTGTGCTATATCTGAGTAAAGAATACTTGACGTTGATACCAAGTGTCCAAAGTGGAAAAGTGTTCCATTCCCAACACTGACAAGCAGTAAAATTAAAAGCGATGCAAAAAAAACAATTTAAGTCCAAAGATTTTTGTTTTTAAGTGCAAAATTATTCTCCTTCCCCACCTCTCACCTTGTTTTTTTTCGCCTCATTATTTTCCCAGGACCTCATGCTCACTAATGCTCGGGTCTTCACCCAGTGACTTGCTAACTGCTTCTTCGCAAGTTAATGTCTCTGGGCTGATAGAGGAGTACATAAGGTGCCATGACAGAGTTGGTGAGGATGGGGCAGGTGTTGTGCAGTTTGAAATCCTGGCTGTCCTCTGACAGCTTTTCCTCCTCCTTTAATCATGTGATACTTTGAAGAAATCATAGCTGAGTCAATGCCTCGATAAATACTTCTGAAGCTCCAAATGGAACTGCAACTAACTCCTTACTCTCTTGCCTGCCTGCACCACCTATTTCACCATTTCCCATAGGTTCTCATTTCTTCCAATGAGCTACCAAGTTTCCTGCCCATGTGCACTCACAGTTCCCCCTCCAGTTGTGGTTCTTTGTCTCTGGTTGTGTGCAACCTTATTCCTTTCCAGGCGTGAACACAGTAATGAAGGAATCCGATTGGCAATGGCAATTCTTGTCACCCAAGTATCGTTATAATGTTTGCAGGTGTAGACTTCCTTGAAACACTTCTCCTTCAAGGCTGCTTATGGCAGACAATCTGAGTTGTCACAGTGGTTTGAAATTACCGTGGTGCATTATTGTTTCCAAAGATTCACCTGTGAATGAGTCAGTTTTCCTGTCACTCAGGTAATGCCACGAAGATGCCATGAGAAGTCGTGCTGTCTATCAGCGCTACAGGATGCATGCGGGCAACAGTGCCTTCACTGACCTTGGCTAATCTTGTGAGGCCATTAAATTTTTCCTGCATTGTGTGACAGTTCTTCGGTGGTGGGGGTTTCTCTCACTGCCTTTGCCATCTTCCTCCATAATATATAACACACCCTCCAGTGGGGATTCCTGCTTCAATACTTCTATTCTTCCCGATGTATCAGTAAATCTGGGAGCCCTTCCTGTGGCTGAGGCCTCCACCTCCCTCCCCAAGGCCACTGCTTCCTGAATCATTCTTGCGCTGTTTTTTTGCCTCTTACTAAAAAAAAATGTGTTCCCCTTTAATCAGCTGCAATGTTTATACACTGCAACACTAGTCAATTTCTTTCCCTCCCAGCAGCAGGAGACCAATAAGCAGCAGCTTCCATACGATCAACCCACCCTGCATAACGAGTGAGGGATACCTCAGCAAAGTTCAGTGGGTTAGTGGTGGGATGACATGGGCAAACAGAAGTCCCACCCTACCATTCAAAAAATATGCCGCCCTTAAGGTTTCAAATTAAAAGGGGGAAACATTGAGTCGCGCCCCCTGTGGGGCGCTAACTTCGCCGGGGCCCTACTTTTAGCGCCCCAAAGAAATTAGCGTGCCCGCGGCCGAAATTCACCGGTAGCACCCCAAGAGGGAGGTGGGGCATTACTGCAAGTGCCCCGCCTCCCACTTGGGGCGCTGCAAGTGAATATCGTGGCGCTACGTGCCGCAGCGCCACGCTCTGCGGCACCTTGCGCCATGGTACTGCAAGCCTTCCTCCCCTTATTAAAGGGGAGAGGCCCAGCACAGCATGACCCAGGGCCCAACTGGGCCACTAGGGATTGGAGTGCCGGCAAAAGAGCCCGGCACTCAAGAGAAGTGTTGGGCTCACAGAGTGCAGGGGTGGCAGAGGAGGCAGGTGCTGGCAGGTGGCCAGCAATAACATTTGTGCTGCTCCGGCTGCAGGTAGGCCCCCCCGACCCCGTCGGACATAGTGTCCAGTGGTATGTGAGGGGGCGCTACCGATGATCGTGGCCAGGGCGCTGCACACAGTGATGATGTCATCGCCGGCAGCGTAGCGCCGCAGGGCGCTAACGGTTACCGTCACCACTAACCGCCTGCTGAATTTTGCGGGAGGCGTTGGTGGCACCGTGCCCAGGTGCTAGTTGCTTTGCGCCCCATTAGCGCCATCTTAGGGTTAGGGCGCTAACGGGAGGTGCAAAGCAACCGACTTTTTAGGCCAAAGTACTTTCCATAAACAGGTGATAATGTATTTTCTTTTTAAAATATTGCATCATATACTTAGGCCATTAAATAATTGAATTCATTGTAAAAATTGGTGTGAAGCTCAGTATACATTAACACGTGTTGATGCTAATATATTATTCATCATTATTCCCTACATTACAGCAGTGACTACACTTGGCTGTGAAGTGTTTTGGGACGCCCTACGGTCATGGCAGGTATATAAGTGCAAGTTCTTTCTTCATCCTTTTACTGATTTTTTTCAGATTGCAAAACAACTTTTGATTTTACATGCAAATTTAACATTGTAAGGTTTTCCTTCCCGCCTTGGAAACTCTCAAATTTATTCGATCCAACATTTTCCTTAGATGCACATTACTGGAGGACGCAATTTAGCAAAATGCAAAATAGACGTGTTCACTACAGCTGTACATTCTCAGTGTTTCACAATTGTACGTGAGTTTAAAGCACAGGCCAGCACAGCTAATAAGATATTACATACTGTAAGTACAGTAAAAGTAGAATTTGAGATTCTATAATGTCAGAAACAGTCCAAGATGTGGTACAATTCAATTTAATTTAAATAATTAAATTCCGTTCATCTTGCAATATTTAATCTTCGCGTTGTAATCTATCTCCTGAGAACACCTCTTCTATATCAGCTTAAGGATCCCACTGCCATTGACTGTTTAATAGAAAGATAATGACATTTCCTGCTGTAGATTTGACGTTATTAAACAATAGCAATATGTGCATCACTGATTTGGTGGTGTTTGTTGTGATTACCAAGTGGAGTCTAACCTGCTGTCTGCAGAATGGTATTTTTTTTTAAAACCACATTTATTTTCTGCCACAAAGATGGAAAGGTAGGGTGGGACTTCTATCGAGGGCTATGCCCCAGCAGGTATCTGCCTTAGTTGGAGCAGGAAGGATAAATGCTGTGGCATCTTGCTGCAGGACTGTGTGGCCAGTGATGCTTGCTGAAGACTTAAAAATGTTCTTCTAAGTTTAAAATTCACACTTACACAAACGCATTCAATCATTCTTGATTGTCTTATTCAAAACAGTCAATTAAAATTGAACAACCGCCTGTAGCCTAAACAACAATGGATGCCAGGTGAACCAATGGTGATCCTTTTGTCCAGTGCAGAGAATGGGAACTGCATTGTATCACATTATCTTGTCATTTGTACCCTATTATAATACATCCGTCCTTATTTGGGCAGACATATTGTGCATCCGATGTCACTTCTGACAGAAGAAGTGGTGTTGCACGGCAGGAAGCCAACAGAATGGCTCCCCACCTAATTTCCCTCCCCGCCCACTCAGGTTATTCCAGATTACAGGCATTACCTTGGTGGAACATGAATCCTCATCCCTTTTGGATCTAGGACTTTCTATTTGTGATCATTGAGCTCTGCTGGTAAATTAGTATTTTCTAATCCTCATTTGCCACATCTGGTCATTATTCATTCATGACACTCGGTAAGTGACTGTTAATTATTTAGCTATGGAAAGAGCAATATTAGGGATGCACCTTGATTGAACTTCTTTAGTTCATGCAGGCTGGTATGGATTGAATGTGCTGGTCTGAAGTAGAGCTGTGCACACCCGCCATTTTGATTTATTCTCCTTTTGACAACGTTATACAATAGGTGATTGCATTTGGGAAACTGACTTTATTGAGAGAGAAAAAAGAGGAAGATATACCCTTTTTGATGCAATGCAAATAACCATAATACCTAAAAATGAACAGATTATAACATTTCTCTCTCTTCTATCAATAATTCAAAATATTCACTTTACAGCAATGGCCTTCCTTCAAAATGCTGCTGCTGTACAATTTATCATTACTTTTAAACAATATCAGCAACTTAACCTTCAACTGTCCTGCATACTGTAATTGGCCCCAATTGCAATATCACATGTGCCATCTACCCTGGAGCCTATTTTGACAATGCACACAGAGATTCATGTGACATCCTCTCTGCGGAGTTTAACCCAGTTGGCCAACTGAAATTTCACAAGGCAGCGATATATCCAATCCTTCTTTGAAAGTTCTCAGTCCAGTCTCTTAATAATCTTTTCTGACTGAAGGAATTGAAACTCTCAGAAAGCAATATGAACAAAATATCCTATTGATGCAAACCTTCACACAACATAATTTAAATTTCAAATTTGCAAACAACAATTCTGATGTTAGGAGATAATTCTTTTCAATGACAAAAATTGCTTGATTTACTAATTAAAACCATGGCCTAATGAGTAAAGGCACTACGCAGTGTAACACTAAATTAATCAGACACATACTGCAGAGAGTGGACATTCAGTGAGGACAGGATCTTGATTGGTTACGGTGTCTTCCATGGCCTACTGACGCTCAGGGCGCGATCTTGCCAGCCCTGGAGAGGCGGGTTTGGAGGCAGGACTGCCGGGAAAATGGCAGAACCTAGGGGCAGGTGCCCATCCTGCACCCAACCTGCCTCCGTGCCATCTTCCCAGGAGGCAGGTACCCAACCCGCGCCTGGTCCCATCTCCTGGGGGCGGGAAGGGGATTGCAGCCACTTAACTACCTGTTAACAGGTAGTTAACAGGCAGATAAGAGGATGATCTCCATTTTACCCACACAACTGCGGGCTTCCCGAAGGCTGTGGACCCCGCCAGGGTCACCGAGGCGAGCAGTGAGTCTGCGGGGGTCGGAGGGTGCAAAAGTGCACTGTGAAGGTAAGTGATGGGTGCAAGTGTGGAGAGGTAAATATGTGAGGTAAGTGGAAAGTGTTAGAAAAAGTTTACTTACCTTTGTTTCTTCCTGCAGGCTTCAATCATTGGGGATGTGGAGAGTCTCGCATCTCTGCGGCAGAGATGACAGATGGCTGCTGCATTCTTCAATGCAACAACCATCTAATTTCTGCTAAAGAAAGAGGTTTGATGAGTCTTGAATTCAAGAACTCATCAAACTACAGAGAATGTAATTGTTTGACAGCTTCAAAGAGAAAGGTCATACGCTGACATTCTCTGTAACTGGCTTTGTGGCAAAGCCACCAAGAGACTCTTGCAGTAATGTATATAATTGCCTTTAACAGGGGTTTGCTACCTTTAAATATTTGCTCTGTATAAATAGCGCAGGTTCGGTAAAATGTCGATCCAGCGCGATGATGTCATCACGCAGGTCACGTGACGTACCCAACGGCGGGAAACGTGATGACGTCATGACGTCAGAGGGGAGAGGGATGTCCTTTCAGTCCTCGTGGAACCAAGTATTGTACAGACCTGTTTAGAGTTTCTCCTGCGTTTTTGTTTGTAATTTTACCAGTGCATTAAACCACATTTGGTTCACTGCTAGTTTCAATCTCAGTGCTTTCGTTAGGAGTTGAGAACTCCTACATTGGTGACCCCGAATCCTCGCAGACGTTTTTCGCGGCGGGAACGGAACGCAGGCCATGATGGAAGCCAACGCAGTGGCTTTGAAGCTCCCCCAATTTTTGGGAACAACAGGCGGCCTCCTGGTTCGTGCAAGCGGAGGCACAGTTCGATCTCCGCAACGTCGTGCAGGATCAGACCCATTATCTTTACGTGGTCTCCGCACTCGACAGCTCGATGGCGTCGAGGATCATCAGCCTACTGGAAAACCCCCCGGCTACCGACAAGTACGTCGCCATTAAGGCTCGGCTCATGCAGGTATTCGGCCTTACGAAGGCAGAGCGTGCACGCCGCCTACTCACGCTGCCCGGGTTGGGTGACTCCAAACCTTCGGAGTTGATGAGCCAGATGCTCACTCTCCTGGGGTCTGAGCCGCAATGTTTCCTGTCCCGCGAACTGTTCCTCACTCAACTGCCCGAACAGGTGCAGGCGGCCCTCGCCAGATCGGACGCCAGGGATTGTATAGCGTTCACCGAAGAGACGGATAAAATATACGCGGTCCGACAGCAAAACTGCGCCATCGCGGGACGCCCTGCCCCAAAGGGCCCTGCCTCGACGCCTCCTCCAACCGGTTTCTGCTATTACCACGCTCGGTTTGGCGTGAAGGCCAGATGCTGCCGTCCGCCTTGCAGTTTCGCGCCCAAAGCAACGAACAGACCCCTGCGTGTCAAGAGCACCGGATCCGGGGCGTGCCCCGCAGCCACGATGGCGGTCGGCGATTCCGGGAAATTACTTTATTTAATCGACTCCATCTCGGGCCATCGGTTTTGTGCGACACAGGGGCGCAATGCAGCATCCTTCCCGCGTCGGTCCTCGACCTTCAGTCCGGCAGGCGGGGTTCTCCCCTCCAAGCTGCCAACGGGGGCGCGATTCGTACTTTCGGGACCCGCCAGGTCCAGGTCTGCTTCGGTGGCCAACGTTTTATATGGGATTTCGTCACCACCAGCGTCTCACAGGCACTCCTAGGCGCCGACATTTTATGTGCCAACGGCCTGCTGGTTGATTTTAAAAATCGTTGGCTCGTTCACGCTGCCACGTTCGACTGTATTCCATGTGTACGCGGCACGGTCGCGCCGCACTCGGTCTCCTGCGCTCGGCCACCTCCCGACGACTTCTCCCACCTCCTCGGGGACTTTCCCGAGCTGACCAAGCCCACCTTTTCGGCTTCAGCCGCCAAACATGGGGTGGCGCACCATATAACGATGACCGGCTCTCCCGTCTACGCCAGGGCACGGCGGCTCGAGCCCGGTAAGCTCGCTCGAGGCTGCTAAGGCAGAGTTTGCCGCGATGGAGAGGTTGGGGATTATTCGCCGGTCGAATAGTCCCTGATCTTCACCTCTCCACATCGTCCCCAAGCCCGGGGGTGGATGGCAGCCCTGCGGTGACTACTGTCGCCTCAACGATGTCTCGACTCCCGACCGGTATCCCATACCGCACATACAAGATTTCTCCGCACATCTGGCCGGGACTTCAGTTTTCTCCAAGGTCGACCTCGCCCGTGGGTACCATCAGGTACCGGTGCATCCCCAGGATGTCCAAAGGACAGCGGTCATCACTCCTTTTGGCCTGTTTGAGTTCCTCTGCATGCCGTTTGGACTTAAAAACACGGCGCAGGCGTTCCAGTGCCTGATGGATTCAGTGCTGCGGGATCTCAAATTTTTGTTTGTCTATCTGGATGACATACTGATCGCCAGCGCCACAAAGGAGGAACACCTCCAGCACCTGCGCATCCTCTTTCGTCGCCTTCAACAGCACGGCCTCATTGTCAACCCGGCCAAATGCCAGTTCGGCCTGCAGCAGCTCGACTTCCTAGGCCACCGCATCACTTCAGAGGGGGCCATGCCACTTCGGGCCAAGGTGGAGGTGATCGCGGCTTTCCCGCGGCTGCAGTCCATGAAGGCGCTCCAGGAGTTCCTGGGTATGGTAAATTTTTACCAACGTTTTGTTCTCAGGGCCGCACAACTAATGCGGCCGCTCTATGAGGCCCTCAGAGGGAAGCCGGGTAAGGAGCCCATGGTTTGGACGCCGGAGATGGACCGCGCCTTCAGAGACACGAAGACCACCCTCACGAACGTGACGATGTTGGCACACCCCCTGCCAGGATCCACCATCGCCCCCACTGATGCATCAGACTACGCCGTTGGAGCCGTCCAAGAGCAATGGGTCGACGGCACGTGGCAACCACTGGTGTTTTTTAGCCGACAGCTGCGACGGCACAAACGCCAGTACAGTACATTTGAAAGGGAGCTGTTGGCGTTGATTTTGGCCATTCGCCATTTTCGTTTTCTGCTCGAGGACCGCCAGTTTACTGCGTTTGTCGACCACAAACCGCTCATGTTCGCGATGGCCAAGACTGCCGAACCGTGGTCGGCTCGTCAGCAATGACAGCTTACATATATTTCCGAATTTACCACCGACATCCGGCACGTGGCCGGGAAGGACAACGTGGTAGCAGATTGCCTGTCCCGCGTCACCGTCCAGGCCGTTCAATTTGGAATTGATTATGCGCGCATGGCGGCTGACCAAGCTGCCGACCCGGAGACTCAAGCCTTTCGTTCCGACTCCGCCAGCCTTCAGCCGAGGGATGTGCCATTCCAATCGGCTGGCACCGCTTTACTCTGCGACGTCTCCTTGGGGGACCCCCACCCGATTGTTCCGTCTGCCTGGCGCCGGACAGTTTTCGACGTCATACACGGGCTTTTGCATCCTGGTGTGAGGGCGTCGCAGAAGTTGATGGCATTTAAATTCGTATGGAGAGGGATGTGCAAGGACGTCCGCGACTGGGCCAACACTTGTGTGGTTTTGTCAATGAGCCAAAGTCCAACGACACATCAGGGCCCCCTTGGCCACCTTCGAGGTGCCGGAATGCCGGTTCGACCACGTCCATGTCGACCTTGTGGGGCCACTCCCGCCGCCGCAGGGTTTCACGCACCTTCTGACAATGGTCGATCACACCACGAGATGGCCCGAGGCGGTTCCCCTGACGTCTACCTCCTCTGCGGATGTCGCTCGAGGCTTTATCTCATCATGGGTAGCACGCTTTGGAGTTCCGATGGATATTTCATCCGACCGCGGTCCGCAATTCTCATCTGAGCTTTGGAATGCGGTGGCCTCGGCCATAGGCACCACACTCCATCGCACCACGGCCTAACACCCGCAGGCAAATGGGTTGTGTGAGCGTTTTCACCGTTCGTTGAAGGCGTCGCTCAGAGCCAGCCTCCTGGACACGGCATGGGTCAATAAACTACCTTGGGTTATGCTGGGGTTGCGCACGGCGCCGAAGGAGGACCTGCAGTCTTCTGCCGCGGATATGGTTTACGGCCAGCCACTCCGGGTTCCAGGTGAATTCCTGCCATCCCCTACACAGCCGTGGTCTGCGGCCAGTCAGCGGGAAGCCCACCGGGAAGCGGCCCAGTGCTTCAGGCCGGTTCCGACGTCGCAGCACGGTTTTCCTGCCTCCCACATTCCAGTGGAGTTGATGAAGGCCAAATTCGTGTTTGTTCGTCATGACGCACACCGCAGCCCGCTCAGGCCTTCGTATACGGGTCCCTTCCGGGTTTTACAGACGGGGGCTAAGAGTTTTTTGGTCGACCTCGGCGGCCGGCCGGACCACGTCTCCGTTGATCGCCTCAAGCCCGCGCACCTGGACCTAGAACAGCCAGTCGAGCCTGCTCAACCGCCGCGCCGGGGCCGACCACCGGCTGTTACCGCCCCTGACCAAGCCGCTACACCCGCCAGCTCACCGCCTGCTCAGCGTTTTCCTCTCCGGGAATTTAGGAATCGTTCCAACAGGCTCGTCCAACCTCCTCGGCGATTGACTTTTATTATTAAAGACAATTCTGGGGGGGCGTATGTGGCAAAGCCACCAAGAGACTCTTGCAGTAATGTATATAATTGCCTTTAACAGGGATTTGTTACCTTTAAATGTTTGCTCTGTATAAATAGCGCGGGTTCGGTAAAATGTCGATCCAGCGCGATGACCTCATCACGCAGCTCACGTGACGTACCTAACGGCGGGAAACGTGATGACGTTGTAAGGGGTTTTAGATCGCAGAGGTTTCTCTCTCTAGAGGCCTCTCTCTCTTGCACAGTAAAACCGTGAGTGGTTCGACCCACTCGCCCCTTAGATTCTGTACTCTGGACTTTGGGGCAGGAACTACAATGTAGAGAAAACTCTTATAGACCAAGATTGATGAAACAAAATGGAATTTTATTGCATAATGTAAAACAAGTCAAAATGCAAGCAAATAAGAGGGTACATGGGAGGGGAAAACACAAACGAATCATAACGACACAATACTAACTAAGGCAAGTACAGGCATCTTATACTCTACAAAGATCATCATGAAATGGGGAAAACACACGGAACATCGAGGGACAACAACTCATGTTAATTATACCCTTAAATATCCACCCCCTTAAACCTATCTAGATCTGATTATGAAGGGCCAGAAACATGCTCACCAATCCAACTAGGAAGTGTAAGGTTTTGAAACAGGTCTGCGTTTGATCCCTTCAGGCAGCCTGTCTCCACGTGGTTGTTGGAGCCCCAGCGAGCTGCGCCACACCTCTCTCCTGAGGTGGGGGTCGGGGACGGCTGGACACCGGCTGGTCTGGATGTCGGCGGGGTCAGGGATCGTCTGCTCGACCCCGGTCAGAGGAGCCTCGGGCTGGCCCCCATCGTTTTTTTCTGTAGTTTTTAATTGTCTCGTCTCCCGAGCCGGAGTGGGTCGATGGCCTCCCGTTTCGTCAACGGCCCGGGGTTGGTCGATGATCTCCCGATGTTTTACCCTGGGGCGGGATGCCGGCTCGAACCGTCTTCCTCTCCTACTTCTAGCGATGATGCTACCGATACGATGGTAGCACCACGATGGCTTCCCCCTTCTTCCTACCCCTGGGTTCCCAGATATACTTCTCATCAGAAGCCCTTATCTCACGCCAAATCAGGTTAGTCTTTTGTTTTATTTTTGGCGGGCTGGGAGCACAACGGGGTAGTTATTATATTTTAAACTGTTCTTGGATGGCCGGTAACGGGCCATCTCTGGTCTGGAATGACCTTCATTGTTTTTAATGTCCTGGTGATGTCCTTAACGGGTCCTTGATGCTCTTCTCATGAATATGAAACTGTTCCCTTTTGTCTGGGTAAACATTCAGATGGCCTTTATCTACAGGCCGATCTTGACTGGATCTGCATCCAATCTATATGTATATGCGGGTGTTTGGGTTCGTTCTCTCAGAAACGGCTTCCAGAACTTACTGTGGGCTGAATCCACAAAGCTGTCTGAGGACTGCAGGAACCATTTTAAAGTGTCCTAATAAGTTGGTCACGGGTTCTGGTGGCCATTTTAAATGCCCCTTTTTCCTAGGCTTCTTTTAAAACAGTCTTTAAAATCATGGCCTCTTCTGCCATTCGACCCTTTATAATATAAAGTTCAATTTTGCAAATCCTACACTCCCCCTGATGATACTTTAACTTGCTTGAAGTATCATAATTCTGGGTGAGCAAAATTTTCTGACTTTCCATGATCAAACCATCCCCAGTATTTACCTATCTATGACCCCACGACACATGCATTTCCCATTTCAGAAAAACCTAGTGTACATTAAGCATCTATAGATGGCAATACTTCAGATGTGAAATTTGACATACTCACTTCCAGGCGTGGAGCGGGCCCTAATACCCTTACATCACCTGGTGCATACACACTATCTTTTAATAATAACAACACATTTAATAAACTTCAAGAATAAAAATAAAGTACACACACAAAAAATCAAATGCACATGAATACATATCAAAATAATATAGAGGAGGGTGGGAAAACTTTAACTTTATACAGAACAGCAAAAAATCTAAACGGGTGTCTCTTCTTCTACCCACACATAATGCTCCCTCCATTCCCCTCTGTTCTCATACTTTTGCGAATGTTTGACCTTTTTACAGTGTACAAACAGTAAATAAACTACAATGATAACCTGGCACACTACAAGAATGTGGGGGGCTATCCTAATCCAAGAAGGGACTTCTATATTAGTGAACAGGTCCCACCACGGTGGGGTCACTATATCCAATATGTCTGCCCCTATCTCTAAAGTCTTCTGCTCCAGTGTATAGAAATGTTTCTGTGAAACAACAACGGCTTTTAATATCTTGGTGAGGTGTTCAGGGAGAGGGGGAATGATATATCCAAAATGTGTAACAAATCGCCGCAGATCGGTGAAATTCTCTTTAACAGTGATGTGAACATTGGAAGGTTCAGGAATGGGGACAATTCGCTCTTGGGCCACTTGAACTTCTGCCCTGGGCTTGAAACAGAAGCTGCTGTCAATAACCGGATACCAACCGTGCTGTCCATGTTGGCAGTGGGGCACTGCAGTGGTGACACAGTATGTCCCACCTCCTATATATGCCACCTGTGGGGGCACATGTCCTTGTGCCATTGCCTCCATGGTGCAATTTATAGGCTCCGCGCCACCAGTTCTGAACCCGCACTGGTTTTGAATGGGCATTCAAGTGCTGGGGACACAGGATGATGTGTTCCCCCTGGCTGTGGCACCCCAAGAGGTCGGTACCCATCATTGCATGCTCCCATCGAATGACGTAAGGTGGGACCCCTGTGTAGCGAATGTGCGCATCCCCCTGAATGACTCCAATGTTCTCCACCCTGTATACCGGGGCGGGTTTAGCTGTCTTTCCCATCACCGGCATTCTTACCATTATACCCATAATGGTGTGATTAGACCGTCCACAGTCCACTGGGACTGGGTAGGCTTCTGAAGCTAGTCTGAGCTGGCACGGACTCAATGCATTCGCAAAAGGGTGGAGGGCTGCGAGGTGCTTGTTGCTGATCCAGGAGGGGACTAAACCTTGTTTCAAATCCTCCAGGTTACTGCGGCCCTCGCCCAGTAACCACGCCCCGTATAGCACACAAGCTTCGTTCTGCGCAGCCTGATCAGACGCATTCCGATCCTCCCTGATGAGAGCATTTACCGTTCTGGTGTGTTTTTCCAGCTCAGCTATAATTTCTTTTAAGTGTAGTGTCATGGCCTGGGCCTCATGTAACTCAGAACCCACTACCTTGTTCTCATCAGTCATTATCTTTCTTAACTGTGTTTTTAAACCATTGATCTGGGTTTGCAACTCCACATCATCCAGTGTGTTGATGACGGAAGTTCCTGTATTAAAAGCTGTGAAAATATCATTTACTGCACCCCTCCTTTGCCTTCCTATCCTGTCCAAGACCTCATGTGGTGTGGTGTACAATTCGGCTCTGTCGACCTCGGCAAAGTCGAATTTGTAAAACTGTTTAAACATGTTTGTTAACAGGACCTGGTACAATTGTTCCGTTTCCTTGGGGCACCACTCGGGCAATCGCACCTCGGTGAGGTTTAAAATCACCGAAGCCACCGCGTAGTGTACCCCTTGGTACAGCACCTGACCCGTGGGTACTAATACCAATCCGTTCCCGGGTCCCTTGGTAGTGGTGGGGCACCCTTCCTTGCGGGCTTTGGCTACCGGAATCATGGGCAGGGGTTTGCGGGGGCGGGTGATGAGCTCAGTGGCGTTTACTGGGATCTGAGAGTATGAGACTCTGCACGCCCGTGTGCTGACGTCCCACCTCATTCCTCTCCCAGCATCTTGCCACTGCCTTTGGAAAAAGATGGAGATGCCTGTGGGGCAAGCGCGTTCTGAACCCCACATACAGATGTAGATCCCTCATCTGGTTCCCACCATTTGCCCCAACAGACACTCAACCCCCCATGAGTCCCCGTAATAGTCCGATGGGTGTTGTTACCCAATCTCTCCCACTCGACTGTGGAGTTCTTCATGGTGCTGCTCAACTTGCGCAGCCACCACCAGCGATTCAAAGGTACATGTCCCTTGCAGACCAGGCAAATCGTCTTCCCGACGGTGGCGCTGACTCTGGGTGCTATGATCTGCACCCTGGGGCACATCAGAGATGTCTCTCTGTATGCAAAACCCACCTGGCTGGAGTATTCAGTAGAGTTCGACCCCAGCCAGCCTGGCCATCTTCCTTCATGGAAGTAGGCGGAAGTCTCTTCAGCGTCCCGCGGGCCAGTTCCGTCAATCGCGATGGGGCCTCTGTTGCCAGAGCACCCGTACACTGTGGAGTCCTTAATGCGGCCCCGATAGGCCACACTGTACCCGATCATAATGGCCGCGACAAGGATCCTGCTCATCTTTCTCCTGGTTCCTGCAACAAATTAAACAATGCCGCCAGGCTCCCGAGAGATTCTGGCTTAGGTGAAGGCATGATCGGGTCTTCCGACCTCGATCCAAAAACAACACACATACTGGGCAGATTCAAAACTACTTAACACTACTCACTTTAATATTTAAACAACTTACTTAAAACCTAAACTTATGTACAGCGCCGCCCGTCCCCGGGCGGCTTGCTTAATCCCTGATTGGACTGCAACTTGCCGCTCCCTGTGGCGGGGCTGCAGTGACCTGTAGCTTGGGTTCCTCACAGCCTTTTGCTGTCAACTGGGGACTGCGTCCTGCCAGGGGTTTCCCAAGTCTGCGTTTACTGAAGGTGGGGGAATCGGACCAGGGCTTCCTTGGCTGGGGTGCCCGAGGCGACCTGCGAGGGGGTGCCTTTGGTGAGGCTCCCGTAGCGAGTGGACCTTTGGGTGGGACCTTGGCTCTCACAGCCCGTGGCTCCTCCACGACTGCCGGCTTCGGCTCCCTTCCCTCAGGCTCCGCCCCTTTGGGATTTGGGTCTGTGGCAGACAACTCCTCCTCACCTGTCCCTACAGGTGGAGGATCTCCGCCCCCAATTTCTACCTCCCCCAAACTTGAGTCGAGGGCGGGATCTCCGTCCTCCGACTCCACCTCCTCCAGAATCATATCAAGGGCGTGACCCAGCTGTTCGGGCTCCTCGGCTCTGATAGCGTTCGGATCAGGGGGAGGGCCATGATCTTCGGGCTCCTCCTCGTCCGAGTCCCAGGCCATAGGGGAAACCTCCCCCCAGGTGGGCGGGACAGCTTCTCCTTCCAAGCAGGCTACAACGCCAGCCTGTGGGGTCTGTGACTTTTTGCACGCCTCAGGCTGAAGATTTTCACCCTCAGACCTGGCTTCGGTTGCTGGTACTCTTGCACCTGGCTTAAACAGTTTGCACTGATTGATGTGAAACCATCTACAAGCCCTTAGCTGACCCTCTAAACTGCCAGCCCTTGCTGTTAACCTAGCCTTCTCCTCCCTTAAAGCCTGCTCAACTAACTTAGCCTCCGCAACCTGGCACCGCAGGTATTCCTCCATTTTACAGGAGGTCTCTTCCTGTGCATGTCTTTCTAGAGGACACAGGTCGACAGGCTGCGCTGGCTCTAGTCATTGGGGTTCAGCGATCGGGGTTTCGGGAACGACAAGACCAGTGGTGACGGCTATCTTCCCCTGCGCGATCATCAGAGACCGCATTGTCTCTATGATTGATTCAATCGCAGCGGGATCCATAGCTGCACCTACTCCTTGTGCTGGGACAGGAGCTACGGCTTGGGTTTGGGCTGGTGCTGGGGTGGCGGTCTGGGCTTGGGCTTGGGCTGCGGGAAATTTTCCCTTATTATCCTTCCACGGATTTCTACAGTCCTTGCGCCAATGTCCATCCTTCCCACACCCGTAGCAATTGAGCTTGGCTTGGGCAGGGCGATTCCCCTCCTGATGCCACTCCTTCTTGCTTGGGGCTGCGGGTTTTGCCTCATGCACCTTTCCCTTCTGGGGAGGTGTTTCCTGACCTCTACAATTCTTATATGCAACGTTGAGCTGGCGGAGCACCGTCTCCTCCGTGACACCAGAACCTTGGGGATCAAACCAAGATCTGGCTCGGGCCCGTATCTGCAGCAAGCTGTTGTTAACCAAGCAACAGAGCCAATGAACCCACTGTTCATCGTTCATTGCAACCCGGTCAGGCATGCCCGGACAGCTGCGTCGATACACTGGCCACAGCCTTTCTGCGAAAACCCGTGGGGGTTCTCCAGATAGCTGCACAGTCCCTTCCACATGGTCTAACGGACTACCGCCGTCCACTCCCATTACTTCTAAAACTTCCTCCCTGAGATCCACATACCCTTTCCGTCCCCTCTTCCTCTCATCTGAGAGGCACTGAAGGATTGTGCAATCCAGGGAGAAAAGCAACTTTTTCACCTATTCCTAATCATCACAATCATTAATGGCTGCTGTCTCCTCTATCTCCCTGAAATGAATCGAGGGATCTCCCTTTACTGTGAGCCTTGCGAGGTGGTTCACCAGGGACCTTAATTGCTGGGCAGCGTAGGGCACCACGAGTTGGTTCTGGTGGGGTCCGGCATCGCCATTTGCGGTGTTGAAACCAAACCTCTGGTGCCGAGCAGGACACATCGGTGCCGGTCCCGGCTTTGCTACCAGTGGCTGTTCTTCCTCACATTCCACCTCGGCTACCTCCTCTTTTACCACCCCCTGTTTTTCCGGCCAAGCCTCACTATAGCTCGGCGGTGCTGAGGGCTCGGTGGCTGGTACCACAACTACTTCGGCTGGAATCGGCTGTTTCGATTCCTTTAAATAGTCCATGTGACTGGCTTTCGGGCTGACGAGACACACCATGTCTTTTGCCTTAACCAGGGCCGTTCTCAGGTCCTCTATGGTCTTTTGGCAGGGGCCATGGTCTGTGCTCTCGAACCCGTGCTCGAGGGCTAGCTTGTAAGCTGCCTTAACCTCCACTACTCTCTCCTCCTGCGCTCTTAACTGTTGTGCGAGGCGGGCGTTTTTCTCCCGTATCCTCGTTTCATTGATCTTTGCCTCAGTGACCTGGCACTCCAGGTACTCTATTCTAGCCTGATGTTGACTAGCTACCACTTGGCGTTCCTGATTCAGCGCGTGAAGCGCTGTGATGAGTTTTTCCCCACCCATGGCCTTTTCCTCTATCTCTGCTGCCTGGATTGTGATCCTGGCTGCCTGTGCTGCAACGACTTGGTCCAAGATCTGGACTTGCTTCTTGTAACACATCAGCCACACTGCCTTCTCCACTGACTTCTTATGCTCTTTGCTCTCTGTCCACCTGATGGCTGCATCCACCGGACGCCCATCCAGCAAGAGATCGGAAATCCACTGCTTAGTGAGATTTACCTTACCAAAGACATAATCTGCTATCCTCTCATCCATTGCATTTCGGCCATTCAAACTTGGATCTAGTACATTGCAATCCTGCTGCCAGAGTCCTGCCTCGGTCGCCATTTTCTGTAAGCGGTTTTAGATCACAGAGGTTTCTCTCTCTAGAGGCCTCTCTCTCTTGCACAGTAAAACCGTGAGTGGTTCGACCCACTCGCCCCTTAGATTCTGTACTCTGGACTTTGGGGCAGGAACTACAATGTAGAGAAAACTCTTATAGACCAAGTTTGATGAAACAAAATGGAATTTTATTGCATAATGCAAAACAAATCAAAATACAAGCAAATAAGAGGGTACATGGGAGGGGAAAACACAAACGAATCATAATGACACAATACTAACTAAGGCAAGTACAGGCATCTTTTACTCTACAAAGATCATCATGAAATGGGGAAAAACACACGGAACATCGAGGGACAACAACTCATGTTAATTATACCCTTAAATATCCACCCCCTTAAACCTATCTAGATCTGATTATGAAGGGCCAGAAACATGCTCACCAATCCAACTAGGAAGTGTAAGGTTTTGAAACAGGTCTGCGTTTGATCCTTTCAGGCATCCTGTTGTGTATGTAATATGTATGTTACTTTAAACCTATGGCCAGGGCAGTACTACTTTGTAGGGCGTAGTGATACCGTAGTACCACTCCTGGCCATAGGGGTATAAATAGTACTGTGGGTACTGATCTCCCCTCAGTTCCCGCCTGTTGGTATGAAGTAAAGACCTAAGTTGAACCTTCCAAGCTGTCTCCTCATTATTATATTAAGTATAGTCACATACTTTACACTGGCGACGAGTTACGTTCGAACTCACCAGTACACGGTGCAACAAGGATCGGTAGCAGTACGGAGAGAGAAGGAGAGAAGCTTCTTACCAGCCAGCCTGCGGAGTCCAGCGTCGACCAAAGGAGGCCGCCCAGTTCGGGAGGAGCGGCAGCAACGGAGCGAGAGAGAGTGGTTTCCAGCGGAGGCTGCAGCAGCTGAGAGAAGAGGCTGAACGGGCGCTCCTGACACGGGGCAAAAGTCCACCCAGGGCCAGGTAAACTGCAATCCTTCCCGGGGAACGCGAGCTGCAAGGGCCAGAACGGGCAGGCGATCTGGGGAACAAACGGAGCCACGAGGACTAGCGGGCCACGAGAGGGGAAGGTCGTTGTAATAGTGGCGGTGGCAATAACGGGAGCTGCAAGAAAAAAAAATAACGACTCTGGAGAGAGGTCGTTGACAGCAGAGGGAGAAAAGGCGGGAAAAGCGCCATCTAGTGGACAAAGGGGAAAAGTTTTTCTCTTCAGCAGTTTAACATTTTTTAAAAACAGCGCCATCTAGTGGACAAAAGGGGAAACGTTTTTCTCTTCAGCAGTTTAAAATAAAAACAAACGCCATCTAGTGGAAAAAGGCGGGAAAACCTCTTCAGCAGTTTTAAAATGTCTAGAGAAGCTCGGTTGTCAGAATTTGTTGCGGACACAGAAGAATGGGACGCATATGTCGAAAGGCATGAACTTTATTGCATAGTAAACAAGGTGAAAGATGACGAAAAGGCAGCAACCTCATTAAATTCTATGGGGGCAAAAACATACGGTCCGCTGAGGAATCTTCTTACTCCAGAAAAGCCAGCAGACAAAACGTATGCCCAAATTGTTGATACGTTAAAGGAACATTTAAACCCTAAGCCACCATTTATAGCGGAAAGGTACCGCTTCTACAGACGCGACCAAAGGAATGATGAGTCGCAGGCAGCCTATTTGGCTGAGCTCAGACGGTTGTCCAAACATTGCCAGTTTGGAGCCTTTTTGGCGGAAGCAATCAGAGACAGATTTGTCTGTGGCATGTTAAATGAGAGTACACGAAAACGGTTGCTGGCCAAGAAACAGCTCAGCCTAGATCAGGCGATGGAAATAGCATCGGCACATGAAACAGCAGCACAGGGTGCTGCTCAAATACGACAAAACACAACCGGCTATGACACCCATGAGGTGACATTTCACAAAGGTAAATGCTACCATTGTGGCAAAACCACCCACGACCAAAGTAATTGTTGGTTTCGTGATAAAATATGCCGGCAGTGTGGGAAAAAGGGGCATATAGCGAATGTTTGTCGGTCGGGTACGAAACCCAATAGTGGGGGCAATCCGAGCAATACCAAGGCAAGGACAAAAATACATAAGATATCTGACAGTAGCTCAGACGAGTCACAGGAAGGCACAAAAGCAGAGCCTAAAGGTCTGGGATGTCTCAAGTTATATGGTGTAGACAAAACGGAGGACCACAGCACAATGTGGGTTAAAATGAAGGTAGCAGGCATCTAAGTTAATATGGAGCTGGACACGGGTTCAGCCCTATCAGTAATTAATGAACAAGATTATAACAGGCTGTTCAAACGCATTCCCTTAAAGGATACCGAAATCAAATTAAAAACATATACGGGACAAAAAGTTTACCCGAAGGGAAAAATGCAAGTAACAGTTAAATACAACGGCAGAAAAGTGCCAGGACTTTATTTATACATCCTACCAAACGGTGGACCACCACTTATGGGTAGGGAATGGATAAGAAAAATCCATTTCGACTGGAAGTCGATACACGAGATAAAAGTAGAAACCACCAAGGATGATACAACCATTACAAGCAGGCTGTCGAAAATATTGGCAAAAATGCCAGAGGTGTTCCAACAAGGGCTGGGGACCTTAAAGGACATTAGAGCAAAAATAACTATTGCTCAAGACGCAAACCCCAAGTTTTGTAAGGCCAGACCGGTGCCTTACGCCATTCGGCCAGCTGTGGAAGCAGAACTGGATGCCTTAGAGAGTGCAGGTGTCCTTACAAAGATTGAGTGGAGTGAGTGGGCCACGCCCATCATCCCAGTTATAAAGAAATCTGCAAATAACACGCCGGGGGAACCAAAGAAGGTTCGCATTTGCGGGGATTTTAAGATAACTATTAACCCAGTCCTGCACATGGTACAGTATCCGCTGCCGCGGATAGAGGACATATTCGCATCGTTAGCTGGGGGTAGACACTTTACAAAGATTGACCTTTGTCAAGCTTATTTACAGATGGAGGTGGAGCAGGACTCGAAAAAGCTCCTAACGATTAACACACACAAGGGATTGTACCAGTACAATCGCCTGGTATTTGGTGTGGCGTCCGCCCCAGCAATATGGCAGAGGACCATGGAACAGGTCCTACAGGGCATTCCAGGAATGCAGTGCTACCTGGATGACATCCTGGTGACAGGACAAATGGATAACGACCACCTCGCTAACCTGGAGCGAGTACTTCTACGGTTGCAACAATACGGACTCAGGGCGAACAAGCAGAAATGTGAGTTTTTCCAGGAACGTATCTCATACTGTGGTCACATTATAGATAAGGAAGGCCTGCATAAGTCCCCGGAAAAGATCGAGGCAGTAGTGAAGGCCCCGCCCCCTGAGAATGTATCTCAGTTACGATCATTCTTAGGCCTTATAAACTATTACCATAAGTTCCTCCCGAACTTATCGTCCATTTTACATCCACTAAATTCATTGCTGCAAAAGGGAGTCTCCTGGAATTGGGACAAAGCGTGTGAGGCTGCTTTTAAAAAGGGTAAACAACTCATTACATCAAAGGAAGTGCTCGCACACTTTGACCCAAAAATGCCAATGAGGTTGGCATGTGACGCCTCCCCGTATGGTATAGGGGCAGTGTTGTCACACAAATTTCCCAATGGGACGGAGAGGCCAATAGCATTTGCCTCAAGGTCGTTAACTACAGCCGAAAGAAACTACGCGCAAATCGACAGGGAGGCCCTCAGTCTGGTGTGGGGTGTAAAAAAATTCCACCACTATCTACATGGGCAACGTTTCACACTACTGACGGATCATCAACCGTTGGTGTCCATATTTAATCCAACAAAAGGGGTGCCCCTGATGACGGCCCAAAGGCTACAGAGATGGTCACTGTTCTTAGGAGCACACCAGTACCTTATCGAATATAAGGGTACCAAACAGCATGGCAATGCGGATGGCCTGTCGCGGCTACCATTGCCTGCCGAGATCGAAGAGATAGTACAGGACCCCGTGGAAATATATCATACGGCTGTTATGGAACACTTGCCCATCACCAGCCAATGTATCGAGCGGGAAACACAGAACGACCCGACACTGGCAAGGGTTTACGAATTGACCGTGAAAGGCTGGCCGGCGCAGGGTGACGCATCATTGCCGGCGTTTTCGGCAAGGAAAGACCAGTTGTCTGTCTGCCGGGGCACATTGATGTGCGGAGCCAGGGTGGTGGTCCCTCAAAAATTACAACATAAAGTGTTGCGGGACTTACACGAAGGTCATCTGGGGGGTGTCAAAATGAAATGCCTCGCCAGAGCCTACGTCTGGTGGCCCGGCATTGACAGGGACATCGAGGAAGTAGCAAAAGCATGCCAAGGGTGCCAGATGGTACAGAACGTACCACCCCAAGCCCCACTACATCCGTGGGAGTGGCCCTCAATGCCGTGGCAAAGGATCCACGTGGACTTCGCTGGGCCCTTCCTGGATGCGATGTTCTTTATTGTAGTGGACGCCCACTCAAAATGGCTGGAGGTCATAAAGATGTCATCAACGACAGCCGAAAAGACGGTCGCAGCCTTAAGGACCATTTTTGCCCGAAACGGGGTGCCTGAGCAAGTCTGTTCGGACAATGGGCCACAATTTGTGGCAGAAGAATTTCAAGCATTCCTAAAAAGGAATGGAGTGCGACATTATACGTCCGCACCACATCATCCGGCTACAAATGGGCTGGCAGAGCGATTTGTACAGACTTTTAAAAAGGCCATCAAGGCGATGGGGGAGGAAAGGTTGCCACTACAACACAAGGTGGACAATTTCCTATTCGCGTACCGTAATGCTGCACATACGGTGACCAACCAGGCCCCCGCCGTCATGTTCTTTAATAGAAGGTTAAGGTCGCGCCTCGAATTGCTCAGACCAAACATCCGGAGAGATGTGGAAAACCGAGTATTTCGTAGGGCTCCTGACAGACAGACACGGAGCTTCGAGGTGGGGCAGCAAGTGTTGGCCCGTGATTATAGAAATGAAAAGTGGCGGTCTGGTACGATAAAGGCCCGCCAGGGACCCTTGATGTACACAGTGGATACAGGGGACAGCATAATCAGGCGACATGCTGATCAACTTGTGGAGTCCAGAAACCCAACTGATTCACTACCTCAAACGTCTCAGCACATTGCTACAGCGGAATCACGGCCCAGCTCGTCGCTACAGAAGTCTCAGGATTGCGAGGAGTTCAGCACTCCAGTGATCTCCACGGCACAGGATGTGCCATCAGACACCGACGACTCCAGCGATGAAGTGGTGACGGAAGTACCGCCGCCTACACCGAGACCGACTAGAGAAAGACGTTATCCTAGTCGAGACAGGAGGCCTCCTCAGAGACTGAATCTATAACATGTTTCTTTTTATATATATAATATATATAGGTAGACAACTCTGATGTAAATATGTTATGTATGTTGTGTTACCAAATGTTATTAGCCCTAGTTATGGTGCATCTGTCGATTTAATTGCACGGGTACGTTTTAATTAAAAGGGGAGGAATGTTGTGTATGTAATATGTATGTTACTTTAAACCTATGGCCAGGGCAGCACTACTTTGTAGGGCGTAGTGATACCGTAGTACCACTCCTGGCCATAGGGGTATAAATAGTACTGTGGGTACTGATCTCCCCTCAGTTCCCGCCTGTTGGTATGAAGTAAAGACCTAAGTTGAACCTTCCAAGCTGTCTCCTCATTATTGTATTAAGTATAGTCACATACTTTACACATCCCGTCTCCACGTGGTTGTTGGAGCTCCAGCGAGCTGCGCCACACCTCTCTCCTGAGGTGGGGGTCGGGGATGGCTGGACACCGACTGGTCTGGATGTCGGCGGGGTCGGGGATCGTCTGCTCGACCCCGGTCAGAGGAGCCTCGGGCTGGCCCCCATCGTTTTTTCTGTAGTTTTTAATTGTCTCTTCTCCCGAGCCGGAGTGGGTCGATGGCCTCCCGTTTCGTCAACGGCCCGGGGTTGGTCGATGATCTCCCGATGTTTTACCCTGGGGTGGGACGCCGGCTCGAACCAGCTTCTTCTCCTTCTTCTAGCGATGATGCTACCGATACGATGGTAGCACCACGATGGCTTCCCCCTTCTTCCTACCCCTGGGTTCCCAGATATACTTCTCATCAGAAGCCCTTATCTCGTGCCAAATCAGGTTAGTCTTTTGTTTTAATTTTGGCGGGCTGGGAGCACAACGGGATAGTTATTATGTTTTAAACTGTTCTTGGATTGCCGGTAACGGGCCATCTCTGGTCTGGAATGACCTTCATTGTTTTTAATGTCCTGGTGATGTCCTTAACGGGTCCTTGATGCTCTTCTCATGAATATGAAACTGTTCCCTTTTGTCTGGGTAAACATTCAGATGGCCTTTATCTACAGGCCGATCTTGACTGGACCTGCATCCAATCTATATATATATGCGGGTGTCTGGTTTCGTTCTCTCAGAAACGGCTTCCAGAACTTACTGTGGGCTGAATCCACAAAGCTGTCTGAGGACTGCAGGAACCATTTTAAAGTGTCCCAATAAGTTGGTCACGGGGTCTGGCGGCCATTTTGAATGCCCCTTTTTCCTAGGCTTCTTTTAAAACAGTCTTTAAAATCATGGCCTCTTCTGCCACTCGACCCTTTATAAATATAAAGTTCAATTTTGCGAATCCTACAACGTCATGATGTCAGAGGGGAGAGGCATGTCCTTACAGTCCTCATGGAACCAAGTATTGTACAGGCCTGTTTAGAGTTTCTCCTGCGTTTTTGTTTGTAACTTTTACCAGTGCATTAAACCATGTTTGGTTAACTGCTAGTTTCAATCTCAGTACTTTCGTTAGGAGTTGAGAACTCCTACAGCTGCCCCTTAATTGGCCTGCTAAGCCCACCCAGTGGGCTTAACAAGGTCAATCAAGGGAAAATTGCGTGGGTTGGCCAGAAGTCGATAGAGGCGGGACTAAAACCCGACAAGTGAGAGTCCCGCCTCCAAATGCTCCCCATTTGCAAAGTCCAGCCCTCAGTGTCTAGACTGACACATGAAGAATGGCCATTTGGGCTCAATACTAGATAACTGCTTATACCCCATTGCTTCCAGGATAGAAAAGGTAAGGAAATTGAGGAAAATTAGTGGTCTGGATTTTACTTTGAGACTATTTTGGCACTGAAGATGAGTTTAGGTGGGACTTCACAACCCATTTTTCTCTTGGATCTCATTAAAGATGCAAGATGGACTCCCAGCAGTATCTGCACTCTGGCAATGAGAAATCTACAGTGGTGCAGCAGCATGAAAGAGGGGAGCAGCTAAACTTAAAGGGGGCTCAAACCCCCTAAAGAAGCCACACATCTTTGCCACAAATATTTCAGTAAGAGCCCACCTAGAGGCTGCAGGCCTGAGAAGCACTCAAGGAAGGGAAAGGTGCCCAGGAGCAGATCCGCTTCCTCATTCCGTGCCATCATTGATCTTCCCACAGGTATCACCATCCCGCTTGTGTTCTTACCTGGAATCGGCAGTAAAACAGTGGGAAGGTAAATAAATCATCCAAGTTCACGAGTCCTGGCCCCCTGCAGTCATTTAAATGCTCTGGGATCAAGGGCAGGTAGCCAAAATACCTGGGGTAGAGGTAAGAGAGGAAAATTGCTAACAACATTTTAAGAGGCAGGAATTTGGTAGTAGGCCTCCCCACTCCATTTTCCCTGTTGCACTCTTGCTATACTGCCCAATTTCAAGTGGTATAACAATGGAATCCGGGCTAATGTGGATGGGGGAAGGGGACCTTTGATCAGTTACTGTCATTCAAATTCAAAGAAAATAGTATCAGCTGTGGCTCAGCTGGTAGCACCCATGCCTCTGAGTCAGAAGATTGTGGGTTCAAATCCCACTCCAGAGACTTGAACACATAAAGCTAGGCTGGCACTCCAGTACAGTACTGAGGAAGTGCTGTACTGTCGGAGGTGCCGTCTTTCAGATGAGATGTTTAAACCGAGACCCTGTCTGCTTTCTCAGGTGGCTGTAAAAGATCCCATGGCACTATTTCGAAGAAGAACAGGGGAATTAGCACCGGTGTCCTGGCCAATATTTATCCCTCAACCAACATAACAAAAACAGATTATCTGGTCATTATCACATTGCTATTTGTGGGACCTTGCTGTGCAAATCAGCTGCTGTGTTTCCCACATTACAACAGTGACTACACTCCAAAAGTACTTAATTGGCTGTAAAGTCCTTTGAGACGTCCGGTCGTCGTGAAAGACGCTATATATATGCAAGTCTTTCTTTCTCTCTTGAAGGCATTCTCAGTGCTAGGTACCTTGTCCAAATCAGGATTCTTATTGTATGAGCTTGGACATTGTGAATTCATCAAACATAAGAAGCACATGGCTAAATATGTTACTGTCCACCACTGATGTACGCACACACTTTCCTCTTGGGTTCAGTGGATCACAAACAGGAGTTGAATAGTCAATTTTTCCTTTCTGTATTTGGGGTCATTGAAACCAATGGTAATAACCCCCCCACTGCTGCCCTCAGATAAGTTATCTTAAAGACCAAGGTTGGAACCTGTGGCATTCCTCGCATTTGTGGCCCAGGGCATCGCAACTCAGCATATTTACTAACTGAGCCACTAGGGAGTTCGACTACTTCTGTCAATCTTGTTCCGAATAGGAAACAGATATAAAAGTGATCGTTTGCTAACAGTATTTCAGTTTTATGTCCTCAAAAGAAGAAAGGATGCCATCTGCCAGTCTTTCTACCCATCAGGTACCAGACGTGAAATACAATAGAGGCTCTTTCAATGGTAATATCTGCACTGCTCCAGTGCGACATTACCTGTATTTCTGCCAGATTGGTCCCATTAGTTTAGTTATATTTATTAATTCTTCACTTTGGAAATGGTGCCAGTTTTTTTTAAATTTTATACCATGACACTTATTTTTGCATAGCGCGTCACCCTTGGGAGGGCTAGTCATCTGTTTTCTTTTCCTTTTTTTAAAAATTTGGTGGAATTAACTTCTGGCTTATCCCTTTTCCTGAAATGAATCTCCTAAATTGTACGACAGAACACTACTGTGGCACACAAGGGGTGATATTCATTATTAAATCATATCCAAGTGATGGGGAGAGACTTGCATCATTCTAACTTCAAGTGAATTTTTTTTAGCATTGTATCAGTTATCTTATGAATAAATTTTACATATAGGATCAGTTATATTAACAATGTATTTCCAACTGGCTCACATTCCAGCATAACTCAGAATTGGTGTAGTTGGTTCAAATTTAATCAACTTTCTTAGAATTGTGATGGATGTTTGAAAAAAAATGTACTTCTTTGGTATTTTTTTCATGGAATTCATTCAGATCATTCTTCCTCGTTTCAGTTTTTATTGCAGTTACATAATCCTATAAGTCCGCATCAGTGTATCAATTCATAGTGCAATGTGATTAGTGTATCCTGCTGTACACCTTTTTTTTTGGCTGTCATCATCCTCTTTAACCTTCCTCACCAAGCACCTTTTTGTTGCTTTAAACATAATTCCTTTGGCCATTTCCCCCACCCCTGCAACCTTTTTATTCTTTAGTTCCACCTATCGTGCCAGCTTTGATTTTTCACCTTCCAGATTAGCATCGTCTCATGTTTACTCAATGTTCCCATTGTTTCTTAGGTCATTGCTTCTTTCAGTCTGCTGCCTCTTCAGGTTATCACCCATTCCCCTGTGCTTGCTGACCTACATTGGCTCCAGGTCCGGCAACACCTCAATTTTAAAATTTTCCTCCTTGTTTTCAAATCCCTACTGAAACGTTAACTCTGTTACTCTCCCTACAGCTGCTGAGTATTTCCAGCGTTTTCTGTTTCGATTTCAGATTTCCAGCTTCCAGAGTATTTTGCTTTTGCTTTCTATTGTTCTGCTTAATCGTCATTCTCCTTTTCCTACAAACTCACTAGCATTATGGGTTCACTATTGGTGTCCTATTCCAGCTTTATCATCTGCGCTTTCCTCATTCATCACAAACTCCTGCAGTTCTTGTAAGATATTAAAGGGAGAAAATTGGCTCGCGCCCCCTTTGGGGCAATAACTTCGCTGGGGCACTAAAAATCAGCCCGAAAATCAATGGTAGCGCTCCAAGCAGGAGGCGGGCTGCTACTGGAAGCGCTTCCCCTCCCTCTTGGGGCGCTACCATTCAATATTGTGGCGCTACGTGCAACAGCGCCACGTGCGCCGGCACATAGCACCACAGTATTACAGGCCTCCCTCCCCTGATTAAAGGGGAGGGGCCTAGTACAGCATGCACCGGGGCCCTGCTGGATCACCGGGGAGCGGGGTGCTGGGAAAACAACCCGGTATTCAAGAGGAGTGACGGTCTGACACCCCACCTGAGGAGGCCAGAGGGGACAGGTACTGGCAGGCGGCCCAAAAAAAAACTTGCTCTTTATTTATCACCACCCCGGCAGCAAAAACGCCACCCTGACCCTGTTGGACATAACGACCAGCGGTAGGTCAGGGGCACGAACTAAGTTTGTGGACAGGGCGCGAGCGGGGCGCTGCGCACGGCGATGGCGTCATCGCCAGAGGCGCAGCGCCACGGGGCACTACCAGCTACCGCCTTCGCTAACCTCCTGCTGAATTCCACGGGAGGCGTTAGCAGTGCCACGCCCGGGTGCTAGTTGCTTTGCGCCCTGTTAGTGCCCCCTTAGTGCCCCCTCCCGCTAACCGGAGGCGCAAAGCAACCAAATTTTTCCCCCTGAAGGTTTTAAGCAGTGCTCTACAAAAAAAAACCTTGAAGCTTTTCTGGATGGAAGCATTGCATATTTAATGTTGTTTTTGTTTCCTCTGAGGAATTTTTTGCAGTGTCAAATGTTTTACTTTAAGTATGTAGCTCTGTAGAGAGAAGAGGAGGAGTTGACATATTTCACTTCTGTTTTTCTTCTGCTCTAATATGTTACTTGCTTTAAAAACTTCCAGAACCTTTTTTTTTTGATTTAACACAGGTTGCTCACGGCCCTCAGCACCATGTTGCAGCACAATATTTCCATGATGGATTTGCTCATCAATTGGATCTCACCGTTCTTCTCTCTCATGGTCTACAACATTGCAACCACGACCTCCAGATAAATTCTGAAGTTTAAACGCCATATTTTTGTCTCAATGGAACAATAGGATATTTTTCTTCTGTATGCAACGTTCTTTCCTCCCATTGTCCCACATGGTCTTCCATTTTCCTTTATAAAATCTTTCACCTCCATTGCTGCTCCATTTGTAGAGCTTCTGAGGCTGAATTTCTTCTTCAGTTGCGCCAGTAAAACCTGGGTGAGTATAGGTAGGAAAATCGGGCAGGGAGCCATTCTGCCAGCTCTCCGCCACACATTATCACTTCTCTGATTTTCTGCCCGATGTATAATATGACTGCCTAAATATGGGAAGGCATATTATAAATTGACATATTACATCATACATCATATTTCCTGTTATTTGTCTCTTAGCAATACTTGATCCAAGGAACAATTCTTAATTTGGGCTGGGCTAGGCTGTGGGTTACACTTTAAAGGGCTGCTATGTCTAGTATGATCAGAGAGGAATCAATTGGACAAGTCAAAGTGACAAATTCAAAATGTACCAAACAATTTAGAATTTCAGGTCATCAGCCAGCAAAACCCACAGAAATTTCCTGCCCCCCCCCATTTCCCATCCGAGGATAAATGATCCGGTGGTGTAAGCACCCATCCAAATTGTGATGGTGAGCCTTGGGAAATTGGATGGGGTGAAGGGTACAAGGCATGGGGGAGCAGAAGTCCCACCTGTCAGGAAAATTCATCCCAATTTTGACCAATAAACTAACAATAAAGAAGCCAACTCCAAGTTACTTTGCACCACTTGACTTGGATTGCAATATGGGCACTGAGCTTATGGCCAATGGTCGTGGTAAAATCAAAAGACCTGTTTAATTCACTTATGGAGTCAAATTCTTCCTGCAGCCTTTCTTCTGTATTATCATAAATAGAATTCTTCTTGACAAATAATTTTTCCTTTTTAAGTAGTTTTACATGTCAATGGCTTGGCCTGCACTGGGTTAAAGCTCCTCTCATACAACGTCAGTCTCTCAAACATACCATACACTTAGCATATATTTCATGGGGTAGAGTGTCCGCTGTGTTGCGCTGGTTTTCCCAATGCATTTCGCCTGAAATCGGCCAAACAAGCGCAAAAGATCGAGGAGGTTAGGTCCAGCGCAAATCTTTTGCGCTGGTTTAGAAAAAATCCCACTGGAAGATGGTCCTGCCCACAAAACTGGTCACACCCCAGATGGAATTAATCACCTTGGCGAATTTCCGCTAATTACGTCCGCTTGCGGCCCTTTGAGGAGGCTCTTCAAATTAAGCTTTTTTTTAAATAGGCGCAAGGACACTAATAGGCGCCTTTTAAAAGCTTATAAATATTTTTTAAATATTTAATTTACTAAGAAACTGACCAGTGTACACCAATGAAATCAGTAACCGGTTCAGAATAGTTTTTTTAAAGTTATTTTCAGTTATTTAAAATCGGGTTACTCACAGATGATGGGCTAGATACTCCGACTAAAAATGCTTATTTTTTGTGATAAACCCATTTTCAACTGTATTAATAAAACTGCACCAGGTTACCACTCTTAAACATATAAAACAATAAGAATAAAAAAATCAGATGGCACCCCATCCACCACCTTAAAAATTCATTCCCTCCACCACCGGCGCATCATGGCTGCAGTGTGTACCATCTACAAGATGCACTGCAGCAGCTCACCAAGGCTTCTTCAGCAGCACCTCCCAAACCTGCGACCTCTTCCATCTAGAAGGACAGGGGCAGCGGGGGCATGGGAACACCATCACCTGCAAGTCCCCCTCCAAGTTACACACCATCCTGACTTAGAAATATATTGCCGTTCCTTCATTGTCACTGGGTCAAAATCCTGGAACTCCCTCTCTAACAGCACTATGGGAGTACCTTCACCACAGACTGCAGCGGTTCAAGAAGGTGGCTCACCACCACCTTCTCGAGGGCAATTAGGGATGGGCAATAACTGATGGCCTTGCCAGCGATGCCCACATCCCAGGAACGAATAAAAACAAGGAATATCTTTTAATGCAAGAAAAAGAAAACAATTAGGTTCTAAAAAGTTGCTCAATTGTCCCGGTTCATGGAAGATTTTACGTTTGTGATTATGCAAATGAGTTTGAGGGGAAACTTGAACCACAAAATCAATTTAGAAAACGAGCCCAACTTTGAGTGCAATTTCCGCCCAGATTGCCGATTGCGCCCAAAGCGGAAACATGTTCTTTGGTCAATAATTTGAAATGTTATTGAAATTAGTATTTAAATCAATACATAATAATGCTGAAAGTTACAAAGGGAATGAGGTACCCAAAGGATAACCAGCAAATCCATTGCTTTAGATGCACAATAGAAACTTGAACTGTTCACTGAATTCTTGCAGGACATTGCAAAGAGTAAAACTTGTAAAATTTTAAACTCACTTCATGTAATCAACAATGTTTCCCCCAGACAACCTTTCACATCATGTTGCCGATGTTATTTTGCCAGTGAGAATAGCAGTGACAGGCAAAGAATTTAGTTTGAATATACTGCGGGCATCCAGCATTTCTGGGTAAGCATCATCCTCAAAAGGTTAACACTTGGGGGAGCTGGAGGAAGAGTCAGATACATAACTGCAGACAAAATAAGCAGTTAAATCCAGAGGGCAGAACGGCAGAAGTTATTACTTTCAGGGGAGCGAGAAGTAGAGCACTTCTGGCAAGCTTTGATGGGCATGGGTGAATCAGGAACAAACTGAACCAAATGAAACTTTGATCAGTTAGCTTCTCCCTATACAATTGTCAGTCCCTTTAATTAGGGTTTTCTGGTGCATTATGCGGTATTTTCTAGGGAGTATATTAACAGATTAAAGAATTATGTCTACAATAGAGCAGAAGAGATACCATTTCTTCAGTAACGTCCATCAGAGTGCTGAAACTGGAGTTCGCAGATAATGACATGCAGTTGATAAAAGTTTTTATGCATTTTGTACCATGAAAGGTCACCTTTTGCAGCACTGGCAGTCTTTCTCAGACCACAGCAGGGGGGGCTGTTGATTTCGCAGATGACAAGCAGGAACCTGGCGAATAATGAAATGTCAGCAAAGATGAGGCTCTGACAGCTCAAATGGAGTAGTGATTAATGAATGACATGACTAGAACTGGACCAATTTTCAGTCACTTGAAGGATGCAAATCTAGCATTTCAATAATGAACACAAACAAAATTGAATATCTGTTAAAAGTTATTAATAGACAAACACAATTTACTGCAAGACCAATTTCTGTAACCTTTCACTGTGACTCATGGGACTGAGAACAAGGATTTTCTGTTATAAAATAATGCAATAGACAACTTTCAGGGAGAAGAAAATCTATTTTGATGTAAAGTTAATATATCCATCAACATTATGATAGTTCGAAGATACAGTGAGGGGAGTAAGGGAAGTGTATTTTTGATTTTTTTTTTCATTTACAAAACTGACAATTCCCCGAACACAATGCCTGGAATTTTTACCGTGGAGTCGGGTCGGGTATGTGCGGGCCGCATAGCAGGTCGGGAACGCGATGTTCTGCTCAGCGCGTTCTTCGGGGCGACTGTAACTTAATGGCCCCACTTAAAGCAGTCAGTTCCCGGCCCACTTAAACGGAGCACATCTGATGACGTCATCGATGACTCGTTTCCAGCGCCAGTATTTAAAGCAGCCTTGCACTCAACTCATTTGAAGGATGCTAGAGGTGTGTAGAAACTGAAATACAAAGGGCTGCGTACTGTTCTAAACCAGCAATGATGAATAGTCAAAGGCAGAGGGCTGCACCACGATTTTCTGACGCATCCCTGCATACTCTGGTGGAGGCAGTGAGAGCACGCAGGGAGGTCCTGTTCCCTACAGATAGGTGAAGGAGACTTCCAAAAGAGCCTGGCTGGATGTAGCAGAGGAGGTCAGCAGCAAGAATGTGGTGAGGAGGACCTGGAATCACTGCAGGAAATGTTTCAATGATCTCATGAGGTCAGGAAAGGCGAATGCAATGCCACACTCACCCTCATCCTGAAGTGCCTGTCATCACGTCCCCATCACTCTGCCTTCCTAAGCCTACTCCTGCACATCATTCCTCACAGCAACATACCTTGCACGTCCACCCATCCCTGTACATACTCACATCCCCATCTGACTAACCACCCCTGACACTCACCCTCATCCTAATGCAATCATAACAAGTAACACCACAGAAGGAGGCCAGTTGGCAATGTTACCACACTCCCTCAGTCACCCTCTACAGATGTAGCCCATCCATTCCTTACACTCATTCAATTATTCTCACTCAAACTTCTCTTTCCCTCCTTGCAGGAGAAAATGTAAGATTCGAAATTTTCAGCAAAAATCACGCAAGAAAACCGGATAAAATAAGACTGTTTATTGACCAAAGTAAGCTTGCACAGAAAAACCTTTGATAAAAGGGCATACAAAATGGCCGCCGGGCCTCGTGATCAGTTTTCTGGACCATTTTATTTCTGTTACTGCAAGCCACACAGGCTTGTGGATTGAAGACAGTAAGCCCGCGAAAGCCAGTATCTGGGAACCGAAACTCAGAGAAACAGCATACATATTCAATGGATTCTAAGTACAGGATGGGGCCCATCAAGATATGGGCGGACAATGCAAAAACACTTATACCCATTTATTGTACAATGGAGAAACCGTTTAGCAGCCATCAAGGAAAATCTCCGGACCGATCAATATGCGAACCGAGTCGCGATGACAATGTAAAAGACATTAAAAGACATTATCGGCCAGGAAGGCCAGTTAAGTTATCACTGGCTCCCGTTACAAGACAAAGCGCCCCTGCAGAGATTTCTGCCCGCCAAAATTAATACAAAGACAGGACTATGATTTGGCGGGAGATAAGACTGTCCCAAAAGAGTATAACTATGGATTGAAAGTCCATCTAAGTTACTTCGTACTTCACTTCACTGATGCTTCTTGCTGGGCGACTTCAGACTTCTACTTCTTCAAGAACTTCTTCTACAAGGAACGAACGAAGGACGGACGGTGCCAGGATCAGCGCCTCTTCCACTTCGATAGATGCGGAATCGATGAAGACGTTTCGTCTTTTTAAAGACGGACAATTTCGGTGAAAAGACAACGTGGTCGGTGTTCAGCCAAACAAGGCTCGGCCACGATGAGAAGACGACGAGGGTGGCCCGGGTACTGGGGTCGGGAGATCATCGACGACCCAGGCCGACGGAGAAGAAACCCTCTGGAGAACCGACGATCCAGGCCGGAGAGATTCTCCCATTTGCATGCAGTTCTTCAACAGCCTGCAGCTGAAGGTCTGCTCCATGAACCCAAATCCACAATAGTGGATCTCAACCTTGACGAGCGCTCATCGAGGCTGTGTCTACCCCACCGCCTCGAGGGAGAGAGAATATCGACTGCGCCAGAAGTTTCCAAATCCACGTGACGACGGAAAGCGGTGCCAAAAAGGCTGCGAACCCCCTTTTTCGCGATTTCGAGAGTGGTGAGCATGATCCCAAGTTCCCCAGGTCGAAACTTAGTTTAGGTATAGGGGAGGGAGTTAAGGGTAATCGTAATGTGTTTTCCCTTTTACGATGTGCCGTGTGTTCCCCATTTCCATAGAGTCAAGTTCATAAATTTGTGCATGATTGTAGTAACTTTAATCTGTGCCTATGACATGTATTTTGTAATGCTTCAAACTGTTTAAAAATAAAAGCATCCATTTCGTGCTATTCAACCTGGTCTATTGAGTTCTTTCTCTGCACTACTGTTCTCTGCACCTAAGTCCAAGGTCTAGAACCATAGGGGGAGTCGGTCGAACCACTCAAGGGTAATTATTGCACGAAGCCTGGCAGGAGACCAGAAAGAGCAAGAGAAACCCCCTACAAAAAGAACACAGAACACACGCGAGAGGCAGAGAACCAGAGGTGGCCCTCCTGTTTTCACCCTGTTGAGTCTGTATGTCCCAGTTAGGTTTAGGATCAATCACTGGACACAGACAACAAGAATAACTTTTAACAGGTCTTTACTATTCGAAGGTCAGGGCTGAACTGCCCAGCAAATCCTTGCACAACACTTATATACCGGTGTGGTCACCATCGGTATTACAGTATTACAGTATACAGCAGCCAAGAGAAAGTAGTACATCTCTTAAGGTAGTTCTCTTAAGGTGGAACAGGTTACATACACCACAATCCTCCCTTTTTAGCTTAACAGTTATATCCCCATTTAACATAACATAATAAGATATATATATACAACTTCATGCAAAACAGTTCAAAGATTCAGTCTCTGAGGAGGCCTCCTGATTCGAGTTGGATAACGCCTTTCAGGGGTCTTTGATTCTCGTTGCTGGGGTGACTCATCTAGTTGGTCTCTTATGGCTTGGACATCATCATCAGGTACATTCACTTCTGAGGTAGATGCTTCAGGTTCACTAACTTCTTTCACGGTTGTCTCTGCCGTAACCATGGGTTCGACCCTTGTTCTCGATTCTACCAGTTGGTCAGCATGACGCTGTATTACATTTTCACCAATATCTACCGTGTACATCAGGGGTCCTTGTCTGGCCCGAATTGTTCCAGATTGCCATTTCTCATTTTTATAGTCCCGGGCTAACACTGGTTGTCCTATTTCGAAACTCCGAGTGGTCTTGTTATTTATATGCTGGAACTGTTTGTTTTCAACTTCCCTCCGCACATTTGGTTTTAACAAGTCCAACCTGGACCGCAACCTCCTGTTGTAGAACATCATGGCAGGACTTTGATTTGTCACTGCATGAGTGGCGTTTCGATATGCCAGTAGGAATTTGTCCACCTTGTGTTGTAGTGGAATCTGATCTTCGCTCATGGCCTTTATTGCTTTTTTAAACGTTTGTACAAATCTCTCGGCCAACCCGTTTGTAGCCGGATGATATGGGGCAGAGGTATAATGTTTCACCCCATTCTTCTTCATGAATCCCTGGAATTCTTCTGACACGAACTGCGGTCCGTTGTCTGAACATATTTGTTCTGGCAATCCATTTCTCGCAAATATCGTTCTTAACACCGCGATCGTCTTTTCCGAGGTAGTGGTAGTCATCTTAATCACTTCTGGCCATTTAGAATGTGCGTCCACCGCAATTAAAAACATGGAGTCCATGAAAGGACCAGCAAAGTCAATATGTACACGTTGCCATGAGGTTGAAGGCCATTCCCATGGATGCAGCGGTGCAATCGGAGGTGCATTTTGCACTTTTTGGCACCCTGAGCAGCTTTTCGTCAGCTCCTCTATCTGTTGGTCAATACCCGGCCACCACACATAAGCCCTAGCAAGGCTTTTCATCTTGACTCCCCCCAGATGACCTTCATGCAGTTCCTTTAGAACTCTCTCTCTTAACTTAGGAGGAATAATCACCCTTGTTCCATACATCAATGTTCCTTGACAGACGGACAGCTGTTCTCGTTTTGCTGAGAATGCCGGTAACAGTGGATCACCATGTGCTGGCCATCCCTTTACTGTCACTTCGTAGACCCTGGACAGTGTCGGGTCATTCCTGGTTTCTCTTTCAATACTTGCATTGGTGACTGGTAAACATTCGATGATGGTCGAGTGAAATAACTCAACAGGGTCAACCGTCGGTGCCTCCTCCTCTGTAGGTAGTGGCAGGCGCGACAGCCCATCAGCATTACCATGCTGCTTTGTACCTTTGAATTCTATCTGATATTAATGTGCCCCTAGGAAAAGGGACCTTCTTAGGGTTAAAAATGGATACCAACGGCTGGTGGTCTGTCAGAAGCGTAAACTTTTGGCCCTGCAGGTAATGATTAAACTTCTTTACTCGCCACACAAGGCTGAGAGCCTCCCTATCTATCTGAGCATAATTGCGCTCAGCGGAGGTCAATGATCTGGATGCGAACGCAACTGGCCTCTCCTGGCCATTTGGCAACTTGTGTGAGAGTACTGCCCCAATACCATATGGAGAAGCATCACAAGCCAAACGAATAGGCAGCGTTGGGTTGAAGTGAGCCAACACTTCCTCTGAGGTGATCAATGCCTTGCTTTCGCGAAAGGCCCTCTTACAGTCCTCGCTCCACTTCCATGGTACTCCCTTCTGCAAAAGAGCGTTCAGCGGGTGCAGCACCGTGGATAAATTTGGCAGAAACTTATGGTAATAGTTAATCAACCCTAGAAACGACCTCAATTGGGATACATTATCCGGAGCGGGAGCCTTCACAACAGCTTCGATCTTGTCAGGAGACTTATGAAGCCCCTCCTGGTCAATGACATGACCACAGTACGAGATCCTCTTCTGAAAGAATTCACATTTCTGGCGATTAACTCGAAGACCATATTCTTTCAATCTGGTGAGCACCAGTTCCAAGTTTGCATGGTGTTCCTCGTCATCATCTCCTGTAATCAGAATATCGTCCAGGTAACATTGTGTACCTGGAATTCCCTGTAATACCTGCTCCATGGCCCTCTGCCAAATTGCTGGAGCCGATGCCACTCCAAAAACCAGTCTATTATACCGGTACAAGCCTCTATGCGTGTTGATCGTGAGATACTGGCGTGACTCTTCCTCAACTTCCATCTGTAAGTATGCCTGCGCCAGGTCTATCTTCGTGAAGTGTTTCCCGCCAGACAATGAAGCGAAGATATCCTCAATCCATGGAAGCGGATACTGCACCGTGTGAAGCACCGGATTAACAGTGATCTTGAAATCACCACAGATGCGAACCTTCCCCGGTTCCCCCGGCTTGTTGCTCGATGAACGCTTCATGACTGGGACAATGGGCGTGGCCCACTCACTCCAGTCTACCTTAGACAGTACTCCTGAACGTTCTAGCCCTTCCAGCTCAGCTTCCACAGCAGGTCGTATTGCATAAGGTACGAAATAGCGAGGGGCGAAAAACATTAATAGGAGTGGTATATAGGCCTCCAAATAGTAAAATAGAGGTTAGGGAGGGCATCACGAGGGAAATTAGAGAAGCGTGCAATAAGAGCACAGCTGTCATCATAGGTGACTTTAACTTACATATAGATTGGACTAGCCTAATCAGTAAAAATAATGAGGAGGAGGAATTCCTTGAGTGTTTGAGGGATGGTTATCTGGATCAATATGTCGAGGAACCAACTCGGGAACAGGCTATATTGGACTGGGTACTGTGCAATGAGAAGGGACTAATCAGTAATCTTGTTGTACGGGGACCCTTGGGTCAGAGCGATCATAACATGATCGATTTCTCACTCGAAATGGAGAGCGAAGAAATTGACTCAGAGACTAAGGTCCTGAATTTAAACAAGGGGAATTATGATGCCATGAGACGGGAACTGAGTAGGTCTGATTGGACAACGTTCCTGGGAGGACTGGAGGTAGATAAACAATGGCAAACATTTAAAGATAGAATGACAAAATTGCAAAAATTGTTTATACCAATCTGGCATAAAAGGAAATCTAAAAAGGTGACTCAACCGTGGATAACAGGGGAAATTAGAGACAGCATAAAATCCAAAGATAGGGCGTATAAAATAGCCAAAAAAAGCGCCAGAGCGGAAGATTGGGAACAGTTTAAGATAGAGCAAAGGAGGGCAAAGGGCATAATCAAGAGGGGCAAAATAGCTTACGAAAACAAGCTGGCGGAAAATATAAAAACTAACTCCAAAAGCTTTTATAAGTATATCAAAAGGAAAAGACTGGTGAAAACCAAAGTTGGTCCATTGCAGTCAGATACGGGGGAATATATAATGGGAAATAAGGAAATGGCAGATCAACTAAATGCATACTTTGGGTCAGTCTTTACGAAGGAAGACACAAAAAACCTCCCTGGGATATCGGGAAAAATAGGGACATTGGCAAAGGAGGAACTGACGCAAATCAATATCTCTAAGGATATGGTGTTAAGGAAGCTAAAGGGATTGAAGGTGGACAAATCCCCAGGGCCTGATAACATGCATCCTAGGGTACTGAAGGAGGTGGCCCTAGAGATAGCGGATGCACTAAGGATGATTTTTCAGAATTCATTAGACTCGGGAACAGTGCCGATGGATTGGAGGGTAGCTAACGTTACCCCACTATTCAAAAAGGGGGGTAGGGAAAAAGCAGGTAATTACAGACCTGTAAGCTTTACATCAGTTGTGGGCAAAATGCTGGAGTCCATCATTAAGGATGAAATAGCGGAGCACTTAGCAAATGGGGACAGGATAGGACAGAGTCAACATGGATTTACAAAGGGTAAATCGTGCTTGACTAATCTATTGGAATTTTTTGAGGGAGTAACTGGTAGAATAGATGGGGGAGAGCCAGTAGATGTGGTGTACCTGGACTTCCAAAAGGCCTTCGATAAGGTCCCACATAAAAGATTAGCATGGAAAATTGAGGCTCATGGGATAAAGGGGAAAGTTTTGGCGTGGATAGGGAACTGGCTGTCAGATAGAAAACAGAGAGTTGGAATAAACGGCTCATTTTCTGAATGGCAGGCAGTAACAAGTGGGGTACCACAGGGATCTGTCCTGGGCCCCCAGCTGTTCACAATTTACATTAATGACCTGGATCAGGGAGTCGGATGCAGCATTTCCAAATTTGCAGACGACACTAAACTAGGAGGGGGGGTGGGCTCAGAGGAAGAGACCAGGAAGCTCCAGAGCGATTTGGACAGACTGGGCGATTGGGCGGATAAATGGCAGATGCACTATAATGTGGACAAGTGCGAAGTTATCCACCTTGGGTGCAGGAACGGGAGGGCAAATTATTATTTAAATGGCAATAGATTGGGAGAGGGGGAAGTACAGAGAGACCTGGGTGTTCTTGTACACCAGTCACTGAAGGCGAGCATGCAGGTGCAACAGGCGGTCAAGAAGGCAAACGGTATGCTGGCCTTCATAGCAAAAGGGTTAGAATACAGGAACAGGGATACCTTGCTGCAGCTGTACAGGGCACTGGTGAGACCACACCTCGAGTACTGTGTACAGTTTTGGTCGCCTCATCTGAGGAAGGATGTTCTTGCCATGGAGGGGGTGCAGCGGCGATTCACCAGGCTGATACCAGGAATGGCGGGAATGACCTATGAGGAGAGACTATGTAGTTTAGGGATGTACACACTGGAGTTTAGAAGATTGAGAGGGGACCTCATAGAAGTGTATAAAATTCTGACAGGTCTAGACAGACTGGATGCAGAAGGAATGTTTCCCTTGGCGGGTGAGAACAGAACTAGAGGACATAATTTAAGGATAAGGGCTAAACCATTTAGGACAGAGATGAGGGGGAATTTCTTCACTCAGAGAGTGGTGAACCTGTGGAACTCATTGCCACAGAGGGCAGTGTACGCCAGCTCATTAAATATATTTAAGAGGGAATTAGATATATTTCTACGGGCAAAAGGGGTTAAGGGTTACGGAGAGAAGGCGGGGACGGGATACTGAATTAAAGGATCAGCCATGATCTCATCGAATGGCGGAGCAGGCACGAAGGGCCGAATGGCCTACTCCTGCTCCTATCTTCTATGTATCTATGTATCTATGTACCGGTCTGGCTTTGAAAAATTTCGGGTTTGCATGTTCTTCAATCTTGATGTTTGCCGTAATTCCTCTCAGTGTTCCCAGTCCTTGTTGGAACACCTCTTTAGCATCGTCCAATATTCTGGACAATCGTTTAGGTTTGACATCTTTTGTACCGGAATCTACCGTTAGTGCTTTTAAGGAATGCCAGTCCATATTTATTTTCCTAATCCACTCCCGTCCCAGTAGTGGTGGATCTCCCTCAGGTAGCACATATAAGTCCATTCCTCGGCTTTCTTTGCCCTTGTGGACCACCTTTACCTCTATCTTCCCGATGGGTTATACTCTTTGCCCCGTGTATGTTTTCAATACAATCTCCGTATCCCGTAGGGGAATATGTGGGAATAACCTTTTGTAATCTTTCTTATTCATGACCGTCAATGCCGATCCAGTGTCCAATTCCATCTTCACTTGGACTCCTGCTATCTGAAGTGTGACCCAAATTGTTTGGAGGTCTGCTTCCTTACCAACATTGTGTACTCTTAGACTACCCAGTTCATTACTGCTGGCGTCTGAATCTGACTTCTGTTCGTTCGAACTGTTCTCTGTCACCTTGTGTACCTTTTTGTACTTTTCCTGCGGTGACTTTTTGTTGCTGGTCTTCTTTCCTGACCAGCATACTTTAGCTATGTGACCAAGCCTGCCACATTTTCTGCATTCCTGATTTTTGAACCAGCACTGGTTCTGATCGTGTGTTGTCTTTCCACAACGATAATATTTTACTGTACTCAAGACCATTTGATTGGTACAGAGTTCCGGTGACCGTAGCTGCATTTCCGCAGTGCCTCTTGCTGCGGCTTCTTGCGATGCTGCAATAGTGACAGCTTTATCAAGCGTAAGATCATTCTCTTCAAGCAGTCGCTTTTGTGTTCCTTCTTTTAACAATCCACACACAAATTTATCTCTCAGCGCATCTGCTAGCCCTGTCCCAAACTGACAGTACTTCGATAGCTTACGTAGTTCAATTAAAAATTCAGCGTTGCTTTCGTCTTTCAACTGCGTTCTTCTGTAAAATTTAAATTGTTCCGCTATCATCAGCGGCGTGGGGTTTAAATGATTTTTCAGGACAGTAACAATATTCGCGAAGGTCTGATCCGCCGGTTTAATTGGTGATAGAAGGTGCTTCAATAGCCCGTATGTCTTCACCCCCATTGAGCTTAATAAGGTTAATGCTTTCTCATCATCTGGTACCTTATTTGCTTTACAATAAACTTCCATGCGTTCTACATACGTGGTCCAATCTTCGACATCACTATCAAAGGTATTAATGCTCCCATGTTTAGGCATCCTTGCAAGTTTTTAAAAAAATTTTTTTTAAATGGCGGCTTCCCGCGCTTGTCTTCTTCCCCCACCTACGAAAATGGCGGCTTCCCGCACTTGGCGGTCTATCCCGCGCTCGTCTTCTTCCCCCGCCGAGTACAATGGCGGATTCCCGCGTTTGCCTTCTTCCCCCGCTGGCTGCAATGGCGATTGCCTTGCTGCTGCCGTTCTCGCCTCCCCAGCGGTTCTCACTCCCTGACACTGCTTTGCCTTGCAGCCCCGCTTGCAGCCCGGTCCTTTACACCGGCTGCGTTTGAATTCTCCGCGGCTCTCGTGCCTTAAGCTTCTCAACTCCCCGACGCTGTTTTGCCTCGCAGCCCCGCTCGCAGCCCGGTCCTGTACACCGGCTGCGTTTGAGTTCTCTGCGGCTCTCGAGCCTTAAGCTGCCCCAGTCGCTGCGCCTCTCGGCCTCGATTGCAGCCCGGCCCTTTCTACCGGCCGTGGTCGAGCTCTCCGCCCTTATTCCTCCATTTTCCCTCCCCTACTCCACAGTCAACGCGGCCGACTTTCTGCTCGTGTCGCTGATCGGCTTACCCACCACCGTGGTAGAAGGGATGAACACCGCCTGTCGCTGATGGAGGGCTTCGTGGTCAGAATTCTTTTTCTTTTTAACCCGGGTTCTCGATGCCTCCCGTGCGATGGTGCTCAGCAGGATGATGAGGGCGGATGCCTCTTCTCGACGCCCGTTTTGAGGACGAAGCTGCCTTGGATATAAATTTGCCGCAGGGTAAGATCGGACTCGTCGCCACTGTTGAGTCTGTATGTCCCAGTTAGGTTTAGGATCAATCACTGGACACAGACAACAAGAATAACTTTTAACAGGTCTTTACTATTCGAAGGTCAGGACTGAACTGCCCAGCAAATCCTTGCACAACACTTATATACCGGTGTGGTCACCACCGGTATTACAGTATTACAGTATACAGCAGCCAAGAGAAAGTAGTACATCTCTTAAGGTAGTTCTCTTAAGGTGGAACAGGTTACATACACCACACACCCAACTGACTCCAGCAGAGGAGGGGGCTCTGGAGATATTGGGAGTTGCAGAGATGCTGGTGGTGGGAGATGGAGACATCCCAGCAACCCGGTGACAGAATTACATCTCATAAAGCCACATGGCATACAACAATCACTCATATGGTGACTGATGTCAGCAACCAGTGAAATGTCATCATGTGCACAATGGTATCATTATCCATTCTTAATATAACACTTCTAATTAATCTCTTTACTCTCCCACGGGTCCATCAACTGCCCCCCACACTGTCCATCAGGTCATTGAGGAGAAGGCTGCTGCTGTGATTGCTGCTGCTGGTGTGGCTGGTGTTGTTGTTGGTGATGGGGCTCATCTTGGTCCGATTTTGAGCACCAATGTGCGGTAGCGTATGCGGCACCCATGCTGATGTAGTAGATGGCAGGTAAAGTGGGGATCAGAGGGCCAATCCCTCAACGTTCTGATACTGAGTAGCAATGTGGTGAGAGTGGCTTCCAAGGTTTCAGAAATGACCTGCAAACTGCTGACACCTAAACCTGTGGACAAAATGCAGTGAGCAAGAACCTTTCCATGAGGCAAGTAATGAGGTGTAATGTTGCAGCATTTATGTGCTTTTCCCAGCTCTCAATGAATAGACTCGCCAATGGCCACTGAGCTTCCGCCTCCCCAGCACAGGCGAGGTACCCGAGCTGTGTGAATCCCATGCTCCTGCAGTAAAAGTCAAAAGCTGGCTTTAAAAACCCTCTTAAGGGTTTCTCAACAAGCAGTTAATGACTTCAATGCGGTTACCCGCCTCTGCCGATCGGGTCAGTGTTGCACCTTCAAAGCCGCCCAAGTTACATGCGCGTGGTGGCGATATGATGGCGAGTTCCCAACATGTTCATAGTTTCCTGGATTTTTACTACCGACCCGCCCCTAAACCTGCACGCTCGGCAACGGGAACATTCCGGCCAATGTCTTCAATGAGGATATAGTAGATGCAAGTTACATTATGGTGTATATTTAATGTCCCAGTGTACAAGAATACAAGTAAACAATGTGAAAGGGACTGTCACTCAACATAAAAAACAATTTTACTTTTAAAGTCTTCAGCAATATTTTGACCATCTTTTCATCACTGACTTTTTAAAATCACAAAATATATAATAGAAAAGGACTCTGGTTACAGTTGCAGCTCCACTGCACCCATTCAGCACCTGATGAAATCGTATCCCATGGTAAATAAAACAGACCAACAATAGCAGCATTCTGATGAAAGGTCATCAACCTGAAACATTAACTCTGTTTCTCTCTCCACAGATGCTGTCTGACCTGTTGAGTATTTCCAGCATTTTCTGTTTTTATTTCAGATTTCCAGTATCCACTGTATTTTGCTTTTGTAATAGCAACATAACCATAGGCAGTCCGAAGCAAGGAGTCACTATCAAGTCAGACTCCCTTGGACCCATCAGCAGGAATGGTAATGTAGTGGTTATATTGCTGGACTACTAACCCAGATGCTGGGTTAAAAACATGAGTTCAAATCCCACCATGACAGCTTGAGAACTTGAATTCTGTAAAAATAAAAAACTGATATCAGTAAAAGTGATCATAAAGTTCTTGGGTTGTTGTGAAAGCCCAACTGCTCTCAGTTGCATCAAACCATTACAACCACATGACTCACATACATTCAGCATGTGGCTCCCCTAATGACCATTGCCGCCAGAAACTAGTAACATACCAGAGTATCCTGCAATCACACAAGGTGTGTGATCCTTGAAGTGGATTTTCTCTCCGCCTCCAAATTCTAACATCTGCATATTCCGTATTTGTTTGTAGGAAAAGTTGGCCCAAATTTGCACCGTGAAAGAATCAGGGAAGGAGGGGGTTGTCACAACCCTCATCCACTCAACAGGCATTGAGAAGCTGGCCTACAGATCATAGATAGAGGCTAATAAAGAGAAGGACAACTCGGTGGCTTTGTGTAACCTCATGGCCAATATCCTCCTCCACTTAGTCTTATTGCTCCTGCTACAAAATCACTCCTTAAAACATTGGTATAATATGCAAGACAGCAGCCTGGCACACTTTGTCTCAGAACATTACCTGCATCAACACACTTTTCATAGTGCAAACATGTTTCTTTTCTCTTTCTACAAGGGTCTCCAAAAACAAAGGTCAGGCCCCAGTAACGCACAAGACCCCAAAATGTGAGAGCAACAGGTTGCACGCACTCCATCTCACACAGGCAGCAGCTCGGAGATATCTATCCCAGGTGCCTTAGAAAAGGTCAAGTAGCAGCACCAGGTAATGCACAGATCACAACAAAAGAGTAGAAAGTGCAGGTGGCAGCTGAGGGACCCAGCCCCAGGTATCTCTCTGCTGCGAGACCCATGGATGTTTAACTCACAGGAGCTGATTATAGCAAGAAGCACATTTTGCAGCACTTCTTCGAGTCCTTTAAGAAGTGCTGCAAAATGTGCTCCTTGCAAGAACAATGAACATACATACACACACATAAATACACACACATATATACATATACATGCACACACATATACATACATATAACTGTCAGCTTAAGAATACAGTAGAGAACCAAGCTGAATATAGAAAGTACAGGGGGATCTAAAAAAGGGAATAAGAGGGGCAAAGAGAATAGATTAGCGGCTAACCTAAAAGGGAACCCAAAAGTCAATAGTAAAAGTGGAGGCAAAGGAAGGGTGAGGCCGATTAGGGACCAAAAAAGAGATATTCTTGTGGAGGCAGAGGGCAAGGCTGAGGTACTAAATGAGTACTTTGCATCTGTCTTCACTAGAGAAGAGGATGCTGCCAATATTGCAGTAACGGAGGAGGCAGTAGCGATACTGGATAGTATAAAAATAGATAAAGAGGAGGTGCTTAAAATGTTGGCAGTCCTCAAAGTAGAAAAGTCACCCAGTCCAGATGGGATGCATCCAAGGTTACTGAAGAAAGTAGGGTGGAAATTGCAGAGGCTCTGACCACAATCTTCCAAGCCACCTTAGATATGGGGGTGGTGCCAGAGGACTGGAGGATTGCAAATGTTACACCCCTGTTTAAAAAAGGGGAGCGTGATAAACCCGGCAACTACAGGCCAGTAAGCGGGGAAACATTTAGAGACAATAATCCAGGTCAAAATTAATTGGTATTCAGAAGAGTATGGGCTAATAAATGAAAGCCAGCATGGATTTGTTAAAGGCAAATTGTGTTTGACTAACTTGATTGAGTTCCTTGATGAAGTAACAGAGATGGTTGATGAGAGTAGTGTGGTTGATGTTGTGTATATGGACTTTCAAAAGGCGTTTGACGAAGTACTGCATAATAAACATATTAGCAAAATTAAACCCCATGGGATTAGAGGGGCAGTGGCATCATGGATACAAAATTGGCTAAGGGACAGAAAGCAGAGAGCAGTGGGGAATAGTTGATTTTCAAACTGGAGAGAGGGATACAGTGGTGTTCCCCATGGGGCAGTATTAGGACCATTGCTCTTTTTGACATATATAAATATATGTTCCCGCCTCTCTTGACCAACACCAGTTTGCCTATCGTGCAAACAGATCAATGGAGGATGCAATCACAACTGCTCTACACTCAGCACTGAATCACTTAGATGGTAAGGAGACCTACATCAGAATGCTGTTCATAGACTACAGCTCAGCATTCAACAGTATCGTCCCCAACAAGCTGGCCACCAAACTCCAAACTCTTGGCCTGAACACTTCCCTCTGCAACTGGACCCTGGACTTCCTAACAAACAGACCCCAGTCTGTCAAATTAGGTAACCACACCTCACCCCCTGAACACGGGGGCCCCACAAGGATGTGTGCTGAGCCCCCTCCTCTACTCCCTCTTCACCCACGACTGTGTGGCTGTTCATGGTTCCAACACCATCATCAAGTTTGCGGATGATACCACGGTAGTAGGCCAGATCACCAACAACGATGAGTCAGCCTACAGGGAGGAGGTCCAGCATCTCGTGAAGTGGTGCGCCGATAACAACCTGGCCCTTAACATCAAGAAAACCAAAGAAATCATTGTGGACTTCAGGAAGTCTAAAGGCAGAAGTCACACCCCCATCCACATCAATGGGGCTGTGGTGGAAAGGGTGGACAGCTTTAAGTTCCTCGGAGTCCACATCACGGAAGACCTCTCCTGGTCCCTCAATACCTCCTCTCTGGTGAAGAAGGCCCAGCAGCGCCTATATTTCCTAAGGAGGCTGAAGGGATGTAACCTGTCACCCCTGATCCTCTCTAACTTTTACCGCTGCACAATAGAGAGCATCCTGACAAACTGTATCACAGTATGGTATGGCAGCTGTAGCTACTATGACCGGAAAGCCCTGCAGCGGGTAGTCAAAACTGCCCAACGCATTACCGGCACCCGGCTACCGACCATAGAGCACATATACCAGAAACGCTGTTTACGGAGGTCACGGTCCATCATCAAAGACCCTACCCACCCCAGCCACAGTCTGTTCGCCCCCCTGCCATCTGGGAGACGCTACAGATGCATTCGCACCCGTACGACCAGATTTAGGAACAGCTTTTTTCCCAGGGCTGTCATCCTACTGAACTCCACAAATAAACTCTAAAGCCTGCACATCTGCCAATGCACTTTATTATGGTTATGTTTATGTTAATGTATTACAAGCCAAATGTATGTTGAATGTTTAAATGTCTTAATCTAAATGTACACTCTCGGGAGCTGCACGCCTACATTTCATTGTACTGCACTTGTGCACTAACAATGACAATAAAAGTTGATTTAATTTGATTTGATTTTGACCTGGACTTGGGTATACAGGGCACAATTTCAAAGTTTGCAGATGACACGAAACTCAAAAATGTAGAAAACAATGAGGAGAATAGTAATAGAATTCAGGAGGACATAGACAAACTGATGAAATGGACAGACACATGGCAGATAAAATTTAATGCAGAGAAGTGTGAAGTGAAAAATTTCAGTAGGAAGAATGAGGAGAAGAAATATGAACTAAATGGTACAATTTTAAATGGGGTGCAGGAACAGAGAGACCAGGGGTTTATGTACACAAATCTTTAGGCCTCAGCTGGAGTATTGCATCCAATTCTGGGCACCTCACTATAGGTAGTATGCCAAGGCCTTGGAGATGGTACAGAAGAGATTTACTGGAATGGTACCAGGGATGAGAGACTTCAGTTATGGGGAGAGGCTGGAAAAGTTGGGGTTGTTCTCCTTAGAGCAGGAGATTTGATAGCAGTGTTCAAAATCCTGAAGGGACTTGATAAGAGTATGTAATACCCACTGGAAATGTTATGTACGCTAAGTATGGTTATCAATCTTTAACTTAGACACTGTATTATCATTGTTATAAATCCCTGGGTTAAAGTTGCCCATGTGAAGGTACGGCAAGAACTTTTAAGGACACAATGTGACTAAGAGCAGACTTTCCATAATTCTGCACCAGTATCAACTGTTGCAGACAGTGAGGCTGCGCAGTCTCCAGGCAGAAACCCCAGGAGGAAGGGGTGGAGTCGGGTTTTTCGAGCGGGAAACGAGAGCGACTGGAAGAGAAGAGGGCAGGAGCTCTGAAAAGAGGGCTCAGAAGGCAAATGGCTGCCGCATTCCGTCCCGGGCTTCCAAACTCAGCCACCGCCCTTCGTATTAGTAGCTCTGCATCCAGAACTCAAAGTGGGATTCAGTGATCGTGAAGAGAATTCAACGAAGGGGTTCGGAGTCGTAAGTCTTGCAGACATTATACATACCATGAGCTCCAACTTAAGCGCGCCAACGAAAGAGTGCACTCGAATTTGGACACAGGGACAGATTCTCCTTTGAATCCATATAAATGGAGAATGTATGTTTATTATGTCCAGATTCATTCTAATGTATGCAAATGTCTAATTTAGGTCATTGACCCGTAATCTTCTTATACTGTCTGACGTTAAAACTATAAAGTAAGATAATTAGAATTAAGCCATTGTAGTAGTGATCTCCTTACTGGACTATAGAATACTGTCTACAACAGAGACCACATCTCACATATATCTAGAGAACCGTGAAGGGGTTACAAGTAAATAAGGAGAAATTTTCTAGTGGCAGAAGGGTCGGAAACCAGAGGACATAGATTTAAGGTGAATGGCAAAAGAACCAGAGGCGACATGAGGAAACTTTTTTTTAAAACACAGCGAATTGTTGTGATCTGGAATGTGTAGGAGCAAAAAGGTACAAACTGATTTTATACTTTATTTTGGGGAATTCCCTTTTCATCTCCACATGATTTAACTTAATGGGCTCTTTTTCTCAAAGAAACTTAAGGCACAAACCATGGCTTTATAAAAAACACAATAATTTATTAATACATTAAAACATTGACATTAGAATCTACACAGTATCTTGGTGTTTATGCACAAATTAGAATTGCCTTAGCAATACAACAACACCATCTGAATTTCCAAAATGCATAATCTTTTACAAAATAAATGTCTACCTTAGACTAACCCATAATGAAAGTTATATGCAGGGTTGGCTCAAAGTGGTCGGGAAGATTCTCCTATTTGGAATGATACCATTGTAGTGCAGTGTGGCTTTCTCTTGGAGCCAAGTCATCTGCTTCACAGGCTATCTGTAAGCCTGCATCGCGGCATGCGCGGCATGAAGCTGTGAGGTAACGAGCAATCAGGAAAATACCAGGTGAGGAGGTGCCGCCAGTAAGCGAAAAGCGAAGTCGGAACAGTTGCAGTGGAGCTGTGTCTCTTCTACTGTCAATTCTGCCTAGCTTCTAAAATAGGGTGGCCATATTTTCAAAACCAAATCCAGGAATACACAGGCAATGTTCCACCACAATTTTTTGTGTGTGCTCGGCCCCTTTAATGGACTGCCTGGCCCATTCAATGTTTCGCGTGCATGCGCGAAATTTCACATTGGGAAAGCCGGTCCCGTGCTGTGCGGCTGCGCAGCTTAGATACACCAAATCACGAATCCTGCATGTGTTCTGGCAATAGTGCTGTACCATCTACTCGTCTCCAAACACCCTAAATTTTAATTTCTCAATTTTAAATCTGTTCCCAACAGACTGAGATTTTCCATTAAACACCCTCTGTCCCAGGTTTCAGATTCACAAACCTCTTCCCAGTGGGAGAATTTAGAGCTTGCCTTCCCTTATTCAAAAAAAACCACGATGCATCACACAGGTAAACTGGTAAAATAGATCAAATCCACTCAACCACCAGCTCTAACCCACCTTAGCTTCTCCCACACATTTGAAGGTCCCGCCCTCAGAGTTACCATTGGATGAAGCACTGATCAGGTGACTATAGATAGGGCCTTTTCTCAGCCGCATTGCATTGCAGGTAGGCGGGCCACCATTGACGCCTCCATTCAGCCCGCTCCAGGAATTTGTTCCCGAACTCAAACAGGACGAGAATCTCCGAGAAATGGGTTTCTGTGCATTAACATTGGAAAAAAAAATCAAACTAAACCGGGGACTCTTCCGGGGACATTGTTTGCCCGGGTACACATTCTCAAATCCAGGGTCTGCCCCGGAAAATGGGGACGTCTGGTCAGCCTATTCTAAAAGCCCGTTTTAACTGAGAACCACACCTCTGGGACGGTGGCTTGTCAACAATAGGTCCCTACAAATACAATCCATGATTAATTGACACTTCACTTGTTTTCTCTCAGTTTACACAATGTAACGCGTGCAGGTTCTCCAGCTGGACTGGACTCGTTTTTGTTGCCATGGTGATCTATCCTCTGCTGTGTGGTCTTTTACAATGTGTCCACAACGTAAGCATGCAGGCGCAGCAGGCGGTTAAGAAGGCAAATGGTATGTTGGCCTTCATAGCGAGAGGATTCGAGTACAGGAGCAAGGATGTCTTGCTGCAGTTGTACAGGGCCTTGGTGAGACCACACCTTGAGTATTGTGTGCAGTTTTGGTCGCTTTATCTGAGGAAGGATGTTCTTGCTATGGAGGGAGTGCAGCAAAGATTCAGCAGACTGATACCTGGGATGGCAGGAATGATATATGAGGAGAGATTGGGTAGATTGGGCTTATATTCGCTTGAGTTTAGAAGAATGAGAGGGGATCTCATTGAAACTTATAAAATTCTAACAGGACTAGACAGGAAGGTGCTGGTAGAGTGCAGAACCAGGGGTCACAGTCTAAAGATAAGGGGTAAGCCATTTAGGACAGAGATGAGGAGGAATTTCTTCACCCAGAGAGTGGTGAACCTGTGGAATTCTCTACCACACAAGGCAGTTGAGGCCAATTCATTAAATATATTAAAGAAGGAGTTAGATATAGTTCTTAAGGCTAAAGGGATCAAGGGATATAGGGAGAAAGCAGGGACAGGGTACTGAATTTGGATGATCAGCCGTGATCTTATTAAATGGCGGAGCAGGCTCGAGGGGCCGAATGGCCTACTCCTGCTCCTATTTTCTATGTTTCTTCTATGTAACAATGTTAAGTCGGCAGGTGTTCAAATGACCTTTTAAGAATCCTTATCCTTCAGACATTCTGGAGCCCACTTAGGATCATGCTTTCGTTTATCATACAAATTTTCACTACAATTGCACTGCCTGAAAGGGTGGTGGAAGCAGTTTCAATAGTAACATTCAAAAGAGAATTAGATATATACTTGAAGGGAAAAAAAATACAGGACTATGGGGAAAGATCATGGGACTGAGACTAATTGAATAGCTCTACCAAAGAGCCGGCACAGGCACAATGGGCCAATTGGGCTCCTTCTGTGCTGTATCCTTTTATGATTCTATGGTTCTAACTATAACAGAATATAAATAATACAGTATAACAATCACAATCAATCTATATAACTAATATCTATATACACATATGTGCACATACACAATGGGCTGGATTTTCCCGGGTCCCACCCGCACAGTGGGGGAGTCCGATCCCCCGGGGCCGAGTCGCGATCCTGGGGGTTGTTCCAAGCCAGGGGGGGCTGATCCCTGGGGGTCAGGGGGCGGGGGGGGGTGTCTAAACCCTGACCTCAGGGACGAGCAGGCTGATGGTGGGGTAGCTTTGGGGGTAGGGAGGAAGCACGCCTGCTCCTCCCGGCGCACAAGGATTGCTCCCCGAGGCCGCCTCGTTGCAGCTACCAGGAATCCTGAGCCCCAGGATCCCCGGCCGCCTGCAGTAAAATCTGCACAGCCGGTCAAAGCAGAGGCTTCAGGCCTCATTATCATTTTTAAATTGCCAACCCGCCTCCTGGCAGCAGGTTGTCAGCCCGCCCCCGGCCCGCCTGAGTGAAAGGTGAAAGTGGGTGAGTTGGAGGCGGGTTGGGGTCGGGTTTCGCATTTTTACAACTTTCACTTCCCCCCCACGCCTCCAACCCACCCGTTCTTACCTCAGAAAATTCTGGCCACTGTGTTTCAAGATTCAAAACAATTCAAAGCACTCCACAACAAATAAATGATCTTAAAGTGTAGTCACTGTTATTTGTAAGCAAACATTTCAACCAATTAGTGCACAGCAAGTTCCCACAAACACCACTGAGATAAACACCAGTTTTGCTAGTGTTGGTTGAGGGATGAGTATTGGCCAGAACACCTCACTGCTTTTCCTTAAATAGTGCCATGGGATCATTTACATCCACCTAAACAGGCATATTGTGCCTTGGTTCGGTGTTTCATCCAGTACTTCACTGAAGTGTCAGCCTCGTTTATGTGCTCATGTCTTGGAATGGAACTTGAACCCACAACCTTCTGACTCAGAAGTGAGAGAGCTACCAACTGAGACAAGCTGACACTGTTAAGCCTGAATCTCAATTTGAATAGTTTGAAGTCAAATTGGCTGGCATATTTGCTTTCAAAACAAGACTTTAAAAGTAATTAAATGACTGTGAAACACCCCGAGAATAATAAAGGTGCTATATAAGTGCAAGGTCATTTTTCTCTAACAAGCAGAGATTTATACAAACTCAAATCTGTTTTTCCAGTGAGATTATCCATTATGGCTATAGAATACTGTTCTTTGAGTTATTCAGGTAGGGAGATGATTATAGAGAAAGGTGAAATATGGGGACATGATTTAGTAACAGTAATAATAAAATTTCCCCAAAATATTAAATAGAATAGTTTAAAAAGTTACTCATTTTAATTTCTTGCAACATTTTTTAAAATACCCATTTTTGGGTGATAAACAAAATGAATTGAACATTCATTTGTTTCTCACAGTGGGAGTGAATTCTTGATGCTATGATAAAATGTCATGGTTTCAAGAGCTGACTAACTGACCATCACTGACAGAGAGTTGGATGAAATAGTGTGCAATAAATTCAGTTTCAGTAATCAGCTTTACTCGAAATTGCTGAACTCTTGACATTGATACAAAGACTATCCTACCTAAGGAATGGGATGTATTCTCTCTTCATCAGCCTGTGAGCTGAAACTGCCCGCACAGGCCACAAGATTGCAATTCTGAGACTGACACTTTTCTGTGGTCATTCTGGAGTGAAATTTTTTTTAAAAAAACAAAGTGTTCCTTTTTCTACTGATCTGAAAGACAATTCATTATTCCTTATGAGCTAAGGAAGATTAATGCTTAGATTTACACCCCAGGAAAATGTAATTGCATTCAGTTACATGCGAATGAACTGTGTTATTTGCTTTCCTTTCATTATACTGGAGTTTTATGAGGCTCAGGGCACAATCTTGCGTCTGTTCAATCTCAATGGAGACTCATTACATTATTTGCAACTTTATTTTATTAATAGGTGAAAAATTAATTCTTTTTTTCTAATAATGAGAGGCCATTTGCAATCATATTATGAGCATATAACTATAGCCTTACCTGTAGTTAATGTTGGCAGCTCAGTGATATTGATCCAGACTATACAATGCTGCAAAAAAAAATATTCGCTTATGGGATCTGGGCATCGCTGGCAAGGCCAGAGTAGTGTATGTACCTTTAAGAGGAACTATGTTTTTGAAGCCCCTGTATACTGTAGTACCAGTAGTGACCACTCGGGTATATAAGCCTGTGTAGCGTCTTGTGTAGTTAGTTCACCTCCAGACTTTGTTCAGTAAACACTTGTTAAATCAACTCCTGCATTCCCTGTCTCCATTAACACACGGATCTAACAGTGGCGACGAGTTAGAAACGAACTTACCTGCAATTCGGCAGCACCTCAAGGGGATTGATTCCTCAGACGAAGGTCGAAGCCAGAAGCAAGAAGAAAAATAAATAAATAACTCGAAGAAACTCGAAAACGAGGGCCAGGCTTGGTCTCCAGTCTGTGGTTTCCCCAGCTAAACGGGCTGGTGGCAGGTAGTGCACTGATCCTTCCTGGGCTGCGGCAGGCTAGGGCTCGATCGGGTGGCTCTGCAACAGGGCCGGGCAGCGAGTCGGGAAGCAGAAGCAAAGAGAGAGAGAGGGTGGAGCACTCAGGGCGCGGCCGGTGCTGTGAAGCAGGTCGGCGTTCGGACCGAGCAGAGGGAGGGGAAAGTCCCAGAGGGTCCGTTCCACGACGGGAACGGTTCTTCAATTAGGGAGAGAATAGTGAAGCGATATATAAAAAAAATAGAAACACCGCGAAAAGCTGCAGGTCGCAACGGGAACCGCGGAGAACAGCGTTGGCAGCAGCGGCAGTGGCAGAAAAGCGCGGGAAGCGCCATTTTAGATTTTCAAGATGCCGAAGACTGGCAATATTACTGCTTTCGATAGTGATATAGAAGATTGGACCACATATGTGGAAAGAGTGGAGGTATATTGCAAGGTGAATGAAGTAGCGGATGATAAAAAGGCATCGGTACTTCTAAATCTGATGGGCGCAAGGACATACGGGCTGTTACGAAACTTGATCACTCCAGCCAAACCAATGGACAAGAATTTTAATGAGATTGTTGATACCTTACAGGAGCACTTAAACCCAACACCGCTGCTGATAGCGGAACGATTCAAATTCTTCAGGAGGAATCAGCACAAGAATGAAAGTAACGCTGATTACCTCACCGAATTACGAAAGCTGTCAAAGCACTGCCAATTCGGGGCAGGACTGGCAGATTCTCTACGAGACAAATTCGTCTGCGGTCTCCTAAGCAAAGGAACACAGAAAAGACTACTTTCTGAGAAAGATTTGACACTGGACAAGGCTTTCAGTGTGGCTGTATCATATGAAGCAGCAGCAAGAGGAGCTGCAGAGATACAGCAAAAACCACAGGACTTCGGCACCTATGAAATGACACGGGGTTTCGAGAGATGTTATCGCTGCGGCAGATCCACCCATGACCAGAAGGACTGCTGGTTCAAGGACAAAGCATGCAGGCAATGCGGAAAGATGGGACACATTGCATGTGTATGCAGATCTGGAAAGAAATCCGCTGACAGTAAAAAGGTCAATAAGGAAAAGTACAGAAAGGTACAAATGATGACGGACAGTAGCTCCGAAGACCAGAAGAGTGATAGCGACTCTGGAAACAAGAGACTAAGCTGTCTCAAATTACATAATGTAATTGCCAAAGAAGATTACCAGACCATTTGGGTTACCCTCACGATAGTGGGGTCCCCAGTCAAAATGGAGCTAGATACAGGATCAGCTCTGACCGTCATGAGTCGACGGGATTACGAGCGGCTATTTCCGCATATACCTTTGAAAGACACATCCATTGTCTTGAAGACATATACGGGCCAGAAAGTATACCCCAGAGGGAAAATAAGGGTGCCTGTTGTATACAACGACAAGGAAATACAGAAGTTGTATTTATACATTCTGCCAGATGGTGGTCCACCATTGTTGGGACGTGAATGGATCAGAAAGATACGTTTAGACTGGCACTCCATTCAGGCACTGACGGTGACCAGTAAGAAAAAAATGATGATGACGTCATACCTGGACGATTAAAAGAAATATTGGCTAACGCCAAAGAAGTGTTTCAACAGGAACTAGGAACCCTGAAAGGCACCACCACCTCAATAAAAGTGGAAGATGCGGCAATTCCCAAGTTTTTTAAGGCAAGGCCGGTGCCATACACAATTCGTCCAGCCGTCGAGGCAGAGCTGGAGAATTTGGAAAAAGCAGGTGTGTTATCCAAGGTAGATTGGAGCGAGTGGGCAACACCCATCGTCCTGGTCATGAAGAAAACGTTGAATAATGATAAATCTGAAGAACAGAGAAAAGTTCGCATCTGTGGGGACTTCAAGGTGACTGTAAACCCGGTTCTTCACACGGTACAGTATCCTCTTCCGAGGATAGAAGATATTTTCGCCTCACTATCCGGAGGGAAACGTTTCACCAAAATTGACTTAGCACAGGCATATCTACAGATGGAGGTTGAGGAGGCCTCTAAAAAGTATCTCACGATAAACACACACAAAGGCCTGTACCAGTACAATCGACTGGTTTTCAGAGTGGCATCAGCTCCGGCTATCTGGCAAAGAGCTATGGAGCAAGACCTGCAAGGGATTCCGGGGACTCAATGCTACCTAGACGACATCCTTGTAACAGGAGAAAACGGCAATGAGCACCTTGCCAACTTGGAGCAGGTGCTTACGAGGCTGAGAGAACAGGGCCTACGAGCAAATCGCCCCAAGTGCGAATTTTTCCAGAAACAAATATCATATTGTGGCCATGTCATTAATGAAGAAGGGTTGCATAAGTCACCTGAAAAAATTGAAGCGGTCGTAAAGGCCCCAGCGCCTGAAAATGTCTCACAATTAAGGTCGTTCCTGGGATTAGTAAATTACTATCATAAATTTTTACCAAACTTGTCGACGGTTCTGCACCCGCTAAACGCACTGCTACAAACGGGAGTAATTTGGAAATGGAGCAAAGACTGTAAACGTGCCTTCCATAAATGCAAAGGCTTGATCACATCCAGGGAAGTGTTGGCTCATTACAACCCATCACTGCCAATCAGACTGGCGTGCGATGCACCCCCTTACGGCGTGGGAGCGGTATTATCGCATAGATTCCCTGATGGCTCGGAGCGGCCGATAGCTTTTGCGTCACACTCATTGAACTCAGCTGAGCGCAACTATGCCCAGATCGACAGGGAGGCACTCAGCCTGGTGTGGGGGGTGAAGAAATTCAACCATTACCTACACGGACAAAAATTTACCTTGTTGACTGACCATCAACCCCTCGTCTCCATATTCAACCCTAAAAAGGGCGTTCCCATTATGACAGCGCAAAGGCTACAGAGGTGGTCCCTTTTACTAGGGGCACACCAATATGACATAGATTACAAAGGAACAAAACAGCATGGGAATGCTGACAGGTTATCGCGCCTACCGTTGCCAACGGTGGAAGAGGCGCCTACAGTGGACCCAGTGGAGATATTCCACTCGACCATAGTGGAATGTCTACCGGTGACAAATTCTACCATTGAAAAGGAAACGCGAAATGACCCGACTCTCTCACGAGTCTACGATTTAACGGTGAAGGGATGGCCAGCACATGGTGAACCACTGTTGCCAGCATTCTCGCAAAGAAGAGAACAGCTGTCAGTGTGCCGAGGAACCTTGATGTGTGGATCCAGAGTGGTGATTCCACCCAAACTCAAGGATAGAGTGCTAAAGGAGCTTCATGAGGGGCATCTGGGTGGAGTGAAAATGAAGAACTTATCCAGAGCGTTTGTGTGGTGGCCAGGTATCGATGGAGACATCGAAGAAATGACCAAGAGCTGTCTAGGATGCCAGAAGGTCCAAAACGCCCCACCACAAGCCCCTCTACATCCATGGGAGTGGCCCTCATCTCCATGGCAAAGGGTACATATCGACTTTGCTGGTCCATTTATGGACTCAATGTTCTTAATCGCGGTGGATGCACACTCCAAGTGGCCGGAGGTAATAAAGATGTCCTCCACCACCATGGAAAAAACCATCACAGTATTAAGGACCATATTCGCCAGGAATGGGCTGCCTGAACAGATCTGTTCTGATAATGGACTGCAATTTGTATCTGAAGAATTCAGGAAGTTCTTAAAAAAACAATGGGGTTAAGCACTACACGTCCGCCCCAGACCATCCCGTCACCAATGGATTGGCTGAAAGGTTTGTCCAGACCTTCAAGAAGGCCATAAAGGCCATGGGTAATGAAGACATAAATCTACAACATAAGGTAGATAACTTCTTGTTTGCGTACAGGAATGCAACACATGTGGTTACAAACCAAACCCCCGCCATGATGTTTTTCAATAGAAGACTAAGATGCCGGCTGGATTTGGTCAAGCCAAACGTCAGAAGGGACGTAGAGAACTGGCAATTTCAAAGCATGAATGAAAGGCCAACTAGAATCTTCCAGATAGGTCAACCAGTTTTGGCCCGGGACTACCGTACCGAGAAATGGCAGCCTGGAACTATTTGCACACGACTAGGACCGCTGATGTATACCGTGGACATTGGAGAAAGCATAATAAGGCGCCATGCTGACCATAGAGTCATCCGAAAAAGGACAACCTACACCACAACTCTATATGCCTAGTGATGGAGTAGAGATACCCATAGTATCTACCTCCGATCCGGTGATACTGGAACCAGATGAACCCAACACTGGCATTGAAGCCGAATCGACCTTGCCAAAAGAACCTACTACACCACCAAGGCGTTATCCGGACTGAGTCAGGAAGCCTCCAGAGAGACTGAATTTGTAATTGATTAACTTCAGCAAATGTGTATATTATTGTTCTTGTAAAAATGTTATTTCATGATTACTTAAAATGTTATGTACTATTTATCTAAAAGGGGAGGAATTGTAGTGTATGTACCTTTAAGAGGAACTATGTTTTTGAAGCCCCTGTATACTGTAGTACCAGTAGTGACCACTCGGGTATATAAGCCTGTGTAGCGTCTTGTGTAGTTAGTTCACCTCCAGACTTTGTTCAGTAAACACTTGTTAAATCAACTCCTGCATTCCGTGTCTCCATTAACACACGGATCTAACAGCCAGCATTTATTGCCCATCCCTAATTGCCCTCGAGGAGTTGCTGGTGAGCCGCCTTCTTGAACCGCTGCAGTCCGTCTGGTGAAGATACTCCCACAGTGCTGTTAGGTAGGGATTTCCAGGATTTTGACCCAGCGACGATGAAGGATCGGCGATATACTTCTAAGTCAGGATGATGTGTGACTTGGAGGGGAACTTGGAGGTGGCGGTGTTCCCATGCGCCTGCTGCCCTTGTCCTTCTAGGTGGAAGAGGTCGCAGGTTTGGGTGGTGCTGCCGAAGAAGCCTTGGCGAGTTGCTGCAGTGCATCTTGTAGATGGTACATACTGCAGCCACAGTACGCCGGTGGTGGAGGGAGTGAATGTTTAAGGTGATTGATGGGGTGCCAATCAAACGGGTTGCTTTGTCCTGGATGGTGTCAAGCTTCTTGAGTGTTGTTGCAGCTGCACTCATCCAGGCAAGTGGAGAGTATTCCATCACACTCCTTACTTGTGCCTTGTAGATGGTGGAAAGGCTTAGGGGAGTCAGGAGGTGAGACACTCGCCGCAGAATATCCAGCCTCTGACCTGCTCTTGTTGCCACAGTAATTATGTGGCTGGTCCAGTTAAGTTTCTGGTCAATGGTGACCCCCAGGATGTTGATGGTGGGGGAATTTGGCGAAGGTAATGTTGTTAAATGTCAAAGGGAGGTGGTTAGACTCTCACTTGTTGGAGATAGTCATTGCCTGGCACTTCTGTGGTGCGAATGTTACCTGCCACTTATCAGCAGTCCAATCAGGTATATTTTTAGCAGGGCAGTAATGAACAGCATTAAATGGCTGGGGGACTGGGCTTTTGTTGTGTATTTTGAATGTGTATTAGAATTGTCCCACATGGGATACCATAGTGGTGATTTGCAATGCATTATGGGAAATGTATTGCATTGAGTGAAGAAGCACATTGTAAATAAAATGGCCGTTAACTAAACCCTCCACCCCGGAGTCCTTCTTAATTGTTACATAGTAAGGGTATAAAACCCCTTGAGACACAACAAAACTGGCGACGAGGACGACGGACTTGCGCATCACTTTGCACTGGAATCGGCGATGTTTAAAGTATGAAGTTACTGTCTTTTCTTAATGGCGCGCCCGCAGTTTAGTGCTGATGCAATCGCCTCGTAAAGGTGGCGGTTAGTGTGTTACACAAATAAGAAGGGGGAGAGTAACGATACAGTGAAACGAAGTGGAGGAAAAGGACTGTAAAAATTTTTTAAAAAGTGGAGGAAAAGGACTGTAAAGAAAAAAAAAGAAAACAAAATGGCTATGCTAACCGGAGCGTTTGGACCATTTGATGAAACGGCGGAGCAATGGAGTGCTTATACAGAGCATTTCGGATTTTTCGTGACTGCAAATGGCATTAAAGATGACGTGAAAGTGGCGACGTTCCTCAGTGTGATCGGAGCAAAAACATTTGGCTTGTTATGGAGTTTGATGCACCCGGATAAGCCCGGCGCTAAGACATATGATCAGATTGTGGAAGTTTTGGAAACACATTTCACACCCAAGCTGCTGCTGATTGCCGAGAGTTTCAGGTTTCACAAACGAAACCAAGGGGAGGGTGAGTCCATTGCCAAATATGTTGCAGTGCTAAAGAAGCTAACTGAGATTGTGAGTTTGGTGAAACTCTAAATGACACTGTCCGTGATAGGTTTGTGTGTGGATTAAGATGTGAAGCAACACAGAAGTGCTTGCTCACGACTGACAAACTGACGCTTAAATCAGCAGTGGAGCTCGCTGTGTCTATGGAGTTAGCAGCTAAAGATGCACAGCTGTTGGGGGCTGCAACAAGAGTGCACAGGGTAGCAGCTACACCGGCTAAGCATGCAAGGAGCACCAGAGAGTGTTACAGATGTGGAAGGTCAGGTCATCAGCCATCTGATTGCTGGTGTAAAGACCTGCCCTGTCGGAAATGTAAAAAGAAAGGACACATTGAACATGTGTGTAAAGGGCAAAGCAAACAATCCTACACAGAGACACACAAAAACAAACAAGGAAACACATCCAACTGGCGTTCTAAAAAGAGAAACCTACACATGGTGAAACAAGAACAGGAAGATAGTGACACAGACTCTGATGGGGAGCTGAATCTCCATGTGTTAACGGTGAATGGAGGCTCATCAGGCTATGGAGTCACTCCACTTCTAGAGGGAATACCGGTCAAAATGGAGCTGGATACGGGGGCCACTGTCTCCTTGATTTCAGAGAAGCTATTCAAAGAAAAACTGAACCACCTATCACTGACGCCGGCCAAGCTCATTTTAAAGACCTACACTGGGGAAACAGTCCCAATGCTGGGTAAGACGGTAGTCAAGGTGGAGCTTAATGGACAAACCGTGATGCTGCCAGTTTACGTGGTCAAGGGTGACTATCCATCCCTGATGGGCAGGCCATGGTTGGAGAAAATTCATCTGGATTGGAAAAAATTGAATGCAATGTCAGTCGAAGAGGCGGGGCTAGCGGCAGTGTTGACAAAGCATGTGGCTGTCTTTGACAGAGAATTGAGGAGTATGAAGGGGATTACGGTCAAACTCAAGGTGAAGCCTGACAGCCAGCCACGATTCCTGAAGGCCAGGAACGTTCCCTACGCCCTCAGACCAAAGGTGGAGGCTGACCTGGAGCATCTGGTCAAGATAGGGGTCCTGGTGCCGGTTTCGCACAGTGAGTGGGCCACGCCCGTGGTACCAGTAATGAAGAGTGATGGCGCGGTTCACTTATGTGGAGATTTCAAAGTAACAGTGAATCCTGTGCTCTCAGCTGAACAGTACCCCCTCCCCATCATTGAAGATCTTTTTGCGGGTCTAGCAGGTGGCCAAAAGTTTAGCAAGATTGATCTATGCCAAGCTTACTTGCAGATGCATGTAGAAGAGGACTCACAGAAGTACCTCACCATCACCACCCACAAGGGCCTCTACAGGTACTGCCGCCTACCCTTTGGTATAACGTCAGCACCAGCATTGTTTCAGCAGGCTATGGACCAGATCTTAAGCGGCATTCCAGGGGTACAATGTTATCTCGACGATATCCTTGTCACAGGAAAGGACGACAACGAGCATCTGCAGAACCTGACGAAGACACTGGGAAGACTTGAAGACTATGACTTACGCGTTCGCAAGGACAAATGCGAATTTTTCAAGCCATCAGTGGAGTACCTAGGCCATGTCATCGACGCGGGCGGCTTACACACAGCACCGTCAAAAGTGAAAGCCATTGCCGACGCTCCTGCACCTACAAATGTCGGCCAGCTGCGGTCATTCTTGGGTCTCCTGAACTATTACGGAAAGTTTATTCCACAGCTGGCATCACTGTTGAAGCCATTACATGAGTTGCTGTGTCAGGGCAAGGCCTGGGCGTGGATGAAGGAGTGCAAAGCTGCATTCAAGAAAGCCAAAGCAGCTTTGACTGACCCCAGAGTGTTGACGCACTTTGACCCGTTGTTGCAGATTCAGCTGGCCTGTGACGCATCGCCTTATGGCGTCGGCGCGGTCGTGTCCCACATCTTTCCCTCAGGCGAAGAGAAGCCGATTGCATTCGCGTCAAGATCCCTGAGCAAGGCGGAGGTGAAATACCCACAGATCAAAAAAGAGGCTTTGGGCATTATCTTTGGAATCAAAAAGTTCCATCACTACTTGTTCAGAAGGAAATTCACCTTGCTGACAGATCATTGTCTTCTGACATCGATCTTTGGTCCACACACAGGAATACCCTCCCTGGCAGCGTGCAGGATGCAGCGCTGGGCGCTGAAGTTAAGCGCTCACAATTACAACATCAAATACCAGAGGTCAGCAGCACATGGCAATGTGGACGGATTGTCAAGACTTCCGCTGCCTGTGCCCTCTGAAGGCTGTGAGCAGAAGATTTTCTACTTTGACATGGTGAGCAATGCCCCTGTTGTAAAGTCTGTAGGTATTATGGCGAATTAATACACAGACTACAAGAGTAACTTTAACAGGACTTTACTATTCGAAGGTCAGGGCGAATCTGCCTAATAAATCCTGACACAGCACTTATATACCGGTGTGGTCACCGTCGGTATTACAGTATACAGCAGCCAAGATAAAGTAGTGCCACACCTAAAATAGTTCTCTTAAAGGTGGACGGTTACATACAATAGTTCTCTTAAAGGTAGAACAGTTACATACACTACAATCCTCCCTTTTTAGCTTACAACATACTTATTCCCCATTAACATAACATCATAACATATATACAACTTATGCGAAACAGTTCACAGATTCAGTCTCTCTGGAGGCTTCCTGACTCTGTCGGGATAACGCCTCGGTGGTGTAGTAGTTTTCGGCGGGGTAGTAGGTTCTTCTGGCAAGGTCGATTCGGCTTGAAGGACAGTGTCAGGTTCATCTGATTCCAGTATTACCAGATCGGAGGTAGGTGCTCTGGGTATCTCTGCTTCAACATTAGCCGTGTAAGGTTGTGGAGTAGGTTGGTCCTTTGTGGATGACCCTATGATCTGGTCAACATGGCGCCTTATTATGCTGTCACCAATGTCCACGGTATACATCAGCGGCCCTAGCCTTTTCCCAATAGTTCCAGGCTGCCATTTCTCGGTACGGTAGTCCCGGGCCAAAACTTGTTGACCTATCTGAAAGGATCTAGTTGGCCTTTCATTCATGCCCTGAAATTGCCGGTTCTCTACGTCCCTTCTGACGTTTGGCTTAATCAAATCCAGCCGGCATCTTAGTCTTCTATTGAAAAACATCATGGCGGGAGTTTGGTTTGTGACCGCATGTGTTGCATTCCTGTACGCCAACAAGAAGTTATCTACCTTATGTTGTAGGTTGATGTCTTCATTACCCATGGCCTTTATGGCCTTCTTGAAGGTCTGGACAAACCTTTCAGCTAATCCATTGGTGGCGGGATGGTATGGGGCTGACGTGTAGTGCTTGACCCCATTCCTTTTTAAGAACTTCCTGAATTCTTCGGACACAAATTGCAGTCCATTATCAGAACAGATCTGTTCCGGCAGCCCATTCCTGGCAAATATGGTCCTTAATACTGTGATGGTTTTTTCCGTGGTGGTGGAGGACATCTTTATTACCTCCGGCCACTTGGAGTGTGCATCCACCGCGATTAGAAACATTGAGTCCATAAATGGACCAGCAAAGTCGACGTGTACCCTTTGCCAAGGAGATGAGGGCCACTCCCATGGATGCAGAGGAGCTTGTGGTGGCGCGTTTTGGACCTTCTGGCATCCTAGACAGCTCTTGGTTATTTCTTCGATGTCTCCATCAATACCTGGCCACCACACAAACGCTCTTGCTAGGTTCTTCATTTTCACTCCACCCAGATGCCCCTCGTGAAGCTCCTTTAGCACCTCCTGCTGAAGTTTGGGTGGAATCACCACTCTAGATCCACACATCAAGGTTCCTCGGCACACTGACAGCTGTTCTTTTCTTTGCGAAAATGCGGGCAGCGTTGGTTCGCCATGTGCTGGCCATCCCTCCACTGTTAAATCGTAGACTCGTGAGAGAGTCGGGTCATTTCTTGTTTCATTTTCGATCATCGAATTTGTTACTGGTAGACATTCCACTATGGATGAGTGGAACATCTCTACCGGGTCCACTGTAGCCGCCTCTTCTACTACTGGCAATGGTAGGCGCGATAACCCATCAGCATTTCCATGCTGTTTGGACCTTTTGTATTCGATGTCATATTGGTGTGCCCCAAGTAACACGGACCACCTCTGTAGCCTTTGCGCTGTCATAGTGGAAACGGCCTTGTTAGGGTTGAATATGGACACCAACGGCTGGTGGTCTGTCAGTAATGTGAACTTCTTGCCCTGCAGGTAATGATTGAATTTCTTTACTCCCCACACAAGGCTGAGGGCCTCCCTATCTATCTGAGCATAATTTCGCTCAGCGGAGGTCAATGATCGGGACGCAAATGCGACTGGCCTTTCCGAGCCATTTGGTAACTTGTGTGAAAGTACTGCTCCAATTCCATAAGGGGAAGCATCACAAGCTAGACGAAGAGGTAACGTTGGGTTGAAATGAGCCAACACTTCCTCAGAGGTAATCAATGCCTTGCTTCTGCAAAAGGCCTTCTTACAGTCCTCGCTCCACTTCCATGGTACTTCTTTCCGCAACAGAGCATTCAGCGGATGCAGCACCGTGGATAGATTTGGCAGAAACTTGTGGTAATAATTAATCAACCCCAGAAACGATCTCAACTGTGATACATTTTCCAGAGCGGGGGCCTTCACGACAGCTTCTATCTTGTCAGGTGACTTGTGCAGCCCCTCTTGGTCAATGGCATGACCGCAGTACGAGATCCGTTTCTGGAAGAACTCGCATTTCTGGCGATTAACTCGAAGGCCATATTCCTTCAACCTGGTGAGCACCAGTTTCAAATTTGTGAGGTGTTCCTCCTCGTCTTCTCCCGTAATCAGGATATCGTCCAAGTAACACTGCGTGCTTGGAATACCCTGTAAGACCTGCTCCATGGCCCTCTGCCAAATTGCTGGAACCGAAGCTACTCCAAAAACCAGTCTATTATAACGATACAAGCCTCTGTGCGTGTTGATTGTGAGATACTGGCGCGACTCTTCCTCGACTTCCATTTGTAAGTATGCTTGTGCCAAGTCTATCTTGGTGAAGTGTTTCCCGCCAGACAATGAAGCAAAGATATCCTCAATCCGCGGGAGCGGGTATTGTACCGTGTGAAGCACCGGATTAACTGTGATCTTGAAGTCTCCGCAGATGCGGACCTTTCCCGGTCCCCCTGGCTTGTTACTTGATGAAGACTTCATGACGGGCACAATGGGCGTGGCCCACTCACTCCAGTCCACCTTAGACAGTACCCCTGAACATTCAAGCTCTTCCAATTCTGCCTCCACAGCAGGTCGTATCGCGTAAGGTACCGATCTGGCTTTGAAAAATTTTGGGCTTGCATGTTCTGCAATCTTGATTTTTGCTTTAATTCCTCTCAGTGTTCCCAGTCCTTGCTGGAATACCTCTTTAGCTTCGTCCAATATTCTGGACAACCGTTCAGGTTTGACATCTTCCTTTCCGGAATCTACCGTCATTGTGTTTAGTGAATGCCAGTCTATCTTTATTTTCCTGATCCACTCCCGTCCCAGAAGTGGTGGACCTCCCTTGGGCAGCACATACATGTCCATCCCTTGGTGATCTTTGTCCTTGTATCTCACCTTGACTTCTATCTTTCTGATGGGGTATACTCTGTGCCCCGTGTATGTCTGCAATACTATCTCCGTATCCCGTAGAGGAATATGTTTGAATAACTTTTTGTAATCTTGCTTATTCATGACCGTTAACGCCAATCCGGTGTCCACTTCCATCTTCACTTGGACTTTTGCAATCTGTAGTGTGACTCAGATAGTTTGTCGGTCAGCTTCTTTACTCACATTGTGAATCCTCAGACTACCCAGTTCCTTGCTGTTGGAGTCTGAGTCCGAATTCTGTTCATCTGGACTCTTCCCAGTCACCTTATGTACCTTTCTGTACTTCTTCTGCGGTGACTTATTATTGCTGGTCTTCTTTCCTGACCGGCATACCTTAGCTATGTGACCAAGCTTGCCACATTTTCTACATTCCTGGTTTTTAAACCAGCATTGGTTCTGGTCGTGTGTTGTCTTCCCACAACGATAACATTTCGTTGTACCCGAAGTCATTTGATCCACACTGAGTACCGCTGTCTTCCGCTGCATTTCCGCCGTGCCTCTCGCTGTGGCTTCGTGCGATGCTGCAATAAGGACAGCCTTATCAAGTGTAAGATCGTTCTCTTCGAGCAGTCATTTTTGTGTTCCTTCCTTCGACATCCCGCACACGAACTTGTCTCTCAGTGCCTCTGTCAGATTTACCCCAAACTGACAGTATTTTGCTAGCCTACGCAGTTCAACCAGGTACTCCGCGTTGCTTTCCCCTTTTCGTTGCGTTCTCACGTAAAATTTTGATCGTTCCGCTAACATCAGCGGTGCGGGGTTAAAATGATCCTTCAGGACAGCAACAATATTAGCGAAAGACTGATCCGCCGGTTTAGCTGGTGATAGAAGATGCTTCAATAACCCGTATGTCTTCGCACCCATTGAGTTTAGTAAGGTTAGAGCTTTGTCATAATTTGCTATCTTATTGACCTTACAATATATCTCGATGCGTTCTACATACGTGGCCCAATCTTCCACATCGGAATCGAAACCGTTGATGTTACTATGCTTAGGCATCTTCACAGTCTTCCTGAGAACAACAACGAAACAACGAAATATTTCTTTAACTTTTTTTTTTCAAAATGGCGGTTTCCCGCGCTTGTCCTCTTTCCCCGCCCACTTTCAAAATGGCGGTTTCCCACTTCTGTCTTCTTCCCCGCCTACTGGCGGCTTCCCGCGTTTCTTCCCCGGCGGGAGGGGTAAGCTTTTCCCTCGGGCGACGACCGCTGGCTTTCGGGGTTCGCGGCCTGCGCGTCGGCTTCAGTGCGTTCCTTGTTCCCTTTTCTCGGCAGGGCAACCTGCGCTGGGTACAACCCGTTGACGGCGAACAGTTTCAGCCGCTGGGCTGGATCTCGCTCAGTCTCCCTCGCTCGGGCTCTGTCTCTCCCGCTCGCTCGGGCTCTGTCTCTCCCTCAGCGGCTTCCAATCGCGCCTCCCAGCCCTCTCGCAGTCCGGTGCTTTCCTCCCCGGCTGCGGCTGAGTTCTCCGCGATTTATTTATTTTTATATCTTCCCGCGCCTTACGATCCCGGTCGCAGCGCTTCGTGGCCTCGGTCGCTGCCCGGCCTTTTTCACTCCAATCGCGCCTCCCAGCCCTCTCGCAGTCCGGTGCTTCCCTCCCCGGCTGCGGCTGAGTTCACCGCGGTTTATTTATTTTTATATCTTCCCGCGCCTTACGATCCCGGTCGCAGCGCCTCGTGGCCTCGGTAGCTGCCCGGCCTTTTTCGCCGGTCGCGGTCTAGCTGTCTCACGACGCCGTTGCGTCTCCCAGCCCGCTTGTACCGCGGCTTCTGTGCTCCACGCTGCCCCAGTCTCAGCGCCTCTGGGCCCGACTTCTGTCCGGCTCCTTTCCCCCGACCGTGGTCGAGTTCACCGCCCTTATCCTCCGTTTATTTTTTTTTATTTTCCCTTTACTCACAGTCATCGTGGCCGACTTGCTTCTCGTGCTGATCGGCTCACTCACCACCGTGGCAGAAGGGACAATCAGTGCCTGTTGCTGATGGAAGGCTTCGTGTCTGAATTCTTCCTTCTTCCTTGCTCTGCAGACTCGAGTTTTCTCTCAGCGGAACGACGAGGGCGGGTGCCTCTTCTCGACGCTCGTTAACTGCTTCGGAAGTATTGTTGCCGCAGGGTAAGATCGAACTCGTCGCCACTGTAAAGTCTGTAGGTATTATGGCGAATTAATACACAGACTACAAGAGTAACTTTAACAGGACTTTACTATTCGAAGGTCAGGGCGAATCTGCCCAATAAATCCTGACACAGCACTTATATACCAGTGTGGTCACCGTCGGTATTACAGTATACAGCAGCCAAGATAAAGTAGTGCCACACCTAAAATAGTTCTCTTAAAGGTGGACGGTTACATACAATAGTTCTCTTAAAGGTAGAACAGTTACATACACTACACCTGTCACGGCCCGGCAGGTCAAGAAAGAGACCAGAGTGGACCCTACGCTATCCAAGGTGCTGGATCGGGCGATGCGAGGAGATGGATCACGGGTGTCAGACGCACCACCTGAGCTCCTACCTTACCTGTCAAGAGGGAAGGAGTTGTCTGTCATGTCAGGATGCCTCCTTTGGGGCATGCGAGTGATCATACCACCAAAGCTGCGGAAACATGTCCTCAACGAGCTGCACTCAGGACATTGTGGTATTGTCCGGATGAAGGAGCTGGCACGAAGCTACTTCTGGTGGCCCGGTCTGGATCATGAAATTGAAGTTGAAGCGAAATCATGCCCATCATGCGAGACAACCAGGGATATGCCAAGAGCAGCGCCACGGCATCCATGGGAATGGCCGGTGACACCGTGGCAACGGATCCATCTGGACTTCACGGGACCAGTGGAAGGAGCGATGTTTCTGGTCACGGTGGACTCCCATTCCAAATGGCCGGAGGTTACAGTAATGTCCACTACCACTACGGAGAAAACCATCGAGACTCTGAGAGAGATGTTCGGGCGATTTGGTCTGCCGGAGCAGATCGTAACCGACAATGGAGCACAGTTCACATCCCAGGAGATGGAGGAGTTCCTCAAGAGCAATGGAATCCAGCACACGTTCTCCGCGCCTTATCATCCATCCATGAATGGATTGGCGGAGAGATTTGTCAGAACGCTGAAACGCACGTTGAAAGCAGCAAGAAGTGATGCTCCTCTAAAGCAGCGCCTGAATGCTTTCTTGCTGAAATACCGAAACACGCCTCATGCTACGACTGGAGCATCTCCTGCTTACCTACTCATGGGAAGGCAGCTACGGACACGCCTTGACCTGCTGAGGTCAATGTCCACAGAAGCAGTGGTGCACGCCAATCAGCAGGATCAAGTCAGCAGATGAGCTCAGAGGTCCAAAGAACGACACTTTGTGGTGGGGGGCAAAGTCCTCGCGCGTAACTACACCACCCCGGAGTGGTGGGTCCCGGCTACGGTCATTCAAAAGACGGGCCCCGTTTCATACCGAGTCTGCACCGGAGACGACCGAACATGAAGATGGCATGTAGACCAGTTACTGCCAAGACAGTCACCACAGGTAACCCAAGAAACAGAGGATCAAGGACCTGCTGGGGGCTCCAGCAGGGACTGGTCGTCCGACCCTGAGATGGTGGCACCATCCACCCTTGTGCCATCGAGGGAGGAAGCCACGCCTGCAGGGTCACGGGAGAGCCAGCCAGAGCCTACTCCTGAGACTAGGCGTTACCCCCAAAGAGAAAGGCAGCTTCCAGAGCACCTTAATTACAGTTAGTGCTAACCGGTGTGCTTGGGTCAGAACAATCCCCAGGGTTAGCGGAGTGTAGAGGCAGTCTACCCTCTCTTCCAAAGTTATAGTCATTTTCAGTTATTCTGTTTTGTGGACATTCTATTTTAAGGGGGAGGAAATATGTTGTGTATTTTGAATGTGTATTAGAATTGTCCCACATTGGATATCGTAGTGGTGATTTGCAATGCACTATGGGAAATGTAGTGCATTGAGTGAAGAAGCACATTGTAAATAAAATGGTCGTTAACTAAACTCTCCACCCCGGAGTCCTTTTTAATTGTTATATAGATAAGGGTATAAAACCCCTTGAGACACAACAGCTTTATGCAGGAAGTATTTATTGTGGGTGGGCAGATTGTGGACACATTGGGTGGAGATCAATGAGGGAAGGTCGATTGGTGGCCTGTTGTGTAAGGTATGGTTTACGGCTGGTGAATTCCCTCAGAGGTGGCAGCAGCGTTGAAAAAGGTTGTGTCATAGATTCTCTCACTGGTACTTTTGCTTGGTTTAATTATTAAAACGCTTTATTAATTAATTCTCTTTAGAAAGTTTTTAACTAAATGTGATATTAGAGTTGAATAGATGTGATAATATTTCTGATGTTTTTTCCTAAACCCATTCAATAATTTAAAGGAACAGCAAACTTTATTGCTCATCTTTCTGGAGGTTAATTTGGATAATAAAAGATATATTTTTAATTGGTTGTGGAAGTGCAATGTTAGCAAATCTAGTGTTAATCGCACCATAAGGAATACACTTAACCATTGAAATTTATTACGTGGTGAAATATAATAGGTTAGAAATTAATTAACTTTTTTCTAATTGGGACATAAATTGCCTTTTGTGGTAATAACTAAAAAAAATCTAAACTTAAATATATAAACTTAAAACCTATAAGCTACACTCCAAAGGATAGCTGACGATCTAATCCATCTTGAAGCATTCCACTCATTCCATGTATTATAAACTGTGTTATGCCAAGGTTTTCATAACAACTTTACAGTTACTACTGGTGGCATAAACTGGGTGCAAAAATCCTGGCTTAGAACTATTTGAACAGCACTCCGATTCACCCAGTACTCCGTCACTAATACTCTAGTGCTTCAATGCGAGAGAGGCAGTGTGTCAACTTCGGTATAGGAGCATAGTGCTCCCGAAACCAATGGCCCAGTAATTCCTGTCACAACGCGTGAGTAAGGATGGGGTACTCACGCGTGTGCCTGGAGGAATTGTCGGTTTTCAGCATGCACAGCGCATGCGCTGAAAACCGGCATTTCCTGTCCTCTGACCCAAGGGGTTAAGAGGCTGAACGCATGCGCGGTATCGGGCAGCGCGTGTGACTTGGATTTCCTGTATTTTTACAGATTTGCGCATGTGTAAAGGCCTCCGGTTTTTACGCATTGAAAAACCACACGTAAGTAAATAGTTTTACAGGTAAGTGGTCTTTTAGTACAATTTAGAATTTTTTTTTCCACAGGTTTATTATTTTTAAAGAATCTACAGTAAGGTAAGTTTAGTTTTAGACCCTATTTTTTTTTAATTTTTTTTTTTCAAAAATTTGATTAATTGTTTAAAATAGTTTTTTAAAGTTATTCATAGTTAATTTAATTATTGGGATGCTTTTTAAAATTTTATTTAAAGTTTAAGTAGTGTTTTGGGGTGCAGTACTTTTCATGAGTTTGACAGTCTTTGCTATCAAACTTATGAATAAAGTTTCCCCTCCCCTGATTGGCTGAACAGTGCTCACCTGATCCCAGCCGGCACATCGCACTAACTACGCCGCTGGGTCAGGTTAGCACAGCGCGCCAGGATCAGAACCTGGCCACTGACAGGAAATCCACTGCGGGCCAGGTTTCAGATGTTGGCGCGCAGGGTGAGCGCGCGGCAAGCCCCCGACAGGAATTACTGGGCCATTGTATGTCACAATATGATGCGCATTGAAACTGTCGTACCTCATTACAGACACATGTCTGACCTCGCTCCATCCCTACCCCCACTCTTCAAGTCTAGAATTCCCATAAGCAGACATAATGGGATCATTTTTTTCATCTAGCACCTGGGTGTAAAACATCGCTGGGACAAAATAGAGAGTGGCAATTCAAGAGGGCAGGATCACTAGTCCACAACGGAGCCTGTCTGATTTTCCTACCATTTAAATTAATGGAATGAAAATCAGATGAAACACAAATGAGGAGCTCAGTAGAGCATCAGTGGCTGTGCATGTGCAATGATGCTTTGAGCTTTGAATGAAACACAGTGGCTGGAATTTTCTGAGGTAAGAACGGATGGGTTGGAGGCGTGGGGGGAGAAGTGAAAGTTGAAAAAATGTAAACCCCAACCCGAACCCGCCTCCAATCTGCCCACTTTCACCTTTTACACAGGTCGAACGGTGGGGGTGGGCTGCCAACATATAATACATAGAAACATAGAAGATAGGAGCAGCAGTAGGCCATTCGGCCCCTCGAGCCTGTGTAAGGGGTTTTCTTCTTTGCTAGGTCTCTCTCTCTGGTGAGACCTCTCTCTTTTGCACAGTAATTTGCCGAGTGGTTCGACCCACTCACCCCTTAGGTTCTGTACACTGGTCATTGAGGCAGGAACTACAATGCAGGGAATACTCTGTAGACCAAGTTTAATGAAACAAAGTGAAATTTTATTGCATAAAGGAAAAATTAAATGTAAGCCAATAAGGTACATGGGAGGGAAAAACAAATCATAATACAGTACTAACCAATATATCCACAGGCATATTATACTTTACAAGGTTCATCATGAAATAGGGAAACACACGGAACATCGAGGGACAACAACTCATTGTTAATTATCCCCTAAAATGCCCACCCCCTAAACCTAGCTAGATTAGATTATGAGGGGCCAGAAACATGCTCACCAGTCCCAGTTAGAAAAGTCTTCAAAACGTCTCTGATCCCAATCGTCTAGCGAATCGTCTTCTTCTTCCGAGTCTGAGCGGCCTCTCTACCGAACCCGAACTCCTAACCGAACTGCACCTTCTTCGGACCCCCGAACGATCTCCCAAAAATGATCTCTACAATGCTCTTCTTGCTCTTCCGCACTGCTCTCTCTCTGAACTCAAACCCCTAATGGCTACCCCAGGTCTCCAGTTATACTTCTCATGGAGGCCCTTATCTCCCGCCATATCAAGGTTAGTCTTTGTTTAAATTTTGGCGGGCTTGTAGCACAGAGGGGTAGTCATTGTGTTTAAAGCACTTTCGGGATGGCCGGTAACTGCCATCTCTGGTCTGGAATGACCTTGTATTGTCTTTAATGGGTCTTGATGTCCCCCTTTGAACTTGAGGCTGTTTCCCTTTGTCTGGGTAAACATTTTGATGGCCTTTATCTACAGGCCGATCTGATTGGATCTGCATCCAATCCATATGTATGAGGTTCTGTCTGGTTTCGCATTCTCCGAAATTGCATTCCAGAACTTTCTGTGGGCTGAATCCACAAAAGCTGTCCGTGGACTGCAGGAACCATTTTAAAATGTCCCAAAAGCTGGTCACGGGGTCTGGCGGCCATTTTGTGTGCCCCTTTTTCTGGGCTTCTTTTAAAACAGTCTTTAAAATTAAGGCCTTTTCTGCCAATAGACCCTTATAGGACACTGTTCAATTTTGCAAATCCTACACCTGCTCCGCCATTCAATGAGACCATGGCTAATCGTCCAAATTCAGTACCCTGTCCCTGCCTTCTCCCCATATCCCTTGATCCCTTTAGCCTTAAGAAATATATCTAACTCCTTCTTGAATATATTTAATGAATTGGCCTCCACTGCCTTCTGTGTTAGAGAATTCCACAGGTTCACCACTCTCTGGGTGAAGAAATTTCTCCACTCTCTGTTCTAAATGGCTTACCCCTTATCCTTTTTTATTTTTTTAGCTTTTTTTAAATTCATTGATTGGATGTGGGCATCGCTGGCTGGCTAGGCCTGCATTTAGTGCCCACCCCTAATTGCCCTTGAGAAGATGGTGGTGAGCCGCCTTCTTGAACCGCTGCAGTCCATATGGTGTAGGTACACCCACAATGCTGTTAGGAAGGGAGTTCCAGGATTTTGGCCCAGCGACAGTGAAGGAACGGCGATATAGGTCCAAGTCAGGATGGTGTGTGGCTTGGAGGGGAACTTGTTGGTGGTGATGTTCCCATGCGTCTGCTGCCTTTGTCTTTCTAAGTGGTAGAGGTCGCGGGTTTGGAAGGTGCTGTTGAAGGAGCTTTGGCGAGTTGCTGCAGTGCATCTTGTAGATGGTACACACTGCAGCCACAGTGCGCCGGTGGTGGAGGGAGTGAATGTTGAAGGTGGATGGAGTGCCAATCAAGCGGGCTGCTTTATCCTGAATGGTGTCCAGCTTCTTGAGTGTTGTTGGAGCTGCACTCATCCAGGCAAGTTCCATCACACTCCTGACTTGTGCCTTGCAGATGGTGGAAAGGCTTTAGGGAGTCAGGAGGTGAGACACTCGCCGCAGAATTCCCAGCCTCTGGCCTGCTCTTGTAGCCACAGTATTTATATGGCTGGTCCAGTTCAGTTTCTGATCAATGGCAACCCCCCAGGATGTTGATAGTGGGGGATTCAGCGATGGTAATGCCATTGAATGTCAAGGGGAGATGGTTAGAGTCTCACTTGTTGGAGATGGTCATTGCCTGGCACTTGTGTGGTGCGAATGTTACTTGCCACTTGTCAGCCCAAGTCTGAATGTTGTCCAGGTCTTGCTGCGTATGGACACGGACTGCGTCAGTATCTGACGAGTCTCGAATGGTGCTGAACAGTGTGCAATCATCAGCGAACATCCCCACTTCTGACCTTATGATGGAGGGAAGGTCATTGATGAAGCAGCTGAAGATGGTTGGGCCTAGGACACTGCCCTGAGGAACTCCTGCAGTGATGTCATGTGATTGAGATGAATGACCTCCAACAACCACAGCCAACTTCCTTTGTGCTAGGTATGATTCCAACCAATGAAGAGTTTTCCCCTTGATTCCCATTAACTTCAGTTTTGCTAGGGCTCCTTGATGCCACACTCGATCAAATGCTGCCTTGATGTCTGTCAAGGGCAGTCACTCGCACCTCACCTCTTGAGTTCAGCTCTTTTGTCCATGTTTGGACCAAGGCTGTAATGAGGTCAGGAGCTGAGTGGCCCTGGCGGAACCTAACCTGGGCGTCAGTTAGCAGGTTAATGCTGAGTAAGTGCCGCTTGATAGCACTGTCAATGACACCTTCCATCACTTTGCTGATGACTGAGAGTAGACTGATGGGACGGTAATTGGCCGGGTTGGATTTGTCCTGCTTTTTGTAGACAGGACATACTTGGTCAATTTTCCACATTGCCGGGTAGATGCCAATGTTGTAGCTGTACTGGAACAGCTTGGCTAGGGGCGCAGCTTGTTCTGGAGCACAAGTCTTCAGTACTATTGCCGGAATGTTGTCAGGGCCCATAGCCTTTGCAGTATCCAGTGTCTTCAGCCGTTTCTTGAAATCACGTGGAGTGAATTGAATGGGCTGAAGACTGGCATCTGTGATGCTGGGGACCTCAGGAGGAGGCCGAGATAGATCATCCACGCGGCACTTCTGGCTGAAGATAGTTGCCAATGCTTCAGCCTTGTCTTTTGCACTCACATGCTGGGTTCCACCATCATTGAAGATGGGGATATTTTTGGAGCCTCCTCCTCCTGTTAACTGTTTAATTGTCCACCACCACTCACGACTGGATGTGGCAGAACTGCAGAGCTTTGATTTGATCCGATGGTTGTGAGATCGCTTAGCTCTGTCTATCGCATGTTGCTTCCGTTGTTTGACATGCAAGTAATCCTGTGTTGTAGCCTCACCAGGTTGACAGCTCATTTTTCGGTATGCCTGGTGCTGTTCCCGGCATGCACTCCTGCACTCTTCGTTAAACCAGGGTTGATCTCCCGGCTTGATGGTAATGGTAGAGTGAGGGATATGCCGGGCCATGAGGTTACAGATGGTGGTTGAATACAATTCTGCTGCTGCTGATGGCCCACAGCGCCTCATGGATGCCCAGTTTTGAGTTGCCAGATCTGTTCAAAATCTGTCCCATTTAGCACAGTGGTAGTGCCACACAACACGGTGGAGGGTATCCTCAACATGAAGACGGGACTTCGTCTCCACAAGGACTGTGCGGTGGTCACTTCCACCAATGCTGTCATGGACAGATGCATCTGCAACAGGTAGATTGGTGAGGACGAGATCAAGTAGGTTTTTCCCTCTTGTTGGTTCCCTCACCACCTGTCGCACCTTAGACTGTGACCCCTGATTCTGGACTCCCCGGCCATCAGGAACATCCTTCCTGCATCTAGTCTGTCCAGTCCTGTTAGAATTTTATAAGTTTCAATGAGATCCCCTCTCATTCTTCTAAACTCCAGCGAGTATAAGCCCAATCGACCCAATCTCTCCTCATATGTCATTCCTGCATTCTCAGGTATCAGTCTGGTTAATTCTTCGCTGCACTCCCTCCATGGCAAGAACATCCTTCCTCAGATAAGGACATCCTTCCTTAATACATATGATAATGAGGCCTGAAGCCTCTACTTTAACCTGCTTTGCAGGTTTTACTGCAGGCAGTTAGAGATCCCGGGGCTCGGGATTCACAGTGGCTGCAACGAGGCGGCCTCAGCCTCAGGGAGCAATCCTTGTGGGTCGGGAGGAGCAGGAGCGCTTCCCCCCAGCTCCCCAAGCTCTCCCACCATCAACCTGCCCCTCCCTGGGGTTGGGGATCAGAACCACCCTGGGATCGGACCCCCACCCACCCCCGAGCCTGGAACACACCCTCTCCGGGATTGCGACTCGGCTCCGGGGTTGGGGATCGGACCCCCCCCCGGGGTATTAGCCCCATGCCTGGGGATCAGACCACCCCCACCGCCCCCGGGCGTGGCCCCCCTCTGATAGCCGAGTGGTAAGGTCAGGAACTGATATAAGCCAGACTTCAGGAACCAAAACTCAACTTTTTAATTAAACGATTTAGCAGAGAACATAGCTCTTACAGCTGCAGCCAACACACTCTATTTCTTACTGTGCGATCACAAAGATGGAGGATCAACCTCTGAGTCATACCCAGAATGCAATGCCACTACTTTAATAAGTGGTGTGCCAGGACATTACCTTAATACTGGTAAATATGATCCCTTAATATTTGTCTCCATCTGGTGGTTAACTTAAGCATTACATCCCAGATTACTATATCCCCCCCTCTTATGTGTACAATAATTTCTTAACAACATTCTTAAAAAGTCCATAAGGAAACTCCTTTAACGATAGTCCATACTGAACGAATCTAGCGGGTCGTGATCAATCTCTCTGGCGGCTTGTGAGTCCTTGGCGAACGTCTTACAGTCAAGTCCCTGATTGGTTGTGGTATAGCCACCTGCTGCTCCTGAGCAGTACTCAGAGTATCTGACTCTGCTACGATGGTTTCCTCATGACGAAGGGGTCCAGGTATAACTGGCTCTGTTCGTGGTGTTGGTACCACCAATGCATTTGGATAACTGGGGACCAACTTGTCCTCCAACATTTCCTCTGGAACCTCCAGTTCGATTTCCCTTTGTCTGGCCAGTATCTGATCTATATGTCTGCGTACTACCTGACCAGTTCCCACCATGACCGTATATGAAACTGGACCGGTCATTGAGTCTATGATGCCAGGAATCCATTTTGGACCATAACTGAAATTCCTGATAAGGACCGCATCACCTTCTCCAAAACTGCGGCTCTTTGTCCTTCTGTCATGGTTCTCCTTTTGTTTGATTTGTTGGTTTTCCACCTTCCTTTTTAGATCTGGGTGAACCAGGTCAAGAGTGGAACGTAGTCGACGTCCTAACAACAACTCAGCAGGAGAGAGTCCTGTGGTAGATTGAGGTGTTATTCTGTAGCTGAACAGAACTCATGACACCTTTGCTGCCAAACTCCCTTCCGCACTTTTTTTCATCATCTCCTTAAATGTTTGTACGGCTCTCTCCGCAAGTCCATTTGAAGACGGATGATATGGAGCTGAAGTCACGTGCACTATGCCATTGTTTCTCATTAACTCTTTTGTTTCTGCACTCACAAAACATGTGGCATTGTCACTTACTACAATCTCCGGTATCCCTTGATTACTAAAATTCCTATGCAGGCAGTCTATAGTAACAGTAGATGAAGCAGAATGTATAGGATACACATCCATCCATTTGGAATGTGCATCAATGATTATGAGGAACATCTTTCCCATAAATGGACCCGCATAATCTACATGTAATCTTCTCCATGGTTTATCCGGCCACTCTCAGGGGTGGAGTGGAGCCACTGCTGGTACCTTCCTGTGTACTTGACAAGTGCTGCATGTCTTGACTAGATTTTCTATCTCTTCACCTAGCTTTGGCCACCACAAGTAACTCCTTGCCAATGCTTTCATACGCGAAACTCCAGGATGACACTGATGTAGTTGCACTAGGATAGACTGTCATGCTGGCTGTGGAATAATCACTCGAGCTCCTCACAACATGCAACCATCCTGCACACTCAGCTCAGTCTTCCTGACACTGTAAGGTGTGAAATCAGTTCCTTACGGATGTTATGGCCAACCCCTCATCACATATTCTCAGACTCTAGACAGTACTGGATCTTTACCTGTCCATGTCCTTACTTGTTCTGCGGTCACAATTGCCGTGTCCATGTCCTCCAACATCAAAACTCTGTCCTCTGGAGCTGCATGGATAGGTGTACCTGGCAGTGGAAGACGGCTCAAGGCATCTGCATTCCCATGGTACTTGCCCGCCTTTTAAACGATGACATACTCATATGCCCTCAATGTCACTGCCCACCTCTGGATCCAGGGTGACACCATCTGTGGTACTGCTTTCATCTCATTAAAAAGAGATAGAAGAGGTTTATGATCGGTGCATATGGTGAATTTCCTGTCATATATGTACTTGTGAAACCTCTGTAACCCAAACATTACTGCTAATCCCTCTTTATCTAACTGGGAATATTTTTTTTCCGCTGGGGTCAGAGTTCGAGACATAAACCCTATCGGTCTTTCTGTTCCATCTTCCAAGCTGTGTGAAAGAACTGCCCCCACCCCGTAAGGTGAAGCATCATAAGAGAGAATGATGTCTTTCTCTGCATTGTATTGAACCAGCACATCCGAGGACAGCATCAGTTTCTTGGACTGTTCAAATGAAACCCTCTGTTCCTCTTTCCACTGCCACTCTGTCTCCTTGCGCAGAAGTTTGTGAAGAGGTGCTAACACTGTTGCCAAGTTTGGTAAAAACCTGTTATAATAGTTTAGCAATCCCAGGTAAGCTTTTAACTCAGTCACATTTCTAGGAGCTGGGGCCTCCTGCAGTGCTTGTACCTTCTCCTTGATTGGCTGGAGCCCTGTGGCATCCACTCTGTGTCCCAGGAACATGGCCTCATTTCCCAGGAAAGTGCACTTACTCCTCTTGAGCCGTAACCCAGCCTTAGCCAATCATTGTAGTACCTCTCTCAGTGTGCTCAGATGCTACTGGTCAGTTCTTCCCGTCACCAGAATATCATCCAGATAAATAGAAACATGTGGAATCCCTTGCAGTACACCCTCGATAGTCCTCTGGAAGATAGCTGGACTAGATGAGACACCGAATGGCAAGCTGTTATAGGTAAACAAACCCTTGTGTGTATTTACGGTTACATGCTTCTTGGATTCCTCATCTAGTGTAATCTGCAAGTATGCATGACTCATATCCAGCTTCATGAATTTCTTCCCTCCAGCCAGGTTTGCAAAAAGATCCTCAGTTTTAGGAATAGGATACTGTTCAAGTTTAGACACCCTATTTACTGTCAATTTATAATCTCCACAGATTCTTACCGAATTGTCCGGTTTTAAAACAGGTACAATGGGAGCTGCCCATTCTGAACATTTCACGGGTTCCAGAATGTTCTCTCTCAAAAGACGGTCAAGCTCAGCCTCTACCTTTGGTTTCATGGCATACGGCACAGGTCGTTGTTTAAAAAACCTTGGCAGTGCCTCCTTGTCGACATAAATCTTAGCTGGGGGGCCATTAAATGTTCCAAGTTCTTCCTTGAACACGTTCTCATGTTCAATCAACACGTCTTGCAAAGACAATTGTTTGCCTCCCTCTAGTTGATTTATTGCTCCCCAATCTAATTTAAGTTCTCGTATCCAGCCCCGACCTAACAAGTTTGGTCCAGAACCCAATACTACAACTATAGGTAGCTGTTCCACGGTGTCCCTGTGTTTCACAGTTACAGTAGCTGTACCCAATGTCGCCACTCGTTCACTGGTATATGTTTTAAGCTGCATAGAGCAAGGCTTAAACAACTCTGGAACTTTTGCACGGTTCCACAATTTTGAGTACTCTTCCCTGTTCATTATGGTTACGCCACATCCAGTATCCACCTCAAAGTTGACCTTAAAGTCATTTACTGTCAGTTGCAAAGTGATAGGATCCACTTTTGGAATGTCCTCTACCATACTATGCAATATGAACATGTCATCTTCTTTCTCAGCTTCGCCACTGATGTGATGTGCTCCCTGTTTTTTCACTTCTCTTACTAGGTTTTGCATTTCTCCCCCTTTAGGTTTGTATACCTCCATTGTAGCTTTTGCTCGGCATGCACATTTTATATGTCCTTTTTTTCCACACTTGTGGCACTTTTCCTCCAGAAACCTGCATTCCCTCGCCAGGTGATCTCCATTGCATCTATAACATGCCTTTACATGCTCACGTTGTGGTTTCTGACTCATATTTAACTTGTGCACAACCGGACCTCCAACTTGCTTTGTCGTAGCCCAGTCTGAACCTTGTATTTCTTTTACATCACGGTTAGCTGTCTCTATGGCTTGAGCAAGTTCCAACCCTTTTTCATATGTAAGCCCAGTCTCAGACAATAATCTCCTCTGCATTCGAGCATCCATTATCCCGCAAACAAGCCTATCTCTCAGCATGTCTTTCAAACTGTTCCCGTAATTGCAATCATGTGCCAGTTTTCTCAACACCGCTACATAATCCAATACAGTCTCTCCCGGTTTTCTGTTCCGTGAATTAAATTTGAAATGCTGTACAATCTCACTCGGTCTGGGATTGAAATGTTCCTTTAGCAAGCCCACTAAGTTAGCAAATGTAATGTCTCCAGGCTTCTCAGGACTGCATGAGTTTCTCATTAAACGATATGTCTGACTTCCCATGGAAGTGAGCAAAATAGCTCTCCTTTTTCCAACATCAACTATATCATTTGCTACAAAGAAATGCTCCAGCAACTCACAGTATTTGTTCCAGGTCTGCGTCTGAACATCAAAAGCAGAGAGCTGTCCTACCATAGCAGCCATGATTCCTTGATTCAGTGCTTTCTTTTCTTTTCCCTTCTTCAAGATGAGATTAGTTTAGCCTCGTCGCCAAATGTGATATCCGAGTGGTAAGGTCAGGAACTGAGATAAGCCAGACTTCAGGAACCAAAACTCAACTTTTTAATTAAACGATTTAGCAGAGAACATAGCTCTTACAGCTGCAGCCAACACACTCTATTTCTTACTGTGCGATCACAAAGATGGAGGATCAACCTCTGAGTCATACCCAGAATGCAATGCCACTACTTTATTAAGTGGTGTGCCAGGACATTACCTTAATACTGGTAAATATGATCCCTTAATATTTGTCTCCATCTGGTGGTTAACTTAAGCACTACATCCCAGATTACTATACCCCCCCAATCCACCGTACTGGGCCCAGCACTTACCTGTTGCTGCGGCCTCCTTCCCCGCATGACTGGAGGCCTGGAGTTAAAACTCCACAGCATGCTGGGAAACCCAAACTGCCGGTTTCCTGCTGTCTCCCGGGTCCTCCCCCGCATAGTGTTGCTGTTTGTAAGGCTGGGACTACCATTCAAAAGTTAAATTGTTTGGCTCATGTGAATTTATTAGCTTTTGGGGTCATAGGAAAAGTCATTAATTATATAAAACTAGGTGTAGAAATACAAATCTATGGATGCAAACTAACAGATCTTTAAAAGCAGGATTACTAGTGGAAAACCCCAAAAGGAGGATCTTTTACACGTTGAAAGCACTGGATACCAAGAAGGGAGGTGATGCATCTGTATGCTAGGTTGGTGGATACAGATTCAATAGTAGCCTTCAAAAGGGAATTGGATAAATACTTGAAGGAAAAAAAATTGCAGGGAAATGGGGAAAGAGCAGGGGAGTGGGACTAACTGGATTGCTCTTCGAAAGAGCCGATGGGTCAAATGGCCTCCTTCCGTGCTGTACTATTCTATGATTCTGTGAATAGTAAGACCAGTTTTGGGCACCCCATTATAGAAGGGATGCAACATAGATCCACCCTAGTGTTACCGGGCTAGCGAGGGTATAGCTATGAGACATAGACTAGAGCTGTACATACTGCTGCACAGAAGATTCAGGTGAGATCATTTAGCTGTGTAAAGATTATTTCCAACTAGTTGATGAACTGGTAACAAGGGGTATTTAGGATTAGTACTAAAGGTTAAAGGGGAAGGTTAGAAGGAATTTTTCAGGCCAAGACTTATTGCCCCAGAATTTGCTGGAGCAATGTTCTTGCAGTCAACGCCACAAGTTGGATTTTTTCCTCAACCTCTAGCTCGAATTATTTTTACACTGCAAATTGCTGGAAGTGCTGTCCTTCATCCACCTATCCAACATAATCTTAAATGTTGACATTGATTCTGTCTCAGAAGTGAGTTCCACAGCCTCACAACTCTATGCAGAGATGGTACACTTGCTCTGTTCTAAATCTCTTACAGGTAATCGTGTATCTGTTATCCCTCATTCTAGACCACTCAATTACTGGAAACTGTCTGCTTCTATCTACACTGTCTGATACTTTCATAATTCTAAACACTTCTATGATATTACCTGGTAATCTGCATTATCCATCAAAAAAATACTCAATTTTTCAAGTCTTTCTTTGTAAATCTATATCCTCATACCAAGCAGCAGCCTAGTAGGAAAGAAACTTAAAATGTACAGAGGAAAGGACAAAGAAATAGGACTAGAGTAGCTCCAGTGTAGAGGTAGCAGGCACACTGGGCTGAAATGGCTTCCTTTGTACTTAACCTTTTATGGTTATGCGACAGTAGTATAAATCACCCTCAGTCAAAGAGCATTTGTTTTGTTGTTTCTATCTGGGACTAGGGATGTGTGTGGGTGAATTTGGGGCTTTTTATTTACCCGATGAAGGCTTCAAAGTTGATGCAGATTTATGAATTACTAATTAAATTTGACCCCACCTATTTCAGAAATTAACATTTTTTATAATTGGAGGGAGGTGTATATTGTCAGATAGCGAGAATCACCTGTGCAGCTCTAAATCTTGTTACCCATCAGTGTCTCTCTTTTAGTTTTTCTCACTCTGACTTTGCACATGTGTTGTAGTGTGGCAGAACCACTGAATGACTCTGGCTAACTGTATATAATTCTCTTTAACGAGGTTCTAACACCAGACTAAACCTGTACCATTGTGTTAGGCATTACTGTGTTTTGTATATAGAGTTTGCATGTACGGGGCGTGGCCCCTTTAAGAGCGCGGGAAAATGCAGGCAAATGCGATGACGTCACGTCGCAAACCATGGGACTGCCCAGTCAGTCCTCGTGGCATCTCCATTGAGTAAAGACCTGTTAATCATTCTCTGGTGTCGATCTCAGTTATTCGTAGGAATTCGTTAATTCCTACATTGGTGACCCCGTTTTTGTGAACGTTTTCACAAAAGAAGAGCACAGCATGGAAGCGAACGCCGTTTCCCTAAAGCTACCGCAGTGCTGGGAGCAGCAAGCGCCCTCATGGTTTATTTAGGTCGAGGCCCAATTCGCCCTGAGGAACATCGATGCGGATCAGACCAAGTATCTTTACATGGTCTCCGCACTCGACAGCTCAACCGCCTCTCGGATCGTCAACCTCCTCGAAAACCCCCCAACGGAGCACAAGTACGAAACCCTCAAGGCGCGGTTACTGCAGGTTTTCGGGCTCACAAAATCGGAGCGCACCCGTCGATTACTCCCTATGCCCGGGCTCGGGGACTCCAAGCCTTCAGAGTTGATGAGCCAAATGCTCACTCTCCTGGGCTCAGAACGGGAATGTTTCCTATTCCGCGAGATTTTCCTCAGCCAACTGCCTGAACAGGTACAAGCTGCCCTGGCCAGATCTGAAGCTGAAGACTGCGCAACACTCGCTGTGGAGGCTGACAAAATTTTTGCTGTAACTCGGCAGCACTGCGCCGCCATGAGGCACCCATCCCCCGCATACACCGCCCCAGCTTGTCCGCCTGCTGGGCTGTGTTTCTACCACGCGCAGTTCGGTGCGAAAGCGAAGCGTTGCCGCCCTCCCTGCAATTTTGCCCCCCAGAAAAACCAACGACTGACACTGCGACCACCGAGGAACTGGTCTAACGGGCACCCCGCGGCCATGATGGCGATCGGCAATGCGGGAAAATTGCTCTTTATCACCGATACTCTCTCCGGTCATCGTTTTCTGTGCGACACCAGAGCGCAGTGCAGCATTTTACCCGCGTCCGCCCTCGATGTGCAGACGGGGAATCACGGCCCCGCCCTTGAAGCGGCCAATGGCGGAACAATTCGGACCTTCGGCAGACGGCGAGTGGAGTTGTGCCTCAGGGGGCAACGTTTTCACTGGGAGTTTGTTACGGCCAAAGTTTCCCAGCCCCTCCTCGGCGCGGATTTCCTGTGCGCCAACAGCCTCCTGGTCGACGTTAGGAACCGGCGGCTGATCAACACAGCAACTTTAAATTCTCTTCTGTGTTACCGCAGTAACACTACATCACGCACCGTCTCCTGTGTGTTCCCGACTCCTGATGAGTTCGCTCGCCTGCTCAGCAAATTCACCGACCTGACAAGACCCACGTTCTCCTCCACAGCCACGAAACATGGTGTGGAACACCACATCACCACCAACGGCCCCCCGGTCTATGCACGGGCCCGGCGCCTAGAACCTGGCAAGCTGGCGGTCGCAAAGGCGGAGTTCTCAACCATGGAACAGTTAGGGATTATTCGCCGGTCGAATAGTCCCTGGTCTTCACCCCTCCATATCGTCCCGAAGCCTGGCGGTGGATGGCGGCCATGTGGCGACTATCGACGACTGATTGACACCACCACTCCTGATCGGTACCCGATCCCCCATATCCAGGATTTCTCTACCCATTGTTCTCAAAAGTCGACCTCATCCGGGGCTACCACCAGGTCCCGGTTCATCCACAAGATGTCCAGAAGACCGCAGTCATCACCCCATTCAGCCTCTTTGAGTTTTTACGGATGCCTTTTGGGTTGAAGAACGCTGCCCAGGCTTTCCAACGCTTGATGGACTCCGTGCTGTGGGACCTCAAGTTCCTCTTCGTCTACCTGGACGATATTCTAATTGCCAGTCCTAGTAAGGAAGAACATACCTGTCACCTATGCACCCTTTTTCGACGCCTCAGCCAACACGGCCTGATTATCAACCCGGCCAAGTGTCAGTTTGGCCTGCACCAAATTGACTTCCTGGGGCATCGCATCACCTCAGAGGGAGCGGTTCCTTTACCTTCGAAGGTAGAGGCGGTGACATCCTTTCCACACCCACATAACATAAAGGCCCTGCAGGAATTCCTAGGCATGGTAAACTTTTACCATCGTTTCGTGCCTAAGGCGGCACTACTCATGCAGCCCCTGTACGAGGCCCTCAAGGGCAAGACTGGCAAGAACCCGGTAGACTGGATGGATGACATGGCCCGAGCGTTTGCCGACACCAAAAGCGCCTTAGCCAATGCGACTATGCTGGCGCACCCACTGCCAGAAGCCACCATTGCCCTCACCACTGACGCGTCGGACTACGCAGTCGGTGCCGTGCAACAGCAGTGGGTGAACGGGACGTGGCAGCCGTTGGCATTCTTCAGCCGTCAACTACGGCAGAACAAGAGAGCATACAGCATGTTCGACCGGGAGTTGCTCGCCCTTTTTCTGGCCATCCGCCATTTTTGGTTCCTTCTGGAAGGTCGTCCTTTCACCGCTTTTGTGGGCCACAAGCCGCTGACCTTTGCAATGTCCAAGACCGCCGAACCGTGGTCAGCCCAACAGCAGTGTCAACTGACCTACATATCCGAATTCACCACGGATATACGACATGTGGCCGGTAAGGACAACCTGGTGGCAGACTACCTCTCCCGCGCGATCGTCAATACGGTTCATTTGGGCATCGACTACGCCCTCATGGCAGCGGACCAAGCCTCAGACCCAAAAGTCCAAGCTTACTGAACGGCCATCACTGGCCTCCAGTTGGCCGACATCAGGTTCCATTCGGCAGGTACCACGCTGTTGTGTGACGTCTCCGTACAGGATCCTCGCCCTATCGTGCCAGTCGTCTGGCGCCGCAAAGTGTTCGACACCATACATGGGTTGTCACACCCTGGAATGAAGGCCTCTCAGAAACTGATGTCAGTGAAATTTGTATGGCATGGCATGCATAAGGATGTCCGCGACTGGGCCAATACCTGCGTGGTCTGCCAAAAGGCCAAGGTACAGTGCCACATCAAAGCTTCATTGGCCACCTTCACAGTTCCAGAGCGATGTTTTGACCACGTCAACGTGGACCTGGTAGGACCACTCCCACCCTCCCATGGTTTTTCACACATCCTGACCATGGTTGACCGCACCACCAGATGGCCGGAGGCGGTCTCCCTGTCATCCATTACTTCGGCGGACGTGGTCAGGGCGTTCATTTCCTCCTAGATCGCCCATTTCGGAGTACCCGCAGATATTTCATCAGACAGGGGACCGTAGTTTTCCTCCGAACTCTGGAATGCAGTGGCCCAAGGACTCGGTGTCAAATTACACCACACCACAGCCTACCACCCACAGGCGAATGGCCTATGTGAACGCTTCCACCAGTCAATGAAGGCCGCCCTGAGAGCCAGCCTCCAGGACGCTGGATGGGCAGACAAGCTACCGTGGGTCCTGTTGGGCCTTCGCATGGCCCCCAAAGAAGACCTTCACTCTTCATCAGCAGAGCTGGTGTATGGTCAGCTGCTGCAGGTCCCAGGGGACTTCCTACCAACATCGACGGAGCAATGGTCCGCGTCTGCCCAGCTTGCTCGTCACCAAGAGGCGGCCAGATGTTTCGCACCGGTGACCATTTCGCACCACGGTCCGCAGAGGTCACACTTTCGCACGGAGCTTCACAAGGCTGAATACGTCTTTATTTGCCATGATGCGCATAGGGATCCGCTCAAGGCCCCATATACCGGTCCCTTCCGCGTGTTGGAAGCAGGGGACAAAACCTTCACGGTAGATGTTGGTGGTAAACCGGACCACATTTCGGTCGACCGCTTAAAGCCAGCACATTTGGACCTCGACCGCCCAGTCGAGACAGCACAACCGCCGAGACGGGGTCGCACAACCGCCGAGACGGCGTCGGCCACCCGTCGTCATTACGACAGACCAAGTGCGACCGCCCGCCAGACTGCCAGCCGCCCAGCAGCCTCCACCTCAAAAGTACAGGAGTCATTCTGACAGGCTTGTCAGACCCCCTCACCGTTTGACTTTGTCCGTTAGAACGAATTCTGGGGGAGCGCATGTGGCAGAACCACTGAATGACTCTAGCTAACTGTATATAATTCTCTTTAACGAGGTTCTAACGCCAGCCTAAACCTGTACCATTGTGTTAGGCATTACTGTGTTTTGTATATAGAGTTTGCATGTACGGGGTGCAGCCCCTTTAAGAACGCGGGAAAACGTGGACAAACGCGATGACGTCACGTCGCAAACCACAGGACTGCCCAGTCAGTCCTCGTGGCATCTCCGTTGAGTAAAGACCTGTTTAATCGTTCTCTGGTGTCTGTGGTGTATGTGACCTGTTCCACCTTAAGAGAACTTAAGCCTGTTCCACCTTAAGAGATGTACTACTTTCTCTGGCTGCTGTATACATAATACCGGTGGTGACCACCGGTATATAAGTACTGTGTACTGATATTGTATTTAGTCTAGTCCTGACCTCCAACCAGTAAAGACCTGTTGAACTTTATTCTTGTAGTCTGTGTCAGTAATTAATCTTAATACAACTGGAACACACAGACTTAACAGTGGCGACGAGTCCGATTCTTACCCTGCGGCAGTTTATATCCGCGGCGGCTTCGTCCACAGAACAGGCGTCGAAGAGAGGCATCCACCCTCATCACCCTGCTGGAAGACACGTCGCGCGGCAGGCATCGAGAACCCGGAGTGCAGAAGACATCCTGAACTCGAAGCCTCCATCAGCGGCAGTCAGCTATCTTCTTTCTACCTCGGTGGTGGGTAAGCCGGTCAGCGACGCGAGCAGAAAGTCGGCCGCGTTGGCTGTACAGACGGGGGGGAGGAAGACGGAGGAATAAGGGTGGTGAGATCGATCGCGACCGGAGATAAGGGCCGGGCCGCGTTCGGGCCGAAAGGCGCAGCGCGGGGACATCGATCGCGGCTGGTGATAAGGGCCGGGCCGCTTTCGGGCCAAAAAGGCGCAGCATCTGGGGCGACTGAAGGCGCGAGAGCCGCGGTGAAGGCGAACGCAGCCAGTGCTAATAACCGGGCTGCAAGAAGGGCTGTGAGGCGCGACATCGGGGAAGCGCGAATGCCCGAGGGAGCCGCGGTGAAGCGGAGACAGCGTCGGGGGAGTTACTAACCACTGGGAAAGGGGAGCAGCAGCGGCACGCCAAACGCCATTGCAGCCAGTGGGTGAAGACCGCCAAGCGCGGGAAAACCGCCATTTTGTAGGCGGAGGACGAAGACAAGAGCGGGAAGCCGCCATCTTGGGATAAAATTAATTGCAACGATGCCTAAACATGGGAACATTGATACCTTTGATGGCGACATCGAAGATTGGGCCATGTATGTAGAACGCATACAAAATTATTGTAAAGTAAATAAAATCCCAGATGCAGAGAAAGCACTAACGTTATTGAACTTAATGGGTGCGAAGACATACGGGCAATTGAAACACCTTTTATCACCAGATGAACCGGCGGATAAGACGTTCGAGGAGATTGTTACTGTCCTGAAAAATCATCTAAACCCCACGCCACTGATGCTAGCGGAACGATTTAAATTTTACAGCAGAAGGCAGCTGAAGGATGAAAGCAATGCTGAATATTTAATGGAATTGCGTAAGCTAGCAAAGTACTGTCAGTTTGGAACGGGACTAACAGACGCACTAAGAGATAAATTTGTGTGTGGATTATTAAAAGAAGATACACAAAAGCGACTGCTCGAGGAGAATGAGCTGACGCTTGAGAAAGCGGTCACTATGGCAGCAGCACACGAAGCCGCAGCGAGAGGCACGGCAGTAATGAAGCTACGGTCACCGGAACACAGTACAAATAAATTGGGTTTGAGTACTGTAAAATGTTATCGTTGTGGAAAGACAACACACGATCAGAACTAGTGTTGGTTTAAAAACCAAGAATGCAGAACGTGTGGCAGGCTTGGCCACATAGCTAAAGTATGCCGGTCAGGAAAGAAGACCAGCAACAAAAAGCCACCGCAAGGAAAATACATAAAGGTACACAAGGTGACAAAGATCAGTTCGAACGAACAGAAGTCAGATTCAGACGCTAGCAGTAATGAACTGGGTAGCTTAAGAGTACACAACGTTGGTAAGGATGCAGATCTCCAGACAATTTGGGTCACTCTTCAGATAGCAGGAGTCCAAGTAAAGATGGAATTGGACACTGGATCGGCATTGACGGTCATGAATAAGAAAGATTACAAAAGGTTATTCCAACATATTCCCCTACGGGATATGGAGATTATATTGAAAACATACACGGGGCAAAGAGTGTACCCCATCGGAAAGATAGAGGTAAAAGTGGTCCACAAGGGTGAAGAAAGCCAAGTAATGGACTTATATGTGCTACCTGAAGGAGGTCCACCACTACTGGGACGGGAGTGGATTAGGAAAATGAATATGGACTGGCACTCCTTAAAAGCACTAACGGTAGATTCCGGGGAAACAGATGTCAAACCTAAACGATTGTCCAAAATATTGGATGATGCTAAAGAGGTGTTCCAGCAAGGACTGGGAACACTGAAAGGAATTACGGCAAACATCAAGATTGATGAACATGCACAACCAAAATTTTTCAAGGCCAGACCGGTACCCTATGCAATACGACCTACTGTAGAAGCGGAACTGGAAGCGCTAGAACGTTCAGGTGTACTGTCTAAGGTAGATTGGAGTGAGTGGGCTACGCCCATTGTTCCCGTTATGAAACGTCCTTCGAGCAACAAGCCAGGAGAACCAGGGAAGGTTCGCATCTGTGGAGATTTCAAGATCACCGTTAATCCGGTGCTTCACACGGTGCAGTATCCGCTTCCGCGGATTGAGGATATTTTTGCTTCATTGTCTGGCGGGAAACACTTCACCAAGATAGACCTGGCGCAGGCGTACTTGCAGATGGAGGTTGATGAAGAGTCACGCCAGTACCTCACGATCAACACACATAGAGGTTTGTACCGGTATAATAGGCTGGTTTTTGGAGTGGCATCGGCTCCGGCAATTTGGCAGAGGGCCATGGAGCAGGTATTACAGGGAATTCCAGGCACACAATGTTACCTGGACGATATTCTGATTACAGGTGATGGTGATGAAGAACACCTCGCAAACTTGGAACTGGTGCTCAACAGACGGAAAGAGTATGGACTTAGAGTTAATCGGCAGAAATGTGCGTTCTTTCAGAAGCGGATCTCGTACTGTGGTCATGTCATTGACCGGGAGGGGCTTCATAAGTCTCCTGACAAGATAGAGGCAGCTGTAAAGGCTCCCGCTCCGGATAATGTCTCTCAGTTGAGGTCGTTTCTGGGATTGATTAACTATTACCATAAGTTTCTACCGAATCTATCCACGGTACTGCACCCGCTGAACACTCTTTTACAGAAGGGGGTACCATGGGAATGGAGCGAAAACTGTAAGAAGGCATTTCGCAAAAGCAAAGAATTGATCACCTCAGAGGAAGTGTTGGCTCACTTCAAACCGACACTGCCTATTCGGTTGGCTTGTGATGCTTCTCCATATGGTATTGGGGCAGTACTCTCACACAAGTTGCCAAATGGCACGGAAAGGCCAGTCGCGTTTGCATCCAGATCATTGACCTCCGCTGAGCGCAACTATGCGCAGATCGATAGGGAGGCTCTCAGCCTTGTATGGGGAGTGAAGAAGTTTAATCATTACCTGCAGGGCCAAAAATTCACACTTCTGACAGACCATCAGCCGTTGGTATCCATTTTTAACCCTAAGAAGGGTGTTTTGGTGATGACAGCACAGCGACTCCAGAGATGGTCCCTTTTCCTAGGGGCACATCAATATCAAATAGAATTCAAAGGTACAAAGCAGCATGGCAATGCTGATGGGTTGTCGCGCCTGCCACTACCTGAAGCCACACAACACCAGGTTATAGTCCAACAGCTTTATTTGAAATCACAAGCTTTCGGAGCGCTGCTCCTTCTTCAGGTGAAGTGGAGAAATGCATAAAGACACAGCTTATATAGTCAGAGAATCATGTCAGATGTTTACAGGTAACCTTTCCAACTGCCATTTATCACACCTCGGCAGAGAGATAATCACAGCAGTCAAAGGTGTGACTGGTGTCCAAACAGGTCAGTCAGGGAAACATTACATCAAAGAACAATGAGGTGGGGTCACAAGGGGTCAAATATTGCAGATGCTGGGGTCTGTATGAAAAACAAAAAAACAGACAAAAAACATTTTTTTTGGCTGGAAATCACAGCAGGTCCGGCCGCATCTGTGTAGAGAGAACAAGCCAATGTCGACTCGAGTCTGGATGACCCTGCATCAGGTGGGGTTACATGTAGCGTGACATGAACCCAAGATCTCGGTTGAGGCCGTCCTCATGGGTGCGGAACTTGGCTATCAGTTTCTGCTCGACGATTTTGCGTTGTCGTGTGTCTCGAAGGCCACCTTGGAGAATGCTTACCCGAAGATCGGAGGCTGAATGTCCTTGACTGCTGAAGTGTTCCCCGACTGGGAGGGAACACTCCTGCCTGGTGATTGTTGCGCGGTGTCCGTTCATCCGTTGTCGCAGTGTCTGCATGGTCTCGCCGATGTACCATGCTCCGGGGCATCCTTTCCTGCAACGTATGAGGTAGACAACGTTGGCCGAGTCACATGAGTATGTACCATGTACCTGGTGGGTGGTGTCCTCACGTGTGATGATGGTATCTGTGTTGATGATCTGGCATGTCTTGCAGAGGTTGCTGTGGCAGGGTTGTGTGGTGTCGTGGTCGCTGTTCTCCTGAAAGCTGGGTAATTTGCTGCGAACGATGGTCTGTTTGAGGTTAGGCGGCTGTTTGAAAGCGAGTAGTGGAGGCGTGGGGATGGCCTTAGCGAGGTGTTCATCGTCATCGATGACATGTTGAAGGCTGCGAAGAACATGGCGTAGTTTCTCCGCTCCGGGGAAGTACTGGACGACGAAGGGTACTCTGTTGGTTGTGTCCCGTGTTTGTCTTCTGAGGAGGTCTATGCGATTTTTCGCTGTGGCCCGTCGGAACTGTCGATCGACGAGTTCTTACAAGGGCGTCTTTCAGTGTCTGTAGGTGTCCATCGCGTTCCTCCTCGTCTGAGCAGATCCTGTGTATTCGCAGGGCTTGTCCATAGGGGATGGCTTCTTTAACGTGGTTAGGGTGGAAGCTGGAGAAGTGAAGCATCGTGAGGTTGTCCGTGGGCTTGCGGTAGAGTGAAGTGCTGAGGTGTCCGTCTTTGATGGAGATTTGTGTGTCCAGGAATGAGACTGATTCTGAGGAGTAGTCCATGGTGAGTTTGATGGTGGGATGGAACTTGTTGATGTTATCGTGTAGTCTTTTCAGTGATTCTTTGCCGTGGGTCCATAGGAAGAAAATGTCGTCGATGTATCTGGTGTATAGCGTTGGTTGGAGATCCTGTGCAGCGAAGAAGTCTTGCTCGAACTTGTGCATGAAGATGTTTGCGTATTGGGGTGCGAATTTGGTCCCCATGGCTGTTCCGTGTGTTTGGGTAAAGAACTGGTTGTCGAAGGTGAAGACATTGTGGTCAAGGATGAAGCGGATGAGTTGTAGGATGGCGTCTGGAGATTGGCTGTTGTTGGTGTTGAGTACTGAGGCTGTCGCAGCGATGCCGTCATCGTGGGGGATACTGGTGTAGAGTGCCGAGACGTCCACCGTGGCGAGGAGTGTTCCTGGTTCAACTGGTCCGTGGGTGCTGAGCTTCTGTAAGAAGTCTGTAGTGTCGCGACAGAAGCTGGGGGTTTCCTGTACGATGGGTTTCAGGATGTCCTCGACATATCCAGAGAGGTTCTCACACAGGGTTCCGTTGCCTGATACGATAGGACGTCCAGGTGTGTTGGCTTTGTGTATCTTTGGGAGGCAGTAGAAATCTCCCATCCGGAACAGCAGACAGAGGGATCCGCAGTGCAGCAACCAAAGAAGAAAGAGTCAAATTGGACCCCTCCGGAGGGTCGCTGCCCTAAGCTTGACATGTATGCTCAAGCTGTCAGGAGATGCATCAACGCCAGATTCATCAGCCGCACTCACAAGACAGTCCAGAATGTCACCCGAGCACAACGCAATGCCATCCACGCTCTCAAGACCAACCGCAACATCATCATCAAACCAGTAGACAAAGGAGGTGCCATCGTCATACAGAACAGAACGGACTATTGCAAAGAAGTATACCGACAACTGGACAACCAGGAACACTACAGACAGTTACCCGCAGATCCGACCAAAGAACACACCCGCCAACTCAACAGACTGATCAAAACCTTCGATCCAGACCTTCAAAGCATCCTACATGCTCTCATCCCACGTACTCCCCGCGTGGGAGACTTCTACTGCCTCCCAAAGATACACAAAGCCAACACACCTGGACGTCCTATCGCATCAGGCAACGGAACCCTGTGTGAGAACCCCTCTGGATATGTCGAGGGCATCCTGAAACCCATCGTACAGGGAACCCCCAGCTTCTGTCGCGACACTACAGACTTCTTACAGAAGCTCAGCACCCACGGACCAGTTGAACCAGGAACACTCCTCGCCACGATGGACGTCTTGGCACTCTACACCTGTATCCCCCACGATGACGGCATCACTGCGACAGCCTCAGTACTCAACACCAACAACAGCCAATCTCCAGACGCCATCCTACAACTCATCTGCTTCATCCTTGACCACAATGTCTTCACCTTCGACAACCAGTTCTTTACCCAAACACACGGAACAGCCATGGGGACCAAATTCGCACCCCAATACGCAAACATCTTCATGCACAAGTTCGAGCAAGACTTCTTCGCTGCACAGGATCTCCAACCAACGCTATACACCAGATACATCGACGACATTTTCTTCCTATGGACCCACGGCGAAGAATCACTGAAAAGACTACACGATAACATCAACAAGTTCCATCCCACCATCAAACTCACCATGGACTACTCCTCAGAATCAGTCTCATTCCTGGACACACGAATCTCCATCAAAGACGGACACCTCAGCACTTCACTCTACCGCAAGCCCACGGACAACCTCACAATGCTTCACTTCTCCAGCTTCCACCCTAACCACGTTAAAGAAGCCATCCCCTATGGACAAGCCCTGCGAATACACAGGATCTGCTCAGACGAGGAGGAACGCGATGGACACCTACAGACACTGAAAGACGCCCTTGTAAGAACTCGTCGATCGACAGTTCCGACGGGCCACAGCGAAAAATCGCATAGACCTCCTCAGAAGACAAACATGGGACACAACCAACAGAGTACCCTTCGTCGTCCAGTACTTCCCCGGAGCGGAGAAACTACGCCATGTTCTTCGCAGCCTTCAACATGTCATCGATGACGATGAACACCTCGCTAAGGCCATCCCCACGCCTCCACTACTCGCTTTCAAACAGCCACCTAACCTCAAACAGACCATCGTTCGCAGCAAATTACCCAGCTTTCAGGAGAATAGCGACCACGACACCACACAACCCTGCCACAGCAACCTCTGCAAGACATGCCAGATCATCAACACAGATACCATCATCACACGTGAGGACACCACCCACCAGGTACATGGTACATACTCATGTGACTCGGCCAACGTTGTCTACCTCATACGTTGCAGGAAAGGATGCCCCGGAGCATGGTACATCGGCGAGACCATGCAGACACTGCGACAACGGATGAACGGACACCGCGCAACAATCACCAGGCAGGAGTGTTCCCTCCCAGTCGGGGAACACTTCAGCAGTCAAGGACATTCAGCCTCCGATCTTCGGGTAAGCATTCTCCAAGGTGGCCTTCGAGACACACGACAACGCAAAATCGTCGAGCAGAAACTGATAGCCAAGTTCCACACCCATGAGGACGGCCTCAACCGAGATCTTGGGTTCATGTCACGCTACATGTAACCCCACCTGATGCAGGGTCATCCAGACTCGAGTCGACATTGGCTTGTTCTCTCTACACAGATGCGGCCGGACCTGCTGTGATTTCCAGCCAAAAAAAATGTTTTCTGTCTGTTTTTTTGTTTTTCATACAGACCCCAGCATCTGCAATATTTGACCCCTTGTGACCCCACCTCATTGTTCTTTGATGTAATGTTTCCCTGACTGACCTGTTTGGACACCATTCACACCTTTGACTGCTGTGATTATCTCTCTGCCGAGGTGTGATAAATGGCAGTTGGAAAGGTTACCTGTAAACATCTGACATGATTCTCTGACTATATAAGCTGTGTCTTTATGCATTTCTCCACTTCACCTGAAGAAGGAGCAGCGCTCCGAAAGCTTGTGATTTCAAATAAAGCTGTTGGACTATAACCTGGTGTTGTGTGACTTCTTACATTTGTCCACCCCAGTCCAACTCCGGCATCTCCACACCATGACTACCTGAAGCGGAAGAGATGACGAAAGTTGACCCTGTTGAGTTATTTCATTCGACCATCATCGAGTGTTTACCAGTCACCAATGCAAGTATTGAAAGAGAAACCAGGAACGACCCGACACTGTCCCGAGTTTACGAGGTGACAGTGAAGGGATGGCCAACACATGGTGATCCTCTGTTACCGGCATTCTCGGCAAGGTGAGACCAGCTGTCCGTCTGCCATGGTACTTTGATGTACGGGACAAGAGTGATTATTCCTCCCAAGTTACGGGAAAGAGTTCTAAAGGAACTGCATGAAGGTCATCTGGGGGGAGTTAAGATGAAAAGTCTTGCTAGGGCTTATGTATGGTGGCCGGGCATTGACCAACAGATAGAGGAGTTGACAAAAAGCTGCGCTGGGTGCCAAAAAGTGCAAAATGCACCTCCGATCGCACCGCTACACCCATGGGAATGGCCTTCAGCCCCATGGCAACGCGTACATATTGACTTTGCTGGTCCATTCATGGACTCCGTGTTCCTAATTGCGGTGGACGCACATTCCAAATGGCCAGAAGTGATCAAGATGAATACCACTACTTCAGAAAAGACAATTGCAGTGTTAAGAACAATATTCGCAAGGAACGGATTGCCAGAACAGATATGTTCGGACAACGGACCACAGTTTGTGTCGGAAGAATTCCAAAAATTCTTAAAGAAGAATGGGGTGAAACATTATACCTCTGCCCCATATCATCCGGCGACAAACGGGTTGGCCGAGAGATTTGTCCAAACATTCAAAAAGGCAATAAAAGCCATGAACGATGATCAGATTCCGTTACAACACAAGGTGGACAATTTCCTAATGGCATATCGAAACGCCGCTCATGCAGTGACTAACCAAAGTCCTGCCATGATGTTTTATAACAGGAGGTTGCGGTCCAGGTTGGACTTGTTAAAACCAAATGTGCGGAGGGAAGTGGAAAACAAACAGTTCCGGCATATTAATAACAAGTCCACTCGAAGTTTCGACGTAGGACAACCAGTGTTGGCAAGGGGCTATGGAAACGAAAAATGGCAGTCCGGAACAATTCGGGCCAGACAAGGACCTTTGATGTACACAGTAGATATTGGTAACAATGTGATAAGGCGTCATGCGGATCAACTGGTAGAATCAAGAGCAAGGGTCGAACCCATGGTTGCGACAGAGACAACTGTGGAAGACGTTAATGAACCTGAAGCATCTACCTCGGCAGGGACTGTACCTGATGATGACGTCCAATACATAGGAAACCAACAAGAAGAGTCACCTCAGCAACAAGAATCAGAGACCACTGAAAGGCGTTATCCAAACCGAATCAGAAGGCCTCCTGAGAGACTGAACCTTTGAACTGTTTATACCTGAAGTTATATATGTATATATGTTATGATGTTATGTTAAATGGGGATATGACTGTTAAGCTAAAAAGGGAGGATTGTGGTGTATGTAACCTGTTCCACCTTAAGAGAACTTAAGCCTGTTCCACCTTAAGAGATGTACTACTTTCTCTGGCTGCTGTATACGTAATACCGGTGGTGACCACCAGTATATAAGTACTGTGTAGTGATATTGTATTTAGTATAGTCCTGACCTCCAACTAGTAAAGACCTGTTGAACTTTATTCTTGTAGTCTGTGTCAGTAATTAATCTTAATACAACTGGAACACACAGACTTAACAGTGTCGATCTCAGTTATTCATAGGAATTCGTTAATTCCTACAGTAGATCACTTTCTGATACACAAAATCTTTCTTTCTCTTCAACCTTATCATCCTCACTTAGTGCCAGTCTTGCTGGCTCTGACCCATTTCTTGCTTTTTCTTTTCATTTTATTTATGAACACATTTCTTTTTGTGAGAGCAAAAACAACAGGCATCCCTCCACTGAGCTTGGCAAGTGCAGGAAATGTTTTTGAAGATTACCTCTTGTCATTTCTTCCTCCACATCTGGTGATCACCAATTAAACAAAGCAAAGAATATTCCCTTTCAAAATATCCCTTCAACTGAATTATTTAGTTGGCTAGACCAGACAGGAACCAGCGCCTATATGAGATGATAGCCCAGCTCTAAGTACTGGTATAAGTGCTCAAAGAAACAGATACTTGCTCTGATTTTGTCTCATGATAAACTTAGTTTAATGTTCTACAACTGATTCTGATGGGGACTATCTGATCACACTAAAAATAATTCTACATGAACAATAATCTCTCGTTTATGTGCTGTGGTATACATATTGAGAGTAGTGGGGCAAATGTTTTGTTATCAACAACATGCATTTTAAGGAAGCTGGTACTTCACTACATTGGTATAATGGCACATGGGATGCTACCACAACAACAACTTGAATTTGTATTGCACTGTTAACATAGAAAAACATCCCAAGAAGCTTCAAAGAGGCATAAGCAAAAAAATGGCTGCTGAGCTAAAGAACACATCAAGAGGGGCAATCAAAATCTTGATCAAACTGATGTTTTAACCATGATCTTATAGGAAGAGATGAAGCTGGAAAGGCAGTGTGGTTTAGGGAGGGAGTTCTAGAGTTTGGCCCTAGTCAGATGAAGGCTTGGCCACCAATAATGGGTTGACGGGAGGGGGGATGCATAAGAGGCCAGAGTCAGCGGAATGGAGAGTTTGAGATGGGGGTGTAGGGCTGGAGGTTACAGAGATAGGAGCGAGGCCATGTAGGGATTTAAATGTGAATATGAGAATTTAAAATTTGAGGTATTGGGGAACTGGGAGCCACTCTATAGCTCTTGCATATCTCTGCGATATCAGGCAGGTAGTGCAGGAGTCCCCAGTGTGCATCGCGCTCACCAACCAGTATTGTGTTCTAAGTACTGGTGAGGGCTATTGTTCTTCTGGGGAGTGCAGCCAGTCAAGTCCATGACGCCACGAGTGGCTCAGCTGTATAGGGGGGAGGAAAAGGAGTGGAAGAGCAACAGTGGTAGGGGATTCAATAGTTAGGGGAGCAGACAGGCGTTTCTGCGGCTGTAGACGTGACTCCAGGATGGTATGTTGCCTCCCTGGTGCCAGGGTCAAGGATGTCACTGAGCGGCTGCAGGACACTCTGAGGGGCGGTGGGGGAGGGGGGGGTGAACAGCCAGAGGTCGTTGTCCATATTGGTAGCAATGACATAGGCAGAAAGAGGGATGAGGTCCTGCAGGCAGAGTTTAGGGAGCTAGGAGAGAGATTAAAAAGCAGGACTTCAAAGGTAGTAAAACCCTGTGTTTGAACTCTTGCTTAGAAAATGACATTCTAAGTATGGTACCCGGGAACTAGGAGAGAGGGGTGAAATTGCAATAGAAGGGAGATATTCTAAAAGTAATGATAGCATAAATCTACACAAGCCCTATCCAACAATAATAGTTTGTCACTTAAAGAAAAATAATTTAGACATAGGCTCTGAGATGGCACTTAGGGATACTAACTCATGAATATTTAATGAGCTAACCTATTTAGTTTAACGCCCCACTAAATAAGGGAGAGGAATTACAGACAAACATGTCAAGCATTCGAACACTGGTACTGTGTTCCGAGGTGTAATTTCAGGACCTATGTCTTTGTCTGGAAAATGATAAAGTCCTTTCAAATTGGAAATAATGGCCCTGAAATTACAACATGGGATACCAGCATCTGAAGGCTTAGTGGACTTGACTGAAATTCCTCTCTCTGCTATTAAAATAAATGAACTAATACCACAGCTAAGAAGACAGAGAAAATAATTTCAGACAAATGGCTGTTGCTCTCAGGAAGAAAAATAATCATCTTCCTGAAACCTGTAATGTGACTTAAAATATCAAACTGATAGCTCACTCCTTGGTTTTACATGTAGACTATCAAGCTGCATCTGTGTTGTCACTTTTCAATTTACACTGGCAATCAAATTGCAGTAACACTGCCTTTCAACTGATCTTTCCCTGAACATCCTTTAAACTTTCACTATTCACTTTATGCAACATACAGTCAACGGAAAGATCTGAAATTCCATGGGGGGAATTTTAACATGAAAAACGGGTGGGTGGAGGCTGGGTTTGGGGGGGGTGGGTTGAAGTTTTAAAAATCTAAAACCCGACCCCAACCAGCCGACTTTCACCTTTTACTCAGGCTGGATGGGGCGCGGGCAACCAACCTGCTGCTAGGAGGCAGATTGGCATTTAAAATATTATAATGAAGCCTGAAGTCTGCTTTAACCTGCTTTTTAAAAAATTCATTCAAGGGGTGTGGGTGTCGTTGGCAAAGCCAGCATTTATTGCCCATCCCTAATTGCCCTTGAGAAGGTGATGGTGAGCCGCCTTCTTGAACTGCTGCAGTCCGTGTGGTGAAGCTACTCCCTCAGTGCTGTTAGGGAGGGAGTTCCAGGATTTTGACCTAGCGACGATGAAAGAATGGCAATGTATTTCTAAGTCAGGATGGTGTGTGACTTGCAGGGCAACTTGGCGAAGGTGGTGTTCCCATGCACCTGCTGCCCTTGTCCTTCTAGGTGGTAGAGGTCACAGGTTTGGGACGTGCTGTTGAAGAAGCTTTGCTGAGTTGCTGCAATGCATCTTGTAGATGGTACACACTGCAGTCACAGTTTGCCAGTGGTGGAGGGAGTGAATGTTTAAGCTGGTGGATGGGGTGCCGATCAAGCGGGCTGCTTTGTCCTGGATGGTGTCGAGCTTCTTGAGTATTATTGGAGCTGCACTCATCCAGGCAAGTGGAGAGTATTCCATCACACTCCCGACATGTGCCTTGTAGATGGTGGAAAGGCTTTGGGGAGTTAGGAGGTGAGAAACTCGCCACAGAATACCTAACCTCTGACCATTGTTGTAGCCACAGTATTTATGTGGCTGGTCCAGTTAAGTTTGTGGTCAATGGTGACCCCAGGATGTTGATGGTGAGGGATTCGGTGATGGTAATGCCATTGATTGTCAAGGCGGGGTTGTTAGATTCTCTCTTGTTGAAGATAGTCATTGCCTAGTACTTGTGTGGCATGAATGTTACTTACCACTTATCAGCCGAAGCTTGAAGGTCTTGCTGCATGCAAGCATGGACTGCTTCATTATCTGGGGAGTTGCGAATATTACTAAACACTATGCAATCATCAGCGAATATCCCCACTTCTGACCTTATCTTGGAGGGAAGGTCACTGTTGAAGCAGCTGGAGATGGTTGTGAAAGGATTGTTACTAGTCCTAGCCCCTTTAGGGCTACCCCGGATCAGGTTTATTCCCCAGACGTTCACCTTCAACTAAAGTTAGAGGTAGCCGAATGCTAAAGACGCTTAATTGGGTCTAAAGGTCCAGACTATCTCTCCCTAAAGGAAAGGAACGACCTGAAGATGTTACCGTCCTCCAGATAGTAATTTTAATAAGTTTAGCTAGACTGTAACCTTCCGGATATTATGAGGGTCTGGAAAACTCCCCCAGAATTTTGCAACTCCTCACCAAAGAGCGTACAGAGATTGAGTTTGCGAGTTTGATACAGAAATTCTATGTGAGACAATTCTAAAAAATATATAGATTTATTAAAGAACTGACATGTAACTCACAGCTGGTGATTCAATCGCAACATTAGCAGTTCCAAATACAGAAAACTTACAATTCTATTATCAGAGACCCTTATTCTCAAATCTTAACTTTGTTACATTTTTACATTTCTTAGTCTTATTCCAGGATATCCACCAAAATCAAATACCTTACAATACCTTGATCCCCGAGATACAAAGAGTTGAAGACTTGCAGAGCTTGCCTCTGAAGGCTGAGAATCGCTTTGCCTCTTCCCATTTGAATGTCCAATTTTTATACTCTTTTTCAGTGGCATATCCTTTGAAGTTTTCTGCTGATGTAAGCTAATTATTTCTAGTCATTTTTCTGTTGACCTCTTCTATTCATACAGTCAGTTCAGCTGTAGCAAGCAGACTTGTGTCTCTACCTTTAGGTGTTCAAAACTTATCATAAAAACAATATGATGGCTGTGCATCTATTTGATGTCATTCTTACGAAGGTCTTCTGTGCAATTCTTTTTACAATGTGTAAATTAAATACACCTCAACTAGGGTGATCTATGCAATTCTTATTCACCTCAGCTGGTTGTACCACAGACTCGTGTCTCTGTGTTTCATTTGATGTCATTTTTACAAAGGCACATGCTTCTTTAATGTTCTGTGTTTCTTTCCGAAGTGTTGGTTTATAACACTTAAACTGGGTATAGCATTGTGTTCTTTCCAAGGCTTCAGACTTTTAGGAACCTCCAACCTTCCATTTCAATAAGGCTATTGTCTCAGTGTCAACAACTTATCTTATCTCAATATCCTGTATGCTGTTTACAGCTTTAGATTGTTGAGGCTTCCAGACTTCCAAACCCAGTATGTCGTGTTTTAATAAGGCTTTTTTCTTTCATAGGATGGTGTATTTTTCTGAATATGGCTATTCCTTCACAGTTGGGCCTAGGACACTGCCCTGAGGAACTCTTACAGCGATGTCCTGGATAGGGTCATCAACCTGAAATGTTAACTCTGTTTCTCTCTCCATGATATTGCAATCACTACTCCAAGTCTCTTGCAAAGTTTATTTCAAAATTATAATGATATGAAGTTTGACATCCAAAATTCTGCACAAGTCAAAGCTAGCTGGACACCTTTTGTGACCAACTGTGGCCAACTAAAAGAATTTAGCAAATTTAATGCTCAGTAATTATACATTTTCTTAGGGTTTCAATACAAGGAGCACAATAAGATTTTATCTCTGTCCATGATACAATAATGGGCCGTATTTTGTGACCCCTATGGGTGTGTACGAGGTGTATACGCGCCGATAGGGGCTGTGCAAGTGCCGGGTTTAGGCATGTGGAGAGCATGCGCTAAAACCCGGTATGTGCGATCTGTCAAGAATCTCTGCATCCCCAGGAATAGGGCCTCTGCGGATGGAGAGTTGCGCTATTTACCCAACTTCCGCCCGCTGAAAGACCGTGGAAATCTTACGCCTGGTAAAAGCAAGCATAAGGCCTGCTTTTACCAGCATAAGTTTTAAAAAATAGAAAAATAAAATGTTATCACTTATACATTAAAAACCCTGTCCAATAAGGTAAGTTTATTTTTAGCCGTTAAAACATATAATTTTTTTTCAAAATATTAAATTTTTGTTTAAAATATTTAATTAAATGCCATTTTAATTAATTTTATATATGTAATTTAAAAAAAATGTATTTCATGTGTTTGTGTATTTTTTAAGTCATCCCCATTCACACTTATGACAGTTCCGTATGTACAGCACTCCCATAAGTATGAAGGGGGATTCCCTTCTTTCATTGGTTGGGCTGGCCCACGTGATCCCAGGGGTGCGTGTGGTTTGCAAGCGCCCCTGGGATCACGTGGGCCTCTGCGCATTTCTACCAGGAGAGGCCCAGGATCTCAAGCTTCCGTACCTCCCGAACCACCAGGTAAATGCGTAGAAAATTTGATGATTGGAGGCATCCGCTTGCGGAGAGCCTTCGATTGCAAATTCGGGCCCATTAACTTTGCACTGACCTTCCCAAAGGTGGAATTAATGAGTGTGGACATTCTTCCCAGGACTACTCTATATAAGCTGCCACGAGTCACTGTGACCTTGATATTGCAAAACACAATAATGCATTAGTTTTTCCATCAAAATATATTCTGCGCTCTTTAAGCCTCGATATATTTTATTCGGTACATGAATAGTTTTCAATTATCAAAGTATTTTTCTCACTGTAGTGAATACAGAAATTATATTACATACTTGTGATACTATCTGATGAAAAAGAGCTGTAATTGTCTTGTCAAATTACTTATAGTTGCTAGATTTTAAAGGCAAGTCAACCCTAATTAAAATAATGGGTGAGTTGAAAGGCCACTTACTATTATAATCAGCTTCTGCTTGTGCCTGGCTGAATAGAGCTGCTGCTGCCATTACTGTCTCCTCACTCATCCCATCTCAAAAAGTTAAGTCACAGGCATACAATGAAACCAGTTTCAATCCTCCTTGGGGTTAACTTGAGGGTATTGTGTTTAATCATGTACTCTGCTGTTGCACATTCATATTTGCATCATTGATTTGGGGGAGAGGGAAACTATACAATGAATTTGCTCTAAATAGGTGGCGTTTCAACAAGATTTCACTGTATTATAGAGGTTGGGTAGAAATATGTTGAGGTAAGGTGTTCCAAAAGGTTTATTTTGCTGTAGCTAGCTAAGAAAGTGGTGAAAACGTTAATTTTTCATCTAGTCACAATTATTGCAATTTAAACACTCTATTGACTGGAACTGCAGTACCCTACATAATACACTGTTACAATGTACAAGGAGGAGGAAAAGAAGCCTAGCTGTTAAAAAAAAACATATCTTTCTAGTGCTATTCATTCTGCAGACATCCCAATTTTTGTGAAGGAGATCAAGGACAGCAGTGAACAAACATGCTCTAATGCCACTGACCTTCATTCTTTGCCTTGGAGTTCTGCTTCTGTAATTGGCATGAACCCAGGGGTATTTGAGCAGAGGTCAAAAGCGTAAGTACACAAATTATGCATTCTTGTAGTGGATCTGAGCTGCAAAAATGCACGTATCTTCATAATGAATTAGCCCTAGAAATGTCTTGTTTTTTTCACGTATGTATCTATTCTACTCAATTATGGATCATTGAAATGAGTTCCATGGTAACAGAAGAGCACTGCAGTCATGTAAACTCCTCGTAGTTTTCACAAAGATTCTTACATCAAGAGCACAGGCTGTCTAACACAAGCACAGCATCCTAAAATGCATTAAGTAACCTTTCATTGATGCCATGATTATTGTATTTTTGTGAAGTTCATTTTCGATTTAAAAATCTCTTCAGTCATACAAACATTAATGCTGCATTAATAACCACCTACATTAGCATGAAAGATCCAAAATGAATGTGCTCTTCCCACATTTTTCTTTAAAGGGAATCTCAAAATACACTGAGATACTATGTGACCAGTTCTTGATGAAATATTATTTTAATGTCAGAATCCTTATCGGACAACAGGAGTTAGCATTCTAAACAGGATCTAGTTCAGCTCGTTTCAGAAAGTGTAGTTTAAAAGTTAGTAAAAATCTTCTCATGGCAGCGATTAAATAAGTCCAGTGAATATTTTTTATCTTCTCTTCCAATGAGTAAATGCCACATAAGATATATCTCATAAAGTGCTTCTACCCTTACCAGTAATGGTCAATCAAGAGTTATTACCATCAGACACCAGTAATGGAAAATAATCCAAGTGGTATCAGACCAATCTAAAAGTGTCAAATAAAATCTCTTAGCGATAAAAAGGGAGAACCTGCAAATGAACAACACGTCAGTCAGAATCATGTAAAAGATAGATTAATATTTTGGGTGGGACCATTCACAATAAGGCAGGTCTATGGAAGGGCTTTACCCAAAATCTGAACCTATCTTTCTCTTCCTGTTGTTGTCTTTTCTGTTCCCATTTCAAATAAAGCCTCTTTACATGTAGGAAATTGTTTCAAACTTGAAGATTATGGATTCTTTTTGAAGATGTTTTTTGTTAAAACTTTTGTTTGACCAGGTGATCATATCTCAGATTCCCAAAGACCTGACAATCAATGAGTGTCCTACCGGTGTGTTCATGTGATTTACCTCTCAATGTCCTTGTAACAATGGTGCCAAATATATGGCATTTCCAACCATTGAGAGTGGCAGGGGTTAACATTCATGAGACATCCAGTGTGTATCACATTCTTGATCATGAGCTCCTTTATTTACTGCACATTTCTCAAGACAAGCTGGCACACTCCCAACAAAATGCTGGCCAAAACTATCTCCTTAGAGAAAATATGTCAACATCTTTGTGACATTCACAGTCTGCACTATCCCCTGACAGTGATAATACCTCTGTAGATGTGTTCAAATCTTCCTCCTAAAGACTACTGTTTTTACTTGAATGATGGGTTCACTCAAGATGGAGATAGAACAACTGGTAAGGTGAAGATTTACATTGGAAGCTGACAGAGCTGCTATGAGTAGAATCGGGGAGTTATTTTGTATATTTTGATGCAGGATAGATTAGAATTTAAATTATTAAAAATTACTCAATGAATGAGAACCCCAGGATGATGAGATACAAGTTTCTTCCTCCCCAACATAGATTTGGGTCCAGGTAAAAACTGACTTTCACTTATGAACTCCATCGGCTGGATTTTAAGGAGGAGGGCGCGTTGGGGGCAGGGGTGGGGGGGGCTCCAAGGCCAACTTTAACAGCAGGGCCTGATTTGCATGCGAGGCCTCGGTTTCCTGCCCACAGCCAGGCAGATTGAGAGGCTGGCTGGCTGCGGGCGGGTAGGCCTGTGGCACTAGGCCACAGAGATCGCGTGGGAACTGGGGGGCCAGACAGAGAACCACGGAGGGGGCCTGAGGATGATCGTGGGCCGGGAGCAGCACAGGGAAGACCAGAGGAGCGGGGTGGAAAGGCCTCATGGAGCCAACGGAGGCCTGTGAGGGGTGGGGGGTTGGTGATTGGAGGCCTCCTGGAGAGATCGGAGGCCTCGTGAGGGGGTCTCCGATTGCGGGGGTAGGTTAGGTAGGGACCCTGGATCCAGGAGGTAGGTATAAAGGCAGTTACCTCCTGGATGCAGCAGTCCCCGTCTTGCTGCAACTGCCGGGTTTTACAAAGTGTGTAAAACCCATCCACATGCAGTTAAAAACAAAATGGAGGTTAAAAAAGAAGCTTCCGGCATCATTATAATATTTAAATTGATGTCCCACCTCCTGGGAGTTGGTTGGTCGCTGCCCCCGTCCCGCCCCGCTTCCCGCCTCCATTAAAACTGGAAGTGGGCAGGTTGGAGGTGGGTTCAGGTCGGGAATCCCATTTTTAACAATTTAACTACACCCACGCTCCCAACCCACCTGTTTTTTTTAGGTTAAAATTCACACACCACCCCCCCCCGCCCCCATATGTGGGTCTTTAATGAGCTCAATAATGATAGGGATGTATTCAGTCAAGGAAATAAATGGCAAGTTCTTCTTTTCAGCTTCCCGGTGGAAAGATACCTTCTACGAATGGAATTACAGAGTGAAACGGAAGGAATATGTTGGCAATCCTGCACACTTGCCTGCTCTTTCACTGAGTCATGGAAGTGGAAAGTGTAACAAACGGCTGGTGAGGTATCCAACATGAAGGAAAGAAATTGACAAAGGCAGTGGTACCTTAGCAATCACAACAAGATAAGTTTGAACATATAGTCATTTTAACTCCCAAACTGAAAAAAAACAATGTCACAAAGCTCTTGCATTAATAGCTCATGCGCAATTCTTTTCTGGTACTATGAGTTAAAACAAGACACATCACAAGGCACTGTCTTTCGTTTAACTGACTCCACAAAGCTATCCTGTCTGTACACTTACGTTACAGGCACATCAGATGATGCACATAAATGGTAAGTGGAAGATGGGCTGAAGACATTTATGTAGAAATATAATACAGCAGGAAGGAGATAACAAAGGAGGCTAGTTTTGTCAGTGAGTGTGCATTCAAGCTAACAATGCAAACACATCTATTATCATAATCTTCTGTCTGCTGTGGTATCATTTGTCATGCACCACAAACTCTTTTTACACCTCCCACCAGGAGGTTACGATGACTGACACACTGTCTTGTTTGTCCTTGCACAGATTTTAAGGTTTCCTGCCTTGTCAGTGACAGTTCTCCTGACATCACTTGGGACAGCTGAAAATGAAGATGAACCAATGACATTTTTGATCTAAAAACATTAAGTAGTTTTAAAGTTCTCACTGTATTTAACTTTGAAACACATCCCATGGAAATTTCCCTGATACGTCTGCAGAAAAGATGCTGGGAGTTGTATTTTTTTACTGTTCCTTTTATTTATTACTAAATAGGCAATGTAGTTTTATAATCCAGCACTACAGTCACCCATAAACACAAGTGTGTGGCCAACAACTGATTTTAATTCTAGGTTATAAGGTAGATGACACATGGTGTCTTGTCTTCAGGGAGCTGTTTGCAGCACATCTTTATATACAGCACACTGGCCTAGAAATTCATTATAGCCACTTTTGGGGCGGTAAAGTTGGGCGGCCGCTAAAGTTTGCGCCCGGCGCAAAGTCGAGGCCACTTCGCCGATATTCAGTTGCATCGCCCTAAGAGGTTGCTGCTGCGCTAAAACAGGCGATGCACGACTATCATTAGGCACTAAGCCGGCAGCCCGGGGCACTAACACCGGAAGTTGGGCGCAGGGCAGGTGCGGCGAGATGCTGATTGCTGGCAGACACTCTGGCTCCGGTGAGCTCTTAAAGGGGGAGGGTGGATTTGTTTTTTTGACAGGCCGAGTGGAGGGCTTCTCTCCATCACTACTCCTCCTCCTCCTCCTCCTCCTCCTCCTCCTCCTCCTCCTCCTCCTCCTCCTCCTCCTCCTCCTCCTCCTCCTCCTCCTCCTCCTCCTCCTCCTCCTCCTCCTCCTCCTCTGTTGCAAAATGGCTGCCTTTTCTACTGCAGGAGTGCCCTTTAATTTGCGCTCCCCGGCCCGCCTCGGCTGTCTACTGTTCCACTTCACAGTCGCTCGGGCCGCCAGGCGCACAATGGGGCGGCGCGAGTGAAGTTCCGGTTCCGGCCGCACAAAGGGCGTTGCACGATGAAATGACGTCATGATCTGCGCGCGCAGATGAGCGCGCGCAATGACTTTGCGCCGGCACTAAATGTCTACTGAAGTTGGGGCGAGGCGCAGATCGTGCTGCGCCCGGGCGCTAAGCGCCTAGCGCTTGAGATCTACTCCTCCTAAGGCGCTAACGACTGGCGCAGCCAACTGAATTTCTAGGCCACTGTCTTTTCACTTCTGGATATGTGGATTTCAATCCAGTTTAGAGCATTGCACAAAAGTCTTCTCCCTCTGCAAGGACCTGTATACAAAATGGCTTTTAACTCAGCTCCTTGTCGGTGCAGATCCATATCACAAAGCTGCCAACAAGTTGGCACAAATTAGCAGGCTGTCTCAGGGATACCATAAAGACATCTGGTATGGGAAGTGCAGACAGGCACACAACTGGCCATCTGAGCTTAGGATTAAAGGATCGATTTAACAAATGCACACAGTACCAGCATAGGACTTTGCCCACTAGCTGTACACATTGGAAAATCATGGAAGCGCTGTCCATAATTTCCCAAAATGTGTGGCCATCTGCTGAGGCTCTCCACAGGTAGCATACATTGGTGAAATCAGCCCATATGTCACATTGTTGGGGACGAGTAAGTAGTAAATTTACTGTGCAGCTGGCTCAAACTGCACCTGACCTGGGAATACTTGACGCTGGCAGTCGGTGCCCAAAGCAGAAAAGTGTTCCTGTTACACTTGTAGTTCAATTTTAAAATAAGGAAAATATAAATGAAGCAACCTACTTCTGCCCTTCACAGCCCCTTGTTCCGTATCGCCCACCTGTCATTGCTTCCGGTTGTCTATCATTGTCAATCTCCCACTTGTTCCTTGAACTCATTAGTTTCACATCCATCATCCCCCTTGTCTTTCACATTCAAAGTTATCTCTCATATTCTCTCTCACAGATGTTGCTTTCAATCCTGCCAATCTCTCAACTTGCCCCGTCACTCTCTGTCTCCCACACATATGCTCACTCCCTCCCCTCTATCCCTTGTAGACCCTTTCTTCTTCTCTCTATTCCACTCACACTACCTGCTATGTTAAAAGAAAGACTTGCATTTATATAGCGCCTTTCATGACCTCAGGACGTCCCAAACAGCTTTACAGCCAATGAAGTAATTTTGAAGTGTAGTCACTGTTGTAATGTAGGAATGTTGTATGTACTGTTGTCTCCTTCATTTTCTTTCTATATCTCTTGTTACAATACCAGTTTTCTTTCAACACTTATTTTTCTGTGAATGGATGATTACTGTTTCCACAAGCAGACTGTGTCCCTTATGAATTGAAACCTGTATCTTTTATGCACTACTGCATCAAGTTTTATCCTGGCCCTTGTCGAACCATTAATCTTCAGAGCCTGTCACCCTGACAATAGGGATTTCATGGACAGCACACCCACCTGGTACATGCAGATGTATTTGTCTCCAGAATTTTGCAGTTGGTGAAAAGAGCAGCCTCCATTTCAAACTGTAGCCACTTGTAAATATAAAAACAAAAGACGGAAATTCCTATTTTTTGTCACACCTCATGACTTTCTCACTTGATGACTCTGAAATTATATCGTAGGATACCAGCGCACACATAGGTTTAAATGCACAGTTTAAACCCTTGGTTAGAATCATGGAGCGAAGAATTTCAGACAAACGTTTTAAGCATTCATACATTGATCTCACATGGCACGATGTCAGGGCTAATGTCTTTCTGGAATTGTTCATTCCTCTTTAACTGGTTTTCTTCCACTTCCCCTCAATCTCTTAGCATCAACAGGAAGCATAGGCAGAATGTTCAGTGCATTGATGTTGAAGTAGTGCTTCAGTCAACACCGGGCATTACCTACATTAAGCCCCTGTCTTGCTGATCCTGTTACACATATATGGGACAATTTTCTGACATCAATTTGTGTTTACTGTTACCATCATTCAACACACTGGTGATAAAAACACCATAGATGGAATGTTTTCCATTCCACTGAATGTAATGTAGTTCTTATTTTTAATGCAAAGAGAGAAACAAATTGCAATTATAAAGCCCCTTTCATTACCTCCCAAAATACTTCACAGCTAATGAAGACTTTTGAAGCGTAATCACTGTTGTAATGCAGGGAAATGCACCAGCCAATTTGCACACAGCAAGGTCCCACAAAAAGCAATGAGACAATTGACTAGATAATCTGTTCTAGTGATATTGGTTGAATATAGTTCCATGGAATCCTTTACATTGGCCTAAGAGGACAGATGGGGCCTTAGTTTAACATCTCATCCTAGAAACCTCCGACAATACATCACTTCCTCAGTATTGCACTGAAGTTAGATGGTTGTGGGCCCAAGCCCTACTCAAGAAACTTAAGTATATACGCTAGGCCAACCCCACAATGTTCTGACTCAGAGGCAAGAGTTCTGCCACAGAGCCAATGCTGACACTTAATGGAGCTGTGTGCTTCAATTTAGCACTAGAGCTAGAGTTGCCAATAGACTAAATAAAAATATTTTGAAATGTGATATATTTAAGTATATGTGGACTAGTGGTCCTACCACCCTCCTGTGATGCAATTTTGTGGGTGGCTAGGTTCAGCAGACTGCAACTGCCTGCCATTTACAATCTACCTTATTTTCCCAGGATGTATGTGATATGCTGACAGATGGGCAGGCCTCATCTTAGATCGGTCACTTGAGCTGACCTAAGAACCAGGTGAAATGAGCCAGAGTTGGTTAGATTGGGGAACTGATGCCCTAATTATTTAAATATAATTTAAAAAATAATAATTCATTGCATTTATATAGCACCTTTCATAATCTCAGGGTGTCCCAAAGCACTTTACAGCCAATGACAGTAACTGCAACATGTGGGAGTTGGTGGAGATCAATGAGATTCCGAGCAACCGCATCTGCGGTAAGTGTTTGCAGCTTGAGGAACTTTGGTTCAGAGTTGTTGAGCTGGAGTCTGAGATACAGACATTGTGGGGCATCAGGGAGGGGGAGAGTTACCTGGACACTTTGTTCCAGGAGGCAGTCACACCCTTTAGATTAAGTAGTACTTTAGAGTTTTTCAATGGTCAGGGACAGGAGGGTCTGACTGTGGGTCAGGAAGGTATGGGGACCCAGGATGTAGTGATGGAGGAGCCTCGGCCCTTGACTTTGACCAACAAGTATGAGATACTTGCTACCTGTGGCAATGAGAACAAGGACTGCAAGGTGGATGAGCAAACTGACCATGGCACCATGGAGCAGGAAGCCATTCAAGTGGGGGAGTGAAAAGGCATGTGGTAGTGGTAGGGGAAAGTATAATCAGAGGAATAGATACTGTACTCTTCAGCCGCAGCCGGGAGTTCCGAAGGTTGTGTTGCCTGCCTGGTGCCAGAGTAAAGGATGTCTCCTCATGGCTGGATAAGAAATGGAGTGGGAGGGGGAGGATCCAGTTGCCGTGGTCCACGTAGGAACCAATGACATAGGTAGAACTAGGAATGAGGTTCTGCTGGGAGTTTGAGGAGCTAGGGTCGAAATTAAAACACAGAACCTCACAGGTAATAATCTCTGGATTGTTATCTGTGAGGGACAAACAGATTAGAAGATTAAATGCATTGCACGAGTGAGTGGGAGGCAGGGATTTCAATTCATGGGGAACTTGCACCAGTACTGGGGAAAGAGGGAGCTGTTCCGTGGGGACGGGCTCCACTTAAACCGGCTGGGACCAGTGTCCTGGCGAATCAAATAACTAGGGCAGTAGATAGGGCTTTAAACTAATGAAGGAGGGGTGGGAGGATTCAGGAAAGGGTAAATTCAATAGCAGTAAGAGAAATGTAAAGGCTGTAGAGCAGAGTAGTGATCTGGGTCAAGATAAGCCGAGTGGGTCAGCAAGGGACAGAAAGATTAATAAAGGTAATAGGGCATTAGTGACTAAAGTGGCATCAGGGAAAAATAGAAAAAGGTTAAAGCTAAAAGTACTATACCTGAATGCACAAAGCATTCGCAACAAAATAAATGAATTAATAGCGCAGATAGAAATAAATGGGTTGAATTAATAGTCATTACAGAGAAGTGGTTGCAGAGTGACCAAGGTTGGGAACTAAATATTCCAGGATATTTGACTTTTAGAAGAGATAGGCAGATAGAAAAGGAGGGGGGATAGCCCTGATAATAAAGGAGGGAATAAAGACAGTCGAGAGAAAGGATCTTGGCTCGGAAAAACAAAATGTAGAATTAATTTGGGAGGAGCTCAGAAATAACAAGGGGCAGAAAACACTAGTGGGAGTAGTCTATAGGCCCCCTAACAGGGCAGTGTATAAATCACGAAATTAAAACAATAATCATGGGGTTTTTTAACTTTCATATAGACTGGGCAAACCAAATTTGCAGTATTAGCGCAGAGGAAGAGTTCATGGAATGCATTCAAGATAGTTTTCTAGATCAGTATGGCAAGGAACCTACGAGGGAATTGGCTATTTTAGATCCAGTACTGTGCAATGAGACAGGGTTAATTAATAACCTTGTAATAAAGGAGCCTCTGTGGAGCAGTGATCATAATATGATAGAATTTTATGTGGAGTTTGAGAATGATTTAGTTAAGTCCAAAACTAGGGTCCTAAACCTGAACAAAGCAAACTACGTAGTAATGAGAGGCAAATTGGCTAAAATAGGTTGGGAAGCTAGATTAAAAGATATGACAGTAGAAAAGCAATGGCAAACATTTAAAGAAATAATTCATAATTCGCAACGAATATACATTCTGTTAAGGAATAAAAACACCACAGGAAAAATAGTCTAACCGTGGCTAACAAGAGAAATTAAATTTAGTATTAAATTAAAGGAAGAGGCTTATAATGTTGCCAAAAAGAGAAGTAAGTCTGAGGATTGGGAGGATTTTAGAATTCAGCAAAGGAGGACCAAGAAATTGATAAAGAAAGGGAAAATAGAATGAGAGTAAGCTAGCGAGAGACATAAAAACAGAATGTAAAAGCTTCTATAGGTATGTAAAAAGGAAAAGATTAGCAAAAGTAAATGTGGGTCCCTTACAGGCTGAGACAGGAGAAACTATAATGGGAAATAAGGAAATGGCCGAGAAATTAAACAAATACTATGGGCTGGATTTTGTCAACCCCGAGGAGGCGGGTATGGAGGCGGGACTGCCGATAAAGTTGCAGAATTTGGGGGCAGGTGGCAAGCCCACCCCCAACCCACCTCCATGCCCTTTTGCCAGGAGGCAGGAAGCCGTCCTGCCCCAGGTCCCATCTCCTTGAGGTGGAAAAGGGATTAAATTCTATTAACTGCCTGTTAACAGGTAGTTAACAGGCAAAAAATAGGATTAGCCCCATTTTTCCATCCGAAGTGCAGGCTTCCCGACCTCGGGGAACCCTGCCAGTATATAGGAGACAAATAGGAGTTCTGCGGGGGTCGGAGGGGTCTGAAAGTGCTATGTAGAGGTGAGTGATGGGTGCAAGTATGGAGTGGTAAGTATGTAAGGTGAGTGTAAAGTGTTAGAAAATGTTCACTTACCTTTGTTTCTGCCTACAGCCTTCAGCCACTGTAGAGCCAGAGTCCCAACATCTCCATTGTAGATTTCACAGACTGGCTGTTGGATCCACCAAACCAACAGCCAGGTGATTTCTGCAAAGTTGAAAGGTTTGATGAGTCCTGAACACAAGGACACATCAAACTACACAGAATGTCAGTGTTTGACAGCTCCACAGAGCTGTCAAACGCTGACATTTGTTCTTTCAAAAAATCTTGACAGATGGCACATCATACGTTGACGTGCTCTGTCAGTGACTTCCCCCTAATTGGCCTGCTGAGCCCGCTGGACGGGCTTAACAAGGTCAATCAGGGGAAAATCCCACTGGTTGGCCAGAAGTTGATGGAGGCGGGATTGAAAGCCGGCAAGCAGTAGCCCAGCCTCCAAAAGCTTCCCATTGACAAAATCCAGCCCTTTGTGTCTGTCTTCACGGAAGAAGACACAAAAGAAAACCCGGAAATTGATTAACTTGACCTGGGTATTTATCATTCTCTTTCTTTCTCCTTTTCCTCTGCATTCGCTCTTGGGTTAAAATGATTTAAAAAAAAGTATGCTGGGATACTTTGACCAATTTAAACAATTTTAAGTTATTCTAACACACAGACAGCAGTGTGATAATTGACTAGATAACCTGTTCTAGTGATGTTGATTGAGTGATAAATATTAACTAGGACACTGGGCGAACTGCCCTGCTTGTCTTCAAAATAGCCTCATGGGATCTTTTACATCCAACTGAGAGGACAGATTAACATCAGTTTAACATCTCATCTGAACGATGGCACCTCTGACAGTGCAGCATTCTCTCAGTACTACATGTAGTGTGTGACCCGAAGTAAAAATAGAACTGAAATGGGGGGGCATGCAGCTGGGCAGCTCTAATATTTTTACCGGACTGAAGGAAAGGGATAAGTGGAGATGCTTAAACCAGAATGTGTAACTACCACTGATTCAAAGTGGAGAGTGTAAGGAGTGAGTAATCTGCTGGAGAAGAGACTATGGAGCGTGAGAAACTTGACTGACTGGTGACTAGTGGGAGAGGTTGGAGAGTGACAGACTGGAAGGGAGCCTGATTAAATCTATTATACTCTGTATAGTTCCTTCATGTCACCCAGGGCTTCTCTATTATTACTTTGATGGATGAGTAGAGATTTTTGTCTCTGCAGAAGAGAACAGGGATGTCTTGGATTCAGTATAGATGAGTTAGGGCCAGTGGGAAGGATCATGATTCACATTAGCATTTAACTTGAAAATAATATTTTTTAATGGGGTTTTCCCCTTTGTTGTGCTTGGAGAATGCTCAGCAAGGAGAAAATAGGGGTAGAGACCCCTTTGGGTCAGTTCTCCACACCTACAAAGCTGCCATGGGATTTCTGAGAATTGCCACAATGGGTGAGAGTCGCCCTGCATCTGTTGTCAGTGTAGGCCCAGTGTTAGCATGTTAATGAGGCAGGAAGTGGTAATCCCAGCCCTTCTACCTCACTTGCCTTTCAATCCACTCATGGAGTGCCCAAATGCAGAGACACTCCCAAAAAATGAGAGTAGGTCTTACACTGTCCGCAGACTGGAGGGTCTATGAGAATCCCTTGAGCACCCAAAATCCAGCAGGTAGGGTGATTTATGACCCCCCCCCCAACCCACAACCCTCCCCTCCCCTCCCAGGACAATCTTCAGGCTTCAGTCTTCAGGCTCCTGACAGGGGGTGTGGTAGGTTCCGGCGTTAACCCTGGCCATACAAATCAACTGGGCCAAGAAATTTCAATGGACTCCTCCTTTCATAGACACAGCACACTTAAGTTAGACTGAAACTATCTGGTGCCCAGCCACAGGCCCAAGAGGAAAATTGGTCATCAGGTGTCCAATTCTGTGTAATGCTGGATTGCAAGAACATCTTTCTGATTAATAGAAAAGGTCTTAAGACACAATTGTAGAAATCAACTAATGAATATTTTTAATATTTTTGCCAGTTTTTAAGAACACTATAATAAGGGCTGATTTTCCGAGTATGGAATGTCGGGTGGGGTGCCTAGACCACCAGGCCTGCATATCGGAAAATCATGGGCACACTGCTTATGATTTCTTGCCCCTTGATTTCAATAAATAGAACATTGCAGGAAACCCATCCCCATGTTCTCCAACAGCAAAGTTTCCCACTAACAAGACATACTCAGAAAATCAGGCCAGAACTATATCCCTTTTTATTCTTGTTTCTTCCCACCTAGATGATCTTCCCCAAAAGCAATTCTGGACTTGCTTGCCTGATGTCCCAGATCAATCGAATTTTCTTTAATTTTGAGGAAAAATTTGTTTGAAGCACAGCACAACAGAGAGAGCATATTAGGTCACATAGCATCAATACAGAGGGGTCGATTTTGGTGCATTTTCACCCCAAGTAGGAGTCCCAAGGATCAGTGGAAATTAGTCTTTGGGGCTTTGCAGCATACTTGGGGCAAGCTGCCAGTACTGTTCGCACCTCCACAAGCTGCTTGCCAGAGCAAAGACATCAGTGTCAGGCCGCCTGCCTCACCGGGAGAACAGTTGGAGTGGGCTACAGAGGAGAGTGGACCAATTGCCACTCCTGTGGAATCAGAGGAAGCACTCCTGTTCCTCTGGCTGCACAGGAATTTTTTTTTTTAAACACAATATTCGCCTCAGCACATTGAAAGCCATTTTAATGAATATACAAACAATACAGGTTTTAAAAAGGAAATGATAGTTCAGTGACTTCAACAGAGAAAGTTAAGGCTGAAAAAGGAAAAGGAAAAGGAAGAAAAGAAATGATCAAAGTGCCTTATAGATTGAATATGATTCATAGCTGCAGACTGGAAAGACTTTTTAACCTGTAAAATTTTGTAGTCTGCAAATTAGAGTGTTAAATGGACATTAATTCAGAATATAGATACATTATTAGTTAAGTTAATGTCATCCAAATTTACCTATAAGTAAGAATGAACACGAGAAAAGGGACTGCACACTGCACATTGCACCTCATACATTGATTAGCAACATAACATGACAAATTACTAAGACAAATTATTTTAATTTAATTTAATTACTTTCATTTAATACCATTGTATTGAATCTCAATAGACCAAAGCCCTTCTCATTCACTCACTGTATAAGCTGTTAGTTTAGGATCTCTTGCCTGTGCATTTTCTCATATCTTATGACCAGGCTTATACTATGGAACCTGAGCAACAATACCACAGCTACAACTCAAATGATACATTTGAATTTAATTCAGTTATTATTTTCTGAGACTTCCACATGCATTACAGAAGATTACAGTGGACAAGGTGAAATATAGTTAAAGATTAGACGAGGAGTGAAATGTCCCTGGCACAATTACTGGCATCAGGTGTTCTCAGTTGCAGACCTTGAACTTCTTTCAATTTAATATTTTTGGTTGTAAAAGTTTGAAGAAGTATATGACAATTTGTGACACTTTATGATCAAACCCATCAAGTCTGCCCATGCTTCCATCTGCCGACCTAAACCAATCTCCTGCCTGTCTAGTGTGTGACATAATCCACCCCTTCATCCCACCCCATGGCCTTTCCTACCTTTCCCACATAGATCCTGTGCTGCTCCTCCCCGCCACAGCTCTGGTGGGGGTAATTTTGACTTTTGGCCGATAGTGTAAAATGGGCGACAGTGAATCAGCAGTCCGTTAACTTCAACGGAAATGAAAGCTATGAGAGCTGTAAAACAGGCTGCCGATTCGCTATTGCCTGCTTTACACTATTGGCCAAAGACAAAATAACCCCTGGTGAGATATGAAAATTGTCTGCAACTCCTTAAGACCAGTTGATTTTTTTTGTTTACAGCTCTACCCGGTAAAATGTAAGTCTCATTTAATATTAGTCACCTTGCAAAGGGTTTTCTAACTCTTGTCATCTGCATTCTGCATATGCATTTGCAAATATGAGAAACAGAAAGAGAATGTGGGGAGAGTGTGGATAGACATATGAAGTACACTGCCGTCTGGATTAATCAGGGTCAGCTCATCTGTCCCCATTAAAATCAGATAGCAACAAAGTTAATATAAAATAAGTCTCGGGTATCACATAGTTTGTAAATGCACCTGGTAACAAAGACTTAAAGGAATGCAATAATGTCACTACTGGTGTGAGGCTGTGAAATGTACTATCAATGTTCGTGATTGAAGCAGAGACCACATCAACATTTAAGAATAGCTTAGATAGGTGGTTGAAGAAAAGAGGAAAGAGGAATAAAGCGATATAGGAACAGAGTGGACATGTGGGATTAATGAATTATTAGTGATTATAAAGCTGGTATGTCACCAGGGATTCATGAGAATAAACACCAACATGAACAGTCTGTTTCTGTATTATAATTTCTATGCAATCCAAAGAAAACAAAGTCTTACAAGAGTAGAATATGATTTGACATTGTGTATTAAAGATACTGCAGCTACATTCCCTTTCCAGTTCTGTCATCTGAAATCTTGATAAATGCATTTGCTTTATATTGGCCCAGAAATTCGGGTCAGGGGCTTCCCACGGGTGCAAGCCCCCAACCTGCACTTACCTACCACACCGGCCATTGAGCTGTGGGCCCGCGTGGGATTCCGATCCTGGGCCTCCTCCAACTGCCAGCGCACAGTGCTTGCGTATCCCAGGGGCGCAGTTAGTTTGATGCGTCCCCTGGGATCATGTGGGCCACGGGGAGCCAATGGTAGCAGGGAATGCTTCATTCATAAGTTTGACAGGAAGAGCTGTCAAACCTATAAATACTATAAGCCCCAAAACATCACTAAATCTTCAAATACATTTTTTTTTAATCACATTTTACTATAAATTACATGAAATAACTATTTTAAACAATAATTTAAATTTTTGAAAAAATTAATTACATTTTCTAATGGGGCTAAAAATAAACTTACCTTTCTTTAAAGTATTTAAAAATAATAAACCTGTGGAAAAAATGTTTTAATTTTAATTAATTCATCACTTACCTTGAAAAGTGTAACTCCTGGAGAATTACACTCCTTGAAAAACCTGGAAAAAACCATAAGTTCGATGCGCACGCGCTGCCTCTCCTGCGCACGTGTTCCACCTCTCAACCCCTTCTTTCAGGGGAACGGAAGTGCCGGTTTCCCGCACATGCGCAGTGCATGCACGAAACCGACACTTCCATTGGGCTTACAGGTGAGTAACCCATGCGTACTCACCCGTGGAGACCCGACTTTCTGGGCCATTCACTTTTCACAGTGATCGGTAAAGGTTTTCTTATCTATCTTAAATCTAGATCTAGCTAAGATAAAGATCTTATGTATACACAAGCTTCCCATCCACAAATTTCAGATCTGGTTGTTGTGGTTTTTTTGTCATACTTTTTTGTCAACATTTAGCATTGACATTTCCTTTATAATCACTAATAATTCATTGCTGAACAAATCAAATCACTCAAAATGCTTTCTAAAAGAAATCTCATCCATTGTATTTTATGGGGTCAAAATTCCTTGGAGGTCTTTGCTGTTGTCCTTTCATAGCTCAAATGGGACACAGGCAGAATGTCCCAGGAGATGGTGGAGACCCAGTCATATCAATTCTCTACTGTTTCTGGTGATTTTTGACTTTTGTTGTACAGTGGGAACTTCTGCTCACCCCTTACAAGGCAATTGTCATCAGGAGGGTGGAACCAAGGGTGGGAACTCTCTAAACTGGGACCTCCTGCTCCAGTGGCTCAGTCAAGAGATCACCCCCTTACACAGGAAGCTGAGGAGCATATGGCTAGGGTTAGGGATGGGGTCTGGGACCCCTTCCCATCCCCAATGGTGAACAGGCACCATAGTTTCCAGCTATGTGTGGTAAACGTGCTGCAGAGATGTGCCCGTAATGGTACTTGCACCCTTCTGCCCCATGCAAATAAGGTGGCCTCCCACTGACCCCACTAACTCAGGCCTAGTCAGCACTGGAGGGCTCTGGTAGGTTCAATTCAATATAATCATAGAATCATAGAATTATACAGTACAGAAGGAGGCCATTCGGCTCATTGTACCTGTGCCAGCTCTTTGAAAGAGCTATCCAATTAGTTCCACTCCCTTGCCCTTTCCCCATAGCCCTTCAAATTTTTCCCCTTCAGGTATTTATCCAATTTTATTTTGAAAGTTATTATTGAATCTGCTTCTACCACCATTTCAGGCAGTGCATTCCAGATCATAACAACTTGCTGTGTAAAAAAAATTCTCCTCATCTCCCCTCTGGTTCTTTTGCTGGGATCACATCTTGAGAAGTTTTGGGCTAGTTTTTTAAAAAATTGGGCTGTGTCTGGAGAGAGTGTTTTGAGCGATATAACACAAGGATGCAGCTCTGGTGGTAATAGTGATGGCAGCAATTTGAAGTGATGAATTAAGAGTATCAGAACAGAGGCATATTATCACAATATCAAAGTACATTGTGCTTTATGAGAAATTTGGCTCCTACATTACAACAGTGACTACACTTCAAAAGTACATGATTGTCTGTAAAGCGCTTGGGGATTGCCTGAGGTCATGAAAGGTGCTATATAAATGCAAGTCTTTATTTTATTTTAATTGATTTGTACTACCACTGTTGATATTCTAAATGCTATTAGCCAGGCATGATTACATTTAACGTTTCAGGTCGATAACCTTTCATCGGAACTCACGAAACTCTGACAAAAGCTCATTGACCTGAAACGTTGGCCGGAATTTTGCCGGTGCTCAGGGGATGGGTTTGGAGGCGGGACATCCGGCAAAATCACAAAGATTGACAGCGGGTCGGAAACCCACAGTCAACCCGCCTCCAAACAATCTTCCCAGGTGTCGGGTCCCTGATTTGTGCATGGACCCGACACCTAGCGGCAGGAAGAGGATTATAGGCACTTAACTGCTTGTTAACAGGTTGTTAACAGGCAGTTAAGAGGCTTTTTGCAATTTTGACAGGTGTACTGCGGGCTTCCCAATGTCCGGACACCACGCCAGGTAAGTGTGGCGTGCTGTGGGTCTACTGTAATGTTTCTGCATTGATGACAGCTGCAGAAGTGGTATGAAGGATCCAATGGTACACTGCTGAGTTTCAGAGGTAAGGAAATGTTGGGAAAATCAATTTTAATGTATTTAGACCTTTCTTTAGGTGACAAGTTTTGAAATGTTTGTGTAGTCCCATCTCATTGGGAGAACCACTCTCACCAGTGACAGATCACTTCTGTAACCTCACCTGCGGCTGCCATTTGTTCTAGCCTAAGGAAGGAGTCACTGGAGAACCTGGGTACAAGGGCTCACCTTTGTACAGTGATTGTCAGTGTTTGCAGCACCTCAATGCTGTCAAACACTGAAAAATCATCTGTCAAAAAATATTGTGCATAGCCCCTTTAAGAAAACCGGCAAATGACGCATCATCAACTGACGTCATCTGACACCAGCTTCCTCTTAATTGGCTGGCATGCTCGTAGGGTGGGCTTAACAAGGCCAATTGACTCAAAATCGCGTCTGTGCATCGGACGTCGTTGGGGTCGACTGGAAGGCTCCTGTCCCGCCCCCAAGCCACATCGACCGGAAAAATCACAGCCTTTGACTCTATTTCTCTTTCCATGGATGCTGCCTGACCTGCTGAGTATTTCCAGCATTTTCTGTTTTTATTTCAGATTTTCAGCATCCAGTGTATACTGCTTTTGTTTGATTACATTTAAGTCTTCCATTCAAAGCAGGAATTCAAATTTGGGACTAAAAATGTCTTATCATCAGATGTTTTATGATCTGTCAAAAGAATGTTTTTCTGAATTGAGCACAGGAATACTTGCATTCTTTGTTATTTTTTCACTGCATGCAGTGCAAGACAATAACAAATTTACCAAGGTCATAAATGTACTCTGGGTGGGGGACTTCAATGCCCATCATAAAGAGTGGCTCGGTAGCATAATACTGATTGAGTTGGCCGAGTCCTGGAGGACATAACTGCCAGTCTGTGTCTGTGACAGGTGGTGAGAGAACCAACACAAGGGAAAAACCTACTTTACCTTGTCCTCACCAATCTACCTGTCACAGATGCATCTGTCCATGACAGCATTGGTAACAGTGACCACCGCACAGTCATTGTGGAGACGCAGCCCCTTCTTCGCACTGAGGACACCCTCCATTGTGTTGTGTGGTACTACCATCGTGCTTAATGGGATAGATTCAGAACAGATCTAGCAGCTCAAAACTGGGCATCCATGAGGCACTGTGGGCCATCAGCAGCAGCAGCAGAATTGTACTCGACCACAATCTGTAACCTCATGGCTCGGCATATCCCTCACTCTACCATTACCATCAAGCCAGGGGACCAACCCTGGTTCAATAAGGAGTGTAGAAGAGCATGCCAGGAGCAGCATCAGGTGTACCTAAAAATGAGGTGCCAACCTGGGGAAGCTGCATCACAGGACTACATGCATGCTAACAAGTGGAAGCAACATGCTATAGACAGCACTAAGTGATCCCACAATCAACGGATCAGATCAAAGCTCTGCAGTCCTGCCACATCCAGTCGTGAATGGTGATGGACCATTAAACAACTAACGGGAGGAGGAGGCTCCGTGAATATCCCCATCCTCAATGATGGGGGAGCCCAGCATGTGAGTTCAAAAGACAAAGCTGAAGCGTTTGAAGCCATCTTCAGCCAGAAGTGCCGAGTGGATGATCCATCTTGGCCTCCTCCTGAGGTCCCCACCATCACAGAAGCCAGTCTTCAGCCAATTTGATTCACTCCATGTGATATCAAGAAATGACTGAGCGCACTGGATACAGCAAAGTCTGTGGGCACCGACAACATCCTGGCAATCGTGCTGAAGACTTGTGCTCCAGAAGTAGATGTGCCTCTAGCCAAGCTGTTCCAGTACAGCTATAACACTGGCATCTATCCGACAATGGAAAATTGCCCAGGTATGTTCTGTCCACAAAAAGCAGGACAAATCCAATCTGGCCAGTTACCGCCCCATCAGTCTACTCTTAATCATCAGCAAAGTGATGGAAGGTGTTGTCGACAGTGCTATCAAGCAACACTTACTCACCAATAACCTGCTCACTGATGTCCAGTTTGGGTTCTGCCAGGACCACTCGGCTCCAGACCTCATTACAGCCTTAGTCCAAACATGGACAAAAGAGCTAAAATCCAGAAGTGAGGTGAGAGTGACTGCCCTTGACATCAAGGCAGCATTTGACCGAGTGTGGCATCAAGAAGCCCTAGTAAAACAGAAGTCAATGGGAATCAGGGTGGGGCGGGGGTGTGGGGGGGGGAGATGGAAAACTCTCCACTGGCTGGAGTCATACCTAGCACAAAAGAAGATGGTTGTGATGGTTGGAGGTCAATCATCACAGCCCCAGGACATCGTTGCAAGAGTTCCTCGGGGCAGTGTCCTAGGCCCAACCATCTTCAGCTGCTTTATCAATGACCTTCCCTCCAACATAAGGTCAGAAGTGGGGATGTTCGCTGATGACTGCACAGTGTTCAGTGCCATTCACAACTCCTCAGATAATGAAGCAGTCCATGCCCGCATGCAGCAAGACCTGGACGACATTCAGGCTTGGGCTGATAGGTGGCAGGTAACATTTGCATCACACAAGTGCCAAGTGATGACTATCTCCAACAAGCGAGCGTCTAACCACCGCCCCTTGCCATTCAATGGCATTACCATTGCCAAATCCCCCACCATCAACATCCTGGGTGGTCACCATTGACCATAATCTTAACTGGATCAGCCACATAAATACTGTGGCAACAAGAGCAGGTCAGAGGCTGGGTATTCTGTGGCAAGTGTCTCAACTCCTGACTCCCCAAAGTCTTTCCACCATCTACAAGGCACAAGTCAGGAGTGTGATGGAATACTCGCCACTTGCCTGGGTTAGTGAAGCTCCACACCATCCGAGACAAAGCAGCCCGCTTGATTGGTACCCCATCCACCACCTTAAACATTCAGTCCCTCCACCACCGGCGTACCGTGGCTGCAGTGTGTACCGTCTACAAGATGCACTGCAGCAACTCACCAAGGCTTCTTCGGCAGCATCTCCCAAACCTGTGAGCTCTACCACCTAGAAGGACAAGGGCAGCAGGCGCATGGGAACAAGACCACCTCCAAGTTCCTCTCCAAGGCACACACCATCCTGACTTGGAAGTATATCGCCGTTCCTTCATCATCACTGGGTCAAAATCCTGGAACTCCCTCCCTAACAGCACTGTGGGAGTACCTTCACCACACGGACTGCAGTGGTTCAAGAAGGCGGCTCACCACCACCTTCTCAAGGGCAACTAGGGATGGGCAATAAATGCTGGTGTAGCCAGTGATGCCCACATCCCAGGAACGAATTAAAAAAAAATATGTGCTCAAGTTTAGATGACACCTCCAGTATGACAGGCACCACATAATTACATTGGAACTAAAAGCCAAATATTGAAAGTATGTGACAGATCCACCAGCAACATGATTTCAGGTAAAGACTCTTCGTCAGAATCAAAAAAAGGATCTCTTCTTGAAACATTGAATATAGTGGGGCTCAAATGGGTCTTCGCCCGTAGGGAATTGGTAGCCCATTCTGTACCTCGGTTGATTTGCTTTTCCATTATAAGGAAATGGGGCATGAGTAAAACAGTCCGACAATTTGCAATGAACCCTGTTTTGTGCTACTAACGAAGGCCAATTTCACCTCCAATGCCCCTTTTCAGATGTGGATAGACCTTATTATGTCTGTGAATGATTGAGACACACACAGCAGGAGTTGAACAAAACAAGTCTTTACTGATTGAAGTCAATCGGGAAACTGAAACTACAGAGGCTCACTAGCGCCTTTTATACAGGGGTGGTCACTGCCGGTACTGCAGTCTGAGACCAGTTATTCTCTTAAAGGTACATACACAACAATTCCTCCCCTTTTAGATAAACAGTACATAACATTCATTTAACAACTAAATGACAACTAATTACAATCACAATTAAGGTTGCTAGATACATTGGTTAAGTTTAAGCAATTATAAGTTCAGTCTTTGAGGAGGCTTCCTGATTCTGTCTGAATAACGCCTCTTTGGGGTATCAGGTTCTTCTGGCAAGGTTGAGTCGGGATTAATGTCGTTTGGCTCATCTGCTTCCAATATCACCGATTCTGCGGTAGCTGCAATTGGTACGTCGATTTCATTGCCAGGTGTATCAGATCGTGGTGTGGAGTTGACGTTTTCCAGTGACTCTAGAATCTGGTCAGCATGGCATCTTACATTGCTCTCTCCAATGTCCACGGTATACATGAGAGGTCCTTGCCGTGTACAAATCGTTCCTGGCTGCCATTTCTCAGTGCGGTAGTCCCGGGCCAAAACTGGTTGACCTATCTTAAAACTCCTGGTCGGCCTTTCATTCATATTCTGAAACTGCCTGTTCTCCACATCTCTTCAGACGTTTGGCTTAACCAAATCCAAGCGGCATCGTACTCTTCGATTGAAGAACATCATGGCTGGAGTTTGGTTGGTAACCGCATGTGTCGCATCCCGGTAGGCAAACAAGAAGTTGTCCACCTTGTGTTGTAGGGGTATATCTTCATTACACATTGCCTTGATAGCCTTCTTGAATGTTTGAACAAACCTCTCGGCCAATCCATTAGTGGCTGGATGATATGGGGCGGTTGTGTAATGCTTAACACCATTGTTCTTTAAGAACCTCCGGAACTCTTCAGACACAAACTGTGGTCCATTGTCAGAGCAAATCTGTTCAGGCAGCCCATTCCTGGCGAATATGGTTCGTAAAACTGTGATAGTTTTTTCCGTGGTGGTTGAGGACATTTTTATTACCTCTGGCCACTTTGAATGTGCATCCACCGCAATTAAAAACATCGAGTCCGTGAAGGGACCAGCAAAATCAATGTGCACCCTTTGCCATGGAGATGAGGGCCACTCCCATGGATGCAGAGGAGCTTGTGGTGGGGCGTTTTGGACCTTCTGGCATCCTGCACAGCTCTTGGTCATCTCTTCGATTTCTCTATCGATTCCCGGCCACCACACAAACGCTCTGGCTAAGTTCTTCATTTTTAGCCCACCCAGATGACCCTCATGAAGCTCATTGAGCACTCTATCCATCAACTTAGGTGGAATTACTACTCTGGATCCACACATCAAGGTTCCTCTGCACATTGACAGCTGTTCTCTTCTTGGCGAGAATGCTGGCAGCAGTGGTTCGCCATGTGCTGGCCATCCCTTCACCGTTAAATCATAGACCCGTGATAGTGTCGGGTCATTCCGTGTTTCCTTTTCTATGTTTGCATTCGTCACAGGGAGACATTCGACTATGGTCGAGTGGAATAACTCCATTGGATCCACTGCAAGGCCTTCTTCTTCCACCGTCGGCAACGGTAGGCATGACAATCCATCAGCATTCCCATGCTGTTTAGTTCCTTTGTACTCGATGTCATATTGGTGTGCCCCTAGGAAAAGGGACCACCTCTGCAGCCGTTGTGCTGTCATTATCGGTACGCCCTTCTGAGGGTTGAAAATGGAGACAAGAGGTTGATGATCGGTTAGTAGAGTAAATTTTTGACCGTGCAGGTAGTGATTGAACTTCTTCACCCCCCACACTAGGCTGAGGGCCTCTCTGTCAATCTGGGCGTAGTTACGCTCGGCAGAAGTTAACGAGCGTGACGCAAAAGCTATCGGCCTCTCTAAACCATCAAGGAATTTATGTGACAGTACAGCCCCAATGCCGTAGGGAGACGCATCACACGCTAGTCTGATCGGCAGTGCTGGGTTGTAGTGAGCCAATACTTTTCTTGAAGTGATTAAGTCCTTACTCTTCTGAAAGGCCCGCTTACAGTCATTGCTCCATTTCCATGCTACTCCCGTTCATAGTAGGGCGTTCAGTGGGTGCAGAATTGTCGACAAATTCGGCAAAAACTTACGGTAGTAATTCACCAATCCGAGGAATGACCTCAGTTGCGACACATTTTCAGGCGCTGGGGCTTTAACAACCGCTTCAATTTTGTCAGGGGACTTATGTAACCCCTCTTCATCAATCACGTGGCCACAATACGATGTCTGTTTCTTAAAAAACTCGCACTTGGTGCGGTTGGCTCGTAGCCCATGTTCCCGTAGTCTAGTGAGCACCTGTTCTAGGTTGTTAAGGTGTTCACTGTCATCTTCACCTGTCACAAGGATGTCGTCCAAGTAACACTGAGTCCCTGGAATCCCTTGCAGGACTTGTTCCATCGCTCTTTGCCATATCGCCAGAGCCGATGCTACACCGAATACCAATCAACGATACTGGTAAAGACCTTTGTGAGTGTTTATCGTGAGATACTTCCTAGAGGATTCTTCAACCTCCATCTGCAAATATGCTTGTGCTAGGTCAATTTTTGTAAAACGCTTCCCTCCAGACAGTGAGGCGAAGATGTCTTCTATCCTTGGAAGAGGATATTGTACTGTGTGAAGGACTGGTTTCACCGTCACCTTGAAATCCCCACAGATGCAAACCTTCCTTGGCTCCTCAGACTTATTGCTTAACGTTTTCTTCATGACAGGAATGATGGGTGTCATCCACCTGCTCCAGTCGACCTTAGACAACACGCCCGCCTTCTCCAGATTCTCCAGCTCTGCCTCGACGGCTGGGCGAATTGCATATGGTACCGGTCTTGCTTTGAAAAACTTGGGAATTGCATTCTCTTCTATTTTTATCGAGGCGGTTACGCCTTTAAGAGTGCCCAGTTCTTGTTGAAATACCTCTTTGGCGTTAGCTAAGATTGTTGACAATCGTCCAGGAGTGACGTCATCATCTTTTTTACCGTCCACCGTCATTGCATGAATGGAGTGCCAATCTAAGCTTATCTTCCTGATCCATTCACATCCCAGTAATGGTGGTCCACCATTTGGCAGTATGTAGAGATACAATTTCCGTATTTTCTTGCCGTTGTATTCGACAGGCACCCTTATTTTTCCTCTGGGGTATACTTTTTGCCCCGTATACATCGTCAAGATGATGGATGTCTCTCTCAAGAGTATGTGTGAGGATAGCCGCTCGTTGTCTCGTCGATTCATGACGGTTAGCACTGATCCTGTATCCAATTCCATTTTAACTTGGGACCCTGCTATCGTGAGGGTGACCCAAATGGTTTGGTGATCCTCTTTTGCGATTACATTGTGAAGTTTGAGACAGCTTAGTCTCCTGTTCTCGGATTCACTATCGCTCATCTGGTCTTCGGAACTACTGTCCGTCATCTTTTGTACTTTCTTGTATGGTTCCTTAGTAGCCTTTTTGTTGTCGCTGGTCTTCTTCCCAGACCTGCAAACTCGTGCAATGTGTCACATCTTTCCGCATTGCCTGCATATTTTGTCAATGGACCAGCAGTCCTTCTGGTCATGGTTAGTTCTGCCGCAGCGATAACATTTTGCAAATCCCCGTGTCATTTCGTGGGTGCTGTATTCCTGTGGCTTTTGTTGAATTTCCGCAGCTCCCCTGGCTGCTGCTTCGTACGATACTGCCATGCTGAAAGCCTTATCTAGTGTCAGCTCTTTCTCTGAGAGTAACTTCTTCTGTATTCCTTCACTCAGGAGTCCACAGACAAATTTGTCCCGTAGGGTATCTGCCAGTCCTGCTCCGAACTGTCAGTGCTTTGATAGCTTGCGTAGTTCCGTAAGTTACTCAGCATTGCTCTCATCTTTATGCTGAGTTCTCCTGTGGAATTTAAATCTTTCTGCTATCAACAGCGGTGCAGGGTTTAGGTGTTCCTGTAGGACAGCAACAATTTCGGTAAAACTCTTCGCCTTCGGTTTGGCTGGAGTAATCAGGTCCCGCAATAGGCCGTACGTTCTAGCGCCCATTAAGTTTAGCAATACCGATGCCTTTTTCTCATCGGCTATTTTGTTTGCCTCGCAATATACCTCGACTCTTTCCACATACGTGGTCCAGTCCTCTATTGTATTATCAAAGGCAGTGATACAGCCAGTCTTCGGCATCTTGAAAATCTAAAATGGCGCCTCCCGCGCTTTGCCTTCTTCCCCGATTTAACAAAATGGCGCCTCCCGCGCTTTGCCTTCTTCACCGCTGAATAAGATGGTGCCTCCCGCGCTTTGCCTTCTTCCCCGCTGTTGCTAGCGCTGCTTTCCGCGGTTCCCGTTGCAACCTGCAGCTCCTCGCGGTTTCTTGCGCGTTTCATATTTCTTTTTTTATTATTTTCCCGTCATGGAACAACCCTGTGGGACTCTTGCCTCCCTCTTCTCGGGTCTATACGCAGCCCGGCTTCGTAGCACCGGCCGCGCCCTGTGTGCTCCACCCTCTCTCTCTCCTCTTCCCGACAACGCTGCTCGGCCCCGTTGCAAGCCACCCGCTCAAGTTCGCCAACGCCGCAGCCCAGGAAGGATCAGTGTACTACCTGCCACCAGCCCGATTAGCTGAAGCACCGTCGACAGGAATCAGGCCCTGCTTTCGACAGCTTCTCCAGCAATCTTCAACTCCGCTAACACAGGGGCGGATGCCCACGGTCGACGCCCGTTTCTACTGCTTCTTTCTTCCTTCTGGCCTCGACCTCTGCTCACTTCACTGCAGGAATGGATCCCAGGAGGTGGTGCAGACTGTAGGTAAGTTCGTATCTGCTCGTCGCCAATATTACGTCCGTGAATGATTGAGACACGGACAGCAGGAGTTGAACAAAACAAGTCTTTACTGATTGAAGTCAATCGGGAAACTGAAACTACAGAGGCTTACTAGCGCCTTTTATACAGGGGTGGTCACTGCCGGTACTGCAGTCTGAGACCAGTTATTCTCTTAAAGGTACATACACACAGACATGCTCTCTATTTCCATTGTTTTCTGCTTCCATTTCAGATTGATAGACCTTGCCTTTCAAACATTTCACTGCCTTTCCTGTGGGTGCGGGGACAACATTTTATACTCATAACACATATTGCCAATTGAGGCACTTTATATTATTTCATCCTCAGAGTTCTGAAATATTACTGACCTGTCCCAGGAGTCGATGCATATATGTCTATTTTTTGCTGATAATGAGTCTTATGAAAAGAACATCAAAGAGGCTGCCTGCACATATTTATTTCAACACAGGCTTCTAGTTTTTTTTTAAAGTAAAAAGCAGAATATAGTCATAAGCTAATGCACAGCCTTCTGGGCATATTGATTTTCCTACCCTTTTTACCTGAGCCAATCAGAACTAGAAGCACTGCACAGGAGAATTCACAAATCTTTGTAGGTTTGAGTTCATTAAGGGCATGGCTGGAAGCTCAGCCGATGCATCAGCAGCTTTTTTACAGGTGTGCTTCGATTGCCACCTCAGCTGTATATTAGTAATACATCCAAACTCATCGAAAGCACATTGAGTAAATTGTACAAATCTGCCGGTGTGTTTAAAAAGAGACTAAAATCTAACTCTCATTGAATACATTCACAATGTGCTTGGAGGAAATGAACCCATGTGCTAGACAAACCCTACATACAGAGAATAGTTAAACATGCCAGCTATCTAATTGATGAAGTATCGCCATAAAACATGAGCGAGGTTATAATCTTCTTCTAGGCCCCAGATTAAAATAATACTTTGAAATTACTCTAGGGTATCCATTACTTTATCTAAAATCTATAGGGGCCAATTTGCCTTTGATTTTCACCTTGGGATTGCTCATTTCCTGAGCACAAAACAGAGAAAAAAAGGAGTGGAAACTCATTATGCATTGCCACCACACTTCTGGGATTTCCTCAAGGGACAAACCAACAGTTTGCACCTCCAATAGGTGCAAACATTCAAAGACCATGGAAATGAGGCGTTAGTGATGTCACCAAGTTTCCTTCCTCATTTTCCTGTGCGCCCATTTGGCAGTGCCCCAAGGAACAGCACCTTCAATTAATGGGCCTCGGTGCTTGTGTCATGTTTCAGGATCTTTTGGCTGTTTTCCACAGAAAGGATTTGAACATAAAATCATACAAATAGGAGCAGGAGTAGGCCATACTGCCCCTCAATCCTGCTCCACCAGTCAATAAGGTCATGGCTGAACTTCTGCATAAACTCCACTTTCCCGCCCATCTCCCTTGATTCCCTTTGTGCTCAAAAATCTATCGATCTCGGTCTTGAATGTACTCAATGACTGAGCATCCACAGCCCTCTGGGATAGAGAATTCTAAAGACTCACAACCCTTTGAGCTAAAAAAGGTCTCCTCATCTTAGGAAAAAGGGTTACTTTAAATGTTCTGTTTTAAAACATAGTGCATTCATTAAAGGGAAAAAATGGTCTGAGCCAGTAGGCAATGAAGCGGCTAATGAGCCAGTCTTAATGTTGTTTACTCATAGGGCTAAAAATTGAGTAGCACCCACTTTGGGGTGTTAACTTCGCCGGGGTGCTAAAAGAAGCGCTCTGGAAAAATTAGCGCCCCGCAATGGAAATTGAGTAGTAGCGCCCCAAGAGGAAAGCGGGGCGCTACTGGAAGTGCCCCACCTCCCTCTTGGGGCGCTGCAACAGAATATTGTGGCGCTACGTGCCGCAGCACTACGCACTGCGGCATATCGCGCCGCGATATTGCAGGTCTTCCTCCCCTTCTTAAAGGGGAGGGGCCTTACACAGCGTGACCCGGGGCCCAGCTGGGCCCCTGAGGATCAGGAGTGACAGCAAAAGAGCCCGGCACTCAAGAGAAGTGTTGGGCTCTTGGAGCGCAGCCGGCACTCCGCGGTGGGGGGGGGTGGGGCGCTTCAGGAGGCCAGTGCTGGCAGGCGGCCCGCAACAAAAATGGCCGCCCTGCAACTCGCCTTTAAATAGCACCTCCCCGGCCACATGTAGGCACCCCTGGCCCCGTCGGACATAGTGTCCGGCGGTAAGTCAGGGGGCGCTCCTGAAGATCGCGGCCAGGGCGCTGCGCACGACGATGACGTCATTGCGGGTGGCGCAGCGCCACGGAGTGCTACCGGTTAGCACCGCTGCTAACCTCCCGTTGAATTTCACTGGAGGCATGGGTGGTGCCGTGCCCGGGCGTTAGTTGCTTTGTGCCACGTTAGCGCCCTAAGAGGGCGCTAACGGTAGGCGCAAAGCAACCAAACTTTTCGGTCCCAACCCGCTGTCCAAAAGATACACTTTCCCACCCGACCCACTACCGATTGTGCCCACTGAGCCCCCAGAAAATTCCTCCCCCCGCCAAATGTTTGCTCAGACTGCCTTTGGAGAGAGTGAAGAAGTGTTCCCCACTGTTAAGTCCGTGAATGATTGAGACACGAACCAGCAGGAGTGAAAACAAACAAGTCTTTACTGGTGGAAGTCAATAGAGAAAAACTAACAAACAGAGGCTCTCTAGCGCCTTTTATACAGGGGTGGTCACTGCTGGTACTGCTGTCTGAGACCAGTTATTCTCTTAAAGGTACATACACAACAATTCCTCCCCTTTTAGATAAACAGTACATAACATTCATTTAACAACTAAATGATAACGAATTACAATCACAATTACTGTTGCTAGATACATTGGTTAAGTTTAAGCAATTATAAGTTCAGTCTTTGAGGAGGCTTCCTGATTCTGTCTGGATAACGCCTCTTTGGGGTATCAGGTTCTTCTGGCAATGTTGCGTCGGGATCAATGTCTTTGTTTGGTTCATCTGCTTCCAATATTACCGGTTCTGCGGTAGCTGCAATTGGAACGTCAATTTCATTACCAGGTGTATCAGATCGTGGTGTGGAGTTGACGTTTTCCCGTGACTCTAGAATCTGGTCAGCATGGCGTCTTACAATGCTCTCCCCAATGTCCACGGTATATATGAGAGGTCCTTGTCGTGTACAAATCGTTCCTGGCTGCCATTTCTCAGTGCGGTAGTCCCGGGCCAAAACTGGTTGACCTATCTTAAAACTCCTGGTCGGCCTTTCATTCATATTCTGAAACTGCCTGTTCTCCACATCTCTTCGGACGTTTGGCTTAACCAAATCCAAGCGGCATCATAGTCTTCGATTGAAGAACATCATGGCTGGAGTTTGGTTGGTAACCGCATGTGTCGCATTCCGGTAGGCAAACAAGAAGTTGTCCACCTTGTGTTGTAGGGGTATATCTTCATTACACATTGCCTTGATAGCCTTCTTGAAAGTTTGGACAAACCTCTCGGCCAATCCATTAGTGGCTGGATGATATGGGGCAGATGTGTAATGCTTAACGCCATTGTTCTTTAAGAACCTCCGGAACTCTTCAGACACAAACTGTGGTCCATTGTCAGAGCAAATCTGTTCAGGCAGCCCATTCCTGGCGAATATGGTTCGCAAAACTGTGATAGTTTTTTCCGTGGTGGTTGAGGACATTTTTATTACCTCTGGCCACTTTGAATGTGCATCCACCGCAATTAAAAACATCGAGTCCATGAAGGGACCAGCAAAATCAATGTGCACCCGTTGCCATGGAGATGAGGGCCACTCCCATGGATGCAGAGGAGCTTGTGGTGGGGCGTTTTGGACCTTCTGGCATCCTGCACAGCTCTTGGTCATCTCTTCGATTTCTCTATCGAATCCCGGCCACCACACAAACGCTCTGGCTAAGCTCTTCATTTTTACCCCACCCAGATGACCCTCATGAAGCTCATTGAGTACTCTATCCGTCAACTTAGGTGGAATTACTACTCTGGATCCACACATCAAGGTCCCTCTGCACACTGACAGCTGTTCTCTTCTTGGCGAGAATGCTGGCAGCAGTGGTTCGCCATGTGCTGGCCATCCCTTCACCGTTAAATCATAGACCCGTGATAGTGTCGGGTCATTCCGTGTTTCCTTTTCTATGTTTGCATTCGTCACAGGGAGACATTCGACTATGGCCGAGTGGAATAACTCCATTGGATCCACTGCAAGGTCTTCTTCTTCCACCGTCGGCAACGGTAGGCGTGACAATCCATCAGCATTTCCATGCTGTTTAATTCCTTTGTACGCGATGTCACATTGGTGTGCCCCTAGGAAAAGGGACCATCTCAGCAGCCGTTGTGCCGTCTTTATCGGTACGCCCTTCTGAGGGTTGAAAATGGAGACAAGAGGTTGATGATCGGTTAGTAGAGTAAATTTTTGACCGTGCAGGTAGTGATTGAACTTCTTCACCCCCCACACTAGGCTGAGGGCCTCTCTGTCAATCTGAGCGTAGTTACGCTCGGCAGAAGTTAACGAGCGTGACGCAAAAGCTATCGGCCTCTCTAACCCATCAAGGAACTTATGTGACAGTACCGCCCCAATGCCGTAGGGAGACGCATCACATGCCAGTCTGATCGGCAGTGCTGGGTTGTAGTGAGCCAATACTTCCCTTGAAGTGATTAAGTCCTTACTCTTCTGAAAAGCACACTTACAATCATCGTTCCATTTCCATGCTTCCCCCATTCGTAGCAGAGCGTTCAGTGGGTGCAAAATTGTCGACAAATTCGGCAAAAACTTATGATAGTAATTCACCAATCCGAGGAATGACCTCAGTTGCGTCACATTTTCAGGCACTGGGGCCTTAACAACCGCTTCAATTTTGTCAGGGGACTTATGTAACCCCTCTTCATCAATCACGTGGCCACAATACGATATCTGTTTCTTTAAAAATTCACACTTGGGGCGGTTGGCTCGCAGCCCATGTTCCCGTAGTCTAGTGAGCACCTGTTCTAGGTTGTTAAGTTGTTCACTGTCATCTTCACCTGTTACAAGGATGTCGTCCAAGTAACACTGAGTCCCCGGAATCCCTTGCAGGACTTGTTCCATCGCTCTTTGCCATATCGCCGGAGCCGATGCTACTCCGAATACCAATCGATGATACTGGTAAAGACCTTTGTGAGTGTTTATCATGAGATACTTCCTAGAGGACTCTTCAACCTCCATCTGCAAATATGCCTGTGCTACGTCAATTTTTGTAAAACGCTTCCCTCCAGACAGTGAGGCGAAGATATCTTCTATCCTTGGAAGAGGATATTGTACTGTGTGAAGGACAGGGTTCACCGTCACCTTGAAATCCCCACAGATGCGAATCTTCCTTGGCTCTCCAGACTTATTGCTTAACGTTTTCTTCATGACAGGAACAATGGGTGTCGCCCACTCGCTCCAGTCGACCTTAGACAACACGCCCGCCTTCTCCAGATTCTCCAGCTCTGCCTCGACGGCTGGGCGAATTGCATATGGTACCGGTCTTGCTTTGAAAAACTTGGGAACTGCATTCTCTTCTATTTTTATCGAGGCGGTTACACCTTTAAGCGTGCCCAGTTCTTGTTGAAATACCTCTTTGGCGCCAGCTAAGATTGTTGACAATCATCCAGGAGTGACGATCTTTTTTTACCGTCCACCATCATTGCATGAATGGAATGCCAATCCAAGTTTATCTTCCTGATCCATTCCCGTCCCAATAACGGTGGTCCACCATTTGGCAGTATGTAAAGATACAATTTCCGTATTTTCTTGCCATTGTATTCGACAGGCACCCTTATTTTTCCTCTGGGTTATACTTTTTGCCCCGTATATGTTGTCAAGACGATGGATGTCTCTCTCAAGGGTATGTGTGAAAATAGCCGCTCATAGTCTTGTCAATTCATGACGGTTAGCGCTGATCCTGTATCCAATTCCATTTTAACTTGGGACCCTGCTATCGTGAGGATGACCCAAATGGTTTGGTGATCCTCTTTTGCGATTACATTGTGAAGTTTGAGACAGCTTAGTCTCCTGTTCCCGGATTCACTATCGCTCATCTGGTCTTCGGAACTACTGTCCGTCATCTTTTGTACTTTCTTGTACGGTTCCTTAGTAGCCTTTTCGTTGTCGCTGGTCTTCTTCCCAGACCTGCAAACTCGTGCAATGTGTCCAATCTTCCCGCATTGCCTGCATATTTTGTCTTTGGACCAGCAGTCCTTCTGGTCATGGTTAGTTCTGCCGCAGCGATAACATTTTGCAAATCCCCGTGTCATTTCGTGGGTGCCGCATTCCTGTGGTTTTTGTTGAATATCTGCAGCTCCCCTGGCTGCTGCTTCATACGATACTGCCACGCTGAAAGCCTTATCTAGCGTCAGCTCTTTTTCTGAGAGTAACTTCTTCTGTGTTCCTTCACTCAGGAGTCCACAGACAAATTTGTCCCGTAGGGTATCTGCCAGTCCTGCTCCAAACTGGCAGTGCTTTGATAGCTTGCATAGTTCCGTAAGATACTCAGCATTGCTCTCATCTTTCTGCTGAGTTCTCCTGTGGAATTTAAATCTTTCTGCTATCAACAGCGGTGCAGGGTTTAAGTGTTCCTGTAGGACAGCAACAATTTCGTTAAAACTGTTCGCCTTCGATTTGGCTGGAGTAATCAGATCCCGCAATAGGCCGTACGTTCTAGCGCCCATTAAGTTTAGCAATATCGATGCCTTTTTCCCCTCCGCTATTTTATTTGCCTCGAAATATACCTCGACTCTTTCCACATACGTGGTCCAGTCCTCTAATGTATTATCAAAAGCAGTGATACAGCCAGTCTTCGGCATCTTGCAAATCTAAAATGGCGCCTCCCACGCTTTGCCTTCTTCCCCGATTTAACAAAATGGCGCCTCCCGCGCTTTGCCATCTTCCCCGCTGTTGTTAGCGCTGCTTTCCACGGTTTCTTGCACGTTAAATATTGATTCTTTTTCTTTTATTATTTTCCCGTCGTGGAGCGGACCCTCTGGGACACTTCCCTCCCTCTTCTTAGGTCCGAACGCTGCCCGGCTTCGAAGCACCGGCCGCGCCCTGTGTGCTCCACCCTCTCTCTCTCTCTTTGCTTCCCGACTCGCTGCCCGGCCCCATTGAAAAGCCACCCGATCGAGCTTCAGCCCGCCGCAGCCCAGGAAGGATCAGAGCACTACCTGCCACCAGCCCGATTAGCTGGGAAACCACAGACCGAGGAACCCAGCCTGGCTCTGAACAGTCTCTCCTGCAAGTTTTCAAACCGATAATTGACGGTCGACGCCCGTTTCTCGAGTTTCTTTGGACTCTATTTTTTTTTTCTTTCTTCTGGCTCTGACCTTCAACAACGTCGTCTGAGGTGCTGCCGAGTTGCAGGTAAGTTCGTTTCTTACTCGTCGCCAGTGTTAAGTCCGTGAATGATTGAGACACGAACCAGCAGGAGTGAAAACAAACAAGTCTTTACTGGTGGAAGTCAATAGAGAAAAACTAACAAACAGTGGCTCTCTAGCGCCTTTTATACAGGGGTGGTCACTGCCGGTACTGCAGTCTGAGACCAGTTATTCTCTTAAAGGTACATACACAACCACCCCCCCCCCAAGTAGACTGCCTTTGGAGAGAGTGAAGAAGTGTATGTATGAAAGTTATGAATACCTGACCAGGCCAGAGAAGGGAACTATAGTTACCCCTCCTTATTATACTATTGTAAAGTTGATGCAGGCAGCGTGAAACAACTCCCATATAAGTAAGGTGCGCAGATTGACGCTACTGAGCCTGAGAAGGTATCTGCAGCAGACCTGAATTCATAACAGACTGCACTCAAGTCCCATCAGAACAGATGATCTCAGATGATCAGAAGGGCCAGAAAGACAGGCATTGGAGGAAGAGGCCTTCTGGCTGTTGTTTTCAGTGGCCATTCCCACTGTTGCAAGTCTCTCAGGCATAAGATCCTGACAAGAGACACAGTGGCGGCCGATGGCTTTGCTATCAACTTGTGCAACTCGTATACTTGAGGTCTGATGATGTTAGCAGAACCCGATTCATAATTGTGGCACTTTATTAAATTTATTGAGAAATACAGCCCCTTGTGGCTTAACGGGTTACTTCAGTTAATAGTTTAGTTCTAGAAAGCAGGAAAGTCCCATGTTCAAACCAGTGAGTGAGCTGGTCTTGGCCAGTGTTACAGTATGGACGCTGCCATTACTATCAGCATCCTGGTTTAGGGAGGTGGAAATCATCAGCGCTTCCACTTCCAATCATTCCTAATCACTATCCAAGAACCCTTGCAGGAAATGGATGTTGAATGAGGATTGTATCAGCTGTGGCCAGATGACTCCTCTATTTGAATATCTGCTCACATTCATTGTCATGAAAAATGACCATTTAGGGAAAGAGGGTGACTGATGGCCATGGAACTATATTCCATCAAGGAGTCAATATCTCCAGGCAAGAACAGGGGGGAAAAATTGGCAAGAAACAAAATGTTTATTCAAGAATAATTTGCAGTTGACTCCTGGGACATTAGATGGTTTTAGTTATGTAAAAATAACAAGCTCAATTTCTCACTGTATATCCCTAGATCATAAAATATCTCATTTTGTATTGGACAGCATTACAAGCTGCAGACATTAAACATTAAGAATTCAACAAACGCTAGCGGTATAATGAGCACGCTAACTGTGCCTGTAAGTAACAATGGGAAAGCAAAGCACAAGGGCTTGGTACAGCACACAGGCTAACAATGTAACAAGTATCAGGCCAGAAGCCTGAGATTCCAGAATGCGATTCAGTGACCAATCTGATGTAAAGTAGTGAGATAAATTACTAATCCACAATTCGCAGTTTAATAATAGAGAGGGCAGAAGATAGACATTTCCCAGCCTGTTCTACAGTAGAGTTAATTTTTTGCTGAAGTATTTAATAGTTAAGGGTTACAGAACCTTACGCAGTCCCTTACTGAATTAGTACTTACAAGTGAGGGGCTCGGTACTTTACTAAATCCCACAGAGATTTGTGTTATGTGTAGCTGTAGAAATACAATACAGCGTCAAGACCCAGGCTGTAGCTGTTTGACCTGAGGTGCGTCCATTGACATAAAGGAGTGCAGATCATTATAAACAAGCTCTGTTATCCCCTGAGGACTTTAAAGAGACTGAAATAATCAATTTAAGTAGTGGAAAATGTTTTCCAGTTTACGTTAGAAAGGAAATCGCTAAATAAACATTTTCTTTATTTTTTTTCTGTGATTGTCTTCATTTTTTGTGCTTTTGTGAAACAAGAAAAGTTTTTTTTGCTGAAAAGGCCTGTTGAATTGGCTATTTCTACCAATTTACTTTCTTGGGAGGTCTGTGATGGCAAGGGCACTATTGGAGACAAGTTTGTAATGTAAACAAAGTAACTTTTCTGCTATCAGAGGTGCCGGATTCCCCTTTAAGAGGGATTTCCTAGAGTGGTGTTGGTGGCAAATATAAATAGTGGCATTTTTGACCTTCTGCTCATGCATGGCTCTTGTCTGTGTGCAGCTAAGTCCCATGCTGAATCTGCCCTGCAGTCTAAATGGTGCAGATCTGGCATCAAGAAAGCTGGATTTGATTGCAAAACCATTTTAAATGGAAGCCCATTCTACAAATATAATGGGGGTATAAAAAGACCCAATTCTCAACTGAAAAGATTAATTTCAAGCTCCGTGGTGACACAGCATGTGTATGCTTTGTTTTGGGGGAGAAAATCGGTACTTTAGCACCTCCGGATAGCGGCAGCAGATGGCGGTAATGGGGCGCTAGAGCATTATCGCCAGGGTGAGGCGAATCCAATGCCGCACGCCAAATCCCGTCCCACCACAGCACTGCCGCGAACTGTTATTGCCAGGAGCCTCAACGCCAGATGGATCATGATGTCAGTGAGTGTGCATCGCTGTACTGGCAGTCGACCTCGCCTTCCAGGATCTAAGGCAGAGAGAGCAGAAGCAGTGGGAAAGACTGGATCATGTGCCCAGAGGGAGGAGGAGGAGGGCCATCACGGCTCTCAATGGGAGGACTTATCCACTGAGGGTATTCCAAGAGCACTTCTCCCACCTCCAATTAAGTGATGAGCAGTGTATTAGAAGGCTCCACTTCACCAAGGAGGTGGTCACAGAACTCTGCCACCTCCTGTAACCAGACCTCCAGCCACAGATGAGGATGACCACGGCTCTCCCAGTGGCAGTCAAGGTCACCATCGCCTTCAATTTCTGTGCCAGGGAATGCTTCCAGTCTGCAACAAGAAACATAGCTAACATCACACAGTTCACCATCCATCGCTGCATCTGGGAAGTTACAGAGGCTCTCTACAGTAGGAGAAGGGGCTACATTTCCTTCTGCATCACCAGAGAGAAGCAGGACGAGTGTGCATGTGACTTTGCCAGGATAGCAGGATTCCCTATGGTGCAGGGCACCATTGACTGCACCCACGTGGGTTTGCGGGCACTGCATAACAATCCTGAGATCTTCTGTAACCACAAAGGCTACCACTCACTTAATGTGCAGTTGGTGTGCCACCACAGACAGCGAACCCTCAATGTGAATGCCTGCTATCCTGGCAGCAGCCATCCTGTGCCAGCACTCTACCAGCCACCACGTCAAGCTCATGGTTGGCTGGTCGTTGACAAGGACTATCCGCTCTCCACCTGGCTCATGACACCCCTCCACAACCCCACCACTCCTGCCCAGCACTCATATAATGAGAGCCATGCTGCCACCAGGAACATCATCAAGCAGACCATCAGGATGCTGAAACATAGGTTCCGCTGCCTTGATCACTTGGGAGGAGCCCTTCAGTACTCGGCTGAGCGCATGTCCCATTCTATGATGGTCTGCTGCATGCTCCACAACTTGGCCATTATGAGGGCCCAGCTCTTGCCATCAGCGATTGCAGGACCACCTCAGGAAGAGGAAGAGGAGGATGGGGAGGAAGAGGAAGATGAAGATGAGGATGATGATGAGGGGGAGGAGGTGGAACAGGAGCGAGGGAGGAGGCAGCCACTCAATCGGCCTTCCGGAAGGCCACCTCATCAGACTGCGGTTTGAATTAATTAAACCCCAGATCCCTGTTGCTCACCACATCCCCATCATTCCATTCCTGTCGCAGGCCATATCACAGCACAAAGCTTAAATGAGACAAACCACAAAAGAATCCAAACTGAATTAATAAATTTATCAAAAATCAGTGAACACATATTTACAATAACAATATTAACTATTCACCCTTGTGCAATCCCTTAGTGCCTCTTGTTGCTGTGCCTTTGCCTACTCTAGTGCTCCTATGAAGTGTTGGCCCAGTGGCTGCAGCAGGGCTGGTGGAAGGCTGCTAAGTGTCCGTGCGGGAGACTTCAGATGGCCTTGCAGGACACCCTCGGCCAGCTCTGGGTCTGGAAGGCCCGGCTGTAGACTGCACCACCTCAGCATGGGCAGTAGCAGTCTGGGCTGGCTGCATGACAGGCAGCGACAATGACAATGGCGGAGTGGCAGTGGTGGGAGCAGGAATGCTGTCATCCTGAAAGAGGACAGCAGGTTCCTGCTCCACTGACCCATTGGCACTCCCCCGGGGCTGCACCTCAGCATCTGTCGCAATCTATTAGAGCACAGATTGCTGGCCTGCTGCGACACAGTGAAATCCCCGGTCGATGGTGGTAGACCCAACCACGATGGCAGCAGTCTGAGCTTGCGTGGCATCAAGCTGAGACTGCATGAGAGCAATCTGAGATTGGATGCCACCAATCATAGACGGCATTACAGCGCTAAGACATTGTGTGGCTTCCACCTGTGCTGCAATGGAAGCTACCAGGTCGCCCATCACACATGGCATCAGGTCTGGGTCGCCACAGTCTCTCTGGGAGTCTACCATCCTTTGCGGACTGGAAATGATGGGCTCCATGATGTGCACAGAGCCTTGTGCAATGTTGGAGGTGGACTCCTCCATGCTCCTTTTCATTGCCGAGAGGCACTCAGGCACCATTGCCATTGCACCTATCATCTCCATGTGCAAGCCCATCATCCTTCTTCTGAAGGCCTCCCCATCGAGTCATCTGAGTCCTGTGCAGCAGAACTCGCGTGCGAACTCACCCTCCGGGGAGCTGGTCCCCAAGCTACCCTTTCCCCCTGCCTTGCTGCAGCCGACTCAACCCCGGTGCCTCGCCCTGTGAAGATCCCACTATTATTCTAGGCTCTAAAGAACGTGTAGTGCCAGTATCTGAACTGGTGCCTGCGGGTGATGTTAAGTCTGTGTGTTATAGTGAGAATTACTACACAGACCACAAGAGTAAATTCAACAGGTCTTTACTGGTTGGAGGTCAGACTATACTGAATACAATATTATTACACTGTGCTTATATACCGGTGTGGTCACCACCGGTATTACGTATACAGCAGCCAAAGAAAGTAGTACCTTTCTTAAGGTGGACCAGGCTTAAGTTCTCTTAAGGTGGAACAGGTTACATACACCACAATCCTCCCTTTTTAGCTTAACAGTCATATCCCCAAATAAACATAACATATATACATATATAACTTCAGGTATAACAGTTCAAAGGTTCAGTCTCTCAGGAGGCTTTCTGATTTGGCTTGGATAACGCCTTTCAGTGGTCTCTGATTCTTGTTGTTGAGGTGCCTCCTCTAGTTGGTTGCCAATGTATTGGGTGTCATCATCATCAAATACATTCTCGGCCGAGGTAGATGCTTTAGGTTCATGAACGTCTTCCACAGCTGTCTCTGCCACAACCATGGGTTCGACCCTTGCTCTCGACTCTACCAGTTGATCCGCATGACGCCTTATCACATTATGACCAATATCTACGGTGTACATCAGAGGTCCTTGTCTGGCCCGGATTGTTCCGGACTGCCATTTGTCGTTTCCATAGCCCCTTGCCATCACTGGTTGTCCTACGTCGAAAGTTCGAGTGGTCTTGCTGTTAATATGCCAAAACTGTTTGTTTTCCACTTCCCTCCGCACATTTGGTTTTAACAAGTCCAACTTGGACCGCAACCTCCTGTTATAAAACATCATAGCAGGACTTTGGTTAGTCACGGCATGATCGGCGTTTCTATATGACATCAGGAACTTATCGACCTTGTGTTGCAGCGGAATCTGATCATCATTCATGGCCTTAATAGCCTTTTTGAATGTCTGGACAAATCTTTCAGCCAACCCGTTTGTCGCCGGATGATATGGGGCAGAGGTATAATGTTTAACTCCATTCTTCTTTAAGAATTGTTGGAATTCTTCCGATACAAACTGTGGTCCGTTGTCCGAACAGATCTGTTCTGGCAATCCGTTCCTTGCGAATATTGTTCTTAACACCGCAATTGTCTTTTCTAAGTAGTGGTATTCATCTTGATGACTTCTGGCCATTTGGAATGTGCGTCCACCGCGATTAGGAACATGGAGTCCATGAATGGACTAGCAAAGTCAATGTGTACGCGTTGCCATGGGGCTGAAGGCCATTCCCATGGGTGTAGCAGTGCTATCGGAGGTGCATTTTGCACTTTTTGACACCCAGCGCAGCTTTTCGTTAACTCCTCAATCTGTTGGTCAATACCCGGCCACCATACGTAAGCCCTAGCAAGACTTTTCATTTTAACTCCCCCCAGATGACCTTCATGTAGTTCTTTTAAAACTCTTTCCCTTAACTTGGGAGGAATAATCACTCTTGTCCCGTACATCAAAGTACCATGGCAGACGGACAGCTGGTCTCGCCTTGCCGAGAATGCCGGTAACAGAGGATCACCCCGTGTTAGCCATCCTTTCACTGTCACCTCGTAGACTCTGGACAGTGTCGGGTCGTTCCTGGTTTCTCTTTCAATACTTGCGTTGGTGACAGGTAAACACTCGATAATGGTCGAATGAAATAACTCAACAGGGTCAACTTCCTTCGTGTCTTCATCTTCAGGTAGTGGCAGGCGCGACAGGCCATCAGCATTGCCATGCTGTTTCGTACCTTTGAATTCTATCTGATATTGATGTGCCCCTAAGAAAAGAGACCATCTCTGGAGACGCTGTGCTGTCATCACCGAAACACCCTTCTTAGGGTTAAAAATGGACACCAACGGTTGATGGTCCGTCAGAAGTGTGAATTTTTGGCCCTGTAGGTAATGATTAAACTTCTTCACTCCCCATACAAGGCTAAGGGCCTCCCTATCGACCTGCGCATAGTTGCGCTCAGCGGAGGTCAATGATCTGGATGCAAACGCGACTGGCCTTTCCGTGCCATTTGGCAATTTATGTGAGAGTACTGCCCCAATACCATATGGAGGAGCATCACAAGCCAACCGAATAGGCAGTGTCGGGTTGAAGTGAGCCAACACTTCCTCTGAGGTGATCAATTCTTTGCTTTTGCGAAATGCCTTCTTACAGCTTTCGCCCCAGTCCCATGGTACCCCTTTCTGTAAAAGAGCGTTCAACGGATGCAGCACCGTGGATAGATTTGGCAGAAATTTATGGTAGTAGTTAATTAATCCTAGAAACGACCTCAACTGAGAGACATTCTCCAGAGCGGGAGCCTTTACAACTGCCGCTATCTTGTCAGGAGACTTATGAAGCCCCTCCCGGTCAATGACATGACCACAGTACGAGATCCGCTTCTGGAAGAACTCACATTTCTGCCGATTTACTCTAAGTCCATACTCTTTCAGTCTGTTGAGCACCAGTTCCAAGTTAGCGAGATGCTGTTCATCACCATCACCTGTGATCAGAATGTCGTCCAGGTAACATTGTGTGCCTGGAATTCCCTGTAATACCTGCTCCATGGCCCTCTGACAAATTGCTGGAGCCGATGCCACACCAAAAACCAGCCTATTGTACCGGTACAACCCTCGATGCGTGTTGATCGTGAGGTATTGGCGTGACTCTTCTTCAACCTCCATCTGCAAGTACGCCTGCGCCAGGTCTATCTTGGTGAAGTGTTTCCCGCCAGACAGTGAAGTGAAAATATCCTCAATCCGTGGAAGCGGATACTGCACCGTGTGAAGCACCGGATTAACGGTGATCTTGAAATCTCCACAGATGCGAACCTTCCCTGGATCTCCTGGCTTATTGTTCGCAGGATGTTTCATAACGGGAACAATGGGCGGAGCCCACTCACTCCAATCTACTTTAGACAGTACCCCTGAACGTTCTAGTGCTTCCAGCTCCGCTTCAACCGCAGGTCGTATTGCATAGGGTACCGGTCTGGCTTTAAAAAATTTTGGTTGTGCATGTTCATCAATCTTGATGTTTGCCGTAATTCCTCTCAGTGTTCCCAGTCCCGGCTGGAACACCTCTTTAGCCTCATCCAATATTCTGGACAATCGTTTAGGTTTGACAGCTGTTTCCCCGGAATCTACCGTTAGTGCTTTCAAGGAGTGCCAGTCCATATTCATTTTCCTAATCCACTCCCATCCTAGTAGTGGTGGACCTCCTTCAGGTAGCACATATAAGTCCATTACTTGGCTTCCTTCGCCCTTGTGGACCACTTCTACCTCTATTTTTCCGATGGGGTACACTCTTTGCCCCGTGTACGTTTTCAATATAATCTCCGTATCCTGTAAGGGAATATGTTGGAATAACCTTCTGTAATCTTTCTTATTCATGACCGTCAATGCCGATCCAGTGTCCAATTCCATTTTTACTTGGACTCCTGCTATCTTAAGAGTGACCAAATTCTCTGGAGGTCTGTATCCTTACCAACGTTGTGTATTCTTAAGCTATCCAGTTCATTACTGCTAGCGTCTGAATCTGACTTCTCTACAGTCAAACTGTTCTTTGTCACCTTGTGTACCTTTGCATATTTTCCTTGCGGTGACTTTTTACTGCTGGTCTTCTTTCCTGACCGGCATACTTTAGCTTTGTGGCCAAGCCTGCCACACGTTCTGCATTTTTGGTTTTTAAACCAACACTGGTTCTGATCGTGCGTTTTCTTTCCACAACGATAACATTTGACAGAACTCAAACCCAATTTGTTTGTACCGAGTTCCGGTGGCCGTAGCTGCATTACTGCCGTGCCTCTCGCTGCGGCCTCGTGTGCTGCTGCCATAGTGACCGCCTTCTCAAGAGACAGCTCATTCTCCTCAAGCAGTCGCCTTTGTGTATCCTGTTTCAATAAACCACACACAAATCTATCTCGAAGTGCCTCTGTCAGTCCCGTTCCAAACTGACAATATTTTGCTAGCTTACGTAATTCCATCAAATATTCAGCATTGCTTTCATTTTGCAGCTGTCTTCTATTGTAAAATTTAAATCGTTCCGCTAGCATCAGCGGCGTGGGGCTAAGATGATTTTTTAGGACAGTAACAATCTGTTCGAACGTCTTATCCACCGGTTCATCTGGTGATAACAGGCGTTTCAATTGCCCGTATGTCTTCGCACCCATTAAGTTTAGTAATGTTAGTGCTTTATCTGTCTCAGGAATTTTATTTGCCTTACAATAGTTTTGTATGCGTTCTACATACATAGCCCAGTCTTCTATATCACTGTCGAAGGCATTAATGTTCCCATGTTTAGGCATCGTAGCAATTTATTGTATTTTTAATGTTATCTAAGATGGCGGCTTCCCGCTCTTGCCGTCGTCCTCTGCCCACAAAATGGCGGTATTCCCGCGCTTGGCGGTCTTCACCCGTCCCCCGACGCTGTCTCCGCTTCACCGCGGCTCTCGCGCCTTCAGTTTCCCCAGACGCTGCGCCTTTAGCCCGAATGCGGCCCTTATCTCCGGTCGCGATCGATGTCCCGCGCTGCGCCTCTCGCTCGAAAGCGGCCCGGCCCTTATCTCTGGTCGCGATCGACCTCACCACCCTTATTCCTCCGTCTTCCCAGCCCCGTCTGTACAGCCAACGCGGTTGACTTTCTGTCATGTCGCTTCCCGGCTTACCCACCACGAGGTAGTAGAAGAAGCTGACAGTCGCTGATGGAGGCTTCGAGGTCAGGATGTCTTCTGCACTCCGGTTGCTCGATGCCTGCCGCTCGACGTGTCTTCCTGTAGGTGATGAGGGTGGAAACCTCTCTTCGACGTCCTGTCTGTGGACGAAGTCGCCGTGGAAATTACTGCAGCAGGGTAAGAATCGGACTCGTCGCCACTGTTAAGTCTGTGTGTTATAGTGAGAATTACTACACAGACCACAAGAGTAAATTCAACAGGTCTTTACTGGTTGGAGGTCGGACTATACTGAATACAATATTATTACACTGTGCTTATATACCGGTGTGGTCACCACCGGTATTACGTATACAGCAGCCAAAGAAAGTAGTACCTTTCTTAAGGTGGACCAGGCTTAAGTTCTCTTAAGGTGGAACAGGTTACATACACCACAGGTGAGACATGCAATGATGCGGTCTGTTCTTCCTCCTCCTCGTCTCCCACCTCGCTCTCTACGGTGCCCTCAGGGGCAGGCTGCTCAGGTGCTTGCTCATTATCTGAAAGCATAAAGGCACAAGAGTCGAGTTAAGGTGAGGGGAGGGGGGCAGGAAGGGAGAAATACATGCATACAGCATGATTAGCTAGAAAGTGCAAACTGCTTGTAGGGTGAGGGGGGAAGTGGGATGTGAGAAGAAGGAGTAGGAATGAATATACCTTTGTGGTCCCCAAGGGAGTCAACATTGCTGGTGACCACGGCCCCCATCACCTGGCACCCAACAATCTCCAGCACTCTATTTTCCAGTGCAGACAGTGATTGTGTGTCGACTTGTCCCCGCCTGTGCGCTCCTGCTCCCTCCTGTTACGAACCACCTTGGCCTGCAAGAGAATGGAAAGTGTGTGAGTGAGTGCGGAGCAATGTATTTGGGTAATGTGCCTGTTATAGTTGAATAGCTATCATTGTGTGAGATGTGGCTGTCAGTGTTGGTAGGTAGAGATTAACATAGAAACATAGAAACATAGAAGATAGGAGCATGAGTAGGCAATCGGCCCCTCGAGCCTGTTCCGCCATTTAATGAGATCATGGCTGATCATCCAAATTCAGTACCCTGTCCCTGCTTTCTCCCCATATCCCTTGATCACTTTAGCCTTAAGAAATATATCTAACTCCTTCTTGAATATATTTAATGAATTGGCATCAACTGCCTTGTGTGGTAGAGAATTCCACAGGTTCACCACTCTCTGGGTGAAGAAATTCCTCCTCATCTCAGTCCTAAATGGCTTACCCCTTATCCTTAGACTGTGACCACTGGTTCTGGACTCCCCGCCATCGGGAACATCCTTCCTGCATCTAGTCTGTCTAGTCCTGTTTGAATTTTATAAGTTTCAATGAGATTCCCCACTCATTCTTCTAAACTCTAGCAAATATAAGCCTAATTGACACAATCTCTCCTCATACATCATTCCTGCCATCCCAGGTATCAGCCTGGTGAATCTTCGCTGCACCCTCTCCATGGCAAGAACATCCTTCCTCAGATAAGGCGACCAAAACTGCACACAATACTCAAGGTGTGGTCTCACCAAAGCCCTGTACAACTGCAGCAAGACATCCTTGCTCCTGTGCTCAAATCCTCTCGCTATGAAGGCCAACATACCATTTGCCTTCTTAACTGCCTGCTGCACCTGCATGCTTACCTTCAGTGACTGGTGCACAAGGACACCCAGGTCTCGTTGCACTTCCCCTTTTCCCAATCTATTGCCATTCAGATAATAATCTGACTTCCTGTTTTTGCCACCGAAGTGGATAGCCTCGCATTTATCCATATTATACTGCATTTGCCATACATCTGCCAATCACCCAACCTGTCCAAATCACACTGGAGTTTCTCTGCATCCTCCTCACAGCACACACGCCCACCCAATGTAAGGGGTGGTGTGTGTGGTCAGCTTTGCCTCTGACTCCAGAGTGGTTCAAATCGCTCCCACTCCCTTGGTTCTAGACTTTGGACTTATTTGAGGGTTGTTATGAAATTGCAACAGACAACTGAGTTGGTGAAAAGAACTTGGGGGGAGAAATTCAGTTGGTTGCACCACCCGTTAGTGCCTTAAGAGGGCGATAAGTGGGCTGCGAGTCAGCTAGCGCCCGGGCGCTGCGATACCTGCGCCTCTCGCAAAATTGAGCAGACATTTAGCGGCGGTGCTAAACCGCAACGCCCGCTCAGCTGCGCACGCAGTTCCTGATGTCATTTCAGAGTGCAATGCCCTTGGGGCGCCCCGGACCGGAAATTCAGTGGCGTCCCCCTCCTTTCCGCCTGTCGCTCCCAACGACAGGTTGACTGGAACGGTTCCCAGTCACTGTGGGGCTGGGGGGGCACTATTTAAAGGGGGCTCTTCCTGGCTTCTTTGTGGTAACCATTTTTGGACCACTCCTTCTGAGAGAGAGAGAGAGATTTGCAGAGAGACAAAGGGAGAGAGATTTCTGCATTGAGTCAGTGCTCGCTGAGGTACTTTTGGCTTCTGACCAGGACTTTGTAGTTGCTTTGCTTTTTCACCGGCATAACTTTGAGTGGCCACATACTATGGGGGCTGCAATGGATGGGAACGTCGGGTTTCTCCATTACATTGAGAGGGCACAGAGATGCAGAGAGAGAGTGCCAATCATGGCCAGATGGAGGAGGGCCAACAGACGTTGGCACACGAGACCTTAAGCTCCCAGGGTTTTCCGCCAACAGTTCTCATACATCAATATGTCTGAGGAGCAGTGTTTTCGGAGGCTGCGATTCAGCAAGGAGGTGGTCACTGAGTTCTGCCACCTGCTTCAGCCAGATCTGCAGCCTCAACTGAGGAGCAGGACGTCTCTGTCGGTGGCAGTGAAGGTAACAGTGGCTCTCAACTTCTATGCCACCGGCTCCTTTCAATCCACTACTGGGGACATTGCCAATATCTCCCAGTTCGCGGTGCATTACTGCATCCGTCAAGTCACAAATGCCCTCTTTAAAAGGATACAACAGTACATCTCCTTCCTCATGACCCCGGACAAGTAGCAAGAGTGTGCAATGGGCTTTGCAAGAATAGTGGGCTTCCCCATGGTCCAGGGCGCCATTGACTGCACACATGTGGCTTTGCAGGCGCCGCAAGAGAGTGCCGAGGATTTCCGCAACCGAAAGGGGTTCCATTCGTTAAACGTGCAGTTGGTGTGTGACCACAGACAGCTGATACTCGCTGTCAATGCCCGCTTTCCAGGCAGCAGCCACGATGCCTTCATCCTGCGCCAGACTTCTGCAGCAGACCTTTTCGAGGCCCCGGCTCACCCAGGAGGCTGGCTTCTCGGGGACAAGGGCTATCCTCTGTGCACCTGGCTGATGACCCTGCTCCACTCGCCCAGCACCCCTGCTGAAGAACGATACAATGAGAGCCATCAAGCTACCAGGAACATCGTTGAGCACACAATCGGTGTGCTCAAGCAACGGTTCCGCTGTCTGGACCACTCCGGAGGAGCCCTTCAGTACTCACCTGAGCGAGTCTCCCACTTCATTGTTGTTTGCTGCATGCTGCATAACCTGGCAATCCTCAGGACTCAGCCAATGCCACCAGACATTGGAGCACCAGCAGAGGAGGAGGAGGAGGAGGAGGAGGAGGAGGAGGATCAGCAGCACCAAGACGGGAGGGAGGCACAAAGCGCAAGGGCCGTCCGTCAGCGGCTTATAGCAAGTCGCTTCTAGGCCCCCTCTGAGAACATGAATGGAGCCGTGCCGCAACCCCTAAGCCGGTCAAGGCAACAATTAGTTCAAAGAGCAAACATGCACATTCTGAATAAAGACACTTCTTTATTTAACAAACTGTGTGCCCTTCCCACATGACAAAGTAATAGAGAGAAACCCCCAAAAAAACATTTAGTCACATAACTGGCTCTCACAACCTGGAGACAATGACCAAAACAGTAACAAAAATATGACCATGATCCTCGGCCTTCAATAAAACAATTAACAACATTTAGCCATACCTCCTACTTTTTGCCCTTCGAGGGTGATCTGCTTCGCTTGCGAGATTGGACCCTTCCCACCCTGCAGCTCCTCCGCAATGGGACACCAGTGGCTGCAGCAAGGCTGGGGGAAGGCTGCTGAGTGTCAGAAACTGAGACTGCAGATGCCCTTGAGGGATGGCCTGGACCAGCTCTGGGCCTGGAGGGCCCGGCTGCTGACTGCTCCAACTCTGCATGGGCGGTAGCAGTCTGTCCTACAGGTGGTGGCAGCTGCAGTGGAGAAGTGACAGTGCTGGCAGCAGGAATGCTGTCATCCTGAGAGAGGACAGCAACTCCCTGTTCGGCCGACACACTGGCACTCCCACGGGGCAGCACTGCAGCATGCGGAGCAATCTGCTGAAGCACAGATTGCTGGCCTGCTGCGGCGCGGTGAGGGCCCCAGCGAATCCTGCCTGATCCAGCGAGGGTGGCAGCAGTCAGTGCTCGTGTGGCCTCAATCTGCATCTGCATGAGACCAGCCATTGACTGCATTGCAGCACTAAGCAATTGCGTGGCAGCCGCCTGTGCTGCGCCGACGTCCTGGACAATCCTTGCCTGTGCTGCGCCGAAGTCCTGGAGACTCCTTGCGTGTGCTGTGCAGAAGTCCTGGACACTCCTTGCCAGTGACTCAATGGAATCTGGCATCCTTGCCACTGCAGCCATGAGCTCAGTGTGCCTGTGCTGCGCCTGGGTGCTCATTTCAGCGAGGAGCCGCACCTCTTCTGCGCTCACTGTAGCAGGACTCGAGGCCAGACTCTCCCTCCGGGTAGAAGTTGCCACCGAGCTTCCCTACCCCCCTCACATTGCTGCAGCCCGTTGGGCCCCGGAGCTTCACCCTCCTCAGACCATTCCCCCCTGCTCCCCTCCATGGGAGACATGACCCCATTATGGCCATGGGCTACCTCGGCTGAGGGTGGCACTGAAGATCCGGCTTCCTCCTCGTCGTCGCCTTCAGAATCACTCACAGTGGCAGCTTGAGGGCCCGCCTCCTCACCTGGCGAATCAGCATCTGAAAGCAGGGAGGTACAAGAGTGGCTTTAGCATGAGGACGGTGGCAGCAAGGGAGGCTTGAGTGCTGCAATGCACTGATTTGGCTCGAAAGTGGCAAAGGATGCTGGTGTGAGGGACAAGTGGAAGGAGAGAGGTCAAAAAGGTGATGACCTTACCATTGCTGTCCATAACGGGGTCGGCATCTCCAGTGGCGACGGGGCCAATCATCCGGCCTGCCATAATCCGTTGGACTCGCTGCTCCAGATCGGTTGGGGCTTGAAGGTGAGGCCGGCCTCCCCCGGTTCATTGCTGCTGCCTCCTGTTATGTGCCAGCTTGCCCTGCAAGAGAAAGGACGGGCTCTGAATACAGTGTGCAGCCCTGATCTTGGCTGCAATGCCTCCCATGGTGGAATAGCCCTTGCAGTGTGCAGCCCTGATCTTGGCTGCAATGCCCCCCATGGTCGACTAGCCCTTACGGTGTGCAGCCCTGATCTTGGCTGCAATGCCTCCCATGGTCGAGTAGTCCTTAGAGTGTGCAGCCCTGATCTTGGCTGCAATGCCTCCCATGGTGGAATAGCCCTTACAGTGTGCAGCCCTGATCTTGGCTGCAATGCCTCCCATGGTCGAATAGCCCTTACAGTGTGCTGCCCTGATCTTGGCTGCAATGCCTCCCATGGTCGAATAGCCCTTACAGTTTGCAGCCCTGATCTTGACTGCAATGCCTCCCATGGTCGAATAGCCCTTACAGTGTGCAGCCCTGATCTTGGCTGCAATGCCTCCCATGGTTGAATAGCTCTTACAGTGTGCAGCCCTGATCTTGGCTGCAATGCCTCCTATGGTCGAATAGCCCTTACAGTGTGCAGCCCTGATCTTTGGCTGCAATGCCTCCCATGGTCGAATAGCCCTTACAGTGTGCAGCCCTGATCTTGGCTGCAATACTTCCCATGGTCGAATAGCCCTTACAGTGTGTAAAGTGCTGAATGTGCGTGTGAGTTTCCTAAAAGGGCCATCGGTGTTGGATGAGGGCTGGGCATTGGGGCTTTCAGGACCCTTTGGCCATAAAGTGAGGTCGACATGCAGGGATGAAGAGGATTCTGAAAATGGCACTCACCCTGATGACCCGAGTGAGGTTGTTGAACTTCTTCCTGCATTGCACAGGGGTCCTAGGCATCATGCTGCTGGAGGTCACTCTGTGAGCCACCTCCCTCCAAACTTTTCGATAGTCGCTGGGCAGCAGCCTCCTGCCACTGTCCGGGTACAGGGGAGATCGCCTGCGCTCCACCGCACCAACCAGAACCCCCAAGGCCCCCTCGCTGATCCGCTGCGCTCGCTCCCTGGCCCTCTCCATGGTCCTTTACTTAAGTATGTGGCAACAGGTCTGTCGAGGCCGAGATTCAGGGCTCCGATGCACAGGGTGTGGCTGCAATTCAAGATCGACCCTCCCCTTTAAGAACTGACCGGCGCCGGCGTGTCTGTGTGCAATCGCTAACAGGATGTATCTGCGCTGCTCCCATCCTCGGAGGTAGCGCCTCGCTCCTCCGGCTTAGCGCCTTAAGACAGTCGTGCAGCGCCTGTTTTAGCGCTCCAAGCACCTCCTGGGGCGAAGGAGGCCAATTTACCAGTAGGTGGCGATAATTTGCGCCGGGCGCAAAATTTCGCGCCTGGCCGATACTTACACCCCAAATGGGGCGATACTGAATTTCTCCCCCTTGGATTTTTATTTAAGACAGGAAAATATACACAACACAATAATCTTATCACTCTAAAAGGGGGAACACTTCGGAATATACGAGGGAGAATGACAACAGACAAAATACTTCACCCCTCCCAATCCCACTACACTAACTAGGTTGCTCACCAAACGACTTTCTTGACAGTTGTAGAGGTTCGCGATTTTGGGGTTCTCTAGGAGTGGCGGTTGGGGCCTGCCGCACCCCGGATGTGGTAGAAGACTTCACTTGCGTTGGTTTTTCAGTCTTCGCGTGTCCGCTGATGCGGTCGGGTGCGTATTGGATCTATCGGGTAAGTACCCAATTTCCTTTGGTTAGGTATCGGGTTTAGAGTCCTTTTCATCAAATCTTACCCAGGGGTAAGTCAGGATAGCGGAAACAAATTTGCGAATCTTCGGTTTCTTCCAGGTTGGTTTCTTGTTGGTCGCGGTTGCCTGCTGTTACCTAGCTGTTGGTAATATTGTTAGTCGTTAGTTTCTTGGGGCCCCTGGTTGCCACGGTTCCTTTCTCCTTTCCTTCCATTCTCCTTCTGATGTCCTTCCGTCGATTGATTGTCCCGCGGCTGATGTGTCTTTCGAATGAGCTGTGCCTCTGTCGTTGTTCCGAAAAGACTGTTTCAACTGAAAAAGCAGACCTCAATTATACCGTTTGAGGCCTTGCTTATCTGCCTGCCAAATCTTCTCTGGCCCATTGTCAATTTTGGCGGGCTTGTTAACTTTAATAGTTTTAAATTCTTTAACGGGTTCTGGGCTGGTCCCATCTATTTTTAATTGACTTAAGTTGGTGTAAACTAGTTTCGGGATGGTCCGTCGAAACCTAAATTAGCGTTTAATGGCTGTTTAATTTCTGGTCCGATTAGTGAGTTTTGTCTTTTCCTGCTGGGGTCAGGGTCCCTTTTGTTGATCAGTGGCATGTACTGCATTATGCATATTCTTGATGGCTCTGTAATTTTGGTGGGAACTGCCCTTCTGTAGGCCTATTGTCCTTTATTTGGAATGACTGAGACAGTTCAGAACATTCCCAGACAGTTTGGCCTATGCCAATACTCAAACTGATTGTTTTACAGAGGCTCATCCCAGCCCCTTTGTCGCAGCCTTCCACAGGCCTGGACATGTCCTTTTTAAAATAACCAAAATCCTGGGGTTTTAACTTTAAGCCCCTTTTTGGCTCAATATTCTTTTATCTTCTTGGTTTGAGGGAATCTGCAGAATTTTGCGAACCTTACACTCCCCCCTGTGATACTTTATCCACTATAGTATCATCCTGTGTGAGCAAAATTTCTGATCCCTGGGAGCCAACCTTCCCCTGTGTTATCTAAACTAAAACCCAAAAACAAAACACTCTCCCATTCCCCTTTAGGTATAGTGTTTAAAAGATATTCAAGGTACGAAAAATTCGATTACACTCGCATCCAAGCACGGAGGGGGTCCAACACCCCTGCACCATTTGGAAAATTACACGCACATAGGAAAATAACGACACACACACTCATCAAACTTTATTTTTAATAACGGTCAAGGTTTGTTTTATACCTGGTCATAGACTTTATTTTTATTTTTGTCCCATGCTCCCTCATGTAGAGAGCGGAGCATCCTGTCCCTTCCCTTGCACTTTGTGTACAACAAGTAGAAACCTATACCAAGCTGGCAAACCATTAAAATGTGTGAAGCCATTCGAATCCAAGAAGGGACCTCTATATTTTCAAAAATGTCCCACCAGGGTGGAACTACAATATCCAAGATCTTGGCCCCTATCTCGACTGTCTTCTGTTCTAATGTATAGAAATGTTTCTGTGATATGACCACTGCTTTTAATAGGATGGTAAGATGTTCTGGTAGAGGGGGAATTTCATAGCCGAAAGGTGTTACATAATTTTGCAGGTTGGTAATATTTTCCCTGACAGTGAGGTGAACAGTGGAGGGTTCAGGGATGGGTACAATCTGTTCCTGGGCCACTTGAACTTCTGCCTCGGGTTTAAAACAGAAACTGCTGTCACTCACCGGACACCAGATGTGCTGTCCATGCCGGTAGTGGGGCGCACTTGTGGTGACACAATATGTCCCACCCCCTATGAATGCTACCTGTGGGGAAACATGGCCTTGTGCCATTACCTCCATGGTACAGTTCACAGGTCGTGCGCCAGCAGCTTTAAACCCGCACTGTGGTCTCAAATAGGCATTCAAGTGCTGGGGACACAGTATTATGTGTGCTCCCCGGTTCTGGCACCCGGAGAGGTCTGTACCTGTTATAGCGTGCTCCAACTTTATGACATAAGTTGGGACCTCTGCGAAACGGACGTGTGCACCCCCTTGAATGATCCCAATGTTCTCCACCCTGTATACCGGTGCGGGTCGGGCTGTCCCACCCATGACCGGCATCCTCACTACTATCCCCATGATAGTATGGTTGGAACGTCCACAGTCCACTGGGACAGGGTAGGCTTCAGAGGCTAGACGGAGCTGACACGGGCTCAGTGAATTACTAAATGGGTGGAGGGCCGCGAGGTGCTTGTTACTAATCCAGGAGAGGTCTAAACCTTGTTTTAAATCCTCCAGGTTGCTGCAGCCCTCGCCCAGCAACCATGCCCCATATAGCACACACACCTCATTCTGTGCAGCTTGATCCAAAGCATTTCTGTCCTCCCGTATGATGCATTTACTGTTTTGGCGTGTCTCTCCAGCTCAGCAAAGATCTCTTTAAAATGGACCGTCATAGCTTGGTCCTCGTGTAGCTCTGAGCCTTCCACTGTGTTCTCCTCTGTTAGGATTTTTCTTAATTGGGTCTTTAAACCATTTACCTGAGTTTGTAGCTCTATATCATCTAGGCTGTTTACTACTGAGGATCCTGCACTATAAGCAGTGAAAATATCATTCCAGGTCCCCCTTCTTTGTCTCCCTGTGCCCATAGTATGCTCAGGGTGTAAACTGTACAGTTTCGCTTTGTCTACACTGGCAAAGTCAAATTCATAAAACTTCCTAAACATTTCCTTCAGCAGGGCTTGGTACAACTGCTCTGTCTGCTTAGGACACCACTCAGGTAAGTGTACCTCGGTCAGGTTCAGGATCACTGAGGCCACTGCATAGTGTACCCCCTGGTACAGCAACTTGTCAATTGGCACTAGGACTAACCCATTCCCTGGTCCCTTGGTGGTGGTAGGACACCTCTGTACTATAATCCGTGATGTCGTGGTCGTGGGCAGGGGCTTCCGGGGGTGGGTTACGAGTTTGGTGGCGTTGACTGGAATCGGGGAGTGTGGGATCGCGCACACATGCAGGCTGGAATCTCATTCCATCCCCTCCCCGGCATCTTGCCATTGTCTGTGGAAGATGATGGATACGCCTATGTGGCAGAATTTCTCTGACCCCCACATACAAACATAAACTCCCTGATCCGGCTCTCACCAATTGTCCCAGCACACACTCACTCCCCCTCGGGTCCCTGTAATCGTCCGATGGGTGTCGTTCCCCAATCGTTCCCAATCGACTGCGGGGTTTCCTATATACTTGCTCAGCTTTCTGAGCCACCACCACCTATCCAAAGGAATCTGTCCCTTACATGTCAAACACACACGTTTTCCCACGGTGACACTGACCCTTGTAGCAACAACCTGTACCCTGGGGCACGGGATGGAGGCCTCCCCGTACGTGAACCCGGTCTGGCTGGAGTACTGAGTCGAGTTAGACCCCAGCCACCCTGGCCACCTTCCCTCGTGGAAGTAGATGGCGAGCTCTGCCACACCCCGTTCGCCACCCCCTGCGGTAACGATCAGTGCTCTCTCTCCCGAGCACCCATAGATGTGGGAGTTCTCCACGTCTCCTCGGTCATCGATGCTCACCCCTACCAGTGCGAGCAGGAGCAGAACCTTTCTCATGCCGATTTCCTCTCTGTAGGGACACACAAACAAAATAGCCATGTCCCTCGAAGGTTCTCTGGCCTGACACAGTTACCAACATTTTCAAAACTTAAACTTATTATAAACTAAAATTAGACTACTAAAATTCCAAAACGTAAGAAACTGTAAAACACTCTGAAACTAAAAGCTCTATACATCTGCTGCCCGTCTCCGGACAGTCAGGCTAATCCCTGTTAGGCCTCTGCCTTTTATGGAATCTGGGCAGCTTGTACGCCTGGGCGTAAGGTGACCTGTGCCACTGGACCCGGAAAGTCCTTCTTAAAAGAACTGGGGGGTTTTCCGTTTCCCAACTGACCAGAGGAGTGTGCCCTCCTGTGCTGCAGCACACTACCCCCTTCTGTGTGGCTGCCGAATCCTTATCCTGTCCTGTGGGTTCCGTGCAGCCTGATGCCGCAGGCTGGGGACCCCTCTCTCTCTCTGCCCAACGCTACCTCTCCTGTGAGTCCGTCACCTTTTGAGGCGGCAGGCTGGGGATCTGTGTCCTTAGACTGGTCCCTGACCTTGGGTTTTCCCTTTCTGTTAAGGGCTCTCCTGGGGCTGGACCGTTTGAATTGAGACTCGGGTGACCATGGTAGTTTAGGCTGTGGTATGCGAGGAGACCTTCTTAATGCTCCGGCTACTGGGGATGTACCTGAGTCCCACTTAATTGGTGGGAGGGCCTCTCCAGTTACACACGTCACTGCCCCCACCTTTGCGGTCTGTGAGTCTGCCACAGCTGCAGGCTGATGATCTCTAGCTTTAACACGGTTCACCCTTGCTGGCCGTTCCCCACTCTCAGTTTTGAACAGCTTGCACTGGTTAATGTGGAACCACCTTGTGCGGCGGGGCATCTTTATGGCATAGACCATGGGGCTTGCCTTATCCACAATGCTGTACGGCCCCATATACAATGGTTCGAAACTTCCCAACTGGGCAAAGTTCCTCACCATGACCTGATCCCCTATCTCCCACTCGTGGTGCCTGTTGGGTTCTAGCAGCAATCGGTTCCTCCGATGCTGTTTTCCCATGTTGCCAGCAGCCTGCCAGTGAATCTGTTTAAGGTGTTCAAACAGATTCCTGACGAAGCTGTCCCGGTTCACCTCTCTGAGCTGGCCTTCCGTGAGCACCGGGGCTAGTACATGGGTGGGGGTCCGCATAGCCCTGCCAGTCATGCGCTCGTGTGGGGAATACCCTGTGCTTTTTGACTGGCTGGCTCAGATCCCCATTACGATCAACGGTAAGACTTCCACCCACTTCTTGAGTGAGTCTCCCGTCTCCTTGCGCAGCCTTTCTTTTATGGTGTGGTTTAAACGCTCTACAGGACCCGATAACTGTGGGTTGTAGGCGACGTGCCATTTCCCTTCAATGCCGAGTACCATGAGGGTCTCTTGCATGACCTGTCTGGTAAAGTGACTCCCTTGGTCGGACTCCACATACTGTGGCAGTCCCCCTCGTGAGAACACTTCCCTGACCAGGATCTTAGCTGTACCCAATGCAGTAGCTGTACGGCAGGGAAAAGCTTCCACCCACTTTGAAAACACATCCACCAGGACTAGGCAGTACTTGTAGCCTCCCTGGGCAGTGGCCCGATGTAATCGATCTGGATCGACTGCCATGGTCCCTCTACCCTCCTGGTGTGTCCCAAAGATACCTTCCTTTTCTGGGGGTTAGGGTTATTGGCAGCACACACCAGACAGCTGGCACAGAACTCGTGGACATGCTCCCTCAGTCCTGGTCACCATCCTACCTGTTCCACCCACTGCCAGGTGGCCTCAGGCCCGGGATGCCCCGCTCCTGGACCTTCATGGGCCAGTTGGAGGAATTCCCTTTGGTGCTGCTGCGGCACTACCCATTGCTCCCCCTGAACAGCATGCCTTCCTTAACGGTGATGGCTGCCGTACCGTACGGGCCCTCTACTTTCTCCCCTTTTGTGAGCGTGTTCAGGACAGCTCTGAGGACGGGATCCTGTACCTGGGCCTGCTTTAGGTCTGGGACCAAAGCTACCCCTTGTGTACCTCCCTTGTCCCGGATTGCGGCTACCGAACCTGTTCGGTAGGGGTCCCAAAACTCTCCTTCCCTAGCTCCCTGCTTGGCCAATTCATCTGCCTTTTGGTTGCCCTCCCGCATGGGTTCTGTCTTCGAATGGGCTTTAACCTTATGGATATAGACCTTCTCTTCCTCCCCTACAGCTGTCATGATTTTCTCCAGCAGAGGCTTGATTGCCAGGGATCTCCCATCAGTGGAGGTGTATCCGCGACGGGTCCAGATGGCCAGTTATTCCGTACACGAATTACATGCGAACATGCTGTCCGAGCAAATTGTCTACGGGGTAGAGAATTTCTCTGGGTGTGTAACCGCGTACACTACTGCGGACAGTTCAGCCTGCTGGGCGCTCATGGTGCTGGGGAGTTTAATTACCAGGGCAATGTCCACCCCTGGGTCATAAACTCCACACCCTGTGAGTCGTTCCCCAGCAGATACTGTGCTCGAACTGTCCATATAGATTTCGCGGCCTGTGGGGTGTATCCCAGCCCGAAAAGCTATGTTGACTTCCCATGCTCCTTCAATGGAACACCGGTGGGCCATCCCTGGATAAATCATGTTGGCTGCGAGCTTTGGCTCGCAGAGACCTTTCACCCTTAGGTCCATCTGGGAGAGAAGCAGGGTCCAGTGAGCAATGCGGGCACTGCTCACTGTCACATCTTTAATTTTACCATCTACGAGCATCTGGGTGGGTGTGTAATGGGTAAGGAGGGTGATGGGCGAGGTGCCTGTGAAGATCAATGATCTTTTCACAGCCCAGTGAGTGGCAAGGAGGTGTCTCTCACAGTTGGAATAGCCCTTCTCCACATCCGTGAATATTCTGGAGGAGTAAACCACCGGTCTCAGCTGACCGTGCTGCTTCTGGAGCAGGACTGCACTCAGACTGTCCCCGCTGGCTGCTACCTCCAAGAAAAACTCCTTTTCCCCATCAATGGCCCCTAGAGCCAGCACGGTCTGCAGATTTTGCTTGAGTTTTACAAATGCTGCCTCGCAACCCTCATCCCAAACCCACTGCACTCCCTTTTGTAGGAATCGGAGCAGAGGGGCTGCTGTGGCCACGTAATCCTCAATAAAATCTCTGCAGTACCCAGTTAGCCCTAGAAAAGATCTCACTCCTGTCACTGTTCTGGGGGCTGGTAACTCCTGCACTGCTTCCCTTCTGGCTTTATCGATGGCCCTTTCCCCTGCGCGCACAGCCAGCCCTAGGAACTTGACTTCCTACTTTACGTTTCCATTTCTCTGCTCCCCTCACTCACTCCAACCTAACTCCCTCTGAACTTGCAGCACTCCATTCTCTCCGATCCAACCCTAACATTATCATTAAACCTGCTGATAAGGGTGGTGCTGTTGTTGTTTGGCGAACCGACCTCTACCGTGCGGAAGCTGAACGCCAACTCTCCAACACCTCCTCCTACCTCTGCCTGGACCATGACCCCACTAGCAAACATCAAGCCATTGTTTCCAAGTGTGTCACTGACCTCATCTTCTCTGGAGATCTTCCCTCCATGGCCACCAACCTCATAGTCCCCCAACCCCGCACAGCCCGCTTCTACCTCCTTCCCAAGATTCACAAACAGGACTGCCCTGGTAGACCCATCGTTTCAGCCTATTCGTGCCCCACGGAACTTATCTCTTCCTATCTCGACTCTATTTTTTCTCCCCTTGTCCAGTCTCTTCCCACTTACATTCGCGACTCTTCCGACGCCCTCCGTCACTTTAACAGTTTCCAGTTTCCTGGCCCCATCCCTCTCCTTTTCACTATGGATGTCCAATCCCTCTACACCTCCATCCCCCACCAGGACGGCCTTCAGGCGATCCGTTTCTTCCTTGAACAGAGGCCCAACCAGTCCCCATCCACCACCACCCTCCTCCGCCTGGCTGAATTTGTTCTCACATTGAACAACTTCTCCTTTGACTCCACTCACTTCCTCCAAATTAAAGGTGTTGCTATGGGAACCTGCATGGGCCCTAGCTACGCCTGCCTGTTCATGGGATATGTGGAACATTCTTTGTTCCAGTCCTACTCAGGTCCCCTCCCTCACCTCTTTTTCCGGTACATCGATGACTGTATTGGTGCCATTTCCTGCTCTCGCCCTGAACTGGATAAATTCATTCACTTTACATCCAATTTCCACCCTGCCCTCACCTTCACATGGTCCATCTCCGACTCTTCCCTTCCCTTCCTTGACTTCTCCGTCTCCATTTCTGGCGATCGGCTTTCAACAAACATCCACTACAAGCCCACCGACTCCCGCAGCTACCTGGACTACACTTCCTCCCACCCCGCCTCCTGTAAGGACTCTATTCCATTCTCCCAGTTTCTCCGTCTCCGCCACGTCTGTTCTGATGATGCCACCTTCCATACTAGTGCTTCTGACATGTCTTCCTTTTTCCTCAACCGAGGATTCCCCTCTACCGTGGTTGACACGGCCCTTGACCATGTCCATTCTATTTCCCACACTTCTGCTCTCACCCCTGCCCCTCCCTCCCAGAACTACGATAGGGTTCCCCTTGTCCTCACCTTTCACCCCACCAGCCTCCACATTCAACAGATCATCCTCCGCCATTTCTGCCACCTCCAACGTGATCCCACCACCAAACACATCTTCCCCTCACCTCCCCTTTCAGCATTCCGAAGGGACCGCTCCCTCTGCGACACCCTGGTCCACTCCTCAATCACCCCCAACAGCCCTGCTCCTTCACCTGGCACCTTCCTGTGCAAGCGCAGGAGATGCAACACATGCCCTTTTACCTCCTCCCTTCCCACTGTCCAGGGCCACAAACACCCCTTCCAGGTGAAACAGCGATTTACTTGTACCTCTTGTAATTTAATATACTGTATTCGCTGCTCACGATGCGGTCTCCTCTACATTGGGGAGACCAAACGCAGATTGGGCGACCGCTTTGCGGAACACCTCCGTTCAGTCTGTACGGGTGACCCTGAGCTTCCGGTCGCCTGTCACTTTAATTCACCCCTTCACTCCCACTCTGATCTCTCTCTCCTCGGGCTATTACATTGTTCCAATGAAGCCCAACGTAAGCTCGAGGAACAGCACCTCATCTTTCGATTGGGCACTTTACAGCCTGCTGGACTCAACATTGAGTTCAACAATTTCAGATCATTATCCCTGCCCCCATTTTTCATGCAGTATGATTTTTGCCATTCCCATTTGCAACATTTTATCTTTCCTGCCTCTTACAAAAGTACAGGATGTTCTTTCTACTCCTTCCTCCCCTCCTAACCACCCCCCCCACCCACACCTCTGCACCTGCTTAATATCTGTTACATCTCCAGCTTTTTCCAGTTCTGATGAAGGGTCCCAGACCTGAAACTTTAACTCTGTTTCTCTCTCCACGGATGCTGCCTGGCCTGCTGAGTATTTCCAGCATTTTCTGTTGTTATTTCAGATTTCCAGCATCCGCAGTATTTTGCAATTATATGAACTTTACTTCCTGTTGGCCGATCTGTATTTTCTTGGGGTTTACCTTAAAGCCTTCCCGCCTGAGCAACTCCAGCAGTTCAGCCAGTAGTGGACCGTGTTCCTCTCCTTCATCGGTGAATAGGAGCAGGTCATCTACATACTGAACTAACTGTCGGGGCCGGCTGAAGCTCTTTAAACAATCTGCCATACACTGGTGGAAAATACTGGGGCTATTGTCGAACCCCTGAGGAAGGCAGTTCCAGGTGTACTGTTGGCCTTTAAATGTGAAGGCGAACTTGTACTGGTCCTCTCTCCGTATAGGGAGGGACCAAAACCCGTTGGAAATATCCAGCACCGTGAAAGTGGTCGCAGAGGCTGGAATGCTTCCATTGAGGTCGGCGACAACTGCGACTGTGGGTGCACAGGCGGGGATGTTTCGATTGAGTACCCGATAGTCCACTGTGGCTCTCCAGGAGTTGTCCGGTTTCCTAACCGGCCACAGTGGATGTTGTGTCCGTCCGTAGTAAGACACAGACTGCAGGAGAACGGTACAACAGGTGTTTACTCAACGTGGCTCACTCTGGAACTGAACTGTACAGATTACTACTCAATGCTATATACAGGTGTGGTCACTGCCAGTACAACAGTATACATGAGCTGTAAAAAGTAGTTCCCCCCTTAAAGGTATATACATTACAATTCCTCCCCTTTTAGATTAACAGTACCATAACACTCATTTAACAATTAAATATCAAACTAATTACAATTAACACTTTTAACATACAACGTTAGCTGAAAATAGTCCATTTATATATTCAGTCTTTGGGGAGGCTTTCTGATCCTTTCTGGATAGCGCCATTCCCGAGTGTCTCGCTCTTGGTGCGGAGGCGATTCTGGCACCCTGTCATCGGTTGGGTCATCAGCTTCCGATGCCACTGTTTCTGGGGTAGATGCGACCTGTACGTCGGGTTCCTCACCAGGTACGTATGGGCGAGGCATGGGGTCGACTTGTTCCTGTGACTCTAGGATCTGGTCAGCATGCCGTCTCACGATGTTCTCCCCAACATCCACTGTGTACATTAGTGGGCCCTGCCGTGTGCATATCATTCCTGGCTGCCATTTTTCTGTTCGGTAGTCGCGGGCCAAGACTGGTTGCCCTACATTGAAGCTCCTTGTTGGCTTCTCATGGATGTGCTGGAATTGCTTACTCTCAACATATCTTCATACGTTTGGTCTGAGCAAATCCAGGTGAGATCTTAACCTTCGGTTAAAGAACATCATGGCCGGGGCCTGGTTGGTGACTGCATGTGTCGAATTCCGGTAGGCGAACAGGAAATTTTCCACCTAATGCTGCAGTGGAATGTTGTCATTGTACATAGCCTTTATTGCCTTCTTAAAGGTTTGTACGAACCTCTCAGCCAATCCATTTGTGTCTGGATGATACGTGGCGGATGTGTAATGCCTTACCCCATTCTTCTGCATAAACCTCCGGAACTCTTCGGACACAAACTGTGGTCCGTTATCGGAGCAAATCTGTTCTGGCAAGCCGTTCCTGGCAAAAATGGTCCGTAGGGCTGCAATAGTTTTCTCTGTGGTGGTGGAGGACATTTTGATGACCTCAAGCCATTTCGAGTGCGCATCCACGGCTATTAAAAACATTGAGTCCATGAATGGACAAGCAAAATCAATATGCACCCGTTGCCATGGAGATGAGGGCCACTCCCATGGGTGTAGAGGGGCATGTGGTGGTGCATTTTGGACTTTCTGGCATCCTGAGCAGCTCTTGGTCAGGTCCTCGATTTGTTTATCGATTCCCGGCCACCACACATAAGCCCTGGCAAGGCTTTTCATTTTTACCCCTCCCAGATGACCCTCATGAAGCTCACTGAGCACTCTATCCCTTAACTTGGGTGGAATTACCAATCGGGATCCACACATCAAGGTCCCCCGGCACACTGACAGCTGTTCTCTTCTTGTCGAGAATGCTGGCAACAGTGAGTTGCCATGTGCTGGCCATCCCTTCACCGTCAAATCATATACCCGAGACAGTGTCGGGTCATTTCGGGTATCCTTTTCTATACGAGCGTTAGTTACCGGTAGGTATTCAACTATAGTCGAATGAAATATTTCGACAGGATCCACTGCTGGTGCTTCCTCCGCAGTAGGCAGTGGTAGGCATGATAGCCCATTAGCATTTTCATGCTGTTTCGTGCCCTTATATTCAATCTCATAGTGGTGCGCCCCTAGAAAGAGTGACCATCTTTGTAGTCGTTGCGCAGTCATCACCAGAACGCCCTTCTTCGGATTAAAAATGGAGACAAGAGGCTGGTGGTCAGTCAGCAAGGTGAATTTCTGCCCGTGCAGATAGTGATTGAACTTTTTCACTCCCCACACTAGGCTGAGGGCCTCCCTGTCAATCTGGGCATAGTTACGCTCGGCTGAGATTAGTGATCATGACGCAAAGGCAATTGGCCTCTCTGAGCCGTCCGAGAATTTGTGCGACAGCACCGCTCCAATGCCATAGGGTGACGCATCACACGCCAACCGAATTGGTAGTGCTGGGTTGAAATGGGCTATTACGTCCGTGAATAATTGAGACACGGACTGCAGGAGTGGAACAAAATAAGTCTTTACTGGTGGAAGTCAACAGTGAAACTAAAAACACAGAGGCTCACTAGCGCCTTTTATACAGGGGTGGTCACTGCCGGTATTGCAGTCTGAGACCAGTTATTCTCTTAAAGGTGCATACACAACATGGGCCAATACCTCTTTCGATGTGATTAGTGTTTTGCTCTTCTGGAAAGCTCGTTTACATTCGTCACTCCACTTCCATGGCACTCCAGTTTGCAGTAGGGTGTTCAGTGGGTGTAGTATTGTAGACAAATTTGGCAAGAACTTATGGTAGTAGTTTACCAGCCCGAGGAACGACCTCAGTTGTGACATGTTTTCCGGTGCTGGAGCCTTGACTACTGCCTCAATCTTTTCTGGGGACTTAAGTAACCCCTCTTTATCGATAACGTGGCCACAATACTGTAATGTATGTACCTTTAAGGGGGAGAACTACTTTTTACAGCTCCTGTATCCTGTAGTACTGGCAGTGACCACACCTGTATACAAACCCTGAGTAGTGATCTGTACAGTCAGTTGCAGTTTGAACCCTCATTCAGTAAACACCTGTTGATCGTTTCCTGCAGTCTTTTGTTTGATTATTGAAGGACAAACATTAAGATACACGGATCTAACATTGGCGATGAGCAGATTCGAACCTACCTGCAACTCTGCATCACCTCCCAGGGATTCGCTCCTGGAGAACAGTGGAAGAAGACCGAGACCAGAAGCACGGGCGTCGACCACGGGCAACCGCCCAGTCATCCAGCGGAGATTTGAGCATTGCAGGGGAGGCTGTCGAGAGCCAGGCTTGGCTTTCCAGTCACGGTGGTCCAGCGGCACGGGCTGGCAAAAGGTACTGCGCAGACCCTTCCTGGACAGCGGCGGCTAGAGCCGACCGAGCGGCACAGAAAAAGGCCGAGCAGCGTCGACGGGGGAGAGAGAGAGGGCAGAGCACACAGGGTGCAGCCGGTGTTCAGGACCGAGCGGTGTCAACGGGGGAGAGAGGCGAGAGAGAGCAGAGCGCAGCCGGTGTTCAAGGGACGAGAAGCGTCAACGGGGGAGAGAGGCGCACAGGAAAATGCGCAGAGCGCAGCCGTTGTTCAAGGGCCGAGCAGCATCAACGGGGGAGAGAGGCGCGCAGGAAAACGCACAGAGCACAGCCAGTGTTCAAGGGCCGAGCAGCGTCAACGGGGGAGAGAGGCGTGCAGGAAAACGCGAGGTGCTGCCATTGCCACGAGGACTGCAGAGAGCGGCATTGGCAGCAGCGCAGGAGCAGCGCACGAAACCCACAGGGCGTCGCCATTTGCCACGAGGACCGCCGAGAGCAGCGTTGGCAGCAGCGCGGGAGACGCCATTTTAAACCGCAGCGGGGAAGAAAGGAAAGCGCGGGAGACGCCATTTTAAGCCAGTCTAACCACACCCAAAAATGCCGAAGAGTGGCAGTATCACAGCGTTCGACAATGAAGTCGAAGATTGGACGACATATGTTGAACGCATAGAAGTATACTGCAAGGCGAATGAAGTGCCAGATGACAAGAAAGCGCTGGTATTGTTGAATTCAATGGGTGCAAAAACGTACGGCTTACTACGAAACCTAGTAACCCCAGAGAAGCCAGTAGAAAAGGATTTTGAAAACATAGTGTCAATCCTACAGGACCACTTAAACCCCACACCGCTGCTGATAGCAGAAAGATTTAAGTTTCACAAAAGGAACCAGCATAAAGATCAAAGTAATGCTGAGTATTTAACAGAACTGCGCAAGCTATCGAAACACTGCCAGTTTGGAACGGGACTAGCAGATACTTTAAGGGACAAGTTTGTGTGTGGGCTTCAAAGTGAAGGAACCCAGAAACGGCTTCTATCAGGAAAGGATCTTATGCTGGACAAGGTTTTCAGCATTGCAGTATCACACGAAGCAGCAGCACGGGGCGCTGCAGAGATACAACGGAGACCGCAAGAATATGGCACAAATGAAATGTCATACGGAACAGTGAAGTGCTATCGCTGCAGCAGAACAACACATGACCATAATGATTGCTGGTTCAAGGACAAAGTGTGCAGACAGTGTGGAAAAGTAGGACACATAGCAAGAGTCTGCAGGTCGGGAAAGAAAACCAGCAGCAAGAAATCTCCACAGGAGAAGTACAAGAAGGTACATAAGGTGACGGAGAGTAGTTCAGACGAACAGAAGAGTGATACAGACTCCGGAAGCAAGGAGCTGGGTTGTCTGAAACTACATAATGTGATCAAAACGGAGGATCACCAAACTATCTGGGTCACGCTCAAGATAGCAGGAGTTCAAGTGAAAATGGAATTGGACACAGGATCAGCCCTAACAGTCATAAACCGAAGGGACTACAAGCGGCTATTCACACATATACCCTTGAGAGATACAAAGATTGTCTTGAAGATGTACACGTGGCAAAAAGTCTACCCTAAAGGAAAAATAAGGGTGAACGTTATATATAATGACAAGGAAACACCAAAAATGGACCTATATGTATTGCCAGATGGAGGACCACCACTACTAGGAGGTGAATGGATCCGGAAGATACAGCTAGATTGGCAGTCCATACAAGCACTGACTGTAGATGCCAAAAAGGATGACGACGTCACACCTGGACGACTGTCAAAAATGCTAACTGATGCACAAGAAGTGTTCCAGCAGGGACTCGGAACACTAAAAGCCATAACAGCGATGATCAAAATAGAGGAAAATGGAAGGCCAAAGTTTTTTAAGGCCAGACCGGTACCTTATGCGATCCGCCCAGCCGTCGAAGCAGAGCTGGAAGGTTTGGAACGTTCAGGACTACTGTCCAAAGTGGACTGGAGCGAGTGGGCTACACCCATCGTTCCTGTAATGAAGAGGGCGTTGAGTAATACGCCTTGGGAACCAAAGAAGGTTCGCATCTGTGGGGACTTTAAGGTGACAGTGAACCCAGTCCTTCACACTGTACAATATCCGCTTCCGCGGATTGAAGATATTTTCGCCTCGCTATCTGGAGGGAAATGCTTCACTAAGCTTGAGCTGGCCCAGGCGTACCTGCAAATGGAGGTAGAAGAAGCCTCGAAACAGTACCTCACGATCAACACTCATAAAGGTCTCTACCAATACAACCGGCTGGTGTTCGGGGTAGCATCAGCTCCGGCTATTTGGCAAAGGGCAATGGAACAAGTCCTGCAAGGGATTCCAGGGACCCAGTGTTATTTGGATGACATCCTGGTCACGGGCGAAAATGACAGTGATCACCTCGCTAACCTGGAGCAGGTGCTCACTAGATTGAAGGAATATGGGCTCCAAGCTAATCGCCACAAATGCAAGTTTTTCCAGAAGCAGATCTCGTATTGTGGCCACGTTATTGATAAAGAGAGGTTACATGAGTCCCCTGAAAAGATTGAGGCAATAGTCAAGGCTCCAGCACCGGAAAATGTATCACAACTGAGGTCGTTCCTCGGGCTGGTGAACTACTACCATAAGTTCTTGCCGAATTTGTCTACCGTACTACACCCACTTAACACCCTACTGCAAACGGGGGTATCATGGAAGTGGAGTGACAAATGTAAACGAGCTTTCCAGAAGAGCAAAGCATTGATCACTTCAAAAGAGGTGTTGGTTCATTTCAACACAGCACTACCAATTCGGTTGGCGTGTGATGCATCACCCTATGGCATTGGAGCGGTGCTGTCGCACAAATTCCCGGACGGCTCGGAGAGGCCAGTAGCCTTTGCGTCTCGGTCACTAACCTCAGCCGAGCGTAACTACGTCCAGATTGACAGGGAGGCCCTCAGCCTAGTGTGGGGAGTGCAAAAGTTCAATCACTATCTGCACGGGCAGAAGTTCACCTTGCTGACTGACCACCAACCACTTGTCTCCATCTTTAATCCAAGGAAGGACGTTCCGGTGATGACTGCGCAATGGCTACAAAGATGGTCCCTTTTTCTAGGGGCGCACCAATATGAAATCGAGTATAATGGCACGAAACAGCATGGAAACGCTGATGGGCTATCACGCCTGCCACTGCCTACTGCGGAGGAAGCACCAGCAGTGGATCCTGTCGAAATATTTCATTTGACTATAATTGAATGCTTGCCAGTAACTAACGCTGGTATAGAGAAGGAGACCCGAAATGACCCGACACTGTCTCGGGTATATGATTTGACGGTGAAGGGATGGCCAGCACATGGCGACTCACTGTTGCCAGCACTCTCATCCAGAAGAGAACAGCTGTCAGTATGCCAGGGGACCTTGATGTGTGGATCCCGAGTGGTAATTCCACCCAAGTTAAGGAAGAGAGTGCTCAATGAGCTTCACGAAGGTCATCTGGGAGGGGTGAAAATGAAAAGCCTTGCTAGGGCTTATGTGTGGTGGCCGGGGATCGATCAGCAAATCGAGAACCTGACAAAGAGCTGCTCAGGATGCCAGGAGGTCCAAAATGCACCACCACATGCCCATCTACACCCATGGGAGTGGCCCTCATCTCCATGGCAACGGGTGCATATTAATTTTGCTGGTCCATTCATGGACTCAATGTTTTTAATAGCCGTGGATGCGCACTCGAAATGGCCTGAGGTGATCAAAATGTCCTCCACCACCACGGAGAAAACTATTGCAGTCCTATGGACCATTTTTGCTAGTAACAGCTTGCCAGAGCAGATTTGCTCTGATAACATACCACAGTTTGTGTCCGAAGAGTTTCGAAGATTTATGAAAAGGAATGGGGTAAGGCATTACACATCCGCCCCGTATCATCCAGCCACAAATGGATTGGCTGAGAGGTTCGTAGAAACCTTTAAAAAAGCAGTAAAGGCCATGTGCAATGACGACATTCCACTGCAGCATAAGTTGGACAATTTCCTGTTAGCCTACAGAAATGCGACACATGCAGTCACCAACAAGGCCCCGGCCATGATGTTCTTTAACCGAAGGTTGAGAACTTGTCTGGATTTGCTCAGACCAAATGTACAAAGAGATGTTGAGAGTAAGCAATTCCAACACATCAATGAGAAGCCGACAAGGAGCTTCAATGTAGGGAAACCAGTCTTGGCCCGCGACTACCGAACAGAGAAATGGCAACCAGGAACGATATGCACACGGCAGGGGCCACTAATGTACACAGTGGATGTTGGGGAGAACATTGTGAGACGCCATGCTGACCAGATCCTAGAGTCACAGGAACGAGTCAACCCCATGTCTCGGCCATACGTACCTGGTGAGGAACCCGACGTACAATTCGCATCTACCTCAGAAACAATAGCATTGGAAGCTGATGAATCAACTGATGACAGGGTGTTAGAATCGCCTCCGCACCAAGAGCGAGACACTCGGGAAAGACGTTATCCAGAAAGAATCAGGAAGCCTCCCCAAAGACTGAATTTATAAATAGACTATTTTCAGTTAATGTTGCATGTTAAAAGTGTTAATTGTAATTAGTTTGATATTTAATTGTTAAATGAGTGTTATGGTACTGTTAATCTAAAAGGGGAGGAATTGTAATGTATGTACCTTTAAGGGGGAGAACTACTTTTTACAGCTCCTGTATCCTGTAGTACCGGCAGTGACCACACCTGTATATAAACCCTGAGTAGTGATCTGTACAGTCAGTTGCAGTTTGAACCCTCATTCAGTAAACACCTGTTGATCGTTCCCTGCAGTCTTTTGACTGATTATTGAAGGACAAACATTAAGATACACGGATCTAACAAATACGAGATCTGTTTTTTTAAAAACTTGCATTTCGAGCTGTTAACTCGGAGCCCATATTCCCTCAATCTAGTGAGCACCTGCTCCAGGTTGGCGAGGTGATCACTGTCATTTTCGCCCGTGACCAGGATGTCGTCCAAATAACACTGGGTCCCTGGGATCCCTTGCAAGACTTGTTCCATTGCCCTTTGCCAAATAGCCGGAGCTGATGCTACCCCGAATACCAGCCGGTTGTATTGGTAGAGACCTTTATGGGTGTTGATTGTGAGGTATTTTTTTGATGCTTCTTCTACCTCCATTTGCAGATACACCTGGGCCAGATCAATCTTAGTGAAGCGTTTCCCTCCAGATAGCGAGGCAAAAATATCTTCAATCCGCGGAAGTGGATATTGCACGGTGTGAAGGACTGGGTTCACTGTTACCTTAAAGTCCCCACAGATGCGAACCTTCCTTGGTTCCCCAGGCATGCTGCTCAACGACTTTTTCATCACAGGGACGATGGGAGTAGCCCACTCGCTCCAGTCTACCTTGGACAGTACTCCTGAACGTTCCAAACTCTCCAGCTCTACTTCGACAGCTGGGCGGATCGCATAAGGTACTGGTCTGGCCTTAAAAAATTTGGGGCTTGCGTTTTCTTCGATTTTAATTGTTGCTGTCATGCCTTTTAGTGTTCCGAGTCCTTGCTGGAACACTTCTTGCGCGTCGGTTAGGATCTTTGACAGTCGTCCAGGTGTGACGTCTTCATCCTTTTTGGCAGCCACAGTCAGTGCTTGTATGGAATGCCAATCCAGCTGTATTTTTCGGATCCATTCACGTCCCAGTAATGGTGGTCCTCCATCTTGCAATACATACAAGTCCAGTTTTGGTGTTTCCTTACCATTATATATAACGGTCACCCTTATTTTTCCTTTGGGGTAGACTTTTTGCCCGTGTACGTCTTCAAAATAATTTTTGTTTCTCTCAAGGGTATGTGTGAGAATAGCCGCTCGTAGTCCCATCGGTTTATGACTGTTAGGGCTGATCCTGTGTCCAATTCCATTTTTACCTGGACTCCTGCTATCTTGAGAGTGACCCAAATGGTTCGGTGATCCTCCGTTTTGATCACATTATGTAGTTTCAGACAACTCAGCTCCCTGTTTTCGGAGTCGTTATCACTCTTTTGTTCGTCTGAACTATTCTCCGTCATCTTATGTACCTTCTTGTACTTTTCTTTTGGAGATTTCTTATTGCTGGTTTTCTTTCCCGACCTGCAGACTCGTGCTATGTGTCCTACTTTTCCACACTGTCTGCACACTTTGTCTTTGAACCAGCAATCATTGTGGTCGTGTGTTGTTCTGCCGCAGCAATAGCACTTCTCTGTTCTGTATGACATTTCGTTTGTGCCTTATTCTTGCGGTCTCTGTTGTATCTCTGCAGCGCCCCGTGCTGCTGCTTCATATGATACCGCAATGCTGAAAGCCTTGTCCAGCGTAAGGTCCTTTTCAGATAAAAGCCATTTCTGGGTTCCTTCACTTTGAAGCCCACACACAAACTTGTCCCTTAAGGTATCTGCCTGTCCCGTTCCAAACTGGCAGTGTTTCGATAGTTTGCGCAGTTCTGTTAAATATTCAGCATTGCTTTCATCCTTATGTTGGTTCCGTTTGTGAAACTTGAATCTTTCTGCTATCAGCAGCGGTGTGGGGTTTAAATGTGTCTGTAGTATCGTCACTATGTCTCCAAAACTCTTTTCCACTGGCTTCGCTGGGGTTACTAGATTTCGTAATAAGCCATACGTCTTTGCACCCATTAAATTTAACAATACCGGCGCTTTCTTGTCATCTGACACCTCATTTGCCTTGCAGTATACCTCTATTCATTCGACATATGTAGTCCAATCTTCGACTTCATTGTCAAATGCGGTGATACTGCCACTCTTCGGCATTTTGGGTGTGGTTTAAAATGGCTTAAAATGGCGTCTCCCGCGCTTTCCTTCCTCCCCCGCTGCTGCCAACGCCGCTCTCGGCGGTCCTCGTGGCAATGGCGGCACCCTGTAGGTTTCGTGCGCTTCTCCTGCGCTGCTGCCAACGCCGCTCTTGCCGGTCCTCATGGTAATGGCGGCGCCTCGCGGGTTTCTGCGCGTCACTCTCCCTCTCCTCAATGCTGCTCGGCCCCTGAACACCGGCTGCGCCCTGTGCGCTCTGCCCTCTCTCTCTCTCTCTCCCGTCGACGCTGCTTGGCCCTTTGCTGTGCCGCTCGGTCGAGCTCTAGCCCGCCGCTGTCCAGGAAGGGTCTGCGCACTACCTGTTGCCAGCCCGTTTCGCTGGACCACCGTGACTGGAAAGCCAAGCCTGGCTTTCAACAGCCTCCCCCGCAATTCTCGAGTCTCTGCTGGATGACTGGGCGGTTGCCCGTGGTCGACGCCCGTGTCTCTGGCCTTGACCTCCAATCTAATGGTCTCCAGGAACTAATCCCTGGGAGGTGATGCAGAGTTGCAGGTAGGATCGAATTTGCCTCATCGCCAATGTTGTGTCCGTCCGTAGTAAGACACAGACTGCAGGAGAACGGTACAACAGGTGTTTACTCAACGTGGCTCACTCTGGAACTGAACTATACAGATTACTACTCAGTGCTATGTACAGGTGTGGTCACTGCCGGTACTACAGTATACATGAGCTGTAAAAAGTAGTTCCCCCCTTAAAGGTATATACATTACAGTGGAGAGTTTACGTGGGTGGCTATCAGTCTCAATACCCCCTGTTTTACCAGAGAGGTCATGGCCATTTCCATGTCTGCCTCCGCCTCCTTGGGGAAATTATACTGCTTTTGTGGTCGAGTCATGGGGTCCCCATCTAAACTTACTTCGACCCCGTTCACCCTCCTACAATCATGCTTGTGAGTGGCAAATACGCCGATGCCTGGTACTCCACTGGAGTGTTACTGACCATTTGCTCGAGGTCGTAACCCTCCTTGGGTTTTAGGGTACACAAGGTCCCCTTGCCCTGTACTCTGGGATAACTGCCACTTCACTTTCCTTGTCGGTGCATGCTCCCTACAGACAGTGGTTCCTAAGATCCACTAGAATCCTGTGGCCTATAATAAAATCAGCCCCCAGGATCCCTTTCCCTTCCTGCTCCCACTTCATTAAAACAAAAGTCTACTTGGTGTGGAGTGCTCCTAAATGAATGGACAGCGGGATGGAGAACAAGCCAGCCTGCTTGTTACCTGTGAACCCCACGAAGCTGTACGGGACCCCATTAGACAGAGGTGAGACGTGGGGGTTATCTAAATAGACTATGGTGCTCGATGCTCCCATGTCCAACAGGTAGGTCCCTTTCACCCTTTCCACCTCCACCTTAACAAGCGGTCTCTTCCATACATCGTACTCAAGGGGACACAGATAGACAGGCTGCGCTCATAAGTCTGTGTTAGGTGGGGCAGATGGAGTTTAAGCACCCGTGGCTGTGGCTACCCTCCCTGGGCCAGCCAACAAAACTCGAAGTGCAGCTACTAATGAATCAACTGTGGGGGGAGAGGTCGGTGCTTCTGTCTTTGGGGCAGGAGCTGGGGAGTTTTTCCCTACACTATCCTTCCAAGGATTTCTACAGCCCCTTCTCCAATGCCCACTTTTCCCGCACCTGAAGCAGTTACGCCTCGTATCGGAAGGGTTACCCCCTTCCTGGTGCCATTCCTTCTTACTTTGGCTTGGTTTTAACTCGTGAACCTTTCCTTTCATTTGTGGTTCTTCTACCCCTCTACCGTTGCGGTAAGCCAGGGTCAGTTGTCTGACCACTGTTTCCTCGGTGACTTGGGGGCCCTTTGGGTCAAACCACAGCTCGGCCTTGGCCCTGATCTGTGGCAAGCTGTTTGCCACCAGACTCTGGAGCCAGTGGGCCAGCTCGTCCTGGTTCAAGTTAGTCCGGTCGAGATCCCCATTACAGGCACTCTTATACACAGGCCACAGCCTGTCTGCGAAAGCCTGTGTGGTCTCCCCTGCTAACTGTGTAGTCTTCTCCACCCGGGAGAAAGGACTACCATCATTCATCCCCATCGCCTCCAGAACTTGCTCCCGGATGGCAGCGTACCCACCCTGTCCCTTCTTGCTCTCAGCAGAGAGGGACTGGTACAGCTTGCCATCCAAAGAGAACAGAACCATTTTGGCCATCTCAGAGTCGTCGCACTCGTTGATGCCTGCTGCTTGTTCCACTTCCATGAAGTGGACTGAGGGGTCTCCCTTTTGGGTGAGTTTGTTCAGGTGGCTTACCGTAGCCCTAAGCTGTTGGGTACCATGGGGAATCACGAATTGGCTTTCAAGGGGCCCCTGGCCCCCACCACCGCCGGGCGGGCCAAACTATTGCTGCCGAGCCGGGCACATCGGCCCCGGCTCCGACCTTTCCTGCATTGGCTTGCCCCCTGCTGCCTGCTGCCAAACCGAGTCAAAACCCGACGCCACAGGTGGTGGTGGTGTGCACTCCTCCCTGTCCCTACAGATTGCTTGTCCCCCCTGCTGCCCAACCGGGTTGTTCCCTGGCACCACAGGTGACGTCTGAACAGTTTCCCCTTCTACTTCCAGGTCCACCTGGGCTGCACCCGGGCTCACTAGGCATACCATGCCTTTTGCCCTGGACAGAGCAAGTTTTAAACTGTCGATCTGCTTTTGACAGGGGCCGTGATCTCCCGCTTCAAAATCCTAGTGCTTGCTACCTTATAAGCAGCCTCCATGTCTCTTAACCTTTCCTCCTGTTCTTTTAACTGTCTGGTTAGGCGAGGGTTCTCCTCTCTTAACACTAACTCATTGCTTTTAGCCTCGGTGACTTTACACCAAAAATACTCATGTCTGTTCCTGTGTTCCTCCGCTATCTGTAACTTCTCCTGACCTTGGGCCTGTAATACTTGCAGTAATCTCTCCCTTGCTATAGCTCTTGCTTGAGACAGTTTGGCTGCCTCCTGCAGCTCTTCTGTTAACATTTTAATGTGCTGATCTAAAAGCTGGACCTGTCGCAGGGTGCAGACCAACCAGATGGCCTTTTCCACCAACTTTTTATGATCCTTGTTCTCTGTCCATTTGGCTGCAGCGTCCATGGGATGCTCAGCATGCAACAGACTGGTCACCCATTTCTTGGTGATATTCACCTTCTCAAACATATAAGAGGAAATCCTCTCTTCCATCTTCGTTCTTTCGTCAAACACAGCGTCTATTGCATTACATCCCTTTTGTCAAAGTCTTGATGCGGTCGCCATTTTCTGAAAGGGGTGGTGTGTGTGGTCATCTTTGCCTCTGACTCCTGAGCGGTTCGAATCGCTCCCACTTCCTTGGTTCTAGACTTTGGACTTATTTGGGTGTTGTAATGAAATTGCAACAGACAAATGAGTTGGTGAAAAGAACTTGGATTTTTATTTGAGACAGGAAAATATACACAACACAATAATCTTATCACTCTAAAAGGGGGAACACTTTGGAATATACGAGGGAGAATGACAATCGACAAAATACTTCACCCCTCCCAATCCCACTACACTAACTAGGTTGGACTCCAGAGGACCAGGGAAAAATGCTCACCAAATGACTTTCTTGACAGTTGTAGAGGTTCGCGATTTTGGGGTTCTCTAGGAGTGGCGGTTGGGGCCTGCCGTACCTCGGATGTGATAGAAGACTTCACCTGCGTTGGTTTTTCAGTCTTCGCGTGTCCGCTGATGCGGTCGGGTGCGTATTGGATCTATCGGGTAAGTACCCAATTTCCTTTGGTTAGGTATCATGTTTAGAGTCCTTTTCATCAAATCTTACCCAGGGGTAAGTCAGGATAGCTTGTAGAGTGGAAACAAACTTGCAAATCTTCGGTTTCTTCCAGGTTGGTTTCTTGTTGGTCGCGGTTGCCTGCTGTTACCTAGCTGTTGGTAATATTGTTAGTCTTTAGTTTCTTGGGGCCCTTGGTTGCCGCGGTTCCTTTCTCCTTTCCTTCCATTCTCCTTCTGTTGTCCTTCCGTCGATTGATTGTCCCGCGGCTGATGTGTCTTTCGAATGAGCTGTGCCTCTGTCGTTGTTCCGAAAAGACTGTTTCAACTGAAAAAGCAGAGCTCAATTATACCGTTTGAGGCCTTGCTTATCTGCCTGCCAAATCTTCTCTGGCCCATTGTCAATTTTGGCGGGCTCGTTAACTTTAATAGTTTTAAATTCTTTAACGGTTTCCGAACTGGTCCCATCTATTTTTAATTGACTTAAGTTGGTGTAAACTAGTTTTAGGATGGTCCATCGAAACCTAAATTAGCGTTTAATGGCTGTTTAATCTTTGGTTCAATTAGTGAGTTTTGTCTTTTCCTGCTGGGGTCAGGGTCCCTTTTGTTGGTCAGTGGCATGTACTGCATTATGCATATTCTTGATGGCTCTGTAATTTTGGCGGGAACTGCCCTTCCGTAGGCCTATTGTCATTTATGTGGAATGACCGAGACAGCCCAGAACATTCCCAGACAGTTTGGCCTATGCCAATACTCAAACTGTTTGTTTTACAGAGGCTCATCCCAACCCCTTTGTCGCAGCCTTCCACAGGCCTGGACATGTCCTTTTTAAAATAACCAAAATCCTGGGGTTTTAACTTTAAGCCCCTTTTTGGCTCAATATTCTTTAATCTTCTTGGTTTGAGGGAATCAGCAGAATTTTGCGAACCTTACACTAGCTTTGTGTCATCTGCAAACTTGCAGATATTACATCTAGTTCCCTCGTCTAAATCATTTATATATATTGTGAATAGCTGGGGTCCTAGCACTAATCCCTGCGGTACCCCACTAGTCATTGCCTGCCACTCGGAAAAAGACCCATTTATTCCAACTCTTTGCTTCCTGTCTGCCAACCAGTTCTCTATCCAAGACAATACCTTACCCCCAATCCCGTGTGCTTTAACTTTGCACGCTAATCTCTTATGCTTGATTGTTGGTGGGTGAGTGCTTGGGGTGTGGTGCTTTGGGCAGTGTGTGAAGATTGTGGTTCAGATAGTGGTATGTAGCATTTATTGAAGCATTCACTCACCCTGACCACACGAGTGAGGTCGTTAAATTTCTTCCTGCACTGTGTGTGTGTTCTGGGAACCACTGTGCTGCCCGTGACTTGCTGCACTACCTCCTTCCACATGGTGTGGAAGACTTGCGGCGCGGGCCTCCTGCCACTTGTCGGGTAGGGCGCCACCCTCTGTCTCTCCACAGCAAACACCAACGCCTCCAATGCTTGATCGCAGAATCTGCTGGGGCAGAATCTCCCTGGGGCTTGGGTCTGCCATGAGTACAGCTGCTTCAGTCCTCTGGCTCCTTCTCTTTGACCTGCTGCTGCTTGCTGAGACCTCTGCACAGCCAGCAATGCTGAGAATGAGGTTCTGCTGCACCCATGAACTTCCTCTTTAAGTACTGAAAAAAGCCTGTGGCAATCATGACTTGCGATTAGACTGCACCTGATATTGGTCCACCCTTTGAGTGTAACGCCGATGAGCTTGGGCTTAAAGACTTGAATTAGAACTCCAATAATTTCTTTGCGCAGTGAGTACGAATTTTGCGTTTAGTCTAAAGCATTAGCGGCTGGTGTTAATTTTCCAACTTTTCTAATGATACCGCCCATTCCTGGGCTATAATGAATTTCTAGCCCTTGGTGTTTTACTGAGTCACCCAGACCAGGAAGCTGTTAAGTTCAATCGCTGGTCTGGGCTGATTTGGCTGATTTGAGTTGGGTTGTTCATAGAGTGCTACAATCAGTCTCAGTGGGCCTGGGCGAGGAGGAGGAAAAATCAGACAGACTTCCTGTTCCTGATTTCAGTTCCTGTGACTTGATTATAAATGCATATGTGTGGACATCAGGTGAGGACAGATGTGACCACAAAGATGATGCCAACAAGCTTGAATAGCCTGACAACATGCTCATGAACCACTGGCAGCTCCAAGTTTGTGGCTGATCCTAATGGCTACTGGGGTGAGGCATCAAAAGGCTGCTAGCACCCTTGGAGCCTTAGCCCAGCAAGGAGTCAGTGGGGCCAATTTTTGTCCCACTGTTGCTCCGGTAGCAGGATGATTTACGGCTGGAGCTCCGTCAGTTCTGATTTTCGGGCAGACCTGAATTTAGGCACAGAACAATCCCACTAGATACAGGCAGGGGCCTCATTAAAATATTCAAATGGCATCAACTGATGTTGTCAGGACCCCCAGTGTAATTTTGGTGTCAATCAGTGCTGCCACCACAGCTTCCTTATCCCACCCGCAAACCATGGGCGGCCCAAGTCAGGAGATGGCCACTTGCAGCCCTATTTAAAGGGATCATTCACTGCAGTCAGGGAAAGCTGGAAGCAGGTATGGCATTGACTTTTTATTGATTTTTTGGGGGGAAATTTTGAACCTTAAAAACTTAATCAAGTTCATCCTATTGCTGCTGTAAGTGTACAGAAATTCCCTGCTGCTTTAATCTGATACTCCATTGACCCCTGCCCCCCCCCAACACACACACACACCCACCCACCCACCCAACTGACCTGTAGAGCCCTCCCCTTTTAAGTGCTGCTGCTGGCCGATCATCAGCATTTGCTTCACGGGATTTCCGACCCTCTCAAACAACAAACTGCCTCGAAGCAGTGCGATTGTCTCTAGCAGCTCGTCCTTTCCATTTAAATAAGGTCTGACCACAAAAATCAGTTTTGGGAGGAGATGCATTCTCCTGAATTGCATTCTTAGACATCACACATTATGAAGGTGCACGGTCACAAGATTTTGTTTGTGGGTTATTAGTTATGGAGAAAAACGAGCCTTGTCCCATTAAAAGAGGAATTTCGCCTCTTCAAGAGTCTATTTTTTAGCAGCAGGCGTATTCCATAGCAGGATAATGTGATTGTGTTGCCAATGGCCTGACTCTGCTTTTCTCTGTGCATAAACAAGGTGCACTGTCTTGCAAGTGGCATTACCATAGCGACACCCATTAAACAAAATGTCTTCTGCTTAGTTATTTTATTAATTATTCATCCACTTCAAGAGTCAGATTTTTTTAAAGTAGCAGGTGTTCAATATAAATTCTACCGTGTAATAACAAATGACAACTCACAGACAAGTTAATCATTACACTGATAACAGGTACTGCAAGTATAATGTGCCCCTTTTGAATGATGTTTCATGTTAAGATTGCTCGGAGCATTAATCCAAATGGGTCACCTTGTGACCTGTGTTGGCAATGTCTTTTAATTTTAATATTTGTGACCAAAGTCTTTATTAAATCCAAAAATATGTACAAAAATGAACAGAACGACAAGACCAAAGACTGCAAAGTTCCAATAGGGGCTTATTCACTTTGCTCAATAATAGCCCCGCTACGGTATAAAAAAAAACGGTGTCCCTCTGTTTCTTTTCCAGAAGTCAACAGATTTTTAAAAAAATGATGTTTCCTGCTCTTTCATTTAATAACACCTTACCTGCAGATGCGCTTTCATCAACTGGATGGGTCACAGTGCTGCAGACTCCTCCACTCAGGCTGTGCTGCTAGGAATTGCAATGAAGGGCAGATTGTTGGTTTTCTATCCTCTGAAGAAGGTCATTCCCCTTAAGGAACGTACCGATGGTTCAGCTGCGAGCTGGTGAAATGCAGCACACAGGTGATAAAGGACTTGATTGTATTATTGTAACTGAAGAGTATAATCATAAGTATTGCAATGAAAACTTGTTGACACTGTACCATCAGGGATTGTATTTTCCTTTGTTTATTCATTTGAGCAAAGATAAAAAGTGAATAAAAAGCTGCGTTACTCACTTTGTACCCATATCTGCTTTTCCCCCCAAATTACCAAATATTTGAAAGTATCACCTCAGACCACTAATAAAAGCTGAACAGGTTTGTAGAGTAGATTATCAGTAAACAGCCAACACCAAAAGACCGGTTGAGAGGCATCTACACTGTAAATCTCACTGAGTCAAAACTGCAAGCATATTATCTCCAAAGTCCTTGTTGCAGTGACTAACATGTGGCATTAGCCAATAATCAGAATTCTTACAGTAGCTACTAATGTTAAACTGGGAAACAAGCACAATGCTGCTATCTGGCTTGATAGAGAAATGACACGATTGGCTCCAGGGTGTCTCCCCATGACTGAGGTATGCCTATAATTTCCTGGCTTATCCCTTTTCCATTTCTTGAATATGCATCAGTATTATGGCCAGTACTTTCGCCTTCTGTTCCACTAAATAGCAATCCAAGACTGCCCAATGTAAACAACATGTATCCTGTCTCCCAGGATATGACACAAAGGGAGCTGTCTAATTTGTTCCCTACTACCACTAGTGCAGGCTTCCAGGAAGACTGAATCACCGACTGGTCCCTGGGCAACTCTAAGGGGGAGGGGCTATTGCAGATTCCAATGAAGCTGCCAGATGCCCCATTGAGTCCTGCAATGAAGAAAAGATTTCCTTCATGTTACCGCAAATGAGTACTGTAGACTCCATATTCACGGCTGTCAATTGCCGCACATCCTCGGAGATTGACCTTGGTGCCTGCACATAGGTGCAATTTTGCCCAAACATCCTTTGTTTTAGGCAAGTACCCATGAGTTCTGGGTCCCATGACTCCAAAGCCATTGGCAAGCCTCCTGGGCAAGTGGCACATCCTCACCTACTCCTAACTCGTCCGTCCCCTTGTACTCTGTGAATCACTCCAGAGTCTCCTCTGTGGCCTTGTCCTCAAGATCCTCTCCCTCCTCTTAATCATTGATATCATCTTGGCCTACCAGAAAGAATTTTCTTTCCTCCTGCTCATCATCTTCCTTCTCGTCATTATCTTCTGATGTCATTGAGGTAATGGATTGTCAGAAAAGGAGGGCATGTGCTAAGAATGGGTGAGAATAACACACTTGGTATTAAGGAAACAGAGGATGTGGAAACTTCTGGCTGCCTGTTGGTACACAAGGACGCCACAGAGACTGTTTAGGTGTGCACGCACCCTGCACTGTTCCACTGATCTCGCTGTGACTCACAGCTAGAGCTGAGTGCCTTCTCAGCAGGTTTAAAGCCTATTCCTCATAAGGGGTGACTCTAATATCCAGAATGTCCCTTGCAGTTCCCTGCCTTTCATGGGCATTTTCATACAATCATAGAATGGTTACTGTAAAGTCTGTGGGTTGTGCAGTTAATAAATACACAGACTTCAGAAGTAACAAACAAACAGGTCTTTACTATTCGAAGGTCCGGGTGAATCTGCCCCAGCAATCATGCCACAACACTTATATACTGGTGTGGTCACTATCGGTATTACAGTATACAGAAGCCAAACAAATAGTGCCACCCGAAAGTAGTCCTCTTAAAGGTGAACGGTTACATTCAATAGTTCCCTTAAAGGTAGACGGGTACATACACTACAATCCTCCCTTTTTAGCTTATTACTTACTAAGTCCATAGTGAACATACATTCTACCATATATACAGGTTTATGTAAGACAGTTCATAGATTCAGCCTTTCCGGGGGTTTCCGGATTCTGTCAGGATAACGCCGCAGTGGTGTCGTCATTTCAGGCGGGCTAGGAGGTGCTTCTGGCAAGGTTGATTCGGCTTGAAAAGCCGTGTCAGGTTCAGCTGACTCCAGTATCACTAGATCGGAAGTAGGTGTTCTGGGTATCTCAGTTTCAACATTACCCGGATAAGGTGGTGAAGTCGGTGGCCCATTTGTGGCGGACCCTATGATTTGGTCAACATGGCGCCTTATTATATTGTCTCCAATGTCCACGGTGTACATCAATGGCCCCAGCCTTTTCCCAATAGTTCCAGGCTGCCATTTCTCCGTACGGTAGTCCCGGGCCAAAACTCGTTGACCGATCTGGAAAGATCTAGTGACCCTGTCGTTCATGCCCTGGAATTGCCGGTTCTCTACGTCTCTTCTGACGTTTGGTTTTAGTAAATCCAGCCGGCATCTTAGGCGTCTATTACAGAACATCATTGCGGGAGTTTGATTTGTGACCGCATGTGTCGCATTTCGGTATGCCAACAAAAAGCTATCCACCTTATGTTGCAGACTTATATTTTCATTACTCATGGCCTTTACGGCCTTCTTGAAGGTCTGGACAAACCTTTCAGCCAATCCATTGGAGGCGGGATGGTATGGGGCTGACGTGTAATGTTTAACCCCATTGCTCTTTAAGAATTTCTTGAATTCTTCGGACACAAATTGTGGTCCATTATCAGAACAGATCTGTTCCGGCAGGCCATTCCGAGCAAACATAGTCCTTAACACTGCGATGGTTTTTTCCGTCGTGGTGGTGGTCATCTTAATTACTTCCGGCCACTTGGAGTGGGCATCCACCGCTATTAGAAACATCGAGTCCATAAATGGACCAGCAAAGTCGATGTGTACTCTTTGCCAAGGCGATGAGGGCCACTCCCATGGATGCAGAGGAGCCTGGGGTGGCGCGTTCTGAACCCTCTGACATCCTAGGCAGTTCTTCGTGATCTCCTCTATGTCTCCATCAATGCCTGGCCACCACACAAACGCTCTTGCTAGATTTTTCATCTTTACTCCCCCCAGATGTCCTTCGTGCAGCTCCTTTAGCACCTTCTTTTGGAGTTTGGGTGGAATCACCACTCTAGATCCACACATCAGGGTTCCTCGACACACTGACAGTTGTTCTTTCCTCTGTGCAAATGCTTGCAGTGTTGGTTCGCTCTGTGCTGGCCATCCCTCCACCGTTACATCATAGACTCGTGAAAGAGTCGGGTCATTCCTTGTCTCATTCTCAATCATTGAGTTTGTTATCGGTAGACACTCCACTATGGATGAGTGGAACAACTCTACTGGGTCCACTATACTCGCTTCTTCTACCATCGGCAATGGCAAGCGTGACAACCCATCAGCATTTCCATGCTGTTTAGACCTTTTGTACTCAATTTCGTATTGGTGTGCCCCAAGTAACACGGACCACCTTTGTAACCTTTGTGCTGTCATGGTGGAAACGGCCTTATTTGGGTTGAATATGGACACCAACGGCTGGTGGTCTGTCAGCAATGTGAACTTTTTACATTGTAGGTAATGGTTGAATTTCTTCACGCCCCACACAAGACTGAGGGCCTCCCTATCTATTTGGGCGTAATTTCGCTCCGCGGGTGTCAATGATCGGGACGCGAAAGCCACTGGCCTTTCCGAGCCATTTGGTAGCCTGTGCGAGAGTACTGCCCTAATTCCGTACGGGGAAGCATCGCAAGCTAGACGAAGGGGTAATGCTGGGTTGAAATGAGCCAACACTTCTTCAGAGGTAATCAACTCCTTGCTTCTGCGAAAAGCCTTTTTGCATTCTTCACTCCACTTCCATGGTGTTTCTTTCCGCAACAGGTCATTCAGCGGATGCAGTACCGTGGATAAATTTGGCAGAAACTTGTGATAGTAATTAATCAACCCCAAGAATGATCTTAACTGTGATAGGTTTCCTGGAGCGGGGGCCTTCACAACCGCTTCTATCTTTTCGGGTGACTTAGGCAGTCCCTCTCGGTCAATGACATGACCGCAGTATGAGATCCGTTTTTGGAAGAACTCACACTTCTTGCGATTAACCCGAAGGCCATACTCCTTCAACCTGGTGAGTACCAGTTTCAAATTCGTGAGGTGTTCTTCCTCATCCTTTCCCGTGATTAAAATGTCATCTAAGTAGCACTGCGTGCTTGGAATTCCTTGTAACACCTGTTCCATGGCCCTCTGCCAAATTGCTGGCGCCGAAGCTACCCCAAAGACCAGTCTATTGTAGCGATACAAGCCTCTGTGAGTGTTGATGGTGAGGTACTGGCGTGACTCTTCCTCGACCTCCATCTGTAGATATGCTTGAGCCAGATCTATTTTCGTGAAATGTTTCCCTCCAGCCAACGAAGCAAAGATATCTTCAATCAGCGGAAGCGGGTATTGTACCGTGTGGAGCACCGGATTCACAGTAATCTTGAAATCTCCGCAGATACGGACCTTCCCCGGTCCCCCTGGCTTATTACTCGGTGAGGACTTCATGACGGGAACAATGGGCGTGGCCCACTCACTCCAGTCCACTTTTGACAGAACCCCTGATCGTTCAAGTTCTTCCAGTTCTGCCTCCACAGCTGGTCGTATTGCGTAAGGTACTGATCTGGCCTTAAAAAACTTTGGGCTTGTATTTTCTGCAATCTTAACCTTTGCTTTAATACCTCGCAGCGTTCCCAGTCCTTGCTGGAATACCTCCTTAGCTTCGTCCAATATTCTGGACAATCGTTCAGGTTTGACATCCTCTTTTTCGGAATCCACCGTCATGGTGTTTAGTGACTGCCAGTCCAATTTTATTTTTCGGATCCACTCCCGTCCCAGAAGTGGTGGTCCTCCCTCAGGCAATACATACAGGTCCAACCGGTGATGATCTTTATCCTTGTATCTCACCTTGACTTCTATCATTCCAATGGGGAATACTTTGTGCCCCGTGTATGTCTGTAGTACTAGTTCCATATCCCGTAGCGGAATATGCTTGAAAAATTTCTTATAGTCACGCTTATTCATGACCGTCAATGCCGATCCGGTGTCCACTTCCATTTTTACTTGGACCTTTGCAATCTGTAGCGTTATCCAGATAGTTTGTCGGTCAGCTTCATTGCTCACGTTGTGAATTCTCAGACTGTCCAGTCCTTTGCATTTGGAGTGTGAGACCGACTTCTGTTCCCTCAGACTCTTCTTAGTCACCTCTTGTACCTTCCCGTACCATTTTTGTGGTGACTTCTTATTGTTGTACGTTGCTCCTGACCGGCATACCTTAGCTATGTGCCCGATCTTGCCACATTTCCTGCATTCTTGGTTTTTACCCCAGCATTGATTCTGGTCGTGTGTTGTCTTCCCACAACGGTAGCATTTTGTTGTGCTCGAAGTAGCTTGGTCCACCCCTAGTGCCGCCGCCTTTAGCTGCATTTCCGCCGTTCCTTTCGCTGCGGCTTCATGCGATGCAGCTATGAGGACAGCCCTGTCCAGTGTGAGGTCATTTTCTTCCAGTAATCGCTTCTGCGTTCCTTCTTTGGACAATCCGCATACGAACTTGTCACGCAGTGCCTCTGTCAGATTCCCTCCAAACTGGCAGTATTTCGCTATCCTACGCAGTTCGACCAAGTATTCCGCATTGCTTTCGTCTTTCCTCTGCGTTCTTGCGTAGAATTTGAATCGTTCAGCCAGCATCAACGGTGTGGGGTTCAAGTGATCCTTCAGCACTGCTACAATATCATCGAAAGTCTGATCTGCCGGTTTAGCTGGTGAGAGAAGATTCTTCAACACCCCGAATGTTTTCGCACCCATCATGTTAAGTAAGGTTAAAGCTTTTTCCTCCTTAGCTATTTTGTTAGCCTTACAATGTATCTCAATACGTTCTACGTATGTGGCCCAGTCTTCTATCTCCGAATTGAACTCGTTGATGTCCGCCCGCTTAGGCATCTTTCTTTCCTTGGGTACAACAGAAGTATTTCTTCAAGTATTCTTATTTATTTGTTTATTTCTAAGATGGCGGTTTTCCCGCGAAAATGGCGGTTTCCCGCTCTTTCCTTCTCGCCCCGCCCACTTCAATCGTCTTCCCCGCCTAATGGCGGCTTCCCGCGTTTCTTCCCTGGTGGAAGGGGTACGCTTTCCCCACAGCGGACAGGTTCAGCCGCTGGGCTGGCTTCCGCACAGCTCCCCTTACTCGGCTCTGTCTTTTCCTCCCGCCCGCACGGCTCTACCGGCGCTGGGTACACCCCGTTAACGGAGGACAGTTCAGCCGCTGGACTGGCTCTCGCGCAGTCTCTCACCCCGTTTTCGGCTGTGTCTCTCTCCCACTCCCGCACGTTCGGTTTTGCCGGCTCTGAGTACCCCGTTGGTGGAGAACAGCTCAGCCGCTGGACTGGTTCCTCGCAGTCTCTCTCTCCGCACCCGGCTCTCACCCGCACGGTTCCCGTTCGCCTCCCCCAGCCCTCTCGCAGACTGGTGTTTCCCTCCCCGGCTGCGGCTGGGTTTCTCTTCCCGCGCCTACTCGCAGGCTCAGCGCTTCGTGGCTGCGGTCGCTGCCCGGAGTTTTCCCGCCGATCGCAGTCCGGCTGTCACCCGACGCCGTTGGACCCGACTTTTGGCCGGCACAGCTCCCCCTCGACCGAGGTCGAGTGCTCTGCCCTACACTTTCCCCTACTCACAGTCTCTTCGGCCGCCTGGTTTCTTGCTGGTCGGCTCACTCCGCACCGTGGCAGAAGGGTAGTCAGTGCCTGTTGCTGATACAGCTTTTGTTGTTAGTCTTCCTGCTTTCTGTTGTTGCAGCCTCGTGTTTTCTTTTGGTAGCACGACGAGGGCGGTTGTCTCTCTTCGACGCTCTTCGTTGCTTTTGGTAGTGTTGCCGCAGGGTACGATCGGACTCGTCGCCACTGTAAAGTCTGTGGGTTGTGCAGTTAATAAATACACAGACTTCAGAAGTAACAAACAAACAGGTCTTTACTATTCGAAGGTCCGGGCGAATCTGCCCCAGCAATCATGCCACAACACTTATATACTGGTGTGGTCACTATCGGTATTACAGTATACAGAAGCCAAACAAATAGTGCCACCTGAAAGTAGTCCTCTTAAAGGTGAACGGTTACATTCAATAGTTCCCTTAAAGGTAGACGGGTACATACACTACAGTTACCACACGGAAGAAGGCCATTCAGCCTGTCAAGCCCGTGCCGGCTCTCTGCAAGAGCACTTCAGCTAGTACCACTCCCCCGCCCTTTCCCCGTAGCCCTGCAAATTTTTTTTCCTTCAGATATTTATCCAACTCTCTTTTGAAAGCCACCACCCTCATTCCAGATCCTAACCACTCGTTGAGTAAAAAAGTTTTTCCTCATGCAGCCTTTGGTTCTGCCAATCACCTTAAATCTGTGTCCTCTGGTTCTCGACCATTCTGCCAATGGGAACAGTTTCTCTCTATCTACTCTGTCCAGAACCCTCATGATTTTGAACACCTCTATCAAATCTCCTCTCAATCTTCTCTGCTCTAAGGAGAACAACCCCAGCTTCTCCAGTCTATCCATGTAACTGAAGTCTCTCATCCCTGGAATCATTCTCGTAAATTGTTTCTGCACCCTCTATAAGGCCTTCACATCTTTCCTAAAGTGCGTTGCCCAGAATTGGACATAATACTCCAGTTGAGGCCGAACCAGTGTTTTAGAAAGGTTTATCATAATTTCCACACTTTTGTACTCAATACCTCTATTTATGAAGCCCAGGATCCCGTATGCTTTTTTAACTGCTTTCTCAACCTGCCCTGCCACCTTCAATGATTTGTGCACATATACCCTCAGGTCTCTCTGTTCCTGCACCCCCTTTAGGATTGTACCCTTTTGTTTATATTGCCTCTCTTCATTCTTTGTACCAAAATGTATCACTTCGCACTTTTCTGCATTAAATTTCATCTGCCATGTGTCATCCCATTCCACCAGCCTGTCTAAGTCCTCTTGAAGTCTATCACTATCCTCCTCACTGTTCACTTTTATTCCAAGTTTTATGTCATCTGCAAATTTTTAAATTGTGCCCTGTACACCCACATCCAAGTCATTAATGTATATCAAGAAAGGCAGCGGTCCTAGAACTGACCCTTGGAGAACACCACTGTATATTTTGCGCAAATTTATCCTCTAATAAGATTGCGAGAATTAGATAATGGCTAGCATTTGAGGGATGTCTGCCAGATGGCATCAAACAGCTAATATAAAGATCTGCTGATTTAAAGGGGGTTTAAAATTCTGCATACTAGTAATCACCATTAGACGAGATGGCAATACATATTGAATGATCCCAAGTTAGCAACCCCCTTAACTACAGTATGACATAATATCTGTTACTGCTATTAATTTCAGAGTGTGAACGGTGTGTTGGTGTCAATTGTGCCCAAGGAAGAAAAGGGAGAGTGGCCGGTCTGTTACCTTGCCTGCACTTGTCAGGTCATTGAACTTCTGCTGGCACTGGTCTGCAGTTCACGGGATGTAGGAAATGGCATTTAGTGCCACGATCACCTTCCTCCACATGGCACTGAATCACTTTTCTGTGGCTTCCTCCCATGGACACCCAGCACTCTTTATCTCCTTTGCAGCATTTCATCTAAGAGTGTCTGTGGGTCAGTGTCGTTAAATATTTGTTCTCTCCTTCGACTGCCTCCTTCTAGTGTCCCTTCTTTGGGTGTCTCTGCCAGATGCTCGTCTTGAAGACATGCTTTAAAATGACCATAAATCTCACATAAGCCATCATTTGCACACACCTGACATTTACCTCAGCCTGGCAAAATGCTCACTAATTGCTTCCTGCTCCCCCAGCCTGTTACTGCAATCTTCAGCCATTCCAGGCTGTCTAAAGGCCCGCGCCTGCAGCTTCCATTCCCTCCAGCTCAGTATTCTAATGTTTCACACAGTCAACATCAGTCGGGATGCAAATGAGCTGATCCTGCAATTTACAGTGGGGTCAGAGCTGGAGAGGAACGTTAGGCAGAACGCTGCAACACTGCCCTAAATGGTCCCATGGATTTCAGGAACTTTATTTTTTTAAATAATCTACTTGGGTAAATACCTTGTAGATGATGCGATCCGTTTCAATTTTATTTAAAAGAAATGACTGTTAAAATATTTATACCAGTGCTTCCTGTGGATGAAAGGTTCCAACCAGAAACAATAACCCTCTATCTTTCTCTTTCAGAATCTGTCTGGCCTACTTTGCATTTCCAACATTTTCTGTTTTCATTTCAGATTTCCACAATTCAGTTTTTTTTTTCATTTGCCAAAGGATGGAGGGGACACTTCGAGATGAGGTAAAGATTCCAGGGGGAATCTGTGTGAGTTCTTTATCATTGATGATGTGAGTGAGATTGATCTGTTTGGGGACTCAGTGTGGATCATGTGTTCTATTTTTTGCAAGATCCTGCAGAATATTTGCTAATAGAAACAGTTATGGGTGGTTGTGTTCCAAGGAGCTCTTCTTGGTTTTAATCCATCCGAGAGGTTCTGCTCGAGTCTCTTTCCACATTGTTTGGCAATAAGCAGGGTTAATCTTAACCACTACACTGATGGCTCTCAAAGAGGATTTCAGTTATGGTTAGTATTGCTTATTGAATCTGCATTCCTTTTGATATAAAAACGTGTTTCAAAAGAAGTACTTGTAACTATTTTCACCTGAGTAGATTTCTAAGGTCAAGCAAACCTTCTTGATGCAAACTGTTCAGAAAAGACAATAGGGTATCATTTCCTCTGGTAATACGCTAGTTCATGCGTTCACGCAAAATTTCAATATGTGCTAAATTAATGCTGGTGTTAATACATTTAGAAAAAATTAAATCAACAATTGTATTTAAATAACACTGAAAGAAATGTTATGCACATGAATTCACAGTGCCCTACAGCAGAAGCTAAACCTCAAATTGGAGTTTGGGTAACACAGCATATAAAACGCTGCCCCTTCACATGGTTTGAAATTGTACAGATGAAAATATTCTCATTAGACTGGATGTAAGGCCTCTACTGGATCTTAGTTGAACTGTTTCTATGGCACAAAACTGCCCACAGTTATGCAACAAATTGGCAGTAAATTGTTAACCTCACTCACAGGAGCGATAAAGATAGCTGGTGTGGGGAATGGAAACAATCAGATTGGTGCAGTAAGCAACGATCATCTGAGGTGCTGTTCAGATACTCTGTTAGGGCAGAGAATAGAGAGATTTCTACTGCAGGTGGGAATGATCTGGGAGTGTCTGATAAAGATATTGGATGCTCAGACTGCTCCATCTCCATGCTGACATTTCGCCAAGATAAGCATCGCCAGCAGTCATAGTCATTGGCATGTGAAGAATAAACATTGAGCATGTTGATGGCAATTTATTTTAGGGAAGGAGTGGTTTGCGATGTTGTATAAGCAAATTGATTTCTAACTTCAAAGCCCAATTGATTCATGACACTCCTGAATATAGAATATAAAGAATGATTTGAACAGAAAATGCTGGAAATACTCAGCAGGTCAGGCAGCATCTTTGGAGAGAGAAACATAATGAACGTTTCAGGTCGATGACCTTTCATCGACCTGAAATGCTAACTCTATTTCTCTCTCCACAGATGCTGCCTGACCTGCTGAGTATTTCCAGTATTTTCGGTTTTTATTTTAGATTTCCAGCATCCGCAGTATTTTGCTTTTGTGAGAATGATTTGAAGTTGCTCTATCTCTAACTTTGTGTATTGTAGTGTGCACTGTGTAATTTCTTGAATTGAACCAGGTGGATTATAATATAGTAATGACAATATACTTTGATCACAATCACTGGGGAAAATAGCAGCACTTCACTTCACAGGGTACATCAACTTTAAATTGACATATTTTCATGGCATATTTATGAACCTAAAATTCAATTTGGTCACTTCATATTTACTCAAAAAGACACAAATTTAAACTAAATTCAGAACATTTTGTATTTGGAGCATTCTATGGCCTAGAAATTCAGTTGCGTTCGCCAGCCGTTAGCGCCATAAGAGGAGTAGATTTCGAGCGCTAGGCACTTTGCGCCCGGGCGCAGACCGATCTGCGCCTACGCCCAACTTCAGTTGACATTTTGCGCTGGCGCAAAGTGTTTGCGCGCGCTCAGCTGCACGCGCACCTTATGACGTCATTTCGTCGTGCAACGCCGTTTGTGCGCCCCAAACCGGAACTTCAGTGGCGCCCGCCCAATGTGGGCGTGGCGCTGTTAAGAACTGTGAAGTGGAACGCAGCAGAGGCCCTGCGGGCCTCGGGGAGCGCTAATTAAAGGGCACTTAGACTGAGGTATAAAGGCCAGCCATTTTGCTGCAATGACTTTAGTGCTTTGGATTTCTGGACAGAGACCAAGGAACAGACCTTACTGATTTGGGACAACATAGGAGAGGTATTTTTGGCTTCTGGCCAGAGCTTGGAAATTTGACTCATTGTGATTTCACTGTTTGCAAGTATATTATGGGGGCTGCATGGGGTTCCAACCCTCAGTTCCAGCATTATGTGCGAAGGGCTCGCAGACGCTGTGTGAGAGGGGCAGCCATGCCTAGACGCAGAGGGGCCATCAGGCGTCGGCAACGTAGGCCTTACCCACTCAGGGAATGCCGGCAGCAGGTGTCCTATCTCACCATGACTGCCGCGGATTGTGTTAAGAGGCTGCGCTTCAGAAGGGAGGTGGTTGCAGAGATCTGCCAGCTGCTTCACAGAGATCTGCGTCCACAGCTGATGTGCAGGACGTCTCTGTCGGTGGAAGTGAAGGTCACGGTGGCTCTGAACTTTTATGCAAGCGGCTCCTTCCAAGCCGCTGCTGGGGACATAGCGAACATCTCCCAGTTCGCCGTGCATCGCTGCATCCAGCAGGTCACTGATGCCCTTTTCGCAAGGAGATACCAATTCATCTCCTTCCCCATGACCCTAGAGAGGCAGGAGCAGCGTGCAGTCAGATTTGCCAGGATCGCCGACTTCCCCATGGTGCAGGGCGCCATTGACTGCATGCATGTGGCTATGCGGGCACCTATCGACAATGCCGAGGATTACCGCAACCGGAAGGGCAACCATTCCCTCAATGTACAGCTGGTGTGTGACCACAGGCAGCGCATCCTAGCTGTCAATGCCCGCTTTCCAGGAAGCAGCCACGATGCATTTATCCTGCGCCAGACTACTGTGGCTGACATGTTCCAGGCACAGCCTCCCCCAAGGGGATGGCTTATCGGGGACAAGGGCTACCCTTTGTGTACATGGCTCATGACCCCGCTCCGTGCGCCCAGGACCCCTGCTGAGGAGGCATACAATGAAAGCCATCAAGCCACAAGGAACATCATAGAGCAAACGATTGGCGTCCTCAAGCAACGGTTCCGCTGCCTGGATCATTCCGGCGGATCTCTACAGTATTCGCCGGATAGAGTCTCCCAGTTCGTCGTCGTTTGCTGCATGCTGCACAACCTGGCTATCCGCAGGACTCAGGCACTGCCACCTCACGTTGGACCACCACCTCAGGAGGACGAGCAGGAGGACCATGAGGAGGAGGAGGAGGAGGAGGAGGAGGAGTACCAGCCCAGGAGGGAGCCACAAGGTCCAAGGGCCGTCCGCCGGCGGCTTATTGAACGACACTTCTAGGCCCCCTGTCAGGGAATGGCTTGTGGCAATGAACGCACCTGAATGCAGCCGCTCCGCAAGCCCTCAGCCGGTTAACGCAACAACCACTTGAAACATGACACATGGACAAGCTGAATAAATAAAAAGCTTTATTTAACAAACTCAGGGCCCTTCCCACATGAAACACAAAAACAGACAAGACCCCCAAAAAACAGTCAAAAACATATCTCACTCCCACAACCTGGGGAGGAATAACAAAACTTGTCCATCCAATTGGCCTTCATCCTCGGCCTTACCAAGACAAACCCCCCCATACAGAACACAAACACCCCCATCTAAAAAAACATTTGCCATCATCTTCGGCCTTACCAAAATAAACCCCCCCCATACAGAACACAAACACCCCCATATAAAAAAACATTTGGCAACACACTCTACTTGGTGTGCCGAGAGGGCGAGTCCTTGTGCAGGCTTCTCCGGCCCCTGCCCGACCTGCTGCTCCACCTCAACCTGGGCCCTGTGGGTGTTGCAAGGCTGGGGGAAGGCTCCTGAGGGGCACAAAGCGTGATGGCAGATGCCCTTGGGGGTCGGCCTAGACGAGGTCCGGCCCTGGAGGGGCCGGCTGCTGACTGCTGCAGCTGTGGCTGGGCAGCATCATTCTCTCCAGCAGCTCGTTGCAGCTTTGCTGGGGGAGTGGCAGTGGCGGCTGCAGCAATGGGGGCAAGCTGGCTGATGCCAGGCGCTCGCTGGTCGCCAGAGACACTGGCACTCGGCCGGGCTGGCACTGCAGCAAGCGCAGCAATCTGGTGAAGGCCAGACCGCTGTGCTGCAGCAGCGCGGCGAGTGCCCTGGCGATGCGTCCGTGACACAGCGAGTGTGGCAGAAGTGAGTGCCCGTACTGCCCTGGTCTGTGCCCGCATCAGACCAGCCAGTGTCTGCACGGCACCACTCATGAACTCTCGACTTGCGTCCTGTGCTGCCACGAGTTGTTCGACACCCCTGGCCTGTGAGTCCCCGAAATCGGCCACACTATGAGCCAGGGACTCAATGGCCTGAGGCAACTGTCCCACAACCCCCATGAACTCGGTGTGGCGCCGCTCTGAATCCGCGGACATTTGATCAAGGAGGCGCACCTCCTGGGCGAGGACCGTCTCCGGACTGGAGGCCGGACTCTCCCTCTGGGGAGAAGGCCGCCGAGCTGGCCGACCCTTCCCGCGTGGCTGGACGCCACTGGGCCCAGCAACTGCCCTCCCCTGCAACACTTCCCCCCTCTGGGGAGAAGGCAGCCGTGCTGCCCGACCCTTCCCGCGTGGCTGGACGCCACTGGGCCCAGCAACTGCCCTCCCCTGCAACACTTCCCCCCTCTGGGGAGAAGGCAGCCGTGCTGCCCGACCCTTCCCGCGTGGCTGGACGCCACTGGGCCCAGCAACTGCCCTCCCCTGCAACACTTCCCCCCTCTGGGGAGAAGGCAGCCGTGCTGCCCGACCCTTCCCGCGTGGCTGGACGCCACTGGGCACAGGAGCTACACCCCCCTGCAACACTTCCCCCTGGCTCTCCTCCAGGCAAGACGTGTCCCCTCCATTGCCATCCCCTGGCGCGGATGAGAGTTCCCCCGATGTGCCGCCTTCCTCTTGGTCCTCGTCGTCCTCCTCTTCCGAGGGACTGACACTCGCAGCTTCAGGGACCTCCTCCTCACCAGCTGAAAGCAGGAAGGCGCAAGAGTAGCTTTAGAGTGAGGACAGGGCGTCAGCGAGGGAGGCATGAGTGGTGGCATTATGCGCATTGGTGGGACAGTGGCAAAGGATGTAGATCTGAAGCGCAAGGGGAACGAGAGAGGTCCAAACGGTCATGTCCTTACCATTGGGGCCCAGCACAGGGTCGGCATCTCCAATAGCAACGGGGCCAATCACCCGGGCACGCATGAGTCGAGCCACGCGCTCCTCCAGGTCACTGAGCTCCTGGAACTGGACACGGCCTGCCCCGGTGACAGTCTGGCTCTTCAGATTCTGCGCCAGCTTGGCCTGCAAGAGAAAGGACGGCCTCTAAGTACAGTGTGGTGCCCTGTTGTTGTGTGCACTGCCTCCCATGGTGGAATAGCTTGGCCAGTGTGGTGCCCTGTTGTTGTGTGCACTGCCTCCCATGGTCGAATAGCTTGGCCAGTGTGTCAAGTGCAGAAAGTGCTACTGATGATCATGCCAGTGCCATAGCTGCTGGAGGAGGGCTGGCCATTCGGCCTTTGAGGTCCCTTTGCCCATAATGTGAGGTGCACATGCAAGGATGAGGAGGACACTGGAAAGGGTACTCACCCTGACCAACCGAGTGAGGTCGTTGAACTTCTTGCAGCATTGGTCACCAGTCCTGGGGACATCGCTGTTGGCTGTGACCCTCTGGGCGATTTCCCTCCAGGCTCTCCTGTACAGCCTCTTGGGAGCCTTCTTGCCACTGTCCGGGCACAAGATATCTCTTTTCTTCTCCAAACTCCTAAGCAGCACCCTCAAAGCATGCTCTGAGAAGCGCTGCGCTCGTTCACGGGCCTTCTGCATGGCTTCAGGCGCTATTTGGGTCTAGCAGCAGTGTTCAGGCCTAGCTGGAGGGCTCCACTATCCAGGGCGTGGCAGCAGACCAAGTCAACCCTTCCCCCTTTAAGAGCTGGCCGGCGTCAGGGTGTCTGCTGTCAATCAAAACATGACCGCACCTGCGCTGCGCCCGGCCTCGGCGTTATCACTCTGCACCGCCGGCTTAGCGCCTAAAGATAGGGGTGCAACGCCAGTTTCAGCGCTCGCCCAAACTCCTTGGCCAAAGCTACTGAATATCGGCGAAGTGGCCTCCACTTTCCGGCGGGCGCTAACTTTAGCGCCCGCCCAACTTTACCGCCCCAAAAGTGGCTATACTGAATTTCTAGGCCGATATCTTTACGAGGCCATGGATGTGCAGGTCTCATGTGTGATACCGATTTTCATGTCCCATCGTCACAGTGGCTGCACGTTGGCGTGAAAGGTACTTTAACACATTACATGCTTTGAGACAAAGTTAATTCTACTTAAGTACCTGCCTCTTAGTTTAATGTGTGTGCATATAGAAAGTGTCCTCGACAAACTTGTGGTGAGTTTCTGGGGGATTGGCAGTACATAAGTCCCTGTCCTCTAATATTGTTGTCATTATAGTGTATTCATCAGGATGCCAAGGGGGAACTAGGGGTTGTCTTGTAGAAGCAAGACAAATGGCAATTTTATCACTTGTAACAATCAGTTTTTATAAAGACAAATATGAAAGGTGTTGGGGGTTGTTCGTCTACGCCTCTGAGGTTGCCTGGGATGGCCCTGTGCTTTCTTGTGATCCAGAGAAGTGGCAATGGGAAACTGCTCCAAGTTAAACGGCATCAATTCAAAGTTGCTGCATCTTCAATGTAATAAAACATTTGCATCGACATCATGGATAAACATTGAACCTGTGCCAGTGAGATAGAACATAAGCTGAGAGAAAGAAGCTGCTATGTGGAAAAGCTAACAGCGGTGGGCTGTAAACCTGCCCATAAAACGACAACATTGCACTTCAATACCCAACACAGCAAAAATTAAGCTTTCTGCAAAAGTGAATGTTCATGCTGATAGCCTATTAAGTTTGTTGCATTAAACATTTTCACTATCAAAAATAATGCTTCTTGGTATGCATCATGCAGACACAACACAAACATTGCTTTCACAAACTAGCTTTACAGTATATGGTCAGAACCATAAGTGTATCATCTGAAAAAAGATACTTGAAAAATCTTGGCATTCAGCAATGTCATTCCTCTAATAGATGTTAAGCAGATTTGTTTAAATACTGAGAGAGTGGGTGATGCGCTATCAACAATACCAAAGACTACGAAATGGACTTATATGAAGTAGGCTTTTATTGACTAAGAACTAGAGCATGCCTCTGCTAGTGAATCCATCCTAAGAGCTCCCGGGGGAAGGGTGGTGAGTCACCTTTATACCCGGGCTTAGGGGTGGAGCCAGGGGCTGAGACATGCCTGGACTTGTACAGGGTTAACAGTGGTTTACCACACAGGCATGTACAGGTTAACAGTGGTTTACCACATTCACCCCTCCTTTAAAAAAGAGTCCGGCGGGGTGAAGTGTTTCAAAAGTTCGTATACAAAAGTCTCTCCGGGGGTCTTGTCTGCTGTAATGATCTTCGTGGTGCCGGTTGCGGCGGTTCTTTGCCCGCGGCCGCTTCTCGCGTGGGACGGAGCACTGGCGTGTCGTCCTCTCGGGGTAGGGATGGCATCGGCATGTCGTCAGTTCGTGGTAGACACCCCGGTGGTGCATCGTGGGTAATGGTGGTGGGTGGAGGTAGTGGATGGTGATCGATGGTGTTTCGGGTGGTACCTGAGGGTGCGAGGTCTCGAATTGAGACTCTGTCCTCCCGCCCGTCAGGATACGCCACGTAGGCGTACTGTGGGTTGGCGTGGAGGAGGTGAACCTTTTCGACCAGGGGGTCCGTCTTATGGCTCCTCATGTGTTTCCTGAGCAGGACGGGTCCCGGAGACGTCAGCCATGGCGGTAGTGATGTCCCCGAGGTGGATTTCCTGGGGAAGACGAACATCTTCTCGTGAGGGGTGGCGTTTGTGGCAGTGCAGAGCAGTGATCGTATGGAGTGGAGCGCATCGGGGAGGACATCTTGCCAGCGGGAGACTGGGAGGCCCTTGGATTTTAGGGCGAGCATGGCGGTCTTCCACACCGTTGCGTTCTCCCTCTCTACCTGTCCGTTACCCCGGGGGTTGTAGCTGGTAGTCCTGCTCGTGGCTATGCTCTTCTCGAGCAGGTACTGGCGCAACTCGTCGCTCATGAACGATGAGCCCCTGTCGCTGTGGATGTAATTGGGGAAGCCAAATATGGCGAACAGGTCGTGGAGGCACCTAATGACTGTGGCGCTGGTCATGTCCGGGCAGGGGATGGCGAAGGGGAAACGGGAGTACTCGTCAATAATATTGAGGAAGTACGTGTTGCGGTCAGAGGAGGGAAGGGGCCCCTTGAAATCGACGCTGAGACGTTCGAAGGGGCGGGTGGCTTTAATCAGGTGTGCCCTGTCTGGCCTATAAAAATGCGGTTTGCATTCGGCGCAGACCTGGCAGTTCCTGGTCATGGTCCTGACCTCCTCGATGGAGTAAGGCAGGTTGCGAGCTTAAATAAAGTGGAAGAACCTGGTGACCCCCGGGTGGCAGAGATCATTGTGGAGGGTCCGTAGCCTATCGACTTGTGCGTTGGCACATGTCCCACGGGATAGGGCGTCTGGGGGCTCATTAAGTTTCCCGGGCCGGTATAAGATATCGTAGTTGTAGGTGGATAACTCAATCCTCCACCGCAATATCTTATCATTTTTGATTTTCCCCCTTTGTCTGTTGTTAAACATAAATGCTACTGACCGTTGGTCAGTGAGCAGGGTGAAACGTTTACCGGCCAGGTAATGCCTCCAGTGCCGTACAGCCTCCACTATCGCCTGGGCCTCCTTCTCGACTGAGGAGTGTCGAATTTCGGGGCCCTGGAGGGTCCGTGAAAAGAAGGCCACGGGTCTCCCCGCCTGGTTAAGGGTTGCGGCTAGGGCGAAGTCGGATGCATCGCTCTCCACTTGGAAAGGGATGGACTCATCCACTGCGTGCATTGTGGCCTTCGCAATGTCCTCTTTTATGAGGGTGAAGGCCTCACAGGCCTCTGCCGTCAGGGGGAAGGAGGTTGACTTGATGAGGGGCCAGGCTTTGTCCGCATAGTTGGGCACCCACTGGGCGTAGTAAGAGAAGAACCCTAGGCATCTCTTCAGGGCTTTTAGGCAGTGGGGGGGGGGGGGTAGTTCCAGGGGGGGGCGCATTCGGTCGTGGTCGGGGCCGATGACTCCGTTTTCCACCACGCAGCCAAGAATAGCGAGGCGCGCGGTGCGGAAGATACATTTTTCTCTGTTGTATGTCAGATTCAGCCGTTGGGCCGTACGGAGGAATTTTTCTAGGTTGGCGTCGTGGTCCTGCCGGTCATGGCCGCAGATGGTGACGTTGTCTAGATAGGGGAAGGTGGCCTGCAGCGCGTTCTGGTCAACCATCCGGTCCATCTCCCTTTGGAAGACCGAGACCCCATTGGTGACGCCGAAGGGGACTCGGAGGAAGTGGTAGAGGCGACCGTCAGCCTCGAAGGCCGTGTACTGGCGGTCCTCAGGCCTGATGGGGAGCTGGTGGTATGCCGACTTCAGATCAATCGTCGAGAATACCCGATATTGTGCTATCTGGTTGACCATGTCAGATATGCGGGGAAGTGGGTATGCGTCTAATTGCATGTATCGATTGATCGTCTGGCTGTAATCAATAACCAGGCGCTGTTTTTCGCCGGTCTTTACTACCACCACTTGGGCTCGCCATGGGCTGGTGCTGCCCTCGATAATCCCTTCCCTCAGGAGTCTTTGTACTTCTGATTTAATAAAGCTCCTATCCCCGGCACTGTACCGCCTGCTTTTAGTAGCAATTGGCTTGCAGTCTTTGGCAAGGTTAGCGAACAACGGGGGGGGTTTGACCTTCAGGGTGGACAGGCTGCATACTTTGCGCGGCGCCGTGTTTAAATTCTGCTGGCTGCAGACTGTAAGTGGGGGCAGGGGCCCGCCATATGCCATCGCGACGCTCTCCAGATGGCACTGGAAGTCTAATCCTAGCAGTACGGGAGCGCAGAGCTGTGGCAGGACAAGGAATTTAAACTCTCTGTACTCCACACCGTTCACTGTCAGAGTCGCTACACAGTAGCCGCCGACGTCCGCCGTATGGGACTTTGAGGCCATAAAGACCTGGTGGCGTGTGCGTATAACCGATAGGGAGTAGCGTCGCACCGTGTCGGGGTGGATGAAGCTCTCCGTGCTTCCGCAGTCGAAAAGGCAATTTGTGGCATGGCCATTTACCTTTACGTTCATCATGGACCTGGCTAGTTGATGGGGCCTAGATTGGTCCAGGGTGATGGAGGCCATCGTCGAGGTCGGTGGGTCGCTGTAGTATTCGCCCGCGCCGAGGGCCTGGTCCCGAGATGGTGTCCAAGATGGCGGCTCCCCCTCGGCTGGTGGTGTCCAAAATGGCGGCCCGCACGGCTCACACGTGGTTGGTGGGGTCCAAAATGGCGGCCTGTGCGGTTCACACGCGGCGCTGCTGGAATTGGGGGGTCGATTCTGCCTTGCACACTCTCGCGTAGTGGCCTTTCTTGCCGCATTTGGAGCAGGTCGCGTCCTTTGCTGGGCATTGCTGTCTGGGGTGCTTGGCCTGGCCGCAGAAGTAGCATTTCTGGCCTCTGGTCATTGCAGCTGTAGTTGGGCTGCTGGCGGCTTGTGGACTTACCGGGTCCCAAGATGGCTGCTCCCGTGGCATCCACGTGGCCATCCGGTCAGGGGGGTAGGCGTCCATGTTCTGGAGGGCCACGTCTAACGAGTTAGCGAGGGCCACCGTCTTCTGCAGGTTGAGCCCCCTCTGTTCCAGCAGCCTCTGCCGAGTATAGTTGGACCTGATGCCGGCTACGTAGGCATCTCGGATCAGGTCTTCCGTGCATTCCTTGGCCGTCACCGCTTTGTAATTACAGTCTCGGCCGAGGACTCTCAGTGCCAGTAAATATTCAGCGCCCGATTCCCCGGGGCGCTGTTTTCGGGTAGCCAGGAGGTGTCTGGCGTAGACCTCGTTAACAGGCCTCACGTATTGTTCCTTTAGCGTCGCGATGGCGGCCGCGTAAGTAGTGGCGTCTCGGATGATCGAGTAGACTCGGTGGCTCACCCGTGAGTTCAAGACAAGCCGTTTCGCATCATCTGTAGTGACAGTAGTGCTGGAGGCCTCCAGGAAGGCTTCGAAACAGCTCAGCCAGTGTTCAAAGTTATTGGCTGCATCTGCTGCTTGAGGATCCAGGTCTAAACGTTCCAGCTTCAAGATTTGCTCCATGTTGAAAATTAGTCAATAAAATTGATGCGCTATCAACAATACCAAAGACTACGAAATGGACTTCTATGAAGTAGGCTTTTATTGACTAAGAACTAGAGCATGCCTCTGCTAGTGAATCCATCCTAAGAGCTCCCGGGGGAAGGGTGGTGAGTCACCTTTATACCCGGGCTTAGGGGTGGAGCCAGGGGCTGAGACATGCCTGGACTTGTACAGGGTTAACAGTGGTTTACCACACAGGCATGTACAGGTTAACAGTGGTTTACCACATTGGGTGGGTGGGTGTTGATTCGAACCAGCACTCCATTGCCTTTAGTTTGTGACCCAGAGATACTAAATGAGAGAGGTCAACTTAAGGTAGCTGAGTGCTTATTGGAATTAAACCCCAGGATGGTTTATGTGAATTAACTGGAAGCATCTAGAGACAGGTTTGCCTAGACATCACAATGCCGCACTTGAAATACAATGATATCCAGGATTACACAGGAAAGTATCAACAGCAGGAAAAGTGTACTGTGCCTGAATTTAACGATGCCACAATGCTGTGGGAAATGCAGTGATTACAAGATCACCATATAAATACAGATCAGGAAGGCCACTCAGTTCATGAGAGCTCATCCAGCCAGTAAAAAGTAATTTCTCCATCACAGCAACTAACTCTCTCTCAAATTATTCCAGGGTTTTTTACTTTCACTCCCCTACCCAGAGGTCCATTCAAAGCGTTGATCTTTATTTGAGTGAAGAAATCATTGACATCAGTGTGATGAAATATTTCCATTCATCACTGCCTGTGACTGAGATCGGTTTCAGTGTCATTTCCCTTCCCCCAGACCTCATTGTATTGTGTACTGGAATGTGCTGTATTGTATACTGGAATGTGCTGGAATGTGCTGTGTGTAGGGCTCCGCCCATACCTGGCCCCGTTTGTAAGCTAGCTTCAGTCTAGCCCCAATCTCCAGAAGGACGACATCTCTCTCGCTTACGTGTTTCCTTCTAAGTTAATAAAAGCCTTGTTTTGTTCTGCTACCTTCGAGTCTCGGAATTATTGAGGCACATCAATTTTATTAACTTATTTTTTCAACACTATGGATCAACTCCTGAAACCCGAACGTTTGGATTTGGATCAACATGCTCCGGACGCATCAGCACGCTTCGGACACTGGTTTGAGTGTATGGAATTCTTCCTGGACAATTCCGCAGCCGTCAAAGACGCTACGGACGCTGCAAGGATGAGACTCGGAATTCTGCGGAATTGGGTAAGCCACCGGGTTTACCCCCTCATCCAAGACGCCGAGACGTACCTGGCTGCCTGCGACATCTTAAAGGCACATTACCAGCAGCCTACGAATGAGGTGTATGCTAGGCACCTGCTCGCCACCCGCGCACAGCGACCTGGGGAATCGGTGGAGGAGTTCCTAAGCACCCTGAAAATGCTTGGCAAAGACTGCAAGTGCCGAGATGTAAAAGCCGCAGTGTACACTAACAAGCTTGTTCGCGATGCCTTCATCACAGGCCTCAGCTCCACTTACATCCGGCAAAGACTGCTGGAAAAAACGGGGTTGGACCTGAAACAGGCTGCGGACACCGCGCGATCCCTGGATGTGGCCCAGAGAAACTCGGACGCCTACTCTTCAGCCCGCGCCGTCCACGCCGCCACGTGTGCACCGAGGGCGCCGCCATCTTGGAAGGCATCTTCCCCGCCCAACAGCCCGACACCGGCTGGGCCCCGCTCTCCCCCCAGAAGCCCTACGACAGCCGCGACACGTCAGGGACCCAACTGCTACTTCTGCGGGCAGCCAAAGCACACCAGAAACCTGTGCCCGGCGAAAGGCACCACCTGCTTTAAGTGCGGTAAGAAGGGGCACTTCGGGAAGGTGTGCAGAGGGAACCCCGCCGGAAAACCCGCCACCGCCGCGTGTGCGCCGTGGGAGCGGCCATCTTGGACGCCATCTTGCCCGACCTCGTGGGGTCCGCCATCTTGTGAGCAGACAGCGTGGACGCCATCTTGTATCGATCAGGGCCCTACAGTGGCATCGGTCACAGTGGACCAGACCAGGCCGCACCCGCTATCCAGATCAATGGTGGACATCAAGGTAAATGGGTGCCGGGTTAAATGCTTAATTGACAGTGGAAGCACGGAGAGCTTTATCCACCCAGAACTGGCACAACAACTCTCCCTAAAGGTGGTCTCTACTCAGGGTACCATCTCTATGGCTGACAAAACCCAGACATCGACCATTCTGGGTTATTGCACGGTACAATTGTGCATTAACGGAACTGTATATGACAATTTTAAAGTATTAATCATGAAGAACCTATGTGCGAGCGTGATCTTGGGCCTGGATTTCCAGTGCAACCACCAAAGCATCACGCTCAAGTACGGTGGGTCCCAGCCGCCCCTCACAGTGTGCGGTCTGGCTACGCTGAAGGTAAAGCCGCCTTCGCTATTCGCGAACCTTACCCCTAACTGCCGGCCAATAGCGACCAAAAGCAGGAGGTACAGCTGGGAGGACAGGCGGTTTATCGCGACCGAGGTAGGCAGGCTCCTGAAAGAGCGCATTATTGAACGCAGCAACAGCCCGTGGCGCGCCTAAGTGGTAGTGGTAAGGGGTAGCGAGAAGAAATGGATGGTGATCGACTATAGTCAAACGATCAACAGGTACACCCTACTAGACGCCTACCCGCTACCCCGCATATCAGAAATGGTGAACCAAATCGCCCAATACCGGGTGTTCTCCACCATCGACCTCAAGTCAGCGTACCACCAGCTCCCTATCAGACCAGAGGACCGCCCGTACACCACCTTCGAGGCGAACGGACGCCTCTACCAATTCCTCAGAGTCCCCTTTGGGGTGACGAATGGGGTCTCGGTCTTCCAGAGGGAGATGGACCGCATGGTCGATGACCACCACTTGCAGGCAACCTTCCCCTACCTCGACAACGTCACCATCTGCGGTCACAACCAGCAGGATCACGACTCGAACCTCGAGAGGTTCCTGAAAACCGCACAAAAACTCAACCTCACCTACAACGAGGACAAGTGCATTTACAACACCACGCGCCTCTGCATACTAGGCAGCGTGGTGGAGAATGGGGAAATCGGACCAGACCCCGACCGATTGCGCCCCCTACGGGAGCTGCCCCTGCCCAACACTCCCAAAGCCCTGAAAAGATGCCTGGGGTTATTTTCTTATTATTCCCAATGGGTCCCCAACTACTCCGACAAAGCCCGCCCCCTCTTGAAAGCATCCTCTTTCCCGCTCTCTGCTGAGGCCCACGCCGCCTTCAAAAGCATTAAGCAGGATATTGAGCGGGCCACGCTACAGGCAGTGGACGAGAACACTCCATTTCAAGTGGAAAGTGATGCGTCTGACTTCGCCTTGGCGGCCACCCTCAACCAGGCGGGGCGGCCCGTAGCTTTCTTCTCGAGGACCCTCCAAGGGCCCGAGATCAGACACTCCTCCGTGGAAAAGGAGGCCCAAGCCATCGTGGAGGCAGTGCGCCACTGGCGCCACTACCTAGCCGGCAAACGCTTCACCCTACTTACCGACCAGCGGTCGGTAACGTTTATGTTCAATAATAAACAGAGGGGGAAGATTAAAAATGATAAGATTCTTAGGTGGCGGATCGAGCTCTCCACCTTCGAGTACGACATCATTTACCGGCCAGGGGCTCTTAACGAATCCCCTGACGCCCTCTCACGAGGGATGTGTGCCAGCGCCACCGGGGATCGGCTACAGACCCTCCACAACGACCTCTGCCACCCAGGGGTCACGCGGCTGTTCCACTTCATAAAGTCCCGTAACTTACCCTACTCGATTGAGGAAGTTCGGTCCCTGACCAGGAACTGCCGCACTTGCGCTGAGTGCAAGCCTCGGTTCTACCGTCCAGATAGAGCCCACTTAATCAAAGCTACACGGCCCTTTGAGCGGCTCAGCTTAGATTTCAAGGGCTCCCTCCCGTCCGTCGACCGCAATGTTTACTTCCTGAACATTGTGGACGAATACTCTCGGTTCCCATTCGCCTTCCCCTGCCCAGACATGACCAGCGCCACGGTCATTAAATGCCTCAACAGCCTGTTCTGCCTGTTCGGTATGCCGAGCTACATCCATACGGATAGGGGGGCGTCCTTCATGAGTGAAGAGCTACGCCAGTACATGCTGTCCAGGGGGATCGCCACGAGCCGTACCACCAGCTACAACCCCCGGGGTAACGGCCAAGTGGAGCGAGAGAACGGGACAGTATGGAAAGCAGTCACTCTAGCTCTAAGGACCAAGGGCCTCCCTATCTCCCGCTGGCAGGAAGTCCTCTCGGATGTGCTCCATTCGATACGGTCGCTATTGTGTACGGCCACTAATACCACGCCTCATGAACGAATGTTTGTCTTTCCCCGGAAATCCACCTCAGGCGTATCCATGCCGTCATGGCTCTCCACCCCAGGTCCGGTACTCGTGCGAAGGCATGTGAGGGGCCACAAGACGGACCCTCTCGTGGAGCCAGTACACCTACTCCACGCCAACCCCCAATACGCATATGTCCGGCACGCCGACGGAAGGGAGGACACCGTGTCAATAAAAGACGTCGCCCCAGCCGGCATCGACAACAACCACGGCAATAGCGGCAACGACGATCACAGCAACTCTTACCCACCCACTACTCTTTCATCACCCCCGGAAGAACACCGACCAACGGCACCCCCACCAACTACCCCTTCAACAACCCTGGCGGCACCCCCGGCAGAGACCCAGGAGGCTACCGGGGACACCCAGCCGACACCCGCGGCACCGCAACAGCCACGTCGGTCGCAGAGGACTATCAAACCCCCGAACAGACTAAACCTATAGAAGGGGTGAATGTGATGAAATATTTCCATTCATCACTGCCTGTGACTGAGATCGGTTTCAGTGTCATTTCCCTTCCCCCAGACCTCATTGTATTGTGTACTGGAATGTGCTGTATTGTATACTGGAATGTGCTGGAATGTGCTGTGTGTAGGGCTCCGCCCATACCTGGCCCCGTTTGTAAGCTAGCTTCAGTCTAGCCCCAATCTCTAGAAGGACGACATCTCTCTCGCTTACGTGTTTCGTTCTAAGTTAATAAAAGCCTTGTTTTGTTCTGCTACCTTCGAGTCTCGGAATTATTGAGGCACATCAATCAGTCCAAAACTTGCCTTTCACTAGTTTGAATCTACGCTGCCTCATCCTGTGAAGTAATGTTCTGGATTTGTTATTTTCATAAAATTTACAATCTTGCAGACCTCAGTAAGATCGTCTCTCTGTTAACTCATTTCAAGGTTGAATAGCCCATAATTCTCAAGTCGTTCCTCAAAACTCAATCTTCTGACACTGGGGATTGGACTGATGGCTTTTCTCTGCACAGTCTCTAGGACTTGAATGTCTCCTTTGTATCTCAGTAACCAACTCAGGATACAGTGCTCAATGTGTGGTCTGACCAGATAACAATGCTGAAAGGCTGCGTAGGGGAACAATGGTAACGCAGGATCAGGGAGTAAAACTATGAAACAATTACCTCTCCATGTAGGGTAGGAAAGCTATATTTAACATAAAGAAAAGGCAAAGACAAGAACAAGACATTCAGTTCATCAAGCATGTCCCTTTAGTGTTCCAACTCATCCAGCCCAGCATCTAATTGGATTTTGAACTCCCCTAATATTAGCTTATTCCAAGCGTTATTTTCAAAGATTGGTTTTAAATTTACTTTCATTCACATAAATGTACTGTACGTCCTCTCATCCTGATATACTTTGAAGCAATTTTCTGGGTTCACATTTTGCATGGCATTTAATAATTTGTACGCTTCCTTTGAGTCCTCCCCTGCAACCTTCTGCTCTCTGGATTATATAGATTAAGCTTCTATAATTTTTTTTTAGTTGATCCCCTTTACATCTTGTTGCTGATCCCCTTTACATCTTGTTGCTATAAAGGGGATAATAAAGCAAACTAAAGACACCATAATGGTAAGTATGAAAACAGTGATCTCAAGAAACACATAGGGGGTGAAATTCAACTTAGGCAGGAGCACAAAATGGGCGGTAGCAGATCAACCACTCATTATACACCCTGGCCGAATTTCTTTCTATTGACTTCAAATGGAAAGGAAAATCAAGTGGAGCGTGTATAAGAACTTACGAATATAAGAATTAGGAGCAGGAGTAGGCCATACAGCTCCTCGGGGCTGCTCCGCCATTCATTAAGATCATGGCTGATCTTCGACCTGAACTCCACTTTCCCGCCCGAGCCCCATATCCCTTGATTTCCCCATGATTCCAAAAATCTCTCTATCTCAGCCTTGAATATACTCAATGGGGGAAAAATTCAGTTGGTTGTGCCTCCCGTTAGCGCCTTAAGAGGGCGCTGATGGGACGCAATGCAACTAGCGCCCGGGCGCGGCACTGCCCATGCCTCCCGCACAACCACTCAATTTCTGGCTCGGGGGTGCTAGTGCCCCGGCGAAGTTAGTGCCCCAATTGGGGCGCTACTCAATTTTTAGCCCAATGACTCAGCATCCACAGTCCCTTGGGTAGAGAAATTTCTCCTCATTTCAGTTTTAAATGGCCGACCCCTTATCCTGAGACTATGGCCTAGAAATTCAGTATAGCCACGTTTGGGGCGCTACAGCCGGGCGTTCGCTAAATTTTGCGCCCGGTGCAACTTAGCGCCACCTTCGCCGATATTCAGTTGCAACGCCCCAAGAGGTTGCTGCTGCGCTAAAGCAGGCGATGCACGACTATCATTAGGCGCTAAGCCGGCGATCCGGGGCGCTAACACCGAGGACGGGCGCAGCGCAGGTGCGGCGAGTTGCTCAATGAAGGCAGACACGCTGGCGCCGGTCAGCTCTTAAAGGGGAAGGGTCGACTTGTTTGGCTGCCATGCCCTGCACACTGCAGCCCTGAAGCAAGGCCTGACCATTGCTGGTTCATCAGTTCTACGCCCTCAACCATGGGGAAGCCCGCTATTCTTCCAAATCCCATTGCACGCTCTTGCTGCTTGTCCAGGGTCATGGGGAAGGAGATGTACTGACGTCTCCTAATGAAAAGGGCATTGTTCACCAGGCGGATGCAGCAATGTACCGCGAACTGGGAGATGTGGGAATGTCCCCAGTAGCGGATTGGAAGGAGCCAGTGGCATCGAAGTTGAGAGCCACCGTCACCTTCACTGCCACTGACAGAGACGTCCTGCTCCTCAGCTGTGGCTGCAGATCTCTGCGAAGCAGGTGGCAGATCTCAGTGACCACCTCCCTTCTGAATCGCATCCTCCAAACACACTGCTCCTCAGACATGTTCAGATATGAGAACTGCTGGCGGTATACCCTGGGTGGGTAAGGTCTCCTGTGCCGACGCCTGTTGGCCAATCTCCGTCTGGCCATGACTGGCACTCTCTCACGGCGTCTCTGATCCCTTTGAATGCAATGCAGAAAGCCAATGTTTCCACCCATTGCAGCCCCCATTATATGTGGCGACTCAAGGCTATGGCACTGAAAGTGAAATCCAAGTGCAAAGCTCTGGCCTGAAGCCACAAGTACCTGTGCAAGCGCTGAGTCAAAGCAGAAAGCTCTCTGCCTTTGTCTCTCTCCAAATATCCGTCTCTCACACAGAAGGATTGGCACAAAATGGCTGCCACTTATACTGCAGGAGGAGTCCCCTTTAAATAGCGCCCCCCGCGCCGACTGGGAACCGTTCCCTTCTACCAGTCGCTGGGGGCGCCAGGCGCAAAGAAGGGCGGCGCCACTGAATTTCCGGTTCGGGGCACACAAAGGGCGTTGCACCATGAAATGACGTCAGGATCTGCGCGCGCAGCTGAGCGCGCGCAAAGGTTTTGTGCTGCCGCTAAATCTTAACTGAATTTCGCGAGAGGCGCAGATCGCGCCGCGCCCGAGCGCTAGCCGCTTAGCGCCCCACTTCTCCTCCTCCTAAGGCGCTAGCGGCTGGCGCAAACAACTGAATTTCTAGGCCTATGTTCCCTAGTTCTAGACTCTCCAGCCACGGGAAACAACCTCTCAGCATCTACCCTGACAATCCCCCTCAGAATCTTATATGTTTCAATGAGATCACCTCTCAATCTTCTAAACTCCAGAGAGTATAGGCCCAATCTATTCAATCTCTCCTGATAGGACAATGCTCTCATCCCAGGGATCAATGTAGTGAACCTTTGTTGCACCACCTGTAAGGCAAGTATATCCTTCCTTAGATAAGGAGACCAAAACTGTGCACATACTCCAGGTGTGGTCTCACCAAGGCCCTGTACAATTGCAATAAGACTTCCTTACTCTTGTATTCCAACCCCCTTGCAATAAAGGTCAACATGCCATTTGCCTTCCTAATTGCTTACTGTACCTGCATGCTGACTCTCTGTGTTTTCTGTACGAGAACACCTAAATCTCTCTGAACACCAATAGTTACTCACCAGTTTAAAAATATTATGTTTTTCTATTCTTCCTGCCAAAGTGAATAACCTCACATTTTCCCACATTATACTCCATCTGCCACCTTAGTGCCCACTCACTTAACCTATCTATATCCCTTTGCAGGCTCTTTGTGTCCTCCTCACAGCTTACTTTCCCACCTAGCTTTGCATCATCAGCAAACTTGGATACATTTCACTCGGTCCCTTCATCTTGTAAATAGCTGAGGCCCAAGCACTGATCCTTGTGGCACCCCACTAGGTACAGCCTGCCAACTGGAAAATGATCTGTTTATCCCTATTCTCTGTTTTCTGTCCTTTAACCAATCCTCTATCCATGCTAATATATTACCCTCAACCCCATGAGCCCTTATCTTGCATAGTAACCTTTTATGTGGCGCTTTATCGAATGCCTTTTGGAAATCCAAATATACTACATCCACTGGTTCCCCTTCATCTACCCTCAAAAAACAAATAAATTTGTTAAACACGATTTCCCTTTCATAAAACAATGTTGACTCTGCCTACTCATATTGTGATTTTCTAAGTGCCCTGTTACCACTTCCATAATAATGGATTCCAGCATTTTCCTGATGACTGATGTCAAGCTAACTGGCCTGTGGTTCCCTGTTTTTTCCTCTCCCTCCTTTCTTGAATAGCGGGGTTACATTTGCTACTTTCCAATCCATTGGGACTGTTTTAGAATCTAGGGAATTTTGGAAGATCACAACCAATGCATCCACTATCTCTGCAGCCACCTCTTTTGGAACCCTTGGCAGCTGAGTCACTGCCTCCCATTTGTCACCGCTGCCGAAGCTGAATTTCACCAATAGGGTTGTAAAAGGAATGATCCCATAATGCCACAATAAAGCAATGATGTCATCATGTAACCTTACCATGGCAAAGCAATGATTTGCAGAACTGTAGATAAAAATACAGAATTGAATAGCGCAGCATGAAAACAGACTGATACCACGATTCCTTAGAGGAAGTAATGCAATGACACTTCTGTACAGGAAATGATGGAGGCAGCAATGCTCTTCAGGAAAAGTGGGATGTCACAATGCTGCAGTGGAGTAGGAGCAGGAGGGCAGTTTAGAGCTATGGTGGAGCAGTAGGAGGAGGTTGGTGTCACAATGGGGGGAAGGATGTCACAGTGCTGAGGATCAGGTTGCCAAGGATCTATGATGAAGATGAAGGAGGATGTCACAGTATGTAGAAGGTGGATGTTGCCATGCTGTGGAGAAGGATAAGGAAGAGGATAATGGCACATTACTGTGGATGAGGAGGAGGGGTATGGCACATGGCTAAGGAAGAGGATAAGGATGAGTATAATGGCACATTACTGTGGATGAGGATGCGGAGGATGGTACATGGCCAAGGATGAGGATAATGGCACATTGCTGTGGATGAGGCGAGGAGGATGTTACATGGCTAAGGAGGAGCATAATGGCACATTGCTGTGGATGAGGCGAGGAGAATGGTACATGGCTAAGGAGGATAATGGCACATTGCTGTGGATGAGGATGCAGAGGATGGTACATGGCTAAGGAAGAGGATAATGGCACATTGCTGTGGATGAGGATGCGGAGGATGGTACATGGCTAAGGATGAGGATAATGGAACATTGCTGTGGATGAGGATGCGGAGGATGGTACATGGCTAAGGAGGAGGATAATGGCACATTGCTGTGGATGAGGCGAGGAGGATGGTACATGGCTAAGGAGGAGGATAATGGCACATTGCTGTGGATGAGGATGACGAGGATGGTACATGGCTAAGGAAGAGGATAATGGCACATTGCTGTGGATGAGGATGATGAGGATGGTTCAAGGCTAAGGAAGAGGATAATGGCACATTGCTGTGGATGAGGATGGTACAAGGCTAAGGAAGAGGACAATGGCACATTGCTGTGGATGAGGATGACGAGGATGGTACAAGGCTAAGGAAGAGGATAATGGCACATTGCTGTGGATGAGGATGACGAGGATGGTACATGGCTAAGGAAGAGGATAATGGCACATTGCTGTGGATGAGGATGACGAGGATGGTACATGGCTAAGGAAGAGGATAATGGCACATTGCTGTGGATGAGGATGACGAGGATGGTACATGGCTAAGGAAGAGGATAATGGCACATTGCTGTGGATGAGGATGACGAGGATGGTACAAGGCTAAGGAAGAGGATAATGGCACATTGCTGTGGATGAGGATGACGAGGATGGTACAAGGCTAAGGAAGAGGATAATGGCACATTGCTGTGGATGAGGATGCCGAGGATGGTACAAGGCTAAGGAAGAGGATAATGGCACATTGCTGTGGATGAGGATGACGAGGATGGTACAAGGCTAAGGAAGAGGATAATGGCACATTGCTGTGGATGAGGAGGATGCCACATGGGCTGTGGGGGAGGAGCCTACAATGCTTTGATAGAAAACTGGAAATAAGCATTGTATTATTTTTGGTACCAGGCCTAAGGAAGTTACAAATAACTTCAGCAAAATCAATGACAAGTTATAGGCACAAGGTGTTCCCGATGAATTTTAACTAATGTTAGAGAAGATCAGGTTTTACTTTAATCTCATAACTTTCATTAAAAGTAATCAAAAGAATATCTTCAGGGCTTTTGAAAATACAGGTTAAACAAAAAAAAAATTAAGGTAGGTTGAAAATGGGAGAATAACTTGAAATGATGATAAATTTCAGATTTGGACTTCGCTATGAGGTGATAGTCCGAAATAAGGTACTTGTGTAATGCTGCTTCCCATTTAATTGGTAGGCATGGGTATGAAGTGGGCACAGTCAGACATGCCTTTCCTGTCAGATTGTCACCAAATCACAAGGCAGATATGAACTGAAACGCTGTAGTCATAAGCAGCAACCTCAGAGATTTAAACTGACACCTGGCAGTCTGCCAGTGTAACCCTCTAAAGTTAGAATTTCAAATATAAAATTTAGAACAAAAATAAGAGCCTCTCACTGACACATGTTGTGAATTCATCTTCTCTGGGGTTACACATTTAATGTCAATCATGACGCACATCCCATGGAATCACATCATTTATTTTGCAAAACATATTGAACAGGAGAATGGAAAATGACATTAAAAAGCCATGACTTTTATCTTTAACAATCTTTAAATGACAGTCCACAAGTAATTAATGTGTCTGCAACCCCTGCTTTTTTTTTTTAAGTGTACAAAATAAAAGAGTATTAACCCTTAAAGGACTGAAATAGCACTACTTGCTCTACCTCCTTTAAGGCGTACAAGGCATCTACTGTGGATTCCGAGAATTGTTGTCTTTATCACCAGTTTGCTGCTAATTGCCACACTTCCTCCCATGTTACCTGATAGTGTCGCTTATCATTGCCAATTTTTGATAATTTAGCTTTTATTTTTTGCATATCTTGCTGCATAAAGTATATATTTATATATATTTTTGGTCATGCCAGTCCAACAATTGCTGTCCCCTCAATGTAGCATAACCTTCCCCAGAAACTGCAGTTGTTCCTTCCTTTTGGACAGGTACAAATAATAATTAGAAAGGCTAATGGTGTGTCATCCTTTATCTCAAGCGGGCTGGAATACAAAGAGGTGGACGTTATGTTACAGTTATGTAAAGCTCTGGTTAGACCCCATCTGGAGCACTGCATTCAGTTTTGGGCACTGTACCTCAGGAAGGATATACTGGCCTTGGAGGGGGCACCGCGCAGATGCACCAGAATGATACCGGGGCTAAAAGGGTTAAATTAGAGCTAGGCCATTCAGGACTGATGTCAGGAAGTACTTCTTTACACAAAGTGGAAATCTGGAATTTTCTCCCCCAAATAGCTGTTGAGGCTAAATCAATTGAACATTTCATAAGTGTGATTGATAGATTTTTATTAGGCAAGTGTATTAAGGGTTACAGAACCAAGGCAGGTAAATGGAGTTAAAATACAGATCAGCCATGAATGGCGGAACAGGCTTGAGGGGCTGAATGGCCTCCTCCTGTTCCGATGCTCCTTCCATGTACAGTAATCAAAATCTCCCTGAAGCTGCACTAACAATTATTGTGCACAGTGACAGATTTGTGTAGTAACTGGCTTTTTCAGTCCGTCTGGAGTGGGTCTCGGAAAAAGCTCCACTGTCTGGGAGTGAAGCCCCTTGACAGACTAAAAAGTGACAGGACAGACAGGAATGCAGCATATCAGCGGACAGCAACAATGGTTTAGGTACACGGCTTTAGTCAGTGTGAATGTGTACTCTTTACCCATTTTTTTCCCTGCAGAGAGGTCCGTGTGCAATCTCGTTTAATCTTGTTGTTGCCCAAGTGGGAGAAGGAATTGTAAAAGATAGCATGAGAAAAATAAGGGCAGTATTAAAACGGTAACAATTGCTGCAGGCCAACAAATTCCCTCTTGTGGTTAACGTCCTCAATCTAACCTGGTGCTATATTTTACAAAATTTTCCAAGCCGGATGTGGTATTCTGTAAAATATCTGCAGAGCAACACAAAGCACAGTGAGTAACATCGATGCCCATTGTTCCCCCCACCCCTCCCTCCTTCCCTAAGTAAATTCTTCAAGCAATTCATCAACCTATAGGTAAATCATCAGCAAAGTCAGTTCTGGAAGGGTTAACATTGTTCATTGTTAACATGCAATTTCAACTGCAATGCTTTGCACAAATAATAACAAATATTCCCATATCCTAAAACTACCAGCACTACCAAGAAATACTTAAAATTATTAGACAAGACCGATTTTTTTTAATGCTTTTCCATCATTCAGTGATTAAAGTAACTGTTTAATTAGGTGGCGCTCTTTTGCACACTGTAACTGCCTGTGATTTGAACAGATTACCGTGAGACAACATTTGACAAATTACAATGCTACTTATACCTGCTGGGCACATAAACAGCACAATAAGCTTTCCCCATAATCCCCATTTTATGGTGCAAAAAACCCCACATCTAATATACATAGCAACTTTCATTGTTTTACAAGCAGTCATCATACAGCAGATTTAATGCAGTTTTTACAGCTTTGAGTGACTAGTTAGATAAACGCTACATACAGTAATCCCAAACAAAACTTCACAAAGTCTTTATTTTCTTCCCCTTTCTGAAGGCTTACTTCGATTGTCATGTATCCAGAGAGTCTGGAAATTGTGCATGTTACCTGATTTAACATAATAACAAACAAGAGGCTCCTCCCTTTACGTCACGACATAGTAGCAAGCCATTTGGTATTAAATCTGAATTTCTGGATGAGAAGGTAGTGCTTCAATTCTTCAGTGTAATCTGCAGGTACATCTCGAAGGTCAGTGTCAAACATTGCCTACCTCTCTCGTCAGTTATATGATGCAGCATACCTGAAATTGCCCTAGAAGATTCAGTTATAAGACACAGTAATGCTCTATAGAATTGAACAATTTATCTTGCAGGAGCTGATAAAATTTGGACTCCTATAGGATTTTAAGCAGAATGTCCTATAAGATATTTTAATAAGAGCAATCTTTACTCTAATCTAATTCAGAAATCAAACGTACAATATAGAAATAGTATATCAGATCACTTCTAATTACCTATAAGTATATAAGCTTTAAGTATAAAATGTATTTTACATTTTCAATACATTGACCTCAAACTACTCTACATATGTAGTACATGAGCTGCACACATAACGGCGATCAATCCTTTGCAAGTTTAAAAACAAAACCTACTTTGTAAAGAATAAATACAGTTTGAGGTGACTTGGTAGCACGGGGGTCGAACACCAGGTACTGTGGCTATAAAGGCCAGGGCTGTTTGTTCCTCAAATCTGCTTGCCACTCTTACTAAGACGGGTTCCTGGATGGAGTGCCCCTTTAATGCAAGGTCGTGCGCCTGTTTCAGGCGGGCACATCATCAGGAGGGCTGGAAAAAGTGGGGACCGTCAGCTCTCCTGCTACAAGTGAGTCTTCTCTTCCCTGATCAGAGTGGCACTGACACAACTTATAGAAGAAGTCCACAGCGCAGACCATGTGTATTCTGCTGTGTTTCTTTTAAATTATTCACGCGAATCATCACTCCACCGAGAAGTGGGCTCCTCGTATTGCAAAGTACCAAGGAACTCCAGCGTACTGATTTTGGCACTGATCAAGTGCGACACGGGTAAAACTGGTTTTAAAAAGAGCAGTGAAAGTAAAACTGATAGCATTCATACAGTCCGTTTTCTTGCTGCCATTTTCAGATTGTGTCTGACATCATTAGTTCAGAAAGAAAAAGGTGATTCTGGCTTGCCACCGAACTTTGGTGTAATACAACTGCCCACGAAAATTCACTCCTGAAAATACACCCCCTTTGCCTTTCTGCAACACAAACATTTCCTCAAGTGTTTGTAAGTAACGGCACAAAGAAGCTGCTGATACACAGCTTCATACACTACTTGTTTGGAAGGCCTCCCTTACTAAAGGTATACAGGTGTTTGCGAATGTTTAGTACTGCAAAGCAGGCTTGTATATTTTGACATGTGGGCTCAACATGAACTGAAAGCAGCAACTATATACATCCTGGCTTCAGAGCTTCCCAAAAGTTGCTTGAAGTGTTTTCTAAAGCTGGTGCTCGTGGACGTAGGGGGAGCTGCCGCCAGACACGGGCCCCTGCTGGGTTGGCGTAAAGTTTGCCAGGGGAATGACCTTCACAGGATCCTCGTTGCTGCAGTGTCTCTCCGAGCTGCTGTACAACTGCTGTCTGCCACCGCCTTGGCTTTTGTCACTGTCGTCCTTGTTGCTGGCTCTCCCCAGGGTGTGCCTCCCCTCTGGCCTGCCGCCTCTGCCCCAGCTCTGCTGAAATCCGATGGACGGCAGGGGTGGGTTGGGCTGCTGGTACTGGGTCAGCGACGGGGGCATCCAGCAGTTGTCAGAGTGACCGAGGACGAGGCACTCCTGCGTGCAAGTCTCCGAGGCTTCAGCCAGCACTTTCTGAAGAGACACCTCGACACCTGCAACACAAGCACAGATGCATAATGAATCAGCTCAGCAGATCCACGGGGAATAGATGTATTTTACTAATTTGTACAGAAAAGCGTCAGTAAAATCATTTGTTCAAAAAGAGAACAGGAAAGGCCTTGTTGTGACGGTTAAACATTGTGCAAAGAGGCGACAAGACAATTTAATAGCGCTTTGTGCCACTAAGAACCTTTTGTCATGTCAAGGTGGGATTAGGCTGCACTACATCGCTGAGTATTTATATTTACAGGTTTCCAGTAACACCAAGCGTCTGCTCACATCATTTGCATTTGTCGTGGCTTGGTGTCAAGTTTAATCAATCTTGCATTTGTTATTTACATATCTACATGCCACGGTGCCTGACAGTTTCTGGGACCGAGGTCATTCAAGTTAGCAAACCCAGCCCATCCACTCTAATTAGCAGAATTACAGTTACATGAATTAAATACAAGCTAGACAGGAAAAGATACCATTTTAAGTGTGGTCCTAAAAAAAATGAACAAATTCAGACATGTGATAATGGTAACATAATATATTACACAGAATTACATAGAATTCACAGCACAGAAACAGGCCATTCGGCCCAACGGATCTATGCCGACGTTTATGCTCCACATGACTTACCTCCCACTCTACTTCATCTAACCCCATCAGCATATCCTTCTATTCCATTCTTCCTCATATACTTATCTAGCTTCCCCTTAAATGCATCTATGCTATTCGCCTCAACTGCTCCACGTTCTAACCACTCTCTGAGTAAGGAAGCTTCTCCTGATTTCCCTATTGGATTTATTTGTGGCTATTTTATGCTTATGACCCCTACATAAAATGTGCATTGAGCTTACTAACAATATTTCAGCACCCACTTTTTTTTTTCTTCCCTCATCTCTTGAAGCCACAGACTTATGCTGGAGTGAAGATCCAGGTTGCAGATGGCCCTCCTGTACCACACCCAACAAGCCATTCCTCAACCGTGAGGCTGGGTAGTGAGCATTAACAGGCTATTTGACCACCCTGGGCATAACAAGCAAGTCTGATCATGTCCTTGCCCAGGGTCAATACACAGGCTATTCACCGCTCACCTGACTTTTTTCATCATTAAGGTTTTCAATGCAGCAACGTGATTTTTGCAATCGTGACAGATTAAACCTTCCAACTAAAATGCAATAGATTTTTGCCCCAAAACATCTCACAAATGATAAGGTTTAAGGGATCAGAACTCACAAAAGCTGCCCAATGTTGATGACTTGGTCTGGATCTAAGGAACAGGAGCAACAGGTGTTTCTAAATTTCAAAAGAATTATTTTATAGCTGCTATTGAAATTATGTTGCTTTATCTCATGCTACATTTATGTTTGCACACAGAATGATTCAGCTATGCATCACTCTGTCGTAGGTATCCACCCTAGTGATATTTATACTATTGAAGACCACAGATGTTTAAATCCAGGTGCAGGGGGCAAATAGTAGCATATTGCCATTAGGTTACCATGCTGGCATCACCTGTGAAGACAAGTGCTGTTTACACTATAGCAATGCCAGCATTAGTCCAATATGAAAGCTGCGCTTAGAGAGGGTGAGTTATTAGACTACCGCTGCCCAGTTTTTAATGCTTTCTCCAATATTATATGACCTTCAGTACAACTTGCAAGTTGTCATAACGTGCAGAATGTTTGGCTCCTCAGGCCTGTGTGACACGAGCAGAGCTGGTTTAGGTAAAATCATAAGTAGCTAGTTCACCTCCTGTGGTATTGCTCAAGGACAAAAATAAATTATGTTTTTGATAGTCTCTCTTTGTGTAACTGTCTCTCTGTTTGCCTCCAAATTTAATTCCTTGATTCCAGTTTTTCTATTTGACTTCCACTCGTTCTATCTTCTTCTTTTCTGCCTCTACGTCTTTCCAGAAGATGCTGAGACACTAAAAATAGAAAATCTGAGTACTCTGGGAGGCCTTGTGGCGAACTGACTTAAAACACAGAATCGATCTAACGACTGAAGTTAAGAGTAAAATCAAAGTAATGATATGATCGCAAGCCCTAGTCGTTGTATAAACAAGCCCCAGTATATATAAACATGTGTGTGTGTGAGTGTGTGTGGGGCGGGGGGAAGCAATTTGAGCAACAGACTCACAGTTTTTGAAGCGCTCACAAAAGACAAAAAAATGGCTTTCGACGTCCCGGCAAGACTGGTGTCAGCAAAAAAAATGGAGCAAACAGGAAACAAACAACAAAATAACAGCTTTGTGAGGACATACAACAAATACAAGTTGTTTTGAAGGGAATTCCTATCGAGTATATACTCATGGATGTGGAATTTGTCAGGAACTGATTTTTTTTGTGAAAGGGGGATTAATAACAATCACAGGTATGTTAACAAAATGTCATTCTTTCCTAAAAAGAAATTTTCTGAAAGAGTATTGTGAATTCTAAATCTTACAAACAAGAAACCTTTGAAAGCACTTTGAACAAGACAGTAAGTAACATGAAGCATTTATAACTAAGTATATCACAGTGGAATCTCCATTATCCACTACCATAGAATAGACTCCTGGTGGATAATGAAAATTGGTGGATAATTGAGTGTCTCTGAATTTTCCTCTGGCACAGCAAGGCATGAGAAAGAAAACAAGCCTAATGCATATGACATAGGAAACATTATGCGGTTTTATTCATCAAGGAAAGGGATGAAACACAAATGACAAAAGTGTCTGTACAAGCAGACGTCATCTCACGCGAAGCTGTGTCCTCCAAAAATTCTGCAGAATAATCAGGGAGCTGCATAATTGGAACGTGAATAATAATCAGGGCTCCAGTGTAAATAGAAACAGTATCTCAGGGTGTTGTCAGTTAAGAGGTAAATATCAGAATGCTAATATTATAATACTATTAAAAAAATCCTGAGAACTGTAGTAAGAGACTATACTTTAAAAGCTTTACATTGCTATTAACTATAGAATGATTTGAAGAATATTTATAACCAACAAGGAAGTTGAGCTGTTTAATAGTTGGCGTATGTACCAGCTCTTGTGTATTGGTGTGTGCACGCAGTGTTGTTTTATGGCGCTTTTCATCTGTAAATGTGATGAAAATTTGAAAAGAAATGAACGTGAATTGCATGCACTGAAGGGTTATGATCAGTAAGAATGCATTATACATAACCATTGCAACAGAGATCTCTCTCAAAACAACAGCCCCAGTGCCCTCAACATATGTTATACCGGCTTCATACTAGAATAAAAATGTAGTGCTACATTAAAACTTTGCTTTTGAAATGAATATCATTAGGCAATTGCACATTGCAATCATTGCACATTTTTGCCAACTAAGCAGTTCAGAGAAGTATAAGGGGGAAATAAAATCTATATATTTTTGTTCGCATAAAACATAGGTAGCAGCAGGGAAGTGAGCCTCCCCGGTAGTTAAAACAGCCGTTTTCTCCCTGGAAATGAAACAAGTAAGTTTGTTCCTGTCCCTTTTCCTGGCCTTTGTCAAGTTTCTGTATGTAATATTGATGCTGATAGCCTTCCCTGGGGAATAACATCTCATTCATCTACTTCAAAGGCAATATTAAACAATTCAAAAGGATTTTATTCAGGTTTAATGTAGATGTGCCTCATGAGTTAAGCCTTACCTTGTGCAGAGCTGGGGTTGGACACCCTTAGGAGGTTAGGAATGAAGTGAAAGACTAAATTAATTCTAGATGTCAAAAGGAATATATTGTTAACGGTTTAGGTGCCCTAACATCAGCGTAAAAATAAAGGAGTCCGCAAAGCGCCACAAAAACCGCTGATCTAAAATATGCGGTCTTTGATCATTGTAATGTAGGTTCTTGATACTGGGAAACATATGGTGATCTGTTGCATTACATTGAAGCTACACAAACGTCAGAAGTAGGCCTGAAATCCTAGCCAGCTCCATATCACACTTGAACTGTTATAGTCAAGATGACTGTGTGGCCACTTTTGTTGGTGAAAGTAATTTGCCAGCTGTGTACTGCAATAGTTGTCCCATATCACTGTCTCTTTATAATAAACTGGAATTTAAATTGCAAAAATGTTTTCCTTTCTAAATTCAATGTTATTAAGATTTCTCAGAAAATATAAAATCTTCAAATTTCCTTATTATCCCCAATAAACAATGGGCCAAAAGGCCAATTTAATAATAAAATGTAAAAAAATCCACTCAGATTTCTCACTGGACTCCTTGATGACTCGTCAAGCTTATTCCATCGGCAGTTGAGTCATACAGACCAGAAATGCTCCAGGTTCAATTACTGGCTGATGCTGAGGTAGTTGAACTTGGCCGAAAGAACAGGAAAGGCACAGAAATTGGCCTCAGGCTTAAGGGCAGAAAATGACCTCTTGCCAAATGCACAGATGTCAGGGGAGGACAGGATTGGGTTCAGCTAGGATGCCCCCCATGGCCTGTTAGCCGGCTGACAATCACTGACAAGGCTTACATATAGGCGAGTTGCACGAGGGACTACCGGGCAACCAATGCCGGTGGAAAAGCAACAAGGCACGGAGTCAACAGGCGGGAATTTCCTTGGAGCTGCCCGTGTAACTTCGCTGGAAGTGCGGCGGAAACCTTGTTTACGTGTGTAAATAGGGTTTCTGCCACACTTCCGACAAGTAGTGGAGCAGGAGCAGCTCCAAGGAAATTCTTGGCCAATGCTCTCAAGAGAACAGGGGAGGGAATTTTTTTTTTTAAATTAGGTTTCTGACCCAGTTAACTGCAAATTGGCAACAGTTTTGTTTCATGCTGTGCACAGCATTCAGTTCCTTCACAAAGGTTTGGTGGAAGGTTTCAATTATTTTTCTGACTTAAAACATGTTCCATGTTGAGATTAAAGCTGATACCACAGGTGTGCCTTTTCTTGCACTTTGAGCTGATCTTAACAAATGCTCATTTAGTCCTGTGACACTCTGTGTACCCTGACTGTATAGGAAAAAATAACACGCATAAAACTTCCAAAACACTATTAAACAAGGCAAAACATGCCACACTACAATACCTCCATCAGGTTATTTATAAAAGACACCAATATTTACGTGTCAAAGTATAGACCAGAGTTTCAGTGATGTATGTGTGAAAAAAGCATTAATATATAGTTTGATATATAGTTGGATAGAGTACTGTGCACCGTTTTGGTCCCCTCATGTGATGGGTGATATAGTGGCCTTGGAAAAGGTTCAGAAGAGAGTTCCAAGAATGATTCTTAGCTCGTGTCAGCTAAGACTCAGTTGGTAGTACACTCGCCTCCGAGTCAGAAGGTTGTGGGCACATAAGGCTAGGCTGGCACTCCAGTGCAGTGCTGAGGGCGTGCTGCACTGTCAGAGGTGCCGTCTTTCAGATGAGACGTTAAACCGAGGCCCCTTCTGCTCTCTCAGGTGGACATAAAAGATCCCATGGCACTATTTCGAAGAAGAGCAGGGAAGTTATCCCTAGTGTCCTGGCCAATATTTATCCCTCAACCAACATAACAAAAACAAATTATCTGGTTATTATCACATGGCTGTTTGTGGGAGCTTGCTGTGTGCAAATTGGCTGCCGCGTGTCCCACATTACAACAGTGACTCTACTTCAAAAAGTACTTCATTGACTGTAAAGTGCTTTGAGGGGGGTTGGAGAGGAATTTTCCAGAGTATTTTTCCCCTGACTTCATTTTCTGTTTGTTTTGTCTTTCCCAGGAAATTACATGACTGCGGTGTGGGGTGGGGGGGTGGGGTGGGTGGTGGAGGAAGTGTCTAGTCATGATGCTACCAGCATCATAAATATGGGGCAGGTTTGATGGACCAGTTAGTCTTTCCCTGCCTGTCATTTTTGTATGTTCGTGTAATGCATTCATACTTCAACATGTACATCAACAGAAGGGATAGGCCATTTGGTTTCACATGTTGTTAATGCCTAATATCTAAAGGGGAAACAGTTTGATTTCACTGATATGAACAGTAGGCTCTTTAGTGTATATTCACCAGACACTGGTAACACTACAACAAAGCTTATTAACAACGATGCATTTGTTACCTTGGGTGTGAAATTCTTCCCATCCATAATTTTAAGGAAAAATCAGTACGAGTACGGAACGAGAATTCTTATTTTATACGCCAACTTTATCATTAAAATTACTAATAGAAAGAATTGCATAACTCAAAATGACAACAGCATTCATATAGCCTGGAAAAAAAGATAGAATACAGAACGAAAGGCAGGAATCATATCCATTGGAGTTCTGGATGTGGAATATGCATGTGTACAAGTGAGGCTCATAACAGAAGTGAGATCTCACACACAGGGATGCAATGTAGCAAATTAACATGAATTAACTTGGTGCTATATTAAAATACGATGCCATTGAGATTGAAACTTTCAAGCTAAGTACAAGGGGAAAAGAGCAGCAACATGAAATCCATCAGTCCTAATATTGTGGCTGAAGTTGAAGTATACAAGTCTGTATGAAAGGATATATATAGAGTTTGTGGAACTAAGCTCTGATTGCAGTGCTCAAGACCACAGCAACATTATACAGTGCTAATGAAAGCTGGCTTTACTCAGGAAACAACTGCTCCCAGGCAAGTTATTAATTTTGAGAGCCGAGACAGAAAATTGGAACAGTTTGGCAAATATTCATGCAGGAGAGTCAGATAAATAGGGTCACCCAACACCGATAGGGACTTGATCTTGCTGTAGGGCAGGCTGAGTTAGCAGTGTGGCTGGTGTTGAAAAACAATCGGGTTTTTTTTGTCTGAAAAAAAAACTTGTAATGTTGTATTCTGCATTTTGGATAATTCTGGTTAACTTAACCAGGAGTGAAATTATTTCCCAAGATAACATTATCTTTAGGAAAATATGAAGACCATTGCGACCAGATGTTTAATTACCAAATTTATCAAAATAAAGTAATATTTTTATATTGAAAAGTTTTGTGTCTGTAATAATGCAGGACTATATGTCTGTAGAAATGTAAAAATATATGACACTACTATCCTTTTATTCAATCAGGTCCCAGAACCAGAATATTGTCCTTTCATCCAATTTTATACCAGGACTTAAACAATTGTAGTGATAGAGCAATTTAAATGTGAGAATTGAGAGACATTTCCTGAATGTCAGTGAGTTATATATCAATGGGGGCGATTTTGCCAGTGCTCAGGGGTCAGGTTTAGAGGCGGGACTGCTGGCAAAATCAGAAAGATTGGCAGCGGGTCCCGAACCCGCTTATAACCCGCCTCCAATCAATCTTCCCAGGAGTCGGGTCCCCGATTTGCACAGGGACCCAACTCCTAACGGCGGGAATAGGATTATAGCCACTTAGCTGCTTATTAACAGGTAGTTAATAGGCAGTTAAGAGGTTTTTTCCAATTTTGCCAGGTCGACTGCGGGCTTCCCAATGTCCGGACACCACGGCAGGTAAGTGTGGCGTGTTGTGAATCTGTTGTAGTGTTTCTTCATTAATGACAGCTGCAGAAGTGGTGTGAAGGATCCAATGGTGCACTGGTGAGTTTCAGAGTTAAGGAAATGCTGGGAAATTCATTTTTAATGTATTTAGACTTTTCTGTAGGTAATAAGGTTTGAAGTGTTTGTATAGTCCCACCTCACTGGGAGAACCTCCCTCACCAGTGACAGATCGCTTCTGTAACCTCACCTGCAGCTGCCATCTGTTTTATCCTAAGGAGAATGTCTCTGGAGAGCCTGGGTGCAAGGGCTCACTTTTGTACAGTGATTGTCAGTGTTTGCAGCACCTCAATGCTGTCAAACACTGAAAAATCATCTGTCAAACAAAAATGAGCATGTTCCCTTTAAGAAAACCGGCAGATGATGAGTCACCAACTGATATCATCTGACACCGGCTTCCTCTTAATTGGCCGGCAAGCCCGCGTCGTTGGGGGCGGGAATGGAACCCGCAAGTCAGCTGACCCGTTCCCAACTCACTTCTTCAGGTAGGATCGTGACCAATGTTGCAATTAGCCAACCAATCCTGACTGATCAAGATAGACAGTCTGCAAAATAGAAGTTGTAAGCTAAAGGGGAGCTCTTGAATGGTGCTGCATGTAAAGTTGTTTTAATCTTAATAATTATATTCCTTAATTATTCCGTGTTGTTTTATACTGAACCATAAAACAAGTGCAATGTAAGATCACACCAATCAGATACCAGAGGACACTGTCCCTTCAATGAATTAGATCCCAGAACCCTGCTTGTAGTTTCATCAGCTCATCATAAAAATGACCAATTACATTGGAGAAAAATAAGTTTCAATGACAAACAACCACTGTGACATTCTCCTTTCCCCCACCTCCTAAACTAAATTCAATACAATTTTCACAATGACATGTGTATTCCAGCTTTACTCTATATTAATTGGGGGTGGCTCATCTGCTGCTGAAACCCTCATCCATGCTTTTGTTGCCTCTAGATTTAACTATTCCAATGCATTCCTGGCCAGCCTCCCACATTCTACCCTCCGTAAACTTGAGGTCATCCAAAGCTCTGCTGCTCATGTCCTAATTCACACCAAGTCCCGTTCACCCATCATCCCTGTACTCGCTGACCTACACTGGCTCCCGGTTAAGCAACACCTCAATTTTAAAAGGCTCATCCTTGTTTTCAAATTCCTCCATGGCCTCGGCCCTCCCTATCTCTGTAATCTCCTCCAGCCCTATAGCCCTCCGAGATATCTGCGCTCTTCCAATTCTGGCCTCTTGGGCATCCCTGATTTTAATCACTACACGATTGATGGCCGTGCCTTCTGTTGCCTAGGCCCTAAGCTCTGGCATTCCCTTCCTAAACCTCTCTGCCTCTCCTTCCTCCTTTAAGACGCTCCTTAAAACCTACCTCTCATCTGCCCTAATATCTCCTTATGTGGCTCGGTCAACATTCTGTTTGATAACGCTCCGGTGAAGCACCTTGGGATGCTTTACTATGTTAAAGGCACTATATAAATACAAGTTGTTGTTGCTATCTCCCAGCCAGGCCCACACATTCCACTGTTGATTGTTACCTCCATCTTCCTCATTCATTCCCTCCAAACCTTGGCTTTGCCACCTGCTCCTCCCCAGATCAAGGCAGGCCTAACATCCCTAACTACCTCACGTTGACTTCAGTCCCAGCCCTCCACCCCTATAGTCTTGCCAGAGTGGTCTGGCTTTCCTGTTTGCTTTCTCTGGACTTCTCCTCTATGCTCGCTCCTGCCGCACTCACCCCCCCACCCGCCCCGCCCCGCCCAGCCCAGCCCAACTCACGTTCACTCCTTTCCAACCTTGGCCTCCAAAGCTGCTCCCTCTAATCTGCAAACAGCTCCCTGCCTTTCTGCTTACTCACACATACCTGGCCTTCCTGATCCCTCTTGTTTCCACTTTCCCCACTTTTACCTCTTGAGCCTCTACACCCCATCTGCTCTTGCCTGGCCTGGAAGGATAAGGATTAGCTGGGCCCTGCACTGAGATATATATGGCCCTGGGGCTAGATTAGTCACTGATTACATGGGTCTGGGATCTTATTAGGCTTCAGGGATTGGCTGGGCTGGGACATACACCCAAATGCAACAAAGCAGCAAGCAGTCTAACTCCCTGTTGCCAGTGAAAGACAACTGTCAAAGGATGAAGCTCCAAATCAGGTTCCAATTCTGCTTGGGAGATGAGGGATAGGAGAGAGAGTGAGGACATACAAAAAGAAAGAGAGGGAAAGACTCACACACTCACATGAGGAGAGACCATATATACTAAATGGTACAAGTTTAAAGGGGGTGCAAGAACAGAGAGACCTTGGGGTGATTGCGCACAAATCTTTGAAGATGGCAGGACAGGTTAGCAAAGCAGTTAATAAAGCATATGGGATCCTGGGCTTTATAGATAGAGTACAAAAACCAGGAAGTTATGCTAAACCTATATAATACACTAGTTCGGCCCCAGCTGGAGTATTGTGTCCAATTCTGGGTGCTGCACTTTAGGAAGGAAGTAAAGGCTTTGGAGAGGGTCCAGAAGAGATTTACTAGAATGGTTCCAGGGATGAGGGATTACAGTTAAGTGGATAAACTAGAGAAGCTGGGGTTATTTTCCTTGGAGCAGAGAAGGCTAAGAGGAGATTTGATAGAGCTGTATAAAATCAGGAAGGGTTTAGACAGAGCAAATAAAGATAAAGGGGGAGAAAATCGGTATTGCCCCATTTGGGGCGCAATTATCGGCCGGGCGCAAAGTTTAGTGCCTGGTGCTAATTATCACCTCCGACTGCAAACTTGGCCTCTATCGCCCCTGGAGGTGATTGGAGCGCTAAATCAAGTGCTACACACCTCTCTTAAGGCGCTAACGCCGAGGAGCGAGGAGCTACCTCAGAGCACTGGCGAAACTCATGTGATGTCAGTCAGCAATGGAACACAGACACACTGGCGCCGGCCAGTTCTTAAAGGGGAGGATCAATCTTGCTCTCCATCCACACCCTACTCATGGCAGCCTTGAATCTCAGCCTGGAGAGACCTGTACATCAAATCTGCTGGAAAGAACAATGGAGAGGCCCAGGGAAGGAGCTCAGAGTGCAGCCCCCACAGTCTCTTCTAAATCAATGCAAGATCAAATCAAAATGAACCTGCAAAGTGCTGTTCAGTACCCAAAACTCCTCAATTAGCATTGAATACCTCCAAAAGTCTCTCTCTCTCTCACTGAGAATGCGTGGTGCAAAAATTTTGCAGACAAAAATAGACGGGAAGCGGTCGCCTTTAAATAGCGCTCCCCCAGTCCCTTCGTGACTGCAAAACGCTTCCCCCAACCTGTCGTTGCTAGCGGCAGGCGGTAAGGCAGGGGGCAGCACTCAATATCCGGTCCGGGGCGCTACTGGGGCATTGCACGTTCGACTGACGTCATGATCTGTGGGCGCAGGAGATCATGGCAGTAGTGTTTAGTGCCGCTGCAAAACGTCTGGTCAATTTCGCAAGCGTTGCAAACATCACCGCACCCGGGCGCCAGTTGCTTTGCGCCCCATTAGCGCCCTCTTAAGGCGCTAACGGGAGCCACAAACCAACAGAATTTTTCCCCCAAACTGTTTCCAATGGTTGAAGGGACGATAAGGAGAGGGCACAGATTTAAGGTGGTTGGCAAAAGAACCAGAGGCAGCATAAGGAAAAACGTTTTTTATGTAACGAGTGGTTAGGATTTGGAATTCACTGCCTGATAGGGTGGTGGATACAGATTCAATAGTAGCTTTCAAAAAGGAATTGGATAAATACTTGAAGGATAAAAAAATGCAAGGATATGGGGAAAGACCAGGAGAGTGGGACTAACTGGATTGCTCTTCGAAAGAGCCAGCGCACACTCGATGGGTCAAATCGCCTCCTTCTGTGCTGTACTATTCTATGATTCTATACAGAGATAAGATGTGTGAATGACAACATACCCAGATAATTGGAAACATACAGAAGAGGAGCTAGCGAGGAAGAGACTTATAAAAAGATGAAGAGAGTGAGAAAAAGAGTCAGACAAAAAGTGATGACAACGATAGAAAGTGTGTGCACGCCAGAGAGAGAGTGGGGAGGGAGGAGTTTTTTTTAGATGATATAATTGCACATTGAAAGATTTCAGCAAGTTAAACTTATTACTGTCTTGAATAAATGGGTATAAACACATAGAACGACTCAATTCTTTTTACAAGAATATACTGATAATGCCAAGGAATTTTGATCTACAAAGGATAAATAAGTGGAAAATATAAAGCCTGAATCCAAATTGATAAAATTTGGGCTCACTGGATTAATTTGGTACAAACTGTTATTGTCAGCACAGTTCAGTTTTGTAGGAACTTGCCCAAAGTGTGAAATGTTGGGTGTTATTGTCTATGCAAAGCAGTTTCTCATTTGATAAGTAGAATTCAGAATCCACATATGATATTCTTATTTATGTATCTCAGTGTACGTAGAACCATTCTATCACTTCACATCAATTTCACCCACGTAAGAAGCATGGATAAAAATTACAAAAAGAAAATTCTGCAGATGCTGGAAATCTGAAATAAAAACAAAATGCTGGAGATACTTAGCAGGTCAGGCAGCATCTGTGAAGAGAGAAACAGAGTTAACGGGGCCGATTTTCCCGCAGGTGCGGGGAATTGTCGGGTTCCCCGAATGTTGGGTTCCGACACGAATCTAAATGGGTCTGCCAGCTGGACGCAATTTTCCCTCAATTGGCCAATTAATTTCCAGCGTGTGGGCACCCTTGCTAATTGTCCATTTCCAGTCAGAAAGCCCCACAGTATGATGTCATCATTTGTGGTGCTTTTAAAGTCTCCAGCAAGCTTTTCAACCTCTACAGGCTTCCCAACCAGTCGTACAGCCAGCGGCAGAGCCCGAGCTGCCGCCAAATTTGATAAAACCTCACTGCAGACATTGGTGGATGGGGTTAGGGCCCACAGGGAGGTCCTCTTCCCTAGCTCAGGGAGGAAGAGGCCTCCCAAAGAGACCAGGGCTGCTTGGATGGAGGTGGCTGCAGAGGTGATCTCTCAGGGAGTCACCCGACGGACCTGGATGCAGTGCAGGAAGCGCTTCCATGACCTTCACCGTACAGGAAAAGTAAGTATGAAGTTTCCATCACCCTGAACCTGATCCCCATTGCCTTTCCCCAACAGCACTCAGCTTCAGCACTCTCTTCCTCCACATCCCACTTCACAGTCACATCCATGCACCCTTATCCATTCCCTATCTCTCTATGCTCACATTCACATAACTATTCCACCATGCAGCCCTCACACTGCCTCTCACTTTGAGGCTTGGAACACAACTGACAACACACAGGGAGGGCCCTTGGTCTTGCAGCCTCACACCATCTTTGTCTCCTTCTAAGTATCTATGCTATGCAATCTCTACACTCACTCCTGCACTCTCACTCAAACTCCACTTGTCTCCCTCACTGCAGGAAAAGAGAGCCCACAACAACAGAGAGCGAGCCAGGACCGGAGAAGGTCCACCCTCAATCGCCCACCTGACCTCCTGGGAGGAAGGAGTGATGGAGATTGTCGGGCCTGATGTGGCTGTGGAAGCTGGGGAAGGAGAGACAGGAGCAAGCCCACAAGCTGGTGACCGAATAGTTTCCCATCTCTCTCATTGACATAGCATGAGTCGCTGATATGATTCTGAAGCTACATCATTTGGACTTATGAGCATCTGCCAAATCCAATGTGCAAGTAGCCTTGGCATCAGATCTCTAACTCTTTCCTTTACTCCCCCACAGGACCATCCAGAGCCCCCGTCCCCACTGTCGAGGAGGAAGAGGCTGTGCAGCCAGACTCCTCAGAGGAAGCTCCAGCCTCTGAGGGCACAGCGTCAGCAGAAGTAAGCGCACCCAGCACCAGTGCAGACACTCACACCTCGGGGGGGCCTTCGGGACATAGAGTAGTGTTGTCACCTGGTGTTTCACAGCTCACAAGTGAGCATCAGCAGATTGTGGAGACAGCGACAGCAATGGAGAGTCCTCGTCGGAGGGCGCAGGCCTCTGCCAGCTCAGCTCAGCTCCATGTCGACCCTATGCCTCTGGGTCCATCCGCAAGAGAGGAGGTGATGGATCTCCATGCACAGATGCAGGAGTCTCTGGCAGGTTTTGTCTCCGGCAGGTTTTGTCTCCAGGGTCACTGTGAGTGTGGAGCGAATGGAGGAGTCCATGGCGAGCATGAGCAGAGCCTTATTGGAGTCATTGGCGCATGAAAACATCACCACGGAAAGGATGGCTACCTCCGTGGTAAGCCTGGCTACCGCCGAGGAGAGGAGGTCTGCGGCCGAGGAGAGGAGGGCTGCGACCGAGGAGAGGAGGGCTACGGCCATGGAGGAGCTTATTCGCCAGGGTATCGAAAACATGGTGAGTGCTCAGAATAGAATGACATCTCTTGAGGAGCGATGGGCATCTATTGAGCACTGAAACCAGACCTTCATGGAAGTCCCTCTGAGCAGGACTTCCAGTGCAGATACGGGTCCCCATGGCCCCCCCTGATGTGCAGCAAGGTGCTCTCCAGCCACTTGCAGGTGCTGAGGGGGAGCTGACCCATGAGAAGGAGGTTGTTGGCACACCTCAAGGAAGTGGGGGCTCCTCTCCACGCGCTCACACTTCCATGCCACTTCAGAGCCCTCGGTCAGAGCCCCGCCGGAGTCCACACCCAAGTGAGATAGGAATCTCAACCCCTGCACAGCTGCAGGAGCAGCAGACTGCTGGCGAGCCCTCACAGGCTCGCCACCCCAGAGGATGCCCGCCAAAGGTGTCGAGACAGGAGCAGCAGGAAAGTGAGCAAGGGGCCGCCACATCTGCTGAAGCCACAGGGGTACCACTACATAGGAGCACGCGTAAGAGAAAAATAAAGCACCACTAATCACAAGGGAAGTCACTTGGGTGAAAAGTCTTGTATATAGTTTTAATGCCATCAGTTTCTTGTACATAAAAAATCTGGTGGCAACTGCTGCAGTTGTGGCGTCTGTCATTTGGCGAATGGGATTTCACATTGAGGCCTTAGGGTTACTTGCAGATGTCAGCAAGCTGGTCAAATAGGTAGAAATGCGCAGGGATGGGCCACTGTCCATGGTCAGTTAAGAAGCAGCAAGGCTACAGTGTTTGATGTACCAGGCTACGCAAATCTGGCCAGGATGAGTGCGTTCCTTGCATTCCGCCCAGCAATGTTCTCGCGCACTGGTCCCGCTGGTTGACAGGCTTCTGCAGGATGCTCGTTTCCGTCCTCCTCCTGCTCAGCATCATCCTCAGCATCATCCTCATCCGAGGCGGCTCTGTGAGGAGCCTCTTGGTCCTGCGGAATCGGCAAGCCACGACGCTGTGCCACGTTGTGAAGCACACAGCAAACCACAATGATTTTGGAGACCCTGGCTGCTGAGTACTGTAGGACTCCACCTGATCTATCGAGGCATCTGAAGCGCATCTTTAGCAATCCGATGGCTTGCTCGATAATGCATCTGATGGAAATGTGGCTGGAGTTATAGCGCTCCTCAGCTTCGTTGGCTGGTCTCAACAGCATCATTAGCCAAGTCCACAGGGGATATCCCTCGTCTCCAAGTAGCCATCCCTGAAGTTCGTTTGGCAGACTGAATAGCGGAGGCACAGTAGACTGGCGCACGCAGTATGAGGGAGTCATGGCAGCTGCCAGGGTACTTGGCACAAACATGCAAAATCACCTTCTTGTGGTCACACACCAGCTGAACGTTAAGGGAATGGAAGCCCTTGCAGTTGACAAAAACTCCTGGATTGCGATGGGGAGCCCTAAGGGCCACATGTGTGCAGTCAATGACGCCCTGCACCCTTGGAAAGTCTGCCAGCTGAGCTAATCCAATCACTCACGCCCTCACACTTGCGCGATCCCGGGTGAAATGGATGTCATTGTGCGCGAGGGCAAAGAGGGTATCGGTGACCTGTTTGATGCAAGTGTGTGCGGCCGCCTGTGAGATGCCGCTGATGTCTGCTGCTGATCCCTGGAAGGAGCCTGAGGCATAAAAGTTGAGTGCAGTGGTGACTTTGATGGCCACTGGTAAGGAGTGTCGACCTGGTGCTCTGGGCTCCAGGTCTTGCTGTAGCATTGCACAGATGTCAGTCACTACCTCTCACAAAAGTCACTGCTGCCTTTGGCACTGCTGCTCAGTCATGTTGAGGTAGCTCACCCTGTGTCTGTAGACCCTGTTTGGGGGGTGTCTCCTGCGTCGATGGCCTTCCATGCGCTGGCCCCTTCTGGCCTGTGCTGCCTCAAGTGTGTGAGCCGCAGCCTGGTGCTCCAGCTGCTGCTGCTGTTGCTGGTGCTGCTGTTGCTGGTGCTGCTGTTGTTGTTGGATCTGCTGCAGCCTCCTCTGCTGTTGGAGATCCACTAATGCCAAGAAGGGAAGGAACAAAAGGCCTCCCATGCTTCTGGCAGATGACTCCGTTGAGGAAGCGCTGAGTTAGGGTGGTGAGAGGGGCTTCCCAGGAGCTCACACTGGAGAAGTGTGTGAGGCCCCAACCTTCCACAGCTGTGCCTAAGCTTTGAACAAGTTGCCCCAAGCCTGGAACAACAAGGTCCTGCAGCCTACAAATGCTGTCTGATTAAATCTCTTCATTCCTGATTGACCTGCAGCTGAAAGTAAACAAGCCGACATTGTTCACGCCAGGTTTCATCAGCGGTGTTCCCACCAGGCGTGGTTTACGTGGGGAAAGGCTGAAAATTGCAAGGGGCCCTTAAAATTGGATTACAGATGCCAATTATTGCTGATTAGGCTCCCGACGACCAGTCCCACGCCTGCTGCGGGCGGGACTGATTCGGGTCACTTTGAAACACCGGGGCGAAAGTCGGACGGGGCGGGGAATCGGCCGGGGTGGGGTGGGGTCGCGACCCCCTATTTCTGCGATTTTTCAACCCCCGCATGCCTGAAACCCCGCCTGACGGCTCCAGGAAAATCGAGGCCAACGTTTCAGGTCGATGACGAAAGGTCATCAATCTGAAACGTTAACTCTGTTTCTCCCTTCACAGATGCTGCCTGACCTGATGGATAAAAATTAACCAGTTATGGACTAGTGCATTCCTTGCTTCTTAGCATCCTGGAAATTGCTGTATAATAGAATAGATGGTCTCACCTACACCAGAGAAGTTGGGCAATGGGCAAAATTGAAACTGAGTATCAAGGCAGCTATGCATTTGAGTGCTATGTAGGTTAAATCAGCCTGATTTACTGCTCAACAGTGAATACTTAAAGCACCGAACTGCCATAAATCTAACCTTAGGTTTTTGAACTGAATCAATTACTGCAATGCTTACTTTACCATTTTCCAGCAGTAACATCCATTTTGTTCAGCAACATAACGAAACTTTTTTTTAAAGGAAGCATTAGGTTACTAAAGTATTATACCAAATGCATAGTGGGATAATCCAGCGGTTTGAAATTCAAATACAAGGTAGCTACCCCTTATAATGCTGAGGGCTGCCAAATGTGACACATTTGACCTCCCTTTTGCAGATTCTTTACAAATATTATTCCAAAGTTTGGTCTGCCCAGTGTTCAGTATCCATCTTCCATCATTATTGATTTGATGGACTTGTTGCAATAAACCCTATCTGAGCAATTTGTCTTAAATCAGCACAAAACCACAAATGGTGTTCAATATCTCAAATCCTGTCACAGTGCTGTCCTCCTATCTCATGACATAGATCTAATGTACTGTAACCTTGTCTATGTGATGTCAATAACATTATTTTGACCATTGCCTGCATTCTACATGAAAAATAACATTTTGAAAATAGAATCCTTGAGACTTGAGTCTTCATCAGGGGCTGATAATTGCATTATATGTTTTGTAATATTACTACTTACCTGAAACACTGGGCTGAAAATTCAGTAGGGTTAGCGCCCATTTTGCGGCGCTAGAGGGCCTAGCGCCGCAATGATAGCCGTTTCTGAAATTCACTTCGGCGCTGCCATCGGCGTTAGCCGGTTGCGCTGCGCCGGCACCGATGACGTCATCGGTGTGCGCAGCGTCCCGGTTGCCGTGGCAAAGCGCCCGAACGCCGAAATTCAGTTGCGGCCGCCTCGCCCGTGGCAGCCGCAACTAAGACTCTGGCAACCGAGTCTTACACAAGTTAGCGCCGGCGCATTAAGGTCGCGCGGCGGCCGGCCGCTTTCCCGCCGGCCGCCTGCCCGCACCTCCCTCCCCGGACTCCTCCACCCCCCCCCCGCGGAACAGATGCGTCTGGCCTGCAAGCCCGGCACTTGTCCGAGGTGCCGGGCTCATTTTTGAAAAAATCAAACGGCCAGCGATCGGGTGAAGGCAGCGCCTCCTTAACGGGAGGAGGAGGCCTGCACTTCCCCAGCCTGCCGCACCGCATCGGGTGCCGCAGCGCCGGATTAGCGCCGCAATGCGGCACTCAGCGCCCATTGGGAGGCACTCACGCCCGCCAGTAGCGCCGGCAGCCGTCTGGGCGCGGCGCTACTGAATTTTTGGCGCGCGCAAGGGAATTAGCGCCGGCGCTAAATTTCCGGCGCTAAAGCCCTGGCGCAGCGTCAACTCAATTTCTAGGCCAAAATGTCCACAGCCTGCCCAGTTCTGATCTGTCCAATAGTCTTCTACCTGCTTTTATTTGCAAATGGATATCCATAAAAGAGATAACCAAAAGACAGGTAATGAGTAGTCCTGAAGGCTAAGTGGTAAAATCTCCTTCTCTGAGCCCTACTGACCAGGGAGATCCCAGGTTTTTCTGTACTGAGTTAAGCCAAAGTGTCAGTAGGGACTCCAAAACTGCCACAGCACACCTGTGTCACGGAGAGAAATTGGGCCTGAGTTCTCATTTGCTATACAGCAATCCCTACTGGAAATGCATGGATGTGTGGATGCCAGATGAGGACAGGATTGGTCTCGCTGTTATGCCCTCCACAGCTGGCAATGTGGACTGTCAAGACTCACATGAATAATAGCCACGTGATGAGGTACCAGAAGGTAACTGCCCCCTGTGGACCATACCCCCAAATGAGGGAGTCAATGCCTTCAAGAGAAAGAAGAGGGGAGAAAACTGAAAACAGAAAAACACAAGAATGCCTTGCTGTCAACAGAAAACAGCAACACATTAAAAGGAACTGCAGTCATTTTTTTCATTATTTTCAAAATTCTTTTAAATGTGATTTTAATTTGCCTCTATTTCTCTGCATGGGGGTTTTATTTTATTATTCATTTTTATTCTTAAGCTGTCAATGTAGCAATCCAATAAGCCAGTCTCCCCCAATTCCCTTCAACATGGTTCAGGAGTCAGGAAGATTGACAGATGTATTGGCGAGCTCCCATTGAGTTGGGCCCTGTACTTATTGCGTCGTCAAGGTAACAAAGCCAAGCTGAAGGTGGCCAGGTACTCTGCTCTGCCAAGTTACATCCAAACATGGGTTCTGTTGAGGTAACAGAAGCCTGACTTTGCATTTTAATATTTATTTTAAAGGCTGTTTTTCTTTATAAATTCTATGTCTGTTGCATACATCTTCATAAGGCAGACAATCATAGTAACATCAGTGCTGCTTTAATGGACCATTAAAGATTCAGAGTTGACTGCTTTTGCAGTTCTACTTCACAACTTGCATCAGTGCAAAACAATTTTTCACACTGCACCAACATAAGGCATAAAGTACATCTACAATATTAACCAACCAAACTAGTATATGCTCAGCAGTTTTCTAGTGTCTTCCTGAAGCGATGATTTCATAGCTCTGTTGATTTACTTTACACTATAACTTCAACTGGTGCAGCATGGTTTCCAATCTGTCCCACAATGCACCATGAAATGCCAAGAGATTTAAAGTATGGGCATACCCGCAACAAGCAGTTATAGAAAATGCTGGAAATACTAAGCAGGCCAGGCAGCATCTGTGGAGTTGGAAACAGAGTTAATGTTTCAGGTCAATGACCCTTCGTCAGAACGTTAACTCTGTTTCTCTCTCCACAGATGCTGCCTGGCCTGCTGAGGATTTCCAGCATCTTCTGTTTTTATTTCAGATTTCCAGCATCCGCTGTATTTTGCTTTGGTACAAGCAGTTCAAGGTTCTTTTTAAAATGTAGCAGATGGTTACGCATCCCAGTTGTTCTTCCTTTTGTTCAATGCAGTTTTAAAAACTTTTTTTCCCAACACTGCAATCACAGGTTAAGTCCCTGCAATTTATTTTTGCACATTTATCGCACATTGGCACTCAGCACAAAATTGGCACACTGAAGCGAACACACATGGGACATTTGAAATGGCTTCCACTGAAGCAACAAAACTCCACTTACACCATTCCAATAAATTGTCCTAGTATACGATCGCAACCAACAGTAGAGCCATTTTCTTTCTCCTTCTCAACCCAATTCAGTCAGCTGAAAGGAGCCTGCAATCAATGCTTTGCATGCTGCTATTTTTCATAACTTGTTTGGTGTAGTGGGTGATTGGGTGATGCCATGTGTTTGAACATCTTTCAACTCTAAGAGCAGGGGGCTGAAATCAGTCCAAACAGAGGGAACGATGGCCTCCCCTTTCCAACAGCTGTTAAGGACTGCGAGCTCATCCCAATCCGACAGCTGTCCTCAGCACAGTGCCCTCCAATTTTGCACTAATTGGGCTTGAAAATCTTGGCACAGTGGACCGACATGGCAAGGGAAGATTAAAAAGCTTTAAAAAAGTCAAAACTCATTATAAACTTTTTAAGACATCGATTTTATATAAAGTTACAGAACTTTAGTAATATTCTATGCCCAGAAATTTCCCATATAACTCTTTATTTTAGTATCAGATACAAACTGACAAAGAAACAAAGACATGTATTCAGATAGCATCTTATCGCAACTCGCAGAAATGTTTCAAACTCTTTCACATATAATTAACTACTTCAAATTTCAGTGACAGTATAGGCAAACATGGCAGCCATTTTATGCACACCAAGATCCCACAAAAATATTCTTGGTTCAAGATGGAGATCAACAGATTTTTGTTAGGTAAGGGTGGCAAGGGTTGTGGAGCTAAGGCGGATAAACGGAGTTGAGGTACAGATCAGACATGATCTAACTGAATGGCGAAACAGTCTCAAGGGTCTGATGGACTAATCCTGTTCCTATGTCATATGAAGGATGACACCTTCCCTTCAGAAATCCAGCACTCTCTTAGTATTGGAGTGTCAGTCTAATTTATGTGTTCAAGTCCTGGAGTATGGCTTGAGCCAACAGTCTGACGAGAGATGAGACTGCTACTAATTAATCAAAACTGACACCTGCCCCAAGCCTCCCGTCAAGGTTGGCCCTGGATCCTAACCTAGACCATGTCACTCAAATGTACAGAATTATGCAAAATTTTAATATACTAAGATATGCAAAACAAACTCCCGTTTCCACATAATTCATATTTCCTCTATAATTCTTACAAAACATAAATGTTCTTAGAAATTTCCAAGTAATATTATATATCTTTCATTACACCATAGCCTGTAATTTGCAGTCAATGCTGAAGCTAAGGCGCTCGCCGTTGACCTCGAAGAAAGCTGCCCACAGAGGTCTTGCGATCTCTGTGACGAGAATTTTACCTTTCTCGGCGTGCAGTTGATTGTAGCGCTGTGTAATGGGAATTCCCAGTGTAGAGCTGCAGTGATGTCAACAAGCTGTCTAAGCAGCCAATCAAATTGAAGAATTCTCATAGACGGCAAACCAGAAAATGGAAAGCACAGATTATCTGCACTTTTTAAACATGTTGCAGAGAGTGTTATAATGCTTGGGACATACACTGGGGTTAAGGTAAAAGCTGAAATATCATGAACAAACTTTAAAAAAGAAAACAAAATAAAAATGTTTTCAAATTGTAATTTCTATCATCATGGAGAAATTTGACACTCCACAAATATAAAAATTAGTTTTTCAGGGCCAGAATGGATGTTTTGCAGTCAATACACTGTTAAAAGCCCAGTTACACCTATTCCAACAAGGCTTGACATTTAATTGGGTATTTAACAACAATATTAGCACAGAAAAGCTCAAGTTCTCATCAGTTCCACTGATTTCACTGATTACACAGATTTCTGGCAATGGAGGGGCAGGGGGGTGGGAGGGGGGAGCAGGGGGGTGGTGGTCCACACGCAGCCAGTGTCAGAGCAGTGAATGACTGACTGCAATGTCAGGATTTCTGCGTTTAAATGCGCATGCGCTAAATCCTGATGTTTCGGTCAGTTTCAGAGGGTTAATGAAGGCGAACGCTGGTGGTTTGCTGTCATTACCCATGGCAAAATCTGGGCCTATGTTCTAATTCTTGGTGTTGAAATTTAGTTATTCTTTCCTCACTGAAGAATGTTGAGTTTTATTTGAAATGAAGCATCCTGTCTCCCCAAGAGGCCACATTGACCATGTACAGCCCAAAATCAACGCCCAACATGACTTCCGATATAGTCCTCTTGCCTGGCCCAACGCCTGTCAAGATTGATTCCTGACTCTGCCAATGAATCAAGGTACTTGTGTTTTCTTTTGTTTACATTTGGAATGTAAAACAAAGACTGAATGGATTTCATTTTTCAGTGGAAAGTAGATTTCAGTTTGTTCTTTCAAATGATTTAGACATAACTGGATGATTAATTTCAATTATTGGGTTACATAAGAGCATAACAAACTAAGAAATAGGAGCAGGAGTAGGCCATTCGGCCCCTCAAGCCTGCTCCACCATTCAATAAGATCATGGCTGATCTGGTCTTGGCCTCAACACCACTTTCCTGCCCGCTCCCCAGAACCCTTGACTCCGCTGTAGCTCAAATATATGTCTATCTCCACCTTGAATATATTCACTGACTCCGCCTCCACAGCTCTCTGGGGTAGAGAATTCCAAAAATTCACGACCCTCTGAGAGAAGAAATTCCTCCTCATCTCTGTCTTAAATAGGTGACCCTTATCCTGAAACTATGCCCCCTAGTTCTAGATTTCCCCAAGAGGGGAAATATCCTCTCAGCATCCACCCTGTCAAGCCCTCTCAGAATCTTATATGTTTCAAAAAGATCACCTCTCATTCTTTTAAACTTCAGTGAGTATAGGCCCAACCTCCTCAACCTTTCTTCATAAGACAACCCCTTCATCCCAGGAATTAACTTAGTGAACCTTCTCTGAACTGCCTCCAATGCAATTATATCCCTCCTTAAATAAGGAGACCAAAACTGCACGCAGTACTCCAGGTGTGGTCTCACCAGCGCCCTGTACAGTTGTAGCAAGACTTCCCTACTTTTATACTCCATCCCCCTTGCAATAAAGGCCAACATTCCATTTGCCTTCCTAATTACTTGCTGTACCTGCATGCTAACTTTTTGTGTTTCATGTCTGAGGACTCCCAGATCCCTCTGTACCATAGCATTTTGTAGTCTCTCTCCATTTAAATAATAATTTGCTTTTTAATTTTTCCTACCAAAGTGGATAACCTCACATTTTCCCACGTTATATTCCATCTGCCAAATCTGTGCCCACTCACCTATCTATATCCCTTTGCAGACTCTTTGGGGGGAATTTTGCCGGCGCTCAGGGGGCGGGGTTTGGAGGCGGGACATCTAGCAAAATCGCAAAGATTGACAGCGGGTCAGAAATCCGCTGTCAATCCGCCTCCAAACAATCTTCCCAGGTGTCGGGTCCCCAATTTGTGCATGGACCCAACACCCAGCGGCAGGAAGAGGAGTATAGCCACTTAACTGCTTGTTAACAGATTGTTAGCAGGCAGTTAAGAGGCTTTTTGCAATTTTGACAGGTCCACTGCGGGCTTCCAGACATCCGGACACCACACCAGGTAAGTGTGGCATGCTGTGGGTCTACTGTAATGTTTCTGCATTGATGACAGCTGCAGAAGTGATGTGACGGCTCCAATGGTGCACTAGTGAGTTTCAGAGGTAAGAAAATGTTGGAAAAATCATTTTTAATACATTCAGACTTTTCTGTAGGTGACAAGTTTTTGGATTGTATGTGTGGTCCCACCTCATTGGGAGAATCTCTCTCACCAGTGACAGATCGCTTCTGTAACCTCACCTGCCATCTGTTCTAGCCTAAGGAGGCAGTCACTGGAGAGCCTGGGTACAAGAGCTCACATTTTTACAGTGATTGTCAGTGATTGTAGCACCTCAATTTCAATGCTGTCAAACACTGAGAAATGAGCTGTCAAAAAAATTGTGCGTGGCCCCTTTAAGAAAACTGGCCAATGATGCATCCTCAACTGACGTCATCTGACTCCAGCTTCCTCTTAATTGGCCGGTAAGCCAATTGATGCAAAATCGCGTCTGTGCATCTGATGTCATTGGGGGCAGTACTGGAACCCGGAAGGCAGCTGTCCCACTTCCAAGCCGCCTCGGACCAAAAAATTGTGGCCTTTGTGTCCTCCTCACAACTTGCTTTCCCATCTATCATTGTATCATCAGCAAATTTGGCTACAGTACACACGGTCCCTTCATCCAAGTCATTAATATAGATTGTAAATAGTTGAGGCCCCAGCACTGATCCCTGTGGCACCCCACTAGTTACAGTTTGCCAACCTGAAAAAGACCCATTTATCCCAACTCTTTGTTTTCTGTTAGTTAGCCAATCCTCTATCCATGCTAATATATTAACCCCAACCCCGCGAGCTCTTATCTTGTGCAGTAACTTTTTATGTGGCACCTTATCAAATGCCTTCTGGAAATCCAAATACACTACATCTACTGGTTACCCTTTATCCACCCTGCTCGTTACATCCTCAAAAAATTCTAGTAAATTTGTCTAACACGATTTCCCTTTCATAAAACCATGCTGACTCTGATTGATTGTATTATGAATTTCTAAATGTCCTGCTATTACGTCCTTAATAATGGATTCCAACTATTTTGGAGCTTAACAGTAACACTTTGGATAAAAACTTCAGAAATGAAGAATGTGCAAGTGTTTTGTGAGAAAATTTTTGTTTAGGGAAATTTACTGATTGTATAAGTTGGCAAACACAATCATAGCGGATTAAATGCTTTAAGGCAAGATGGTGGGTAGGAGGATTGAGGATGGTATAAGAGGCTATGGATGGTTAGGAGGAGCCGAATAGACTGATGGGGTGGGGACGCCTGCAGATCTGAAAGGGGCCAGGGGCAGTTCAGGCCTTCCTCGTCATCAGGGCTCCCAGACCCTACTCCAACAATACTCTCAAGCTCTAGTCCCACTAATGTTCCCAAATCCCATATCCAGTCCTGCTGAACCACAGGATTGCCTTCCCCAGGACTTCCAGTCCCAGAGCGACTTTTTCCCAGTTCTCACAAATTTCAGAACAGCCTCCCAGTACTGTCAGCCTCCACAACCCTCCTTTCCCAATGCTCGCAGAACCCTAGACCACTCTTCCAATGATTCCAGATATCAGGTACCTGTCCTAATGCTACCAGACACCTGAAGTCCCCTCCTAGTGTTGCCTGATCCCAGGCCTGCCCTCAATGGTCCCAGACCTTGGACATCTCAACAACAACTTGTATTTATATAGTGCCTTTAATGTAGTAAAACATCCCAAGTCACTTCACAGGAATACTATATGACAAAAAAGTTGACACCGAGCCACATAAGGAGAAATTTGGGCAGATGACAAAAGTTCAGTCAAAGAGGTAGGCTTTAAGGAATGCCTTAAAGGAGGAAAAAGAGGTAGAGAGGTGGAGAGGTTTAGGCAGGGAATTCCAGAGCTTAGGGCCTAGGCAACAGAAGGCATGGCCACCAATGTTTGAGCGATTATAATCAGGGATGCTCAAGAGGGCAGTATTAGAGGAGGGCAGTATTAGAGGAGCGCAGCTACCTCGGGGGGTTGTGGGGCTGGAGGAGATTACAGAGATATGGAGGGGCAAGGCCATGGAGGGATTTGAAAACAAGGATGAGAATTTTGAAATCAAGGCATTGCTTAACTGGGAGCCAATGTAGGTCAGCGAGCACAGGGGTGATAGGTGAACGGGACTTGGTGTGAGTTAGGCCATGGGCAGATGAGTTTTGGATGACCTCACATAGGGTAGAATGTGGGAGGCCAGCCAGGAGTGTGTTGGAATAGACAAGTCTAGAGGTAACAAAGGCATGGATGAGGGTTTCAGCGATAGATGAGCTGAGGCAAGGGCGGAGATGGGCGATGTTACGGAGGTGGAAATAGGCGGTCTTAGTTATGCCACGGATAAGTGGTCGGAGGCTAATTTCAGGGTCTAATATGACACCAAGGTTGCGAACAGTGTGGTTCAGCCTCAGACAGATGTTAGGGAGAGGGATGGAGTCAGCTAGGGAACGGAGTTTGTGGTGGGGACCGAAAACAATGGCTTCGGTCTTCTCATTATTTAATTGGAGAAAATTTCTGCTCATCCAGAACTGGATGTCGAGACTGTGGAGGGCTCGAGAGAAGTGGTGGTGAGGTAGAGCTGGGTGTCATCAGCGTACATGTGAAAACTGTGTTTTAGGATGATGTTGCCGAGGGGCAACATGTAGATGAGAAATAGGAGGGGGCCAAGGATAGATCCTTGTGGGGCACCAGAGGTAATGATGTGGGAGTGGGAAGAGAAGCCATTGCAGGTGATTCTCTGGCTACAATTAGATAGATAAGAATGGAACCAGGTGAGTGCAGTCCCATCCATCTGGACGACGGTGGAGAGGCGCTGGAGAAGGATGGAGTGGTCAACCGTGTCAAAGGCTGCAGATAAGTCAAGAAGTATGAGGAGGGATAGTTTACCTTTGTCACAGTCACAAAGGATGCCATTTGTGACTTTGATGAGAGCTGTTTCGGTACTGTGGTAGGGGTGGAAACCTGATTGGAGGGATTCAAACATGGATTTGTGGGAAAGATGGGTATGGATTTGGGAGGTGACAACACGTTCAAGGGCTTTGGAGAGGAAAGAGGAGGTTGGAGATGGGGTGGTAGTTTGCAAGGACGGAGGTGTCAAGGGTTGGTTTTTTGAGGAGAGGGGTGATGATGGCAGATTTGAGGGAGAGGGGGACAGTACCTGAGGAGAGAAAACCATTAACAATGTCACCTCTTGCCAATACTATCAAATACTAGGAACTTTTTTCCAACTACATGCTCCCAGAATCTCTCTCCCTCCACGGTGCTCCTAGATCCTGGGATCCTCTTTCCAGGGCCTTCACAATACAAATGATAATGTTTCCCTGTTAACACTCATATTCTTATAAAATATTTGCACCACCAATAGCAATTGCAAAATTCATACAGTAGAGAAAGACATAGAAGTAATCTTTCATTTAGGATAGCAGTAGCTGATCTTAGCATCCGTCCTACCCTTATCTGACCTTCAAACACAATTTTTTTGAAACATTTTTTGTCAGTGCTACAGAATTTTTTATAGAAATGTTTTCCAAATTTGTTCCCGCCTTTTCTCCTGAAGCCACTCTCTCCTGCTGCTTGCAGCAATGCCCAAAAAACATTGGGATATAGCTCAGATCAGACTATTGCAATGGAATTGCTCTATGTAGTTCCATATCCTGTTGTATTGATAATTGGCTATGAGAATACATTCATCTTGGATCCATCCAAAGCATGAAGAAGCAGTTAACAAAAACCCATTATAGGTTCAAGAGAGATTTCTTTTTACAATTAGCTAGCCTTTACTCAGTTAGCTTTGCTCAAATTGATTATTTGGTACATAGTTCACTATCTCCCATCTGGATACTGGGAATTGTTTGAAAGTGGTTACCAAGCTAAAAATTAAAGGAAGAAAGGAGAGAAATAAAATAGTTAAAGCTGAAACATTTTATCAGAAAGACTTTGATATAAATCAACCATAACTGAGCATGTTGTCTGCTGTACGTGCCCATGGTGTTTAAGAAAGACTTGCATTTATAAAGCTCCTTTCACGACCTCCGGACGTCCCAAAGCGCTATACAGCCAATTAAGTACTTTTGAAATGTAGTCACTGTTGTAATGTAGGAAACGCGGCAGACAATTAGCGCACAGCAAGATCTCACAAACTGCAAAGTGATAATGACCAGATAATCTATTTTATTGATGTTGGTTGAGGGACAGAAAACTGGGAAAAAGCACTTGGAGCATCAGCTGGCAATTTTGCACTATTCTAAGTTTTCTGCCCTGTGAAAAAAGAATGAATTACTTCAAAAATTTAACTCCACTGCTTAATCATGCCCACTATTGGTTTGTTAAAGGCTCTTACGGCCAATTGAAACTGTTTTTCCATCAGATGCAATAAATTCTCCACTGCTGCCCATTGCTCCTGCCCATAGGTGGAGTGATTGGCCCAGACTGTCCAGAGAGGTGATCACTGAGCTGTGTCACTTTCTGAACAACGAGCTGCAGGAACAGTCTTCAGTTAGCACTGACCTCCTTATGGCAGTCTAGTTAATGACAGCATTCAATTTCTATGCCAATGATAATCTCCAGATCTCAATAGGGAACATCACTGGGGTGAGGTGCTATTTAGTCCTGAGAGTCATAAAACAAGTGACTATTAAGCTACTTGGCCATACCCAAAGTACATCAACTTTGGCACGGAACAATCATTAAAGCAGCAGGGATTCCATCAACTTACACAAGTTCTTTGGGTCAAAGGATAACAAGTACCCCTGTTGTTATTTGGGTGCTTTCCAGCAAACTATGTTGCATCTAAATCAAAAGGGCTCTCACTCGCTCAATGTGTGACAGTATGTGACCAATAATATAGGATTGTGCACATAAGTGTCATATTCCACTAACTTGATTTCCTTTCAGATGTCATTCAGGCTGCTTAAGATATTGCACACAAACTAATCCAGAGTATCCAGAGTTTCCGATAGGGCTAAGTGACATTCATGTACCATGTACCTGGTCCAGAACTCTGCTCAAATGTGTTTACCAAGAGACCTACTGCCTCAGATGTGTCTCAGGATTCAGAGTAATTAAGCTTCTGCTCAGTACATTCGAGCATCTTGGAAGAGTCCTCTGGCGATAACCCCTCAACAACAGTACTGTTACCATCACCCAACATGTAAGTGATTTTATGCTGCTGAAATGAATGGAAAGGTAACATAGGAACAGATGTGGACCATTCAGCCTCTTGATTTGTTCCATTTTTTTTATTCATTCATGGGATGTGGGCATCACTGGCCCACATTTATTGCCCATCCCGCATCAGTCATGAATGACCTCAACTCCATTTTCCCGACTTTGACCCATATCCCTCGATACTCTCACCTAACAACATTTATTGATCTCAGTCTTGAAAATTCAATTGACCCAGCATCCACAGCACTTTAGGGGAGAGGATTCCAGATTTTCACTACCCGTTCTGTGAAAAGGTGCTTCCTGATTTGCCTAGATCTAATTTTAAAATTGTGCCCCCTTGTGCTGGATTCCCCCAGCAGAGGAAATAGTTTCTCTATATCTACCTTATCAAATCCCTTTATCATTTTTAATACTTCAATTAGATACCCCTCAACCTTCTAAACTCAATGCAATACAAGCCATATTTATGCAAACTTTCCTCACAATTTAACCCTTGAAAGCCTGGTAATTTATTGCCTGAAAGGGTGGCAGAAGCAGATTCAGTAGTTACGTTCAAAAGGGAATTGAATATATACTTGAAAAGGAAAAATTGGCAGGACTATGGGGAAAGAGCAGCGGAGTGGGACTAATTGGATTGCTCTTTCAAAGAGCCGGCACAGACATGAAGGGCTGAATGGCCTCCCTCTGTGCTGTACGATTCTATGATCATTCTGGTGAATCTCCTCCTTTGTTTCTTTTCATGCTCCTGGGGAGTAGCGGAAACCAGATATGTGGGTCCTTCCCTAGTGAAGAAAGTACATGGGACAGTAGTGCATTGTTAATTCTAGTGAGCAGTCCAGCTGGTACATGTTGCATGAATGTCTTTCTTCAATTCCTAGCTGTTGTGTTACATGCCACAGAGGCACATGACAAGTATGTAGGCATATATGTACCTGTCGGGCTGTGGGCCTCCCACCACAGGAAATCCTATTCCAATAAACCCCAGATTGTTGGAAAAAAACAACTGGTTCACTAATATTCTTCAGGGAGAGACCTGCCACCCGATCCCAGTCTGGTGTACATGTGACTCCAGTCCTACATTACATGGTCGACTCTTAATCAATGTTTCTGCTCATTTCTTTTGGGTGCATGGCCCCTTTAAGGGGCTGCGCAGTCCATTCAAATTACCGCGCATGCACAATTTTTTTCATTATAACACCATTGAGTGGCCTGCGTGGGACCTGCAAATTGCCGCACAGGAACATTGCTTTTAATGTCTCAGGGCAACTGGGAATGGGCTGTAAAATACTGTCTTGTCAGCATCACCCACATCCCAAGAGCAAACTTAAAAAAAACAATTAGACTGATATCTCTCTGCGGCAGAGCCTTCTCCTGGAACCACCCCTCTCTGATGCCACTCCTGGCTCTGGTATTGTAAGACAGCTTGGATGAGAAGCAGAGTATTCAGTTTTAACAAATGGTGCTGATAAAGGATGGTGCACAGATGGAGCTGTTTTATTTGTCTGGCCAAGTCAGGGGTAATACTTCAAAAGTGGAGGGTAACATTTACCACTTGTGTTGCTGTGCCAAAACATTGACACCATTCCAAACACAAAACATGAATGACAGTGAGTGCGCATACAATATTTCTCCCCCATATACCAGCTCCCTTTCCTTTCTAGACCGTCACCTCATGTTCAAGGTTTCCTTACAGGTATGAACTTACAATAAGATTAAAGTTGAGTTTTCTCCAAATGTTTGACATTTGCACAAATTGTAGCCTATTTGTACATTAATTCCAGCTGTCACCTTCTATTTACATTATAACCTCTAGCAACAGAACACTTACATTATAAGCACCTTGCTATAGGTGGTCTTTTAATCCTTTGGCCCTTTGTTCACATATTAATGTTGGCTTACCTTTGTACTTTTGCACAAGCTGGTAAGATTCCTATTCACTTCATCCATCATCCATGGTCCAGGCATATTCAACATTCATCCTGTCAGCAACCTCATGCCAGGCATGCTGATATCTGGCTTGAGTGGGGTTAGCATCAGCTGAGTTTCAGAGCTCCTCTCTTTGCAGTGTTGCATTACCAAGTTTGGACAGAGACTTGCCCGTGAGCCCTGATTTTCTTGTGCATGGTTAAAATGCAGCAGCCCTTAAATTAACATTTTACAAATACGCCTGCAATTTAAGCGGGGATTCTTCCAACCTCACCCTAAAGTCAGCCAAAGATCAGCGGAACAGCTACACATACTAATTCTTCAGAGTATCCGCAGAAGTTACAGGAGGAGGTTGGGAGAGCCCGGTGGAATTTCTACCCCTGCACTAATTATGTGCCTTTTAGGTCAATGCAGAAGTGAAACTGCCATCATCACATTGACCAGATTGTTGCATTTGCAAAGATAATCCAGAGGATGTAAGCAGAGCTCAGTTCATGTTGCTTTTTAATGGCTGATCCACACACACACTCTCAGGCAAAAAGCAATCGAATACCAATACACAATACAATGATAACAGCACTATCAAACTCCATGTGCTCAGGCCAAGGCAATCGAGTACCTATCACCAATGTCAGACATAACATTTCCTCCCCCTCACAGAATTTCAAACATGAAATGTAGTGACAAAGTCCTGTAGGTGGCCAGGGCGAGAACATGTACGAACAGGCCGAGGTGCGGACTGGTGAAGAGCAGGCCGAAGTGGGGGCTGGTGAGGAGCAGGCTGAGGCACAATATCTGCTTGAGGGTTGGCTGGCTGAGCCACATGTGCATCCTGCCACTCTGGGGGTAAGGCTTGGGGATTAGGTCCATATAATCCCGCATCAGGGGGTGCTGGCACCTTCCGAAGGCAGCTGGCATGCCACCGAGAGCTGTCAGTGAGGCAGAAAGTGGCTGGTCCAAGTTGGCGGCTGATTTGGAGAGGGAAGGACCAGAATGACGCCATCTTATTGTTGCGGTGGGGCCTGCGGACTCTGACCCAATCGGAGACTGAGATGTTGGGCGCCTTGGCCCTCTTCGACTGGTCGAAGCGGAGTTTCATCTTCTCGGCAGACTGGAAAACTGCTAATGTAACGCCCTTATTTAAAAAGGGCAGTAGACAGAAGGCTGGAAACTATAGACCGGTTAGCCTAACATCTGTGGTAGGTAAAATATTGGAGTCCATTATTAAGGAGACAGTAACAGGACATTTGGATAATCATAATTTAATAGGACAAAGTCAGCATGGTTTTATGAAGGGGAAGTCATGTTTGACAAATTTGCTGGAGTTCTTTGAGGAAGTAACATATAGGGTGGATAAAGGGGAACCAGTGGACGTAGCGTATTTAGACTTCCAAAAGGCATTTGACAAGGTGCCACACAAAAGATTATTGCTTAAGATAAAAAATCACGGGATTGGGGGTAATATTCTGGCATGGATAGAGGATTGGCTATCTAACAGAAGGCAGAGAGTTGGGATAAATGGTTCATTCTCAGACTGGCAATCAGTAACTAGTGGTGTTCCGCAGGGGTCAGTGCTGGGTCCCCAACTCTTTACAATCTATATTAACGATTTGGAGGAGGGGACCGAGTGTAACATATCAAAGTTTGCAGATGATACTAAGATGGGAGGGAAAGTAGTGAGTGAGGAGGACATACAAAACCTGCAAGGGGACATCGACAGGCTAAGTAAATGGGCAGAGATTTGGCAGATGGAATACAATACTGGAAAGTGTGAGGTTGTGCACTTTGGCAGGAAAAATCGTAGAGCAAGTTATTATCTTAATGGCAAGAAACTGGAAAGTACTGAAGTACAAAGGGATCTGGGGGTCCTGGTGCACGAAACTCAAAAGGTTAGTATGCAGGTGCAGCAAGTGATTAAAAAGGCCAATGGAATGTTGGCTTTCATTGCTAGGGGGATAGAATGTAAAAATAGGGAGGTATTGCTTCAGTTGTACAAGGTATTGGTGAGACCGCACCTGGAATACTGCGTACAGTTTTGGTGTCCATACTTAAGAAAGGACATACTTGCTCTCGAGTCAGTACAAAGAAGGTTCACTCGGTTAATCCCGGGGATGAAGGGATGGACATATGAGGAGAGGTTGAGTAGACTGGGACTCTACTCATTGGAGTTCAGAAGAATGAGAGGCGATCTTATTGAAACATATAAGATTGTGAAGGGGTTGGATCGGGTGGATGCGGGGAGGATGTTTCCGATGATGGGTGAAACTAGAACTAGGGGGCATAGTCTTAGAATAAGGGGCTGCTCTTTCAAGACTGAGATGAGGAGGAACTACTTCACTCAGAGGGTGGTAGGTCCATGGAATATGCTGCCCCAAAAAGCTGTAGAAGCTACATCATTACATAAATTTAAAACAGAAATAGACAGTTTCCTAGAAGTAAAGGGAATTAAGGGTTATGGGGAGCGGGCAGGAATTTGGGCATGAGTCTAGGTTCGGATCGGTCATGGCCCTGTGGGTAACGGAGCGGGCCCAGGGGCCGTGTAGCCTGATCCTGCTCCTATTTCGTGTGTCTAATTCTGTTAGATTCAGGAGATGGTTCCATGATAGTGGATTGGCGGTTAGGATCAGATCAGCCATGATCTTATTGAATGGCGGAGCAGGCTCGAGGGGCCGATTGGCCTACTCCTGCTCCTATTTCTTATGTTCTTATGTTCTTATGTTCTCCTGCTGTCTAGCAACTGTGGCTTGAGCCGGTGGAGCAGGGCTCCGAGCTAGCGAGGGGCGGAGCCTGCCAAGGGGCAGCATGAGCTCACGGCCTAGCATGAGGGATGCGGGTGAGACCCCGGTAGTGGAATGCTGGGAGGCTCTGTAGTGCAGCAGTGTGTGGAGGAGGGCCTTGTCAAACGCACACCCCTGGGATAGGTGTGCTCTGAGGCCATTTTTCTATGTCTGGTTAAAACGCTCCACCCCCCATTTGACTCGGGGTCGTATGTGACAGATGCCCTTGCTCTCAAGGTAAGAGGAGAGTTCCGAAGAGACCATTTTGGGGCCATTGTCTGTGGTGATGGCCTTTGGATGCCCCCAGCGGGAGAAGAGGGACTCAAGGATATCAATGATGACCCGAGAGGTGACGGAGCCCACGGCAGTGACCTCTGGCCATTTTGAGTGCAGGTCATAGGTCACCACTAGGAACCGTTGATGGTGGGGGACACCATGGATCTCCCCGCAGACGTCCAGCTGCAGGTGCTCCCAGGGCTGAGAGGGCCAGTCAAGGGGTTGCAGGGGTGGAGGAGCTTGGTGGCCAGTCTTGCCACTTACAAGGCAGGCTGCACAGTCCTTGACCAGGGCCTCGATTTCCCTGTCGATACCCGGCCACCACACTAGGTCTCGGCATCGTTGTTTGAGCTTCACTATGCCCAAGTGGCCCTCATGCGCCATGGATAAAACACGCGCACGAAGGGCACTTGGGACCACAGTGCAGAGCCCACGTGCAACACAGGAGTCATTCCAGCAGGAGTGCTCCTCTTTAACTCTGGAGTAAGCAGACAGTTCCTCAGGCACCTTGCGAGGCCAGCCATCTCTGATGAAGGTGCACAGCTGGGAGAGGGCCGGATCCTGTTCAGAGGCCTCTTTGAGCTCCTGGAGAGAGACTGTGGTTTGGAGAGGCGTGTGCAGCATCGGGACGATATCCTGTTCCACATGGTCAGACCCGACGAGTGGGGCTGGGGCAGAGAGAGTGCGGGAGAGCAGATCTGCAACAACATTGTCACGTCCTGGTGTGAACTGGAGACTGAAATTGTATTGGCGGAGGCGGTCAGACCAGAGGTGTAGACACAGTGGTCTGTGGCCCGTGCCGGATGTCGACAGCAGGGCAGTGAGAGCCTGGTGATCGGTTCGCAGGGTGAAGGCATGGCCATACGTGTACAGGTGCCACCGCTCACATGCCCAGACGCACGCCAGCGCCTCACGCTCGCCTACTGAGTACTTCTGTTCGGTGGGGCTAAGGGCTCGGGAGGCAAAGGCGATTGGTTTCTCCACTCCATTCTGTATCTGCGATAACACCGCCCCCACAGCTGCAGCGGACGCGTCGCAGGTGACGAGGGTGGGGCTGGCGACGTCAAAGTGAGCCAACACTGGAGGCGACGTGAGCTGCGATTTGAGGAGGCGAACAGCTTCTGTACAGGCTTGTGATCACACCCAGGGCTCATCCTTTCACAGGAGCTGGCGCAGTGGGGCTGTGGTGGCTGAGTACTGGGGCAAAAACTTCAGGTAGTACCCAGTCATGCCAAGGAAGGAGGCAACCTGTGCTGCAGAGCTGGGTTCTGGGATGCTGTGAATGGCATCCATGTTTGACTGGAGTGGGGATATACCGTCAGCCGACAACCGAAACCCCACAAATTCGATCTCTGAAACAGCAAAGACACACTTTTCGCCATTCAGTGTGAGCTTGTGTTTTGCTAGAGCCGTGAAAACTCTGTGAAGGCGTTCGTCGTGAGTGGATATTTGTCAGGGATTACGGCCTTATTCACTGCTCGAAGATCGACACAGACGTGTAGACCACCTGACTTTTTTGTTGCGACCACCAGGTTGGAGACCCATGGGGAGGCATCAACTGGTTCGATGATGCCAGCTTCCAGTAACTGCTTTAGTTCAGCTGTGACCACATCACGGAGAGCAAGCGGGATGCGGCGCAGTGGCTGAATGACAGGGGTAATGGTGGAGTCAACCATGGGCTGGTGGGTGAAGGCAGTCAGGCAGCCCAGACCCTCGAAGAGTGCTGGCCATGTTTGGCGCCACGGTGAGGCGATGTGCAGAATCGCAGACCCGCCGGTGTCCAAGAGAGAAAAACCCAGGTCAGTGAAAAGATCCAGTCCCATCAGGTTAGCTCCTTGGCGTGCCACATGAAAACAAAAATCTGGCAAAACTTTTGTTCCATAGCGTAATGTGAGGTTGACTGAGCCCACTAGTCCAATTTTCAAATTACCATACCCGCAAAGGGCAGTGAAGGGCGCAGAGAGTGGCAGGGAGCTGAAAAAACGTTTGAATGTGTCCACATTCAGCATTGAGACGCTGGCACCGGTATCCAATAACAGAGGGATGCACACATCATTCAGGTTAATTGTGCATGACTTGAAAGCCACTACTGGCCCAGAGCTCACGTTGTGAATTATAGGTCAACTGCTTGAGGACTGAGAGTGTTCATCTGTAGCAACAGGGGCAGAGTGGCAGACCTTGGCAAAGTGATTTTGTTTTCCACAATTGCGACAGGCTTGGCCGCACGCGGGGCAATTCTGCGCTCTGGTAGCATGTGAACGAGATCCGCAGTTTCCACACTGTTGCCGCGGTAGCGCGCGTTGCTGCCGTCGCGCGAGCATTACAGTGTCAGGGCTGTCGGGGCCGAAGGCGCCATCACTGGGTGTGTGTGCTAGTTTCGCTGCACATTCGGCTGCAGACTCCACTTGAAAGGCAATGTTAACTGCCTGTGACAACGACAGATCGTCGGACTCAAGTAACAGTCTTTCACGCACTCTCATGTTGTTGGTGTGCTCTATTAGTTGATCACACACCATCTCATCTTGTAGTGCACCGAACTTGCATGAGCTAGCTAACCCCCTCAAATTAGCCACGTATTGATGCACCGACTCGCTGGGAAGTTGGTGACGCTGTCTAAAAATGAATCGCTGCAGGAGGGCACTTTGTGGGGCAGAGAAGTGTGTGCTTAACAGAGCCACAGCCAGATCATACGTTTGAATTGAGTCTGCTTTGCATAATGTCCCAAGAACATGCTGGCCCTCCACTCCCAAGCAATGGGATAACAGTGCCTTTTTCCGAACCGTACTCACAGTTTCTAGTCCAAGAGCAATGAGGTAGGTTTCAAAGGACTGTAACCAGCGAACCCATGGGATCGGGGGCTCACCTGGTAGTGCAAGGAAGGGAGGAGGTGGTGGAAGAGAGATTTCAGCCATCCTCATCACCAAATGTTGCGTTTGCAAAGATAATCCAGAGGACGTAAGCAGAACTCAGTTCATGTTGCTTTTTAATGGCTGATCCACACACACACTTTCAGGCAAAAAGCAATCGAATACCTATACACAATATAATGATAACAGCACTATCAAACTCCATGTGCTCAGGCCAAGGCAATAGAGTACCTATCACCAATGTCAGACATAACACAGATTTCCAGCATTAACACTAACACAAAAAAACGATGAAAGAGGTTCCCAGCAGGAAACCTGTTGTAATACAAATGGAAGAATATTAACAGGAATAAACCCAAAAAGTAGGCATATTAATGCTTGAAGAACCACAAACAGAAATTCTACCTATTTCCTCACTTGTAACGTTTACAGCCCTTCCCAACATGTTTTGCACTTTTGAAAGGTTGTGTTACCAACATACTTTGACCCAAAACAGGAAAAAATATAACTGGTCGGGCAGGCACCTAATATAGTGAAATACTTTACAGCAAAAAAAATACTGCTGAACTAAGGTACACTGAACAAGTGAGCAGGAAGAATGGCACCTGCGTTTTATTTTTAGAGTCATTTCAAAGTTCTAAGTATGAAAATACATTTGCCAGTCTTAGAAAGTAAAGGTCATGTAGCGTGTCAGTCAAGGCAATGACGGGTTCCTTTTCAAAATATCATTTATAAGATCGACAATAACCAGGCTCCAGAGTAAAAGAATGCAATCTCAAAGCAATTCAGGGTCCCCCGTTCAGTAATTATGCACGATGTAAATGGCAAATTCAGTCTATAATTACCGCTAGCAAGATACCGCTTCCACAGCCAAAAAAAATGCTTAAATATAATTTCTCTATATTTATTACATATGCATTCCAAGAAGTTGGCGATTTGAAAATGTTAATGGATCAACTACTCTATAATCCACAGATGTAAGTGTATCTAATTGCTGGATACAGCTCATGAATACCATTTCTATTTTGTTAAAATCCATTCACCCCATTTGAGTCGTGTATGAGTCACATAACGATTTAGCAGCATATTGAACATTTTTTTTAAAGCCCTAAAATACACAGGAAAGCATTTAGAAAAAAAAATCCTGCTCTGAGCCAATTGACAGATACTCAGAAGAATATTTTTGAAAGATATTTTTACCCACTACATCAATGGAATAATTACTCGAGTAAATAATTAGGCAAACATGTGGGAGAACATTACCACCAATTACAAGCTAATTGCATGCAGCTATTCACAAAGGTATAATCAGATTTCTAATCAGAAAAAAATTATCAAAGTCTTTTTTATATGGTGCTCCTAGGGTGAGGGGAGAATGTTCTAAAATGGAGCATTTTCCAAATATGTCACAAGAGCTACTTTAGCTGGACTGTATTGAAAGAAATATCAATCACACTCTGGGCCCCCAGATTTCAGCCTTACACCGTTGATCCAGAACTAGATATTCCCCACAGTAACTTGGTTTTAATCCCAAATAGTTACAGAGACTGTGAAAGAATATTATTTGGGTGCCTCCAATACACAGCTTGAATTTATTAAAAGGATTTTTAACACATTTCAAAATTATTGCACTTATCAATAACATCCAACTATTATGTTTAAGTGTTCATTGTTTTGCCATTATGTATCTATATCCTATACACAAATATATGAATACAAAGTTATACTCTATTATATACATGTGTATATATTTAAGCAGGTATTGGCTTGTAAATCGCATGAATTTATGATCCACCCTAAGGCTACTGTGTAAACAAGATGGTTCATTTTGATGCATTTTCCCCAGCAATGATTTTAAGTAAATCCACAGGGACTGAAGACCTTTTTCAATGCCACACAAAGGGAACATGCTCCAGGGCTTCCTCTGTAAGTAGAGTGCACTTCAAATACTTTGCACTTCTGATTTTATGTACCACCATTTGTGATTTCCCTTGTTATAACACAAACAAACACAAAGTGTACAGGGTGCATCAATATTACCAAAACTTCATGATGATTACCTCCAGGGCACATCTTAAAAAGAGTCCAGATGCAGATAGATTAGTACTTGACATTTAGGTTAGTTCTTATAAGAAAGTAATTTTTGAGAATGAAGATGGTTCTAATCAGTCAAATTGAAGCTGGAGCTGGTCCTGAACAACCTGAGAGTAGAGAGTTTTCTAACTAATAGAGAATCATACAATCCAGAAGGTGGTCATTCAGCCCATTGTGCCTGTGCCGGCTCTTTCAAAGAGCAATCCAATTAGTCCCAGTCCCCCACTCCTTCCAGGAACTATAATATGCAAGAGTGGAGATGGTCCTGACTATCGTGTTAGACTGAAGATGGTCCTAACCAACTTGTGAGAGTGCAGATGGTTCTAACTTGTTTTTAACTGTTTATAAGTGAGCCCTTACATGAGTTTTAAAAAATGCAGCTAATCCAAGGGCTTTCGTATAGCTGGGAGTAGTAATATGAGACCAAGTATCATAAGATGGGTCTTTTAACAAATGCTCAAAAGGTGGAGGTGAGAGCTGCATTCAACTAATTTCAAAAGAAGTTAAACTTTAAGAAGCTTGAACCCTTAAAAAACTGTGAATGATCTGTAAATTTCTCACTTATACGAAACATATTGCTCGTCTGAATAAATGGATTCAGCCTTGTGTTGAATCCAAGCCTAATCCAGGTCAAATCTAAACTATTAAAGCACTGTCAGTTCATTGGTAAACTGCAAAGAATCAGCCCCAAGTTTCCATTTCACCTTTGGAAAAAATCCTAAACATTAAGCTGACAATTCTCATTTTGGCTTAGTTTCATGCAACCAGCCAAACTGAGATTAACTCCAATTTTTGGTTGAGATTTGGGCTAATCTCTCATGGTTTGGGTCGTACAGCAGCTAAACCACTTGGCTTTGTAGCTGTGTTTTTGATAATTGAAGTTTCTTATGAACTAGGGATAAAGTGCCTAGGCCACAGAGCACCATCAGGTTCAGCAGTGGAGCAGTTACAGAGGATTGTACTGACCACTTGTCTGCCAATCCAACAGAAATACAAAGAGCTCAATACCCAAGATGGGGAAGCTTAGGATAGAAAATAATCTGCATCTTCAAGAATTTTTAAGAGTATCATTGAAAACATATAAAAACAGAAAATGCTGGAAATACTCAGCACATCAGGCAGCATCTGTGGAGAGAGAAACAAAGTTAATGTTTCAGGTCGATGATCCTTCATCAGAACTGAAAAAAGCTGGAGATGGAACAGGTTTTTAAGCAAGTGCAGGGGCAGAGAAAGGGGGGAGGGGAGGAAAGAACAAAAGGGAAGGTGACGTAATAAAACTCACTACGCACTTGGTTTGAGCATAAAGCAAGGCTTTAATCAACTTATTTCAGAACATGGAAGTCTAGTTGTATCCACTAGCTCCTTGTCTTTACAAAATGTCCCTGGCAAGCTGGGGCCAACGCCCGAGTATTTATACTCCTTGGATGGCGCCACCAGCTGGCCATCCAGTGTTATTTCATAGGTAGTTTCTCGATGATGAGATTTATGACAGAAGGTCTGTGATAGGATGGGAGGCAGGAGAGATTAAGAGACAAAAGGAGATGGTAATGGGACAAGTTAAGAAATAAAAGATGGCTCTAGATAAAGTGTAAATGGCACTGGCAGAATGAAAGACAGCTGCCATGTGAGAGAGAGAGAAAAAAATGGAAAAAAAAGATAGGGGCAGAGGTTATGGTCTGAAATTGTTGAACTCGATGTTGAGTCCAAAAGGCTGTAAAATGCCTAATCAAAAGATGAGGTGCTGTTCCTCGAGCTTACGTTGAGTTTCATTGGAACAGTATAAGAGGCCAAAGACGGTGAGGTCTGAGTAGGAGTGGAGTGGAGAATTAAAGTGACAGGCAACCGGAAGCTCGGGGTCACCCTTACAGACTGAATGGAGGTGTTCCGCAAAGCGGTCACCCAATCTGCGTTTGGTCTCCCCAGTGTAGAGGAGACCACATTGTGAGCAGCGAATACAGTATACTAAATTGCAAGTACAAGTAAATCGCTGTTTCACCTGGAAGGAGTGTTCCTTAGAAAACATATATTTGTTTTGTTCCAAGTAGACAGCAACCTATAGACAGATACCTGAATTCTTCAGTTCTAGTATTTATTTGTCTTATGGGAAAATAGAAAATGGCACTGAAAAGATAAAGAGTTCACCCTTACTGAAGGATAAATGTAGTTTGAAAGAAAATAATTAAGTTTGTAATTACTATTACTTAGAGCTGTACATTTCCCATTCCTAGTATCCAGGCTGCATTAGAACGGACTCATTAATAATAATGAATTCATTTAACCCTGCAGGCACATTACAAGGTGAAAGATGCCACACTTCATTACTATGAATAGAACAATAATGTGGAGGTATGATAGACTATTGATGCATACTTATGGCAGAAGAATGCTTAATACTGCTTCTGTACATGTTTCTTCAATCTGTTATTTAATTACTAATAAGTGTGCAATTATTTCATTTCCTACACTCCGGAGTTGTCCTTATTTAATTCAGATGACAAAAGTATTAGCTGAGGCTGAGAGCCCTCTTTGCATTAATTTACAAGGATTCAATCTCACTAAAAACTCGCAATCTGCCAGGGCATCTAGCCTGTTAGAAAATGCAGAGGACTAAGTATTAATGACCTTAATCCTGCCCTTCATGCATCTCTTAATACATTTCTAATATAGCTCTGTGAAATAGAGACAAAGCAATACAGAAATCAATAGAAGTCAGAACTGCTTCTGCTGTGTTACAGTTGTTAACTAATGATACTCAGTATAAGGGGAGAGGTAGGGAATGGGACTGTGTCTCCATGGGCTCCCCAAATACACTTTTATGTTGTACTTATTAGTAGCTTAACACTAATTGTTAAACATCTTTGAGAATTGGTATCATGGAGGCAATCATGGTGTGGTAGGATGTTATATTCTGCACATGGCTAATTCTTACCTAAGTCCTTGGGTCAAATGTAGAACAGGTTTTTGTTCAAGGAAGGAATATTGGGAGTAAGTGTCCCCCACCAAACTGTTGTCATTTAACTCATTTCTGGCACTGGAATGGGTTCTGACCTCTGACCTCTGACCCCTGAGAGCTGGCATCAACTGGGGAATAGCGTATTGACCAGAAGGATTTACCAATGGGAAGAAAATAACAAAAATATTGAAGGATAGAAAAACAAATACCAAAAGAAAAAGACATTTTAGTACAATAATTACAAAAAAGACTTGGGGGGGAGTTTTGACAATGGGGGCGCGTTGGAAGTGGGACTACTGTTTGTTGGGCTTTAGTCCCGCCTCCACCGACTTCTGGCCAACCCATGCTATTTTCCCTTGATTGACCTTGTTAAGCCTGCCCAGCAGGCTTAGCAGGCCAATTAAGGGTAAGCCGGTGACAGAGAACGTCAGCGTATGACGTTTCATCTGTCAAGATGAATTATCATCGTTTGACAGCTTTGAGAAGCTGTCAAACACTGACATTTTCTGTAGTTTGGTGAGTTCTTGTACTCAAGACTCACCAAACCTAATTCCAGAACAGAAAGCAGATGGCTGTTGCATCGGAGAATGCAACAGCCGTTCTGTCATCTCTGCCGTGGAGATGCTGGAGCCTCCGGATCCCCAACAATTGAAGCCTGCAGAAAGAAACAAAGGTAAGCAAACTTTTTCTAACACATTTCACTCACCTCACATACTCATCTCTTCACACTTGCACCCATCACTCACCTCCACAGTGCACTTTTGGACCTCTCTCACCCCCGCAGAACCACTGCTCGCCTCGCTGACCCTGGCAGGGTTTCCTGACATCGGGAAGCTCGCACCTCTGTTGGAAAAATGGGGATAATCCTCTTAACTGCCTGTTAACTACCTGTTAACAGACAGTTAAATGGCTGTAATCCCCTTCCCGCCTCCAGGAGATGGGACCCGGCATGGGTCGGGTACCCACCTCCTGGGAAGATGGCACGGAGGCAGGTTGGGAGGCGGGTACCCATTTTCCCGGCAGTCCCGCCTCCAAACCCACCTCCCCAGGGCTGGGAAAATCGCCCCCTTGCATTTATATAGCACCTTTCACAACCCCATGACATCCCAAAGCGCTTTACAGCCAATGAAGTACTTTTGAAGTGTAGTCACTGTTATAATGTAGGAAACATGGCAGCCAATTTGCACACAACAAGCTCCTACAAACAGCAATTTGATGATGACCAGATAATCTGTTTTAGTGATGTTGATTGAGGGATAAATATTGACCAGGACACTGGGGATAACTTCCCTGCTCTTCTTCGAAATAGAGCCATGGGATCTTTTACGTCCACCTGAGACAGCAGATGGGGCCTTGATTTAACATCTCATCCGAAAGACCTCTGACAGTGCAGCACTCCCTCAGTACTGCACTGGATTGTCAGCCTAGATTTTTGTGCTCAAGTCTCTGGAGTGGGACTTGAGTCCACATGGTTCGATGAGTCAGCATATGGTCCTTTCATCTCAGGAACTTAATTGTAAATCCAACTGAATGAAGATCCTTTCTCTCTCTCTCTCTAACGATTCAGAGACTTTAAATGAAATGAGATTGGACAGCTTTAACCCAACTGCTCAACTCAAAATTGACAGAGAGTTGTAAATCACACTCATAAAAGGTGGCAAGTATGGAAAATGGAGTGAAAAACAGATTATGCTTTTGCAGTAGGAATGCTGTTCTGAAATTGAGAGAACATATGTTGTTGAAAGGAGAGATGCAGATGATGGGAAGAAAGAAAGACTTGCATTTATATAATGCCTTTCACGACCACCGGACGTCTCAAAGCGCTTTACAGCCAATGAAGTACTTGTTTTTTGAAGTGGAGTCACTGTTGTAATGTGGGAAACGCAACAGCCAGTTTGCACACAGCAAGCTCCCACAAACATCAATGTGATAATGACCAGATAATCTGTTTTTGTTATGTTGGTTGAGGGATAAATATCGGCCAGGACACCGGGGATACCTCCCCTGCTCTTCTTTGAAATAGTGCCATGGGATCTTTTACACTCACCTGGGAAAGGACAGAACCAGGTTTAGGTTGTGATGCTCTCCCCCCTATGATTAACTAGCCTGAAATTTAAGACATACCCTGGTAAGCTGCCCCACTATCCTTACCAGCATTGTCTCCGCCAAACCCAAAGACTGTTGGAAGAAGAGTGACAGCAGTCCCTGAGGTAAAGGTAGCAAACTCCTTACTTCACAATATTGAGGCAGAGGACCTAGTAAATGTCTCTTTTTATATATTTTTAAGCCCTCAACCAAGCCTAAGGCCTAAATAAAATTGAACTCTTTGATTTTTCAGGACTCTTCCCCTCCCTTGAACCCATGGCCTACAGTTCTGGTGCTGCTGCAGCAACTCCCCCTGCTGCACTACCCAGAACCTTCTGGAAGTGAATCAGCGGGCTCCCTACTGCTGGCGGGGATTCTGCCAACACTGCATACTTAATGAGCCCTGACCCAGGAGACAGGATTGGGGTTACGATGGGGTCGAAGGCACTGTTTCTTTTAAGTTGCGTGACTGTGCAGCACTCTAGGGGTCCCGTGGAGCTGGTGAGCCTGCTTTTAAATTGAAAAAATCGCGCATGCACAGAATTTCGAATGGGCCGCGCAATCTGTTAAAGGGGCCGCGCGGGCCCAAAAAACAATTGCAGGGAACGTTGGTTGAAGGTACGAGGGGAACTCCTGCCCCACCGCTACTTCGCCAACACCAGAGAAACCCTGGCCATCAAATCGCTGGTCTATCGCAGGGTCTGTGTGAGTTCTACAACCATTCTGCATTACAGCATAGACATTGTTAATCATGCTCAACTGGCGTGATTCGAGCACTGTTGCTGACTGCACTTGCATTGTCATTTCCACCTAATTTAAAGCCATTTAAAGGGCAGCCTTCTTATCTTTAAGACAGTGGAATAGATTTGGAGCAGCCAAATTTGTGGACAATGGATGGTTCTTGTATGTATATGATCAAATGGACAGATGTTGTGCTTGAAATCACGTTGGATGAAATGAGACAAAGGTAGGCTGCTCTTTTTAGCACTGAAAGTCACAATCCCCAGTCAAGCTTGGCAAGAGACAGATGACGGGGTGAATATTATCAGCAACACCCAGAGGACCTGGCTGCAAATGCAAAAGGTGATAAATTTGAGGAAAATTGCCAAGGTAAGGCGCCTCATGTTTCCTACACCAAGTAGCTGCCCTAAGTATGCATGCCACATAGTTTTATCTCTTATCCTGTTTAGACTTTCACTGCTGCCACATCTAAAACACTTGTAAAACCATACAGACTTTTGAATGCATGGCCATATTGCAACAGGGCACAAATTCAAGCTGCAACTTACAATTGAATCTATTGTCACACTGAAGGCATAAAAGTTGGTCACACAGCAAATGTTTCTAACATTACCCAGCTGCACGATGCATTGTGTTAATTTACGCACACACGACAGGGTGCATGATGGTTACTTCTGTGTCACTGGCATAAAAGTTAAGGGTCATGATGGTGATCTTGACTACCACTGGCACTGCCATCCTTATGGCGGAGGTTGGCGCCAGAGTCTTTGAAGCAGATGGTATAGCTCTGTAACTCCCCCCTTGCTGAACCTAAGCCTGTGGAGGCAGTTCTGTTTGCCATTGCCAGGCAACTGTACACGTAGGCATGGCTGGTGGCAATGTGGTCAGTCCAACTCAGGCACCATTCGATAGCCCTAGCATCTCTCTGTTCTTCACTCTCTTCCATTAAACCTAGTGAGAGGGGTCACTGAAAGAAATTCCCACATCTTACATTTGAATGGCAGGGGAAAAAAATGAAGACTCTAGCTTGAAAGGATTCATTTCCTGCAGGCAGGAACTTGGCTGACCTTTAAAATCTACTGGAAACATGCAAGCTTAGCTCACTGCACGTGTGGTGTGAGAAGTGAGGAATTTCACAGACCCCCTTCATTAAAATCTGATTTGCATTGTATTTGAATAGAAAATGAAGCTCGTATAAAGGTTACATGGCCAGCAGAAAATTTGTGCAAAATGCAAAGCAAGTGAGGAAGTGAATTCCTTAACTCATGAACAGATGATTGTCCACTTCTCCTCGGCAAAGGTATTTTCACCAGCAGAAATTCCCAGGTTTGTGTCGCACTTGCATTAGTTGTCAAGTTACATAGAATTACATAAAAATTACAGCACAGTAACAGGTCATTCAGCCCAACTGGTCTATACCGGTCTTGATGCTCCACACAAGCCCCCTGCCACTTTACTTCATCTCACGCTAAGTTACTTAAACATAGCGCAGCACTCAGTCCAGAATTTGGAAAAATGCACAACATTTCTAAGCACTTTAGAATGTGTAAATATTACGTACAAGTATGTGGAAAGTGTGAACTTAAGATTGCCTATTGAGGCTTTTATGTACCATATCTAAGAAGAAGATATACCTTGAAAAGAGAAGTACAGGACCATACTGTGACCCACGTTTACCGATTATTTACATCTGATTTAGAAAGCATGGTAAGTGCACTAAATCTATGCAATATCTATCCAAGACGAATTTACAGGGGTAATTTTGTGAGGCTCAGCTTCCAAAGTGAATGCAAGTTAGCACTAAGAGCACAACCTCTCAAAATTAACCCCCTACAAATAAAGGTGTTCCGTCGATTTAAATAAATACAATGAACAGAGATTTGTTTCCTGAAATTACTTTTATTTTCTCCTCCATTCCTCTGATTCTAAATTAATGCTTGTCCCCTATTCCCTCTACTCCACTGGCAGAGGTTAATCTTTCAGCCATTGCAGCCCTGCCCTCTGGAATTCTTCCAAACCTACACTGCCCTCAGTCTTGCCCTTTCCCCATTCCTCTGCTTCTACTTAGTATCCATCTCTCACCTCTTGCGAAACACTCTTGAGGCACTCGTGCACATCAGGAATGTCTTATAAGTGTTTGTTGTTGTATTCACTTAGTAGAATACACAGCCATTGGTAATCGCTTATGAGGGACTGGCTGGAATGATTGTCTCTGGCAGCAGTGCTGAAATAATGTCCTTCAGTTGTGTGTGTGAGCGCTTGTATGCAATTATGTCCTCAGCCTCCAGCTTAGGCTGTTCTTTCACTCTAATGCTCGCTCTACAACCCTCAGGGCAGTGTTTTAGCATGACAGACATTCTGTAGCAATACGACAAACAGCAATTCAGTACTCAGAAGGGTATTTTATTTTATTGCAGTTTATGCCGTTACTATTTAACTATTCACTGCGTTTAATTTACATCACTTGAGATGCCTGCTAAAGTAATCATGTGGTTCCTGGCTATAGCCTTGCCTGTTGAAAGTGCTGTAGCCTATTCTTGATTAAAAAAGACAATACCAAAAACAAGGTCAGTGTATCAGTATCTGTAACTTGTTGTGGAAGCTGGTGCGGTTGCCTGTGCTTCTACATTTCGTACATCAAAAGGAATCTCATTTTTTATATAGTGAAGGGTCTGGGTTAGAACCCTATTCTGTCATCTCTGGGACCTGGATTTGAATCCAATCCAAAGACTCATAGATGAAAGTCTCGTCTCTCTGCCAGCTGTGAAAGTACAAGGTAAAAAATGAGTTTGGGCAGAGTCAATCCAGCTCCTCAGAGGCACAAATCCATAGCACAAAACTGTCCATAATTCAGCAGTAATTAGCACTAAATTAGCAGCCTCAGTCAAAGGGCTCACTAGGGGATTTGTTGTGGGAAATTCATTGCTATACCAGTGCAGTAGGGAATGCTCTTCAGCAAAGCAGAGGATGCTTTATTTTGGACCAAACCCGTGCTGTATGTTAATCCAAGATTTCTTAGCACTGACATAGGTGAAAAAGAAACGGGTAAAGAACATCCATTACAAACTTCCTTCAGTTTTGCCAGAAGTGTTGGTTTAAGTGCAATATGGGGCTCTGAAACCTTAGTTATACTGCCGCTCTGCACACAGGCACCCAAGTGACAATTACATTTTTAATGTTAGTGAAGGGCTGGGACAGTCGGCTCTTTGCCAATGTTAACCAGTTTAAATATTAAGTTTAAAGATTCCGAGATGGTCCAACAGCATCTGTTGCAGTTGCGGAAACAGGTGGCAAAACAATGGAAGAGAAGCTTTAAATATCAGTTTGGCCTAGTAGGTGGCACTGTGGGCTATGAGGCACAAGGTTATGGTTCAAGTCCCACTCCTGGAACTTGAGCACATCTAGACTGACACTTCAGTGCAATACTGTGGGAGTGCTGCATTTTTGGAGGTGCTGCTTTTCAGATAAGATGTTAAACTGTTGTCCCACCGGCTGGTTCAGGTAGGTGTAAAGGACCACATGGCAATATTCACAGAAGAGCAGGGAGTTCTACTGGTGTCCTGGACAACATTCTTCCCTCAATCAACAACACCAGAAACAGATCAATTGTTCATTCATCTCATTTGCTGTGTGGGTCCTTCCTGTGCAAAACTTGATTGTCATTTTTACCTGTGTTATTTGTGAAGAATTTTAAGACATGGTAGGATGTTATATAAATGCAAGTTCTTTCTCCATGAGAGTGGTCTCAATACTTGGCGTTTTCAATCTGGAAGATTCTACTCCCAATTTATACTACGCTGTTAACAGCAATGAAAATCTGAAACCACTTGCAATTGTCTCCTCTCCTGTACAGGAGCCATGGTATTGTGCTGAAGTACAATCCTGTTGGTGCCATCAGCCCTATGGTACCTTGCCTAATTAACCACTTTTCATGTGTGACCCTAGATATTGAATGTTGGCAAGCTAAGGGTCATCATGGTCGAACCCATTTGTGTTTTCACCTGTTGTTCACACACAGATTAGGCTACAACTGGAGTATTGCATCCAGTTCTGATCACCACACTTTTGGAAGGATGTGAAGGCCCTTGAGAGGGTGCAGAGGAGATTTACCAGAATGGTTCTGGGGATGGGGGATCTTAGCTACAAGGACAGGATGGAGAAGCTGGATTTGTTTTCATTACAGCAAAGGAGGTTGAGGGGTGATTTGATAGAGGTCTACAAGATTATGACAAGTTTGGATAGGCTAAACGGGGAAAGGCTGTTCCCACTAGTTGATGGTACAAGGACTAGGGGACACAGATTTAAGGTTTTGGGCAAGAGATACAGGGGGATGTGAGGAAAAACTTCTTTACGAAGCGAGTGGTGAGGACCTGGAGCTCACTGCTGACAGAAGTGGTGGAAGCGGAGACACTCAACGTTTTCAAGGGGAGACTGGACAGCCACTTGAGAGAAATAAACTTGCAGGGCTATGGGGATAGAGTGGGGAAATGGGACTGACTGGATTGCTCTGCAGAGAGCTGGCATGGACTTGATGGGCCGAATGGCCTCATTCTGGGCCATTATGACTCTATGACTTATGACTCTATGACATGTAAGAGCCATTGGATAGCAATCACAATTGGGAACCCAGGCTGCTTTTTCTCTGCCCTTGTCCATTGGTACTTTTGTCAACTGTTTTGCCCCGACCACCACCCAGAGTTGAGAGGATTACCTATTTAAAAAAAAGTTTTTAAAATACCTTAAGCAAAACAAACTCAGAAAAGACAATATATTATATCTGAAGTTGATGAAGGAACAATCATTTATTTTCCTAGCCAATGTTCTCTCCGTCCCTACACATCTCAAGGCATTGACTTTCTCACTGACGTACAATTCCACAGGTGGTGGTTGCCCCCGGTACCTCACCAAAACACCCAATACTCAAGTGTGAGCTTCAACGGTGAGCAAGGGTGGTCAATCCAAGTGTGGAGGACAACACAGCCGAACCCAATCCTGTTCTCATCTTGTGCCTACATATATGCACTTGAAGTTGAGATTGCAGAATAGCAATCAAGAGTAGAAACTCCGCAGAATTTACCCTCCCTAACCCAGGGATACTAAGACCCTACTGCTGTCCTGGTCAAAGATCGGCCAACTCAGCATAGGGATCAAACCTGGGACATTCCTGCTCTGACTGGCTCACAGATGGAGCCTTTCCCTTTAAGTTACTGGGGCGGCTTTTTGGTATAGTTGATTTTATTGGTGACTTAAAGTAAAGTCCGCCTTTTCAACCAGGTTTTTCCAGCAACATCTTAATAACTCACTGATATTCTTTCACACAACAATAACCATCTTGTCATAATCTATCCAAAGAAAACCGCTGGCTTTGTAAACAGATGCTGCAAAAATTCATCTGAAGGATTAATTTATAATTTATAAGAAGAAAAACTCTGCCAAGATATCTGTTTCGAAAGAAGGCTAAAGTCCCGTGAGCTGTGCCCAGCTGGTGACTGAGAGACTCAGCGGGGACTACATTTTAAGGTTGGTTGGGCTAACACACACTTAACAAAAAAATGTAAAGCCTGCTGAAAGCAAGCCCAGCTCTTGTCCTGGGGCAATTATTCTTCTGAATACCGGGAGCATTAACATTGATCCATTCAAAAAGTAGAGATTCTTCTTGCTGCTGTAAGCTAGGCATAGATTACTGATCCTAAAACAAGGAGTTTGTAATAGGTATAGAAATATCATATTCTTCATTGGCACATGGAATTATAGGTTTTACTCCTTTGAAGTTTCAATTCGATAGATTGAGCTTAATTACAGAAAGAATCATTTAACTGGAACACTTTAGACCAACATAGTCACTTCAGCCAATTGTTCCCATTAAGTAAATATTGCAAAATTTATGGGGAACGAATTGTTGTCGGAGCAGGTGATCCTCTTCCTTTTAGATCTTGGATCTCTGTGCTGCAAATCTGTGGTGATCCATTTCCACTATTACACCTTGTAAGCAATGTGATGGATGGCCCAGAATTTGTAGTGGGTAATAACAGCAAATTAATAGCGTTGGCTCTTATTACCCCTTTGAAATTGACCACAACTTCAGGATTTAGCGCATGCACATCTAAATGCAGAAATCCTGAAGTTGCGGGCAGTCATTCACTGCTCTGACACTGGCTGCACTGTGGACACCTCCCCCTCCCGCCCCACATAGCTGTCAATCAGTAAAATCTGTGAAACTGATGAAAACTTGGGCTTTTCCATGGTAATACCGCTGTTAAATACCCCAATAAGTTAGGCCTTGTTGGGTTAGGTGTAACTGGAGTTTTAACAGCGTATTGCCTGCTAAACAAATGTTATGGCTCTGAAAAACGAATTTAAATTTTGTAGAGTGTCAAATTACTCCATAATAATGAAAATTACAATTTTTAAGAAACTTAAAAAAAATAAAAAAATTTAAAGTTTGTTCATATTTATTTCAGGTTTACCTTTTTCCCATGTGAGAGTCCCAATCTTTGTTTTGCTCTCTGTAACATTTTTAAAAAGTCAGAGTAAAAAGGAGCTTCTTCACTTCCTGATTCTCTGTTTGTGAGAATTCTGCATTGTGATTGTCTGCTTATACAGCTTGTTGACATCACAGCAGCTTGCGCTATGGAATTCCCACTACACTACACTGATCTCAATTGCACGTTGAAAAAGGCAAACTTCTCGCCACAGAGGTCGCGAGATCTTTGTGGGCAGCTTTCTTCAGGGCCAGCGGCGAATCTCAGGCCAAAATCTTTTGGCCATATTGCAGTCACTCTTGCAGCATATCTAAGTACAGCTATAATATATCCTCGGCATATCTTTTCAAAGCCTACTACAAAGTAACAAAGTTCTGTGACCTATAACATTTTTATCTTACCTTCACCCTCTCACGCCCTTTTCAAATATAGTCTTCTGCTAAGTAGCAATTTACTTTACTGTATGAGTCAATATTTTTAATTGATCTTTAAGTCCTTTCTATCTCATAATTGACACCCTAACATGCTGAGGTCCAAGTCAGTCAATAAATGTATTAAATGGCTCTGCTGAGCCATAGCACATACTTTTATAAGGAGTTAATCAATTGTAACAGTGGAAGGTTAAAGGATGTATATTAATTATTTGGAAAACAGGCTCTTATTTGCTGCCTGGTCTGATGTGGTTCATTTGTTATTATCCATCTACTCTTAATTAGGTCAATAGTGTAATAAACTTCTTGTTATTAAGTCAACAGTCCAATCTCCATCAAATACCATACGTTTAATTAACACATTAGGAATCTATTACACTGAATCAAATGGCCATTTTGTTCAAGTAGAATATTCAGCTGCCGGGATTCTCCATTTGTGCTCTGCATACATGTACCAAACAAAATCAGTCTTACTTCTTATCGGGCAGATCAAATAAAATATCCAATGCATTCATTTTAAGTGTCTGTAACTCTGACATAATCAAAGAAAATATAGTAAGTTAATGATGGCACAAGGTAGATCAAATAGGTTTTCAGATCTTTTGTCTTAAGGATGCTACAGTATTTCATAATTCACAGACTGTGATGAGTCTTCCAGCTGTGCACTTACATCCAGTTAAGTTGTCAAGTTTATTCTGGAGGAAATCCAGTATGACTTTCATTTCACAATTGGTGGGGAAAATATATTATGCCAACATTATACTGGAATGAATTCTCACACCTCCGGACATGGTACTTCATACCACCCGCACACCAGTATTGTGACAGTGAAAAGACAGAAATGTAAAGACACTAGATACTGCAGTTGTGCATCCCATATGAATATCAAAGCAGTATGCACTTTTAGAGTGCTGCAAAAGGACAGCATCAAATTATATTGTCTTGATTGTAACATTCTCTAGTTAGGGGTGAGAACAGCCTTGGCTCAGTGGTACCGCTCTCGCCTCTGAGTCAGAAAGTAGTGGGTTCAAGCCCCATTCCAGAGACTCAAACACAAAATCTAAGCTGACATTTAATTGCAGTATTGAGGGAGTCTTGCACTATTGGAAGTGCCATCTTTTGGTTAAGAAGTTAAACTGAGGTCTCATTTGTCCTCTCAGATGTACGTAAAAGATCCCATGGCCCATTTTCAAAGAAGAGCTGAGGAGTTGTCTCCGGTGTCCTGGCCAATATTTAATCCCTCAACCAACATCACTAGAACAGATTATCTGGTCATTATCTTATTCCTGTTTGTAAGAGGTTGCCATGTACAAATTGGCTGCCACGCTTCCTACATTACAACAGTGACTACACATGAAAAGTACTTCATTGGCTATAATCGCTTTGGGACATCCTGAGGTAGTGAATGGTGCTATATTAGGACTTGATTATCAGGATGGCAGAAGGCAAACTAGATGGATCTTGGCCTTTTTTCATCTAGCAATTCCTATTTTCCTAGAGGAATTAAACTTCGTTCTTTCTTTCTAGCTGTTATGATATAGGTGTTGTTAAATTTGGATTAGGGAAGACCAGCATTTATGAGATTGCTAAATCTTGGATTCTTTATCCTGGCGGCATAATCAAAGACTCAGTTCTTCAAGGGTCTAAAAGTCTGTTTCTAGGATAAGGGAGTTGGATTTGCTGGCTGGGTGGTAGCTCAAAGGTGGCCACAAACAAATTGAAACAGCAACTGCATAAAGCAGCTTATAATTACTTAAATACATGCAAAGGGATCTGCTCAACAGGGAAATTTATATCATCAGAAAAGAATGAAATGTCCTGTCAGCTTTTTACCAGTCCAGCACACAAACTGGTAACTTGTTTTTAAAGTAAAGATCTCTCCCCACACATCTCAGAAACAAATCATTCTAAGATTGACTGCCTTAAACTGCATTTAATGGCCCAGAAATTCGGGTCCCAACGCGTGAGTACGCACGGGGTACTCACTCGTGGACCCGATGGAAGTGGCGGTTTCTTGCATGCACTGCGCATGCGCGGGAAACCGGCACTTCCGTTCCTCTGAACGAAGGGGTTCAGAGGTCGAACGCGTGCGCGCGGGAGTCTGCGCGTGCGCTTTGAACTTACGTTTTTTTTACAGGTTTTTCCATGAGGGTAAGTCTTTAGATTTTAGAAATGTAAAAACCAGGCGTAAGGCCTGCATTTTGAAAGGTAAGTGGTCAATTAATTAAAATTAAAACATTTTTTCCACAGGTTTATTATTTTTAAATACTTTAAAGCAAGGTAAGTTTATTTTTAGCCCTGTTTTTTTATAAAATTGTTTTTTTCAAAAATTTAAATTATTGTTTAAAATAGTTATTTAATGTAATTTATAGTTTATTTAAAAAGTGTGATTTAAAAAAAAAATTATTTGAAGGTTTACTGTTATTTTGGGGCCCGTATATTCATAAGTTTAGACAGGTCTTCCTGTCAATCTTATGAATGGGCTTTTCCCTCCTCTGATTGGCTGCCCATGGCTCACGTGATCCCAGGGGACGCATCGCACTAACTATGCCCCTGGGACACGCAAGCACAGCGCGCTGGGAGTTGGAGCAGGCCCCGGAGCAGAATTCCACGGGAGCCCAGAGCTCAACTGCCTGCGCGCAAGGTATGTGCAGGTCGGGGGCTTGCACCCGCGGGAAGCCCCCGACCCGAATTTCTGGGCCTTTATGATGGTGCAAACTCAATTGAATGCTGCAAAATCTGCAATCAAACTGGGCTAAGAACATAGGGACAGGAGTCAGCCATTCAGCCCTTGGCGCTTGCTCCACCATTCAATTAGATTATGGCTGATTTACACCTCAATTCCATTTTTCCACCTTTGCTCCGTACCTTTACCTAACAAAAACCTATCTATCTCAGTCTTGAAAGCTCCAATTGTCCCAGCATTCATAACGCTTTGGGGGAAAGAGTTCCAAATTTCTACTTCCCTTTGTGTGAAAAAGTGCTTTGATTTTGCACTTAAATGGCCTGGCTTTAATTTTAAGATTATGTCCCCTTGTTCTTGATTCCCCCAACAGAGGAAATAGTTTTTCCGTATCTACCCCATCAAATCCTATTAACATTTTAAACACCAGAATGAAACTCCTGCCTTTTTTATGCCTAAGAGTTAGAACTGGAATGTAGCTCTGAGTATTTGGAGACACACATTGGTTGCTGAAATACTGGGGGCAGTTTCACCAACCAGAGGGGAAGAAAACCTTGCAGTAAAATAGAAAAACCATGGCTACTGCCTTCTGCACCAGTTCCAGCTTCGTGACTAGAGCCTAAATCCATCCCTACACTAAATCGGCCTTATTTTGTGGTCATTTTAAATGGGATTTTGAAAGGATAAACAAGAGTAAGATACATTCCAACCGTTTTTAAAAGTAACACACACAGAAACAAGATAAATTATTCTGACAAAAATCGGTGAGCTTCAACCCAAGTTAGTGAAACTTGCCAGCTTTGTCTGCATTTAATCTCCCATATGTCTCTAAACAACAAGGCCTGCGATACAGTGACTACATAAATGGATTTAAAGGGCCAATGGTCTGCAGCAGTGTGCTTACTGCAAATTTGACCTTGTATGCTTATACGCCATTCAATTTTACGAATCAATGTCTAATTCAAAGGCTGCTTCTGTTGAATCTGACATGCATTTCAAGCTTAACATTCTCTGCAATGCTGAACTCCAGAACTCAGTCAGGTTGGTTTGGACTTACCTCAGACCATGGTTTTAGACCCAGATCAACTCAGCCTTTGGGTAGTAAATAGACCTGAACTGGACTCTGAATCTTGAAAAAGAGCTGCCATATTCCCTGACCATTTTTCTGAATATGGCAGGACAGGGGTGATCAGGTAAAATAGCAGCCCCATTGTGTCATGGGTAAATTCTACTTTATCTGACATCTATTTCTAACATAATCACAAGTACTCTTGGAATCACTATGGGCACCAGTCAAAAAGCTGCTTTAAAGTTGAAAAAGTGATGACAATTCTGAGACAAATACTGGGGTGGCACTGAGTGGAAGCTGGGCATCTCCACATAGGGAAAGGTGAAGGGAGAAGCTTTTGAATGGATCAGTACAGCACTAGTGAAGACCAGAGCAACAAGATAAACCCCAATAAATAACCTCCTTCAGATTTTCACTGTAAGCACAAGTCCGTAATTATAGATTTGGCAGCAGGGACAATGTGTTCTTATTATTTTGGAAGGCACTTTGCTAATTAGGTGTGGGAACATGAGTCATGACCACTTGACTGCTCTAGGACTGGTGCAGATGGTGAGTGTTTGACCATCCAGGACAGAAACATAGCAAGAAGGTTTTTGACTAAAGACTTGAAACTTGGAATGTGGCCATTTTGACTGACCAGAATTGGAAGCATGCCAGTGGCTGTTTATCCAGGACCAGAGGTATGGCTGATGGCTGTTTGATTGATTGACTAACTGCCATTTTAGGCTTGGCTTGCAGAGAACAAAATCACTGCTAAGAAGAAGCCACTGGGCTCAATTTTGTCACATATGCTCATAAGTTTACTACTTTGTTAGACCATTTAATGCAGACATAATAGTACTGAACAGATGGTATTAATGGAGCCATGTAGAATGAGCATGGGCTATGATAATAGTTTAGACAGGCTAAGCTGGTACCAGCAGCAATGGCACCATCCAAAGTATAACCTGCTTAAAATCTGATAAGGCAGACTAAACACTTCAAAAAGAGCATTATTGAAAAAAATGTGTTTTTGAAACCTCAAAGTAAGGAATTGGTTTCATCTACGGAAGTTAGACACTTTTGATTTTTTGGCAGAAGCATCTAATGATTTCATACTCATATTATAAGCTTTTCTTTTTATGAATACATATTAATTTAAGATTTCTGTTGTGATTAAGAGTGCTGTGCTAACTCCACCCTTGCACTTTGACAGTACTGAAAATAGCTCAGTAAAGTTATGGATACCCCAATATGCAGCTTCAGACAGTGAAGCTAATCTATTATACAAATAGTTTTATTTTCTCAACTCAACTGCTAAAGCAAGTCCTTTGTCTCTTTGTCAAGTTAAATTTCAAACTCTAAATGCTACATTACAGGACTCAATATATACTCTGCAGGTCAGTAGTTTGCACAAAGCTATGGCAAAATTTCAACTGGTCAAGTCAAATATCAGTTCTAGTCTACCACATTCTAAACAATGCAAAGTGAAAAGTGTGATTAATTGGTGTTGGAAACATATTTTGGCAAAAGCCATGCACAGATGTGGATAAGTGCTGCACGAAAATAAAACATGATGCGAGAGAAACAGCTACAAATCTTCACCTACGTCCGACTTGTTATTCAACATTGTGAACAGTTTTGGAGTCTACAATTCAGACTGCATATGGGACTTTTCACAGTTTTAGCTACAGCAAACATCAGTTGCTTCAGTGCTAATCCATAATCAAAGCAACTCCCAATTAGAAAGCATATCATTCAGCCCTTAGTGCTTTCTTTCCTGCTGAACCTCTGCCTGAAAAGGATCTAATAAGGCCATCCAAAAGAACAAAAACCTTTGGAATCCAAATTTCTATTCTCCATCTCCCCAGGATTGCAGTACTTTTATATAACTTCTGCTAAATTACCCACGTTTGAAGATTTTGTTGGCCATTGCATATATTTCTCCCTCTATCCAAACAACTTTTACTTTCATTTAGAATTAGCTTCTCTCCCGAATTATCAAAATGAAAGTGTTTAAACAGCTGTGATTTAATTGGAAGAACAGCCATTGTTCTGAATCAGATGCCCTTAGGCTGAGTGTAATAATGTTTGAACAGTCAGTGAGATATTTCAATCTCCATATTTGTGTATTTAAAACGAAATAGGTCATATGGATTCATTGAAAGGCAACAGGTCATCTGAATTTGGAGTTCACTTAGATCTGACTGAATTTGTTTAAACTCCAGTATCAGCATGACCTTCATTTATATAGCATTCTTCACATTGGAAAGATGTCTTAAAACAGGAGAAGAAGAAAATACAAAGAATAAGAACGTGTTCATCTTTATCTTTTGATTACCGTTTATGTGTTGCTGGAATGTATTTGAAAACCAGAATTTGCCAACACCCAAAAATGTGAAAATATAACATGACAAGGTACCACACCCCAATGAGATTTCTTGCTGCGCTACATCCCCTGTTAAACTGAAATGTCATACAGGCTTCTTCTTTGAATTTGTTCTGATTGTTAACAAGTAGAATGATGAGATCGATGCAAGTACTAGCCCATTTAAATAACCCAGTTTCCTTTGTGCTGATTTTGCCCCACTTATAATGCAGGACAGATTCTGAGACTGGTGTCATAACTGGGAGAATAGCATGTGCACAAATCCTATCACATTATAGAAGCTGCCATTTGAGATCTTGCACATGCTCACTTGCATTCACTACATTGCCAATCCACCCTGGGCCTTCTCTGATGCCAGGAAATGTTTCTAAAAGCCAACAAGGTGAACATCACTTTGCTGGTCTATATGGACATGCCGAGAGCTCAATCAGACCACAACAACAACAAAACTGGCTGGCTTGATGGTGACCATTTATCAGTTAGCATAGCTACCACTTTGGTTTCAGATGCAAAGCCTAAAACCATTTCGGGAGGTGATATTCCCTGCCTTGAGAAGCATGTATGCTGCCTCATTTATACTGCAGCCCTGTCTTCAGAGCAAATATTGTTATGTAAATAGGATATCGACCATTGGAGTTAAAAAGTTTCATTTGTTTCCTCCTCCCCTCACAATATTAAGATGATGGTAATGGATCAGCCATCTGTTATACACCCAGCTTGATTTTCCTTTCCATTGAAGTCAATGGAAGTTAAAACCAGCCCTAATGTTTCTCGGCAGCTATCTATAGTTGCACTTATATTATTGCTTATTTAGGTTGGATTCTGAAGAAATGGTGTTCCAGATCTGGCTTCCAGCACTCATACAGCTAATTTCAGCTCTCTAATCCCTGCGGCAGAATTGTGCACCAATGAATAATAGAGCCAGATTTGGTAATATCAGTGCTGGGAGCTGGCATTTGGACAGCAGTCTCCTGGTATCCAACTTTAAGAAAGTGCCAGTATAAAAGCAGTTTGTATTGCCCTCCACTCGTTAATACGATGAGCAACATGGGTGACCTCACCCACTTATGAAGCAACCATTGTAGGAAAAACTCTTCCGCTCCGAAGATGCTACTGGCTAGGGTCAGGTATTTACCATGTGGGAAATTATAGAGATGGATCTTGGCATACTGAGGCCGGAATTTTGCCAGTGCTCAGGGGGCGGGTTTGGAGGCGGGACATCCGGCAAAATCGCAAAGATTGACAGTGTCAGAAACCCGCTGTCAACCCGCCTCCAGACAATCTTCCCAGGTGTCGGGTCCCCAATATGCGCAGGGACCCAACACCTAGCGGCGGGAAGAGGATTATAGGCACTTAACTGTTTGTTAACAGGTTAACAGGCTTTTTACAATTTTGACAAGTCTACTGCGGGCTTCCCGACGTCTGGACACCACACCAGATAAGTGTGGCATGTTGTGGGTCTACTGTAATGTTTGTGCATTGATGACAGCTGCAGAAGTGGTGTGAAGAATCCAATGGTACACTGGTGAGTTTCAGAGGTAAGACAATGTTGGGAAAATCATTTTTAATGTATTTAGACTTTTCTGTAGTGACAAGTTTTGAATTGTTTGTGTAGTCCCACCTCATTGGGAGAACCTCTCTCACCAGTGACAGATTGTTTCAGTAACCTCACCTGTAGCTGCCATCAGTTCTATCTTAAGGAAAGAGTCACTGGAGAGTCTGGGTGCAAGGGCTCACCTTTGTACAGTGATTGTCAGTGTTTGCAGCACCTCAATGCTGTCAAACACTGAAAAATCAGCTTTCAAAAAAGATTGTGCCTGGCCCCTTTAAGAAAACCAGCAGATGATGAGTCATCAACTTCCTCTTAATTGGCTGGCAAGCCTGCAGGGCGGGCTTAATAAGGCCAATTGACGCAAAATCGCATCTGTGCGTCAGATGTCGTTGGGGGCGGGACTGGAACCCGGAAGGCAGCAGTCCCACCCCCAAGCCGCATCGACTGAAAAAATCATGGCCTGAGTCTTTCAGACTACTTTGGAGTTAGATACCTGTGGAATTGTGTTTATTTATTGATTTACCAAATGCTGTCTCTTTTGGCGAGATGTCACAACTTATCAAACTCGATTACAAACAGCATTACACAGGCAGAGGACGGAATAATGTCAAATATAAAAGTGCACTAAATCAGATACTGTACTGACAATTTTATTTGAAGTATCTAATAGCTACAGGTTAAATGCATTAATAGATTTATCCGATCATTAACATTACTCACAAATAGTCCTTAAAGTATTTCAAACCACATGCTATGCAGAATGGTAATTAAGAGGCTGAAATGTTGTGGTACTGGTATTTTTGAATTGATCATTTTCCTTTGTATCCCATTCAGTTTGCTGCCTTAGCCAGCTTCTCATTTACCATGGGCAAAAAAGCCTATTCTGTTTGAAAAAACAAATACATTAATTAGAAATCATTACATTGCTCCTGACCAATTGGGATTGACTTCTGCTGAGGCAAGATGAAATCACGGAGACCTGCTTGGAATGTACATTAAGATATCTTCAAGTATCTTTTAAAGTTGCAACATAGGCATTGTGTCAGCATTCCGATACTGGTGTGTTTATTGCGTGGTTGAAGATTAAAATTCAGGGTAGGAAGCAATCCAGCAGTTAAACCTAATCAGATAAAAGTTTTAAGAATGTCCATTGCACTCTGGACATCACACTTCAAAAGTAAATAAAGAGATAAGCATTCTGTTTTTTTTCCCCTGACCTGGAGCTCTTGCAATCTGCAAATCTCCCTCAGCGATACTTAAACACTGATTGACCTCACAACTTACTTAGCCCACTCCCCAGAAAGACTAGAGTAGTGGCTTTAAAAGGACAGGCCACATTAGCAGCTAAACATCACAAACATGCTCCAGACCACAGACTTCCCATGAGCTATGCTATATTAGATATCACTACTTGTTACAGATGCAAAGCCAGATGTTCTTCTGACCAGAAGCCTAAAATTTGGAGGTAATTTCCAACTGACTTCTAATTGACCTCTTTAACAAACAGCTGCAATTATCTGCATTTCTGCAGGGAGTACTTGAGCAGTGTCCTTAAAGGGACAGTCCAAGTACGCAGCCAAACATCATAACCTTGCTCCAGCCCCCGCGAGCAGTGCCATGTGAGATCCCCTAATATATGCAAAATGTTAGTTAACATTAGTTGATGGGAGCATTCTGAGTGGTTGTACTCAAAACACTGAGCTCTAAACTCAGACAGTACAGTACACAATAAACGTTACTGGGAAGTGGGGTGAAATTCAATGGAAATCAATTTGAATGGAAAAGGTAATTGAGCGGAGTGCAAAACTGGCTGCTGGTGCACAATTGCTCATTTTGCTTTACCGCCCAAGATGAATTTCATCCCATTGACTTACAAAACCTCAAAATAAGAATACACGCTAAAACTCTTCATACTGGAGACATACAATAGGTCATATCATTGTACGATTGCCTTCACTTCATTAATGGATTCAATATACCAAATCATGGGCAACAACGTGTACATAAGAGCTGGAGATTTATTGAAGATAAAAAAAAACAGGAATACTTGAAATTTGAAATGGAAACAGAACTGTTCTGTGGAAGGGTACCATTTGAAATGTTAACCTGTCTTTTATCTTCCAGATGCTAATCATTTGATGACGTGCACTTCCAGCAATTTCTATTCTATTTATTGGAACAGAATTAATGGAGAGCCACCTATGGGAGGACTATGTACAGTGATATATTTATATACTCAAGGCACTGACATGGTCTACTGCCACACTGTTGTGTCACCACATTCTCCTGGGCTGTGCAAAGCTCCACATGAAACATGGCAACTTCTCACCATAGCAATGAGACTTCATCCGTCTGCAGTGCCTGCAGAGATTTATGCACACGAGTGACAGTTGTCTCAAGCGTGAGCTCCCGGTGGAAAGCTTCTCTGCTGGGAATACATCAGGAAATTGTGAGCTCGCTCTGGACAGTAAATCATGGGAAACGTGCCCCTGATTTCCTGATATGTGCTGCAGGGAGGTGAGGTTCTCGGTTGGCATTTATAAAGTCAGCCCTATAGTGTGTTTATTTAGAAAAACAATTCCAAGTTTGCAATATTCTCTCAAATATTCTTACTATGCAACAGTTATACCTGATAGTTGATAACTTCCATTTTGAATTCAAAATACCAATTAGATGATTGAAGTTTTGGTTATGAATATGGAAATTAAAACTATCTAATCAAGTGACTCAAAATCTGACACCCCTGCCTGGAGGTTAAGTTGCTACAATCTGTTGCAACCAGGGGGGTGATTTTTGCCAATGGGGGCGCGTTGGAGGCGGGACTGCTGCTTGTCGGGTTTTAGTCCCACTCCCAACGACTTGTGGCCAACCCACGCTATCTTCCCTTGATTGACTTTGTTAAGCCTGCCCAGTGGGCTTAGCAGGCCAATTAAGGGAAAGCCAGTGACAGAGAACGTCAGCGTATGACATTTCATCCGTCAAAAATTTTGACATTCCCTGTTGTTTGGTGAGTTCTTTTACTCAAGGCTCACCAAACCTATTTCCAGAGCAGAAAGCAGACGGCTGTTGCATCGGAGAAACAAAGGTAAGTAAATATTTTCTATAATTTTTCACTCACCTCACATACTTACCTCTCCACAATTGCACCCATCACTTACCTCCACAGCGCACTTTTGGACCCCTCTCACCCCTGCAGACCCACTGCTCACCTCGCTGACCCTGGCGGGGTTTCCCGACGTCGGGAAGCCCGCACCTATGATGGAAAAGTGGGGATAATCCTCTTAACTGCCTGTTAACAGGCAGTTAAGTGGCTGTAATTCCCTTCCTGCCTCCAGGAGACGGGACCCGGCGCGAGTCGGGTACCCACCTCCTGGGAAGATGGCACAGAGGCGGGATGGGTACCTGCCCCCAAATTCTGCCATTTTCCCGGCAGTCCCGCCTCCAAACCTGCCTCCCCCAGGCTGGCAAAATCACCCCCATTGTTCCTCTTTAAGCGCAACTCAACATCATTCAGTAAGGGGGAGGGGGGGCCACTGTTAGATTGGCACGAATAATCATTGCTGTGCTTTAATGACCAAGCCAAACTGGATTTATACTAATGACGCTGTTCATTAATTAGGCGGAGAGGTTAGAACTGAGAAGCCGATCACATAAATCTATTCTCCGATTCAGTTCTGTGACCAGTGGTTTGATGTTACTGCTGTGATGGGCACCATTACACTGCTCGTAGATTTTCAAACTATGGAGGTGGGGACAGGGGGAGTTGAGAGTTCCACGAGGTCATTAGATTTTCCATCTGGGTGTGGGCATACAGTGGCTTGACAGCCCAAATTTATAATGTTGTTTTCATTTTTCCAGATTTATTGAATTACTTTTAGCCCATTGCTTCTGTTGATATATCACCGTCGCCTGCAGTGACAGCATTACCTACTATTAGCCAACTGACACCGTCTTCTGGATGTTAGAACAGGGCTCCCCGGCAATGCATCAGTATTTAACGGGGGTGCCCAGGAATGGGCCAGTATTTTCAGGAAGTCTCCCACACAGAAAGGTTTGGTAAATCACTGACCTAGTTGCAAAAAAAATAAATTGGTCCAAACTTGACTGGGCTACATAAATATCCATTATCAGACCAAACAGACACTTACTAAAATACTTATTAGAGAAAAAAAGTGCATATTAAAATATTATTAGATGAAGTTTAGGTGTGGTTAATAATCATGTGGTGAATATAGTAAATATCAACTTTTATGATGATTGCTATAAGTGCCAGTACACAGTATAGATTTATTGGAGTTTTCTCATGTTATATCAATCACGGTAAAAATTGTATATCCTTGTGTCTTTCTGTCTCGAGAGTATGCTTTTTTAAAACAATAAATATTTATATAGCCTACAGGGACACATGGTGCATGGATATTTGTTATTTAAGTGTTTTGCAAGAAAGTAATGGATTTAACTGAACCAGATCGAAGCATGTTATTGATGGGCCAGGTGTTACTATTGACCATAATTTTCATTTCACAGGAGCTCTTAAGTTCTCCTCGGGGTTCTCTCTATAGTGGGAAAAACCTTGGTATATAACTGTATATATTTGGGAGGACATCAATAAAAGCCCTACCCACAATTCCCTCTGTGCATTAGCGAATGTGACATATCTGAAGTTTAATGTGTGCTGTCGTTCAGCAGCCTGTGCTTATTACTTCACTTTCTCCCTAATGACATCGGAAAGAGCTTTTCAACAAAACCATTTTATTTTAAACATTATTGCCGCAGACAGTTTTCTGCAATTGAGGCTTCATTGGCTTGACCTTGGTGACCAAACATTGGGCAGAAGACAACGAATAAACGTCTGGGCTAACAGTTTTCATCTCAAGTGTAACTGCCAACGCTTCACCTGGGTACAGGTACTATCTATCATTACAGCACTCCAGCGTGTGGGAAATTCAGTTACGTCTCTCGAAGGCTAACTCAAACTGTGCAGTTCAATTTTCATCCTATCATTTCAGCTGAGTAGAAAATCCGACAATTTATTACAGACCCATGCAGGATAATGGCCCAGTTGCAAGGAAGTGATGATAAAGCTTAAGTTCATGAGCTGCTCCTCCATTTTGCAAACACAAGACTGTCAGATCCATTCCTATCATCTCCTACAGAATGCAGATTTTCTTGCTGTGCCTTAACCCCTTCACTAGCCCACTGTGTACCAGAAATCTTTTATTGGGACATCAAATTATAGCTCATTTAAAGTTCATTTAGTTTAATGTTTTATGAGATTTATTTTTATTTACTTTTTTCTTACACTTTTCAGGTCCACTGAATCTCCTCAGTTAGGCTTATAATTTCTGTCAGGAAGGCATGATGGCCAATGATTTATTAATGGTGTCTGTGTGGCTTTCACTAGCCGGGATTAGAAATGCTTTCTACCATTTTCATTAAAAGGCATCGGCACACTTTACTTGAACTTTAAGGCACTTTCAGCCCGAAGAACAGCCAGCTCTCAAAATATTATTTCAGAGCTGCTATATTGGTTGCAGCATAATAAATAGAGGGAGAAGAACCGCCCAGTTGACTGTGCGGCAACATCATAAATGCATTGACAAGGATTTCCGCTGGTCAATATTTCTGGCAAAGTGTAAGCATGTTATCTTTTGAGGAGTAGGTTAGAATTTCACTAGTAATACTGATAGGGGAAACTTTCATGAATGCACATTTAAGGGCTTGATTTTCAGTGTGCCGTGGAGTCGGGTTTGGAGGCATGCAGGGGGTTAAATTCCCAAAATCGGGGATCCCGACTCCATCTCGCCCCCAACCTGCCTCCGTGCCAATTTCAAAGGAGGCGGGTACCCACCCCACACTGGGACCCGCCTACCTGAGGCGGGAAGGGATTAGTGCCAATTAACTGCCTGTTAACAGGTAGTTAACAGGCAGTTTTTAGCCTAATCCCTATTTTTAAGCTTGAACTGTGGGAACCCCAACGGCTCCAAACCACGCCAAGTTGGAGGAGTCAGGCCGTCGGTTTGAAGGGCTTGGAGGGGTCGAGATGTCGGTGTTCAGGTGAGTGACGTGTGCATGAGTGCAAAGGTAAGTGTGTTTGGTGTGTTTAAAGTGATTAAATAAGTTTTACATTCACTTTCTTACCTTTTCAGCCTTCCTTCCTTTAGGTTCGGGGAGTCCCTCATCTCACCTGCACAGAAAGCAGAATGGCTGCGAGCTGTCAAAAGTGACAGCCTGCAGCTTTCTGTGCAGGAGAGATTTCTAACTGAGTCTGTGGAAAAGGACTCATGTTAGAAGTAAGACTGTCAGTGTTTGACAGCTTCAAACAGCTGTGAAACACTGATATTTCATCTGTCAAAACATCTTGACAGATGACATTTCAGTCTGTGACGTCACCTGTTGCCGGGTGGCCCTTAATTGGCCTGCTGAGCCCACTGGGCGGGCTCAACAAGGTCAATCAAGTTAAAATTGCGTGGATTGGCCGCATCTCGATGGAGGCGGGACTACAACCCGAAAGTTGTAGTCCCGCCTCCAACTCGACTTCTGAATGAAAATCCAGCCCTTAATGTCACTACACCTAGTGACTCAAGCAGCTCTTCCCCCATGTGTGCTGCTTAAAGAATCATTGGCATAAGATTTTGCACACTGATATTTTGAGGGATTTTTGTACACTGATGCTATAGCACCACCAATATGTCATTATCAAATCAGTGTTTCCAAACCTGATAGAATGGCTTATTAATTATTTCAGCAGGATGACAATGCCCCTTTAAGACAGCATGGACTAGTAACTGAAGTCGGTTCCCAGTTCAAACTTGCCTGACCGACCTAATCTTCCTAGTAAAACAGTTATATATTCTCATCTCAATGGGCTAAATTAAATACTTTGTTACATTAGTGTGCTGGGACCAAAGCAAAATACTGCGGATGCTGGAAATCTGAAATAAATTAAATAGCGGGATTTTATGTTGGAGCTAGAATGGGTTTACAATCGTTTTGGTGCCAGGGCTGCAAGCTTTATTTTCTTAGGAAGTTAATACCGACGTGTTGGAGAATGTTCAGAGAAGTGCAACACGCCTAGTTATTGCTATGTTGATTAAAAAAGAACAGCTGCATGAATATCAGGGTACGAACATGATAGAGGATTATGCAGATGAGTATAAATAGTGATGACTGAATGCTGTCTGGTACACAATGATTCCTGAGCTATAAAGATCTTAGAAATGCCATGCCAAGGAGCGCATCTGGTCCAAGATGTATAAATGTAGGATGTCAGAATAGACCGACATTCTAGGCTTTTGTTTGATTTACCGTTGGCCTGAGAGTGATAGAGAGAGACATTTTACAGAATGCTTCCTTGGAAGGTGAAATGGCTTGGGTTGTATATGTTACTGTTCAGGCTCTAGGAGAATTCAGTTCAGACAGGGAGCCTCAACCTCCGTACCTTCTTTCTGTTCCTACTCTCATTGTAGGGCGGCTGGAGATTGTTGCACAGTGCATATTTAAATTTTAGTGACTGTGCATGTGCACACTGGTGAGCACCAGGTGCCTGCGCTGCATGTTCAGGGTAGGCCTGGCTATTGAACATAATGACGCACGCGCATAAACACTTGGAAACAGTTCCATGCATTAACAGGCAGCTGCAGGAGATGCAAAACTTAACAGCACATTGTGGGACCCATGAAAGTAGACATCTCTGATGTAGTTGGGAACTTGGGTTCTTCATATTAAAGAGCACCATCATTGGTGGGAGTATTACATGCCTGCTGTTGCAAGCAAAGCTTTGTGTAAATATGCCACATGACAGTTGTTTTTGTGTTGTGCAGGTGCTGCAGAATATAAAGGAGACGGCTTTCATAGAATTTGAACCTTAAGGAAATATTATCAAATTCCTTTCTGTAGCTGTTCTGCAGCATAACTATGAAACTGGACTTCCCTAGCCAAATGCTAAAGGCAAGCTGGATCAAGCCAAGTAAGAATTAGCATATGTTATGTGCCCCACTGTTAAGGTTGTGGGAGACACACTAAAAATGTCTTACGAAGGAATGTTTAATGTCTGAGGAGAGGGAGGGTATTTCCCTTACTAAGGGAGATATTAAAAAGATTATACAGAGTGTAATGTATTGTGTGTTCTATTGTGTGTTCTCCTCCCACCTGTGGTGGCGCTGTCACAGGAGATAAATGGTTGGGTGTTCTCTGATAAGTTTAGCTCACTTTGTTCGGAACTTTCCAGAACTTCCTTTCCTTCCAATAAAGCACTTCATGTTTGAATCTCTGAGTTCTGAGTCCTAAATTGTGTCTAGGTAGAAAGGTACTGACACAACAAGTGGCGACGAGGAGTGGATGAATCTGCGTACGTTACGGGTGCAGTGAGTAAACAGAAAATTTAATTTGAAACGTGAGATGGCTACTATATTAGGAAACATCGGTGATTTTGATGAAAATGTGGAGCAATGGAGCGCTTATACGGAATGTTTTGACTATTTTGTATTGGCAATTGCGGTGGCAAATGAAAAGGTCGTGCCTACCTTTTTGAGTGTAATCGGGCTGAAGACATTCAATTTACTTCGCAGCCTCGTGCAGCCAGATAAGCCAGGAACTAAAACATATAAGCAACTAGTGGAAATTCTTGGAGCACATTTTTCACCAAAACCTCTGGTTATTGCTGAGAGATTTAGATTTCACAAACGGAATCAAGAGGAGGGGGAATCAGTGACGATGTTTATTGCTGCTTTAAAAAGGTTGTCGGAACACTGCCAGTTCAAGGAGGTGCTGAATGACACCATTAGAGACAGACTTGTGTGTGGTCTGCAAAATGCAGCCACACAGAAGCGCCTTCTTACTGAGGACAACCTTACTCTTGAAAAGGCCATTGAAGTTAGTGTCTCCATGGAGATGGCAGAAAAGGAGGCTCACCAGTTGAGTTCAACAGGCAGAGTTCACAAGGTGTCATCTGAGCCTAAAGGTGCGCGGAACGGCACATGTTACCGTTGTGGGAAAACGGGCCATCACGCTAATGACTGCTGGTGTACGGAGCTGGAATGCCGAAATTGTGGCAAAAGGGTCACATTGAACGCCCCTGTAGAGGTAAAAAAAGAACAGACAGAGCTGGGAAGCATGGAAGCAAAATGTCTGTATTTGGACAAGAGAGGAAAAAGAGTGTTCATTCAGTGCAGTATGATGGAACAAGCAAAACAGAGGGGAGCGACACCTCTGAGGAGGAAGAGGTGCATATTCTGACGGTTGCAGGTGATTCAAATGGCTACTGGGTGTCACCACTGGTGGAGGGACAATCAGTGCGGATGGAGGTGGACACAGGAGCGGCTGTGTCCCTTGTTTCAGACACTGTCTACAACAAAATGCTAAAGCATCTTACCCTTCAGCCAACAAACATTGTGCTAAAGACGTATACCAGCGAACCTGTGGCCATGAGAGGCGTCATTGAGGTGACAGTTAAATTGAATGTAAAGACTGCAAAACTGCCACTATATGTGGTAAAGGGAAATTACCCATCGCTACTGGGACGTGCGTGGATAGAGAAAATCACGCTGGACTGGCCTGCAGTCCGCATGATGTCAAAAGGGGAGTCAGGTCTGACTGCAGTGTTAAACAAACATGCAGAACTCTTCAATGGGGAACTTGGGAGCATGAAAAAGATCAGCGTGAGACTGGACATTAAACCTGACAGCAAGCCAAAGTTTCACAAAGCCCGACCTGTACCCTATGCAATTAGGCCAACAGTTGAGGCTAATTTGGAGGCCTTAGTCGAGAATGGAGTCCTGGAGCCTGTGAGCATGAGCAAATGGGCCACACCCATTGTTCCTGTCCTGAAAAAGGATGGATCTGTTCGAATCTGCGGGGATTTTAAAGTGACTATTAACCCGGTGCTGTCTGCGGAACAGTACCCTCTTCCCCTCATTGATGATCTTTTTACGGGCCTGGCCGGAGGGCAAAAGTTCAGCAAAATAGACTTATGCCAGGCTTATCTACAAATGCATGTCGATGACAAATCAAAGGAGCTGCTGACAATTGTGACACACAAGGGGCTATACAGGTACTGCCGCCTTCCGTTTGGAATTACGTCGGCCCCTGCTCTATTCCAAAGGGCAATGGATCAGATTTTGAGTGGACTGCCAGGAGTCCAGTGCTACCTGGACGACATCCTTGTCACTGGGACAAATGAGGAGGATCATCTTCTGAACTTGGACGCGACACTACAACGACTGGAAGAGTACGGACTCAGAGTTCGTAAAGACAAATGTGAATTCTTTCAGTCTTCAGTTGAGTACCTGGGGCATGCGATTGACGCTACTGGCCTGCATAAGGCGCCGTCAAAGGTCAAGGCGATCGTGGAGGCCCCAACACCCCAGAATGTGAGCCAGTTACGTTCATTTCTGGGGCTACTTAACTACTATGGGAAGTTTATTCCAGACTTAGCAACATTGCTGAAGCCATTACATCAGTTGCTATGTCAAGGCAAAACATGGAAATGGACTGAACTGTGCAACGAAGCTTTCGCCCAAGCAAAGAAAGCATTGCTGAAATCGGAGGTCCTGACACACCTCGACCCAAAGCTACCCGTGCAGCTAGCATGTGATGCATCACCATATGGTGTGGGAGCAGTCATATCCCACATCATGCCTTTGGGTGAAGAGAAACCTATCGCCTTCGCATCACACACCTTGAACAAGGCCGAGAGTAACTATGCGCAGATCGAGCGCGAGGCCTTGGGAATCGTTTTTGGAATTCGAAAATTTCATCAGTACCTGTTTGGGAGAAGGTTCACACTCCTGACGGACCACCGTCCATTGACTTCAATCTTTGGGCCCCACACCGGAATTCTGTCTCTCGCTGCAAGCAGGATGCAAAGGTGGGCTTTACTCTTGTCAGGACACACATACGACATCAAATATCGCAAATCAGACTTGCACGGCAATGCAGACGGTCTCTCGAGGCTACCCTTGCCTGTTACTCCCCCAGAGCCTCGTCAGATAGACATCTTCTACTTTAGACAAGTGGAGGGAGCACCTGTCACTGCAGTTCAGGTGCGAAGGTACACCCGCAACGATCCAGTCCTGTCTGAGGTAATGGACGATGTCATTCGAGGGAGAGCTATAGGAGATTCTCCTAGTTTGAAACCTTACATTTCAAAAAGAAATGAGCTCTCCGTCCAGGCAGGTTGTCTTCTTTGGGGACGCCGTGTCATCATTCCGCCACCTCTGAGGGAACCTATACTGCAACAACTTCATACAGGCCACAGTGGGATGGTTCGGATGAAGGAAATGGCAAGAAGCTACTTCTGGTGGCCAGGTCTCGATGGGAATATTGAGGAGAAAGCCAAAACATGTTCCCCATGTCAAAGGGTCTGGAATGTTCCACAGCTGGCAAACCTACACCCCTGGGATTGGCCTGCAGAAGTGTGGCAGCGAGTACATGTGGACTTCGCCGGTCCTTTCGAAGAGAAGATGTTTATGGTGGTTGTGGACGCTCGTAGCAAGTGGCCGGAGGTCGCTGTGATGAGGTCTACCACGGCAGAGAAAACAATTGAGAAACTTGGTGAGATGTTCAGCCGTTATGGCTCACCAGAACAACTTGTAAGTGACAACGGTCCACAATTTGTATCACAGGAGTTTGCAACCTTCCTGCATGTGAATGGTGTCCAACACATCAGGTCTGCGCCCTATCATCCCTCTACTAACGGCCAGGCAGAAAGGTTTGTGCAAACTTTGAAGCATGCCCTGAAGGCATCGCAAGGTCAGGGCTCAATCCACCAACGTCTGAACAGCTTCCTGTTGTCCTACAGGAACGAGCCGCATGCCACAACCAAAACTTCCCCCGCTTCGCTCATGATGAAGAGGCAGTTGCGGACAAGTTTTGACTTACTCAAACCTCCAAGGGCAGAACAGGTTGTCCATTGTCAACAACAAGCTCAAGTTGAAAAGAGAGAGAAAAGAGCCAAGGAGAGACGGTTTCATCCGGGAGAGCACGTCCTAGCTCGAAACTACAACACTGGACCGAAATGGGTTCCTGCTACGGTGATCGCACAGGCGGGCCCTGTGTCTTACATGGTTGAGACTGCTGAGGACGTCGTCTGGAGAAGACACACAGATCAACTGTTGCTAGGAGCAGAGACAGCCACAGAGGCTCCAACGGCTGGTTGGCCTGAACTGTTTCAGGATGATACCGCAAACCAGCATCCCTTGCCACAGTGCTCTTCTCCAACACAGGAAGTCATAGGGACTGTTCCACCTGTGCAAACTCCTGACTTTCGACTGACACAGGCACCTTCTCTCTCTAGGCTTGTGTCAATGCCTACTGCTGTGGAAGCCAGCGATGACCGCCGGTATCCTGTCAGAGAGCGGCGGCCTCCAAGACGCTTGGATCTGTAGGCTTAGTGACTTACCCACAAGACTGGGGCAGAATAAACCCCAGGGTAAAGTCAGGGGTTGAGGCAGTCTACCTCTACCCTAGGTTCGTTGAGTGCATTGAAAGTAACTTACCTGTTGAGGAATAACGTGGACCTTCCATTTAAGAGGGGAGGAAATGTTATGTATTGTGTGTTCTATTGTGTGTTCTCCTCCCACCTGTGGTGGCGCTGTCACAGGAGATAAATGGTTGGGTGTTCTCTGATAAGTTTAGCTCTCTTTGTTCGGAACTTTCCAGAACTTCCTTTCCTTCCATAAAGCACTTCATGTTTGAATCTCTGAGTTCTGAGTCCTAAATTATGTCTAGGTAGAAAGGTACCGACACAACACAGAGAACTGTATCAAAAGGAGTAAGGCCAGTGTCCCCAGCATACAACTGTACCACACAGAGCAGAAGCTCCCTGGTTAGATTTGTGCCTTTGCTGAATTATCTAATGTTAACTGGGGTGATGGTAAGAATTCTACGTTTGGCTTCAACATTCCTGATCTGGGGAAGGGAAAATGAGTCTGGGGTCCCCCTGCTAATTGCAAACGAGTGAATCTTGCTTCAAAGTGCACGTGTGAGGACAGAGTCAGGCCCAGTCATGATACCTCCAAGGATTCAACAACCTGCTGATGCTCACTTTCTAAACTCACACATGACTGATGGTTGAGGTGCTCAGTGTCCATGGAACCATTACTCCTTCAGGACAGGAGGAGGACAGAGATTTGGTGAAAAAAGGAGAACGTCTACTCAATAAAGTCACATTATTGTTTGAAGACTAAATTGCTCCTACATTTTCCAACATACAACAGTGACTACACTTCAAGAGTACTTCATTGGCTGTGAAGTGCTTTGGGATGTCCTGAGACCGTGAAAAGTGCTATATAAGTGCAAGTCAATCTTTCTGTTTTCTTTCTCCCAATTTACAAATTCCAAATCTGCCTTCAAAATTTTTTCTCAGTTGTGCCTCTATCTCTACCCTCACACAGTTAAAGAGTTCTGAGTTGATGTTATGTTTCTGCCACACAGCAGATTTTTTTCATAGATTAATAATTATGAGAGTGATTATTTCTGGGTATAAATATTTGTTTTACGTACAAAACCTTCCAGTACACCTTCTTCCCTTGATTTCTCTCTGTGCTCCAGTACACAAATAAATGTTGATTTCCCAAGTGAACATAAAGGGCTGATGCAAGGCTGTTCATTTGTGTTTGCAACAAGTACTTAAAAGAAAAAGAGTTCTTTGGATAGATGGCTCGGGCCTACTTGAGGGGAAGGGGCGAAGTGGCTCGTAACTGAACTTATATAAAAACTGGAAGTGTTGGAAATTGCACAGCAGGTCAATAGAGGAAAACAGGTTTGGGTGCGACCGTTCACCAGGAGGATTGGCCTGCTGCGCATTTCTAACATTTACTATTTTTGTTTCAGTTTTTCAGTATTCCCACTTTACTTACGAAATATATTTAAAAAAACAATTGTCATGCTATTGAATAGATCCGATCCATAGAGCTTTTGTTTTGCTGACCAATTGTGGAACAACTGCAAAAAGCTGCATTTTAAGCAGATTAGCTAAAACTGACTTGGGGCATAGGTCTAGAACAAATCAGAATTGCCCTGACACCAGATTTGTATAAAAGTGGATTGATGTGTTTCTCTTAAAATGCTTCAGGCTTATAAAGACTTTCAATGTCAAGTGGTGAAAGCAGCTGACTTCATAGAATCATAGAATGATACAGCACAGAAGGAGGCCATTCAGCCCAACATGCCTATGCTGGCTCCTTGAAATAGCTATTCAATTAGTCCCATTCCCCTGCTCTTTCCCCATAGCCCTGCAAATGTTTCCACTTCAGGTATTCATCCAATTCCCTTTTAAAAGTTATTATTGAATCTGCTTCCGCCAACCTTTCAGGCAGTGCATTCCAGATCATAAAAACTCACTGCATAAAAAAAATGTTTCCTCATGTCACCTCTGGTTCTTTTGCCAATCACCTTAAATCGGTGTCCTCTGGTTACTGACCATTCTGCAACTGGAGACAGTTTCTCCTGATTTACTCTATCAATACTGTTCATGATTTTGAACACCTCTATTAACCTTCTCTGCTCTAAGGAGACAACCCCGGTTTCTTTATTCTCTCCACATAACTGAAGTATTTCATCCCTGGTACCATTCTAGTAAATTTCCTCTGCACCCTCTCTGAAGCCTTCACATCCTTCCTAAACTGTGGTGCCCAGAATTGGACACAATACTCCACATGGGACCTAACCATTGATTTATAAAGATTTAATATAACTAACCTGTTCCATTACCATCTCCTTTTGCTTTGAATATCTCTTAATGTCTCTTAATCTCTTCCGCCTTCCATTCTATCACAGACCTTCCCTTTTATTCTTTCATCCCCGCCCCCCTTTCCCAGCCTCTTCACTTGCTTAAAAATCTGTTCCATTTCCTGCATTTTTCCAGTTCTGACAAAAGGTCATCGACCTGAAACGTTAACTCTGTTTCTCTCTTCACAGATGCTGCCTGACCTGCTGAGTTTCTCCAGCATTTTCTGTTTTTGTTTCAGATTTCCAGCATCTGCAGTATTTCCTTTTTGTAACATAACTTCCTTGCTTTTGTACTTTATGCCTCTGTTTATAAAGCCAAGGATTCTGTATGTTTTTTTTAACAGCCTTCTAAACCTGTGTATGTACACCCCCAGGTCTCTCTGTTCCTGAAACTCCTTTAAAATTGTACTATTTAGTTCACATTGCCTCGCCTCATTCTTCCTACCAAAATGTATCAATTCACACTTCTCGGCATTAAATTGAATCTGCCATCAGTCTGCCCATTTCATCAGTCTGTCTATGTCCTCCTGAAGTTTGTTACCATCCTCCTCACTATTTATTACATCTCCAAGTTTTGCACCAATTGCAAACTGTGATGAAATATTCCATTCACCACTGCCTGTGACTGAGATCGGTTTCAGTGTCATTTCCCTTCCCCCAGACCTCATTGTATTGTGTACTGGAATGTGCTGTATTGTATACTGGAATGTGCTGGAATGTGCTGTGTGTAGGGCTCCGCCCATACCTGGCCCCGTTTGTAAGCTAGCTTCAGTCTGGCCTCAGTCTCCAGAAGGAAGACATCTCTCTCTCTTACGTGTTACTTTCTAAGTTAATAAAAGCCTTGTTTTTGTTCAGCTAACTTCGAGTCTCGGAATTATTGAGGCACATCAATTTTATTAACTTATTTTTCAACACTATGGATCAACTCCTGAAACCCGAACGTTTGGATTTGGATCAACATGCTCCGGACGCATCAGCACGCTTCGGACACTGGTTTGAGTGTATGGAATTCTTCCTGGACAATTCCGCAGCCGTCAAAGACGCTACGGACGCTGCGAGGATGAGACTCGGAATTCTGCGGAATTGGGTAAGCCACCGGGTTTACCCCCTCATCCAAGACGCCGAGACGTACCTGGCCGCCTGCGACATCTTAAAGGCGCATTACCAGCAGCCTACGAATGAGGTGTATGCTAGGCACCTGCTCGCTACCCGCGCACAGCGACCTGGGGAATCGGTGGAGGAGTTCCTAAGCACCCTGAAAATGCTTGGCAAAGACTGCAAGTGCCGAGATGTAAAAGCCGCAGTGTACACTGACGAGCTTGTTCGCGATGCCTTCATCACAGGCCTCAGCTCCACTTACATCCGGCAAAGACTGCTGGAAAAAACGGGGTTGGACCTGAAACAGGCTGCGGACACCGCGCGATCCCTGGATGTGGCCCAGAGAAACTCGGACGCCTACTCTTCAGCCCGCGCCGTCCATGCCGCCACGTGTGCACCGAGGGCGCCACCATCTTGGAAGGCATCTTCCCCGCCCGACAGCCCGACACCGGCTGGGCCCCGCTCTCCCCCCAGAAGCCCTACGACAGCTGCGACGTGTCAGGGACCTAACTGCTACTTCTGCGGGCAGCCAAAGCACACCAGAAACCTGTGCCCGGCGAAAGGCACCACCTGCTTTAAGTGCGGTAAGAAGGGGCACTTCGGGAAGGTGTGCAGAGGGAACCCCGCCGGAAAACCAACCGCCGGAAAACCCGCCACCGCCGCGTGTGCGCCGTGGGAGCGGCCATCTTGGACGCCATCTTGCCCGACCTCGTGGGGTCCGCCATCTTGTGAGCAGACAGCGTGGACGCCATCTTGTATCGATCAGGGCCCTACAGTGGCATCGATCACAGTGGACCAGACCAGGCCGCACCCGCTATCCAGATCAATGGTGGACATCGAGGTAAACGGGTGCCGGGTTAAATGCTTAATTGACAGTGGAAGCACGGAGAGCTTTATCCACCCAGAACTGGCACAACAACTCTCCCTAAAGGTGGTCCCTACTCAGGGTACCAACTCTATGGCTGATAAAACCCAGACATCGACCATTCTGGGTTATTGCACGGTACAATTGTGCGTTAACAGAACTGTATATGACAATTTTAAAGTATTAATCATGAAGAACCTATGTGCGAGCGTGATCTTGGGCCTGGATTTCCAGTGCAACCACCAAAGCATCACGCTCAAGTACGGTGGGTCGCAGCCGCCCCTCACAGTGTGCGGTCTGGCTACCCTGAAGGTAAAGCCGCCTTCGCTATTCGCGAACCTTACCCCTAACTGCCGGCCAATAGCGACCAAAAGCAGGAGGTACAGCTGGGAGGACAGGCGGTTTATCGCGACCGAGGTAGACAGGCTCTTGAAAGAGCGCATTATTGAACGCAGCAACAGCCCGTGGCGCGCCCAAGTGGTAGTGGTAAGGGGTAGCGAGAAGAAACAGATGGTGATCGACTATAGTCAAACGATCAACAGGTACACCCTACTAGACGCCTACCCGCTACCCCGCATATCAGAAATGGTGAACCAAATCGCCCAATACCGGGTGTTCTCCACCATCGACCTCAAGTCAGCGTACCACCAGCTCCCTATCAGACCAGAGGACCGCCCGTACACCGCCTTCGAGGCGAACGGACGCCTCTACCAATTCCTCAGAGTCCCCTTTGGGGTGACGAATGGGGTCTCGGTCTTCCAGAGGGAGATGGACCGCATGGTCGATGACCACCACTTGCAGGCAACCTTCCCCTACCTCGACAACGTCACCATCTGCGGTCACAACCAGCAGGATCACGACTCGAACCTCGAGAGGTTCCTGAAAACCGCACAAAAACTCAACCTCACCTACAACGAGGACAAGTGCGTTGACAACACCACGCGCCTCTGCATACTAGGCAGCGTGGTGGAGAATGGGGAAATTGGGCCAGACCCCGACCGATTGCGCCCCCTACGGGAGCTGCCCCTGCCCAACACTCCCAAAGCCCTGAAAAGGTGCCTGGGGTTATTTTCTTATTATTCCCAATGGGTCCCCAACTACTCCCACAAAGCCCACCCCCTCTTGAAAGCATCCTCTTTCCCGCTCTCTGCTGAGGCCCACGCCGCCTTCAAAAGCATTAAGCAGGATATTGAGCGGGCCACGCTACAGGCAGTGGACGAGAACACTCCATTTCAAGTGGAAAGTGATGCGTCTGACTTCGCCTTGGCGGCCACCCTCAACCAGGCGGGGTGGCCCGTAGCTTTCTTCTCGAGGACCCTCCAAGGGCCCGAGATCAGACACTCCTCCGTGGAAAAGGAGGCCCAAACCATCGTGGAGGCAGTGCGCCACTGGCGCCACTACCTAGCCGGCAAACGCTTCACCCTACTTACTGACCAGCGGTCGGTAGCGTTTATGTTCAATAATAAACAGAGGGGGAAGATTAAAAATGATAAGATTCTTAGGTGGCGGATCGAGCTCTCCACCTTCGAGTACGACATCATTTACCGGCCAGGGGCCCTTAACGAATCCCCTGACGCCCTCTCACGAGGGATGTGTGCCAGCGCCACCGGGGATCGGCTACAGACCCTCCACAACGACCTCTGCCACCCAGGGGTCACGCGGCTGTTCCACTTCATAAAGTCCCGTAACTTACCCTACTCGATTGAGGAAGTTCGGTCCCTGACCAGGAACTGCCGCACTTGCGCTGAGTGCAAGCCTCGGTTCTACCGCCCAGATAGAGCCCACTTAATCAAAGCTACACGGCCCTTTGAGCGGCTCAGCTTAGATTTCAAGGGCCCCCTCCCGTCCGTCGACCGCAATGTTTACTTCCTGAACATTGTGGACGAATACTCCCGGTTCCCATTCGCCTTCCCCTGCCCAGACATGACCAGCGCCACGGTCATTAAATGCCTCAACAGCCTGTTCTGCCTGTTCGGTATGCCGAGCTACATCCATACGGATAGGGGGGCGTCCTTCATGAGTGAAGAGCTACGCCAGTACATGCTGTCCAAGGGGATCGCCACGAGCCGTACCACCAGCTACAACCCCCGGGGTAACGGCCAAGTGGAGCGAGAGAACGGGACAGTATGGAAAGCAGTCACTCTAGCTCTAAGGACCAAGGGCCTCCCTATCTCCCGCTGGCAGGAAGTCCTCTCGGATGTGCTCCATTCGATACGGTCGCTATTGTGTACAGCCACTAATACCACGCCTCATGAACGAATGTTTGTCTTTCCCCGGAAATCCACCTCAGGCGTATCCATGCCGTCATGGCTCTCCACCCCAGGTCCGGTACTCGTGCGAAGGCATGTGAGGGGCCACAAGACGGACCCTCTCGTGGAGCCAGTACACCTACTCCACGCCAACCCCCAATACGCATATGTCCGGCACGCCGACGGAAGGGAGGACACCGTGTCCATAAAAGACGTCGCCCCAGCCGGCATCGACAACAACCACGGCATTAGCGGCAACGACGATCACAGCAACTCTTACCCACCCACTACTCTTTCATCACCCCCGGAAGAACACCGACCAACGGCACCCCCACCAACTACCCCTCCAACAACCCTGGCGGCACCCCCGGCAGAGACCCAGGAGGCTACCGGGGACACCCAGCCGACACCCGCGGCACCGCAACAGCCACGTCAGTCGCAGAGGACTGTCAAACCCCCGAACAGACTAAATCTATAGAAGGGGTGAATGTGATGAAATATTCCATTCACCACTGCCTGTGACTGAGATCGGTTTCAGTGTCATTTCCCTTCCCCCAGACCTCATTGTATTGTGTACTGGAATGTGCTGTATTGTATACTGGAATGTGCTGGAATGTGCTGTGTGTCGGGCTCCGCCCATACCTGGCCCCGTTTGTAAGCTAGCTTCAGTCTGGCCTCAGTCTCCAGAAGGAAGACATCTCTCTCTCTTACGTGTTACTTTCTAAGTTAATAAAAGCCTTGTTTTTGTTCTGCTAACTTCGAGTCTCGGAGTTATTGAGGCACATCACAAACTTTGAAATTATGTCCCAAGATTCACCACCCTCTGAGTGAAGTCCCAAGTGATAATATCTCTCAAAAAGTGCAGTGATCCTAATACCAATCTCTGGAGCGCACCACTGTACACTTCGCACCAGCCTGAAAAACAACCATCCACCACTACTCTCTGCTTTCTGTCTCTTAGCCTATTTCATAAGTACAGGAAACTTTGGTTTATCCGGAGGTTAACTGTCTGGAATGCTCGATCCACCGGCAAAATTCAGGAGTCGGTTCAGTAAGTTTTTTTTCTTTTCGTTGCTTTTTTTTCACCAGTCAGGCTCTGCAAGGTCTAGCTAAAGCTGTTGCTTAGCTACAGAGACGCTTGCAAGCTACGGCCGACTGTTTAGAAGCTGTTGCTAAGCAACAGGATTTGTTGCTAGATACGGAGCTCAAAAGCTCCGTATGTTTTAACATAAGCGCTGGTTTGTCCGGCAGTTTTGATGGGACGGCAACAGCTCGGTCCCGTCGGTGCCGGATATCACAAAGTTTCCTGTACATAAGAAATAGGAGCAGGAGTAGGCCATTTGGCCCTTCGAGCCTGCTCCGCCATTCAACAAGATCATGGCTAATCTTTTACCTCAACTCCACCTTCCCGCACTATCCCTTAATTCCCTTAGTTCCCAAAAATGTATCGACCTCTTGTCTTGAATATACTCAATGACTGAGCAGCCACAGCTCTCTGGGATAGAGAATTCCAAAGATTCACCACCCTCTGAGTGAAGAAATGTCTCATCTCAGTCCTAAATGGCTGACCCCTTATCCTGAGACTGTGACCCCATGTTCTAGATTCCCCAGCCAGGGGAAACATTTTCTCAGCATTAACCCTGTCAAGCCACGCTGTCACTGTCTCTTTAATGCCATGGGCTTCAATTTTGCTAACCAGTCTATTATGAGGTATTTTATCAAACGCCTTTTGAAAGTCCATGTACACAACATTAACTCCACTACCTTCATCAACCCTCTCCATTACTTCATCAAAGAACTCAATCAAGTTGGTCAAACATGATTTGCCTTTAACAAATCCATGCTGTCATTTATTAAACCATATTTTTCCAAGTGACAATTCATTTTGTCTCGGATCATTAACTCTCAAAGTTTCCCCACCACCGACATTAGGCTGACCGGCTTGTAGTTGCCAGGTTTATCTCTTTCCCTTTTTTTGAACAGTAGTGTAACATTTGCAATCTTTCAGTCCTCTGGCACTGCTCCCATGTCTAAGGAGGATTGGAAGAATGTGGCCAGAGCCTCCACAATTTCCACCCTTACTTCCCTTATTAACCTAGGATGCATCCCATCTGGACTGGGTGACTTTTCTACTTGGAGTGTTGGCAATATTCTAAGTATTTCCTCTTTATCTATTTTTATTTGCCACATTATTATGGGTTTATGTTTGACTGACTTTATTCCAAGCATTTGGTCAAGGATGTAATTGTGCAAAGGACTGTATCGTGAAGATTTGATTTTAGATGGTTATTCTGATCCCAATTTAAAATTCAGGATCATAAAAGAGTGTTTTGCCATGTTATACTGTGTACTGCCTACCTGCCATTTTTCTGGGATCTTGTGAAAAAATGGGTAAGTAACAACCAGTATTCTAACTTTGCACTTCTGATAGGTAGACTCATCCTCTGTAGGTGGAATTCGATTACAAGCTGCACGTAATTAATTGATTACCTAAATTAGCAGATGCAAAATTTTGGTTAGTGCACACCCATCTTTCCAATACATGTTGCTGGCAGGAGATACTTCGTGTCAACAACAACTTGCATGTATATCGCGTCTTTAACATAGTAAAACGTCCAAAGGCAATTCACAGGAGCATAGCCAGACAAAAAATTGACACCGAGCTAAAGAAGGAGATATTAGAATAGGTGCTTGGTCAATGCAGGAGGTTTTAAGGAGCGTCTTAAAGGAGGAGGGAGAGGTGGAGAGACAGAGAGGTTTACGGAGGGAATTCCAGAGCTTAGGGCCCAGACCACTGAAGGCACAACCGCCAATGGTGGGGCAAAGGAAGTAAGTTTGGGCGTGTGAAATCAGAGAATTAGCTCTGATAGGCTTTTTTAAATTTCATCATGCAAATGTTATATTCTTCCTTCTTTAGCCCTACATCTTCACACCTCTTGGGCTAAGACAAATGGAACATTGAAAACTTTCAAAAGGGAATTGGATATATGCTTGAAAAGGAAATGTTTTCAGGGCTATGGGGAAAGAGCAGCGGAGTGGGACTAATTGGTAGCTCTTTCAAAGAGCCAGCACAGACACGATGGGCCGAATGGCCTCCTTATGTGCTGTATGATTCTATGACTTGCTGCCAGCGTGATTGCCACCTTTAGAGAGCGTGTGAGGACATCCTTGGCTATTGTCCTCCAATTCTCCTTCCCTTTCCATGGCAAAATGCCAAATTGCAGTCCCTAATTGGCACCTTCACTGATGGCAGGGTAGAGATTATGAACTCACCCTGTGGGCAATGCATGCTCCAGCCTGTGTCTCATCAGTCTGTGGCACAGAACAATGTTGTGCCAATGCACTGTACCACCCTGCCGCATACTGATCTATTTTGTTAATATTTTATGAACTCGTGTTTCAGAAGACCTATTAGACAGTCCACATTGGCTGACAAACTTTCTGGTTCTGTGCATGTAATGATGTAAAGTTTTGTTACGACACACTAACATTCTGCACCGCATCCAATTTTGAATTTCTGATTAGTAATTTTTTCATATTCTACCAGTTGCTTCAGGCAATAAAAATATTAAACTTTCAGTACTTAAGAGAGAGCAATAATTTTGTCAGCTTGTTATGATCTTAACTTTAAAGCTGCACTATTCAATCAGAAGAAAAATGAAAAATGGATCTGGGATAGGAAAAAATTAGTATAAGTCAATTTTGAAAGAAGAAATAGTTCTCTTGGGAGATTTCTTGAGTCTCATTTGGAATATCATCTTCCATACATACAGATAGATGCCTGTAACTAGAGCTTAGACTCACCATTTTGGCCAAGCAGTTTAAGCACAGACCTCACAATTTTGCTCTCCACATCATTTGCACATTGCCCTGCAACCATTTATCTCTTAGCAGTGTCAGAACCAAAATGCTTCCATATAGGTGATAGGGTGAGATGAAGTAAAGTGGGAGGAATAAAGTGGAGCATAAATACTGGAACAGACCCGTTGGGCCGAACGGCCTGTTTCTTTGCTATAAAATGCTATAAAAAGAAAAGGAGTGATTGCTTTGGCCACCAGCTGAATTGTCAACTGCTGACACCACGAGAAGGGATTGAGTGCCCCCTGCTCTGCCTAGGACTTTGGTTCCTCGTCCATCTCATCCCATTCTGTTTGACTTCAAAATATTGATAGTTGCATGCTTATAGTAGCTCCAGTGGCACGTCAGACCTGGATGCCGGGGGAATTGACAAATCGGGAATAATGGAAAAACTACATTCCTGAAAACAGAGCCATGACCAAGAGCTGAACAAGTCCCAGTTTTGGTTCCAAAATTATGTACCTTCCTTGAAAAAGTTATATTTACAGACTGACTTCCAAACATGTGTTATATTAGGTAACATGGCTTTTCGTTGCAGTAACTGGAGCTGGAAATATGGTGTAATCAAAGATTCTGGTTAGATTCCTGAGGAAGGTGAAAGGGGTCGGGGAGATATTGTTGAGATCACTTTGATGGTACTTCAATTTTGATATAAAAAGGAGATTGGCTTCCTGGTTTATATTGTACTGGTTGAGAGCCAGTAGAAATTTAATTTTGGTTTCAAAAGGGCATCTAGTTTTCATAAATTAATGAAAGGTGACATTGATAGAAGATGGTGAGATTACTGATTCATTTTGTTCTACATAGAAACTTAATCCCCAGGCAAAACTATTTTGTAGCACCTTTGAGGTCCGAAAAGCTGAATATAGGGAGTTAGGAGGTAAATTTAAAAATAGGACCTCAAAGGATTGCTACCAGTGCTATGTGCTAGTCAGAGTAGAAATAGAAGGATATTTCAGATGAATACGTGGCTAGAGGAATGGTGCAGGGGGGAGGGATTCAAATTCCTGGGACATTGGAACCGGTTCTGGGGGAGGTGGGACCAGAACAAACTGGACGGTTTGCACCTGGGCAGGGCCGGGACCGATGTGCTAGGGGGAGTGTTTGCCAGTGCTCTGGGGGAGGGTTTAAACTAAAATGGCAGGGGGTTGGGAACCTGAGCAGGGAGACAGAGGAAAGGGAAAAAATGATAAAAACAAAAGATAGGAAGGAGAAAAACAAAAGTGGCAGTCAGAGAAATCAACAGTTTAAATCAAACATGGCCACAGTAAATAATAATTCTAATAGGTCTAAGAGCATTAAAAAAACAAGCCTGAAGGCTTTGTGTCTTAATGCGAGGAGCATTCATAATCAGGTGGATGAATTAGCTGTGCAAATAGAGGTAAACAAATATGATTTGATTGGGATTATGGAAACATGGCTCCAGGGTAGCCAAGGCTGGGAACTCAACATCCAGGGGCATTCAATATTCAGGAAAGATAGGCAAAAAGGAAAGGGAGGTGGGGTAGCATTGCTGGTTAAAGAGGGGATTAACGCAATTGTAAGGAAGAATATTAGCTCTGATGACACGGAATCTGTATGGGTAGAACTGAGAAATACCAAGGGGCAGAAAACGTTAGTGGGAGTGGTATATAGACCTTCAAACAGTAATGCAGGGGTTGGGGATGGCATTAAAAGGGAAATTAGAGAAGCGTGCAATAAGGGCACAGCAGTTATCATGGGTGACTTTAATCTACATATAGATTGGGCTAACCAAATTAGTAACAGTACTGTGGAGGAGGAATTCCTGGAGTGTTTACGGGATGGTTTCCTGGACCAATACGTCAAGGAACCAACTAGTGATCAGGCCATCTTAGACTGGGTATTATGTAATGAGAAAGGATTAATTAGCAATCTTGTTGTACGAGGCCCCTTGGGTCGGAGTGATCATAATATGATAGAATTCTTCATTAAGATTAATTCTTCAGTAAGATGGAGAGTGAAGTAGTTGACTCGGAGACTAGGGTCCTGAATTTAAATAAAGGAAACTACGGTGGTATGAGGCGCGAGTTGGGTAGGATTGATTGGGGAATGTCAGTCAAAGGGTTGATGGTGGATAGGCAATGGCAAACATTCAAAGACCGCATGGATGAACTACAGAATCTGTTCATCCCAGTTTGGCATAAAAATAAAACAAAAAAGGTGACTCAACCGTGGCTAACAAGGGAAATTAGGGATAGCATAAGATCCAAGGAGAGCACATATAAATTGGCCAGAAAAAGCAGTAAACCTGAGGATTGGGAGCAGTTTAGAATTCAACAAAGGAGGACAAAGGGATTAATAAGAAGGGAAAAATAGAGTATGCGAGTAAGCTTGCAAGGAACATAAAAACTGACTGTACAAGTTTTTATAGATATGTGAAGAGAAAAAGATTGGTGAAGTCAAGCGTAGGTCCATTGCAGTCAGACTCAGGGGAATTTATAATGGGGAACAAAGAAATGGCAGACCAATTAAATACATATTTTGGTTCTGTCTTCACAAAGGAGGACACAAATAACCTATCAGAGATGTCGGGGAACATAGGGTCTAATGAAAGGGAGGAACTGAAAGAAATCAGTATTTGTAGGGAAATGGTGTTAGGGAAATTAATGTGATTGAAGGCCGATAAATCCCCAGGGCCTGATAATCTACATCCTAGGGTACTTAAGGAAGTGGCCCTAGCAATAGTAGATGCATTGCTGATCATCTTCCAACATTCGATGGAATCTGGAACAGTACCCATGGATTGGCGGGTAGCAAGTGTTACCCCACTATTCAAAAAAGGTGGTGGAGAGAAAACGGGGAATTACAGGCCGGTAAGCCTGACATCAGTAGTGGGGAAAATGCTAGAGTCCAGTAGTGGGGAAAATGCTAGAGTCCATTATAAAGGATGTAATAGCAGAGCACTTGGAAAACAGTGTCAGGATCGGACAAAGTCAACATGGATTTACTGATATACCTATCAATTCATCCAATGAAAAGCGACGAGTTAAGAAAGTAACTATAGGTTTTTATTGGCTAAATAACAGAGCCCACCCTCGTGGGTGATCGGATCCAACAAGGAGGAATACCAGCCAGTCGACCACCTTTATACCTGGGCAGGTAGGTGGAGCCATGGGCGGAGTCAGCAGTGGTCAGCCCAGGTATAACAGCGTGACAAGAGGCGACCTCGTATAGTGATACAACAGTGTGAACAGTGATAACCATAGAGTAACGATATAACAGTGATAACTATAGTGTAACGATAGTGAACGACAAAAGTGGTTTACCACATTTACAAAAGGTAAATCGTGCTTGACTAATCTACTGGAATTTTTTTGAGGATGTAACTGCTAAAATAGATAAGGGATAACCAGTGGATGTGGTGTATTTGGACTTTCAAAAGGCTTTCGATAAGGTCCCGCATAAGAGATTAGCGTGTAAAGTTAAGGCACATGGGATTGGGGGCAAGGTATTGACTTGGATAGAGAACTGGTTGGCAGACAGAAAGCAAAGAGTTGGAATAAACGGGTCATTTTCCGAGCGGCAGGCAGTGACTAGTGGGGTACCGCAGGGATCGGTCCTTGGACCCCAGCTATTCACAATATATATTAATGATCTAGACAAGGGAACTAGATGTAATATCTCCAAGTTTGCAGAATACACAAAGCTGGGTGGGCGTGTGTGCTGTGAGGAGGATGCCGAGAAACTCCAGGATGATTTGGACAGGTTGCGTGATTGGGCAGAAGCATGGCAGATGCAATATAATGTGGATAAATGCGAGGTTATCCACTTTGGTGTCAAAAACAGGAAGGCAGATTATTATCTGAATGGCAATAGATTGGGAGAAGGGGAAGTGCAACGAGACCTGGGTGTCCTTGTGCACCATTCGCTGACGGTAAGCATGCAGGTGCAGCAGGCGGTTAAGCAGGCAAATGGTATCTTTGTAGCGAGAGGGTTTGAGTACAGGAACAAGGATGTCTTGCTGCAGTTGTACAGGGCCTTGGTGAGACCGCATCTTGAGTATTGTGTGCAGTTTTGGTCGCCTTATCTGAGGAAGGATGTTCTTGCCATGGAGGGAGTTCAGCGAAGATTCACCAGGCTGATTCCTGGGATGGCAGGAATGACATATGAGGAGAGATTGGGTCGATAGGGCTTATACTCGCTGGAGTTTAGAAGAATGAGAGGGGATTGTAAAGTCTGTAAGTATTATGGCGAATTAATACACAGACTACAAGAGTAACTTTAACAGGACTTTACTATTCGAAGGTCAGGGCGAATCTGCCCAATAAATTCTGCCACAGCACTTATATACCGGTGTGGTCACCACCGGTGTTACAGTATACATCAGCCAACATAAAGTAGTGCAACACCTAAAATAGTTCTCTTAAAGGTGGACGGTTACATACAATAGTTCTCTTAAAGGTATAACGGTTACATACACTACAATCCTCCTTTTTTAGCTTACAACATACTTATTCTCCATTAAACATACATGTATTCAACTTCATGTAAAACAATTCACAGATATAGTCTCTGTGGAAAACAGTTCACAATTTCAGTCTCTGTGGAAAACAGTTCACAGATTTAGTCTCTGTGGAGGCGTCTCCTGTGCTTCTTAACTCAGTCCGGACAACGCCTCCGTGGTGTAGCAGTTCCCGGTGGTGTAGTCGGTTCACGTTGCTGGAGTGACTCATCCAATAGTCCTTCCCTAAACTTAACAGCTTGAACTTCCGTCACTTCTGAACCAGCATTGCTGACTTTTAAAAACCACTGGATTCCTTGGGAAGTTTTTCTACTTCCAACTGATTTGGCTCCATTCGGAGGGAGCACGTGCGTGGTCTGGTAGAGGTGATAATGGTTCAGATGGTCATTATTTTCTGCTTCGTCTTTTCCTTTTCTGCTTCTTGGAGACTCTCTGGGCTCCACTGTCAGCTGCCAGCTGCCTGCACAGTTCCTCCCGTAGTAGCGCCACCATCTCCCGATGTTCCTTAGACTTTTTGTGATTCATCAAGGTTTCTGCACTTTGGGAGTTTTCATCACAAGCTGGGCAGAATAGGTCCTCGTAATATTCGGTGTCGCTCAACAGGTCATGGTAATATTCGGTGTCGTCCTGAGCTAAGCCAGCGGGAGGGTCTTCTATTTCCTCCCTACCCAGCTGGATGTTAGCCAACTTTTGTTCCAAATCCTGACATCTTTCCTGAAGAGACTTCTTCATGTGTTCAGCTTCATCCCGCTTCTCCTGGGCTTCCTGCAAGTCTTTTACTAATGACATCATTTGTGATTTCAATACTTCAACTTCATTCGGAGATTGATTGATCGGACTATTCAATCCCTCTACTGAAGTAGCTGTTTCAGCATTCTGTTGTTCTGCATTGACGTGAGTTAGCGTACTTTCGGCCTCCAAGAGCGGCTCTGCTGCAGTCTTCTCAGTCTGTGTTGCCACCTCAGCTATTTCAATAACTTTTGAGAGTTCCGAACCCCTTTTCTTTGAAGATTGAGGCTCGTGTTCAAGTTTTTCCCATTTCAGGGTCTTGTCCCTCAGCATATGAAGAAGTTGGCTGACTGTTAACTCTTCTGCCATCATCCGTTTCCCATTAGCTGCAGGGCTGTTTATAAACTTGCCCTGGGGCTCCTTTGCTGTTTCTACTTTGCCATCATCCGCAGCCTCCACCATTCGAATTTCCACAAATGAATCGTCCGGTGATGCTGCACCCAACTTCAGTAGGAGCTCGGAAGTCATGTCGACCAAATCAGCCTTTTCTGCCTGCAACCTGCTAACAAGCGCCTTCAGTTGCTGCACATCTTGTTCCACCAGATTAGAGCACGCACCTTCAGAACCCGAATCAGCTTTGATTCGTTTGGCCTCCTCTCGCAGACGGTTTGTGCGCTCCTGCTCCCTTTTCTCCCTCAGCTGCTTCTGTTGTCTTTCCAGATTCTCCCATTCGGTGTCATAGAACTTTTTCATTGCTTTCATCTCTTGTTCGAGACGGCAACTCAATTGCTCTAATTGCTGTCGTAATTTGAAATAAGTTTGAGTTCGAGCTCGGTGTTCCTCAGTAATGTATATGTCTGTAACCTGAACAGGCTCAGAATTCTCTGTCAAACTATGTTGTTGCTGTTCAGTGGAGTTCTGTTCTGCAACTTTGTTCTCCTCTGGAGCATAAGCCTTTATGCACGCCTTCGTTTTTCCAACCTTAGTCAGCAAGTCCATTTTAGCCTTGTCTTTCATACTTGGGTTGGACTTATCGTCATCCGTTTCAGAGTCTGAGCTGATTGTCCGCACCGAGTCCTCACTCGTTATTGCTTTTAGGTAGTGCCATTCCATGTCTATTTTCTTGATCCACTCCCGTCCTAGAAGTGGTGGTCCTCCCTCAGGTAGTACATATAAGTCCATTCCTGGGTGTTCTTTGCCCCTGTCTCTCACCTTGACTCTTATCTTTCCCATGGGGTATACTTTATGCCCCATGTATGTCTGCAATATGAACTTGGTATCTCTCAAGGGTATATGTGAGAATAGCCGGTTGTAATCCCTTCGATTTATGACTGATAGGGCTGATCCAGTGTCCAACTCCATTTTTACTTGGACTCCGGCTATTTTTAGCATAACCCAGATAGTTTGTAGGTCAGCTTCCTTACTCACATTGTGAATTCTCAGACTACCCAGTTCCTGGCCGTTTGGGTCTGAATCCGAATTCTGTTCGTCTGAACTCTTCTCAGCCAGCTTGTGTACTTTGTTGTACTTTTCCTGTGATGGCTTTTTTTGGTTGTTGGTCTTCTTTCCTGACCGGCATACTTTAGCTATGTGCCCCAGTTTGCCACATTTTCGACATTCCTGGTTTTTAAACCAGCATTGGTTCTGGTCATGTGTTGTCTTCCCACAACGATAACATTTCGTTGTACCCGAAGTAATTTGATCCACACTGAGTACCGCTGCCTTTAGCTGCATTTCCACAGTTCCTTTCGCCGCGGCTTCGTGTGATGCTGCAATAAGGACAGCCCTATCAAGTGTAAGGTCGTTCTCTTCGAGCAGTCGCTTTTGCGTTCCTTCCTTCGACAACCCGCACACGAACTTGTCTCGCAATGCCTCTGTCAGATTTCCTCCAAACTGGCAGTATTTCGCTAATCTACGCAGTTCGACCAAGTACTCCGCGTTGCTTTCCTCTTTCCGTTGCGTTCTCGCATAAAATTTGAATCGTTCCGCCAACATCAGCGGTGTGGGGTTCAAGTGATCCTTCAGAACAGCAATAATATTAGCGAAGGTCTGATCCGCCGGTTTAGCTGGTGATAGAAGATGCCTCAATAGCCCGTATGTCTTCGCCCCCATTGCGTTTAATAAGGTGAGAGCTTTATCATCATCATCTATTTTATTGGCCTCACAATATATCTCGATACGTTCTACGTACGTGGCCCAATCTTCCACCTCGGCATCGAAGTTGTTGATGTTACCATGCTTAGGCATCTTCACTATCTCTCTGCGAAACAACAGAATTTCTCTTTAACTTTTTAACTTTTCCTCTTTTTTTTTCAAAAATGGCGGTTTCCCGCGCTTGTCTTCTTCCCCGCCTACTGGCAAAATGGCGGTTTCCCACGCTTGTCTTCTTCCCCGCCTCCGAAAATGGCGGTTTCCCGCGCTTGTCTTCTGGTGGGAGGGTAAGCTTTGCCCTCGGGCGCCGACCGCTGGTTTACGGGGTTTGCGGTCTGTGCGCCGGCTTCAGTTTATTCTGAAGCGCGCGCTAGAAAAGCCGATCGCGTTCCTTGTTCCCCCCCCTTCTTCTTTTCGGCAGGGGCAACTGGCGCTGGGGACAACCAGTTGGCGTCGGACAGATCCAGCTCCTGGTCCTTCACGGCAGCTGCTGTGAGCCGCTGGCCGGAACCTCGCTCGGTCTCTCTCTCGGGCTCTGTCTCCCTCGCTCGCTCTTTCTCGGGCTCTGTCTCTCCCGCTTGTGCGGCGCTCGCTCGCTCTCTCTCGGGCTCTGTCTCTCCCGCTCGCGCGGCTCTCGCTCGCTCTCTCTCGGGCTCTGTTTCTCCCGCTCGCTCGGGCTCCCAATCGCGCCTCCAGCCCTCTCGCAGTCCGGTGCTTTCCTCCCCGGCTGCGGCTGAGTTCTCCGCGGTTTATTTATTTTATATCGTCCCGCGCCTTACGATCCGGTCGCAGCGCTTCGTGGCCTCAATCACTGTCTGGCCTTTTTCACCCCAATCACGCCTCCCAGCTTCTCGCAGTCCGGTGCTTTCCTCCCCGGCTGCGGCTGAGTTCTCCGTGGCTTATTTATTTTTATATCTTCCCGCGCCTTACGATCCCGGTCGCAGCGCCTCGTGGTTGCGGTAGTTGTCCGGCCTTTCTCGCCGTCGCGGTCTAGCCGTCTCACGACGCTCCCCAGCCCGCTTGTACCGCGGCTTCTGCTCCACGCTGCCCCAGTCTCAGCGCCTCTGGGCCCGACTTCTGTCCGGCTCCTTTCCCCCTCGACCGTGGTCGAGTGCACCGCCCTTATCCTCCGTTTATTTGTTTCTATTTTCCCTTTACTCACAGTCACCGTGGCCGACTTGCTTCTCGTGTTGATCGACTCACTCACCACCGTGGCAGAAGGGACAATCCGTGCCTGTTGCTGATGGAAGACTTTGTGTTTGAAATCTTCCTCCTTTCTTGGTCTGCAGACTCGAGTTTTCTCTCAGCAAAACGACGAGGGCGGGTGCCTCTTCTCGACGCTCGTTTACTTCTTCAGAAGTATTGTTGCCGCAGGGTAAGATCGAACTCGTCGCCACTGTAAAGTCTGTAGGTATTATGGCGAATTAATACACAGACTACAAGAGTAACTTTAACAGGACTTTACTATTCGAAGGTCAGGGCGAATCTGCCCAATAAATTCTGCCACAGCACTTATATACCGGTGTGGTCACCACCGGTATTACAGTATACATCAGCCAACATAAAGTAGTGCAACACCTAAAATAATTCTCTTAAAGGTGGACGGTTACATACAATAGTTCTCTTAAAGGTAGAACGGTTACATACACTACAGGGATCTCATTGAAACTTATAAAATTCTGACAGGACTGGACAGACTAGATGCAGGAAGGATGTTCCCGATGGTCGGGGAGTCCAGAACCAAGGGTCACAGTCTAAGGATAAGGGGTAAGCCATTTAGGACAGAAATGAGGAGGAATTTCTTCACCCAGAGAGTGGTGAACCTGTGAAATTCTCTACCACAGAAGGCAGTAGAGGCCAATTCATTAAATATATTCAAGAAGGAGTTGGATATATTTCTTAAGGCTAAAGGGATCAAGGGATATGGGGAGAAAGCAGGGACAGGGTACTGAATTTGGATGATCAGCCATGATCTCATTGAATGGCGGAGCAGGCTCAAGGAGCCGAATGGCCTACTCCTGCTGCTATCTTCTATGTTTCTATGAATGGAACTGCTCTGTGTTCTAAAATTTGATTCTCATTTTTAAGTCTGCAGATATTTAAAACTACATTGCTCCATGATTTTGTTTAGAATTGTTTATTGATTAGGACCACAGGCACCTATCTGGAAGCAACATGTGGTCCTAGTTAGACTCGTATGGTTGACTAATAAAGAGCAATTTAGGGTTTATTATATCGCTGTAATTAAAGAGATTTGGAAACTGATTATTTTTCAGGTTAGGGTTATTTTAGGAAGTGATTTAGAATGAAATTAAAAGTCATTATGGTGCACTGCAGCTTTATCCAGTAAGAAGGCACAAAATGCTGTATCTCGCGTAACGAGAGTTAGAGGTTTGAGATATGTTGGCCAAGGGATTGGCATTATCTCATGCTCCTTGAAATTATAGTGAAGGTATCTTTGTTTACAGTCCCATCTGAAGAATAATGCCCTTTATTAGGGCACTGCCCTCTAACATTACAGCCAAGTACCAGTCTCGGAGCCTGTTCAAGTCTTCCAATTAGTGCATGAACCCACATCATTTTGCTCCAAAGATCACATATTTGATGAGTCAGATGATGTTGTCAAACTACAGTATCACATATGTTTAAAATAATCTGATCTCTTTTACAATAGTATCTTGTTTCTTGCTAGTTACAATGAATAAATGATATACTGTAATAATGGACCCTGCTGTCATTATATCAGTATACTTATTAGAATTCTAATGAGACCATCTAGGAGGGTACACACTGGAAAAAGGAATTTGTATGGACATCATGCATTTATAATTGTTTTGTAAGAGAAAGAAAGATCGTGGTACAACAAGCTGATTAGTTAATTTATGACAAGAAGTTTAGACCAGAGGAATAAAAACACTGGCAATACTTAGAGAGATAGTAAAAGGAGCAATGCAATGAAAGAATAGCTTCACTGCTCGAGGTTAGTGTCCCTTTAAGACAGTAAACAGATTTGTTGATGTGTTGACATGGAAACAGCAAGCAAAAGCAGTTTGCCTCTGGTGCTGTCAGCTAGAAAGGACACAATATATGGTACTACAAAGTGAAAACAAACTAGAGAAAACAGGTCCAACTACAATCAAAATGTCATAGAAACCTCCTTCCAAATGCAGCTGGATACCGATAGAGATAGAGCATGACAGCTCCAGCATAATAAATATCCTTTTCATACGAACGGCTTCGATAAACTGACAGTGACATTTAATGAGAAGAGCGGGGGCACTGTTCACTGACACACTACTATGGTTCAAACCAGAAGGTGTTAAGGCACATCAGTCATGGCACATGACAAAGCTTCAGTCTGCTCGAATTCAGCTCATTTTCACTGCATTTTTGTTTTGGGATTTCACTGTCATTCGAGCCACTTCAGCTGACTTGATTGCAAATGAATCTCATGGAACAGTGAATCCAGTCACAAAACAAAATGGCAACAGACCTCCATCTTCAAAAAGGCAGGCAGAATATCAGACCAATTGTCAAATATCTGGTGCATCTTCAATCCTGGATCCAATTAAAAAGCATACATTTACATTTGTTGTCATAAAGAGACAGTATTTCTTGTTAGCGGAAACATCAGATTTTAACATTAAGATCAAACACTACTTTGTATCACACATATTCTCAATGACATATATGAGAAGTATTTTAAGTCACCTTTGACAAATAACATAGTTTAATTATAGAATTCCAGTGCACCATTCCAATCACTTTAGTAGATTATAAAAAACCTCCATTTCAAATACAATTCTGATTCAAGTACACAATGTTGTGCCAAAGTAGTTCTATATTTTCCAGGATTCATGCTACTGCAGAAATTGTCTGTCTTTTTTTATTTGAGTGGCTGCAAGAATTATATTGCAGCACTTAAACTGATTTTTTTTTTTTACACAGAAAGTACATGAAGCTTTGCCTAAAGGCTTAAGCACTATAATAAGATACTGTATGTTGGACAGATTCAATCATTTTTGACATTGTGTTGAACAACCTTGCTGGGCTAAAGGATACTGTCTCTTTAAGTCACCTTAAGATGCTCCTTAGCAAGTTCTAAATCTATATATTCAGTGCAGATGAGTCTATGAACACAGCAACTCAACTATTTCGGAAGGGGGAATTGGTGGCGTATATCCTGTAGCAGCAGATCAGTACCAGGGGCTCAAAATCATTAAAACAGTGAAAAATAAACATATAAATGGGTATATTTTCCTCTCAATTGGTGCTTGCGTTCTCATTATTAATGCATGCCCTTTTGTTTTACAGCGAAGTGCTTTATATTAGATTATCTATTTAATACATAAAATAATACTTTAATGTTATCATTTCAGATTTTTAATTAACATCGCATTAAGTTGATGCATTTTTAGTTAGTGAGTGCTTCTTGTTGTCATGAGTTTTCACGTTTCCAATTTGTTTTTCCTAATTAAGCATCAATCTGTAAAGCGTGCTAACAGCATATGCAGAATGAACTGCAGTCCTTCAGGCAGCTGAGATTTCTGATCCCCTGGTTTAATCACTATCGCTTGAAGTTGTTGAAAATGATATCATATGACAAGTACGTGCACAGGAATGACATCATACATACCCCTTATAGGAGGGTTCACGTTTGATTCCACATTCAGGTGAACGCTGCGATGTTCTGTGGAACCAGGACAACGAAATGAACTTTCAGAGATACACATACCCCCTAATAATAACAACAATACAAACACTGAGAATACTGTAGTAATAACAATCTGCCGACATTTGCAAATAGTAGCCACGGTGATACTACAGGCCCGTCTGAACAGCAGGCGGACTGTATGTGAGCTCATTACTATCTATGAAAGTCAACACCCTTGACCCATTGGCGATAAACCAAAATACTGTTACTAGATTGGCTCATCCATTTAATGCTTGCATTTCTAGTCAATAGGTTACGATTGGAAGCTCAAGAAACAGCAAGTTTCTCAACGGGTCCTCCTGTTTCACAATTACTGAACCCAGAGCCCAAACAAGGATTCTAAAACATCTGGAAGCGGACGTTCCCATTGACAGAGGGGCCTGTTTCACACCAACAGATTCACAATATAATGCACATCTTACCAATGCATTACATTGACATTAACAGAGAGCAGATGACAAAACTGAGCCAAGACAAGGTAAAACATGGTATGGGTCTTTACAGTGAAGATGCACGGTCTGTGCTCAGACAGAAAAACTATATAACATTGCTTTACTATCCTGAATCTACAATTATGTTTTCTTGTTCTTGATGCACTAAAGTATCATATATATTAAATATTAACACTGTCCCTCACAATATTTGTCCATTAGAAGACACTTTTCAGCTGAGTAATTCATGGAACACTGAACTAATCTATTGGAATGTGTCCTAAAGTTGCAAAGTTCCTGCAATTATGTCATGGATATATAGGATTTTGAATATTTGGATATAATGATTCTAATAAGGGATCATTAATTGCCAGAATGGAAAATACATATTATTAGCATAATAATGTCTATAAACCAGAGAGTGTATATTTCCAATAGAAACTCATTCTTTGTTTTACCTTGCCCTGATTCAAATTTCTGTTATTCTTAGTTAACATATTATATCACATTATAATCACCACATATTCTAAAGCCAATCACAGCACCTTGTTTCTAATCTCAAGGCACCTTGTAATTTTGCTGACAACAGTTTATGTCTGACTATCCTCAAGGACCCCTCCTACAAATGTTTTTTTCTGGATTATCTTTTACCAATCGGTTAACAGTTTCTTAAGATGAACCCATATTACTTGATGTATATAAAGCAAAAGAGATTTACAAAAGAGATTTGTGCATTTTACAAGATTTCAAATGGGCAAACAGAGAGAGGCAAATAAATCTTGTGGTTATCCAAAATGTGGGACTTCCATTGGCCTTAGAAATTAATAATTTTCTGAAAAAAATAAATTCGATAAAGTGGTTTTATCTTTCAGAGAATTTGGGAAAATACCTTTCAGTGCAGTGAAACAGCAGAACAAAGGAGGGAAAAGAAACATGAGGGAAAGAGAAGACATAAGCAGCAGAGGGAAAGCGGACACAGAGACAGCTCCCCTAATGGTTCATTTGGTAACGGCCCCAGTGTGGAACTGAATCATACAGACCTGCAATAATCCCAAGTACGATCCCTGCTGTGTGCTGATTTAGCTGATCTCAGACAGGGTAGTGATAGGAGCACTACAATAGGCCTCAGTGCACTGTACTGAGGGGGGCAGAAAGGAGAATTCAACCAGGATTTCCATCTCTGCTATCCCACGACCCCTGAAAGTGCACCTGAATAAAAGGCAGGTGTGGACAGGATTGCCCTTGGGTGTGTTGCCCCGACCCTTCCCCCCAACTTTCGTACAGCCTGCCTGGTGTCACGAATAAAGAATGATTATTTGGGTGAGGTACTGGAGAGTGACCAACACTTGTGGAACTATAATCAAAAAATAAAATAAGATACAAAGCGAAGAGTGTGAGCAGGGAGAAACAACTGCAGAGTAAACAGCAAGTTAGAAATATCAGCCCATGATTTGAAAAAAGCCTTCAATGTGCATTTGTGAGAATGTATAAAGAAAAAGATGGTAGTTGTTTCTACGGGGTAGAATTTCCACATAGGTTCTCCCAATCCCCCATTGTAACTACAGCGTACGACTGATGAAAACCCCAGAGAACTCGGGAAAAGCCTTGAGGAAATGATATCCCTATATGCATCTTGGTGTGTCTGCACCCCCTTGTATTAAGAAACATGTAATGGAAAAACAAGAAGGAAATACATGGAAGAATGATGTACCAAAAAAGTCAGGAGCACGGTCTTTACACAGTACTTTTTATTAGCCCATGATAATTTACAATCTGTTCAGTGATCATTACTTGCTTTTCATTTGATTTTAATGATTGCGTGGAATGATGCTTTGTGAACAGGGTCATATATTACATCGTTTGAATGGTGAAAGTAGACCATATAAGCAGGTACTTAGGATGGCACTGTGTGAAGATGGCCATATGACAGGTGTTTGGAGCAACACTGGGTGAGCTGAGCCATATGTCAGGTATTTGGGTAGGTGCTGTGTGAACATGGCCATACAGTGGATACCTGCAATAACACCAGGTGAGAACGGAGCCAGATAGTGAGCACTTGGAGTGATACTGTGTGACTGGAATCATATAGTGGGTGCCTGGAGTAAGTGGGTAAACTGCATCATTTAACCTGTAGCTGCACAGTACAATTCCACTGAGCACTGCATTGCACTGCAACATACTCAGATACAACATTGGCACACGCGATTATTGGAAACATAATTTAAGAAGGACACGTTTAATATAGCATGAGCTGCCACAAGCCAATAGATTACATTCTTTTCGCTTTTAGTATTTCCACCAATTTTTATTTTAGATGTAAAATATGTGTTTAGAACAAAAAATGTACAAGTACAAAACAGATTACCTGATAGAATCCTATAGCAACAAGCATTAAAAACATCAGATTCCTGATCATTAATCACAAGCTCAGTCTTTGAAATACAACCAAAATTAAACTAAGGTCACAAAATCAGATCTCATTTGTGCTTAGATTGCTTTATTAAAAGTTTTTTTTTTTTAATTGACACCTTAATTCCTACAGAGTGTATGCGTGTTTCATATTTGTAATTATTTTACTTAAATTTATATAAAATTACCATTTAATGCAGTACATTCTCAGTAATCTCTTGAATTGTGCAAGCTTGGTTACAGTGATAGTCAACTGTGGCTCAGTCACCTCTGAATCAGAAGGTTGTGGGTTCAAGTCCCTCTCCAGGGGCTTGAGCACCAAAATATAGGCTGACACTCCAGTGCAGTGATGAGGGAGTACTGCACTGTCGGAGGTGCTGTCTTTCGGATGAGATGTTAAACCGAGGCCCCGTCTGCTCTCTCAGGTGGACATAAAAGATCCCAGGGTACTATTTAGAAGAAGGGCAGTGGAGATATCCCTGCTGTCCTGGCCAATATATTTCCCTCAACCAACATAACAGAAACAGATTATCTGGTCATTATCACATTGCTGTTTGTGGGACCTTGCTGTGCGCAAATTGGCTGCTGCATTTCCCACATTACAACAGTGACTCCACTTCAAAAAAGTACTTCATTGGCTGTAAAGCGCTTTGAGACATCCAGTGGTCGTGAAAGGCGCTATATAAATGCAAGTCTTTCTTTCTTTAGTCATGAGCTTACAAAGGTGTCAGCTTTGGCTCAGTGGGAGCACTGGCATCTGAGTCAGAATGTAATGGATTCAAGTTCCTCTCCAGGGACTTGAGTACAAAATCTTGGCTGACACTTTAGTGCAATACTGAGGGAGCGCTGCAATGCCAGAGGTCCCATCTTTTAGATAAAACCTTAAACCGCGGCCCCATCTGCCCTTAGGTGGATGTAAAAGATCCCATGGCACTATTTGAAGACGAGTAGCAGAGTTCTCCTTGGTGTCCTAGTCAATATTTGTCCCTCAACAAACATCACTAAAACAGACTATCTGGTGATTATCTCATGGCTGTTTATGGGACCTTGCTGTGTACAAATTGGCTTCGCATTTCCCTACATTACAACAATATCTACACTTCAAACATACGTCATTGGCTGTAAAGTGCACTGGGACATCTTGAGGTCGTGAAAAGTGTTTTACAAATCTCAGCGTACAGTTTCTTCCTTATACCTCTGTAAGCACCTTGGGATGCTTTTTCTATGTTAAAGGAAATATATAAATGAAAGTAGTTGTTATATCTGGTCACGCCTGTTTGGCACAGAATCATTGAAGTGTTGAGGCGTGGTCCCAGGAGAGTGGCTTTGGCTCCATTGGAGAATCACCTGCTGTCCTCTCTCAGGATGACAACATACCTGCTCCCCCACTATCCACTCCGTCTGTGCCCTTGTTAGTGCCACACAGCCAGCTGGGCCAGACTGCCCTGGCCCATGCAGAGATGCAAAGACTGCAACCGGGCCCTCAAGGCCCAGAGCTGCTCGAGCTCACCCACCAAGCTCATCTGAACTGACTCAAAGGTCACCAACGAATTTCTAGGCTCCAGGACTTCTGAACAGAGAAGAAAAAAGCCATAAAAACTGAACAAGATTGAACTTGGAGAACTTGTTTCCACCTATTTCTGGAATAACGAAGGTGGCCATCACTCTGATTTTGAGGATAGATGTGAAAGACGGTGCATAATTTCCAACAGAAATTCATTTCCACATTCAATAGTAACTGGTTCAAGCAGCTTTTCAAAACTACTGGGTGTTACTGTCTGAATTGGATTTTCTTATTCTGGGATAGCTTGCTCAGCAGTACAGTTTACAAATATCTATAGAAAAATCAATATGTTTTAATTATAAGGAACAAAAGCAAGAGCAGATACAGATCTATTGTGTGCCTTTTAGGTCAGCGGGGTCACTCTGCTAAGAAATGGAACTCTCACAGGCTCAGAAATTGAATGCCTACAGAGTTCACGGCTTTCTTTTGAACAAGGTTATCTTCATTTCAAGTCACTTTTACCTGCTGTTTTCCAGCAGAGATTACTTTGTTTTTTGTCTGAAGACCTTTACATTTTTCTTATAATTTATCTCTTAATTTCTAAGAGTTGATCCTGTGCTTTTTCTTGTTGGCATTAAAACCCCATGTATCTGTGACAAATCACTTCAAGCTAAAGCATTACCAGTTTCAATCTTTTACCCTTGACTTCACAATTCAAACTTGACCTGCCTAAGTTTAATTTAATGTGTAGGTAGGCTCCAGTTATCAGCCATAGAACAATATCTGTAGAATTCACATATACAGCTCAGAGTTATACTGCTGACTGTACCTTGCAATGCGCTTAGCGATAGAACAGCTCTGCATACATGACCTTGGATAGATGTGCAGAGTTCAAGCTGCTAATTTAGGTGAGCATGGACAGGCCCACTTTGTCTCAATTAAAAAAAATTGCAAAGTTCACTGGAAGTGCAGTGGATTGGCTGGGGTATTTTTAAAATGCAGCTTTGCACTGAACTAAAGTTATACTGACGAAGGGTCATTGACCTGAAACGTTAACTCTGTTTCTCTCTCCACAGATGCTGCCTGACCTGCTGAGTATTTCCAGCATTTTCTGTTTTTATTTTAAAGTTATACTGAACCTGGTGCAAAAAACCAAACAGTGTGAGAACAGAGTAGGCCTCAGGCCTCTATGCCCTATGATATGCAACATGGACACATTCTGTGATCCTGGGCAATATGGGCACAGTCTGTGATCGTTTAAGCAAAAATCTAGTTTTCCACTTAAGTGTTAGCTTGGTATCACTCTTGCCTCAAGACAAAAGGTTGTGGGTTCAAGTCTCACCACAGTACTACATAATCTAGGCTGACCTTTCAGAGCAATACCAAGGGATTGCTATATTCACAGAAGTACTGTCTTCTGGATGAAATGCTGAATCAAGGCCCTGAATCTGGCTGTCCAGGTAGATGCAAAAGATCCCATAGCACTATTCAGAGAAGAGCTGGGAATCCTCCCAGAGTCCTGGCCAACATTCTACCCTCAATCAATACCATCAAAGAACAGATTACAAAAGCTTTCATCTCACGTATTGTTTGTGGGACCCTGTTTTTCACAAATTGGCTATCATGTTTCAAAAGTAACAATAACTAAACTTCAAAATGCAATTGAATGGTTTTGAAGTATTTTGGGAAATCTTGTGGACATGACAAGTTCTCTCTTTTAATTTTGGATTTATAACATGAAAACTTTAGTCACTAAACTTTTCAATAAACTTTCATCCACAAAGAAAACATTAGGGCCTAGAAATTTCAGTTTCCCTTAAACCAACACTGGGGGTAAATCTGCGTTAGTGTCCAATAATTCCACCCGTTTTGTATAGCGCTCGCTTACTGCCTTAACAAAATTGTGCAATTGTTCACGCAAAAAGTCGAATACACTGGCAGATTGGATAATTAAGAGTCAAATATTCTATATTGCCACACTAACACATGCTCATTCACTGCTTTCATCTTGTTCAGGAATACATCCAGCCAACATAAAACATCAGTATGGCACAGCCAGTGACCATTACGGTCAGCATGACCCCCAAGTTTTATCTGTCTGGTTCCTTCCTAGCCAGCACTGGGAACATCTGCAGTGTTAGTGTATTCGCTGACTACAGGTGTATCAAGCAGGACACGGAGCCATTATTCAGCAAGACTGATAACTTCATCATTTTACAACAATATGCAAGGACAATACAATTCTATGGAACTGCTGGCTTTCCCAGACCAAGGATCACAGGCTGCACCCATGTTGCCCAGGATCACAGACTGCACCCATGTTGCCCAGGATCATAGACTGCACCCATGTTGCCCAGGATCACGGACTGCACCCATGTTGCCCAGGATCACGGACTGCAGCCATGTTGCCCAGGATCATAGACTGCAGCCATGTTGCCCAGGATCACGGACTGCACCCATGTTGCCCAGGATCACAGACTGCACCCATGTTGCCCAGGATCACGGACTGCACCCATGTTGCCCAGGATTACAGACTGCACCCATTTTGCCCATGATCATGGACTGCACCCATGTTGCCCAGGATCACGGACTGCACCCATGTTGCCCAGGATCACAGACTGCACCCATGTTGCCCAGGATCGCGGACTGTGCCCATGTTGCCATTAGGCTGGTATGCAACTAGCAACACAGAATCAAGCAGTGTGCTTCGCCAGAAGCTCCCACAACCCTTTAATTTGAAGCCAAACACAGGCACCTTCATTTGAACCAGAATGAAGAGTGGAAAGAAGATTTCAGGGAGGCCAATGCTACCCTTTGTAGCCAAGGCTCCTAGCGCTGCAGCAAAGAAGACTGATATGCCAGGCACTAATACAAATGCCTTCCAAGAAGTGTCACAATGAAACCATTTCTTAAATGGGTAAACCACATTGCCAAGTAAGTATGCAGGCCAACATTTTCATACTCAGCTCTTCCTCTACTGTCATCTTACATTAGTCTCCTAGTGTAGTAACCAGTGACAAATCAATATTCAGCATAATTTTCTCAATCAATTGAAATCACATTTATTTCCTCTGTTGTGCAATGTATGGCAGTTAGTATGGTGCTTTGTTCCAGTCATGTGATATATAGCCTACCAATCCTTCCAAGTGATTCCCTTGTGGAAGGAGTAAGTGTGATGGTAGGGTGCAACATTTCACTGACAGCCTGCTAGGACTCTAGTGGTCTTCGAACTCCTTGGGCAGTGCATTGCAGAACACAGACTAATCCTATCTGCCTACTGCTAGCCCAATTGGTTAAATCAGCAACTCTCCTGGTATGCATGGCTCAGCCATTCAATGGAGTCTCTCAGACAATGCTTTTAAGTTGCAATGTTTTTCCTTTCTTAATATCCAGTTTGTTAATATTCCAGGAAAATCCTCATTTTCAGAGTTCTAAGTGCAACATTCAATCTTCTAATCTAACAGTCAATGGGGCTCAATGTGCAGAAAATGTTCCTTGATTTGACACCACAAAGAATGCATAATAAGAATGAATACTCTGCCTTTTGTACAATCAACTTTCAATAACAATGTTAGCCAAATCCTCTTGGCTGCCTTTTCTGGATGGTGAGCATCAATCAAGCTGCTCAGGCTTGTTGGTGTCTGTACTAATTCAATCTAAGGCCAGTTAAAGCTTTCACAGGAGCATTTTAACTCCATTTGACTCAATCAATCTTCTACAATTAATAGTCACAGCAAAATATCTTGCCATTTTGGAAATATATGTGTAATGTCATTTGTAAAGGGTTAGGTCACTGCTGACCAATCAGCAGCAATATTTAGTGATACAATGTGATGAACTCAGACCCTGGAGGCCTGGTTGGGTTCCCTTTGCTCCAGGGGTAAACACAGCTCTTTATCACAGGCAATTGTCAATTAGTCCAATGTACTTTGTCTCCAACTAAATTTCCGATGGCACAACTTTTCAAGAGACAAGAGCTTAAACATTTATAACATTTAAAATGAAAGGTTACTAGACCTTGAAAATTATTCTTCTCAAGGAAACTCGAAGGATGAGATGCAGTGACCTGACTTTTCCTGTGTTCTTAATTAAGAATTTATAGGAGGGTTATGGTAAGAATTGCAGTACTTACTTACCTTGGTAATGAAAGGGGATCTACTCAGCTCTGTTTCATCCTTAGGGACAACTTGGTTACTGCCCCAAAGTTCTAATATACAAAGTAAACCTTCAACAGTCAGTTTTAAAACACAGGTAATACTTTTCTACCTGCATCATATATAGACAAACTAAGTACCTGTGACAGAGCTTTAATGTGATGGAAGAGGGTGCAAAGTGTATAAAAACATCTAAATACTGGGACTGAGTTCCAACTTTACTACTCCTTTGCAGACTGAGAGGAGTAATTAGAACATGTGAATTCCTGCCACAAGGTTCTCTATATTCAATCACTCAGAATGTTGAACTCAGATGAGAGGCTTTTGTAGATTAGAGCCCAAAGCTCTATAGCAGCAGCAGCATAAGCATTCATGAGAGATACGCCCACTGCACTAGGACCTGTGCCACTGAGGCTTCTGTTGCTTGTAACCTTGGAGTTGCCATGTGCTCCATGGTAGACTGCAGTGCAGAAAATTGTTTCTCAATGACTGCACAGCGTCAGCTGTTGGACTCCTCTGAACTTTAAACTAAACCGGCAGTCCTATTCAGATACAGCATTGGGCCATGCTGTATTGAGTCTAAAAGTGTCGGCCTCCCACCTTGCACCCTCCATAAACTTGAGCTCATCCAAAACTCTGCTGTCCGTATCCTACCTTGAGCCAAGTCCCGTTCACCCATCACCCCTGTGCTCGCTGACCTACTTTGGCTTCCGGTCTGAAAGCACCTTGATTTAAAAATTCTCACCCTTGTTTTCCAATCCCTCCATGACCTCACCCCTGCTCCCCATCTCTCTAATCTCCTCCAGCCCAACAACCCTCAGAGATCTCTACGCTCCTCCAATTCTGGCCTCTTGCGCATCCCTGATTTTAATCACTGTACCATTGGCGCTGATGCCTTCAGCTGCCTTGGCTCTAAACTCTGGAATTGCCGCTGCACACCTCTCAGCCTCGCTACCTCTCTCCTCCTTTAAGACACTGCTTAAAACCCACGTCTTTGACCACCTGTCCTAATATCTCCTCATGTGACCTGTGTCAAATTATGTTTGATAACGCTCCTGTGAAACACCTTGAGACATTTTACTATGTTAAAGGCACTATATAAATGCAAGTTGTTGTTGATACAGACACTGATATTGAATAGAAGAGAATTTCACTGCACAGCACCTTAATAAGCAGAAGCAACCTGTTTTTAAAGGTAGGCCCTATGATGCCAGAATCCTACTATTGCAGCAGAGACATAAGCCATCCTGCCTTCCTCATCTGCCACTACTGCTTGCTCCTCCTCACTTGTGAATTGTGACTCACCTTATGAAACCTCCTCAATCTCACTATCTAGATATTCTGATGTGTATGTAGATGTGCTGGTGCTTGGTGCCGAGAATGACACAAAGTGAGCTGAGGTGCTGTCTTGCTTGACTGCACTAGTATCTTCAGTGGCTGCCTGTTCTTCAAGGCCGACTAAACAGAACAACAGATATAAAATGTCTTCCTCAGAGAAGCACCTTCAAGCATTGCTTATATGCAATAGACTGTGTGTAATGTCTTAAAAGCTGAGTGTATGCTATGTATGTCAGTGACTGAGTAGGGAGGCCAAACTGGCCAAGATGGTACCAGCTCTGAGCTCAGGAAAGACCTCTGGCTTTGCCCGCTTCTACTTCCTCAATGGTACTATAGCCAATGTTGTCCATTGTGGTTTGGCCATATGATATCAAAGACTGGTAATGTCTGGGTCCTCCTCAAGTTTTGATCTGTTCCCTTTTATAGAAACATAGAAGATAGGAGCAGGAGTAGGCCATTCGGCCCCTCGAGCCTGCTCCGCCATTCGATGAGATCATGGCTGATCATCCAAACTCATTACCCTGTCCCTGCCTTCTCCCCATATCCCTTGATCCCTTTAGCCTTAAGAAATATATCTAACTCCTTCTTGAATATATTTAATGAATTGGCCTCAACTGCCTTCTGTGGTAGAGAATTCCACAGGTTCACCACTCTCTGGGTGAAGAAATGCCTCCTCATCTCTGTCCTAAATGGCTTACCCCTTATCTTTAGACTGTGGCCCCTGGTTCTGGACTCCCCCGCCATCGGCTTGTCCTGCTAGCAGCGAAAAATCTTGAAAGGTCACTATTTTAGAAAGCACTAATGGTAATATACAGTGTCCATCCAGTCTGATATTAAATGAACATGTGTTTCTTCCTTGCTGCAGTATGTATATACCTAAGGCAGGTGCTTGGCATTGAAAGCTATGCTTTAGCAACTTTCTTCTGGTCAGCTGTCTTTTTCATAATTGTATCTAAGTCCTCTGGGTCCTGCACACGGCACTCTGTCAGCAATCTGTTCCCAAGATTGCTAAGTGAGTCTTTTTTGAGGAGGGTTTCTTCCTGTTCCATACAGGACACTCTTGCCCTTCATCAATCAGGATCTCCTGTACATTAGTAATCAAAGTATGCCATTCTTGCTCTCCCAACCTACAGTAGAAAAAAACTAAGGCCTGCTTTCCCCACTGTGAAACTGCAGTTTAAGTGCCTGCTTAATCCTTGAATGTGCTGGTCTACATATTAATTGTTGATGATTCTCCATTTGACCACTCACTGTGTAGATGAAAGATCACACAGTTTACACATGCAACTAAAAACAGCTGCACTGGGGTTAACAACATACGAGAGTTCTCTCAAAAGCCTTTGTGACCCAAAGTTAGCATCAAGTAATGCATCAACGCCGTTACAGGGCTCTAAAATCAACCCCAAATTCAGTAGGTTAAGCAAAGAATGCCATAGAATTATAGGCATTGCAAAAACACAAGAGATGGGGCATCAGGACCCAATGCTAGAAATATTTTGTTAGGAAAAATATGTCTTACATAATATACTAAACCGAATTACTTTGCTTCTAGATCTTGGCCAGACTTTTTGTTTGTAATGCATAATTGTTCACTGTTGGTTAGTGTACACACCCAAAAATGAAAAGGAAGAAGAGTCTTTAATATTGTGATATTTTGCAGAATAGTGAAGCAAAACAGTCCGTTAACTGCATCTTAAACACTTAATCGGCCACGACATTGTTTGACATCCATTTCTGGAATGCAAGTTGATTTGTAATCAGCCTGTGTTTGGGAAACGGCACCACCATCTCACATTTATATAGTACTCCCCATGAGAAAATTACATTCCAGACCATTTTACAAGATGAAAGATACATACAAAAAAAAACTTGGATTTATATGGTGCCTTATCACAGCTCTCAAAAACATCTCAAAGCTCTTCATATATAATGAATTACTTTGACGTGCAGTGACTGTTATTATATAAGTAACCATGCCAGCCATTTTGTACATTACCATATCCCACAAACAGCTGTGAGATGGCCGTTAATTTTTCTGTGATGCTATTTCACAAACATGGGTAGGAGGCCTGGAGAACACACCTCTACTCTTTGTATCATGCCATAGGATCTGTAATGTCAACCTGAAGCAACACACAGGGCCTCAGTTTAGCGTTTTACCCCAAGGATAGCATCTCTGGCAAAACAGCACTCTCTCAATACTGAACTGCAGTGTCAGTCTATGATAAGTACTTAACTATCTGACTCAGGCAAGAGTGTGACAATCAGGCAAAGTTTAAAATGAGCAGGAAAAGGCGGAAGTTAAAGGCTGAGACCGAAGGCATAGTCATAGAGATGAGTTTTCAGGAGATTTTTGAGGGCAGGGAGAGAGGTAGCAAAACAAAGTGGTTTCAAAAAAGAATTCCAGATGCACGAGTGTTGTGACTGAATGATGGCTTCTGATGGTTGAGCAGAGCAAGAACACGCTAGAATGGAGAACTGCTGGAAAAGATCACTGAAAGTGGAGCAAGGCCATGGAGGGATTTGAAATAATAGGACCCCAAAGACTTTTTGGGCCAATTTCAAAAGTAGATATTGTTTTCCTGTACAACCCGGGAGTCCTTGTAAATATAAGAGCACAGCAATGTAATTCATGTGTGGTGCCTGTATCTTAACTAATTAGGCCACACCATGTGTCGCCTTATGGAAGAATCTAAGGGGGCTAAATTTGGTTGGTGGGCACTAACGGGGCGCAAATCAACTAACATCTGGGTGCGGCGCTGCTAACGCCTCCTGTGAAATTCAGCGGGAGGTTAGCGTTGGCGCTAACTGTTTGTGCCGCCGGCGATGACATCATCACTGTGTGCAGCACCCCACTGTAATATTGGCGCTACCCAATTACCCCATATAATTTAAAAGCAATACCAATCTCATACCAATATGGGAAGTCACACAACACCAGGTTATAGTCCAACAGCTTTATTTGAAATCACAAGCTTTCGGAGCGCTGCTCCTTCGTCAGGTGAAGTGAAGAGATGCATATAGGCACAGCATATATAGTCAGAGAACACTGCCAGATGATTACAGGTAATCTTTCTAACTGCCCTTTATCACACCTCGGCAGAGAGATAATCACAGCAATCAAAGGTGTGAATGGTGTCCAAACAGGTCAGTCAGGAAAACATTACATCAAAGAACAATGAGGTAGGGTCACAAGAGGTCAAATGTTGCAGATGCTGGGGTCTGTATGAAAAACAGAAAAAAAACCAAAAAGCTTTGCTGGAAATCACAGCAGGTCCGGCTGCATCTGTGCAGAGAGAACAAGCCAACGACGAATCGAGTCTGGATGACTCTACGTCAGGTGGGATTAAATGTAGCGTGACATGAATCCAAGATCCCATCCTACAAGTCATCCGCTTCATCCTTGATCACAATGTCTTCACCTTCGACAACCAGTTCTTTACCCAAACACACGGAACAGCCATGGGGACCAAATTCGCACCCCAATACGCCAACATCTTCATGCACAAGTTTGAGCAAGACGTCTTCACTGCACAGGACCTCCAACCAACGCTATACACCAGATACATCGACGACATTTTCTTCCTATGGACCCATGGCGAAGAATCACTGAAAAGACTACACGATGACATCAACAAGTTCCATCCCACCATCAAACTCACCATGTACTACTCCTCAGAATCGGTTTCATTCTTGGACACACGAATCTCCATCAAAGACAGACACCTCAGCACTTCACTCTACCGCAAGCCCACGGACAACCTCACGATGCTCCACTTCTCCAGCTTCCACCCTAACCATGTTAAAGAAGTCATCCCGCATAGACAAGCCCTGCGAATAAACAGGAGCTGCTCAGATGAGGCGGAACGCGATGGACACCTACAGACGCTGAAAGACGCCCTCGTAAGAACGGGATATGACGCTCGACTCATCGATCGACAATTCCGACGGGCCACAGCGAAAAATCGCATAGACCTCCTCAGAAGACAAACACGGGACACAACCAACAGACTACCCTTCGTCGTCCAGTACTTCCCCGGAGTGGAGAAACTACGCCATGTTCTCCGCAGCCTTCAACATGTCATCGACGACAATGAACACCTCGCTAAGGCCATCCCCACGCCTCCACTACTCGCCTTCAAACAGCCGCCGAACCTCAAACAGACCATCGTTCGCAGCAAATTACCCAGCTTTCAGGAGAACAGCGACCACGCCACCACACAACCCTGCCACGGCAACCTCTGCAAGACATGCCAGATCATCAACACAGATACCATCATCACACGTGAGGACACCACCCACCAGGTACATGGTACATACTCATGTGACTCGGCCAACGTTGTCTATCTCATACGTTGCAGGAAAGGATGCCCCGGAGCATGGTACATCGGTGAGACCATGCAGACACTGCGACAACGGATGAACGGACACCGCACAACAATCGCCAGGCAGGAGTGTTCCCTCCCAGTCGGGGAACACTTCAGCAGTCAAGGACATTCAGCCTCCGATCTTCAGGTAAGCATTTTCCAAGGCGGCCTTCGAGACATACGACAACGCAAAATCGTCGAACAGAAACTGATAGCCAAGTTCCGCACTCATGAGGACGGCCTCAACCGGGATCTTGGATTCATGTCACGCTACACGTAACCCCACCTGACGTAGAGTCATCCAGACTCGAGTCGTCGTTGGCTTGTTCTCTCTGCACAGATGCAGGTGGACCTGCTGTGATTTCCAGCAAAGCTTTTTGGTTTTTTTTCTGTTTTTCATACAGACCCCAGCATCTGCAACATTTGACCCCTTGTGACCCCACCTCATTGTTCTTTGATGTAATGTTTTCCTGACTGACCTGTTTGGACACCATTCACACCTTTGATTGCTGTGATTATCTCTCTGCCGAGGTGTGATAAAGGGCAGTTAGAAAGATTACCTGTAATCATCTAGCAGTGTTCTCTGACTATATATGCTGTGCCTATAGGCATCTCTTCACTTCACCTGATGAAGGAGCAGCGCTCCGAAAGCTTGTGATTTCAAATAAAGCTGTTGGACTATAACCTGGTGTTGTGTGACTTCCCACATTTGTCCACCCCAGTCCAACACCGGCATCTCCACATCAATCTCATACCAGGAATATTGCACTGAGTTATGATGAATTATAGCTATTCTTTCAGTTGTGAGGAAACTAATGTTTAAGTAACTCATGAGAGTTCAAAGGAGGTTCTGTCAGTAAGGACATTATTTGCTGATAATAAAATCACCTATTACCTGTCACATCATCTGCACTGCTGTCAAAACCGATGAACATGAAAAGGATTGTACGACAACTGTTTCATACCTAAATCTGCTTTTACACTACAAGTGCACATTGTCTGATATTCATTCATTTTTTTTTCCCTCTGCTATCTTTGGAAATATACCGTGAAGGAGGGACTGGAGAATTACAATCCAGTGTCACTGAACCTATTTTATTAAAAATCAGGAAGTATGCCCACACAACTACCACACTCTAACAACCTCCACTTGTGCAACACATCCACTATGGATTTATATATACTTTTTAATATTTAATTTTCAATTTGCAATTATTTAGAGCTTTTAGTGGAAAGGCATGATGCATTTGGGTTTTATGCAAAGCCATTTTGCCATGATGCTAGCAAAAAATCAGCTTGCAGACGCAAATAGCTTGGTAGAAACCAATTCAATTTAACATTTTAACGCTTCCTCTTTGTCACAAAACAGGAAGTATAATAACAACTCAAGGTGTTATACATCCATGTCGACACGCACTTTAAAAAAAATAATATGGCCCCACATTGAGTAGTACCCCAAATCATGTTATATCACACAATTACAAAGGCTTCTCCACGTATTTAGCGCAATAATGGGGACAAAATCTGTGAGATCACAATCTTTTCCTATGCTGGTAATGTGATATCATCAGGTTATCTGTTCCAGTGGAACACTACATTATAAATGTGAGCTACTGACAGAAAGCCTTGTCCACCTGTTGCACTTATTGGGAAATCGTAAGCATGCTGCCAAGGTTTTCTGTCCAATAAAATTAATGGATAGGACCTGGTTGTCAGTGTGCCCGTGATTTCCTAATTATGTATGGAGAAGACTCCTTTCTGACAGTGTGCATTTATAAAACCAGCCTCGAGGTTAGGCAATACAGATTTAAGTAGTCTTGCACTTCAAGGCAGAGGACAATATTGTGTCCTCAGCTTGAGCATTTCTGTGCTGTACGCGCGTGGAAACCCGGAAAGTGCGCTGCCCTTACGGACACATACACACCTCATACGTGCTCGAAATTATGGCCCAATATTTCCATATTCAATCTATCAAAACCTTCATAGTTTTAACAACGTCTCTTTAACCTCCTCTTAGCCTTCTCTGCTTCATGTGGAACTAGCCCCAGTATCTCATGTCATAATCATAATTATAATTCTCATCTCTGACATTATCCTGGTGAATTTGCACTGTACGCTCTCTCTGGTTTTAATGTCCCTTCTATACCGGGGTGCCCAAAACTGTGAACAGTATTCCAACTGTGGGCTAAATGATGTTTTATACAAATTAAGGAGCCAAAGGGAAATCTTCATATAGAGGTAGAGGACATGGCTAAAGTATTAAATGATTACTTTGCATCTGTCTTCACAAAGGAAGCAGATGATGTGAAGGTTACACTAAAAGAGGAGAGGGAAGTTATGGACAGGATAGTAATAGAGAAGATGTAGTAAAAAGATTAGCATTACAGAAAGTTGTCAAGATGGAATGCATCCTAGGTTGATGAAAGAAGCAAAGGTAGAAATAGCAGGGGCATTGGTCACAATCTTTCAATCCTCACTGAATACAGGTGTAGTGCCGGAGGACTGGAGGGTTGCTAATATTATACCACTATTCAAGAAAGGGGAGAGGGATAAACTTGGAAACTACAGGCCAGTCAGCATAACATCGGTGGTGGGGAAGTTATTGGAAACCATTATCAGGGACAAAATAAACTTTCATTTGGGAAGGCATGTGTTAATCAAGGAGAACCAGCATGGATTTGTTAAAGGCAAATCATGTCTGACTAACTTGATTGAATTCTTTGATAAGGTAACAGAGAAGGTTGATCAAGGTAGTGCAGTAGATGTTGTATATTTGGACTTTCAGAAGGCATTCAACAAGGTGCCACACGGGACAGTTATTAAGAAGATGGAAGCCCGTGGAATTAAGGGAAAAATTATGGTATGGATACAAAATTTGCTCAGTGACGGTAAGCAAAGGGTGGTGGTGGATGGATGTTTTTCAGACTTGGAGTTAGTTTGCAGTGGTGTTCCACAAGGTCAGTTTTGGGTCCATTACTCTTTTCAATTTTTATAAACGACCTAGACTCAGGTGTAGGGAGCAGCATTATAAAGTTTGCAGATGATAAGAAACTTGGCAAAGAAGTAGATAGTGATGAGGATAGTTATAAGCTTCAGGATGGTAAAATGGGCAGAAGCATGGCAATGGAGTTCAATACGGAGAAGTGTGAAGTGATGCACTTTGGGAGGACTAATATGGAAAGACAGTATACTATAAATGGTATAATTTTGAAAAGTCTTGATGAACAAAGAGACCTTGGTGGCCATATACAGAAATCCTTAAAGATGGCAGGGCAAGTTGATAAGATGGTTAAAAATGCATATGGGTTACTTGGGTTTATAAATAGAGGCGTAGCATATACAACCAAAGAGATCATGCTGGAACTTTGTAAATCGCTGGTTAGGCCTCAGCAGGAGTATTGTGGACAATTCTGGTCACCACACTTCAGGAAAGATGTAAAGGCCTTAGAAAGAGTACAGAGGAGGTTTCCCAGGATGTCACCAAGGATGAGGGACTTCAGTTTTGAGGAGAGGTTGGAAAAGTTTGGACTGTTCTCCTTGGAACAGAGAAGGTTAAGAGGAGAACTATTAGAAATTTTCAAAATGATGAGAGGTTTTGATAGAGTAGAGAGTGAAAAACGATTCCCCTGGCGAGTGTGGCAATAACCAGAGGGCATATTGAAAATCATTGGCAAAAGATCGAGAGGGGAGATGAGGAGAAAATCTTTCACTCAGTGTTATCGGGATTTGGAACGCTCGACTTGAAAAGGCTGTGGAAGCTGATTCCATAAATAAATAATTTTCAAAGGGAGTTGGACAGGTGCTTGAGGATGAGGAACTTACAGCATTACAGACAAAAAGCGGGGAAGTGGGACTCGGGAAGACTGCTCTTTCAAAGAACCAGCACAAGCATGAGGGACCAAATGGCCTCCTAAGTTTCTATGATTCTAACACACTGGACAACAAATTATTCCATTTTTTTCTTCAGGTAATGATTACATGATTACAATTTAATTATTGTCCATTGCTAAATTGAAGTGCATAAACATTACCTCTGAGAAAGACAGACAAACAGCAAATGTCCTTCTGCTATTTGCACTTATAGGCAAACAATGTTTTTTTCTCGCAGTGAAAAGCCCCATCTCTCTATATGCAGGCTTCACATACAGTTAAGAATGTTTTCAGTCACAGTGAACATTCATAATGAAAAGAAAACCTGAAAGATTGTGAGATAATTGAATATGTTTCAATAAAAACCTGACAAGAATGGAAACAATCAAGTATGGAACTCATATCAGAGGATTCAGTGGTTATAATTTTTCCAACTGACAGTAAAACTGGTGTAGGTGAGAGAAAGAGGGAGTGAGTGGGAGAAAGAAACAGCAAAAGAAAGTGACTGATAGAGAGAAAGAGAATGATGGACAGAGAGAGGAAGAAGAGAGACAAGGAAGAGAGAGACAGAGAAAAACAGAGAGAAAGTGACAGACAGGGTCAGACGGAGAGAGGGAATGTGTATGTGAGAGACAGAGACACACAGAGACTGTGAGTGTCAGATAGAGGGCTGGATTTTGCCAATGGTGAGCTTTTGGAGGCGGGACTCTCACTTGTCGGGTTTCAGTCCCGCCTCCATCAACTTCTGGCCAACCCACACTATTTTCCCTTGATTGACCTTGTTAAGCCCACCCAGCGGATTTAGCAGGCCAATTAAGGGAAAGCAGGTTACAGAGAACATCAGCGTATGACGTTTCATCTGTCAAAAATTTTTGACAGATGAATTATCATCATTTGACAGCTCTGTGAAGCTGTCAAATACTGACATTCTCTGTAGTTTGATGAATTCTTGAATTTAAGACCTCATCAAACCTCTTACTTTTGCAGAAATTAGCCATCTGTCATCTCTGCCGCGGAGGTGCGAGACTCTCCACATACCCACCAATTAAAGCTTGCAGGAAGAAACAAAGGTAAGTACACTTTTTCTAACACTTTCCACTTACCTCACATACCCACCTCTCCACACTTGCACCCATCACTCACCTCCACAGCACACCTTTGGACCCCTCTGACCCCAGCAGACCCACTACTCGCCTCGGTGACCCTGGCGGTTTTCGAAGACTTCGGGAAGCCCGCACTTGTGTGGGCAAAATGGGGATAATCCTCTTATCTGCCTGTTAACTACCTGTTAACAGGCAGTTAAGTGGTTGTAATCGCCTTCCCGCCTCCAAGGAGAAGGGGCCCGGTGCAGGACGGCTACCCGCCTCCTGGCAAGATGGCACGGTGGCGGGTTGGGCACCCGCCCCCAAATTCTGCCATTTTCCCAGCAGTCCCGCTGCCAAACCCACCTCCCCAGGGCTGGCAAAATCCAGCCCAGAGTGTCTAAGACAGTGAAAGAGAACAAATGAGTGTTGCGACCCACTCCCAGGAGTCCCAGATGTAAGGGATTCCCCACCCCACTCCCCACATTACTGACCCAAAACCAGTTTTGAGCAATAAAAGCACATTATATACTGTAGTTTCTGGCTTCAGATTGGAGCCTGGACTGACAGCTGGGAACAGACAGGGGGTGGGTTGTTTCTGCCCCCTCAATGCTTCCAATCCTCAGCCCATCCCTCCATACTGCCTTGATCTCCATATTTATCTCAATACTTAGATCTTAGACCCCAAGACCTTTCTTCCAATGTTCCTAGATCCAGCAACCCCTCTCTCAGTGCTCCACAGGAGTCGTCCCAGTGTTTACATATCCCAAGATCACCTTCCCAATGCTCCCAGATTCTAGTACCCTGCTTCACAGAACTGAGACAAACTGGCACCTCTTCTCAATGCTTCCTGACTCCGGGACTTCCCCCATAATCCTGCCATGTTCTGCCCCTTCCAGCTGCTGCCAAACCCTGGGATGCCCATCCACCTCTGCCACACTTTTTGATTCATTCAGTCATTGTAAAAGAATGATTCTGACAATAATACATCGTGCATTACAATGTCATATTGTTATAAAACAATAAAAAGAAAGCCAATCTGATTGCTAACTGAGCTGTGGTTGTGCCAAGAGCAATCAGTGTCTAATTAAGCTGAAGAAGGCACAACAATTACACCTTGCAGCCTTAAAGTGGCTCAGCAAAGGGGGAACAGCTATACTTTTAGCAACATTATAATATCTCCAACAAGCGAGAGTCTAACCACATCCCCTCGACATTCAATGGCATTACCATCATCGAATCCCCCACTATCAACATCCTGGGGGTCACCATTAACCAGAAACTTAGCTGGACCAGCCACATAAATACTGTGGCAACATAAGCAGGTCAAAGACTGGGTATTCTGCAGCGAGTGTTTCACTTCCTGACTCCCCAAAGCCTTTCCACCATCTACAAGGCACAAGTCAGGAGTGTGATGGAATACTCTCCACTTGCCTGAATGAGAGCAGCTCCAACAGCACTCAAGAAGCTCAACACCATCCAGGACAAAGCAGCCCGCTTGATTGGCACCCCATCCACCACCTTAGACATTCATTCCCTCCACCACCGGTGCACCGTGGCTGCAGTGTGTACCATCTACAAGATGCACTGCAGCAACTCGCCAAAGCTTCTTTGGCAGCACCTCCCAAACCTGCAACCTCTTCCACCTAGAAGGGCAAGGGCAGCAAGCGCATGGGAACACCACCATCTCCAAGTTCCCCTCCAAGTCACACACCATCCTGACTTATAAGTATATCGCCGATCCTTCATCGTCATTGGGTCAAAACCCTGGAACTCCCTACCTAACAGCACTGTGGGAGTACCATCACCTCATGGACTCCAGCGGTTCAAGAAGGCGGCTCACCACCACCTTCTCAAGGGCAACTAGGGATGGGCAATAAATGCTGGCATTGCCAGCGACGCCCTGATATCATAAACAAATTAAAAAATAATAGACTGTGTGTTACATGGCATAACGTTTCTGTTCTCATGAAACAACAAATCTTCCTACAAACTGTCAGCAGCACTACAGTGGATCTGCTGGGCACATCACACTATAAACTAATCTGTAGCACCAAAGATCTGTGATGCTTTTCTGATTAGCTCAAATTTCCTAGAACTATCAAAAACATATTAATATTTCACATTTCCCTTCCCCCCCCACCCACCTCCAACCCTCCCACCCCAACACCCCCGTCCCCCACAATCCTCCTCCCGGAAAAAAAAAGGATCTGACGAGTTTCCACAACCACCGTGACTAATGCCTGGGGAGATGACTGATATGTTTTAAAGATCTGATGAATTGCTCAGGCATGGTCTCGACATCAAATACTGATTATAATTATGTCCTATTGGTTATTTAATGATAAAATCTAATTTAAAAATCTTTCCCACCTTAGGCTACATTGAATTGTTGAACGCGGGTTGGTACCCATTTTAAAATTGTGGTAAACCAGCAGAAGCAAAGGAAAGGAAAATGTCAAACTTTGATTTGCAAATAGCTCTAATCAAACAGTAATAATAAACTCATAATAGGTTCTCACATTTTATTTTATTGCAGATCTCCTAGCTCAGCAGGGCTTACTGAAGTCTTTACTTAGGGATAAATATTCAGACCTTCAAATGAGATTGCACAAAATTCAGATTTTATGACTGAAATTGGAAATAAGAGCAAGAAATGTATACGGAATGGTGAAAAACACCTTCAATCTTTGGAAAATTTACCATGCTGTTATATTCCTGCTTTCATACTTATACAATGCAGTTTGGCTGTGTAAAGATGTAAAAATGTTCGTGTAACTATCGAGTCAGGCTGCATTTTTACTCCTGACTGCAGTAAAGACAACCATTGCGGGACCCCATCCAGGAAGCAACCTTACGTGCCTTGGGCTTCACAGTCTCTGCGGGACGGCTTCGAGTCAGTGCATGGACACATTTTAAGAAGTACCCAAGCAGTTCAGTGAACTGCCTGAGAGCATTTTAAATGAGGAAGTGCTCATGCCGCTGTTGCGTCCTAACATTAAGATTTAGCCAGCCATCCAACAATTTGCATGTGGGGGCCTCGAGGGCAGAGTGTAATCCACAGCCAGCAGCAGGACTTACTTCTGCTGCCTATCCGTAGCAATCTAGAGGAACTAGTCTCTGTGTGTGGGGGTTACCTCTGCTAATACTGACAAGCTCCCAGGGCCTCCTGTTCTAACTGTCCAATACTACCCAATAGTGCCATCGTTGTGGAAAATATTTTTCTTAGCAGTATCTGAATAATGTGCTAGTAATCCAACAAATACAGGAAAGTAAAGCCTTCTTCAGGCACTGTGCTCAAGGCACACAGTGCACTAGAACTCAGGATCTGCAGACTCCAGCTTGAAAATCTGTGCTGTAGTACAATGAGATGCTCGGACACCTCCCCCAAGCTGCCAAGACACACAGACACATTGGGCCGTGTTTTCCGATCAGAGGCTTCCCGCGTGCCAGAGGCCTCCGATCTGGAAAAAATCTACGGACTTACCTGAGGGCTCCCGAGGTGCGTATACTTCCGTTCCTGGGCCTCTCCAACTCAAAATGCGCAGGGCCCACGTATCCCAGGGGTGCTTGCAGTTCACAAGCAGCCCTGGGATCATGTGGGCCATGGGGAGCCAATAGGAGAAGGGAATCTCCCTTCATACACTTGACAGATAGACCTGTCAAATATATGAATGGAGATCACCCCAAAAACACAGTAAAACATTGGCCCAGAAATTCGGGTCGGAGGCTTCCCGCGGGTGCAAGCCTCCGATCTGCACTTACCTAGCACGCCGGCCGTTGAGCTGTAGGCCCGCGTGGAATTCTGATTCTGGGCCTGCTCCAACTACCGGCGTGCACTGCTTGCGTATCCCAGGGGCGCAGTTCGTTCGATGCATCCATTGGGATCACGTGGGCCATTGAGAGCCAATGGTAGCAGGGAATGCCCATTCATAAAATTGACAGGAAGAGCTGTCAAAACTATAAATACTATAAGCCCCAAAACATCACTAAAACTTCAAATACTTTTTTTTAAATCACATTTTTAAAATAACTATAAATTACATAAAATAACTATTTTAAACAATAATTTAAATTTAAAAAAAAATTAATTACATTTTCTAACGGGGCTAAAAACAAACTTACCTTTCTTTAAAGTATTTAAAAATAATAAACCTGTGGAAAAAATGTTTTATTTTTAATTAATAAAAGCAGGCCTTGCACCTGCTTTTTACATGTGTAACTCCTGGAGACTTACCCTCCCGGAGAAACCTGGAAAAAAAATGTAAGTTCCATGCGCACGCGCTGCCTCTCCGGCGCACGTGTTTGACCTCTGAACCCCTTCCTTTAAGGGAACAGAAGTTCCGGTTTCCCACGCATGCGCTGTGCATGCACGAAACCGGCACTTCCGTTGGGCCTACGGGTGAGTACCTCGTGCATACTCACCCGTGGAGACCCGAATTTCTGGGCCATTAAATACATTTTTTAAAAACATCACATTTTTAAAATGAGTTGAAATTACAATAAATTTAATATTTTAAACAAAAACTTAATTTTTTGGAAAAAAATAATTGAAGTTTTTTACGAGGCTAAAAATAAACTTTCCTTTTTTAAAAGTATTTTTAAATGATAAATCAGAGAAAAACATTTTTTAAAACTTTTTTTCAACTCTTATGCTGGTAAAAGCAGGCCTCTCCCCCCTGCAGAGCCTTCTCTAGGGCAGGCGTCCGATCTGTCAGGAGAATTCTTGACAGATCGGAAATGCTGGTTTTCAGCGCATGCGCTTGGCATGCCTGAAACTGGTATTTCCGATGTCCTTATGGGTGTGTACACAGCACGCACACACCCGTAGGGATCGGAATATACGGCCCATTCATAACTAGACCATTCTAGAATAGAACATGGGTTCCACTAGACTGCTACGTTATTTGGATGAACAGATCAATTTCCCCCATTGTTGCTAGCCTGCCAATGAAGTGGGAAGGATCCCAAATCACCACTTTGAACAAGCAGAGAAACTGGCAGGGCAGTGTCCTGGGAAGGAATGTTGGTTGATAGCTTGTTCTGTGTTTCCAGCAGACGTCAGGCTTGGCTAATTCATATTGTAATTGATGATTGGAGACTTGTGCCATAACCACTGAATCAATTGATACATATTTGTTGAATTGTTATGGTGCCTTTCTTATTATTCATGGGTTTTCTCATGTTACACGTGACAATTCACAATAGAAACAGCCTTATAACAATTATGGGACAACTTGATTGATGGAGAGAGAATTGAATGAAAATCATTTTGAGATGCTACACACATAATTTGAACAAAGATCAAGAAGTTAGTTACTGTGGTTTATATATGTTATTTGTGGTTCAGCTGGGGAGAGGTTATGGGATCAGTTTCAGTGTGTTCGGAGTATTGCCGATTCATCTTCAAGGCCTAAGTTCAAATCGAGCTCAGAAAGAGGTGAGGAGTGTAATTCTCAATGGTGTAGACATGCCTAAACAACAAAACTGCCCTAAAATTTAAACAAATATTGACGCAAAGTCAGTAATCTTGCTCTGAGAATCTATATGAAGTACATGCATCGTGCTGCAAACACTATTGGTGCATTGTTAACGGAAGGCAATTTTTTTTTTGGCAAGTCTATTATAAAGGTAATGTAGAGAGTGGTTACATTTGACCTGTGCCATGCTGCTCCTGAAAATGTTTGTCGCTGTCAACAGATGCAAAGTGATACATATTTCATTCCCTGGCACTGTCATCTCTCACCTTGCTGGGTATATACATCGCAATGGTTTCCTAGCTTTTTCATAGACCCTCTCCTATGAATCAGTCAGGAGATAAATGAGCTGAAGACCGATCTACAGCTTCCAGCGCCAGAAATACTTCCAATAGAATGGTAAACAGATGGTGTACTTCCACGGAGTAGGATGGACAGACTGTTAGATTTTCCCCATGATAGTATATCAAAACCTAAAGGCATAGCTGAAAACTGATTATACTCTGTCTCTATGAATCGGTGGCCTGTGATACCTGTCAAATAAAGGCAACTGATAGTATTTTAGGAATCACTCTGTTTATTTTAGGAATCACTCTGTTTATTTTAATAATCACCTTCTACTGTAAAATAAAGAGATTGCAAATAAATGCCTTTGCAGTTAAGGCATGAATATATCCAGGCACCTGCTATGAGTGGGTATTATAGGTGCCCACTTGGGATGACATTTTAACTGAATTTGTAGCTCCAGGTGATCTCAAATGCACCAGGTCTATTTATAAAGATTCAATTATGTCTCAATTAAGACTCCTTTTGGCTTGAATGTTTCTGTGCCTTCAAAGCACATATAAGGGTAAGGTAGAGAGTGTAGGTAAAGTAACCAACCATGCTTCTGTCCCTTAGGCTCTAGCCAACGTCTGGTACTTTGTACAAGTAATCATGTGTGAGCCTAGATGGTGAGTATTCACAAACTATTCGACTATAAGGGGAAGTCAAGCCTGATCCTGTCCTCGTCCAATTCCTATTCTGATTAACGTTCCACCAAGGAGCCATCTTTGGTTTCTTAACCTGTCCCATTACCATCTCCTTATGCCTTGAATATCTCTTAATGTCTCTTAATGCCTCTTAACCTCTCCTGCCTTCTATCTTATCACACACCTTCTCTTTTGTTCTTTCATCCCCTCCCTGCTTTCCCAGCCCCTACCCTTGCTTAAAAATCTGTTCCATTGCCTGCTTTTTTCCAGTTCTGATGAAAGGTCATCGACCTGAAACGTTAACTCTGTTTCTCTCTTCACAGATGCTGCCTGACCTGCTAAGTATCTCCAGCATTTTGTTTTTGTTCCACCAGGAGACCCTGGTTAGTGATCAATAAGAAGGACGCTGACTGAACTTTTACATCTCCCTAGCTCAGGGGCACTGAGGCCACCTGCAGCATCCATGCTACTCCCCTGTCTGAGCCTAGCTAATACAGCACAAATTAGGGATTGTAAACTGAACCTTTCCTTGGTCTGTACCCCTCAGTTACACACAGTTCAATGTATTGACCAACCCAGCTGATAGGGGCAGTCCCATTCCACTTCATTTTACTGAGTTCATATGTAAAAATCATTTATGTATTTCCTCGTTTTTGCAGCTATTGACCTCATTTGCTGTTTGTGCGACCTTGCTGTGCAAAATTTGCCTTGCCTATTTTCCACATAACAACTGCGGGTCTTCTTGGTTGTGACGTGCTTTAGAATGCCCCGAGGACTCAATGAGGTGCTCTAAAAATCCAAATCCTTTCTTTCCGCTAGCTTCTGAAGTGTTTCTTACACTTACCTTTAAAAAAAATTGTACTTTGAATAGTCCAATGCTCATAAACACCCAGCACACATTTATGATTGAATGGAATAATAAGTGTAGATTAAAACTTGATACTTTATACCTTTTATTTCAATTAGCAGAAATACTCACTTTTAAGGGACACTGGCTACACCTGAAAATTTGTGTGTGGTGTCATAAATCAGTTAAAACATGATTCCGTGCAAACCGCTGTAGTAAAACTACCTTCTCCAACTGCTGAAAATTGCAAAAAAATCTAGGCCACCCATTTCCTAGCTGAAACTTAAATGCACTATAATCATTGAGAAACCATTTAAAACATACTTTCTAAGTGACCCTGCCTGATTGTACAATGACCTGACGAAATTTACCTTATCTAAACTTTTTATGAAATTTAGGTAACTGGAAGTGGAATCTCCATTGAGGCATAAACAGTCCATTTGCCATCAGCGAGGCTATAATACATCCTGTCAGCAATGGAGCCAGGTCCTGATCTACATACACGTATTCCACTTGCAACCAGATTCTGCTTTTTTGAGCTAGTACTCTCTACGCCCATCTGAAGTATCCACCTCAAAGAAAGGACTCTGGACCACTTTCAACAGTAATTTATTCCTCATAACTCCTGATGACCTGTTTACCACATTTCACCCTGAGTGTTTACAACCAATGTTCCCTCTTACTTTGTTTTGGTGCTGTGTGGCCCCTGTAAGGGGCTGCAAGGACCATTCAAAATTTCGCGCATGCGCGGTTTTTGTATTGAAAAGCTGGCAAGCCGACTGCCCGGGTTCCCTGGAACGCTGCGTGGCCATGCAGCTTAAAGGGAACATTGTTTACAACAACAACAATTTGCATTTATATAGTGCCTTTAACATAGTAAAACGTCCCAAGGTGCTTCACAGGAACACTATCAAACATAATTTGACACCGAGCCACATAAGGAGGTATTAGGCTTGGTGACCAAAGGCTTGGTCAAAGAGGGAGGTTTTAAGTAGCGTCTTAATGGAGGAGAGAGAGGTAGAGAGGTTTAGAGCTTAGGGCCTGGACAGCTGAAGGCGCGGCGCCATTGGTGGAGCGAAGAAAATCGGATTGTGCAAGATGTCAAAAATGGAGGAGCGCAGAGATCTCGGAGGATTGTAGGGCTGGAGGAGCTTACAGAGATGGGAAGAGGCGAGGCCATGGAGGGATTTGAAAACAAGGATGAGAATTTTAAAATGTAATTTACAGTGAAGTATCAGTAAAAATATTCTTTTGTTTCATCTCGTGATAATGAACTCAGCACAAACTGACATTGTATCTGGGACCATCCTAATCTGCATCCTTCTATTTCATGTGCATTCACCGAGTTGGCCATTGGAAGAACTCTCTGCATTTCTTCTTCAAAAAAAACCTTCTGTATTTCTTTAGTGCGATACTGAGAGAGTGCCGCATTGGCAAAGGTGCTGTCTTTCATGGGGATGGGGAAATTCAGCCTGTTTCTTGCTCTTGATCAGTATCCAGTGATTCCTGCTGCAAGTGTGCATGCATGAACATGTGTGGGTAAAGACAGGATTCGACTTGGCTGTGATGTTCCACCAGTGAAATAGCTGCGCAACACGATCCAGGCTCTAGTATGACCACTATGGTAAAGTACTGGAGGGTAAATAGTGCTCAAGGAACCACACTCCAGCTAGCAGAATACTGCGGCTAAAATGTTATGTTGTTAGCATGTTCCACTTCTACTTTATAATATCAGCAATGAAAATGCCATCTGCAGGTGTTACGAAAATAAAAGGATGGGCATTTTGAGCTGAAAATGTCTATCAGTACTGAAAGGGTTAAGGGTTATGTGCAATCATCCAGAAGGTTTGATGCTGGAGTCGAGGGCCTCATGCTAATTAAGGTACTTGGCTCTCACCTTGTGTTTTAATTAGCTTCCTGTCCTTCGTTTCAGCATTAAACCTGCTGGATATTCACTGCAATTTGTACCTGTTAAAAATACACATGCTTCAGCCAAAGTGTCTCTCCAGTTAGGCTGTTCAAAATTAATAATTATGTTGGCATGTGGACATTTTTGTGCTCATTTCAATGCAGCAGAATGAAACTCAACACATTCTGAAATTTCTACCAAAAATATTCAGAAAACGTCAAGTGTGGGTTATACATACATCAAACACACCTTGAACAAAGCTTAGAGGGATAAACATGTGGAGTCTTTTTGAACCTGGAGCTTATCACAGTCCCAGTAGTCTTGATTTTAAGCTGAGACTTGATACGGTTACAAGATTGAGACCTTTGATGAAGAACTGCACACATTGACTTCACAGCATCCTGACCATCTCCCAGCACTTTTAAACGCCTCAAAGATATCATTTGACTTTTAGCATTTTTTTTTAAACTGGTGGGACTCTTGAGAATTAGGGAACCAGAGTTTCAAGCTCTTGTGTTTCTTTGGCCAGCAGCATGCTTTAATACCACATTTGCTTGAATAGTCTGTTTGGGGTTGGGGTTGGGGTTGGGGGTGGGGGTGGGGGTGGAGGGGGTGCATGGCAGTGAGAGACATTTTCACTGAATATCACTACTTTAATGTAATAATGTTAAATTCTACTGGGAATCATTTTCAACCTCCTTTTGCATATTAAATTGGCGACTGAATCTTGCTAATCTCATCACTCAAAAAACCTCCACGTTCAAAGTCTGATCTCTTCAAGGTACAGTTATACAGAAACAAAAGCAAATAGAGCCCTGCTTATTGATATACTTAAAATATCTTGCAAAATAATCACTTTGTGACACAGTTGCATACCATAGATTAATTCACTTGGGTAGTTTCAAGATAAAATGACTAAATTGAGGAAATTGTGGGAGGGAGCAATTTAAAAAGACCAATGTCCTTAGAAACATGTTGTTTTCACTGGTGTTTAATTTGCAATGCGCTGAAGTCTCCTAATTGAAGCTGCCTGACAGAAGCTGTAACACAATAACAAAAACAATGCCGATTTAGTGTTCAATGGAGTGGGCAATGGGGCAGGAATTGTGCATTGAAACAAACTGTAGTGTAAATTAACCGACTAAATAATGACTTTTCCTGGTACTTTCCATTCGATTTTCCATTACCTAAAAACTACAAAAATGATATTTGATTTAATTTTAACTCCACGTATTGTAAGCAGAATGAGATGCAATAAGACTAAACAGCAGCTAGTACACAAAGACAGGGTTGGGATACAAATCATTCAAAAGCACACCCAGGCCAGAGGCAGGGTCTAAATCATTATTAACTGGCTCAGTTAAACTTTACCCTTTGCATACATACGTTGTGTTTTGCCCTACGGTAGTTCCTAACTTAAGTCTCGCACATGAGATTCTTGAGTAGCTGAGGTGGTTTCCCTTGGCCTTCCTCATGGTTTTTATCTTCGGAGCACCTTCTCTCAGGTGGGCTGCAGCCAAGGCTGAGGATTGGTGGGGGTATGGGGACGGGGACGGAATCACCCACACACATCAGATATAAGTACCCCCATTGGATGTCAATCCAGTATTCAGAGCCAGTGCTGCGGTTTCCTCTAGCTGGGGTTGTCTGGGGTGGAGCTCGAACTCAACCTTTCTGACTTGGAGGCAGGAATACTTACACTGAGCCAGCGGTCACTGGGCGTGAGTACTCCACTGCATGCCAACCAGGTATTTAGAGAGCACATTGTAGTCTCCACTCGCCGACAAATCAATCTTAATGACCTAAAGAGCAGATCTCTGGCATGTTCTTTACGGTGCAATGTTGAATTCAGCACAAACCAATGATATAATTTTCCCTCCTCCATTACAAGTGAAGGGGAAATTCTTACTCACCCAGTAGGTTTGTGCTCATACTGAAAGAGTGAATTTTAATTGCTAACAGGAATTCTCTCTGAGAAAAGAAACAAACTTCTGCTAAAAGGGCCATCTGTAGAGGCCCCATAAAAATTGTATAAGGTAAATGGACCACAACAAAATGTATTACATGGTTTCTCTCTTTCTGATTGAACCATAATCAATGATAAATATAATAGCGGTTGTGCCACATTATAATGTTATAGTGAGGAACAGTTCTATATGAAAAAACAAACTCATGGCTCATTTAAAATGCTTGATCTAAAAATAAAACAAAACAGGAATGCTGAAGAATGATTGCTGTTTGAGTTCTGCATAGCCCTGTGTCTCAAAGGCAATACTTTGCATATCTGTGATTAGAACCTAGCCAGCGAGTGAGCAGTTATTCAACACTACAACTGTAATTTCCAGCATTGGTTATTGTGATATTTTGCCTAAAGTTTTTTTTCCCATCAACTACATGCATGGCTACATTTGATTGGATTTGTTCTTCGGGCATGAAAATGCTAGTTGGAATCCCAGCGTAAAATAATCTTTCAGTGTATGGATAAATTGATAAAAATACATACTTTGAAAGCTCTTCAAAAGTGTTCGTTCAAAACAAATTACTTTCTCGTTCCTCTGCATAAGCATGTTATAGGCTGGTTCTAACATCTGCTTATGCAAGAAGGAGAAGAACACATTCAAGAATTTTCCAGTGCTTCAGTGTTTTAGATTTGCATATCAATTTTTCTTAAAAATTAATAAATTCATACTCATCTTGTTTACATGGTATACATATACTTTATCTCTCAAACCAACTATAATATGATATTCAATAATAACTCTGACAGAATGATTTATGCCTGCAGCAACCAAAACTAAAATGTCATAAGAGGAAATGAATATGACATTTTTATCAGCCTGATGAAAATACTTTAGAAATCAGGCCTGAGACAGGACATGTAAGATAGTTCACATTTCTAATCTATATCTTTATGCCATGTGGTCTAACCCATAATGACTTACAAAATCATTTTCCTGGGGCACCAATAGTCTGACCCTTTTCTAGCAGCCTCGTGTTCCTACTGCAGCACAACTTTTAATTCTCTGATCTCTAAATACAGGAACGGCTTAAAACTGCAGTGCTCGGCAGTTTCCAAAATTACTTCTTCGAGGTGCGAAGACGGCAGTTAAAGAAGCTAACCTTTTACATCCCTTTCTGAAGATATTCAGCTTTTTCTTTCCTCAGACGGGGTTAGGTTTATGGATGTACAGCTTGTGTACGGACGTTGTTGACCCCCTGGGCTTCCAGTCTGGGATTCACACCAATCCAGGGTTGGCATAGGTCACTATCATAAATCTACAAACCTCACAGTACTGAAGTTGACCTCTATATGGGAAAAGTTATTATTTATGGCCTGAGTTTCATCCCCTTACGCCCCCACCTCAATGAATTTCGAGCTCGTCACAACGCTGAGCTCTTTTTCCATCGCCTTCATCTTCGTGCCCACTTCTTTGGCCAGGAGTCTTCCCCCCGCACAGCTGACCCTTTCTCCCATTTTCAGAATTCTTGTTCTACTTGGACTCCTCCCTCTGGACTCTTACCCTCTCTAGATCTTTTTATTGCTAACTGCCGGCGTGACATCGGCCATCTCAATTTCTCTGCTCCCTTCCCTCACTCCAACCTACCTCTCTCTGAACTTGCAGCACACCGTTCTATCAGAGTCAACCCCAACATTGTCATTAAACCTGCTGACAAGGGTGGCACTATTGTAGTTTGGTGAACTGACCTCTACCTTACAGAGGCTGAATGCCAACTCTGATGCCTTCTCCTACCTCCCCCTGGACCATGAGCCCACTACCGAACATCAAACCACCGTTTCCAAGACTGTCACTAACGTCATCTCCTCTGGAGATCTTCCCTCCACAGCACCAACCTCATAGTTCCCCAAACCCGCACAGCCCGCTTCTACCTCCTTCCCAAGATCCACAAACAGGGTTGACCTGGTAGACCCATCATTTCAGCCTGTTCTTGTCCCATTGAACTGATTTCTTCCTATTTTTTCTCCCCTTGTCCAGTCTCTTCCCACCTACATCTGTGACTCTTCCGACACCCTCCACTACTTTAACAGTTCCCAGTTTCCTGGCCCCAACCGTCTCCTTTTCACTGTGGATGTCCAATCCCTCTACACCTCGATCACCCACCAGGATGGCCTGAGGGCACGCCGCTTTTTCCTTGAACAGAGTCCCAACCTGTCCCCATCCACCACCACCCTCCTCTGCCTGGCTGAACTTGTTCTCACATTGAACAACTTCTCCTTTGACTCCACTCACTTCCTCCAAATTAAAGGTATTGCTATGGGAACCCACATGGGTCCTAGCTATGCCTGCCTTTTCATGGAATATGTGGAACATTTTTTGTTCCAGTCCTACTCAGGTCCCCTCCCTCACCTATTTTTCCGGTACATTAATGACTGGATTGGTGCCGTTTCCTGCTCTTGCCCCGAACTAGAAAATTTAATTCACTTTGCTTCCAATTTCCACCTTTCCCTCACCTTCACATGGTCCATCTCATAAGAACATAAGAAACAGGAGCAGGAGTAGGCCAATCGGCCCCTCGAGCCTGCTCCGCCATTCAATAAGATCATGGCTGATCTGATCCTAACCGCCAATCTCTATCACAGAACTATCTCCTGAAACTAACAGAATTAGACACACAAAATAGGAGCAGGATCAGGCTACACGGCCCCTGGGCCCGCTCCGCTACCCACAGGGCCATGACCGATCCGAACCTAGACTCATGTCCAAATTCCTGCCCGCTCCCCGTAACCCTTAATTCCCTTTACTTCTAGGAAACTGTCTATTTCTGTTTTAAATTTATGTAATGATGTAGCTTCTACAGCTTTTTGGGGCAGCATATTCCATGGACCTACCACCCTCTGAGTGAAGTAGTTCCTCCTCATCTCAGTTTTGAAAGAGCAGCCCCTTATTCTAAGACTATGCCCCCTAGTTCTAGTTTCACCCATCATCGGGAACATCCTCCCCGCATCCACCCGATCCAACCCCTTCACAATCTTATATGTTTCAATAAGATCGCCTCTCATTCTTCTGAACTCCAATGAGTAGAGTCCCAATCTACTCAACCTCTCCTCATATGTCCATCCCCTCATCCCCGGGATTAGCCGAGTGAACCTTCTTTGTACTGACTCGAGAGCAAGTATGTCTTTTCTTAAGTATGGACACCAGAACTGTATACAGTATTCCAGGTGCGGTCTCACCAATACCTTGTACAACTGAAGCAATACCTCCCTATTTTTATATTCTATCCCCCTAGCAATGAAAGCCAACATTCCATTGGCCTTCTTAATCACTTGCTGCACCTGCATACTAACCTTTTGAGTTTCGTGCACCAGGACCCCCAGATGCCTTTGTACTTCAGTACTTTCCAGTTTCTTGCCATTGAGATAATAACTTGCACTGCGATTTTTCCTGCCAAAGTGCATAACCTCACACTTTCCAGTGTTGTATTCCATCTGCCAAATCTCTGCCCACTTACTTAGCCTGTATATGTCCCCTTGCAGGTTCTTTATGTCCTCCTCACTCACTACTTTCCCTCCCATCTTAGTATCATCTGCAAACTTTGATATGTTACTCTCGGTCCCCTCCTCCAAATCGTTAATATAGATTGTAAAGAGTTGGGGACCCAGCACTGACCCCTGCGGAACACCACTAGTTACTGATTGCCAGTCTGAGAATGAACCATTTATCCCAACTCTCTGCCTTCTGTTAGATAGCCAATCCTCTACCATGCCAGAATATTACCCCCAATCCCGTGATTTTTTATCTTAAGCAATAATCTTTTGTGTGGCACCTTGTCAAATGCCTTTTGGAAGTCTAAATATACTACGTCCACTGGTTCCCCTTTATCCACCCTATATGTTACTTCCTCAAAGAACTCCAGCAAATTTGTCAAACATGACTTCCCCTTCATAAAACCATGCTGACTTTGTCCTATTAAATTATGATTATCCAAATGTCCTGTTACTGTCTCCTTAATAATGGACTCCAAAATTTTACCTACCACAGATGTTAGGCTAACCGGTCTATAGTTTCCAGCCTTCTGTCTACTGCCCTTTTTAAATAAGGGTGTTACATTAGCAGTTTTCCAGTCTGCCGGGACCTTTGCTGAGTCCAGGGAGTTTTGGAAAATTATTACCAATGCATCCACAATCCCTACCGCCACTTCCCTCAAGACCCTAGGATGTAAGCCATCAGGTCCAGGTGATTTATTCGCCTTGAGTCCCATTATTTTACCGAGTACCACTTCCTTAGTGATTTTGATCGTGTTTATCTCCTCCCTCCACTATAGCCCCCTGTTTGTCCAGTGTTGGGATATTCTTAGTGTCCTCTACTGTAAAGACTGATACAAAATATTCATTCAGTGGTTTTGCCATCTCCATATTTCCCACCATTAATTTCCCGGTCTCATCCTCTAAGGGACCAACATTTACTTTAGCCACCCTTTTTCTTTTTATATAACTATAAAAACTCTTACTATCTGTTTTTATATTTTTTGCTAATTTACTTTCATAATCTATCTTCCCTTTCTTAATCAATCTATTTGTTATTTTTTGCTGTCTTTTAAAGTTTTCCCAATCCTCTATCCTCCCACTAGATTTGGCTACCTTATATGCCCTTGTTTTTAGTCGAATACTATCCTTAATTTCTTTACTTAGCCACGGATGGCTGTCTTTTCTTTTACACCCTTTTCTTCTCAGTGGAATATATATTTTTTGGAAGTTGTAAAATAACTCCTTAAATGTACACCACTGATCATGTATCGTCTTACCCTTTAATCTATTTTCCCAATCCACTCTACTCAGTTCCACTCTCATACCTTCATAGTCTCCTTTATTCAAGCTTAGCACGCTTGTTTGAGATCCAACCTTCTCACCCTCTAATTGAATATGGAATTCAACCATGTTATGGTCACTCATTCCAAGGGGATCCTTTACTAGGACATTTTTAATTAATCCTGTCTCGTTACACAGGACTAGATCTAAGGTTGCTTGCCCCTTGGTCGGTTCAGTTACATACTGCTCTAGAAACCCATCCCTAATACAGTCCATGAACTCATCCTCAAGGCAGCCCTGCCCAATTTGATTTGTCCAATTAATATGATAGTTAAAATCCCCCATAATTATAGATGTTCCCTTATTACAAGCCTCAGCTATTTCCTGATTGATACACCATCCAACTGAGTTGCAACTTTTCGGAGGCCTATAGACTACGCCCACTAGTGTTTTTTTCCCCTTATTATTCCTTATCTCCACCCAAACTGTTTCATTATCCTGATCTTTTGACCCAATATCATTTCTCTGTATTACAGTGATTCCTTCCTTTATTAACATAGCCACCCCACCTCCCCTTCCTTCCTGCCTGTCCTTCCTGATCATTAAATAACCTGGCATGTTTAATTCCCAGGCATTGTCACCCTGCAGCCATGTTTCTGTAATGGCCACAAGATCATACCCATATGTAGTTATTTGTGCCATTAACTCATCTATTTTGTTACGAATGCTACGTGCATTCAGATAGAGAACTTTCAAATATGTTTTGTGACACTTAGTTCCTGCTTTTGCCCTTTTTATTACTTTACCTTTTACTCCATACCTTCTGCCCCTTCCTGACACACTCTGGTTTTTAATTTCCCCACTGCTACCTAAGTCTATGACCTTCTCTGTTGTCATTTTTATTATTTGCTCTCTAGGAACCTCCCCCCCCACTAGTTAGTTTAAAGCCCTCTCTATAGCCCTAGTTATATGATCCGCCAGGACTCTAGTCCCAGCACTGGCCAAGTGAAGCCCATCCCAATGGAACAGCTCCCTCCTGCCCCAGTACTGGTGCCAGTGTCCCAGGAAGCAAAACCCATTTCTCCCACACCAGTCTTTGAGCCACGCATTTAACTCTTCCCTTCCCTTCCTCGACTTCTCTGTCTCCATTTCTGGGGATAGGCTATTGACAAACATTCACTATAAGCCCACCAACTCCCACAGCTACCTGGACTACATTTCCTCCCACTCCGCCTCCTGTAAGGACTCTCCATTCTCCCAGTTTCTCCATCTCTATCGCATCTGCTCTGACAATGTCACTTTCCATACTAGTGCTTCCGATATGTCTTCCTTTTTCCTCAACCAAGGATTCTCCTCTACCATGGTTGAAATGGCTCTCGACTGTGTCCGTTCTATTTCCCATGATAGGGTTCCCCTTGTCCTCACCTTTCACCCCACCAGCCTCCACATTCAATGTATCATCCTCCGCCATTTCCACCACCTCCAGCGTGATCCCACCACCAAACACATCTTCCCCTCCCCTTTCAGCATTCCGAAGGGACCGCTCCCTCCGTGACACCCTGGTCCACTCCTCTATCACCCCCAACACCCCTTCCCACATTATCTTCCCATGCAAGCGCTGGAGGTGCAACACCTGCCCTTTTAGCTCCTCCCTTCCCAATGTCCAGGGCCCCAAACACTCCTTCCAGGTGAAACAGTGATTTACTTGTACTTCTTGCAAGTTATTATACTGTATTCGCTGCTCACGATGCAGTCTCCTCTACAGTGGGGAGACCAAATGCAGGTTGGGTGATCGCTTTGTGGAACACCTTCATTCAGTCCGTAAGCGTGACCCCGAGCTTCCAGTTGCCTGCCACTTTAATCCTCCGCTCCACTCCCACTCTGACCTCTCCGTCCTCAGCCTCTTACACTGTTACAATGAAGCTCAACGTAAGCTCGTGAAACAACACCTCATCTTTCGATTAGACACTTTACAGCCTTCTGGACTCAACATCGAGTTCAACAATTTCAGACCATAACCTCTGCCCCTATTTTATTTCACATGGCAGCTGTTGATGATTCTGCCATTCCCATTTACACCTCATCTCGACTCATCTTTTGTTTCTTAACTTGTTCCATTACCAACTCCTTTTGCCTTGCACCATCATTCCTTTTGTCTTTTAATCTCTCCTGCCTTCCATTCTATTACAGACCTTCCATTTTGTTCTTTCCTCTCCTCCCCTCCCCCCTTTCCCTGCCCCTGCACTTGCTTAAAATTCTAACATCTCTAACTTTTTCCAGTTCTGACTAAGGGTCATCGACCTGAAATGTTAACTCTGTTTCTCTCTCTGCAGATGCTGCCTGACCTGCTGAGTATTTCCAGCATTTTCTGCTTTTATTATCTATTTATGGGAAAAGGGTGGGCCAAATACGGCTTTAAGTCAAGCCAAATCAAATATGTCAATAACGTTTGAAATACTGCTTTGCCAATTCTGAATAAATGCATATATAACTTTAATGTGTTTACAGAATGGATAGATGTCTGATGCTTATACCCAGACACTTTTAAGTAGGGAAATATTCCTGTGCTAAATCCCTGAAATCATGCAAGAAACAAATTGTTGCAGATAAGTGTGGATACATCTCAGAAAAAGTATCAGTAAGCAAATGTTTTTCATGACATTACTGCACTTGCACGAGACTTGAACAGTGGATGATTATCCCATATTAATGTGGAAAATCAATTGAGAAAGAACCCACATTATCCCCACCTACCACATATGGGTCTGTATCCAGCACAGGTCAAAGTTCACAAATCCAGCCCACTTATTCATACACTGAGCACTGACAATCATCAGTTCACTTGCATGTCAGAAGGCAGGTAGCATGAAAGAGAATATTAAAATAACTGATTGTGCTAGTTCTTCAAAGTGATCTAGGCACAGTACATAATGTGCTTTCTGGAGATGGTGCTCTCATATTAATAATACAATAATTAGACTGTTATCATCATCAGAAATAAAAGCACAGTGTGCTGAATAGTATGCCATTACTTCTTCAGAAAGATTCGAATATGCTTGGGGATTGAGCCAAACTTCATTTTAGATTTTCTTCATTCTTACATTTCCTGCTGATCTATTATGTCACCTATCTGGCTGCTATTTTAGGATCTTTGCTAACTTGTTCAACAAGAAAATAGCCAAAGTAACATTTAAACATCTAAATATAGAAGCATAAAAAGCATTGTGTTAGCTTTAGCCACAAGACACTGGGCTCCAAGCAATGTCACTCAAATTCAAGTCATGTCGCTGTGGAGAAGTGATGATTTGTGGCTCATATGCAAGATGGGTCACTGTGGATAGAGCACATCTGTGTATCATTTTATTTGTCGTTAAATCCAGAAGCGTAGTATATAAGTTGGTCTAACAGTATGATACTTTCTGTTGCCCAGATTGGCAGGAGATGCAGTGAGCATCTTACATGCTCTGCAGAAAGGAATTTATTACATCTGTGGTTAATTGTACCCCTGACCTTTGGTAACCCAAATGCCACTGAGAAGAAAAATGGAGTTTTCAGTTTCGAGGAGAAGTCAGTCTGCAATGGGAACTCTCATCAATCCGTTGACATGAGAAAAATAAGCAACAATCATTGACTGAATCCAGCATTTTATCATTCAATGGCAGCAATGCACTGTACCACTCTGCCACCCAGTCTAAAGCTTTTCTTTTATTTAGCAATTTCCCAACTGTCATCTCCACAGATGAGAAGCTATAACAGTTCTCTGTTTTAGTAAAGATAAACAGAAACATACAGTGACACAAACACATCCAACCAACATATGCACAGAAACCTACAGAGAGACACCCATGAGCACAAATACACAAAAAATAACAACATAATTCTTTTCCTTTAAGCTTCTAGCTTTAGGAAAGCTCTGTGATCTTGAACACACTATGGGAATTCAGACATGAACAACTGTTTGATTTGCTTAACACAACACAATATATCTTACTGCAAAATGTGCTATCTTACTGCTACTACTGCTTAAGTAAAGTGTCTGCAGTATTTATTTGCTTAGATGTAATTGCAAAGAATGCTAATTGCATCAGCATCATTTTCTGAATTTATTAAATGAATATTTCAATTAACCTCTGGAGAAAAGTTTAGGGAAACATTAATTACCATTGTATCATACTGTAATGAAAGAATTTATTCAATTATGTACAAAAATGTGACAAGGGCTCATTTTATTAATAGTCACCTCTTTACCCTTCATCTCTGGAGACCCCAACTTCACTCATTCAGGGAGAACAGGTGAAGGACAGACTGGTGGCTGTCGATGTACTCAGGCGATACAAGGTCTTTCAGTGCCCAGTGGACGTGAGCCTGTAGCGCATTTGTAGCCTGTGAAATGCCCAGCACTGTCATTAAATGCAAAGTAGAAATGTTCTGATTTCTAAATCTGCCAGTCCTTATTACAAAGGCATCTGAATAAGTAGCTTATGACAATTCTGAACCACCTTCCATCTCACAGCATGTTTAGAACACTCTCCAACTAATATCTGCTTAATGTAATTGTAATCTAAGGAGCTGTCCGTGGTGCTAAAAAATCACAGCAGAATGAAGTCTGTGGTGCAGAGCCTTCATAGAGCAGGTGATCGGCATATTGACACAGCGCTTCAAATATGCTGACCTCTAGGAGCTCAGTCCCGAGAGGGTCCAGCTGCAGACTGACTCATTTCTAGTTTTCTGATACTGGGTGGGCCTTGGATGAGGGAATGGCAAGGATGTAAACATGCTGTCTTCCTGAGAGAGGACAGCATGTACCATTCCTGCCCCCCCCCCCAAGCTCATGAGGCTGTGGCTCAGCACTTCCACTGATCTGTGGGAGAGCAGACTGCAGGAGGTCTGTGACGCGATCAAAGCCACTATCCATACAATTCCCCCAACCTGTCCAGGCTGTTGGAGAGGGTGGTAGGCAGAGCTTGAATGGCACCAGTTTGAGGTTCATTCAAAGCTGCAACTGCTGGTGCCACAGATTCCCGCTGCAGCTTCCACAGAGGAGATCATATGCTCCATGGTAGACTGCAGAATACTCGTGCCTTGTGCCAGAATCCTGCGCAAGGTGGAGATGGACATTTCCATATTGTCAGACGTGACGTGGCAACTCCTAGACAGGCCATCTAATGCCTTGAGCATTTGCTGATGCACCTGCAATATCGTTCTCTCAAATGCTGGGCTGCTAAAGTCTGCGCCATCATCCACTTCAGTAGAGCTTGGGCCTGTGATCATCCTCCAGTCAGCTGTATCCACCACTGTTGCTTCCATGACTGCCAATTGCTGCTCACCTGTGACATGAAATTCGCCATTTGCACAACCCTCGAGCTCACTATCTCACCCGACTGGGGGCTGATTATTGTGCTGGTGCTTAGGAAAGAGGGAGCAGGTGATGGTGCATTGTTGTGAGGATAGTTCCCTTCGACAGCAGGGCCTGAGTCATGGAAAGGACCTACACACAGGGTCAGCAAGCAATGGGCAGCAAATACCTGTCCACACAAGGCAGCACCAGGCTGTCACACTGACTGTATGCGATTTTGCATGGGGAAAGAGAAAAGGGAACAGAAATAGGTAGAGATTCTGTGTAACACATCCTCCAGCACTTTTCATCCCTAACGCCATGGGTGAGGGCTGTTTCTGTATCTCCAGTGCCTCCTGCTCCACTGGAAAGATAGCTTGAAGAGAGGCTGGCCGTCCTTCAGTTCTGGTCCTCTCCCTTTTGTTATGCGGCATCTTGTCACCCGAAAGATGAAGAATAATTCAGTGTCTGGCTGCTGCAAAGGATTGTGCAGATGTATGAGGCATCTAGATAGAGTGAATAGTGAAAGGGAGAAGCAGCAAGTTTTTTAAAAATTCATTCTCGGGATGTGGGCTTCGCTGGCAAGACCAGCATTTATTGCCCATCCCTAGTTGCCATTGAAAAGGTGGTGGTGAGCTGTCTTCTTGAACTGCTGATGTCCGTGGGGTGAAGCTACTCCCACAGTGCTGTTAGGGAGGGAGTTCCAGGTTTCCAGTGACGATGAGGCGAGCAGATGGGGAGGAGGTAATGGGCAAGACTATATGATATTTGCAAGCAGTTGAGGGAAGAGGAAACTGTTTTCCAGTTGTTACCAGGTGAAAGGGGAATTCTGCCTGTGCCTGTTGTGAAGGCAGCAGCTGCTGAGAACATGATCATAATGAGAAGTAGGATTGGTGTAATGTGCAGTGGTGATTGGAGGAGAAACATGTGGAACAGGGGAGCGGAGTGGTGTTAGGTGGAGGGAGAGGCTGTGGCAAGATCAGATGCACAGAATGACACAAAGTGAGAAGTGATTCGCACTTTGACTGACCGGGTAAGGTCGTCGAACTTTGTTCTGCAATGTACCCATGTCCTCGAGGTGATGTCGGCAGTATTTACTTCTTCTGATATCTCCTTCCAGGCTTGTTGCAGACTCTGCCTGGGGTGTCTCCTTTAACTTGAGAGGAGAAATCTCCCTGAGTCCTGACTGCCTCCAGTAGGATCTCCACCACTGCATCAGGGGACTTGCACGTGTCATGGCAAGCACAATGTCCTTGGGAGCAACTCCAAGAGTCTCAGCACCATAAAAGACACAAACTCGCTTTAAGAGGTGCAACTTTTTAAGTAGGCACTGGGACTGCTGGAGATCCTGCCCTCCTCATTGGTGAGTTGCCTGCCAATCACATTCAAATGGGACCCAACCATCAAAATAGTCCGGAGCAGTCATCAATTTGACTGGGCAAGGGGCCCGTCTGCCCTGCCGAAAAGCACCACAAGACAAAATCACCCCCAAAGAGTTCCTGATGTTAGGAGGGATTTAGGGAAAGCAGTGAACAGCCAATCTGGACCACTCTCGCACAACCACTAAGCATAGCTATGCAGTGCGATAGAAGAACATTAATACCATGTTATCTGTTCACCTTCTTGGTTGGAATGAGAAAGGGAAACTTAAAACAGGAATGAATGAAATTTAGCTTATGCATGGTTTATTTTTTCCAGATACTAAAAGGTTTCTAACACCTTGTCTATATTAATACCTTAATCTGGGCTCAGCAAGTCCAGCAAGTCTGTTTTCATCCTTAGCGAATGCATTAAAAATTGTAAGCTAATGGAATGTTAATTCACCAGAGAATCCGCCAAGAAATCCCACTGTATTTCAAATCGGGCATAGCATAAAACCTAACCAGAAGTAGGTTCATGTTATGTAGGAGCCAATTTAGAATACAGTATTCACTGCAATTATGGCAGATTTGGTCTGTTCCAATCTCTGTAGGTGTCAATGATGTATAATTGAAGTTGATATCTAGATTACACAGTTACCAAAGTAACTAAAGCCAAGGGTGAAAATGACAGCTTAATAATACTCATTCAAAGAAACAGTGCCTGAAATCAGTGGCTATTCTTCAACACAATTTATATGCATACTTGTACTGTGACTTTCTTAAAGTGTATTCAAACCATAAATAAAAGCAAAACAAATAATAGTGAAATATGAAATATAAGCACATTCATGTTAAAATGTTAATAAATAACTATTAATGCTTTAAATCTTAGATTGGCGCTCTGTAAAAGGGGATTTTGCTGTGGTATATGATGCTATTTTGAAAGCTGTGTTGAAAATTTTCTCCATATCAGGTTAATATTATTGGTATTACTAGATAGCTGAGATTGCATGTGGTCTTTGGGTTGAGACTTAAAAAAGATTGTTTTTTAAGTGCCATTAATTTGTGTGGGCCTTTGCTCTTGGCAGTCCTGAGACACTATTGTATCCTCCCAAGTGGGATGCTGCCGTAATTTCTAGGGAACCTGCACTTAAGGGGCCCCCTAATGGGCTCACTGGACTGCATAAAAGGAGAAGGAAGTGAAGGGGAGGCAAGAAAGCATTTGAGTTACTGGCAGTTTTGAAAGATGCTCCTGAATCATGATTCTCCAGCTGCTTTGTCGACGGGAGCAATCTAAGTTTTGGATGCAGAGTATTTGAGTGGGCCAACAGAAATCTGAAGTCTAAATAATCTGAATATCAATAATTTCAGTATTTGTTATTGAGAATTGGTGGCCACCTGCCAGTTAGTAACTGTGATTGATTTACTAACTGCACTTTTTTATCAGCTGAATATAGTACCCTGAAGCAAAGTGAGATCTAATGTATCAGGACCGGCACTGTTCATATTATCACAGGTCATGCAGCCCACCTCACGTTTTCTGAATCTGCAGCTACCACAAATAGACAATACATTTTTTCATTCGTTCTGGGATGTGGGCATTGTTGGCAAGGCCAGCATTTATTGCCCATCCCTAATTGCCCTTGAGAAGGTGGTGGTGAGCCACCGCCTTGAATCACTGCAGTCCTTGTGATGGTACTCCCACAGTGCTATTAGGGAGGGAGTACCAGGATTTTGATCCAGCGACAATGAAGGAACGGCGATATATTTCCAAGTCAGGATGGTGTGTAACTTGGAGGGGAACTTACAGGTGATGGTGTTCACCTGCTGCCCTTATCCTTGTAGGTGGTAGAGGTTGCAGGTTTGGGAGTTGCTGTCGGAGAAGCCTTGGCGAGTTGCTGCAATGCATTTTGTAGATGGTACACACTGTAGCCACGGAGTGCCGGTGGTGGAGGGAGTGAATGTTTAAGGTGATGGATGGGGTGCCAATCAAGCAGGCTGCTTTGTCCTGGAAGTTGTCAAGCTTCTTGAGTGTTGTTGGAGCTGCACTCATCCAGGCAAGTGGAGAATATTCCATCACACTCCTGACTTGTGCCTTGTAGATGGTGGAAAGGCTTTGGGGAGTCAGGAAGTGAGACACTTGCAGCAGAATACCCAGTCTCTGACCCACTCTTGTTGCCACTGTATTTATGTGGCTGGTCCAGTTAAGTTTCTGGTCAATGGTGAGCCCCTGGATGTTGATGGTGGGAGATTCAGCGATGATAATGCCGTTGAATGTCAAGGGGTGGTGGTTAGATTCTCGCTTGTTGGAGATAGTCATTGCCTGGCACTTGTGTGGCATGAATGTTATTTGCCACTTATCAGCCCAAGCCTGAATGTAATCCAGGTCTTGCTGCATGCGGGCATGGACTGCTTTATTCTCTGAGGAATTGAAAATGGAACTGAACACTGTGCAATCATCAGCAAACATCCCCACTTCTGACCTTATGATGGTGGGAAGGTCATTGATGAAGCAGCTGAAGATGGTTGGGCCGAGGACACTGCCTTGAGGAACCCCTGCAGCAATATACTGGGGCTATACTGAGATTGGCTGTGATCTCCTCCATGTTTGAACAGCATTTGGATGTTCACTATGCCGACTCATATGTAGAACCAAGAAACCATAGAAGTATACAGCAAAGAAGAAAGCCATTCAGCCCATCGCCTCTTTGTTAGAGCAATGCAAAATGAATTCTACTGCCCTGCTGTCTTCCCATAGCCTTGTACTTTTTTCTGATTCAAGTATGTATCATATTTTCACTTAAAAGACATAATGGTCTATATCTCAACCACTCCCCATGGCAAAGCATTGCATGCTCCAATATGTGATAATTTTAAATTGATGACCCTCTCGTGAAGAACAATCTCTTGGATGAAACATAGAAGATAGGAGCAGGAGTAGGCCATTTGGCCCCTCGAGCCTGCTCCGCCATTCAATGTGATCATGGCTGATCATCCAAATTCAGTACCCGGTCCCTGCTTTCTCCCCATACCCCTTGATCCCTTTAGCCTTAAGAAATATATCCAACTCCTTCTTGAATATATTTAATGAATTCGCCTCCACTGCCTTCTGTGGTAGAGAATTCCACAGGTTCACCACGCTCTGGGTGAAGAAATTCCTCCTCATTTCTGTCCTAAATGGCATACCCTTTACCCTTAGACTCTGACCCCTGGTTCTGGACTCCCTGACCATCGGGAACATCCTTCCTGCATCTAGTCTGTCCAGTCCTGTCAGAATTTTATAAGTTTCAATGAGATTCCCTCTCATCCTTCTAAACTCCAGCGAGTACAAGCCCAATCGACCCAATCTCTCCTCATACGTCATTCCTGCCATCTCAGGTATCAGCCTGGTGAATCTTCGCTGAACTCCTTCCATGGCAAGAACATCCTTCCTCAGATAAGGCAACCAAAACTGCACACAATACTCAAGATGTGGTCTCACCAAGGCCCTGTACAACTGCAGCAAGACATCCTTGTTCCTGTACTCAAAGCCTCTCGCTACGAAGGCAAACATACCATTTGCCTTCTTAACCGCCTGCTGCACCTGCATGCTTACCTTCAGTGACTGGTGCACAAGGTCTCGTTGCACTTCCCCTTCGCCCAATCTATTGCCATTCAGATAATAATCTGCCTTCCTGTTTTTGCCACCAAAGTGGATAACCTCACATTTATCCACATTATATTGCATCTGCCATGCTTCTGCCCAATCACCCAACCTGTCCAAATCATCCTGGAGTTTCTCGGCATCCTCCTCACAGCGCACACGCCCACCTAGCTATGTGTCGTCTGCAATTTGGAGATATTACATCTAGTTCCCTCGTCTAGATCATTAATATATATTGTGAATAGCTGGGATCCAAGGACCGATCCCTACGGTACCCCACCAGTCACTGCCTGCCACTCGGAAAAAGACCCATTTATTCCAACTCTTTGCTTGCTGTCTGCCAACCAGTTTTCTATCCAAGTCAATACCTTGCCCCCAATCCCATGTGCCTTAGCTTTACACGCTAATTTCTTATGCGGGACCTTATCGAAAGCCTTCTGAAAGTCCAAATAAACCACATCCACTGGTTCTCCCTTATCTATTTTACCAGTTACATCCTCAAAAAATTCCAGTAGATTAGTCAAGCATGTTTTAGCTTTTGTAAATCCATGTTGACTTTGTCCGATCCTGTCACTGTTTTCCAAGTGCTCAGCTATTACATCCTTTATAATGGACTCTAGCATTTTCCCCACTACCGATGTCAGGCTTACCGGTCTGTAATTCCCCATTTTCTCCCTACCACCTTTTTTGAACAGTGGGGTAACATTAGCTACCCTCCAATCCATGGGTACTGTTCCAGATTCCATTTATTGTTGGAAGATGATCAGCAATGCATCTACTATTTCTAGGGCCACTTCCTTAAGTACCCTAGGATGTAGATTATCAGGCCCTGGGGATTTATCAGCCTTCAGTCCCATCAATTTCCTTAACACCATTTCCTTACAAATACTGAATTCTTTCAGGGCCTTCCCTTCATCAGACCCTATGTTCCCCGACATCTCTGGGAGGTTATTTGTGTCCTCCTTTGTGAAGACAGTACCAAAATATGTATTTAATTGGTCTGCCATTTCTTTGTTACCCATTATAAATTCCCCTGATTCTGACTGCAAGGGACCTACGTTTGACTTCACCAATCTTTTTCTCTTCACATATCTTTTAAAGCTTTTACAGTCAGTTTTTATGTTCCCTGCAAGCTACTCTCATATTCTATTTTCCCCTTCTTAATTAATCCCTTTGTCCTCCTTTGTTGAATCCTAAACTGCTCCCAATCCTCAGGTTTACTGCTTTTTCTGGCCAATTTATATGTCCTCTCCTTGGATCTTATGCTGTCCCTAATTTCCCTTGTTAGCCATGGTTGAGTCACCTTTTTTGTTTTATTTTTATGTCATACTGGGATGAACAATTTCTGTAGTTCATCCATGCAGTCTTTGAATGTTTGCCATTGCCTATCCACTGTTAACCCTTTGAGTGACATTCCCCAATCAATCCTACCCAACTCGCCCCTCAGACCATCATAGTTTCCTTTATTTAAATTCAGGACCCTAGTCTCTGCGTCAACTACTTCATTCTCCATCTTAATGAAGAATTCTATCATATTATGATCGCTCCGACCCAAGGGGCCTCGTACAACAAGATTGCTGATCAATTCTTTCTCATTACATAATACCCAGTCTAAGATGGTCTGATCTCTGGTTGATTCCTCGACATATTGGTCCAGGAAACCATCCCGTAAACATTCCAGGAATTCCTCCTCCACAGTATTGTTACTAATTTGGTTAGCCCAATCTATATGTAGATTAAAGTCACCCATGATGACTGCTGTGCCCTTATTGCACGCTTCTCTAATTTCCCTTTTAATGCCATCCCCAACCTCCGCATTACTGTTTGGAGGTCTATATACCACTCCCACTAACGTTTTCTGCCCCTTGGTATTTCTCAGTTCTACCCATACAGATTCCACATCATCAGAGCTAATATCCTTCCTTACAATTGTGTTAATCCCTTCTTTAACCAGCAATGCTACCCCACCTCCCTTTCCTTTTTGCCTATCTTTCCTGAATATTGAATACCCCTGGCTGTTGAGTTCCCAGTCTTGGCCACCCTGGAGCCATGTTTCCGTAATCCCAATCAAATCATATTCGTTTACCTCTATTTGTGCAGCTAATTCATCCACCTTATTCCGAGTGCTCCTTGCATTAAGACACACAGTTTTCAGGCTTGTTTTTTTAACGCTCTTAGACCTATTAGAATTATTATTTACTGTGGCCATGTTTGATTTAAACCGTTGATTTCTCTGACTGCCACTTTTGTTTTTCTCCTTCCTATCTTTTGCTTTTATCCTTGTTTCCCTTTCCTCTGTCCCCCTGTTCAGGTTCCCAACCCCCTGCCATTTTAGTTTAAACCCTCCCTCAGAGCACTAGCAAACACTCCCCCTAGGACATCGGTCCCGGCCCTGCCCAGGTGAAAACTGTCCGGTTTGAACTGGTCCCACTTCCCCCAGAACCGGTTCCAATGTCCCAGGAATTTGAATCCCTCCCCCCTGCACCATTCCTCTAGCCACGTATTCATCTGAAATATCCTTCTATTTCTACTCTGACTAGCATGTGGCACTGGTAGCAATCCTGAGATTACTACCTTTGAGGTCCTATTTTTTAATTTACCTCCTAACTCCCTATATTCAGCTTTTAGGACCTCATCCTGTTTTTTACCTATATCTTTAGTGCCTATTTGCACCACGACAACTGGCTGTTCACCCTCCCCTTCCAAAATGTTCTGCAGCCGCTCTGAGACATCCTTGACCCTTGCACCAGGGAGGCAACACACCATCCTGGAGTCTTGTTTGCGGCCGCAGAAACGCCTATCTATTCCCCTTACAATAGAATCCCCTATTACTATAGCTCTCCCGTTCTTTTTCCTCCTGTCCTGTGCAGCAGAGCTACCCCTGGTGCCAGGAAGTTGGCTGCTGCTGCCTTCCTCTGATAAGCCACATCCCCCATCCGTATCCAAAGCGGTATATCTTTTTGAGAGGGGAATGTCCACAAGGGACCCCTGCACTACCTGCCTGCGCCTACTACTCTGTCTGTTGGTCACCCCTTCCCTTTCTGCCTGTCCAACCTTTGCCTGCGGTGTGACCAACTGCTCAAACGTGATATCCACGAATTCCTCAGCATCGCGAATGGTCAAGTATGAATCCAATCACAGCTCCAGCGCCGCAATGCGGTCTGCCAGTAGCTGCAGCTGGATATGCTTCCCACACACATGGTTGTCAGGGACACAGGAAGTGTCCCTGAGTTCCCACATAGCGCAGGAGGAGCATGCCACGAGGCCGAGCTCTCCTGCCATGACTTACCCTTTAATTAATTGAAATTAAATTAAATCAAATCAATCCCACCAATTACACTACAGTTAAATGATATACTGAAGGGGCCTGGAAGCACTGGAGAGGGAGCTGCTGACACTTGGGGAACCATAGCTCAGCATAAATCATCAACTTTAGGACAGCAGGCAGACAGACAGAAAAGTACCAGGAAAATTGAGGAGGGTGTAAAAGTGCAACTAATAGGTCTTTGATAATAGGCCTTATGTAAGTGCAAAACCAGAACTAATTGCAATATTTTTTGGTACCTGTTTGTAGCAGCAAGCAAGTGCTAACCTAATTTTTGACTATATTTTGACATTAACCATCCATGAATAAGTAAAAGAAAAAAGTCAATTTTATTTCAATTTAGTTTTAAAGAATATAGTCCAGTTTCAGCAGAATAAATGTTATTCAGACAAATGAAAACATCAAATAATAATAAGCAACCAATTTGCAGATACGCATCATGGAACAATTGGATCAGTTCATCTCATGCTTCTACTTTAAGCAGTCTAAACACTTACGTCCATACCAATATCAGAAGCCATTTATATTTCAAAATTAACTGCGATTCTGGTGAGGTACTTTTATAAATGTAGACTTATATAGTGAAGTGCCATTTTGTCTGTGTTAAATTCAACTTAATGGTAAAAAATTCCATTAAAGATCAAATCCACAATTATAAGTCAAGCTAGATTTCCATATTATGTGTCAGTAAAGTAAAAACATTTTTCTCAGCAGACATAACATGGCAAAACAAAGAATTTATTAATTATGAAAAAAGCAACTATGCAGTTTATGCTGGAACACAATTTATTTTCAATTCCTAATATAATCTTACAGTTATACAACCCAGAACATGTTCCGTACTATTCACTGTTATAATTATACAGGCCAAATAGCACATTGGATTACATATAAATTATAATATGGAAGCAGAACATTCAGTCTGTGTTGGTGTTTATCCTTCACACAAGAGCAGTAGTCCTAATCCCATGCGCCCACCCACCCATCCCTTTATTCCTCTTTCCTTCAGTCACCCATCTAACCTATTTCTAAATGTTAACATGGCCTCTATTTCAATTACAAATTCCAGCAGGGCATTCCACAGCCTCTTCCCCTTCTCTCTGTCCTAAATCTCTTCCATTTAATCCTATAACTAGATCTCCTTGTTCTAGATCCCTCAACCACTAGAACAGTCTGTTTCAATCTACTCTGTCCCTTTTCTTCCTAATTTTAAACACCTCTATCAAAGCACCCCATCATCTCCTTGTTCTAATGACAACAAATCCCATTTTATCCTCATGTTTGTATTTCCTCATACTGTGTACTGTCTTAGTGAATTTGCGCTGTACCCTCTCTCTTGCCTCAACATCCTTCATGTAGTGTGGAGCCCAAAACTGCACAGAGTAATTCAACTGTGGTCTTACTAAGGCTTTATTATAGATTTACTGTTACATCTTGACTTTTATATTCTAAACCTCTTGCCATAAAACCCATGTTCTGTAATCTTCACTGTTATAGTTGCACATCATTCAAAATAAATCAAAGTAGTTTCAATTTGTAGGTTCCACGGAAAGACACAATTGTCCTATGTATCTGAGTGAATAGTATAAAATATTCTACTTAGTTATACGTGGATCTAATGAAAGAAAATAGGTTGAAGGCGTCTTACATATGTCAAACATAACCATTTTCAAAGTTCCATGTACAGTTCTTAATTTTTGGCACTGAACCCTTTATAAAGATGTTATTACTGTAGCTGAAAGCTGATAAATACTAAAGCTAGTTTGCCAAGAAATGTCACACTTCAATCAGGAGCTCTTTGAACTCCAGATAAAAATAGCCAATTGACAAATCTTTGTACCACTGCCCATTTAATCATTCATTTAGCAATTAAATCCAAACACAAACACCCAACAAAACCACAATTTGCACTAGCTGATTAGGGTCTTAAGGTGCGCGTCTACCTCCTAGTGAAATTTGGCAGACGACTGACTTTATTTAATGTGCTGAACATAAAAATTATAATTGCGAAAGACTTTATGCATAGATCAAAATCCTTATTTAAATGTCATGCTTAAATCAGAAATTCCATACAATGGCAGTGCATATGAATGGTATAATATAGTGGCATTCTTTGGATTAGAGATATGCTTGAATCAAACATTAAATTTATCTAGACTGAACTTTAGGAAAAAACCCAGAAACATTTATAGAAAGAAGCCAACATCTACATCTGTCTCTCAGCAAAACAAATTAATCTAAAGAACAGGCCTGTACCATCAATGTGATACAGTCAAACCTGTACCATTAAAATACTGTATCCATAAACGTATACTATCAATGTTAAAGTAAAAAAATAACTGGTATTTATGAAATGCTTTTCACATCCTCAGGATAGCCTAACGTGCTGTCAAACCCAACTAATTACCTTTGTTTTGTTTTGTAGGCAAACACAGCAGCCAATTTGCACACAGCAAAGTCCCACAAACAGCAATTGAATGAATGACCAAATATTCTGCTTTTCGTGGTGTTGGCCAAGAGATACATATCGGCTGGACACAAGAAGAATTCCTTTAGTCTTCTTCAAATAGTGGCATTATATCCACCTGAGCAGGCAGGCAGGGCCTTGGTTTAACATCTCCGCTGACTAAAGGCACCTCCGACAATGCAGCACTCCCTCAGTACTGCACTGAAGTGTCAACCTAGATGATGCATGCAAGTCCTGAAGCAGAGCTTGAACCTATAATCTTCTACCTTCGATGCGTGGGTGCTACCATTGAGCCAAGGTTAGCACTTATTACACAAATCAGAACTGCACCATTGATGTTTTATACAAAAAGGACACATTTGCAGTTTCAATAGCAATAGTGACCAGTGGAAATCTTCTTGCATTTGTTGGCAAGTGTTGCTACACATAACGGATAATACTGAGCATCCTCAATGATCGACATCAGATAATATATGTTTTGGATCCAGATACTAATGACTCACAATTAGTTAATAATCCATCTCATGCAACACCAGTCTGGTACTGGTGGGATCATTATACAGAACATGTTCCAGATCTTAAAGCAGAAGGGAATGACTTTGAGTCAATTAAAAATGTTTAATAATTGGCCTAATTTCATGTTTTTAATAAGTTCCAATCTCATCCCTTTGCTAATGAACTTAGTTAATGACCACAATATTTGTGCCACAGTTCGGCAAGATACTCAGATTAACAGGGCTAGTAGATAAACAAGTAACAATTCAAACAGAAAATAGTATATATACCAGGTGAAATTGCTCTGATTCTCAACACTTAGCCATGCACAAAGTATTCAAATGACTTTATATTTTAATTCCTGAGAAACTATGAGGGTTACATTCTTTTGAAAACAAAAATCCAATAATATGTAATCTGTCTCTTTTTATATTACATATTGAAAAAGGAATGTTTCCATACAATATTAGAAAACCGAACAGCATTTTGAATCAATCACAATTCTACATGCGCTGCAAAGGCACTAATTGAAGATAATATCATGCGACCTTCTCCTCCCTCACAGCCCCCCATCAGCTACAAAAGCAGATGTATCACACTCCCTCCAGGATAATCCTTCAGCTCAGCACGGGAGCACAGACAAATTAACTGTATGAAAATTCTCAAGCCAAGATAAGACAGACATTTGATATTTAGATATTGTGTGTCGTACACGGAAGTACCACTTTTTGTATTACAAATGAAATATGCAAGTAAGAGAGAACTAGCACAGCTGTGGGAGCGCATGGAGATCGCATAAAAGATAGTTTGAATGGTTGAACTACAAGCTCGACTCCAGTCATAAAACATATGTACAGATTTAATATCAATCATTTTGCCAGGAGCAATGTCCTCAATCCAAAGCAGAACATCTCAAAATACGTTACACAACACTGCAACAGGTTCATACTGCACCTTTACAGCCTGAGGAAAGTTTTGATTAGTACATATTTATATATATCTATATAAAGATAATTTACAGCTGTTTCCTAGGCACCCTTTATCTAGTGCCACTTGCCATTCTCTGACCGAGAGGCCAGCACAGGCGATCTTCTTTCCAAGCCATTGCAAACGTCACTCTTAAATCAATGCTGGACACTTCATAAAAGGCAGCATGGGTTGACTCTGCCTCAGTGATTCTCTTTTACTTCTCAAGAAGACACATTTCCCCTCCACATGACATCTTTCCCCTTGGCAGAGTTAAGATCAAGAAGTCTCTATGGAGGAAGCTTAGCCCATTTTTGCATTACTCTAAAGCACAGCAGCACAAGCAGGCAATGCTCGACTGGGCTGCTTGTTTCTTTATAGGTTACTGTAAAGAATCCCAAGTTCTTGCTGTGTGCTTGGGTTTGATCATCACCCTTACCAGTTGAGATTTTTTTTTCTTTTGCAGTTCACTTGTATCAGTTGCATATATTTTTGCAATAAAAAAAAACTACAGTTACTAAACCAGAACTTGCTTTTCAAACTGAGGAAGAATACAGATTAGCAGGGAATCATCATTACAAGATTGACTGTGATCTACTAAAAAAAGACTTTTCATTATAGAATCATAGCATCATAGAAATTTACAGCACAGACGTAGGCCATTCAACACATTGGGCTGGATTTTCATTGAGGAGTTGGGTAGGAGGCAGGACTACAACTTTCAGGGTTGTAGTCCCGCCTCCATCGAGTTCTAGCCAACCCACGCGATTTAGACTTGATTGACCTTGTTGAGCCCGCCCAGCAGGCTCAGCAGGCCAATTAAGAGCCACCCGACAACAGGTGATGTCACAGATTGGTATTTCATCTGTCAAGACCTTTTGACAGATCAAATATCAGCGTTTCACAGCTGTTTGAAGCTGTCAAACACTGACAAGCTGTACTCTAAGTTAATTCCTTCCTCTCAGGCTGATTTAGAGATCTCCCCGGAACAGAAAGCTGAATGCTGCAATTTTTGACAGCTCGCAGCCATTCTGCTTTCTGTGCCGGTGAGATGAGGGACTCCCGAGACCTGAAGGAAGGAAGGCTGTAAAGATAAGTAAAGGTTAGTAGAACTTCTTCAAACACTTTACACACACCAAACACACTTACCTTTGCACTCATGCACCCATCACTCACCTGAACACCGGACATCTCGACCCCTCCAAGCCCTTCATCCCGACAGTCCGCCTCCTCTAACTTGGCGTAGTTTGCAGCCATCGGGAATCCCACACTTCAACATTAAAAAGAGGGATTAGGCTAAAAACTGCCTGTTAACAGGCAGTTAATTGGCACTAATCCCCTTCCAGCCTCAGGGAGGCGGGTTGGGTACCCACCTCCTTTGAAACTGGCGTGAGGGCGGGTTGGGTGCGGGGTGGGTTCAGGACCCCCAATTTCAGGATTTTAACACCCCACACGCCTCCAATCCCGCCTCCACGGCCCAATGAAAATCCTGCCCATTGTGTTCATGCCAGATTATATTACAAAGGAGTGGAGACCCACTCTGCATTTGGTACAGCACACAGATGCTGGAATGATCTGCAAAATGGCAAGACACCTTGGAATATTCATAAAACGCTTATTATGATAACTTCTAATGTCCCACGATGTGGGTCAAAGGAAAAGATAGCCTTTCTTATAAAGGTCCATATTTTGGGATTTATTTCCCATGGACTGTTGCTTTGGTTGGAGTTTCAAGAGCTAGACCACAGAAAATTATTTAACCATTTTTAAATGAACAGTAAATAAAATAAGAGAGAGTAAAGCCTGTAACTTCCACCCATTTCTATGTGCATAATTTTATAAATGTAATAACGGAATGAACTTGAGGTCATCCAAAACTCGGCTGCCCATGTCCTAACTCGCACCATGTCCCGTTCGCCCATCACCCGTGTGCTCGCTGATCTACATTGGCTCTCGATTAAGCAGCACCTCGCTTTCAAAATTCTCATCCTTGTTTTCAAATCCCTCCATGGCCTCGCCCCTGCCTATCTCTGCAATCTCCTTCAGTCCCACAACCTCCCGAGATATCTGCGCTCCTCTAATTCTGCCCTCTTGAGCATCCCTGATTATAATCGCTCAACCATTGGTGGCCGTGCCTTCTGTTGCCTAAGCCCTAAGCTCTGGAATTCCCTGCCTAAACCTCTCCACCTCTCTACCTCTCTTTCCTCTTTTAAGACACTCCTGAAAACTTACCTCTTTGACCAAGCTTTTGGTCACCTGCCCTAATTTATCCTTATGTGGCTCAGTGTCAAATTTTTTGTCTTAAAATACTCCTGTGCAGTGCCTTGGGACGTTTTACTATGTCGAAGACACTATGGGCTGAAAATTCAGTAGGGTTAGCGCCCATTTTGCGGCGCTAGAGGGCCTAGCGCCGCAATGATAGCCGTTTCTGAAATTCACTTCGGCGCTGCCATCGGCGTTAGCCGGTTGCGCTGCGCTGGCACCGATGACGTCATCGGTGTGCACAGCGTCCCGGTTGCCGTGGCAACGCGCCCGAACGCCGAAATTCAGTTGCGGCCGCCTCGCCCGTGGCAGCCGCAACTAAGACTCTGGCAACCGAGTCTTACACAAGTTAGCGCCGGCGCATTAAGGTCGCGCGGCGGCCGGCCGCCTGCCCGCACCTCCCTCCCCGGACTCCTCCACCCCCCCCCTGTGGAACAGATGCGTCTGGCCTGCAAGCCCGGCACTTGTCCGAGGTGCTGGGCTCATTTTTGAAAAAATCAAACGGCCAGCGATCGGGTGAAGGCAGCGCCTCCTTAATGGGAGGAGGAGGCCTGCACTTCCCCAGCCTGCCGCACTGCATCGGGTGCCGCAGCGCCGGATTAGCGCCGCAATGCGGCACTCAGCACCCATTGGGAGGCACTCACGCCCGCCAGTAGCGCCGGCAGCCATCTGGGCGCGGCGCTACTGAATTTTTGGCGCGCGCAAGGGAATTAGCGACGGCGCTAAATTTCCGGCGCTAAAGCCCTGGCGCGGCGTCAACTCAATTTCTAGGCCTATATAAATACAAGTTGTTGTTGTTGCATGATCCACCAGTGACAAGCATGGGCGGCTGAATGCACATCTATCCACCAGGAAGTGAATTGAAAGGTAATGACTATATAATGAGATTCAGATGATGCCAAGTGGTTAATAAATATTGTCTGAACCAGGAGATGAATCCAGCGCATTTAGTTCATTGGCACTGATTCCATCCTTGGGTACAGAAGCCTCACTTTTAACTTGGAGAGTGATGCGGGCGGGCGGGGGCAGGGCAAGCGCTAACCCCCCTACACCCCGGGCCTCATCTGCATACCACAGGTCAGCTGTCGATGTTTATAACATATCCTGGGTGATGTAGTTGGAATGCGTAATGGTGGTTGCATTTTTGGAGGGTGGAGACGATCCTGAAAACAAATCTGAGCCTTTGATCTCAACTGAAGATCTCAGTTTTAGACCCTGCAAGCTATTATTTGTGTAAGCTGGTAGCTCTTTATTCTCTCTTCATTCTGTTTTTAAGAACAATGAGAAATAAAAATAATACAGTATATATTTTGTTATTTCATTGTGAAATCGGAATCAGATTCTGGATGCAGGTGAGAGCAACAACTGGCTATGTTATATCTTTTTTACTTTTAGTATCCACCACGAGGAGGGTGATGCTATACGGACCTCTGTTAAGGTGAACATTGGCTGTTCCACGATATATCTATGAAATCGATATGGTTAACCAGTAAAGAAGCATTCGGTTTAAAGTTAAGGGATCGATTTAACTCTGAGCAGTTTTCTGGCACAGTGATATTAAGCTCCAGGCCCGATTCTGATGCCACTGTTCGGGCAGGAAGTGGCTGCTGTCCTTGCCAAAATTGGGCAGCACACGACCACCCACCAACGCGCAGGTAGGTGTTGAGAAGTGGGATCTGGGAAGGTCGCGGGGGAGGGAAGGGGAGAGTGTCAGAGTCAGGGCAGGCCTAAACTTTCCTTGTGGGGCGCCAAGGAGTAGTCCTGCTCCTCCGGGCCCCAGAATGGAAAGTAAAATCCCCACCTTATAGGCCGCCTTCTCGTCCCGATCCTCTTCAAACCTGCTTCAGCCTGGCAGGAAAACCGCACCAGCTTCTCCGCTTAGTCCCACGTTAAAATCGCAGTCGGGGCTTGATGACATCGTTAGACCTGATCTACATATTTAAAAGAAGGAGGACCCCGCTGGCTTTAGATGTGTCCCTTTGCCACCTGCTAAGAGGAGCAGGTTAAAATCAGGATTGGCATGAAGCATGCGGGTATGTCACCTGGGGCATTTTAACTTCCCACCTGTCTAGTTTCCACTGGTGGGTAAGGTTAACACCCTCCCCAGAGCTTACATTGTATTGGTGAAGAGGTTGATGAAATGGTATCCTACGCTACAATTAAAAGTGAATCTATTCAAGCTATTCCAATGAAGTTACCTCAAGTAACACACTTGCAGTTACAAAATTAGGTGAAGCATCATTACAAGCTCGAATTGTACCAAGAAAGAAAGATTTTTGGAAGAAAAGTAAATTTAATTAAGTATTTCTGCATGACAAAAAATGAAGCTCGCATGACACACAGCCAACCATACTCCTACTCCTCGCTGCTTACACACTTAATTATATAATGGATAAAGTTCTTACAGTAATGAAAAACATAATCATCTGCAGGAACCCCATGTACAGTTAGAGTAATGAAAAATAAATTGTCACAGCTGCACCTCTGAATTAGCATTCTTGCGTAGGCTGATGATTGTGTGAATATTCTCCACATTCCTCACAACAGCTCAGATTACTTCAACCTATCTTTTAATGATTTTCCACTTTTAAGAAAAATGTGCAAAAGCTGTTAAAAAGAAAAATCCCCAAAATGCGGCAGATGCGTTAAACAGAACAGTCAATACTTCCCCTCACCACCACCACATAACATGATTATTATTGCAAGGGAGGTGTAACTTTCAAGTGACTCCTAAATGCCTCCTTGTGAATTACAATCTTTCCCATTTCAGCTACAAGCTGATTGTACCTCATTTGCGACAAAAGCATTGAGGAGTTTTCCAGTCACTCTTACTTCTTGAAGCGATAACCCTACTTCGCTGGAAGGCAAGGCATATCCCCGATGTACAAATTGCCAACGTGCATTACAGGCAGGCAATCAGACTCAGTGCAATAATGATGATGCATATTGAGATATTTGTTGAAGACAGTAGTTAAATGGAACTGGAGGTGGTCCTTGCTACACTGCAATCAGCAAAATAGATCAGGCTGGATGATTAGAAAAAATGATCAGCAGCCTCTGAGGAGTTGCAGATAATGGACCGTATATTCCAATCCCTACGGGTGTGTACGGGCTCTGTACACACCCGTAGGACATTAGAAATGTCGGTTTCAGGCGTGCACAGTGCATGCGTTGAAAACCGGTATTTCCGATCTGTCAAGAATGCTCTTGACAGATCGGACGCCTGCCCTGGAGAAGGGCCTCTACGGGCGGATAGTTCCGCTTTCTGGAGAACCTCCGCCCGCAGAAAACCCTTAGAAATCTTACGCCTGGTAAAAGCAGGTCTTTACCAGCATAAGAGTTGAAAAAAGTTTTTTTTTTATTTCACTCATTTATCATTTTAAAATACTTTTTTTAAAAAGGTAAGTTTATTTTTAGCCCTGTAAAAAACTTTATTTTTTTCAAAAAATTAAATTGTTTAAAATATTTTAATTTATTGTAATTTCAACTTATTTAAAAAATGTGATTTAAGAAAACATTATTTAATGTTTTACTGTGTTTTTGGGGTGATCTCCATTCATATATTTGACAGGTCTATGAACTGTATGAAGGGAGATTCCCTTCTCCCATTGGCTCCCCATGGCCCACGTGATCTCAGGGACGCTTGCGAACTGCATGCGCCTCTGGGATACGTGGGCCCTGCGCATTTCGAGTTGGAGAGGCCCAACAGCGGAACTATATGCACCTCGGGAGCCCTCAGGTAAGTCCGTAGATTTTTTCCAGATCGGAGGCCTCTGCATGCAGGAAGCCTCCGATCGGAAAATACGGGCCAATGTTTCATAAATCAGCACCTCTGTAATGCTGACATTTTGCTCAGCTAATCATCCATCTTCCACATTGAAAAGATGTCATGGGAGAGAAAAAAAACATTCCCGCTATGAACTCTAATCGTCCTCACTCACCCATGTCCCATATGCCCGGCATCACATGTCACAAGATAAATATATGTAAGAGTCTGTGTGCTCCGATGAGACAGTAACCCCTTGAGTGAATGGTAGTACCATTTTGATACTGAAAGCAAACTATTTACAGAATAACAATTGGGCTGGAGGGTGTCACAAGGCTATAATGTGGTTTCCTTAGGATGTGGAGTTTGCTGTTTGGGCCACTTTTGTACATTACATGACAGGAGAAAGGACAATAATATAGAATTTGACAAAAGTGCTCAGAACTTGCATCGGGAAATGTCAGCAATACAGAATTTATTTTTAAAGTATGAGACTGGAAATTTATATGTATTATGTATACTCGTCATTTTCCCTTGACCAATTGGAGTCTTCAGGTGAAGCAAGGTTAAACGACAGAGATTGAATCAGAGTGTGCAAACGGAATTCAGTCCCCGTTTTAAAATTATACATTATTTCCTTATTTTGATGTTTATTGAAAATGCTGATGTCCACAATTAGAATGGAACCTGCTTATGTAAACCCAGGAGGCGGGCCGCCCATTTAAATATTACAATGAGGCTGGCGTGCCTCAGATTTAACCATCATTTTAAATTTAACTGCGGCTGGTCGGGTTTCTCAGACCTTGGGAAACCCGGCAGCTAATGGAACAGGAGGACTGCTGGATCCAGGAGGTAAGTGCCTTTCCACTTACCGCCTGTATCCAGCGTCCCTGCCTAACCCACCTCCCATGATTGGAGACCCCTCCCCCCACAACAAGGCCTCTGATCACCACCACCCCCCTGGCCTTCCATTGCCTTCCCAGCCTCCTCCCACTCCCCACGATTGTTCTCCAGGCCGGCCCCGATGTTCTCTGCCTCCACCCACCCCACCCCGATCACCCCCCGGGCCCCTGATATTCTCTCCTCCCCCCACCCCCCGATCAGCCCCCAATCACTGATGTTCTCTGCCTCCGGCCCTCGACCACACCCCGATCTTTACCCAATCTCTCCCTCCCTCCTCTTTGCATCCTAGTGGTTGCGGGTGGGAAACAGAGGTTTGAAATGCAAATCAGGCCCTCCTGTAAAAGTCGGCAGGGCCCTGCGGATTTCTACCGGTTTCCTGACCACTTCCCAACTCGCCTTCCAATTAAAATTACAGCCATTGTCATTGTTGTGTTAGCTGATCGCAGTTGAACTGGTAGTAAGTGCGCTACAAATGGACTCAGGGCCCCAGACCATGGAAAGGAAATATTTTCCCATTCCTGATCCCTATCCAGTGATTCCTGTTGTAGGAGTGAGTAAGGATGAGATTGGGCTCAGTTGTGAAGACACCCTGCCCACATTGACTGTCTAGGCCCATATTTGACCACTTGGATGAGGTCCCAACAGTTGGTCAACAACTGTGGAACTGTGCCAACCATAAGTCAGTGTGTTCAGGAGAGACAGGGAAACAAAGGGTATATTTTGGTTAAATGGATGTGAATCTGCCCTATAATGCCCCAGCTATTGCCCCATTCACAGAACAGCACTTTTTGCTGCATTAGCATGACATTTCTATTTCCCACAGCAGGTGTCCTTGCGGTAAAGCTGCAAATTTAGTAACAATTAATGTTCTCATCCCAGCTATCTGGCTTGGATTTGGACTCAGACCCCTGAGGAGATAGAACAGCCTTTTGATCCTGTTCCCTCCCCAGTCTCTAATTCGATCTTGCAATGCTTAACTTAAGAAGTTTATAGAAACTTTACTTTGCTGACATATGACAGATGAAGATGTTCAGGTTTTAAAAGCTTAAAAAGGCTTTCAGCACTCAAAGGTTATCCCTGAATGATTTCTTTATGACGTAAAATAAACATAAAGATTATTTTAAACCTGCAAAAGCCATCTACTCGCACAAAGCTCAATCTTGGTCAGTAAACAATCAGGTTGTCAAATATTCTCTGATATCAGTGCATCCTCACATTTCAAAATGTTTGGATACACTCAACTGGAATGAAAACTTCTAAGCAACACATCCATTCGTAATACCCTCTTAATTGCAACTTAATGTCACAAAGCACTTCTAACAGCAACCAGTAAGGAGCATGAATTATTAAATTTGAGCAACAAACCAACTGAACATATGCAGTGAAAACAAACGAACAGAAAGTGAGAAACGCAAGATGATTTAGGCCTTTTCTCCTCCTCATTTAATAGAAAGACATTTATTGGGCATTGGTCCACAGTTTGGACAACTGCAAATTGTGGTCAGGTTCAGGACTCTCAACCTGGATTCGTAGGAATCCCAGGAGGTCAATATAAAAATGCACTTTTGATGAAAAATGTGTAAAAGAATTTTCAACAAAAAAAGAAGTTTGAATAGATTTTGATCAAATTCATGATGGTTTTCTCCACAATGCCCTTCTGTTGAAATATCCGATAACAGGACATTACCATCCATTTGTATAAATGAGCCAGGCTCTTATAAGCATGCTGAATCTTTACAAAGATTTATCCCCCTCCTAAAATTATATTACCAGTGATTGAAAAAACCTTGTAAACAGCACTAGGCTTAAACAGTGGAACCATCGAAAGACAACCAGAAAATATGATAAATAGTGTTATTTTGAAATAGGTGGAGCCATTGGGACAGAGATAGTTAGAAAAATGAAATACTCTACAACCTGAATTATATTTGGATAATGTCAGCTGTAGCTATGGGGTGCATTTGAAATGTCATTGTCTTATTTGTGATTTGTTTTTTTAAGCCTATAATCGGTTTACGTTTGGACAGGTTATTAATCTAAGAAACATAGATCGACTTGCATTTTAAACATTATCCACATAATTTTTATTTGAAATAATTACAAAGACAAACAAAATGAAGCCACATGAATAGATGAATAATTTTCAAATTGGTGCAACAGAATCTATCTGCATTTTAAAGAGAGCTGGCAGGGACGAAATCACTGACAAAACAGCACTATTATTACTGGTAATTTTGGTTTTTTTGAAAACATTTTTATATGTGAAAAGTACCTAATTTTAAAAATTAATAAGAAAACACGTTCAAAGAGCATGATTGTTCCCATGCCAACATCACAATCTTGAAACAGCTTAGTGAAGGGAAATGCAGTTGTGCATTCTTACCCACTGCTGCTTGGGACCATTGCTCTTGCTATGTATTTTTTAGGACAGAAATGGTGGGCACAGTATTGTATCTGCATCCGTATAGGGACAGAGCGAAAGAGATTTGATGATGCATCTGTGCTCGTCCAACACCAGCCTGAATAGACCCAATGTTGCCTGCTGATTGCCTGGCGGGAAGCTCGCAGTCCGACTGGGAGGAGGGGAGCCGAGCATGGCGGCCAGAGGTCGGATCGTGTGCGGGAGAAGCGGGCCACCACACGTGGAGCTGGCAACAGTGAGGAGGAGGCCGCGGTGACGAGGACGGAGCGGCTGAGGGACATCGTGCTCCCACTGCCACTGGAAGCCATCGAATTGACTTTCTGAACACGGCGCTGTAAGAATAGCTGACGAGTCCCTATGGGGAGTAAGCATTCCATTGTACTTGTACTAGTACTGGTTACATATGGCAAATAAAATTGAATTGAATTGAATTGAATTGATACAGAGGCAGAAGTGTCTGTGCTTCTATAGGGATGAGCACAAAAGATTTAATGTCCTTTAGGGAAGGAAGTCTGCCGTCCTTACCCGGTCTGGCCTATATGTGACTCCAGACCCACAGCAATGTGGTTGACTCTTAACTGCCCTCTGCGGTTCAAGAAGGCGGCTCACCACCACCTTTTCAAGGGCAATTGGGGATGGGCAATAAATTGACAGTGATGCCCACACCCCATGAACGAATAAAAAAAAATTGCATCCATGCTTTCATTGCAGCAGGGATATTGGTCTTGTTATTGCATCCTTAGTTGTACAAAAAAAGAAAGACTTGCATTTATATAGTGCCTTTCACGACCACCGGACATCTCAAAGCACTTTACAGCCAATGAAATACTTTTTGAAGTGGAGTCACTGTTGTAATGTAGGAAATGTGGCAGCCAATTTTGCGCACAGCAAGCTCCCACAAACAGCAATGTGGTAATGACCAGATAATCTGTTTTTGTTATGTTGGTTGAGGGATAAATATTGGCCAGGACACCGGGAATAACTCCCCTGCTATTCTTCGAAATAGTGCCATGGGATCTTTTATGTCCACCTGAGAGCACAGACGGGACCTTGGTTTAACATCTCATCCGAAAGATGGCACCTCCGACAGTGCAACACTCCCTCAGCACTGCACTGGAGTGTCAGCCTAGCTTTATGTGCTCAAATCCCTGGAGTGAGACTTGAACTACAGTGAAGGTATAGAGATGCATCTATGTTTGTACAGAGAAAGAAAAATAATTCATATCACCTGCGTGTAGAGGGATAGATACATAATGCTTGAAATAGTACCTTGCAGTATTAGTACAAAAATATTTAGACATTTGTATGATATTCCTCCATTTGCTACTTTAGTTAAGGCTTTAGTTCATTTTAAATTAATGGATTAACCAATTTAAATGCATTAATGTGTTTGTTACTGATACCACATAATACAATCTAAAACCCAGTATCTCTGGTTGTACAGCGATGGACACATAGGCCCTGAAACATTGCTGTGTGTGAACACTTCTCATGTTTTCTGAAGCGTTTCTTTTGCTATTTTAGTAGCAGCATCAATCCAGGCAAGTTGCAAGGGTTAACACCTCTGCTGAAGAAGAATTTCAAACATGTTAAGCATTTGATCACCAATATCACACAGCATAGATTCAGGGTCATAGGCTTGTTATTGTCTACTTGTACAGGAAAGACACATAAGGGGCAATCGTCACGTCGCTACTGCCCCATTTGCAGCTAAAATGCGGCGGTAGCGGGATCAAAATCATAAGTAGAACTGAGAAGGCAACTTATGGCTTGTTGGTGGCCGGTTCTGATTTTCAGGAGAACCTCGATCTAGAAGGCCAGAGTTCCCACCAGAAACAGTTGGGAGCATCGTGAATAAATGCAAATCAGGGTCAGTTGATGTAATTACGCCCCCACCCAATGCCATTTTTCTCTATGTCTTTGTTACTGCCACCAGTTCCTGATCCCACCCACAAATCATGGGCAATAGAAATTGTATGGCAGCCATTTTTAGCTTCATTTAAAGGAATCTTACTGCATTTTACTGCAGTCACTTTTGGGTTTTGAGCTTTAAAGTCATCCAATATTTAATTTCCTTGCTGCTGTAAGTGCTGCAAAATGTTTTCCCTGCCACGGTAAATCGCTGTTCTCTTTTAGTCCTGATGCGTTCACTCCTTTCCTTTAAGATGCAGCTGCTGACCCTTCAGAATCAGACGCCTTGCTGGGTTTCCCATCCCGAGATCGACGCGTTGCCCCTGAGGAGTGTGTTTCACGCAGACAGCATGCCGGCTCCTCTTAAATTAGGTCCAGCTATGAAAATGACACAGGCCCAATGCAGACCTCTTCGGGCAGGCACAGCGTATGTCCTGGCCTTCGCCTGGTTAATGGTGCCAATGAAAATCATCGCTGTAGACCTGACAGAGGGCACTCAGACAGGAGATAGACTTGTTTTTGCGTAGCTACTGGGGTGATAGTCCGATATTGCAGCTATGTCTATACAGGAAGAAAGGCTAGATCTATTACTTTGTCTCTGCTTAGATAAGGACCGCCAACAAGACACTTGATATTTCATCTGTGCTTGCACAAGGACAGAGAGTATGGATTTCATACTGTCTCTGTGTTAATACTGGGACAACCAACAAGACATTTCATATTGCGTCCATGGTTGTCCAAGGACAGACACCACAGACATGAAATGTCATCCTTGCTTCTATAGGGATAGAGGTGACAGTCGATATTGCATTTGGCCCCAGGCAAGCTCAGAGACCTAGTGGGACTGGGATTGGGCTTTAGATGACACTCAACCAACGAGCGTGCCTAATAATTAATGTCTTAGGTAAAGCTTAACCTCTTTGATTTAAAATAAAAAGGGCTTATTTAAGACAGAATTAAGCGAATCTGCTCCTTTGAACGGATTACACAGCCGTGACATGAGATCCATTTCCCAAGTCTTTATCACTGCATTCTTAGCAGGCAAAAAATAGAATCTAGTGAATGAAATGGTTTTCTGGTGAAAAAAGGGCTTCAGTGAGGGTAAGGGGTTAAATACTTATAATTAAATCTGTAACAGAATTACATTTTCAGCCTTTGAGTTTCTGTAACTACTTCCGCTAGATGACATTACTACTAATTATATTTTTTAAAGCCACAGCCACTTGAATAAACAGGAATTGCATAGAGTTAGCACAGCAAATGCTGTAACAAGCACTTTGAGGGATTCAACTCATTGCAGTAATTTATTTCTGATCGTTTTGCTTCTAAATCAACCTGAGTACACAAGAATCACTAGTTGGGTGATTTTGAATTTATGAAATTGACTCAAAATTGACAAGTAGATTGTCAGAGGGACAGGGCAGCTTAAATATAGTTATTGTGAAAGATGAATCAGATTTCTGAGTTTAAAGTATGATACGCTATAAGATGCCTACGAAATGAAAAACCACCAGGGCTTTTGTTGCAGTAACAAATATTAATCATCTTCAAAAAAATGTATTCCAGCTTCCATATAAAGGAGCTTTAGACTTCATTCATAGGTTATATACTCTTTTCCTCCTAACGCCAACTAATCCAGATTTTTTATTTTTATGTTAATTCAGTTTGGTTATTAATATGGCATAAAGAGAAAAATACACGTTCCAAGGTTAGAGCTAAGCCTGAATGACAGATCATTAAGTTTTGTATTACTTCCCACATGATGCCATTTTCTGTGCAGGTGTGACTGCTCTCTATTTTATTATCCATGCTACATTAATAGATCTCTCTCTGTAGGAATTCCATAAAGTCAACGTAATTATGTAATGGTTTAATGAACACACCTTAAATGAACAAAACTGTTACTGTTAATATTTTACACGGTGGCTGATCGCTGTTCAGCAAATCAAGGTAAAAAGCTGCAGTAGTCATTTAAAAAAACTGCCTTTGAAAATGCTCTGGTTGTAAGACTTCATTTTATTGCAAGCTGTAAAAAGTAATTATCAGGATTGTTTTTGGCTTTAAGCTGATGAAGTCCTTTAGGTGACTCAATGACTACCTTGAATCTTTTTTCCCTTTTCTGTTGCGTGTCTGGCTTCCCTGTTACTCCGATACTGAGAGTTTGCACTTTTGGCTTTTGTTAAATTCAAAAATGGGCAAAGGTTTTTGCGTTCCAGAATCTTCAACCACAGTAGAATAATGGGCACAACTATGCAATGTTTCAACAAATATAGGGAAAGCTGAACAACTAAAAAATACACCCTGAAATCTCTGCCCCTCAGTTTGGCCATACCATATATACTTGCACCCATTATTTTTATCCAATCACAACCTTCAAGAATTTGTATGTTTCAGTATTTGTAATTTGTTAACCAAATTCAAGCCTGGATTTTGGTTCAATACAACTGAAGTTTTGAAATCATCAAGATTGAACTTCTCTTGACTAACATAAACATTTTCATACTGTCTACTGGATTCTTCCCCCTCCCCCAAAACATTTTCCATCCCTGAAGGTGCTGACTGATGTTGAGTTGTGACCCCATGAGTGCTAGCCACCTTCCAATACATCATCAAAATTGTTCTTCACGTGTGAGCCTAGACAATAAGGGTTAACAGGTGACTTAACCATCACATCCACCCTAACCCCGTTCTCATCCAACAACCTTTACATTCCAACAGGGCTCACTGGGCAATGATTAGGAAGAAGATCCATGGCTGATTTCTGCCCTCCCTAGCCCAAGGACTGCAGGATCAGTCGTCACCCTGACTGAGAGCAGCAAGCTCATTATACAGAGGTCAAACCTGACGCTTCTTCTGTCTATGGGGCTCAAGTCCACACTAAATACAACCTTTACCAACTGAGGCATTGGGGAGCCATCCATTAGATGTTGATGTGACTATAATTTTGAATCATAAATAAGCTTGTTCCCCTCATTTCTGAAATCTCTGCAATACTAACTTTAAACAGACATTACAAACAGATGGAACATTTCACAAAATGTACACATTTTGGCAGAGAACCATACCTTGCAGCCCAGAGTCCAGTATTTACATGATGTGAGATCAAATCATAACCTCCAAAATTTTACTCCATTTTACATAGAATTTACAGCACAGAAATAAGCCATTCAGCCCAACTGGTTTATGCCACTGTTTATACTCCACACGAGCCTCCTCCCACCCTACCTCATCTAACCCTATCAGCATATCAATTAATTCCTGTTTTTGTCATAGCTTCCAATGTACAGGAAACCAGGGGCCCAAAGATCCTCTTCAACTTATGAGCTTCAAATAAAATTTGCAGAATGCATGGCATTGAAACTGCAATTTCTGAGAATGCAGTTTTATCGACCGAGTCATTAATTGCAGAGAGAAATGTGTGTTCTCCCATTTTTTTTTAATGAAAAGACATATCAGTTGTCATTCCTCCGCAGTGTCATACTTGCCTGCCATGAAAGCCCATACAGATAGAAAAGCCCAACTTGCAACAGATGATGATATTTCAGCACAAGTGGGGCAGGCAAATTCAAATATCAATCAACATCAAGATTCACATCTGTGCCTCCTATTCATCTCATCTCTCTCACGGCAAAGGAATTAACCACCATACGACTGAGATGGGTTTAATTTTCTGATTTGATGTGGGGACAAACCAAACATCAAACAGTGTACAGCATAAAAGTGCAGATTTCGGTAACAGAACTTCCCTGCTTGTTTCATTGATACTGTCAACTTCTGTCAACATGGCCTGATCAGCAGAGTCAGTTTAAAGCCTTTAAATCCTCTCAAGTGACAGAAAGTCATGCTCGTACCTTCCCGAGTTCTCAGAGAGCAGTGGCCTGATCAATTTTCTCATCCATCTCATTTCGCTAAAAATTCACACCCCAAATTTCCACCACCTGTTCAGAAAACCCTCTCCAGTTGCGTTTCCCCTCTGTAAACATGTCTCTCATTTCTGACGAGATCATCTTTGTTAGTTCTGCCTCATCTAGAAAAGAAAGTAATTAAATCCTCCCACAACTATAAATCACAGTACTGAGCCATGAAATTCTAGCAATTGCTCTGGTCCTGCCTAACACCCTTCACACACCTATTTGGCATCTCACTCTAAGCCCTTGGGTGACTGCTTTCAGCTAAAGCCACATTGAAGTCAATGTTAATCTGAACAGAGTACCAGTAAGGTGCCTGTCACATTCAACTCACTGTGTAATCAGTGAGTTTTTTTTTACAGCTACAGTGAAGTAATTGCCTGGTATGTTTTTTATATGTACTGTTCATATATATATAGTATAATATATATATATATTACTAATTGCTGGGGGTGCCCGGTGGTGCCAAGGCTTTTTTGAGGGCATGTTGTTGGAAGAGAGAGAGCGAGTTGGGGGGAAGAGAGAGAGCGAGTTGGGGGGAAGAGAGAGAGCGAGTGGGGGGAAGAGAGAGAGCGAGTGGGGGGAAGAGAGAGAGCGAGTGGGGGGAAGAGAGAGAGCGAGTGGGGGGAAGAGAGCGAGTGGGGGGAAGAGAGAGAGCGAGTGGGGGGAAGAGAGAGAGCGAGTGGGGGGAAGAGAGAGAGCGAGTGGGAGGAAGAGAGAGAGCGAGTGGGGGGAAGAGAGAGAGCGAGTTGGGGGGAAGAGAGAGAGCGAGTGGGGGGAAGAGAGAGAGAGCGAGTGGGGGGAAGAGAGAGAGAGTGGGGGGAAGAGAGAGAGAGCGAGTGGGGGGAAGAGAGAGAGCGAGTGGGGGCAAGAGAGAGAGCGAGTGGGGGGAAGAGAGAGAGCGAGTGGGGGGAAGAGAGAGAGCGAGTGGGGGGAAGAGAGAGAGCGAGTGGGGGGAAGAGAGAGAGCGAGTGGGGGGAAGAGAGAGAGCGAGTGGGGGGGAGAGAGAGAGCGAGTGGGGGGAAGAGAGAGAGAGCGAGTGGGGGGAAGAGAGAGAGAGTGGGGGGAAGAGAGAGAGAGCGAGTGGGGGGAAGACAGAGAGTGAGTGGGGGGAAGAGAGAGAGCGAGTGGGGGGAAGAGAGAGAGTGAGTGGGGGGAAGAGAGAGAGCGAGTGGGGGGGAGAGAGAGAGCGAGTGGGGGGGAGAGAGAGAGCGAGTGGGGGGGAGAGAGAGAGCGAGTGGGGGGAAGAGAGAGAGCGAGTGGGGGGAAGAGAGAGAGCGAGTGGGGGGAAGAGAGAGAGCGAGTGGGGGAAGAGAGAGAGCGAGTGGGGGGAAGAGAGAGAGCGAGTGGGGGGAAGAGAGAGAGCGAGTGGGGGGAAGAGAGAGAGCGAGTGGGGGGAAGAGAGAGAGCGAGTGGGGGAAGAGAGAGAGCGAGTGGGGGGAAGAGAGAGAGCGAGTGGGGGGAAGAGAGAGAGCGAGTGGGGGGGGGGAGAGAGAGAGCAAGTGGGGGGGAGAGAGAGAGCGAGTGGGGGGAGAGAGAGAGCGAGTGGGGGGGAGAGAGAGAGCGAGTGGGGGGCAGAGAGAGAGAGCGAGTGGGGGCGAGAGAGAGAGCGAGTGGGGGGGAGAGAGAGAGCGAGTGGGTCTAGCCCCAATCTCCAGAAGGACGACATCTCTCTCGCTTACGTGTTTCGTTCTAAGTTAATAAAAGCCTTGTTTTGTTCTGCTACCTTCGAGTCTCGGAATTATTGAGGCACATCAATTTTATTAACTTATTTTTCAACACTATGGATCAACTCCTGAAACCCGAACGTTTGGATTTGGATCAACATGCTCCGGACGCATCAGCACGCTTCGGGCACTGGTTTGAGCGTATGGAATTTTTCCTGGACAATTCCGCAGCCGTCAAAGACGTTACGGACGCTGCAAGGATGAGACTCGGAATTCTGCGGAATTGGGTAAGCCACCGGGTTTACCCCCTCATCCAAGACGCTGAGACGTACCTGGCCGCCTGCGACATCTTAAAGGCGCATTACCAGCAGCCTACGAATGAGGTGTATGCTAGGCACCTGCTCACCACCCGCGCACAGCGACCTGGGGAATCGGTGGAGGAGTTCCTAAGCACCCTGAAAATGCTTGGCAAAGACTGCAAGTGCCGAGATGTAAAAACCGCGGTGTACACTGACGAGCTTGTTTGCGATGCCTTCATCACAGGCCTCAGCTCCACTTACATCCGGCAAAGACTGCTGGAAAAAACGGGGTTGGACCTGAAACAGGCTGCGGACACAGCACGATCCCTGGATGTGGCCCAGAGAAACTCGGACGCCTACTCTTCAGCCCGCGCCGTCCACGCCGCCACGTGTGCACCGAGGGCACCGCCATCTTGGAAGGCATCTACCCCGCCCGACAGCCCGACACCGGCTGGGCCCCGCTCTCCCCCCAGAAGCCCTACGACAGCCGCGACGCGTCAGGGACCCAACTGCTACTTCTGCGGGCAGCCAAAGCACACCAGAAACCTGTGCCCGGTGAAAGGCACCACCTGCTTTAAGTGCGGTAAGAAGGGGCACTTCGGGAAGGTGTGCAGAGGGAACCCTGCCGGAAAACCCGCCACCGCCGCGTGTGCGCCGTGGGAGCGGCCATCTTGGACGCCATCTTGCCCGACCTCGTGGGGTCCGCCATCTTGTGAGCAGACAGCGTGGACGCCATCTTGTATCGATCAGGGCCCTACAGTGGCATCGGTCACAGTGGACCAGACCAGGCCGCACCCGCTATCCAGATCAATGGTGGACATCGAGGTAAACGGGTGCCGGGTTAAATGCTTAATTGACAGTGGAAGCACGGAGAGCTTTATCCACCCAGAACTGGCACAACAACTCTCCCTAAAGGTGGTCCCTACTCAGGGTACCATCTCTATGGCTGACAAAACCCAGACATCGACCATTCTGGGTTACTGCACGGTACAATTGTGCGTTAACGGAACTGTATATGATAATTTTAAAGTATTAATCATGAAGAACCTATGTGCGACCGTGATCTTGGGCCTGGATTTCCAGTGCAACCACCAAAGCATCACGCTCAAGTACGGTGGGTCCCAGCCGCCCCTCACAGTGTGCGGTCTGGCTACCCTGAAGGTAAAGCCGCCTTCGCTATTCGCGAACCTTACCCCTAACTGCCGGCCAATAGCGACCAAAAGCAGAAGGTACAGCTGGGAGGACAGGCGGTTTATCGCGACCGAGGTAGACAGGCTCCTGAAAGAGCGCATTATTGAACGCAGCAACAGCCCGTGGCGCGCCCAAGTGGTAGTGGTAAGGGGTAGCGAGAAGAAACGGATGGTGATCGACTATAGTCAAACGATCAACAGGTACACCCAACTAGACGCCTACCCGCTACCCCGCATATCAGAAATGGTGAACCAAATCGCCCAATACCGGGTGTTCTCCACCATCGACCTCAAGTCAGCGTACCACCAGCTCCCTATCAGACCAGAGGACCGCCCGTACACCGCCTTCGAGGCGAACGGACGCCTCTACCAATTCCTCAGAGTCCCCTTTGGGGTGACGAATGGGGTCTCGGTCTTCCAGAGGGAGATGGACCGCATGGTCGATGACCACCACTTGCAGGCAACCTTCCCCTACCTCGACAACGTCACCATCTGCGGTCACAACCAGCAGGATCACGACTCGAACCTCGAGAGGTTCCTGAAAACCGCACAAAAACTCAACCTCACCTACAACGAGGACAAGTGCGTTTACAACACCACGCGCCTCTGCATACTAGGCAGCGTGGTGGAGAATGGGGAAATCGGACCAGACCCCGACCGATTGCGCCCCCTACGGGAGCTGCCCCTGCCCAACACTCCCAAAGCCCTGAAAAGATGCCTGGGGTTATTTTCTTATTATTCCCAATGGGTCCCCAACTACTCCGACAAAGCCCACCCCCTCTTGAAAGCATCCTCTTTCCCGCTCTCTGCTGAGGCCCACGCCGCCTTCAAAAGCATTAAGCAGGATATTGAGCGGGCCACGCTACAGGCAGTGGACGAGAACACTCCATTTCAAGTGGAAAGTGATGCGTCTGACTTCGCCTTGGCGGCCACCCTCAACCAGGCGGGGCGGCCCGTAGCTTTCTTCTCGAGGACCCTCCAAGGGCCCGAGATCAGACACTCTTCCGTGGAAAAGGAGGCCCAAGCCATCGTGGAGGCAGTGCGCCACTGGCGCCACTACCTAGCCGGCAAACGCTTCACCCTACTTACCGACCAGCGGTCGGCAGCGTTTATGTTCAATAATAAACAGAGGGGGAAGATTAAAAATGATAAGATTCTTAGGTGGCGGATCGAGCTCTCCACCTTCGAGTACGACATCATTTACCGGCCAGGGGCCCTTAACGAATCCCCTGACGCCCTCTCACGAGGGATGTGTGCCAGCGCCACCGGGGATCGGCTACAGACCCTCCACAATGACCTCTGCCACCCAGGGGTCACGCGGCTGTTCCACTTCATAAAGTCCCGTAACTTACCCTACTCGATTGAGGAAGTTCGGTCTCTGACCAGGAACTGCCGCACTTGCGCTGAGTGCAAGCCTCGGTTCTACCGCCCAGATAGAGCCCACTTAATCAAAGCTACACGGCCCTTTGAGCGGCTCAGCTTAGATTTCAAGGGCCCCCTCCCGTCCGTCGACCGCAATGTTTACTTCCTGAACATTGTGGATGAATACTCCCATTTCCCATTCGCCTTCCCCTGCCCAGACATGACCAGCGCCACGGTCATTAAATGCCTCAACAGCCTGTTCTGCCTGATCGGTATGCTGAGCTACATCCATACGGATAGGGGGGCGTCCTTCATGAGTGAAGAGCTACGCCAGTACATGCTGTCCAGGGGGATCGCCACAAGCCGTACCACCAGCTACAACCCCCGGGGTAACGGCCAAGTGGAGTGAGAGAACGGGACAGTATGGAAAGCAGTCACTCTAGCTCTAAGGACCAAGGGCCTCCCTATCTCCCGCTGGCAGGAAGTCCTCTCGGATGTGCTCCATTCGATACGGTCGCTATTGTGTACGGCCACTAATACCACGCCTCATGAACGAATGTTTGTCTTTCCCCGGAAATCCACCTCAGGCGTATCCATGCCGTCATGGCTCTCCACCCCAGGTCCGGTACTCGTGCGAAGGCATGTGAGGGGCCACAAGACGGACCCTCTCGTGGAGCCAGTACACCTACTCCACGCCAACCCCCAATACGCATATGTCCGGCACGCCGACGGAAGGGAGGACACCGTGTCCATAAAAGACGTCGCCCCAGCCGGCATCGACAACAACCACGGCAATAGCGGCAACGACGATCACAGCAACTCTTACCCACCCACTACTCTTTCATCACCCCCGGAAGAACACCGACCAACGGCACCCCCACCAACTACCCCTTCAACAACCCTGGCGGCACCCCCGGCAGAGACCCAGGAGGCTACCGGGGACACCCAGCCGACACCCGCGGCACCGCAACAGCCACGTCGGTCGCAGAGGACTATCAAACCCCCGAACAGACTAAATCTATAGAAGGGGTGAATGTGATGAAATATTTCCATTCATCACTGCCTGTGACTGAGATCGGTTTCAGCGTCATTTCCCTTCCCCAGACCTCATTGTATTGTGTACTGGAATGTGCTGTATTGTGTACTGGAATGTGCTGTGTGTAGGGCTCCGCCCATACCTGGCCCCGTTTGTAAGCTAGCTTCAGTCTAGCCCCAATCTCCAGAAGGACGACATCTCTCTCGCTTGCGTGTTTTCGTTCTAAGTTAATAAAAGCCTTGTTTTGTTCTGCTACCTTCGAGTCTCGGAATTATTGAGGCACATCAGGGGGGAGAGAGAGAGCGAGTGGGGGGGGAGAGAGAGAGCGAGTGGGGGGGAGAGAGAGAGCGAGTGGGGGAGAGAGAGAGAGCGAGTGGGGGGGAGAGAGAGAGCGAGTGGGGGGGAGAGAGAGAGCGAGTGGGGGGGAGAGAGAGCGAGTGGGGGGGGAGAGAGAGCGCGAGTGGGGGGGAGAGAGAGAGCGAGTGGGGGGGAGAGAGAGAGCGAGTGGGGGGGAGAGAGAGAGCGAGTGGGGGGGGAGAGAGAGAGCGAGTGGGGGGGGAGAGAGAGCGAGTGGGGGGGAGAGAGAGCGAGTGGGGGGGAGAGAGAGCGAGCGCAGGGGAGAGAGAGAGCGAGTGCGGGGGAGAGAGAGCGAGTGCAGGGGAGAGAGAGAGCGAGTGCAGGGGAGAGAGAGAGCGAGTGCGGGGGAGAGAGAGAGCGAGTGCGGGGGAGAGAGAGAGCGAGTGGGGGAGAGAGAGAGCGAGTGGGGGAGAGAGAGAGCGAGTGGGGGGGAGAGAGAGAGCGAGTGGGGGGGAGAGAGAGAGCGAGTGGGGGGGAGAGAGAGAGCGAGTGGGGGGGAGAGAGAGAGCGAGTGGGGGGGAGAGAGAGAGCGAGTGGGGGGGAGAGAGAGAGCGAGTGGGGGGGGGAGAGAGAGAGCGAGAGAGACTGGGGAGGAGAGAGAGAGCGAGAGAGACTGGGGGGGAGAGAGCGAGCGAGAGAGACTGGGGGGGGAGAGAGAGAGAGAGAGAGACGGGGGGAAGAGAAAGACGGGGGGAAGAGAGAGAGAGAGACGGGGGGAAGAGAGAGAGAGAGAGACGGGGGGAAGAGAGAGAGAGAGACGGGGGGAAGAGAGAGAGAGACACGGGGGGGAAGAGAGAGAGAGACACGGGGGGAAGAGAGAGAGAGAGACGGGGGGAGAGAGAGAGAGAGAGAGAGAGACGGGGGGGAAGAGAGAGAAGGGGGGGGAAGAGAGAGAGAGAGACTGCTGGATTTAGTTCGGGATTAGCCTGGAGAGAGAGGGGGGGGAAGGAGCGCCTGAGGGCTGGCCCGATGGACCCCTGCGAAGGAAGGAAGGAAGAAGGTAAGCTCTCCCTCCGTCCCACCCCCTCACTCTTTCCCTCCTTCACTCCCTCACCCTCTCTCTCTGCCTCCCCGTCTCTCCCTGCTTTACTCTCTCTCCCTCCCTCCCCTGTCCCTCTCCCTCCCTCTCCTTCCCTCCCGCTCCTCTCCCTCCCTCCCGCTCCCTCTCCTCTCCCTTCCTCCCCCTCTCCTCTCCATCCCTGCCTCCCCCTCTCCCCCCCGTCCTCTCCCCGTCCTCTCTCTCCCCCCCGCGTCCTCTCCCCACCCTCCCTCCCCCTCTCCTCACCCTCCCTCTCCTCACCCTCCCTCCCCCTCCCTCCCCCCTCTCCTCGCCCTCCCTCCCTCTCCTCACCCTCCCCCTCTCCCTCCCTCCCTCCCCCTCTCCCTCCCTCCCCCTCTCCTCTCCCTCTCCCTCCTCCCCCTCTCTCTCCCTCCCCCTCCCTCTCCCACCCCTCCCCCCCCTCTCCCACCCCTCCCCCCCTCCTCTCCCACCCCTCCCCCCCCCCCCTCCCTCTCCCACCCCTCCCGGGAATCCACTCAAGTCAAGGCCCAGGCTTCCAGGGCTGCTAGGCCGCACCCGGCGCCAGCACAGCCGCTCAAAATGGCCGTCAAAGTAGGCGAGCCTCCGGGCGAACGGCAGGGGATCACTTCATTTCTAACTGTTCCTAAATACAATTTAAAACTGAAATAAATTGTTCTTTTCCTTAGTTCCCTAACACACATAAAGTGTGGGGAAAAAATCGTTAAGAATCAAGGTGGCGGCCACTCACCTCGGTTCAGAATGATAAGGCCCGCCCACACACGCACCGATTGGTCAACCATCAGATCACTGAACTGTAGGATTGGTCAATCATCAAGTCACTCAACACTCAACTGTAGGATGGCCCGCCCGCACGCGCAATGAACCCGGCCCCGTGACGCAGCGATTGGTCAACCGTTGGTCAACTGTCAGGTCGCTCGACCGCACGATTGGTCAACCTTCACGTCACTCAATGCTAATGAGCAAATGAGCAGAACTTTTCCCATTTAATGAGCGGAATTTGAACGTTTTTTGGATACCGTGGGCACGATTTTTGTCTGACGGAAAAGTAAATACGCTTATGACTGTTCCGGAATCGTAATCTTTCTTTTGATGTAACACGCGTGCAGGTACGCTCTATAACTTTCGAATGTATAGAGAACGGACAGACAGACAGACAGAAGAGCAATTATATATATGATACATATTTATGCAATTATATACTTGTGTTAAACTGAAAAGATGGTGTCACATATAAAGTTAAAAATAAAAACACAATCAATCAAACCATTTCCCCCTTTATTTTAACAAATTAAACAACAGTCTGCTGAAGTTACACAAATCGTCCATATAATAGACAGGGCCTCATAAGTAATTTCAATATGTTTAACTTTCATTTTCTTTTATTAATTTTCCGAGGAACATAGTTACAACAGTAGACCCTTCAGCCCCTCGAGCCTGCTCCACCATTCAATTAGACCATGGCTGATCTGTATTTTAACTCCATTTACCCACCTTGATTCCACTTCCCTTAATACCCTTACCTAATAAAAATCTATCAATCTTGGTTTTGATATTTTCAATTGACCTTGCCTCAACAGCTTTTTTGAAGAGAGACCTCCAGATTTCCACTACCCTTTGTGTGAAAAAATACTTGCTGACATCACTGCTGAACTGCTGAGCTCTAAATTTAAGGTTATCCCCCTTGTTCTGGACTCACCCACCAAAGGAAATAGTTTCTCTCTCTCTACCCTATCAAATCCATTAATTATCTTAAACACCTCAATTAGATCACCCCTTAATCTTCTGTAATGGAATACAAGGCTAGTCTACGCAACTTGTTCTCATAATTTAACCCTTTTAGCTCCGGTATCATTTTGGTGAGTCTGCACTGCACCCCCTCCAAGGCCAATATATCCTTCCCGAGGTGCGGAGCCCAGAACTGAACGCAATACTCCAGATGCAGTCTAACTGGAGCTTTATACAACTTACACCCCTTTGTATTCCAGCCCACTAATAAATGAAGGCTAACATTCTCTTAGCATTTTAATTTAATAATATTTTGTACCTGTCCATTTAGTGGTTTCTATACTTGGACCCCAAAATTTCTATACTCCTTCACAGTTCCTAACTTCTTGCAATTTAGAAAATACTCTGACCTATCTTTCTTGGGTCCAAAGTGGATGACCTCGCACTTCCCCACATTGAAATTCATCTGCCACAGTTTTGCCCACTCACTCAATCTATCAATGTCCCTTTGCAAATTTCTGCTCCCATCTATACTAGTGTGCCACCTAACTTAGCAAAATTGGATATACAGCTCCATCACTGTGGATATACAGCTCCATCACTGTGGATATACAGCTCCATCACCGTGAGTTTGGCTGAAATTCAGCAGAGCCCTGTGTACAAGAGGAATCATAGAATCATAGAATCTTACAGCACAGAAGGAGGCCATTCATCCCATCGTGCCTGTGCCAGCGCTTTGAAAGAGCTTTCCAATTAGTCCCACTCCCCTGCTCTTTCCCCATAGCCCTGAACATTTTTCCCCTTCTAGTATTAATCCAATTCCCTTTTAAAAGTTACTATTGAATCTGCTTCCACCACCCTTTCAGGCAACGAATTTGAGATCATAACAACTCACTGCATAAAAATATATTTCCTCGTGTCACCTCTGGTTCTTTTGCCAATTACTTTAAATCTGTGTCTCTGGTTACCGATCCTTCTTCCACTGGAAACAGTTTCTCCTTATTTACTCTATAAAAACCGTTCATGATTTTGAACACCTCTATTAAACCCCCCCCTTAACCTTCTCTACTCTAAGGAGAACAACCCTAGCTTCTCCAGTCTCTCTATGTAATTGAAGTCCCGCATCCCTGGTATCATTCTAGTAAATCTTCTCTGTAAACAGTCCACCAAGGTTATCCTGGAAGAGTGGGAGAAGCTCCGAGAAATGGCCAGGCCCCTTTTGTCCATTATTATAATGATTCTGATTCATACAAAGACGTACATGAATACAATGTATAAATCTATGTATCTGCAGCTAACATTATACTTCATATACTGTGAAAGGACCAAGTAATCAGCTGATTTAATATGTTTATGTATTAGGAGGACTTGACTTTTGGGTTATTTTTACCATAAATCTGTTGTTGTAGTGTGCTTTATGCTGACTTGAATTTAAATAGGTAATGCGTTGATTAACAAATTCAGAGCTTGCATAAACTATTAATCATCTTAAAGTTAGTGTAAAATTGCTTTACGCTGACGTTAATAAGAAATAAATTGAACAGCATTGCGAAGATGCAAAAATGTTCAGTTTTTAAATATATATATCGTGCTTCACCAGGAGCTCTGCTCCTGACTCTGCTGTGAACTTCATATAAAATGTTGAACTGAGGCCCCCATCTCCTGTTCCGTTGGATCACATGGATGTTAAAGATCTCTCGACATGATATGAAGAGGAGGAGGAAGTCTTGGCCAACATGCATCCCTCAACCAATACAACAAAACCAGATTAACTGCCTGTTCATCTCGCTGCTGTTTGGGGGCAGCTTTTTGAGATGTTTCTGAGAGTCGCTGGAAAGGAAAATTGGACAGTGTGATTATCGGGCAGTCGACCCTCAACCAACAGTTTTCCACCCATGCCGAAAGTATAAATTACCCCCGTGATAAGGCACGGTATAAGTACAAGACTTTCTTTCTTCCTGATTGGCCAAAGCCCTTTAAAATAAAAAAAAGACGATAAAGTGGCATTTTTTTAAATGATGGTAAGGGGTGGGGGTGGGGGTGTATGGGGGGAGGACAGTGTCCCATAATTTACCACGTGCATCAACCTCTATTGTAGTGATTTATATGAACATAGAAGGGCAAATTTACGATCCCGCGCTCCCCACGGGAAGCGGTGCTTGAAGGAAGAGTGGGACGAGATATATGGCAACAACACTTTGATTCTCCAACCAAAGATTCCTTCGGGCGCGGCATCCCACAGGCTCAGTGAATTTGCCTGATAAATTGCACAGATTACAGGGAATCCAAAATTAGCACAAGTGTCAGAGGCTACCAATGGATATAAAGATCATGGAGTACAATTTCCACGATGGGGTTTCCCCGATCATCTGATATAACTTTGGGGTTTCCACCGATCTTGCACCGATGTTATGGTGGATGATCAGGAAAATTCCCCCCCCCGCTCCAGACAAATTCCAGCCACAGGTTCTTTTGACTTTGTCTGCACTGTGGAGTCGAAGGTAGTATTCCATTTAGTACAACAATGATTAGGATTTGTCTAGAATAGCATCCTATTACATCCCTTTCATTCTCTCTTTCGGGAAAATCTAATCAGGTTTCACTTTGCTGTCCAGAGTTAGACAGTGAAGCAGTACTTTGATTCAGCACTGGAGAGGTACCACCAACGCTACCTCCGCAAGTTCCTGCAAATCCATTGGCAGGATAGGCGCACCAACGTATTCTCGCTCAGGCCAACAGCCCCAGCATCGAAGCTTTGCCCACACTCGATCAGCTCCGATGGATGGGTCACATTATCCGCATGCCCGATACAAGACTCCCAAAACAAGCGCTCTACTTGGAGCTCCGACACGGCAAGAGAGCCCCAGGTGGGCAAAGGAAACGCTTCAAGGACACCCTCAAAGCCTCATTGAAAAAGTGTAACATCCCCACTGACACCTGGGAATCCCTGGCCCAAGACCGCACAAAGTGGAGGAGAAGCATCCGGGAAGGCACCGAACACCCCGAGTTTCTTTGCCGGGAGCAAGCGGAAGCCAAGTGCAAGGAGCGCACGTCAACCCAAGCACTCCACTCACCCGCCCCTTCAACCACCGTCTGCCCCACCTGTGACAGAGACTGTAGGTCTCACATTGGACTAATCAGTCATCTGAGAACTCATTTTTAATGTGGAAGTAAGTCATCCTCGGTTCCGAGGGACTGCCTAAGAAGGAGAAGACTTTGTTTTTGGATACGTTATTTTCCACTAGTTTGGAGTTGGCAGGATTTTATGAGCACACCAGACAACCAGCGGATGGAGAGGCAAGCTTGTGATGCATTGGCTCTGACTTGCCTCTTGTCAGAGTCAGTATATCGAGAAAAGTAGACAGTATGCTTTGGAGGTTTTTTTTCTTTTTTACGTTAGATTTCCCAGATTCCATGAATTTTTAAAATACATTCTTCTAATGATAGCGCAGGCAGGCCAGTGTGATCAGAGAACTATTCCACTGCCTCCAGGCCCTTCTCTCTCTTTCTCTCTTATCTTGACGCTGCACAGCAGTTAACTCAGTCCCATCTCTAGCCCAGGTCCTCCCTGTCTTCTCATCCATCTACTTCCTGCCCCAGGTTATTCCCGGCCTTGCTTCCTGTTGGCACTTGCGCATACTTCACAAGGAAGTGAAAAAAAATCTGTAAATAGTTGGCTTTGATTGTGCCTTGAGAAATGGACTGTCTGGAAAAAAAATGTTTTGACAAGTTTTCTTGCTCATCTCATGGGTGTTTCTGTAAAGGTTTAATGTGTGAATTGCAACACATTATTGCTTAAGTAATGAATCTATAATGCTGTTTTGTATCATGGTAAATGTTTTCGAGCTGAGATGACACAAGAGTGCAGAGTACTGGAGTTTCACAATTCTTCACACAATTCTCTCAGGTGACATCATGAGCCGATTTTTGCCTCTGATATGCCCTGAAAATGGTCAGAGTTGGGGGATAACTGGGCAATAAATTAGACTGAATCAGTTTCATCCAGTTTCTGCCTATTTCCAGCCTTATTGAACGGGACTGGGGCTGGGGCTGGCATTGGAAGTTCACGTCCAAAGCAAGCGGGAACTTCATTGGCCTGAGAAAATGGGGGCGGGACACCTGCAAGCCATTTCCTGTTATGCAGGATGTCAAGTCCAAATCACACTCAGGAAACCTGGCATCCAGGGTTGCTAGGGGCAGACAGGGGTTATTTGAATGCCATTTTGTAGTGTGCCAAATGTTTGGTATGGTACATGTTGTAAGGCATTTCTGAGCTATTTTTGTGCATTTTTGTCTTGCTTCCCCCACCATCCCCTACCTACTAATATTTAGGTATTCATGGGCCTTGGTGCAAGTTGCTATTAATTATAATTGTTTTGCCTCAGTTCTATTAGTGACAATAATAGGTTTCCCAGTGGGAATCCTCCAAAGTGATGAATTGGCAAGAGGATGACTGGTGGTCAGATAAAAGAAAGACTTGCATTTATATCAGGGCTTTCACGACCTCAGAATGTCCCAAAGCACTTTACAGCCAATGAAGTACTTTTGAAGTGTAGTCACTGTTGTAATGTAGGAAACACAGCAGCCAATTTGCGCACAGCAAGCTCCCACAAACAGCAATGTGATAATGACCAGATAATCTGTTTTTTGTGATGTTGATTGAGGGATAAATATTGGCCAAGGACACCAGGGATATCTCCCCAGCACTTCTTCGAAATAGTGCCATGGGATCATTTACGTCCACCTGAGGGAGCAGACGGGGCTTCGGTTTAACGTCTCATCTGAAAGACGGCACCTTCAACAGTGCAGCACTCCCTCAGCACTGCACTGGAGTTTCAGTCTGGATTGATGTGCTCAAGTCTCCAGAGTAGGACATGGCAGGTGCGTCAGGCACTCCATGTCCTGCCAGCACCTGTACACCCTCATCCGCAGAGGGAGGTGCATCTACCTCACTCTAGCAGATGTGGTGCCATTCAGGGGCTTCTCTTTCCAAAGGAAGCTTTTGCTGACAGACTCCAGATGGGGTGACAACAACATGGGAATGTCTGACTAGCTGTTATGTCGGATGGTTCTTTTCGAAGCATCCCAATTACAACAAGTCGTGTTTTACGCACTGCATAAAAGAAGGCATGCCAGCGTGATGATGAGCCAGTGTTGCCTGATTGGCTGTGCCCACCAAGATACCACCAATCATTTCACCAGGCCCTGGCAATACCTACCCGGCAAAGACCGCAAGACCTGTCTAATCAGGGTCTAAGTCAGCAAAGAAGCAGATTCAGAGTGGTGCTGACTCCTGCAAGGACAATTGTGCCTACCAGGTAACATAAGGCTGGCACATACAGGAACAGTAACAGTCAGCTTGACCCGAAATTTGGCTGCGTCTCGTTGCAGGGGTGCTGCAGTGCTAACTGTTGTGTATGTACCTTTAAGAGAATAACTGGTCTCAGACTGCAGTATCGGCAGTGACCACCCCTGTATAAAAGGCGCTATTGAGCCTCTGTGTTTTTAGTTTCACTATTGACTTCCACCAGTAAAGACTTAGGCCTAGAAATTCAGTTGGGCGCGCCAGCCGCTAGCGCCTTAGGAGGAGTAGATCTCGAGCGCTAGGCGCTTATCGCCCGGGCGCAGTGCGATCTGCGCCTCTCCCCAACTTCAGGACACATTTAGCGCCGGCGCAAAGTCTTAGCGCGCGCCCTGCTGCGCGCGCAGATCATGACGTCATTTAATAGTGCAACGCCCTTTGTGCGCCCCAAACCGGAACTTCACTCGCGCCGGCCCATTGTGCGCCGGGCGGCCCGAGCGACTGTGAAGTGGAACGGTACACAGGCCAGCCGGGCCGCGGGGAGTGCTAATTAAAGGGCACTTACCCAGCAGTATAAAGGCCAGCCATTTTGCAGCATTCACTCTTGTGCAACGGTTTTTTGGACAGAGACCAAGGAGGAGAGTTTACTGGTTTGGACCAACACTTGGACAGGTATTTTTGGCTCAGGCCAGAGCTTACCAATTATCTTTGCCTTCATTCAGAGCTCAGTGTTTGCCAGCATATAATGGGGGCTGCATTGGGTGGCAACACTGAATTTCAGCCTTATGCCAGAAGGGCTTACAGACGCCATGAGAGAGTGGCAGCCCTGGCTAGACGCAGAGGGGGCAACAGGCGTCGCCAACTGAGGCCTTACCCACGCAGGCTATACCACCAGCAGACATCCTATCTGACCATGTCTGCCGCGATGTGTGTTAGGAGGCTGCGATTCCGAAGGGAGGTGGTTGCAGACATCTGCCGGCTGCTTCAGAGAGATCTGCAGCCACAGCTGATGCGCAGGACGTTTCTGTCGGTGGCAGTGAAGGTGACGGTGGCTCTCAACTTCTATGCCTCCGGCTCCTTCCAATCCGCTACTGGGGACATCGCTAACATCTCCCAGTTCGCCGTGCATTGCTGCATCCGCCAGGTGACCGAAGTCCTTTTCAGAAGGAGACATCAATTCATCTCCTTCCCCATGACCCTGGACAAGCAGCAGCAGCGTGCAGTGGGGTTTGCAAGAATAGCGGGCTTCCCCATGGTGCAGGGCGCCATTGACTGCACGCATGTGGCTTTGCGGGCACCCCTTGAGCATGCCGAGGAGTACCGCAACCGGAAGGGCTACCATTCCCTCAATGTACAGCTGGTGTGTGACCACAGGCAGCGCATCCTAGCTGTCAATGCCCGCTTTCCAGGCAGCAGCCACGATGCCTTTATCCTGCGACAGACAACTGTGGCTGACATGTTCCAGGCACAGCCTCCCCCAAGAGGATGGCTTATCGGGGACAAAGGCTATCCTTTGTGTACCTGGCTCATGACCCCGCTCCGCGCACCCACGACCCCTGCTGAAGAGGCATACAACGAGATCCATCAAGCGACGAGGAACCTCATAGAACAAACAATCGGCATGCTCAAGCAACGGTTCCGCTGTCTCGATCGCTCCCGGGGAGCCCTCCAGTATTCGCAGGATCGAGTCTCCCAATTCGTCGTCGTTTGCTGCATGCTGCACAACCTGGCTATCCGCAGGACTCAGGCACTGCCACCTCATGTTGGACCACCACCTCAGGAGGAGGAGCAGGAGGAGCATGAGGACGACGAGGACGAGGAGTACCAGCCCAGGAGGGACGCACAAGGTCCAAGGGCCACCCGTCGGCGGCTTATTGAACGTCACTTCTAGGCCCCCCATCAGGGAATGGCTTGTGCCAATGATAGAACATGATTGCAGCCGCTCCGCAAGCCCTCAGCCGGTTAAGGCAACAAACACTTCAAAGATCAAACATGGACAATGTGAATAAATAAAATGCTTTATTGTACAAACTCTGGGCCCTTCCCACATGAAAACCAAAAAAAAAAAGAAACCCCCAAAAAACACTCAAACACATTACTCGCTCCCACAACCTGGAGAGGATTAACAAAATAGGGCAACTAAAATGGCCGTCATTCTCGGCCTTCGTCAAAAACAAACATCACATCATTGGCCTTCAAAAAACAAACATCGAATTCTCGGCCTCAAGAAACAAACACAAATGGCCACACATTCGACTATTTGGCCCGCTAGGGCGATGCCTTGGCCATCTTTGGGTGGCCCCTGCCCGCCCTGCTGCTCCGCCTCAAAGTAAGGCCATTGGCTGCTGCAAGGCTGGGGGCAAGCTCCTGAGTGGCACATGTCGTGACGGCAGATGCCCTTGGGGGTCGGCCTAGTCGAGGTCTGGCCGTCGAGCAGGCGGCTGTTGATTGCTGCAGCTGTGGCTGGCCAGCATCAGTCGCTGCAGCAGCTCCTGGCAGCTCCACTGGGGGACTGGCAGTGGCGGCTGGAGGAATGGCGGCAAGCTGGCGGATGGCAGGCGCTCGCTGGTCGCCTGAGACACTGGCACTCGCCCGGGCCAGCACTGCAGCATGCGCACCAATCTGCCGAGGGACAGACCGCTGTGCTGCTGCAGCGCGCCGGGTGCCCTGGCGATGCCTGGCTGACACAGCGAGTGTGGCAGCAGTGAGTGCCCGTGTTGACCTGTTCACTGACCGCAGCAGAGCAGCCAGTGACTGGACGGCACCACTGATCACCTGGCCAGTCGCTGACAGATCTGCCCGGTATTCCGCCCGACTGGTGGCCTCTGAGGGCCCGAACTCGGCCACACTCCGAGAGAGGGAATCGATGGACTCAGGCAACCGTGCCACTGCCGCCATGAGCTTCGTGTGCCGGCGCTCCGAGTCCGCGGACAAGTCTTTGAGGCGTTCCATCTCCTCGGCGAAGAGCATCTCCTGACTGGAGGCCAGACTCTCCCTCTGGGGAGAAGGCCGCCGAGCTGGCCGACCCTTCCTGCGTTGCTGGAGGCCACTGGGCCCAGCAATTGGACTCCCCTCCGACGCATTCCCCCTCTGGGGAGAAGGCCGCCGAGCTTCCACCCCCCTCCCGCCTTTCTGCAGCACGCAGGTCCCAGGAGCTCCCCTCCCCTTCAACACTTCCGCCACGCTGCCCTCCAGGGAAGACGTGTCCCCTACATTGGCCTGGGTGGCCGCGGCTGAGGGTTCCCCTGAAGGGCCGCCTTCCTCTTGCTCCTCCTCCTGCTCCTCCTCGGAGGGTCTGTCACTGGCAAGTTGAGGGACCTCCTCTTGACCATCTGAAAGCAGGAAGGCACAAGAGTAGCTTTAGAGTGAGGAGAGGGCGTCAGTGCGGGATGCATTAGTGGTGGCATTCAGCGCATTGGTCGGACAGTGGCAAAGGATGTAGATCTGATGCGCACGTGGGACGAGAGAGGTGCAAAAGGTGATGTCCTTACCATTGCTGCCCAGAACAGGGTCGGCATCTCCACATGCAACGGGCCCAATCACCCGGCCACCCATGAGGCGCTCCACGCGATGTTGCAGGTCGGTGAGTGGCTGGATATGGGGTCGGCCTCCCCCGGTCGCAGTCCGGCTCTTGCGATTATTCGCCAGCTTGGCCTGCAAGAGAAAGGACGGCCTCTAAGTACAGTGTGTCGCCATGATCTGGTGTGCACTGCCTCCCATGGTGGAATAGCCTGGCCAGTGTGTCGCCATGATCTGGTGTGCAATGCCTCCCATGGTGGAATAGCTTGGCCAGTGTGTTAAGTGCAGAATGTGCAATTGATGCTCATGCCTGTCCCATAGCTGCTGGATGAAGGCTGGCCATTAGAGCTTTCAGGTCCCTTTGCCCATAATGTGAGGTGCACATGCAAGGATGAGGAGGTCATTGGAAAGGGTAGTCACCCTGACAATGCGTGTGAGGTCATTTAACTTTTTGCGGCATTGGGCACCGGTCCTGGGGACGTCGCTGTTGGCTGACAGCTTGCTGGCGACATGCCTCCAGGCTCTCCTGTAGACGCGGACCGTCGCCTTCTTGCCATTGTCCGGGTACAAAACATGGCGCCTCTTCTCCACAGCAGCAAGCAGCACACTCAGATCACGCTCTGAGAAGCGCTGCGCACGTTCACGGGCCTTCTCCATGTCTTCAGGCGCTATTTGGGTCCAGCAGCAGTGTTCAGGCCTAGCTGGAGGGCTCCACTATCCAGGGCGTGGCAGCAGACACAGTCAACCCTTCCCCCTTAAGAGCTGGCCGGCGCCAGGGTGTCTGCTGTCAATCACGAGATGGCCGCACCTGCGCTGCGCCCGGCCTCGGCGCTATCGATCACCACCTCCGGCTTAGCGCCCAAAGAGAGGCGTCCAGCAGCAGTTTTAGCGCTCGCCCGAACTCGTAGGGCGAAGCTAATGAATATCGGAGAAGTGGCATCGATTTGGCGGCGGCCGCAAACTTTAGCGGACGCCCCACTTTAGCGCCCCAAAAGTGGCGTCAATGAATTTCTAGGCCTTACTTTGTTCACTCCTGCTGTCCGTGCCTCAATTATTCATGGACGTAACACTGGCGACGAGTAAGAAACGAACTTACCTGCAACTCGGCAGCACCTCAGACGACGTTATTGAAGGTCGAAGCCAGAAGAAAGAGAAAAAATAAATAAAATCCAAAGAAACTCGAGAAACGGGCATCGACCGTGGGCAACCGCCCTCCAAATCGTCGGATTGGAATCTTGCAGGAGAGACTGTCCAGAGCCAGGCTTGGTTCCTCGGTCAGTGGTTTCCCAGCTAATCGGGCTGGTGGCAGGTAGTGCACTGATCCTTCCTGGGCTGCGGCGGGCTGAAGCTCGATCGGGTGGCTTTTCAACGGGGCTGGGCAGCGAGTCGGGAATCAAAGAGAGAGAGAGAGGGTGGAGCACACAGGGCGCGGCCAGTGCTTCGGAGCCGGGCAGCGTTCGGACCTAAGAAGAGGGAGGGAAGTGTCCCAGAGGGTCCGCTCCACGACGGGAAAATAATAAAAGAAAAAAAAATCAATATTAAACGCGCAAGAAACCGTGGAAAGCAGCGCTAACAACAGTGGGGAAGAAGGCAAAGCACAGGAGGCGCCATTTTAGATTTGCAAGATGCCGAAGACTGGCTGTATCACTGCTTTTGAACATACAATAGAGGACTGGACCACGTATGTGGAAAGAGTCGAGGTATATTTCGAGGCAAACGAAATAGCGGAGGGGAAAAAGGCATTGATATTGCTAAACTTAATGGGCGCTAGAACGTACGGCCTATTGCGGGACCTGATTACTCCAGCCAAACCGAAGGCGAAGAGTTTTAACGAAATTGTTGCTGTCCTACAGGAACACTTAAACCCTGCACCGCTGTTGATAGCAGAAAGATTTAAATTCCACAGGAGAACTCAGCACAAAGATGAGAGCAATGCTGAGTATCTTATGCAACTACGCAAGCTATCAAAGCACTGCCAGTTCGGAGCAGGACTGGCAGATACCCTACGGGACAAATTTGTCTGTGGACTCCTGAGTGAAGGAACACAGAAGAAGTTACTCTCAGAAAAATAGCTGACGCTAGATAAGGCTTTCAGCGTGGCAGTATCGTATGAAGCAGCAGCCAGGGGAGCTGCAGAAATTCAACAAAAACCACAGGAATACGGCACCCACGAAATGACACGGGGATTTGCAAAATATTATCGCTGCGGCAGAACTAACCATGACCAGAAGGACTGCTGGTCCAAAGACAAAATATGCAGGCAATGCGGGAAGATGGGACACATTGCACGAGTTTGCAGGTCTGGGAAGAAGACCAGCGACAACAAAAAGGCTACTAAGGAACCGTACAAGAAAGTACAAAAGATGACGGCCAGTAGTTCCGAAGACCAGATGAGCGATAGTGAATCCGGGAACAGGAGACTAAGCTGTCTCAAACTTCACAATGTAATCGCAAAAGAGGATCACCGAACCATTTGGGTCACCCTCACGATAGCAGTGTCCCAAGTTAAAATGGAATTGGATACAGGATCAGCGCTAACCGTCATGAATCGACGAGACTACGAGCGGCTATTTTCACACATACCCTTGAGAGAGACATCCATCGTCTTGACGACGTATACAGGGCAAAAAGTATACCCCAGAGGAAAAATAAGGGTGCCTGTCGAATACAACGGCAAGAAAATACGGAAATTGTATCTCTACATACTGCCAAATGGTGGACCACCGTTATTGGGACGGGAATGGATCAGGAAAATAAACTTAGATTGGCACTCCATTCATGCAATGACGGTGGACGGTAAAAAAGATGAAGACGTCACTCCTGGACGATTGTCAACAATCTTAGCTAACGCCAAAGAGGTATTTCAACAAGAACTGGGCACGCTTAAAGGCGTAACCGCCTCGATAAAAATAGAAGAGAATGCAGTTCCCAAGTTTTTCAAAGCAAGACCAGTACCATATGCAATTCGCCCAGCCGTCGAGGCAGAGCTGGAGAATCTGGAGAAGGCGGGTGTGTTGTCTAAGGTCGACTGGAGCGAGTGGGCGACACCCATCGTTCCTGTCATGAAGAAAACGTTAAGCAATAAGTCCGGGGAGCCAAGGAAGATTCGCATCTCTGGGGATTTCAAGGTGACGGTGAACCCGGTTCTTCACACAGTACAATATCCTCTTCCAAGGATAGAAGACATATTCGCCTCACTGTCTGGAGGGAAGCGTTTTACAAAAATTGACCTAGCACAAGCATATTTGCAGATGGAGGATGAGGAGTCCTCTAGGAAGTATCTCACGATAAACACTCACAAAGGTCTTTACCAGTATCATCGATTGGTATTCGGAGTAGCATCGGCTCCGGCGATATGGCAAAGAGCGATGGAACATGTCCTGCAAGGGATTCCGGGGACTCAGTGTTACTTGGACGACATCCTTGTAACAGGTGAAGATGACAGTGAACACCTTAACAACCTAGAACAGGTGCTCACTAGACTACGGGAATATGGGCTGCGAGCCAACCGCCCCAAGTGCGAATTTCTAAAGAAACAGATATCGTATTGTGGCCACGTGATTGATGAAGAGGGGTTACATAAGTCCCCTGACAAAATTGAAGCGGTTGTTAAGGCCCCAGCACCTGAAAATGTGTCGCAACTGAGGTCATTCCTCGGATTGGTGAATTACTATCATAAGTTTTTGCCGAATTTGTCGACAATTCTGCACCCACTGAACGCCCTGCAACGAACGGGGGTAGCATGGAAATGGAGTGATGATTGTAAGCGTGCTTTTCAGAAGATTAAGGACTTAATCACTTCAAGGGAAGTATTGGCTCACTGCAACCCAGCACTGCCAATCAGGCTGGCGTGTGATGCGTCTCCCTACAGCATTGGGGCGGTACTGTCACATAAATTCCTTGATGGTTTAGAGAGGCCGATAGCTTTTGCGTCACGCTCGTTAACTTCTGCCGAGTGTAACTACGCCCAGATTGACAGAGAGGCCCTCAGCCTAGTGTGGGGGGTGAAGAAGTTCAATCACTACCTGCACGGTCAAAAATTTACTCTACTAACCGATCATCAACCTCTTGTCTCCATTTTCAACCCTCAGAAGGGCGTACCGATAATGACAGCACAACGGCTGCAGAGATGGTCCCAATTCCTAGGGGCACACCAATATGACATCAAGTACAAAGGAACTAAACAGCATGGAAATGCTGATGGATTGTCATGTCTACCGTTGCCGACGGTGGAAGAAGACGACCTTGCAGTGGATCCAATGGAGTTATTCCACTCGACCATAGTCGAATGTCTCCCTGTGACGAATGCAAACATAGAAAAGGAAACACGGAATGACCCGACACTATCACGGGTCTATGATTTAACGGTGAAGGGATGGCCAGCACATGGCGAACCACTGCTGCCAGCATTCTTGCTGAGAAGAGAACAGCTGTCAGTGTGCAGAGGAACCTTGATGTGTGGATCCAGAGTAGTAATTCCACCTAAGTTGACGGATAGAGTGCTCAATGAGCTTCATGAGGGTCATCTGGGTGGGGTAAAAATGAAGAGCTTAGCCAGAGCGTTTGTGTGGTGGCTGGGAATCGATAGAGAAATCGAAGAGATGACCAAGAGCTGTGCAGGATGCCAGAAGGTCCAAAACGCCCCACCACAAGCTCCTCTGCATCCATGGGAGTGGCCCTCATCTCCATGGCAAAGGGTGCACATTGATTTTGCTGGTCCCTTCATGGACTCGATGTTTTTAATTGCGGTGGATGCACATTCAAAGTGGCCAGAGGTAATAAAAATGTCCTCAACCACCACGGAAAAAACTATCACAGTTTTACAAACCATATTCGCCAGGAATGGGCTGCCTGAACAGATTTGCTCTGACAATGGACCACAGTTTGTGTCTGAAGAGTTCCGGAGGTTCTTAAAGAACAATGGTGTTAAGCATTACACATCTGCCCCATATCATCCAGCCAATAATGGATTGGCCGAGAGGTTTGTCCAAACATTCAAGAAGGCTATCAAGGCAATGTGTAATGAAGATATACCCCTACAACACAAGGTGGGCAACTTCTTGTTTGCCTACCGGAATGCGACACATGCGGTTACCAACCAAACTCCAGCCATGATGTTCTTCAATCGAAGACTACGATGCCGCTTGGATTTGGTTAAGCCAAACGTCCGAAGAGACGTGAAGAACAGACAGTTTCAGAATATGAATGAAAGCCCGACCAGGAGTTTTAAGATAGGTCAACCAGTTTTGGCCCGGGACTACCGCACTGAGAAATGGCAGCCAGGAACGATTTGTACACGACAAGGACCTCTCATGTATACCGTGGACGTTGGGGAGAGCATTGTAAGACGCCATGCTGACCAGATTCTAGAGTCACGGGAAAACGTCAACTCCACACCACGATCTGATACACCTGGTAATGAAATCGACGTTCCAATTGCAGCTACCGCAGAACCGGTAATATTGGAAGCAGATGAACCAAACAACGACATTGATCCCGACTCAACATTGCCAGAAGAACCTGATACCCCAAAGAGGCGTTATCCAGACAGAATCAGGAAGCCTCCTCAAAGACTGAACTTATAATTGCTTAAACTTAACCAATGTATCTAGCAACAGTAATTGTGATTGTAATTCATTATCATTAGTTGTTAAATGAATGTTATGTACTGTTTATCTAAAAGGGGAGGAATTGTTGTGTATGTACCTTTAAGAGAATAACTGGTCTCAGACTGCAGTACCGGCATTGACCACCCCTGTATAAAAGGCGCTATTGAGCCTCTGTGTTTTTAGTTTCGCTATTGACTTCCACCAGTAAAGACTTACTTTGTTCACTCCTGCTGTCCGTGTCTCAATTATTCACGGATGTAACACTAACCTACAGAGATGGTACCGTGGAAGGGCAAAGAGGGCAACCACCTCTTGTAAGCAGCCCATGCTGCACCATTTCCACTCCAATAGCCATGAAACAGGGGGGTTGGGTGCTGGACTGCTCTGTCACTTGTCTGCAGATTCATGCCAGTGCCTAGGGTCCCCCTTGCCTTCATTATCGCCTGCCACTGATCAATCCCCTGTCCATTCAGCCTTCATAAAGATTGCTACTGAGTTGAGATATTAGCTTTGGGCAGGCAGTGGTACCAGTTGTTGGAATGCCAGCATGCTGCCCTGTGGAATGGCAGGGCAATGGGTTTTTGCAGGTGATTTTCAAAATGCCACACCAAGTGCGTGTTCCACGCCAAACCATCATTTCTTCCCTATAGCAAAGCTGCACACATCAAAGGGTGAGCCAATTAGTTCGCGGTTAGCAATGGTGTATGGTGCAGCCTACCCTAATATCAGGAGGGGTGGGAGGCAGAAATTGACCTTTGAAGTCAGATATGAAATTTGGACTACTCCAATCATACACCTGAAAGAATCATTCCTATGAATCCAGTTGTGAATGAATGAGCTATTCTAGTCTCGTCAATGTATACTTTAATATCATTTTACAATATTTTACTAGCACAGTTTAATCATCTTAGGTTGCACTTGGACCACATTCAAAAATATTAAATTTGTTGGATTGTAAAATATTATTACAATAAAGGGATTTACAAAGAAAGAACCAATTTAATGCTTTTGATATTGAATTTGGACTTTGATGTATTTGGTAAAAAATCAATCTCTTTTGCTGGATCAATCATGCAGAACATGATGTATTATCAGTAACCTGATGCCTTATCTGTAACCTGAAGTGAGATTGTGGTCTAATAACCTGAGATACAGTTTGTTTCCCTGAACAGGCATCCCACGGTTACCATGGAGTGTAATTTGAAGAACACCTCCTGCTTTACAATTATTTAGAAGCTTGTTTCATTAGATGATTTAGTAGCCTGCATTTCCATCAGTGCATGGAACTCATTTCATACTGGAATACTGGGGAACCGATGGCCTGAACATCTTGCCCTCTTGTGGTTGCCTACTTTTCTTGCTATATAAGCAACGGCAAAATAATTCTCAAATAATAAAAAAAAATTAAAGGCAAAAGGAAAGTAAAAACTAGAAAATATTCAAAGACACATTGCACTATATAATCTAGGCTGGCACTTCAGTGCAGTACTGAGGGAGTGCTGCACTATCTTCAGATGAGATGTTAAACCGAGGCCTCATCTGTCTTCTTAGGTGGACGGAAAAGATCCCATTTCACTATTCGAAGAAGAGCAGGGGAGTTCTGGCTAATAATTGTCCCTCAAACATCATCACTGAAAAACAGATGATCTGATCATTGCTGTTTGTGGGACCTTTCTGTGCGGCAATTGGCTGCACAGTTCCTACATTAAGACATTGACTACAGTTCAAAAAGTACTTCATTGGCCATTTAGCACTTTGGGGTATCTTGAGGTCATGAAAGGCGCCATATAAATGCAAGTCTTTCTTTCTTTATATATAACTAGAATTATCTGGGATGCTTCTATATCCTTTATAAATATATGGATGATGACATTCAGTTTCCACCCCTCCAAAAATCCATATTACATCTGATGTTCAGCCAACTCTAAACTCCAGCAAGAAATAACTTGTCTGTAAGTTTCAGCTGCTAAACTGTCTTCCCCAATGCTTTGCTCTGTGGTGTATTAACTAGTGTACTTCATAGGATTTAAGGGAACAGATATACAGATTCTATGGCAGCTGCTTACATAAAAAAAACCACCAAGCTGGGTTAAAGATTTTGATTTCTTCAGAAGAAGCTATGTGGTTTCAGTAAGAATAACGCCTGGGAGATTGCTGCTTTGGACAATCCGCTTTAACAGATGAGTCTGTCAGATCAAAGAAGGAAAATTCTCTTCGGCCTACACTGATACCAGTTTTGTTTTTGATTAGTTAAACAAAGAACCCTGGCAGAAGATGTCGGAGGCAAGGATGAACTGAAAACAAATGGCTTCTCTGGCTTACAAGGAGGAGCACTGAGGCTAGCTTGAAAAAATAAACTGAAGAATATATTCTGGTTCTCCCAAATGCTTTAACTTTTAAGTCAATAACACTATAAAACTTTATTTCTAAGAAATTAGATGCAAGAAGTGGTTGATTTTTTTTTCTTTAAACGAGTCTGGCACTTAGTGCAAATTTTCCTTACAATCACAACATATCTGAGTGACTGGGAAGAATGTTACTATCACTGGAGAATGTGTGTTGCTAAATCAGTGGAAGGTTTGAGAGCAGAACAAGTCGCAGCTTACTTGTAGGCATTTGGTCCCAAGGTGATTGCGGAACTGTTGTGTGGTGCAGAATCTGGACGTAGACTGACATTCTCCAACTGGAGAGATTAAAGGATATTATTCTGAGGCAGCTCGCAGGTCTGCTGATACATAAGGGGTATATTCATGAGTTTGAACTGGCACGCGGGGAACATTGCATATTGGAAATTTGGAACACGTGATAATGGCAGGCAACAGTTATGCAAATTTCAGTACACGTACCGTGAGCGGTTGTGGCTCCCTGCTGACAGAGCAGGCTCATAAAATTAGTCCTAAATACCTGACACAAGTATAGACCTGGAGACAGCTGCATTCGTAGAAAACAGGGTAACTGCAAATAGTAATGATTGTTTAAAAATCCTGGGTTTTAATAGACTGTCTTCGAGTTTGTTGCTGCAATTAAGTACGGTATCAAAGTGGTTATGTTACTGGACTAGTAATCCAGAGGCCTGGATTAATGATCCGGAGACACGAGTTCAAATCCCACCACAGGCAGCTGGGGAATTTAAATTCAATTAAATAAATCTGGAATAAATAGCTAGTATCAGTAGTGGTGACCCTGAAACTACCAGATTGTCGTAAAAATCCATTTGGTTCACTAATATCGTTCTTACCCGGTCTGGCCCGTGACTCCAGACCCACAGCAAGGTGGTTGACTCTTAAGTGTCCTCCATGGTTCAAGAAGGCGCCACCACCTTCTCAAGGGCAATTAGGTTCTCAAGGGCAATTAAGGATGGGCAATAAATGAATAAGAAAAAAATTAAGTACCCATAAGTACAATTAATTCACCTTTGTGGTCGTGAGTACAAAGGGGACAGAGGGCCAGTGCAAAAATTGTCCACGAGACTTTTAAAGCCCCTACCTCTCAACCACTTGAACATGGTGGCTGCCTTTAATAGTTAAAACAAATTGGGCACCTCTGTCACTTGCCTCGCACCAAATCCCTTTGTGCCCAGTACCCCCATGGCTCCATATCCCTTGCCCCTCTCCCCACCCCATGGCTGGTTCCTCTCACCTCCTTGCTTGGGTAGCCAGCAACCCTGATCTGGCTGTTGCCTGATCATGCAGTCCCGATACATCGTGAGAGACATGCCTGGCAAATCACGGAACTGAGCTGATTTCACATTATCGCACCTAAGCTACAGTGGCTGCAATTCATTGTATGTGAAGTGCTTTGAGAGATCTCCAAGAGATGTGTTGTGCAAATGCAAGTTAAGATCAGATTTCAATTGGTAGATTCAAAAATCACAGAAGTCAGAAGGTGAGAGATTGCTAAAGACACTCACTTCTGCTCTTATAAGCATACGATTGAGGATTTGGCATTTTTTCTTATCTGACAAATGTAGGGACACATGGTGGAATCTCATTATTAAGTCTTGTATTTATTAGATCATATACAAAGGATATACTTAGAATATTGGGGGTCTGAGCTTCTGTTGACTAATAGTTAAGTGCACTAGCTAATGTCACACACAGCCATACAAAACTGAAAGGTTCCAGATTAGTTCCCCCATCTTTACTGGGTTACAGAAGCTTTCATTAAGAAAGTAACCAGGTTAGGTGGGATCTGTGAAAGTGAGGCTTGTACAGGGTCTGTGGAAAGAACGGGTTTGATAGGCCAACTGGTTGTTTGTCATACCATGCTTTCTTGTATTCTCTCATAAAGAGTCATCCAAGAGAAACTGCTGGCTTGCAGAGACATGACAAGTCAAGTGTCTGTCTGCCCTGCTAAATAGTTTGGGAATGGTTTGTATTGGAGCTAACATGACAAAAGGAACTATCACATTGTCCTATGCTGTGAGACCAGAGTGAGTATTTTGAACATACTTCTTGACTCTTTCAAAAGGTAGCTAGTTCAAATTTTCTATGCTATAAAGACTCACACCATCAGTCATTCCAGCTATCCACAGTGCAAGAAATTTGAATCCTTTGATTTTAAAGTACTGATACTCCTTTTACAGTCTCATTTTTCCTTATACCTATGTGCATATAACATGTATATAAACCACAAGCAGTGACCTAAATTTCTCCTCTTGCATGTTAGTAGATGTGTGTAGAATTCCACCTGACTTTCTGATTGGCCCATGCTAACCATGTGGTTTTATCCATCACATGCTTAGAGACATGATTATGGACCAATCAGATCCCAGAACCAGAACTTGAAATCTCAGGTTTTATCACCTTTGCAAACTTGTTTTACTGCTGTTGCTTAGTGTACTGACTCACCGCGCACAACTGAACTCTACACTCACTCTCCTTTCTCCCCCACCTCCCTAACGTTTCAGCTTCTCCACGCTCAGCCTAGTCTACCTCCCTGGGACCAAACCTCTCCTGACCCAAACTTTATTCTCTCTTGCTCTTTCCAGAACTCACTCTACAGCCATGCTCTCACAGAACAATGCAACTCTGGAGCCAACCTCCTGACCACTGATGAGCAATGTCATTGGAATTCCACCAGTATAATTGAAAAATGCACCTAGGTTTTCAATCATCTTTATTTTATTGCCAGAGCTAACCCATTTAAAGTAAATGGTTACCTCCGGCATTAAAGTAACACTGATTGAAAAATCTAGGTCATGATCTCCATGGGCAGACCAACTCTGAACTGCATCTTTTGACAGCCAATTGCTATAGTTTGGATTCCAGACTCAGTAGAAAGGAGGCAAAGAAAAACTAAAGGGTGGTAGAAAGATAGATAGTGAAATTTAAAATAATTGCAGGAATATATTTGTAATCTATTATTGAAACACATTCATCGGAAGCTAAGCAATTTGTTTGTTACAATGAGGGGTGCAGTTAGATTACATATGCACAAGTCATACTGGGGCTCACCTATTGATCAGAATCCAACAAAGACAGAGTAAATCAAATAGGGGCTTAATCTTTGACTAAGCACTCACAAATAGAAGGAATAAGCTGGGTCATTCCTTTGTGGCCAAGCTGTTTAATCAGCAACAATAATTTTTCTAACAGTCCCTCATTGCCAGAACTTCATATAATTTATTAATTTACCAATTTATTATTGCTGTATAAACTGTATCATAAAAGAGTCATGGGAGGAGTTATAACAATTGTCTGAAAAGCTGTTGCCTGCTGCATTTGTGTGAAGGTTACTCTGGAATATAGAGAGGTAATTAGCAACTAAACGATGATGGTAAAGTTCAACAACCATAATCATTATGGAAAACAATAATTAGAAAAAAATTATTAACTTCACAATCCTCATTTCCCCAGATTGCCTAATTTTGTTGATAATATTGCAATAAATATCACAATCACTTTTTCTAAGCAAAAATGCTACTATATAATTGTGTAAAGTGCAAGCTTGATAAAGTATTGTACAGCATTTGTGTCCTCCTACAAAGTGGATTATAATGACAGATTGGATGTCAGAGTGAAATTCTTTTTAATGTTTTACTATTGGTATATTTTTTCTGGTATCAAGATGAGCCTGGTTCTTAAGAAAGGAAGTAACAGCTCTTTGTAAACTTGCTTAACTTTTCAAACTAGAGGTGCCCTCTGTAGTGTCTGTGCCTTAATAATACACGGACTGCAGGAGAACAATAAAACAGGTATTTACTGAACAGAGGGTACTCTTTTATTTGGACCCAAAAAAAAAAAACCCAATTCAACTGTAAATAAACAAAAGTTCAACTAAAGCTTAACAAATCAAATTAAAATTTGGTTTTCTGTGTTGATGATGCACTCCAGTCCCCGCGGCGCCCATCGGTCGCGGAAATACTCAAGCGCACCGGCGGACACCGCGTGCTCCATCTCCAGGGCCACCCGGGCGCGAACATGGCCGCGGAAGAGATGCAGGCAATCCGGCTGGACGACCCCCTCGACCGCCCGCTGCCTGGACCAATTTATGGCTCTTTTAGCCAGGCCCAGGAGCAGGCCCACAAGGAGGTCCTCCAACCTGTCCGCTCCCCTCTGCACCGGGTGACCGTAGATCAAGAGCGTGGGACTGAAGTGCAACCAAAAATCGAGGAGCAGCCCCTTCAAGTAGTGAAAGAGGGGCTGCAACCTCTCACAATCCATATAAACGTGAAACACGGACTCCTCCAGGACGCAAAAAATGCAGGCGGCCTGGGAGTCCGTGAACCTACTTAAAACCTTATTGCACGGGACCGCTCCGTGCAACACCCTCCAGGCCAAGTCCCCGATGGAACAAGGGAGGACTCCCACATAGAGAGCCCTCCATTGGGGACCTCCGCTACCGCCGGTCGGCAAAACGCCACGCCAAGGCGTGTCCGGACGGTAGACGAAGATGGCAAAGTGGAGAGTGTGCAGGAGCAGCCCGTACAGGAAATCCCTCCGCGCGGAATGAAAAGGCACGGAGGGTATTTCCTCGAGACGGCTCAAGTTGTGAGGCGCCGGTTCCCGAGGGGAGTTTCGGGGCCGGGCGCCGATGAGGAATTCCATCCGAACGGGGGTAAGCTCGGACGGGATCGCCCCACGTGCTTGAGCCGCCTCGATACACCTAGTGGAGTCGGGGCCCAGTGCCGCTTTTACCAATTCGATGGTTTCGACCGCGAGCCGGACGTTGGCCCAGGACAGGCGCCGCGCCAGCTCCTCCGGCGCCATCCAGCTCGCTGCTCCGCCATCGAGCAGGTCCCCGACTCTGGTCACCTTGCCAGCCACAGCCCTACCCTCCGCCAGCCGCCCGAACCCGTGTTCGTGGAGGTGCGGATTCCTGAGCAGCGGCTCCCGAAGGAGAGCCGCCGCTCCTGACGGGGGAGAGCTCCGCCTGGAAGCGACGTAGTTCCAAACCCATAGTAGTTCCTGGTAGAAGACAGGCAGCTCCCGCAGGCCGGCACGCCTGCTGCCCACTTTCGCAAACAGGAGCTGCGTGTCGTAATTGAGGCCATGCAGCTGGCGGAAGAAAAACGTCGCCAGCGCACACCATCTCGGAGGATTCTCGACGTACAGGTATCTCTGCAGCGTCTGAAGACGGAAAGTCGCAGCCTGGGTGCGAAGGCACACCAGCGCCTGACCGCCCTCCCTAAGCGGGAGACACAGAACCGCGGCAGAGACCCAGTGCTTCCTTTTGTCCCAGAAGAAGTCGATGAGCTTCTTCTGAATCTTGGCGACAAACGCAGGGGGAGGGATCAAAGTGACCAACCGGTACCACAACATGGCGGCCACCAGCTGGTTTATGACCAGCGCTCGACCCCTGTAGGACAACACTCGGAGCAGTCCTGTCCAGCGTCCTAGGCGAGCGGTGACTTTGGCCTCCAGCTCTTGCCAGTTCGCCGGCCAAGCGTCCTCGGCAGGGCTAAGGTAGACTCCCAAATAGAGGAGGTGCGTGGTGCTCCAGGCGAAAGGCCTGAACTCCTCCGGCAGGGAGTCCACCCGCCACTGACCCACCAGGAGTCCGGAACATTTCTCCCAGTTGATCTTGGCGGAGGATGCGTCCGAGTAAATCTGCTGGCATTCCCGCATCCTCCGCAAGTCAGCGGGATCCGAGACCATGAGGAGCACGTCATCGGCGTAAGCCGAGAGGACCACCTCCACGCCCGGCCCTTGCAGAGCCAGTCCCGTCAACCTCTTCCGCAAGAGGCGCAGGAAAGGCTCCATGCAAATGGCATATAACTGACCGGACATGGGGCATCCCTGACGCACCCCCCTCCCGAAGCGAAGGGGCGCCGTCAAGGACCCGTTAACTTTAATCAGACACTCCGCGGCCCGTACAGAAGTCGGATCCGGGCGACGAAATGCGTCCCGAACCCGAATGCGCGCAGAGTCCCGAAGAGATACTCGTGATCCACCCTGTCGAATGCCTTCTCCTGATCCAGGGAAAGGAAGGCGACCGACAGACCAGCCCTCTGGGAGTGGTGGACCAGGTCCCGGACCAGATGGATGTTATCGTGGATGGTCCGGCCCGGGACCGTGTAGGACTGGTCGGGGTGGATCATGTGGGCCAGCACGGTGCCAAGGCGAGCAGACATGGCCCTGGCAAAGATTTTATAGTCCGTGCTGAGGAGGGAGACCGGGCGCCAGTTCTTAAGGAGGCGGAGATCGCCCTTCTTAGGCAGCAGGACAATGACCGCCCTGCGCCAAGAGAGGGGCATCTCCCCGGTCGCCAAACTTTCCCCCAGGACCCGCGCGTAGTCGCCCCCCAAGACGTCCCAGAACGCCCTGTCACGGTCAGCCCGTCCAGCCCCGGGGAGTTTCCCCTAGAGAGCTGGCGGAGGGCGCCGGTCAGCTCCGCCAGACTTAGCGGAGCGTCCAATTTTTCGGCGCCCTCCGGGCCAACCTTCGTCAGGTCCTCCCACAAAACTCTGCGCGCATCCTCGCTGGACGGATCCGGAGAGAACAGAGCCCCGTAATAGGCGCGGGTCTCCGTGCTGATTCCCTCCGGATCCGAGACCAGAGATCCGTCGTCGGCCAGCAGCCCCAAGAGCTGCTTACGGACCCCCCGTCTTTTTTCCAGCGAGTAGAAGAAGGGGGAGCCGCGGTCCAGGTCCCGCAGGAGCTGGATCCGCGACCTCACGTACGCGCCTCGGGACCCGACGAGCTGCAGGTCCTTCAGCGCGCCCTTCTTCTCTTCGTACACCTTCCGCAGGGCCGGGTCCTCGACGACCTGACCGAGACGGGACTCCAGGTCGAGCACCTCCTTCTCCAACCGCCCGACCCGGGCCTCCCGCCTCTTGGTCGACCCCTTTGCGTACTCCTGACAGAAGAGACGGATGTGAGCCTTGCCCACATCCCACCATAGCCTCAAGGAGGGGAAGCCCCCTGCTTCCTTCTCCAGTCGGCCCAGAATCGACGAAACGAATCCCGGAACCGTGCGTCCTCCAGCAGCAGGTTGTTAAAATGCCAGTATACGGACCCCCCCCCGCACGTGCAGCGGAGCTAGCTCCGCCCACACCAGGTGGTGGTCCGTGCACGGCACCGGCCGCATGGAAGCTGCCGGAACGCAGGAGACATACGCCCGGGAAATGTAGAGGCGGTCGATTCTGGACCTTCCTCCCCCAGACCTCACGCTAGTGAAGGCGCTGGAGTCGGGGTGGAGATTTCGCCAGACGTCCACCAAGTCGAAGGACCCAACCAGGTCCCTCAACTTCTCCATCGCCGCCGGGCTTCGCGGGGGACCCGAACGGTCCCTCGCCTCGAAGGTGCAGTTAAAATCCCCCCCGAGGATGACGCACTCGCCCACGTCGATGGAGCCCAAGAGAGCGGACACTTCTTCGAAGAAGCGCACTTGCTGCGCACTGGTCTGAGGGGCGTACACGTTCACTAGATGGAGCGGCACGCCCCCCAGGCGAACAGTGACCTGGAGCAAGCGGCCCGGCACGTGCTCCTTGACCCCCAAGATCTCCGGCTGAAAATGCGGGGCCAGCAAGATAGCCACCCCGCTGGAATTGTTGGAGAGGTGACTCATGCTGACCCCTCCTTGCCACTCCAGGAGCCACGTGGCTTCGTCTCCCGGAACGGTGTGGGTTTCTTGCAGGAAGCACACCTCATACTTCCCGTCCCGAAGGACCGAGAAGTTATTGAATCTGCGGCGCGCCTCCCTGCTGCCGTTGATGTTGAGGCTGGCTATGGTTATCTTCATGTCAGAAGCATAGTGCAACCTCTACCTACACCTAACGGGGGGAGGAAGCACAGCCGCTGGTCAGCCGCCACTTCCTCAGCAGCCCAGTGAGAAACGTTGTGAGCCGACGCAGCTCGAGCGGGTTCACACCCTCGTCCGCGCCCATGATCTTAACGGCGGCGCGGACGGAATCGATGAGCAGCGCCAGCTCCGACCACCTGTCGAGGGCCAGCCGGACCTTATTGCGCTGACCCAGGCACGTGGCCATAAAATCCCGGAGTTCCCTTACGGAAATGAGGGGAGACTCGGCAAGGGGCACGAGGTCATCCATCGCCACGTCGGCGCTGGAGTCCGAATCGTCCTCCGTGCCCATCACCGAGTCCCCATCCTCCTCCAGGGGGTCGTCACCAGCGGCCGACCCGTCCGCCGCACAGTGCGAAGCGAACGACTCGGCCGCGCCAGCCAGCCCCGCCTCCGCCCGGATCCCACCCCCAGGATCGGCGGCAGAGGATTTCTCCCTGGGCTCCTCTAGGGGTGCCGGGCCAGAAGACGGCGGTGGTTCAGAGCTCCCCTCCGCCTCAGACGCCGGAACGACCGGAGAAACCGGGGAGAGAACAATTTCCAGCTCCTCCAGTACGTCCGGCACCAGAGACGCAGCCAGGGGGCCATCCTCCTCCCCGCCACCAACCTCCGACCCAGCGGACGGGGGGTTTTGAATTAAAAGCTCTACTAGGACGAGCATCCCCTGGGAGACGTCCGGGTCGCATTGGGCGAGCTCATTATCCTCGAGCTCGCCCGACCCAGCCCCCAGGCTGCCCGACCCGGCGAGGGGTAACGGCACCGATAAAAGGTCAATTTCAATTACTGCCGCGGGTTGTTCCGCAACCCCCCCCACGGGCAGGGTCTCATCCCCATCCCCGGGAGGCACGTGCTGGACAGACACATCTGCCTCAGCCTCCCGAGGGACAGGCGACCCCTGCCGATCGCTGGTGATGACGACAGCGCTGGCGGGGGGGGGGGGCGCAGTACCCGCGGCGGGCGACGACTCCCCCTGCTCGGAGGGACCTTCCTCCTCCCGGTCCTCCTCCTCATCCAGGGGGTCGCACCTTCTTTTTAGCACGGAGGGAGCGAAGGAGACCTCCATGTCTGCAAAGGCCTCCTCCTCGACTCCCTCCGGCGGAGCAGGTTTGTCGGGTTCCTCGGGCCCGAGCCCGGCCGCAGGTATTGGCATTACCGCTGCGGCGGTTGCGGCCACAGGCTCAGGCACGAGGCCCCTCCCGCTCACATCTGCCTGATCAACTCCGCGAGGAGCGCGGGTGTAAGGGGCTCAAGGGGCAAGGGCTCGCCATCCACGGGGGGACCCGCCCTAAGGTGCTTCTTTTTTCCCCGCGCCTTCTTTCCGGCCGGACACGCTCCCTCTCCCCCGCCGGAGGCCTTGGTGGCATCGGCCCCCGACGTCAACCGCGCATCAGACGTACTTGACGCGCGGGCAGATCCGGGGGGAAGGACGGTGGCGGCGGCGCCAGCCTCGGCCGCACGAGATGATCCGGCGGCCTTGGAGGCAGGGCAGTTCCTCCTGATGTGCCCCACCTCCCTGCAGGCATGGCACCTCACACCGTCCGACGTCCAAAAGGCGCGGTAGGCGGTCCCCTCGTGGAGGACGACGAACGCCCCGTCAGTGTCCTCCTCCCGCGCCAGCTGGATAAACAGCTAGCGCCGGAAGGAGAAGACGTGGCGAAGGCTGGCCTCCCGGAAGCCGAGCGGGATGGGTGTGATCCCCGACCTCACCTCCCCAAGTTGTCGCAAATGGGGAAGGAGGAGCTCACCAGGAACATAGGGCGGGACGTTGGAAATAATGATCCTCTGCGCGGTGGCCTCGAGAGGATCCACCGGCAGGAAGGTCCCGCGCACGGTGAGCCCCTTGGCGACAGCCAGGGACACCGCCCGCTCCGACCCCAGGAAGAACACAGCCTTCCCATACATTTTCGAGGCCGCGACGATGGCTGAGGGGCCGACAACCCCAGCCATGGCCTTGACGCAGGCCTCGATGGTCATAGTGGGGTGAGTGTAGCTCTTCACCCCAAGCTTTTTTGTTATTAATCGAAAAGGTGACGGGGCAGCAGGAACAGCGGGAGCAGCTGTGGCTGTGGCTACCACTCTCGCATAGGTCCCGGCTGGCCCCGCCACCGGCGAAGACGCAGTCGCCATTCTGGGGTGCTTTTTTTAAGGGCTACACTCACCCCAAGTCACAGGCCTGAAGGTGTTAATGGCCTCGGTGTATATATATATATTTTTTGTCCTCTATTGAGCAGAGGGAGCTGATTAAAATGAGGACACACCTCTCTCCTTATTGATTTAAATTGGGAGAGGGGCCCTCTCCCCTCTGCTCAATTGGCAATTAATAAAATAGATGAAACTAAGGTGCCTTAGAAAGACAGGCAGAGAGAGACAAAGGGAGAGAGAGAGGTGGGGGGGTGGGAAGGAGGGAGGCCGCAAAGGGCAGTGTTGCCACTCAGGATGGTGGGTGGGTGTTGGCAGGGTTGCACTCTCCGATGGAAAAAGTCTTTGGTGGTGGTGGTCTTCTGGCAGGGGGAGAAGACGTCTTCACCTGGAAAAGCTGGAGAAGCCCAGGCTCAGTCCTGCAACAGGTCTTAACGATGTAATTAAATTAAATTAAGGACTTCACCTTGGGCAGCTCCAAGCTCTCCCAGGGCAGGCAATAGAAGGGATGCTAATTAGTGGTGTGTGTGGCCTAGCTTTTAACAAGAGCCACACACACACACACTACACCCCTTGATGATCCGGCCTTGCTTCTTCTTTTCTCCCCCCACCTAAAATACAAAGTCTTGGGAGAGTGCCCCAAATAACACCCACCTGTAGATGTTCCGGATGAAGTTTTCTTCCCTCCTTTCAAGCAGTTGGTTTCTCTCCCCTCTCTCCCTCTCCTGAAGTGGAGGCCAATTTGGGGAGGCAGTGATAGAAAAGGCCTCTCCCCTGGTTGATGTTGATGTAGGCCTCCTTTCTCCTTCTCCTCCTCTGTCCTCTCTCCTCTCTCCAGGCACCTCAGTTGATGTAATGATGGTGGAGTTGGTGGTGGTGGTGGTCCAACGTTCTCCTCCTCTTCCTGGTCAGGGGACCACCACTTTAATCCACTCTCCAAAGTCTGGCTGCTCCCTCTGCTCGTGCTTGCAGCTGAACAGAGGGTAACTTAAGACTGAAGTACAGAAGCCTGCTATGGCTTTATATACAGGGGTGGTCACTGCCGGTACTGCAGTATAGAATCAGTTCTTCTCTTAAAGGTACATACACAACAATTCCTCCCCTTTTAGATAAACAGTACATAACATTCATTTAACAACTAAATAATAACTAATTACAATTACAATTTTCTCTGTACTATATACATCAACTGAAATAATCATTTATAAGTTCAGTCTTTGAGGAGGCTTCCTGATCCTGACTGGATAGCGCCTTTCTCGAGTATCCTGTTCTTGCGGTGGAGTTGATTCTGGCTCATTGTCATTGGTTGGTTCGTCAACTTCCAATACCACTGCTTCTGAGGTAGATACAATCTGTACTTCGGGTTGATTACCAGGTGCACATGCTCGTGGTATGGGTTTGGCTTGTTCCTGTGACTCTAGGATCTGGTCAGCATGGCATCTCACGATGCTCTCTCCAACGTCCACCGTGTACATTAGTGGTCCCTGCTGTGTGCATATCGTTCCTGGCTGCCATTTTTCTGTTCGGTAGTCGCGGGCCAAGACTGGTTGCCCTATCTTGAAGCTCCTGGTTGGCTTCTCATTTATGTGCTGGAATTGCTTATCCTCAACATCTCGTCTTATGTTTGGTTTGAGCAAATCCAGGTGACATCTTAGCCTTCGGTTGAAGAACATTATGGCTGGAGCTTGGTTGGTGACTGCATGTGTCGCATTCCGGTAAGCAAACAAGAAATTATCCACCTTGTGTTGTAGTGGTATGTCGTCGTTATACATCGCCTTTATTGCCTTTTTAAAGGTCTGAACAAACCTCTCAGCCAATCCATTTGTGGCTGGATGATATGGGGCAGATGTGTAATGTTTCACCCCATTATTCCTCAGAAACCTCTGGAAATCCTCGGACACAAACTGTGGCCCATTGTCGGAGCAAATCTGTTCTGGCAAGCCATTCCTGGCGAAGATGGTCCGTAGGACTGCAATAGTTTTCTCCGTGGTGGTGGAGGACATTTTGATGACCTCTGGCCATTTCGAATGGGCGTCCACAGCAATTAGGAACATTGAGTCCATAAATGGACCAGCAAAATCAATGTGTACCCGTTGCCATGGAGATGAGGGCCACTCCCATGGATGTAGCTGGGCCTGTGGTGGAGCGTTTTGGACCTTCTGGCATCCTGTGCATCTCTTGGTCATATCCTCGATTTCTTTATCGATTCCTAGCCACCACACAAACGCCCTGGCTAGGCTCTTCATTTTTGAAGGTACATACAAGGTACATACACAACACCCTCCATCAAACTGTGCACAGATTAGCTGCCGCATTTCCCTACGTTACAATAGTGGCTGCACTTCAAAAGTACTTCATTGGAGGTGAAGCGCTTTGGAACGTACTGAAGTCGTGAAAGGTGCTATATAAATGCAAGCTATTGCTTTATATTCAGCTGTGGCATAAGAAAACTGCAAATGCTTGAAAAAGTTACTGAGCTCAGATTTAATTGGGAGAAAAAAAATGGAAACCCGTAACCCGGAGGCATTTTGGAGTCAGTTCATTAAAGAGGACTTTTCATTTATGGGGATCGCTCTGACACAATGGAGAAGGAAACACAGCATATAAGGCAAAATTCACAAAACTTGCACTCCCAGAATGGAGCCATACTTGATCAGAATGTGGGTCGGAGATAGGGTTCCAACACTTCAGCATTGACTTGGTGACTGAGCTGCCTTTGAGCGTAGCTCCCTACTGGGAGCCCAGGATTGATGAATTTACCATATAATGCTTTCTAATGAAACTAGTAAATTTGTTTTCGTCTATGAAAGATTAGTTACAACATTACTCTCACAGAAACCTTACAACTTTAGTTGCGAAGGAGATACATCACTGAAAATTCAACAGATTATCTCTCGAAAGTCAAAGTTTAACTGGCACATTATGAGAGATTTTTTTTTGAAACAATTCCTTCCAAATTGTCTCTTATCCCTTCCTATCACTTAATGATTTACTTTATTTGTATTCATTCAATTATGGGCATGTCATTTTTTATTACAATCCTGAAATCCAAACTAAATTTACACTTTGCATCGTAAAATATCTATCCATACCAACACACATAGGCCTAAAAACGGTTGCTTTAAGCCTCCCATTAGCGCTAATGGGGCGCAAAGCAACTAGTGTCTGGGCGTGGCACCTCCAACGCCTCCCGCAAAATTCAGCGGGAGGTTAGTGGCGGCGGTAACAGTTAGTGCCCCGCGGCGCTGCACCGCCGGCGATGATGTCATCGCCGAGCGCAGCGCCCCGGCCGCGATCTTCGGTAGCGCCCCCTGACTTACTGCCGGACGCTATGTCCAACGGGGCCAGGGGGGCCTACCTGTGGCCGGGGCGGCGCAAATTAAAAGGGAGGTGCCGGGCGGACATTTTTGTTGCTGGCCGCCTGCCAACACCTGCCCCCTCTGCTGTCCCCGGCCTCCTCTGAAGCCCCCCCCAGGGAGTGGCGGCTGCGTTCCGTGAGCCCGGCACTTCTTGTGAACGCCAGGCTCTTTTGCCGGCACTCTGATCCCTGGTGGCTCAGCTGGGCCCCGGGTCACGCAGCGCAAGGCCCCTCCCCTTTAAGAAGTGGAAGAAGGCCTGCACGTGCTGTGGCACGTACTGCCGTAATATTCACTTGCAGCACCCCAAGACGGGAGGCGGGGTGCTTCCAGTAGCACCCCGCTTCCCTTTTGGGGCGCTGCGATGAATTTCGGCCATGGGGCACTAATTTTTTTGGGGCACTAAAAGTAATGCCCTGGCGAAGTTAGCGCCCCAAAGGGGGCGCGACTCAATTTTTCCCCCATATAGTTCTACTAAACTAATTACATTTCCTCACTAGCACAATATTAAGTTTGGCAAAAACAACAGAAAATGTTGGAAAAACTCAGCAGGCCAGGCAACATCCATGGAGAAAAAATAGAGTCAGCGTTTCGGGTGAAAACCCTTTGAGAAGGTTTTCACCCAAAACGTTGACTCTATTTTCTCTCCACGGATGTTGCCTGGCCTGCTGAGTTTTTCCAGCATTTTCTGTTGTTATTTCGGATTTCCAGCATCTGCAGTATTTTGCTATCGTTAAGTTTGGCAAACTTCCTCTGAATACTTAAAGGAGATAAGGATGAGGAAAGATGAATATGACTTCTCAAGGACAGCTGCAATGACAGCATTTAACAGAAGACACAGGCGATAAGCCAGACCTGATGTCACAGATAACATCTGCCTATCCCTTTGCTGAAACCTAGGCTTATCTGTAATTAATTCCTTCTTTTCTACAAAACCAATGACTTTTTTTCCCAATTACATATCTTCAATAATCAATATCTCATTTACACCAGTGCCAAACCTCACTCAAAGTAACATGCAGCATTTCTGGGTCTACAGTCCAGGGGGGAGCTTCCATTTTGTTGAAGGGTTTTGGCATTAGGATGGAAAATGAACGTATTTGTGAAGTCAAAATTGAAGACCAATTTCAATAACCAGGACTGCTGTTTTACACTGCCTGGAAAAAACACAATTCATTTTTCTTACATGAGATTTCAAGTTTTCTCCAGTGTTTTGGGAATAATCCGCAATTCCATCCATTTACAATTCAGCCCATTAGGTTATGGTGACTGAATAAGTCAAATTCTGTCTTTATTATGTAGGATTAGAGAAGTTTGCAGGATTTTTAGTGGTGCTTTGGGAATTGTCATCGCTGATTCCATCTACTTTTCCATGAAAGCTGCCGATCAGTGGATTTGCCAATACGTAAAACCACAAGTTTCCCTGGCCTACCTCTTGCAAATAAACTCTCAGGGAACAGAAGCATAATTATCAGTATAGAGACCATTCCCTCCCCATCAGAAGACCACAAGGAATAGCCCTCTTTCCTTCCCACTAGAGCACCAAGGACTGCTGTGGCTCCAGGCTGAGACAGCTTCTGTTCAACCTTCGCTTTCTACAGGCCTGTCACTCAACCCAAAATAATCCAGATGTGAGTCATTATGAATTTTGAGGTTTTTGGCCTGGATTTCTGTCTGTTACCCCACCCCAGGCAGATTAGCAGCAAGAAAACAGTGAGAAAATGAGGCATGAGGCCTACCTGTACTTGCCCGGCCTGACCTTGATTTCCCTCCCACTCCTGTCTTTGCTCAATATCTGTTGATACCCATACCTAACAAAAATCTATTGATCTCAGTCTTGTAAACTCCAATTGCCCTAGCATACACAGCCTTTGTCAGTGGCAGTCCCAATTTTCCTCTTGGGGGGGGGGGGGGATTGCAGTGGGGTAGTGGCAGGCTCCAGCTTGATAGCGGGATTCCTGCCAGATGCCCACCCTGCAGACCTAATGATTCCCGGCCTAGAAAACTGTGCCAGGGTTATGCAGGGTTGAGGCAGTGAGTGGACCAGGAAGAATAATATCCGGGCCTTTAAATTCACTTCATGTTCATCATTAATGCAGGCCGTGTACTGTCTAATCCAGTCGTGCAGGGCACAGGTGAGGAGGCTGTGAGCCACTCACTGCTGCCTGAAAATAAAGGGCCCAGTTGAAAATAACACAATGAGGTTCCCTTTTCACTGCTGATTTTATTTGATACACTAGTTTTTCTCCCCTATCATTGATCCAGTTTAACAGGCTTTAAAGAGCATATTTTTCAGCAGAGCTAAATCTATTCTAAATCTGTGATAAACAACATTTGTGATATAAATGTCGGTTAGTGTATGTAATGATGTCCAATACATGCATGGATTCTTAGAAATAGTAATTTACTGAAATCAACTAATTGTCTGGCTGAATAGTTAATTCTTCAGCCCATAAGAAAATAATTTGAGCAAATGGAAATCATTTCTGCTCAGCTTCTTTTTATAATTTAAATTTTTATGTTTCAGTGGAGAATGTTGAGCAGGCACCAATAACTGTAAACCATTAAGCTCTTCCCTGCAACACTTGTAGGGCATATTACACTTGCTATCACTGATCATTGTCTTATTAACATGTGCCAGTCTGCAGTTTTGGAGATGCCGTCAATTGTCAGTACTACATGTGACAAGTTACCTACTCAAGAACAGTATCTAGTGACAACAGAACCAATCAATCATTCTAAGGCACACATGAAACGTTAATTTAAAATTGACAGTTAACATTTAATAAAAACTCTTCACTTGCTATACAGCGACAAATTCTGTACATGAAGGATTGTTGGTAATCATTAAACAGCCAACAATCAGCAGGGCTCAGTAGACCTTTCTCATCTGGCATCAGATCATACATTGATGAGGAATACCAACTTTGGTACAAATCCACTATAATTGTAATAATAGAACAACAACAACTTGCATTTATATGTCGCCTTTAATGTATTAAAATATCCCAAGTTGCTTCACAGGCGCGTTATCACATAAAATTTGACTCTGAGCCACATAAAGAAACATTAGGATAGGTGACCAAAAACTTGGTCAAAGAGGTAGGTTTTTTAACAGCGACTTAAAGAGGTAGAGAGAAGGAGAGGTTTAGGGAGGGAATTCCAGAGCGTAGGGCCAAGGCAGCTGAAGGCACGGCCGCCAATAGCGGAGCAAAGGACTTTGAGGATGCGCAAGTGGCCAGAATTGAAGGAGTGCAATGATCTCAGAGGGTTGTCGGGCTGGTTAAATAGCTAATTCTTCAACCCGTAAACTTAACATAGGATACCATCCAGTGGCACTTCACAGAGGTAGAAGGAAAACGGACACCAAGCCAAAGAAGGAGATATTAGGAAGATTAATCAAAGGAGGGTTGTAAAGAGGAGAGGGAGGTGGAGAGGTGAGGTTTTAGGAACAGAATTATAGGCCACGATTTCGCCAACCGAGGCGGGTCCGGGGCAGCTCCCAGCCCGCTGCCTGCTCCAGCCCGCTCTCTCCAAGTGATTTTACGTTGATTGCGCTTGTAAAGCACGCCCAGCGAGGTTCCCGGCCAATTAAAAGGAAGCGGGTCTGATGATATAATTTGATGACGCGTCATCAGCCGGTTTCCTTAAAGGGGCCATGTCCACATTGATTTTGACAGTTGTGCTGTCAGTGTTCTACAGCATTGAAGTGCTGCAAACACTGACGAGCACTGCACAAAGGTACACGGCTGCACCCAGTCTCTCGGGAGTCACAGCATGCAGGGAGGTACTCTTCCCTTCTAATGGACGGAAAAGACCTCCCCAGGAGACCAACACAGCCTGGCTGCACAATGCACAGGAGAGCACAAGCAGGAATGTCGTCAGGAGGGCCAGGTTGCAGTGGCGCAAACCTTTCAATGATCTCAGTAGATCATGAAATGTTACTGCAAAGCCACACTCAACCTCATCCTGCTGTGCCACTCATCACATCCCCATCACTCTGCCTTCCCTACCCTACTCCTGAACATCCTTACTCACACCAACTTACCTTCCACCTCCACCCATCCCTTTCTATCTACATTATCACTTCCCCATCTCACTAGCCACCCCTCACACTCACCCTCATCTAATACTGCAAGCATACCAACTAACAACACACAAGGGTAGGCACTTGGGTGGTTTAGCTAATGTTCATGTGAAGTTTCTGGTTATCTGCTGGCAAACATTGAAATCTTTATTTTCAAAACTTTGTGTTGTTGGGCAGAGTTGTGTGCACTTTTGGAGTGGCTTCGTGAGTTGCAGTGAATGGCGAGGCATAACGATACCTCGTACCCACCCCACCCCCGCAATCGTGATGAGTGTGAAAGGAATGGCTTGGGCATTGTAGGGATGCTTTATGGTGTTGATGTGGGGTGGTGCCAACCTGGTGCATCATGTGGCAGCCAGGGTATGCAGCGTCAACTGAAGTAAATCTGGCCATGGTGAGGCCATCGCTGGCGTCCTGAGCAGCAATGTGGTTGGGTGCTGATGCCCTGTGTCCAGTGCAGCATCAGTTGATTGTGGAGAAGGTTGGTGTTGTTGTTGGTGCTGCTGGTGTGCCTGGTGCTGCTGGTGTTGGGCTGATCATGATGGGATTCTGAGGACCAAGGTGAGACTTTTTCAAGGGCACCGATGCTGATGGAATAGATGGTGGTGAGGTTGAGATGACAGAAGCAATCTATCAATGGTGAGAGAGGTTGTTCCAATGAGGTGACACTGGATAGAGAGTTTGCTCCAAACACTTGCTAGCTGCATAAAGCTCAACCTGTCATCCAAATGCAGTAAGCAACAGCTTCTAACCTTGGAAAGCGAAGACCTATGAAATGGAAGCTTTTTATAGACCATTTGCAGCTGTCAAGTTAGTAAATCATTCCATGCTGACACAACACCCGACCTCCTTAGCTGACGTGATCCCCGAGCAGCGGGGAAGCCATTGGTCAACTCTAAAAATCTAAAGGTAAGCCTTAATTGTCTCTTAACAATGCATTTAATGTTCTAAATTGTCTCCCCTGCCGCTTGGTGTCAGGTCTCTTCAGCGCTGACAGACCCGACACCTTGGAGACTCGCATGGAGGCAGCTTGACAGCGGGTTCCCGACCCACTGTCAATCTCTTCTATTTTGACAGCTGACCCACCTCTGATCCCGCCCTCTCAGTGCCGGTAAAATTCCGGCCATAGAGTGGAACCTAGGCAGCTGAAGACATAACCACCAGTGGCTGGGTGATGGAAAGAGGGGATGCACAGGAAGTTTGATTTGGAGGAATGGAGAATTTGAACAGGAATGTTAGGCTGTAAAGGTTACAGAGACAGGGAAGGGCAAGGCCATGGAAAGGTTTAAAGACATGGACAAGAATTTTAAATTTGAGGTTTTGGTTTCCAGGAGCCAATGTAGGTTAGTAAGCATGTGAATTATGGATGAGTGGGACTTGGTTTGGGATAGGATACAAATTTATGGAGAATGGTAGGCCGGCAAGGAGAGCTTTGGAGTATTCAAATCTGGAGGCGACAAACACGGTGGCATAGTGGTTAGCACCGTTGCCTCACAGCGCCAGGGACCCGGGTTCGAATCCGGCCTCGGGTGACTGTCTGTGTGGAGTTTGCACATTCTCCCCGTGTTTGCGTGGGTTTCCTCCGGGTGCTCCGGTTTCCTCCCACAGTCCAAAGATGTGCGGGTTAGGTTGATTGGCTATGATAAATTGACCCTTAGTGTTAGGGGGATTAAATACGTGGGGTTACGGGGATCGGGTGGGATATGTGTCGGTGCAGGCTCGATGGGCTGAAATGGCCTCTATCTGCACTGTGGGGTTTCTGTGATTTCTGTGAAGCCATGTATGAGAGTAATACAGTAATACATTATTAAAGTTTGGAACCTGTTAGTTGGAACAGATCTGGGTGAATGGGACTGTTCCTCAAACAAATTTATAACAAAAAGAAAGCAAAATGATTCCCTAAAAATTGATGTCAATAAGGTTTCTATGGTGATTTTCACTGCCTGGAAGCTTCTAAATGTTTTCCACTGACTTCAAATTGTACTTGAACTTTGAAATTTGTACAGCAGGGATTTGACCACTTTGAAGAACTCCAGGGAGCATCAGAAGTGCATTTGCAGTTTTTTAAGCTGTTACAGATGCAATAACACCAGCATGGTATAAGATTTATAAAGAGAAGAGCAATAATCAGAAGATCACCAGATAATTACGGATGAAAAACGCCATTTAGCCCATCCTAGTTCAACCATCCGGAGAGAGTCCAATTGTAGTACCTAATTGCTTCTTAAATGATTCCAGGGATTTGCCTCCATTACTCTATCTTGAAGTTTATTCTATACAGTGATCACTCTTTGCATGAATAACTTTCCCGACATCAGTCTTAAAATGACCTTTTTCTAGTTTTTTAACACATGCTCTCAAGTTCTACTTCCACTATTTAATTAAAGTAATGTTCTGGGTTAACTTTCTCAACATCCTTAACAATTGTGTACATCTCTATAAGATCACAGCTCAAATGCCTCCTTTCTAGGCTAAAAAGCCCATTTTGTCCAGTCTTTTCTCATAACTCAGAACTCTGACACTAGGCATCGCGACAGAATCTCAGAGGGGAAGTTAGAAGGATGGAACAATAAATAAGAAATGTGTTTTAACAATGCGATATATTTCTTTTGTAATTTGAAGGTTGAGTGAATGATGACAACCACCTAATAATACACTTGGAAACTGCTTCAACAATTAGCATAACAACACTTCAAAATGTGACGATCTAGAAACATCACATAAGAAAGATTTTAACAGAATATTGTAGAGACTATTCTGTAGGAGGTTTGCCCTCCTCCCTGAATCTCACTCTGATCACTGGTTCCTATTGAAATCATTGGAAATTAAGTACTGTAAGACAAAGCAAGCAAACACAATTACACTTGTGATGTGGTTTCAGCCGCAACTGGAAGCTTTTGCAGCCTGCAAATGCTGCTGTGGCAGAATCAGGACAAACCTTACAAGTATGAACAGCCACTGCACTTCTCCAACTGAAAACTATTCAAATGACTTCGGGTGCAAATGACTGACGAGTAGCCCTAACATTGCTCCTGAACAAGCAGTTGTTGACTGCAGTGCACCTTAGGAATAAAGTACTTCATGACCACTTCTCCACAGAAGTAATATTTGGATTATGTATTAGCTACAAATAGAAAAGCTGATCGTAACTGAACCATAATATATTTTGCTTATTTTTCTGCACATCCCTTCATTCCCCCACTGACTGTTGGTGTGTGACAAATGTTGTACTGTATCCCATTAACTGACAGCTCATCAGCACTGTGTGTTGATTTTTCTTTTCAACTTGGCTGCCCCAACCTAAAATCAGAAAACAACATCAAAAGTGTCAGAATGTTATAAAGTCCTCCTGTAGATTAGCTAATGATCCTGGACACACGCGGACATAAAATAAATAGTGAGCCTACAATAATGACCTAGATGAAGGGACCAAGTGTAACGTATCCAAGTTTGCTGATGAAACAAAGCTAGGTGGGACAGTAAACTATGAGAAGAACACAAGAGGGGGAATTTTGCCAGTGCTCAGGTGGCAGGTTTGGAGGTGGGACCGGTGGCAGAATTGCAAAGATTGACAGCGGGTCCCGAACTCGCTGACAAGCCGCCTCCAAACAACCTTCCCGGGTGTCGGGTCCCCGATTTGTGCATGTACCTGACACCTAGCAGCGGGAAGAGGATTGTAGGCACTTAACTGCTTGTTAACAGGTTGTTAACAGGCAGTTAAGAGGCTTTTTCCAATTTAGACAGGTCTACTGTAAGCTTCCCGACGTCTGGACACCACGCCAGGGTAGGTGTGCCGTGCTGTGTGTCTACTGTAATGTTTCTTCATTAATGACAGTTGCAGAAGTGGTGTGAAGGATCCAATGGTACACTGGTGAGTTTCAGAGGTAAGAAAATGTTGAGAAAATCATTTTTAATGTATTTAGACTTTTCTGTAGGTAACAAGTTTTGAATTGTTTGTGTAGTCCCACCTCATTGGGAGAACCTCTCTCATCAGTGACAGATCGCTTCTGTAACCTCACCTGCAGCTGCCATCTGTTCTAGGCTAAGGAGGGAGTCACTGGAGAGCCTGGGTGCAAGGGCTCACCTTTCTACCGTGATTATCAGTGTTTGCAGCACCTCAATGCTGTCACTTAAAAATCAACTGTCCAAAATAATTGTGCGTGGCTCCTTTAAGAAAACCGGCAGATGATGCATCATCAACTGAAATTATCTGACACTGGCTTTCTCTTAATTGGCCGGCAAGCCCGCAGGGCAGGCTAACAAGGCCAACTGACGCAAAATAGCATCTGTGTGTCGGACGTCGTTGGGGGCGGGATTGGAACCCGGAAGGCAGCTGTCCCACCCCCAAGCCACATTGAAAAGTAAAATCTAGCCCAGAGAGTCTGCAAAGGGATATAGATAGACTTAGTGAATGGGTAGTAAGGTGGCAGATGGAGTATAATGTAGAGAAATGTGAAGTTATTCACTTTGGGAGGAAGAATAGAAAAACAGAATATTTTTTAAATGGTGAGAAACTTTCAAATGTTGGTGTTCAGAGAGATTTGGGTGTCCTCATGCAAGAAACACAGAAAGCTAGCATGCAGGTACAGCAAGCAATAAGGAAGGCAAACGCCATGTTGGCCTTTACTGCAAGGCGGTTGGAGTATAAGAGTAAGGAAGTCTTGCTACAATTATACAGGGCCTTGGTGAGACCACACCTGGAATATTGTACACAGTTTTGGTCTCCTTTTCTAAGGAAGGATATACTTGCCTTGGAGGCGGTGCAACGAAGGTATACTAGATTGATTCCTGGGATGAGAGGGCTGTCCTATGATGATTGTGTAGAATGGGCCTATTCTCTCTGAAGTTTAGAAGAATGAGAGGTGATCTCATTGAAACATACAAGATTCTGAAGGGGATTGACAGGGTAGATGCTGAGAGGTTGTTTCCCCTGGCTGGAGTGTCTAGAGCTAGGGGCCATAGTCTCAGGATAAGGGGTAGGCCATTTAAGACTGAGATGAGGAGGAATTTCTTCACCACCTTAATGATGGTGGAGCCCAGCACGTGAGTGCAAAAGACAAGGCTGAAGTGTTTGCAACCATCTTCAGCCAGAAGTGCCGAGTGGATGATCCATATCGGTCTCCTTCTGAGGTCTCCACCAACACAGAAGCCAGTCTTCAGCCAATTCGATTCACTCCACATGATATCAAGAAACAGCTCAGCGCATTGGATGCAGCAAAGGCTATGGGCCCTGAAAACATCTCGGCTATCGTGCTGAAGACTTGTGCTCCAGAACTAGCCGCGCCTCTAGCCAAGCTGTTCCAGTACAGCTACAACACTGGCATCTATCCGACAATGTGGAAAACTGCCAGGTATGTCCTGTCCACAAAAAGCAGGACAAATCCAAGCCGGCCAATTACCGCCCCATCAGTCTACTCTCAATCATCAGCAAAGTGATGGAAGGTGTCATCGACAGTGCTATCAAGTGGCACTTACTCACCAATAACCTGCTCACTAATGCGCAGTTCGGGTTCTGCCAGGACCACTCGGCTCCAGACCTCATTACAGCCTTAGTCCAAACATGGACAAAGGAGCTGAATTCCAGAGGTGAGGTGAGAGTGACTGCCCTTGACATCAAGGCAGCATTTGACTGAGTGTGGCATCAAGGAGCCCTAGTAAAACTGAAGTCAATGGGAATCGGGTGGAAAACTCTCCACTGGCTGGAGTCATACCTAGCACAAAGGAAGATGGTTGTGGTGATTGAAGGTCAATCATCACAGCCCCAGGACATCGCTGCAGGAGTTCCTCAGGGCAGTGTCCTAGGCACAACCATCTTCAGCTGTTTCATCAATGACCTTCCCTCCAACATAAGGTCAGAAATGGGATGTTCGCTGATGACTGCACAGTGTTCGGTACCATTCATAACTCTTCAGATAATGACTTAGTACATGCCCGCATGCAACAAGACCTGGATGATGTTCAGGCTTGGGCTGATAAGTGGCAGGTAACATTCGTGCTACAGAATTGCCAGGCAATGACTATCTCCAACAAACGAGAGTCTAGCCACTGCCCCTTGACATTCAATGAGATTATCATCGCCGAATCCCCCACCATCAACATCCTGGGGGTCACCATTGACCAGAAGCTTAACTGGAACAGCCATATAAACACTGTGGCTACAAGAGCAGGTCAGAGGCTAGGTATTCTATGGTGAATGTCTCACCTGCTGACTCCCCAAAGCCTTTCCATCATCTACAAGGCACAAGTAAGGAGTGTGAGGGAATACACTCCCCTTGCCTGGATGAGTGCAGCTCCAACAACATTCAAGAAGCTCGACACCATACAGGACAAAGCAGCCTGCTTGATTGGCACCCCATTCACCACCTTAAACATTCACTCCCTCCACCACCGGCGTACCGTGGCTGCAGTGTGTACCATCTACAAGATGCACTGCAGCAACTCGCCAAGGCTTCTTTGGCGGCACCTCCCAAACCCGCGGCCTCTACCACCTAGAAGGGCAAGGGCAGCAGGCACATGGGCACACCACCACCTACAAGTTCCCCTCCAAGTCACACACCATCCTGACTTAGAAGTATATCGCCGACCCTTCATCGTCGCTGGGTCAAAATCCTGGAACTCCCTACCTAACAGAACTGTGGGAGTACCTTCACCACACAGACTGCAGCGGTTCAAGAAAATGGCTCACCACCACCTTCTCAAGGGCAATTAGAGATGGGCAATAAATGCTGGCCTTGCCAGCGATGCCTACATTCCATAAACAAATTTTAAAATACTCAGAGGGTTGTGAATCTTTGGAATTCTCTGCCCCAAAGAACTGTGAATGCTGCGTCTTTGAGTATATTCAAGGCTGAGATAGATTTTTGGACTCTTGGGGAATCAAGGGATATGGAGATCGGGCGGGAAAGTGGAGTTGAGGTCGGTGATCAGCCATGATCTTGTTGAATGGGGGAGCAGGCTCGAGAGGCCATATGGCCTACTCCTGCTCTTATTTCCTATGTTCTTCTGTCCTTATGCAAACTTTTAAATGTATTTCAGTCACTATTTGGTACTGAATCTTTGCTGAAAACATTTCAATTCCATTTCTTCAGAACTCCCTGTGTGGTATACATGAGCATCTGAAGATAACAAGAACAAAGTCTAACCTTTGCTTTGATGTGTTCAGACATCGCAATACAAATTAATTTCTTACAAAGCAATTTACTGTAGAGTTGACATCTAGTATTCACTACAGATATATCGAGATATAGAACCTGGTCAAAACACATACAACCTGATTTCATGCAGCTTTTAATTTTGGTTAAATAATGTTAACTTATTTCATAGAAATATTGGGCCTGAATTTGATGAAAACTTGTGCCATCGTCTACAATGTATGCTATTGTTACGGTGCAAAAATTCAAGGAAATTCTTCTTCTTAGGCAGTCCCTCGGAACCGAGGATGGCTTACAACCACACTGAAAATTAGTTCTCAGGTGACTGATGAGGCCAATGTGGGACCTACAGTCTCTGTCACAGGTGGGGCAGATGGTGGTTGAAGGGGCGGGTGGGTGGGGTGCTTGGGTTGATGTGCGCTCCATCCGTTATTTGCTGTTGACTTCTTCTTGCTCCCGGCAAAGTGACTCGAGGTGGTAGAGAGAAAACGGGGAATTATAGTAAGTCTGACATCAGTAGTGGGGAAAATGCTAGAGTCCATTATAAAAGATGTAATAGCAGAGCACTTGGAAAACAGTGACAGTTACTGTAGGGGGTGGTGGGATTGGCACGTGCGCCCAGTCAGTTATGCCCCTGACCGTTTGTAAGCAGTTCGAATCGCTCCCACGCCCCTGGGTTCTAGACACCAAACTTAGGTACAGGCGGCGATACAGAAAAGACTCGAGTAGACAGGTGGTTTGGATGTAAGCAAAACCAAGATTTTATTGAAATAGAAATTAACACAATCTTATGAGAAGTTACTAGTATAAAATTACAGGCAAATACAAAATAACTATACTTATACAGGGAATGGGGAACACATGGCACATCAAGGGAAAACAACTATCTTAACAATCCCCTTATCCTTATCCCACCCCCGATACCTAACTAGATTAAGCTATGAGGGGCCAGAATTCATGCTCACTAATCCAGAATCTGCTGAATTCAAACAGCGGTGGGGCTTGGGGTTCGCTCTTTGTGCTCACTGAGGCCTGCCGTCATCATGTGGTCTCGGGGTGCTGCAAGGGCATCGTCCAGGTACAAGTACTCCAAGGTTAAAGTCTTTGCTTGGGTACTTTACCTCGCAGGGATGATGGTTCCTCTTCCTCGGGCGGCAGTTGGAGTTTGCATGAAGATACTCACAGGTCGGCTGGATTGAAGGCCCGATTATTCAAAGCGTTTCTTCAATCGTCTTCCCAATTCGTCTTTCCTCACCTCGTCTCATCCCGCCTCGCCTGGCCTGGTTTGTCCGTGTCCGCCTGGTGCAATGCCGGGCATTCCTGATGGGATGGGGAAAGGCACGGGCGGTAGCCAGGCGGTAAGCACGGGATGAGGGAAGAGCAGCAGCCACAAGGGCGAGGAGCAGGAGCAGAGAGCGAGAGCCAGAGAAAGAGATTGCTACCCGGGGCTTTCAGTTATACTCCTTCGGATGGCCCTTATCTGCGCGCCAAATCAGGTTAGTTCATTGTCCCAATCTTGGCAGGCTAGTTTAAATAATTGTAGCAATCTAAACTAACTGTTTTTAGATGGCCGGTAATCGCACCTACTGGCCTGATGTCTGAGCTGTATTGTTATTAATGCATCTTAATCAGCCTGTCCAGCCTCGATGGCTTCCCTAAACTGTTTCCGATTATTTATGCAAACTGCTTGATGGCCTCAAGTATAGGCCTAACTGGTTTTGATCTGTCTCCGATTTGGCTTCATGCATATTCAAAGTCCTGCTGTCTGCTTTTCAAAATACAAAAGTCCTCTTCACAGAAACTGCATTTTAGGTTTCGATTTCCCAAAAGCTGCTTGTGCCACAGAGTCCAAGCTTTTTAAAATCTTACAGGCATTCGGCCACGAGGTGCAGACGCCATCTTTGGGTACCCTTTTTTTTTAATGTCCACACAGGGTCCCTTTTATTAATAATAACCTTGGGGGAAATGTGGAAATTTTGCGAATCCTACATTACAAAAGGTAAATCATGCTTGACTAATCCACTGGAATTTTTTGAGGATGTAACTGGTAGAATAGATAAGGGAGAACCAGTGGCTGTGGTGTATTTGGACTTTCAGAAGGCTTTCGATAAGGTCCCGCATAAGAGATTAGCATGCAAAGTTAAAGCACATGGGATTGGGGGTAAGGCACTGTCTTGGATAGAGAACTGGTTGGCAGACAGGAATCAAAGAGTTGGAATAAACGGGTCATTTTCTGAGTGGCAGGCAGTGACTAGTGGGGTACCGCAGGGATTGGTGCTAGGACCCCAGCTATTCACAATATATATAAATGATCTAGATGAGGGAACTAGAACTAATATCTCCAAGTTTGCAGACAACACAAAGCTGGGTGGGTGGGTGTGCTGTGAGGAGGATGCAGAGAAACTCCAGTATGATTTGGACAGGTTGGGTGATTGGGCAGATGCATGGCAAATGCGGTATAAGGTGGATAAATGCGAGGTTATCCACTTTGGTGGCAAAAACAGGAAGACAGATTATTATCTGAACAGCAATAGATTGGGAAAAGGGGAAGTGCAACGAGACCTGGGTGTCCTTGTGCACCAGTCGCTGAAGGGAAGCATGCAGGTGCAACAGGTGGTTAAGAAGGCAAATGGTATGTTGGCCTTCATAGCGAGAGGATTCAAGTACATGAGCAAGGATGTCTTGCTGCAGATGTACAGGGCCTTGGTGAGACCACACCTTCAGTATTGTGTGCAGTTTTGGTCACCTTATCTGAGGAAGGATGTTCTTGCCATGGAGAGAGTGCAGCGAAGATTCACCAGACTGATACCTGGGATAGCAGGAATGACGTATGAAGAGAGATTGCGTCGATTAGGCTTATATTCACTGGAGTTTAGAAGAATGAGAGGGGATCTCATTGAAACTTATAAAATTCTAACAGGACTAGACAGACTAGATGCAGGAAGGGTGTTCCAGATGGCGGGGGAGTCCAGAAACAGGGGTCACAGTCTAAGGATAAGGATAACCATTTAGGACAGAGATGAGGAGGAATTTCTTCACCCAGAGAGTGGTGAACCTGTGGAATTCTCTACCACAGAAGGCAGTTGAGGCCAATTCATTAAATATATTCAAGAAGGAGTTAGATATATTTCTTAAGGCTAAAGGGGTCAAGGGATATGGAGAGAAAGCAGGGACCGGGTACAGATAGACTATCCTTTATCCAAAAACCTCGGGACCAGCCGAGTTTCGGATAAAGGAGAATTTCGGATTTCGGAAGGTGGGTCGGCGGGGGTCCGCGGGGGGGTCGGCGGGGGGTCGTGCGCACGACTTACGCTGACGCTCAGCGTAAGTCAGTCGGGGTCGGCGGGGGTCGGGGCCGGCGGGGTCCGCGGGGGGGTCGGCGGTTGTCGGGGCTGGCGGGGTCGGCGGTTGTCGGGGCTGGCGGGGTCGGCGGTTGTCGGGGCTGGCGGGGTCGGCGGTTGTCGGGGCTGGCGGGGTCGGCGGGGGGGTCGGCGGGGGGTCGTGCGCACGACTTACCCTTTATCCGAACTTCCGCAACCGGAACCCTCTAAAAACCGAAGGTTTTTTCGTTCAGCATAAGTCGTACGCACGACTTACGCTGAACGAAAAAACCTTCGGTTTTTAGAGGGTTTCGGTTTTCGGAAGTCCGGATAAAGGGTAGTCTACCTGTACTGAATTTGGATGATCAGCCACGATCTCATTAAATGGTGGAACAGGCTCGAGGGGCCGAATGGCCTACTCCTGCTCCTATCTCCTATGTTTCTATGTTCGGTGCCTTCCCGAATGCTTCTCCTCCACTTTGTGCGGTCTTGGGTCAGGAATTCCCAGGTTTCGATGGGGATGTTGCACTTTTTCAAGGAGGCTTTGAGGGTGTCCTTGAAATGTTTCCACTGCCCACCTGGGGCTCTCTTGCCGTGCCGGAGCTCCGAGTAGAGCGTTTGTTTTGGGAGTCACGTATCGGCGGAAATTTGCCGTGATTGACTTATGCCATTATGTACGCCATGCCATAATTGGCTGTGACTTTTACGCTGCTCCACAGAGACTGCCACTGTGATCACCACAGCCATGTAGACCCTTACAGAATGGCGCTGGAGGGCCTAGAATCATTAAAGTATTCAATTACTTAGCAAGTTACCTGAGGCCAACATATTTACTGACTTGTTCTACGAACTTAATTGAAATCTTATACCTCAAAATTAAGTAATAACATAAATGTTTTGACAGTCAGTCATGTTCTTATTTTTCCCCTACTGATATTATTTTTATATTAATATTTTTTGAGCTTATGTGCTAAGCATAGATTGCAACCAAATATGTTTAGGGTTCCCACAAAGTTTGGTAGACGGTGCTATGCATACAAGTCTCTTTTTAATGCTGATTTTTATGTACTTATATTGTTTCAGTACAAACTCGTCAAGCAAATTAAATCCATACATACTGTGACCCATCTCCATTCTATCAGATCAGAGCCATTGATCCTAAACACGTCCTTGTTAAATAATCTGTTGTTCCGTTCTGTATTTTGGCCTTGGTACCATGGATGTGAATCAGACATTGGCTGCGCCACTCCCGATCCCCCATTATGTTTGCTGCAGCACATTCTAATTATTGTTCTAGCAAATAGTGGCGTAAATTTACAACTGGAGAAACGGGGTCCAACTTGTAGCATTTACTGCCAATATTGCAGGTTGAGATTAGTTAACTGCGCATAGACTGAGAATCGAACCTGGTCGGTATGGCTCACCTATACACTGGATAAACTCATTTAATGAGTAATGGATCGTGACCACTGCTTCCGAAATGTGTTGCTTTTATGACAGGGTGTACCTAGAATTATCCCCAAGGAGTGCTACAGATAGCAACTTACACAGCGGAAAGCTTGGATTTCGTAAAATCAACAGTTTCACAATAAATGTGTGCTGTTTCAGTCATGTTGAAATGGAATAAGATCCTGTTACTTAGTAGTGAAGTAACTAAAAGCATTCTCTGCCTTTCCTAAAGTCATCCCTCTTGCACAAATGGTATGTGCTCCAAAATCATCCAATGCATTCAATCACCACATATTACTTTCACATGATTGCAGAGAGATGCCATAAAATAGAGGAGAATGGATAGCTGGCAGTAAGTAATCTCATCGAGCAGATTCCTATCATGCCATAAACTGCACAAGCAAAGCTCAACTGCTTCATAACTGTCATCCGAACCCCATTGGATATTGCAGCTTAAAATCACTCCAATAATAGCCATTATTTTCAGATAATACTAGTGGATCTCCCATGTATAACCATGGCCCAGAAATTCGGGTCAGGGGCTTCCCGCAGGTGTAAGCCCCCGACCTGCACTTACCTGGCGCGCCGGCCGTTGAGCTGTGGGCCCCCGTGGAATTCCGATCCGGGGCCTGGTCCAGCTGCCGGTGCGCAATGCTTGCATATCCCAGGGGCGCAGTTAGTTTGATTCATCCCCTGGGATCACGTGGGCCATGGGGAGCCAATCGGAGCAGGGAATGCTCCATTCATAAGATTGACAGGAAGAGCTGTCAAAACTTATAAATACTACGGCCCAAAAACAGCACTAAATCTTCAAATAATTTTTTTTTTAAATCACATTTTTTAAATAAACTATAAATTACATGAAATAACTATTTTAAACAATAATTTAAATTTTGAAAAAAATAATTTTATTTTCTAACGGGGCTAAAAATAAACTTACCTTTCTTTAAAGTATTTAAAAATAATAAACCTGTGGAAAAAATGTTTTAATTTTAATTAATTCACCACTTACCTTGTAAAAAGCAGGCCTTACACCTGCTTTATATATGTCTAACTTCTGGAGACTTACCCTCCCGGGAAAACCTGTAAAAAGAAATGAAGTTCGATGCGCACGCGCAGCCTCTCCTGCGCACACGTTCCACCTCTTAACCCTTCCTTTCAGGGGAACAGAAGTGCCAGTTTCCCGCTCATGCACAGTGCATGCAGGAAACCGGCACTTCCATTGGGCTTACGGATGAGTACCTCGTGCGTACTCACCCGTGGAGACCCGAATTTCTGGGCCATTGTTTTCAAAATAAATTTAGTATTTTAATAATATGCTTTATGGCTGTGCTGGGTAGGTAAAGAAATCAAGAAATTGCCCCCATCATGTTCCACAGTTACATAACTATATAAATCTGTACACATAATTAGCTCTAGTTGATGTACCAGAATGATACAGGGACTAAAAGGGTTAAATTATGAGGACAGGTTGCATAGTCTCAGCTTGTAGTCCCCCTGAGCATAGAAGATTAAGGGGTGATCTAATTGAGGTGTTTAAGATGATTAAAGGAGTTGATGGAGTAGATAGAGAGAAACTGTTTCCTCTGGTGGGGGAGTCCAGAACAAGGGGGCATAAACTTAAAATTAGAGCTAGGCCATTCAGGACTGATGTCTGCAAGCACTTCTTCACACAAAGGGTAGTGGAAATCTGGAATTCTCTTCCCAAATAGCTGTTGAGGCTGGGGTCAATTGAAAATTGCAAAACTGAGATTGATAGATTTTCATTAGGCAGGAGTATTTAGGGTTATGGATCAAAGATGGATACATGGAGTTAAGATCAGCCGTGAGCAAATTGAATGGCGGAACAGGCTCAAGGGGCTGAATGGCCTACTTCTGTTCCTATGTTCCTAAATGTGTGTCACTCACAGATCGCAGTTACACAACTGATCGAATCTGTAGGGCTGGTAATCCAATGGCAGAGCATTTCAAGTGCCTGCACCCTGTATTATCACAGAAACCTGAGGCCTGCAATGGACAGACAATACAAAGGCCACTGTGTACAAGGTTCAATCAATTAGGGGGCCTGCCCACATCGTGACTGGAGTATTCAAGCAACGCTCCAGCTGCACAAAGATTTGCTGGCAACAGATGCTGGAGAGGAGGTTCAATTAAATAAAATTTTCAAACTCCTGCTCCAGTGGCCCCCTTCACCCTTGCCACCTTTATTCTTCAGCCACTTCTGCCCCAACCCATCACTCCTCTCTCCCAGCCTGCCTGGGGCTATACAAGCTGCCAGCAGCCCTGGACTTGACTATTGGGACCCAAGCTTCCGGCCCCCACTTCCCCTAACACTCCTGGCACATCATGAATGATGTGCCGGAAAAATATTCAAATGAGTTGTTCTTGCTTCATCAGTCAGGGTCAGTAGCTTCCTGCAGAGGTTTGCACAGCGCTGGTACAGGCAAGGCTGCACAATGGCTGCATTACTGGTCCCATTGTGACTCATCTACTTCTGGTGCTTAGTATATTGTAATTAGAAATAGAATAGACGTGCATGGGAAACCTATACAATACATGACACTATGTGTAAACTGAATATATATGTCATATATAGAGATGAGAAATATTCTTAATTTAATCAATGCAACTCTATATAAATCTAAATACACTATATGATTATATAAAATTAGATTAAATTATAAAGAATCCGGCAGGTATCTTGTAGTATTTATTGCTCATGGTAAGTCAGGGGTTACGTTGTTGCAAGGGAGGAGCAGGGATGTGGAAGCGGGGAATAGGTGAACATTTCCATACTTGCATTGATTTAGTCTACAGCAAAGAAACAGCCCATTCGGCCCAACCGGTTTATGCCGGCATTTATTTTCCACACAAGCCTCCTTCCACCTTTCTTCATCTGACCCTATCAGCATACCCTGCTATTCCTTTGTCCCTCGTGCTTATCCAGTTTCCAATTAAATGCATCTATGCTATTCGCCTCAATTACTCCATGTGGTAGCAAGTACTCTTTGGGTAAAGAACATTCCCCTGAATTCCCTATTGGATTTATTCGTGACTATCTTATATTTATGACCTCTAGTTTTGGCCTCCCCCACAAGTTGAAACATTGGGTTCGATTTTTCCAAGCCCCGAGGAGGCGGGTTTGGAGGCGAGAGTGGTGGGAAAATTGCAGAATCGGGGGCAGGAACCCATCCCACCCCCAACCCGCCTCTGTGCCAATGTCCCAGGAGGCAGGTTCCCAACCTGTGCTGGGAGCCGCCTCCCCGAGGCGGGAAGGGGATTAGTGCCAATTAACTGCCTGTTTACAGGTAGTTATCAGGCAGTTTTTTGCCTAATCCCTATTTTAGCCCTGAAGTGTGGGCTGTCTGATGGCTCCGAACCACGCCAAGTTAGCGAGGCGGACCATCGGTCTGCAGGGGTTGGAGGGGTCGGGATGTCTGTTGTGCAGGTGAGTGATGGGTGCATGTGTGCAGAGGTAAGTGAGTAAGGTAAGTGTAAAGTGTTTTAATAAGTTTTACTTACCTTTACTTTCTCTTGCAGGCTTCCTTCCTTCAGTTCTCGGGAGTCCCTCAGCTCACCGGCACAGAAAGCAGAATGGCCGCTGAACTGTCAAAAGCTGCAGCCTCTGCTTTCTGGTCTGGAGAGCTCTCTAACTGAGTCTGAGTAGAAGGACTCAGGTTAGAAGACAGATTGTCAGTGTTTGACAGTTGATTTTTCATCTGTCAAAAGCTCTTGACAGATGAAATGTCAATCGCTGACATCACCAGTAACCAGCTGTCCCTGAATTGGCCTGCTGAGCCTGCTGGGCGGGCTTAATAAGGTCAATCAAGGGAAAATAGTGTGGGTTGGCCACAATTCGTTGGAGGCGAGACTACAACCCAAAAAGAGGGAATCCCGCCTCCAAAAGCTCCCCATTGACTAAATCGAGCCCATTTTCTCCACTCCATCCTTATCAAACCCTTTCATTATCATGAAGACTTCTATCAGGTCACCATTCAGCCTTCTCTTTTCTAGAGAAAAGAGCCCCAGGCTGTTCAGTCTTTCATGATAGTTATAACCTCTCACTTCTGGTATCATTCTTGCAAATCTTTTTTGCATCTTCTACAATGCCTCTATATCGTTTTTATAATATGGAGACCAAAACTGTTCACAGAACTCCAAGTGTGGTCTAACCGAGATTCTGTACAAGTTTAACATAACTTCTCTGGTTTTCAATTCTATCCCTTTAGAAATTAAGCCCAATGCTTGGTTTGTTTTTTTATGGCCTTATTAACCTGTGTCACTACTTTGAGCGATTTGTATATCTGTACCCCCTAGATCCTTTGCTCCTCCACTCCATTTAGACTCTTATTTTCCAAGCAGTATGTGGCCTCCTTATTCTTTCTACCAAAATACACCTCCTCACAATTATCTATATTGAAATTAATTTGCCAATTACACACCCACTCTGCAAGTTTATTAATGTCTTCCTGTATTTTGTTGCATTCTTCCTACACCCCCCGATTTGGTGTCCTCTGCAAATGTTAAAAACACTTGTAAGAGAGCTCCACTGAGGTGGTGAAATCAATGACTGGATCCTGGAAAATAAATAAAACTGTTATCCTTACTCACTGCAGGTAGATAAATAATTGTCACAGTTACATAAATAAATAAATCTCTGCATGTCTCACAAGAGAAAGCACTTTCACTTTTCATTATAAAACCAGGCGATAAGCCTTCCACTTGAGTAGGCCGAGTTGTATTTCTGTAGGGCTTCATTTTTTTTGGTAGACATGCACATATATATATATCTATCTTCCTATCTCATAGTTAGGCACTCAAATTCTCCGGGTATGGTTAACATCGCTAGTTTTCATCGAGGCCAGCCTATCACTGCCAGCTTCAATATCAAATCAGCAAAAGCTGAAAGATACATTTCTAATTATTTGACCTGTATTACATTAACGGATTTCAGCGGTTCAAGAAGGAGGCCCACTACCAGCCTCTCAAGGGTAACTAGGCATGGGCAATAAATGCCCGCCTTTCCAGTGACACCCATGTGCCGAGAATGACTTTTTTTTTAAAGTTAAGCAAACTGGCAAGAAAAATGTAAATATATGGTGCAAATCTATATTTACATATGTAGGAGGGAAAATATAGCTTCATATCCAACATGTTTGAGATCAATAGCTGAGCAAATGGGCAAAATCAAACTTGTATTCCCTACTGCCATGTGAAAAATACTGATAATCATATACACTCTCAATGATTTCTGTTAATAGAAACACAATCAGTAAATAAAATCATAGGATGAAAAAGGAAACTGTGTGAAGCTTGCATCCAGGATGCACTTCTGTATATTACTGAGCTGCATCCTGATGAAGGTACAGAGAGGCAGAAGCTGGATGCTGGGACAGACACAGCAAGAAGAGACCAAACGCAGATTGGGTGACCGCTTTGCGTAACATCTCCGTTCAGTCCGTAAAGGTGACCCCGAGCTTCCGGTCGCCTGTCATTTTAATTCACTGCTCCATTCCCACTCGGACCTCACCGTCCTTGGCCCCTTGCGTTGTTCCACGGAAGCTCAACGTAAACTCGAGGAACAGCACCTCATCTTCCGATTAGGCACTTTGCAGCCTTCCGGACTGTAATGAAATCTGTTTGTCTTGCCTGTATTCATTTTGCACTCATGTATATTACCCTCCCCACACGGTGTATAGTTTCACTTCCTCTTCCCTGACTAACCTGGAAGGTTCCAGGTCTTGGCTCTTGGCTCCGCCCCGACTTCTCTTACTTAAAGATCCCAGGATCTGTATGACTCATTCCTGTGAGCCAGTCAGTGTGTTGAGATGTTAGCTCTGATCTTAGTGATTAAAAGCCAACTTGTTAAAGTCTATAACTTCTAGTTTTGTGGTTATTGAAGGCATATCACGGACTCAATATCGAGTTCAACAATTTCAGATCATAACCTCGGCCCCTATTACATTTTCACTTATATTTTTTTTCCACCCCTTTGTTTTGGGTTTTACCTTCCCCCCCCTTTCCTTTTTTTCTCTCTCCCACATGGCAGCTGTCTCTCATCCTGCCAGTACACTTCACACCTAATCGGAGCCGTCTTTTGTCTCCACTGTCCTATTACCATCCCGCCTGGTTTTGAATACCTCTTAATGTCTTTTTACTTCTTTTGTTCTATCGCAGCCCTGCCTTCGATTTATTTCATTTCCTTTCCAGTTTTGAAAAAGGGTTCACCCGAAACGTCGACTCTAATTTCTCTCCACGGATGTTGCCTGGCCTGCTAGGTTTTTCCAGCATTTTCTGTTGTTATTACAGCAAGAACTAACACTGACGTAATAAGGAGTGGCCTGTGTGCAGCATCAGAGCATGTCGCAGTGAAAGGCCTGTGATGGGCAGAGCGTGTGTGTCATATGATTAAAGTATGGTCTCCTCATAAGGTAATGGAATGGGCTCAGCTTGGAAAGGCTCACATAGAAGGCGAAAGGCAAGATGGTGGGACTATGTACAGGAAGATCTGAATGGAAGAGTGGCGATGGGCAGACAGTCATGGTGGTAATGAGATTGAAAGAAGAAAAACTTGCATTCATATAGCACCTTTCATGACCACTGGACGTCTCAAAGCGCTTTACAGCCAATTAAGTACTTTTTGAAGTGTAGTCACTGTTATAATGTAGGAAATGCGGCAGCAAATGTATGCACAGCAATCTCCCACAAATAGCAATGTGATAATGACCAGATAATTTCTTTTTTTAATGATGTTGATTGAGAGATAAATATTGACTAGGACACTGGGAATAACTCGCCTGCTCTTCTTCAAAATAGTGCCATGGGATCTTTTACGTCCACCTGAAAGAGCAACAGGGCCTCGGTTTAACTTCTCATCTGAAAGCCGGCACCTCAGATAGTGCAGCGCTCCCTCAGTACTGCACTGGAGTGACAGCATAGATTGTGCTCAAGTCTCTGGAGTGGGTCTTGAACTCACAACCTTCTGACTCAGAGACAAGGCTGCTACCAACTGAGCCATTGGCTGACACTGTACAGAGCAACATGATGGCAACGCTGGTAATTGTGACTGATTGACCAACTAAGTTTCACTCTTCATAATCAAGGACACATGCAGCTATGTTGAGGATGTGCAAATATACAAAAATTCTAACTTTCATATTGTGCACATATATAGCTTAATGAGACAATAAACACTGTTAGCATTTTCATAGTCAATAAACTACCAATATCTCTGCTAGCAGTTGCACTTTCAGTCAACCACTCTCAATAGTTCCAGTCAATAACCAACCTGTCAACTATTCCAGTCAATAAACACTGTCCAATCAATAAACATGATTAACATCTTCTGTCAATAACCATGACTATTTACTGGTTATTGCTAGACATGTTACTTCAGTATCGATCAACATTCAGAAAACAATAATGCCTCTCTCCCCTTCAGTTATATGTTTGATCTAAATGTTTGTTCAGAACAAATAGCAAATTCAGTTGAGGAAAGCTGGGTATCAGACAAAAAACATTTCCAATAAAATATCCAACAGACCCCTTTGGTAACCAAAGGCAAAGCACTTTAGTACTGGTGTCAAACAATTGTTGTACTGCGAGCAAGTTCTGTGTTGGTTACACAGGTAATGGAATGAGTGCTTTGTTGACTGATGAATTCCCCCAATTTAATACAGTCAAATAGTTATTATTAGATATTTAATGATTATCACAATGTAAAATATGAGCATAAAAGTCACAAAAAAACTCCATTGCTGCTGATTGTGTCGTTCATATGTTGTGACAACTTGTGTCGCTTTTAGCATGTGATTTATTCATAGCTTTTAAATTGGCTCCAGCCTCACTGTCAGTAATTATTGTGTTACACTCCGCAGCATTTATTCTGCAGAAACAAAGGAGACACCATGAAGTACTGAATAAAAGTCACAATAAGCGAGTGTGGGACTTAGATTTTGTTCTTGACAGATAATTTGGAAGCATGGAAATCAGGGGAAGTTTCCCGAAGGGTTTATTTCGTGCGATCAAAATATTGCTTGTTTGAACTCACTGGTGGAAACTCTAAAAATATGGATGGCTAATGCATGGAAAACTTTGGTGGTAATGGAATGCGGGTTATTTTACTTGCCCTGCACCTGTGTAGCAATATAAAGCCAGTCTCAGATTTGTATGCGATTATGTGGTGGATGGTGTGAATGAACCTCGATGCCGTTAAAATAAAAAGGAAAAAGAAATGCAAATGGTGTAAATCTGAAAATAAAAACATAAAATGCCAGAAATACACAGTTGGTCAGTCAGCATCTGGAAAGAGAAAAGGCAGGCGCTGATGTTTTTGTCGCGTACCCGTCATCAAAACACAGACGAATAGGGGGCACAGGAAATGTTAGCTTGTCTTTTACAGATGCTGACTGGCAATGTTCCCTTTAATTTTTTGGGGGTGCACGGCCCCTTTAACTGGCTGCACGGCCCATTCAAACTGCCGCACATGCGCATTTTTTTCTATTTAAAAGCCAGTGCACTGACTGTGCTGGAGCTCCAGACACCTGCACGGCTGCACAGTTTAAAGAGAACATTGCTGACTGATCTGCTATCTATTTCCAGCATTTGCTGCTTTGATCCCTAATTGTTGTTAACTTTAAGTTACACACTCTACTATTTTTTATATTTCATAGATCAATAATGTTAAATATTGAATACTGAACATTACAAAATCAATTAGAACATATTTAGAGCCAGAAAATGAAAATGCCACTGATTTTTTTTCCAAAATAGAACGTTGTGCTTTGTTGCGCACATATACTATTGTCACTGTTTTGGAGCAATGCGATTATAGTCATTTTTAACATTTTTCTATGTAAAATTAGCTACCATATAGATTACTATTCATCGACAAAGACACTATATATAATGTGAATGGAAATGTAATATAAGACTAGCTCATGATGTATCAAACAACTCTATTATAATGGGGGCGATTTCCAACTGCAGACTGCCTGTTTCTCGCCTGAAAAATGGGCTGCCAAAAATTGATAATGGGGGAGGTGCACCTTGGCTGCCCATTTAAGGCAGCTCTGTAAATGGGTGCAGCACATCCACCTGAAACAGGGATAAAGCTGTGTTACATCATTATATTATTATGTCGTTAAATGGAACTACTTGTTACATCGTTATATGGAACTACTTTGGTTACTGTATTTACATTGCTATGTGGCACACTGTGAAATGCAGTGCGCAGTGCAAGGTCGGACATCTTGTATCACTCCGCACCATGCGGCAGCAACATCATAAAAGCAAGAATACAACTAAGTGAAAGTCGTAAACTAAATGAGTTAAAAGTGTCTGTATTACATAGTAATAAGAACACAAGGAGACACAACATGGTGGCAGCGGTATAAGTGAGTACAACTTGTGCCATACGAACTATGAATAAGACGATAAGTGAATATATGAACTGATCGTGAGTGCCAGTGTCTGTGGTGATTGAGCGTGAATCGTACGGGCAACTAAGATGGCAGCTGCCCTCATGAACTGGGAAGCCAATGATATAGTAGAGGCATTCCGCAAGTTCAAACAGAAATGTGACCTTACATTCAAAAGCTTCCTGAAGGGTACTGCCAACGAAGAAAAGGTTAGTTACATTCTGTTGTGGACAGGAGAAAAAGGTCTAGATTTGTATAATAGCTGGAGTTTGACTGAAGAGGAAAAGGAAAACCCTGCGACAATCTTTGAGAAATTCAGCAACCATCTAGAGCCTAAATCCAATCACCGTATACACAGATACAAATTCCAGAGTCTAAGACAGGAACCCAGTGAAACAGCTGACAATTTCCTGACAAGGCTGAGAAATGAAGCCAGCAAGTGTGCATTTAAGGAAATGGAGGAAAGGCTTGTGGACCAGCTGATATGGGGGTCAGCGCATGCAGAGGTACAAAAAGCCCTGATAGGGAAAGAAAAGCTTAAAATAACAGAGGCTATAGATACTGCGAGAGCTCATGAAGCAATGAAGCAGCAAATGAGAACGCTGATTTCTCAAACGGCTGACATGAGGACGGCTTCTGAGATGGACAACAGAGTGGATACAGTGAGAGAAAAGTACAACACACAAAGACATGCACATGACAACGGGAGCAACATGTGCAGAAACTGTGGAAGACCACACGATTATACAGACAGGAGGAAATGTCCAGCATATGGAACAAGCTGCAATGCATGTGGCAAACTAAACCACTAGGAAAAGAGGTGTAGAATGAAGAAAGAAGGAACATACATCAAAAACAAAGGCAGACAGCAGAACCAGAGAAAGAAACACAATATCCATGCCATGGATGAACAGGATGATGATGATTATGGTCATGACAATACACTAAACATCGAAACCATAAAGGTACAGCTTCACGAGATGTCCAGAGCAGAAAATACTCCGAAGAGAGAATTGCACACCATCATTCCAATCGAAAAGAGGGTCAAAGGTCAGCCCACAACCATGAACTTAAAGTTGAAGCTGGACACAGGGGCTCAGAGCAACATTCTCCCATTGAGACTGTACCAGCAGATCTTTCCCGAAAACTTGAGAGAAGATGGCTACCCGAAAAAGGGTTGTTTAAAGGCAAGTAATGTCACGCTGACAGCATACGGGGGGAGTGAGATTAAACAACTCGGAACAACCTTTGTCAAAGGGACACACAAAAGAAAGAACATCAACTGCATGTTCTATGTCACCAACACTGAGGGGCCAGCGATCCTGGGATTAAACAGCTGCGAGAAGTTGAGATTGATCTCAGTGAATCACGAGCTGACGGAAACGTCACTGAGGATAGACAGCAACACCCCACTGGAGAATCACCCACAAATCAAGAGTAAAAAAGACTTGATAGACATGTATCCGGAATGTTTCGATGATACAGTGGGATGTTTTGGAGATTTCCAATACCACATCACCATCGATCCAGAGGTAAAGCCCGTTATCCATGCTCCACGAAAAGTACCCATTGAGCTGAAGACAAAGCTTGAAAGAGAGCTAAAGGAGATGGAAGAAAAGGGAGTGATTGTAAAGGTCACTGAACCCACAGACTGGGTAAACTCAATTGTGGTACGAGAAAAACTAAACGGGCATCTCAGAATATGTTTGGACCCCAAAGATCTAAACCAGGCGATAAAGAGGGACCACTATCCCACCCCAACGCTAGAGGAGATTATGCCATCACTGGCAAGAGCCAAGGTTTTCTCAAAACTAGATGCCAGAAATGGATATTGGAACGTGAAGTTGGATGAGGAATCAACAACACTGACAACATTCAACACACCATTTGGGCGTTACAAATTCCTGCGGCTACCATTTGGGCTAAAGGTCAGTCAAGATATCTTTCAACAGAAAGTAGACGAGACATACAGAGGCTGTGGAGGAGCTATAGGAATAGCTGATGATATTCAGATCTATGGAGCAGATGAAAGAGACCATGATATGCACCTACATGAGGCCATGGAGCATACCAGGAAGGCTGGCATCAAGTTAAATGCCGATAAGTGCATAGTTAAAGTCAAGGAATGCCAATTCTTCGGTATGATTTACACACCAGAGGGAGTCAAGCCAAGTCCTGAGAAGATTGCGGTGATTGCTGAAATGAAACCACCCAAAGATAAGAAAGAGCTGAGGAGTTACCTCGGCTTGGTCCAATACATGAGTTATTTCATCCCAAACATGTTGGAACATACAACAAATCTCAGAGAGCTAATGAAAGAAAACGCTGAATACCAGTGGTCTGAATCACACGAAAGGAATTTCAAACAACTTAAAGAATTGTTGTGCAAAGAAACAAGTCTGTCATATTATGACAGAAGAAAACCAGTCACCCTGCAAGTAGACGCTTCTACCAGAGGACTAGGGGCAGCTCTTGTGCAGGAAGGAAAGCCAATAGCTTTCACATGAACGGCCTTGACGTCAGCCAAGACGAGATACGCCAACATAGAAAGAGAACTATTGGCAGTAGTGTATGGATGCGAGAAATTCCATACATACCTGTATGGAAGGCAGTTTACAATAGAGAGTGACCATCGTCCACTAGAACAGATCTACAAGAGGAATCTGTGCAAAGCACCTACAAGACTGCAAAGACTACTTCTAAGGCTCCAAAGCTACGACTTCACGCTTAAATATAAGCCAGGAAAGGAAATGGTGCTAGCAGATGCGTTGTCTCGATTGTCACCATATGAGAAACACGAGGTGGAGGGTTTAACAGTAAAAATCCACCACCTAGTGAGTGTTACCCCTACAAAGCTCAGTCAAATCAGAGATGAGACTAGCAAAGATGAGGAATTGCAACTACTCACACAACAAGTGATACAGGGGTGGCCGGAGAGAATCCAGCAGGTACAGGCAACAATTCATCAATACTGGATGATTAGAGACAACATTGCAATAGAAGACGGTATTCTCCTTGCTGGATCGAGGATCATTGTGCCAAAGACGATGCAGACAGAACTTCTCCATCTAATACATGAAGGCCACATGGGAATGGAGAAATGCAAGCTGAGAGCCAGATCAGCTGTATACTGGATAGGCATGTACAAAAATATTGAACAGATGGTTTCTGCATGTGGTATATGCCAGAAATACAGAAATGCACAACAGAAAGAGGAGATGATACCTAGTGAAATACCGTCAAGACCATGGCACACTGTTGGGGCAGATCTCTTCATGTGCAATCAAGAATGGTATCTCATAGTGACAGATTACTATTCCAAGTTTCCTTTTGTGAGAAGGATGAAAGATCTGAGAGCCACCACTACCACCAGAATTGCAAAGAGCTTGTTTGCTGAACAAGGAATCCCAGAAAAGGCAATATGTGACAATGGAACCCAGTTCACATCGAGTGAATTCAGAGCTCTGGCAGAAAAGTATGGGTTCAAAATAGTAACCTCATCCCCACATTTCCCAAGGGGACACGGGTTCATCAAAAGACAGATCCAGACTGTCAAGAGAGCTCTCATCAAAAGTAGTGAGATGGGGGAAGTCCAAGACCTTGCCCTCCTATCACTCAGATCAACACCACTGAAAGCAGACATGAAATCACCTGCGGAATTGCTGAATGGGAGGAAGTTTAAGACTACCCTACCAGCAAAAATACATCCTCCCCAGGACTAGGAGGACTTCAGACAGAAGCTGGCAGAAGCACAAGTCGTAGGGAGCAAACATTATGACAAACATGCAAAGATGCTCCCAGAATTGCTGAATAGGCAATCAGTGCATGTGCAAGACCCGGTGTTGAAAACCTGGAATCCAGCCAAGGTCATTGGAAAAGCTGATACTCCTTCATAGAGACCGAACCTGGGAACCAATACAGACGGAACAGACTCCACATCAGACCTTTACCTGAACTGTTTAAGCAGCAGACAACATCAGCAACATTGACAACACCAGCTACCACAAGCAGTACAATGCCAGAAGCAAGTGCCACAAATCAAACAACCACGAGCATGCACACTCCAACTCCAAGTGCAACAGCAACAACAACAACAAGAGCGGGACACACCAAAACACCGCAGAGAGGAGTGGTCACCACCAAATCCACAAGATGGAGGGACAACATCCAACCACCTGAGCGACATCGCAAATAGGAAAATAAAACTCACGATTCTTTGTATTTGATAATAATAGTTTAGATATAATGGCCTAGAAATTCAGTTGGCTGCGCCAGCCGTTAGCGCCTTAGGAGGAGTAGATCTCGAGCGCTAGGCGCTTAGCGCCCGGGCGCAGCGCGATCTGCACCTCGCCCCAACTTCAGTAGACATTTAGCGCCGGCGCAAAGTCATTGCGCGCGCTCATCTGCGCGCGCAGATCATGACGTCATTTCGTCGTGCAACGCCCCACTGTGCGCCTGGCGGCCCGAACGACTGTGAAGTGGAATGGTACACAGCCGAGGCGGGCCGCGGGGAGCGCAAATTAAAGGGCACTCCTGCAGTAGAAAAGGCAGCCGTTTTGCAACACTCCTTTTGGGGGGAGGAGGAGGAGGAGGAGGAAGACCGGTACCACATAACAAACTGCTGGAGAGAAGCCCTCCCCAAAAACACAAATACACTAGTCTCGGCCTTTCAAAAAAACATATCCACCCTCCCCCTTTAAGAGCTCACCGGAGCCAGAGTGTCTGCCGGCAATCAGCAGCTCGCCGCACCTGCCCTGCGCCCAACTTCCGGTGTTAGCGCCCCGGGCTGCCGGCTTAGCGCCTAATGATAGTCGTGCATCGCCTGTTTTAGCGCAGCAGCAACCTCTTAGGGCAATGCAACTGAATATCGGCGAAGGGGGCTCGACTTTGCGCCGGGCGCAAACTTTAGCGGCCGCCCGACTTTACCGCCCCAAAAGTGGCTATACTGAATTTCTAGGCAAATATTTTTTAAATTAAATTAAATTTCATGTTTTAGTTTTTTGAGAAAGAGGGATGTTACATCGTTATATTATTACATCGTTAAATGGAACTACTTGTTACATCGTTATATGGAACTACTTTGGTTAGTGTATTTATATTGCTAATGTGGCACACTGAAATGCAGTGCACCGTGCAAGGTCGGACATCTTGTATCACTCCGCACCATGCGGCAGCAACATCATAAAAGCAAGAATACAACTGAGTGAAAGTCGTAAACTAAATGAGTTAAAAGTGTCTGTATTACATAGTAATAAGAACACAAGGAGACACAACAAGTTGCTTAACTATGCAAACCATGCCTGCTCTGTCCAGTTGTACCAGGTGTTGAGTGGCCTAACTAGTGGTTTTTAAAAGGAGCACTGAAGACTGCTCAAAAAATGGCACAGGAAACAGTAGGAGTGCACCTTCAAAGTCCCCCAAAAATACTTCAGCCTGTTGCTGGTTTGTATGAGGTGTTCCCCCCACAGCCCCAGCACCTCCTCCTTCCCCATTCCCCCTGACCAGCTCAGTTTTGGAGCCAGACGATCTCCCAGACCTGGCAAGGTGCAACAGGTGTCCGTAGAATGCCAGCAGCTTTTAAAAAAGGCCCAGGCCTCAAAATGGCTCTGGCCTCCCTCCTGCACCAACGGGTGGGTGGAGTGGCCATTTTGTCTACAATGTCATTCAGCTTTGCATCTGAATATGGCTAAAGTATCGTGACACAAGTATGAGAACCACAACTGACCAACAAAGTGCTTTCTGAACTGTCTCAACAAAAAAAACCTCCAGTCTTAGGTTATTCTTCTCTGTGTCAGCCAAGGAGTAAGATAGCCCTAAAAGGTGAACAAATGAATACCAGCATTTAAAAAAATATTCGTACCAACTTTCATTTGTTTCTTGATCACATAAGAATTAGTAACAAATGGTCATTTGTTTTAGCCTCAAACCCCAATGAGAATCTAAACTGACCGTAGTTTTGAGGTGATTCAGGCAACAGGTGCATTTGTTGAGTTTGGGTCAGTTAATATCCCAAAAGGACATATTTGTTCATCAAACCACTCACCACAGAGCTTTGTTTTAAAACAAAATGCCAACCAACAGATAAGCCAATAGATAAATTACTGCTAGTAGATATGGACAGAATTAAACAATGGGTGGACTAATGATGCATTTGTTACCTACAGTGCTTCCAAGAACATATAAAGCATAAATCCTGATTACCATTAAGGTGCATACGCCAAGTTGCTGATCTTGGTGTTCTAAGTTAGCATTTAGCAATTAGCGAGGCTAAATGCAGCCCCTTCCAAATCTCCAGGCCCACAGAATTAAAACAGGACAAACCAGCAAATAATAAAAACAAATAGAAGTACACATGGAACTGAACTAATACAAAAGCAAAATACTGCGGATGCTGGAAATCTGAAATAAAAACAGAAAATGCTGGAAATACTCAGCAGGTCAGGCAGCATTTGGAGAGAGAAAGAGTTAACAGGAGGAATTTTTAAGCGGGGTCAGCAGGCACGTTTGGTGGTGGGTCGGGTGGGAAAACATTTTTTTTGACAGCGGGTAGGGAACCCGCTGTCAATCTGCGCCATGCTAGTTTCCCAGATGCCGGGTCTGTCATCGCTGATCAGACCTGACACCAAGCAGCGGGGGAGGCAATTCAAGTCATTATGACCTTGTTAACAGCTACTTAAAAACTATTTTGAGCTCATCTTTAAATTTTACGAGGTCGCCCATAGGTTTTCCGCTGCTCGGGGATCAGGTAAGCAGGTCGGGGAGTTGTGTCACCATGAAATCATTTCTTTACTTGACAGTAGCAAATATGCTATAAAAGCTCCTATCTCACAGCTGTTCACTTTCTAAGCTAAGAAGCTGTTGCTTACTGCATTTGGAAGACAGATTGAACTTTTTGCAGGTTGCAAAGGTGTTTGGAGTAAACTCTCTATCCAGTGTCACCTCATTGGAACAACCTCTCTCACCACTGACAGATCGCTTCTGTCATCTCAACTTCACCTGCCATCTATTACGCCAGCATCTGTGCCCTTGAAACTATCTCGCCTTGGTCCTCATAATCCCAGCACGATCAGCCCCAACACCAGCAACACCAGGCACATCAGCAGCATCAACAAAAACACCAACCTTCTCCGCAAACAACTGATGCTGCACAGGACACAGGGCATCAGCACCCAACCACATTGCTGGGCAGGAGGCCAGGTTTACTTCACTTGATACTGTACACCCTGGCTGCCACATGATGCACTAGGCTTGCACTACCCCACACCAACACCATAAAGCGTTCCTACAATGCCCAAGCCATTCGTTTCACACTCATCAACATTGTGGGGGGTACTGTTACATCTCACCATTCACTACAACTCACTAAGCCACTTCCAAAGGTGCACACAAATCTGTCCAAGAACGCAAAGTGTTGCAAATAAAGATTTCAATGTTTGACAGCACATTAACAGAAACTTCCCATGAACATTGGCTAAAACACACTAGTGCTTACCCTTGTGTGTTGTTAGTTGGTATGATTGGACTTAGATGAGGGGTGGCTAATGAGATGGGGAAATGATAATATAAAAGAGAGGGATTGGTGGAGGTGCAAGGTCAGTTGGTGTGAGGAAGGAGTGCAGGAGTAGGGTAGGGAAGGGAGAGTGATGGGGATGTGATGAGTGGCACAGCAGGATAAGATTGACTGTGGCTTTGCAGTAACGCTTCGTGATCTACTGAGATCATTGAAAGGTTTGCACCACTACAGCCTGGTCCTCCTGATGACATCCCTGCCTGTGTCCTCCTGTGCAATGTGCAACCAGGCTGCGTTGGTGTCCTGGGGAGGTCTCTTCTCACCATGTGAAGAGAAGAGAATCTCCCTGCGTGCTGTGACTCCCACCAGAAGCATATGGAGGGAGTCATGGGAGAGCCTGAGAGCAGCCATGCACCTCTGTGCAGTGCTGGTCAGTGTTTGCAGCACCTCAATGCTGCAGAACACTGACAGCATAACTGTCAAAATCAATTTGCGCATGGTCCCTTTAAGTAAACCGGCTGATGATGCATCATCAAATGACATCATCAAACCTGATTCCTTCAATTGGCTGGCAAACTCGCTGGGCGGGCTTAACAAGCCCAATCAATGTAAAATCACTTTGGACAGCGGGCTGGAGCCAGCAGCGGGGTCGCAACCCGCCACCGACCCTGGCTGCACCGGACCCACTGAGGTAGGTGAAAACGCGGCCCTGGTTTCAGTTCAATTACCTTTCATCAGAACTGGAAAAAGTTAGAGATCTGACAACTTTTGTGCAAGTACAGAGGCAGAGAAGGGTGGGGAGGAAAGAACCAAAAGGTCTGTAATAGGGTGGAAGGCAGGAGTGCTTAAATGACAAAAGGGATGATAGTGCAAGGCAAAAAGGGGGTGATAATGAGACAAGAAAAGAAACAAAAGATGGGTCTAGAGGAGCTGCAATTTACAACAGCAGATTCATTACTAACAGCTGCTGTGCGAATAAATGGGAGCAATGGTTGTGATCTGAAATTGTTGAACTCAATGTGGAGTCTGGAAGGTTGTAAAGTGCCTCACTACCTGGGCTTTGAAGGCCCAATTGCCAGGTCTTGTGGCACACATGTGATCTTAATACTGTAGCTTGGACATCCCACCTGATGGGATACATATTGAAAAAATAAGGTGTCAGATTTTTTCTTCTGAATAGATAGTATTTTTACCGTGCAGTACTTTTACATTCATATGGAGTTTCACTACATCAGATCTCACTATACATGGACTCAGCTATCTGCATGAGCGCCTCTCTCTCACAGCACATTTCTTGGTAGGCTGAAACAATTGTATGATATTAAATGGATGACAATAACATCCTAATAATAATTTTGCTGTGCAACTGATGATTTTATTATATGTAACTCAGGGGTCACTAATCCAAGAAGGAATGTTCAGATTCTTATCATCACCCACACGTAACTCTCCCAAACATACAGAGCAACTAAACAGACTTGATTAAAAATGCCCACTGCCAATTATCACATAATTAAAAATACTTAACAATAAAAACAATAATAAGACACTAAAAAGTTCAAAACTCTGCTAGTATATAGTCTGCATACATCAAATATCTGAATTAAATTGAAAATATGTGCACACCATACATAGAAACATAGAAGATAGGAGCAGGAGTAGGCCATTCGGCCCTTCGAGCCTGCTCCGCCATTCAACGAGATCATGGCTGATCATCCAAACCCTAGCACCCGGTCCCTACACCGACATCCATCCCACCCAAGCCCTATCCCCGTAACCCCACGTATTTAATCCCCCCTAACACTAAGGGCCAATTTTTATCATGGCCAATCAACCTAACCCGCACATCTTTGGACTGTGGGAGGAAACCGGAGCACCCGGAGGAAACCCACGCAAACATGGGGAGAATGTGCAAACTCCACACAGACAGTCACCCGAGACATATCCCAATGACCTACAGAACCTCGTCAGGAAAATAGAACATTCACTCAAGAATTATTCCCTTTTCTCCTGTATTGCCACAATTGCCAAAAGTAAGTCAAAATATATTCAGGTAAGTCAAGTCTTTGATTTTTTTCTTGACAAATGGTTTGGCATCAGAAAAGAGTCTTACTTTCTCAGGTACCCGAACTGATCTCCTATTAAACACAAAGGTCTTTATGCAATTCTAAATTAGAATAAGTTCAGTTTCTATTTCAAAATCTAAAAACAATGCTGTGGAGGTGATAACTTTTTAAATTAGCATTAGGTTCTGGATTTACTGGGCCTGAATTTACAGTCAGAGGCTTCCCATGGGTGAATGCCTCCGAACCGCAAGAAAATACCAACTTACCTGACAGTCCCAGAGGTTCGAACACTTGCGCTCCTGAGCCTCCACACGTACGCATGGTTAGAGGTCCTGTATCCCAGGGGTGCATGCAGTTCGCAAGCGCCCCTGGGATCATGTGGGCCAGCCCAACCAATCAGAAAGGGGGGTCCCCATTATACTTATGGCGATTCCATTTACGTATGGAATTCCCATAAACATGAATAGGAATACCCTAAAAAACACAATTACACACCAGTTAAATAAAAACAAATCATTACATGTTCAAAACTAATTAAAATACAATTAAATTAAACATTTAAAACAAAAAAATAATATTTTGAAAGAGATTTAAATGTTTAAAGGGGCTAAAAAATAAACTAAACTAGTTTTAAAGTTTTTTTTATGTTTAAATATTAATTTAATGTTTATTTAAACTCTTATGCTGGAAAAAGCAGGCCTTACACCTGCTCTTACCAGGCATAAGAGTTTCACAGGCATTCGTTGGGCAGTCCCAACTCTCCGCCCGCGAATGTCCATTTCCTGGGGATGCGGTGGATCCGTCAAGCTGAAACTTGACAGATCGCAAGTTCCGGGTTTTCGCGCATGCGCAGTGCACACAGAAACCCAGAGCTTGTGGGGCACGTACGCGGTCATAGGCTCTGGAAAATCCGGACCAATATTTTAGAATCCTAACTGCAGAATTATCTGTACCTATCGCCATAGAATCTCTGCTGAATAAACAGTGTTGTCACAGTCAATATACAGAATCAATACCTTCACAGTCAGTAAACTAATGGACTAGTTGTCCTCCTTAGTAATCATAGGTGCATGATCAGGACATAAACACAAATCTTTGAACATGAAGAAAAATTGCATATTTATCTTATGCATATAACTCAGCATTAACAAGGTGATCAACACTGTCAGAATCTTCACAGTCAATAAACCAAAGCAGTATCTTTGCAGTTTAACGCTGTTGGTATATCCACAGTCAATAAACACTGCTGGTATCTGCCTAGACAATCAAAAACTGTCAGTAACTCCATAGAGAGCAAACGCTTTCAGTATCTCGGCAGTCAATCACCATTGCAAAACCTACTGCTGATATCTCGATAATCAATCAAACATTGCCTGCACTTTGCCAGGGTATGGTTGAGTGCAAAGCTTTTATAATAACTATAAGTAGATCTCCCATGGAATTGCTCCTCGTGAGTTGGAGGCTATGTGATATATGTGGTGAGTGACAGTGAAATAAATTAATTCTGGTGAAATGTTACTTTCAAATTTTGAGTCAATCACCCTAAGTATATAGTGGTGAACTGTTTCTTTTTACAGTGTACCTTGTTTCTGAGTAATATGAGCTGGTTATAAAATGCAGTAGAAAAATGACTTCTTTTGTGTGTTCCAGACACATTTGTAGTGTGATATGTTCCAGAAACAAGGCTTTTAATATATTAATAATGGCTGATCTCCTGGGGGAGGAAACAATTTACATTTCTATAGCGCCTTTTGAGACCTCAAGATATCCCAAAGCACAGCCAATTAGGTACTTTTTGAAGTGTAGTCACTGTTGTAATGTACAAAGCGCGGGAGTAAATTTGCGTATAGCAAGCTCCCACAAACAGCAATGAAATAATGACCAGATAATCTGTTTTAGTGGTGTTGGTTGAGGGATAAATATTGGCCAGAACATCATGGAGAACTCTCCTGGTCTTCGTCAAATGGAGCCATTGGATCTTTCATGTCAACCTGAGAGGGCGGACGGGGCTTTGGTTTAACGTCTCATCCGAAAGACAACATCTCTGATAGTGCAGAACTCCCTCAGTACTGCACTGTAGTGCCAGCCTAGATTGTGGGCTCAAGTTTCCGAAGTGGTACTTGAACCCACAACCTTCTACTCAGATGCAAGAGTGCTATCACTGAGTCACAGCTCAGTAATCTGGGAATCTGAGTATTATAATGAAAACAGAAAATGCTGGAAATACTCAGCAGGTCAGGCATTACCTGTGGAGAGAGAAACAGAGTTAACGTTTCAGGTTGATGACCTTTCGTCAGAACTGAGTATTATAATGTTTAGCTCCTATCATACCCTATCCCTTTAAAGGCCATGGCTCAGATTATTCCTTGTAGGAAAGTTGTCTAAAAAGATCTGAGGTCAATCAAAGCTTGATTTGATGTTTAGTGAGGGACATTTGCTTGACGTTTCTAACAGAATGCCCTTTTTTGTGCATTTGACATTTTGGCAATTCTTTTTAATCAGTCCCAGTCTATCGTATGTTAGTGGACCAATTTTCCAATTCAACCAGTCTAATAGATTGAAATCTTACTGCAATTGTAATCTTCTCACTATATTAACAAAGGAAAAAATAACACTGTTAATAGGCATTCAAGATTCTGTGCAAGTATCTGCAGCAGAGCAACTCAACTTTTTCACAAAAACGTGTGACTATATGGACACTGTTAACAAGGAATGTCAGTACAATTATTTGCTGTAAAAATTCTATGTCATGGAGACTTAAAGATAATTGGAATTATGCCTGTAATCATTTCCATATTTTACTAACAACAGTGGTAAATGGATTTTCTGGAATATAAAGAGTACTGTGCTAATATTCAAACACATGGTGGTAATTCCATTCAGCTAACTGCAGGGCTTCATACACAGAAAGTCAATCATGGAGATAATTACCCTCAATTTGCCCCAGAAAATGACAGTCATATCAAGTATGAAATCAAATTAATATGAAGTGACTGAAACTAGTTTAAAAAAATCTTCTTTGATCATATAAAATGACTCCGATAACAAAATATAAGCCCACCAAAATCTGTGTCCATAATAATCTCTTATGATTTGCAAGTGGTAACCAGTTTGCTGTGGCTTTATATTGCTGGCCTTGTTATTACTAAGTTTGGCACATGTCCTGTTTATATTTGATTTTTTTTCTGAAAAACCAAAGAAAAAAAGAGAAAAAAGAATATGATCTTGGCCATCGAGGGATGGGGAATGGTAGCATAGCGGTAATGTCACTGGGCTAGTAATCCAGAGGCCTGGACTAATGATCCAGAGATGTGAGTTCAAATCCCACCACGGCAGCTGGGGAATTTAAATTCAGTCAATTAAATAAATCTAGAATAAAAAAGCTAGTATCAGTAATGGTAACCTTGAAACTATCGGATTGTCGTAAAAACCCATCTGGTTCACTAATGTCCTTAGGGAAGAAAATCTGCCGTCCATACCCGGCATCGACCTCAGCACCGGCTACGGACACGGCAACGGCACACCCAGTCCAGTCAACCCTGCAAAGTCCTCCTCACCAACATCTGGGGACTTGTGTCAAAATTGGGAGAACTGTCCCACAGACTAGTCAAGCAACAGCCTGACATAGTCATACTCACAGAATCATACCTTTCAGCCAATGTCCCAAACTCCTCCATCACCATCCCTGGGTATGTCCTGTCCCACCAGCAGGACAGACCCACCAGGGGTGGCGGCACCATGGTATACAGTCAGGAAGGAGTGGCCTGGGAGTCCTCAACATTGACTCCGGACCCCGTGAAGTATCATGGCTTCAGGTCAAGCATGGACAAGGAAACCTCCTGCTGATTACCACCTATCACCCTCCCTCAGCTGATGAATCAGTACTCCGCCATGATGAACACCACTTGGAAGAAGCTCTGAGAGTAGCAAGGGCTCAGAAGGTACTCTGGGTGGGGGACTTCAATGTCCATCACCAAGAGGAGCTCGGTAGCACAACTACTGACTGAGCCCTGAAGGACATAACTGCCAGTCTGGGCCTCTGACTGGTGGTGAGAGAACCAACATGAGGGAAAAACCTACTTGACCTCGTCCTCACCAATCTACATGTCCATGACATTATTGGTAGCAATGACCACCGCACAGTCATTGTGGAGAAGAAGTCCCGTCTTCAGACTAAGGACACCCTCCATCGTGTTGTGTGGCACTACCACCATGCTAAATATGATAGATTCAGAACAAATCTAGCAGCTCAAATCTGGGCATCCATGAGGCGCTGTGGGCCATCAGCAGCAACAGAATTGTATTCCACCACAATCTGTAACCTCATGGCCAGGCATATCCCTCACTTTACCATTACCATCAAGCCAGGGAACCAACCCTGGTTCAATAAAGAGTGTAGAAGAGCATGCCAGGAGCAGCACCAGGCGTACCTAAAAATGAGGTGCCAACCTGGGGAAGCTGCAATACAGGACAACGTGTATGCTAAAAAGCAGAAGCAGCATGCTATAGGCAGAGCTAAGCGATCCTAGAATCAACAGATCAGATCAAAGCTCTGCAGTCCTGCCACATCCAGTCATGAATGGTGATGGACCATTAAACAACTAATGGGATGAGAAAGCTCCATGAATATTCCCATCCTCAATGATGGTGGCGCCCAGCACGTGAGTGCAAAAGACAAGGCTGAAGCGTTTGCTACCATCTTTAGTCAGAAGTGACGATTGGATGATTCATATCAGCCTCCTCCTGAGGTCCCCACCATCAGAGAAGCCAGTCTTCAGCCAATTCGATTCACTCCACGTGATATCAAGAAACAGCTCAGCGCACTGGATACAGCAAAGGCTATGGGCCCTGACAACATCCCGGCTATCGTGCTGAAGACTTGTGCTCCAGAACTAGCCGCACCTCTAGCCAAGCTCTTCCAGTACAAGATGCACTCCAACTACAACACTGACATCTATGTGGAAAACTGCCCTGGTATGTCCTGTCCACAAAAAGCAGAACAAATCCAATCTGGCCAATTACCGCCCCATCAATCTACTCTCAATCATCAGCAAATTGATGGCAGGTAGCGTCGACAGTGCTATCAAGTGGCATTTACTCACCAATAACCTGCTCACTGATGCCCAGTTTGGGTTCCGCCAAGACCACGCGGCTCCAGACCTCATTACAGCCTTGGTTCAAACACGGACAAAGGAGCTGAATTCCAGAGGTGAGGTGAGAGCACTGCCCTTGACACAAAGGCAGCATTTGACCGAGTGTGGCATCAAGGAGCCCTAGTAAAACTGAAGTCAATGGGAATTGGGGGGAAAAGTCTCCACTGACTGGAGTCATACCTAGCACAAAGGAAGATGGTTGTGGTGATTGAAGGTCAATCATCACAGCCCCAAGTCATTGCTGCAGGAGTTCCTCAGGGCAGTGTCCTAGGCCCAACCTACTTCAGCTGCTTCATCAATGACCTTCCCTCCAACATAAGGTCAGAAATGGGGATGTTCGCTGATGACTACACAGTGTTCAGTGCCATTCACAACTCCTCAGATAATGAAGCAGTCCATGCCCGCATGCAACAAGACCCGGACAACATTCAGGCTTGGGCTGATAAGTGGCAGGTAACATTCACACCACAGAAGTGCCAGGCAATGACTATCTCCAACAAGCGAGAGTCTAACCACTGCCCCTTGACATTCAATGGCATTACCATCGCCGAATCCTCCACCATCAACATCCTAGGGGTCACCATTGACCAGAAACTTAACTGGACCTGCCACATAAATACTATGGCAACAAGAGCAGGTCAGAGGCTAGGTATTCTGTGGTGAGTGTCTCACCTCCTTACTCCCTAAAGCCTTATTACCATCTACAAGGCACAAGTAAGGAGTGTGATGGAATACTCTCCACTTGCCTGGATGAGTGCAGCTCCAACAACACTCAAGAAGCTCAACACCATCCAGGACAAAGCAGCCTGCTTGTTTGGCACCCCTTCTACCACCTTAAACATTCACTCCTTCCACCACCGGCGTACCATGGCTGCAGTGTGTACCATCTACAAGATGCACTGCAGCAACTCGCCAAGGCTTCTTCGGCAGCACCACCCAAACCCGCGACCTCTTCCACCTAGAAGAACAAGGGCAGCAGGCGCATGGGAACACCACCACCTCCAAGTTCCCTTCCAAGTCACACACCATCCTGACTGAGAGGGATATCGCCGATCCTTCATCGTTGCTGGGTCAAAATCCTGGAACTCCCTACCTAACAGCACTGTGGGAGTACCTTCACCACATGGACTGCAGCAGTTCAAGAAGGTGGCTCACCACCACCTTCTCAAGGGCAATTAGGGATGGGCAATAAATGCTGGCCTTGCCAGCGATGCCCACGTCCCATAAACAAATAAAAGAATTCGAAAATAATGGGATGGAAAAGAATGTGAGAGGTGAAGTTCCTTGATATTCATACATGGTCGGCACAATCAATTGCAAAAACAGGGGCAATATTTTCAAGTGTACCCCAAATACTGTCCTGTCATGGGTCTAACATGGTTCAAAGCTGCGTATAAATGTGTGTCAGTGCATCAGGATGAATGGTTCCAGGCACATATGGTGAGCTCTCAGACCAGTTCACTAATAATGTTAATTTTGGAGTATTATTCCAAAGTAGACAGCCTCCTAATTTAGTCATTTTTGACCATTATTTACTTCCTGTTTTAAGTTACTTTCCTCACCTTTACGCTTCAATTTCAAGGTTGCCATTTTTCCTTTGTCTAAAGCAGAGATAAAGACCGGACACACACAGGCCTCCAAATACAGGTCCCCAGACCTCCAAATAACCTGCTGTCAAGCTGTCTGCCATGGCATTGCACTCATTTTGCTCTAAATTAGTTTGGAAGCTGACAGAAAATATCCATAGACACAACTTTAGTCCTTGACAGCAGCAGCGGAGGCAGTGGCAGTGCGGACCTGCGAGGGACGAGGCGACCGAGGCGCGATAAAATCGCCAGAGTTCAGGTGAGGCCCCACAGCAGCAGCGGAGGCAGCGGCAGTACAGACCTGCGAGGGACGAGGCGACCGAGGCGGGATAAAAGCGCCAGAGTTCAGGTGAGGCCCCACAGCAGCAGCGGCAGTGCGGACCTGCGAGGGACAAGGGTCGAGAGGCGGGATAAAAGCGCCAGAGTTCAGGTGAGGCCCCACAGCAGCAGCAGAGGCGGCGGCAGTGCGGACCTGTGAGGGACGAGGGTCGAGAGGCAGGATAAAATCGCCAGAGTTCAGGTGAGGCATACCAGCCTCCAGTCTCCGAGCTCAGAGGGAGGGAGAGAAGTAAAAAGTAATTGAAGTGTGACATCACCAGAAAGCAGGTAGATGATTGGTTGGTGAGTATTTCACTCTTTTTAAACTTTAACTCTGTGGTTTATAGTTACTAAGGTCTCTCTCGTGTAACGGGGACTGATGGTAAACCATTTAACTGTAGTGTAATTGGTGGGATTGATTGATTTAATTTAATATCATTTAATTAAAGGGTAAGTCATGGCAGGACAGCCTGGCCACATGGTATGCTCCTCCTGCGCTAGGTGGGAACTCAGGGACACTTCATGTGTCCCTGACAACTATGTGCGCAGGAAGTGTATCCAGCTGCAGCTACTGACAGATTGCATTGTGGTGCTGGAGCTGTGATTGGATGCATACTGGAGTGTTCACGATGCTGAGGACATCGTGAATAGCACATTTAGCGAGTTGGACACACCGCAGGTAGAGGTTGGACAGGCAGGAAGGGAACGTGTGACCAACAGGCAGAGTACTAGGCGCAGGCAGGTAGTGCAGGGATCCCCTGTGGACATCCCCCTCTCAAACAGATACACCACTTTGAGTACTGTTGGGGGGGATGGCTTATCAGAGGAAGGCAGCAGCAGGCAACTTCCTGGCACCAGGGGTGGCTCTGCTGCACAGGATGGGAGGAAAAAGAGGGGTAGAGCTATGGTTATAGGGGATTCTATTGTAAGGGGAATAGATAGGCGTGTCTGCGGTGGCAAACGAGACACCAGGATGGGGTGTTGCCTCCCTGGTGCAAGGGCCAAGGATGTCTCAGAGCGGCTGCAGAACATTTTGGAAGGAGAGGGTGAACAGCCAGTTGTCGTGGTGCATATAGGTACCAATGATATAGGTAAAATACCGGGATGTGGTCCTAAAAGCTGAATATAGGGAGTTAGGAGGTAAATTAAAAAATAGGACCTCAAAGGTAGTAATCTCAGGATTGCTACCAGTGCCACATGCTAGTCAGAGTAGAAATAGAAGGATATTTCAGATGAATACGTGGCTAGAGGAATGGTGCAGGTGGGACCAGTTCAAACCGGACGGTTTGCACCTGGGCAGGGCTGGAACCGATGTCCTAGGGGGTGTGTTTGATAGTGCTCTGGGGGTGTGTTTAAACTAAGATGGCAGGGGGTTGGGAACCTGAGCAGGGCGACAGGGGAAAGGGAAAAAAGGATAAAAGCAAAAGAAAGGAAGGAGAAAAACAAAAGTGGCAGTCAGAGAAATCAACGGTTTAAATCAAACATGGCCACAGTAAATAATAATTCTAATAGGCCTAAGAGCTTTAAAAAAATAAGCCTGAAGGCTATGTGTCTTAATGCGAGGAGCATTTGTAATAAGGTGGATGAATTGGCTGCGCAAATAGAGGTAAACGAATATGATTTGGTTGGGATTACGGAAACGTAGCCCAAGGATGGCCAAGGCTGGGAACTCAATATCCAGGGGTATTCGATATTCAGGAAAGATAGGCAAAAAGTAAAGGGAGGTGTGGTAGCATTACTGGTTAAAGAAGGGATTAACACAATTGTAAGGAAGGATATTAGCTCTGATGATGTGGAATCTGTATGGGTAGAATTGAGAAATACCAAGGGGCAGAAAACATTAGTGGGAGTGGTATATATACCTCCAAACAGTAAGGCGGAGGTTGGGGATGGCATTAAAAGGGAAATTAAAGAAGCGTGCAATAAGGGCACAGCAGTCATCATGGGTGACTTTAATCTACATATAGATTGGGCTAACCAAATTAGTAACAATACTGTGGAGGAGGAATTCCTGGAGTGTTTACGGGATGGTTTCCTGGACCAATACGTCGAGGAACGAACCAGAGATCAGGCCATCTAAGACTGGGTATTATGTAACGAGAAAGGATTAATTAGCAATCTTGTTGTACGAAGCCCCTTGGGTCGGAGCGATCATAATATGATCGCATTCTTCATTAAGATGGGGAATGAAGTAGTTGACTCGGAGACTAGGGTCCTAAATTTAAATAAAGGAAACTACGATGGTCAGAGGCACGAGTTGGGTAGGATTGATTGGGGAATGTCACTCAAAGGGTTGATGGTGGATAGGCAATGGAAAACATTCAAAGACCGCATGGATGAACTACAGAAAATGTTCATCCCAGTTTGGCAGAAAAATAAAACAAAAATGGTGACTGAACCGTCGCTGATAAGGGAAACTAGGGATAGCATAAGATCCAAGGAGAGGACATATAAATTGGCCAGAAAAAGCAATAATCCTGACGATTGGGAGCAATTTAGGATTCAACAAAGGAGAACAAAGGGATTAATCAAGAAGGGGAAAATAGAATATGAGAGTAAGCTTGCTGGGAACATATAAACTGACTGTAAAAGCATTTATAGATATGTGAAGAGAAAAAGATTGGTGAAGTCAAGCGTAGGTCCCTTGCAGTCAGAATCAGGGGAATTTATAATGGGGAAGAAAGAAATGGCAGACCAACTAAATACATATTTTAGTTCTGTCTTCACAAAGGAGGACACAAATAACCTCCCAGAGATGCCGGGGAACATAGGGTCTGATGAAAGTGGGGAACTGAAAGAAATCAGTATTTGTAGGGAAATGGTGTTAGGGAAATTGATGGGATTGAAGGCCGATAAATCCCCAGGGCTTGATAATCTACATCCTAGGGTACTTAAGGAAGTGGCCCTAGAAATAGTAGATGCATTGCTGATCATCTTCCAACATTCGATGGAATCTGGAACAGTACCCATGGATTGGAGGGTAGCTAATGTTACCCCACTATTCAAAAAAGGTGGTGGAGAGAAAATGGGGAATTACAGACCGGTAAGCCTGACATCGGTAGTGGGAAAAATACTAGAGTCCATTATTATAAAATATGTACTAGCAGAGCACTTGAAAAACAGTGACAGGATCGGACAAAGTCAACATGGATTCACAAAAGGTAAATCGTGCTTGACTAATCTACTGGAATTTTTGGAGGATGTAAATGGTAAAATAGATAAGGGAGAACCAGTGAATGTGGTGTATCTGGACTTTCAGAAGGCCTTTGATAAGGTCCTGCATAAGAGATTAGCGTGTAGTTAAGGTACATGGGATTGGGGGCAAGGTATTGACTTGGATAGAGAACTGGTTGGCAGACAGAAAGCAAAGAGTTGGAATAAACGGGTCCTTTTCCAAGTGGCAGGCAGTGACTAGTGGGGTATCGCAGGGATCGGTCCTTGGACCCCAGCTATTCACAATATATATTAATGATCTAGACAAGGGAACTAGATGTAATATCTCCAAATTTGCAGACGACACAAAGCTGGGTGGGCGTGTGTGCTGTGAGGAGGATGTTGAGAAACTCCAGGATGATTTGGACATGTTGGGTGATTGGGCAGAAACATGGCAGATGCAATATAACGTGGATAAATGTGAGGTTGTCCACTTTGGTGGCAAAAACAGGAAGGCAGATTATTATCTAAATGGCAATAGATTGGGAGAAGGGGAAGTGCAACAAGACCTGAGTGTCCTTGTGCACCAGTCACTGAAGGTAAGCATGCAGGTGCAGCAGGTGGTTAAGAAGGCAAATGGTATGTTGGCCTTCGTAGCGAGAGGGTTTGAGTACAGGAACAAGGATGTCTTGCTGCAGTTGTACAGGGCCTTGGTGAGACCACATCTTGAGTATTGTGTGCAGTTTTGGTCACCTTATCTGAGGAAGAATGTTCTTGCCATGGAAGGAGTTCAGCGAAGATTCACCAGGCTGATACCTGGGATGGCAGGAATGACGTATGAGGAGAGATTGGGTCGATTGGGCTTGTACTCGCTGGAGTTTAGAAGAATGAGAGGTGATCTCATTGAAACTTATAAAATTCTGACAGGACTGGACAGACTAGATGCAGGAAGGAAGTTCCCGATGGTCGGGGAGTCCAGAACCAGGGGACACAGTCTAAGGATAAAGGGTAGTCCATTTAGGACAGAAATGAGGAGGAATTTCTTCACCCAGAGAGTGGTGAACCTGTGGAACTCTCTACCACAGAAGGCGGTGGAGGCCAGTTCATTAAATATATTCAAGAAGGAGTTGGATATATTTCTTAAGGCTAAAGGGATCAAGAGGTATGGGGAGAAAGCAGGGACCGGGTACTGAATTTGGATGATCAGCCATGATCGCATTGAATGGCGGAGCAGGCTCGAGGGGCCGAATGGCCTACTCCTGCTCCTATCTTCTGTGTTTCTATGTTTCTATGTTATAACTCCATGACTAACATAGTTGAAGTAAGATTCCCCCATCAGCTCATTCTCACATTTTATGACTAGATTATTAACACACAGATGTGATTAAGGATCATTATTGACTGGCTAATGAACCAGACTACAAGATAAAAAGGTGCAAGCAGTCATCCTATACTTCATTGAGTGATAATGAAACTTTGGTATTATTTATATGCATATGTCATGCTTGTGTTCTTGGCATCTGTAAGACATGCCCACTGATACCATGTATGATTTTCAGAGGTGCCAAACAGGAATAAGCATGGCTGCCACTTTCCCTGACCTGCCCCCTTGTTTTTGCCACTGCACAGTAGTTTCCCCCCTAGCTTAGCTGCTTTGCTTAGACCAACTGAAAATATGTGGCATTACAAAAATAACTAAAATGCGAAAAGGTACTGCAAAGCTGGAAACACGGTGAGTTAAGTATACACATGCACACAAGAGCAGGATCATTTTTTTTTAAATTCTTCCTCTTCAGTTTTTTTCCCGCCTTTATTTTCCTCCTACAGTGCCAGGTTTCACAGTGGCCTCTTATATCACACTAGCTCATTTTATGAGAGAGTTTGGATCGTGAATGTGGCCAGGTGTATGAAAGAATGAAAGACTTGCATTTATAATAGCACCTTTCATGACCTCAGGATGTCCCAAAGCCCTTTACAGCCAATGAAATACTTCTTGAATTGTAGTCACTGCTGTAATGTAGGAACAATGATGTCCTGTCCTCACTTAAAACAGATGATCATTGCTATTTGTGGGAGCTTGCTGTGCGCAATTGGCCACCGTGTTTTCTACATTACAACAGTGACTACCTTCAAAAGTACTTAATTGGCTGTAAAGCACTTTGGGACATCCTGAGATCATGAAAGGTGCTATATAAATGCAAATCTTTCTTTCTTACACCCTGTACCCACTTGTGCACAGCTATAGCAGGGCCCAGTAGATAGCAAAGAGAGGGAAGCGAGGCCTAGTTTCCCTTTGCCTCGAACCATGGATGATCATCCAATTGTGGAAGTCCCACTGTCCCCCTGCCTGAGATCAACCAACAGAGCATAGACTAGGGATCTTTCTGGTACCAATGGCTCAGTGCCACATCTACAAAAGGTGTTTTTTGTAAAACAGCAGATTTATTCAATCAGTCCCCAAACAGTGACTGAGGTATATATATGGAAAAGCACCATGTGAGGATGCAAGCTGGTTGTGGGGTGTAGGAGTAATTCAGGAAGAAGGCATCCATGTTTCTAGGCACTATGATTTGGGAGTGGAGGGACCATGCCTATTTAATGACATGGCTTGGGAATGCACTGGAATCCAGGCCAAGGCTTGATTGGATCCAATGTGGCAGAGTTTAGGAGACTGGAATTTACAACAATTAGTACTTCAAAGAGACATTGGATTCATCAGAATTAATACGTGAATCTGATGCCCTGTTACTGCATTGGTAGATTAGACTACTGGAAGGGCACAGCACTTGGCAAAAAAATGTTTGTCAGCAGAACAACTCAGTCTTATCAGGAAGTTACTAAAGTAACAATAAAGTGGGGACAATCCATGTAGAGATCAAATTAACTGTAACACACCCACTCACTTAAGCGCATTAGCACTTTTAAACAAAACCACATTTTTACATATTCAGAATGTACACATCAGCTGTGGTAATAAATAAGTTGAGTTCTACTGTCAGTAGATTGTAAGATGGTTCTTTAATTCAGTTTTTAATAGCAGGCAGCATATTTTCAAAAGCAATCTCTGAACTTAACCACCTGAATTTAACCTACAGTTAAATAGGGTCCAAAACAAGTAACGATGCTGAACTAGAAACTAAACATTCAAAGAGGTTATTAGATAAGGAAGTTGGAGACAGCTGGGAGAAAAGTCCTCAAAGGAATTGCCACATGGCCAAAAAATAAAGGGAATGTAAATGTCACATGAATTTTATTTGGCTGATGTGTACATTACTAATAAATTCTCGGAAAGAAAAGTCTTTGTGAAGAGAATGCCACCTTTTCAACATTGACAGGAAACAGTCATTTAAACCCATTGACATTCGAAACCTTCTGACACCTGCTTTCAATGGGCCACGTGCAGCAAGCTTCCAGTTTTCATCATTACTGGGCAGAATGGACAAGATAAGGAGCCGCTTTACTCAGAGCAGCCTGCTTCTCATTGATAAACCCCTATCCAATCCACAACAGATGCAAGATACCTTAGATGTATACTGATCTGTCAGGCTTTTAACAGAATGGAACCACTATCGCTGACTTTCCCTTTCATATATTAGAGGTCTCAATTATATTCTGTGCACCCTTTGGTGTTTAATTAGGTTATCTGGCAGATCAATCCCAAGCTGCTTTCGAGCCACCCCCTCCCTTTACCAGTCCACAGTAGAAATTGCAGATCAACTGCTAAATATGGCACTTTTTATCTACTTATAGCACATGTTAATGTGTTGACTTTTTCCCGAAGGAATCAGATAAATCTCTTGGTATATATTCAACAAAAGCAATTCCTTCAAATAAATTGTGGCACCTATAAGCACAAACAGTAATGTCTGCAGATGTCTCTATACCTAGAGACAACTTCAAGGTTAAATCCTTTGGTGAACCTTCGCATGACATTTTGGAGATTAAGAGCTTGTTTTCATTTCACCGTACCTGCACAAGGATTTATTGCTGTGCATTAAAAAAAATTGACATTAAACAAACTCTTCTGTACTCATTGAGTTAAATGGAATCGCAAAATATTAAGGCCTGTTTCCAGGAAATAACATAGGGTGGAGGGACGGGGGGGCACTCCACAGGACTCCCACATTATCCTGGGCCTCTCCATTCTGCCTTAATGATACCACAGGAGAGTTCAGATACTAAAGTAGCAGCTTATTCATGCAGGCAGCAGGGTCCTGAGAGTGATGAAGTCACTTCACCATTCAGAGCTCCACTGTTGCTTGGAAACACATTGGTAGAACTCCCGGTTCACTTTCATCTGCTGCACCGTGAATTTAAAGTAGTTTTAAACTGTGTTTACATAAACATTTTTAGATCTGTCCCCTGAGATTGGGTTCCTCGAGGGGTTTGGGGCTCAACTCCTTTGCAGGATCAGTTAAGTCCAAGTCCAAGGGCTGCGTGAGGCAAATTTCCATTGGCTTGTTTTAGGGCATTCGGCAGCGCTATACAGAAGAGTATTAACTGCTAGTGCTAGTTGACATTATCTAGGTAACTCTGCTTAAGCTATGTATTCTGTTGCCTATCGTGGGGTATGATGTGGAGATGCCGGTGTTGGACTGGGGTGGTCAAATGTCGTCGTTGGCTTGTTCTCTCTGCACAGATGCGGCCGGACCTGCTGTGATTTCCAGCAAAGTTTTTTGTTTTTTTTCTGTTTTCCATACAGACCCCAGCATCTGCAACATTTGACCCCTTGTGACCCCACCTCATTGTTCTTTGATGTAATATTTTCCTGACTGACCTGTTTGGACACCATTCACACCTTTGATTGCTGTGATTATCTCTCTGCCGAGGTGTGATAAAGGGCAGTTAGAAAGATTACCTGTAATCATCTGGCAGTGTTCTCTGACTATATATGCTGTGCCTATAGGCATCTCTTCACTTCACCTGACGAAGGAGCAGCACTCCGAAAGCTTGTGATTGCAAATAAAGCTGTTGGACTATAACCTGGTGTTGTGTGACTTCCTACGTTTATCATGGGGTAGTATTAGTGCTGATCATAAATAAAAAGCATTGTGCCCATCCTTGCATTAAAGTTAACAGAAACCAAATACTACCTTTATATTTTAGTATTACTGCAAAGCAAACAGCAGCATTGACTATGGTGGAGGTGATGTAACATGTATTAGCTAGCACTACTGCCACCACATAGCCAAGAATCACCCTAGGAGTCTTTGCTGAACCCCTGGTCAGAAAATAAAAGTAACCATTGAGGCTATTAAATAACTGCACATGCAACTGTTTCGCAGTTGCTGTTGAATCCACTCTGCAATGTAAAAGAATGGGGCTTCCACTCCACCAGCAGCCCCAGGACATGTGGTCAGGGTTCACTGAGGGAAGCTCACTTAGCCCAAATTGGTCTCTCATTTTCCATTAACAACCTGGAGGAAGTTATTAAAATGTATGAGGCTTAATCTTGTGAAGCTCTGCTCCTGGAGCCTTGCTAGACAGGTGTGTGAGTTGAAGAATTGGCCCTACAGTGTTACAGCTCTACTTCCAGCAAGGCTCCACATCCGCAGCAGAGCATCGCAGAATTATCTCTATGTTGCTCTCATTGCTGTTGACCGCATCTTTTACAAAGTGAACAAGTCTCCATAGACAAGCAGTGACGGATTCACTGCACAGAGACATAGAAAGAATTGGATGGTAGGCAGACAAATGAAATATGTTCAGTATTCAGAAGAACACGTTGTTTCCTTTATGGAGAAAGCTTAACCATCATGTTGCCCAATCATCTCTTTTTTTATAATGCTGCAAATCTCAATTTGGTTACAAAGGTTTAATTCCATGGCTTAGTAACCATATCCAAGTTATATTTGGGAAGACAGGGAGTGGCGATAGCAGGAATTGCTGGTAGAAGGGTGGGACTGTTTATATACAATTTTTAAGAAAGCCTATGCCTGCTTATAACCATCACTAAAGTTAGCACTTTATAAAATCTATATATGCCAGGTGAGAGAATATTGTGACTCTGTTTGGCACCCATATTCTTGGATTCAATTAAGCCCAAAATAATTAAGACTTTGTCATTTTTTCAGTATTTTGCAAACACTTAGGGGTAGATTTTCCTGAAGCTGTCGGGAAGGAGGCGGGACTACCACTTTTGGGTTTTAGTCCCGCCTACATCGACGTCCGGCCATTCCGTGCGATTTTCCCTTGATTGACCTTGTTGAGCCAGGCCAGCAGGCTCAGCAGACCAATTAAGGGCCACCCGGCAACAGGTGACGTCACAGACTGAAATTTCATCTGTCAAGAGTTTTTGACAGATGAAATATCAGTGTTTCACAGCTGTTTGAAGCTGTCAAACACTGACAGTCTGACTTCTAACCTGAGTCCTTCTACACAGACTCAGTTAGAACTGTCACTGGCAATGAAAGCTGAAGGTTGTCACTTTTGACAGTTCACAGCCATTTTGCTTTCATTGCCGGCTGAGTGATGGACTCCCGAAACCTAGAGGAAGAAAGGCTGTTAAGGTAAGTACAGGTAATTTAAACTTCTTTACACACTTTAGACACACCAAACACACTTACCTTTGCACTTATGCACCTATCACTAAGCTGAATACTGACATCGCGACCCCTCCAAGTCCTTCAACCCGACGGCCCGACTGCTCTAACCTGGCGTGGTTTGGAGCCGTCGGGAATCCCACACGACACCCCTCAAAATAGGAATTAGGCTAAAAACTGCCTGTTAACTACCTGTTAACAGGCAGTTAATTGGCACTAATCCCTTCCTGCCTCGGGTCGGCGGGTCCCAGTGCGGGGCGGGTACCCGCCTCCTCTGAAACTCACGTGGAGGCGGGTTTTGGGCGGGATGGTGTCGGGACCCCCGGTTTTGGGATTTCCCCCCCGCCACATGCCTGAAACCCTGCCTGACCGCTCCAGGAAAATCTACCCCTTAATATAACACTGCATCATTGTGTGCATTGCAAACACGCAAGTGCACAACTAGAACTTGACATTATCTGAGTAAATATGATATGCAACCAAGACAGTGCCACTTTAAGCTGGAACTCACTGTTATACCAGAAACACAAGAACTTCTGCCCCGGTTACGGCAGCCAGTCTGTTCTGGACCCTCTGGTGGTAGCTATCGTATAGCAGTGACATCCTGGACATTTTTACATGCAGATAGCACCCTCTGGTGGTGGTTATCGTGTTAGCAGTTTGTATGAAGCAGAGGTCATTTGACCTTTCTACCTTTCTTCCTGTGTGAGGTCATTTGACCTTTGTTCCTTTCTTCCTGTGAGAGGTCATTTGACCTTCGTACCTTTCTTCCTGTGTGACTCAGGAAGCAGAATCCCAGGAAGTAGATTTCCAGGAAGAACCTGGGAGTAATGGAGAATTCCATGAGGGTTTCACAATCCAATGTAATCTGATTTCATATGTTAGGCCAAGCGCAATATCTTTTCACAAATTTGTTCAAGTAAAGCTTCAAAACAGCAAACGGCTTCACAAAGAATTATTTTGAGTAACTGTTTAACTTGCTGGATAACTAGTAGGAGCACGTCTAGCGCGGCCAGTACACAGTCTGCCACTTACCTGGTCTCGGTTGGCGGCCTCTGGGCCATGCGATTTTCCATGGGTTCCCACCCGGAATGGGTGGGAAGTTGTCTGGCAGGTTTTAAATGAGACTCGGGCTCAGTCTGCCGCGGGCGGGAAATTAATTCGTCAGTGCAGTTTCCCACCAGAGAACCACTGGCAGAAAAAATCCAGGCTAGGGTTTTCGCTTGGAACTTATCTCTTGTAGAAAGAAGTTCAACTTCACGGTTATCCAACACGTGCTGAACCAAGGTTGCTGGGGCATATAGTAGGTCATGAGGGGTCTCTGGTTTGCATATTTGTGCCCAAGTACAAATTCTTCAGGTCTTTTTATGCTGTCAGCGATCACTTTGGTCAACTTCAACCAACCTTAGTTCTCGCTGCAGTCTTCAGCTCCATCCATTGTTGATAACACTTAATAAACTCACAAAAAAGCAAATGGAGGGAACATAGAAGTATGTTATCTTTATACATTTCTTCTATAGCAAATAGACCAGCACAGGCACCTTTGTGTTTGTTTAACTATATTTGTTCTTTTATTCCAAGTCCCATTAACACAGACACCTGCAGTGATTTCCGATCAGAGTTTGAAAGGAAACAAACAAAAGCTAAACAAGTAAAGCTGTAGTGTAACATATTATCATCTGGCTCTTGTCAGCTTAAATTATAGATTATAAGATGAAGTACCTTTCTTGCTACTTTGGTTCCACATGAAGAGTTTGGATTCCAATGACAACATGTTTTACTGATTTATTCTCTAAAGACTGAAAAGACTTTTACAAAATCTCAATTCATTCCAGATCCAAAGAATGCATCTGGGAAATGGCTATGTTAAAGTTGCTTTGCTGTTGTTATTTACAATAACAACTGAACAGGCAAAGGTACTGCTTTTCATGCCAACACCCAAAGGATGTTCTGGAGAGTAGAATGACAAAGCCAGTAAGCAACCATTGGAGTGAGGCCATGAAATATTAGAAAGAGTTATTTTCAGAAACTATAGGATTAGCGTGCACCAAGTAAGGCTGCATAACTCGCAAGGTACAGAGTTGTAAGTTATGAAGGTCACTTAATTGTGATTACTTACCCCGTCCCCATTAATTTTGTTCTCTTTTTCCTCTTCTGATGGTGCGGCTGTTTCCTTAGGCACAGTTCTTCATGTCTAAGCTCAGACATCAAAGACATGATTTCCATCCTCCTGCTAGAGAAGGGTCAGTGCGAAACTTCTGCCCACTGTCCCATCTCAAAGTCATTTTCCTGGGTTGGGGCTGTTTATGCATGCAGGATGAGGTCCCGTTGGGACTAACTGGAAGCCGAACAAAGATCAGTGTTTGGGGTCCTACTGGGCCTCCTCCAAAAGAAGCACCATGGACTTTCCATCGCTGTCCCGGGGATTACTGCGACCCCTCTCATGTGAAGTTCTTGGATCAATGGTGCCTGTGGTGGAAGGCAGAGAAATTGGCCCTGTCGCTGGACCCCACCACACCATTGTCATTTACATGGGGTACAATGATGAATGGATGGCCAAAGGCCTTCCCTGCAGGGGCTGGCGGGGAGTTGGTGCTGATGTAAGCCAATGTCAGGGCAGGGGTGGGGTGGTAGGCCTCCTCATTCACTTTATCTAGATTTTCCTCCATAAACCACCTGATTTCAGGTGGTCTAGTGGAGGAAAATGCTGCCCAAGGTGTCATAGCTGAAATCTTCCAGCCTGTTGGCTTGAACTCCTCCTCTCCTTTCACATGACCTCGGCAGCATAATTTAGGGCTCACTACCATGCTGGGGGTGGGGGAGTGGGGCGGGGGGCGGAACAGCACAGTCAAGTCCAGTCGTATTCTTAATAAATGTCCACAGATATACACTTTCCAGCAGGGCTCATTGGATAACAATCAGGAGAAGGAACTCTTGCTGAATTTTTCCTCGATAGCCCAGAGGCAGTGAGGCCAATTTTATGCTCCTAACTGCTACCCCACCTGAGATCAACAACATAGCACAACCCAGAATCAAACTCACGACTTCTGATTTGGATGGAGTAGTGCTACACGGGATAGTGTCTTACTCGCAAGGCCATCAGGAGTGCTTTGTCTGTGAGCTTAAACATCTGATGGTCCAATGAATAAATGTAATGCATGGTGTGGCAGTGATGCATTCGATGCGCTGGATGGGTTGAGGAAACCAACCGCATTGCAGGCAACAGTGGGAGCATTACAACTGGCCACAGCACCCTCGGGTGAGATAGAAAGAGCACTGGTCTGAATTCCTATTACTTGGAAGCTCCTGCTGAACGTGTAATATATTGTAAAGTGTATAATGTAGTGTCTTCTTACGAAATGTCATCGACCTGAAACGTTAACTCTGTTTCTCTTCTTCAGGTGCTGCCTGACCTGCTGAGTATTTCCGGCATTTTCTGTTTTTATTTCAGATTTCCAGCATCCGCAGTATTTTGCTTTTGTATGTAATGTGTATACGTGTTTTCATCAGTTACAGTGAGATTTAAAAATACTAGACCATTGTGGAAGGGTTGCAGACAGGCTGGTGGCAGCCATATTTTGTCCTCCTCCTGTACCACTCTTAAGCACAACTGAGATCTTTCAGCCTGCTGGCTTAAACTCCTCCCCTGCTTACATATGACCTCGGCAGCATGATTTAGGGCTCACTAATGGCCTGGCACTAATCCAGCTCGTTACATTTAAAAGTTATTCACATCTCACTGCAGCAGCCCATTTACTGTCAAACCTAATTTCTGAATCGGCTACATGAGATGGAGTGGCTGCTTGTGAATATGTGGGAATTATCCTGAAATGGACCACTAGATAGTTGGGAAGAGAGATACTGCAGCTTAGTTGTGGTTAGTGGATGGAAATGCAGAACCACTTTTAAAGGCATGTATAATTTAAGCAATTGGCAGGGATTTATGAAAACCCAAAGGTGAAGTTTGAATGATATCCAACTCTTCCTGAGTAGTTTTATATTTATTTTGTAAATAAGCTCTTCATAAAAGGGTTTATGAATTTGCTATTAATAGCATTCAGTGGTAATCTTCCTCTAAGATGTGGTTTACAAAGATAGCTCCTAACCTGAAAGACTCGCTGACTTTGGAAACAGAACGTAACCTTGTGATCAGCATTTCGATAAAGTTGGATTTTATACAGAATGAGTCTAAAATTCATATCTATCAAATCCCAAGTTTGAATTTAATAAGAATGGTGCATGAGCAGGAGAGAGCCTGCATTAAGCCACCATGGGTTATGCTCGTGCTGTCCTATATTTTTTAGATCTCGAAAAACAGACTGGCAGTGCCTCTAGATTACTGAATATTCAGGAAGCATACCTTCCAACAGACTGACAAAAATCTGATGCCGGTCTCACGCCTGACTTTCAGTAGACTAGTAATTACTAGAACTCCAGGGAAAAAGGATACATAACCTACCCAGTAACTAAGTTTAAACCATTCAACTATGCAAGTTACATGAAACAGTAGGTAAACCATTAAATCAAAGACAAAGATACATCAACAAACAGCTGAGGACACCCAGCAGGTACAGAACAGGGCATATAATGTATGTCCGCATAAGTGTTAGCCATGGCTTAGCGGTAGCACTCTCGCCTCTGAGTCAGAAGGTTGTGGGGTCAAGCCCCACTCTAGGGACTTGAGCAGATAAACAAGGCTGTACTGAGGGAGTGCTGCACTGTTGGAGATGCCGACTTTCGGATGAGTTGTTAAACTGAGGCCCCAAATGATCCCATGGCACTATTTGAAGAATAGCAGAGGAAGTCTCCTCAATGTCCTGGCCAATATTTATCCCTCAACTAACATCAATAAAACAGATAATCTGGTCGTTATCACATTGCTATTTGTGGAACCTTGCTGTGTGCAAATTGGCTCCTACATTACCACAGTGCTTCATTGGCTGTAAAGCACTTTGGGACATCCTGAAGTCATGAAAGGCGCTATATAAATGCAAGTCGTTTTTACTTTTTATTTTTATTTGCCCACCCTAGTTTGCTTCATCTAGTGAGCAGTATGAAACTACCAGCCTCACACTGATTCACTGTATCCAGTGAGCAGTATAAAATTGTCAAGCTTGAATCTATAGCCTAGATTTTAACTCCCAGCAGGAGTTGTGCAAGTGGGGGCCCGAGGTGGATGGAAAACCATCTGCTTTCCATCCCACTGTTACCCCCACTGATCCCCACCCCCCTCCGCTACAGCATTAGAACATAAGATAAGAACATAAGACGTAGGAGCAGCAGTAGGTCATTTGGCCTCTCGAGGCTGCTCCGCCATTCAATAAGATCATGGCTGATCTGATCTTGGCCTCAACTCCACTTCCCTGCCCGCTCCCCATAACCCTTGACTCCCTTACCATTCAAAAATCTGTCTATCTCCACCTTAAATATATTCAATGACCCAACCTCCACAGCTCTCTGGGGAAGAGAATTCCAAAGATTCACAACCCTCTGAGAGAAAAAAATTCCTCCTCATTTCTGTGGATTTTAACTCCCAGGCCTCATCTGAATGCTGGCCATAAGCCTCCTGCCCGAAACCGGTGGGAAGTTCTAGCTGGCCGGCAGGCAGGAGCCACATACTGGACGTCAGGAAGCCACTGCCAGAGACCCAAAGGCCAAGTAAGTGGATGGAGGGAGGGTCGGAAGGGCCTTGTGTTCGGGGAGGCATGGGGGGTTAGGAAGCCTAGGGCAGGAGGGGTCCAAATTTTCTTTGTGGGGCCAGAAGAAGCAGAAGTGCTCCCCCCCTGGCCCAGAAGGAAACAAAAAGTAAATTTAAAGCACTTGCATTTCTGGGCCTCTTCTGGCCCTGGATCCACTTGCTACCAGGTTGACCTAGCGGGGAAGCCACACTGGCCTGGGGTTAAAATTACTGTCAGGGCCCAATAACATCATCTGCATATTTAAAGCAGGACCAGCAACAGTGTGCAGTTAAATCTCACATAGTTAGTTAAATACCAATTGTAATGAATGCTGAATAAACATACAAAGCATAGCTGTTGTTTGAAATACTGCTGCTTAAATTAGTTTGCATAATCTTCTGCCCTTTCCACAGCAGACACAATGTCCTCCATTTCTCCAGGCATTTCCTCCCTTCTCTTTTTCAGATGGAGCATCTGTGCTTCAGAATCTCACACACTGAGCAGAAGCTTGTTGTGACTTCCCTTGTGGCTGCTCTCCCCACCAGCAACAGCTTAAACAGCACCACACAAAGGAAGATACAGTACAGTTGCCCTGCATGACCTTCAGGCCTAACCTTACTCGTGCATGTTTTTTAACATGTCCCCATTAAACAGCGTGTACTGTCCAATGAACAGAAAAAAGTGTACACAGTTCTGATTTCCTGCCACTAGATGTTGCTTGTGTACCTTGTGAATATTTTACAGAGCAGTATTTATAAAGTGCCTTCCAGACAGCTGGTGGCATGTCCTAAATGATATTACGCTGGGATTTTCCAGAACATATTATCACTCCACAAAGGGGTAGTTTTACAAAAATTTTGCCCTTCTCGTCTCATTCAGTGATATTATATTGGCAGGACTCCCAGCTCCTGGTCAAACTTTTGCCAAAATATTTCTGTGCACTACAGTCAAAAACTAAATACAGCCTAATAATGTGATTTTACTCATTTACATTTAAAAAAAGCTTCGAGACCATGTGCAGTTCATTCCACCTGAGTTCAAGTGCTTCAATCTATTGGATGAATGCTGATCTAGACTGATAGTTGTAAGGCAAAAGGTTTGTTATGTGCCCAGAAGTCTTGTACATGGGAAGGTGTACTCTGTATTAATATTTAAATGACTTTTAGTTCTGCAAATAATACATGCATACTATTTGTGTTTTTCCTATTACTGTTGGGGCAAAGAAAAAGATGATGGCAGTTAAGGCTTCTACAACTTGCAGTGTATAATTCAAAATAAACATTCAAATCAATCATTGTGATCTGGAGCTGGTTACGGAGTGGGTGCAGGGAGGGGCAAATACTTCATAGAGTAATGCCTGAGAAAATTAAAGCTGCAACTGACTCTATGGCCGCGACTTGCCCTACCTCGACGGGTCCGTGGCAAGCGATGTCGGTGGTGGGTCGCAGCCTCGTTGCTGGCTCCATCCCGGCCTCTGACATGACTTTTCTCTGATAGGGCTTGTTAAGCCCGCCCAGCGAGTTTCCCGGCCAATTGAAGGAAGCCGGTCTGATGACGTCATTTGATGACGTGGCATCAGCCAGTTTCCTTAAAGGGAACATGAGCAAATTTACTTTGACATTTGTGCTGTCAGTGTTCTATAGCATTGAGGTCCTGCAAACACTGACAAGCACTGCACAGAGGTGCACGGCTGCACCCTGGCTCTCCCATGACTCATATGCTTATGGAGGGAGTCACAGCATGCAGGGAGGTTCCCTTCCCTTCCAATGGGCGGAAGAGACCTCCCTAGGAGACCAACACAGCCTGCCTGCACATTGCACAGGCCGGCAAAAGCAGGGATGACATCAGGAGGACCAGGCTGCAGTGGCGCAAACATTTCAATGATCTCAGTAGATCATGAAACATTACTGTAAAGCCACACTCAACCTCATCCTGCTGTGCCACTCATCACATCCCCATCACTCTGCTTTCCCTACCCTACTCCTGCACATCCTTCCTCGCACCAACTTACCTTGCACCTCCACCCATCTCTCTCTATCTACATTATCACTTCCCCATCTCACTAGCCACCCCTTACACTCACCCTCATCCTAGTCCAATCATACCAACTAACAACACACAAGGGTAGGCACTTGTGTGTTTTAGACAATGTTCATGGGAAGTTTCTATTAATGTGCTGTCAAACAAACATTGAAATCTTCATTTTCAACACTTTGGACAGATTTGTGTGCACCTCTGGAAGTGGTTTAGTGAGTTTCCGTGAATGATGAGACGTAACAGTACCCCCCGCAATGCTGATGAGTGTGAAAGAAATGGCTAGGACATTGTAGGGAGCTTTATGTTGTTGGTGTGGGGTGGTGCCAACCTGGTGCATCATGTGGCAACCAGGGTGTGCAGCGTCAAGTAACATGCCTGGCATCCCGGGCAGCAATGTGGTTGGGTGCTGATGCTTTCTGTCCTGTGCAGCATCTGGTGATTGCAGAGAAGGTTGGTGTCGTTTTTGGTGCTGCTGGTGTGTCTGGTGATGCTAGTGTTGGGGCTGATTTTGGTCAGATTCTGAGGACCAAGGTGAGTGAGTATAAAGTACACCCATGCTGATGGAATAGATGGCAGGTGAAGTAGAGATGACAGAAGCAATCTGTCAATAGTGGGAGAGGTAACGAGGTCAGACTGGATGGACTTGTAGCATTCTGAATCTGTAGTGGAAATGTAATTTAGAGAAGCTAGTGGCTAAGGGAACATTTCTCAATCAGCTGGGAGCCTTGACTTGACATTTGAAGCTGTCAACTCATCAGCTGATTCAATGGCCACTGACCTCCCACCTCAGCTTCACAGACGAGGTCCAGGCACAGCGGGAAGCCGGTGGGTGACCTGTAAAATTCAAAAAGCTGGGGGAAAATAGCTTTGTTAAGTGGTTGTAAAGAAGCCACTAATGATTTGAATTGGGTCCCCTGCCGTTGCCTGTCGGGTCTGCTCGGCGCTGTCAGACCCGACATCGGGAAATGCAGGTGTACGCATTTTTGACAGCGGGTTCTCGACCTTTTAAAATTTCACAGCTGACCCGCCACCAATCAGGTTCGCTGAGCGCCGGCAGAATGGGGGCCTAAGTCTTCTTCCTGGTCAATTTACCCACTGACCTTTAGGGAGTAAAATGTTCCGATGGAAAGGTAAAATGGTAAGACTGAGGGTACAGTAAAATGTATGGTAAAAATGACAGTGATAGCACTCAATGTGACTGTCCAAACTTTCTCTTAGGATCCTTACAAATCAATAAAGAGAGCAGAATTCATCCCCATTAGTCTGAACTCTGTTTGATTACAGCTTTTATATGTAAAATGATAGTGCTCTAGTACATTGCATCAGCCATTCCCATCAACGGGAATGGTAGCATAGTGGTTATGTTACTGGACCAGTAATCCAGAGGCCTGGACTAATGATTCGAAGACATGAGTTCAAATCCCACCATTTAAATTCAGTTAATTAAATAAATCTGGAATGAAAAGCTAAATAAAAACCATGAAACTAATGGCTTGTCATTCAAAACCCACTAGTTGACAAATGTCCCTCAGGGAAGGAAATCTGCCAAATACCAGTCTGGCCTATATGTGACTCCAGACCCACAGCAATGTGGTTGACTCTTAACTGCCCTCTGAAATGGCCACTCAGTTGTATCAAACTGCTAAGAATAAGAATAAAACCGGACCACCCAGCATCGATCTAGGCACTGGAATTGAACATGGCAAAGGCACACCCAGCAAAGTAAACCCTGCAAAGTCCTCCTCACTAACATCTAGGGACTGGTGCCTCAATTGGGAGAGCTGTCCCACAGACTAGTCATACTCAAAGAATCATACCTTTGTCCATCACCATCCCTGGCAGGACAAACCCACCAAAGGTGGTGGCAGAGTTGGGAAGGACTGGCCCTGGGAGTCCTTAGCATGGGCAAGGAAACCTCCTGCTGATTACCACCTATCATCCTCCCTCAGCTGATGGATCAGTACTCCTCCATGTTGAACGCCACTTGAAAGAAGTACTGAGGGGAGCAAGGGCACAGAATGTGCACTGGTTGGGGGACTTCAATGTCCATCACCAAGAGAGGCTCAGTAGCACCACTACTGGCTGAGTCCTGAAGGACAGAGCTGCCAGACTGGGCCTGCGACAGGTGGTGAGAGAACCAACATGAGCGAAAAAACGACCTGACCTTGTCCTCACCAACCTACCTGTCACAGATAATATTGGTACGAGGACACCCTCCATTCTGTTGTGTGGCACTACCACCATGCTAAATAGGATAGATTCAGAACAGATCTAGCAGCTCAGAACTGGGCATGCATAAGGTGCTGTGCCATCAGCAGCAGCAGAATTGTATTCCCCCACAACCTCCTGGCCTGGCTCACTCTGTCATTACCATCAAGCTATGGGGCCAACCCTGGTTCAATGAGGAGTGTTGAAGAGCAGCACCAGGCGTACCTAAAAATGAGATGCCAACCTGGGTGAAGCGACTACATGCAAGCTAAAAAGTGGAAGCAGCATGCTATAGACAGAGCAAAGCGATCCTCAAACCAGTGGATCAAAACAAAGCTCTGCAGTCCTGCCACATCCAGCTGTGAATGGTGGTGGACAATTAAAGAACTGACAGGAGGAGGTGGCTCCATGAACAGAGCCCAGCACGCGAGTGCAAAAAAACAAGGCTGAAGCATTTGCAACCATCTTCAGCCAGAAGTGCTGGGTGGATGATCCATCTCAGCCTCCTCCTGAGGTCCCCACCATCAAAGAAGCCAGTGTCCAGCCAATTTAATTCAGTCCATGTGATATCAAGAAATGGCTTAGCTCACTGGATAAAAAGATTATGGGCCCCGACAACATCTTGGCTGTAGTGCTGAAGACTTGTGCTCCAGAACTAGCTGTGCCTCTAGCCAAGCTGTTCCAGTACAGCTACAACACTGGCATCTAACCAACAAAGTGGAAAACTGACCAGGTATGTCCTGTCCACAAAAAGCAGAACAAATCCAATCCGGCCAATTACCACCCCATCGGCCTACTCTCAATCATCAGTAAAGTGATGGAAGGTGTTGTCGACAGTGCTATTAAGCGGCACTTTCTCACAAATAACCTGCTCACCAATGCTCAGTTCAGGTTCTGACAGGACCACTTGGCTCCCAACCTCATTACAGCCTTGGTCCAAATATGGATAAAAGAGCTGAATTCTGGATGTGAGGTGAGAGTGACTGCCCTTGACATCAAGGCAGCATTTGACCGGGTGTGGCATCAAGGAGCTCTAGTAAAATTGAAGTCAATGGGAATCAGAGAGAAAACTCTCCACTGACTTGTGTCATACCTAGCACAAAGTAAGGTGGTTGTAGTTGTTGGAGGTCAATCATCTCAGCCCCAGAACATCGCTGCAGGAGTTCCTCAGGGCAATGTCCTTAGCCCAACCATCTTCAACTGTTTCATCAATGACCTTCCCTCCATCATAAGTTCAGAAGTGGGGATGTTCGCTGATGATTGCACAGTGTTCAGTTCCATTTGCAACTCCTCAGGTAATGTGGCAGTCCGTGCCCACATGCAGCAAGACCTGGACAGCATTCAGGCTTGGGCTGATAAGTGGCAGGTAACATTCACACCACACAAGTGCCAGGCAATGACTATCTCCAACAAGAGCGAGTCTAGCCAGCCTCCCCTTGACATTTAACGGGATTACCATCGCCGAATCCCCCACCATCAACATCCTGGGTGTCATCATTGACCAGAAACTTAACTGGACCAGCCACATAAATACTTTGGCTACAAGAGCAGGTCAGAGGCTGGGTATTCTGTGGCGAGTGGCTCACCTCCTGACTCTCCAAAGCCTTTCCACCATCTGCAAGGTACAAGTTCAGGAGTCCAATGGCATACTCTCCACTGCCTGAATGAGTGTAGCTCCAACAACACTCAAGAAGCTCGACACTATCCAGGACAAAGCAGCCCGCTTGATTGACACCCCATCCACCACCTTAAACATTCACTCCCTCCACCACTGGCGCACCGTGGCTGCAGTGTGTACCATCTACAAAATGCACTGCAGCAACTCGCCAAGGCTTCTTCGACAGCACCTCTCAAACCTGCGACCTCTACCACCTAGAAGGACAAGGGCAGCAGGCACATGGGAACACTACCACCTACCTGAAAGTACCCCTCCAAGTCACACACCATCCTGACTTGGAAATATATTGCCGTTCTTTCATCGTCAGTGGGTCAAAACCCTGGAACTCCCTCCCTAACTGTGGGAGTACCTTCACCTCACGGACTGCAGCGGTTCAAGAAGGCTTCTCAAGGGCAATTAGGCATAGACAATAAATGCTGGCCTTGCCAGCGACGCCCACCTTCCATGAATGAATTAAAAAAAAATCTAATTAATTACTAATGCTTAGATGATTAATAGTGTTGGAGATCTAGAGCAAAACACCTCAGAAACTGTGTGATGAATTTGAAACAATGACCTATAGATCTACACAATCTAGCAGCTGCTCCTATTGGTTCCCACCTCAGAACAAGGCAGATTGGTCTTAAAGGAAAAAAAACAAATCCTTACAATTTTCTTTCTTCCTCTCCTGAAAATGCTCGACTCGTGCTGCTGTGAACTGGCCGACCTCCAATACATCTTCCCAGTGGCCATTCTTTGTGTACATATGCCGGCTACTCAACCATGCAGGGCATCATATCCGATCCCAATCCTGTTCTTACCAGATGTTCACACATAGACATTGTCCAGTAGGGATCACTGGAAAGCAGTCAGGTGATTTTCCCCCTCCTCTCCCTGTCCCCGTTATCCCAGGGGCACTCAAGCCATGCATAACTCTCCAATTGCTGCCCTGGCTGAGATCAGCTAGCTCAGTGCTAAACTAAAGATTAACTATGTGGCCTTCAGGTTTATATTGCTAAGTATCACACCACATGATACATTTTTAACCCATCATCAGGGGAGCTAGACACAGTTAGGGTAATTTTCCAACTTCCAGCTCTGCCGAGAGCGAATATTCGGGAATTCGGGCATGGGCTGTGCATGATTTTGCACTTAACCATTCCTTTAAATGATCAGAACATCATGTGCAGCATGCACATGAATTTCCGATATGCACTCCCTGAGAGCAAGGCTCCCCATTGACAGCACAGAATCAGAAGATGACTCCAATGCATTACGTTTTAAATTACCTCATGCAGTTCAGGTGTCTGTGTCCTCTAGCCACTTTTCCATTTGCCTAAAAAATTGTACTTGTCTTCGGAAAGTTGCCTCTGTGTATCAATCTCTCCCTTTCACACAGGTGTCAGGTGTCAGCCTTGGTAGGTGCTGAAGAACAATTTTTTTCTTTGAGTGGGCAGCGTGGGCTGTGATGAAGATGCAAGTAGTTTGTATATTCTCTCACTGGTTGAAAAAGTTGACAAATCACTTTGCACCCTCCAATCTCCAAGCAGATGATTGTTGGTCGCCCGGCAACCAGGTTCTGCCATTCTGCTCAGTCCCAGCTCCAGAACATAATAGGAGCAAACTTCTAGAAACTGGGTAAAAATTGCAGGGAACCAACTCCTCACATTTACTTTACTCTAAGACATGGCCTTAACCTGATGGCAGATCATAGAATTTGACAGCACAGAAACAAGCAATTCAGTCCATCAAGTCTGCACTGATGTTTTTCTCCACATGAGCCACCTAATCTAATCCCATTATTCTGTCCACTCCCCACATCTTTCAAACAATTAGCTTTGTACATGGGCATGGTCGTGGGTCGACAGTGTTATCAGTTCCTGTGATGCCAGGTTGTTTGCACTGTGAAGTGCAGCCAATGGTCAAAGAACTGTGGCCTAGAAATTCAGTCGCGTTTGCGCCCACTTATTGGCTATAAAGTGGTTTGCGCCTGAAGTTTTTTATCGCCCGAAATTCAGATGGACCCTAACATCGGCGTTAGCCGGTAGCGCCGCGCCGGCACCGATGACGTCATCGGTGTGCGCAGCGCCCCAGTTGCAATGCTATTCCGGCCCGATGGCCAAATTCAGTTGCGGCCACCTCGCCCGTGGCAGCCGCAAACAGCGTTTGTGAAACAGGGTCTTGCAGCTCCGAAAGGCCGGCGCATAAAGGTGGAGCGGCAGCCAGCCGCTTTCCCGGCGGCCGCCTGCCCGCACCTCCCTCCCCGGACTCCTGCACCACCCCCCCGCGGCATTGATGTCTGAGTCCCGCGAGCCCGGCACTTCTCCGTGGTGCCGGGCTCATTTGCCGGGGGAATCCACCGGTGATCTGACGGCTGCAGGCAGCTCCTCCTTAAGAGAAGGAGGAGGCCTGCAGTACCCCAGCCTGCCGCACCGCATCGGGTGCCGCAGCGGGAGCTGGACGCCTGAAAGTGACATTCATCGCCCCTAGCGAGGCGGCCAAACCCTGCAATAGCGCCCGCCGCCGTCTTGGCCCGTCGCAACTGAATTTTAGGCAGGCGCTACGGGAATCCTGGCGGGCGCAAAATTTCGGGCGCAAAAGACCTGGCGGGGCCATACCGAATTTCTAGGCCTGTATGTCTGCAGTTGGCTCCCTTCCTTTAATCTAAAAATGCCTTCTTCAAGTATGACTTGACAATACAATGACACAGATTCTGTTGATGTATTACTAGTTTACTGGGTATATACTTGGCTCAGTTGATAGAACTCTTACCCATGAGTTAGAAGATTGTGGGGGAGAAAATTCATTATAGCTCAGGAATGGGCGGTAACTTTTGAAAAGTTTGAGAATTAGTGCCAGGCGCTAATGCTTCAGACTGCACGCAAAATTCAGTCTCATTGCACATAGGAAGGATTGGAGTGCTAAATCAAGTGCTAATGGCCTAGCTCAGTGGCGTTAAACTTGAAGCGCTGACCAATATCAGGTGCAGTCTAATCACAAGTCAACATTGCCATAGGCTCTTCCCAGTTCTTAAAGGGGAGGTTCATTGATGCTGCAGAAACTCATTCTCATCTTTGCTGGCTGTGCAGCCATCTCAGCCAGCAGCAGCAGGTTAAGGAGAAGGAGCCGGATGACTCAAGCAGCCCTCATGGCCCTTCTCCTCCCTATGGCCACATGTTCTAATTTTTCTCGCTGCCTCTGCTCCCTCCACTGTCGATCCTGGAGGGCGAGATCAACTGCCAGTAAAGCCCCCATTAATGTAACCAAGTGTAGCACTTCAATATTTTGTGACAATAAATGTAACTAATTGTTAGTAGCCACAACACTCCTGATACTAAACAACCTTTAAATGACTGAATTAAACTGCTGCTCAATGTCAAACTGACAAGGAAGCAGTGAAACAGCACTAACCTGACAGCTGCGACTCATTACTCATGATCTCTTTAAGTAGCGCCCCTGGAGCCGGCATCCGCCTGCTTGACGCTTCCTCTCCCTGTTGTTATCGGGGCGAGTCACAGGAGGCGACAATGAATTTTGCAGATCGGGCGCCCAGTGAGCATTGCCTGCCGCTGAAGTCCCCGGCGCTAACTGTTAGTGGCGGTGCTATAGGGGTGCTGAATTAGCCGTGTGGTGCTGGATTTGGCTCACCCTGGCGCTATTGCATCAGCACCATGTTAGTGCCCCCGCCAGGTGCTAACGTGAGGCGCTAACCAACTGAATATTTCCCTGTGTTCAAGCTCTGCTCCACAACTTGACCATACAAATTAGGCTAATACTCCAGTGCAGTATTGAGGGGGGTCAACATTGTTGTGGGTTCCATCCTTCAGATGAAATGTTAAGTAGGGACTCCAAATGCCTGTTTTGGGGGTTCAGGTACACAGTTACGATCTCCTCGCACTATTCTGAGATGAGCAAAAAGGAAAAGAAAGACTTGCATTTATATATCGCCTTTCATGATCACCGGATGTCCCAAAGTGCTTTACAGCCAATGAAGTACTTTTTGAAGTGTAGTCACTAGTCACTGTTGTAATGTGGGAAACGCGGCAGCCAATTTGCACACAGCAAGCTCCCAGAAACAGCAATGTGATAATGGCCAGATAATTTGTTTTTTTTTAATGATGTTAATTGAGGGATAAATATTGACCAGGGAATTCTCTTTGTACGTTAGCCAATTTTCCTCCAAAAACAAATTAACTGTTAATTCATCTTGTTGCTGTTTGTGGGATTTTGCAGTATGCTAAATGGCCACCATGTTTGAACTCTAGCCATCATTACACTTCAAAGTACCTGTAATGTATGCTATGAAATGCTGTGAGACATTTCTGAAAGATAAAATATTAATGGAAGTATTTTGTTCTTCTGGTAAAAATCAAAACGGGTTCCAGTTCAAAATTTTTATTTATTTTGTCGAATTGAGAATCAACACTCAAACTGTCACGCAGTTGCAATCCCAACACGTGCAGCATCTCAACACTCCCTACTGGTGAAAGGAGCACGCAATAGATAGGCTAAAGGGCCTTTCGTGTCATTTGCATTTTGTTATTACATTAATCAGGCAAACTGCTGTGCCACTTTCATGCTCAGCACAAAAACATTTAAAACACCAATGCCACAGCACGAGTTCCAACTGTGCACGTGTGGTGCCTGTCATTAAAAATCAATCCTTTAATATGCAGCAACTAATAAGCCATTGAGAAGGGAAAGAATGAAAGGCAACTGGATCCTGAATTCAATCTAGAACATAAGAAATTAATCTTCAGCAAAATATGATTTCTGTGTAATGAATCATAACACAGTGAATGGATTTGGTTGCAAAGCCTTATTTGAAGGCTGCATTCCATCACTGCTTTATATACTTTACTTCAATGTTAATCATTTCAGAATTCACTCTACCTGAAAATGACATTTAAAAAGTTCAAGAAACAACTGAAAAGCAATTTAGTGGAGTATTTTCTTTGGAATTCTTTTCTCCTCTAATTTTCTTGACTTCCTTACTGGGTATCACAATACTGCACCCAAGTGACCATTATTCATATGTGATCCCCAAAAGTGAAGCTCATCAGTCCATCTGACTGTGCAGGATATTGCACCCGAGTCTCATCCTCTCCTCACCCGATCACCATCTACGCACGCTTCCAGTAGGAGTCCCTATATAGCGAATGGGAAGCAGAACACTGGCTGATTATTCCTTCTCTCACCCGGGGCACCATGGCCAATTCTAATTCCCTTACTGCTCTCCTCGCTGAGATCACCATAGACCAGGGACTGAAGCTGTGTCCTTTAGGGTTTGTAATGTTTAGAAACAGTGGCCTAGAAATTCAGTGGTGTTAGCGCCCACTTAGCGCCTAAAGAGGTCTTTAGCGCCGGCGCTGTTGGTAGCCTGGAATTCAGTGTAGCGCAAATGGTGGCGTTAGCCGGTAGCGCTGCGCTGGCACCGATGACGTCATCGGTGTGCGCAGCACCCCGGTTTCAACGCGATGCCGGCCCAACGCCCAAATTCACTTGCCGCCGCCTCACCCGTAGCGGGCGCAAGGAGCGTTTGTAAAACGGGGCCCTGCAGCTCCGAGAGGCCGGGGCGTAAAGGTGGAGGTGCGGCCGTCCGCTTTACCGGCGGCCGCTTGGCCGCTCCTTCCTCCCCGGACTCCCACACCACCCCCCCGCGGCATTGGTGTCTGACCCCCGCGAGCCCGGCACTTCTTCATGGTGCCGGGCTCATTTGCCGGGGGAATCCAGCGGCGATCTCACGGCTGCAGGCAGCTCCTCCTTAAGAGAAGGAGGAGGCCTGCAGTACCCCAGCCTGCCACACCGCATCAGGTGGCGCAGCGGCAGCTGGACGCCTGAAACTGACTTTCAGCACCCCAAGTGAGGCGGCCAAACCCTGCAATAGCGCCCGCCTCCCTCTTGGGGCGCTGCAACTGAATTTCAGGCGGGCGCTACGGGAATCCGGGCGAGCGCTAAATTTCGGGCGCTAAACACCTGGCGCGGCGATAGCGAAATTCTAGGCCAGTAACTTCACCTCTGATCTATTGTGGGAGTTCCTTTACCTGAAGCAGGAAAGAACTAGTATGGCTGCCTGGTAAATCCCATCAGGTTACTAATATCTGGCGATAATCCTGACTCTTTAATCAAATGTGCCAAAGTAGATTGAACTTTTACTGCGGGCCAGTTTTAGTGAGTATATTTGTACATTAGCTTTCATTATTTTTTTTAATGTGTACACAAATGCATACAATTTAAATTAATTTTCTTATTTTGTACAAACCCTAAGAAGGACAGGTGGAGCATGGAAATGGGCTACAGCAACCAGCAGGGCAGCATAAGGGTGATTTAGAACAAGATGCAGCTGCCAGTGCATGCTGACACGCATCTGTATCTGTCTGAATCAGCACTGACATGAGACCTCGCATGAGGCTGGTCTGGTTTATGCTTCTGTCAATCCAGAATCCATAATTTGGGTGGCAGAGTGCTCTCGGCGCTGAGGTTCTTGCTTTTGTCCTCATAATGTTCGAGCAGAGTGACAATTGTTTTCAATGCTGCTCCGATAAAATGTGATACAAAAGACAGACAGCTAATTACCGTGGTAATCCTCCAGTTCTGGGGCCATGTTCACAACTGAACACCCAAGCTCAGAACTCCATCACACACCAAATGGTGATGCCACCGAGTACACCACATAAGATGACGAGCCAATGAGACATAATCTTGCACCTATTTTAGTGACAAATATGACTGTTCATATGCTTTCTTCGAACTACTTGTAATTTGCAATTAAATTACTTCATTGTAAACAGCCCCGCGTCAGTATTTTGTGTGGATTAACGCTTGTGGAGTGAAGCATATAGGAACTTCCCTCCTTCCCTCAAAAAAAGCAAGTCATTGTCAAGATTTTATAGCAGGAGATCAACACAGATTAGTGGCTTGTTTTTAAATAAAAAGGCGCAGAGGTTGAATTTCTATTTTCTTCAATGTTAGAGATGTTACTGCTGAGGAATAATTTACTTCTTGCAGTGTCATAGCACTGGGTGGGGCAGTTTTGTGCTGTAGAGCTGTACCCATTGGGAACTGGATTCAGATACCCAAATTTATTTCACTTGGGACTTTCACACCTGTTTGAGAGAGGAAACTTTATTTCAGGACTCAGATGTTGAAGAACAATGTTCAAACCAATTTCACCACACACATTTTCCCTTGCAGATTTACAAAAACAAATTATTTGCTTGGGTATACATCTATAGGGAAAATGTACTTTTACAGTGAAGAAATGTGCACTGATAATGGAATAAAAGCCAATGGACAATAACCTTTCGAGAAAATAAAAAGTAAGCTTGATACATGGACTTTTTAACAGTGCCTTCACACTGAGGCTAATGTTATGGAATGCAATTTGAGGGTGTCAAGACCCAAAGTGAAGTGAGACATCCTCCTCCAGGTTGGACCCTGACTTTTGATTCAGGATGTATTAACAATTTAACTACTGTGTTTACACTATAATTGTTCTTATTTTATAGTACATTCAATCTAACTGGAGCATCAGTGCAAAGGGGTTTATTTCGCAGCAACACTGGTTACAGTATGAATGCATCATAGGTTCAGGGCAATTTGCTTCTTTGTCAAAAACGATATTTTAGCTTTTCTGTGCGAACAGCTCAGAATTTAGCTCAATTATATTTATTCTACAAACTGTATATTTTAATGTCTCCAATCCTGCATGGAATTCTGAACCAATTAGCTTCAGGGTCACATTATTTTCACGAGTGTTTATGATTTCAAAGCAAACAAGGCAGCTTTATGTTAGATTTAATCTAATCAATGTCACATTGGTTTAACTGTATACGCTAAGAAAGAACATTTTTTGTCCACTTTAATCTGAGCTTAACTAGTTAAATGCACTTTGTACAGGTTAGCTAAAGGGTCAGTGTGTCTCCGGGTCAAACAAAGTGAGAGTGTTCCTCCACCTGCAACCAGCCTAATTAGATTAAGGACGGGAGATCAATTTGAGCTGCCTAGGAAGTACCAATTAATTAACTAAAACTGAGTTAATTACTAGCTATGTATTTCTTCAACTGACCAGCGCTAAATTGATGTTAGAAAAATGCCGCGGGAATTTTGCAAGATTAGACCATTTAAATGGCTATTGTCATCTGATAAATTGTCTTGCAAGATCGTTTACTGGATTGGCAAACCCAAGAAGAGCACAATGATACAGTTGATTGAGCGTGATGTGATTTTTACCCCCACCTGAGATTATATAAAAAAGTGGCATTGAAACCATCATGAACTAAATCTAATTCTACATTCCAAAAGCTTGTTGTGCAGAGCACACAAGCCTAGAAACGAACTCTTGGCATCATGTTATGAAGACATTAACCCAGCTAAAACAAACAGATCAATGTCTGTGTTACAATAGTGGACGGAGAAGTGCCATATAGCAGTATTTGCATACAAACCAACCTCGAGAACTAGTGAAAGCTGACTAATGGCCTCAAAATGTTGATCGAGCTTCTTGAGTCATCAATCTTTTGGCGTTTCTAAGTATTAACATTCCTTTCCTTGTATTGGAAGAGGAAACAAACAAAAACACATGAAAGCCTTAAGGAAAGAGAGGCACAAAATTGATGGCCATGTTCCCCTTTAAAAATAAAAATGATGCGTGCTGGTTCATTTAAGCACTTTTATAATTTTGTAGATTTTAAAACTAAAAGAAGGAAAAACAAAGTAACATTTAGGCTGCGATTTCACCGACCGGGGTGGGTCCGGGGAGGCCAGTGTCGCAGTTCCAGCCCGCTCCCGGCTCCAAACCACGCTCTCTGAGTGATTTTATGTAGATTGGGATTGTTATGCCCGCCCTGCACGTTTCCCGGCCAATTAAACGGAAGTGGGTCTGATGACATTATCAGCCGGTTTCCTTAAAGGGACCATGTCCACATTGATTTTGACAGTTGTTCTGTCAGTATTCTGCAGCATTGAGGTGCTGCAAACACTGACAAGCACTGCACAAAGGTGGACGGTTGTACCCAGGCTCTTGCAAGACTCCCTCCATATGCTTATGGAGGGTATCACAGTGCACAGGAAGGTTCTCTTCCCTTCCAAGGGCAGAAGAGACCTCCCCAGGAGATCAACACAGTATGGTTGCACATTGCACAGGAGGACACAAGCAGGGATGTCATCAGGAGGACCAGGCTGCAGTGGCACAAACATTTCAATGATCTCAGTAGATCACGAAACGTTACTGCCAAGCCACACTCAGCCTCATCCTGCTGTGCCACTCATCACATCCCCATCACTCTGCCTTCCCTACCCTACTCCTGCACATTCTTACTCACACCAACTTACCTTGCACCTCCACCCATCCCTCTCTATCTATATTATCACTTCCCCATCTCACTAGCCACCCCTCACACTCACCCTCATCCGAGTCCAATCATACCAACTAACAACACACAAGGGTAGGCACTTGAGTGTCTTATGTAATTTTCTGTTAATGTGTTGTCAAACATTGAAGTCTTTATTTTCAACATTTTGCCTTATTGGACAGATCTGTGCTCACCTTTGAAAGTGCCTTAGTGAGTTCCATTTAATGTTGAGACATAACTTCCAGGCAGCAATGTGGTCCAGGGTGCTGATGCCCTTGTCCTGTGCAGCAACAGGTGATTGCGGAGAAGGTTGGTGTTGTTGTTGGTGGTGTTGGTGTGCCTGGTGATGTAGGTGTTGGGGCTGATCATGGAGGGATTTAGAGGACCATGGTGAGATATTTTCAAGGGCACCAATGTTGCTGGAATAGATGGCAGCTGAATTTGAGATGACAGAAGCAATCTGTCAATGGTGAGAGAGCTTGCTCCAAGGAGTTGACAGTGACAGTGGATAGAGAGTTTACTCCAAACATTTCCAAACTGCATACAGCTCAAAAGTGTCTTCCAAGTCCTGAAGGCTCAAGCTTCTGATATTGGAAAGTGACCAGCTGTGAAATGGTAGCTTTTATACCACTTCTGCAGCTGTCACCTATTCACAGCAATGGGGAGACATAGAGAACCCGACCCACTTACCTGCTGTGATCTCCAGACGACGTGAACCTCATAAAACAAGTGGTAAAATAGAAATAGGCTGGCAAAATAGTAGTTAACAAGCGTTTAACAAGCATTTAACTATCTTAAATGCTTCCCCCGTCGATTGGTGTCGGGCCCTGTTCTGAAATTGCAGACCCGACACTTTGGAAACTTACATGGAGACATCACATGAGTGCCGGCAAAATTCAGCCCTTGGATTTTCAACAACCAAATGCAACTTTGAAGCATGAATGCAGAGTTTCTGGATATATCTTCAATATCCCACCCAGGTGAGCTCCTATCTCCACTACACTTTGCTGAATGGAGGCCAAATTTTCTCACAGAGGACAACAAATTGCAGGTATAGCTGGCACTTGGCCTTCTCAAAGCAGTAGTGATGTCGGCCTGAGACTTAGGCCGCGATTTTATTAATGGAGGCGGGTTGGGTGCGGGTCAGGTGGTTTCCGGCTTCCATTCCCGCCCCCAACTGCATCCAGCCCACAGATGTGATTTTGTCTTGATTGACCTTGTTAAGCCCGCCCTGCGGGCTTGCCAGCTGATTAAGAGGAAGCGGGTCAGATGACGTAATTTGATGTGTCATCTGCTGGTTTCCTTAAAGGGACCACACACATTTTTTTTTGACAGTTGATTTCTCAGTGTTTGACAGCATTGAGGTGCTGAAAATGCTGACAATCACTGCACAAAGGTGATCTCTTGCACCCAGGCTCTCCAATAACTCCCTCCAAATGCTGGAATAGATGGCAGCTGCAGGTGAGGTGACAGAAGCGATCTGTCACTGGTGAGAGAGGTTCTCCAATGAGGTGGCACTGGACATGGATTTAAAAACTTGTAACCTAAAGAAAAGTGTAAATGTATTAAAAATGCAGTTCCCAACATTTTCTTTCCTCTGAGACTCACCATGTGCAACATTGGATCGTTCACATCACTTCTGCAGCTGTCATCAATCCAGGAACATTACAGCAGACTCACAACATGCCACACTTACCTGGCATGGTGTCCGGACATAGGGAAACCCGAGCCAGAAGCGGCAAAATTCAAAAATAGTCTGTCAACTACTGGCAACTACCTGTTAATAGGCAGGTAATTGCCTTTAATCCTCTTCCCGCCACTAGGTGTTGGGTCCATTCGCAAATCAGGGACCCGACACTTGGGGAAATTGTTTGGAGGCGGGTTGACGGCAGGATCATAACCCGCCGTCAATCAAAATGATTTTACCCTTTGACCCGCCTCCAAACCCACCCTCTGAGCACTGGCAAAATCCAGCCCTAAGTAACATGTCCCTTGGTCACCATAGTTTGTGTCCCAGGGAGAATCAAATTTTGTAGAGAGGCTCCGTGCATTAAATGTAATTGATTTAGATTGTGGAATTTCCTTGTTCAGTCTGGGCACAGTAGATTCTAAACTTGTTTGATAGCTGTAGTGCAGAATATATTGATGTATTTATATTTAAAGTCTTGGAATCAATAAAATCTTGCATTGAATGGATTTTTTTATATGAAACGTATTACTTATTCTAAAAATCTTTTATGAAGTTATATTGTGCTGCTTTTTTATTAAAGGTTTTTTACTGAAGCTCAGTACAGTCAACAGAATGAGATACACTTTTTCTAACTGGTGTTATCTGACAGTCAGCACCATATTTAGACCTTCACATGCTACATCCAATTCCTTCCTGCCTCACACCTTGCTCCCTGCACATTTCCATTTTACATCCTGCAATTGAGTCATTAATGCCTGAGGTGAAAATCTATTCCAAAAGCTAACAACTCTAAATTGAAGATCGTTCTTGCTTCAGCTATTTTGAACATTTTTGCTTAGCTTCTAATCATGACTTCCAGCTCCACATCTAAACCATTAATTATCTTCAATGTTTTTTTTTGAAGAAGAAACATTCGTCATGTCTCTCTTCAGTGTTATTGTTCCCAAAGCGAGTATGTTGAGGTCTCTTGGCCACTTTTCACAGCTAAAAGGATATCAGGCTAGTCATGGTCCCGTTTCTAAACTCTTTCAGTGTGGATGTAGAGGAGTTCTTTGTACAGAGGCCAGAGGTAATGACTGGAAGCTAAGGAAACCAAATGTTTGATGAAGCTGAAGAAGTAACTACTTTAAATCTAAATTGTGTCATAATGGTGAATAAAATTGGAATCAATGAGATTGGGCTGAATTTTAGCAGCCCTGAGGGGGTGGGTTTGGAGGCGGGACTGCTGGGAAAGTCAAAAAGAATGGGAGCGGGTCCCGAACCCGCTCCCAACCCACCTCCAACCAATCTTCCCGGGAGTCGGGTCCCCGACTTGCGCAGGGACCTGACTCCTAGCGGAGGAAAGAGGATTATAGCCACTTAACTGCCTGTTCATAGGTAGTAAATAGGCAGTTAAGAGGTTTTTCCAATTTTTAGACTTCTGCTGTGGGCTTCCTGACATCGGGGAACCTCACCAGGGTAAGTGAGGCGTGCTGTGGGTCTGTTGTTATGTTGGTGTATAGATTACAGCTGCAGAAGTGGTACGAAGGGTGCAATGGGACACTGGTGAGTATCAGAGGTAAGGAAATGTTGGGAAAGTCATTTTTAATGTGTTTAGATTTTTCTGTAGGTGACAAGCTTTGAAGTGTTTGTGTGGCCTCACCTCAATGGGAGAAGTGACAGATCGCTTCGGTACCCTCATCTGCAGCTGCCCTCTGTTTTATCCTAAGAACAGAGTCATTGGAGAGCCTGGGTGAAAGGGCTCACCTGTGTACAGTGATTGTCAGTGTTTGACAGCACCTCAATGCTGTCAAACGCTGACAGATCATCTGTCAAAAATTTATGGTTCAGGTGCCTTTAAGAAAACCGGCAGATGAAGTGTCATCAACTGACGTCATCTGACACCGGCTTTCCCTTAATTGGCCAGCAAGCCCGCAGGGCGGGCTTAACAAGGCCAATCAGGGGAAAATAGCGTCTGTGCATCGGACGTTGCTGGGGGTGGGACTAGAACTCGGAAGGCAGCAGTCTTCACATGCTTCTCCATCTAATGAGTAAAATCCAGCCCATTGTGCTTTCAAGATTAATCAGTTATTACACAGAAACTTTGTTTTCCCTTGATTCACCAGACTACAATTAAATTTAGCACCTATGTGTTGCCTTCATTTCTCAGAAATAAAGAAAACAATTTGCAGTTCGTCAAATATTCTTATATTTAGCCTTAGTAGATCTCTTCCACTTGCTTGCAAAGTCTTCCTGTACAACTTGATGTAATTTATAATCCTCGACATTCTGCAAACAACATCCTTGTGAGGTTACCAATAAATATTATACACATTTGAGATTCCAGAAATGATTACTGAGCTACTCCACTGGTCATAGCTAACGAATTAGAACTATTATTATTAATGACTACATTCCCTTTCTTATTATCTCGTTAATTCATTATCCAATTTACAACTTCCTCCCTGATCCCATGAGTTTTAATTTTAGCCATAATTTTTATGTGGGGGGCCTTGTGAAGTCGAAGTATGTAATAGTAATCACATTACTATCAATTAACTCATTTACATCTACAAAGACTTCCATTAAATTTGTTATGCATGGTCTGCCATTCATATGCCCATGTAAGCTTGAATTTATTGACTTTAATCTGACTGGATGCTCTTTCTTTCAAAGAGACTCCAATATTTTATCCCAATATAGACATCAAGTTAACAAGCCCATAATTCCAAGTCCATGCTTCTGACCTTTTCAAAAGAGTGAAGTCTGCTCATACAGAAGAAATGAAAGTACCTGCAATACCTGGAAACATTGCCAAATGTTGTAAGGTGCTTTCATGGGTTAAATTGTACTCGCAGTGGATGTATGATCTGCATAGTTAACTTATCGGAGCTGCTTTATCCACAGACTACCATGTAATAATTGTGTCCTATATTTTGAAACAAAAATAATTTGTCCAAATCCTAATGATGCTGCCACTTCAACTCACCCCTCCACCAACCCTGCCGTCCACCCCCCACCCCTCCACAGACACACACATATACACACACAGAGCTGTACCGGCTATTAGATGGAGAAGCATGTAGAAGTGAGGTGTTCCATACAAGGAAAGAAAGGTAACCATGCCTGTCCCATCTTGTTCAGAATAGGCTTCCTGTTAACTAACCATTCCGTGCCACTGAAAGTAATCATGGAGCAGACTGTGATCCAACCTTCCCCATTGAAGGAAGAAAGTGACATGGAAAAGGAATAAAAGTACATCTATTGAGAAAAGCAAAATGGAATTTGAAGATAGAACTACTGAGCTATCAGAAAGGCACTGGATTCCCAATCAAAGGATTGCAAGTGTGCATCTCACTTTGCACTTGCACTGAAAGACATTGTGCAAATATGACCATTTCTTGGTGAAAGTATTGGGTTGAAGCACTTTACAGCAAGGGAGTGATCCTATTCATGAGGTGATGAGAAGTTGGTAGGCCCAATCTTACCCTAATGTTTACTACATTAGAACAGTGACTACACTTCAAAAAGTACTTTGTTGGCCGAATATAGGGAGTTAGGAAGTGAATTAAAAAATAGGACTTCAAAAGGTAGTAATCTCAGAATTGCTACGCTAATCAGAGTAGAAATAGAAGGATATGTCAGATGAATACGTGGCTAGAGGAATGGTGCAAGGGGGAGGGATTCAAATTCCTGGGACATTGGAACCGGTTCTGGGGGAGGTGGGATCAGCACAAACTGGACGGGTTGCACCTGGGCAGGACTGGGACCAATGTCCTAGGGGGAGTGTTTGCTAGTGCTGTTGGGGAGGGTTTAAACTAAAATGGCAGGGGGTTGGGAACCTGTGCAGGGAGACAGAGGAAAGGGAAGCAAGGATAGAAGCAAAAGACAGGAAGGAGAAAAGCAAAAGTGGAAGGCAGAGAAATCAAGGGTGTAAATCAATCAGGGCCGCAGTAAATAATAATTCAAAAAGGACTAAGAGTGTTAAAAAAACAATTCTGAAGGCTTTGTGTCTTAATGCGAGGAGCATTCATAATAAGGTGGATGAATTAGCTGCGCAAATGGATGTAAACAGATATGATATAATTGGGATTATGGAGACATGGCTCCAGGGTGACCAAGGCTGGGAATTCAACATCCAGGGGTATTCAATATTCAAAAAGGACAGTGAGCATTTAAATTCACTTTCGCGGGCCTTTTTCAGAGGCCGGTGTCGGGAGCAGCAGGAGCGTGGTGTTACATTGAGTATTTAAACTCACTTTCGCTGACTTTTTTCAGAGGCTTACCAATCTCGCATTCCGGCAGCAGCGTTCCAGAGCCACGTCATTATTCAAAAGGTGACACGGGCAAAAGGAAGCAGCTGATTGGGTGATTATGGCCAGGTGAGTATTTATACTACATTATAGATTGTCAGTTAAGGTTAATAGTTTATAAAGTTAAGAAGGTCTAAATGTTTGTGGTTTATAGTTTCTAAGATCTCTGTTGTGAAGCGGGGAGTGCTAGTAAACAAGGGCCCTTGAGTATATCATTTAATTGTAGTGTAATTAGTGGTATTGATTTGATTTAATATAATTTGAATTAATTAAAGGGTAAGTCATAGCAGCACAGCTCGGCCATGTGGCATGCTCCTCATGGACTAAGTGGGAAATCAGGGACACTTTCTGTGTCCCTGATGACCATGTGTGCGGGAAGTGTATCCAGCTGCAGCTACTGGCAGACTGCAATGCGGCGCTGCAGCTGCGAATGGATACATACTGGAGCATTCGTGATGCTGAGGACTTCGGAGATAGCACGTTTAGGGTGTTGGTCATACTGCAGGTAAAGGCTGCACAGGCAGGAAGGGAATGGGTGACCGCCAGGCAGAGTAGTAGTCGCAGGCAGGTAGTGCAGGTATCCTCTGTGGCCATCCCCCTCTCAAGCAGATATATCACTGTGGATATTGTTGGGGGAGATGGCTTATCGTGGGAAGGTAGCAGCAGCCAAATTCCTGGCAAGATGTGTGGTTCTGCTGCACAGGACGGGAGGGAAAACAGCGGGAGAGCTATAGCAATAAGGGATTCTATTGTAAGGGGAATAGATAGGCATTTCTGTGGCCGCAAACGAGACTCCAGGATGGTATGTTGCCTCCCTGGTGCAAGGGTCAAGGATGTCTCGGAGCAGCTGCAGGTAATTCTGGAGGGGGAGGGTGAACAGCCAATTGTGGTGGTGCATATAGGTACCAAAATATAGGTCAAAAACAGGATGAGGTCCTTAAAGCTGTAAACGGAGATGATATAATTGGGATTATGGAGACATGGCTCCAGGGTGACCAAGGCTGGGAGTTCAACATCCAGGGGTATTCAATATTCAGGAAGGACAGGCAAAAAGGAAAAGGAGGAGGGGTAGCATTGCTGGTTAAAGAGGAGTTTAACACAATACTAAGGAAGGATATTAGCTCTGATGATGTAGAATCTGTATGGGTAGAGCTGAGAAATACCAAGGGTCAGAAAACGTTAGTGGGAGATGTATACAGACCCCGAAACAGTAATGCTGAGATTGGGGGTGGCATTAAATGGGAAATTAGAGATGCATGCAATAAGGGCACAGCAGTTATCATGGGTGACTTTAATCTACATATAGATTGGGCTAACCAAATTAGTAACAATACCGTGGAAGAGGAATTCCTAGAGTGTATACGGGATGGTTTCCTGGACCAATATGTCGAGGTACCAACTAGAGATCAGGCCGTCTTAGACCGGGTATTATGTAATGAGAAAGGATTACTTAGCAATCATGTTGTGCGAGGCCCCTTGGGGAGGAGCGATCATAATATGATAACATTTTTAATTAAGATGGAGACTGAAGTAGTTGACTCAGAGACTAGGGTCATGAATTTAAATAAAGGAAACTCTGATGGTATGAGGCGCGGGTTGGCTAGGATGGATTAGGGAACATTACTTAAAGGGTTGAGGGTGAGTAGGCAATGGCAAACATTTAAAGGTCGCATGGATGAACTACAGAATTTTTTCATCCCTGTTTGGCATAAAAATAAAACAAAAAGGCTGACTCAACCATGGCTAACAAGGGAAATTAGGGATAGCATACGATCCAAGGATAGGACATATAAATTGGCCAGAAAAAGCAGTAAACCTGAGGATTGGGAGCAGTTCAGGATTCAGCAAAGGAGGACAAAGGGATTAATTAAGAGGGGGACAATTGAGTATGAGAGTAAGCTTGCAGGGAACATAAAAACTGACTGTAAAATCTTCTATAGATAAGTGAAGAGAAAAAGATTGGTGAAGTAAAGTGTAGGTCCCTTGCAGTCAGAATCAGAGAAATTTATAATGGGGAACAAAGAAATGGAAGACCAATTAAATACATATTTTGGTTCTGTCTTCACAAAGGAGGACATAAATAACCTCCCGGAGATGTCAGGGAACATAGGGTTTAATGAGAGGGAGGAACTGAATGAAATCAGTATTTGTAGGGAAATGGTGTTAGGGAAATTGATGGGATTGAAGGCCGATAAATCCCCAGGGTCCGATAATCTACATCCTGGGGTAGTTAAGGAAGTGGCCCTAGAAATAATAGATGCTTTGCTGGTAATCTACCAAAATTCTATAGACTCTAGAACAGTTCCCATGGATTGGAGGATAGCTAATGTAACCCCACTTTTTAAAAAAGGTGGTAGAGAGAAAACGGGGAATTATAGACCAGTAAGCCTGACATCGGTAGTGGGGAAAATGCTAGAGTCCATTTTAAAAGATGTAATAGCAGAGCACTTGGAAAACAGCGACAGGATCGGACAAAGTCAACATGGATTTACAAAAGGGAAATCATGCTTGACTAATCTACTGGAATTTTTTGAGGATGTGACTGGTAGAATAGATAAGGGAGAACCAGTGGATGTGGTGTATTTGGACTTTCAGAAGGCTTTCGATAAGGTCCCGCATAAGAGATTAGCGTGCAAAGTTAAAGGACATGGGATTGGGGGTAAGCTACTGACTTGGATAGAGAACTGGTTGGCAGACAGGAAGCAAAGAGTTGGATTAAACGGATCTTTTTCCGAGTGGCAGGCAGTGACTAGTGGGGTACCGCAGGGATTGGTGCTAGGACCACAGCTATTCACAATGTATATTAATGATCTAGATGAGGGAACTAGATGTAATATTTCCAAGTTTGCAGATAACACAAAGCTGGGTGGGCGTGTGTGCTGTGAGGAGGATGCAGAGAAACTCCAGTATGATTTTGACAGGTTGGGTGATTGGGCAGATGCATGGCAGATGCAGTATAATGTGGATAAATGCGAGGTTATCTACTTTGGTGGCAAAAACAGAAAGGCAGATTATTATCTGAACGGCAATAGATTGGGAAAAGGGGAAGTGCAACGAGACCTGGGTGTCCTTGTGTACCAGTCACTGCAGGTAAGCATGCAGGTGCAGCAGGTGGTTAAGCAGGCAAATGGTATGTTGGCCTTCATAGTGAGAGGATTCAAGAACAGGAGAAAGGATGTCTTGCTGCAATTGTACAGGGCCTTGGTGAGAGCACACCTTGAGTATTGTTTGCAATTTTGGTCGCCTTATCTGCGGAAGGATGTTCTTGCCCTGGAGGGAGTGCAGCAAAGATTCACCAGACTGATACCTGGGATGGCAGGAATGACGTATGAAGAGAGATTGGTTCAATTAGGCTTATATAGAGTTTAGAAGAATGAGAGGGGATCTCATTGAAACTTATAGATATTCTAACAGGACTAGACAGGCTAGATGCAGGAAGGATGTTCCCGATGGCAGGAGAGTCCAGAACCAGGGGTCACAATCTAAGGATAAGGGATAAGTCATTTAGGACTGAGATGAGGAGGAATTTCTTCACCCAGAGAGTGGTGAACCTGTGGAATTCTCTACCACAGAAGGCAGTTGAGGTCAATTCATTAAATCTATTCAAGAAGGAGTTAGATATATTTCTTAAGGCTAAATCGATCAAGGGATATGGAGAGAAAGCAGGGACAGGGTACTGAATTTGGATCATCAGCCATGATCTCATTAAATGGCGGAGCAGGCTCGAGGGGCCAAATGGCCTACTCCTGCTCCTATTTTCTATGTTTCTATGTAAAGTGCCTTGAGACATCCTGAGGACGTGAAAGGCACTATATAAATGAGAGACTTTTTTTTCCCATATATTATATATATATATATATATGCACAATTTGTGAAGTCTGATCTATTATTGGCAAAAAGCGATGGAAATGTCTGGGACCCAGACTCTTCTGGCTTCTTGACTAAAAGTTAAGCACAGTGATGGGAAACAGGAGGGGCAAACTGTAAAAAGGGAAAATATGGGGCATTTTTAAAAAACTGTATTGTTACCAGCGATACGTATTTTTACCCTTCCAAATATTTGTAATAATTTGTGCTCATCTATAAATGTGTAAATAAAGGGAGGTGGGGTAGCATTACTGGTTAAAGAAGGGATTAACACAATTGTAAGGAAGGATATTAGCTCTGATGATGTGGAATCTGTATGGGTAGAACTGAGAAATACCAAGTTGCAGAAAACGTTAGTGGGAGTGGTATATAGACTTCCAAACAGTAATGCGGAGGTTGGGGATGGCATTAAAAGGGAAATTAGAGAAGCGTGCAAATGGGCACAGCAGTCATCATGGGTGACTTTAATCTACATATAGATTGGGCTAACCAAATTGGTAACAATACTGTGGAGGAGGAATTCCTGGAGTGTTTACAGGATGGTTTCCTGGACCAATATGTCGAGGAACCAACCAGAGATCAGGCCATCTTAGACTGGGTATTATGTAACGAGAAAGGATTAATTAGCAATTTTGTTGTACGAGGCCCCTTGGGTCTGAGCGATCATAATATGATCGAATTCTTCATTAAGATGGAGAATGAAGTAGTTGACTCAGAGACTAGGGTCCTGAATTTAAATAAAGGAAACTACGATGGTCTGAGGTGCGAATTGGGTAGGATTGATTGGGGAATGTCACTCAAAGGGTTAACGGTGGATAGGCAATGGCAAACATTCAAAGACTGCATGGATGAACTACAGAAATTGTTCATCCCAGTATGACATAAAAATAAAACAAAAAAGGTGACTCAACCGTGGCTAACAAGGGAAATTAGGGATAGCATAAGATCCAAGGAGAGGACATATAAATTGGCCAGAAAAAGCAGTAATCCAGAGGATTGGGAGCAGTTTAGGATTCAACAAAGGAGGACAAAGGGATTAATTAAGAAAGGGAAAATAGAATATGAGAGTAAGCTTGCAGGGAACATAAAAACTGAATGTAAAAACTTTTATAGATATGTGAAGAAAAAAAGATTGGTGAAGTCAAGCATAGGTCCCTTGCAGTCAGAATCAGGGGAATTTATAAAGGGGAACAAAGAAATGGCAGACCAATTAAATACATATTTTGGTTCTGTCTTCACAAAGGAGGTCACAAATAACCTCCCAGAAATGTCGGGGAACATAGGGTCTGATGAAAGGGAGGAACTCAAAGAAATCAGTTTTTGTAGGGAAATGGTGTTAGGGAAATTGATGGGATTGAAGACCGATAAATCCCCAGGGCCTGATAATCTACATCCTAGGGTACTTAAGGAAGTGGCCCTAGAAATAGTAGATGCATTGATGATCATCTTCCAACATTCGATGGAATCTGGAACAGTACCCACGGATTGGAGGGTAGCTAATGTTACCCCACTATTCAAAAAAGGTGGTAGAGAGAAAACGGGGAATTACAGACCAGTAAGCCTGACATCGGTAGTGGGGAAAATGCTAGAGTCCATTATAAAAGATATAATAGCAGAGCACCTGGAAAACTGTGACAGGATCGGACAAAGTCAACATGGATTTACAAAAGGTAAATCGTGCTTGGCTAATCTACTGGAATTTTTTGAGGATGTAACGAGTAAAATAGATAAGGGAGAACCAGTGGGTGTGGTGTATTTGGACTTTCAGAAGGCTTTCGATAAGGTCCCACATAAGAGATTAGCGTGTAAAGTTAAGCACATGCTTTTGGGGGCAAGGTATTGACTTGGATAGAGAACTGGTTGGCAGATAGAAAGCAAACAGTTGGAATAAACGGGTCTTTTTCCGAGTGGCAGGCAGTGACTAGTGGGTTCCGCAGGGATCGGTCCTTGGACGCAGCTATTCACAATATATATTTAATGATCTAGACAAGAGAACTAGATGTAATACCTCCAAATTTGCAGACGACACAAAGCTGGGTGGGCGTGTATGCTGTGAGGAGGATGCCAAGAAACGACAGGATGATTTGGACAGGTTGGGTGATTGGGCAGAAGCACGGCAGATGCAATATTACGTGGATAAATGTGAGGTTATCCACTTTGGTGGCAAAAACAGGAAGGCAGATTATTATCTGAATGGCAATAGATTGGGAGAAGGGGAAGTGCAACGAGACCTGGGTGTCCTTGTGCACCAGTCGCTGAAGGTAAGCATGCAGGTGCATGCAGCAGGCGGTTAAGAAGGCAAATGGTACGTTGGCCTTCGTGGCGAGAGGCTTTGAGTACAGGAACAAGGATGTCTTGCTGCAGTTGTACAGGGCCTTGGTGAGACCACATCTTGAGTATTGTGTGCAGTTTTGGTCGCCTTATCTGAGGAAGGATGTTCTTGCCATGGAAGGAGTCCAGCGAAGATTCACCAGATTGATAACTGGGATGGCAGGAATGACGTATGAGGAGAGATTGGGACGATTGGGCTTGTACTCGCTGGTGTTTAGAAGAATGAGAGGGGATCTTATTGAAACTTATAAAATTCTGGCAGGACTGGACAGACTAGATGCAGGAAGGATGTTCCCGATGGTCGGGGAGTCCAGAACCAGGGGTCACAGTCTAAGGATAAGGGGTAGGTCTTTTAGGACAGAAATGAGGAGGAATTTCTTCACCCAGAGAGTGGTGAACCTGTGGAATTCTCTACCACAGAAGGCAGTAGAGGCCAATACATTAAATATATTCAAGAAGGAGTTGGATATATTTCTTAAGGCTAAAGGGATCAAGAGGTATGGGGAGAAAGCAGGGACCAGGTACTGAACTTGGATGATCAGCCATGATCGCATTGAATGGCGGAGCAGGCTCGAGGGGCCAAATGGCCTACTCCTGCTCCTATCTTCTATATATTTCTTATAAGCTACATTCTTGCAACATTCTTAAATTCAGCTCCTCTATAAATGAAAAAATAATGTGATAATACAAAGGACTAAAGTCCAATCAAAACCCTGGGGATTGTGGAATAAATAGGCGTCAGCCTTGGCTCAGTGGTAGCACTCTCGCCTCAGAGTCAGAATTTTACGGGTTCAAACCCCATTCCAGGTACTTGAGCACATAATCTAGGTTGACACATCAGCGCAGTACTCAGAGTGCTGCACCGTCAGAGGTGCTGTCTTTTGGATGAGATCGTAAACTGAGGTTCCCAACTACTCTATCAGGTGAACATAAAAGAACCCATGCCACTATTCAAAAAAGAAAAGGAGTATTCTCTTGATGTTTAAACAAACATTTTCCCTCAACCAACATCATTAAAAAAAAGATTGCCTGGGGTCCCTGCTATGTGCAAATTGTCTGCCATGTTTCTCTATATTACAACAGTGATTTTTTTTAAGTGTTTAATTGGTTGTGAAACATTTGGGATGTCCTAAGATCATGACCAGCACTATATAAATAAAAGTTATTTCTTCTAAATGATCTGATCTATAAAGGTGTACTGCCAAATGTAATTTTCAATCTTTAGTGGTTTCAACCAAACTGTGCTACTCAGTCCGTACTGGCTTGCAATTGGCTCTCATAATTGCAGTGAAAGTATCTTTGATAAATAAATGCTCATCGGAACTACATGTTGGTAAACAAACAGCAACCTGGTATTTATGTTCCTCAACTAAGCATGTTTGAGTTACTTAAACTGTACTTCAATGTTTCCTTGGAGACACGTACACAAAAATGGTTACAGGCTTATATGGCTTGCAGTGTGTAATATCTGTTTGTGGATCGCAGGGTGGGGGATGGGTCCAATTGCACGTGGGGGGTCTGATGACCAGGGGGCCCAATTGTGGGGGGGAAGCAGGTTAGCTTGGGGGGCTGGGAGGAGGTGCTCCTGCTCCTCCTGGCCGACAAGTAGGCATGGAAAGGCACTTACCTGTTTTGGGGGTTAAAATTCCCCTCTATCTTTCAAGGCAGTGATTTATTTTTTTACCTTTCACACTCAACATACCATGGTCTTTGGAAGCCTAAACATGGTGCGTGTTAGAATATGTTAGATTTTATAACGATTGTTCTATAACACTGCAGAAAATAAAATAGTTGTGGAGCTAAGCTCCAGTTGTCCGATACATAGAAAGTGTTGACATTGAGTGCTTTAAGTGAGAGTGGGATATATTTGGCAGCATTGTCCTTTTCCCCAATTTTCTTTCCATTCCCCCTCTCCTCTCTGTAAAGTGCTGGTGACGTTTGCACAGGTGCTAACAGCCCTCCACTACCTTGCCCCTAAGGCTGTTCATCATGTCATGAGTCTGAACAGTGAGTGTTGGTAGAAGCAACACATCCTAATCCTGATCTCATCCGGGAGATGAAATTCCTGACTTTCCCAACTTGCGTGATAAAGATTTTTTTTCTTTAAAATTAGTGAAGATGGGAATTTCATCCCCTTCACATTTACACACACATGCACTCTGCACTGGACCATTGGATAGTGATTAGGAGAAGTGGGAAACCTGGCTCAGTTTTCCCCTCCTCTAGCTTTGAGATACTGAAGCCTATTGTAGTGCACCTATTGCCACCCTGGGACAGGTCAATTAACTCAGCGCAAACCAGGACTCAAGCCTGAGATCTCCCTGAACAGTAGGGCTCAGTACCACATCGTACAGTGCATTTATATCAATAAGGCCATCTAAAGACCCAACTGTATTGTTTGGAAAATCATTCTGGGAAAGTCTGTATCCTCTCCCATTCACAGACGCTGAAAATAACCATCATTCAATCATTACAGTGGCCCCTTATTGCCTTGAGCAGTTACAGATAAATGATTTTCTCATTTTAACTGACCAGTTTGAGAACTATTTGAATTTAATGTCATTGTAGGTATGTTAAAATCATCCAAGTTTGAAATTCATATTGACTTGATATCAGTAGCAATTTGGAACTGCAATCAACGCATGTTATAGTGCTGGACAAAGGGAAGCCATATCTGCACATGGTTAATGTATATATTAGTCATATATAAGAATATAAATTTCTGTCCCTGTTTAGGGCTAAAGGTAGGGGGGCTGGGTGGGAATGGCATACACATGGGTCCTATCCTGCCACCTGGTACAACAATTTCACCAAAGATAGAAGATCCAGCAGCAACACTAGTCCTCCAGGGTTGTGATATTTAAATAGTTACGTTCCCTCCTCCCAGTTTCAGTCCAAGCTCCTACTGCTGAATTAAAATTGGAGACAGCCCAGCAGGATAGACACAGGAAGAAATGAAAAATCAGCAGTGGGAGCCAAGTCTCTAATCAGGAGGGAGAGTTTCCATTTAAATATCACAGCACTGGAGGAGTACAGCAACAGCAAATGTATCGGCAGCAATGAAAAAGAACAGAATAGAATGAGGGGAAATATAGTCATGGATACTTGCAAATTCCGATGGATAGAAGATTAGTAATATTGAAACTCTTATATAAGGGTTGTGGATTTTTGGGGGCTTTTTTTGGATAGGCTCCTTAGATATAGATTGCCTTATACACAAGTATATACAGGAGGTAGGAGAGGGTTAAAAACCTATATTGGACCCAAGTGTTCTGGATTGATGAACAAAAATCAGATAAAATTTTTACAAAAATCATACAAAAGAAAAAAGGAAAATGTGCAGGGTTATGGAAAAAGAGCAGGGGAGTGGGACTAATTGGATATCTCTTTCAAAGAGCCAGCACAGGTACGATGGGCCGACTGGCCTCCTGCTGTGCTGTATAACTCTATAATTCTAAAACAGCAGTGCAAATCTAAATATAGGTCAGTCAGCTCCTGTTGCATATTTTTCAAACCTAGCAGTGTATGGAGACAATTGCTAACTACTATTCATAGTTAATTGATTAAAACATTTCTATAACTATCATACTCCCATAACAAATGATTTCAATTACCAGCCCATTTCTACTGTTGTCATATTGTGGGCTCTTTTAACAAATGGCTCAGCAGGCCTGTATGTGTGAAGTAGCTATGTAGGTCAGAGCTGCTTATTAACGCTGTTCATTCAGGTCCTATAATTACCTCAGGTAATTTGTCTCAAACACAGAAATCACTTACTGGACTCGGGGTCTGAGTTGCCATCACCTTCAGTCCTGCTGTTAGGGGATGCTTGCTCGTAGTATTCCTCCTGAGGGAAGCCGAGGGGCAGAGGGTGTGATGTGCTGGCACTGCTGTTGGGTTCATGGTCTCCCAACCCACTATCGCTGCAACTTTCCTGAGAGCCATCAGGGAGGTGGAATGTGACCCTTCGTTGTGACTGGGGGAAAAAAAAAAGACATTTGTTATTTTGGTCCAAAAATTTTACACCTTGTATCAGATAGGTCACTTTTTCTTAAGCTTGTCATCTATTTATTTTCTGCCTCTAATTTTCTCCCCTTCTGTTCTGAAGGCACTAACTATTGCTGGATTAAGGCTTCGGGCATAGGTCATAGCACCTAGTTCAAGTGGCCACTCTTCCCGTGTATGCTTAGTTAGTGAATGTTAGTAGGCTATTTGGGTGTAAATGCCATCATGGTCCTTACGGTCTTTATGGGCCCAGGAGGAGTTGGAGTGCTCCTCCAGGCCCCACAAGGAAAGTTGCAGCCTCCCCTGCCCCGGATGCTCTCCCCTCCCTCCCATGGGACTCTCCCGAAAATCCCTCTCCGCCACTTACCTGGAGGCCGACGGGTGGCCAAGGGCTGCCCAATTAGACCCTGTCAACAACTAGTCTGTGACCTCTTCCCACCCGGAATGGCCGTAAAGTGGACAGGCGGCATTTAAATGAGGTCTGGTGGTTAAAATCGCGGTGGCTCCCAGCTGCACCTGGTGGGCGGAAGTTAAATTACCAGAATGGTTTCCTGCTGGAAATCCACTCCAAGTTATCATCCATCCCAGTGACTGGAGCTAACTCTTTTGCAAACCTCTATCAAAATTGAAGTACTAAATTTTTGGCACAAATTTTCTCTGGTTCCTTCTGAACTCTAAGCTAAGTTTGTTTGTGCATTTTCTATCAGCATGTAAAATAAGGAAGATAATAAGCTAATCAAAGTCTCATGCAGTCATTACAGAGAGAGCTACATATTTTGTTTCCTGAAAAATTTTATTTTCTACATTACTCAAACCGCTAAGTACGTCAGTTTGGAAATAGGGACAGAGGTCAGCTTTTCCTTGTGATAAAGAGTGAACAAAAACAAAGTTCAGTGAAACTTTAGTGCTCCCAAATCTCTGCTCCTCTACAGTTCCAAGATGCCTGTACGACAACATTTTATTCGCTTTACCGTTACAGTTCTGGCCTTTCCTATCTGTAAACACTGGTCTTTTACTGTATCTTAGGAAAAATGCATCTGTAATATGAGCAACAGTGAAAGTAACATGGCCCTGAAAATCAGCAGCTGTTTCACAGTAAAACTCGCGATATTTGAGGCGAACGGTGATGGAATGGGTTCTGTCGGGTCTTTGCCCTGTTTGCTGCTTGTCAGTGATTCTGCCCTTTCCCTGCTGACATCAGTGAAGAGATGGGACATTTGAGATGACTTTACCCTCTGGCATTCCCACCAGATCTACCACGGTTGCCCCCACTGCTATGTATATGGTTTCAGCTGTGGCTCAGTTGGTAGCACTCTCAATGTTAAATTTCATGCATGAGCGAAATGATGAGTGGGCCGCACAGCCCCTTAAAGGGGCCGCGCACCCAAAAAAAAATTGGGGGAACATTGCCGAGGCCCCATTTGATCTCTCAGGTGGACATAGAGTCATAACGGCACAGAAGGAGGCCATTCGACGCATAAAAGATGTCATGCACTATTTTGAAGTAGAGCTGGGGTGATCTCCTGCATATCCTCAGAGATGTTCACTAAGACATTCATGAAATACAACAATTATGCACACACAGTTTAGTTAGGAACATGGGAACAGGAGTTGGTCATTTAGCCCCTTGAGCCTGATCCGCCATTCAATTAGTTCATGTCTAATCTGCACCTCAGTTCCATTTTACCCGACTTTGCTCCATATCCCTTGATATTCTGACCTAACAAAAATCTAACATTCCCACTCTTGAAAGCTCTAATTGTCCCAGCATCCACACCCAAATGCAGGGAGAGAGTTTCAGATTTCTACCATTCTTTGTGTGAAAAAGTGCTTCCTGATTTCACTCCTTAATAGCCTAGCTCTAATTTTAAGATTATGTCCCCTTGTTCTTGATCCCCCCACCAGAGGAAATAGTTTCTCTTTGTCTACCCTATCAAATCCTTTTAACATTTTAAACATCTCGACCAGATCAGCCCTCAATCTTCTGTACTCAAGGGAATACACACCAAGTTTATACAACCTGTCCTCATAATTTGACCCTCGAAGCTCTGGCATCATTCTGGTGAATCTGCGCTGAACCCTCTCCAAGGCCAATATATCATCCTGAGGTGAGTTGCCCAAAACTGAACGCTGTACTCCAGATGGGGTCTGACCAAGGCTCTATACAACTGAAGCATCACTTCCTGCCCTTTGTATTCCAACCCCCTTGAGATAAAGGCCAATATATCATTAGCCTTTTTCATTGCTTTCTGTATCTGTCTACTAGCTTTTAATGATTTGTGCACTTGGATTCCCAAATCTCTGCTCCTCTATCTTTTTGCATCCAAAACAGATGACCTCACACTTGCCCACATTGAACTCCATTTGCTATAGTTTTACCCACTCACTGAATCTGTCTATGTCTCTGTGCAACTTCTTTCCCCCATCTGCACTACATACTGTCCCTCCTAGCTTAGTGCTATCTTCAAACTTGGATATACTACTCTTTATTCATTCATCCAAGTCATTCATAAATATGGTAAAAAGTTGAGGCCCCTGAACAGATCCCTTGAAAATACCACTTGTCACTTCATGCCAATCATGCCTACACTTTATCCCCACTCTCTGCCTTCTACCTCGCAACTAATTTCCAACCCAAGTCAAAAAGCTACCTCCAATTCCGTGAGCTCTCATTTTTGCTAATAATCCCTTGTGTGGAAACTTATTGAATGCCTTCTGGAAGTCCATATAGATAACATCCATAGACACTCCCTTATCTAGCTTATTAGTGACCTCTAAAAAAAATTCAACTAGATTAACTAAGCTATGCTGGCTCCATCTCATCGGCTCATTTATTCATGTGCTCAGCGACTCTAACCTTGATGACATATTCTAGTGGTTTCCCCACAACTGACGTTAAGTTCCCTATTATTCTATCTGGTTACTTCAGTAATCAAAGAAAAGGCATTTTACTGCCGACATTCAATTTCAACAAATTTGCATCCGTATCAATGATTATAAAAATAATGGATTTTCACCAAGTATAGGGAAGACACAAAACAACTGCAGAAAACTTTGCAGGTGGGGCAAGGTTTTGAAAAGTTGCTTCCCATTGTTCATCATTTGCCACTGACAATTGAATGGACCATTAGGAAGTGCATGAGGGCCACTTGAATTGACCTGACTAAGGATGTTGGATCTGTTTCCAGGGCATCTGGCAAGTAGTCAAGGTCTCACCACATGGGGAATCGTGCCACAAGCCCTTATTCTACTACCCCACGGCCCAATGTTTCAGAGCGCCAATTTGCTACACCACTGGTAGATCTATCAATGATACACTAATGTGTCTGTCACCACCCTAGCAGTTCCACCTCTTTAAATAGGCTAATAGCATTGGCCTAGTTAAAAGGAGAAAGTAATATGGTACTGTTGTGTATGTAATATGTGTGCTACTTTGAACCTATGGACAGGACTGCACTACTTGTAGGGCGTAGTGATACGCAGTACCACTCCTGGCCATAGGGGTATAAATAGTACTGTGGGTACTGATCTCCCCTCAGTTCCCGCCTGTGGGCATGAAGTAAAGACCTACGTATAGTCCCTACCTCCAACCAGTAAAGACCTGTTTGAGTTATACGTTTAAGTCTTTGTGTTAATTGTTCAATACAATACACATACTTAACACTGGCGACGAGTCAGGTTCTTACCCTGCGGCAGTTGAAGAGAGGTTTCAAACATCACCACCCCACTAGAAGCGACAGGCTTTAGGACTCTGAAGCCTCCATGAGCGACTGAGCACTGGAGTGCAGCAGCCATCCTGACAGCTTCCAGCGACTGACAGAAGTCTTTCTGCAGTTTCCTTGTTCAACCTAGGTGGTGGGGTAAGCCATGCAGCGTTGGCTGCAAAGACAGGGCTGGGGAAGTTGGAGAAGATAAGGGCGATCGCAATCCCTGATAAGAGCCGCGGTGAAACGCGCGAGCGGGTAAGCCAGAGCCCGGGAGGGAGCGAGCAAGAGCCGCGCGAGCGGGTGAGCCAGAGGCCGGGAGCCGCTTCAAGTGCGAGGCGCAGCGCGGGCCAGCGATTGGGACCAAAGATAAGGGCCGCACTCGGACTGAAAGGCGCGGCGGCTGCAGAAGCTCAAGGTGCGAGAGCTGCGGTGCACAGCGTGGGCTATCGATCGCGGCGAAGATAAGGGCCGCACTCGGGGGCTGAAGGGAGACGGCGTCGGGGGACGGGTGAAGACCACCAAGCGCGGGAAAACCGCCATTTTGTGGGCGGAGGACGACGGCAAGAGCGGGAAGCCGCCATCTTTGATAACAAGTAAACAAAATAAAATCTGAGAAATTGCAAATCTACAATGCCTAAACACGGGAATATTAGCACCTTTGATAGTGACCTCGAAGATTGGGCCATATATGTTGAAAGAGTAAAAAATTATTGTAAGGCCAATAAAATTCGTGACCAAGATAAAGCTCTAACATTATTAAATTTAACGGGTGCGAAGACATACGGGCAATTGAAACACCTGTTATCACCAGATGAACCGGCGGATAAGACGTTCGATGAGATTGTTACTGTCCTGAAAGATCATCTAAACCCCACGCCGCTGATGCTAGCGGAACGATTTAAATTTTACGACAGAAGGCAGCTACAGCATGAAAGCAATGCTGAATATTTGCTGGAATTGCGTAAATTAGCGAAATATTGCCAGTTTGGAACGGGACTGACAGATGCACTACGAGACAAATTTGTGTGTGGTTTATTTAAACAGGATACACAAAAGCGACTGCTCGAGGAGAATGAGCTGACGCTTGAGAAGGCGGTCACTATGGCAGCAGCACACGAAGCCGCAGCGAGAGGCACGGCAGTAATGCAGCTACGGTCACCGGAGCTCAGTGCACACAAATTGGGTGTGAGTTCTGGCAAATGTTATCGTTGTGGAAAGACAACGCATGATCAGAACCAGTGTTGGTTTAAAAACCAAGAATGTAGAACTTGTGGTAGGCTTGGACATATAGCTAGAGTATGCAGGTCAGGGAAGAAGACCAGCAACAAGAAGTCACCGCAAGGAAAATACGCAAAGGTACACAAGGTGACCGAACAGGAGTCCGATTCAGACGCTAGCAGTAATGAACTGGCTAGCTTAAGCTGTAATGAACTGGCTAGCTTAAGAGTACTCAATGCTGGTAAGGGTGCAGACCTCCAGACAATTTGGGTCACTCTTCAGATAGAAGGAGTCCAAGTAAAACTGGAATTGGACACTGGATCGGCATTGACGGTCATAAATAAGAAAGATTACGGAAAGTTATTCCAACATATTCCCCTACAGGATACGGGGATTATATTGAAAACATACACGGGGCAAAGAGTGTACCCCATCGGGAAAATAGAGGTTGCAGTGGTCCACAAGGGCGAAGACAGTCAAATAATGGACTTATATGTGATATCTGAAGGAGGTTCTCCACTACTAGGATGGGAGTGGATTAGGAAAATGAATATGGACTGGCATTTCCTACAAACAATAACGAGTGAGAACTCGGTGAAGATAGTCGGCCCAGACTCTGGAACGGATGATGGTAAGCCCAACTCAGGTGCAAAAGACAAAGTTTCAGCACAGAATTCCACTGAGCAACAACAACATAGTTTAACTGTGGATTCTGAGTCTGGCAAGCCTACTGATGTGCCCATTTCTGAGGGACACCGGGCTCGAACTCAACTCCATTTCAAACTACAACAGCAATTAGAACAAATGCTTCGCCGTTTTGAGCAAGAGTTGAATGCAACGAAAGAGTTCTTTAATATAGAGTTGGAGAATCTGGAAAGACAACAGAAGCAGCTGATGGAGAAAATGGAGCAGGAGCACACAAAACGTCTGATGTCAGAGGAGTTAACGGTCAGCCAACTCCTGCATATGCTGAAAGACAGGACTCTGAAATGGGAAAAACTTGAACACGAACTTCAATATTCAAACGAAAGGGGTTCGGAGCTCTCAAAGGTTATTGGAAGAGCTGAGGTGGCAACACAGACTGAGATGACTGCAACAGAGCAGCCCTTGGATGCCAAAAGTACGCTGACTCACGTCAACGTAGAACAACAGACCGCTGAAACAGCTGCTCCGGTAGAGGGATTGAATAGTCCGATCAATCAATCTCCAAAAGAAGTTGAAGTAGTAAAATCTCAAATGAGGTCATTAGTAAACGACTTGCTGAAAGCCCAGAAAAAGCTGGATGAAGAGGTACGCATGAAGAAGTCTCTTCAGGAAAGATGTCTGGACTTGGACCAAAAGCTGGGTATGGAGGAAATAGAAGACCCTCTCGCTGGCCTAGATCAGGACGACACCGAATATTACTATGTCCTGTCCTGCCCAACTTGTAACTTCGACTCCCACCATACAGAAATCATGGAGGAGCACCGAAAGTCTACGGAACATCGGGAGAAGGTGACTCTACTACGGAAAAAGGAGGAAGAGAAGGAGGAACTGCGCATGCAGCTGGCAGCTGACAGTGGAGCCCAGAGAGTCTCCAAGAAGCAGAAAAGGAAAAGTCGAAACAGAAGATGACCCATCTGAACCATTATTACCTCTACCAGATCACACACATGGTCCCTCCGAATGGAGCCAATTCAGTTCGGAAGTTCAAACTGTTAAATCCATGGAAGGACTATTGAATGAGTCACTCCAGCAACGTGAACCGACTACACCACAGAGATTGAACCTGTGAACTGTTTTCCGCAGAGACTGAATCTGTGATCTGTTTTGACATGAAGTTATCTATGTATCTATGTTATTCTGTTATGTAAACCTGAAGTTATATATGTATATATGTTATTACGTTATGTTAAATGGGGAGATGACTGTAAAGCTAGGAAGGGAGGAATGTTGTGTATGTAATATGTGTGCTACTTTGAACCTATGGACAGGACTGCACTACTTGTAGGGCGTAGTGATACGCAGTACCACTCCTGGCCATAGGGGTATAAATAGTACTGTGGGTACTGATCTCCCCTCAGTTCCCGCCTGTGGGCATGAAGTAAAGACCTACGTATAGTCCCTACCTCCAACCAGTAAAGACCTGTTTGAGTTATACGTTTAAGTCTTTGTGTTAATTGTTCAATACAATACACATACTTAACAGGTACCTTTTCACTCAAATAATAAAATGTTGAATGGTGTTTCTGTATCACTCTCAAGTATTTAGTACTATCTGTAGATCGGAGCTATTTGGAATTATGAAACTGGAAATAATTATGCTCCAAGGAATGCTTCTGGCACTTCTGAATAACTCAACTCAGAATTCGACTGTCAAGCAACAACTACAAAGGTCATATTTTGTATGCAGCTTATCCCAAAAAATTCAAATCAAAAGATTTGGAAATGGGTTGAATAATTCCAGATCTATACAATGATTGTTGAAAATGCAATATAAAAGGAGAGTGATTCACCAGAATCAGTAATTATAAAGTATTCAACAGAAATATTCCATTGTTCCACAAATCAAATCAAAACTTAAATTATATTTTTCTTCTTGAAGTGGAGGTCTGTGGAGTAAACGCGCGGTGTTTATTTCATACCAAGTTTTCCTTTTCAAGTGTCAGCAAAGGTCACTGCTCCAGACTGACTCCCATACATATGTATAATTATTTGTTCATTATTAATGCAGGTGCTGTATTTTACTCCATAGCAACATGGAATAAGCACATTCAATATAATGTTCTATCACAACCGGTTAGATTTCAGCTCATATTCAGAACAGGCGATTAGTGAAATCAACTGAATTATGGGCCACGATCTGACTGACCGAGGCGGGTCTGGGGCGGCCGGGGTCGATGTCACAGTCTCAGCCCGCACCCTACTGCAGCCCACACACTCCAAGTGATTTTTTGTTGATAGGGCTTGTTAAGCCCGCCCTGTGAGGTTCCCAGCCAATTAAATGGAAGCGGGTCTGATGACGTCATTTGATGACGCATCATCAGCCGGCTCCCTTAAAGGGACCATGTCCAAATTGATCTTGACAGTTCTGTTGTCAGTGTTCTACAGCACTGATGTGCTGCAAACACTGACAATCACTGCACAAAGGTGCATGGCTGCACCCAGGCTCTCCCATTACTCCCTCCATATGCTTATGGAGAGAATCACAGCACGCAGGGAGGTTCCCTTCCCTTCCCATTGGCTGAAGAGAGCTCCCCAGGAGATCAACGCAGCCTGGTTGAACAGTGCACAAAAGAGCAGAAGCAGGGATATTGTCAAGAGGACCAGGCTGCAGTGGCGCAAACCTTTCAATGATCTGAGCAGATCACGAAACGTTACTGCCAAGCCACACTTAGCCTCATCCTGCTGTGCCACTCATCACATCCACATCACTCTGCCTTCCCTACCCTACTCCTGCACATCTTTACTCACACCAACTTGCCTTGCACCTCCACCCATCCCTCTCTATCTTCATTATCACTTCCCCATCTCACTAGCCACCCCTCACACTCACCCTCAACCTACTGCAAGCACACCAATTAACAACACACAAGGGTAGGCACCTGGTGGTTTAGCCAATGTTCATGTGAAGTTTCTGTTAATGCGTTGTCAAACATTGAAATCTATATTTTCAACATTTTACCTTATTGGACAGATCTGTGCTCACCTTTAGAAGTGTCTTAGTGAGTCCCAGTGAATGTTGAGACATAACTTCTCCACCCCCCCCCCCCCCGCCTATTGTGATGAGTGTGAAATGAATGGCTTGGACATTGTAGGGATGCTTTATGGTGCTGGTGTGGGGTGGCGTCAACCTTGTGCATTATGTGGCAGCCAGGGTGTACAACATCAAGTGAAGTAAATCTGGCCATGGTGATGCCATCGCTGGCCTCCCGGGCAGTAATGTTGTCAAGTGCTGCTGCCCTGTGTCCTGTGCAGCATCAAGTGATTGCAGAGAAGGTTGGTATTGTTGTTGGTGATGTTGGTGTGCCTGGCGATGTTGGTGTTGGGGCTGATCATGGAGGGATTCAGAGGACCAAGGTGAGATTTTTTTCAAGGGCACCGATGTTGCTGGAATAGATGGCAGCTGAAGTTGAGATGAGAGTTTACTCCAAACACTTCCAAACTGCATAAAGCTCAAAAGTGTCTCCCAAGTTCTGAAACCTCAAGCTTCTGCCATTGGAAATTGAACAGCTGTGAAATGGTAGCTTTCAGACCACTTTTGCAGCTGTCACCTATTCACAGCAATGGGGAGACATAGAGAACCCGACCTACTTACCTGACATGATCTCCGAACAATGTGAACCCCATTAAAAAAGTGGTAAAATAGAAATAGGCTGGCAAATAGTAGTTAACAAGCATTTAACTATCTTAAATGCTTCCCGCACCGCTTGGCGTCGGGTCTGTTCTGAAATCGCAGACCCGACACTTTGGAAACCTACATGGAGGCGGATTCCCAACCCACTGTCAATCATTTTGATTTTGACAGCAGACCCGCCTCCGAACCCGCACTCTGAGTGCCGGCAAAATCGCGCCCATAGAGCCTAGAGCTAACATTGCAGCCAACATAGAGAAGTGACTTAGATTTCCTCTTTTCTCTTCCTCCCCCTTGTCCCATATTGACAACCCTCAGCTGTCAATATCATGCACCATCCCCTATTCAAATTCATTTTTCCCCAGGATCTAAAAACTCTGGAATTCCCTACCTCTCTCAGTCTTCCCTTCCTCTTACAATTCACAAGCTTGTAAAACTCAATTTTGAAATTACCTCCTCATGACTTCTCGCTTCATTTAGTCTTCTCACCTGCCATTTCTAACCTCAGTGATGTCCTGCAATATGGGTCTTGATCCTTCTCAAGATGAAAGAAATTCATCAAGCTAGGCCAGATATGAACCCAGGACCCAGTGGTGAAAGCTACACAGTGCCAACCCCAATGTCCTACCAGCTCCTCCAACCTACCACACAAATTTACAACAACAACTGCCTAAATCAGGTGTTAACAACAACTTGTATTTATATAGCGCCTTTAATGTAATAAAACATCCCAAGGCGCTTCACAGGAGGATTAAAAGGCAAAAGAAAATTTGACACGGAGCCACATAAGGAAAAATTAGGGCAGGTGACAAAAAGCTTGGCCAAAGAGGTGGGTTTTAAGGAGCGTCTTAAAGGAGGAAATAGAGTTAGCGAGGTGGAGAGGTTTAGGCAGGGAATTCCAGAGCTTAGGGCCTAGGCAACAGAAGGCACAGCCACCAATGGTTGAGCGATTATAATCAGGGACTCTCAAGAGGGCAGAATTAGAGGAACACAGATATCTCGGGGGGGGGGGGGGGGTTGTGGGGCTGAAGGAGATTACAGAGCTAGGGAGTGGCGAGGCCATGGAGGGATTTGAAAACAAGGATGAGAATTTTGAAATCGAGGCGTTGCTTAACCAGGAGCCAATGTAGGTCAGCGAGCACAGGGGTGATAGGTGAACGGGACTTGGTGCGAGTTAGGTCACGGGCAGCCGAGTTTTGGATGACCTCAAGTTTACGTAGGGTAGGCTGTGGGAGGCCAGCCAAGAGTGTGTTGGAATAGTCAAGTGTAGAGGTAACAAAGGCATGGATGAGGGTTTCAGCAGTGGATGAGCTGAGGCAAGGGCAGAGATGGGTGATGTTACGGAGGTGTAAATAGGCGGTCTTAGATATGCTGCGGATATGTGGTCGGAAGCTAATTTCAGGGTCAAATATGACGCAAGATTGCGAACAGTGTGGTTCAGCCTCATAAAGATGTTAGGGAGAGGGATGGAGTCAGTGGCTAGGGAACAGAGTTTGTGGCAGGGACCGAAAACAATGGCTTCTGTTTTCCCAATATTTAATTGGTGAAAATTTCTGCTCATCTAGAACTGGATGTCGGACAATCAGTCTGACAATTTAGAGACCATGGAGGAGTTGAGAGAAGTGGTAGAGAGGTTGAGCTGGATGTCGTCAGCGTACATGTGGAAACTGACGCTGTGTTTTAGGATGATGTCGCCAAGGGGGCAGCATGTAGATGAGAAATAGGAGAGGGCCAAGGATAGATCCTTGGGGGACACAAGAGGTAACGATGCAGGAGTGGGAAGAGAAACTGTTGCAGGTGATTCTCTGGCTATGATTAGACAGATAAGAATGGAACCAGGCGAGTGCAGTCCCAACCAGCTGGACAACGGTGGAGAGGCTTTGGAGAAGGATGGAGTGGTCAACTGTGTCAAAGGCTGCAGACAAGTCAAGAAGGATGAGGAGGGATAGTTTATCTTTGTCACAGTCACAAAGGATGTCATCTGTGACTTTGATAAGAGCCGTTTCGGTACCATGGCAAGGGCGGAAACCTGATTGGAGGGATTCAAACATGGAATTGTGGGAAAGATGAGCATGGATTTGGGAGGGGACAACATGTTCAAGGACTTTGGAGAGGAAAGGGAGTTTGGAGGTGGGGCAATAGTTTGCAAGGATGGAGGGGTCAAGGTTTGGTTTCTTTTGAGGAGCGGGGTGATGATGGCAGATTGGAGGGAGAGGGGGACAGTACCTGAGATGAGAGAAACGTTAACAATGTCAGCTAACATGGGAGCCAGAAAAGGAAGTTGGGTGGTCAGCAGCTTGGTGGGAATAGGGTTGAGGGAGCTGGAAGTGGGTCTCATGGACAAGATGAGTGCGGAGAGGTCATGAGAGGAGATCGGAGAGAAACTGGAGAAAGAGTTCAGGGCTAGGGCATGGGGGACCCTTAGAGGAAGTTTGGCGTGGTGAGCTAGGGGAAAGAAGAGAAGTGGCAGAGGCAGCTGAATGGATGGTCTCAATCTTAGAGACAAAGAAATCCATGAGCTCCTCACACTTGATTGTCGGAGGTGATGGTGGAGGAGACAGGGGAGAGGGGTTTAAGAAGACGTTTAGCAGTAGAGAATAGGAGCCGGGGTTTATCTTTGCATTCCAGAATGATTCTGGAATAGTGAGCAATTTTGACATACAAGAGCAGGACCCGATAATGCTTTACGTGGTCCAGCCAGATTTGGCAGTGAATGGCTAAACCAGTTGTCCGCCATATCCGTTCAAGTCTGCGTCCCTTGGATTTAAGGGAGCGAAGATGAGGGCCGTACCAGGGGAATGGCCAGGGTGAGAGAGAGTAATTGCTTTAATAGGGACTCTTAAATTTAGGTAACTATAAATGAAGAAAAAACAAGAAAAATAACAAGACATTCAAATAAAACATAAAGGGATGCTGGGACATGGATAGTTAAAACATAGTTACTTGGATTATACATAAAGGAAGATAAGGGATGTGTAAATTGTCTTAACTCTTCAATTCAAGTTAAAGAGAAACATGAGAGCCATTTTATTTAAAAAAAATATATTGTATGCAAGCAGCCTAATTAATGGATCCCTTATCCACAACAGTACTGGAAATCCTCAACTGAATTTGCAAGTCTATGTTAATAACTGTTGTTTGTAGACTGTGAGAGTCCCTGCAGAGCCATGCCTGGAGCTTTTTCATATTCAAACCACAGTTGATTTTTCTTGTGGTTGATAACAGTTTCCATACTGGAGCTGTTTTTTTACTAAGTGAACCCTTTAGGTATTTAGGTGTCAAGAGCAGCCAACTTCTCAACTGCCGCAAAAGATCAGGGTCCTGATTTTTAATGGTAGCACAGTAGAAGTGTGAATTCACCCCATGCTGTCATTACAAAGAATTACATAGAATGTACAGCACAGAAACAGGTCGTACAGCCCAACAGGTCCTTGCCAGTGTTCATGCTCCACATGAGCCTCCTCCTACCCCTCTTTATCTAACCCTATCAGCATAAACTTCTAGTCCTTTCTCCCTGATGTATTTATCGAAGTTACCCTTAAATACATCTATCCGAGTTGCCTCAACTTTTCCTTATGGTAATGAGTTCCATATTCTAACCACTCTCTGGGTAAAGTAGTTTCTCTTGAATTTCCTATTGGATTTATTAGTGACTATCTTATATTGATGGCCCCTAGTTTCGGTCTTACCCCACAAGTGGAAACATCTCTACGTCCACCCTATCAAACCTATTCATAATCTTAAAGGCCTCTATCAGTTCACCCCTCAGCCTTCACTTTTCTAGAGAAAAAGTGCTTTTTGTTAATTCTAGACCTGAATATCTAGCTGGATAAATCCTAATGAGAAGTGTCTTGCCTGATTAGATAATTTACCAAATTTTTAGGTCCAGCAAGATCCATTGCTGTGTGACTGACTCCCCAGAAGTACCCAGTTCTGGTTAGACAAAGCAAAACATTTCTAAACCTCCTTCTATATAGTTCCTTTTGGCCAGAAAACTAAGCAATAATCATGAACAAAAAGCAAAAATACTGCAACGGCCGGAAATCTGAAACAAAAGCAGAAAATTCTGGAAACACTCATCAGGTCAGGCAGCATCACTGAAGAGAACAAAATATTTTTTTTGAGAGTAAATCCTTCCTCAGAACTGGAAAAGGAACAAAACACGTAAAAGAGAAAAGGCTGGAAACTATAGACCAGTTAGCCTAACATCTGTGGTTGGTAAAATGTTAGAGTCCATTATTAAGGAAGCAGTAACAGGACATTTGGATAAGCATAATTTAATCAGACAGAGTCAGCATGGTTTTATGAAGGGGAAGTCATGTTTGACAAATTTGCTCGAATTATTTGAGGATGTAACAAACAGGGTGGATAAAGGGGAACCAATGGATGTGGTCTATTTGGACTTCCAAAAGGCATTTGACAAGGTGCCACACAAAAGATTACTGCACAAGATAAAAAATCACGGGATTGGGGGTAATATACTGGCATGGGTGGAAGATTGGCTATCTAACAGAAAACAGAGAGTTGGGATAAATGGTTCATTCTCGGGTTGGCAATCAGTGACTAGTGGTGTTCCACAGGGGTCAGTGCTGGGACCCCAACTCTTTACAATCTATATTAACGATTTGGAGGAGGGGACCAAGTGCAACGTATCCAAGTTTGCCGACGATACAAAGATGGGAGGGAAAGCAGTGAGTGAGGAGGACATAAAAAACCTGCAAAAGGACATAGACAGGCTGAGTGGGCAGAAATTTGGCAGATGGAATATAATGTTGGAAAGTGTGAGGTTATGCACTTTGGCAGAAAAAATCAAAGAGCAAGTTATTATCTAAATGGAGAGAAACTGTAAAGTGCTACAGTACAAAGGGATCTGGGGGTCCTGGTGCATGAAACACAGAAGTTTAGGATGCAGGTACAGCAGGTGATCAGGAAGGCCAATGGAATCTTGGCTTTTATTGCAAAGGGGATGGAGTATAAAAGCAGCGAAGTCTTGCTTCAGTTATACAGGGTACTGGTGAGGCCACGCCTGGAATATTGCGTACAGTATTGGTTCCCATATTTAAGAAAAGATATACTTGCTCTCGAGGCAGTTCAGAGAAGGTTCACTCGGCTGATTCCGGAGATGAGGGAGTTGACTTATGAGGAAAGGTTGAGTAGGTTGGGCCTCTACTCACTGGAATTCAGAAGAATGAGAGGCGATCTTATCGAAACATATAAGATTGTGAGGGGGCTTGATCGGGTGGATGCGGGGAGGATGTTTCCACTGATGGGTGAGACTAGAACAAGGGGGCATAATCTTAGAATAAGGGGCTGCCATTTCAAAACTGAGATGAGGAGAAACTTCTTCACTCAGAGGGTAGCAAATCTATGGAGTTTGCTACCTCAGAGAGCTGTGGAAGCTGCAACATTAAATAAATGTAAAACGGAGATAGACAGTTTCCGAGCAGATAATGGAATTAGGGGTTATGGGGAGCGGGCAGGGAAGTGGACGTGAGTCTAGGTTCGGATCAGCCATGATCCTATTGAATGGTGGAGCAGGCCCGAGGGGCCGTATGGCCTACTCCTGCTCCTACTTCTTATGTTCTTTTGTTCTTATAAGGTGGGGGTGGGGCGGAGGTGAAGGGTGCACAATGATCACACACACAGAAAAATAGAACTGAACTGTAAAATGCATTGGCAGAGAACAAGAGATGATTAAATGGCAGAAGTGATATTTGCACAAGGCAAAAGGATGCAAAAAATGAGAGAGATCAAAGAAATAAAATACATATATGAGACACAGAGAGTGTGTGAATGGCGACATGGATAGATAAGTGGGGGTAGGCAGGTAGAAAGGGAAGCATGAGAAACTGGCCAAGTGGAACAGGCTCCAATGCCCCAGGAGTCAAGTGGAAGCAAAAAGTAGGTAGACACCAAGGATGCAGACCATCCCACCAGCAGTGTTTTGGCGGGGAGAGGAGCCGAGCCCAAGCACTAACCCACTCCTTTCCCCTTTCCTGGAAATGGCAGCACACCCATCCTACATGTCATAAGCATGCTGTTCAAAAGGTTAATGGATAAACTGAAAGAGGATAACCACTTAATAACATCCATCCTGTTTAGAGATACAGAGATTGCCTACAGAAATCATCAATTTACAATATCAATAGGACGTTCCCACTCATCTACATCAATGATGTACACATCATTCAATGTTATCTGCAGTTACAGATCTAAAACCAGTCAGCACCACTTAGCTCTCACTTTTATTAGTTTTACACTTTTTGTTATATAATTATTTGGAAATAATGGCCCAGAAATTCGGGTCTCCACGGGTGAGTACGCATGGGGTACTCACCCGTAGGCCCGATGGAAGTGCCGGTTTCCTGCATGCACTGCGCATGCGCGGGAAACTGGCACTTCCGTTCCTCTGAAAGCAGGGGTTCAGAGGTCGAATGCGTGCGTGGGAGAGGCTGCGCGTGCGCATCAAACTTAGGTTTTTTTTACAGGTTTTTCCGTGAGGGTAAGTCTGCAGAATTTACACATATAAAAAGCAGGCGTAAGGCCTGCTTTTTACAAGGTAAGTGGTGAATTAATTAAAATTAAAACATTTTTTCCACAGGTTTATTATTTTTAAATACTTTAAAGCAGGATAAGTTTATTTTTAGCCCCGTTAGAATATAAAATTACTTTTTTCAAAAATTTAAATTATTGTTTAAAATAGTTATTTCATGTAATTTATAGTTTATTTTAAAAATTTGATTTAAAAAAAAATGTATTTGAAGGTTTAGTGCTATTTTGGGGCCGTAGTATTTATAAGTCTTGACAGCACTTCCTGTCAAGACTTATGAATGGAGCATTCCCTGCTCCGATTGGCTGCCCATGGCCCACGTGATCCCAGGGGACGCATTGAACTAACTGCGCCCCTGGAATATGCAAGCACTGCGTGCTGGCAGCTGGACCAGGCCCCGGATCGGAATTCCACGGGGCCCTACAGCTCAACGGCCGGCGCGTAAGGTAAGTGCAGGTCGAGGGCTTGCACCCGCGGGAAGCCCCCGACCCGAATTTCTGGGCCATTGTGTGTCACCCCATTTCCTTTAGCAAACATTTATCAGGTGCACGGGAGCAAGTGCACACCATCAATGGGATTTTCTTATTCACTCTGCCTCTCTGGCCTCTCTCTCTTCCGCTACTCAAACTCTTGCGGGGGATTTGCAGAAACCGGCAGGGGGGTGGTTAACACAGAGCAGGAGATTTACTCATTGTTCTGATACCCAAATCCAGTAGACTGCACGAAGTTGGCAATGTCCTTAATTAAATATGCAGATTGGGTCCTGAGTACATCATCGGGGTCTGACTGCCATCTTAACCCAAGGCCTGCACAGGGAAACCTTTGTGGCTCCCTGCCAGGGCAAACCAGTCAGGATGAGGACCCAGGGCCAGAAGTGGCCCAGCCATTTTTTTAAAAAATCTTTGGGGGTTTCCTTGTACACCAGGAGGAGCATGAGTGCTCCACCAGGACCAACAAGGAAACCTTGGGCCTCCCTTGCCCCGGGCTTCTGTTCCCCTCCCCTGACCACATTCTGTTCCAGATCCCTTTCCCCTGAACACTTACCTTAATGCCAAGGACCATTCCATCTGGGTCCCTGGCAGAAGTCTCCTGCCGGGTTCAGGTGGGAGGCCGAATTCCAATATGGAAATGAGGCCTGGGAGCTAAAATGTCTCTGGGCTTCATGTAGTGTTGGCATGCGAGCTCGCTGTTCACCCTGCTCCCCCAAGGCACCGATCCCACTCACTACTGAAATAGCTTGCTTGATCTCTCACCCCACTCTATCTTTTGCAAAGGGATCCTCTGGCAATACATCCACTTCATGATGTTGGTGAAAATTGAATTAATTTCTTCAAAGAACTTGGTTGGGTTCTGGTCTCCATTGGGAATTTGAAGAAAATAGCAAATAAAACTGGAGATGATCTTCTATGGATACTTCTCACCCATAGAATACTTCTCCTTCTCCTTAGTGGAAGTCAAATTAGTACTGGTGTAAACCGGACCCTCCTCAAAGTTTAATTTTACAATGGCATCAGTTCAAACACATGCAGAGCTCACAGGGTGCAACTGGGCAGCTCCATTAATACTTCCACGGCATTTCCACACACTGATTCCAGGCTACATTGCATCAATTTAAATAAGGAGGAAAATAGCCCCAAGCCCATTAGCAGAAGATCCTTTGCGAATTGTGTGAAACAAAAATGGCAGTTTTTGAAGCATGAATATTTGAAAAAAAGATCCTGAAAAGTCTATAAATATGGAAAGCCAGCATTAAATTTGTGACTAACTAAAATATGACTAAGATCTGGGAACAAAAGACAGGCCTAAAAGGACTGAAATTTTTAACGAAATAAAATAAGACTAAAATTGCAAATGACCTCTAATTATTCCTAAGGCAAAAACAACATTATATTCTTCATGGATGATCCTGGGCAGTGAGTGTCAGAATACAAAAAGGAGGGAATTGCAACCAAATCTGATTCATTCCTCACCTAATGTTTACACGTACTCCCCTTCCTGCAGGGGTCACAGAACCACTGAGCAAGAGCAGGAACTGAGGGGGATTTTCCCCTCTCCCTACTGCTCAGGCTCCAGCTGAGATCATGAATCAAACCTCGAACCTTCTGGTCTGTGTAGTGTATGTAACCTGTACCACCTTAAGAGGATACCTTAAGGTGATGGACTACTTTTTGATGGCTCCTGTACATTGTAGTACCGGTGGTGACCACACCGGTATATAAACCCTGCGGAGCAAAGTGTATCCCAGTTCAGCCCTGACCCTCAATCACTAAAGACCTGTTTACTTACTTCTGTAGTCTGTGTCCTGTTATTCAGTATAACTGCAATTGAAACCACAGACTCAACAGTCTGCATGTCTTACTAGGTAGTATGTATACGCACTGGGCCATCAGGGGAGCAGAGTTGTACATTTTTTTTTAAAGAAATTTAAATTAGTTTATGGGATGTGGGCATCGCTGGCAAGGCCAGCATTTATTGTCCATCCCTAATTGCCCTTGAGAAGGTGGTGGTGAGCCGCTGCAGTCCGTGTGGTGAAGGTACTCCCAACAGTGCTTTTAGGGAGGGAGTTCCAGGATTTTGACCCAGCGACGATGAAGGATCGGCAATATACTTTTAAGTCAGGATGGTGTGTGACTTGGAGGGGAACTTGGAGGTGGTGGTGATCCCATGTGCCTGCTGCCCTTGTCCTTCTAGGTGATAGAGGTCGTGGGTTTGGGAGGTACTGCTGAAGAAGCCTTGGTGAGCTGCTGCAGTGCATCTTGTAGATGGTAGACACTGAAGCCATGGTACGCCGGTGGTGGAGGGAGTGAACGTTTAAGGTGGTGGATGGGGCGCCAATCAAGCGGGCTGCTTTGCCCTGGATGATGTTGAACTTCTTGAGAGTTGTTGGAGCTGCACTCATCCAGGCAAGTGGAGAGTATTCCCTCACACTCCTTGTAGTAACCTGGGAGGTTATGAGTAACCTGATCCACCAGGTGGTGCTGTGGCAATTGCTCTCCTGAGTTAAGTCTGATCTGTACTGTGGTACTCTTTGTTTTGCTGCCTCATGGCAGAAGCTTTTATGTGCAAGTGTTGATTAAACCATGTTACGGAGTTAACCGGTGTCCGTCTCCATCTATGGCCACCTCAAGATACCACATATGGCGACGAGAATAAAGGACGGAAAAGTTTTGGTGGATCAGTCATAGTTAGGGAGTATTCGGAAGAGGTGCTTGGGTTGGTTAGCAAACTAGTCGGAAAAGCACGAGGCTAGGCCGCGGGAGTCGAAACGGAGTTTGATTTTTTGGCTGAAGTGACCGGACTCCAAGGATGGCAGGAACGGTAGGCTCCGTGGCACCTTTTGACAGCAAGTCGCAGTCTTGGGAGGAGTATATTGAAATACTGAGCCATTTCTTTATGGCAAACGAGGTGGACAGTGCTGAAAAGAAAAGGGCCATTTTACTGAGTTGTGTGGGAGCGCAAACCTATACACGGATGAGGAATCTGCTGAGCCCGGAGCGGCCAGGAGAAAAATCTTTTGACGAGTTGGTGAGTCTACTAAAGAATCATTTCAATCCGAAACCTAGTGAAATAGTACAGAGATGGAAATTCAATTCGAGGATTAGGATGCCGGAAGTAAGCGTTACTGAGTATGTGGAGGAGCTTCGGAAGCTCGCACAGGACTGTAATTTTGGAAATGCGCTCACAGTCATGTTAAGGGACAGACTAGTATGCGGAGTTAACGACGACAGTATACAGCAAAGGTTGCTGTCAGAAGAAGGATTAACATTTGAGATGGCACTTAAAAAAGCACAAGCCATGGAGACGGCTAACAAGGACATTAAGGACTTAAACAGTATGAGCAAGGAGAAATGGAGTAAACCAGTGGGAGGAGCTGTTTTCAAGATGGAAGCTGGCGCGAAAGGTCCACCAGTCGGGGTTGGGGATTGCTACCGATGTGGCGGGATGAGCCATTATGCAAAGGACTGCAGGTTTGCAAAGGCAAAGTGCCACAATTGTGGAAAAATAGGGCACTTAAAGAAAGTCTGTAAAAGGGCAGTGAGTGAGAGAAGCAGTGCTAAAGGGGCAAAGCATGCAAAAGGGGGGAGGGAGAAGTACACAAAGCGGGCAAATTACATACAAGAGGAGGAAGATGTAGTGTATGTACCCGTCTACCTTTAAGAGAACTATTGTATGTAACCGTTCACCTTTAAGAGAACTATTTTAGGTGTGGCACTACTTTGTTTGGCTTCTGTATACGGTAATACCGACGGTGACCACACCAGTATATAAGTGTTGTGCCAGGAGTTATTGGGCAGATTCGCCCTGACCTTCGAATAGTAAAATCCTGTTTTAAGTTACTCTTGGAGTCTGTGTATTAATTAACTAAACAACCCACAGACTTTACAGTGGCGACGAGTCCGATCGTACCCTGCGGCAACAATAATTCCGAAGCAGTTAACGAGCGTCGAGAAGAGGCAACCGCCCTCGTCATTCTGCTGGGAGAAAACTCGAGTCTGCAGAGCTGGAAAGGAGGAAGAATTCAGAGACAAAGACTTCCATCAGCAACAGGCACTGACTGTCCCTTCTGCCACGGGGAGGAGTGAGCCGATCAGCACGAGAAGCAAGGCGGCCACGGTGACTGTGAGTAAGGGAAAAGTAAAAAGAATAACCGGAGGATAAGGGCGGTGCACTCGACCACGGTCGAGGGGGAAAGGAGCCGGACAGAAGTCGGGCCCAGAGGCGCTGAGACTGGGGCAGCGTGGAGCAAGGAAGCCGCGGTACAGACAGGCTGGGGACACAACGGCGTCGTGAGACAGCTAGACCGTGACTGGCGAAAAAGGCCGGGCAGCGGCCGAAGCCACGAAGCGCTGCGACCGGGAGCGTAGGCGCGGGAAGATATAAAAACTCAGCCGCAGCCGGGGAGGGAAGCACCGGACTGCGAGATGGCTGGGAGAGGCGTTTGGGAGCCGAGCGAGCGGGAGAGGCAGAGCCGACCAAGGGAGACTGCGCGAGAGCAGGTCCAGCGGCTGAAACTGTTCTCCGTCAACGGGGTGTACCCAGCGCCGGTAGAGCCGAGAGAGCGGGAGAGAGACCGAGCCCGAGCAAGGGGAACTGAGCGAGAGCCAGCCCAGTGGCTGAACCTGTTCGCCGTCAACGGGGTGTACCCAGCGCCGGTTGCCTTGCCGAGAAAAGGGAAAGCACTGAAGCCGACGCGCAGGTTGTGAATCTGAAAGCCAGCGGCCGTCGCCTGTGGGGGAAAGTGTACCCCTCCCGCTAGGGAAGAAACGCGGGAAGCCGCCATTAGGCGGGGAAGAAGACAGAAGCGGGAAACCGCCATTGAAGTGGGCGGGGAGAGAAGATAAGCGCGGGAAACCGCCATTTTCGCGGGAAAACCGCCATCTTAGAAAAAAAAAAAATAAGTTAAAGAAATAATTCGGGGTGTTATCAGAAAGAGAGGAAGATGCCTAAGCGTGGTAACATCAACGATTTTAATGCCGAGGTAGAAGACTGGGCCACGTACGTGGAACGCATCGAGATCTATTGTGAGGCCAATAAAATAGAAGAAGATGACAAAGCTATAACCTTGCTAAACTCGATGGGTGCGAAGACATACGGGCTCTTGAAGCATCTACTATCACCAGCTAAACCGGCGGATCAGACTTTCGATGATATTGTGGCTGTTCTGAAGGATCACTTGAACCCCACACCGTTGATGTTGGCGGAACGATTCAAATTCTATGCGAGAACGCAACGGAAAGACGAAAGCAACGCAGAATACTTGGTCGAACTGCGTAGACTAGCGAAATACTGCCAGTTTGGAGGGAATCTGACAGAGGCATTGCGAGACAAGTTCGTGTGCGGGTTGGCAAAGGAAGGAACGCAAAAGCGACTACTCGAAGAGAACGATCTTACACTTGACAGGGCTGTCCTTATTGCAGCATCGCACGAAGCCGCAGCGAAGGGAACTGCGGAAATGCAGCTAAAGACAGCAGCACTAAGTGTGGATCAAATTACCTCGACAACAACAAAATGCTATCGTTGTGGGAAGACAACACACGACCAGAACCAATGCTGGTTTAAGAACCAGGAATGTAGGAAATGTGGCAAACTGGGTCACATAGCTAAGGTATGCCGGTCAGGGAAGAAGACCAACAACCAAAGGACCAACAACCAAAGGAAGCCATCACAGGAAAAGTACAACAAGGTACACAAGGTGGCTGAGAAGAGTTCAGACGAACAAAATTCAGACTCAGACCCAAACGGCCAGGAGCTGGGTAGTCTGAGAATTCACAATGTGAGTAAGGAAGCTGACCTACAAACTATCTGGGTCATGCTAAAAATAGCTGGAATCCAAGTGAAAATGGAGTTGGACACTGGATCAGCTCTATCAGTCATAAATCGAAGGGATTACCACCGGCTATTCTCACATATACCCTTAAGAGATACCAAGTTCGTATTGCAGACATACACGGGGCATAAAGTATACCCCATGGGAAAGATAAGAGTCAAAGTGAGAGATAGGGGTAAAGAACACCCAAGAATGAACTTATACGTACTACATGAGGGAGGACCACCACTTCTAGGACGGGAGTGGATCAAGAAAATAGACATGGAATGGCACTATCTAAAAGCCATAACGAGTGAGGACTCGGTGCAGACAATCAGCTCAGATTCTGAAACGGATGACGATAAGACCAACCCAAATATGAAAGACAAGGCTGAAATGGACTTGCCGACGAAGGTTGGAAAAACGAAGGCATGCATAAAGGCTTATGCTCCAGAGAAGAACAAAGTTTCAGAGCAGAACTCCACCGAACAACGACAACCTAGTTTGACAGAAAATTCTGAGCCTGTTCAAGTTACGGACATATCCATGACGGAAGAACACCGAGCTCGGACTCAAACTTATTTCAAATTACGACAACAATTAGAACAATTGAGTTACTGTCTCGTACAAGAGATGAAAACAATGAAAAAGTTCTATGACACCGAATGGGAGAATCTGGAAAGACAACAGAAGCAGCTAGCTCAAGCAGAGAGCGACCATAGGGCCATCGTGACCAATTACCGATCACATCTCCCTTATGCTGTTCAGGAGTTAGAATATTTGCAGGAAGAAGCAAATGAAGAGGAATCTTCAGGAAGCCAGGATTTTATTCCAGTTCTTCTCTACGACTCCTTACAAGCAGAGTGTGAGAAGTTGAAAGAACAGTATGAACAGGCCCAGGCTACAATTCTGGAAGGGGTTAACTCAGCAACCTCCGAAAAGCTAGTTTCAGTGGAAGCATATGAGCAACTGAAGGTTGAACATGAGCAAGAAGTCCAAAGGCTGCAGGAAATTCTTGATGAGCTCAAGGCCAAGACAGACTCATCGGTAGAAGTTCCATCCATAGATGAGAAATTAGAGGTGAAAGACATGGCAGAACATGAAAGGCAAGATGTACAAGAACTCATAAAAATATTAAAGGAAACCCAAGGCAAATATGGGGCGGCAATGACCGAGGTTCAACAACTTGAAGAACAGATTCAACTGGGAATCCGTTCAGTGGAAGAAAAGGGAACTGTAAGAAACACAGAGACTGTAAGAATGGCCTCTGAACATGAGCTAGAGAGCATCAAGGCGCAACTTCTCCGAGCGCTGGAAGCCAAAGTACAAGAGGAAAAGAAGGTGAAAGCATTGGAGGAAAAGGTGGATGAAATGGTGAAGACTCTGACCCACAGTGTTCCCGTGGAAGAGTTAACGGTCAGCCAACTCCTTCATATGCTGAAGGACAAGACTCTACAATGGGAACAATCTGAACACGAGCTTCAATCTTCAAAGGGAAGGAGTTCGGAGCTCTCAAAAGTTATGGAAATAGCTGAGGTTGCAACACAGATTTTACAGGGATGCCAAAAGTACACTGAATCACGTCAATGTGAACAGCAGAATGTTGAAACAGCTGCTCCAGTAGAAGGATTGAATAGCCTGATCAATCAATCCCCGAGGGAAGGGGAAGTGTTGAAATCACAAACGAGGTCATTAGTGAAGGATTTGCAGGAAACCCAGGAAGAGCGGGATGAATATGAACGCATGAAGAAGTCTCTTCAGGAAAGATGTCTAGGGAGGGAACAACAGTCGGCTAACGTCCAGTTGGGTACGGAAGAAGTAGCAGGCCCTCTCGCTGGACTAGCTCAGGACGACACCGAATATTACCATGACCTGTTGAGTGACACGGAATATTACGATGACTTGGTCTGCCCAGCTTGTGATGAAAACTCCCAAAGTGCAGAAATCAGGATGAAGCACTTAAAGTCTAAGGAACATAGGGAGATGGTGGCGCTACAGCTGGCAACGGATAAGGGAGCCCCGAGAGTCTCCAAGAAGCAGAAAAGAAAAAGACGAAGCAGAAGACGATAACCATCTAAATCATTATCACTTCTATCAGATCATGCACGTGGGCCCCACGAAGGGGGGCCAAATCAGTTGGAAAGTAGGAAAAATTACCAAGGCAGTCCAGCTGTTTGTAAAAGTCAGCACTGCTGGTTCAGCAGGACGGAAGTTCAAGCTGTTAAGCCAAGGGAAAGACTATTGGATGAGTCACGCTAGAAATGTGAACCGGCTACACCACAGAGATGTTGTTCGGACCGAGTCAAGACCAGAGACTGAATCTGTGAACTGTTCCCGCAGAGACTATATCTGTGAATTGTTTTACATGAAGTTGATTATATGTTATGTTTAATGGGGAATAAGTATGTTGTAAGCTAAAAAGGGAGGATTGTAGTGTATGTACCCGTCTACCTTTAAGAGAACTATTGTATGTAACCGTTCACCTTTAAGAGAACTATTTTAGGTGTGGCACTACTTTGTTTGGCTTCTGTATACGGTAATACCGACGGTGACCACACCAGTATATAAGTGTTGTGCCAGGAGTTATTGGGCAGATTCGCCCTGACCTTCGAATAGTAAAGTCCTGTTTTAAGTTACTCTTGGAGTCTGTGTATTAATTAACTAAACAACCCACAGACTTTACAGAAGAGTCTAGTGAGTCTAGTGAGGAGGTTTTCACTGTATACAGTATAGACACTTCAAGGCCCAACGTACCCCCTCTCACTCAGTATTTGATAGTGAACGGAGGTCAAGTAAAGTTTGAGATTGACACCGGATGTAGTGTAACCATAATGTCGCAGACTGAGTATGCCAAGCTATGGGGGGAAGCAAAAGTACCAGAGCTAGGTACATGCCCCATTAGTCTCAAAACCTACACAGGACAGAAGGTGGACATTTTGGGGGCGGCCGAAGTACAAGTGGAACACAAAGGAGTCACCAAAGAGCTTACGGTGGTAGTGGCAGCAGGGTCAGGGCAAAACCTGTTAGGGCGAGGGTGGATCAGTGAGTTGAGTGTGTACTGGCAGGCAATGAATAAAATGGAGGACAGTACAGAGGCACTGCAAGAAGTGCTGATGAAGCATGAGTTAGTGTTCAAGGACAAACTGGGCACCTTAAGAGGAGCCACAGCCAAGATTCATGTAGCCAGTGATGCCACGCCTCGTTTCTTTAAACCAAGGTCGGTACCTTTTGCAATGAAAACCAAGGTTGAGGCGGAACTAGATCGCCTGCTAAGGGACAAAGTAATAGAACCAGTGAAATTTTCAGACTGGGCGGCACCAATAGTCCCGGTATTGAAGCCCGACGGTAAAGTAAGGGTGTGTGGTGACTATAAGTTAACAGTGAACAGAGTATCATCACTGGAACAGTACCCCATTCCGAGAATGGAGGACATGTTAACATCGCTCGCTGGGGGAGAAAGATTCAGCAAACTGGACATGAGTCATGCGTATCAGCAGATATTGCGAGATGAAGAATCAAAAAAGTTTGTCACGGTGAACACGCACAAGGGGCTGTTCACGTATGCCAGGTTACCATTTGGTGTCAGTTCTAGCCCAGCAATATTCCAACGGACTATGGAGGGCATTCTGCAGGGCATTCCAAAGGTGGCCGTGTACTTAGATGATATTCTGCTAACAGGAAGTGACGATCAGGATCACTTAAAAACACTGGACAAAGTGCTACAGCGGCTGTAAGAGGTGGGGCTACGCATGAAACAGAGTAAGTGTAGTTTCATGGAGAAGGAAGTTACATTCCTGGGACATCGGGTGGATGCCACAGGCCTCCATCCATTACCAGGGAAAGTGCGGGCAGTGCAGGATGCACCTGCACCCACCTCAGTGACTGAACTGAAAGCCTATCTAGGGCTCCTGAATTATTATAACCGGTTTCTTCCAAACTTATCGATGCTGCTGGCACCCCTGCACAAACTGCTGAGAAAGGAGGAGCCATGGCGTTGGGGGCCAGAGCAAGCGAAAGCATTTCAGCAGTCAAAGGAGCTACTTCAGTCCAGCAGGGTGTTGGTGCATTACGACGAGAAGAAGGAGCTGATAATGTCCTGCGACGCATCACCCTATGGAGTGGGGGCAGTGTTGGCCCACCGCATGCCAGATGGAGCAGAAAGGCCCATCGGGTTTGTTTCACGCACACTCACAGATGCGGAAAAGAACTATTCACAGCTTGATAAAGAGGGGTTGGCCATTATATTTGGAGTAAAGAAATTCCATAAGTACATATATGGGAGGAAGTTTGTAATCAGTACTGACCACAAGCCTCTTATTAGCTTACTGAATGAGATGAAAGCGGTGCCTCAAATGGCATCACAGAGAATAATGAGATGGGCAGTAATACTAAGAGCCTATGAATATGTGATCACGTACAGAGCCGGCAAGGAAAACGGGAACGCGGATGCTCTCGGCCGCCTGCCCCTCTCAAAATCTCCTCGTAGTACTTCCCCTGAGGAGCACGTCCTGATGCTGGATCAGGAGATCAGTCCCCTGATGACTTCAGCACAAATCCAGGGCTGGACAGCCAAGGACCCCGTTCTGTCAAGGGTCCGTGAGTATGTGTTGAAAGGCTGGCCAGATCACCGTGAGGGACCGGAGTTCGCGTCGTACAGACAGAGACAGCACGAGCTCAGTGTCCAAGATGGATGTGTGCTATGGGGAGCACGCATCATAGTCCCAGAGCGGGGACGCTCTACTTTGATGGAACAGTTGCATCAATCGCACCCAGGAATGACTAGAATGAAAGGGCTGGCTAGGAGCTACCTGTGGTGGCCTAACTTGGATGCTGAAATTGAGTCAAAGGTAAAGTCATGCATTATATGTCAGGAACAGAGGAAAGCACCTGCCGGGGCACCACTCCATCCCTGGGAGTGGCCCAGCAAACCCTGGAGGAGAATTCACATAGACTATGCGGGACCTTTTATGGGCAAAATGTTTTTGGTGCTGGTTGACGCTCACTCAAAGTGGATCGACGTTTATCCAGTGAGCTCTGCAACGACTGATGCCACATTGAATTGTCTCAGGAACAGCTTCAGCACGCATGGTATTCCAGAAATGATTGTATCCGACAATGCACAGTGTTTTGTTAGTGAAGGGAGCAAAGAATTCATGGTTAGGAATGGAATCACACATGTCACCTCGGCTCCATATCACCCAGCCTCAAATGGGTTAGCCGAGCGAGCCTGCAGACTTTTAAGGAGCTCATGAGGAAGAGCTCAGGTGACACCCTGGAGACCAAGCTCAATAGAGCCTTGTTTAGTTATCGTATAACACCCCAAACTACCACGGGGCTTTCTCCAGCTGAGTTGATGATGGGGAGAAAGTTGCGGTGCATGTTAGACCTGATACACCCAGATCTCAAAAGCAAGGTTGAGACAAAACAAACAAACCAAAAAGCGTACCATGACAAACATACTAAAGCTCGCCATTTCGCCACAGGGGACTCTGTGTACACCCGGAACTTCGGTTATGGACCTAAATGGATACCAGGACTAATCCAGGACAATACAGGACCTGTGTCGTACTCCGTGTTACTAGGGGATGGTCGAGGGGTTTGTCGGCATGTGGATCAGCTTTTCAGCCGGCAGCAGGGGGAACTGCCTCAGATGGAACAAAGGGCAGTAGAGGAGGCTGTTCCAGGACCCAGCACGGCTTATAAGGTGCCAGTGGACACTGGTACTGCCAGGCCACAGTGGGACAGAGTAAAACCAACATCAGAGACGACTACAATCTCAAGTGCGAATGAATCTGAGAATCCACCACAAGTGGAATTAAGACGTTCACAAAGGATTCGCAAGCAACCAGAAAGACTTATACAAACCTGTTAAATTAGTCAGGGGTTAACCATGGTTAGAGCATACTGGTTAGTTAAAACGTAGTACCTAGTAAGGGTTATTGTTTAAGAATTGCATACGGCAATCTTAAGGGGGGAGGAGTGTAGTAACCTGGGAGGTTATGAGTAACCTGATCCACTAGGTGGTGCTGTGGCAATTGCTCTCCTGAGTTAAGTCTGATCTGTACTGTGGTACTCTTTGTTTTTGCTGCCTCATGGCAGAAGCTTTTATGTGCAAGTGTTGATTAAACCATGTTACGGAGTTAACCGGTGTCCGTCTCCATCTACGGCCACCTCAAGATACCACACTCCTTACAAAGTATTCCATCACACAAAGCCTTGTAGATGGTAGAAAGGCTTTGGGGAGTCAGGAGGCAGTGGCAGTATAATCCCAATGATGGTTATTCCGTAGCCAATGTCCCCAGGCCAGGAATAGCTGTAGGGGGTAATTTTCTGAGTTTGCACTTCCCCCGCCCACCACGCCTATCGGGGAAGTCACCATTGCCCAGTTCACAATTAATGGATAGGAAATCAGGCGCCGTGTGCTTCACATTTGCTGATACATGCTCAAGACGGGAGAGACTCCACCCCCTCAGCACCAGCTCACAAAGCTGACTGTTTAAATATACACCAAGATTCAGATCTGTTCTACTGCTTCACATCCTTTGGCTCCACTGTACTCAGGCATGCGCCTTTGTCAAAAGTTGCACTCTTTCTGTGGTTCAGCGAGCAAGGAATCTACAGAATGGAACAGGTACAATGATATTCAAAAATATCCCAGAAACACATTTGTCCCCAATTCCATTGATCCACAAACCACAGGGTTCCTATAATGATTAATGTGCAGAACCTTAACAGGGACAGGACCAGCAGTAACTTTCACGTGATTACTGTGATGTTCCTTCTCACACAGCAACCCCACACACCCTGAATTTGCACATTATCGTACAGACAAACTTATGCAAGTGAAAGCCTTGTGAAATCTGAGCTAAGCTAACTAAGCACAGATAAAGATTCAAATTTGGACTGAATAACAATCAGTTAACCTTTCGGGAATTGAAGGTAATTAACTGCTCACACACGTTCACACAAAAGGTTGTAGATGCTGGGACAATCGGAGCATTCAAGGCTGAGATCGGTTGATTTTTGTTAGGCAAGGGTATCAAAGGATATGGAGCTGAGGCAGGTAAATGGAGTTGAGGTACAGATCAGCCATGATCTAATTTAATGGTGGAGCAAGCTCGAGGGGCTGAATGGCCTACTCCTGCTCCTATGTTCTTACATGCTCCAGATTTCTAATGATGAGTCATTGCACGGCTCCTCCAATGGGTCAATGCAGCACATGGTGCATTGCTGTAACTGTAACAGAAATTATGTACTCTTGTCCTGTTTTAGTCAGAGGGTAGCCCTTTAAATCCAATCAATGCGCAAAGGCAGTTCTGAAAAGAAATTGCAGTTCAGATTCCTATACCGGGCTTATTTTGATACACGTGTTGCAAGGTCGGTTCAAACTGGCTTTCAAACTGTAGCCTTGAGGGGACAAACAAAGTTAACTTTGAACAAACACAGAGCGTGTGATATGTTCAGTTAAATGAATGACAGCCAATTATTTTAAACCCAAGTGTCAGTTATATAAAAAAAATCCAAACAAGCTATGGCAACTGGTGAAAGGGTATATAGTAACTGGAAAAATATAGGAAAATCCAGCCAGCTCCTGTATATAGATTAATAAAAAAGGACTACTTTTATAAAAGTTACCTATTAAAAAAAAGTTTAACATTAAATTGTAGCTCTTATTATTTTGTCTACTTGAGGTCATAGATAAATGACTTTGGGGGTGAAATTCGGTATCGTCCATTTTGAGACGCAAATATCGGCTGGGCGCAAAGTTTAGCGCCCGGCGCAAATTATCGCCACCGATTGCACAATTCGCCTCTATCGCCCCTGGAGATGATTGGAGCACTAAATCAGCCGCTACACAACTCTCTTAAGGTGCTAAGCCCGAGGAGCGAGGCGCTACCTCAGAGGGCGGGCGCAGCGCAGGTGCTGTCAGTTAGCGATTGAACACAGACACACTGGCGCCGGTCAGTTCTTAAAGGGGAGGGTCGATCTTGCTATGCAGCCACGCCCTGCTCACTGGAGCCTTGAATCTCGGCCTGGACAGACCTGTGGCGAAATCTTCCAACCAAGGACTATGGAGAGGGCCAGGGAGCGAGCACAGCGCTTCAGCGAGCGTGCCTTGGAGGCACTGGTTGGCGCGGTGGAGCACAGAAGATCTCTACTATACCCAGAGAGTGGCAGGAGGCCTTTGCCAAGTGAATACAGAAAAGCGTGGAGGGAGGTGGCTCACAGAGTGACCTCAAGCAGCATGGTGCCTAGGACCCCTGTGCAATGCAGGAAAAAGTTCAATGACCTCACTCGGGTCGTCAGGGTGAGTGCCTTTTTTCAAAACCTCTTCATCCATCCATCTCCACCTCACTTTATGACCAGAGGGTCTTGAAAGCCCCAATGCCCAGCACTCATCCAACATCTATGGCCCTTTCATGAAACACACACGCACATTCCACACTTTGCATACAGTAAGGGCTATTCAACCATGGGAGGCATTTCAGGCAAGATCATGGCTGCATACAGTAAGGGCTAGTCAACCATGGGAGGCATTTCAGGCAAGATCATGGCTGCATACAGTAAGGACTATTCAACCATGGGAGACATTTCAGGCAAGATTATGGCTGCATATTTGCTCAGACGCTGTCCTTTTTCTTGCAGGCCAAGCTGGCTCATAATAGGAGACAGCAGCAATGGACCGGTGGAGGGCAGCCTCACCTTCAAGCCCTCAGCGATCTTGAGCAGCGCGTCCACAGGATTGTGGCAAGCCGGATGCTTGGTCCCGTCGCCACTGGAGACGCCGACCCCGTTCTTGCCAGCAATGGTAAGGTCATCACCGTTTTGTCCTCTCTCCTTCCACTTGTTCCTCACAACAGCAGCCTTTGACACTTTCAATCCAAATCAGTACATTGCTGCACTCATGTCTCCCTTGCTGCCACCCTGTCCTCACGCTAAAGCCACTCTTGTACCTCCCTGCTTTCAGATGATGATTCACCAGGTGAGGAGACGGGCCCTCAAGCTGCCATTGGGAGTGAAGCTGAAGGCGAGGGGGAAGAGGAAGCCGGACCATCAGCGCAACCCTCTGCCGAGGCAGCCCATGGCCATAATGGGGACACGCCTTCCCTGGAGGGGAGCGGGGGGGAATGGTCTGATAAGGGTGAAGCTCCAGGACCCAGTGGGTTGCAGCAATGCGAGGGGGTTAGGGAAGCTCGGGGGCCTTCTCCCCGGATGGAGAGTATGGCTTCGAGTCCTGCTGCACTGAACGCAGATGAGGAGTGGGTCCTCGCTGAAATGAGTGCCCAGGCAGAGCAAAGGCACACTGAGCTCATGGCTGCAGTGACAAGGATGCCCGAATCCATTGAATCACTGGCAAGGAGCGTGGAGCACTTCGCTGTAGCACAGGCGGCTGCCACGCAAATGCTAAGTGCTGCAATGCAGCCATTGGCTGGTCTCATGCGGACGCAGATTGAGGCCATGCGAGCACTAACTGCTGCCACCCTCGCTGGATCGGGCAGATTTCCCCGGGGCTCTCACCGCGCTGCAGCAGGCCAGCAATTTGTGCTCCAGCAGATTGCTCCGCATGCTGAAGTGCTGCCCCGTCGGAGTGCCACTGTGTCGGTCGAGCAGGGAGTTGCTGTCCTCTCTCAAGATGACAGCATTCCTGCTGCCAACACCGTCACTTCTCCACTGCAGTTGCCACCACCTGTAGGACAGACTGCTGCCGCCCATGCAGAGTTGGAGCAGTCAGCAGCCAGGCCCTCCAGGCCCAGAGCTGGTCCAGGCCATCTCTCAAGGGCATCTGCAGTCTCAGTTTCTGACACTCAGCAACCTTCCCCCAGCCTTGCTCCAGCCACTCGGGTCCCATTACGGAGGAGCTGCAGGGTGGGAAGGGGGCAATTTCGCAAGGGAGGCAGATCACCCTCGAAGAGCAAAAAGTAGGAGGTGTCGCAAAATGTATTTCATTGTTTTATTGAAGGCCGAGGATCATGGTCAAATTTTTGTTACTGTTTTGGACATTGTCTCCAGGTTGTGAGAGCCAGTTATGTGAATGACTGTTTTTTTTGGTGTTTCTTTCTATTACTTTGTCATGCGGAAATATGACACAGTTTGGGAAATAAAGAAGTGTCTGTATTCAAAATGTGCATGTTTGGTCTTTGCACTCATTGTTGCCTTGGCTGGCTTAGGGGTTGCGGGATGGTTTCATTCAGGTTGTTTGAATGGCAGAAGCCATTCCCTCAGAGGGGGCCTAGAAGCGACTTACCATGAGCCTTTGACGGACGGCCCTTCCACTTTGTGCCTCCCTCCCACCTTGGTGCTGCTGATGTTCATCCTCCTCCTCCTCCTCCTCCTCTGCTGGTGCTCCAATGTCTGGTGGCATTGGCTGGGTCCTGAGGATTGCCAGGTTATGCAGCATGCAGCACACAACAACGAAGTGGGAGACTCGCTCAGGCGAGTACTGCAGGGCTCCTCCAGAATGGTCCAGACAGCGGAACCGTTGCTTGAGCATGCCGATTGTGTGCTCAACGATGATCCTGGTAGCTTGATGGCTCTCGTTGTATCATAGCTCAGCAGGGGTGCTGGGCGAACGGAGCGGGATCATCAGCCAGGTGCACAGAGGATATCCCTTGTCCCCAAGAAGCCAACCTCCTGGGTGAAGCGGTGCCTCGAAAAGGTCTGCCATAGAAGTCTGGTGCAGGATGAAGGCATCATGGCTGCTGCCTGGAAAGTGGGCATTGACAGCGAGTATCAGCTGTCTGTGGTCACAGACCAACTGAACGTTTAAGGAATGGAAGCCCTTTCGGTTGCGGAAATCCTCAGCATTCTCTTGCGGTGCCCGCAAAGCCACATGGGTGCAGTCAATGGCGCCTTGCACCATGGGGAATCCCGCTATCATTGCAAAGCCCATTGCGCGTTCTTGCTGCTTGTCCGGGGTCATGGGGAAAGAGATGTACTCTCGTCTCCTTTTAAAGAGGGCATTTGTGACCTGACGGATGCAGCAATGCACCGCGAACTGGGAGATATTGGTGATATTCCCAGTAGCAGATTGAAAAGAGCCGGTAGCATAAAAGTTGAGAGCCACTGTTATCTTCACTGCCACCGACAGAGACATCCTGCTCCTCAGTTGAGGCTGCAGATCTGGCTGAAGCAGGTGGCAGAGCTCAGTGACCACCTCCTTGCTGAATCGCAGCCTTCGCAAACACTGCTCCTCAGACATGTTAATGTATGAGAACTGTTGGCGAAAAACTCTGGGAGGGTAAGGTCTCCTGTATTGGTGCCTGTTGGCCCTCCTCTGTCTGGCCATGATTGCCACTCTCTCTGTGTCTCTGTGCCCTCTGAATGTGATGGAAAAGGATGACGTTCCCATCCATTGCAGCCCCCATAGTATCTGGGCAATCAAAGTTATGACGGTCAAAAAGCAAAGTAGCTGCAAAGTTATGGTCAGAAGCCAAAACTACTTCAGACAGCGTTTACTCAATGCAGAAGTCTCTCTTTCTCTCTCTCCAAATCTCTCTCTCTCTCTCGCTCAGAATGAGTGGTGCAAAAATGGCTACCACACAAAAGCCAGGAAGAGGCCCCCTTTAACTAGCGCCCCCCCAGCCCCACAGCGACTGGGAAGCATTCCAGTCAACCTGTCGTTGGTTGCGCCAGGCGGAAAGGAGGGGGGCGCCACTGAATTTCCGGTCTGGGGCGCCCCAAGGGCATTGCACTCTTAAATGACATCAAGATCTGCGTGCGCAGGAGATCGGGCAGTATTGTTTAGCGCCGCCACAAAATGTCCGCTCAATTTCGAGAGAGGTGCAGATATCGCCGCGCCCGGGTGCTAGTTGGTTTGCGCCCCACTTAGCGCCCTCTTAAGACACTAACGGGTGGTGCTACCAACTGAATTTTTCCCCCTTTGTAGTGTATATCTTATATATATAAAGCGGTCGATCTGTCTGTCTGTCCTTCCGTCTGTCTGTCTGTCTGCCTGTCCGGCTATACACTCTAAAGTTATAGAGCGTACCTACACGTGCGTTACATCAAAAGAATGCTTATGATTCCAGAACAGTCATAAGCGTATTTACTTTTCGGTCGGACAAAAATTGTTCGCACATTATACAAAAAACCTTCAAAATTCCACTCATTATCCACTTATTAGCATTGACTGACATCAAGGTCGACCAATCCTGTGCCGTCATGATTGACCAATCCTATAGTTCTGTCACCTGATGGTTGACCAATCGGTATGTGTGTGGGCGGGACTAATCATTTTCATCTCCGGGATCTGGCAGCCATTATACATCAGCCAGGGCAGCTCAAAACTTTCATAATCCCGGTCAGTTTCTTTTTAAAAAAAAATAACATTTACCAAAAATGTTTTATAAGTACTTTAACTTTCATCTTTGAAGGTATTAAAAGCTAGAAATGTTTAGGTTAAAAAACAATGCAAAATGGGCCTAGGCTTCTCCAACTGCCGACAGCCCAAATCCAGTCCCAGGCTTCCAGCCCACACATCCCCCAGGCCCAAAAAGCCCTGGAAACTGCTGACAACCCAAATCCAGTCCCAGGCTCCCGGCCCACACATCGACCAGGCCCGAGAGGGGGGACAGACAGGGGCAAGGAGACCGCGCAGCCCAAAATTGCCCTCGCACCGCGGGGCTCCCCTGCTAGTATTTTAAGGTATCAAACAACTTTATTAAATACAATAAAAAACAAATAATCTATTTTTTGTTAGTCTATTGCTTATTTAATAAAGTTGCTTAATACCTTAAACTAAAAAAAGGGTCTGAGGTGATGCTCTACTGTTTTCCAGTCAGATTTTATAAAAGTATAAGTACCTAAGAGTAATTACCAAACAGAGCTTGCTGTTCATTTTCCTGTGACACTTCTGAGATCTAGGTAAGATATTGATAGACAAGGATAGACACTCTCAATGGTATGGAGAGTTAGGACTCATCCACGAAAGTGATCTAAGATATGAGAGCCAAAATAATCTAGTGTAAGATTTTAAAAGGCCAAAAACATAACAATAACATAAAGTACAAGAAGATGCCAAGCGTGCACTAGGTTAGGCAGCTACAGTCAACGTGAAAGTAGAGTTGCGACAATTAGGTGAGCGGAGGGGAGGGTGCTTGTGGACGTGGGATAAAGTTAAGATGAGGGTCGGGTTGCATACATGCCAACCTAGAAAACTAGCAACAACTAACAGCTTCAAAAAACGACAACCCAAAAATTCCTCTGAATACAAGTTACACTGCAAGTGCAGTGGGACATGGGCTTGTAATAACCTCTGCTGCTGGTGTACTCAATGTTCCATTACTTGTATTGTGGCAAGAAATGCAATGATTTTCTCTCATTTAAACACAACTGCGACTCTATATTTGTAGTCTTTGTTGTCAAATCTTGTTGTAATTTTTAAAAATTGTTTCTACAGTGCCACAGTGTATGAATTCACTCTTAGCACCTCAGTGCACAGGTTACTGCTCCCGGCTCCTATTTACTGCTGCTATTTTGCTCCAAGGATTAAACTCTGCTGCACACAGTGGCTGGGAATTCCTGTTGTCACAACACTATCATGAGATCAGACATTCCCCAAACCGCCCCCCACCCCAGCTGTGTATAAAGCTTATTTTAGAATTTAGTAGAATAAAGAATGACTTGCATTTATAAAGCGTCTTTAATCACAGCCTCAGGACGTCCCAAAGCGCCTTACAGTCAATGAAGGAATTTTGAAGTATAGTCATTGTTGTAATGTAGAAAACATGGCTGTCACTTTGTGCACAGCAAGGTCCCACAAACAGCAATGAGATAATGACCAGATAATCTGTTTTTCGCTGTTGGTACAGGCGGATGTGGTGCTTTCATCTGACCACCATCCTTGCTATCTTCAGTGTGGAGCAAAGGTAGCTTGCCAAGCAAAACAGCAGAAGAATCAGATAGGAGCTGGGTGTGGTGGTGAGGAGTGAAGCTGGGAGCAGAGCTGGACCATGTCACCTAATTTCAATGGGATGCTAATCAGGCGGGTTGCACAAAGGGCAGGCAATCTGCTCCACCAGATGACCGCCCAGGGCGGTGAAGGTAAAAATTGACCCCATGGTGATTTGACAAGCTGAGCAGCAAGCTTGAATTCTCATTGATTTTCATCCAAAAAATAGGGAGAAGTAGACACTGGGTCTGAAACGTTGATTGCCTACAACAAACGCAGACTAGAATTGATGTCAGGTGATCCATGTCAACTGTCACATGCTAATTTTCTATCCGTGTGGCTGCACGGTCATGTGGTTTCTACATTAGCTCATGGTCAAGATATCCAGCGACAAGTAAATGGACAACTGTGCAAGATACATCAGCCATGGAACCATATTGCAGCACGAGTTGTCAGAAGAGCAGAACCACAAGAACATTGGTGGAGAGGAAGAAATAACAATTTTTTAAAAGGTGTATTAACATTTGAAGGGCTATGGGATCTTGGGAGAAAGTCTCTCAAAATGCATTGGTCTATTTATAAACATGGTCAGCAAGATGACATCAGCATCAGCGATCAACCAGGTTTAAAACAACTCCGTTTCTCTCTTCACAGATGCTGCCTGACCTGTTGAGTATTTCCAGCATTTTGTTTTTATTTCAGATTTCCAGCATCCGCAGTGTTTTGCTTTTTTTAAATAAAAAAAAAAATGGGTCTCCCATAACTGTGGGAAAACCTGTAAAAATGGGGTTTCCACAGCTTTTCCACAGAGGCTATGCAAGGGAAGTGCTGCAGAAACCACTACCCAACCCCCTCCCCAATGTGCTTTAAAATGATTTAATTAAAAATGATTTCAGCTAAAATGAGTATGGAACTGATTACCTTGCAGTGTTTGCTAGGGTTTAGTCTGTTTTCGCAGACCAGATAATGATAGCTTTGTGTGGCAGACAGTCTCTGGCTGGCTGTTGCAGGAACTCAGCCTGTCCTCAAAACTCCCCACAATGACAAAATAGTCCCTTGTTCAGATAACGGACCATGTTAAAGTAGTCAAGCATGAGAAACACATTGTTGCAGAAGACAACATCAAAAAGAAGCAGTTCTGCTCTACAGGACACCACACTATTTATTGAATGGTTATTTCCATCCAATTTCCTTTATCTAAAGTAATTGTAGGTCTAATCTAATTTATTTTCTGTCGCTGTCTAATGCAGTGCAAAGGAAATTATGAGCAGGTCTGAAGGATCATAAAACTAAACTTTTGGCTCACTCATATCCTGCTTGAATTATGACATGGTGACAAGATCAAACCCAAAGACTATTGTGATGATCCAAATCAAACAAATGAGCAATGCCAGGTTAGCCAAACTTAGCATGTGTTTAGGTTTCATGCTGTAATGTATATACCTTTAAGGGGGGAACTACTTTGTACAGCTCATGTATACTGTAGTACCGGCAGTGACCACACCTGTATATAGCACTGAGCAGTAATCTGTACAGTCAGTTCCACTGTGAGCAACGTTGAGTAAACACCTGTTGTTACCATTCTCCTGCAGTCTGTGTCTTATTATACCCGGACACAACATTGGCGACGAGGCAAGTTCGAACCTACCTGCAACTCTGCATCACCTCCTGGGGATTCGTTCCTGGAGATCAGTGGATTGGAGGTCAAGGCCAGAGACTCGGGCGTCGACCACGGGCAACCGCCCAGTCATCCAGCAGAGACTCGAGAAATGCGGGGGAGGCTGTCGAGAGCCAGGCATGGCTTTCCAATCGAAGCGGTCCAGCGAAACGGGCTGGCAACATGTAGTGCGCAGACCCTTCACGGACAGCGGTGGGCTAGAGCCCGACCAAGCGGCACAGCAAAGGGCCGAGCAGCGTCGACGGGGGAGAGAGAGAGAGAGGGCAGAGCGCAAAGGGTGCAGCCGGTGTTCAGGGGCCGAGCAGCGTTGGAGAGAGGGAGAGAGAGATGCACAGAAACCCGCGAGGCGCTGCCATTGTCACGAGGACCACCAAGAGCGGCGTTGGCAGCAGCGCAGGAGAAGCGTGCGAAACCTACAGGGCGCCGCCATTGCCACGAGAACCGCCGGGAGCGGCGTTGGCAGCAGCGGGGGAGGAAGGAAAGCACGGGAGACACCATTTTAAGTCATTGGGAGACGCCATTTTAAACCACACCCAAAATGCCGAAGAGTGGCAGTATCACCGCATTTGACAATGAAGTCGAAGATTGGACTACATATGTCAAACGAATAGAGGTATACTGCAAGGCAAATGAGGTGTCAGATGACAAGAAAGCGTCGGTATTGTTAAATTTAATGGGTGCAAAGACGTATGGTTTATTACGAAATCTAGTAACTCCAACGAAGCCAATGGAAAAGAGTTCTGAAGACATAGTAACGACACTACAGGAACATTTAAACCCCACACCGCTGCTGATAGCAGAAAGATTCAAGTTTCACAAACGGAACCAGCATAAGGATGAAAGCAATGCTGATTATTTAACGGAACTGCGCAAACTATCGAAACACTGCCAGTTTGGAGCGGGACTGGCAGATACCTTAAGGGACAAGTTTGTGTGTGGGCTTCAAAGTGAAGGAACTCAGAAATGGCTTTTATCTGAAAAGGACCTTACGCTGGAAAAGGCTTTCAGCATTGCGGTATCATATGAAGCAGCAGCACGGGGCGCTGCAGAGATACAACAGAGACCGCAAGAATGTGGCACAAACGAAATGTCATATGGAACAGAGAAGTACTATCGCTGCGGCAGAACAACACACGACCAGAATGATTGCTGGTTCAAAGACAAAGGGGGAGAAATTGGGTGAGTAGCGCCACCTGTTAGCGCCTAAAGAGGCAGTCAGTGGCTGTAGCGCCACTGGCTGCGTCTCCCGCGATATTCAGTAGGGGCGCTAATGGTGGCGTTAGGCATTTGCGCTGCGCCGCCACCGATGACGTCATCGGTGTGCGCAGCGCCCCATTCGTGCGCCGTTCGCGATATTTGGTAGCGAACGGCGCAGTTGCGCCGTTCGCTACCCGCGCCCGGTTCACGGGGCCTTACTGTGCCGGCAGCGGTGCAAGTTAAGGTGGAGGTGCGGGGCGGCCGCTTTTTCGGCGGCCGCCTGCCAGCGCCTCCATCCCCAGCCTCCTAACCACCCCCCCCCCCCGGCTTGGCCAGCTGTTTCCCGAGAGCCCGGCACTTCTCCTTGGTGCTGGGCTCATTTGCCGGCACTCGCGAGCGGGGATCGCGCTGTTGCAGGCACCTCCCCCTTAACAGTGGGAGGAAGGCCTGCAGTACCGCAGCGTGCTGTGCCGCAGCGTGTGGCGCTGCAGCCCGTTGCGCTGCAATAATTAGTTTCAGCGCCCTAAGAGGGACGCGGAGCGCCTCGAGCCTCGCCCCGTGTCCCTCGAGCGGCACTGAAACTGAATTTCTGGGGATCGGTATTACTCCGATCGCTGCGCTAAATCCTGCACTCAGGCGACTTTTGCGCCACTTTGGCGCCCCAACCCAATTTCTAGGCCAAAGTGTGCAGACAGTGTGGAAAAGTAGGACACATAGCACGAGTCTGCAGGTCGGGAAAGAAAACCAGCAATAAGAAACCTACCAAAGGAAAGTACAAGAAGGTACATAAGATGACGGAGAATAGTTCAGACGAACAAAAGAGTGATAACGACTCCGAAAGCAGGGAATTGAGTTGTCTGAAACTACATAATACGATCACAACGGAGGATCACCGAACCATTTGGGTCACTCTCAAGATAGCAGGAGTCCAGGTAAAGATGGAATTGGGCACAGGATCAGCCCTAACAGTCATAAACCGACGGGACTACAAGCGGCTATTCTCACACATACCCTTGAGAGACACAAAAATTATTTTGAAGACGTACACGGGGCAAAAAGTCTACGCCAAAGGAAAAATAAGGGTGACCGTTATATATAACGGTAAGGAAACACCAAAACTAGACCTGTATGCATTGCAAGATGGAGGACCACCATTACTGGGACGTGACTGGATCCGGAAAATACAACTGGATTGGCATTCCATACAAGCACTGACTGTGGCTGACAAAAAGGATGACGACGTCACACCTGGGCGACTGTCAAAGATCCTAACTGACGCGAAATAAGTGTTCCAGCAAGGACTCGGAACACTAAAAGGCATGACAGCGACGATTAAAATTGAAGAAAACGCAAGTCCAAAATTTTTTAAGGCCAGACCGGTACCTTATGCGATCCGCCCAGCCGTCGAAGCAGAGCTGGAGAGTCTGGAACGTTCAGGTGTACTGTCCAAGGTAGACTGGAATGAGTGGGCTACACCCATCGTCCCTGTGATGAAAAAGTCGTTGAGCAGCACGCCTGGGGAACCAAGGAAGGTTCGCATCTGTGGGGACTTTAAGGTAACAGTGAACCCGGTCCTTCACACCGTACAATATCCACTTCCGCGGAGTGAAGATATTTTTGCCTCGCTATCTGGAGGGAAACGCTTCACTAAGATTGATCTGGCCCAGGCGTATCTGCAAATGGAGGTAGAAGAAGCATCAAAAAAATACCTCCCAATCAACACCCATAAAGGTCTCTACCAATACAACCGGCTGGTATTCGGGGTAGCATCAGCTCCGGCTATTTGGCAGAGGGCAATGGAACAAGTCCTGCAAGGGATCCCAGGGACCCAGTGTTATTTGGACGACATCCTGGTCACGGGCGAAAATGACAGTGATCACCTTGCCAACCTGGAGCAGGTGCTCACTAGATTGCAGGAATATGGGCTTCGAGCTAACCGCCCCAAATGCGAGTTTTTTAGAAAACAGATCTCGTATTGTGGCCACGTTATCGATAAAGAGGGGTTACATAAGTCCCCAGAGAAGATTGAGGCAGTAGTCAAGGCTCCAGCACCGGAAAATGTGTCACAACTGAGGTCGTTCCTCGGGCTGGTAAACTACTACCATAAGTTCTTGCCAAATTTGTCTACAATACTACACCCACTGAAGACCCTACTGCAAACTGGGGTGCCATGGAAGTGGAGTGATGAATGTAGACGAGCTTTCCAGAAGAGCAAAACACTAATCACATCGAGAGAGGTATTGGCCCATTACAACCCAGCATTACCAATTCGGTTGGCATGTGATGCGTCACCCTACGGCTTTGGAGCGGTGCTGTCGCACAAATTCTCGGACGGCTCAGAGAGGCCAATAGCCTTTGCGTCACGATCACTAACCTCAGCCAAGCGTAACTACGCCCAGATTGACAGGGAGGCCCTCAGCCTAGTGTGGGGAGTGAAAAAGTTCAATCACTATCTGCACGGGCAGAAATTCACCTTGTTGACTGATCACCAGCCTCTTGTCTCCATTTTTAATCCGAAGAAGGGCGTTCCGGTGATGACTGTGCAACGACTACAAAGATGGTCACTTTTTCTAGGGGCGCACCACTATGAGATTGAATATAAGGGCACGAAACAGCATGGAAACGCTGATGGGCTATCACGCCTGCCACTGCCTACTGCGGAGGAAGCACCAGCAGTGGATCCTATTGAAATATTACATTCGACTATAGTTGAATACCTACCGGTAACTAACGCTTGTATCGAAAAGGAAACCCGAAATGACCCGACACTGTCTCGGGTATATGATTTGACGGTGAAGGGATGGCCAGCACATGGCGACTCACTGTTGCCAGCATTCTCGACAAGGAGAGAACAGCTGTCAGTGTGCCGGGGGACCTTGATGTGTGGATCCCGAGTAGTAATTCCACCCAAGTTAAGGGATAGAGTGCTCAATGAGCTTCATGAGGGTCATCTGGGAGGAGTAAAAATGAAAAGCCTAGCCAGGGCTTATGTGTGGTGGCCGGGAATCGATAAACAAATCGAGGACCTGACCAAGAGCTGCTCAGGATGCCAGAAAGTCCAAAATGCACCACCACAGGCCCCTCTACACCCATGGGAGTGGCCCTCATCTCCATGGCAACGGGTGCATATTGATTTTGCTGGTCCATTCATGGACTCAATGTTTTTAATAGCCGTGGATGCGCACTCGAAATGGCCTGAGGTCATCAAAATGTCCTCCACCACCACGGTGAAAACTATTGCAGTCCTACGGACCATTTTTGCCAGGAATGGCTTGCCAGAACAGATTTGCTCCGACAACGGACCACAGTTTGTGTCCGAAGAGTTCCGGAGGTTCTTGAAAAAGAATGGGGTATGGCATTACACATCCGCCCCGTATCATCCAACCACAAGTGGATGGCTGAGCGGTTCGTACAACCCTTTAAGAAGGCAATAAAGGCTATGTACAATGACAACATTCCGCTGCAGCACAAGGTGGACAATTTCCTGTTCGCCTACTGGAATGCGACACATGCAGTCACCAACCAGGCCCCAGCCATGATGTTCTTTAACCGAAGGTTAAGATCTCGCCTGGATTTGCTCAGACCAAACGTACGAAGAGATGTTGAGAGTAAGCAATTCCAGCACATCCATGAGAAGCCAACAAGTAGCTTCAATGTAGGGCAACCAGTCTTGGCCCACGACTACCGAACAGAAAAATGGCAGCCAGGAACCATATGCACACGGCAGGGCCCACTAATGTACACAGTGGACGTTGGGGAGAGCATCGTGAGACGCCATGCTGACCAGATGCTAGAGTCACAGGAACAAGTCAACCCCATGCCTCGCCCATACGTACCTGGTGATGAACCCGACGTACAGGTCGCATCTACCCCAGAAACAGTAGCATCGGAAGCTGATGAACCAACCGACGACAGGGGGCCAGAATCGCCTCCGCACCAAGAGCAAGACACTCGGAAAAGACGCTATCCAGAAAGGATCAGGAAGCCTCCCCAAAGACTGAATATATAAATAGACTATTTTCAGCTAATGTTGCATGTTAAAAGTGTTAATTGTAATTAGTTTGATATTTAATTGTTAAATGAGTGTTATGGTACTGTTAATCTAAAAGGGGAGGAATTGTAATGTATATACCTTTAAGGGTGGAACTACTTTGTACAGCTCATGTATACTGTAGTACCGGCAGTGACCACACCTGTATATAGCACTGAGTAGCAATCTGTACAGTCAGTTCCACTGTGAGCCACGTTGAGTAAACACCTGTTGTTACCGTTCTCCTGCAGTCTGTGTCTTATTATACCCGGACACAACACATGCTACTGATGATTCAGATGCACCCCATGAATGAATCTCCCAATCTACAGCCACATCCAACTTTATAAACCATTCATTGTATCCCTTGAATTGCATTTGCTATCCATTCTGCCCCCCTTCCCTTAAAATGGAAGAGTGTCTGAAATTCAAATGTGTACTTTATCAGGAACCTAGGTGCACAGCATCCATAGGACACAAATGCTTACTTTTTGGAAGTGACTGTCAAATCTACCTCACTTTTTTCAGAAAAAAATTTCTGTTCATCGGGGTATATTCGTGCTGCGTAACGAAGAGTTTTCCACCCAGTGTGAGCTTCAAATTTGCCTGGACTCCGTGGTAGAACTCTTGCCTCTGAGTCAGAAGGTTGGTGTTTCAAGTCCCACTCCAGAGACTTGCACACTCCAGTGCAGTACCGAGGGACCGTTGCACTGTCGGAGGTACCGTCTTTCGGATGAGACATTAAACTAAGGTCCCGTCTGCCCTCTCAGGTGGACGTAAAAAAAATCCCATGGCGCTATTCTGAAGAAGAGCAGGGAGTTTCTTGGCCAATATTGATCCCTCAACCAACATCACTAAAAACAGATAATCTGGTCATTATCACATTACTGTGCACAAATCGGCTGCTGCATTTCCTACATTACAACAATGGCTACACTTCAAAAGTATTTCATTGGTTGTTAAAGTTGTGAAAGATGCTTTATAAATGCAAGTTTTGCTTTTAAAGTTCCCTTTACTCTGTCCCAACAACAGATGTCATCTCTGACCTTAGAAGAACAATCTCGACTGCTCCTGTGTGACACTTCTGATTGCCACAACTGCCATCCTTAGGCGTCGAGTATTCATGTCAACTGCTGCCTAATTATAAGCAATTCTTACTACTGACTTGCAGACACCAGAAATTGTCTCTTCTCACTTCCTGTAGACTTCTTTACAGTCATATAAAAGAGAGACTTTCATCATATCAGCCTGGAGTGAGTTCAAACCCAGCTCATAGACACTGTGTTATCTCAAAGTAATCTCTAGTCTGTGGGAGCTGGCCCATTAATAGGTGGCACTATTCCTCTGGCAGCTTCACTTGATCTGTATTCATGGATTTGAACAGTAAGCACAGATTGTGCTACAGGGTCTCAATATACAACAAACATTTAGATTTTTTCCTCCATCTCTGTTCCTATATGATGTCACATTTTATCTATCTTACTTGAAAAATCTTGCAGCAAAGAGACTGGGTAAGCAAGCTCATTGAAGTGCATCTCCCAATCTAGCTGTGCAATCATAACAAGGGTACGGGTGAAAATGGTTCCAGCTTACTCAATGCATGATCTTTTTTCCTTCCTCAGAGGAAAGTGTCTGCCTGTTCAGATGGGGAGTTTCCCCATCGGAGAGAAATTGCTGGCAACCTACATCCTATCAATCTCAAACTCATTACGTCATTCATCATCCAGTTATTGGACTGAGCTTCTAAAAGTGCACGTGCATTTTCAGTCTTTCAAATACTCTTAGAAATGATGCTTGTCCATCTATGTTGTTCTAGATACCATAATACATTTACCTGGACTGCAGTATATTCATCCCACATCACAGTATAGGGCCCCAAACATTCCTTCCGGGCGAGACATGAATTTACGTATACTTCTTCCAACCTTGCATACTGCATTTGTTGCTCACGGTTTGGTCTCCTCTACATTAGGGATAACAAACACAGATTAGTTGACTGCTTTGCTGAACCCTCTGTCGATTGTTGCTTCAATTCTCTGTCCCACTCTGAACCTTTTGTCTTTGGCACCGTTCCAAAGAAGCTGGAGGAACAGCACCTATTCTTTTTACTAAGCGCTTTGCAACCCCTTGGCCTTGATATTGACTTCAGATCTTAACTGCAGTACTGGCAATGCGGAATGAGTGTGCCAAAGTTTCCGGAGATAGAGGGAAAGAGCAGGTTGGCACTTGGGGTGAGGACTCCTCCCTACCCTCATTGGAATACTGTGTTGGAGGAGTGGTCTGCACCCTTGGTGTCTACCTGTTTTTCTTCTTCTATCTGGCTCCTGGGCCACTTTGTCAGTTTTTCATGGTTTCCATCCTCATAACTAATTCCCATACTTTTAGCTATTCATACACTGTGGGTAATTTTATTCCCTCAGGGCAAGTAGGGGAGGAGGCAGGTGGGGCATTAAAATTTTTAAAAAAACAGAAACCCAAACCTAACTCGGCCACTTCCAGTTTTAATGGAGGTGGGCCGGGGTGGGGGTGGCGTGTGACCAATCCACTCTCAGGAGGCGATCGGTCACTAAAATCTTTTAAGGAGACTGCGTGCCTCCATTTTAACTCAAGTTTTATTTTTAACACTTACAGGCTGGGATTCCCGGATCTCGGGAATCCCGGCAGATTAAAGGAGCTGAGAAGGGTCAGATCCACGAGATAAGTGCCTTTATTGTGAGCCAGGAGGAGCAGGAGTGTTTCCCCAACCCAACAAGCTTACCTTTTAAACATTTCTCAATGGAACCCCCCGTCCCATTCAACCCCCCCATAATGTCGGGCTCCCACCCACCCCATCCCCCGCAATGTCCCATTCACCCCCTCCACGATGTCCAACTCACACACCCACCCCATCTCCTGCGATGTTGGACATCTGCTCCCCGGCTGCTTTCCAGCCCAACACACAGCCAGCCTGTCAATTTGACTAGCTGTCGGGTGGGAAACTGGTTGAAAAAATTTAAATCAGGCCCTGCCGTTAATTGCGACAGGACCTTCGGGAAACCCATACTTCCGGATTGCCAGTCCTAAAATCCTACGACACCCTACCCCCGCTCTCTTCCCGGCTCCGAGTTATTATCGGGCCCGCTGTGTCTGGTGCATATCTTTTACTTCTTTGAATTCTCTCATTGCATCAGTTTTTTAATAATACTCCTGTGAAGCGCCTTGAGACGTTTTCTACGTTAAAGGTGCTAGATAAGTACAAGTTGTTGTTGTTGTATTATGCCTCCTATTGTCTTAAGCTCACTTCTGCCACTTAACCATCTCCTGTTCTCCACGCAAGCATTTCACGGAACATTCTATTTCTTTTCATGTAGGTGTGTTTCTACTTTTTTCCCCTACCCTTTTCCCCTTGTTCTGTTCCTTTATAAATGCTGCTTATCTGTAATATCTTCCAGTTCTGGTGAATAGTTTGCACACTCAAAATGTTTGTTTTCTCCACACTTACTGTCTGGCCAGCTAAATGTTTCAAGCATTTTCTGCTTTTGTTTCAGATTTCCAGTGTCAACAGTATTTTACTTTCTGTAGTATATTCCTCCAGATAGATGACTATTTTCAGCAGCTACATAAAATTAAATGTGACATTTAGCTATTATGTGTTTCAAAAAACTATTTTACAATATTAAGAATTCTTGAAGTTATAATTTGTCTAAAAGAGCATAAAGATCAGTCATAAATGAAGTGTTGCATATTAAATTGAAAATAAATAATTCCACGGTCCCTAGAGCTGATAATAAATGTGGATGATTGCAAAACATAGCGATTAGAGCCCCTGAATGTGTTGTGAGATTGGTTTTTAATGGAACAAAAAATAATTTCTAGCTTTTGGGCCTTTGACATGCGGCTCAGTGTTTATTTATCTGATATTGTCTATTTTATCACTTCACAAAATACGGCTTGAGATAAACCACAGGAACAACTAGTGTGGAAACTTGAGAAAAAAGGTTAGTGTTATTCTGAGGCCTGATTTAAGGTACATTGTTGAGGCAAAGTGAAAGGGGCTTTCCTCCGCATCTGTCACATGATACACCCAACCTTGGAGTACTTGCTGCTAAGACTGGTGCTCAAATTGGAGTAGAGTTCTAATTCTTCAGAAAGGACAATACTCACCTTGATGGAACTAGACACACACAGCCTTTAGGCCAGTGGAAGAGTTGGGTATTTTATATTTTGGTTTTCTAAAATAGATCTGAAGCACGAGTTAAGATTGGTGACACAAGAGCATAATAGTGCTATTTACAATTTACTAAGCCAGCAAACTATCGTACAGAATAATTCACCGGTCAACTCTGTCCTTTAAACACTTTGGCCTAGAAATTGGATATAGCCTGAAAATGGGCGGTGTCATGGTCCAGCGCTATTAAGCTCCGCCGGGTCAAAGTGGTCTAGGTAGCACACAAAATTCATGCTCAGTCCTCATTAACATGATTATAGTGCTGATCTCAGCGCTAAAACCGCTGCTCATTGGCTTACTGCTCAACAAGTAGGCCAATATTGAGTGCAGTCTAATTCCCAGTCATGTTTGGCCTAGGTTTCATCCAGTACTTAAAGGGGAGGTACATTGATGAAACAGCACCCCATTGTCATTCTACCTGGAACTCCACTTGGAAGCAGAACCTAGTACAAAGAGATGGCCAAGGTCATGCATAATCACTGGGAGCAGCAGCAAACAGGCGGGGGGCAAGCTGTGATACAGTCCCTGAGCCAACTGGAGAAGCGAGTGCTTGACATCACTGGATGGGAAGTCATGGAGGCCATGACAACCGGTGAGGTTGAAGCCCTTGGGGACAACAATGATATGCTCATTCCTAATCCATCTTCTCACATCCCACTTCCCCCTCATCCCACAACCTCTTTTCACTTACAAGCTACTGATGCTGTATGCAGGAAAAACTTGCTTCCCCCATCCCCACCTCACCATAACCCAACTCTTGCGCCTTTTTGCTTTCAGATAATCAAGAGCAAGCAGCAGCCCAGCTTGTCCCCGAGGCAATGGAGAAGAGCGACGGGGGAGAAGTAGAAGACACGGCGTCACTGCATCTGTCACTCGCAGACACCAGCTCAGAAATGAGCACTGCGCATAATTTAGAGGGTAGTGTAGCTGTGCATTCTGCACAGGATGAGGCACCGAGCACGAGTGGGCTGCAGCAAGGTCAGGGGAAAGGGTAGCTCCCCGGAGGGTCAATTCATGTGTGAGTTCTGCTGCACAGGACTCAGATGAGGACCTCGATGGGGCGGCCTTCAGAAGAAGGGTGATGGGTGCGCACACTGAATTGCTAGGTGCACTGGCAAACCTGCAAGAGAGCCTCTTGGCAATATCAAGGAGCATGGAGGAGTCCGTCCTATTAGAAATTAAGTGTATCTAAAATGGATATGGCTATGCAAATGAAACTGTGATGTGAATAAGACTGTGTTTACATAACTGTCGTAGGGGGTGAATAAAACAAAAAGGCCTAGAAATTCAGTAACGCCCCGTTTGGGGCGCCGGCCTCGCCAGGGCACCAAAAGTAGCGCCCCGTAAGTAGTCGCGGCTGCCCGCCGGAAATTCACTTTGCGCACCCCAGAGGGAAGCGCGGCGCTACTCGAGGCACCCCGCATCCCTCTTGGGGCGCTGCAGCTGAAGATTGCTGTGCAACGTGCCACAGCGCCACACGCTGCGGCACGGTGTGCTGCAGTACTGCAGGCCTTCCTCCCCTTCTTAAAGGGGAGGGGCCTTGTGCAGCGCGATCGAGGATCGCGAGTGCCGGCAAAAGAGCCCGGCACCGAGGAGAAGTGCCAGGCTCTTGGAACGCAGTCGGCACACTGCCGGGGGGGGGGGGGGCTCAGGAGGCCGGGGACGGCAGTGCGGAGAGGTGCTGGCAGGTGGCCAGCAAAAAAAATGGCCGCCCTGCACCTCAGCGCCTCTACCGCCGCAGGTAGGCCCCCCTGAACCGGTCGCAAATAGCGTCCGGCGTTAAAGTAGGAGGCGCAACTAAATTTTGCGATCGGGGCGGTAGCGGGGCGCTGCGCACACCAATGACATCATCGGTAGCGGCGCAGCGCTAACGGCTTGTGCAGCCATTAGCATCCCGCTAAATTTAGCGGGAGGCATGGCCAGTGGCTTCCGACCCACTTAGCGCCCTCTTCAGGCGCTAACGGGTGGCGCAGCCCACTGATTTTCTAGGCCAAAGTCTCTTCAGACTAGTATTAGAATAACTAGATAGATGCTTAGAATCTCTTTGTGTTTTGGTTCTCTGCAGATGTTATAGCATTCCACACTGTGACGGATATATATAATCTTGTTTCCAAGTTAGCTATCTGCTGTTTATAAGTTAGGATTTCGACATTTTATTTTGTGTATCTTTAATTTGACTAACTAAGGCTTAATGCCTATGTTTCTTCCATTATTGCTAATAATCATATTATAATGCTAAATTAGAAATTAGAGTTCACTTAATAAAGCTGCTTGCAAAGATAATTACAAATTAATTTGTATAAATGATATAGAATAGAAGGAATTTATGGGAGTTGAGGTATCATCTCAGGATGGAGCAGCCTGTTGGATCAAAGGGATAGTTTGGATAATGACAGGCTGAGCAGACAGCTCTAACATGGGCCCCTGATTAAGAGGGTACAAGTGGTTGTACCAGGGAGAACAGGGACAAGAGAGATAAGACAAATTCCAATGGAGGAGCCTTCAGGATGTATAAACAGGTAAGACAAATTGGCAAAAACAGGGTTTTCATCTGAGAGTTGAGTCAAAGAACTCGATGTGCCATTGGGCACCTTGGTTTAGGAAGAACTTTTACAGGTCAGATAGTCCTGTCCATATCCTACCTCAGGCCCACCCCCAAAAAGAGAATAAAAGAATGACCTAGAGAGCTTTTTAACACAGACGATGGAGGGGAGAGACATACAAGAGTGGGGCTGGTCTAATACTCTTTCTGGAGTGGACCCATTCTTGGAGGTTCTAGACAAGAGGAAGAAAGGCCGTAAGCCGGAGAACTGTATGCCAGCCGTCTGTCTGATCGGGACCGGTACCAGCTGCTTGTCACGGTTGCTGTATAACTAGTGTGTTATATTCCATCTTAAACTCTGATTAAACACAATATTCCCACCATATTGGTTTGCAGTCACTCCTGATTATCTGAAAGACCAGAGATAATCTAACGTCTACAAATTGGCGACCGTGGCAGGACATTGGCTGGGACTTTGTGCAGAACTTGGAACCCATGATTTCCAAGCTGGACCATGTCACGTGATGGGCGATGTTGCTGCTGCCATTGCAGAACAGGCAGAAACGACCTAACGTCTGAGGGCTGCAGCGGAAGATCAGACTGTTCTCATGCAGTCTCAGCTTGCTGCCATCCAAGCTCAGACTGCTGCCATTGTGGTTGGGTTTACCATTGTCAACCAGGGCTTGCCGGGTGTCGCAGCAGGCCAGCAATCTGTCCTCCACCAGATTGCTAGGAATGCTGAGGTGCTGCCCTGGGGAGTGGCAAAGAATTAGTGGAACAGGACCCTGCTGTCCTCTCTCAGGATGACAGCATTCCTACTCCTACCACTGCCGCTCCGCCATTGTCCTTGTCACTGCCTGTCAGCCAGCCAGCCCAGACTGCTGCCACCTATGCCGAGGTGGTGCACTCTATAGGTGGGCCTTTTAGGTCCAGAGCCACTTGAGGTCATACTGCAAGGCGATCTGAAGTCTTCCCATAGAAACTCAGCAGCCTTCCACCAGCTATGCTGCAGCCACTGGGGGAGCACTTCTTAGGAACATTAGAGCAGGAAAGGGTACACAAAAGGCAGGCACTAAGGGATTGCACAAGGGTGATTAGTTGATAAAATATTTGTGAGTTGATTGTTGATAAATTTAATAATTTTGTTTGGAATCTTTGTTTTGTGGTGGCTCTTCTTTCACCTTTGTGCTCAGGATAATGCTGTGATATTCCGTGACAGAGAGATGGTATGATGGGGGTCTGGTTGATGGGGATGTGGTGAGCAATGGGGATCTGGGCTTTGATTCACTGGAATCGGAGTCTGATGAGGCATTCACAGACAGCCCGTGCTGAAGGGGGATTTGCTGCCTGTCTCCTCTCTTCCTACTCGTCCTCCTCCTCATCCTCCTCCTCTTCCTCCTCCTCATTCTCTTCCTGATGTGGTCCAATAATTCCTGCTGTCAAGGGCTGCGCCCTCATGATGCCCAAGTTGTGAAGAATGCAGTAGACTACCATAAAATGGCACACCCACTTTGGCGAGTACTGGGGGGCTCCTCCCGAGCGGTCAAGGCAGCGGAACCGTTGCTTCAGTAGCCCGATGGCCTGCTCGATGATGTTCCTAGTGGCAGCATGGCTCTCATTATATGAGTGTTGGGCACGAGTGTTGGGGTTGCGGAGTGGAGTCATCAGCAAGGTGCAGAGCGGGTTTGAGTGGCTGCAAGATTGCTGGCACACCGGATTGATGCAGGATGAAGGCATCATGACTGCTGCCAGGATAGTGGGCAATGACCAACATGTAGCGCTGGGCATGGTCGCACAACAACTACACATTAAGCCTTTGCGGTTACGGAAGATCTCAGGATTGTTATGCAGCGCCCGCAATGCCATGTGGGTGCAGTCGAAGGGGCCCTGCAGCATGAGGGGGCCCGCTATCCTGGAAACGTCACATGCACACTCCTCCTGCTTCTCTCTGCTCAGAGAAATGAAAATGTAATCCCTTGTCCTGGTGTAGAGAGCCTCAGTGACCTCCTGGATGCAGCGACGGATGGCGAACTTGGAGATGTTAGCTATCCTATTGCAGACTGGAAGGATCCACTGGCGAAGAAATTGAGGGCCACTGGGAGAGCCGTGGTCGCCCTGCTCTCAGGATGCAGGTCTGGTTGCAGGAGGTGGCAGAGTTCTGTGACCACCTTCTTGCTGAACCTGAGCCTCCTAATACACTGCTCCTCACTTAAGTGGATATAAGCGAAGTGCTCTCTGAAGACCCTAGGTGGGTAAAGCCTCCTGTTGAGAGTCCTCCTGGCCCTCCTCCTCCTCCCTCTGTGAGCATCTTCTTGTCTTCGCTGCCTCTGCTCCATTTCTCTAAGATACTTGAGTGTGAAGGGGACTGCCAGTAGAGCTCCCATGACTGTGAGCAAGTGTTGTGAGCAGAAGCCTTTAGATAAGAATGAAGGTATTTTCCACTTCCCCAACACGCCTTGTTACTTTAAGACATTGAAAGTAGTTAATAAAGCTGCTGGAGTTGCAGAAAATTCCACAGAGCCAGTCAAACTGCAGAAACAGTTCAGCTGCAAGTTGTTGTTGATGATCCCTTTAAATAACGCTGCTGGAGCCTCTTTCCTGCTTTTCAACACTTGGTCAGCTGATCGTACTTAAGGCATGCCAGTAAGTGGTGTGGCAAAGTTGAAAATGGCAGATCGGGCGTCGTGAGCGTTGCACACTCACCGACATCACGATCTGCATCATCAACATAATTCTCGCAAGCACAGACATCGGCAGCGCTGCCGCCCAGCCAAAAATGGCAACCGCCACGGGACCCACTGGCAGCGAGCGAAAGTGCAGTTGCCACCATTTTTTCCTTGAATCAGGCGGTAATGGCTGGCGCTAAATCCTTGAATTTTTAGCCCTTTGACTGTAATTACAGAGCTCTCAAATGTCACTGTGTCAGTACGCTAGACAAATGTGTCCTTTACACAAGCATATTTAACATCTCACACTAAAACAGTTGAAGCATTTTAAATAATGTCATCCTGGAAGGTCCCAGGTTTGTTCTCTATCCTGAATTAACTGACCTCAGCCACAGTAGCATTTGGGTGTTGCAAATGGCCTGAGTATCCTCAAACAGATGTGTAAAAAAAAGATTCGCTAGGGATTCCATTCCTGTTCACCATCCAGTGGAAAGTGGCCGTGTATGGATGTCGGCTGGGGACAGGATTACACTGCCACTCAGTTCAGTTAATTCAGGACAGAAATCAAACCTGGGACCTTCTGGATACCATTCCTTGAAATGCTTGAGCTGTGATACTCCAGTGGTCAAACAACCTGCTAACACTTACTATCTATGTTCACATATACAGAATAGCCACTTGGTAACATAGCAACAAGAGTAGTCCATTCTCTCCCTCGAGCCTGTTCTGCTATTCATTTAGATCATGGTTGATCTGTATCTTAAGTCCATCTTCCCACCTTGGTTTTGTAACCCTTAATACCATTGCCTCAAAAAAATCTATCAATCTCAGTTTTGAAATTTTCAATTGACCTAGCCTCAAACAGCTTTTTCGGGAGAGTGTTCCAGATTTCCACTACCCTTTGTGTGACGAAGTGTATCCTGACATCACCCCTGAATGGCCTAGCTCTAATTTTAAGGTTATGCCCCCTTGGTCTGGACTCCCCCACCAGAGGAAGTAGTATCTCCCTATCTACCCTATCAAATCCTTTAATCATCTTAAACACCTCCATTAGGTCACACTTTAATCTTCTATACTCAAGGAATTCAAGTCTAGTCTATGCAACCTGTCCTCATAAGGGTCTTAAAAGAAGTGGTTGCAGAGATAGTGGATGCATTGGTTGCAATATACCAACATTCCCTGGACTCTGGAGAGGTCCCGGTGGATTGGAAAACTGCAAATGTAACACCCCTATTTAAGAAAGGAGGGAGACAGAAAGCAAGAAACTGTAGACCAGTTAGCCTAACATCTGTCATTGGGAAAATGCTGGAGTCCTTCATTAAGGAAGCAGTAGCAGTCAAGCAGATTCAGCATGGTTTTATGAAAGGGAAATAATGTTTAACAAATTTGCTGGAGTTCTTTGAGGATGTAACAAGCAGGGTGGATAAGGGTGAGCCAGTGGATGTGATGTATTTGGATTTCCAGAAGGCATTCGATAAAGTCCCACATCAGATAAGAGCTCACGGAGTTGGGGGTAATATATTAGCATGGATAGAGGATTGGCTAACTAACAGAAAGCAGAGAGTTGGGATAAATGGGTCATTTTCCAGTTGGCAAATGGTAACTAGTGGACTGCCACAAGGATCGGTGCTGGGGCCTCAACTATTTACAAACTACATTAATGACTTGGATGAAAGGACCGAGTGTAATGTAGCCAAGTTTGTGGATGATACAAAGATGGGCGGGAAAGCAAGTTGTGCAGAGGACTCAAAGAATCTGCAAAGGGATATAGACAGGCTAAGTGAATGGACAAACATTTGGCAGATTGAGTATAATGTGGGAAAGTGCGAGGTTATCCACTTTGGCAGGAAAAATAAAAAAGCAAATTATTATTTAAATGGAGAGAGATTACAAAATGCTACAGTTCAGAGGGACCTGGGGGTCCTTGTGCGTGAAACACAAAAAGTTAGCATGCAGGTGCAGCAAGTAATCAAAAAGGCAAATGGAATGTTGGCCTTTATTGCAAGGTGGTTGGAGTATAAAAGCAGGGAAGTCCTGCTACAACTGTACAGGTTATTGGTGAGGCCACACCTTGAGCACTGTGTACAGTTTTGGTCTCCTTATTAAAGGAAGGATATACTTGCTTTGAGGCAATTCAGAGACGATTCACACGGTTGATTCCTGAGATAAGGGGGTTGACTTATGAAGAAAGTTTGAGCAGGTTGGGCCTATACTCATTAGAATTTAGAAGAATGAGAGGTGATCTTATTAAATCATGTAAGATACTGAGGGGGCTCGACAAGGTAGATGCTGAGAGGATGTTTCCCCTCGTGGGGAAATCTAGAACTCGGGGGCATAGTTTCAGAATAAAGAGTCGTCCTTTTAGAACTGAGATGAGGAGGAATTTCTTCTCTCAGAGGGTCGTAAATTTGCGGAACTCTACCCCAGAGAGCCGTGGAGGCTGGGTCATTAAATACATTTCAGGTGGAGATTGACAGATTTTTACAAGATAAGGGAGTGAAGGGTTATGGGGAGCGGGCAGGGAAGTGGTTTTGAGCCCAAGGTCAGCCATTATCTTATTGAATGGTGGAGCAGGCGCAACGGGCCAAGTGGCCTATTCCTGCTCCTATTTCTTATGTTCTTAACCCTTTTAGCCCTAGTTTCACTCTGGTGAAATACTGGGTGAGATACTGGGGGCCTGCTAGTGCCTGTTGAATGGCACTTTACCATAAGTCAGTCTTCTGGAAAGGGGAGGAAAAGGGGAGAATAGTGAAAAAGAAAGATGGTACAGAAAGCCAGAATAAATTCAGCTTAAAAAATAAGTACTTTTGTTACCATTTGTAATGACTGAGGCACTGTAAAGCAATTTCAACAACTGCTATTAATAACAAAAATAGTTATTTTAAAAAAGCAATACATATAATAAATTCCCCTGTAACTACCCATTGCTTAGTAGCTCCATAACCATTGACCCAGGGTTACTATGGCTCTTTGCTGGCAATTATTAGCAGGATGTGTCGGTTAACTGTGTTGGCATCTGGACATCACTTAAGAGCTTGTGATGTGTGCATATTCCCTTTAGTCTTATACTATTAGTTGTTTTAGTTCAAAATCTCTAGAGTTGCTCATCTCAATGGATGTTAATCCATGCATACAACCCCTTTAGCCATGTATTACTAGCTATTTTATTTTACAGATCTACTGAGGATGCTACTGCCACATCTACAAAAATGCTTAATCTGTCCAACTAGGCTCTGTTTTATGAACTGTACACCTTAGCCATTAGCACAACACTTACTATTACTCTGTGGCGACAGAGAAGGGAAATAGTAGCATGAGGAGCACTTGCAATTGCTTTTCAATAATCAACCTTCAATTAAAGGTAAAGTGTTGGATAATGCTTTTGGAAAGCTACTGTATCTTTTAATGAATGAAAGGTCTTTTGGTGCTTCTCCAAAAAAACTGTTAAAACTCATACAAAAAATAAGAATTGACACATTTGCAACAATAGAGCGTGTGTTGGGAATGAGGAGGATGGAGAGCAGAGTTATTAATGGTTTCTTCTTTAATTGCTTCATGGAATTGATTTTTTGCAAAACATCTACAAATCCAGGCATTGGGTGGCACTGTGTCGTTCAGCAGTGCACTGAAATCCTGCGTCATTCCACTTCTGAGACTCAGGTTTGAAGGTAGCCTGTAGAGAATAAAGGTTTCTTTCGTATGACAGCTGTTCAGACTCAAGGAAATTGAGTCTGTACATCTGAGGGAGTACCTTCACCACACGGACTGCAGCGGTTCAAGAAGGCAGCTCACCACCACCTTCTCAAGGGCAGTTAGGGATGGGCAATAAGTGCTGGCCTTGCCAGCAAAGCCCACATCCTACAGGTGCAAGATAAAGACTGTGGTTAGGTGTTACACAAATGCAGCAGAAGGGGTTGTTCTAAGGTTAGGGTTGCTCTGGTGATGAATGGGGAGCTCTGCAGTGCAACTTCACCTTTAACAGGCAAGGCTGTGCCAGACAAAATCTCAACAGGGGGACGCATAGAAACATAGAGATAGGAGCAGGAGTAGGCCATTCGGCCCTCCGAGTCTGCTCCGCCATTCAATGAGATCATGGCTGATCATCCAAATTCAGTACCCTGTCCCTGCTTTCTCCCTATATCCCTTGATCCCTTTAGCCTTAAGAAATATATCTAACTCCTTCTTGAATATATTTAATGAATTGGCCTCAACTGCCTTCTGTGAATTCCACAGGTTCACCACTCTCTGGGTGAAGAAATTCCTCCTCATCTCTGTCCTAAATGGCTTACCCCTTATCTCATTCTTCTAAACTCCAGCGAATATAACCCAATTGACCCAATCACTCCTCATACGTCATTCTTGCCATCCCAGGTATCAGTCTGGTGAATCTTTGCTGCACTCCCTCCATGGCAAGAACATCCTTCCTCAGATAAGGCGACCAAAACTGCACACAATACTCAAGTTGTGGTCTCACCAAGGCCCTGTACAACTGCAGCAAGACATCCTTGCTCCTGTACTCGAATCCTCTCGCTTTGAAGGCCAACATACCATTTGCCTTCTTAACCGCCTGCTGCACCTGCATGCTTACCTTCAGCGACTGGTGCACAAGGACACCCAGGTCTCAATGCACTTTCCCTTCTCCCAATCTATTGCTGTTCAGATATTGATCTGCCTTCCTGTTTTTGCCATCAAAGTGGATAACCTCGCATTTATCCACATTATACTGCATCTGCCATGCACCTGCCCAATCACCCAACCTGTCCAAATCATACTGCAGTTTCTCGGCATCCTCCTCACAGCACACACGCCCACCCAGCTTTGTGTCATCTGCAAACTTGGAGATATTACATCTAGTTCCCTCGTCTAGATCATTAATATATATTGTGAATAGCTGGGGTCCTAGCACCGATCCCTGCGGTACCCCACTAGTCACTGCCTGCTACTTGGAAAAAGACCCGTTTATTCCAACTCTTTGCTTCCTGTCTGCCAACCAGTTCTCTATCCAAGTCAGTACCTTACCCCCAATCCCATGTGCTTTATCTTTACATGCTAATCTCTTATGCGGGACCTTATCGAAAGCCTTCTGAAAGTCCAAATACACCACATCCACTGGTTCTCCCTTATCTATTCTACCAGTTACATCCTCAAAAAATTCCAGTAGATTAGTCAAACATGATTTACCTTTTGTAAATCCATGTTGACTTTGTCCGATCCTGTCACTGTTTTCCAAGTGCTCTGCTATTACATCTTTTATCATGGACTCTAGCATTTTCCCCACTACCGATGTCAGGCTTACTGGTCTATAATTCCCCGTTTTCTCTCTACCACCTTTTTTGAATAGTGGGGTTACATTAGCTACCCTCCAATCCATGGGAACTGTTTCCAGAGTCTATAGAATTTTGGAAGATGACTAGCATTGCATCTACTATTTCTAGGGCCACTTCCTTAAGTACCCTAGGATGTAAATGATCAGGTCCTGGGGATTTATTGGCCTTCAATCCCGTCAATTTCCCTAACACCATTTCCCTACAAATACTGATTGAATTCAGTTCCTCCCTCTCATTAGACCCTATGTTCCTGTGGTAAACCACTGTTGTTGTTGTTGTTGTTACACACTGTTGTACCTATGCATGCCTCAACATGTCTCGGCTGGCTCCACCCACACAGGCCCAGGTATAAAGGTGATTGACCTGCAGCCCCCTGCCTTCTTGGAACCCAGTCAACCACGAGAGGCATGCTCTGTTCTTTGCTAATAAAAGCCTTTAGTTACTCTCTTAACTCTCAGTCTTTTATGAGTAATTGATAGCGCATCAATTTTATTAGCAAAAACAAAATGTCGACATTTGCTGAACAGCAGGCTGCTGCACCAAACGCTGAACAGCAGGCTGCTGCACCAAACGCTGAACAACAGGAGCTGCTGCGAGCCCTCAGACCAACATGCCTGGACCTAGACCCCCAAGAAGTGGGTTCGGCTACCAAATTCGCGCATTGGCTGCGTTGCTTCGAGGCCTACCTGCAAGCCTCATCTGTGACCCTGGACGAAAACAAGTTGGAAATCCTGGCCTCCAAGGTGAGCCACCAAGTTTATACAATAATCCAGGACGCGACGACCTACGCGGCGGCTATCGGTCTGCTAAAAGGGCAATACGCACGCCCGGTAAATACGGTCTATGCCCGGCACCTCTTAAGATCCCGCAGACAGCAGCCCAGGGAATCAGTGGAGGCCTTCCTACGGGCACTACGGATACTCGGCCGAGACTGCGATTGCAAAGAAGCATCAGCCGCAGCACACACGGAGGGACTGATCCGAGATGCTTTCGTTGCGGGTCTAAGGTCCGACTACTCCCGGCAGAGACTGTTGGAAAAGGGAGAAATGGACCTGAGAAAGGCAGTGTCCCTCGCGCTCTCGCTCGACGCGGCCCACAGGGATATGGACGCCTTCTCCCCTAACCGCTCCGCAACGTGGACGCCACAACCTTGGGTCATGGGACCGCCACCTTCAACTGCTGCTGCGATGTCCAAGGCACAGAAATGTTATTTTTGTGGCCAGGCAAAACACCCCACAGCACGCTGCCCGGCGAGAAACGCTACCTGCTCCGGCTGCGGGAAGAAAGGACACTATGTCAGCGCCTGCAAAGGTAAAACCGCTAACGCCAGCAGCGCCGCGTGCGAACCGTGGGGGCAGCCATCTTGTCCGCCATCTTGGGCTCCCCCAGCCGCGTGGGGATCGGGACCATGGGCGCCGCCATTTTGTCCGCCATCTCGGACGTCTCCAACTTCAACCACGGGGGACCCGGACTCAACCACCGCCTCATCTGACGACCACATCGACTCGCTCGACCATACGCTGGCCTCCGTGACGCTGGACCAATCTCTCCCTCATCAACTGTCCAGGTCCATGATGGACATTAAGGTAAACGGCCGCGCCACTACCTGCCTTTTTGACAGCGGGAGCACGGAAAGCTTTATCCACCCCGACACGGTGCGCAGTTACTCTCTCCCGGTCCTGCCGACGCGACATCGGATCTCTTTGGCTTCCAAAGCCCAGTCAGCGGACGTCGGTGGCTACTGTGTAGTGACCCTTTCAGTAAGGGGCACAGAATACAAAAATTTTAAACTCCTAGTCCTGCCCCATCTTTGCGCTGCCGTTCTACTGGGGTTGGATTTTCAGTGCAACCTTAAGAGTGTCACATTAGCGTACGACGGACCCCTCCCCCCACTCACAGTCTGCAGCCAGCAGCTTTTAAATCGCCCGCCGCGCACCATTTGCAGCCTCTCCACCCTTAAAGTCCCCCCCCCCTCCTTGTTCGCTAACCTCACCCGCGACTGTAAGCCCATCGCTACCAAAAGCAGGCGTTACAGTGCCGGGGATAGGAGCTTCATTAATTCCGAGGTAGCAAGACTCCTGAAGGAAGGGATTATTGAAAGTAGCACCAGCCCATGGCGAGCACAAGTGGTGGTAGTGAAGACTGGCGAAAAACAGCGCCTAGTTATTGACTACAGCCAGATGATCAATCGCTACACCCAGCTAGATGCATACCCACTCCCCCGCATATCTGACATGGTCAATCAGATAGCACAATACCGGGTGTTCTCGACGATTGATCTGAAGTCGGCATACCACCAGCTACCCATCAGGGCTGAGGACCACCAGTACACAGCTTTTGAAGCTGACGGTCGTCTCTACCACTTCCTCAGAGTTTCCTTCGGCGTCACCAACGGGGTTTCAGTCTTCCAACGGGAGATGGACCGGATGGTCGACCAGAACGCGCTCCAGGCCACTTTCCCCTATCTAGACAACGTCACCATCTGCGGCCGCGACCAGCAGGACCATGATGTTAATCTAGAGAAATTCCTCCGTACGGCCCAGTGGCTGAACCTAACATACAACAAGGACAAATGTATGTTTCGTACCAAGCGCCTTGCCATTCTTGGCTGTGTAGTGGAGAACGGAGTCATCGGCCCCGACCCCGACAGGATGCACCCCCTTATGGAGCTCCCCCTCCCCCACTGCCAAAAAGCACTGAAGAGATGCCTAGGGTTTTTCTCGTACTATGCTCAGTGGGTGCCCAACTATGCGGACAAAGCCAGACCCCTCATCAAGTCCACCTCCTTCCCCCTGACAGCAGAGGCCTGTGCAGCCTTCACTCTCATAAAAGGAGATATTGCGAAGGCCACAATGCACGCAGTGGATGAGTCCATCCCTTTCCAAGTGGAGAGCGACGCATCCGACTTTGCCCTAGCTGCAACCCTTAACCAGGCGGGGAGACACGTGGCCTTTTTCTCAAGGACCCTCCAGGCCCCGAGATTCGACACTCCTCTGTCGAAAAGGAGGCCCAGGCCATTGTGGAAGCTGTGCGACATTGGAGGCATTACCTGGCCGGAAAACGATTTACCCTGCTCACTGACCAGTGTTCAGTAGCTTTTATGTTTAATAATAAGCAGAGGGGCAAAATCAAGAACGACAAGATCGTGAGGTGGAGAATCGAACTCTCCACCTACAATTACGATATCTTGTACCGGCCCGGGAAACTCAATGAGCCCCCAGATGCCCTATCACGTGGTACATGCGCCAACGCGCAGGTCGATAGACTGAAGACCCTCCACAATGACCTCTGCCACCCGGGGGTCACCAGGTTTTTTCACTTCATCAAATCCCGTAACCTGCCCTACTCCATCGAGGAGGTCAGGACCATGACCAGGAACTGCCAAATCTGTGCCGAGTGCAAACCGCATTTTTATAGGCCAGACAGAGCAAGCCTGATCAAAGCCACGCGCCCCTTTGAATGGCTGAGCGTCGATTTTAAAGGGCCCCTCCCCTCCTCCGACCGCAATGTGTACTTCCTCAACATAATTGATGAGTACTCCCGTTTCCCGTTTGCCATCCCTTGCTCAGACATGACCAGTACCACGGTCATTAAATGTCTGAATGACCTCTTCGCCTTGTTCGGTTTCCCTAGCTATATTCATAGCGACAGGGGCTCATCCTTTATGAGCGACGAACTCCGGCAGTACCTGCTCTCGAGAGGTATCGCTACAAGCAGGACCACCAGCTACAACCCCCGGGGGAATGGCCAGGTGGAAAGGGAGAATGCGACGGTCTGGAAGGCAGTCCTTTTAAACTTGAAATCTAAGGGCCTTCCGACCTCTCGCTGGCAGGAAGTCCTCTCTGCGGCGCTCCATTCCATTCGGTCACTGCTCTGTACAGCCACCAATGCTACCCCTCACGAGAGAATGTTCTCCTTCCCCAGGAAGTCCACATCGGGGATCTCGTTACCGACATGGCTGACTTCTCCAGGACCCGTCCTACTGCGGAAGCACGTGAGGTCCCATAAGACGGACCCCCTGGTCGAGAGGGTGAGCCTCCTCCATGCCAACCCTCAGTATGCTTACGTGGTGTACCCGGACGGGCGGGAGGACACAGTCTCCATACGAGACCTCGCACCTTCGGGTGCTCCCGAAACACCCCCCTCGCCATCCACCACTACCCATGCCTACCCCCAGTACGCTTACGTAGCGTACCCGGACGGGCGGGAGGACACAGCCCCCACATGAGATCTCGCACCTTTGGGTGCCCCTGAAACACTACCATTGCCATCCACCACTACCCACAATCCAACCCCGCTAGACGGCATGCCGCAGCCCCAGGACCCGTCATTGACCACCCAACCACTCAATGAGACGCCAGACTCAACGTTGGATGCTGCACCATCACCGCCGCCACCACCACGAAGATCAGGACGGCATACAAGGCCACCTGATAGACTTACTTACACGAACCTTTAGTACACTTCACCCCGCCGGACTCAATTTTAAACAAGGGGTGAATGTGGTAAACCACTGTTGTTGTTGTTGTTGTTGTTGTTGTTGTTACACACTGTTGTACCTATGCATGCCTCAACATGTCTTGGCTGGCTCCACCCACACAGGCCCAGGTATAAAGGTGATTGACCTGCAGCCCCCTGCCTTCTTGGAACCCAGTCAACCACGAGAGGCATGCTCTGTTCTTTGCTAATAAAAGCCTTTAGTTACTCTCTTAACTCTCAGTCTTTTATGAGTAATTGATAGCGCATCAGTTCCCGACATGAGCGGTTTCTTTTATTTGTTGGAAAGTTTTCTGTAAAAAAGTAAGGCGGTATATCATCTATAGCGTAAAGTCAGCCCTACTATAAAGCTAATACAAACCAAGCTAGGAGTTCATACTCCAGCTATCTAAAATATTACTAAACACACAAGAAAATCAAAAGACAACAAACTTGCTTGGTAATTTTTTTTCATGTTTTCATTGATATTCTTTTCTTCCCATGTTCTCCACTGGAAGGTGAAGGCCACTTGCTATCATTGAGTCCCACCCATCAAGGATGTCAGGATGATACAGGGTGATAATTGTCCATGGCACTCCCAAGTTGTCTGGTAGGAGGCCCAGTTCCCCACCCCCAGCTTATGATAGAAATCTTCTCTAATGTGTGGTGCATCATGCAGTAGCCTGGCTGGGAACTGATGATCCTTGCCCAACAGAAGCAAGTCTGACCTATGACCTTTCAACTGCGAATCAAGCACCGCCAATCTCAAATAAACGAGGGAGGATTCTTTTAGGTTGTTTCTGAGCAATCTAAGCACACACAGAGAAATATGCTCAGATAGAGAAATAAAATAAGATGTGCGCTATTTATGTGTTTTCCCTCTTTCCATCTCAAACTGTACCTTAGTGAGTAAAGATCAACATTGCAGTTAATGACAACAATGGTAGAATCTTAGCAGAAAGAAAAGAGGTATTTGTTGCCAAGATGGCAGCTGTGAATAACACGGGCCATAAACCAAGTTCTAAAAATACTCACTGTTTAAGAACTATGACCAGCAGATGCATTTTCAATGGATTTATTGAAGTTTTTCAAAAGTCTGTGGGATTATATAACAATAAATATACAAGAGTACACTGGATCCATGTATATCTAATAAAGTACAGTGCCAAAGCTTGTCAAACAGAAGACACAGCACTTAATGCTGTTCATTTATCATTTAATATATTTGCTTTCAACTATACTTTCTGATCATGTCCGTTGTAGTCTTTTAGTAACCATTTTGTTTAATAAAGATTTTTTGGACTATATGTTACAAAGTATAAATCCATACTGAACTATCGCTGTTCATGAATCCAATCTTCACAGGAGCCCGGCTTTCATCCTCCAACAGTTGCAAGAATGAACAGTTTTTGAAGTTATATCAATTCTTTCTCTTCCAATCTCCGCCTGCTTCGCACCCCACTCCACTGCACCCACTCCCTCACCCCCGTCAACCCCCACCGTGTCCCCTCACTCCCACAGGTGGTGACTCACGCTGCAGTACAGTTCCACAAGTGGTGGCACCTTGTCCAAGTGGCCAGTCTTCACATGTGAACTCAAACAAGGAATGCCAGCAATTTCGTCAACCATAGGCACATCAAAGTCAAACCTGATCCCGCAGATATTTGGCATCCCCAAACACACACTGTCCACCAAGGATCACTAGATGGTGATCAGAAGCTATGACTGATCTTCCCCCTCTTTAACTCAGGCGCACTAAGGAGAATTAGTATTGGTCTACTGTGAATCCCTCCTGCCTTCCCGCTCCACCATCGGTAGCATGGGCTTCAGCCATTATGCCCCTGCATTCTGGAATTTCCCAGTTAAATCTAGAATTATAGTTTTCTCTGTATGTTGATTACCTCCTGGGTTCACAGTATAGAATGTTCTCCCTTAAATGTTAACCTAAATGTTAACTTCATATTATCACAATTCTTTGTGCAAAGAAATTTCTCCTAATCATTCTCCTCACTCTCAGTGACAATTTTAAATTGATGACCCCTTGTCACTGACTCCCAAACCAGAGGAAATAGTCTTTCCCTAGTCACTCTATCAAAAGCCTGCATAGAATTACAAATCTCTATTCAATCACCTCTAATCCTTTTCTGCTGCAGTGGAATTAGTTCCAGTATCTCAAGTGTCTCTGCATAACTGTAATTATCCATTCCTGGCATCATTCGGGTGAATCTAAGCTGTATGCACTCTATGGCTTTAGTGTCCTTTCTATAAAGAGGCATCCAAAACAGCACACAATACTCTAAGACCTCTAACCAATATTTTGTACAAATTAATCGTTACTTTTTAAAAAATTCTTCTTCTGTATCTCCTGGTTGTAAAGGTCCTATGTGAAATGAGTTAACTCAATCTCAATCCAGTTCATAGTGGGCGTGGCATGGGAAATAGGTGAATGTCATACTGGTGCAGCAGGGGGTTGGAGTGGAGACATTTTTGGGGCAGAGCAGAGGGAGTTTTAGTCTGTACCCAACTGAGCTACATTTGACCTGGAAGTGCCGACACTATGGGGTAGAAGTTTGTTTTGGGTGGTTTGCGCTAAATGGACAGTATTGCTTCGGCTGCCGGTTATACACCCCACCCAATAGTCAGTTCTATTGCAGTCAATGAAACTGAATATCGTGTGGGGGGTATAACGGACGGCAGATACGCTATCACCCGAGGCAAATTTCTACCAGTGTGAGTGAAATGAAAAATGTTCCATTCCCTATCCCTCCTTGACAAGCACAAAAAAAATCCTCTCTTCAGAAACGGAAGCCGTATCTCAAAATGGAAGAGCACAGTAACTAAAGTAAGCTTATAAAATGACACATTGCAACAACAATTAAACCAAATGAGGCTGAGCCTTCAAAGGCTGCAGTTAAACACATGAAAGAATCCTAACAAAGCAGCTCTTAGAAAAGGGGATTTTATTATGTTCTATTTTTCTATATATATTATATATATGTTTGCTAAGTCACAGTCCTTTAAGTTACACTGTGGGATACCAGTACATGAATACTTAATACATTTATCTGAATTTCTTTCTCCATTATTTTAGTACAACGGTTAAGCTATTTATTTTCAAATGGATTAACCTGTCTGCTCAAATAGTACAGTGAGAAATTTCAGATACATGTGTTAAATGGTTGTACACTAATATCCCAAGGTGTAATTTTAAGGCCTTAATATCCTGATAATAACACCTGACACTTTGTGATGATTAGCTCCATTATTTGAAGCCGTTTGAAAAAGGAAGTAAGTGATAAGCAGAACATTCAGTTTCTACCTGCAAACTATTAATTTACACTGGAATTTGTGACTCACCCCCTCCAATTAGCTCACCCCTTTCCTTAAGGCACTGTCCCACGATAGTTCAGAGGTGCCAGCTGCCCTACCCTACCCAAGTGATCATTTTCAAGGCACAAGCGCAAACAGTAACTGCTGGCAGGTTATTCAACCATGGGGACAGCACACAGCCAAATCTTATTTTGACTTAATCAATATACATTTTCCAGCATGAGCCACTGGATAAAGATCAAGCTCTGGTTGTTCCTCTCCCTAGCCTAGGGCTGCTGAGGCCAATTGTAGCATGGATTGGGGATCAAACATGTCTTCTTGATCTTAATCACAGCTCAATTCCACACTAGGCAAAGAGCATAAAAGCTATTTGATGGTGAAGTGCTTAGCAGCTTCTTTTAATAATTTAATGCTTTAAACTAACCTAACAGAGTATCAAGCAAGAGCTAGTTATCTGAATGGATATCGATCAGTGAAACAAAAAGTGAAAACACGTTTCCTTTCATTCGTAAAATGAAGCCATACACATAACAATCAAACTGTAATGAGTGGCTGCAGCTTTATACCGTTCAGTTTCCACCACATCTACAACTGAGTGAATAGGACGAGGATCCCTATCAGGCACACGAAGCCAAGGTTGCCATTACCAGAAACCAAGTATGGCACATTGAATAGCACACAGTATTTATTCCAGCAGCAATGGGATTTTGCAAAATAAATAGCTCTCCTTCGCGGAAAAAAAATATGACTGACCACTTAAATTTACCAAACAAAATTTTCTGCTCAGTGATCTGAATTACAAGCTTCCAGGTTGTGGAGAGATGCAGCATTCCATTTCTTTTCAACACTGAAAGATGCCATTTTTTCTCTTTCATGTGGTGCATTCTGGGTAACGATGACACGACTATGGCCACCATATGTTCCATATCCGAGCTATAATAACTTCTGACAGAGTTTCAGCTAGTAAAAAGACAATTACATTGATTTTACTTGGCAACACAATTCTGTGGAAGTTCACACAGCAACAGACCCGACTCAGTGATGTCATTACACCCAGTATGCACTGCAAGAGGGAACAACCAATGATACCTCTTGACTGATGGAACAATAGTTTTACTCTATTGCTATGGCACAGCAGAACAGATGGAGAAGTCTGTGAACAAATGATTGAAATGAGCCAATTTTGCATACAGTAGAATTTTGATTTCATAAGCATTTTTGAGTAAATATCAAAAATTAAATTGCAAACACTGGAAATCCAAAATAAAAATGGCACAATACAATACAGGTGAGTTGTGACAAAGAACAGGTGAAAAAGAAAGGTACCATGGAATATATTATTTTTGTTGTAATATTTTCACACATGGTGTACCCAACATGCAAAAACGCAAATACCTTGATTATAGAAAATGTGTCACAAAGCAGTGGTTGATCCACAATTTTTAAATTAATGCACAATCTCCAACAAAATGCTTATTGCATGCGATTAAAGAGTTCCACTGTGGGTTAACATTTTGTGTTGGACTCTTCAATGTTCTGATAGAATGTCCCATCCTAAACACGAATCAGTTTTTTAGATGCTGAGTGAGCTGTTATGTGTTTCCAATAGCTTTTTTTGTTTGGATGGATTTAATTGACTTTTTAATGCATCGTAATGCCAGTGGACAGCAGGTGCTCCCGACATACCCAGCACGTGCTGTGCCATCTTGCCAATGCCTGATGGCATCAGTCAAGAACCAGACATCAGTTTAACACTTCAGCACACAGTGAAATTCTGCGGGGTGGGGGGTGGGGAGAAAGTGGGGGGGATGGCAATTTTCAAATAGCGTCCGAAATGTTTGTGCCGCTAGTGCAAGGCAAAGTCATTTTGAGGCTCACCCCTCATTGGCAAACCATCTGTATGCTGCGGGTGCCAAACAGGCATTCCACTGCTGCTCACCAGTTCTAGGAGGCCAAGAAATTGGCCAGTGCTCACTTTGAGCCGGTTGGCAGGTCGGGCCTGGGGGTGTGGGGAGGGCGGAAGTGATCCCAGTTGGCAAGGGCACTCCTGCTGCTTCTGAGACCCCAAAAGAAATAAAAGCTTCCTGGGCTGTTTTTTGAGCAGCCTCCAGCGGTCCCTTTAATCCTTGATACAACTGGGCGGAATGCACATTACATACGCTCTGCCCATTTGTACCTGAAAGTTGCAATCAGGGTAATACAACTGCCGTTTAGAACATAAGCAATAGGAGCAGGAGTAGGCCATATGGCCCCTCGAGCCAGCTCTGCCATTCAATAAGATCATTGTTGATCTTCAACCTCAACTCCACCTTCCTGCCCACTTATCCCTTGATATCCTTAGAATCCAAAATAAGGACCCCGTTTCAGGTGGGCAGGCTGCTCACCCAATTACATGCCTTGAGTGTCAATGGGGCTGGGTCAAGGTACCCTTGTGGCAAAACCACCAATGGACTCCTGTACAAATGCATAACTGTCTTTAACCCAATGTTACAGCATCTATGTTTGTTTGCCGAGTGTAAATAAGCTTTCTGTAAAAGTCCTGAAACAACACGATGACGTCATCACGTTGGTCACGTGATGCCCCGAATGGCGGGAAACGTCATGACGTCATGACGTCAGAGAGAGTGGGAGGTCCCTTGGTCAGACCTTGTGTAACAAGCTGCTGTAAAGACCTGTTTGCTGTTGCTCCTGCATGCTTTTGTTTTGTTCGCTTGTTTAATTAAATTCGGTTGATTTATTGAACTGACTCGACCTCAGTGCTTCAGTTAGGGATCGGTCGATTCCTACATTTGTGACTCCGAAGCTTCGTGGACGATTTTCGCGGAGGAAAGCTTGAGAACAAGATGGATGTGAATGCAGCGAATTTGAAGCTCCCTCAATTTTGGAAACAACAGGCAGCCTCCTGGTTCGTGCAAGCGGAGGCTCAGTTCCAACTTCGGAACATCGTGCTGGATCAGACCCGTTATCTTTACGTGGTCTCCGCACTGGACAGCTCGACGGCTTCCCGAATCATCAGCCTGCTGGAGACCCCGCCCGTGGATAACAAGTATGAAACGCTTAAGGCGCGCCTTATGCAAATATTCGGTCTCATGAAGGCGGAGCGCGCACGACGCTTGCTCGTACTCCCCGGGTTAGGCGACGCTAAGCCTTCCGAGTTGATGAGCCAAATGCTCACACTCCTCGGGTCTGAGCCGCAGTGTTTTCTGTTTCGGGAACTGTTCCTGAGCCAGCTCCCTGAGCAGGTGCAAGCAGCCCTCGCCAGGTCGGAGGCTACGGACGGTGTAGTGCTCGCGGCCGAAGCCGACACCATTTACGCGGTGATGCAGCAGTACTGTGCCACCTCGAAGCGTCCCGCCTCGAAGAGCCCCGCCTTGGCGTCTCCACAGACCGGCCTCTGCTACTACCACGCCCGTTTCGATCTGAAAGCCAGATACTGCCGACCCCCATGTAGTTTGGTGCCACCGGCACCGAGAAAGCAGCAAAACCGATTGCGCGAACAGAAGAGAGACCCCGAGGTCGGTTTCGCGTCCACGATGACAGTTGGTGATTCCAGGAATATCGGAGTCGCTCCGACAGGATTGTCCGACCTCCTCTGCGATTGACTTTTGCGATTAAAGACACTTCTGGGGGGGAGCATGTGGCAAAACCACCAATGGACTCCTGTACAAATGCATAACTGTCTTTAACCCAATGTTACAGCATCTATGTTTGTTTGCGGAGTGTAAATAAGCTTTCTGTAAAAGTCCTGCAACAACGCGATGACGTCATCACGTTGGTCACGTGATGCCCCGAACGGCGGGAAACGTCATGACATCATGACGTCAGAGAGTGGGAGGCCCCTTGGTCAGACCTCGTGTAACAAGCTGCTGTAAAGACCTGTTTGCTGTTGCTCCTGCATGCTTTTGTTTTGTTCGCTTGTTTAATTAAATTCGGTTGATTTATTGAACTGATTCGACCTCAGTGCTTCAGTTAGGGATCGGTCGATTCCTACACCCTCATGATTTTTAAATCGCTGGCCGCCCGGAATTCAGGCAAAAAACAAGTAGCCGGCAGTTAAAAATCACCCCTCTCCTTCTCTGTAGAACTAGAACAGCCCTATTTCTTATGTTCTTATAGGAGAATCCTGTCTTACTCTATATAAAAATAAATTCATATTTCTATACTTGTGTATGACTGTGATATGTTAGAAACACACATACTTACATGCACAAACACAAGGGCCTGGAATTTTCTGAAATGGAGTAACAAACAAGTTACTCTGAAATTTACGGCGAAATATGTACCAAACGTCCCGTCGGTGAATTACGCCAAAATCTCCTCAGAATCTTGTTACTAGAGTGCAAAATCCCACGTAAGAAAATTGGAAATCAGCGTGAACAATCGGGGCACATGGAAGGTCCCAAAATGACACCATATTCCTTCTTTAAATCCATCTTTTTGCATGAAAATTTAAGCTCGAAGGCACCAAACCACCATAGGCAAATGTAGAAAATTTCCAATTTTTAATAAAACTCATTCTGATGCCATAAAGATACATTCGACGACACAGAAACAAAAATTAGGTCTGCGAGAAGAAATGTTTTAAAAAGCTGAGAAAAACCACCATAAAATACCAGAAATATGACCTTGGGTACTGTTGCACCTAAAATTTTACAGCATAAATTTACAGTCTGTTCAGAATTGGAGTAAACTCAGGAAATTTGCTTCAAGTGCACTTTCACATGGAGGCGAAGCTATGTTAAAGGTGGCAGAGGGTTTCAGCAGAGGTTTCGCTGAATCGGTGCTAAAGATCGAGAAATTCTGGCATATTTTTTAAATGGGCGTACGTCACTTAAGCCCAAATGTCCTCAATCATCTGTTTTGAAAGCATTACGCTGCAATTATGCCATTTTTTTGGTGCAGTTTACAGAACATTTCAGGCCATGTATGACTGAATATCCAGTTCATCCTGTCTCCTACGTTGATAAAGATTAATTTCTTCAGGGCATTTTGATTTTCTCTCCTGGATATTCAATACAAACAGATACAGGGCATGCTTGTATCTGTAAAGATACTGATTTGAGATTAATACCTGTTTAATGTAACAGGAACATTGGAAAGCTTAAGTTATACTACTGGCTCCATGTCACTCTGTGACCAGTGATAGCAGACTACTAAGATTACTCACACACATGCTGGCACAGAGTTCCACTCATCAGTGTCCAAATGCCGGTTAAAATTAAATACAGGGTATTAGCAAAAGTGACAAAATAGCTGGGTCTCTTAATATTAAACAAGTTACTCTTAATATTAAACAAGATATAACTCTGCTTCTGGCAGGTAGCGTCTGCTTTGGTCATTAATTTATCCATTTTTAAAACATGGTATATAGTGTGTCAGCCTTGGCTCCGTGGTAGCATTCTCATCTCTGGATCAGAAGGTCATAGGTTCAAGCCTCACACCAGAGACTAGAGCACATAATCTAAGCTGACATTTCAGTGCAGTGCTGAGAGAGTGCTGTTGGAAGTGCCATCTTTCAAATAAGACATTAAAATTATATAAAAGACTCAATTGGACTATTAGCAGAACAGCAGTGGCGTTGTCCTTTGGAATGTCCTGCCCAACATTATTCTTCAACCAACACTAGCAAAACAGACTGGCCTAGAATTTGCAGTTGTAATGACAGCAAAACAGTCAGCGTTCGCAGTCATTACAACTGTGAATCTGACAGCAACTTTTGGAGTACGCACATGTGCAGTTAAATGTGGAAATCCAGAAATTGCTGTCAGTCATTCTCTGCTCCTCCACAGGGCTGTTGAATTCCCTGGAGCTGGCAATCAATTGAAATCACTAAATTGATGAAATCCTCCCCCTTTATGCTGGAATATCGCTTTTAAAACCCCCCCAAAAAGTTAAGCCTAATTGAATGAGGTGTAACTGGATTTTTAATGGTATACTGAGCAATGTTCCCTCTAATTCTTTTCCCCCTGCGCATGCCTTTTACCGCTGCACGGTATCTCTTCCAGTGGCAGCGCTGGTGAGCAGCCTGTGCGGGTCCTTGCATTTGGTGGATAGGCGAACATTAGTACCGAGTCATAATTACTGCATAATGACCATTCTGGTGCTGAAAAACTAATTTTATATTTATGGAATGTCACATTTTTCCATGATGATAAAAATTCCATGGCTTTTAATATAATACATTTTTTTTTAATTTTGGTAATGATATTTCAGTTTCTCCCTTAATCCCAAGTGTAAGTCCCAATCTTTATTTCACTCTCTGTAAAATAATTTTAAAAATTAAGGAAATTCAGTACATTTTACTTCCTGATTTGCTGTCTGTGAGAATTCTTCAATGTGATTGGCTGCTTAGCCAGCTTGATGACATCACTATTGCTGGACGCTGGAGATCCCCTAGACTTGGCATCAGATTCAAATTAATGTCAGGAGAGGTGAAATCGACGGCACAGAGATTGCTAGATCTTTGTGGAAAGCTTTTGTCGAGGTCAGCGGCGAGTGCCATCACTTCGCCACTGATGGCAAAATCCAGGCCAATATTATCTGGTAATTTGTCTCAGTACTGTTTATGGGACATAGCCGTATGCAAATCAGCTGGCACATCTCCCCACATTACAACAGCGACTACACTTTAGAAATACTTCATTTGGATGAGAAGCACTTTGGGATGTCCTGAGGACATGGTCGGTGCTATATGAATGCAAATTTGTTCATTCTTCTTCTATAAGACATCCCACAGTGTAAAGTTTACTCTATTATTAAGAGTTAGGATTTTATTACGTGTAGTAAACCAAGCTGAACTCCTGTATCAGTCAGAGTAGGAGTCCATCTCTACACCCAGAGAAAAGACTTGCTGTTCGATCCTTCAACAGAGCTAATGGAAAAGGGTAAAGAGAATACAGGTCACTTCCATTAGCATCATACCCCCTTGCTTTCTGACACTTCTCCATCTCACTACCTCTGTGCTTGCCGGATTAGAGAAAATTAGAGGTGTGATGAAAACATTGCTTGCTAATTAAATGTAGTTGAAAAATACAGTCATGCTGAATGGAAAATTGCCTAAAAACAAATATCTAGGTGTGGCTTGGAGCCCTTTAACCGAAGAGAAGCTCAAAGCCTTCAGTTTTCCAAATATGCATGTCCTTTCTATCACATGCTGGAGTTAAGCATTTCCCGTCCAATTCTACTTGTATTAGTATAAAAGAAATAGCCAAAGTAATCACAGTGTTTGTGGAGTATATTACATAAACAGTGAAAGCACTACCAGAGACAAGCATGTAGAAGCACAATAGCCATCATGTGCCACCCTGATCTTTCACGTCACATGTTATTACAAGTCGTAATGCCCTTAATCCTATGTTATCCACCTCACACTGACTGTATATACTCGGGCAAAAATGGTGGGAAGATAAACATTGCACTCGCTCCTCAGAACCCCTCTTGCTTGCCTAAACATGCACATCTTTTCCTTAAAGGGGCTCTTTCCTGCCTACTTCAGTGCTCCTGCCTCTCGGAGCTGCTACTGCCTGCCTTTTAGATCAGATCCTAAGGGCTGGATTTTGCTGGCACTCAGAGGGCGGGTTTGGAGGTGGGTCAAAGGGTAAAATCGTTTTGATTGACTGCGGGTTGCGATCCCACCGTCAAGTCGCCTCCAAACAATTTTCTCAAGTGTCGGGTCCCCAATTTGCACATGGACCTGACACTTAGCGGCGGGAAGAGGATTAATAGGTAGTTGATAGTAGTTGACAGGCTATTTTTTAATTTTCCCATTTCTGCCTCGGGTTTCCCAATGGCCGGACAACACGCCAGGTAAGTATGGCATGTTGTGAGTCTGCTGTAATGTTTCTGGATTGATGACAGCTGCAGAAGTGATGTGAAGGATCCAATGTTGCACTGGTGAGTCTCAGTGGTAAGAAAATGTTGGGAAATTCATTTTTCATGCATTTACACATTTCTTTAGGTAACAAGATTTGAAATCCATGTCCAGTGCCACCTTATTGGGAGAACCTCTCTCACCAGTGACAGATCGCTTCTGTCACCTCACCTGCAGCTGCCATCAATTCCAGCCTATGGAGGGTGTCATTGGAGAGCCTGGGTGAAAGAGCTCACCTTTGTACACCTCAATGCTGTCAAACACTGAGAAATCAGCTGTCAAAAAAAAAATGTTGTGTGTGGTCCCTTTAAGAAAACCAGCAGATGATACATCATCAAATGACGTCATCTGACCGGCTTCCTCTTAATTGGCCGGCAAGCCCGCAGGGCGGGTTAATAAGGTCAGTCAACGTAAAATCACGTCTGTGGGCCAGATGCAGTTGAGGCGAGACTGGAAGCCGGAAACCACCTGACCTGCACCCAACCCGACTCCATTGAAAAAATCACAGCCTTTATCTCTGCTAGCATGGATGTCCACAATCAACACTTTGACACGCAGGAGTAACATTTGAAAATATTAATTTTGTCTTTTTTGTAAAGCAACAAATTGAGTCAAACCAAAACTTGTGTTGGATGTAAATACCAAATCCAGGGAAAATATAAGTACCAGATAACAGGAAGCATAGAGACATTCAATGTTTACTTCATGACCTGTTCTTCACACCTGATTTCCTTCAACCCACCATTGGTGGCCATACCTTCAGCTGGCTAGGCCCTAAGCTCTGGAATTCCCCCCCTAAACCTCTCCACCTCTCTCTCCTCCTTCAAGATATTTCTGAAAACCTACCGCTTTGACCAAGCATGTGGTCAACTGTCCTAATATCTCCTTATGTGGTTCACTGTCAAATCCTGCTTGATAGTGTTCCTGTGAAGCACCTTGAGACGTTTTACTAAAGGCACTATATAAAAGCATGTTGTTGTTGTAATACTAAGCCATTACATTCCTTTAACGGTTCTATGGTCAGTTTTTAAATCTCCTCATAGTTCAATGGTAATTGAATTGCATAACATGATACTAAGTTCTACATATATCAGAAGATCTCAGGTTCAATTCAGTCTGTGTTGCATTAACTGTTCTCAGCTGTGGCTGCAGAAAAGATGTTTCAATTGGCTTCAGTACCCCTGATGAGGGAGAGGGTTCCTGTTCCTGATCCAGTGCAGTGCTGGAAAGTCCACATGGGGATTTCCAGTAAAGACGGGATTGGTTTGGCTGTGTTGCCCCTCACAGTCAAATAGCCTGTTAGCAGTCACTGTCTAGGTCCACACAAAAAAGAATGGCTGTTTAAGCAAGGTACTGGAGCGAGTCCTGTCAGCGTCCATGGAACTGTATCACAGCGCATCACTGCCTTCAGGTCAGACGTGGAGAAAAGGGAAGAAGATTGGAAAAATTGATCTCTTTTGCAGGAATAAGGAATCAAATTTGTGCAACCAAACTGGCCTAAAATGGAATATACAGCACCACCGAGTCATCAAACAAGGAAGGATGTTTTATCTCTAAATCTCAAAATGAACATAGATGTATCTCAAGAAAAACAAGAATTTAGCTATTATTTGGAATTAAAGCATTCTGAGTTCCATAAGTGATAGCCATTCATTTTGACACTCCAGGGCAATGCTGAGGGAGTGCTGCACTGTCGGAGGTGCCGTCTTTCAGATGAGACGTTAAACCGAGGCCCCGTCTGCTCTCTCAGGTGGACGTAAAAGATCCCATGGCACTATTTTGAAGAAGAGTAGGGGAGTTATCCCCGGTGATCTGGCCAATATTTATTCTTCAACCAACATAACAAAAAACAGATTATCTGGTCATTATCACATTGCTGTTTGCGGGACCTTGCTGTGCGCAAATTGGCTGCCGCGTTTCCCACATTACAACAGTGACTCCACTTCAAAAGTACTTCATTGACTGTAAAGCGTTTTGAGACATCCAGTGGTCGTGAAAGGCGCTATATAAATGCAGGTCTTTCTTGCTTTTTCTTTTTTAGTTCAACTACTATAGCAGCTTAACTATAATTACAGAATTCTATCCATACATTGAGCCATACAGCTGTAATCTCCAGTGTTACAACTAGTCTTATTTTCCATGAGAAAAATAATCATACTTTCCAATCTCTTTTAATGTGCCAATATGCTTCTTGTGCGATACCCTTACTTCATTACCTTAAATTGCTTTCACCTCTATTACCACCAGTGACAGAACTGCAACCAGTAGTGCTTAACCCGAGGGTTAAACAGCTCATAATTCTCTCTCCAGACACAACTAAGTTTGAAATGTTTATTATTATTACACCGATGAGTAATTTTCCCACAGTTCAAGTGGACCGACAGTATGAAAATTTTACAAGCATTATAGTTTACTGAAACCTTCGGAGGAAAAAAAATGTCTTTAGTTCAACCACATAAAAATGTCACGTGTCAAATTTCACTGGTCTCACCATTGCTTCATAACTCCACTGCAATAAACTGTATTCTGCTTTGGCAGTGAGGGCGTAAGTTACCAGTTACTGGTGGGCAGGCTAAATTCCTGAAATGAGATTCACTTGCCTAATTTTTTTGTTGTTGCACTACTCCAATGGTTGTCCTGTACGCCCCAGGTGCACAGTACCTCCTTAATCCCTGCTCCAGTCCTGCTATTGTTAATAGGATGAATGCCTCACTGCTTTACTGCTTCTGGCATCATCTTTAGAACAGAGGTATCTTTTGTGCTAAAATGATTTTCAGAATGGCAGCCCGGCATGGACTGGTTGGGCCGAATGGCCTGTTTCTCTGCCGTATATCCTATGCAAGCCCCTGATTTTAGAACAAAGTGAGGTGTAGCTTGCGTGGCCTGTTGAAGGCTATTAAAGCATTTGTTGCACTTGGAAAGTTCTTACAGATACATTAAAATAAGAATTGAGGATACAGAACTGTATGGGACCAGCTAGAATTCTCTCGACTCTGCAAAGATCCATCAGGTGAACAAAACAATAATAATAATAATATTAATAACAAAATAATGCCTTATTCCGTCACTTTGATTAAAATTGTAGGGTTCGTAAGCTGCAGTATAAACAATTGTCTCTGCGTTCTACACGTATGAACCAAATGTCACAGTATAATTACCCATACATAAATATTTGCTTCAATATTGTTTTATAAAAGCATAAAAACACCAATATAAGGATTTTTTTAATGCTCGTCCAATAACTCAATGGGTTTCGGCAGTGAGTAGCTGTGCCATGCAGTCCAGGAATATTCCAGGCTCAACCCCCAATCTGAGGTGAGTTAGTTGATCTTAGCTGGGAAGATAGTAGGGCATTACAGTAGGTCTCAGGAGTGTGTGTGTGTGTGTGTGTGTCAGTCAGGGCTCAGCAGTGATGTCCCCATGGTCAAACAGCCTGTTGGCAATCACTTTCATGCACAAATAATTGCCACTTGGGTGAGTTGCCTGAGGTTGCCCACCATCCATAGAACATGCCCCAGCATGGATCTGAAGCCTTCAGGAGAGGAGGGGAAAAAATTAATGTAAATTGTGCTTTAAAATATGGTAAATTGGAATGCAAAATTGGTTTGACTCACAAGGAAGATCTGGGTAGCTGGCATTCATTGAGGTATCAGAGCTCCCTCAATCATGGGATAAATTCTGCATTCTAGCTTCCCATTGAGTAGCCTCCACATATCATATCAAACTTATAGAACTGAGTTAAAGGCCACGTAAACCATATATAGGACTGCGTTAAAGGCCACGTAAACCATATATAGGACTGCGTTAAAGACCACGTAAACCATATATAGGACTGCGTTAAAGACCACGTAAACCATATATAGGACTGCATTAAAGACCACGTAAACCATATATAGGACTGCGTTAAAGACCACATAAACCATATATAGGACTGCGTTAAAGACCACATAAACCATATATAGGACTGCGTTAAAGACCACGTAAACCATATATAGGACTGCGTTAAAGACCACGTAAACCATATATAGGACTGCGTTAAAGACCAAGTAAACCATATATAGGACTGCGTTAAAGACCACGTAAACCATATATAGGACTGCATTAAAGACCAAGTAAACCATATATAGGACTGCGTTAAAGACCACATAAACCATATATAGGACTGCGTTAAAGACCACGTAAACCATATATAGGACTGAGATAAAGACCACGTAAACCATATATAGGACTGCGTTAAAGACCAAGTAAACCATATATAGGACTGCGTTAAAGACCACGTAAACCATATATAGGACTGCGTTAAAGACCACGTAAACCATATATAGGACTACGTTAACGACCACATAAACCATATATAGGACTGAGATAAAGACCACGTAAACCATATATAGGACTGAGATAAAGACCACGTGAACCATATATAGGACTGTGTTAAAGACCACATAAACCATATATAGGACTGAGATAAAGACCACGTAAACCATATATAGGACTGTGTTAAAGACCACATAAACCATATATAGGACTGAGATAAAGACCACATAAACCATATATAGGACTGCGTTAAAGACCACAGAAACCATATATAGGATTGTTAAAGGCCATAATCCAGTTATGCTCAGAACACGTGAATTGCTGCAGCTACATCTCAACACTCTTATCAATTCAAATAATCTGCACAAAATACCAATGGAAAAGCATTACACACTGTGTCTCCTGCTTAAAAGACCCTTTCCCACACAATGTCATCACCTTTGACTTCTCTGTTGGAACCCCAGCCGGAATTTCTCCAAATCCTTTTGTGCTCACAACAACCACCAGGGTCAAACTTGTAAGATGCCTAAATATCTCTGGCTGTGCCTTGTTGATATGCACTTACTAATAAAGAAAAATCTAATCTGGGAGTAGCTCGCTACTCAATGTTCACTCAGGATCTGAGACTAAACTATTACTTTATAACTCACTCATGGGGATCTGTTATTCACAATATATTTTGTGAATAATAAAAAAGCTGCAAAATGGTAATCGTGTTACATTTTAGTTCTGCTGCAGAATCACGACTGCAGTCCGCGAGGAGTAAAACACGGTGCATCTTTGTACAAACGTAAATGGACCTTTGTAAGAAGGCAAATTCCCAGCCAGCGATTCTGTCAACATGATTAAAGCTCTCTGCACTACATCAAAGAAATGCTCACACTCTGCTTTCCACTATTCTATATCTGAAGAATGAATTGATGCAGAACTAAAACATGAAACAGTGTGACAAATGCAACTGTAAATACAAACAACAGAATTTTTTTTTTTTTTTTTAAAAAGAGGTTTAAGGCAATTTTTTTGAATGAAAATTTTGAATCGAGATATCCTTTTATCGAGTTAAGCACTGAAAGTCTCTGCAGCATACATTTTTATCAGGCTGTTTATTTGGTGCGGAATAGAAATAAATGATCCAGAATAGGTGTTGTGAGTATTTTCCAATATTCCCATTTCATCAAATGCAATACTTTTTTTTAACATGGGGATACAGGTGCCAGTTCTAATCCATTTGATCTGGATCACCTCCCTCCTCATTCACTGCTACATAGAACCAGCTCCACGAAAGCAGGGTTCTCATTAAATGAAGGTGACATGCTGTGTAGACGTCTCATCATATACTATGCAATGTCCTTGTTGATGTATGAGAAGCAGTTGATTTTATTTCAGATTATTCACTTGTATGGGTCAAGATTAAAAGTAATTCCCTCTTTTCATTGGGAATCCCTTCATTTTAACTTAGCATTTTCCCGCTCCCTTTTTCCTTAAAACTTGTTCAGCTCTGTAGCACCTCTGGTTGTTGTTTGGCAGGGTGGGGCACAGATGAGAATTCACTCCGTCATCAGGGAGCAACTTTCAATCTGAGTTGCACCTAATCCAGTCTATTTAGATTTATCCAAATTTTGCCAGTTTTAAACAATTTAGATTTTCATCAGCACCTCTGGCCATTCGTGACACATGTTAAGATAGACACAGCTGACAACTGGTGTTTGAAGCTGTTTATAAAATGACAGTGCCAATAAGCGACCTCAAAGTCCAACTCCAGAAGTAGATAAGAGATGGATATCTGAATCCAATTCGGAATGACAATTCACCTACCTTAGCTCAGTGTCGGTGCTGCATGGCTTCTAATGCAATGATGCATGGCTATGACTGCAGGATGTGCTTTTACTGAAGGATGAGACAGATGAAATATCAGTTTTCTCCTGGAAGCTGCCTGATAATTGACTTGCATTGTCTCACACATCACTAGGGGAGTTTAAGGGTCGGCCCCGACTGATATCCCATTAATGCCACAGCTGCTAATTTGGTTTTGTGCCGTATTGACAGCTGCCTTGAATTAAAGCTGCAGTTGTCCCATAATTCAAATGTTTCCCACAGAAACGTAGCAGCTAAAGAACCCTGCCTATGGAAACATTTTCTTCCCCACACCATTCATTTTCAAGATATTTTACTTTTTGCAGTAGAGAGCAATATCAGTGCGTTGCAATTTGCATTTGTATGATGCTGACCTTTGCACTTTGCTCTTGTTCTGGCTTTGCGATTGGCAGAAGCTCAGGAAGCAAAAAGGCAAGGTCAGCAGTGTAATTATACAAGCCATGTGTAAAGTACTTTCGATAGCAAAATACTGCAGATGTTGGAAATCCGAAATAACAACAGAAAATGCTGGAAAAACTCAGCAGGTCAGGCAACATCCGTGGAGAGAAATTTGAGTTGACGTTTCGGGTTGGACCCTTCTTCAAAACAGTTTTGAAGAAGGGTCCAACCCGAAACGTCAACTCAAATTTCTCTCCACGGATGTTGCCTGACCTGCTGAGTTTTTCCAGCATTTTCTGTTGTTATTTTGTAAAGTACTTTCAATCTCTATTGGAAAAATTAAATAACTTCAAGACATTTCAATTTCAAAAGGAAACTAGATGAGTACATGAGAGAAAAGGGAATAGAAAGATATGCTGGAAGTCTAAGATGAGGCAGATGGAATGGGAGGAGACTCGTGTGGAGTATAAGCACCAGCACGGACTAGTTGGGCCGAATGGCCTGTTACTGTGCTGTATATTCTATGCGATACAAGATCAACTCCTCCCACGAAAGGCACAGCAGCATCAAAGAGCATTGTATTAACAGCGTAAATTTATTCATTTCACGTTAAGGGTGCATTTAAAATACACTCTTCAAACTACCAACACAACACATAATCTAATCTGCTATCATTTGAAGCAAGAACATATGCCATGCAAAATGAGAGCGAGACAGAGCAAAATTACCTCACAGAAGTTGATCTTCATTAGGAGATGATGTAACATTTGGCAGTAATGTTGAATGCTAACGCATGATATACCTATTGAGTGTGGCATTGATGTCCCCCATTCCCATTGCCAAGTATCCAGGAGATGCTGAAGTCCCTGTAGTCTTCCACTTTCTACCCATGTGTTGTTCATTTTATCCATCTCAATAAAGATGAAAGGCTGGGAGAAAGTTGGCTGAAATTCAAAGCCATGACTTAATTGCCCCGAGTCCGACACTGAACCAATTGAACTACCTGAACTTCTATTTAAATACTGAGGGTGCCCTGAATTTGTTGTACCCTATTATTGGGGCATTATATTCTGTTTGCACTCATGGTATTTAAGGTTTCTTTCTTCTGTTGGTGAAACCACTTCATGTTTATAATATACTGTGATGTGACTTTACACGAAGAGGTAGAGAAAGACAGACAGGGCAAGAACAAAAATAACCTCCCACTAGCCCACCTCCCTCACCACGCTTTCCTGGCCACCCTTCAATAGGGTTGCATGAGATACACCTTTGCATTGTGTCACCTCTTCACTTGGTTCAAACAAGAAGGGGTCCTAAAGAAGAGGAGAAACACCAGAAAATGGAATTTATTTCTTTAATATATTTACATCAACTCCATTTTTTAAAACATGCAAAGATGACTTACGCCTGGAGTAAAACCCATGAAAAGCAGCTTGAATCAGAAGTGGGAAGTAAAGAAACAAGAAGGCTGGAGATGCTCATGCTAATACATTGCCCCAGATCCAAGCATGAAGTCCATCTGCCACTATATCAGTGAAAGCGCCATGCTTGGAGAATTTTGAATAAAATTAAACTCATCAAGAAAACGTGCTCTTCATTAAATTTATGATATTTATTGCCGTTAATGGGCGCTACCCATTTTTTTCAGTGACTGGACATCCTTTTGCCAATGTATATAAGGTTTTATACTTCAGTTATACATACGGTTCTGGTTCCTGCCTCTGAATAATGTCAAAGTTTGAACCAGTTACAATGACACATACAGTAGGGAATTCTGGACCAGGCAGAACCAGGTAACATCAGGTGACATGCAATACAACAATGTCAAATATTACTTAATGATGGTGATGTGTATTATTCACTTAAAATGATTGTCCAGGCCTTGTTCCCCTTTTTCTCTTTCTCTCTCCTTTCCTGAAGGCACTAATCCATGTTAGGTTTTATGTTCAGTGGCACGGGCCTCCACAATCTTCTACCAGTGGTTATTCTTCATGTGTCAGCCTACTTGGTGGCGACTGTGTCTTATGAAATTTAAACCAACTGAACCTAACTTCTTTCCTCCCCTGACATCCACATCACACACACACACACGGCCAGTAATCACTAGATCAGGAGCAGGAATCCTGGCTGATTTATTTCCTTTCTTGAGCTTTGAAGGCGCCGAGACCTGTTGTAATATTCCACTGTTACCCTGGTTGATATCAGCTAACTCAGCATGGCCAGGAATTGCATTTGGAACCTTCCATGGTGGAAATGGCACAGTGTCACATTTAGTCACAGAACCATCAGGGCACACGCTATTGTCCATAAGATTCACAAACATGCATAAGTAAAAGTTTATATTTCTCCGCTTTCTGTAGACTCCAGTTTAATTTTGCATGAAGTGATGCTTAAAATGCAAAGAATTGGACTTCAACTTGGCAACACTAAAAAGGAGCCATCACATTAGTAATTCAGGCAAGTTTTACTTTGAATTTTTTTTCTGCCTTTCAATTTTGTGGCCCCCTGCTGTTGTAATTATTCTTGCATTTGCAAGACTGCAATGTGAAATGGTAACAATACAATTAACCGTCTCAAAGTGTAATTTACATTATAATTTTTACAGGAACATTTTTTTCATACAGTGAATTAATTCATTTTTTCAGAAACTAATACTGCATGCGCTAGAAGTGTTAATGTATTTTATTTGTGATGGTTTGGGAATTCAGTGGATTTAGCAGACACATCAGGGTGTTATTATTAAACTGGCTACCCTTTTTCCAATGGATAAATAGGGGCAATGGACAATGGTACCGAAGATATATGTGAAAGTATATCGTGTTCAAAGTAAGTGGCTTACAGTTAATACTACTGCAAATCCACACAAACTGACACCAAGCCAGCATGTTGTGTTGTATTTTGCTTTTGTGTTGTGTTGACTTCATTTGTTTCAATAGTGTGCAGTTCAGGAGCGAACTAAGATAGTTGTACAACTCTTTTGAAACTGAAATGCAGCTGACTATGAAGCTGCTCCGATTAAAGGAGTACTTCCGCTACTGCACACACAAATCGAGAATTGGGCACTCCTTCCTGTGATTTTCTGTCCATTCATTTTCATGAGAAAAAAAATCGCAGTTTGGGAGTGCGCATTTTCATACATTCCAGGAGACGCAAAGTGGAAGGAGCATGGTCGTGTGTAATTTTTGGCATGCAAACCAGAAACTCATGCAAGTCAACAATGCATAGGTTCAGCAGGGCTCATAGCAGTCTCTCCTTAGAACTGTTAAAGAGCATGAAAGCTATGAAAATTACAGCAAGCAACACACATTCACTGCCATTTTAAACATCTCACAAAACAGCCCCTTCTTTACATGCAGAAATATATAGCTTACAAGAAAGCAAATTCTGATTGTAACACCATTTTGAAGTGTCTGGTGTAATCAGTAGATTGTAAATTTGGCTCGCAGCCAGAAACAGATCATCAGACTGATGACAGAAATGGAAGTCTGCTTTCATTTTTACAATGGCAATGTTTTGGATTATTTTCAGTTAGCGTAATCTTAATAGAAGGCTTTAAAAGAGCAATGTCACCATATAGAAGAGTATTTGAAAGTTCCTGAACATCCATGAGCAGCTTGTATTCAAATTCTGCTGAAGGTCTTTCATGTTGCTCGCTGGTAAAACCTTGTACAACAACAGGTAATATATCTGCTGCATTGCAGATTTTTGCATTAAGCTTTTCTTTTCTTTCATTTTCTGTCAGATCAAACTCAACAAATGAGATAGTGCCACTGTTCTTGCCATTTATTTCCAAGCATTATAGCAGTGACCCTTTAAGATTCTAGTTTTGAAACAGTCCTAAAAAAAAGGCTTGCATTTATATAGTGCCTTTTTATGAACTCAGGACATCCCAAAGTGCTACACAGCCAATTATATACTTTTAAAGTGTAGTCACTATTGCAGCCAATTTGCAGTGTCCCACAGCCACAGCAAGGTCCCACAAACAGCAATGAGGTTAATGACCAGATAATCAGTTTTACTGATATTTGGTTGATGGATAAACATTAGCACCAGGTGCTCACCTGTGCTGTTCTTCAAATAGTACCTTTGGATCTTTTACATTGGTTTAAGAGGGCAGACAAGGTCTCAATTTCCCAGCTGAAAAATGGCACCTCTACGGCATTCCTCAGTACTGCAATGAAATTTCAGCCTGAATTTTGTGCTCAAGTCTTGGAGGGGAGCTTGAACCATGACCTTCTGACTCAGAGATGAGAGTGCTATCACTGAGCCATGGTTGACACCTGAATATCTCTTCTATGTACGCATGAGGACAGATGTTCTGCTTCAAACTATTTTGAAGCCAGAACATTGTGCAGCAGACTACACTCTCACATGTTCTGTGCACGGCTGACCCTACTGAATTTTCTAGGATCTGCCTTAATGTGCTGCATGGTTAAGGGAGCGTACAGCCATCCTTCCGCTGGTGTGACCAAATCTGCTTCACATCCTTTCTTTTATCCTCTTCTCCAAAAATTTCAACACACAAAGCAACCCATAAGAATGACCATGGTCAGAATTTGGATTATAGATACAGCAGTACTGCTCAGTACTCGAAAGGCTGGAACAATACTGGCCTCTACATGCCCATTTTAATATAGGGGAGCTGAGCACACAATGCTTTCTTGGCGAAAAGATCAGAAAATCCTGCGAGAACTCATTTGCATCACATTGATGAGAAATTCAGCATTTAAATGAAGCTCTTGCACATTATGTACAAGAGCACTTTAGGCCAGCACAAATTGAGTGGGGATCATAGAAACATAGAAGATAGGAGCAGGAGTAGGCCATTCAGCCCCACGAGGCTGTTCTGCCATTCAATGAGATCATGGCTGATCATCCAAATTCAGTACCCTGTCCCTGCTTTCTCCCCATATCCCTTGATCACTTTAGCCTTAAGAAATATATCTAACTCCTTCTTGAATATATTTAATGAATTGGCCTCAAATGCCTTGTGTGGTAGAGAATTCCACAGGTTCACCACTCTCCGGGTGAAGAAAATCCTCCTCATCTCAGTTCTAAATGGCTTACCCCTTATCCTTAGACTGTGACCCCTTGTTCTGGGCTCTCCCGCCATCAGGAACATCCTTACTGCATCTAGCCTGTCTAGTCCTGTTAGAATTTTATAAGTTTCAATGAGATCCCCTCTCATTCTTCTAAACTCCAGTGAATATAAGCCTAATCGACCCAATCTCTCCTCATACGTCATTCCTGCCATCCCAGGTATCAGTCTGGTGAATCTTTGCTGCACCCTCTCCATGGCAAGAACATCCTTCCTCAGATAAGGCGACCAAAACTGCACACAATACTCAAGGTGTGGTCTCACCAAGGCCCTGTACAACTGCAGCAAGGCATCCTTGCTCCTGTACTTGAATCCTCTCACTATGAAGGCCAACATACCATTTGCCTTCTTAACCGCCTGCTGCACCTGCATGCTTACCTTCAGCGACTGGTGCACAAGGACACCCAAGTCTCGTTGCACTTCCCCTTTTCCCAATCTATTGCCGTTCAGATAATAATCTGCCTTTCTGTTTTTGCCACCAAAGTGGATAACCTCGCATTTATCCACATTATACTGCACCTGCCATGCATCTGTCCAATCACCCAACCTGTCCAAATCATACTGGAGTTTCTCGGCATCCTCCTCACAGCACACACGCCCACCCAGTTTTGAGTTGTCTGCAAACGTGGAGATATTACATCTAGTTCCCTCGCCTAGATCATTAATATATATTGTGAATAGCTGGGGTCCTAGCACCGATCCCTGCGTTACCCCACTTGTCACTGCCTGCCACTCGGAAAAAGACCCGTTTATTCCAACTCTTTGCTTCCTGTCTGACAACCAGTTCTCTATCCAAGACAGTACCTTACCCCCAATCCCATGTGCTTTAACTTTGCACGCTAATCTCTTACGCGGGAACTTATCAAAAGTCTTCTGAAAGTCCAAATACACCACATCCACAGGTTCTCCCTTATCTATTCTACCAGTTACATCCTCAAAAAATTCCAGTAGATTAGTCAAGCATAATTTACCTTTTGTAAATCCATGTTGACTTTGTCCGATCCTGTCACTGTTTTCCAAGTGCTCTGTTATTACATCTTTTATAATGGACTCTAGCATTTTCCCCACGACCAATTTCAGGCTTACCGGTCTATAATTCCCCATTTTCTCTCTACCACCTTTTTTAAATAGTGGGGTTGCATTAGTTATCCTCCAATCCATGGGAACTGTTCCAGAATCTATAGAATTTTGGAAGATGACCAGCAATGCATCTACTATTTCTAGGGCCACTTCCTTAAGTACACTAGGATGTAGATTATCTGGCCCTGGGGATTTATCGGCCTTCAATCCCATCAATTTCCCTAACACCATTTCCTTACAAATACTGATTTCATTCAATTCCTCCCTCTCATTAGATCCTATGTTCCCCAACATTTCTGGAAGGTTATTTGTGTCCTCCTCTGTGAAGACAGAGCCAAAGTATGTATTTAACTGGTATACCATTTCTTTGTTCCCCATTATAAATTCCCCTGATTCTGACTGCAAGGGACCTACGCTTGACTTCGCCAATCTTTTTCTCTTCACATATCTATAGAAGCTTTTACAGTCAGTTTTTATGTTCCCTGCAAGCTTACTCTCATGATCTATTTTCCCCCTCTTAATTAATCTCTTTGTTCTCCTTTGCTGAATCCTAAACTGCTCCCAATCCTCAGGTTTGCTGCTTTTTCTGGCCAAATTATATGTCCTCTCCTTGGATCTTATGCTATCCCTAATTTCCCTTGTTAGCCACGGTTCAGTCACCTTTTTGGTTTTATTTTTATGCCAAACAGGGATGAACAAATTCTGTATTTCATCCATGCGATCTTTAAATGTTTGCCCTTTCCTATCCACCGTCAACCCTTTAAATAACGTTCCCCAATCCATGCTAGCCAACTCGTGCCTCATACCATCGTAGTTTCTATTATTTAAATTCAGGACCCTAGTCTCTGAGTCAACTACTTCACTCTCCATTTTAATGAAGAATTCTATCATATTATGATCGCTCCTCCCCAAGGGGCCTCGCACAACAAGATTGCTAATTAATCCTTTCTTATTACATAATACCCAGCATGATCGAGTAAAATGGATTCCCATCCAACCCTGTGGTATCTTTTGCCAAATAGAAAATCTGCCCGATTTTTTGAGGCAGACTCACCTGTCCAAAGTCATCTTTGACCTTATTGAATAGATATTATTGTCACTGTAATAGATTAGGTTATCTGAAGATGTACTGAACATTAAAAAACATGCCCCTGTAGGAACTGGGTTTCCTAGCTGAAGAATTGAGATCGACTCAGAAAATCAAAAACAATAAAATTTAATGAACAAACGAAGCTGTACAGGAAACTGTAGGATACAATGCAAATAGGTCTGGTCTGCTTGAAAGCCTCTCTGGAAACTGCTAGAAGGTTCTGAGCTCAACTGCTAGCAGGTTCCGAGCTCAACTGCTAGAAGGTTCCGAGCTCTGACGTCATGACGTCATCACATTCCTCCCGCCGTTGAGCGATCATGTGACAGACGGCATGACGTCATCACGCAGAGTACAGGAAAGAAGCCCTAGTACAGTTAACAGATACATTAAAGGTGCAGCCTCCAGCTGTACTACATTGTTGTAAAAGGAATTATATACAATTGTCCGTAATCCTCTGGTGGTTCCGCCACATGCGCCCCCCCAGAATTGCTTTTAACAGAGAAGGTAAGGCGAGAAGGGGGTCTGACAAGTCTGTCCGACCGACTGTGATACCCCAGCAGCTGGAACGGAGCGCTAGAAGATGAACTGGCCGTTGGCTATGGTTGGGATGACGCCACAGGTGGAGGAGAAGAAGAGGCCGGCTGTGGTCGACCCGGTGAGGCGGGCACTGGCGACTCGGCGGATGACTGTGGCTGTACTGGACTGGCAGTCGACGGTGGACGACCACGACGAGGCGGCGGAGCGGTGACGACTGGTTCGCTCAGATCCAGATGCGCCGGTTTCAACCGGTCGATGGAGATGTGGTCAGGCTTACCGCCGACGTCGACTCTGAAGGACTTGTCACCTGATGAGATGACGCGGAGCGGACCTGTGTAAGGCGGTTTGAGCAGGTTTTTGCGAGCATCCTGCCGAATGAACACGTATTCTGCGCTCTTAAGATCCACCAGGACATGGGAGCGCTGCAGGTCATGATGCGACGTAGGCACTGGGATGAAATTCCTAGCCGCTTCCTGGTGGCTGACGAGCTGCTGAGCTGGGGACCAGGGTTCCGTGTGAGGAGGAAGTAAATCGGCAGGCACTCTGATTGGTTGGCCGTAAACCAGCTCTGCTGAAGAAGAATGCAGGTCGTCCTTAGGTGCCGTGCGAAGACCTAGCAGCACCCAAGGGAGCCTGTCCACCCAACTAGGCCCACGGAGGCTAGCACGCAGTGCGGCTTTAAGGGACCTGTGGAATCTTTCACACAGACCGTTCGCCTGTGGATGGTAGGTGGTGGTACGATGAAGCTTGGTGCCCAAACCTTGAGCTACGGTGTTCCAAAGCTTAGAGGTAAATTGAGGCCCCCGGTCGGAGGAGATGTCAGCCGGTACCCCGAACCGAGCTACCCACGACGAGATGAAGGCTCTGGAGGCATCTGCCGCTGTGGTGGCAACCAAAGGAATTGCCTCTGGCCACCTGGTGGTGCGGTCTACCACGGTGAGGAGGTGAGTGTACCCGCGAGAGGAAGGGAGAGGACCAACCAGGTCCACGTGCACATGGTCGAATCGACGCTCCGGAACCGGAAAAGTGGCGATTGGGGCCTTAACATGGCGTTGTATCTTGGACTTCTGGCAACTCACGCAGGTATTGGTCCAGTCACGGACGTCGAGATGCATGCCCTTCCAGACGAATTTCTTTGCCATGAGTCGTTGTGACGCTCTCATGCCAGGGTGTGACAACCCGTTGATAGTGGCGAAAATTCTCCTGCGCATTCGACTGGAACGATTGGACGTGGGACGCCCATCGAGATGTCACACAGGAGTGTGGTCCCTGCGGCCTGGAAACTGACATCAGCCGCTTGTAAGCTGGAAGGTGCGGTCCGGTATGCCTGCACTTCAGGGTCTGCCTTCTGTTCTTTTGCCAAACCAACATAGTCGAATCCCAGGTGTACTGCGTGGAGCTGGGCGCGGGAGAGACAATCCACCACCAGGTTGTCTTTGCCCGAGACATGTTGTATGTCGGTTGTAAATTCAGATATTTATGTAAGATGACGTTGTTGCCGTGCCGACCATGGTTCCGCTGTCTTGGCCATTGCGAAAGTAAGTGGCTTGTGGTCCACAAAAGCCGTGAATGGGCGTCCTTCCAGTAGGAAGCGAAAATGGCAGATGGCCAGAAACAATGCCAACAACTCCCTATCAAAAGTACTATACTTGCGTTCGTTCTTCCGCAATTGGCGGCTGAAGAAAGCCAGTGGTTGCCATGTGCCATTGACCCACTGCTCCTGTACTGCCCCGATGGCATAATCAGATGCATCGGTGGTAAGGGCAATGGTTGCGCCCGGAAGGGGATGTGCCAACATGGTCGCAGCAGCCAAAGCGGTCTTAGTGTCGAGGAAAGCCTGGTCCATCTGGGGTGTCCAATCGATCGGGTCTTTGCCCGATTTACCTCTGAGGGCCTCGTACAAAGGTTGCATCAACAATGCCGCCTTGGGGATGAACCGATGATAAAAATGGACCATTCCCAGAAATTCCTGGAGGGCCCTGATGGTCTGAGGAAGAGGGAACGAGGTGACTGCTTCCACCTTCGTGGCCAGTGGGACGGCGCCTTCTGAGGAGATTCTGTGTCCCAGGAAATCAATGCTGTGCAACCCAAATTGGCACTTGGCCGGGTTGATAATAAGGCCATGTTGGCTGAGATGAGAAAAAAGGGTACGCAAGTGCATAATGTGTTCTTTCGTGCTGTTACTGGCAATAAGGATGTCGTCTAGGTAGACGAAGATGAACGGCAGATCGCGCAACACGGAATCCATGAGACGTTGGAAGGCTTGTGCTGCATTCTTCAGCCCAAACGGCATACGAAGGAACTCAAAGAGCCCGAAAGGTGTGATGACGGCACTTTTGGGGATGTCCTGAGGATGCACGGGCACTTGATGATAGCCTCGGACGAGGTCTACTTTGGAAAAGATGGAATTCCCTGCCAGATGGGCCGAAAAATCCCGAATGTGAGGAATTGGGTACCGATCCGGTGTGGTAGCCTCATTCAGGCATCTGTAGTCGCCGCATGGTCGCCATCCGCAGCCCAGTTTAGGAACAATGTGCAATGGCGAGGACCAAGGACTATTCGAACGTCGAATAATACCCAGGCATTCCATTGTATGGAACTCCGTCTTGGCGGCCGGGAGTTTACCGAGTTCCAGCCTTCGAGCTCTCGCATAAACGGGGTATCCTGTCATGGTAATGTGGTGCGCCACACCGTGCCTCGTGACTGAAGAAGAAAATGTCGGCTTGGTGAGCTCAGGGAACACACTGAGAAGATGAGAGAACTCATTTGGAGATGGGACTGCACAGGCAACTGACCAAGACATCGCGGTGCTTCGGTGGCAGGGGACCGAGTGAAAAGTGGAGGCACTGATTAGCCGGCAGTGTCGGACGTCGACAAGAAACCCGTTTGCGCAGAAGAAATCTGCCCCCAGGATGGCCTGTGAGACTTTCGCCGTGATGAACTCCCAAACAAAATGTTGGCCGCCAAAACTCAACTGGACCCTACGCTTTCCGAACGTGCGAATGGCTGCACCATTGGCTGCCTCGAGGGGGGGACCTTGACCGTCGGATTGAAGATCTAGCTTCGACGCTGGTAGGATACTGCACTGGGAGCCAGTATCACAGAGAAAACGTCGCCCTGACAGGGAGTCTGTAATGTATAGGAGTTTCCCTGCGGACCCGACGGCCATTGCAACTCTGGCGCATCCCTTAGGCCTTATTGATCTCAGAAACCGCTGGTTTGAGGTAGGTTTTTTTTTGGTGAGAAGCTGCAGGGCGGACGGCAATTTCTGGCCTTCACGCCAAAACGAGCGTGGTATGCACACCAGCCTGCAGGAGGAGGAGTCGGATTCGCTCTTGTGGGGGATGGGCACCTCATGGCTACACAAGATTGTTGGGAGACGGCGAATATTTTATCTGCTTCCGTGGCGAGTTCAGCACAATCCGTGATCGCGGAATTGGCCAAGGCCGTCTGTACTGGCTCTGGTAGTTGACAGAGAAACAGCTCGCGGAACAGAAAACATTGCGATTCCGAGCCCAAAAGCGTGAGCATTTGGCTCATGAGCTCTGAGGGTTTTGAGTCCCTGAGGCCGGGCATGGAGATAAGTCTGCGAGCGCGCTACGACTTGGACAGACCGAAAATCTGGAGTATACTTGCTTTTAAAGCTTCGTACTTGCCATCATTCGGTGGACTCTCTAGGAGGCTGATGACCCGCGAGGCTGTGGCGCTGTCGAGGGCGGAGACCACGTAATAATAACAGGTCGAATCCGCTGCTACTCCCCAGATTGCAAATTGGGCATCCGCCTGGAAAAACCACGCGGCCGGTTGTTGCTCCCAAAATTGCGGCGGTTTGAGGGTGACGGCGTTCGTGTCCATGATGTATCTTCAACGAAAATTGTTCGAAGAAATCGGGGTCACCAATGTGGGAACTGGGGTTCCTAGCCGAAGAATTGAGATCGGCTCAGAAAATCCAAAACAATAAAATTTAATGAACAAATGAAGCTGTACAGGAAACTATAGGATACAATGCAAATAGGTCCAGTCTGCTTGAAAGCCTCTCTGGAAACTGCTAGAAGGTTCCGAGCTGAACTGCTAGCAGGTTCCGAGCTCAACTGCTAGCAGGTTCCGAGCTCAACTGCTAGCAGGTTCCGAGCTCTACTGCTAGAAGGTTCCGAGCTCTGACGTCATGACGTCATGACGTTCCTCCCGCCATTGAGAGATCACGTGACGGACGGCATGACGTCATCACGCGGAGTACAGGAAAGAAGCCCTAGTACAGTTAACAGATACATTAAAGGTGCAGCCTCCAGCTGTACCACATTGCTGTAAAAGGAATTATATACAATTGTCCGTAATCCTCTGGTGGTTCCGCCACACCCCCTTATTTCCTTCATTAGGTATTATTGTAACTGCGCGGACTGCTCCTGATGGTGTCTAATCATAAAGAGCAGAAAGTCTCTCATTGCAAAATCTTTCTGGATAAATGCATGAACTGAAGAGTCAGCTTTAAAGCAGACCTTTTCAAACGCTGCCTCCAACAACCAAATTTGTCGGAATAGTAATTCAATTTCCAAACAAGATAATTCGATTTAATGCAGGACAAACAACATAATTTAAATAGATTTTTGAAAGAATGTGATTAAATTTGTACCTTCTTTATGTACACAACTGTATATGAGCATTAATAGAGATGGTTTTCTTTCATGCATTCAGGATGCAGTGTTTTATTTCCTCTAATTTTCTGTACTCCTCTACTGAAGGCAATGATTCACAATAGATGCAATTTTATGAATCAAGTTTCCCAACGTACAGCTTCACCTGCCAGGGGCACATATTGGGAATATAGGCATGCAGTCCCCAATATTTTCTGTTCATCACTGTGGAGAGAAAACTATATGAAGCATACACTCAAATTTCCAATATGTGCACCCGATGACTGAAGCTTCATGCCACAAGCCCAAATTCATAAAATTACCCCAGTTGTTCCATGGGTGCTGACCACTCTCTGCTACTTCACCCAAATGACCATTCTTTTAGTCTAAGGCTAGCCAGTGAGAGTTGCCAGGCTATTAGACCAAGAGGCATCACAGCCAATCCTCAGCCCACCCTCACACTGCGTGACTTCACTGTCTCCACCCTGTGAGGTAAGATAGCCAGCACATTAAAGAAAAGAAAGACTTGCAATTATATAGCATCTTTCATGCCATCAGGACATCGCAAAGCACTTTACAGCCGAGGAAGTACTTCTGTTTTGAAGTGTAATCACTGTTGTAATGTAGGAAACATAATAGCCTGGATTTTGCGGTCAGCGGCGAACGATCGGTGCTAGCCGTTCATTACACTGACACTTGCCCACAGACTTTATTGGGGCTTTTGCACTGAAAGTTGTGGTGATTAGAAAGCCATTCCAGCACAGCGCCCTCTGCAGAGTAAGTAACTGTGTGTATACCTCTGTAAGCAATCAGATTGGTGAATCCTTCCTGAGATATGCAGTCTAAACCAGGAAGTGTAAGTTAGAATATTTAATTCAATGCCAAATCATGTACAGAAAGTGAAATAAAGAGCAGGAAAGAAAGATAGGATTAAGAGAGAGAGATAAAAGAGATCGAAAGAAAAAGTAAAAAAATAATTTAATTTTAATTTTTTTAAATCTCCAGCAATAATTAAAATCTAAAGGAATGAGACTCCACGTGCTTAAAAGTTAATTTTCAGTGCCAGAAAGGTTGTTTGACAGTAATTGAGACTTATCACGCTGTTAAACATTCACTTACACTTGAATGAACAAGCCCCACCTGCAGTATTTTGCTATCCCACCTTTTTCTGGCATGTTTAGTGGGTAAGTACAGCAACTTCAATTCCTTCCATGTATGTAAATGCCGAGTCTCTTGGTGAGATACCAGTGTAGAGGAGCTTCTGGAAGAGCAGGACACCTTGAACACCAACTTCCTGATTTCCATGTTTAACTGTGCCTGTGTGGACGCCAGAAGTTGCTGTCCGATTTACTCCTTAATAAAGTTGAGCACTGTTAACCTCACTGTTATTCTTACTGCAAATCCAGGCTAATATATTAAAAGGAATCAGAGCACAAATCAAATTTTCACTGGATAATTAAAAAAAAGAAAAAATGAAGGATAATGATCAGGAACAGAATGCCTGGTCCTCGACGCCACCAAGAAAAATTGTCCCAGATCGGGGGAGAGCTGCGATTTGGAAAAATCTCCGCCTAGACCGGAGGGCTCCCAGGAGGCGCAGAGTTCCGTTGCTGTGCCTCTTCAAACTGCCGGTGCGTAGGGCACGCGTTTCCCAGGGGTGCAGGTAGTTCGCAGAGTCCCTGGGATCACGTGGGCCATGGGGAGCCAATCAAAGCAGGGAATCTCCATTTATAGATTTGACAGGAAGACCTGTCAAATCTATGAATAGAGATCACCACCACACATAAGTAAAACTTCAAATATTTTTTTTTTTTAAATCACCTTTTTAAAATGACTATAAATTACATAAATTAACTATTTTCAACAAAAATCTAAATTTTTGAAATAATAATTGAAGTTTTTAACAGGGCTAAAAATAAACTTACCTTTCTTTAAAGTATTTTAAAATGATAAATCAGTGGAATTTTTTTTTTACTTTCTTCAACTCTTAGTCTGGTTGTGCCTGCTTTTACAGGCGCAAGAATTGTAAGGGTTTTCTGCGGACGGAGGGTCTCCAAAAAATGGAACTCTCCACCCCCGAGAGGCTCTGCTCCTGGGCAGGCGGAGGATCTGTCAAGAGCTTTCTTGACAGATCGGAAATACCGGTTTCGAGCACATGCGCAGTGCATGCCTGAAACCGGCATTTCCGATGTCCCTACGGGTGTGTACACAGCGCATACTCACCCGTAGGGATCGGAATTTCTGCCTCAATGTGTTGTCTCAACTGTTGCCACAACTAAAATTCGCTGGCTCAGCACAGATCAAAGATCCAATCTGGGACCTTCCTGGGTCTGTCTGGCTCACCATGCAGTGCATTCACCATTGAGCCATCAGAGTAGCTTAAATATGCAATGCTAATTAATATTTCAGTTACTATCCTATACTTGATAGGACCAACAAAGAAATGTATAATGTCATCATGTCAACCCTGAGCTTTTCTAGCAGTGCAGTTTTGGAATGAAATCATTGTACATGACAGGGTGCCTGCAAATTATGCAAACCGCATCAGAACCTGAATTGTGGCTGAATTGACTCTGACTCGAGTCAGCAAAATCATGGCATGAAATGACCCAACACTGCCTGATTTCCCTGCCTACGCCCTGTGGGATGAGCTAACCACCACATTACCAGTAATCAGAGCTCAAATCAAATCTAAAGTAGGACATGAACAATTTCATTCAGATCCATTTCAAATGATATAGCAAGCATGTCTATAGTGCACTTTAATACAGATCATCATTCACATCACACAAAATATATGCTGCTTCCGTTTATGCAGAAAGGGGCTTTCAGCACAGCCTGTGGCCCCTGGTATAACTTACTTAGATCACATACATTCACTAACAAAGACTTGCCTGACTGATAGTAACTCTCCTACCCTCAATCATGGTTCACACTTGGGTGCTCATTAAATTAGCAAACAATAATCTGGCAAGCTTGTTGACCCAGTTTGCCTTAAATATTGTCACCCGCTTTGTTCAAGCTCACAACCGAACAAATGCCATCAAACAAATAGGGCGGTCATAAAATGATAATTAGGCTTGATGAAGGCAGCCTGCAGGCTCTAATCAATACACCTTCATTCTACTTTGACAGAATGCTGCAGGGTGCCTGGCACAGCTAATGAGCTGGGGGCTACACTGAGGAAACCAGTCCATCACAGCTGTTGTAGAGCAGCCGTAAGGGATTCATTTTCACCCTTTTCATTCATAAATTAAACTGCAATAACACCACGGAACAGTGTCATCTCCTTTGCCTGTCTCCACATGCAAATTCTATAAATTTCACAATGCAACTATTGCTGTGCTGACTCCTTCAACAAATCCATTCTAAGTGAATACAGCCAACTGCAGATATAATATAACTCATATCATTCTGATCACAGCCAATGCAATGCAGCTAAAGAAGAAACGAAAGAAAGACTTGCATCTATATAGCGCCGTAAGAAGACCTCAGGATGTCCCAAAGCACATTACAGCCAATGAAGTACGTTTTTTTAAGTTGAGTCACTGTTGCAATGTAGGAAATGCTGACACACTTTCTATTAATTTGTTTACTTTGCCACACTAATGCCAAAAGCACCCTGATGTCTGTAGCAGCAGGGTCAAGTAAGGGAGGAGGGGAACCGGGCATGGTGGCCAGAGCGGGAGAAGCAGGCCACCACACGTGGAGCCGGCAACAGTGAGGAGGAGGCCGCGGTGAAGAGGAGGACGGAGCGGCTGAGGGACATCGTGCTCCCACTGCCACGGGAAGCCATTGTATTGACTCTGAACACGGCGCTGTATGTATAGCTGACGCGTCCCTACAGGGAACAAGCATTCCATTGTACTTGTTACATATGGCAAATAAATCTAATCTGAATCTGAATCTGAATCTGAGATCGCACTACTGCTTATGGAGGCTGAACTTAATTTGAACAGGTACATTTTACTGGTGCCTCGAAGCATTGTCATGGGAAGTGGAGCAGCCATTTCCTTTGGTTGCTGGCAGGCTGACTGATCCAGCCAGCCCATATCAACCAGTTGTGGCAAAATGGACTTCTGCCTGTGTTGAGGTTTTCAAGTTGTATTCTTGTAACACTAGATTCAGCATGGAAAGAGTTAACTCCCAAGGTTGGGCACAGTATTTACTTTACCAGAATACCATCAGCCTGAGTCTAATTGATTCTCTTTAAGGTGCAAGATCGTTTTGGGCCCCAGACAAAAGTGATTTGAAGTGTTAATTCGTTAATCATCCCAAGGGAGCCATCAGATACAATCCCAAACATTGTGAGAGATGGCTCCATTCTTCTTCAGGAGTACCATTACAATTCCTGGTTGGTTGAGGGGCTGTTCTATTCAATTCACTCTATGGAGGGGCGTAGCACTGACCACAGGTCACACATCAATGGCTAGTCTCTCAACATAAGGGTAGTAACTTTGATTCATAACTATTTTTTAATCTTTTGAAGTAAAAGGAAGGTCCTCGATTAGCTAGAGCTCTCTGTGATTGGCAGTTTAGTGGTGGGAGGCACTTTATTTTACAGACGTAATGTGGTAGGTCTCAAAGACAGAGGGACAGAGCAGAGAGGCAGACAGTGGGGCAGCAATTGGACCGCTTTGTGCCAATTTTGCAGGTGTAAAACAGGAGCATGACACCTAACTTTGGGGAACAATGTCCTTTCCCCCAAGAATGCCTGAAAGACATCCAACCAGGAACTGGGTCAGGCCATTTTGCAGGCATCGCTGGCAGTTGCCTAAAACAGGTGTTAACTGAGGAGAGATTGGGTCGATTGGGCTTATACTCACTGGAGTTTAGAAGAATGAGAGGTGATCTCATTGAAACTTATAAAATTCTGACAGGACTGGACAGACTAGATGCAGGAAGGAAGTTCCTGATGGTCGGGGAGTCCAGAACCAGGGGTCACAGTCTAAGGATAAGGGGTAAGCCAGTTAGGACAGAAATGAGGAGGAATTTCTTCACCCAGAGAGTGGTGAACCTGTGGAATTCTCTACCACAGAAGGCAGTACAGGCCAATTCATTAAGCAGATTCAAGAAGGAATTGGATATATTTCTTAAGGCTAAAGGAATCAAGGGGTATGGGGAGAAAGCAGGGACCGGGTACTGAACTTGGATGATCAGCCATGATCACATTGAATGGCGGAGCAGGCTCGAGGGGCCGAATGGCCTACTCCTGCTCCTATCTTCTATGTTTCTATGTAACAACAACAACTTTTATTTATATAGCGCTTTTAACATAGTAAAATGTCCCAAGGCACTTCACAGGAGTGTTATAAGACAAAAAATTTGACACCGAGCCACATAAGGAGAAATTAGGGCAGATGACCAAAAGCTTGGCCAAAGAGGTAGGTATTAAGGAGCGTCTTAAACGAGGAAAGAGAGGTAGAGAGACGGAGAAGTTCGGGAGAGAATTCCAGAGCTTAGGGCCAAGGCAACAGAAGGCACGGCCACCAATGGTTGAGCGATTATAATCAGGGATGCTCAAGAGGACAGAATTAGAGGAGCACATATATCTCGGGGGTTATGGGTCTGGAGGAGATTACAGAGACAAGGAGGGCGAGGCCATGGAGGGATTTGAAAACAAGGATGCTTAACCAGGAGCCAATGTAGGTCAGTGAGCACAGGGGTGAAGGGTGAACGGGACTTGGTGTGAGTTAAGACACGGGCAGCCAAGTTTTGGATGAAGTCAAATTTACGAAGGGTAGAATGTGGGAGGCCAGCCAGGTGTGCATTGGAATAGTCAAGTCTAGAGGTAACAAAGGCATGGATGAGAGTTTCAGTAGCAGATGAGCTGAGGCGGGGTGGACATAGGCGATGTTACAGAGGTGGAAATAGGCAGTCTTAGTTATGCCGCTGATATGTGGTCGGAAGCTCAGTTCAGGGTCAAATATGACACCAAGGTTGCGAACAGTGTGGTTCAGCCTCAGAGAGATGTTAGGGAGAGAGATGGAGTCAGTGGCTAGGGAACAGTGTTTGTGATGGGGAACAAAAACAATGGCTTCGGTCTTCCCAATAATTAATTGGAGAAAATTTCTGCTCATCCAGTACTGGATGTCAGGAAGCAGTCTGACAATTTAGAGACTGTGCAGGGGTCATGAGAAGTGGTGGTGAAGTAGAGCTGGGTGTTATCAGCGTACATGTGGAAACTGACGCTGTGTTTTCAGATGATGTCGCCAAGGGGCAGCATGTAGATGAGAAATAGGAGGGGGCCATGGATAGATCCTTGGAGGACACCAGAGGTAACGATGCAGGAGCGGGAAGAGAAGCCATTGCAGGTGATTCTCTGGCTACGATTAGGTAGATAAGAACGGAACCAGGCGAGTGCAGTCCCACCCAGCTGGATGACGGCGGAGAGGCATTGGAGGAGGATGGAGTGGTCAACTGTGTCAAAGGCTACAGACAGGTTGAGAAGGATGAGGAGGGATAGTTTACTTTTGTCACAGTCACAAAGGATGGCATTTGTAACTTTGATGAGAGTTGTTTCGGTACTTTGGCAAAGGCGGAAACCGGATTGGAGGGATTCAAACATGAAGTTGCAGGAAAGATGGGCATGGATTTGGGAGGCGACAACACAGTCAAGGACTTTGGAAAAGAAAGGGAGGTTGGAGATGGGGCAGTTGTTTTCAAAGATGGAGGGGTCAAGGGTTGTTTTTTTGAGGAGAGGGGTGACAACGGCAGATTTGAGGGAGAGGGGGACAGTGCCTGAGAAGAGAGAACCATTAACAATATCAGCTAACATGGGAGCCAGAAAAGGAAGTTGGGTGGTCAGCAGTTTGGTGGGAATATAGTCGAGAAGATGAGCACAGAGAGGTCATGTGGGGAGATCGGAGAGAAACTGGAGAAAGATACAAGTTCAGGGCTAGGGCAGGGGGGAACCTTCGAGGAAGTTTGGCCCGGTGGGCTAGGGGAAGGAAGGGAAGTGACAGAGGCAGCTGAATGGATGGTCTCAATCTTAGAGACAAAGAAGTCCATGAGCTCCTCACACTTGTTGTTGGAGGTGATGGTGGAGGAGACAGGAGAGAAGGGTTTAAGAAGATAAGTCTGGGTCGGCGGCAGGAGAGTCGGAAGGTCGAAGAGTAATGAAGGATTGGGGTAGGGATTAGGGAAGGATTGGGGGAGGGATTAGGGAGGGTAGAGTATCCAAGAGAGGTGTGATGATAGGAGGCATGCTGACAGGAGAGCGCGGTCAGGGAGGGATAGAGAGAAAAGGAAAAGGGGAGAGAAAACAGTGGCAATAGAAGTTAAGTCCGATACATATGTAAATGAGGGTCCTAATGACTGTCTTAGGCACCCTTACAGAAATGTGTTTGTGATGAGTGAGGCAGGCTTCAGGCTTACCCCACACAGGAGTCTTCAGTGTCCAAAAGGTTTGTCCAAAAACGCTGCTGTGGAGCCAGGCGGTGCAGAAGTGCTCCCTCGACCCCACAGTATTCACAACCACTCCCCACACCCACCCCGCACCCCCCGCCCCCAAGTGACCAGTATTTATAAGTGGATTTTGACCGTCATACTGAGAGGCTAATTGAATTATCACAACCGAGTTTGATCCCGTCTTCACCAACCTTTCAAACATTGCAAACACAATGGGCAGCAATCAGGAATGGAGACCCTGGCTGATTTTTCCCTTGCTGACCCAGGAATGTTGAGGCCAATTGTTGAATTCTAATTTTATCCAGGCTAGGATTAGTCAGTTCAGTGTAACGTTGGGATTGAATCCGAGATCTTCCTGCATTAGATGGTTCAGCTGCTCACTGGATAAATTCACTGGCGCATTTTCTGTTGTGATTGTAAGGAGTTGAGCTTACAGTCTAAAAATTCTGCAACACTGGATACTTCAGGCAAAGCTACAGAACCCCATCTGAGCCTGTTGTAGACTAATTGATAGAGATTGATTGCTACCGATTCATCAACAACTCCATTATCATTGCATCATGCGACTACCAAGATGGTAGAAGGCTAACTAGATGGACCCTGCTCTTTTTTCATCCAGCAATCCCTATGTTCCTAAGCAGTTCTGACGTATAAATGCACCATTAAACACAAAGCTTAAAATGGCCCTTAATTAGCTTGCTTTTCATGCTCAGCACATTAAATACATTCAATCCACTGTCAAAATTTACTTAAAGACAGTAGCGCATTTCAGAAGTCTAATTACTTATGTGCAAAATACAGGTTTGGCATCACAAAGCAAAAATGAATGACAATTCTATAAATATAGGTTTAAAACAGACATTATCTTGCACATGGAGCATTCAAATCAAGCTCTATGATGCTACAATTGCTAATCAAAAGAAATTAATATGAGCAGCATAAAAAGATGTTCCTTCAGTTTTTTCCTCGTTTTTAAAAAGACTGCTCTCCTCATGAAAAAATGGCCCCAAAATTCCTGGGGAAGGAGATTGTGGAAAGGCCGACTTCCATCCAATTGGAGGGGCAGGAATCTGAGGCAGAACCCAGCTCCACCGAAATTCCGCTCCATTTAAACAGCCCATGAACATTCTGGGCCAGATTTTCAGTGTGCCGTGAGGCGAGCTTTCAGGCGTGCGGGGGGCAAAAATCCCGAATTCGGGGGTCCCGACACCATCCCGCCCAAAACCCGCCTCCACGTAAGTTTCAAGGGAGGCAGGTACCCACCCCGCACTGGGACCCGCCGACCCGAGGCGGGAAGGGATTAGTGCCAATTAACTGCCTGTTAACAGGTAGTTAGCAGGCAGTTTTTAGCCTAATCCCTATTTTGAGGGGTGTCGTATGGGATTCCCGACGGCTCCAAACCACGCCAGGTTAGAGCAGGCGGGCCGTCGGGTTGAAGGACTTGGAGGGGTCGCGATGCCGGTGTTCAGGTGAGTGATGAGTGCATGAGTGCAAAGGTAAGTGTGTTTGGTGTGTCTAAAGTGTGTAAAGAAGTTTTACTTACCTGTACTTACTTCAACAGCCTTTCTTCCTCTAGGCTGCGAGAGTCCATCACTCAGCCGGAACTGAAAGCTGAACGGCTGCGATCTGTCAAAAGTGACAGCCTTCAGCTTTCAGTGCCAGTGACAGTTCTAACTGAGTCTGCGTAGAAGGACTCAGGTTAGAAGTCAGACTGTCAGTGTTTGATAGCTTCAAACAGCTGTGAAACACTGATATTTCATCTGTCAAAAACTCTTGACCGATGAAATTTCAGTCTGTGACGTCAACTGTTGCCGGGTGGCCCTTAATTGGCCTGCTGAGCCCGCTGGGCGGGCTCAACAAGGTCAATCAAGGGAAAATCGCGTCGATTGGCCAGACGTCGATGGAGGCGGGACTAAAACCCAAAAGTTGTAGTCCCGCCTCCTTCCCGTCAGCTTAAGGAAAATCCAGCCCTCTGTCTCTTCCCCAACCACTGCTCCCTCGTCCAATGGGCTTGTCTGGGGAGTTTCTGGGCTTCCCCAGGAAATGTTGCCCTTTACGCCCTATTTTGGCCTCAGAAGAAAGCATATCATCTGAGAGCTTGTGTGAGTTTCAGGCATTTACAAGGAAAAGGTTAATTGATCCAGAAACCCCATTTGGAGCACATGCACCTTCTTCACCCTGCCATCTTCCATTTTTTTTCTATTATGGCTACTGATTTGGCAGTTTGTTTCGGATTTAGACACATTGTTGCTGGGACTCTAGGAGAGGAGCATTCGAGTAGATACCCTGCGTGTTACCAGTCCTCCTTGGTGGACCTATAAAAAGAGGTGTTCATTTTCCGAGCTGCCAACTTCTATGCTCAGCACCCTTAAAAGATGAGTCTTGGGTACCATTGAGGGTGTAAAGTTTGTCTGCCTTGTATTAAGCCTTGTCCGATCAAGAGATCAACTTTGAAGGGACCATATTCCTGACTAAGTACAAACGGCAGATGTTGTCTGATTTCTTAGAATCTTTTGGCTTGGAAAATGTACTGTTGTTGTCAAGGAGACCGCTCTTGCAGTAGCTCAATTTCTCAGTGTGCCTGCTACTATTCTGAATCTAACTCACTTCTGTCATAAGGCTGAAACCCTTCCTGGCACGTTGCACCTGTGAGCCTGTTCATCACCTAGGTGTGCTATTTATATTTCCTGTCTGTTTAACAAAGGTCCATCCTGGGAGCATCATTACTCGCCCTCCTTAGGCTTAGTCAGCGACAGGTCATCCCAGCTCAGGTGGTCGAGCAGAGGGAAGCATTTAGCCCACGCAGGCGCCTCCCTTTTATCGTATCATTCATCGACATCCTAAGTTGATCAGAGGGATTTATTTGTGGATATCAGTTGCTCTCTGAGCAATGAGTGCACAGTGGATAAACATTTAGCTAAACTGGCCTGGATTAATCACAGACCGAGTTAAACTGCTACACTATGCAGATTTCAGAAGGAATCCCATTTTTAACTTCTATTGGGGGGAAAATTTGGTTGATTTGCGCCTCCCGTTAGCACCTCCCGTTAGCAACTAACGCTTGGGCGCGGCGCCGCTAATGCCTCCCACGAAATTCAGCGGGAGGTTAACGGCGGCGGTAACCATTAGCACCCCACTCGCGCCCCGGCAGCACAACCTGACTTATCACCGGACGCTATATCCGACAGGGTCAGGGGGCTTACCTGCAGCCGGGGCGGCGCAAATTAAAGGGAAGGTGCCGGGCGGCCATTTTTGTTGTTGGCCACCTGCCAGCACCTGCCAGCTTTGCCATCCCCGGCCTTCTGTTCAGCCCCCCCCCCCCGCGGAGTGCTGGCTGCGTTCCATGAACCCGGCACTTCTCTTGAGTGCCGGGCTCTTTTGCCGGCACTCCGGTCCCTGGTGGCCCAGCTGGGCCCTGGGTCGCACTGCGCTAGGCCCCTCCCCTTTAATAAGGGGAGGAAGGCTTGCAGTACCGCGGCGTGACGTGCCGCAGCGCCACCTCGGCGTGACGTGCTGCAGCGCCATGATATTCACTCGCAGCACCCCAAGAGGGAGGCGGAGCACTTCCAATGGCGCCCCGCTTCCCTCTTGGGGCGCTACCAGTGAATTTCGGACGCGGTGGCGCTAACTTTTTTGAGGCGAAGTTAGCGCCCCAAACAGGGCACAACCCAATTTTTCCCTTATTATATTTACATTTTCTTTTATAATTTTACTGCCTATCAAGTAAAGTTATCTTCTCTCCCAGATATTAATGAGTTCATTTGATTCACTTACAGCTAGTCATATGCTCGTCTAATGAAAGGATCTTTTACACTATTGTAGTCCAGCTGGAGGGAGACAAAGTTACATAAAATATACAGCACAGAAACAGACCATTCAGGCCAACAGGTCTATGCCAGTCATTCCCATTTACACCTCTTCTAGACCCATCTTTTGTTTCTTTACCTGTCCCATTACCATCTCCTTTTGCTTTGTAAAATCATACCTTTTGTCATTTAATCACTCTTGCTTTCCATCCTATCACAGACCCTCCCTTTTGTTATTTCCTCCCCTCCTCCCTTTCCCTGCCCCTGCACTTGCGTATAAAGACTTGCATTTATATATAGCGCCTTTCACGACCAACGGATGTCTCAAAGCGCTTTACAGCCAATGAAGTACTTTTGAAGTGTAGTCACTGTTGTAATGTGGGAAACATGGCAGCCAATTTGCGCACAGCAAGCTCCCACAAACACCAATGTGATAATGACCAGGTAATCTGTTTTTGTTATGTTGATTGAGGGATAAATATTGGCCAGGAGGCCGGGGATAACTCCTCTGGTCTTCTTTGAAATAGTGCCATGGGATCTTTTACGTCCACCTGAGAGAGCAGACGGGGCCTCGGTTTAACGTCTCATCCGAAAGACGGCACCTCCAACAGTGCAGCGCTTCCTCAGCACTACACTGAGAGTGTCAGCCTAGATTTATGTGTTCAAGACCCCTTAAAATCTGTTACATCTCTAACTTTTTCAGTTCTAACGAAGGATCATCAACCTGAAACGTTAACTCTGTTTCTCTCTCCACAGTTGCTACCTGACCTGCTGAGTATTTCCAGCATTTTCTGTATTTATTTCAGATTTCCAGTATCTGCAGTATTTTGCTTTTGTATTTGTTGTAGTAGGTCTATGCCGGTATTTTTATGCTCCACATGACCCTCCTCCCACCTTATTTCATCTCCCCCTATCAACAAGTTCTCTCCACTATTGGCTGTATTCCTTAGTGTAAATGAGCTGACGTTCGGGGAGCTGACTGCACTTCACACCTATGGGGCTTCTGAATATGCTGACAGGTTAAGGCCAGTGTGAGCACAAGGAGCTGGTCTGTAGGGCCAGGGTTTTCTACCTTTCCCCCTGCAATGTTTTATTGGAACTAAAGGTGCAGGAAATGGGTTGGCAATGCGCTACAACACATCGTTTTCATTTTTCACCAGCAGCAACAGGCATATTGTATTGACATTCTATGTCACCCGATGTATTTTCTGACATCTGCACCATAGCAACACTGGACACTAAGGATGCTGTTTCATCACTGGCATTTGCATTGCTATAGTGGTAGAGCAAGAGTGATTGCTTGCACAGGCTTTGACATGATTTTTAAAAATTGTAATTAAAAAAAAAAATTTCAACCTGCAGCTCGAGGCCACAGTCCATGCTATGTTGGACCTGTCACAGCCAATCTCACAAGGTCCTGTGCCTTGCATGTGCGAATGAATTCGGACCCCTCTGGGAAAGCATTGGGCCTTCTCTGCTCAGGTTTTCTACACATCGATACGGTCCAGCTATTGGCTGCCACCGAAGAGGTAAGTTTAATCATTTTCGTTTTAATTCACATGGAGCCAGGTTGCATTGATCTACAATGACTTGGTTGCAAGGATTTTGTCATGGGATAGTTTTTGGTAAGTTTGTCCTCATCAATGCACATTGCATTTATACACACACACACACACACACACACACACACACACAAAATACAGGAGCAGAAAATCCGCAGGTTATCATCCCGATGGTTACACCAAAATTGTGCCTACAGGTACCCTCCACTGTTAACCATGCTGGAGTTTGCAGGGTTAGTGGAGAGGGCCGCTGAACAGCATGTGACAGAAGGGCACGAGTGCCACTTTGGTTGCATCACTGTTGCCCCCCTGCCCATAGCAGCTGAAAACTCCAGTACTCACCTGCCACTTTGAGCAGCATAACCAGGAACCCTGCCAAAACCCTGGGCATGTCTTCATTGACCCCTTTTGTAACCAGGAACACCGCCAAAACCCTGGGCATGTCTTCATTGGCCCCTTTTGTAACCAGGAACCCTGCCAAAACACTGGGCATGTCTTCATTGGCCCCTTTTGTAACCAGGAACCCCGCCAAAACCCTGGGCATGTCTTCATTGGCCTCTTTTGTAACCAGGAATCCTGCTAAAACCCTGGGCATGTCTTCATTGGCCCCTTTTGTAACCAGGAACCCTGCTAAAACCCTGGGCATGTCTTCATTGGCCCCTTTTGTAACCAGGAACCCTGCTAAAACCCTGGGCATGTCTTCATTGGCCCCTTTTGTAACCAGGAACCCTGCTAAAACCCTGGGCATGTCTTCATTGGCCCCTTTTGTAACCAGGAACCCTGCCAAAACACTGGGCATGTCTTCATTGGCCCCTTTTGTAACCAGGAACCCTGCTAAAGCCCTGGGCATGTCTTCATTGGCCCCTTTTGTTAGGGGAAACAATTTCAAAGCCTAGCATGTTATCATTTTAATCACCTTCCATCTTGGTGCCTCTTTTTATACATATTTGAATACACTTCATTTTAAAACACAACCGTTAACATATACTGGCCTAGAAATTGAGTGGGCTTAGCGCCCATTTTGCGGCGCTAGAGGGCATTGTGCTGGACTTACAGCCGGTTTTGAAATTGACTAGGGCCCAACATCGGCGTTACACCGGTAGCGCTGCGCCGGCACCGATGACGTCATCGGTGTGCGCAGCGTCCCGGTTGCCGTGGTGACGGGCCCCAGCGCCGAAATTCAGTTGCGGCCGCCTCGCCCGTGGCAGCCGCAACTAAGACTCTGGCAACAGAGTCTTGCACGACTTTGCGCCGGCGCATAAAGGTGGAGTGGCGGCCGGCCGCTTTCCCGCCGGCCGCCTGCCCGCACCTCCCTCCCCGGACTCCCCCACCCCCCCCCCCCGCGGAACAGATGCTTCTCGGTTGCGAGCCCGGCACTTCCCCGAGGTGCCGGGCTCATTTTTGTGGCGATTTAACCGGCCAGTGGGCGGGTGCAGGCAGCTCCTCCTTAACTGAAGGAGGAGGCCTGCACTTCCCGAGCCTGCCGCACCGCATCGGGCGCCGCAGCGCCAGAATAGCGCCGCAATGCGGCGCGTAGCGCCAGTTTTCAGGCGCAAACAGCCTTCAGTAGCGCCGGCAGCCATTTGGGCGCGGCGCTACTGAATTTTTGGCGCGCACAGCGCGACTTAGCACCGGCGCTAAATTTCCGGCGTTAAGCCCCGGCACAGCGCAAACTCAATTTCTAGGCCACTGTTTTTTTCCAAACCTTTTCTGTGCTAAAATGCTCAAAAAAAAGACAGAATGTGGCAAGCGCTTCATTATGCCTCTCAGAAATATCTCATTATGTAATGAATTGCTTTGAAGTACAATCACTGTTGTTATGTAGTGCAGCCATTTTGCACACAACAATGTACCACAAACAATTTCAAAGTGATGACCCCTAGTCACTGACGCAACTAGAGGGAACAGTCTTCTCCAACTCATCGTTTCAAAACCCTTCAAATTAAATAAAACACTCATCTGCGAAACTTCTTGTTGTAGTATATATATGAGTCTTGCCTCTAGTGTGTAATCACATTCCATACCTTACGTATCAGTAGTCACGCTTCAATGTGTCATATTTGGTTACAGAGGCAGCAAAATCTTTCCTTTGAAGAAAGCCAATCATTCACTGAAGTTTACATGCAGCTAACAATTGCCCTCTAAATGACTTAAGGGTGAGCTAAGTTTGACTTAGGGCGATAGTATAAATTGGGCCTTGTCAGATCAGCTGCCCATTATACCTTTCTCCCCATTTTCATTTCCATTAAGTCAACGGGCGACTGATCCGATATCGCCCGTTTTACACTTTTGCCCAAAGTCAAAATTACCCCTGTGTGTTTTTACAGAAACTTAGCAATTGTAATGTCAGATGGCTCTTCTGTTGTTTTGGATCTGTGATCCTTTGTTTGTTAATTGTCAGTGGCCTCCTCAGTTGAAATCTACTGTTAATAAAACATTATTAACACCAGCAGTTAGTTTTCTTAACAGAAACAAATAAAAATAGCAGAGATGGAGGATATATTACTGATATGTATGGTTCTCCTACTGGGTCTTATATGATCATCTCTAAAATCAACTGATGAGCTCACACAGGTCTGTGTCACTCCTGACCAATTATTAATCTACATGCTAGTTAAAGTGAGAGATTACTGTCCATATTATATTGCAGTTAAGCAAAAAAACAACATTCTTGACCAGGCATCATTGTGAAATCATGGCATGAAATCCTGAGACATTATAAAAAAAAGTGACTGCTATTTATCATTACATGACACACTCAGCAAACAGGAATAGATTATTGCACATCCAGCAAAGAAAGCTTTATAAGACTAATGGAATTAAAATGTTTTTTTCCACAGTAGCTGTTAGTGCCGTTGGTAGTTCTGCTTAAATAAATCATGTTGGCGATTACCTTTTTTCTCCCTCACTCGGGTTGACTGCCGAATCCATTTGCTCTATTTAATCAGTTCAATCAAATTCTGCTATTAGCAAAGCAAAAGGAAAACTTGCAATTGTCTGTTCTAATCAGGTTGTGGTGATGCCCTTCCGTGTCATTGCACTTTGCGATAACACCTATACATAGATACCCTGGGGCAAAGTCTCCAGTGCAGTGAAAAAAATTATTAAATGCAAAGATTTGCTGCAAAAAGGCTTCAGCAGCCGCAGCAACAGCAAGATGATGCTTACATCTTTTGATCTTAAAGAGAAGTGGAACTAGCATTCCTGACATCAGATTGCGTTGCACATCTAAATGCCCTTAAAGGAAGATTGTTACCAAAGAGCAGCCTTGCATTAATGATTTGTACGGTCAAGTTTCTCGTCCTGTAAGTTGTATCTGGTTCTCCCCCTCTCCCCTGCCCTCCCCGCACCAACCCCCCACCACTAAGAAACAGAGGAGAAACTAGGACATTGAAATGTATGGAGCTGACACCACATACAACGGATTAACTTGATGCTCAGATTTGTCATGGCTTTGCTCAGGAAAATGTTGCTACACTGTTTGCTGAAATCCTCTGACTGCACAACTGGGTTACCTAAAGAGAGCGAGAAAGACTAGTCCGGGGATTTATTTTTAAAAGTGACTCCCAGCTTATTATTTTAGCCTGCCGAGCTTCTCAGAATTGGCTGCCCATTTGGCACAGGCCACACAACAGATTACTCAAACAAATAATATTTTATCTCCATCTGGTCTCCTCCGAGTCATTAAGTAGTTTGCACTGATAGAAAACATTTTGGTGGGAAAGGTCACAACTATTCATTCTGTCCGAAGAGGTGGGAAAAAAAATCCCCCATTCCCCGCTTTAAAAAACGCAATGACGAGGTGCAGGGGTCTGTGGTTTAGCTTCCCTGAGAAGAGTCACACAGCTGTCGAACGGTGGTAGAATAAAGGAAAGGAATGCTACAGCCCATTGAGTCTTAACAAAATCTGCCATCCCATTCTCTTCAATGATGGAGAAACAGCTTTGTATGAGAGACAAAACATTTATTTGACATTTAGTATCATCACCTCTGGCTTTATGTGAAAAAAGTTTTCTAAAGAACAAATGAAGCAATATGGAATAAGTAAAAGGAAAACACACTCCCTCTTCTATAGACTATTCAAAAGCAATGCTATACCCTTCTGGCAATCTATTGATTGACACAAACTGTTTTTCTAGTATTGTAACATATATAGAAGATAGACGTTAGAGGAGGTTGACTAGTTTCTAGCCAAAACCTGGTCTACAGACTATGATTGTGTAGAGCCCGTCAACCCCCTAAAGAAAAAAAGACCATCACTATCATTACAGTAACAAGTAACACACAATTTACTTAGCAAACACCACGTAAGATAAATAGACATGTTGCCCAAATAGCAGTTAACAATTACCCTGTTGAGTTTTTTAAATGTAAATCAGACAACAAAGTATTTTCAAGACGATTTTCTCAATGTGCTTCGGGCAATGTTTTTAGTTGGGATATATCATGACAAGGGAATTTGACAGGTTATTAGACCAATAAGTTTGGATATAAGCAGGAGGAGCATAGCAACATATAAGATAGGAGCAGGAGTAGGCCACTCGGCCCCTCGAGCCTGCTCCGCCATTCAATGAGATCATGGCTGATCATCCACACTCAGTACCCTGTCCCTGCCTTCTCCCCATATCCCCCCATATATTTAATAAGTTGGCCTCAACTGCATTCTGTGGTAGAGAATTCTACAGGTTCACCACTCTCTGGGTGAATAAATTCCTCCTCATCTCTGTCCTAATGGCTTACCCCTTATCCTTAGAATGTGACCCCTGGTTCTGGACTCCCCTGCCATCGGGAACATCCTTCCTGCATCTAGTCTGTCTAGTCCTGTTAGAATTTTATAAGTTTCAATGAGATCCCCTCTCATCCTTCTAAACTCCAGCGAGTATAAGCCCAATCGACCCAATCTCACCTCATACGTCATTCCTGCCATCCCAGGTATCAGTCTGGTGAATCTTCGCTGAACTCCCTCTATGGCAAGAACATCCTTCCTCAGATAAGGCGACCAAAACTGCACACAATACTCAAGGTGTGGTCTCACCAAGGCCCTGTACAACTGCAGCAAGACATCCTTGTTCCTGTACTCAAACTCTCTCGCTACGAAGGCCAACATACCATTTACCTTCTTAACCGCCTGCTGCACCTGCATGCTTACCTTCAACGACTGGTGCACAAGTACACCCAGGTCTCGTTGCACTTCCCCTTCTCCCAATCTATTGCCATTCAGATAATAATCTGCCTTCCTGTTTTTGCCACCAAAGTGGATAACCTCACATTTATCCACATTATACTGCATCTGCTATGCATCTGCCCAATCACCCAACTTGTCCAAATCATACTGGCATGTCGCACACCATCTGTTAAAAGGGCTCTGGTAGCCCGTTAAGTTTATCCAGTGAGTATCTGAGCTGTACAGACCAGGAAAGTCCCAAGTTCGATTCCCGGTCTGGGTTGAGATAGCTGATCTTAACTGGTACAGTGGTTGGGGTGCTGTAACGGGCCTCAGTGCCCCTGGGTTACTGAAAAGAAAGTTCAACTCACTGCCAATGGCTATCCAGCAGTCTGTGCTCCACAGTATAAATAGTGTGACACAGGCAACTACATCATGTTGCATAAACAACTCTGCAATCTAAATTGGCATTCTGAGAGGCCTAGAGAGTGACTGGGATTAGAAATAGAATCGTTACATTGGGGCAGCAAGGGGTACTCCACTGTGGCGGGGAGGAGGGGGAGGATCAAGTAGAATAGAGAAAAACACCCTTCATCTTGCCAATGCCATATCTGAAGTGGGAACATTTGACACGCACACACTGGATACAAAAACTGAAAGAAAAGCGCACTAAAGCACTTGGTTCCCTTTAAAAGAAATTTGAAAAAGCTTAAATAAAAGCAGAAAATGCTGGAAATACTCAGGAGGTCAGGCAGCATCTGTGGAGAGAGAAAGGGCTAGAAATTCATTACAGCCCAGGAATGGGCGGTAAAATTAGAAAAGTTGGCGAATTAGTGCCAGCCGCTAATGCTTTAGACTGCATGCAAAATTAAGTCTCATTGCTCAAAGAAATGATTGGGGCACTAATTCAAGTCTTAAAGCCCAAGGTCATTAGCGTTACACTCAAAGGGTGAACCAATATCAGGTGCAGTTTAATTGCAAGTCATCATTGCCACAGGCTTTTTTCAGTTCTTAAAGGGGAGGTTTGTTGATGCTGCAGAACTTCATTCTCAGCATTGCTGGCTGTGCAACTGCCTCAGCATGCAGCACCAGTAAGCCAAGTGGAAGGAGCTGGACGACTCAAGCCGCTGTACTGATGGCAGGTCCACACCCCAGGGAGAGAGCCCGCAGGTTCTGCGATCAAGCATTGGCAGCGTTGGTGTTCTCTGTGGAGAGATGGAAGGCGGTGTTCTACCCAGCAAGTGGCAGGAGGCTCTCGCCGCAAGTTTTCCGCACCCTGTGGAGGGAGGTAGCCCAGCACGTCTTGGGCAGCACTGTGGTCCCCAGGACCCACACACAGTGCAGGACGAAATTTAACGACATCACTCGGGTGGTCAGGGTGAGTCAGTGCTTCAACAAATGCTACATACCACCATCTGAACCTCAGTCTGCACACACTGCCCAAAGCACCGCACCCCCAGCACTCACCCACCAACAATCTCTACCTACCAACACTCACACCCACATCTCACACCTTGCACACGTGACAGCTATTCAACTATGGCAGGCACATCACCCAAACACATTGCTCCGCACTCACTCACACACTTCCCTTTCTCTTGCAGGCCAAAGTGACTCACAACAGGAGGGAGCAGGAGCACACAGGCGGGGGATTAGGCAACACCCAACCACAATCTGTGCTGGAAAATAGAGTGTTGCAGATTATTGGGCGCCAGGTGGTGGGCGCCGTGGCCACTGGCGACGTTGACCCCCTTGGGGACAACAACGGTATGTTTATCCCTACTCCTTCTTCTCATATCCCACTTCCCCCTCACCCGAAAAGCGTTTTGCACTTTCCAGCTAATCACGCTGTATGCATTCATTTCTTCCTTCCTGTCCCCCTCCCGTCACCTTAACCTGACTCTTGTGCATTTATGCTTTCAGAAAATCAGCAAGCACCTGAGCAGCCCAACCCTGAGGGCACCGTAGACAGCGAGGTGGGAAAAGAGGACGAGGAAGAACACACCGCGTCATTGCATGTCTCATCTGCAGGCACCAGCTCAGATACTGGCACTGCACGTTCTTCAGAGGCTAGTATAGTAGTGGGATCTGCATAGGGTGAGGCACTGGGGACGAGTGGGTTGCAGCAAGGCCAGGGGGAAAGGGTAGCTCGGGAGCCAGCATCCTGGAGGGTGAGTTCTGCTGCACAGGACTCAGATGAGGACCTCGATGGTGAGGCCTTTAGAAGAAGGGTGATGGGCATGCACACGGAGATGATAGGTGCAATGGCAAGGGTGCCCAAGAGCCTCTCGGCAATGACGAGAAGCGTGGAGGAGTCTGTCTCCAACATTGCACAAGGCTCTGCGCACACCATGGAGCCCATCATTTCCAGTCTGCAAAGGATGGTAGACTCCCAGAGAGACCGTGGTGACCCAGAACTGATGCCGCCTGTGATGGGCGATCTAGCACCTTCCATTGCCGCACAGGCGGAAGCGACGCAATGTCTTAGTGCTGTAATGGAGTCTATGCTTGGTGGCATTCAATCTCAGACTGCTCTCATGCAGTCTCAGCTTGATGCCATACAAGCTCAGACTGCTGCCATCGTGGCTGTGTCTCCCACTGTTGACCAGGGTTTTCACAGTTTTGCAGCAATCCAGCAATCTGTGCTCCAACAGATTGCTAGGGATGCTGAGGTGCTGCCCTGGGGAGTCTCTCTGGATGACAGCATTCCTGCTCCCACCACTACCACTTGTCGCTGCCCGTCATCCAACCGGCCCAGACTGCTGCTGCCCATGCTGAGTTGGTGCAGTCTACAGCCTAGTCAAGGGCGTCCTGCAAGGCCATCTGAAGACTCCCGCATGGACACTCAGCAGCCTTCCTCCAGCCCTGTTGCAGCCACTGGGCCAACACTTCGCAGGAGCACTAGAGTAGGCAAAGGCACAGTAACGACAGGCACTAAGGGATTGCACATGGGTGAATAGTAAACATTGTTGTTGTAAATATGTATTCACTGATTTTTGATAAATTTATTAATTCAATTTGGATTCTTTTGTGTTGTGTCTCATTTCAGCTTTGCGTTGTGATATGGCTGGCGACAGGGATGGAATGATGGGGATGTGGTGAGCAATGGGGATCTGGGGTTTAATTCATTGGAGCTGCAGTCTGATGAAGCAGTCATGGACCGCCCTTCTGGAAGGCTGATTGAGTGGCTGCCTCCTCCCTCGCTCCTCCTCCCTCTCTTCATCCACCTCCTCCTCCTCTCCCTCTTCCTCTCCCACAATCCCTGGTGGCAAGGTCTGGGCCCTCATGATGACCAAGCTGTGGCGTATGCAGCACACCATGAAATGGGACACCCGCTCAGCCGAGTACTGGAGGGCTCCTCCCAAGCGGTCAAGGCAGCGGAACTGTTGCTTGAGCACCCCGATGGTCTGCTCGATGATGTTCCTGGTGGCAACATCACCATCATTATATGAGTGCTGGGCAGGAGTGTTGCGGTTGTGGAGGGCAGTCATGAGCCAGCTGGAGAGCAGATAGCCCTTGTCTCCGAGCAACCAGCTTGATGTGGTGGCTGGAAGAGTGCTGGCGCAGGATGAAGGCATTGTGGCTGCCACACCAGGATAGCAGGCATTGACATTGAGGATTAGCTGTCTGTGGTCGCACACCAACTGCACATTAAGTGAGTGGTAGCCTTTGCGGTTACGGAGACTATCAGGATTGTTATGCGGTGCCCGCAAAGCCACGTGGGTGCAGTCAATGACGCACTGCACCATAGGGAATCCCGCTATCCTAGCAAAGCCACATGCACACTCGCCCTGCTTCTCTCTAGTGATGGGGAAGGAAATGTAGTCCCTTTTCCTACTGTAGAGAGCCTCTGTGACCTCCCAGATGCAGTGATGAATGGCGAACTGAGAGATGTATCTATGTCTCCTGTTGCAGACTGAAAGGATCCGCTGGTGAAGAAATTGAGGGTGACGGTGACCTTGACTGCCACTGAGAGAACCGTGGTCGACCTGATGTGAGGCTGGAGGTCTGGTTGCAGGAGGTGGCAGAGTTCTGTGACCAACTCATTGGTGAAGCGGAGCCTTCTAAAACACTGCTCCTTAATTGGAGGTAGGAGGAGGGTTCTCTGAACACCCTCGGAGGGTGAGGCCTCCTGTTCTCCTATTGAGAACCCTGATGACCCTCCTCCTCCCTCTGGCCACATGTTCCAATCTTTCTCGCTGCCTCTGCTCCCTCTGCCGTAGATCCTGGATGTAAACAGATATGGGGCCAGTAATTCCGGTCCCAACGCGTGAGTACGGACGGGGTACTCACGCGTGGGCCCGTTGGAAGTGCCGGATTTCAGCAAGCACAGCGCATGCGCGGGAAACCGGCATTTCCTCCAAGGGGTTCAGAGGTTCAACGCGTGCACGCAGTTGAACTTCCTTCTTTTTGACAGGTTTGCCCGTGTGCAAGGGCCTGAACTTTTTACACATATAAAAAGGAGGCGTAAGGACTGGATTCTTGAAGGTAAGTGGTCTATTATTTAAAATTATAAAATTTTGTCCACAGCTTTATTGTTTTTAAGGACTTTACAGTAAGGTAATTTAATTTTAGACCCGATTTCTTAAAAAATTATTTTTTGCAAAAATTTGATTAATTCTTTAAAATTGTTTTTTAAAGTTATTTATAGTTTATTTAATTATTGGGATGTTTTTTCAAATTTTATTTAAAGTTAACCTAGTCTTTTGGGCGCCCGTACTTTTCATGAGTTTGACAGATCTTACTATCAAACTCATGTATGAATTTTCCCCTCCCCTGATTGGCTGCACAGTGCTCACCTGATCCCAGCCGGCATATCGCACTAACTACGCCGTTGGATCAGGCAAGCACATCGCGCCGACATCCGAACCGGGCCAGTGACAGGAATTCCAAGCAAGCCCAGGCTTCAGATGTCGGCGCGCCGGGTACGTGCACATCGGGGGCTTGCATGCGCGGCAAGCCCCCGATCCTAATTTCTGGCCCATGATATAATTGGGATTACGAAGACATGGCTCCAGCGTGAACAAGACTGGGAATTCAACATCCAGAGGTATTCAATATTCAGGAAGGACAGGAAAAAAGGAAAAGGAGGTGGGGTAGCATTGCTGGTTAAAGAGGAGATTAACACAATAGTAAGGAAGGAGATTAGCTCTGATGATGTGGAATCTGTCTGGGCAGAGCTGAGCAATACCAAGAGGCAGAAAATGTTAGTGGGAGTTGTATACAGACGCCCAAACAGTAATGCGGAGGTTGGGGATGGCATTAAACGGGAAATTAGAGACGCGTGCAATAAGGGCACAGCAGTTATCATGGGTGACTTTAATCTACATATAGATTGGGCTAACCAAATTAGTAACAATAAAACTGTGGAGGAGGAATTCCTAGAGTGTATACGGGATGGTTTCCTAGACCAATATGTTGAGAAACCATCTAGAGATCAGGCCATCTTAGATTGGGTATTATGTAATGAGAAAGGATTAATTAGCAATCTTGTGTGAGGCCCCTTGGGGAGGAGCGATCATAGTATGATAGAATTCTTCATTAAAATGGAGAGTGAAGTAGTTGACTCAGAGACTAGGGTCCTGAATTTAAATGAAGGAAACTATGATGGTATGAGGCACGAGTTGGCTAGGATGGATTGGGGAATGTTACTTAAAGGGTTGATGGTGGATAGGCAATGGCAAACATTTAAAGATCGCATGGATGAAATACAGAATTTGTTCATCACTGTTTGGCATAAAAATAAAACAGAAAAGGTGACTCAACCGTGGCTAACAAGGGAAATTAGGGATAGCATAAGATCCAAGGAGAGGACATATAAATTGGCCAGAAAAAGCAGCAAACCTGAGGATTGGGAGCAGTTTAGGATTCAGCAAAGGAGGACAAAGGGATTAATTAAGAGGGGGAAAATTGAGTATGAGAGTAAGCTTGCAGGGAACATAAAAACTGACTGTAAAAGCTTCTATAGATATGTGAAGAGAAAAACACGGGTGAAGTCAAGCATAGGTCCCTTGCAGTCAGAATCAGGGGAATTTATAATGGGGAAGAAAGAAATGGCAGACCAATTAAATACATACTTTGGTTCTGTCTTCACAAAGGAGGACACAAATAACCTCCCAGAGATGTCGGGGAACATAGGGTCTAATGAGAGGGAGGAATTGAATGAAATCAGTATTTGAAGGGAAATGCTGTTAGGGAAATTGATGGGATTGAAGGCCAATAAATCCCCAGGTCCTGATAATCTACATCCTAGGGTACTTAAGGAAGTGGCCCTAGAAATAGTAGATGCATTGCTGGTCATCTTCCAAAATTCTTTAGACTCTAGAACAGTTCCCATGGATTGGAGGATAGCTAATGTAACCCCACTATTTAAAAAGGGTGGTAGAGAGAAAACGGGGAATTATAGACCAGTAAGCCTGACATCGGTAGTGGGGAATATGCTAGAGTCCATTATAAAAGATGTAATAGCAGAGCACTTGGAAAACAGTGACAGGATCGGACAAAGTCAACATGGATTTACAAAAGGTAAATCATGCTTGACTAATCTACTGGAATTTTTTGAGGATGGAACTGATAGAATAGATAAGGGAGATCCAGTGGATATGGTGTATTGGGAATTTCAGAAGGCTTTCGATAAGGTCCCACATAAAAGATTAGCGTGTAAAGTTAAAGCACATGGGATTGGGGGTAAGGAACTGTCTTGGATAGAGAACTGGTTGGCAGACAGAAAGCAAAGAGTTGGAATAAACGGGTCTTTTTCCGAGTGGCAGGCAGTGACTAGTGGGGTACCAAAGGGATCAGTGCTAGGACCCCAGCTATTCGCAATATATATATAAATGATCTAGACACGGGAACTAGATGTAATATCTCCAAGTTTGCAGACGACACTAAGCTGGGTGGGTGTGTGTGCTGCGAGGAGGATGCAGAGCAACTCCAGTACGATTTGGACAGGTTGGGTGATTGGGCAGATGCATGGCAAATGCAGTATAATGTGGATAGATGCGAGGTTATCCACTTTGGTGGCAAAAACAGGAAGACAGATTATTATCTGAATGGCAATAGATTGGGAAAAGAGGAAGTGCAACGAGACCTGGGTGTCCTTGTGCACCAGTCGCTGAAGGTTAGCATGCAGGTGCAGCAGGCGGTTAAGAAGGGAAATGGTATGTTGGCCGTCACAGCAAGAGGATTTGAGTACAGAAGCAAGGATGTCTTGCTGCAGTTGTACAGGGCCTTGGTGAGACCACACCTTGAGTATTGTGTGCAGTTTTGGTCGCCTTATCTGAGGAAGGATGTTCTTGCCATGGAGAGAGTGCAGTGAAGATTCACCAGACTGATACCTGGTGTGGCAGGAATGATATATGAGGAGAGATTGGGTCGATTGGGCTTATATTCGCTAGAGTTTAGAAGAATGAGAGGGGATCTCATCAAAACTTATAAAATTCTAACAGGACTAGACAGGCTAGATGCAGTAAGGATGTTCCCGATGGTGGGGGATTCCAGAACCAGGGGTCACAGTCTAAGGATAAGGGGTAAGCCATTTAGGACTGAGATGAGGAGGAATTTCTTCACCCAGAGAGTGGTGAACCTGTGGAATTCTCTGCCACACAGGGCAGTTGAGGCCAATTCATTAAATATATTCAAAAAGAAGTTGGATATATTTTTTGAGGCTAAAGGGATATACGGATATGGGGAGAAAGCAGGGACAGGGTACTGAATTTGGATGATCAGCCATGATCTCATTGAATGGCAAAGTGGGCTCGAGGGGTCGAATGGCCTACTCCTGCTCCTATCTTCTATGTTTCTATGTAGGGCAAGGTCGACTGCCGGTACAACTCCCAATAATGAAACCAAGTGTAGCACTTTGATATTTTTTAAGAGTAAATATAACTACTTTTTAGTTACCACAACACTCCTATTAGCTGGCGCTAACGGGAGGCGCTAACCAACTGAATTTTTACCCCAATGAGTTAACATTTCAGGTCGACGACCTTTCATCAGAACTGGAAAAAGTTAGAGATGAAACAGGTTTTAAGCAAGTAGAGGTGCAGGAAAGGGGGCGGGGGGGTAGGGGCGGAAAGAACAAAAGGGAAGGTCTGTGATCGGGCGGAAGGCAGGAAAGATTAAATGGTAAAAAGTATGTTACTGCAAGGCAAAAGGGGTGGTAATGAGACAAGAAAAGAAACAAAAGATGGGTCTAGAGGAGCTGCAAGTTACAACAGCAGAATCATTACCAACAGCTGCTGCCCGAAAAAGTGGGAGCAGTGGTTGTGATCTGAAATTGTTGAACTCAGTGTGGAGTCTGGGAGTGTCTAATCAAAAGGTGACGTGCTGTTCCTTGCGCTTCATTAGAACAGTGTAAGAGGCCGAGGACAGAGAGTTCAGAGTAAGAGTGAGGAGGAGAAAAAAAATGACAAGCGACCGGAAACTCAGGGTCACTCTTGCTGACTGAAGAGAGGTGTTCTGCAAAGCGATCACCCAATCAACGTTTGGTCTCCCCAATGTGAACAGTGAATACAGTAGACTAAATTGAAAGTAGTACAAGTAAATCGCTGTTTCAGCTGGAAGCAGTATTTGGGGTTCTGGATGGTGGGAAGGGAGGAGATAAAAGATTGTGGCATTGCATCTCCTGCTCTTGCACAGAAAGGTGCCATAGGAAGGGGAGGGGGTGTTGGGGGTGATTGAAGAGTGGAGCAGGGTGTCGCAGAGGGAACGGCCCCTTCGGAATGCTGAAAAGGGAGGGGAAGGTGTGTTCATTAGTGGCATCACGCTGGATGTGGCGAAAATGATGGAAGATGATTTGTTGAATGTGGAGGCAGGTGGGTGGTAGGTGAGGACAAGGGGAATCCTATTGTGGTTCTGGGAGCCGGGGGGTGGCGCAGGGGGAACGGGTCGGAGAAGAGGTGCAGGAAATGTGACGGACACAGTCGAGGGCCCTGTCAAACATAAAATAAGCTTAAAAGCAAAATACTGCGAATGCTGGAAATCTGAAATAAAACCAGAAAATGCTGGAAATACTCAGCAGGTCAGGCAGCATCTGTGGAGCGAGAAACAGAGTTAACGTTTCAGGTTCTGACAAAGGGTCATCGACTTGAAACGTTAACTCTGTTTCTCTCTCCACAGATGCTGCCTGACCTGCTGAGTATTTCCAGCATGTTCTGGTTTTATATAAAATAAGCTTACTTGTTCTTTCTTAATTCTGTGTTTGCACTCCAAACCGTTCCATTTGGCCTGGTGCCTGGCACAAATGCAGAACAGTCAAAACCAGCCCTGCCTTCTTTATATCATAGTCACAGTAGAGCAAACATTATTGACTGGGTTGTACAGGTGAGCAGCAATAGTACTTGGTACGTAGGAGGCAGAGACAATTCTCATAAAGTAGGCATTAATTGTGATGCAGTCACTTTTCTTTCTCATTCACAATGTTCATATTTTTAAGAGTAGTGCAAATTGTAAACTCCAGAAAATAGTAGTGACAAAAAGTATCTGGCTACAGTCTTCCCCAATGTCTGAGCTAGGCCCACACAGACCAACAGTGGTGAAAGCACATTACCAGCGTCTACGAGCATCTGAGAGGTCAGCCTGCCTACAGCAAGACCCGAGATTTAAAAAAACAGTGCCAACCAGGCCGTTTAGCTTTGCCACTAGCTGTACTTTTCTTTGGGGGAATCCAGCTCTTGCTGTTGGGGATAACTCTATTATAAAAGAGGGTGGAGAGCATATTGTAGTATTATAAACACATCTTCAATCTGATACCATTTTCCCTACATGGAACATCGGTTACGAGAACTCTGCTGTTGTATTTGTATTATGCAACCTGAAGTGGCTATACAATACCAGCTCCTGCTTCTAGTGCTGTAGAAATTGCTCAGATTATATTGTGCTTGTGTAATTGTTTTAGAGTTGTTATCTGTGACTATTTAGCTGGCATGGAATGTATGGGACCACTTCCATCTCCAACACCAGGGCCAGTTCAGGTTTATATTGTCATCGTAACACAAGCTGAAACCACTTCTAAAAGTGATATGCCCTCCACCAGCGGCAGCACCACTGATTCAGTTATATTGACACTTGCTGCCAAACGTGCAGCATCAAGGCAACCCAACAATATAAACATGGCAAAAGGCATTTTACGTGTAAGAGGAGAGTGAAAGAACTTGGGGAAACAACTTCTGTTCAAGGGAACAGTGAAAGCAGAGACATATATTCTGATTATGAATTCATTCAATATCCTTACAAAATTTTACCAAGATATCTCTTACCGATATATAAGAAAAGAAATACACTCCTTTGTTTACAATCCCATGAAGTGATAACACAAGTTACTGTGTAGTTGGTGGCAGATTCACCTCTGTGTCAGAAGGCTCTTTAGGTTTTAGCTGTGTACCAGGGTGTGAACTCATACATTCGGCTGAGACACCAATGCAGTCATGAGGGAGTGCTATGGTGTCAGAGGTGCCGATCTTTGGATGAGACATTAAGCCAACCCCATCTTTCGGCTCCAGTGGTTCAGGTGACCATTAAAGATCCAGTGTCAGTATTCCAAGAAGGCGTTCTCCAAGTAACCAGGGCAATACTTTACTCTCAACGTTACCACCAAAACTGATCACTGGTCATTCATCTCATTGCTGTTTGTGGGATGTTGCTGGCACAGAAAAGTTGCTGCATTTGCCTATACAGTCACTGCACTTCAAAAATATTTGATTGTGTGAAATGCTTTGACATAAGCTGCTATATAAATACAAATATTCTGACAATTATTATAAACTACATTGAAATGGATCATCACGTCACTTGTGATTACATTTTTCATCTTAAATTAAAACAAGTTTGCTAGTCACTTTTTATGAAGACAATGCCCCTTGTTTGACTTGATGGAAGTGCTAATCTTCACTAAATATTGTTCCAATTTAATCCCCTTAAACACATTTCCACCAAAAATGAATAACAGAGTTTTAATGAATAGGATTAAACTAAAAATAAATCTCCTCAGAAGTTGGCAAATGTGTTTATTTAAATCTAATTAATAATGAAATGCGCTCAGTAGTGTGTTACTATAATTACCTTGCTTGTCTAGTAACTGACTTCTACTACCTTATTGCAATGGGTGAAGGTTGCAAGTTAATTAGTTTACCCTTGTAACTAAGGGAGAATGGAAGGAGTAGATAAAAGTGTTTCAAATGATAATTCCAAAGAATCACTGATTCATCAGTTGCCATTCAGTTAAAAAGTTTTAGCCTCAAGAGGGACCATGTAGGACTGGATGTTGTTTCTCTCAGTATGTCTATTTGAACATGGCTATATTTAGATGAGGAACATAGGAAGTTGTAAGATCAGGATAAACCAGTCAGCCTAACAATCCCACCTTTCAAACTGACCTGCCCAGCTTCTCATCATATCCATTTATTCCCTCTCTCCAGGAATACATCTCGTTGTCCTTTGAACCCATTTCAATCATGTGTTTCAATGTATTTGTGCCCTAGGGATGATTCCACAGTCCTCTGCTCCCAGCAGGGAGTTGCACTCAAAATAAATGTGGGGTGGAGACATGTCTAAAACACTATAGCCCCAATTCCCCAACCTGCACTCCTGTTGACTACAGCTCCCCACAGGGAGCATGGGATTGTAGAACCACTCCTCATATCTAGGTCACACTTTGTATAAAAAAAATTCTGTCTGAGCTCCTTAGTTGTCTAGTTTTTAAAATCTATGCCATTATAAAAAAAATTGCCTGGATCAACTTTAGCAATCTCTTTTCTAATTTTTGAAATTTCTAATATATTTCCTTGGAACTTCCATTAAAAAAAATCAGAATGAACCCAGCCTCCTTATTTCTTTCTCAGATAGGATATTGAATATTGTTCCAATTGTCCTAAATTGCATTCTCCCAAGATAATAGCTTTCCAATCAAATGGTGACTGGTTCTCCAGACGTGAATCTAACCAATTCCTTTTACAGAAACATCACCTCTTTTGATTTGTTTTCTAGCCCTCCAGTAGTGCAACTCGGTGCTCTGTTTGACATTTTCAGTGCTTTAGTAATTTTTCTTCCAAAAATATCCCCAAATCCCATTCCTGATTAATATGCCGTAGAGCTTTTCCATTCAACACATACTTGCTATTTGGGTTTCTTGCTTTCATGTGTAGGGTTCTCAAAATTCCCACATTCCCCAAAATTATGGATCAAGGGGGCCCTGTTTGGACAAGTTATTAAAAAACAGGGTACCCAAAATGGCTTCTGCAGCCTCGTGACCAAACCGACAGAATTTTTAAAGCAAGGTTCTGCAGACAGGCAGGCCCGGAGACGAAACTTAAAATGCAGGAATCTGTGAAAAAGGACTCTCTGGAGCCAGCCAGACAAAGTAAACACAGAATACGCATTCATTCAACTTGAAACAAATCAAGCTAGAATGGGCCTAGAATCGAGGCCATTAGGTTTCTGCATATTTAATCAGTAACAGCTCACAGTGGCCATCAAGTCAGGATGGGGACAAACAACCAGGACATTGGGGCCATTAGACCCGGAGACAACCACGCCAAAAGTCGTTAAAATAAATGGTTGTAATCATTTAAACAAGCCCGCCAAAAGTTAAACAATGGACTGACCTGATTTGGCGCGCAGATAAGGAGTTGAAGAACGGGTATAATTGTAGGCCCATTAGTGGTAATCGGTGCTTAGCTCTCTCATCTCTTGCTTGTGGCCTTGGCCTGCTGCTGCTCGTACTCGCGCCCTTGCCTCGTGGTGGGCTCTCTTCTCGCTCCCCGCGTTGCTCAACAACCAAGGACGCCCATTACACCGGGGCCAAACGTGGGAGGAGAACGAGACCCGAGTTCAAAACCACACAGGACACACAGGCCACAAACGGGCAGATGAGACGAGACGAGATGAAGAAGAAGGTAAACCGATAAAAGCAGAGAAGGACAGCGAAAGACGCATTGGGAAAAACCAAATGTCTAGTTATAAGCTGGCGTTTGGCGAATAAGTTGGCGTTGCATGCGTGAACAGTACGAATAAGTTGGCGTTCGAAGAGTGGGTGGCAACGCCCATGACGAATAAACTAGCATTCGAAGCATGGGTAGTAAAATCTTTTAGACGATAAAGACTGCCAATCGACCCCCGACCGTAACATTACCGCCGACAACCGCCCGAGGGAGAAGAAGAAGGAAACCCATCGCGACGAGATGACGACGGTAGCTGAGGAAAAAGGAGGGTGCTTCGCATCAACAACTTCAGCGGATCGCCCTGAGACCATGTGGCGACGGGGTACCCCAAAAGACAGCGTGAGCGGACCTCAAAACTCACAACCATTTAAGCAACAGGTTTTGGATCGATGAGCATGAATTCCTGGCCCCTCATAGCTTAATCTAGTTATGTGTAGGGGGTGGGATAAGGATAAGGGGATTGTTTAATGTAGTTGTTTTCCCTCGATGTGCCGTGTGTTCCCCATTCCCATATAAGTGTAATTGTCTATGCCTGTATTTTTCATGCCAGTAATTTTTTCATAAGATTGTTTTTATTCTGCTTTTAATAAAATGTTGGTTTTCTTACACCAAACCACTTGTCTACTCGATTTTTCTGTATCGCCGCCTGTACCTAAGTCCGGTGTCTAGAACCCAGGGGTGTGGGAACGATTCGAACCGCTCAAAGGACAGTCAGAAGCGAAGCTGACTGGGCACGACACACCACCCCCTACACATATTAATTATTTTACAGTTCAACTGCATTTCCCATCCACTGGTCCAGTTTCTCAAATGATTCAAAATCTATTTGCACTCTTCCTCAATATTTGATCAGCCTCTTACATGAGCATCATCTGCAAACTTGGAGGTCTTTGCTTTTCTAAATCACTTATATACTTTGGGGCCCAAATTCCTTGGGGGTTATGCTGCTCTTCCACCATAACTCCACTGGGAGACTGGTAGAACCTGTTGAAAAACAGCAGAGACCCAGTTGCACCAGTTGTCCACCATTTCCAAGAGTTTATTTTTGCCTTGAAAGGAGTGGAACCCCCCCGATGCCCCTTATATGTCAAATGACGGCAAGGGCCAAAGCCGAGGTGGGAGCTCCCTACACTGGGAGTTCCTGTTCCTTTGGCTGAATAGTGACCTGGTATAGCTCTGGAAGTCAGTTTGCCCAGTATAGTGAAGTGTATCACCCTCTACAAGGGCAGCTGTAGGCCCCACCGGTGGAGTCCAGACCATGAACAACCCCCGAAAGAAAAGTAGTTTTTCACAGATCAGCCCTTACTTGGGTTGAGGGTGGCTAGGCATTGGAGTTTCTTGTCACTATGGGTACATAGGAGCCAGAGAGATGCCTGATGTGATGCTTGAGCCCATTCATCCTGTGGTAATGAGGTGCTCTCCCACTGACCCCGCAAATCTGATTGGATCAGTGCTGGAGGGCACAATTCCGGCTAATCACCAGCATCTCGGCCCATAGAATTTAAGCTTTATTATAACTAACAGACAGCACCAGTCCTGTAATATCTTCAGGAAATTTAGTTAAGCATGATCCCACTTGCCCCTCCGTCCCTTCCTCATAATTGACCCAGTGCAATGAATATAAAATCCTTGTACATTTCCTAAGCTAGCTCTGTAAGCCCCCACCCTAGCTCTGTAAGCCCCTCCACCCTTAAATCCCCTCCTCACGTCCTCTGTTCCTCAAAATCGAACATTCCATACATACCCCTTTCCCTCTGCCCCAACATTAGTGTATAGCTTTCAGTAATCTTGGCCTCACCGTCTGGAGTTCCCTCCCCCCTCGCCATTTCTCCCTCCACCTTTAAAACCCTTCTCAAAAGCTATCTTTTCAACCAAGCTTTGCATCGCCTCTCCTAAATCACCCAACTAGGCTTGATGTCCATTTATTTTATCTCCCCCTCTCTAAAGCTCATAACCGTATTTTCTACAGCAACAACAACTTGTATTTATATAGCGCCTTTAACATGGTAGAACATCCCAAGGCACTTCACAGGAGCTTTATCAAACATAATTTGACATCGAGCTTGGTCAAAGAGGTAGGTTTTAAGGAGTGTCTTAATGGAGGAAAGAGAGGCGGAGAGGTTTATTCCAGAGCTTAAGGCCTTGGCAACTGGCAGCATGGCTGCTAATGCTAGAGCAATTCAAATCGGGGATGCTCAAGAGGCCAGAATTGGAGGAGCGCAGATATCTCGGAGGGTTGTGGGGCTGGAGGAAATTACAGAGATAGGGAGGGGCGAGGTCCTGGAAGGATGAAAACAAGGAGGAGAATTTTAAAATCGAGGCATTGATTAACCGGCAGCCAATGTAGGTCAGCAAGTACAGGGTGGTGGATGAGCGGGACTTGGTGCGAATTAGGACACGGGCAGCAGAGTTTTGGATGACCTCAAGCTTACAGAGGGTAGAACGTGGGAGGTTGACCAGGAGTGTTGGAATAGTCAATTTTAGAGGTAACAAGGACATGGTTGGGGGATTCAGCAGCCGATGAGCTGAGGTAGGGGCGGAGTTGGGTGATGTTACGGAGGTGGAAATAGGCAATCTTAGTGATGGCGCGGATACATTAAAAGGTGCAAATAAATACAACTTGTTGCTGATCTCTCCTTCCAAGATTTTCCTAAGAACATAAGAGCATAAGAAATAGGAGCAGGAGTAGGCCATTTGGCCACTCGAGCCTGTTCCGCCATTCAATAAGATCATGGCTGATCTTTTACCTTATCTCCACTTTCCTGCACTATCCCCATCTCCCTTGATTCCCTTAATATTCAAAAATCTATCGATCTCTGTCTTAAATATACTCAACAACTGAGCATCCACAGCCCTCTGGGGTAGAGAATTACAAAGATTCACCCCAAACTGAGTGAAGAAATTTTTCCTCATCTAAGTCCTAAATGGCCGACCCCTTATTCTGAGACTGTGACCCCTGGTTCTAGAGTCCCCGGCCAGGGGCAACATCCTCCCTGCATCTACCCTGTCAAGCACCGTAGGAATTTTGTATGTTTCAATGAGATCACCTCTCATTCTTCTAAACTCTAGAGAATACAGGCATAGTCTACTCAATGTCTCCTCATAGGGCAATCCCCCCACCCCAGGAACCAGTCCGGTGAACCTTTGTTGCACTCCCTCTGTGGCAAGTATATCCTTCCTTAGGTAAGGAGACCAAAACTGTACACAATACTCCAGGTGCGGTCTCACCAGGATCCTATATAATTGCAGTAAGATGTCTTTACTCTTATACTCAAATCCTCTTGTAATAAAGGCAAATATACCATTTCCTTTCCTAATTGCTTGCTGTACCTACGTGTTAACTTTCAGTGATTTGTGTACAAGGACACCCAGGTCCCTCTGAACACCAACATTTCCCAATCTCTCACCATTTAAAAAATACTCTGCTTTTTTATTTTTCCTACCAAAGTAGATAACTTCACATTTCTCCACATTATATTCCATTTGCCATGTTCTTGCCCACTCACTTAGCTTGTCTATATCCCTTTGAAGCTTCTTTGCATCCTCCTACAACTTACATTCCAACCCAGCTTTGTATCATCAGCAAACTTGGATATATTGCATTTGGTCCCCTCATCCAAATCATTGATATAGATTGTGAATAGCTGAGGCCCAAGCACTGAAACTTTCTGGTACCCCACTAGGTACAGCCTGCCAACCTGAAAATGACCCGTTTATTCCTACTCTCTGTTTGCTGTCCATTAACCAATCCTCAATCCATGCTAATTTATTACCCCCAATCTCATGAGCCCTAATTTTGTTTAATAACTTATTGTGTGGCACCTTATCAAATGCCTTCTGAAAATCCAAATACTCTTACATCCACTGGTTCCCCCTTATTTAGTCTGGTAGTTACAAACTCAAAAAACTCTATCAGATTCGTCAAACATGATTTTTCTTTCATAAATTCATGTTGACTCTGCCCAATCCTATCATTATTTTCTAAGTGCCCTGTTACCATGTCCTTAATAATAGATTCTAGCATTTTCCCTACTACTGATGTCAGGCTAACTTGTCTGTAGTTTCCCATTTCCCTCTCCCTCTTTTCTTAAGTAGTGGGGTTACATTTGCTACGTTCCAATCCACGGGAACCGTTCCAGAAATTATGGCATTTTGGAAGATGACAACTAATGCATCCATTATCTTTATAACCATCTCTTTTAAAACCCTAGGATGTAGCCCATAAGGTCCAGGGGACCTATCAGATTTCAGTCCCATTAATTTATTGAGTACTTTTTTTTACTAATACTAATTTCTTTCATTTCTCATTCTCTCTAGACCCTTGGTTCTCCACTATTTCCGGGAAGTTTTTTGCATCTTCTTCTGTGAAGATAGACACAAAGGCCTCGGTATCGCCAGCGGAGGCAGGATCATGGCAGGAGAGGTCATTGGCGCGTTCCGGACACGTTCCCGGCTGCAGCCGCTCTGTGAAAAGGATTTTCCATTAATAGGGCTTGTTAAGACTGCCCTGCGGGGTTCCCAGCCAATTAAAAGAAAGCGGGTCTGAGGAAGTCATGTGATGGCGCATCATCAGCCGGTTTCCCTAAAGGGACCAGGGTCGCATTCATTTTGACAGTTGTGCTGTCAAAGTTCTGCAGCATTGAGCTGCAGCAAACACTGACAATCACTGCACAAAGGTGCACGGCTGCACCCAGGCTCGCCCATGACTCCCTCCATATGCTTATGGAGGGAGTCACAGCATGCAAGGAGGTCCTCTTCCCTTCCAAGGGCAGAAGAGACCTCCCCAGGACTCCAATGCAGCCTGGTTGCACATTGCACAGGAGGGCACAAGCAGGGATGTTGTTAGGAGGACCAGGCTGCAGTGGCGCAAACCTTTCAATGATCTCAGTAGATCACGAAATGTTACTGCAAAGCTACACTCAACCTCATCCTGCTATGCCATTCATCACATCCCCATCACTCTGCCTTCCCTACCCTACTCCTGCACATCCTTACTCAAACCAACTTACCTTGCGTCTCCACCCATCCCTCTCTATCTACATTATCACTTCCCCATCTCACTAGCCACCTCTCACACTCAACCTCATCCTCATGCAATCAAACCAACCAACAACACACAAGGATAGGCACTTGGGTGTTTTATGCAATGTTCATGTGAATTTTCTGTCAATGTGTTGTCAAACATTGAAATCTTTATTCCCAACACTTTGCCTTAATTGTACAGATCTGTGCTCACCTTTGGAAGTGTCTTAGTGAGTTTCAGTGAATGGCGAGACATAACGGTATCCCCCGCAATGGTGGTGAGTGTGAAAGGAACAGCTTGGTCATTGTAGGGATGCTTTATGGTGTTGGTGTGCGGTGGTGTTAACCTGGCGCATCATGCGGCAGCCAGGGTGTACAGTGTCAAGTGAAGTAAATCTGGCCATGGTGATGCCCTCGCTGGCCTCCCGGGCAGCAATGTTGTCGGGTGCTGATACCCTGTGTCCTGTGCAGCATCAGGTGATTGCAGCGAAGGTTTGTATTGTTGTTGGTGATGTTGTTATGCCTGGTGATGTTGATGTTGGGGCTGATCGTGCAGGGATTCAGAGGACGAGGGTGAGATTTTTTCAAGGGCACCGATGTTGCTGGAATACATGGTAGCTGAAGTTGTGATGACAGAAGCGATGTGTCAATGGTGAGCGAGCTTGCTCCAAGAAGGTGATGGTGGATAGAGAGATTACTCAAAACACTTCCAAACTGCATACAGCTCAAAAGTGTCTTCCAAGTCCTGAAGGCTCAAGCTTCTGACATTGGAAAGTGTCTAGCTGTGAAATGGTAACTTTCATACCACTTCTGCAGCTGTCACCCATTCACAATGGGGAGACATAGAGAACCTGACCTACATACCTGACGTGATCTCCGGATGACGTGTACCCCGTTAAAAAAGTGGTAAAATTACAAAAGGTTGGCAAAATAGTAGTTAACAAGCAGTTAAGTATCTTAAATGACTCCCCCACCGCTTGTTGTCAGGTCTGTTCTGAAATCGCACTTTGGAAACATACATGGAGATGGGTTTGCAGTGGGTTCCCAACGTGCTGTCAATCATTTTGATTTTGACAGTGGACCCGCCTCCAAACCCGCACTCTGAGTGCCGGCAAAATTCAGCTCAAAGTATTTGTGTAATTTCTCTTCCATTTCCTTATTCCCCATTATAATTTTTCCTGTCTCAACATGTAAGGGACACACATTTACTTTTGCTAATCTTTTCCTTTTTACATACCTATAGAAGCTTTTACAGTCTGTTTTTATGTCTCTCACTAATTTACTCTCACTCTATTTTCGCTTTCTTTATCAATTTCTTGGTCCTCCTTTAATGAAATTCAAAAATCCTCCTAATCCTCAGGCTTACTACTCTTTTTGGCAACACTATAAGCCTCTTCCTTTGATCTAATTTGTGTTTTTTCCCCCAGATATTTGGTCATTATGTTGCTTAAAATAATTTGGAAGATGTTACCTACAACTGAAATTAAATTGATTGGTCTATAGTTTTTGGATAAATTCCCACAGGTAAATAAAACCATTAAAGAAAAGGCCTACAACATTTTGGGCTTTATCAATAGGAACATAGAGTACAAGAGTAATGATAAAGTCAAAATAACCCCCATTATTCTTGGAAGCTGGCATTGTTGGAACAATGACTGAGGCCAATGACAATAAGTTCAGTGTGGATGTGGGAGGAGAAGTTAAAGTGGTGAGCCATCTTTTGCTCAAGGTCGCATTGTGGACTGAACGGAGGTGTTCAGCTAAGTGATCGCTTACAGTATTTTGCTTTTCTTAAGTACGTGATAGACTGTTGGAACAGGCTCCAGCCTTGGGATGTGAACTCAATTCAATTTGCTGAGACCAGACTCTCCTGACAGGATCATTTTAATACAATTTTTGATTATGTCATAATTATGCCATGAGATACATAGAGGTGATGCCATAGTTAAGAACAGATGACACTGTGAGGATTCAACATAACTAGTTCACGATCTATCCATCAAATGAGTCTTATTTAATATTCAAATATATACCAAACCTTTAACTTTTTAATTTACTTATCATGTTCCTAATGAGGAACAATGACATACAATCTATATCCCACTCATGGCACTGCTCATTACTCACTGATAACTTATCACTTGCAAAACATCAGGACAGCCCACTCATTGTATTGCAGGACTTCTCTCCTCTTCAAGGTTCTTTTGTTTTAAATGATACTATACTTGAAATCTGGATACTGTAAATATTTTTCATATGATTGCAGCTAAGTTATCAAAAAAAAGCATTCAAATATTTTAAATGGCAGGTATAAACAGAACATATAGAATAAAACGCTGGCCAGCAGTGGCATATGTTAATGCTTAAAAATCACACGTCTGAGCAGAACTCGTCACTGGAGAGCTATCTGCTCAGTCACACTTGTGGACCTGTTGATATATGTGAGCTACTCACAATCTATATCAATGATTTGGATGAGGGGACCAAATGTAATATATCCACGTTTGCTGATGATACAAATCTGGGTGGGAATGTAAGTTGTGAGGAGGATGCAAGGAGGCTTCAAGGGGATATAGACAGGCTAAGCGTGTGGGCAAGAACATGGCAAATGGAACATAATGTGGAGAAATGTGAAGTTATCCACTTTGGTAGGAAAAATAGAAAAGCAGAGTATTTTTTAAATGGTGAGAGATTGGGAAATGTTGGTGTTCAGAGGGACCTGGGTGTCCTTGTACACAAATCACTGAAAGTTAACATGCAGGTACAGCAAGCAATTAGGAAAGAAAATGGTATATTGGCCTTTATTACAAGAGGATTTGAGTATAAGAGTAAAGACATCTTACTGCAATTATATAGGGCCCTGGTGAGATCATACTTGGAGTATTGTGTACAGTTTTGGTCTCCTTACCTAAGGAAGGATATATTTGCCATAGGGGGAGTGCAACGAAGGTTCACCAGACTGGTTCCTGGGATGGGGGGATTGTCCTATGAGGAGAGATTGAGTAGACTCGGCCTATATTCTCTAGAGTTTAGACGAATGAGAGGTGATCTCATTGAAACATACAAAATTCTTACAGGGCTTGACAGGGTAGATGCAGGGAGGATGTTGCCCCTGGCTGGGGACTGTAGAAGCAGGGGTCACAGTCTCAGAATAAGGGGTCGGCCATTTAGGACTGAGATAAGGAGAAATTTCTTCAGAGGGTGGTGAATCTTTGGAATTCTCTACTCAAGAAGGCTGTGGAGGCTCAGTCGATAAGTATATTCAAGACAGAGATTGATAGATGTTTAAATATTAAGGGAATCAAGGGATATGGGGATAGTTCAGGAAAGTGGAGATGAGGTAGAAGATCAGCCATGATCTTGTTGAATGGCGGAACAGGCTCGAAGGGCTGAATGGCCTACTCCTGCTCCTATTTCTTATGTTCTTAGGAACACCACAATAAAAGGTAACAATGCAATTACTGATGCGAGCTACTCTGTTCTTCATAGGGATCACTGTGAGGAAGAACAGAATGCCATTGTCTATTGTAGATTAATTATAAAATTAACCATAAGCAGCAGTGTAGTGTATGTGCCTTTAAGTCAGAACTACTTTTTACAGCTCCTGTATACTGTAGTACCGGCAGTGACCACACCGGTATATAAGCTGTGCGCATGCCTCTGTACCCCAGTCTAGAGATTACCCTCCTCCAGTAAAGACCTGTTACTTGTTAATGTACAGCATCCGTGTGATTATTTATCCACTGAACCACGGATCTAACAGTGGCGACGAGTGTCGATTCGAATCTACCTGCAACATAAAAAAAATATATAGTCGAGTCCAGGAACACGGGCGTCGACCGCGAGCAACCGCCCAGCAGTCAGGCAGAGATCCAACTTCGCTGGGGAGGCTGTGGAGAGCCGGGCTTGGTTCCTCAGCCACAACGAGCAGTAGGAGACCGACGACAGGTCCAGAGCAGACCCTTCCCGAGCAGTGGCGGCTGGAGCCGACCGACGGCAGAGAGAGAGCCGAGCAGCGTCGACGGGGTAAGAAAGAGGGTGAAGAGAGCAGGGCGCAGCCGGAGGTTGATCAGCGAGCGGCGTCGAGGAAAAATACTGCAAACCGGAGAGAGAGAGGGTAAGAAACAGCCGGGTTCTAGACTGAGCGGTGTCAACAAATATCAAGAGAAGAACGCGCAGAGCACAGCCAGGGATCACAGGCTGATCAGGGTCCACGGGGCGAAGCAAGGGGAGACGGCATTGAGCCGCGGAGAAGCAGGGAGAGCGCAGGAGACGCCATTGAGCCGCGGAGAAGCAGGGAGAGCGCGGGAGGCGCCATTGAGCCGCGGAGAAGGAAGAGCGCGGGAGACGCCATTTTGCGAAGCCGCAGCGGAGAAGACGGGCGAGCGCGGGAAGGAAGCAAAGCATGGGAGACGCCATTTTGTGCCAGTGGAGAAGAAGGGGAAGCGCGGGAGGCACCATTGGGGATAGTTAACGCAAAACCAAGGATGCCGAAGAGCGGCAGTATCTCTACGTTCGACAATGAAGTCGAAGATTGGGCAACATATGTGGAACATATTGAGGTGTACTGCAGGGCGAATGAAGTGCCAAATGCTAATAAAGCACTGGTTCTGTTAAATTCCATGGGTGCAAAAGCTTATGGGTTACTGCGAAATCTAATAACCCCAGAGAAGCCAGTAAACAAGAATTTTGAAAGGATAGTAGAAATCCTACAGGACCACTTAAACCCCACACCGCTGCTGATAGCAGAACGATTTAAGTTCCATAAAAGGAACTAACGCAAAGACGAAAGCAATGCTGAGTACCTAACGGAACTGCGCAAGCTATCGAAATACTGCCAGTTTGGAGCGGGACTAGCAGACACGTTAAGGGATAAGTTTGTGTGTGGGCTACAAAGTGAAGGAACCCAGAAATGGCTTCTATCAGAAAAGGACCTTACGCTGGACAAAGCTTTCAGTATGGCAGTATCATACGAAGCAGCCGCAAGGGGCGCTGCAGAGATACAACAGAGACCGCAAGAATATGGCACCAACGAAATGAACTGTGGAACAGGGAAGTGCAATCGCTGCGGCAGAACAACACATGACCAGAAAGATTGTTGGTTCAAGGACCAAGTGTGCAGACAGTGTGGGAAAGCAGGACACATAGCAAGAGTCTGCAGGTCTGGGAAGAAAACCAACAGTAAGAAATCTCCACAGGAGAAGTACAAAAAGGTACACCAGGTGATGAACAGTGGTTCAGACGAACAGAAAAGTGACACAGACTCCGGAAGCAAGGAGCTGGGTTGTCTGAAACTACATAATGTAACCGAAATGGAGGATCACCAGACTATCTGGGTTACACTCAAGATAGACGGAGTCCAAGTGGAAATGGAACTGGACACAGGGTCAGCTCTAACAGTCATAAATCAAAGAGACTACAAGCGGCTATTTTCACACATACCCTTGAAAGCTACAGAGATTGTCTTGAAGACGTATACGGGGCAAAAAGTCAACCCCAAAGGGAAAATAAGGGTGAAAATGACATATAAAGGTCAGGAAATACCTAAAATGGATATATATGTATTGCCAAATGGAGGACCACCACTGCTAGGACCTGAATGGATCCGAAAGATACAATTAGATTGGCATTCCATACAGGCACTGAAGGTTGAGGCCAAAAAGGATGACGACGTCACACCTGGACGACTGTCAAAAATGCTAACTGACACAAAAGAAGTGTTCCAGGAGGGACTAGGAACACTAAAAGGAATAACAGCAACAATTAAAATAGAGGAAAATGCAAGCCCAAAGTTTCTGAAGGCCAGACCAGTGCCTTATGCGATCAGACCAGCGGTTGAAGCAGAGCTGGAAGGGTTGGAACGTTCAGGAGTACTGTCCAAAGTGGACTGGAGCGAGTGGGCTACACCCATCGTTCCTGTAATGAAGAGGTCATTGAGTAATACGCCTGGGGAACCAAAGAAGGTCCGCATCTGTGGGTATTTTAAGGTGACAGTGAACCCAGTCCTTCACACGGTGCAATATCCGCTTCCACGAATTGAGGATATTTTCGCCTCGCTATCTGGTGGTAAACGCTTCACCAAAATTGATCTAGCCCAGGCGTACTTGCAAATGGAGGTAGAAGAAGCTTCGAAACATTACCTTACGATCAACACCCATAAAGGTCTCTATCAATACAACCGGCTGGTGTTTGGAGTAGCCTCAGCTCCGGCTATCTGGAAAAGTGCGATGGATCAGGTCCTGCAAGGGATTCCAGAGACCCAGTGTTATTTGGACGACATCTTGGTCACGGGCGAAAATGACGGTGATCACCTCGCTAACTTGGAGAAGGTGCTCGCCAGATTAAAGGAATATGGGCTATGAGCTAATCGCCACAAGTGCGAGTTTTTCCAGAAACAGATCTCGTATTGCGGCCACGTCATCGATGAAGAGGGGTTACATAAGTCCCCTGACAAGATTGAGGCAGTAGTCAAGGCTCCAGCACCGGAAAATGTGTCACAACTGAGGTCGTTCCTCGGGCTGGTAAACTATTACCACAAGTTCTTACCAAATTTGTCTACGGTATTACACCCGCTGAACACCCTACTGCAAACAGGGGTACCATGGAAGTGGGATGACGAACGTAGACGAGCTTTCCAGAAGTGGCAACCCGGAATGATATGTACAAGGCAGGGGCCATTAATGTACACAGTGGATGTCGGGGAGAACATTGTGAGACGCCACGTCGATCAGATCTTAGCATCACAGGAATGTGTCAACCCCATGTCTCGAGTACCTGGGGATGAACCCGACATACCGGTAGCATCTACTTCAGACCCAGTAGCAGTGGAACCCGATGAACTACCCGATGAAAAGGGGTCAGAATCGCCTCTGCACCAAGAACAAGAACCTCTGGAAAGGTGCTATCCCGAAAGGGTCAGGAAGCCGTCCCAAAGACTGAATCTATAAATGGACTTTTGTTATTGAATGTACATGTAAAAATGTAATTGTTATTTGAATATTAAGGGGGTATTATTAATCTAAAAAGGGAGGAATTGTAGTGTATGTGCCTTTAAGTCAGAACTACTTTTTACAGCTCCTGTATACTGTAGTACCGGCAGTGACCACACCGGTATATAAGCTGTGCGCATGCCTCTGTACCCCAGTCTAGAGATTACCCTCCTCCAGTAAAGACCTATTATTTGTTAATGTACAGCATCCGTGTGATTATTTATCCACTGAACCACGGATCTAACAAGCAGAAAGTTACACGATTGTTCGGAGTGCCTTTAGTATAACTCTTTGCTGTAACATGTTTCTTGGCAGTCAGCCAGTTTGTGCATTACAGATAGCGTGTGCTCTGATGAGAGTTGTAGTGAGAGTTGTGCTGTTATGGCAAAGCCTTCAATTGCACTAACCGTACCCCTGCCAGTTTGTTTTACATCATGCTTTCCGCTGTTCGCAAAAAATATTTTTATTTTCAAAGCTCTGTTCAATTTCAGCAGGACTATAGATTATTACTACTTCACTGCTGAATGGTTGCAGGCAAGCTCAGCCAGCGAAAGGCACTACCTATAGAGTTGAAGGCCACCCTTCTACACGCCTTCAGCAGGGCTACAGTGGTTACTACAGTATAGGGATGAAGGAAAGTTTTACCAAGATAATCCTGGAAGTCCATTACAAACCAGTACATTGTGAAATCGGAAAGAGCACCGCTTTCTGCTGATATCTGAGCAATTGACTTCATCAAATGTTCTATGGGATACCTTGGAGAGTAACAAATTCCTGTGACTACAATTAAAAACCAAGAGGGAGGAAGAAAGCGAGAGAGAGAGAGAGAGAGAGAGAATATTCATCATCATTTAAAGAGAAGATCTCACTATTAGCCACTGGTGCTTTTTTTTATAAAAGCTCATGTTCCCATCAATATCCTCTTAAAGAGTGGGGCCTAGAAATTAGAGAACACTGGAAACCTGCTTGTAACACCGGTAGCGAAGGATAACTGCTGCTGACCGAGAAAGCGCAGGCAGTACCGGCATTAGCGTGGCGGTGATTTTCTAGTGTAACGCGCTCTTTGCAGCGCTAATCTCAGTAGGAGGCCAAAGTTCACCTCCATCTCCCGCTTGCAGTGTAGGGAACAGGGAACATAGGAGCAACCCGAACAGTTGCCATACTTGCTCCAAAAATATTAGCTGCCACCCAATGTTTGTCGATTTTTCAATAGTTTATGATATGAATGCATCTGCGTTCTCTGTATCACTAATCTTTCCCCAAAGGATACTCTTGAAAATGTTTAAATGTGTAGTCATCATGGCAACTTTTAGTGGGTCTTGCATAATTGACACAAAATAATTATTTGATAAATAATTGGTTATGGAATTTTTAATAAATTAGTTATAATTCCTCAAAATCTTAAGCAGTTGAGTCCACATTTGGTAAGGGGTGACATTCTGGTGACGCTATCATCATAAAGATAAAAGAGATCTACAGAGATAATCTTCAATCATTGCATTGAAGTTCACCCATTGATTTAATGGCCCACAAACACTGTAGGCCTCCCGGAAAGCTGCCAGAAAATGCAACCCCACCCCCCACCACTGATGGGCAAAAAATAAAAGTTTAAAAGAAGAACCTTGGCAAAGGAGGCGTTTGAAGTTCCGGCCTCCATCTGAGGTGGTTTCCACTTGTCAGCCTCCATCCTCGTAAGTCCTGCCAGACTCCTCATAGCCGTTAACACTGCTGAAACACCTTTTAGCAGCAACACTCACTGGCGTGATTTAGCGTGGGCGGCAATGCGAGCTGAGAACTCCAAAATGGATGAGCTGATTGACGTCACACTCCAACTTGTTAAAATACTTTTGCTAATGGCAGACAACGGCGGCACTGCCGAAAAAATGTCATGCTGCGGGACCCGCCACCAGCTGATAGAAGAGCGCGGGCTGTGTTTTTTTCGTCATGTCATGGCGGTAACAGGTGGCGCAAACCACCTGAATTTCTAGGCCTGAATCTCTTCACTAATTTCCATTAAAGAGGATGGCCTAGAAATTCGGTAGTGTCCATTTTTGGGTGCCTTACCTACAGAGTGCTAACATCCCGTGCTCAAATAGGGAGGGCCGGTGAGCCAGGAATTTTGGGTTCTGACCTCATTATCATGTAGATGGCGCAGTGGTCAGAGTCCGCAGCAGGTTGGTGCACCAATTTTCAGGTAAGTCATTGGGAAAGATCGCAGGGTCTGGAGGAGGAACATCTGGGCCTCAGAGTACGATCAGAGGGCTGTCAGGGGTCAGGGAAATAGATTGCGGGGGTCTGGAGTATTGTTGGGGGGGGGGTTCGGGAGTGCTGTCAGGTGTGATGGGTAGGAGGTCAGGGCCGGGGCGAGATTGGGGAAGCTTGGAGTATTGTTGGGGGATCGGGAGTGCTGTTGGAGGAGTGGGGTTGGAGGTCGGGGCCAGGGCTCGGGCTGGGGGGTGATCGGAGGCACCGGGAGGTCGGAGTCGGGAGTGAGGTCGGAGATCTCAGGACTGGGAGCTGCGGTGATTATAATAAGTGTTTACTTTTTGCAATTCCGTGCTGTTTAGCATTCATTTTCCCGGAGACAATCAGCACTGGTTCTGGCTGCCTCAGAGGTAAACCAGAATTGCAAGAGGGAGCAGAAGCAAGTGTTCGGCACCTTATTTGCACATGTTAATGGCCTACTGCCTGCTTCAGGTGTGGGTAAAGGACGCCTCTTGTTTGGCCTTGACCAAGATGGCGTCCGACGTGGTCCGCATCAGAATTCTGCATGTGGCGCGGACGCCATTTTATACACAAAACGTCCCCTGAAGTGCCGCAAAAACTGGCGCTACAGAGCTGAATTTCTAGTCCATCTCTTACCATTACTACCATACCTTCATAGATAGCAAGTTCTACCCTACAATTGGAAGTATATCGCCATTCCTTCATCGTCGCTGGGTCAAAATCCTGGAACTCCCTCCCAAACAGCACTGTGGGAGTACCTTCACCACACGGACTGCAGTGGTTCAAGAAGGCAGCTCACCACCACCTTCTCAAGGGCAATTAGGGATGGGCAATAAATGTTGGCCTTGCCAGCGACGTCCACATCCCAGGAATGATTAAAAAGAACCAATTCAACTATCAGTAACCCTATAGCCATGCTAATGGTAAAATGTAAGGGTCAATATTAACTTTGCCAAATCAGCAATAACCAGGCACTAAAGAACTCAAAACGGGTCGGTTGATTTACCACCCCGTTAACAACGTTGCTTCAGTTGCTACCATGTTTAAAGAAGCCTACTGCTGGGCAGCATAGGCACCCGCCTGTTTCAGGCAGTAATCCCTTTAAATATGCATGGGGTCCCATGACATATCTAGGACCCAATTGTCCTTTTTAGGAGACAAATGGGAAGAGCATTCACGGTGCAAATTTGGACCAAACTTACTGGTGGTCCAGCCAAAGAGTACCAAAAAATATATGCTTTAAATTATTTTTGTGGGGCCAGGAGGAGCAGGAGTCCTCCTCTGGATCCCACAAAAAGAATCTGGGCCACTGGAGTCCAGGGTACCCCACCTCCCGGGATCGTGAAACCCCCCCCTCCCAGAACTACCTTGCTGCTGGTCAGATAGCTTCCGGGCCTGATATTGTGCCGGCGTAATTCCAGTGAGCTGCATCAGGTGTTCCATTTAGGGCGGGCAGCTCGCTGGTTTGCCCACACCTCAATATGGCACCGACCCCTTCACGCCTGGCATGAGCAGGCAGCCAGCATGCTCCAAAAGCCCGCTACCTGAAAGTTAAACTCTACCCGTTAGCGTACTATAGCGATCATCTGTATCCAACATATGGCAAGTTTGAGCAGGCCCGTTTTGAAATTTGGATTAACACGCAACTTTCTTTTATTGTTGGTGTCATGAACAATTAAATAACAACCCTAATGCAAGGTTGCAGCTCGTCAAATTAAAAAAAAACTGCAGTGTAAAGACCATAGTTGCCATGGAGACAGCCCCCATCCGTATCCACATATAATAACCACTGTCAGAAGATTTAATTTTTCTCTTAAAAAAAATGTCTGTAAAAGTTCAAGGTCCAGCAGATATAGCAGAATTGAGCCAAGTTTTTTGTAGCAGGTTATTTCAAGTTGTGGTAGCAATTTGTAAACAAGCAATATAGCCATAAAACCTCTTTAAAATATATGCTCCAATTTACTTTTAGTCACCAGCTAAAAATACAGCTCTTACCATTCCAATTCTTTACCTCAGGCCATAGTGTTAATACAGAGGTAACATTAAAGGGTACAATTCTTTTCCATAATTCCACACTTTCAATTCCATGGTGTGTAATAAACGTTCCTCTTGGGCATCATAAATACTGCTACCATTTTCAAAGTGCATACTATGGGGAGGATAAGATCATAGAATGAAGACTGAGGAACATAAAAACATAGGAAATAGGAGCAGGAGTAGGCCACTTGGCACCTCGAGCCTGCTCCGCCATTCAATAAGATCATGGCTGATCTTCTACCTCAACTCCACTTTCCTGCACTATCCCCATATCCCTTGATTCCCTTAATATCCAAAAATCTATCGATCTCTGTCTTAAATATACTCAACGACTGAGCCTCCACAGCCCTCTGGGGTAGAAAATTGCAAAGATTTACCACCCTCTGAGTGAAGAAATTTCTCCTCATCTCAGTCCTAAATGGCCGATCCCTTATTCTGAGGCTGTGACCTGGTTCTAGACTCCCCAGCCAGGGGAAACATCCTCCCAGCATCTACCCTGTCAAGAGCCCTGTAAGAATTTTGTATGTTTCAATGAGATCACCTCTCATTCTTTTAAACTCCAGAGAATATAGGCCTAGTCTACTCAATCTCTCCTCATAGGACAATCGCCCCATCCCAGGAACCAGTCTGGTGAACCTTCGTTGCACTCCCTCTGTGGCAAGTATATCCTTCCTTAGGTAAGGAGACCAAAACTGTACACAATACTCCAAGTGTGCTCTCACCAGGGCCCTATATAATTGCAGTAAGATGTCTTTACTCTTATACTCAAATCCTCTTGTAATAAATGCCAATATACCATTTCCTTTCCTAATTGCTTGCTGTACCTGCATGTTAACTTTCAGTGATTTGTGTACAAGGACACCCAGGTCCCTCTGAACACCAACATTTCCCAATCTCTCACCATTTAAAAAATACTCTGCTTTTCTATTTTTCCTACCAAAGTGGATAACTTCACATTTCTCCACATTATGTTCCATTTGCCATGTTCTTGTCCACTCACTTAGCTTGTCTATATCCCCTTGAAGCTTCTTTGCATCCTCCTACAACTTACATTCCCACCCAGCTTTGCATCATCAGCAAACTTGGATATATTACATTTAGTCCCCTCATCCAAATCATTGATATAGATTGTGAATAGCTGAGGCCCAAGCGCTGATTCTTGCGGTACCCCACTAGTTACAGCCTGCCAACCCAAAAATGACCCATTTATTCCTACTCTGTTTTCTGTCCTTTAGCCAATCCTCAATCAATGCTAGTATATTACCCCCAATCCCATGAGCCTTAATTTTGTTTAATAACCTCTTACGTGGCACCTTATCGAATGCCTTCTAAAAATTAAAATACACCACATCCACTGGTTCCCCCTTTTCTATTCTGCGAGTTACAACCTCAAAAAACTCTAACAGATTCATCAAACATGATTTATCTTTCATAAATCCGTGTTAACTCTGCCCAATTCTATTATTATTTTCTAAGTACCCTGTTACCATGTCCTTAATAATAGATTCTAGCATTTTCCCTACTACTGATGTCAGGCTAACTGGTCTGTAGTTCCCCATTTTCTCTCTCCCTCCTTTCTTAAAGAGCGGGGTTACATTTGCTACCTTCCAATCTGTGGGAACTGTTCTAGAATCTATGGAATTTTGGAAAATGACAACCAATGCATCCACTATCTCTATAGCCACCTCTTCCAAAACCCTAGGATGTAGGCCAACAGGTCCAGGGGATTTATCACCTTTCAGTCCCATTAATCTCTCCAGTACTATTTTTTTACTTATACTAATTTCTTTCAGTTAATCATTCTCACTAGAGTCTTGGTTCTCCACTATTTCTGGGAAGTTTTTTGCATCTTCTTCCATGAAGACAGACACAAAGGTCGCAATTTTGTGATCGGTGTCGGGATGGGTGTGGGTCAGGTGGTTTCCGGGTTCTGGTCCCGCCCCTAGCTGCCTCCACTCCACAGACATATTTTGACCGTTAAGCCCGCCCTTTTGGAACCCGCCATCAATCAATTGCACTTTAACCTCTGACCCGCCTCTCTGAGCACCGACAAAATCACGGCCAAAGTATTTGTTTAATTTCCCTGCCATTTCCTTATTTCCCATTATAATTTATCCTGTCTCAGCCTGTAAGGGACCCACATTTACTTTCACTAATCTTTTCCTTTTAACATACCTATTGAAGCTTTTACAGTCTATTTTTGTCTCTTGCTAGTTAATTATATTTTCTCTTTCTTTATCAATTTCTTGGTCCTCCTTTGCTGAATTCTAAAATCCTCCCAATCCTCAGTATTACTATTCTTTTTGGCAGCATTATAAGCCTTTTCCTTTGATCTAATACTATCTTTAACTTCTCTTGTTAGCCACAGTTGGACCACTTTTCCTGTGGGGTTTTTGTGCCTTAAAGGAATGTATATTTGTTGTAAATTATGTATTAATTCTTTAAATGCTAGCCATTGCTTCTCTACCATCATACCTTTTAATGTAGTTTCCCAATCTACCTTAGCCAACTCGCTCCTCATACCTATGTAGTTTGCTTTGTTTAGATTTAAAACCATAGTTTCAGATTTAACTAAATCACTTTCAAACTCAATATAAAATTCCAGCATATTATGATCACTCTTCCCTAAAGGCCCCTTTACTACAAGGTTATTAATTAACTCTTTCTCGTTGCATAATACTAGATCTAAAATAGCCTGTTCCCTAGTTGGTTCCTCAACATATTGATTTAGAAAATTATCTTGCATACATTCCATGAATTTGTCTTCCACACTATTAGTGCAAATTTTGTTTGCCCAGTCTATATGTAGAGTAAAGACCCCCATGATTACTGTATTACCCTTGTTACATGCGCCTCTAATTTCCTGATTTATACGTTGCCCTACATTACAACTACTGGTTTGGGGGCCTATAAACAACTCCCACCAATGTTTTCTGCCCCTTGCTGTTTCTTAGTTCCACCCAAACTGATTCTTTTTGATTTTCAGAGCTAAGATCCTTTCTCTCTACTGTTTTTATCCCATCCTTTATTATCAGGGCTACCCCTCCTCCTTTTCCATTTTGCCTATCTCTTCTAAAAGTTAAGTATCCTGGAATATTTAGTTCCCAACCTTGGCCACTTTGCAACCATGTCTCCATAATGGCTATTAGATCAAACCTATTAATTTCTATCTGCACTATTAATTCGTTGTGAATGCTTCGCACATTCAGATATAGTGCCTTTAGCTTTGACTTATTTCTATTTTTCCCTGATGTCACCTTAGTCACTGATGCCTTAATACCTTTGTTACTCTCTCTGTCCCTTCCTGACCTACTCTGCTTATTTTTACCCAAAACTCCAATCTGCTCTAGAGCCTTGACATTTCTTTCGCTGCTTTTAAATTTACTCTTTTCTGAATCCTCCCACCCCCTTCATTAGTTTAAAGCCCTGTCTACTGCCCTAGTTATTCAGTTCACCAGGACACTGGTCCCAGACCGGTTTAAGTGGAGCCCATCCCAATGGAACAGCTCCCTCTTTCCTCAGTACTGGTGCCAGTTCCCCATGAATTGAAACGACTTCCTCCCACACCACTCTTTGAGCCATGCATTTTTCCCTATGCCAATTTGCGTGTGGCTCAGATAACAATCCATTACCTTTGAGGTTCTGCTTTTTAATTTGGATCCTAACTCCTCAAACTCCCTCAGCAGAACCTCATTCCTTGTTCTATCTCTGAAGAGACATGATATCTATATTAAGTGCAAGTAAAGCAAAATTTCATCCTTTAAGTAACCATTGACCTTTTGTAATGAAGACAGGGATTGACAAAAAGGATATTTTGAATGTTGTTTCATTTGTGCAAGCTTTAAGCACCCTTCTATTTGAAGTTGCTCTGCAACGTCTCTGTGGCTTTGGAGCCCACCCTATTTATACTGCGCTGTGGATTCCACAGCAACCGAGAGACATATGTGCATATGGAAGCTTTCACGTGTTCTAGATATACAAATGTCAGGATTGAGAGTCCAGTAACATTAGGAACAGGAGTCGGCCATTCTGACCCTCGAGCTTGCGCCGCCGTTCAATTAGATCATGGCTGATCTGCACCTCCACTCCGTTTCTCCGGTCTGATGTTTTGTCTGCAGGCTTCCTCTGTTGTTTGGGGAGGGGGTGGGAGGGAGTCCATCGATGCCAGCAATGAGGAAAACAGCTATTTATACTTACCACAGCAGCACTGTGCCTCTTGGGGAGTCATGGGAAACTACCTCCTGTGGTAATTCCTGGCTCCTGTATTGCCAATACTGCCTCATTTATATTATAGCGCTGTCACTAAATGGGCACTACAATCAGTAGTCTTTTTTTTTTTTATTGATTCTGGAGATTTGGGTATCACTGGCAAGGCCAGTATTTTTTGCCCATCCCTAGTTGCCCTTCAGAAGGTGGTGGGGAGCCCCCTTCTTGAACTGCTGTAGTCCATGTGGTGAAGGTACTCCCACAGTGCTGTTAAGGTAGGGACCCAGCGACCATAAAGTAATGTAATTACATGTTGTAATGTAGAAGGGCTATTCAAGCCATGTTTACATTAGTGCTTGCTTATGTTGGATCATGGGAGAATGGCCCCTGACATTTATGCTTCAAAAACTGGCTCCCTTACCTTGGCTGTGGAATCATACACCCACAAAAAAGTGGATATACAATTCTGCTGCCAAGATAAAAAGGTACAGTTTTGGTAGTGTGAGCCAGGGTAGGACACACGAACATGGCTCTGTAGGAATCGGAACTAAACAAGTGTCAGTATAAAAGTGCCTTTAAAATGCTGAGCGACTCCAAAGATATAGAGCCAGTAATTCCGGTTCCAATGTGTGAGTACGGACGGTGTACTCACGCGTGGGCCCGTTGGAAGTGCCGGATTTCAGCATGCACAGCGCATGCGTGGGAAACCGGCATTTCCTCCAAGGGGTTCAGAGGTTCAATGCATGCACGCAGGACTCTGCGCACACGCGTTGAACTTCCTTCTTTTTGACAGGTTTGCCCGTGTGCAAGGGCCTGAACTTTTTACACATATAAAAAGGAGGTGTAAGGACTGGATTCTTGAAGGTAAGTGGTCTATTATTTAAAATTATAACATTTTTTCCACAGCTTTATTGTTTTTAAGGACTTTACAGTAAGGTAAGTTTAATTTTAGACCCGATTTATTAAAAAATTATTTTTTGCAAAAATTTGATTAATTGTTTAAAATAGTTTTTTAAAGTTATTTATAGTTTATTTAATTATTGGGATGTTTTTTAAAATGTTATTTAAAGTTAAACTAGTCTTTTGGGCACCTGTACTTTTCATGAGTTTGACAGTTCTTACTATCAAACTCATGAATGAATTTCCCCTCCCCTGATTGGCTGCACAGTGCTCACCTGATCCCAGCCGGCATATCACACTAACTACGCCGCTGGATCAGGTAAGCACATCGCGCCGACATCTGAACCGGGCCAGTGACAGGAATTCCAAGCAGGCCCAGGCTTCAGATGTGGCGCGCCGGGTGAGTGCACATCGGGGGCTTGCACGCGCGGCAAGCCCCCGATCCTAATTTCTGGCCCATTAACTTCATGGGAACCATGTGGTTAAATCACTGGGATCGTGTCAGAAGCCTTTCCAAATGCTGTGGTGCTCCAAAGACACATTTACGCTCAAAGAGTTCAGCCAACAGAAAACAGTGGCTCTCCTGCCATGGGTTGCATTTGTAAATATAAATAGCTTGACCTTCATGTTCTGATGACAGCAAAGACTCTTTTTTGAGGGTCTTGTGAACTGCCATTAGGTGTCTGTTGTGTGGAATCAGATTCCCTCATTTGTTGTAATGACAATCACAGTTCTCTGGCTTCCAACAAAACTTCTTTTGGGGCAGTGGCATCAGGTAAAACATACAGAGGAGAGAAGTATATGGAGATTGTGGGTCTCCAGTTAAGTAGCACTCCCAAGCGACCCTTAGCAAATATGAAAGAGCCTTAACAATGGTCATTTCAACACATTTACTAACTACAGGATAAACAAAATGTTTGGCAAAAGATACTTGTTTGACTCAACTTTAAAATCCTTGGTTTTTATTTGGAATTTATATCTGTTGATTCTCGAGCTATTTTGATTCAGCAGTGATTGCCAGTTACCTTAATAGCAACATGGTTGTAGGCATGTAGCAATATGGTCATTAACCCAAGGTGCTTCACGAATCCCATCATTTACACTGCATGTTAATTCAGCTCAATCACAGTGAGAGGCTCAGTAATTCCAGCCCTCCAGTTCCTCCCCCCACCACTGCAGAATATCTTTAGCGCTAACTGCTGAAGCAAAAATATTCAAAAGCAGAAATACACAATACAAAAGGAGGTATTAAAGTTTTACATCATCTTCCGACTTTTAAAAGTAGACTGATGCTGAGTCATTCTTTAAGCTTTGTGATGTCACTTTGTGAGACAGCTACTTCATCACCTTATGTTAAGTGTAACTGGAGGACACCATGGGCTAAGAATTCCTCTATGTGTAGCAGCATTAATAATGTGTTTTTGAAGATTTCCTCTGTTCAGGTATTTCTCATGAAATTGTTCTTTTAGAACATGCTTCCAATTCCACTAGAAACTGAGGAAATGTAACGACACATAGCGAATGAAGGAATTCTTACCCAGACATAATTAAAATAAGAAGTGATTTTATTTAAGCAGCGTTGAAGGTGGGGGGACTGGGATTCCGGCTTTAGCTGTTTTACAGAATCCCCTGCATCACCCTTGAGCACTGCAACACGCTAAAACTCAAGTATGAAAACGCCAGTGTGACACTGATCCAGAGGGGCTGGACAGCTGCTGGGAAATAAAACAACGGATTACAAAGAGGGGCAAATGCAAAGCTAAGACATCGATTGGCAACTGTGCTTTGGCTGACAAATGTGAGACTGATTTGAAACTACTGGTCACAGCAGGTAGATAAAGGAAAACTGCTGGGCCTGAAGGCAAAGCAGTGAAAGCAGGGCTGGATCAGCAGGGAGTTGAAAGGAGAATCTGTCTGCCAGTTCATACTAGCATATTTATATATACAGCTGAAGGATCTCCAAGGGTGAAACCTACACCTGAGATGGGGCTTCTTAGCCCAGATACCAATGCAGCTATGCCAATTTTGGGTCCTGTACAGGTACTGGTAGATAAAATATTTGGACAAATCACTTTGTTGCTGTATGCAAAGAACAATCCAGCAAAATGGCATGTGAGAAACTAACTAATCATGGAAGCAACACTAGAATAGAGTGACATCTGGACAGTGGCTGAAAATATCAATGATAATCATAAGGACTGAACTTTTTAAAACTTCAAAACCATTATCACCAATTGAAACTCTGAAGAAGCAAAGCTTTGCCTCATCTTTAATTGCCACGTTTAATTTAATTCCACTTTGTGACATGCTCCCCTGTTGGCAGTTTAGCACAGCAAGTGCCTGAAAACACAAACACACACACACACACACACACACCACACACACACACACACACACACACAAACACATACAGCATTTATGACCTTCGCCTCACTCTGTTTAGGTGTGGGCTTTGCCACAGTATCTCTGAATCATAACCCTTCCAAATCATTCAAGAGTACAGTACTAGAAATGGCAGCTCACTACTTTTCAGAAAGTAACAATCTGTTCTGCGTTTTAAATGTTCTGAAGTGAGGTACGCTGTTATCCCCTTAACATTTAAGCCATTTAAATGCAATGCCAAAAAATATAATAGTTTTACAGCTGAAGTCCCAATTTCTTCAGGTTGAGTGATATTGCTTCTGACAGTTTGTGTTTGCCATTTCTGTGTATCGAGTTCACAGATTAATTTTCAGGCTGGTGCCTATGAAGCTCTAGCAGGCTATTAAATGTGAGAAAGTACAGCAGTGAAAGCTCATCATTTTGTTAAGGGGGAGTCTTACTTTGGCCTAAAGTTCTGTGGAGAGTGCACCTCGTTGTTTGTGAAGCTTCTTGGCTGCATACACATACAAAAAAAAGCTATAACAAGTCCGAAGACAGTGACCTCGGCAGTTTACATTCTCAACGTCACAGTGCGTATTGGTCAAATCTGAGCTGCTTCAATTGTTTTTAGTTCAGGCCAGCCCGTTCCAATCCAATCCCCAACATTCTGCGCTGCGCTGTTTATGTAATAACAATGGATGACTGCCAGTACTGTGCTGGGGAATTGAGGATCGACAGGTCAATCTAAACCAGACTGCCGGGTTAAGTCCTTCAATTGGCCTGCTACTCTTAATTTCCTGGGATAGCAGACCAAGCAAAGTCCAAATATTATTATTCTGTTGCAGTTTCTCTTCCTGTTTTCTGCGTTCTTTGCAGCTTTTAAACGACACTGCCTGGGCTCAATGGAGAAATCTCAAACCCTTCTGGAGATTTCTCACATATTTAATGATGAATCCTCATTGCTGCTCAGAGCTGACAGAAATGTGCCTATCATGTGCCAGGGCATCCTCAGTCGAGTTCGACTTTCCGTGTTCACCCTTATCTGAAAGCTATGATCAAACTACACGCACTGAAACCACATTAATTGGGGGAACATGTGACAGCGCGTCTGCCTGCTGTGCAGACTAAAACAGAAGGCAGGAAATTTACAGCCATTTTCAAGAATTATTGGCAGCTTATTGTCAAGTTGTGCAAATGTGGTAACTTTATAGTTGCATGGCTGTACCTTCAGATAGTGTGCTCCCAAGAGCAGAGGTTTTACAAGCACCAGGAGTGAGATGGATTGCAGAACAATTTAAATGCACAGGGCTGTGCTTATTTTTTCAAAGAATAGGGAACATCAAAGAAAGTTACAGTATTTAAAAGCAAAAGTAATGTGCCTCACATGAACAGAATGCGTTTTGACAGCCCCGCGTTTGTGATTTATTCCCTTTCATTTATGGTCAAAATAAACAGATACAGTAAACTCTCATTAAAGCACTGATTTACTGCTGCCATGTTTATGGCTCACCTAATAAATAAAGAAAACATACAGTGCAACTTTGCTGTAACATGCCCTTCACTATAATCCTACACTGTTATGGCTCCCAAAGGGAGTGTTATAATGAGGGATTACTATGCTGCACTGTGTACTACTGCCATTCCTCACTTTGATGAGGGAAAACAAAGAAAGATCATAACTGCGGATGATCGGTGAGCGGAAGCACCAAAAGATAATACGGGGAAGACAGAAGTTCTGGGAGCAGTGCTTCAGCTGTCTTACCCTCTTGACAGTTTTTGGCCATTCTCTCTTGCCCTGAAGGTGTTGTCCACATGCTGGGGTACAGTTCCACAGACACCAGCCACACTCCAGTATCTGGGTCAAGTGGCTGTTATTCATGTTTCAGCCCTAAAAGCCAAGCTATTCAACAACAGGTGGCATCACAGCCAAGCCTATTCCTATCCTCACTCGAAATCTGCACACACACACTTCCAGCAAACATCACTGGGTAACCATCAGGAATGGAAACACTGGCTGATATTCCCAAGGGTAATGAGGTCAACTGTGGTAACCCTACCGCCAACCCATGTGGGATTAGCTAACTAAGCACAGACCAGGGATGGAACCTGGAGCTTTCCTACTGTCTACAGCTCAGCTACTCACTGCATTAACTCACTGATATCATTGGGGGAGCTGGTTCATTTGTCTTAAAGTAAACCTGCATCTGGTTCAGTTGGTAAATATATAGCCTAGTGTGAAATTAAGCCATACAGATGAAAAGGTCCTAGGTTGCATCCTATCTGTGCTGAGGGCAAAGAAAGAACTTGCAGTTATATAGTGGCTTTTATGACCTCAGGACATCCTAAAAGGCCTACAGTAGATAGCTCAAGCTGAATTGCTGGCCATCCAGACATGATGAGAGAGGTGACCTTCTTCTGTGCTGTAAAATTGCTATCTAGTGACCTCTGCAGGAAAGTGCATGCGCTTGAATGTTGGGCGAGGACAGGATCATGTGTATCCATGATAGAAATAGGCCACACATAAAGAATGGCCAATTGGCCAAGGTACCAGAAGGTGATCGTTGCCATGGAATAGTACCCCAGCATGAGTCAGCATCATGAAGAATTGAAGGAGGGGCGGGGAAGGGGACGCTCGGCAATCATATTTGCAGAGTATATTTGGGTGTTTAGAAGCAAGGCCATCAGCATCCCTACTGCAGGCCTTCCACACTATAATGAAACTGACAAACTAAAAGAAGACTGTCCTCTGTTCAACTTCCTCCAATTACAGCATCTTGTCCAGGCCACATTTCATTTCACTTGGAGGTTATTTAACTGTCACTGGAATTGCTTGCAGACCAAAAGAATTGCTTTGAAGTCAACCCACATAAACAGTACACATTGGTCAATTAATTCTGATGGCTACATTGTAACTTGGGCTTAATTAAAGAAGCGTTCCTCTTCGAAAGGGGGCATCACAACACCACACATTTAAACTCTCTAATTTGTACTGGGCAGCACTTCAGATTAATCCTATGATGAAAAAAAACTCCCTAAACAGCTCAGTTGATAAAAACACCAAGTCACTGTGTCAAACTGAGCTATGCAGAGAAGGAAGACCCCAGGTTCAATCCTTGGGTTGAGCTGTGTTAACTGACCTCAGCCAGAGTGACAATAGGACTGATCTCAGTTCCCGTTAAGCTAAGAAATGGGAAAATGAGCCTTGCGTTCCCATTTCTGATCATTAACCGGTGACCCCTGCTGAAAAATGGACTTGTGTGGATGTTGGATGAGGTCACGTGGCTCAGCTATCATGGAATCACAGAATCTTATAGCACAGGAGGTAATTCTGCCCATCATGCTGGTGCCGACTCTTTGAAAGAGCTGTCCACTTTAGTCTTACATCCCAGCTTTTTCCCCAGAGCCCTGAAAATTAGCTAAGATGGTCCCCATATTCCAACAACCTGCTACTTCTTCTGTCTATGCTCATACATTAGTGATCACTTAAGTCAGGACAGCTGGAGCCTGTGCAACCATGATTCAGCATTTTGAGGAAATGAAAGAAGAGAAACAATTCTGTCTGGCACTCCCATGACCTTTTGTATTATGGATGCAAACAGATTGTGTGGGCTAGATTTTCCTCAGTGACAGGTTTCCTGCTGCAAGCACTGCTGAGATGCACTTCAGCTTGCCGGTGTTACACCAGCAAGAGCCAGCCCAATTTCCCTTCATTATATATTCATGATGGGCTCCCAACACCATGGAGGGATCCTGGAAGGAAAATCCAGTGCTGCTGTAACAGCTGGAAGCGTCAAAGTAGCCATTCTGTTTCTGTAATAATGTGGCTCACCGCAGTGCCTGGTGATATTGTTTATGCAGGGTATTTAGTTTTTAAGCCCTAAGAGAAGGAGGCCCACAAAGAGCATGATCCAATGCTGTGTGAATAAAATGGCCTTAATGGCGAGTGCCACTTCCAGCAATGCCCACACGGGTACTCAATACCGGAAGCTTGCTGACCTTTCAAGGACAGTCAAGGTAACAGGACACAGTCAGGCCTTGTAAGAATGCACTATAATATTTATCTTTCCCACCTTAACCTCACTGTATCAGATTCCATCTACAATTTACCAGCAACTTATATGAGGTACCAGAATACCATTCACAACTTCTCCTTGCAAGTGTTCCTTTACTCACTGATGAAAATGTAGGGAAGCAATGGAAGACTCAGATGATAGGTACATCATTGCCAGCACCCAATTAGGGAATGCCTTCTGAAACTTGGGTTGAATACCATACGAAGGCATGCAGACTACCTATCACTCTCTCGTTACTTCCTCCTTAAAGGAGAAACTCACAAGCAAAGACAAGGAACTACCGCCTCAATTTGCGCAAGGCACCTGCTGCAAATCATCAGCCAGCCACCTCAGAACCTCCTGCCAATTTAGGAGAAATAGGAGGCTCAGTTTGAAAAAAGATCAAGAGGAGGCATGATGGTCTTAAACAATGCAAAGGTTGTCAGATTTGTGTTCAGTGACATGTTTTTGTCATTGATGGGATCTGTGTGAACTGATTTGGGGGAATGCCTGCATGAAAAAGTAGCAAAATGATCCCCAAATGAGAGCCTTGGCAGTTGCGGAGGAGAGCTACATGTCAGCAAGCCACTAAGTTGAGTTTGTTGCCAAATAGTGACTGATGGCAGGACTCATTTGGCAGTGAGCTAGGATCTCAGTCAGCTGAATGTCTCCCTTTTGGGCAATGCTTGCAGCTGCCAGGCAGCTGGTTCAACTTAGTTATTACTTTGAGAAGAAAATGCAATTGCAAAGTAGCCCCACCTGGATCTGCAGGCAGGGAACCATGGGCACCAGTGGATAAGGTCTGGACAGCAGCCAAGGTGCCTGTTCAGCTTAGCATCTCTGCAGTGGTCCAATTGATACCCCTCTTCTTCCTCATAGCAGTAGATGGAGATGCAAGCTAGACCCTGTCGGTTCCCAAAGCGCAGCTTAAAACATTAAGGGGAGCAGTTCCCCTAGAAGGCCGTTTGGGGCGCTAAGTGAAAAATGTTTGGAAAGTTAGTGCTAGGCGCTAACCTTTTCAAACATTTGTTAAATTCTCTCTTTTTGCTCCAAGAGGGAAGTGGAGTACTAAATCAAGCGCTCCACTTGCTTCTTGGAGCGCAAGAGGCGGGGAACGTCCCGATCTGGGGGCGATGTGCTCAGCATTGCCACACGTGGCGCTGCCGCATTGCAGGGGCTCTACCCTGCATTAAAGGAAAGGGCGCCATGCTGTGAGCGCTGCAGGTTTCATTGTAGATTTCTGGGCCATCGGGGTGCGAGAGTGCCGCGTGATCAGCCCGGTACTCAAGCAGAGTGCTGGGCTGAGCGATCACAGCACAGACGCCACGACCGGTGACCAAATATCTATATTTTTTAAAATCGGCCTTTTTTCTGGCCGGCCGCCCACCACGCCTTTAAGTTGTGCTCTGCAAGTGGCCGACCTCATTGTTCGCGACCCCTGCAGCAGTCGGTAACATTCTTGGCAAGGGCGTGGCTGAGCCCTTGGCCAGTGGCGGGGCAAAAAAGATAAAATATACTGGTATCCTCATACGTTATCCTCCTTCTGGCATGCAATCTCACAACCATCGGATCAAATCAAAGCTCTGCAGTCCGTCCACATCCAGTCGTGAGTGGTGGTGGACAATTAAACAGTTAACAGGAGGAGGAGGCTCCAAAAATATCCCCATCCTCAATGATGGTGGAGCCCAGCACGTGAGTGCAAAAGACAAGGCTGAAGCATTTGCAACTATCTTCAGCCAGAAGTGCCGAGTGGATGATCCATCTCAGCCTCCTCCTGAGGTCCCCAGCATCACAGATGCCAGTCTTCAGCCCATTCAATTCACTCCACGTGATGTCAAGAAACGGCTGAAGACACTGGATACTGCAAAGGCTATGGGCCCTGACAACATTCCGGCAATAGTACTGAAGACTTGTGCTCCAGAACTAGCTGCACCCCTAGCCAAGCTGTTCCAGTACAGCTACAACACTGGCATCTACCCGGCAATGTGGAAAATTGCCCAAGTATGTCCTGTCTAGAAAAAGCAGGACAAATCTGACCCGGCCAATTACCGTCCCATCAGTCTACTCTCAATCATCAGCAAAGTGATGGAAGGTGTCGTCGACAGTGCTATCAAGCGGCACTTACTCAGCAATAACCGGCTAACTGACGCCCAGTTTTGGTTCCGCCAGGGCCACTCAACTCCTGACCTCATTACAGCCTTGGTCCAAACATGGACAAAAGAGCTGAACTCAAGAGTCAAAACTGCCCAACGCATTACCGGCACCCGGCTACCGACCATAGAGCACATATACCAGAAACGCTGTCTACGGAGGTCACGGTCCATCATCAAAGACCCTACCCACCCCAGCCACAGTCTGTTCGCCCTCCTGCCATCTGGGAGACGCTACAGATGCATTCGCACCCGTACGACCAGATTTAGGAACAGCTTCTTTCCCAGGGCTGTCATCCTACTGAACTCCACAAATAAACTCTAAAGCCTGCACATCTGCCAATGCACTTTATTATGGTTATATTTATGTTAATATACTACAAGCCAAATGTATGTTGAATGTTTAAATGTCTTAATCCAAATGTACACTCTCGGGAGCCGCAAGCCTACATTTTGTTGTACTGCACTTGTGCACTAACAATGACAATAAAAGTTGATTTGATTTGATTTGAGAGTGACTGCCCTTGACATCAAGGCAGCATTTGATCGAGTGTGGCATCAAGGAGCCTTAGCACAACTGAAGTCAATGGGAATCAAGGGGAAAACTCTCCATTGGTTGGAATCATACCTAGCACAAAGGAAGTTGGCTGTGGTTGTTGGAGGTCATTCATCTCAATCACATGACATCACTGCAGGAGTTCCTCAGGGCCGTGTCCTAGGCCCAACCATCTTCAGCTGTTTCATCAATGACCTTCCCTTCATCATAAGGTCAGAAGTGGGGATGTTCGCTGATGATTGCACACTGTTCAGCACCATTCGAGGCTCGTCAGATACTGACACAGTCCATGTCCATATGCAGCAAGACCTGGACAACATTCAGACTTGGGCTGACAAGTGGCAAGTAACATTCGCACCACACAAGTGCCAGGCAATGACCATCTCCAACAAGCGAGACTCTAACCATCGCCCCTTGACATTCAATGGCATTACCATTGCTGAATCCCCCACTATCAACATCCTGGGGGTTACCATTGATCAGAAACTGAACTGGACCAGCCATATAAATACTGTGGCTACAAGAGCAGGCCAGAGGCTGGGAATTCTGCGGCGAGTGTCTCACCTCCTGTCTCACCTGGTGCCTTTCCACCATCTACAAGGCACAAGTCAGGAGTGTGATGGAATACTCTTCACTTGCCTGGATGAGTGCAGCTCCAACAACACTCAAGAAGCTCGACACCATTCAGGATAAAGCAGCCCGCTTGATTGGCACTCCATCCACCACCTTCAACATTCACTCCCTCCACTACCGGCGCACTGTGGCTGCAGTGTGTACCATCTACAAGATGCACTACAGCAACTCGCCAAAGCTCCTTCAACAGCACCTTCCAAACCCGCGACCTCTACCACTTAGAAGGACAAGGGCAGCAGACGCATGGGAACATCACCACCTACAAGTTCCCCTCCAAGCCACACACCATCCTGACTTGGATCTGTACTGCTGTTCCTTCACTGTCGCTGGGCCAAAATCCTGGAACTCCCTTCCTAACAGCATTGTGGGTGTACCTACACCATATGGACTGCAGCGGTTCAAGAAGGCGGCTCACCACCATCTTCTCAAGGGCAATTAGGGATGGGCATTAAATGCAGGCCTAGCCAGCGATGCCCACATCCCATCAATGAATAAAAAAAAAATTTTTTAATGCACCTTATGCTTCCCTGCCCTCCCATCACCACAACTCCACCCTTGTGCCTTCCTCATTTCACATACACAAGAGATGCAGCCTGCCAGCCAGTGGGTGACCAAGAAGAGGGAGAGGAGAGTGAAGAAGAACAAGAAGATTGATTTGACACTCCCAGCCACCAGCTCCTCAAAGTCAACCAGCAAGGCCATTTGCAGTGTCCCCCACTGAAATCAGCAACCTTCCACCAGCCATGCTGCAGCCACTGGGGTAGTACTGCATGACATCAGTAGGATAGGCAAAGGCACACACAAGACAGTCATTAAGACAATGCATACAGGTGATGAGTTGATTTCTTGAAGTCACATTGGATGGATAGACGTATATAGGTGGAATGGAAAGTTTGTTTTGTGGTGGCTTTTATTTCAGCATTGTGGCCAAGAGGACGTTGTGATGGTCAGTAACAGATGGAAGGTAAGGTGTGGGACTAATGTTGAAAGGGGAATTGGGGTTGTGGTCACTGGGACCACAGGCAGATGATTCCATCCCAGATACTCCGACCACAAAGGGACTGTCTGGGATGCATTCTTCCATCTGATTCCTCCTCTTCTGTGTCTTCCTCTTCCCTCTGCAAGCGGATGCTATAAATGTGAAATGACAGCCTAAAATGCTGGAAATAGTCAGCTGGTCAGCAACATCTCGACCCGAGATGTGAACTCTGTTTTTCTCTCCACGGATGTTATGTGACCCGCTGAGTATTTGCAGCATGTTCTGTCTTCTCAAAGGCCTTTATTTACTATCTGAGCCCTTGCAAGCATCCAGCAGCACTCCCTACACACTTAAAAAACTTTTCACATCTATTGCAGCAAGCCACCACTTCAATAAAATCAAAAAGAAACAGTCCAAAACCTTAAATCCAAATTTACATGAATGATGTGTGTGTCCCTTTAAGAGGTGCAGACATTGCCTCGGTCAGCCTGCTTGCATGCTAGGTAATTCAGCACTAGGGTCGAAGTTCGCGCTTGTGACGTAAAGTCGCATTACATGCTCATTTATGTCACAACGCCGCCATTTTGTTGGAGGTGGCGCTGCCAGTTACCGGCAGTGCAAAGGTAGGGACCGAAATGGCGGCCACCACGGGAACCGCCAGCAGCTGGCGAAAGAGTGGTGGCCTCCATTTTAGCGCCAGGCCATGAATTTCTTGCCCCAATTGTTTTGGGCACCTATCTCTTACTTCTGAGCTTCAAGTTCAAATTTATCCTGCTGGTGCCTTCAAAATCTCTTTCTACTGGCTGTAAGGTTCCTACATGAAAACACTTTGCATTGCAAAGAGTTTGCAGTGGATGTGGGCACATGGCACCAAGCTGACCATAATTTGGCCCAATTTGGACAAAATTTTCACTTTTAGCACTCCCAGCACAGAGCTTTGTATGCCATGAGTGCGCTCAGGGATTCTAGCGCACCCAATTTGTGGCACCAACACTTGTCTGTCTGTTAATTTAAGTAGACAGAAAATCATAAGGCCTGCAAATCAGGCTCATGCCCAAATTTCTGATCCAAGTACCTAGTGCGTGCTGGAAGCACTGAATTTACCTTAAGTTAGTAGTCTTACTCGTAAAGTCCAACAGCTAATTAAAGAAATGGAAATTACACATTGGAGCAGTAAAGGTTGTTCAACTGAGTTTGGGATTAATGCATGCTACTAATGCAGTATAGAGGGAGCTTTCCAATGAATCGGTATTATTAGTGAAGTGGAGAATTCCCGATCCTGACACTGGGTTCCAAAGTTGTAATATTTTGTATTCTCAAACACTTAAAGCATCGGTTTTAACTCACAGCTGGTGGGAGCTCAGGCAGACAGCAAACCTTCCAGCCCTCATGAGGCCCTGGAGATTTTAACCTCCGGCCATACCCAAAGGTATGCAATAGCTGGCCGACGGACAGAAGGAGGCCGCTGCCAGGGGCTCAGAGGAATGGTCCCCGGCACTCGGGTAAGTGGTTGGAAGGGGTAGGTGGGAGCGCTTTGCAGTCAGAGGTGGGAGAGAAAAAGCCTTGGGCCAGGTGAGGCCCAAGGTTTCTTTGTGGGGCCTGCACGGTGCACTCCTGCTCCTCCTGGCCCACAAGGAAACTATTTTTAAAAATCTGCTTACATTTCTGGTCCTCTTCTGGCTGCTAGGCTGGCCTGGTGGGGAAGACGAAGCCAAATGATGTTATTGGAGCCTGATCTGCATATTTCCATTCCTATCTGACAGATGGAGCAGGTTAAGACTGCGACCCACGGGAAGGCAGCGGGGTCAGTGCGAGTATGTCATACGGGACATTTTAACTCCCCGTCTGGTTTCTGTCAGATTGGCAGGGTTAAAATCGCCCCTTATGGGTGCAAGCACGCTTGACAAGTTTAGTCAAACAATTTTGCACCAATGCTAGGGTGCGAGTATAAATTGAGTGGCAAGCTTGAATGGACTCTGAAGTGAAATGGAGGGTGACCACCTATTCCAGGGAATCTCACTCAGCTTGGTTCCAGTGTCAGACTTGGCTCTGATGCTGGACTCAGCATGCAGTTACACTGAACCCGCATATAACCACTGCACAATTCTGCAGTTAGCCTTGGCTCAATGGTAGCACTCTTGCCTCTGAGTCAGACGTGGTGGGTTCAAGCTTCAATCCAGAGACTTGAGCACATAATGTAGGCTGCACTGTTGAAGGTGCACGTCTTTCAGATGAGACATTAAACTGAGGCCCTTTCTGCCCTCTCAGGTGGGCATGAAAGATCGGCACTATTTGAAGAAAAGCAGGGTAGTTTTCCTCCGTGTCCTGGCCAATATTTATCCCTCAACCAACATCACAAAAAACAGATTATCTGGTCATTTATCGCATTTGTGGGACCTTGCTGTGCTCAAATTGACTGCCACGTTTCCCTATATTACAACAGTGACTACACTTCAAAAGTACGTAATTGGCTGTGAAATGCATTGGGACGTCCTGAGGTCATGAAAGGCTTTGTATAAATGCAAGTTCTTTCTTTTAATAAGAAAATGAGGAAGAGCAGTGGATTCTGTGCTGAAAAGGCTCCTCCGCTATTAGTGGGGGAGGTGATTTGGCACAGTACGGCATCCCACAAATTTCTGCAATATCACACCGAGTGTGATGTGATTGGCTGCCCAGGAACAGAAATGTTGCATCAGGTGCTTAGGAGGCCATGAAAATACTGCTTTCTGAGCAACAATAAATCATGTGTCATAATCATTAGTACTAAATGAGGCAACTTAAAATGCTGTGGCTCCAAACAGCTGTTAAGTCAAATAAAAAGTCCGATGGTATTTTGCAAAACACTGCAGAAGCCGAGAACAATTACTGCAGCTTGGTCACACGATGCGTTTCCATCGTTACTTTCCAGTTGACGTGAGGGGATCAATCTCTGAGCTCAAAGTACGAGAGGATCGCTGAGAAAAATGAACACATCTTACCTGCAGAGGCTGCGCTGGGTGCAAGCAGGGATATGTAAACCTTGCCATCATCAAAACGTAGCCCTTTACATATTTATGAGAGAAAAAACCTCTGATATCATTTACACCTCAAATTGCTTTAGATGTGGATGATACATAATGGACCCACCGGGATAAAAATGTCAGATATAAGGTAATACTGGGGGAGGAGGGAGTTACCGCCAGAAAATCTGTTTCCTTGATTTGTGTGCCTGTTCATGTGAAATAACTATATGTGTGAGGTTAGATGTGACAGTCCTTTCAACCATAAAGATGAAAGATGGGTTTCTTTTGAATTTAATGAATGCTGCTTGGTGAGTGTCACTGTTTATAACCGTGACACGTGGCTTCACTTCATATCTTGCTCGATTGCTTCATCTCAAGACGAGAGCGGTTGCTCCTGCGCGCCCCCCAAATGTAATCTTTGAATAACAGTTGTCTGTCACACTAACCCATTGTGTGCTGCATTTTCTGGCCAGCTTTGACAATTTGCCCCGTTGAGACTGTGCCGTACCTGCAGACTCGATCAGCACAGATTGAACGACAGTCCTAGCCACAATTAGAGAAATGGATGCAAAATGGACCAGAACATGGAATTACAGTGCAGATCTTGTACTGTGAAGTTCCTACATATGGAGACATTCTTTCCGATTGATGGTGCCACTACTGTCGTTTTTAAAAGTCAAAATGCTAAACTGTCACTACGCAGGAATCCTGGCCTAGATTTACAATTTATATTCATATTTAGCTGCCTTCAGTGCATATTTACCATTCTGAGCCCAGGTGGCTAAAGGGAACCCCTCTTGAGAGCAGGCAAGGGAAATTAAACATTGGCAGGATGAGCCCTGTCCTGCAGAGGTACATTTTCTGATGGTCAAACAAATGACAGGAGGTGGAGGAAGTGTCGTGGTGGGAGGTAACAAAGGGAGGCTTTTTAAAGGGAAAAAATGGAGTTCAGGGAACAATTAATACATCTTTCTTGCTGAGTTGACTTCTCTCGGAGCTTTACAGTGAGTAGACTCTTCCGGTCATCACACTCTTTTAGGCTGCACAATGCTCATTCATCTTTTTTAATGACTTGTTTTAGTCTGTGAATTGCTCTGCTCATCAAGATGAGGGATGTTAGTTCCGGGGAATAGAACATCTTCCATTTCGGGCGCCGGTATCAGCATCAAGCACTCCTAGGTCGAGCTATAATACAAGGTGCGAGCGCGGTCACGTTCCCCAAGTGCACATCTTGCGGAGCTGGCTGGAAGCCAAAATATGAGAGTGCCGAGGCTTGCTGGCATAGGGGGCCTGCAAGACCTGGCAGGTGTTCTTTGCAAGTCCTGCCAGTTTCTGTATTTGGCTTGTAGGCATTTGCAGGAGACCTGCGCTTCAGGATCCCAGTGGCACTTGCTTTGGCCTCATGCAAAGATAAACGCACCTGTCGTTAGATGCAGAGTAAAGTTCCTTCCACTCTGCCCCAATATTTTTAACTGTAGGCCATTAACACCTATAAAGTGTAAACATTAAATTTTAAACTGTAGATTATTGGTACCAATATGTATAAATTGTAGGGATTGCTATAACTATATGAAGTAGTTATTCTTCTCCACTGGTCAAAGTATAATTTCCTGACCGCTTTTTCAGGTTCTCGCAATCACTTTAATTGGAATCATATCAAGACTGTTGCGAGATTAATCTTCCTTTAAATTGAGGACACCTACATTTCGTCTGACTCATCCACTTACCCCATGCACACAGATAGCATTTTGGGACCAGCATGATTTAGGATGACCTGGATGACAAAGTACATAATTCACTGAAATTATGTGTAGCTTATTGATTCCCGTGACTGTTTGAAGTGCTGGGGGAGCATTTTCCACCAGGAAGGTAGATAATCCTCTGTGAATGCAAGGTGCCGCTCCAGCATAAAATGAGGAGAATTTGAAGTAGGCGGAGAGGTGGAGTAATCTACATAGTGACCCATTTTTCTAATGGATCTACCTCAGACACCAGAAATTAATTTGCTCTGCCACGAAATCATTTATCTTTCTACCTGCCTTTGGGTCTGACTGGAATCTCTCCCCAGGTATGTTCATTAGTGAGGCAGTGGATGGCATTCCCTTCCCCCGCCCAGATACCACTGCACCTGTCAGCATTACCATTTCTCAAACCCTCAGCCCAGTTGATGAATTAAGACTCGAGAGAGCTCCAAGAATCATACCACTGGGAACCACAGTAAGATTGCTGAAATGTCATTACAATCATCAGTCTTAACTCAAGCTTCGACAATTGAAGGGCAACGACGCTTCTCCCAAGAAATAGATTCTAATTTCTTTTTTAAGATGGTCATTTTGATGTACGACTTTTACTATTGAAAGCAAGAGCTCGATAATGTTCACATCAGAAAGTCACAATAAACACGGTTATTTTCAGGCATGCTGATGTCTGTGTCTATGATTCTCTCTTGGAGAGTCTGCATCCACTGCTGTTCCTGGCTCCACCCCGCACACCTCCTGCCTGAACTGCAGCACCAGGAGCTCAAGTGCGCACAGTGGGCCGGAATTCTCACGAGGGTTTTGCGAGAGGTCAGGACATCCAGGCCACAGTACAGTTCCATTCCCTCGGTACAGCAGCAGTATTAGATAGCAGCTAGGAATGGCAGTGAGTGGGGTGAGGGGAGAGAGGAAAGGTGCCAGTATGAAATGTGAGGGGGGAGAGGGGGGGAGGAGACTGTTATTGTGGTCTGAGGGGGGAAGGTAAAGGGTATCAGCGTGAACTGCAGGGAGGGGAGGGATAGAGTGGGGGTGAAGAGGGTGCCAGTGCAAATTGTGTGGGAGGAAAGTGCCAAACATGAGGCTCCACTAGACCAGGCCATGAATGGGCTGCAGGCTTGGCTAGTTCAAGAGTGTTCGGCAGACTAGGAGCTTATACTAAAGCTTCATATTATTTTGAAACTGCTGTTGTGGTTTTAACCGTTGCGAGAGGGAATTGCAACAAATTTAAATTAGGGATTAAAATTCAGCCTGAGAGTAAGGTTTTTGATTGAATTGTCTGGAAATTTCTAAAAATGTCAAGGTCCTGAAAATGCGTGGGATGTGATCCTGGCAGCTCTTCCAGGATCGCACCAGTGATGGACCCTGCTGAAGTTTGCAGGGTCATTGGGAGGGTGCCCCACATGCATGGGGCCAACGGGCTCTTATGCCAGAATAGATGCATATTGGGTGTCATAGAAACATAGAAGATAGGAGCAGGAGTAGACCATTCGGCCCTTCGAGCCTGCTCCGCCATTCAATGAGATCATGGCTGATCATCCAAATTCAGTACCCTGTCCCTGCCTTCTCCCCATATCCCTTGATCCCTTTAGCCTTAAGAAATATATCCAACTCTTTTTTGAATATATTTAATGAACTAGCCTCCACCGCCCTCTGTGGCAGAGAATTCCACAGGTTCACCACTCTCTGGGTGAAGAAATTTCTCCTCATTTCAGTCCTAAATGGCTTACCCCTTATCCTTAGACTATGAGCCCTGGTTCTGGACTCTCCGGCCATCATCAACATCCTTCCTGCATCTAGTCTGTCCAGGCCATTCAGAATTTTATAGGTTTCGATGAGATCCACTCTCAATCTTCTAAACTCCAGTGAGTATAAGCCCAATCAACACAATCTCTCCTCATACGTCATTCCTGCCATCAGCCTGGTGAATCTTCGCTGCACTCCTTCCATGGCAAGAACGTCCTTCCTCAGGTAAGGTGACCAAAACTGCACACAATATGCCTGCAGCACAGTTTGCTGGATTTTGGGGAAGCGTGCCCAGTCCTCCGTGCCCCGGAGATTGCAATGCAGTCCCTCTTCCCCCCACCTTGCAAGGAGACCAAATCATAAATTAATATAAAAACATTTTACCTAACTTGGGCAGGGTGGGGGGGGGGGGGGGGGAGGGTGGTTGTCTCGACCACTTCCACATTTTTTCTTTCTGAAGACTGCAGTATAATGCTGGATCCCTTATGGTAGGAGTCCAATGGAATCGTGAGGGAATATGTGCCCCTAAAGTCAAGAGTATAAACTAGAACACCATTCCACCCCCCCTCCTTACTTCAATGCTTTACAATGTGGAGCCTTTATTTATTAAACTCTTCAATAAATTTTCAGCAGCAGCAAAGAAAATATCAAAATTCATGACAGGATCGTAATCTTTCCCCTACCCCGATCCTGCCCGTTTGCCTTTGGACTTGGGAAACTCTGCAACCCTAAAGTAAATGCACTTGCGCAAACCCGGGTTTCAGAGTGGTATTTCCAAAGTATAAACTGTGCAGAGGTGCATGACACTGGTGTCTATTCACATGGCTTTGCAGCTGTCGATCTAGCTCCATATGGTCATCAAGGCAGTATGAAATTAGACACGTCGGATATGACTTCACATATGTAATGTCCCTATTACACTGGTACAAGTGATCATTTGGTGCTTGGTTTTAGCCACGCTCAGTGACTGACTAGTCAAATATTTATGAGACACCATTTTAGAACTTTACCAGCGGTTTGGGCGCAAAAGTTTCTGATTCCATCCATCTTCCTGTGAAACTGTAAATAAGTGGCTTTGGCAATTATGAATTCATTTATCGTGGAGAATAAATACTTGTGATTATGGACCTTTTTGTTGTTGCAGAGATGAGTACTATCTATAGTGTTGCATGAGTTCCAGACCTAACTGGAAATTATGAGGTCCCTAGAATACTACTTCAGTTTGTATTGGCAGTACTTGAAAAGAAATCAAAGAAAAATATAGGAATGGTGTGACAGCTTTCCTACCCCACCGTCCACTAGGGTGCCAACCCAATCTATCATCAACCTTCCCTGGGCAGACTGACAGCAGAATGAACAATCGGGGCAAAAACCTGCCAAGAAGTGGGTGAGTTGAAGGCATTAGAGACTGATATTAAAGGCTGTAAATTCTCCTTTTAAAGGTTTAGGACTACTCAATTGCCTGTGCAAAGTTAAAAGCGTAAAAAGAACAAAAAATAAAATGGCTGTTTTCTTCCCCATGGAGCCATGGGCGAGTTTCCATATGGCTGTTTGCCAATGGTGCTCCTTATTTGGGTTAGTGCAGATATGCAGCTCACGTTTTTAAGTGAGTCAATATCTAACCAGTGATATTGCAAAAACCCATTCAAAAATAAACAGCAGCACAGTATGCACGTTCATTCAAAACTGCATGTAAATAATGAAAGGGCACAGTGCCAAAGCTGTTTCAAATATATTTAAGAAGTCACGGCATTGGGTCAGTGCAGCTATAAAAATAACTTTAAATTACAATTGGATGCTGCATATTTTAACCTGTGCAATTGTGAACATATAGAGAGCAGCAACACTCTGGCTCAACCCTCTTCAGAGCTGTGCCTAATCAACTTGTCTGTTAGCCACCTTTGTCTTAGGAAATCTGCTTCACTCAGAAAAAATATATCCTTCCTTTGTTCCCTATTGTATAGTCTCTTATCCTCAATATGTATTATTTAACTGGAGAATTTGTAGATGGTGAATTCCGATAACCAAAGCAATTACTGTACATTGTTTTACTGAACAGGCCCCATAGGAAACCTTCTATTTAAAATGTCTATACAATTCTAACCACGTTTTAGAGCACAATTCACTAGCTGACAGAAATCTGTTTCTCTAAATGATACCAGTATGATCTACATTTAAAGGTATCTATTGATCTATGAAACAAATATCATCCTCTACTGGTTTCATTAGAAAAGCTCTTCTGTTAATTACTGCTCACTCAAACCTTCAGTGTTTCATCCAGCCTGACAAATTGGTAGAATTAAATAAACAGTCTATGAAAAAAAAGCTGCTGCAATTTCCTCACCTATGCCCTTTATTTCAGGCAAACTGCAGTAATTAAAAAGTTTATCAAGGCTTTCCACAAGCAATTTTACCATCGTGATGCAGTGCACCATTTTAAATATGGCCTTGTGTGTTTCTACAATAGTTGGTCAAATAAAGCAGAAAAAGCCCACGGTGGGAGTAAGTGACATTTCTAAACAAGTCCCACTCCAGAGACCTGAGCACATACTGTAATCTAGGCTGACATTCTGGTGCAGTACTGAGGGAGTGTTGCACTGTCAGAGGTGCTGTCTTTTGGATGAGATGTTAAACTGAGGCCCCATCTGCCCTCTCAGGTGGATGTAAAAGATCCCATAGCACTGTTTCAAAGATGACCAGGGAAGTTCTCCCCGGTGTCCTGGCCAATATTTATACCTCAACTAACATCAGTAAACCAAATTATCTTGTCATTATCTCCTTGCAGTTTATAGAACCTTGCTGTACGCAAATTGTCTGCTGCGTATCCTACATTACAACAGTGACTACACTTCAAAAGTACTTCATTGCCTGTAAGTGCTTTGGGACGTCCTGAAGTCATGAAAGGTGCCATATAAATGCAAGTTCTTTCTATCTTTATATGACATGTCAATATTCAAGCAGCTCTTTAGAAAATTCAAAACCATCATGAAAACCACACTGAAGATTAAAGTCTAGTGAACAATGGGAAGCAGACCTTTCAATTTCATTGTGCATTTAGCAAAACATTCCAATCATTGGGAATTCAATTCCTCCGAAACAGAAATTATGTGAAGTCCTGAAAATAGAGGTCAAAACAATTTTAAGATGTACACACATGCTTATTCACTCTGTGCACTGCACAATGAAGCGTCTTTTGAATGATGGCTGCCTAATTTCAATTATAGTTACAAAGCCTGAATTGTAGCATTTCTGATTTGATCAGCACAAATGCCTCCTGCCTTTTATCCCTCATCCTCAGCTACTGCAGATAGGAAATTAAAAAGACACGGAGGTCAGTTGTCTGAAACCATCAATCCCTTATATCTTGGGCCACAGCTACTGAGAACTGCAGAAGGAGCCTTTGTTATCTAACTTTGAGGTTTTGTCAGCTGCGACTAAAGAAAGTAATGACACTGTTCTAATATCCTCAACTACAATCTGTCTCCAATGGTGCAGTGGATCAACATACTGTGTGGCACGGTCCTGAACCATATCAAAAAAAAGAAAGACTTGCAATTTTATAATGCCTTTCATGACCTCAGGACATCCCAAAATGCTTTACAGCCAATAAAGTACTTTTAGAATGTAGCCACTGTTGTAATGTAGGCAACGTGGCAGCCAAATTTTACAAGCAAGGTCCCACAAACAGCAAGGAGATAATGACCAGATAATCTGTTTTAGTGATTTGGTTGAGGGATAAATATTGCCCAGGACACCAGGTAGAACTACCCTGCTCTTCTTCAAAATAGTGCCATGGGCTCTTTTACATACATCCGAAAGACGGCACCTCCAACACCCTCTCAGTACTGCACTGGGGCATCAGACTGGATTTTATGCTCAAATCTCTGGATTGGGGCTGAACCCACAACCTTCTGACTCAGAAGTGAGAGTGCTACCAACTGAGCTACAGCTGGCACCCATTAAGATCCCAGTCCTTGCTGAAATAGCTGACTTCAGCAGATAGCAACAGAATCATTACAATTGACCTCAGTTTCCTTGGACTAATTGGCAAGAGCTCCTGCTCGAATGACCTTTGCTGGAAGTAAATACATGCGGTTGCTTGGCGATGGCAAGAAGTAAGTGTGACAATGACCGTTACTTTCCCCCCTGCCCCACCCAGCATGGTTGAGCTTCGCTTACACATGAAGAAAGATTCCTGGGATGGGGTACTGAGGGTTGCTGTTACCTATGAAATTGTACCCCCAGAATGATTTATCACCTTTGTGGTAAAGTTAGGGAAAAAAACAAGAATAAAATTGTTGATCATTTTTTTTTACAAATGCTAACAGTGAAAAGAATGGCCAGAAATAAACACTTACTAGATCAATAGAAAATCTGCTCATTTTACCCTCAGGCAACTTGTGGATGAACTTTTGCCACAGAGAAATGAGATCCCAATTTACTTGTATTAATTTTAAGCCCTGTAATGATATTATCTCAAAGATACTGGCGACTTTCAGAGAATGAAGGTCTCCTCCCTCCCTGTTGACCGTCAAGGATCATCAATGAAATGAGTTTCAGCCGTCTCAGCCAATTCCCAGTGGGTTACTTGCGCAGCACAAAATTTCCTGAATTCTGCACTAATTCAGTAATCTTACTTTGAGTCCCCTAGAGGACAGGGAAAGCAAAATGATGAATTTATACTGGTGCTAATTATACTAATGCTGCTTTTCTGTTGGGGTGGGAGGGGGAATAGAAAGGTGAGGTACAACTGTCACCTCACATGAAAGTAAAGGGAGTGCTGTGCCTCAGATTAGGCTTGTCGTGACTTTATAAGAGATTTAAATAAGAATGATTAATTTTTTTGTTCTGTGAGTTTTACTGAAACAAAATGTTAGGCAAGGGATGCCAGTGATGGGGAATGCAACAATTTCCACTTGGATACCCAGTGTCATTATCAAGCACTCCAAGGTCAGGAGCTACTCTTCCCAATAATCCCAACCTCAGAGCCACAGCTCCTTTTACAACAGTGTGCAGTTTACCATTTCTCACAGAATCCATCCTTATGGTCATTCACTATGAGGTTGCCAATTTACAATCCATTTTTGGAAACTGGATGGAGGCAGTCCTAAACTAATTCTACATAAAACTGTTATAGCCATAGAGCGTAATACTGTCCTTGTTCCCCCATAATCCAGTTGTATGTGTGTATTCCCCCATAATCCAGTAGTATGTGTGTGTTCCACCATAACCCAGTAGTATGTGTGTGTGTTCCCCCATAATCCAGTAGTATGTGTGTGTTCCCTCATAATCCAGTAGTATGTGTGCCTGTTCTCCCATAATCCAGTAGTATGTGTGTGTGTTCCCCCATAATCCAGTAGTATGTGTGTGTGTGTTCCCCCATAATCCAGTAGTATGTGTGTGTGTTCCCCATAATCCAGTAGTGTGTGTGTGTGTTCCCCATAATCCAGTAGTATGTGTGTGTGTTCCCCCATAATCCAGTAGTATGTGTGTGTGTTCCCCCATAATCCAGTAGTATGTGTGTGTTCCCCATAATCCAGTAGTATGTGTGTGTGTTCCCCCATAATCCAGTAGTATGTGTGTGTGTTCCCTCATAATCCAGTAGTATGCGTGTGTGTTCCCCATAATCCAGTAGTATGTGTGTGTGTTCCCCCATAATCCAGTAGTATGTGTGTGTGTTCCCTCATAATCCAGGAGTATGTATGTGTGTTCCCCCATAATCCAGTAGTATGTGTGTGTTCCCCCATAATCCAGTATTATGTGTGTGTGTTCCCCCATAATCCAGTAGTATGTGTGTGTTCCCCCATAATCCAGTAGTATGTGTCTGTTCCCCCATAATCCAGTAGCATGTGTGTGTGTTCCCTCATAATCCAGTAGTATGTCTGTTCCCCTATAATCCAGTAGTATGTGTGTGTTCCCCATAATCCAGTAGTATGTATGTGTTCCCCATAATCCAGTAGTAGGTGTGTGTTCCCCCATAATCCAGTAGTATGTGTGTCTGTTCCCCCATAATCCAGTAGTTTGTATGTGTGTTCCCCCATAATCCAGTAGTATGTGTGTGTGTTCCCCATAATCCAGTAGTATGTGTGTGTTCCCCCATAATCCAGTAGTATGTGTGTGTTCCCCATAATCCAGTAGTATGTGTGTGTTCCCCCATAATCCAGTAGTATGTGTGTCTGTTCCCCCATAATCCAGTAGTATGTGTGTGTGTTCCCCCATAATCCAGTAGTATGTGTGTGTGTTCCCTCATAATCCAGTAGTATGTGTGTGTTCCCCCATAATCCAGTAGTATGTGTGTGTGTTCCCCCATAATCCAGTAGTATGTGTGTGTGTTCCCCCATAATCCAGTAGTATGTGTGTGTTCCCCATAATCCAGTAGTATGTGTTTGTTCCCCCATAATCCAGTAGCATGTGTGTGTGTTCCCCCATAATCCAGTAGTATGTGTGTGTGTTCCCCCATAATCCAGTAGTATGTGTGTGTGTTCCCTCATAATCCAGTAGTATGTGTGTCTGTTCCCCCATAATCCAGTAGTATGTGTGTGTGTTCCCCATAATCCAGTAGTATGTATGTGTGTTCCCCATAATCCAGTAGTATGTGTGTGTGTACCCCCATAATCCAGTAGTATGTGTGTGTGTTCCCCCATAATCCAGTAGTATGTATGTGTGTTCCGCCATAATCCAGTAGTATGTATGTGTGTTCCGCCATAATCCAGTAGTATGTATGTGTTCCGCCATAATCCAGTAGTATGTATGTGTGTTCCGCCATAATCCAGTAATATGTGTGTGTGTTCCCCCATAATCCAGTAGTATGTGTGTGTTCCCCCATAATCCAGTAGTATGTGTGTGTTCCCCATAATCCAGTAGTGTGTGTGTGTTCCCCATAATCCAGTAGTATGCGTGTCTGTTCCCCCATAATCCAGTAGTATGTGTGTGTGTTCCCCCATAATCCAGTAGTATGTGTGTGTTCCCCATAATCCAGTAGTATGTGTGTGTGTTCCCCCACAATCCAGTAGTATGTGTGTGTGTTTCCCCCATAATCCAGTAGTATGTGTGTGTTCCCCCATAATCCAGTACTGTGTGTGTGTGTGTTCCCCCATAATCCAGTAGTAGGTGTGTGTGTTCCCCCATAATCCAGTAGTATGTGTGTGTGTTCCCCCATAATCCAGTAGTATGTGTGTGTTCCCCATAATCCAGTAGTATGTGTGTGTGTTCCCCATAATCCAGTAGTATGTGTGTGTTCCCCCATAATCCAGTAGTATGTGTCTGTTCCCCCATAATCCAGTAGCATGTGTGTGTGTTCCCTCATAATCCAGTAGTATGTCTGTTCTCCCATAATCCAGTAGTATGTGTGTGTTCCCCATAATCCAGTAGTATGTGTGTGTGTTCCCTCATAATCCAGTAGTATGTGTGTGTTCCCCCATAATCCAGTAGTGTGTGTGTGTGTTCCCCATAATCCAGTAGTATGTGTGTGTTCCCCCATAATCCAGTAGTATGTGTGTCTGTTCCCCCATAATCCAGTAGTATGTGTGTGTGTTCCCCATAATCCAGTAGTATGTGTGTGTTCCCCCATAATCCAGTAGTATGTGTGTGTGTTCCCCCATAATCCAGTAGTATGTGTGTGTGTTCCCCATAATCCAGTAGTATGTGTGTGTGTTCCCTCATAATCCAGTAGTATGTGTGTGTTCCCCCATAATCCAGTAGTATGTGTGTGTGTTCCCTCATAATCCAGTAGTATGTGTGTGTTCCCCATAATCCAGTAGTATGTGTGTGTTCCCCATAATCCAGTAGTATGTGTGTGTGTTCCCCCATAATCCAGTAGTATGTGTGTGTGTTCCCTCATAATCCAGTAGTATGTGTGTGTTCCCCATAATCCAGTAGTATGTGTGTGTTCCCCATAATCCAGTAGTATGTGTGTGTTCCCCCATAATCCAGTAGTATGTGTGTGTGTTCCCTCATAATCCAGTAGTATGTGTGTCTGTTCCCCCATAATCCAGTAGTATCACAGAATCACAGAATCACAGAAACCCCACAGTGCAGATAGAGGCCATTTCGGCCCATCAAGCCTGCACCGGCACATATCCCACCCGATCCCCGTAACCCCTACACCAACACATATCCCACCCTATCCCTGTAACCCCACGTATTTAATCCCCCTAACACTAAGGGTCAATTTTTTATCATAGCCAATCAACCTAACCCGCACATCTTTGGACTGTGGGAGGAAACCGGAGCACCCGGAGGAAACCCACGCAAACACGGGGAGAATGTGCAAACTCCACACAGTCACCCGAGGCCGGATTCGAACCCGGGTCCCTGGCGCTGTGAGGCAACAGTGCTAACCACTATGCCACCATGCTGCCCTGTGTGTGTTCCCCATAATCCAGTAGTGTGTGTTCCCCCATAATCCAGTAGTATGTGTGTGTTCCCCCATAATCCAGTAGTATGTATGTGTTCCCCCATAATCCAGTAGTATGTATGTGTGTTCCCCCATAATCCAGTAGTATGTGTGTGTTCCCCCATAATCCAGTAGTGTGTCTGTGTGTTCCCCCATAATCCAGTAGTATGTGTGTGTTCCCCCATAATCCAGTAGTATGTCTGTGTGTTCCCCCATAATCCAGTAGTATGTGTGTGTGTTCCCCATAATCCAGTAGTATGTGTGTGTTCCCCCATAATCCAGTAGTGTGTGTGTGTTCCCCATAATCCAGTAGTATGTGTGTGTGTTCCCCCATAATCCAGTAGTGTGTGTGTGTTCCCCATAATCCAGTAGTATGTGTGTGTGTTCCCCATAATCCAGTAGTATGTGTGTGTGTTCCCCCATAATCCAGTAGTATGTGTGTGTGTTCCGCATAATCCAGTGTGTGTGTGTTCCCCCATAATCCAGTAGTATGTGTGTGTGTTCCCCCATAATCCAGTAGTATGTGTGTGTTCCCCCATAATCCAGTAGTATGTATGTGTGTTCCCCCATAATCCAGTAGTATGTGTGTGTTCCCCCATAATCCAGTAGCATGTGTGTGTGTTCCCCCATAATCCAGTAGTATGTATGTGTGTTCCCCCATAATCCAGTAGTATGTGTGTGTTCCCCCATAATCCAGTAGTGTGTGTGTGTTCCCCATAATCCAGTAGTATGTGTGTGTGTTCCCCATAATCCAGTAGTATGTGTGTGTGTTCCCCATAATCCAGTAGTGTGTGTGTGTTCCCCATAATCCAGTAGTATGTGTGTGTGTTCCCCCATAATCCAGTAGTACGTGTGTGTGTTCCCCATAATCCAGTAGTATGTGTGTGTGTTCCCCCATAATCCAGTAGTATGTGTGTGTGTTCCCCATAATCCAGTAGTATGTGTGTGTTCCCCCATAATCCAGTAGTGTGTGTGTGTTCCCCATAATCCAGTAGTATGTGTGTGTGTTCCCCATAATCCAGTAGTATGTGTGTGCTTCCTTGCAGTCAAACAGTGTGTTCCTTTCGAGAGAGAAGGCTTTTATTATCCTATTGGGCTGGACATGAACAAAGGCTGCAGAGGTGAAAGGGACAGCCTCTTAAGCTACCAGTTTTCTTATCAGTTTCTTGATTTGTTTTAAACCTATTCCTTATTGCTGTTGTATTTCTGAATGCAGCAGGTGCACAGGGATGAGGTTTCAGCTTTCTTCAATTTAGTTTAAGAGGCTGCGGGGGAGAAATTCGGTATCGCCCTGTTTGGGGCGCAATTATCGGCCGGGCGCAAAGTTTAGCGCCTGGTGCTAATTATCGCCTCTGACTGCAAACTTGGCTTTTATCGGCCCTGGAGGTGATTAGAGTGCTAAATCAGGTGTTAAATCAGACGCTTGCGTCTGCGCTCACTTGGAGGTCGAATTCCAAACCATCGTCAACACCTTCACCGAAGCGTATGAGAGCATGGGCCTTACACTAAACATCCGTAAGACAAAGGTCCTCTACCAACCTGCCCCCGCCACACAGTACTGCCCCCCGATTATCAAAATCCACGACAAGGCCTTAGACAACGTGAACCACTTTCCATACCTCGCTCGATCAGCTCCGATGGACAGGTCACATTGTCCGCATGCCCGATACGAGACTCCCAAAACAAGCGCTCTACTCGGAGCTCCGGCACGGTAAGAGAGCCCCAGGTGGGCAGAGGAAACGCTTCAAGGACACCCTCAAAGCCTCCTTGAAAAAGTGTAACATCCCCACCAACACCTGGGAATCCCTGGCCCAAGACCGCACAAAGTGGAGGAGAAGCATCCGGGAAGGCACCGAACACCTCGAGTCTCTTCGCCGGGAGCAAGTGGAAGCCAAGCGCAGGCAGCGCAAGGCGCGCCCTCAACCCAAGCACCCCGCCCACCCGTCCCTTCAACCACCGTCTGCCCCACCTGTGATAGAGACTGTCGGTCCCGCATTGGAATCATCAGTCACCTGCAAACTCATTTTTAACGTGGGAGCAAGTCATCCTCGGTTCCGAGGGACTGCCTAAGAAGAAGAAATCAGGCGCTACACACCTGTCTTAAGGCGGAAAGGCCGAGGAGTGAGGCGCTAACTCAGAGCGCGGGCGAAGCTCATGTGATGTCAGTCAGCAATGGAACAGAGACACACTGGCGCCGGCCAGTTTTTAAAGGGGAGGGTCGATCTTGCTCTCCATCCACACCCTGCTCATTGCAACCTTGACTCTCAGCCTGGAGAGACCCATACATCAAATCTGCTGGAAAGAACAATGGAGAGGCCCAGGGAAAGAGCTCAGAGTGCAGCCCCATAGTCTCTTCTAAATCGATGCAAGGAAGGTCAAACCAAAATTAACCTACAAAGTGCGGCTCAGTACCCAAAACTCCTTCACTCAGCATTGAATCTCTCCAGAAGTCTCCCTCTCTCTCTCTGAATGCGTGGTGTAAAAATGTCGCTGACAAAAAAAGGCCGGTCACCTTTAAATAGCGCTCCCCCCAGTCCCTCCCCAACTGCAAAATGCTCCCCACAACCTGTTATTGCTAGCGGCAGGCAGTAAGGCATGGGCACCACTCAATATCCGGTCTGGGGCGCAACCAGGGCGTTGCACGCTCGACTGACATCATGATCTGCAGGCGCAGGTGATCGTGGTGGTAGTGTTTAGCGCTGCAGCTAAGTGTCTGGTCAATTTCGCAAGCAGCGCAAACATCACCACGCCCGGGCGCTAGTTGCTTTGCGCCCCATTAGCGCCCTCTTAGGGCGCTAATGGGAGGCGCTAAGCAACCAAATTCTTCCCCCCCTGAATATCAACCAATCCCGAGTGCAAAGTGAAACCTAATCCAATTGAGTGGCATGTTACTATGCAAGAGTGCCAATGAATATGGCCGAATACGCACTACTAGACTGAGAGATAACACAGACATGCATTGCTAGACTAACTACTGTACTATCAGACTACAAGAGAATACTGCAATAGGACAATTGCATCCTCCTACCCAATGACACCGGACCACCAGGGAGCACAAATTCATTCCCGTTTTAGTCGACTGCCAAGGATTATTTGGATACCTACCAGCCCTAGACAACCTACAGTTCCAAGAGCACCCCAGTGTGAGGATACATATCCACAATCATACTACAAGGAGAGGTAAGAGTTATATTCTACCAGATCACCAGTAATTGCATCTGCACTATCTGCCATTAATCAGACCTAACCCCCGACCCAATAAATAAAATTATTCATCATTACATTCACATATAAAATACTAAAACAATTTTTCTTTTATTGCTTGGCCTCAGGCAGACAAAAGCTATGATAGAGGAGATCATCGGATCATACCTAGATGTTGCAGTGACAAGGTAAGGGTATAGCACTGTACACACATGGAATGACACTCAATCTCTTTCTGCACATGACCATTTGCTTTTTTATTGGTAGAGTGAGGTACAGATGTGGCCAGGTTATCAGTCCTCCGCAACATTGTTAGTCATAAAATATCAAGGTTCATTTAGTTCACCATCTACTATCCTGGTAGTCGCATAATACAACAATAATGCTGCAGACTAATCATGGCACTCAATCTCTATCAATTAGTCTACAGTAGACCCAGAGATAAGTCAAGGAAACCCCCAGTGATGGCGAGCTTTGTGAACCACAGGTTCAAAGTCACCTGTTCCTCCCAATCATGCTACACTTACCACATGTCATTTCTCACATTACTCATATACTGTACAAAATATTATTTTCTGAATGAAATCTATCTAATTTGCATTTGAATGAATCAATACTAACTGCTTCCACCTTCTCCCTAGGGAGACTGTTCCAAAGATTTACCACTTGCTCACTAAAATAACATTTCCTAAGATGAGTTTAGAAATTACTCCCCTTCAAGTGCAGGCTGTTTCATCTCATTCTACTGTTTTGGACAAGGTGAAATAGCTTGTCATGGTCTAAATTATCCAGTCCCTTTAGAATCCTAAAAACAGCAATTATAATGCCTCTCACCCTTCTCTTTTCCAGTGAGAACATGCCTATTTTATATAATCGCTCCTCATAATCCAATCCTTCCATCCCCTCAATCATTCTGGTTGCTCTTTTCTGTATCCTTTCAATAGCTGCAATATTATTTTCGTACTGTGGCAAACGGAACTGTACACCATATTCTACGTGCAGTTGCACCAATGATTTATCAAGTGGCAGGATTACTTCACTATTCTGGCTCAACATTGGCCAGTTAATACATCCATTGTGACTGGCAAAGTATCAGAGAGTTGCCAAGACTTGAGGCAGACCCACATACTGATGCCAGGAGGACAAGAACTGCTGGAGCTGCTTGTAACACTGTATATCAATTCAAAATACTGCACAGAATACCAACAACAAAGAACCTGTACTGCTTCCCCTGCTCTGGGAACTCTGCCATTGAACATTATTTCATGGAAGTCTGCTTCTTGTATGAGGAAGTTTAAATTCAGAATTAACTATTACTTGCTGGCTCCCTTGATGGCCTAGTGGGTAACGGCACTGTTTAGAGGAGCTATAGAGATCAGATGTCACAAGTTCAATTCCCAGTCTATGCTGAGTGAGCTGATGGCCCAGAATTTGCGGTGGAACTACACTGTAGTTCGCCGTCATAACCCCTCTGAAACTGGCCACAACTTCAGGATTTAATGCGTGTGCACCTAAACGTGGAAGTCCTGACGTTGCGGTCAGTCATTCACTGCTCCGATACGGGCTGCGCTGTGGACCCCTCCCCCCCATAGCCAGCAATCAGTGCAAACAGTGAAATAAGTGAAAATGACAAAAACTTGAGCTTTTCTGCAGTAATATCGCTGTTAAATACCCCATTAAATGTTTGGCCTTGTTGGAATAGGTGTAACTGGGGTTTTAACAATGGATTGACTGGCCCTGAAATTTGTCTTTTTCGACGTTCAGTTGATTGCAGTGCTATGTCGTGGGAATTATGTCAACAAGCTGTCTAAGCAGCCAATCACATTGAAGAATTCTCACAGACAGGAAACGAGGAAATAAGAAACTGCTTTTATCCGAGGCCCTGTCTGCTTTCTCAGGTGGATGAAAAAGATCCAATGGCACTATTTCGAAGAAGAGCAGGGGAGTTAACCCCGGTGTCCTGGCCAACATTTATCCCTCAACCAACATACCAAAAAGCAGATTATCTGGTCATTATCACATTGCTGTTTGTGGGAACTTGCTGTGCGCAAATTGGCTGTTGCGTTTCCCACATTACAACAGTGACTCCGCTTCAAAAATACTTCATTGGCTGTAAAGCACTTTGAGATCGCAGGTGGTTGTGAAAGGTGCTATATAAATGCAAGTCTTTGGGGGTATAATTCACCCCAAAAGGGGCGCTGCGAGCCAATATCACAGCACATCGCGCCGCGATACTGCAGGCCTTCCTCCCCTTATTAAAGGGGAGGGGCCTGGCACAGTGCATCCTGGCGCCCAGCACGTCGTGGTGCCCAGCTGGGCCATCAGGGATCGGGAGTGCCCTCAAACGAGCTCAGTACTCGAGGAGAGCCGGGCTCACGGAGAGCAGCCGGCACCCCGCGGGGGGGGGGGGCTTCACGGGGGCCGGGGACAGCAACGGGGGCAGGTGCTGGCAGGCGGCCAGCAACAAAAATGGCCGCCCGCCACCTCCCCTTAAACTAGCGCCGCCCCGGCCACAGTTAGGCCCCCCCTGACCCCGGCGGACATAGCGTCCGGCGGCAAGTCAGGGGGCGGCACCCAATATTACAGCCGGGGCGCTGCACACGGCAATGGCGACATCGCCGGCGGCGCAGCGCTGCCACAAACCTCCAGCTGAATTTTGCAGGAGGCGTTAGCGGTGCCACGCCCAGGCGCTAGTTGATTTGCACCCCATTAGCACCCTCTTAGGGGCAAATCAACAGAATTTAGCCTGCTTTATTTATTTCTTTCTGAAAAACTAATTTTTATATTTGTGGAGTGTCAAATTTCTCCATTGTGATAAAAATTACAATTTTAAAAAAACTTAAAAATAAGTTAAAGTTTGTTCAAGATATTTCAGCTTTTACCTTATCCCCATGTGCGAGTCCCACTCTTTCTTTCACTCTCTCTAACATTTTAAATAGTCTGGATAAAAGCAGCTTCTCATTTCCTGTCTGTGAGAATTCTTCAATGTGATTGGCTGCTTAGACAGCTTGTTGACATCATTCCCATGACAGAGCGCTGCAATCAACTGAACGTCAAAAAAGACAAATTTCTCGCCACAGAGATCGCATGTGGGCAGCTTTCTTCAGGGCCAGCGGAGAGTGATTTTGCTTCACCGCTGACTGCAAATTACGGGCCAATGCCAAACAGGGAACCTACAATTAACCTCAGTACCTTTGAGCTATGAGGGGGAAAGTCAATCAGGATTCCTATTCTTCATCCAGTGACTGCTTGAAAGTATGTGTATGGACAGTGGATGAGATCACGATTGAGATTGTTTGTGATGCCCCCATGATTGAACAGCTCACCAAATGGGCTCACACCGGAAGAAAGGCTATTAAGACGAGGTATTATGGGTGGTGGTGAGGGGGTGTGGGGGGGAGGGGAACAAATGTTTGCTGAAGCAGGATTGTTGGTGTATGAATGAATTTATTTGTAATCACAATCTAGAGAAATTTCTGCAGCCATTTCCATTAGATCGGATACTCAGTCATGGGCCTGTAAATGCCTTCTTTTTGTTTTGTGCTGTCCGTCGTCAAATGGTTCAAATTGATGGGAATCCATTATGTCAACTGCTGTTCACCCACCTAATTTGCACATGAAAAAGAACTGGTGAACTCATCAAATTGATCTGAAATGATCGAAACTTAGGTGGTCATGAAAAACCCAAAATGGCCCGATTGACTTTTTCCATTCAGTTTGCTACTCACCGCTCGAAAAGCAGTTCAGTGTTTTTTTTCTTTTGTTAATCCCAAAGCAAAGTGCCTTTCCGATCTTATCTGTAATGTTTCCGTGTAGTCTGCTCTTCCTTCCCAATAAAACATGATTTTCCCCTCTCAGCGTGACAGTAATGTGATGACACTGTAACAACATCTTAAAATGCCACTGCTCTCTCCAGAGCCTCTAAACCCACTCCCATTCTGTGCTTCCCTCCACTGGGGACTGTTGTGTCGGTACCTTTCTACCTAGACACAATTTAGGACTCAGAACTCAGAGATTCAAACATGAAGTGCTTTATTGGAAGGAAAGGAAGTTCTGGAAAGTTCCGAACAAAGAGAGCTAAACTTAACAGAGAACACCCAACCATTTATCTCCTGTGACAGCGCCACCACAGGTGGGAGGAGAACACACAATACATAACATTTCCTCCCCTCTTAAATGGAAGGTCCACATTATTCCTCAACAGGTAAGTTACTTTCAATGCACTCAATGAACCTAGGGTAGAGGTAGACTGCCTCAAACCCTGACTTTACCTTGGGGTTTATTCTGCCCCAGTCTTGTGGGTAAGTCACTAAGCCTACAGATCCAAGCGTCTTGGAGGCTGCCGCTCTCTGACAGGATACCGGCGGTCATCGCTGGCTTCCACAGCAGTAGGCATTGACACAGGCCTGGATGGAGAAGGTGCCTGTGTCAGTCGAAAGTCAGGAGTCTGCACAGGTGGAACAGTCTCTTTGACTTCCTGTGCTGGAGAAGAGCACTGTGGCAAAGGATGCTGGTTTGCGGTATCATCTGGAAACAGTTCAGGCCAACCAGCCGTTGGAGCCTCTGTGGCTGTCTCTGCTCCTAGCAACAGTTGATCTGTGTGTCTTCTCCAGACGACGTCCTCAGCAGTCTCAACCATGTAAGACACAGGGCCCGTCTGCGCGATCACTGTAGCAGGAACCCATTTCGGTCCAGTGTTGTAGTTTCGAGCTAGGACGTGCTCTCCCGGATGAAACCGTCTCTCCTTGGCTCTTTTCTCTCTCTTTTCAACTTGAGCTTGTTGTTGACAATGGACAACCTGTTCTGCCCTTGGAGGTTTGAGTAAGTCAAAACTTGTCCGCAACTGCCTCTTCATCATGAGCGAAGCGGGGGAAGCTTTGGTTGTGGCATGCGGCTCGTTCCTGTAGGACAACAGGAAGCTGTTCAGATTGAGCCCTGACCTTGCGATGCCTTCAAGGCGTGCTTCAAAGTTTGCACGAACCTTTCTGCCTGGCCGTTAGTAGAGGGGTGATAGGGCGCAGACCTGATGTGTTCGACACCATTCACATGCAGGAAGGTTGCAAACTCCTGTGATACAAATTGTGGACCGTTGTCACTTACGAGTTGTTCCGGTGAGCCATAACGGCTGAACATCTCACCAAGTTTCTCAATTGTTTTCTCTGCCGTGGTAGACCTCATCACAGCGACCTCCGGCCACTTGCTACGAGCGTCCACAACCACCATAAACATCTTCTCTTCGAAAGGACCGGCGAAGTCACATGTACTCGCTGCCACACTTCTGCAGGCCAATCCCAGGAGTGTAGGGTTGCCAGCTGTGGAACATTCCGGACCCTTTGACATGGGGAACATGTTTTGGCTTTCTCCTCAATATTCTCATCGAGACGTGGCCACCAGAAGTAGCTTCTTGCCATTTCCTTCATCCGAACCATCCCACTGTGGCCTGTATGAAGTTGTTGCAGTATAGGTTCACTCAGAGGTGGCGGAATGATGACACGGCGTCCCCAAAGAAGACAACCTGCCTGGACGGAGAGCTCATTTCTTTTTGAAACGTAAGGTTTCAAACTAGGAGAATCTCCTATAGCTCTCCCTCGAATGACATCGTCCATTACCTCAGACAGGACTGGATCGTTGCGGGTGTACCTTCGCACCTGAACTGCAGTGACAGGTGCTCCCTCCACTTGTCTAAAGTAGAAGATGTCTATCTGACGAGGCTCTGGGGGAGTAGCAGGCAAGGGTAGCCTCGAGAGACCGTCTGCGTTGCCGTGCAAGTCTGATTTGCGATATTTGATGTTGTATGTGTGTCCTGACAACAGTAAAGCCCACCTTTGCATCCTGCTTGCAGCGAGAGATGGAATTCCGGTGTGGGGCCCGAAGATTGAAGTCAATGGATGGTGGTCCGTCAGGTGTGTGACCCTTCTCCCAAACAGGTACTGATGAAATTTTCAAATTCCAAAAACGATTCCCAAGGCCTCGCGCTCGATCTGCGCATAGTTACTCTCGGCCTTGTTCAAGGTGCGTGATGCGAAGGCGATCGGTTTCTCTTCACCCGAAGGCATGATGTGGGATATGACTGCTCCCACACCATATGGTGATGCATCACATGCCAGCTGCACGGGTAGCTTTGGGTCGAAGTGTGTCAGGACCTCCGATTTCAGCAATGCTTTCTTTGCTTGGGCGAAAGCTCCGTTGCACAGTTCAGTCCATTTCCATATTTTGACTTGACATAGCAACTGATGTAACGGCTTCAGCAATGTTGCTAAGTCTGGAATAAACTTCCCATAGTAGTTAAGTAGCCCCAGAAATGAACGTAACTGGCTCACATTCTGGGGTGCTGGGGCCTCCACGATCGCCTTGACCTTTGACGGCGCATTATGCAGGCCAGTAGCATCAATCACATGGCCCAGGTATTCAACTGAAGACTGAAAGAATTCACATTTGTCTTTACGAACTCTGAGTCCGTACTCTTCCAGTCGTTGTAGTGTCGCATCCAAGTTCAGAAGATGATCCTCCTCATTTGTCCCAGTGACAAGGATGTCGTCCAGGTAGCACTGGACTCCTGGCAGTCCACTCAAAATCTGATCCATTGCCCTTTGGAATAGAGCAGGGGCCGACGTAATTCCAAACGGAAGGCGGCAGTACCTGTATAGCTCCTTGTGTGTCACAATTGTCAGCAGCTCCTTTGATTTGTCATCGACATGCATTTGTAGATAAGCCTGGCATAAGTCTATTTTGCTGAACTTTTGCCCTCCGGCCAGGCCTGTAAAAAGATCATCAATGAGGGGAAGAGGGTACTGTTCTGCAGACAGCACCGGGTTAATAGTCACTTTAAAATCCCCGCAGATTCGAACAGATCCATCCTTTTACAGGACAGGAACAATGGGTGTGGCCCATTTGCTCACGCTCACAGGCTCCAGGATTCCATTCTCAACTAAGGCCTCTAAGTTAGCCTCAACTTTTGGCCTAATTGCATAGGGTACAGGTCGGGCTTTGTGAAACTTCGGCTTGCTGTCAGGTTTAATGTCCAGTCTCACGCTGATCTTTTTCATGCTCCCAAGTTCCCCATTGAAGAGTTCTGCATGTTTGTTTAACACTGCAGTCAGACCTGACTCCCCTTTTGACATCATGCGGACTGCAGGCCAGTCCAGCGTGATTTTCTCTAGCCACGCCCGTCCCAGTAGCGATGGGTAGTTTCCCTTTACCACATATAGTGGCAGTTTTGCAGTCTGTCCGTTCAATTTAACTCTCACCTCAATGACGCCTCTCATGGCCACAGGTTCGCCGGTATACGTCTTTAGTACAATGTTTGTTGGCTGAAGGGTAAGATGCTTTAGCATTTTGTTGTAGACAGTGTCTGAAACAAGGGACACAGCCGCGCCTGTGTCCACCTCCATCCGCACTGATTGTCCCTCCACCAGTGGTGACACCCAGTAGCCATTTGAATCACCTGCAACCGTCAGTATGTGCACCTCTTCCTCCTCAGAGGTGTCGCTCCCCTCTGTTTTGCTTGTTCCATCATACTGCACTGAATGAACACTCTTTTTCCTCTCTTGTCCAAATACAGACATTTTGCTTCCATGCTTCCCAGCTCTGTCTGTTCTTTTTTTACCTCTACAGGCGCGTTCAATGTGACCCTTTTTGCCACAATTTCGGCATTCCAGCTCCGTACACCAGCAGTCATTAGCGTGATGGCCCGTTTTCCCACAACGGTAACATGTCAAGGAATGTGATCAGCTGGCTGATGTCTTCACCGCCATCTTCAACCTTTCATTGGCCCAGGCAGTAGTCCCTACATGCTTCAAGACCGCCACCATCATTCCTGTGCCTAAACAAGCGGCTGTGACGTGTCTGAACGACTATCGACCTGTCGCACTCACACCCATCATCATGAAGTGTTGAGAGAGACTGGTCTTAGCCCACATCAAAGACAGTGTTCCTGCCTCCCTTGACCAACACCAGTTTGCCTATCGGGCAAACAGATCAACGGAGGATGCAATCACAACTGCTCTACACTCGGCACTGAATCACCTAGATGGTAAGGAGACCTACATCAGAATGCTGTTTATAGACTACAGCTCAGCATTCAGCACTATCGTCCCCAACAAGCTGGCCACCAAACTCCAAACTCTTGGCCTGAACACTTCCCTCTGCAACTGGACCCTTGACTTCCTAACAAACAGACCCCAGTCTGTCAAATTAGGTAACCACACCTCCCCCCCCCGACCCTGAACACGGGGGCCCCACAAGGATGTGTGCTGAGCCCTCTCCTTTACTCTCTCTTCACCCACGACTGTGTGGCTGTTAATGGTTCCAACACCATCATCAAGTTCGCAGATGACACCACGGTAGTAGGCCAGATCACCAACAACGATGAGTCAGCCTACAGGGAGGAGGTCCAGCATCTCGTGAAGTGGTGCGCCGGCAACAACCTGGCCCTTAACACCAAGAAAACAAAGGAAATAATCGTGGACTTCAGGAAGTCCAAAGGCGGAAGTCACACCCCCATCCACATCAATGGGACGGACGTGGAAAGGGTGGCCAGCTTTAAGTTCCTCGGAGTCCACATTACGGAAGACCTCTCCTGGTCCCTCAACACCTCCTCTCTGGTGAAGAAGGCCCAGCAGAGCCTATATTTCTTGAGGAGGCTGAAGGGATGTAATCTGTCACCCCCGATCCTCTCTAACTTCTACCGCTGCACTATAGAGAGCATCCTGACAAACTGTATCACGGTATGGTACGGCAGCTGTAGCTCCCATGACCGGAAAGCCCTGCAGCGGGTAGTCAAAACTGCCCAACGCATTACCGGCACCCGGCTACCGACCATAGAACATATATATCAGAAACGCTGCCTACGGAGGGCACGGTCCATCATCAAAGACCCTACCCACCCCAGCCACAGTCTGTTCACCCTCCTACCATCTGGAAGACGCTACAGATGCATTCGCACCCGTACGACCAGATTTAGGAACAGCTTCTTTCCCAGGGCTGTCATCCTACTGAACTCCACAAATAAATACTAAAGCCTGCACATCTGCCGATGCACTTTATTATGGTCATATTTATGCTAATATATATGTACAAATGTATGTTGAAATGTTAAGTGTCCTAATCCAAATTGTACACTCTCGGGAGCCGCAAGCCTACATTTCGTTGTACTGCACTTGTGCACTAACAATGACAATAAAAGTTGATTTGATTTGATTTGATGTGCCGTTACGCGCACCTTTAGGCTCAGACGACACCTTGTGAACTCTCCCTGTTGAACTCAACTGGTGAGCCTCCTTTTCTGCCATCTCCATGGAGACACTAACTTCAATGGCCTTTTCAAGAGTAAGGTTGTCCTCAGTAAGAAGGCGCTTCTGTGTGGCTGCATTTTGCAGACCACACACGAGTCTGTCTCTAATGGCGTCATTCAGCACCTCCTTGAACTGGCAGTGTTCCGACAACCTTTTTAAAGCAGCAATAAACATCGTCACTGATTCCCCCTCCTCTTGATTCCGTTTCTGAAATCTAAATCTCTCAGCAATAACCAGAGGTTTTGGTGAAAAATGTGCTCCAAGAATTTCCACTAGTTGCTTATATGTTTTAGTTCCTGGCTTATCTGGTTGCACGAGGCTGCGAAGTAAATTGAATGTCTTCGGCCCGATTACACACAAAAAGGTAGGCACGACCTTTTCATTTGCCACCGCATTCGCCAATACAAAATAGTCAAAACGTTCTGTATAAGCGCTCCATTGCTCCACATTTTCATCAAAATCACCGATGTTTCCTAATATAGTAGCCATCTCACATTTCAAATTAAATTTTCTGTTTACTCACTGCACCCGTAACGTACGCAGATTCGTCCGCTCCTCATTGCCACTTGTTGAGTCGGTACCTTTCTACCTAGACACAATTTAGGACTCAGAACTCAGAGATTCAAACATGAAGTGCTTTATTGGAAGGAAAGGAAGTTCTGGAAAGTTCCAAACAAAGAGAGCTAAACTTAACAGAGAACACCCAACCATTTATCTCCTGTGACAGCGCCACCACAGGTGGGAGGAGAACACACAATAGAACACACAATACATAACAGGGACGTCTCGCTTGGTACAGTGTGATCAGCTCGTGTCTAGACAGCCAATTGCAAATGGAAAATGCTGCAGAAATTTCTCCAGAGTATGATTACAAATGCAATTGATTCCCTTTATGGTCACTGTGTTAACTTAACCAAAAGGAAGGTGTAGGCAATTAATAAAGTAAATCAGAGTTTCCTCACTAGTATTTGAGAGCAGTCTCCTTTAATCAGGACGCTGGTAACGTTGCCATTTTGCCACTTAGACTCACGTATTATGGTATAGCTGCCATTATTGCTGGAGTAAAATGCAAAAATCTAGGTCTGGGTGAAACAATTCAGCACTGCGAAGAAATATGACACAATGGCATATACAAGTATGCCTCTATTAGACTGAACAAATGAGCCTGATCCACACAAAGCATGTTGTGGCATTCTGAAGCCTCAGTTAAAGGGGCATTGTTGTCTGGCAAGAAATCTTTATCAGGTTCATAAGCAGAGGTGAAGGTAGTAAAGTGATTACTGGCAAATGCGATAATTATGTCAATCATGTGTAACCCCTTAATCTATAACTTTTTACTTAAGACCTGCATTAGTCCAAAGTTCATACTGCAGCAGATATAGGAACAGTTGTACAAATTCACATGATGAACTCGGAGTAGAGTTTTTGGAAAGGATGATTTTTAATTTATTCTATGTAGCTTCCTTGATGGTCTAGCTGGTTATAGGAACACGCTTCTGAGCCATATATATCAGGAAAGTCCCAGGTCCAATCCCCATTCTGTGCTCAGTTAACTGACATCAGCAAGGGCCATGACAGTGCTGTTGCATTTGGATTCAGCACCAATTGTTAAGGAGCAGAGTGTGTGGTGTGTGTGAGGTGTAGGTGTGTGGAGTGTGCGGGTGTGGGGGAAGGTGTGGGTGTTGGAAGGTGCAGGGTGTGGGAAGGTGCAGGGTGTGCGGGTGTGCGGGTGTGCGAAGGTGCGGGGTGTGCGGGTGTGGGAAGGTGCGGGGTGTGCGGGTGTGGGAAGGTGCGGGGTGTGCGGGAAGGTGCGGGGTGTGCGGGAAGGTGCGGGGTGTGCGGGAAGGTGCGGGGTGTGCGGGTGTGGGAAGGTGCGGGGTGTGCGAAGGTGCAGGGTGTGTGGGAGTGGGAAGTTGGGGGTGTGGGAAGGTGCGGGGTGTGGGAAGGTGTGGGGTGTGGGAAGGTGCGGGGTGTGCGGATGTGGAGAGGTACGGGGTGTGCGGGTGTGGGAAGGTGCGGGGTGTGCGGGTGTGGAGAGGTACGGGGTGTGCGGGTGTGGGAAGGTGCGGGGTGTGCGGGTGTGGAGAGGTACGGGGTGTGCGGGTGTGGGAAGGTGCGGGGTGTGCAGGTGTGGGAAGGTACGGGATGTGCGGGTGTGGGAAGGTGCAGGGTGTGCGGGAAGGTGCAGGGTGTGCGGGTGTGGGAAGGTGCAGGGTGTGCGGGTGTGGGAAGGTGCGGGGTGTGCGGGTGTGGGAAGGTGCGAGGTGTGCGGGTGTGGGAAGGTGCGGGGTGTGGGATGTGGGAAGGTGCGGGGTGTGCGGGTGTGGGAAGGTGCAGGGTGTGGGAAGGTGCAGGGTGTGGGAAGGTGCAGGGTGTGGGAAGGTGCAGGGTGTGGGAAGGTGCAGGGTGTGCGGGTGTGGGAAGGTGCGGGGTGTGCGGGTGTGGAGAGGTACGGGGTGTGCGGGTGTGGGAAGGTGCGGGGTGTGCAGGTGTGGGAAGGTACGGGATGTGCGGGTGTGGGAAGGTGCAGGGTGTGCGGGAAGGTGCAGGGTGTGCGGGTGTGGGAAGGTGCGGGGTGTGCGGGTGTGGGAAGGTGCGGGGTGTGCGGGTGTGGGAAGGTGCGAGGTGTGCGGGTGTGGGAAGGTGCGGGGTGTGGGATGTGGGAAGGTGCGGGGTGTGCGGGTGTGGGAAGGTGCAGGGTGTGGGAAGGTGCAGGGTGTGGGAAGGTGCAGGGTGTGGGAAGGTGCAGGGTGTGGGAAGGTGCAGGGTGTGGGAAGGTGCAGGGTGTGCGGGTGTGGGAAGGTGCAGGGTGTGGGAAGGTGCGGGGTGTGGGGTGTGGGAAGGTGCGGGGCGTGCGGGTGTGGGAAGGTGCAGGGTGTGCGGGTGTGGGAAGGTGCAGGGTGTGGGAAGGTGCAGGTGTGGGAAGGTGCGGGGTGTGGGGGTGTGGGAAGGTGCAGGGTGTGGGTGCGGGGAGGTGCGGAGTTTGGGGGTGGGAAGGTGCGGTGTTTGGGGGTGGGAAGGTGCAGGGTGTGGGGTTGGGGATGTACGGGGTGTGGGGAAGTGTGTATTTGTGAACAATGGATGAGGAAATCTTCAGGTCCTGGTAATCAGCTGGCATTCACTGTCACCTAAAGACTGGCCACTTGAATGAGGTACCCTCAGCAAGCAATCAATTTCTTCAGGTCATGTGCTGGATAAGCATGATGTACAATATACACCTCTGTCATTTTTCATACAAGGAATTTTTTGAAGGTGAAGCTGGCAACGAGTAAAAAGTACAAAATCCCCATCACGACCATTCCCTCACCTTGATATACACAGTACAACTCACATGTTCTCAGAGCATTCCAGAACAGTTAGCAATATTCATAAAACAATGTGATTTGAAAATGATTGAAGTGAGCATCCCTGAATGCCTGTGAGCTAAAGCAACATATGAGAAAGCCTTACAGCCCAGAGGGTCCCACGTTCAATTCTCTGTCTGTGTCATCCAGGAAGCACCTTGGGATGGTTTTCTACATTAAAGGCACAATATAAATGCAAGTTGCCATTGCCATCTAAAGCCGAGTCGCAGTTGGGCTACTACAATTGAACTTGGCACACTTTGGCATGAAAGGAATAGTTAGCTAGGTTTCCCATTCCTAATCACTGGCTAGTGAAAAGTGCGCACCCGTGGATGCTGGGTAAAGTTGGACTCGGCTCAGAATGATGCTCCCTGTCCACACTATCAAATACTCTGCAGACAATCACTGTCTAGACTCGCACAGGATGAATAATTACTTGGGTGAGCTACCTGAGGGCAACTGACACCAGTTTAATCATAATCCAGCAAGATTCAGGTGGGGGGGAATGAGTAAAGCACTGCTCAATCTTCGATATATATTTTATCAAACTTAGTCACTGCATCTGGTGCATGGCATTTCCACACGTTTCAACACTCACATCACTCACACATTTATGCTATGTATACAAGGTATCAAATTCAAATTTTTAAAAATGCATGAACTAAATTAGATCTCTAAATAAATAAATATGTATATTAGAGCTCAAAGTACAGGAAACTTTCAATCCCATTAAGCTGATATTGTCACTGTATATATGGCATGACAAACTACTTCATAAAATCTAATAATAAATGCTGCGACAGTATAAAAAGGGGTATGTGTCAATGTGGATTAGGAGAGATTTAGGCTTTCAATATACTCCATGCAAATTAATAAACAGAGCAACTGTGCTTTTAAAGAGGTATTATCATCGGCAAAACGGTTCCTCAACTAAATGAAAATATCAGTTTCAACTGGCCGTGGCCCAGCAAACTGTACCTCCTCAGAGTGAACTGGATTTAAACCCAGGGCTCATCACCAACCTAACTAGAATAAATTACATGAAACCAGATAGATAAAAAGGGAAATTGTGCATGCTGGAAAACCAAAGTAAAAATAGAAAATGCACAGCAGGTCAGCATCTCAAAAAAGCTGATTTACATTCGGATAAAAATCCTACCTACAATATTAATCGGTCTTTCTCTTTCACATGCTGACTGATTTGCTGTACATTTTTAGCACTTTGCTTTTATTTTTACTGAAGGACGGTGTACTGCTGTGACTAAATTACATTTATATAGTACCTTTCACATTATCAGGCTATCCCAACGCATTTCTCAGATAATGAAGTACTTTTTGAAGTGTAATAATGTAGGCAATCAAGGCAGCCAATTTACACATAGCAAGGTCCCACAAACAGCAATGAGAGGAATGATCAGTTCATCTGTTTTTGGTGGTATTGGTTGAGGATTAAATGTTAGCCGGAACACCAGGGGAACTCCCCTATTCTTTTTTGAATAGTGCTAAGGGATCTTTTACAGCCACCTGAAAGGGCGGGGGGGGGGGGGAGCTGCGGTTTAACGCCTCGTCCAAAAGATGGCACCTCCAACAATACAGTGGCTCCCCCTGTACTGAAGTGTCGGCCTAGATTATGTGCTCAAAGGCTCTAGAGGAGCAGGTCTTGAACCCACGATCTGCTGACTCAGAGACAATAGCACTGCCACTGAGCCAAGGTTGACACCTTAGGTTTTTGTAGTGTTTTGAAACCAAGAGGAAAGTTTAAATGTAGGAAAGAAGATCTGGGGAAAATTACCACAGGGCCTCATGGGAAAGCAATGAATCAATGTGTGCCCCATGTAATGTGCATGAGAACTAGATGGACTGACTTTGCTTATGAAAAAGCAGTGATAATCACTTTAGTCATTGTTGGGCCAGAGAGAAAAGAAAGCAAAAATATTTGACAAAATCGATTTTAAAGTACTGGAAATTGATTTTAAATGGGTTAATACCTTCAATAAAATAATGAACAGAGGAATGGCATACAAACTAATAGTATGTATGCTAATGTAGCAAGCAGCAATTTATAGCCAGATATCTCTGACTGCAGCAGAGGGCTCCTAATGGAACTGGTTTTGTAGGAAGCCAAACTTTCCTTTGTTACCATTAAAATGTCCCACATGTGTCAAATAGTCTATAAAACAATCAATAATAATATAAAATAATCAAAAAAGCTAATGAAATGCTGGCCATTAAAATTAGAGAACTAGAATACATGGGGGTAGAAACATAGAAACATAGAAAAATAGAAGCAGGAGTAGGCCATTCGGCCCTTTGAGCCTGCTCTGCCATTCAATATGTGTGATGAAATAACTCTGTGTTCTGGCATTTGTATTGTCTGTTGTTGTTGTACTTGCTAATGTCTGGAATGTTCTACAGATGTAACCAGTAATGCTCCTCCCTAGCCCCGCCCCTCTGGATCCTCCGGATTGGTGTGAGTCTTACTCATAAGGGCTGGGTCGGTGATGAATGATGGCTGCCTTGTGTTAACTCGATGCCATGTTCTTAATAAAAGCCTTTAGTTTTAAGCTTTAACCTCACGGATTCAGACCGTTATTTGGCACATCAATTTTATTAAGTAACAACTTTTGGAAGATGGATCGATTTTTGAAACCAGAGCGTCTGGATATCGATCTCCATTCGGCAGACGCGTCGAAGAAATTTACACATTGGCTTCGATGTTTTGAACACTTCATCGCATCGATCGATTCGACGGTTAACAAGTTGGGTCTTCTAACCAACTTGGTAAGTCATCAAACTTACTCGATAATTGAAGATATTACTACATATGAAGAGGCCCTTGCAGCCCTTAAAGCCCAGTACCTTAAGTCAGTTAACGAAGTATACACCAGGTATCTTTTGTCTACTCGCAGGCAATTACCCGAGGAATCTCTGGACGATTTCCTGCAGGACCTCAAGGCTTTGGCTAAGGATTGCAACTACAAGGCTGTCTCTGCCATACTGTATCAGGAAGAGGCCCTCCGCGATTCTTTCATATCTGATCTCTGATCTAATTATATTAGACAGAGACTTCTCGAGAATGACTCGTTAGTTTTAAAAACGCCCGATCGTTAGATGTAGCCCAGAATTTAGAAGTGTATGCATCAGCCCACGCGTCTTTCTCAGCCGCGTGTGTTCCGAATATGGAGGCATCCATAACACCAATGGAGCCTCCACTCAATCCTATTGTTGTGGCTGTACCCCATGGGTCTAAGTGTTATTTTTGTGGCCAATCTAAACACCCCAGGCAACGATGCCCAGCCAGAGAGGCTACCTGTTTTAAATGTAAGAAATGGGGACATTTTAGTAAAGTGTGTAAGGGTAATCCTGTACCTGATGTCTTTTCTGCTGCCGCCTATCGTTTTACTCTAGCCTCGGCTACGGTTGACCAGACCATACCGTGTCCCTTGTCGAAATCTATGATGGACATCAAGATTAATGGTCGTCCTACTGGGTGTTTGATAGACTGTGACAGCACTGAAAGTTTTATACACCCCAACCTTGTTAACTCCTGTTCATTGAAGGCGTATCCTACTCGAAGTGAAATCGTGATGGCGTCCAAGTCCCTTACTTCGGAGGTAACTGGATATTGTAAAGTCACATTGACCATTAAGGATACGGAGTATAAGGATTTTAAACTCCTCATATTACCTCAGTTGTGTGTGAACTTCATTTTAGGCTTGGACTTCCAGTGTCAGCATGAGAGCGTCACCCTTAAGTATGGTGGATCCCAGCCTCCGCTCACAGTCTGCGGCCCTTCTACTTTAAAAATAAGTCCGCCTTCTTTGTTCGTGAACCTTGCTCCTAATTGTAGACCTATAGCGACTAAGAATCGACGGTATAGTTCAGAAGATAAAAAAATTTATAAAAGAGGAAGTGGAAAGGCTTCAATGGGAGGGAATCATCGAACACAGTAATGGCCCGTGGCGTGCCCAGATGGTGGTGGTTAAAACTAATGAAAAGAAAAGACTTGTGGTCGATTATAGCCAGACTATAAACCTGTACACCCAATTAGACGCCTATCCTTTGCCTCGTATTTCTGAGATGGTGAACCAGATAGCTTAGTAATGCGTGTTCTCCACCATTGATTTAAAGTCTGCCTACCATCAACTCCCCATTAAAATAGAAGACCGACCTTATACGGCCTTCGAAGCTAATGGGCGCCTGTACCAATTCCTTAGGGTGCCCTTTGGAGTGACGAATGGGGTATCCGTCTTCCAACGGGAGATGGATCGTATGGTGGATGAATACGCGTTGGAAGCAACATTCCCGTACCTGGGCAATGTTGCTATCTGTGGGCGTGACCAACGGGAGCATGATCAAAATCTCACGAAGTTCCTAGAGACTGCAAAGAGGTTAAACCTGACCTACAATGAAAACAAGTGTACCTTCAATACTACACGTTTGTGTATTCTTGGTTGCATTGTGGAGAATGGGGTAATCGGGCCAGATCCTGAAAGATTCCGCCCACTTAAGGAATTACCTTTACCTCGCACTGTAAAAGCTTTCAGAAGGTGTCTGGGATTCTTCTCGTACTATGCCCAGTGGGTGGCTAACTACTCAGATAAAGTCCGACCTCTTATTAAGTCGACGTCTTTTCTGCTATCGGCGGAAGCTCAGTAGGCTTTCCTTAATATCAAACGGGACATTGAGAAGGCAGTGGTATGTGCCGTGGATGAGAAGATCCCTTTTCAAGTGGAAAGTGATGCATCTGATTTTGCGTTGGCAGCAAATCTTAACCAAGCTGGTAGACCAGTAGCTTTCTTCTCTTGTACATTGCAAGGACCAGAAGTTCGACATTCTTCAGTGGAAAAGGAGGCACAGGTGATTATCGAAGCAGTCAGGTATTGGAGACATTATCTCACTGGCCAACGTTTTACGCTCATTACTGACCAGCGATCTGTGGCCTTTATGTTCAATACTAAGCAGAGAGGCAAGATCAAAAATGATAAGATTTTAAGATGGCGAATAGAACTGTCAACATATGACTATGATATTCAGTACAAGCCTGGAGTATTTAATGAGCCATCGGATGCTTTGTCACGAGGAGTATGTGTTAGTCTAGGTATAGATAAGCTTCAAAGTCTCCACGACGCACTCTGCCACCCTGGGGTTACCAGAATGAACCACTTCATTAAGTCCCACAATCTAACCTACTCTATTGAGGAGGTCCGGACAATGACCAGAACCTGTTGTGTTTGTGTTGAATGCAAACCCCGCTTCTATAAGCCACCCGAGCCAGCTCATCTTATTAAAGCAACTCGACCATTTGAGCATTTGAGTCTCGATTTTAAAGGTCCCCTTCCATCGAGCGACCATAATGTCTATTTTCTTAATATTATAGACGAGTACTCTCGGTGCCCTTTTGTTATCCCCTGTCCGGATGTGACCAGTGCTGTTGTAATTAAATGCCTCTGCCAACTGTTTTCCTTGTTTGGCATGCCTAACTATATACATAGTGATAGGGGTTCTTCCTTTATGAGCGAAGAATTGCGACAGTTTTTGCTATCGAAAGGGATTGCAACGAATAGAACTACCAGCTATAACCCTCGTGGTAATGGGCAGGTCGAGAAAGAAAATGCGACAGTGTGGAAGGCTAGCGTACGGTCTCTGAAGTCGCAAGGCCTGCCAACCTCTCGCTGGCAGGATGTCCTGCCAGATGTGCTGCATTCCATAAGGTCTCTTTTGTGTAAAGCGATGAATGCCACCCCTCATGAAAGGATGTTTAGCTTTCCAAGAAAAGCTACTAATGGAGTATCGTTACCCACATGGTTGACGACCACAGGCCCTGTGCTGTTGCGCAGACATGTGAGAGGCTACAAGACTGATCCACTGGTGGAGGAACTACAACTCCTCCATGCTAATCCCCAGTATGCGTACATTCAATATCCAGATGGGCGAGAGGATACGGTCTCTATTAAAGATCTTGCACCTGCTGGAGCTCGAAAAGAGTCCGACTCTGAGAGTAGAGTTTTCAATCGTGGTATTGGACCTTCAGAGACACAAATCCTCAGTGTGGAAAACACTGATGATTCTGGGAATTCGAATGAACCGGAGTTAGTACTCCGGGAGGAGCCTCAGCAATAGTTACGTCGTTCCCAGAGGACTATCAGACCTCCTGACAGACTGAATCTATAGCAAGGGGTGAATGTGATGAAATAACTGTGTGTTCTGGCATTTGTATTGTCTGTTGTTGTTGTACTTGCTAATGTCTGGAATGTTCTACAGATGTAACCACTAATGCTCCTCCCTAGCCCCGCCCCTCTGGATCCTCCGGATTGGTGTAAGTCTTACTCATAAGGGCTGGGTCGGTGATGAATGATGGCTGCCTTGTGTTAACTCGATGCCATGTTCTTACTTAATGAAAGCCTTTAGTTTTAAGCTTTAACCTCACGGATTCAGACCGTTATTTGGCACATCAATATGATCATGCTGATCCATATTCCCACTCTCTCCTCTCTCCCCATACCCATTGATGCCTTTTGTGTCTAGAAATCTATCTATCTCCTTCTTAAATATATTCAGTGACTTGGCCTCCACAGCCATCTCTGGTAGAGAATTCCAGAAGTTATGCTGTAGCTATACAAAATCCTGGTTAGACCACACCTGGATTTCTGTGAGCAGTTCTGGGCACCACACCTTAGGAGGGATATATTGGCCTTGGATGGAGTGCAGCGTCGGTTTACCAGAATGACACCTGGACTTCAAGGGTTAAGTTACAAGTAGAGATTACACAAATCAGGGTTGTATTCCCTAGAATTTAGAAGGTTAAGGGGTGATCTGATCGAAATTTTCAAGATATTAAGGGGAACAGATAGGGTAGATAGAGAGAAACTATATCCGCTGGTTGGGAATTCTAGGACTAGGGGGCATAGTCTAAAAATTAGAGCCAAACCTTTCAGGAGTGAAACTAGGAAACACTTCTACATAGAGTGGTAGAGGTTTGGAACTCTCTTCCGCAAACGACAATTGATGCTAGATCAATTGTTAATTTTAAATCGGAGATTGATAGCTTTTTGTTAACCAAAGGTATTAAGAGATATGGGCCAAAGGCGGGTATATGGAGTTAGGTCGCAGATCAGCCATGATCTCATTGAATGGCGGAACAGGCTCGAGGGGCTAAATGGCCTACTCCTGTTCCTATGTTCCTTTAAACCTTCTCTAACAGATAGTTTTTACTGGGGAGTGAGGGGGAAAAAAGCCTTGCAAGATTATAACGCCTTTCATGACCTCAGGACATCCCAAATTTCTTTACAGCCAATTAAGTACTTTTTGATGTGTTGTTACTGTTGAAATGTAGGAAGCGCGGCAGCCAATTTGCGCACAACAAGGTCCCACAAACAGCAATGTGATATTGGCAGATAATCTGTTTTAGTGATGTTGGTTGAGGAATAAATATCAGCCAGAACTTCTTAGAATAGTGTTGTGGGATCTTTTACATCCACCTGAGAGGCAAGACAGGGCCTCAATGTAACGTCTCATTCAAAAGATGGCACTTCCAGCAGTGCCTCGGTACTGCACTGAAGTGTCAGCCTAGATTATGTGCTCAAGTCTCTGGAGTGGGTCTTGAACCCATGGCCTTGTGACTCAGAGGCAAGAATGCTACCACTGAGCCAAGGCTGTCAATTAACATTAAAGTTGTTATGCAGGCAATGTGCTCTGTTCATGATGTAAAACCACCTCTTAGAAAATAAGAACATAAGAAATAGGAGCAGGAGTAGGCCATTCGGCCCTTTGAGCCTGCTCCGCCATTCAACGAGATCATGGCTGATCTTCTGCCTCAACTCTATTCACCGGCCATATCGCTATATCCCTACTAGTCAGAAATCTATCGACTTCTGTTTTGAATATACCCAATGACTGAGCCTCCACAGCCCTCTGAGGTAGAGAATTCCAAAGATTCACCACCCTCTGTGTGAAGAAATTTCTTCTCATCTCAGTCCTGAATGGCCTACCCTTTATCTTGAGGCTGTGACTGCTGGTTCTAGACTCCCCAGCCAAGGGAAACATTCTCCCAGCATCCACCCTATCGAGCCCTGTAATAATTTTGTATGCTTCAATGAGATCGCCCTCTCATTTTTCTGAATTCAAGAGAATACAGGCCTAGTTTACTCAGTCTCTTCTCATACGACAGTCCCGCCATCCCAGGAATCAATCTCGTGAACCTTTGTTGCACTTCCTCTATGGCAAGTATATCCTTCCTTAGGTAAGGAGACCAAAATTGGTGTGGTCTCACCAAGGCCCTATATAATTGGAGTAAAACTTCCTTACTCCTGCACTCAAATCCTCTTCTAATGAAGACCAGCATAACATTTGCCTTCCTAATGGCTTGCTGCACCTGCACATTCACTTTCAGTGACTCATGTACAAGGAAACCCACGTCCCTTTGAGCATCTGCATTCCCCAATCTTTCACCATTTAGGAGATACTCTGCCTTTCTGTTTTTTCTACCAAAGTGGATAACTTTACATTTATCCACCTTATATTCTATCTGCCATGTCCTCGCCCACTCACTGAGTCTGTCGAGATCCCCTTGAAGCCTCTTCACATCCTCTTCACAACTGACACTGCCACCTAGCTGTGTATCAACAACAAATTTGGAAATGTTACATTTAGTCCCTGTAATGTCCGTGTGTAATTGAGACACGGACTGCAGAAGTTGGTTATAACAGGTGTTTACTGAATGGAGACAAAACTGGAACTACTATACAAAGTTACTACACAGGCTTATATACAGGGGTGGTCACTACTGGTACTGCAGTATACAGGGGCTGCAGAATATAGTTCCTTCTTCAAGGTACATACACTACAATTCCTCCCCTTTTAGCTAAACAGTACATAACATTCGATTAATAATTAAATAACATATTTACAATTACAGTTGCTATATACATTAGCTGAAGTTAATCAATTATAAATTCAGTCTTTGAGGCGGCTTCCTGATTCTGTCCGGATAACGCCTCTTTGTGGTATCAGGTTCTTCTGGCAAAGTTGATTCGGGATCAACGTTGTTGTTTGGTTCGTCTGCTTCCAATATCACCGATTCTGAGGTAGATGCAATTGGTACTTCGGTTTCATCACCAGGTGTATAGGATCGTGGTGTAGATTTGATGTTTTCCAGTGACTCTAGAATCTGGTCAGCCTGGCGTCTTACCATGCTCTCTCCAACGTCCACAGTATACATTAGAGGTCCTTGCCGTGTGCAGATTGTTCCTCGGCACACTGACAGCTGTTCTCTTCTCGGCGAGAATGCTGGCAACAGTGGTTCGCCATGTGCTGGCCATCCCTTCACCGTTAAATCATAGACCCTGGAGAGTGTTGGGTCATTTCGTGTTTCCTTTTCTATGTTTGCATTCGTCACAGGTAGACATTCGACTATGGTCGAGTAGAATATCTCCACAGGATCCACTGCAGGTGCTTCTTCCACCGTCGGCAACGGTAGGCGTGACAATCCATCAGCATTCCCATGCTGTTTAGTTCCTTTGTACTCGATGTCATATTGGTGTGCCCCTAGGAAAAGGGACCACCTCTGTAGCCGTTGTGCTGTCATTATCGGGACGCCCTTCTTAAGGTTGAAAATGGAGACAATAGGTTGATGATCAGTTAGTAGAGTAAATTTCTGTCCGTGCAGGTAGTAATTGAACTTCTTCACCCCCCACACCAGGCTGATGGCCTCTGTGTCAATCTGGGCGTAGTTACGCTCGGCTGAAGTTAACAAGCATGACGCAAAAGCTATCGGCCTCTCTGAACCATCAAGGAATTTATGTGACAGTACCGCTCCAACGCCATAGGGAGACGCATCACACGCCAGTCTTATCGGTAGTGATGGGTTGTAGTGAGCCAATACTTCTCTTGAAGTGATCAGGCCTTTACACTTCTGAAAGGCCCGTTTACATTCATCGCTCCATTTCCATGCTACTCCAGTTTGTAGCAGGGCGTTCAGTGGGTGCAGAATTGTCGACAAATTCGGCAAAAACTTATGGTAGTAATTCACCAAACCGAGGAATGACGCCCATGTTCTCTTAGTCTAGTGAGCACCTACTCTAGGTTGGCAAGGTTTTCACTGTCATTTTCACCTGTCACTAGGATGTCGTCCAAGTAACACTGAGTCCCCGGAATCCCTTGCAGGACTTGTTCCATCGCTCTTTGCCATATAGCCGGAGCTGATGCTACTCCGAATACCAGTCGATTATACTGGTAAAGGCCTTTGTGAGTGTTTATCGTGAGATATTTCCTAGAGGATTCTTCAACCTCCATCTGCAAATATGCTTGCGCTAGGTCAATTTTTGTAAAACGTTTCCCTCCAGATAGTGAGGCGAAAATATCTTCTATCCTCGGAAGAGGATACTGTACTGTGTGAAGGACTGGGTTCACAGTCACCTTGAAGTCCCCACAGATGCGAACCTTCCTTGGCTCCTCAGACTTATTGTTTAACGTTTTCTTCATGACAGGAACGATGGGTGTCGCCCACTCGCTCCAGTCTACCTTAGATAACACGCCTGCATTCTCCAGATTCTCCAGCTCTGCCTCGACGGCTGGGCGAATTGCATATGGTACCGGTCTTGCTTTGAAAAACTTGGGAATTGCATTCTCTTCTATTTTTATCAAGGCGGTTACGCCTTTAAGAGTTCCCAGTCCTTGTTGAAATACCTCTTTAGCGTTAGCTAAGATTTTTGACAATCGTCCAGGTGTGACGTCGTCATCCTTTTTACCAGCCACAGTCAGTGCCTGAATGGAGTGCCAGTCTAAACTTATCTTTCTGATCCATTCACGTCCCAATAACGGTGGTCCACCATCTTGCAGTATGTACAGATACAATTTCTGTATTTCCTTGCCGTTGTATTCGACAGGCACCTTTATTTTCCCTCTGGGGTATACTTTCTGCCCCGTATATGTCTTCAAGACAATGGATGTGTCTTTCAAGGGTATGTGTGAGAATAGCCGCTCGTAGTCTCATCGATTCATGACGGTCAGGGCTGATCCTGTATCCAATCCCATTTTGACTTGGGACCCTGCTATCGTGAGGGTGACCCAAATGGTTCGGTGATCCTCTTTTGCGATTACGTTGTGTAGTTTGAGACAGCTTAGTCTCTTGTTCCCGGATTCACTATCGCTCTTCTGGTCTTTGGAACTACTGTCCGTCATCTTTTGTACTTTCCTGTACTTTTCCTTAGTAGTCTTTTTGTTGTCGTTAGTCTTCTTCCCGGACCTGCAAACTCGTGCAATGTGTCCCATCTTTCCGCATTGCCTGCATGTTTTGTCCTTGAACCAGCAGTCCTTCTGGTCATGGGTTGTTCTGCCGCAGCGATAACATTTTTCAAATCCCCGTGTAATTTCATGGGTGCCGTATTCCTGTGGTTTTTGCTGTATTTCCGCAGCTCCCCTTGCTGCTGCTTCGTACGATACTGCCACGCTTAAAGCCTTATCTAGCGTCAGCTCTTTCTCTGAGAGTAACCTCTTCTGGGTTCCTTCACTCAGGAGTCCACAGACAAATTTGTCCCGTAGGGTATCTGCCAGTCCTGCTCTGAACTGGCAGTGCTTTGATAGCTTGCATAGTTCCGTAAGGTAATCAGCATTGCTCTCATCTTTATGCTGATTTCTCTTGTGGAATTTAAATCTTTCTGCTATCAGCAGCGGTGTAGGATTTAGGTGTTCCTGTAGGATATCAACAATTTTGTTAAAACTCTTCTCCATCGGTTTGACTGGAGTGATCAGGTTCCGCAATAGGCCGTACGTTCTTGCGCCCATTAAGTTTAGTAGTACCGATGCCTTTCTCTCATCGGCTACTTCATTTGCCTTGCAATATACTTCGACTCTTTCCACATACGTGGTCCAGTCTTCTATTTCATTATCGAAGGCAGTGATATTGCCAGTCTTCGGCATCTTGGAGATCTAAGATGGCGCCTCCCGCGCTTTGCCTTCTTCCCCGATTGAACAAAATGGCGCCACCCGCGCTTTTCCTTCTTCCCCGCTGGATTAAGATGGCGCCTCCCGCGCTGTCTTTTCCGCTGCTGCCAACGCTGTTGCTGATGTTTTTTTATGCCGTGATGGCGACGCCCTATGGGCTTCGCGCGCTTCCCCCCGCGCTGCTGCCAACGCCGCTCTGCGCGGTCCCTGTGGCAAACTGCAGCTCGTCTGTAGTGTATGTACCCGTCTACCTTTAAGAGAACTATTGTATGTAACCGTTCACCTTTAAGAGAACTATTTTAGGTGTGGCACTACTTTGTTTGGCTTCTGTATACGGTAATACCGACGGTGACCACACCAGTATATAAGTGTTGTGCCAGGAGTTATTGGGCAGATTCGCCCTGACCTTCGAATAATAAAGTCCTGTTTTAAGTTACTCTTGGAGTCTGTGCATTAATTAACTAAACAACCCACAGACTTTACATCCTCGTGGCTTTCTGCGCTTCTAATTTCTTTTTCTTTTATTTTAATTACTGTTCCCGTCATCAGAGCAGACCCTATGGGACACTTTCCTCCCTCTTCTCGGGTCTGTGTGCTGCCCGGCTTCGTAGCACCGGCCGCGCCCTGTGTGCTCCACCCTCTCTCTCTCTCCTCTTCTCGACAACGCTGCTCAGCCCCGTTGAAAAGCCACCCGATCGAGCTCTAGCCCGCCGCAGCCCAGGAAGGATCAGTGTACTACCTGCCACCAGCCCGATTAGCTGGAACACCATAGACTGGAGAACCAAGCCCAGCTCTCGACAGCCTCTCCTGCAAATCTTTGAATTTGATGAATCAGAGGGCGGTTGCCCACGGTCGACGCCCGTTTCTTCTGTTTGTTTTTTTTTTCTTTTTGGATTTCTTCGTTCTGGCTTTGACCTCTAATAACTTCGCTTCAGGGATGGATCCTGTAGTGTATGTGCCTTTAAGAGCCCCCTGTGTACTGCCGGTAATGGCCACTCGGGCTATATAAGCCTGTATATTGTGTTGTATCAGTTAGTTCCCCTCCAGACTTTGTTCAGTAAACACCTGTGAAACCAACTCCTGCCTTCAGTGTCTCTATTAACACACGGACACAACAGATCCCCGTGAGGTGGTGCAGTACTGTAGGTAAGTTCGGATCTGTTCGTCGCCAATGTAATGTCCGTGTGTAATTGAGACACGGACTGCAGAAGTTGGTTATAACAGGTGTTTACTGAATGGAGACAAAACTGGAACTACTATACAAAGTTACTACACAGGCTTATATACAGGGGTGGTCACTACTGATACTGCAGTATACAGGGGCTGCAGAATATAGTTCCTTCTTCAAGGTACATACACTACAGTCCCCTCATCCAAATCATTGATATAGATTGTGAATAACTGGGGCCCAAGCACCGATCCTTGCGGTACCCCACTAGTCACAGCCTGCCATCCTGAAAAAGACACGTTTTTATCCCTACTCTTTGTTTTCTGTCTATTAACCAATTCTCAATTCATGCTAGTATATTACTCCCAATTCCATGTGCCCTAATTTTGTTCACCAACCTCTTGTGTGGGACCTTATCGAAGGCCTTCTGAAAATCCAAATACAACACATCTACCAGTTCCCCTTTGTCTACTCCACTAGTTACATCCTCAAAGAACTCCAATAGGTTTATCAAACAAAATTTCCCTTTCATAAATCCATGTTGACTCTGTCCAATCTTACTATTAGTTTCTAAGTGTCCAGTTATTGCATCCTTTATAATAGATTCCAGCATTTCCCCAACTACTGTAAGATTTACAAAATTTCTACATTTCCCCAAAGGTTGTTATTAATAAAGGGGACCCTGCGTGGACATTTTAAATCAAAAAGGGTACCCAAGATGGCGTCCGTGCCTCATGGCAGAAAGCCTGAGAGATTTTAAAACTTGGACTCTGCGATGCAGGCAGCTTGTGGAGAAATCGAAACCAAAGCTGCAGTTTCTGTGAAGAGAGACTTTGTATTTTGACTCCCACATCTATGGGTGTTCGGGAGACAGAGCGCCCCTAGCGATCGATGGGAGCGGTGAACGGGATGCGGAGGAGACCGCCGTTTACGTCCATGAGGGAAGGTGGCCAGGATGGCTGGGGTCCAATTTGTCTCAGTACTCCAGCCAAACCGGATTCACGTACGGGGAAGCCTCCCTCCTGTGCCCCAGGGTACGAGTCGTTACCACGAGGGTCAGCGTCACCGTTGGAAAGTGAATATGTTTGACGTGTAAAGGGCACATTCCACTGGATATGTGATGGTGGCTCAGAAAGTTGAGCAAGGACATGAGGAATGCCAAAGTCGAGTGGGAACGGTTGGGAAACAACACCCATCGGACGATTACCGGGACTCATGGAGGACTAAGCGTGTGTTAGGACAAGTGGTGGTAACCGGACCAAGGGATTTATATCTGTATGTGGGGGTCAGAGAAGGTCTGCCCCGCAGGCATATCCATTATTTTCCACCGGCAGTGACAAGACACCGGGGAGGGGATGAGGTGGGATACCAGCCGGAAGGTGTGTGCAGTCCCATTCTCCCCGATCCCAGTCAACGCCACTGAGCTGGTAACCCGCCCCCGTAAGCCCCTTCCCACGGCGCAGGCGGTGAGGTTATCCAGGGAAGGTTGCCCCACCGCCACCAAGGGACCAGGGAATGGGTTGGTACTAGTCCCCACCGATCAGATGCTGTACCAGGGGGTACACTACACGGTAGCCTCCGTGATTTTAAATCTCACCGAGGTACATTTACCGGAGTGGTGCCCCAAAGAAACAGAGCTGCTATACCAGGCCCTGTTAAAGGACATGTTCAAGAAGTTTTACGAGTTCGATTTTGCCCACATGGACAGAACCGAACTGTACATCACACACCGAGAATTTTTGGGTAATGCAGGGAGGCAAAGAAGGCGAGTATGGAATTATGTTTTTACTGCGTTTAATACTGGGTCCTCTGTCATCAACAGTTTGGATGACATAGAGCTGCAGACCCAGATAAACGGTTTAAAAACACAGTTAAAGAAAATATTACTGGATGAGAACAAGGTAGTGGGCTCGGAGTTGCATGAGGACCAGGCCATGACAGACCATTTAAAGGAGATCATAGCCGAGTTGGAAAAGCATGCAAAGATGGTAAATGCTCTCATAAGGGAGGACAGAAGTGCTTCTGACCAGGCTGCGCAGAATGAGGTATGCGTGTTATATGGGGTGTGGTTACTGGGCGAGGGCCGCAGTAATCTGGAGGATTTAAATCAGGGTTTGGTCCGCTCCTGAATTAGCAACAAGCACCTCGCAGCCCTCCACCCTTTTGAGAATGCATTGAGCACGTGCCAACTCCGGCTAGCCTCCGAAGCCTACCCAGTCCCCGTGGATTGTGGGCGGTCCAACCACACAATCATGGGAGTAGTAGTTAGGATGCCGGTCATGGGTAGGACAGCCCAACCCGCACTGGTATACAGGGTGGAGAACATTGGAATCATTAAAGGGGGTGCACACATTTGTTTCATGGCAGTCCCACCTTACGTCATAAAGTGGGAGCACGCTATGACAGGTACTGACCTCTCAGGGTGCCAGAGCCGGGGAGCACACATAATCCTGTGTCCCCAGCACTTGAATGCCTATTCAAAACCACAGTGTAGGTTCAGAGCTGCTGGCGCGAAACCTATAAATTGTACCATGGAGGCAATGGCACAAGGCCATGTTCCCCCGCAGGTAGCATAGATAGGAGGTGGGACATAATGTGTCACCACCGGCGCGTCCCACTACCAGCATGGACAGCATAGCTGGTGTCCGGTTAGTGACAGCAGTTTCTGTTTTAAACCCGAGGCAGAAGTTCAAGTGGCCCAGGAGCAAATTGTCCCCATTCCTGAACCCTCCACTGTTCACCTCACTGTGAAGGAGAATTTTACGAATTTGCAAAAGTACGTAGCGCACTTCGGCTACGAAATTCCCCCTCTCCCTGAACACCTTACCAAAATACTCAAAGCCGTTATAGTTTCGCAGAAACATTTTTACACTCTCGAACAGAAAACAGTAGTGATAGAGACTAAGATATTGGATATTGTGATTCCACCCTGGTGGAACATTTTCAATAACAGAGGTCCCTTTGTGGATCAGACTGACTTCCCACATTCTCGTGGTTTGTCAGTTAGGGATAGTGTTGTATTTAGTTTGTATTCAGTGTAAGGGAAAAGGTCGGTGGTCAGAATTCCAAAACCAGAGGATCTGGAAGGAACATTATGTAAAGGTGGAGGGTGATATGCTGGTTTAAGTTCTTTTCCCTGTATTTTTGATTAAAGGATTGTTTCTTTGTGTTTGTTATTTTTAATAAAAGTTTTTCTTTTGTTTTTGCAACGCGGTTTAATAAAGATATGTGTACCAAGTGGTGCAGGGGTGTTGGACCCCTCCATGCTTGGATGTGTGTAAAGTCTGTAATTTTATCCTATGTATGCTTATGTACACTACATTTTCATGGAATGGGAAATGCATGTGTCGTGGTTATATTAGATAGGTAATTACAGGGGAAGGTTGACTATGGAGGGTCAGAAAAATTTTGCTCACCTTAAAAGTACGATACGTCAAGCAAGTTTTAGTATCACGGGGGGAGTGTAAGATTTGCAAAATTTCTACATTTCCCCAAAGGTTGTTATTAATAAAGGGGACCCTGCGTGGACATTTTAAATCAAAAAGGGTACCCAAGATGGCGTCCGTGTCTCGTGGCAGAAAGCCTGAGAGATTTTAAAACTTGGACTCTGCGATGCAGGCAGCTTGTGGAGAAATCGAAACCAAAGCTGCAGTTTCTGTGAAGAGAGACTTTGTGTTTTGAAAGCAGACAGGACTTTGAATTATGTATTAGATCAAATTGGAGACAAATCTAAATCCAGTTAGGCCTATAGTTAAGGCCATCAAGCAGTTTGCATAAATAATCAGCAACAGATTAAGGAAGCCATCGAGGCTGGACAGGCCCATCAAGGTGCATTCATAACAAAACAAGTCAATTATCAGGCCGGTGGATGCGATTACCGGCCATCTAAAAACAGTTAGTATAGATTGCTACCATTATTTAAAATAGCCCGCCAAGATTAAGACAATGAACTAACCTGATTTGGCGCGCAGATAAGGGTTTTCGAAAAGAGTATAATTGAAGGCCCCGCATAGCAATCGCTCTCTGCTCTGCTCTTCTCCTCCTCGCCCTCGTGGCTGTCGCTCTTTCCCCGTCCCACGCTTACCCCCTGGCCTTTGCCTGTGTCTTTGCCCACTCCATCTGGAAATCGCCCAGGCACTGCATTGGGCGGACACGGACAATTCAGGCCAGGCGAGGCGGGATGAGGCGAGGAGGCAAGACCAACTGAGGAAGACCAACTGAGGAAGACCAACTGAGGAAGACCAACTGAGGATAGACTTTGAATCATCGGGCCTTCAGTCTCAGCCAACCTGCGACTATCTTCATATAAACTCAAACTGTCGGCTGAGGAAGAGGAACCATCATCCCTGCAAGGTAAAATACCCAAACAGAGACTTTAACTTTGGGGTACTCGAACCTGGAGAATGCCCTTGCAGCACCCGGAGACCACGTGACGATGGCAGGCTCCAGAGAGAACCAAGAGCGAACCCCAAACCCCACCGCTGTTTTGAGTTTCAGCAGATCTTTGATTGGTGAGCATAAATTCTGGCCCCTCATAGCTTAATCTAGTTAGGTATAGGGGGTGGGATAAGGATAAGGGGATTGTTAAGATAGTTGTTTTCCCTCGATGTGCCGTGTGTTCCCCATTCCCTGTATAAGTATAGTTATTTGTATTTGCCTGTAATTTTATACACTGGTAACTTCTCATAAGACTGTGTTAATTTTCTGTTTAATAAAATCTTGAGTTTTGCTTACATCCAAACCACCTGTCTACTCGAGTCTTTTCTGTATCGCTGCCTGTACCTATGTCTGGTGTCTAGAACCCAGGGGCGTGGGAGCGATTCGAACCACTCATAAACAGTCAGCGGCATAACTGACTGGCCGTACGCGCCAAACCACCACCACATGCCACCCCCTACACTACTGATGCGAGGCTAACAGGTCTGTAGTTCCCCGTTTTCTTAAATAGCGGGGTTACATTTGCTATCCTCCAATCTGCAGGAACCATTCCAGAATCTATAAAATTTTGGAAGAGGACAACCAATGCGTCCACTATCCCAATGATCACCTCTTTCAAAACCCGGTCCTTGGGATTTATCGACTTTTAGTCCCATTAATTTTGCTAGTACTGTTTTTTTCCTAATAATAATTTCTTAAATTCCTCATTCTCGCCACACCCTTGGTTTTCTCGTATTTCTGGGAGTTATTTTGCGTCTTCCTTCCAGGTGGTTTCGCTACTAACACCAAGTTGCTGATTTCTGAAAAAGTTCCCAGTGCTAGACTGATTTTAATGCAGTACAAAAGATTCCACCATCTGTACCAGTGGCAGTGGCAAAGTGTAACTGGGTTATTGCCGCAACGCCTGTAATCCTAAAGTTTGGTGTTGGCTGCAGGAATTGTTGATTAGTCCAAAATTTCTCCATAATCCATCAAAAACAAATTTCAGTACCAGTATAAGAAGGCATGTGCTCAGCAATTCAGACTCTGCTATTTGTCACTTGCTATTTTGCTGATTTAAAGTTCAAAAGAAACAGTTATGATGAGCAATCACTTTCACACACCCAGGTAAAGAAATGTGTGAAAAAAGAACCCAATATAAAAAGATTACAACTGCTAAAAAAACAGCATTGCTTGTGTCATCTGGTGTTGCTGCCAAACATCTGATCAGTAGCATCCCTGATATCCACCAGCTGTACTTTAGATTAGGTGAGAAACAACAGGGTGCAATTGGAGGTAACTAACAAAGATAGATGCTATTTTCATAAGTTGTATCCCAGGGAAACATAACCAGAAGGACTGAATCAAAACCCTGGATTCTAATCCTTACTTTGGGGGACTTCCAATGGTTTTAAAACAACTCTTTGATCATCTTATTTTCACATTGACTTGTACAATCAATTTACTTTACACTGCCTCCAGTGCTAAGGAACATCATAACTTACCCCTCAAAATATATTCCCATTGCTGGACTGAGAATTGTATGGTGTTTGAGGAACTCGAGAACAGAAGCAGTAACAATGCAAGCATGATTGAAAAGTATCAATAGATTGCACAATACATTCCCTTTGCATGGTGGACCCTACCAAAACAGAATTGTGCTTCCCTAACAAATCCTAACAAAATGCTTTAAAGGTCTGCACACTTCTCTCAGAACTTTTCTTTTTGTTGGAAAAATTTCAACTCACGATCGACTGACAGATGTAAGGACAACACAAAACCTATTGTTTGACCACAATAATTCTTCAAGAACAAGCCATGTACTCTGCAGGTTGTGGCAAAATTATAATATATGCAGGGTTATTATCTCCGTAAAACAAAGCATGATCTTTACCAATAAAACTTGTAAGTTACGGTCAGGGTTCAGATTATGTTCACAAACCTCATGTGCCCTTCCCCCATGTGTATGTGGCATCTGTTCTCCATATTGTAATTGTAAATATGAAAGTGACACATAATTAATTGAATAGCTTCAAGTAAAATTGATGCTATATGATCAACAGTGAGGAGTTACCTTTTGGACATGGTTACCATTCCTCATGTGGTTTCATGGCTATAAAAGGCAACAAGTAAATGAACGATTTGCAGTTTCAAAGTGTTCTCCTTGTGGAAGATATCAACTATAAACAGTCTGCAATGATGATGGAATGGGGCCATCAGGCGAAAAATCAATTTTGAAACAACTCTGATTGATAGAATTGAGTTGACAGCAACAATACTTTGGGTATGTTCAACAAATGACCACTAATAGATTACATATATGGGCAACAAGCACTCGTAATAGTTGCAGAAGATCGGCCAAATAATGGATTGGTGCTGTAAGGTAAGATTTCATTTGGGCACCACTAGTTGAAGCAAAATCATAAACCGAGTTACAAAGAAATGCATTTACAATTTCACTAAACCTCATACACAGAGGAAATCTCCCTCCTATGAAAGGGACAGAAGATGGACAATCAGCTGGGATTGTAGATTGTACACAAGAGAGATGAGTGGTGCAGGGCTCTCAGGAGGCCTCAGTGACCAAGGCTTTAGACAAAATCTGGGTGAAAGATGGTGACGCTGATGTTGATGATGATCATGATTGACATCATTACCCTTCATGCAGAAAAATTATTCTTCATTCTGCAATAAACCATTTCTAAATGGTGGTCCCTCCATTTCTTTGATGATATTGATCTACCCTTACACTTGATGTAACAAAAAAAGTTATGATCAATAAAAACATCCCCACATCAAGCACTTAAAAGGTCTACGGCCAATTAATACCTTGTGGACCTATTTGTCCCCATTTTATCTGGTATTAATGATGAGGAAGATGAGGTCAACCTGCCTGACACCCAATGTAACTGCCCCAAGTTTTTTTGAGCCTAGCTGCAGAAGCTTTTAATGCCTTGTTGTGAAAAGGCTTCTATTGATCAGATGACCTCCTAATAAGATTTGTAAAAATGATGTGACAATTCTTAAAGAATTCAATGGAAATAAAGATCAGATGTAAAACAGGCTGCTAATTTGCAATCACCTGTTCTACACTATTGCAAAAAGTGAAAATCTACCTCAGAGAAAGAAATCTGAAATCGCGGCATAAAGTTGAGTAAATTGTGCCTTGGTGTTTGAGTCTGTTCATTTATATATTTTTTCCCAACAGCTTTAATTATGTACATTTTAACAATATTTCATTCTCTCAATTTTCTCACACATGAAGAATGTCCTTTTGAACAAGATACTGGAGGAGCCCCAAGCACCCTGTGGAATCATATCCCAGCAACAGTCAATGCCTTCAGAGGGAGAGAGAGAAAGAAAACCATGTTGTACATATTTGTAGGAGACTCTAAAGAGCCTTTGGTCAGATTGGAAATTTTATCAGATTTCTCATTTTTAATAGCACTCATTGGAACACAATCCAAAAGGATTTCAACTACATGTAGAGGAGCAGGCACTTTACTGAAAACAAGACAATCCTGGTTCCATCCATGCTCATTCAGGGCATACCGTTAATACTCTGAGGGCAATTAGGGAATTAAAGGGATAAATCTCAGAAGGACTACTAATTGTAAAAATAATGTGTCCATTGCCATCTACACTAATGCTCTTTCTCTGCCTCCCTCCCAAGTATTTTGTCTGTAATATAATAATCATAGTGTCCTTGGACCAGAATGTAATAAAGTTTTATTGGTCTCAGGGAAGTTCACTACAGTATTTGCATTTTGCTTGGCTGGCAGAATGCACTTTTAGAAAATTTAAGTTCAATATATTTTTTTCTTCTGCGCCTAATTTAATCATTTTTCAGAATAATAGCAACTGTACAGAGCAGAATAGCTAAGTAGCACATTATATTAGTAAAAAATTACTGGGTACTACACTTGTCAGGATCAGGCACGCGAGGGATCGATCAGTAAGCCTCAATGGTGAGGCCTGAGATGCCCCCAATATTGGGCCTCTGGCCTCATTTACATTGAGCTGGCAAATTGCCCAGAGCAACAGGCAGCTAACAGATGAAGTGCGATTGAAGATTGGGCTGTTACTAGCATTGTAACACCACACAGATAAGTGAGGAAGCTGGGGGGAGGGCGACAGGTTGGGAGGTAGGAGTGTCCGAGGATGTTTGGGGGTTGGTGGGAGGGGGGGCGGGGTGGGAGATGATCCAAATAGTATTTCTTTCCTTACGAATGTTATTTTTTTCCCCTACTTGTTCAATAAATAATATCTGATAATAATACATGTTAACGTCAAACCGTCCTTGACTATTACCTTGCTATCCCCTAAATCTCTGTTGGATTGTACAAATTTGAACTTACTCAATCAGCATATTATCTCTCCCTTCTCACCGTTTCCCTTTTTTGAGCATTTCCCAAAGTGGCTTTCAGATAAGTTTTTATACTTCCAATCTCTTCTGGTTTCTATAGGGTTCCCATTCCAATGCGGAGATCCATTTATTGGCTTATTCCTGGCAGTTCCTAATACTTCCACAACTGGCATTAAATACACTTCACCAACCTCAGTGGCAGAGTACAAATTTTGTACTCTCATTTTCCCTCAATTTCCCCCCCCCCCACTTTTCTTCCCTCCTCTACTGAAGGCAATAATTTATATCAGACATGCTAATTCTATGGGCATGAGTAGGGTTCCAACACACTTCAAAAGTAGCCATGTTTTATGTGAGCCTAAGCAGTTAGTAGTGATGGGGTATTTGATCTTGCAGAGCATCGCAGCTGATCCCGATCATGTTCTCAGTTGATGTCTGCATATGTGCACTTTTCAGTGAGGGGGTATGGCTACTGAATTTGAAGTTGATGTAGAAGTACAGCCAAGCTGTTTCAGTACAGCTACAACACTGGCATCTAGCCGACAATATCAAAAATTGCCCAGGTATGTCCTGTCCACAAAAAGTAGGACAAATACAACCCGGCCAATTACCGCCCCATCAGTCTACTCTCAATCATCAGCAAAGTGATGGAAGGTGTCATCGACAGTGCTATCAAGCGGCACTTACTCACCAATAGCCTGCTCACTGATGCCCAGTTTGGGTTCCACCAGGAACACTCGGCTCCCGACCTCAATACAGCCTTGGTCCAAACATGTACAAAGGAGCTGAATTCCAGAGGTGAGGTGAGAATGACTGCCCTTGGCATCAAGGCAGCATTTGACTGAGTGTGGCATCAAGGAGCCCTAGTGAAACTGAAGTCAATGGGAATCAGGGGGAAAATGCTCCACTGGCTAGAGCCGTACCTAGCACAAAGGGAGATGGTTGTGGTGATTGAAGGTCAATCATCACAGCCCCAGGACATCGCTGCAGGAGTTCCTCGGGGCAGTGCCTAGGCCCAACAATCTTTAGCTGCTTCATCAATGACCTTCCCTCCAACATAAGGTCAGAAATGGGGATGTTCGCTGATGACTGCAGAGTGTTCAGCGCCATTCGCAACTCCTCAGATAATGAAGCAGACTGCGGCGAGTGTCTCACCTCCTGACTCCCCAAAGCCTTTCCACCATCTACAAGGCACAAGTAAGGCGTGTGATGGAATACTCTCCACTTGCCTGGATAAGTGCAGCTGCAACAACAATCAAGAAGCTCACACCATCCAGGACAAAGTAGCCTGTTTGATTGGCACCCCATCCACCACCTTAAACATTCACTCCCTCCACCACCGGCATACCGTGGCTGCAGTGTGTACCATCCACAAGATGCATTGCAGCAACTCACCAAGGCGTCTTCGGCAGCACCTCCCAAACCCGTGATCTCTTCCACCTAGAAGGACAAGGGCAGCAGGTGCATGGGAACACCACCACCTCCAAGTTCCCCTCTGTTAAGTCTCTGTGTTACAGTGAGAATTACTACACAGACCACAAGAGTAAATTCAACAGGTCTTTACTGGTTGGAGGTCGGACTATACTGAATACAATATTATTACACTGTGCTTATATACCGGTGTGGTCACCACCGGTATTACGTATACAGCAGCCAAAGAAAGTAGTACCTTTCTTAAGGTGGACCAGGCTTAAGTTCTCTTAAGGTGGAACAGGTTACATACACCACAATCCTCCCTTTTTAGCTTAATAGTCATATCCCCAAATAAACATAACATATATAACTTCAGGTATAACAGTTCAAAGGTTCAATCTCTCAGGAGGCTTTCTGATTCGGCTTGGATAACGCCTTTCAGTGGTCTCTGATTCTTGTTGTCGAGGTGCCTCCTCTAGTTGGTTGCCAATGTATTGGGTGTCATCATCATCAAATACATTCTCGGCCGAGGTAGATGCTTCAGGTTCATGAACGTCTTCCACAGCTGTCTCTGTCACAACCATGGGTTCGACCCTTGCTCTCGACTCTACCAGTTGACCCACATGACGCCTTATCACATTATGACCAATATCTACGGTGTACATCAGAGGTCCTTGTCTGGCCCGGATTGTTCCGGACTGCCATTTGTCGTTTCCATAGCCCCTTGCCATCACTGGTTGTCCTACGTCGAAAGTTCGAATGGTCTTGCTGTTAATATGCCGAAACTGTTTGTTTTCCACTTCCCTCCGCACATTTGGTTTTAACAAGTCCAACTTGGACCGCAACCTTCTGTTATAAAACATCATAGCAGGACTTTGGTTAGTCACGGCATGATCGGCGTTTCTATATGACATCAGGAACTTATCGACCTTGTGTTGCAGCGGAATCTGATCATCATTCATGGCCTTAATAGCCTTTTTGAATGTCTGGACAAATCTTTCAGCCAACCCGTTTGTCGCCGGATGATGTGGGGCAGAGGTATAATGTTTAACTCCATTCTTCTTTAAGAATTGTTGGAATTCTTCCGATACAAACTGTGGTCCGTTGTCCGAACAGATCTGTTCTGGCAATCCGTTCCTTGCGAATATTGTTCTTAACACCGCAATTGTCTTTTCTGAAGTAGTGGTATTCATCTTGATGACTTCTGGCCATTTGGAATGTGCGTCCACCGCGATTAGGAACATGGAGTCCATGAATGGACCAGCAAAGTCAATGTGTACGCGTTGCCATGGGGCTGAAGGCCATTCCCATGGGTGTAGCGGTGCTATCGGAGGTGCATTTTGCACTTTTTGACACCCAGCGCAGCTTTTCGTTAACTCCTCAATCTGTTGGTCAATACCCGGCCACCATACGTAAGCCCTAGCAAGACTTTTCATTTTAACTCCCCCCAGATGACCTTCATGTAGTTCTTTTAAAACTCTTTCCCTTAACTTGGGAGGAATAATCACTCTTGTCCCGTACATCAAAGTAACATGGCAGACGGACAGCTGGTCTCGCCTTGCCGAGAATGCCGGTAACAGAGGATCACCCCGTGTTGGCCATCCTTTCACTGTCACCTCGTAGACTCTGGACAGTGTCGGGTCGTTCCTGGTTTCTCTTTCAATACTTGCATTGGTGACAGGTAAACACTCGATAATGGTCGAATGAAATAACTCAACAGGGTCAACTTCTGTCGTGTCTTCATCTTCAGGTAGTGGCAGGCGCGACAGCCCATCAGCATTGCCATGCTGTTTCGTACCTTTGAATTCTATCTGATATTGATGTGCCCCTACGAAAAGAGACCATCTCTGGAGACGCTGTGCTGTCATCACCGAAACACCCTTCTTAGGGTTAAAAATGGACACCAACGGTTGATGGTCCGTCAGAAGTGTGAAGTTTTGGCCCTGTAGGTAATGATTAAACTTCTTCACTCCCCATACAAGGCTAAGGGCCTCCCTATCGATCTGCGCATAGTTGCGCTCAGCGGAGGTCAATGATCTGGATGCAAACGCGACTGGCCTTTCCATGCCATTTGGCAATTTATGTGAGAGTACTGCCCCAATACCATATGGAGAAGCATCACAAGCCAACCGAATAGGCAGTGTCGGGTTGAAGTGAGCCAACACTTCCTCTGAGGTGATCAATTCTTTGCTTTTGCGAAATGCCTTCTTACAGTTTTCGCCCCAGTCCCATGGTACCCCTTTCTGTAAAAGAGCGTTCAACGGGTGCAGCACCGTGGATAGATTTGGCAGAAATTTATGGTAGTAGTTAATTAATCCTAGAAACTACCTCAACTGAGAGACATTCTCCGGAGCGGGAGCCTTTACAACTGCCGCTATCTTGTCAGGAGACTTATGAAGCCCCTCCCGGTCAATGACATGACCACAGTACGAGATCCGCTTCTGGAAGAACTCACATTTCTGCCGATTTACTCTAAGTCCATAGTCTTTCAGTCTGTTGAGCACCAGTTCCAAGTTAGCGAGATGCTGTTCATCACCATCACCTGTGATCAGAATGTCGTCCAGGTAACATTGTGTGCCTGGAATTCCCTGTAATACCTGCTCCATGGCCTTCTGCCAAATTGCTGGAGCCGATGCCACACCAAAAACCAGCCTATTGTACCGGTACAACCCTCGATGCGTGTTGATCGTGAGGTATTGGCGTGACTCTTCTTCAACCTCCATCTGCAAGTACGCCTGCGCCAGGTCTATCTTGGTGAAGTGTTTCCCGCCAGACAGTGAAGCGAAAATATCCTCAATCCGTGGAAGCGGATACTGCACCGTGTGAAGCACCGGATTAACGGTGATCTTGAAATCTCCACAGATGCGAACCTTCCCTGGATCTCCTGGCTTATTGTTCGCAGGACGTTTCATAACGGGAACAATGGGCGTAGCCCACTCACTCCAATCTACTTTAGACAGTACCCCTGAACGTTCTAGTGCTTCCAGCTCCGCTTCAACTGCAGGTCGTATTGCATAGGGTACAGGTCTGGCTTTAAAAAATTTTGGTTGTGCATGTTCATCAATCTTGATGTTTGCCGTAATTCCTCTCAGTGTTCCCAGTCCCGGCTGGAACACCTCTTTAGCCTCATCCAATATTCTGGACAATCGTTTAGGTTTGACAGCTGTTTCCCCGGAATGTACCGTTAGTGCTTTCAAGGAGTGCCAGTCCATATTCATTTTCCTAATCCACTCCCATCCTAGTAGTGGTGGACCTCCTTCAGGTAGCACATATAAGTCCATTACTTGGCTTCCTTCGTCCTTGTGGACCACTTCTACCTCTATTTTTCCGATGGGGTACACTCTTTGCCCCGTGTACGTTTTCAATATAATCTCCGTATCCTGTAAGGGAATATGTTGGAATAACCTTCTGTAATCTTTCTTATTCATGACCGTCAATGCCGATCCAGTGTCCAATTCCATTTTTACTTGGACTCCTGCTATCTTAAGAGTGACCAAATTGTCTGGAGGTCTGTATCCTTACCAACGTTGTGTATTCTTAAGCTATCCAGTTCATTACTGCTAGCGTCTGAATCTGACTTCTGTTCAGTCAAACTGTTCTTTGTCACCTTGTGTACCTTTGCATATTTTCCTTGCGGTGACTTTTTATTGCTGGTCTTCTTTCCTGACCGGCATACTTTAGCTATGTGGCCAAACCTGCCACACGTTCTGCATTCTTGGTTTTTAAACCAACACTGGTTCTGATCGTGCGTTGTCTTTCCACAACGATAACATTTGACAGAACTCAAACCCAATTTGTTTGTACCGAGTTCCGGTGGCCGTAGCTGCATTACTGCCGTGCCTCTCGCTGCGGCCTCGTGTGCTGCTGCCATAGTGACCGCCTTCTCGAGAGACAGCTCATTCTCCTCGAGCAGTCGCTTTTGTGTATCCTGTTTAAATAAACCACACACAAATCTATCTCGAAGTGCCTCTGTCAGTCCCGTTCCAAACTGACAATATTTTGCTAGCTTACGTAATTCCATCAAATATTCAGCATTGCTTTCATTTTGCCGCCGTCTTCTATCGTAAAATTTAAATCGTTCCGCTAGCATCAGCGGCGTGGGGCTAAGATGATTTTTTTAGGACAGTAACAATCTGTTCGAACGTCTTATCCGCCGGTTCATCTGGTGATAACAGGTGTTTCAATTGCCCGTATGTCTTCGCACCCATTAAGTTTAGTAATGTTAGTGCTTTACCTGTCTCAGGAATTTTATTTGCCTTACAATAGTTTTGTATGCGTTCTACATACATAGCCAAGTCTTCTATATCACTGTCGAAGGCATTAATGTTCCCATGTTTAGGCATCGTAGCAATTTATCGTATTTTTAATGTTATCTAAGATGGCGGCTTCCCGCTCTTGCCGTCGTCCTCCGCCCACAAAATGGCGGTTTTCCCGCGCTTGGCGGTCTTCACCCGTCCCCCGACGCTGTCTCCGCTTCACCGCGGCTCTCGCGCCTTCAGTTTCCCCAGACGCTGCGCCTTTAGCCCGAATGCGGCCCTTATCTCCAGTCGCGATCGATGTCCCGCGCTGCGCCTCTCGCTCGAAAGCGGCCCGGCCCTTATCTCTGGTCGCGATCGACCTCACCGCACTTATTCCTCCGTCTTCCCAGCCCCGTCTGTACAGCCAACGTGGTTGACTTTCTGTCGCGTCGCTGCCCGGCTTACCCACCACGAGGTAGTAGAAGAAGCTGACAGTCGCTGATGGAGGCTTCGAGGTCAGGATGTCTTCTGCACTCCGGTTGCTCGATGCCTGCCGCTCGACGTGTCTTCCCGTAGGTGATGAGGGTGGAAACCTCTCTTCGGCGTCCTGTCTGTGGACGAAGTCGCCGTGGAAATTACTGCAGCAGGGTAAGAATCGGACTCGTCGCCACTGTTAAGTCTGTGTGTTACAGTGAGAATTACTACACAGACCACAAGAGTAAATTCAACAGGTCTTTACTGGTTGGAGGTCGGACTATACTGAATACAATATTATTACACTGTGCTTATATACCGGTGTGGTCACCACCGGTATTACGTATACAGCAGCCAAAGAAAGTAGTACCTTTCTTAAGGTGGACCAGGCTTAAGTTCTCTTAAGGTGGAACAGGTTACATACACCACACCCTCCAAGTCACACACCATCCTGACTTACAAGTATATTGCCGTTCCTTCATCGTCGTTGGGTCAAAATCCTGGAACTCCCTATCTAACAGGACTGTGGGAGTACCTTCACCACACGGACTGCAGCGGTTCAAGAAGGCAGCTCACCACCACCTTCTCAAGGGCAACTAGGGATGGGCAATAAATGCTGGCCTTGCCAGCGATGCCCGGATCCCATAAGCAAATAAAAAAGGAGCTTATTGAATGGCAGAGCAGGCGCAAGGGGTTGTAAGGCCTACTCGTGCTCTTATTTTTGATGTTCTTAATAGCAGAAACACTTGCTGATTTCACTTTCCCTAGCTTCAGATCAATTATAATGAGTCAGCAGATCAGAGATCAAACTAGAAACCTGCCTGGACATTCCTTTAGTTCCAATAATATTGTGTGCCAAATGTAAAAAATGGCTCCACTAAATTAGTAAAGAGTTCAACTGGACTATTCCATTTCAGAATCTCTTGTACAAATGGATAAACTAACCTGAATTTCTCCTGAGGTATCACACCACCAGATACCTTGCTGAGTAATTCCTACTCTGAAGCATCTGCAAATGTTGAACTATATCCAGGAATTATCTTATACTGAGCCACTTCCAAAGTGACACAATAATATGAAACGTGACTCTTTCCTCTCTTCCTCTTTCACCTCTTGCTGCAAGTCCATTCCCCATACTTTATTTTGGACTCCAGATATTCTTTTGCCTGTTGTATCGCAAGTAGTATTTAAACATTTCTGAAGTTAGCTTTTTTCCTTCCAATATTTTCTCTATTAATAGTTCAGGTCTTGACTTGCTCTAGATTACTAGGCTATCCCTCAGTAAACAAACAGTGCACAGCACACTTACAAGCACTTATAGAATCATACCAATTAATCTCTCAGAAGGAGGCCATTGTGATAATTCCACTGCCAACTTTTGGAGCTATCTACTTTAATCCCATTTTCCTGCACTTAAGTGTTATGCTGCTGAGATTCCAAATCTTTTTCCCAATTATTTCTATCCTTAAATCCTTCAGTCTCAAATTTTCAGTCCCGATATACTTCAATTACTGAACGTCCTTTCCCCTTTTTACAACTGGGGTGTGTTCATTGTTTTATTTTTTGTATTTAATCCTTGTCCTTGGTGATACATCCTGTACATTTCTTAGGTGTAGAATAGGACTAGATTCTGCAGGTTCGTAGCAGTGCTGTTCTCTGGAGTGTTCCACTTGCTTTCCCCTCTCTTTCTCACACAGCAGCCAAAGAAGTGAGAGGAAATCTTACTAAAGGCAAAATACAGCAGCTGCTGGAAATCTGAAATATAAACAGAAAATGCTGGAAATACTCAGCAGGTCAGGCAGCATCTGGGGAGAGAGAAACAGGGTTAACGTTTCAGGTCTGTGACCTTTCATCAGAATTGGAAACTGTTACAGATGTAACAGGTTTTAAGCAAGTGCAGAGGTAGGGAAAAGTGGGAAGGGGAGGAAAAAACAAAAGGGAAAATCTGTGATAGGGTGGAAGGCAGGAGAGATTAAAAGACAAAAGGGATGATAGTGCAAGGCAAAAAGGGGTGGTAATGGGACAAGACAAGTAAAGAAACAAAAGATGGATCTGGAGGAGCTGAAAATGGCAACAGCAGAATCATTACCAGCACCTGTTGTCTGAAAAAATGGGAGTAAACTTTGTATTTTTCTTGTCCCATTACCACCCCCTTCTGCCTTGCACTATCATCCCTTTTGTCATTTAATCACTCCTGCCTTCCACCCTATCACAGACCTTCCCTTTTTTTCTTTCCTTCCCTCCCCACTTTCCCAGCCTCTGTATTTGCTTAAAACCTGTTACATCTGTAACATTTTCCAGCTTTGACAAAAGTTCACCAATCTGAAATGTTGGCTGCGATTTTGCTGACCTTGGTGGGTCCATGGCAGGCGACGTCAGTGGTGGGTCCCGACCCTGCTGCTGACTCCATCCCACTGTCCAAAATAAACTTCCCTTGATTAGGCTTGTTTAGCCCACCCAGCGCGTTTCCTGGCCAATTAGAGGAAGCAGGCCTGGTGATGTCATTTGATGACGCGTCATCAGCCAGTTTCCTTAAAGGGACCATGTCCAAATGTATTTTGACAGTTGTGCTGTCTGTGTTCTACAGCATTGAGGTGCTGTAAACACTGACAATGACTGCACAAAGGCACAGGGCTGCACCCAGGCAATCCCATGACTCCCTCTATATGCTTATGGAGGGAGTCACAGCACGCAGGGAGGTCCTATTCCCTTCCTATGGGCAGAAGAGACATCCCCAGGAGATCAACACTGCCTGCTTGCACATTACAGAGGAGGGCACAAGCAGGGATGTGGTCAGGAGGGCATGGGTGCAGTGCCGCAAACCTTTCAATGATCTCAGTAGATCACGAAACATTAGTACAAAGCCACACTCAACCTCATCCTGCTGTGCCTCTCATCACATCCCCATCACTCTGCCTTCCCTACCCAACTCCTGCACAACCTTACTCACACCAACTTACATTGGACCTCCACCCAACCCTCTCCATCTATATTATCACATCCCCATCTAACTAGCCACCCCTCACACTCACCCTCGTCCTAGTGCAATCATACCAACTAGCAACACACAAGGGTAAGCACTTGGGTGTTTTATACAGTGTGTTGAGTCTGTGTGTCCCAGTTATGCTTAGGATCAATCACTGGACACAGACAACAAGAATAACTTTTAACAGGTCTTTACTATTCGGAGGTCAGGGCTGAACTGCCCAGCAAATCCCTACACAACACTTATATACCGGTGTGGCCACCACCGGTATTACAGTATACAGCAGCCAAGAGAAAGTAGTACATCTCTTAAGGTAGTTCTCTTAAGGTGGAACAGGTTACATACACCACACAATGTCCATGTAAAGTTTCTGTTAATGTATTGTCAAACATTGAAACCTTTATTTTCAACACTTTGGGTTCTTGGACAGATCTGTGTGCACCTTTGGAAGTGGCTTAGTGAGTTGCAATGAATTGTGAGACATAATGGTACCCCTGCAATGGTGAGGAGTGTGAAAGGAATGGCTTGGGCATTGTAGGGATGCTTTGTGGTGTTGGTGTGGGGTGGTGCCAACCTGGCACATCATGTGGCAGCCAGGGTGTACAGCATCAAGTGAAGTAAATCTGGCCATGGTGAGGCCATCCCTGGCTTCCCGGGCAGCAATGTGATTGGTGCCCTGTGTCTTGTACAGCATCAGTTGATTGTGGAGAAGGTTGGTGTTGTTGTTGGTGCTGCTGGTGTGCCTGGTGCTGCTGGTGTTGGATTCTGATGACCAATGTGAGAGAGTGTAAAGGGCACCCATGCTGATGGAATAGATGGCAGGTGAAGTTAAGATGACAGAAGCGATCTGTCAATGGTAAGAGAGGTAATGAGGTCCGACTGAATGGAGACTTGTGTAAAGACTTGCAGCATGGTGAATCTGTTGTGGAAATGCAGTGAGGAGCAGCTTGTGGCTGAGGAAAGATATCTCTAAGGTGGGTGCTTTTACTGTACATTTGAAGCTGTCAACTTATCAGCTGATTCAATGGCCACTGACCTCCCGCCTCAACTTCACTGACGTGGTCTAGCAACAGCGTGAAACCCATGGGCGAGCTGCCAAAATCAAAAGGTAACTTTAAAACCATTGTTAAGTGGCTGTAAACAAGCCACTAATCATTTAAATTGCCTCCCCCGCCACTGCCTGCCAGGTCTGCTCATCGGGAAAGGCAAGTGTGTGTGATTTTGACAGCAGGTTCCTGACCCACTGTCAATCAATTCACATTTAACTGCCGACCCGCCACTGATCCCATCTGCTGAGCACCAGCAAAATTCTGGCCATTAACTCTGTTTCTATCTCCACAGATGCTGCTTGACTTGCTGAGAATTTACAGCATTTTCTGTTTGGCTGGAATTGGGAGTACTAATGGAGTGTCTGAACAATAGCCAGTGTGAGCTGCCTTGTGTCTCAAACCCAAGGCTGAAGTGTATATTAGCCAACTTGGAATCAAAATGCAACTGCTCAATTAGGATAATTTATCATCTATAAAAGACATTGAATTCTGCAAAGTTAGCATGTAATTCTGATGCCCTTTCTCAATACTAAATGCAGCATTGTTCAAATGATTTGAATTTTACCCGCAATAGCCATGTTTACATCGAGACACAAATAATTACTTTTCTAATTCTGAGCATTGGTTGATGTACTAGTTAAAATGCAGTTGACCAACAAACTGATCCTTTTGATATGCCAATGAGCAGGTCAGTAGTTAAGTAATGGATAGAATCTGCTTCAAAAATAACATCAGATCATCTCACTTGAGGAGACAAGCATTATGATATTGAAAGAAACATCACCTAGTAGCAACACAGGCACTGACCTGCAATCAACTATTGACTCCTCTGTTGATTACCTTGGCCAGAATACTTCAACAAATTTCTGAGATCTATAAGTATGCCAGATGTTTCTATTTGCTTTTCAGAATAATGAGGCAAGTCATATTAAGTCGACTTAATTTAACGAGAAGCAATCTGATAAACTAAAATCCAATATTTAATGTGGCACATGTAAATCAGTTAGATAATGCGATAAGAGGATTGCTTCAAACTCGGACATACAGATTAAGCAACTTTTGGCATATTTATGTGAACAGACCCACTGAAAGCCCACACTGATCAAAGCAGAGAATTGCACTAGCATCCTGGTCCACGGAACAGTGCAACTCCCCATGTCAGTCATGTTGCCAGGGAGGTACATAAGTAGAAGCCAGGCAGTTTTCAAATGGAGGAAGAAAGGAGAGTAAATTCAACAATTGCATCATCAGATAAATCGCCCTAGGTCACCCACACATTCCATTGTCAAGGTCAAGAGTACAACTGGCAGAGAGCTGGGAACAGGTCACCTGCCCAAAATGTGGCTGATTAATTGGAGACTAGTATGTGAAGTGGTAATGGGGGAACAAAATGAGATTTAAATGGGGCGATGAATAGTTTAAATGCTGCAAGGCACAACATACACAGGATTTTCTGTTTTATTATATTGTGACTTCAAGGACATTGCAGTGAACCAGGGGCCGAGACCAAATTTCAAAGGCCATCTCAAACAGGCATTGACTGTAAATGTGTCCTAGAAACAATTAAGTGCCAGAAGCCTATTCTGTACAGGCTAAACATTCATCTACAAAAAGCAATTCCTAATGCTGCAAGTATAGAATATTGGACAATTCGACAGCTTTTCCCATTGATACTTTTTTATTTTTCTTAAATTATCGAACAATTTGGCAGTGCATTTTGAAAAAAAGCAAATTTTCACAATATGAATGATGCTAAAGTTACTGGGTTGGAAGGAATCAGAAATAATTTGATTCATTATTTAATCTTAAAGGAAATTAGATATTGGATGCATTATGGGTACTCCAGCAAAACATTCACAAATAGCAATCATAATTTATTTGTGACCTTTATTTTGAGTATGTAGCCTAGTAGACTGTCATATCATTAACATTTCATGTCATTATATTACCCTTAGCCAAAGCGTATCATGACCCTTCTTCCTAATTAACATTTTTAACACTGTTGGTCCTTCCCTTCCACACACAAGTAGCTTGGGTTAACTGTAAATAATACAACTGCTGAACCATGTCTCAACAGTAGCTCAAAGGAATTGATCCAGTCCACAGTTCATTTTTTTTATATAAAAGGCTGCCTCAAATGACACTGAAGACAGACTCTAGGCAGAATCAAAAGGACAAAGTCACATATTTCAAATAACATTGAATTTTCAAACTGTTTGACACATGCCCATCCTACTCCTCATATGGTCACAACCGTTACAAAATGAGCCAAGCTGGTTGGCTGCCCGACCCATCTTTTATACAAAACTGCACTGGATCCATGAACAATACAATTATGTTTTTATACAAACTGATGAGAAAACAGCTCTAATGTAGTCACAGGTCAACCCTTGGTCTGGAGAAAGCCGAGCGGGTTGACTGTAGGAGTTCTCAAAGCAAGATGGGAGCCACCTATTACAGCTTAGACTTTGAGAATGTCAGCGACCCCATCAAACTGGGTGGCTCTATTTCTGTACTGCCTTGCTGTGAGGCCAAAGTTGAAGAATTTCCCAGTTTTCTTGTAAAGTGTACCAGTCTCCTGACGAATGCAAGCCTGCACTGCACCCTGGCTGATATTACAAAGGCCCCCTCTGGCTGCCTGAAATGAGCCTGTGCCATGAAAGTTCAGTCTGGTCACCTTCATAGCCAGAGAAAGAGAGCAATGTGGACAGGTGACCATGGCTGCAGGTCTTCATGCAGCTGGTGGCAGAGCTCTCTGTTGCCTCAATGGTGACCCAGACTCTTATAAGGATCCGAATGAGAAGATGTCTATAACACCTGCATTTCCTAGATATTATTTTGAGAAAATTGGGGATAATATCTGGTGGGGTCCATCCTCCTTAAATGCTGCCTCACTCTCCTTTCCTCTATCCTCCCCTGATCTTTCACCTCCTCCATGATAATGGCATGTGGTGAGATGCCCATAGGGAGTGCCATACCTGCTCCTGAGGAGCCCTCACTTTGGGTCAGTAGTCTGGGGCAAACTTTGCTGCTGGTTTGACAGGTTGTCAGAAGGCTGTATAGGAAAAATGCTCTCAAAAATTAATTCACAGCTGCAGTAATCATTCCTCAAAGTTTGGGCAATCTTCATTCTCAAAACACCTCACTTCCACCTGGCGACAGCTGCTCCTTATGTTTCCCATTCTGACGTACCCCTAATGCACCGCGAGCGTAAAACCAAGAAAACTGGGCCAGCAGTGACTCCGGCCTTCAACGAGGTGGTCTTAAGACTCAGCGGGCAGAAAACAGAAAGGGCAAAATCACATTTGGAAAATTGGGAGAGGGATCAATTTTGAGGCAGAAAACTAGCAGAAATGGCTTTTACTCTATTTTGTTGCCCAAGAGAAAAAAACACAAATGCCCTGATTTTCAAAGAAAGAACAGCAAAAATGCTGTGGAATTTCAGGGCCAACATCTATAAGCTGGGGCTTTTGGTCAAAACAAGCCGAGCTCTCTTTTTTGTGACGGGACCTAGTTTTTAACCCCATGTGTACCATGACAGCAAGAAAGCAGTATAGACAAAATGAGTAGCAGGTGAATTTCCACAGGTGTTCTCCTGATTGTTTGCCACAATAATTCATGGAAATCCTGGAGAAATGGCATAAGTGGCATTTATCCAGTGTTTCACGGTTCTTCCATCAACATTACGGCAGATGATCGGGAGAGCACCCCATGCAAATACACTGTCTTCATTTTTGTCACAATCAAGTCCACCTGTGATGCATCTCACAGTCAAATATTATAAAGAATTTATTTCAAATATAAACACAATATCCAATAGTAATGGCTGACTGAATTAACCACTGAATGGATTCCTCATCCTTGGTCACTCAGCAGTTTATTTTTCAGTAAACCACGAAGTCTCCCCCATATATCCAGTTTATATTTACCATTTCCTTCCCACAGACTACACCTCAGACACTCACTTTAATTATTAATATCTCTTATGACCTGCCTACCATTAAGTGTGCCTATTTGATCTCGATTTTATTTCTGCCTGGAACTCTGCATGGTAATTTTAGCTATCCTAAGACACACCGGGATAAAGGTTGTCAAATTATTAGAATGCCTCCAAGACTGCTTGCTAGACCAGTACGTTTCTTGTTTAATGAAAGAAGCTTGGCTTGATTTGCTTCTGGGGAATGAAGTACAAAAAATAATTGTTGAATCATTATGAAATAGCATCCACACCATGGTAAGGTTTAATGTGAAAATCGTAAAGCATCGTGAGTAAACTCGCTGGAGTTTAGAAGAATGAGAGGGGATCTCATTGAAACTTATAAAATTCTAACACGACTAGACAGACTAGATGCAGGAAGGATGTTCCCAATGGTGGGGGAGTCCAGAACCAGGGGTCACAGTCTAAGGATAAGGGGTAAGCCATTTAGGACAGAGATGAGGAGGAATGTTTTCACCCAGAGAGTGGTGAACCTGTGGAATTCTCTACCAAAGAAGGTAGTAGAGGCCAATTCATTAAATATATTCAAGAAGGAGTTAGATATATTTCTTAAGGCTAAAGGGATCAAGGGATATGGAGAGAAAGCAGGGACTGAGTACTGAATTTGGATGATCAGCCATGATCTCATTGAATGGCGGAGCAGGCTCGAGGGGCCGAATGGCCTACTCCTGCTCCTATCTTCTATGTTTCTATGAATAAAGAGGAGAATGCTGAGCCAGAAAAAGGCAAGCTTTAATAAGATACAAATAAATCTGGCCCCAAATCAATGGAGGCAGAAAAGTTTGCAAACAGGACAACAGATCAGCAGTGGTAAATCTTCAGATGTGAGAGGGAGAACAAAATTAGTACGTTCCTATAAGGCAAAAAGTGGGTGCATCAAAGGACAGAGTTCCATGATTAGGGAGTTTAAAATGATACTGAAACTTAAATGTGATGCATATAATAAAATTAGGGCAAACAATGCTAAATAACACTCTGAAGGATATAGAAAATGTAGTGGGCAGATGGAAAGGAAGATTAGAAAGCCTGAAGGGGATTATTAATTAAAAAAAATTGCAGATAAGGAAATTGTTGAAAAGGAAATGGTAAGGGCTTTTCCAAGCATATTAAAAAAATGATGCGAGAGAAGGTAGGATTGTTCAGGGAAGAATGGAAGAGTCTAATTGTGAATGATAAAGGCATGACAGAGATATTAAATATTTTGCATCAATTTTTACAAATGATAATGGCAGTGAGAATGTAAGTGTGCTGGAGGAGGGTATGGAACAATTGCTTGAGATACATGTAGAAAAGGAATTGGATCTAAAAGCTGCAGCAGAATTGGATAAATCACAGGGTCTGATGGTGTGCGCCTGTTGAACGAAGTTAAAGAGAGCAAAGACTACAATTTTTTTAAATCCTCTTTATATACACAAACTGGATATCCAAGGAAATGGACAGTAGGCAGATAACCCAAGACCAGTTGATCTGGTGTCAGATGTGGAATACTTGAGGCAGAGAACTTTTAAGAGAAGAATAGATAAAACATTTGAAGCAGAGGACGATGCGGGGCTACAGGGAGACAACAGAGCAGTGGGATTACTTTTGGATTGCTCTAGCAAAGGCCCAGCAAAGATACCAACAAAAAAGCAAAACACTGCAGACGCTCGAGATCTAAAACAAAAATAGACAATGCTGGAAGCACTCAACATGTTAGGCAGCATCTGTGGAAGCAACAGACAAATTAAAGTTTTGAAGGGGTGAACACGCCATCAGAACTGGAAAGCTATGTGCAGCATTTAGAAAAGAAACAGGACAAGAGGAAGGGGGAAGAAAAAAAGAAATACACGCACATAGAGGAGATGAAATAGAATTACCAGTAAAGTGCTTAAGTGGGGAATAGGAGATGGTTAAGTGATGTAAACATGAGACAAGAGGGGCATAATGAGAGAAATAAAAGAAATAAAAGACACGTACATGAGAGAGAGAATATAAATAACAATAAATGATGGGGAATGGGCAAGTGGAAGGGAAACATGATAAACTGGAAACGTAGAGGAGGCTCCAGTGGCCCAGGAGACTAGTAGAATAATAGGTTGCATGCTATACTTTATTCAGCTGGATTATATTAGCTCCTAATATTACATCTTCCCATTGCAACGCATTATCGAATTATGGGCTAGATTTTCAGTATAGACAGTTTTGGGGCGCTAACCTTAGCGCCCGCCCGAAGTTAGCGCCCGCCCCAAAGTAGCGCCCCGTTGCCGGAAATTCAGTGGCTTCGCCCTAAGAGGTTGGTGGAGCGCTAAAAGAGGCGTTCCACTACTATCTTTAGGCGCTAAGCCGGCGATGCAGAGCGCAACACCCGAGCTCGGGCGCAGCGCACGGCAGACACTCTGGTGCCAGTGAGCTCTTAAAGGGGAAGGGTGCATGTGTTTTTTTCAAAGGCAGAGTCTGGGGGGGAAAACAGGAGGAGGAGGAGGAGGATGAGGATGAGGATGATGAGGATGAGGATGAGGTGGTGGTGGTGGTGGTAAACATAAATACACCGTTCACAACAACACACTGGAGCCTTCCACACAACACATGCAGAGTGCCTTTTATAGTGCAGGAGGAGTGCCCTTTAATTTGTGCTCCCCAGGGTGTGTTGCGTTCCATTTTACAAACGCTCTGGACGCCAGCCGCACAATGGGGCGGTCCGACTGAAGTTTGGATTCGGGGCGGCCAAAGGGCGTTGCACGAGGATGTGACGTCATTTTCTGCGCGCGCATCCGGGCGGCCGCTAAACTTTGTGCCAGCGCTAACGGGCAACTTAATTTGGGGCGGGGCGCAAACTGCGCTGCGCCCGGGCGCTACACGCATAGCGCCTGAAAATCACTTCTCTTAAGGCGCTAACTGCTGGCGCAATCAACTGAAAATCTAGCCCTATATTCTTTTTTAGCTGCCTCTTGATCTGATACCATCAACTTTCGCAAACAGTAACAAATTCCACAACTTTGCTTCTGACTCCCCAATAATGTAGCCACAGTCGGGCCAATATTGGGATCATCGCAGAAGTGTGCTGAGACCAAATCGCATAGGAAGCTGTCCATGCTGGCAGAGTGGGCATCTGGGCTCACTGATTATTGTGCATTGCTGGTAATTTATGTGGAGAGGATAGGAAATCATAAAGCTTCAAGACCTTAAAGGGTTGCAGCACGAGTTTATAAAGATTTATAACTACTTAAATGGAAGTAGCTGCAACTGAAGGCAAATATCTTAAAAGATTAAAAAATGATTGTCAAAGGGTGACAGTCTTTGTAAAGGCTGAATGGGGATTGGGGAGGGAGAAGTGATGGGCGAGTTCAAAATAAAGGAAAGCCAATGTGGAGGCACAAAGCAGAATCTGTGAACATGTAGCAGAGGAGTGCTGCACCTAATTCCCTGCCAAGTGGACATGTTGCTGCATGAAGTGTGTGCAAGAAGGTTTGCCCTGTTTAGCACTCCAGATCAAAATTTCTGTAAGAGGACAGTACACTATGTCTGGCAGGAGATGGTGCAGATGTGGCAACTGCCTCTCAGGGCAGAGTCAAATACGGCTAAGCTAGCTGACCCCTGCAAAGGACATAAGAAATGCCATGTGGCAGGCAGGACCAACACTATTAGACATCATGTAACAGTTGATGGGCCATCTCATGACCCTGCAGAAAGTGGTAAAGGGCCACCTCCATTATCTCAAGGCTCCCAATCAGTAAGGTGCCAGCATACTTCTCTACTTCTCTCACTGGGAAGCAGTAGTAAATAACACATAAGGAAGACGGTTATGGTTGTTGGAGGCCAATCATCACAGCCCCAGGACGTCGCTGCAGGAGTTCCTCAGGGCAGTGCCCTAGGCCGAGCCATCTTCAACTGCTTCATCTATGACCTTCCGTCCATCATAAGGTCAGAAGTGGGGATGTTCGCTGATGATTGCAGAGTGTTCAGTTCCAATCGTAACTCCTCAGATAATGAAACAGTCTGTGCCTGCATGCAGCAAGACTTGGACGACATTCAGGCTTGGGCTGATAAGTGGTAAGTAACATTTGTGCCACACAATTGCCAGGCAATGACTATCTCCAACAAGAATCTAACCACCGCCCCTTGATATTCAACAGCATTACCATTGCCAAATTCCCCACCATCAACATCCTGGGGGTCACCATTGACTGGAAACTTAACTGGAGCAGCCACATAGATACTGTGGCTAAAAGAGCAAGTCAGAGGCTGGGTATTCTGTGGCGAGTGTCTCGCCTCCTGACTCCTTAAAATCTTTCCACCATCTACGAGGCACAAGTCAGGAGTGTGATGGAATACTCTCCACTTGCCTGAATGAGTGCAGCTCCAACAAAACTCAAGAAGCTCGATACCATCCAGGACAAAGCAGATCGGTTGATTGGCACCCCATCCACCACTTTAAACATTCACTCCCTCCACCACCGGCTCACTGTGACTGCAGTGTGTACCATCTACAAGATGCACTGCAGCAACTCGCCAAGGCTTCTTCGACAGCACCTCCCAAACCTGCGACCTCTACCACCTAGAAGGACCAGGGCAGCAGGTGCATGGGAACACCATCACCTCCAAGTTCTCCTCCAAGTCACATGCCATCTTGACTTGGACATATGTTGGCATTCCTTCATTGTTGCTGGGTCAAAATCCTAGAACTCCCTTCCTAACAGCACTGTGGGAATACCTTCACCACACAGACTACAGCAGTTCAAGAAGGTCCATCACCACCTTCTCAAGGGCAACTAGGGATGGGCAATAAATGTTGGTCTTGCTAACGATGCCCACATCCTGCAAATTTTTTTTTTTTTAATGCCAACCATTAGCATTTGCTTAGTTGCATCTGTGTGCCAGTGTAGAATTCCAGAAACCAACATCTCCCATGCTGTCTCCTGTGCCTTCTCCGAGGTCATCCCAGAATGGGCCTCAACTCTCATCTGTGCAGTGCCACATTTGTGCACGTACCTGATCATGTGGGTCCTGTGCTGGCTTGTAATTGGCACCCAGTGGCAATTAAGAAAATGGAAAATAATTATTCATGCTATGCTAGAAGACCTCAGAAAATGTCAACCATCAATGTTGCAAGCTGACAGTCAGCATTCGCAGAGTTGTCTCAGCATTTGCTGCCAAAATTCATGTGGCTCCCGCACATGCTCATGACAAAATGGCACCTAGGGGCGTTTAAGTACTTCAAACCGTCAGGGGGAGATATATTGCAGAGACTTATCATGTAAATTGGAGTGGGGAGATGAAGTGATATAAAATGTATCAAGCAGTCTGTTTTATGCAAGGGCTGGGCTATGGGAGAGGTCTCTCCCAAATTATATGATTCATTGGGGGACCTATTACCATATATTTGCATGCTATTTGAGGAGGTAATGAGGCTCACATGTGACAGCAGTGTAACTTGCCAAAACTTCTAAAATATATTAATCACAGAGCTCCGAGCGCAACGAATCACACCTCATTCTCCAACCCGTGTACATCATCTGGACAGCTCCCCGCTGGGAGCAGAATCTTAAACTACTGGTCCTAGCAAGTCATCTTTCATTTCATAATCAGCCTGGTCACCCCTTTCTTTTCTTGTAGTAGTTCAAGGACCTTCTCATTCATCACAATTTTTGTCCAATTAATTTTCAACATATGTCTGAAGCACTGTAACACAATACTTTTTTGAATATTCAGAAAATGAGAAACAAATCTAATCGTGTTGTGTGGGCTTCTTTTGACCACCAGCGATCGATAATGGGTCCTTTTCACTAAAACATCAATTAGTAAAAATGCATCCTGCCTACTAGATGATCAATGACTTGGACACCAGTAAAACGCACAGATGCTTCCCTGTAGATAATCTGTGAACATAAATGAATCCTCCACACTGGACAATCTTGGAAAAACAGATCCATACTTAGCATGTGACGACTAGGGATTAGGATGAGATCTCATTGTTGTAAATAGAAATTAGATGCAGACATGCCCCAGCCTCAGGGTGACTTTTACTTTCACCACCATTAGAGGGACAGCAGATCAGGGGAACTCCGAAACCTTGAAATATTACAAATATGCAGTTGCTAGTTTACAATGGATATACATGTACAAACTCTCTTGTAAAACACAGAGCATAGTTAAGTACTGAGAATGGGGCCAAATCTCATGCTACTGATAAGTGAGCTATCTCCCAGAGTTGGAACAAAGAACATTTTCCAACTTCTAAATCTTCACTGGCAAATTGTTGGTTCTTTCTTTGCTCTTATATGGATGACATAATCATGGAAAGGAAGCTTCAAATTAACATCTACACAAACAACACAATACCCATGGGTGGAGTCCAAAATAATGCAGCATATGAACAGAAGTAAAAAAGACTTCCAGTGACACAATAATTATTTGAAAATAAAATTTAATCTTTCATTTAACCGTGTGAAGCTTTGTCTCCTATTGTGCCACCTCCATCGCCAACAATTAGAATTCATAGAAACCAAATGCAGTTACTTTTCATGTGTGTGTATATAAGTAACAATATGTGCAGTAGTTTCTCCCTTGATGGCTCACCAACTTTATGAAATGAATAGTGACATGACACTGCAATTGATTCCCGATCATACTCTTCCAAGAAGTCTGCCCATGTGGGTGTCGGGTGAGGATCGAATCCAGGATGGTCGTGAAAACCTCCATGATTAAATAGCCTGCCCACACTCACTGTTAAGATTCACATCTGAGGAATGGCCAGTAGGGAAAGGTACCAGTGCCCCAACAGAACGGAAGGAAAATTGGTGAGGGAAAGAAAGGCTCTGCAGTATTACTTTTCTTTTGAGGGAAAATTAATCTTTCTCCAAAGCATAAGTTAAATTTAGATATTGTATGACTTATGGACACTTATTTTTTGACTTTTAAATTGTTCCATCAAGCCTCAGAGCGAGTAGAGGGGCTGATGACTGAAATCTTCCTCAGATGAAGGGAGTGGTGGGGGGTTAAGGTACAAAATCTTGTTCGATGGAGGAGGGGTTAGGTTTGGAGGCTGAAACCTTGCCCAGCACAAACGTTATGAAACCACGACTGCAGTCAGAGGAGTGTGATTTATGTAAGAAATAAACCTCCAGTACTAAAATTTATAGCATCATTGTTTCACGCCATTTAAGTAGTCGTAAACTGATTCTTTTTAATTAGCCGTACAACTCAGTCCAGGAGCTTGTCTGCAAAAATAACAATGACCTGGATTTTGCGGTGGTAATGATGGCAAAATGGTAAACATTCGTCATCATTACCCCTCTGAAACTGACCGCTACTTCAGGATTTAGCACTTGTGCAGATAAATGCGGAAATCCTGAAGTTGTGGTCAGTCATTCACTGCTCTGCCATAGGTTACGCTGTGGAACTCCCCAGAGCTAGCAATCAGTTGAAATCACATAAGGATAAAAACTTCCCCTTTTACAATGGAATATCACTGTTAAAACCCCCCAAAAATTTCAAGCCCTGTTGAAAGAGATGTAACTGTGTTTTTATCGGCATACTGACTGCTAAACAACCATTTTGGCCCTGAAAAACTGATTTTATATTTATGGATTGTCAAATTTTCCCATTAATATGATTAAAGATTACAAGTTGTTAATATAATGTTTTTAAAGTTTGTTTATGATATTTCAGCTTCTACCTTAATCATATGTGTATGTCTCAATCTTTATTTTGCTTTCTGTAAAATTTCTAAAAAGTAAATTAGAATCTGTGCATTTTACTTCCTGGTTTGCTGTCTGTGAGAATTCTTCAATGTGATTGGCTGCTTAGCGAGCTTTATGACATCACTGTTGCTGGATGCTTAGGATTCGCTTGATTTGGTGCCAGATTCAAACAAAGGTCAGGAGTGTTCAAATTGGGCAGCTTTCTTCGAGGTCAGTGGCGAGCACCGTCGCTTCATCGCTGATTGCAAATTCCAAGCCATTGAATTGAACAAATCTTTTTTTTTTTTTTAATTGCACAATTTCTTTTGTCTAAAATGTAATTTTCTCTCCTTCCAAAGGTAGTCATTGGTGCTGATAAGCCTCTCCAATTTTTTTTAAATTTGTTTTTATGGGATGTGGGCGTCGCTGCCAAGGCCAGCATTTATTGCCCATCCCTAATTGCCCTTGAGAAGGTGGTGGTGAGCCACCTTCTTGAACCGCTGCAGTCCATGTGGTGAAGGTACTCCCACAGTGCTGTTAAGGAGGGTGTTACAGGATTTTGACCCAGCGATGATGAAGGATCGGCGATATACTGAGTGTATACTAAGTTTAGCTGTGTAAACCAAAACAGTGAGCGCTGGCAGTGTATTCAATTATAGGGCATCTAGGTCAAAGCTGAACTTGTTCTTACCTAAAGCCGGGACACTTACACTTACATTTACACTTCCTTTATCAGGTGCACAAATGCAGGCTGTTTTTTAATTTTATTTCCCAACTTGCGAATGCATCCAGTGCTTCCATTTTTGACCTGACTAAACTCAGCTAACTCACCATGGACTGAGGAACAAAGTTGGGAAGCTGCTGATTGTGTAGCTCAGTATCACACCACACTGTAATTTTAACTATGGAAGCTCTCCCTCCTATTTGCTACCCCCTTCTCTCCCAACTCACTCATCTTGGCTCAGTTATCCTGGCCCCTCTACCCTACTTGACCTAAAAAAAATCAAACTGGTTTAGGCTCTCCATATGCAACACCACGGGAAATTGGGTAGTGGTTTATTATAATTGAGTGCCTCATTGTGGCTGATCAGAAAATGAAAATAAGTATCGCTTATCATCAGCTATGCAGGGAGACCCAATCTTCCATCACTACAAGCAGGGACGCTAATTCAGTTTGATCCTCACTTTGATGATGCCAAAATCTGGAAATTTGTGCAAAATAAGGACACTTGAGCAAAATAAGGACATTTGTGAAATTGAATGCAATGTCCGCCATCAAAGTTCTGATTGCCTATATGCAACACAATCAAATTATCACTATAATACCAGCCATCAGAAAGGCCCAGCACTACTACATAAGTCTACCCGTCATCATCCCCATGGTAGAAGGAATCATAGAGAATCATTATCATCAAACAATACTAGCTGCATTCCATCAACCAAACAATAGCCTGCACTGGACTGACAAGTACTGGGTGCACTTTTTAAACTTCCTGAGAAAGTATTGAAAACCTATTTTTTCCTTTTCTGAAATGGCACATAGTGAATGACCAGTTGCTCTCTTTGGCTATAGTCATTGCTTGCATGAGTTACCAGAAGAGGTTCAGCGCAAAGATGCTTATTACAGATGCTGAGTTGATCCGTTGGATCGCCTGAGAGCTTTGGAAACATCATTTAGAATCATTTAAATGTTCGGAGGATAAAGGTGCCCCTGCCCGCACTCTCCTAACACTAATTAGCTGTCAGCAGCATAGAATCCTGTGCATGCATCAAAGAGCTCCCTCGTCATTCCACTATGGTGCCATATAAATTGAGATCAACCACTGGTAGAACTAATTTGCAAATTAGGGCATTGCAAATCTGAGAGATCTGAGCAATCAGCTAATGTTTCCTTTTCAGACCCCTATTGCAAACTATACATTTTTGGACATCTGCGACAGGATAAGACTCGCCAACACATATTGTCTAACATTAGATGTGGGTACTTGTAAAAGTACTGGAGGACTTTTAGTGCACCTAGTGAGAGTCAGCACCTTTGGAAGAAGAGGAGAGAAAGTTTTGTTACCTCCAGACTTAACTATTCCAATTCTCTCCTGGCTGGCCACCCGTCTTCCACCCCTATAAACATGAGCTCATCCAAAACTTTGCTGTCCTTATCCTAACTTACATTAAGCTCCATTCACTCATCACCCCTCTGCTCACTACCTACATTGGCTAAGGTCCCAGAACGCATTGATTTTCAAAATCTCATCCTTGAGGTCAAATCCCTCCATGGCCTCGCCTCTCTCTATCTCTGTAACTTCCAGCCCTAAATCCCTCCTAGAACTCTCACAATTCTAGTCCCTTGTGCTTCCCTGACTTTCTTTGTCCCACCATTGGCAGCCATGCCTTCAGCTGTCTAGGCCCTTATCTCTGGAATTCCCTCCCTAAACCTCTCCCTCTCTTTCCTCCTTTAAGAGGCTCTTTAAAACTTACCTCTTTGACCAAGTTTTAGGTCACCTGTCCTAACGTGTCCTTCTTTTGTCTGATTACGCTCCTGTGAAGCACTTTGGGATGTTTTACTACATTAAAGGTGCTATATAAATGGAAGTTATTGTTGTGTGTGGAAGACGAGAATATTTAATTCATAAACGTGCAATGTTACATTGTGGGATTAGGTATTCATCCAATAGTACATTGTGAGAAATGGAGAAATGTAAACATTCAATTCTGTTTCTTACAGTTCACTATTTTCAGAAGTTCAAATTTTATTTTCCCACAGCCTGAAAGCGCACAATACTTCTGTTCTAAATATGAAATTCATGGTTACTCCAACTATAACTGAGAAGAATAAACGTGGCTCTGTGAGGGAAGGTATGACACAGTGTGGCACTAAGCCCCACAAGTCAAGGTGCTGCCAGTTTGCATCCCTGGTGAGTACAGCGTTAGCCAGTCTCAGCTGGCTGGCAATGGAGGCAGTGCAATTGGTCTCAGTGGCCCCAGTGTAAGGAAAGGAAATAGCGACAAAAGATCCCACTCCACAGTGCTCTTCAATAGTTCCTGCTGACAGTATGCTATTTGATGATGTAAGACATGGGTAGGATCAGACTCGGGTGTGATGTGCCCAACAATTGAATTGTCTACCAATATTGAATATCCAAGTTATTTGGGCGAAGAACAGAAGGCCTGTGGAACAATACCTCAACATAAGTATCTATCTTCAGCACAGGACAAAAGAGAGAAACTTAGAAAGCAGCGTAGCATTGTACACCTACTTAAAATTATAGGTTGTAATAGTTTGAGATTATTAATTCCTAAACACAAAGCACTTAATATATAGGAAAGTTATGCTATATCTAACTTTTTTAAAGGAAGGTCAAAAAGATTCCATGGGTAAATGCAAGCCAAATAAACCAGGCAGGTCCTTAATTTGATCACTAATCATTTGATAAATTAATCACTCAGCTGGACAGAAATGGTGGAATTATAACTGGGGTCTTAGTACCCTGACAAGAAAAAAAAACTTGCATTTATATAGTACCTTTCACAACGTCAGGGCACCCCAAAACGCTTTACAGCTAATGAAGTACTTTAAAAAAGTGTAGTCACTGTTGTACTGTAGGAAACACGGCAGCCAATTTGCGCACAGTGATAAAGATCAGATAATCTGTTTTTTAGTGAGGTTGGTTAAGGGATAAATATTGGCCAGGACACCGGGGGGGGGAACTTCCTTGCTCTTCTTCGAATAGTGCTGTGGGATCTTTTACATCCGCCCAAGAGGGGGGACGGAACCTTAGGTTAACGGCTCATCCGAAAGGAGGCACCTCCGACAGTGCAACACTCGCTCAGTACTGCACTGAAGTGTCAGCCTAGATTTTGTGCTCAAAAATTAGTGGGGAAAACTAGTCCAAATTGCTGAACGTGATCGCAATCCCTACTGGAAGTGTGCATTTATAGGCACTGGACCACGGCAGGTCAGGTTCAGTTGTGATGATTCCCATGGTCAAATAACTCACCAACACTCACTGTCCTGGTTCACATGTGAGCAATGGCCACTTGCTCAAGGAAGGAATCATTTTTCGATGAATTACCAAATCTGTGCCATCAATTTCTGAGCCGGAAATAAAAGGATATATTTTCACCCGGTTATGTTTACCAACATGTAAATCTGAGAATGCTATTGTGTATTCTTCTTTATTCTTGCATCTACTTTGTTGCTAAAAATAACAAAAGCAGTCAAGTGTATCCCAAGATGAGCATAACCACTGACTGGCTTAAGTGCTGAAGAAAATCATAGAGTTAAAAACATATTCACTGCACCTTTATATTAGTTTCAATAGTCGGTGCTCTGGGGTTGGTTTTACAGCAACAATTATGGATACCCATTATTCAACCAGTAAAATAGTTTAGTATCAAGGAGGAAGAAAAGAGCCCTTCTGTGAAGGGTATTTGTTGAAAACAGTCTTTTGGGGGAATGATTGTTTTCAAAATAAGTACAATGGCTAGCAGATATGGATCCCCACTTGCAGCAAGTTTAAGAAGTTAATGGCCCAGTAATTCCGGTCCCAACGCGTGAGTACGGACGGGGTACTCACGCGTGGGCCCGTTGGAAGTGCCGGATTTCAGCATGCGCGGGAAACCAGCATTTCCTCCAAGGGGTTCAGAGGTCCAACGCGTGCGCGCAGGACTCTGCGCGCACGCGTTGAACTTCCTTCTTTTTTACAGGTTTGCCCGTGTGTAAGGGCCTCAACTTTTTAGAAATGTAAAAAGATGTAAGGACTTGATTCTTTAAGGTGAGTGGTCTATTATTTAAAATTATAAAAAAATTTCCACAGCTTTATTGTTTTTAAGGACTTTACAGTAAGGTAAGTGTATTTTTAGAACCGATTTTAAAAAAAATTTATTAATTTGAATAATTGTTTAAAATAGTTTTTTTTTAAAGTTATTTATAGTTCATTTAATTAGTGGGATGTTTTTTAAAATTTTATTTAAAGTTTAAGTAGTGTTTTGGGCGCTCATAGTTTTCATGAGTTTGATCGCCCTTACTATCAAACTCATGAATGAAGTTTTCCCTCCCCTGATTGGCTGCCCAGTGCTCACCTGATCCCAGCCGGCACATCAAACTAACTACGCCACTGGATCAGGCAAGCACAGCGCGCCGACAGCTGAACCGGGCCAGTGACAGGAATTCCAAGCAGGCCCAGGCTTCAGCTGTTGGCGCGCCGGGTAAGTGCACATCGGGGGCTTGCACACGCGGCAAGCCCCCAAACCTAATTTCTGGGCCATTATTTTAGCCACTGGTATTTCCACTGCATGGATAAGTGGGGCACAATTAAGGACAATTGTCAATTTACAGCCTCTCCTGTCAGTTAAATATAAATTCTATTTTTCGAAGTATGCAAACAGAATTTGAGCAGGGCACAGACACAAATACAAATGCCAACTTACGCATATTTCAGGGCACCAATTATTTCTCGTGCTGACCCTAGGAAGGTGGCACCTGAGGTCAAGAGAGGCGAGTGTTCTTGCTGAAATCGGGGTAGCATCAAACAAGCTCAAAGTTTCCCATTCCTTGTTTAGCCTCCCAATATGCAGGACCTCATACTTCACAATCAAATTGCATCTGCCACCTGTTTGCTCATTTTGCTAACCTGCCTATGTCCTCCTGAATGGTTTTACACCCCCTCACTGTTTTTCAAACTCCCTACTTGTGTGTCATCACCAAATTTTTATATTATGCCCCCTATGCCCAAGTTGAAATCATCTATATAGATGAACAGATGGATAGAGGTATAAATACCTGTAGATAGACAAGCAGACCCAGCACCCTGAGGTACATCATTTCCAGCATGTCTCCAATGAGAGCAACATCCATTAACCATGATCTTTTCTTGTCTATGAACCAACTTTCTATCCATGTCATGACATTTCCTCTTATACCACATGTCTGAATTTTTATAACAAGCCTCCAGTGAGACAACATATTGAACAATGTCTGAAAATCCATAGATACCCAATCTACTGCATCCCCTTTATCTAAACAATTAATCATGTCTCCAAAAAAAGCTTTATTAAATTTGTCTTTAACAAATCCAAATTAGCTGTACCTAATTAACCCATCCATCATGAAATTCTCATTAATGTGATCTCAAATGATGAATTCTAGGGGTTTGTCCACAACTGACATTAAACTAACTGGCCAATAGTCACAAAGTTTCTCCTCCTCTTCTTTCTTCAACAGAGGTGTTAGATTGGCTTCCCTCTCATCCCCTGGTATGATTTGCATATCAAAGGAGGATTGAAAAATTGTGGTTAGAGCCACTGCTATCTCCTGTCTTTGACTTTCCTCAATAGCCTAGGGTGCATACCATCAGGGCCTGGTGACTTATCCATAGTTCTGCTCTAAAACAGCGCCATTTTTTCTACAGTTATCTCTAACAATTGCCTCATATCCTCCTCGAGTACACCTACATTCTCTCTTTCATCGTGATTTATAAAAATGGGCACAACATATTTATTTCATATCTCCACAATTAGATATCTCCCTTCATCACTGGGCATTCCCCCCCCCTGCTTTAATTGTTCTTTTACCTTTAATATGGTTATTAAAGCACTTACTGTTTCCATTTATATTATTTGCTCACCTTTTTATATATACCCTTTTAACTGATTTATTCCGATTTCCCTTTTCACCTTCCCATTACACTTTCTATATGCTTCGTACTTTGTTAAAGCCCTAACTTTATCATATGCCTTCCTATAAAGTTTCAGTATAGTTTTTATCTATTTATCCATAGAAGTCCATCCTTTGATGCCTCCCGATTTTGCCTGACAGGAATGTCATATTTTTGTACTCTATCCATCGTATATTTGAAGATAAATGCTGCTAGTTGGGAGTCTCTTAAACTGTCTACACTGCTGAGCTACCCACTTTTCCTCCATCACTGCAAGACACCTTACTTTGACCACAACACGGTGGTTACACTCCAAAATCTCCTCCTTCGTTAAACCTCACTAATGCCAGATCTGACCTGGAAGGAACCATTTGCTTTGACTAACCTCCACAACTGTGTAATTCTGCATGAGATTTGTTTGGTTGATTTTTAACAACATCTTCAGTTAACTCGGCCTACTTTAAGAACTTTTCATTAATGTTCATTAACCTATATTTGGAGCATCACTAAACATGGAGAAATATGTCTGCACTTTCTAGCAACATTACACTACTTCAATTTAAAATAAAACTAGACAAGAATTATAATGAAAACAAATGACAGCTCTCTTATGCGGTCAACATTTTTTTTTTGTTCAAGGTGCTCATTATTTTAATAAAAGTTGGAAATCTGAAACTTTTTTTTGTAATATTCAATGAGTAGTAGTTTTGAAAGCCTTAATGCAATTCATTATCAATGATCAAACCTCCTGCAGTATCAACACGGGGAAAAGAGTGTCCTATTATAACCAAAAAGTTAATGAACGCTTCTCAAAATCAGGTCACAGCTGAAGTGATCATTGTTAACAACTGGAATGAGTAATTATGATATAAAAAATGATTGTAGATGCATGGTAGAATCTAGCCTCAGGGAGGTAAAAAGCTATACCCTTGATTGTACTGCTATCCATTCATCATTTTTGCACAAAATCTGATCTGGCATCTGAACACTGTGAATAAAGTGCTTGCAAACTCTGAGGTGTTGTCGCTAAGTAAAGCATAATGTGTGGGTGAAATTTTCATAACCAATCCATTTAAACTGTGAAAAACACCCAGCCAGACGATAATAAATGTTGCCATTCCAAACTTGGATTACATCTGTAAAAGGACATTTCAAGCTTTATACCACTGAGGTAAAGTACTGCTGGTCAAAGGCTGGCGGTAGTGACAGGTCATTAATTAAGAGTATCACACAAGAAGCGTATTGCACAATATTAAAATATCAATTGTGCTCAATAGCGATTTTTCTCAAGGTGCATTGATACTAATATGTGAAATGCATCTGGTGGCACTAGTTCTGAGATTAATTAAAAACTGAGATTTTTTAAAATGTCAATTGCTATAAGACCAACATTTAATGGGGGGGGAAAAAGGCAGAAAACCCTAGTTACACAAGAAGAACTGAAGTCTGCTGATTCAGAAATGAGTTAGATAGATACTTTAGCTGCCACTAAACTGTGAGTAAATTTATTCAGCAAATATAATGATTTGCAATACAAAATGCAATCATTTGTGTGAATGCCTTCTATTTACTTATGTTTCTTTCTTGGAGACCAACTTCAAGTTTAAGCATGTAGAAGACAATTTTGGAAGTGAGTCTTGCACTTGCAAAGGGGTCATCAACACGGTGACAAAATGCAGTCAAGAAGAAAGAAGAAAGGGATATGACATTACAGTTCGACAGAAAAGGTGCAACGTAACATATGTACTGCCACATGGGATTTTGAACTAGCTGTGCCTGGTGTACCTTTTTTGCTTGACATGTAATGTGCTGTGCGCACTGGTGACAGCTGTTTTGTTGGAAAGAGGCTTCGGGGCGACAGTGACTTTTAAATTCACAGTGAGTGCTATTTTTGTTACCAGCTTTGCCATTCCAGGAAGAAGACCTACTGTAATCTTTCAAGTCTACCACAGCATACTGCTTGTACCTGGAGGCACCTGCTCGAAAAATTAGAAAGTCTCCTTGTTAAAGTACCTCAGCAGTTAAACTTCATGTGATTCTTGACTAACTATTCCTTTAAGTTTTTTGCTTAACTGTAGAGCCCTAAATGCTCAGTTCTGCATTCAACTTCATGGAACTTTTAAACCCTGATGTTTTATAAAGTGTGCTGGGGTCGTGGTACTCAAATGGAGACCCGGTATCTCTTTGCACCACTGTCTATTGTTTACTTTCCTTACCGATGCTGTTTCTAGATTCCCATTTTTTAAAGGGAGGGAATCTTGCTCCACACTACTAGTTTTAACGGGTGACCCGACAAAGCTTGTGAGACCCACAAAAATGCCAAGCCTCCAGAAGTTTGGTCATTTATATTAAAGAACGCCAATGACTGCAGGTGTACTGTGCATCCGTACAGTGCTCCGTTAATGTAAAACCACCTGTTTCAACATGAATAATTGCTTCTCCTTCTCACGTTTTTTCTCTCATGCACAAATAGCTGCCACACATCCACATCTTTACCAGCTGGGAGGGTGGAACGGATTACAAATTCCTCTATGGTTTTATGGCTTAGCCAGTTGGAAGACCACCTGCAGCTGGGTAAATCAATCAACATATCAGTTATTCTCTGGGATGAGAAGCCTCATCCTTTACTGTGAACCCACAAAGCCACATCATGCGCCTGTTACACCCTGCAACAATTTAACCCGGTAATGGAGAATGTCCATTTTAAATAGCAAAATCAGGCAAATGGATTTTTTTTTTGTTCTATTGGTTCACTTTGCAAATCTAAACTATTGAATAATGGTGATCAGATCTGTACAAATCTGTTGTTAAGTGAAGTGTTTGGAAGGGGCAGATGGGCTCGAGAGTTATTGCTGAAGCTCGAAAATCACAGATGGCATGAATAAAACAAGCACTTTTACTAACTCAGATCACTGAAAGATTATTAAAGGGACTGCACCATCATAAACAGTGTTGTCACTGAGTTTATTTAATGAGTAGCAAAAAAAAATGCACAATGCATTTTAAAATTGTGCTAATATGCTTTTTGTGCGATACAGTTAATTCATTGCCTTGGATTACCCTCTTCATTATCACCACCAGTGACAGGCCTCCTGTAACCATCAATACTTCAGCCCAGTGTTATTAAGCTCAAAATGCTTTCTCCAGATACAAGTCAGGTTTGAAAGGACAGAACGTGTAACTGTATTGCCAGATGTTTTCAGTGGGCATCATATGAACTTCTCATATGCATACCATTGTGCTTTCCTCAAATCATAGAAACATAGAAGATAGGAGCAGGAGTAGGCCATTCGGCCCCTTGAGCCTGCTCCGCCATTTAATGAGATCATGGCTGATCATCCAAATTCAGTACCCTGTCCCTGCTTTCTCCCCATATCCCTTGATCCCTTTAGCCTTAAGAAATATATCTAACTCCTTCTTGAATATATTTAATGAATTGACATCAACTGCCTTTTGTGGTAGAGAATTTCACAGGTTCACCACTCTCCGGGTGAAGAAATTCTTCCTTATCTCGGTCCTAAATGGCTTACCCCTTATCTTTAGACTGTGACCCCTGGTTCTGGACTCCCCTGCCATTGGGAACATCCTTCCTGCATCTAGTCTGTCTAGTCCTGTTAGAATTTTATAAGTTTCAATGAGATCCCCTCTCATTCTTCTAAACTCCAGCAAATCCTGTTGCCAACACTGATAAAATAATGGTTTCTAAGATAATCACTCCCATCTATAAATATGTTTTTCTCCTTTGTGTCTCTAAGTCATGCACAGTTTTCCAGTGAGACTTGATAGGGGACTTATGTTAATGTCCATTGTATTGGAAAATGGGCAGAGTTAACTCACCCACTTATTTTCCAGATGGTCCAAAATAAGATCAACTGTTCACCAGTTAGGGAATTGTAAGTGTGATTTGACAATTCACCTTTCTATATTGAGGAATGATGGTACAACACATTTCATCAATGGAGCATCCTCCTCTTGCAAGTTTCCATTTCCCAAATGTTCTGTCTACCTCATCAAAAAGTTTTGATTCACAAAGGGGGACTATTGCATCAGCACCAGTCCTGCACCTCAACCAACTGATCATTTGTCACGTACAAGCCTGAACAGCGAGTGGGGGTGGGCTTTTCGTCAGTGCAAACATCACAGCTTAACCTGAACCTGTTCACGCCTGATATTCAGATATGTGCACTTTCAGTAGGAATTACAATCCAATGCAAGAACTTGTTCTGACTTTCCCTCTCCCCAGCCTAGGGGTATTTATCTAAATTGTAGAGCCTCCACCATTGCCATGGATAAGATCAACTAAAGACGCTTTTATACTGTGCTAGTGCCACCAGCTCCAAACACACAGGTCTCGTGCACCAGGTGGCTGTACCCAAGATGAAGTTGCTAGATTCACTAAGCTTGCTGACCTGGAAGATTTGGTCATTACTGGGTCTTCCAGGCTGTCAGCTTTAAGTGAATCGAGGTTGCTGTTGGCTACGGTGAGCTATGTGTGGGGAGCAGATGACACTGGAGCGATGTAGAAGTGACTTAACTCAGCACCACCCAGGAATCAAAGCTTAAACCTTCATGGACTGCATGGTTCATTACCAAATCAGATGGTGCATTCAGTCTCTGAGCCACTGGGAAAGGCCTTTGATTGTTCAATTTAGGCTTGAATCCCCATCCCTGCTTATTTCAATTTATTTCTTGATTGTTTCGTGTTCTAAAGCAAAAATTCATTATTAGATTTTAATTACAATGAAAGGAAATATAGAATGAAACACGAGAGGGACTGTGTTACCAGGTGGTAACAGACTCAAGAGGTCCTGATGGCATTTCTGTGAATATAATTCAGTTTGTAACACTGTCCCACTTCATTTTATTTTACACAATAGCTTAACTATATTTAGTTCATTAAGGCACACAGACACACCTTTTATCATGGTTTGTAATGTTGATGATACTGATTCAATGTATTGAGACTGACCCTACATATTTATTGAAGCAGTGAATGTGCATATCACATGACAGGATGAGGCGATATTGAAGAGTGCAGGTTTACGTACTCTAGGTAATAGGGAGGCCAAATACAACAAAGAGATCTTATTTGGAAATAATGCTTGGAAAACACTAAACATAAATAGTGGAAGAATATAGATAAATATTATATTTTCAAAAAAATTAATGAAACTATATACATGTTTTGATCAGTGATGTCACTGCAGTGGAATGGGACATCCCCCCGCCCCCCCCATAAGTGTACCTAGCATCAGTATTGTCCATACCAGTGAGATGCAACTTGGACTAGATGAAAGTCATATCTCTGCAGTGCCAAAAAACATGCCTTAACCCCAGGGTCAGAAAAGCAGACTATGCTGTACCAGTGTGGCATTTCCACTTCTCACACCAGCTTTCTTCAAGGCTTCTCGGTGTGGGACTGACAGCTTAGTGCAAATTTGTGTGAATGTGGGTAGTTTTGTGCTCTGGACTCCTCAATAAGTCCCCTCCTCCCAGTCAGTTAAGGGTAAGTGAGTGGGCAAACCTGTTTCATATAAGGATCCGTGCAGCTGGCAAACTTTCATTCCATCACTCTGGGCTGAATATGAGCCCACCTCCCAGAGGTGAAAGGACAGTGTGCTCACCCATTGCATCATTCAGTCCCTCATAAAAGATTCAGCAGAAGAAAAACGACTCTGTGGCATACAGTATTTTGAGCTGTGCTACTGCATATATCCAGCACAGCAGCAGACAAATGGGAAAGTAGTGTGAGCTTTTCAGAAAAATGGAGAGCTCACATTAGCCCAACAGCTAACTGCACAATGTCTTAGAAACATAAGAGAATCTCAATATTGGAAGAAACTTTGGCATAGTATTTCCACCTCCTTCCATTAATTCTTCCAATGGATCTAAGCCTAGTTCGGTGGTGTGTCTCCTTGGGCAGATTTTGAAGTGGGTCTGTGGAAGTGCTCTCAGAGCATAACCATGAGTAGCCGCATCACTCTCAACCAAAATCATACAGCATTAAAAAGGAATTTCAGACTTCAGTAGGAAGTCCCAACATGCTGGAGATGTGCCCCAAACATGGGCGGGGCTGGGGGGAGGGGGAGCTTAATCCTATAGGTTTATTGAAGGAGTTGTATCCAATGATGTGGCTCTCTTCAAAATACTTGCCCTTACCACCTCCTTGATAAACTTTTCCAATAACCAATAATTGACAGAAATGTGTCAAGGACTTTTGGATAACATTAAGGGGAAACAAATTTTCCCCTCACTATACCACTATATGATGGAACAATACAGAAAATTGATAAATTGTCCCATTATATGACCAGAAAAATTACTTTCTTAAACCTACCAACCAGCCCAGACATTTGGGGGTTGGGGGGAAGAGTTTTGGGCCCAACATCATCAGTTTGAAATAACAACAGAAAATGCTGGAAAAACTCAGCAAGTCAGGCAACATCAGTTTGAAAGCTGGGCTATTTTAATTCCTGGGCCTCATATGCATCCCGCCGGCCAGCTGCCCACCCGAATGGGCAGAGTCAGCTGGCTGGCATCAGGCAGGTCAAAATCACAGGGACGCAAGGCCACTTGCCGGCACCAAGGTAAGTCATGGGGAGAAGATTGGCGGGTGGGAAGGGGAGGTGTCCAGCAGCAAAGGCTCAGATATTGCTTATGGGGCCCAGAGGATCACTCCTGCCTTCCTGGCCTCAGTAAGAAAAGTTTTTGATTGACCTTAGAGGGCCTCTCCTCTTCTTCCACACCCGGTTTTACTGAACGGAGCGCCTACCGTAGGCACCACACTCAGTGAGCCATTATAATGTAATTGAAACAAGAGTCGGCCATTCAGCCCCTCAAGTCTGTTCAACCCCTCAAGTCTGTTCTGCCATTCAACTAGATCATGGCTGATCTGTACCTCAACTCCATTAACCCGCCTTTGATCCTTTCGCTTGATATCCTTAACCTACCAAAATTCTATCGCTCTCAGTCTTGAAAACATCAATTGACCCAGCATCTATAGCCTTTTGGGGAGTGTGTTCCAGATTTCCATGGCTCTTTGTGTGAAAATGTGTTCCCTGATTTTAATCCTAACTTTAATTTTAAGATTATGCCCCCTTGTTCTGGGTTCCCCCACCATAGGAAATAGAGGGTCACCCCTCAACATGGTAAACCCAAAGGAATACAAACCAAGTTTATGCAATCTGTCCTCATAATTTAATCCTTGAAGCTGTGGTATCATTCTGGTGAATCTTCGCTGTACCCCTTCCAAGGCTAATATATCTTTCCTGTGGTTTGGTGCCCAGTACTGCAGATGGGGTCTGACCAAGACAACTGTACAACTGAAGAATCACATCCTCACTTTATAATTCCAGGCCCCTTGAGATAAAGGTCAATATTCCGTTAGCCTTTTTGGTTACATTTGTACCTGTGCACTGGCTTTTAGTGATCTGTGTACATGCCACAGCTTCTAATCTCTCATCATTGAGAAAATATTCTGATTTGTCTTTCTTGGATCCAAAGTGGATGAGCTCACACTTTGCCACATTGAACTCTATCTGCCCACTTAATTAGTCTGTCTATGTCCCTTCTTAACTTGCTGCTCCCATCCACACAATTCACTGTGCCTCCTAACTTAGAGTCATCTGCAAACTTGGATATACAACTCTCAATTCCTCTATCTTTCTGCTCTTTCATCCAAGTCATTAATATATATGGTGAAAAGATGAGGCCCCAGTACAGATCGCTAGGGAACACCACTCGTCACATTTTGTCTTTCAGAGAACGAACCTTTTATCTCTATTCTCAGACTTCTACCTTCCAACCTATTTCAAGGATACCTCCAGTTCCATGTTCTCTTATTTTTGCTAATAATCTCTTGTGTTGAACCTCATTGGGGTCCTAACAACATCATAGGACCCTGATTTGGATATACTAATGAGGATTCCGCCCGAGTCAGGCAGGCATCTTGGCCACCTAAAGAAAGGGATCCGGTTAAGGTGACAGCGAGCTATAATCAAGCATGAGTAGGACAGCAAGTCTTTGCACAGCCATTTTTACTGCCCAGCCACCCCATTCTCGCTGGGCATGGTGGGTTAAAATTCCCCCTAGGAAACAATACAGATGTATCAGGCATGCCCAGGCCACTGCCCCTGCTCCACACACACACCCACAAACTAAGGAAATGTTTTTTTTTTGATGCATGGGCATTCTTCAGAACAACTATCAGGGGAAGAGACAAATTGGACACACAGCCACAAAAATCAGATGGATGAGAAACCCAAAATCAATAGCAATAAAATCCCCAAACTTACGACTCCATTCCAGCTATTAACATCAGCAGTAGCACAGAAACAATCAAACCCTTTTCATGCCAATGTGATGTTGCAAATGTGCAAAATGGACCCAAAAAAAAGCCCTGTAAACACTGGCATAATGCTCTTAGATTTAAAGGCATAATGCTCTTAGTTTTAAAGGAATAGTCCAATCAAATCATCCAAATTGAATCAAACTTTGAATGTTACAAATTCACCCAGATCAGCTTAATTCAAAATTATTACATGTTTATTTTGAGCTCATAGTAATAGAAACTGAAATAAAAGTTGTCCTGCCTCAGCATTTCTTCATGGCCAATGCTTTTTGGATCTGCAGCTATATGGCAGCTAATGACCTGGGACCTGTATTTCTGACTGGGATGCGCAGACAGCAGGGCCTTGGTTTAGTACACATTGACCAGCAGCAAGGTGCAGTAACAATAGAGTGTGCGTTTCAACACATCTGCAAAGCTCCACCTTCTCGGTATCTAATTTCTAACGACAGGACAGAGTTGCAGGATCAACTTCTTCTTCCGAAAATGAAAAACATTCCACATACAAATCAAAATAGTTTCTAAAGTCTGCATCAAAGCACTTCTGAAATGCAGTTTTGCACTGGATTGGAGTTATACTGCAGCTAGTGTAAAGTTTAAAAGATGGAGGAAAGCCCCCCTGTAGAGGCCTCACACTGCTTGCTTGAGTGCACCTAGAAGTCGGATGAGCACCTGACACCCAAGTTATGGCACTGCTTTTTGCATTGATGCATAGCCAAAATGCATGAAATTGACACCAATCTCGCTAAAGGTGCACCCTTAATCAGCAAGACTTCCATTACCTTTAACAGAAATAGTTACGAATATACTTGGGTGACACTGATTTCATTTGGTTTATGAGCACAGTAAACTATTACCTGTAAAACAAATGACACAACATAAACTTGTACTGAAACACAAAGCATGTTGATCCCCAGTACAATACAGTGTGCAAATGGTTCAGCTCTGAGCACTGAGCTCATTAATTCAAAAGTCCTAATAACTTGTGAGGGAAACTTGCTCTCAAGATCAGTAGAACTGCAGGATGGGGAAAGTTCTGTGAGACAGATGATCAAAAACTTGGTGATCGATTCACCCCACACCTGACAGATTGGTGTATTTCTCCAATCAATGTGTTGCAAGGCTCCAGCAATTTTACTCCAGGGATTTATTTTAAGGTTAACACTTTTGGCTAACAAAAAAAAAAGCACTCAAGCCATTTGGGAATTGAACTGCAAAGGACAACTCGATTGCAACTGCAACACAATTGCCATTCAGCAACAGAATGGGGAACCTTCAGAGTATATGAATACTAAAGGGAGATTTTGTTCCTGGCATTTATAACTGATTCATTGGTGTAATAGAGAGGCTACAGTCCCCCATTCAGCAGCCTCTCGAGACCAGAATCTTCACCCAGCTGAAATACTTCTTAATAACATTTCTTCTGACTCGTACTTCTAGCAATGATTAGCTCTATTATTAGAATCGGGTCCTGTCCAAGCTAAAGGTACAATGATTAATGGAAAATGTTATACATAATTTCTCCTGATTCAAAAGGCCCACATCACAGCTTTGTGATAATTTGATAGAACATTTAAATATAGATCCCAATGATGATTTGATTAATGGAATAATAATTGCACTCTTTGTACACATTTATCACTTGCTGTAATATTCACCATTTTAAAATATAATGGAAAGACATCAAATATTTAAGTATAAAATCACAAAACTGGCAGAGGACAAAAGAAGCCAATTTCTGTGGAAGCTGCAACATTTATCGAGGCTGTAATAGCTTCTCATGTTAATGCTGGTACATCTGCAGTGGAATTCCATTATAGGCAATTAGTTGGAATAGACGCACGAAATTGCTCTTTTGATGGAAATAATGGAATTCTCCCCATTGCGCCAACACCCACACCCCAAATAATCTTTAGGCAACTTAACTGCAAATTAAATCAAATCCCCCAAAAATCACACGAGCAGGTTAGCAGAAGCTTGCAAGGACAGTCCATACACACCAAGATATCCCATTGCATGAAAATCTGTCTTTTTTAGTTAGAAGCTTCTTAATTCACCAACAAATTGTCAATAGATAGAAAAAATACAAGTTGCTTACATCAAAAATTACATTTTTTTCGTGATCGTTTGAAATCCTTTTGCACATGCACTGAGGTTGACTCTTAACTGCCCTCTAAAGTAGCCACTCAGTTGTATCAAACTGCTTCAGCAAGTTCAATCAAGAAGGTGGCCCACCACCACCTTCTCAGGGTAACTAGGCATGGGCAAAAAATACCAGCCTTGCTAGCGACGCCCACATCCCGAGAATTTTTTTTTTTTTTTTTTTAATTCCAATCTCTTTCAGATGCATGCGTGGCCAAGATTACAGCCGGGCAAATGCCCAGAAGCTTTATCACTGACATTATAGCCCACTAGAAATTACACAAGATCAGTGCAGGTACAACTCTCCATCTAATTTTCTTCTTTCCTATCGATAGTGCTGTATTTCTTTTCTAGAGCATGCACATTTTCCACGGAACATCTGCAGATCCTCAAAATTAGGGGCGGGGCAGCTGATGATTTGTATATTTGCAGTTATGTTCTTTAGATTTTTGAATACTAAGGGAATCAAGGGATATGGGGATAGTGCAGGAACGTGGAATTGAGCTGGGAGATTAGCCACTTTTATTGAATGGCGGAGCAGGCTCGAAGGGCCGAATGGCCTACTGTTCTATTTCTTATGTTCTAAAAGATTCCAAAAAATATATTAAAATGTTCTTATTCAAATCACTGGATCCACCAGCTGTGCGAAGCTTCAGGGACTTGCAGCGAAAATGTCCTTTGTGAAAAACATACAGCCCTTTTTCTCTGTAGCTCCCCACAGACCACACTTAACATGGGAGCTCAGCAGCTAGTGGGTGGGGAGGGAGAAGGGGGAAGAGAGAATTAAACACCCTGCTGCCTTGGAGCAAGATATTGATAGTTCAAAGACTGACACCTCTGCTGCTTTTCAGTAGCTTCTTACTTTATATTTTGCCCATTTTCTTAATCTTCTTCCCTTCCTTTACCGAAGCAGTTCGCCCCGAGGTAGACATAGTTCTACAGGTACCCTCAGCACTGGTTGTTGGTATTGCTTGACCCCAAATCGGTTAATGTCATGGAAAACCATTGGGGAAACCTCAGCAACTTGTTTAGATCAGATTTGGCTAGGATGGATTGGGGAACGTTACTTATAGGGTTGATGGTGGATAGGCAATGGCAAACATTTAAAGATCGCATGGATGAACTACAGAATTTTTTCATCCCTGTTTGGCATAAAAATAAAAAAAAGTTGACTCAACCGTGGCTAACAAGGGAAATTAGGGATAGCATAAGATCCAAGGAGAGGACATATAATTTGGCCAGAAAAAGCAGTAAACCTCAGGATTAGGAGCAGTATAAGATTCAGCAAAGGAGGACAAAGGGATTAATTAAGAGGGGGGAAATAGATTACGAGAGTAAGCTTGCAGGGAATATAAAAACAGACTGTAAAAGCTTTGTGAAGAGAAAAAGATTGGTGAAGTCAAGCGTAGATCACTTGCAGTCAGAATCAGGGGAATTTAAAATGGGGAACAAAGACATGGCAGACCAATTAAATACATATGTTGGTTCTGTCTTCACAAAGGAGGACACAAATAACCTCCCAGAGATGTCGGGGAACATAGGGTCTAATGAGAGCGAGGACCTGAAATAAATCAGTATTTGTAGGGAAATGGTGTTAGGGAAATTGACGGGATTGAAGGCCGATAAATCCCCAGGGCCTGATAATCTACATCCTAGGGTAATTATTAAGGAAGTGGCCCTAGAAATAGTAGATGCATTGCTGGTCATCTTCCAAAATTTTATAGACTCTGGAACAGTTCCCATGGATTGGAGGATAGCTAATGTAACCCCACTATTTTAAAAAGGTGGTAGAGAGTGGGGAAAATGCTAGAGTCTATTATAAAAGATGTAATAGCAGAGCACTTGGAAAACAGTGACAGGATCGGACAAAGTCAACACGGATTTACAAAAGGTAAATCATGCTTGACTAATCTACTGGACTTTTTTGAGGATGTAACTGGTAGAATAGATAAGGGAGAACCAGTGGATGTGGTGTATTTGGACTTTCAGAAGGCTTTCGATAAGGTCCCACATAAGAGGTTAGCTTGCAAAGTTAAAGCACATGGGATTGGGGCTAAGGTACTGTCTTGGATAGAGAACTGCTTGGCAGACAGGAAGCAAAGAGTTGGAATAAACGGGTCTTTTTCCAAGTGGCAGGTAGTGACTAGTGAGGTACCGCAGGGATCGGTGCTCGGACCCCAGCTATTCACAATATATATATATATATATAAATGATCTAGACAAGGGAACTAGATGTAATATCTCCAAGTTTGCAGACAACACAAAGCTGGGTGGGCATGTGTGCAGTGAGAGGATGCAGAGAAACTCCAGTATGATTTGGACAGGTTGGGTGATTATACTGCATTTGCCATGCATCTGCCCAATGTGGATAAATGTGAGGTTATCCACTTCGGTGGCAAAAACAGGATGACAGATTATTATCTGAACTGCAATAGATTGGGAAAAGGGGAAGTGCAATGAGACCTGGTTGTCCTTGTGCACCAGTCGCTGAAGGTAAGCATGCAGGTGCAGCAGGTGGTTAAGAAGGCAAATGGTATGTTGGCCTTCAAAGTGAGAGGATTCGAGTACAGGAGCAAGGATGTCTTGCTGCAGTTGTACAGGGCCTTAGCGAGACCACACCTTGAGTATTGTGTGCAGTTTTGGTCACCTTATCTGAGGAAGGATGTTCTTGCCACGGAGAGAGTGCAGCGAAGATTCACCAGACTGATACCTGGGATGGCAGGAATGACATACGAGGAGAGATTGGGTCGATCAGGCTTATATTCCCTAGAGTTTAGAAGAATGAGAAGGGATCTCATTGAAACTTATAAAATTCTAACAGGACTAGACAGACTAGATGCAGGAAGGATGTTCCCAATGGCGGGTGAGTCCAGAACCAGGGGTCACAGTCTAAGGATAAGGGGTAAGCCATTTAGGATTGAGATGAGGAGGAATTTCTTCACCCAGAGAGTGGTGAACCTGTGGAATTCTCTACCACACAAGGCAGTTGAGGCCAATTCATTAAAGATATTCAAGAAGGAGTTAGATATATTTCTTAGGGCTAAAGGGATCAAGGGATATGGGGAGAAAGCAGGGACAGGGTTCTGAATTTGAATGATCAGCCATGATCTCATTAAATGGCAAAACAGGCTTGAGGGGCTGAATGGCCTACTCCTGCTCCTATCTTCTATTTTTGTGCATAAATGGATGTTCTTGAAAACTTCAGACTCTTGCCATTTAAATAAAAAAATAGTCACCATGGCCAAATTGATTTTAAAGTATGATGCTGCCATGGTCTATTTGAAGAGTGATGCTGCTGCAAATCTAAATATCTAATCTTTTCTTTCTTCTGTTTTGTGTATACCTATATTGAAATGAATTTTTAAAAAGTAGAATTACTAAGCTTCCATCAGTGTTGTTTAGAAATTGTTTGAAGTTTGCTGCATAAACATGTCTAAGTTCTACCATTACCCGAGTAACATGGTGCATTCATTTTAAATACATGCAAGATGTGCATGTCTGTCCAAGGGGTTGTGTCAACCTTAGAGATTGTTCACAACTCTCCAACTTCCTCAGGGGCCCACTGGCCCAGTTCAATGCAATACTAAGCCACTCAGACCAAAAGATGCCAGCTTTGATTCCTGGCCTGTGCGGAGTTATCTGACCGCAGCTCTGGCAGCAGTTGGGATTGCTAAAATTGGCCTCAAAACCCCCAGGTGAGAAAAATGAAAAAAATAGGCAGCCACTACTCTGCATTGAAATCAAAAGCTCCCTTAATCATGAAAGCCAGTGATACCTTTAATCAGTCACACAGCAATGAGATAAATGACCAGATATGTTCAGTGATGTTAGTTTTGAGGGATAAATGTTGGCCAGGACACCAGAAGAGCTTCCCTGCTCTTCTTTGGATAGTCCCATGGGACCTTTTACATCCACTTGAGAGGACAGACTTGGTTTAACAGCAATCATCCTTCTTTCATTGCCATGGGGAGTGAGCCTTTATATCAACATAAAAAGGATACAGGGTTAATGTGAAATACAGAGAAAACAATCCAGATCCAGTTGTTTCTATATAAAACACAAAAGATTGACAGAGCAGTCAGGCACAGATCAAGGGCACATTTTACCTCCGTAATTGCAGATGCATATCACAAGATCTAAACATGCTTGAAAGCCCCTGATGTATCTGTGTGCAGAAATCCAATTTCTATCTGATACGTATCTCACACTAATGAGTTGATATATAAAATACTGCCATGCATGACTTGCCTTTAATCACGAGCATTAATGTAAATTCCACACAAGATGGAGAATGTCAGTCCCCCTGTTCCTCATGCTCTCAAGAAGGGGCTGCCCTCCTTTTTATTAGTTCAGTAAAATCAATGATCATGCTTGTCTCAATGAAGACAAAAGCCTATTTGTCCCTTAACATAGGCATAGTTTCAGAATAAAGGGTTGCCCTTTTAGAACAGAGATGAGGAGGTATTTCTTCTCTCAGAGGGTCGTAAATCTGTGGAATTCGCTGCTCCAGAGAGCCGTGGAAGCTGGGTCATTAAATACATTTAAGGTGGAGATAGACAGATTTTTGCAAGATAAGGGAATGAATGGTTATGGGGAATGGGCAGGGAAGTGGCTTTGAGCCCAAGATCAGCCATGATCTTATTGAATGGCGGAGCAGGCTCAAGGGGCCAAGTGGCCTATTCCTGCTCCGATTTCTTATGTTCTTATGTTAACCTTTTTTGTTTTGTAAAACTTCATCCCATTTTAGGTACATTCCATTCAGAGGCAGGTTTCTCCACAGGTAGAGCTGGAGGAGCCGCAGCCCTTGCTCTTGACCAACAGGTTCGAGGTTCTTACTCCCTGTGGGGACAGGAGCGGGGACTGCAGGGAGGATGAGCAACCTGGCCACAGCACCGTGGAACGGGGGCCATTCAAGAGGGGGGAGTAAATAGAAATGTTGTAGTGGTAGGGGATAGTATTATTAGGGGGATAGATAGAGTTCTCTGCAGCCGAGAGCGAGAGTCCCGAAGGCTGTGTTGCCTACCCGGTGCCAGGGTTAAGGACATCTCCTCTGGGCTGGAAAGAAACTTGCAGTGGGAGGGGGTGGATCCAGTTGTCATGGTCCATGTTGGTACAAACGATGTAGATAGGACTAGGAAGCCGGTTCTGTTAAAGCAGTATGAGCAGCTAGGGGTCAAATTAAAAAACAGAACCTCAAGGGTAATAATCTCTGGATTATTACCTGAGCCACGAGCGAATTTGGCTAGGACAAATAAAATTAGAGAGTTAAATGTGTGGCTCAAAGACTGGTGTGGGAGAAATGGGTTTTGCTTCCTGGGACACTGGCACCAGTAATGGGGCAGGAGGGAGCTGTTCCGTTGGGACAGGCTTCACTTGGCCAGTGCTGGGACTAGAGTCCTGGCGGATCATATAACTAGGGCTGTAGAGAGGGCTTTAAACTAACTAGTGGGGGGGAGGTTCCTAGAGAGCAAATAATAAAAATGACAACAGAGAAGGTCATAGACTTAGATAGCAGTGGGGAAATTAAAAACCAGAGTGTGCCAGGAAGGGGCAGAAGGTATGGAGTAAAAGGTAAAGTAATAAAAAGGGCAAAAGCAGGAACTAAGTGTCACAAAACATATTTGAAAGCTCTCTATCTGAATGCACGTAGCATTTGTAACAAAATAGACGAGTTAATGGCACAAATAATTACATATGGGTATGATCTTGTGGCCATTACAGAAACATGGCTGCAGGGTGACAATGCCTGGGAATTAAACATACCAGGTTATTTAACGATCAGGAAGGACAGGCAGGAAGGAAGGGGAGGTGGGGTGGCTATGTTAATAAAGGAAGGAATCACTGTAATACAGAGAAATTATATTGGGTCAAAAGATCAGGATAATGAAACAGTTTGGGTGGAGGTAAGGAATAATAAGGGGGAAAAAAACACTAGTGGGCGTAGTCTATAGGCCTCCGAACAGTTGCAACTCTGTTGGACAGAGTATCAATCAGGAAATAGTTGAGGCTTGTAATAAGGGAACATCTATAATTATGGGGGATTTTAACTATCATATTAATTGGACAAATCAAATTGGGCAGGGCTGCCTTGAGGATGAGTTCATTGAGTGTATTAGGGATGGGTTTCTTGAGCAGTGTGTAACTGAACCAACCAGGGGGCAAGCAACCTTAGATCTGGTCCTGTGTAACGAGACAGGATTAATTAAAAATGTCCTAGTAAAGGATCCCCTTGGAATGAGTGACCATAACATGGTTGAATTCCATATTCAATTAGAGGGTGAGAAGGTTGGATCTCAAACAAGCGTGCTAAGCTTGAATAAAGGAGACTATGAAGGTATGAGAACGGGATTGAGTAGAGTGGATTGGGAAAATAGATTAAAGTGTAAGATGATACATGATCAGTGGTGTACATTTAAGGAGTTATTTTGCAACTTCCAAAAAATATATATTCCACTGAGAAGAAAAGGGTGTAAAAGAAAAGACAGCCATCCGTGGCTAAGTAAAGAAATTAAGGATAGTATTCGACTAAAAACAAGGGCATATAAGGTAGCCAAATCTAGTGGGAGGATAGAGGATTGGGAAAACTTTAAAAGACAGCAAAAAGTAACAAAAAGATTGATTAAGAAAGGGAAGATAGATTATGAAAGTAATAAATTAGCAAAAAATATAAAAACAGATAGTAAGAGTTTTTATAGTTATATAAAAAGAAAAAGGGTGGCTAAAGTAAATGTTGGTCCCTTAGAGGATGAGACCGGGAAATTAATGGTGGGAAATATGGAGATGGCAAAAACACTGAATGAATATTTTGTATCAGTCTTTACAGTAGAAGACACTAAGAATATCCCAACACTGGACAAACAGGGGGCTATGGGGGGGGGAGGAGCTAAACACGATCAAAATCACTAAGGAAGTGGTACTCGGTAAAATAATGGGACTCAAGGCAGATAAATCACCTGGACCTGATGGCTTACATCCTAGGGTCTTGAGGGAAGTGGCAGTAGGGATTGTGGATGCATTGGTAATAATTTTCCAAAACTCCCTGGAATCAGCAAAGGTCCCGGCAGACTGGAAAACTGCTAATGTAACGCCCTTATTTAAAAAGGGCAGTAGACAGAAGGCTGGAAACTATAGACCGGTTAGCCTAACATCTGTGGTAGGTAAAATATTGGAGTCCATTATTAAGGAGACAGTAACAGGACATTTGGATAATCATAATTTAATAGGACAAAGTCAGCATGGTTTTATGAAGGGGAAGTCATGTTTGACAAATTTGCTGGAGTTCTTTGAGGAAGTAACATATAGGGTGGATAAAGGGGAACCAGTGGACGTAGTGTATTTAGACTTCCAAAAGGCATTTGACAAGGTGCCACACAAAAGATTATTGCTTAAGATAAAAAATTACGGGATTGGGGGTAATATTCTGGCATGGATAGAGGATTGGCTATCTAATAGAAAGCAGAGAGTTGGGATAAATGGTTCATTCTCGGACTGGCAATCAGTAACTAGTGGTGTTCCACAGGGGTCAGTGCTGGGTCCCCAACTCTTTACAATCTATATTAACGATTTGGAGGAGGGGACCGAGTGTAATATATCAAAGTTTGCAGATGATACTAAGATGGGAGGGAAAGTAGTGAGTGAGGAGGACATAAAAAACCTGCAAGGGGACATAGACAGGCTAAGTAAGTGGGCAGAGATTTGGCAGATGGAATACAATACTGGAAAGTGTGAGGTTATGCACTTTGGCAGGAAAAATCGTAGAGCAAGTTATTATCTTAATGGCAAGAAACTGGAAAGTACTGAAGTACAAAGGGATCTGGGGGTCCTGGTGCACGAAACTCAAAAGGTTAGTATGCAGGTGCAGCAAGTGATTAAGGTGGCCAATGGAATGTTGGCTTTCATTGCTAGGGGGATAGAATATAAAAATAGGGAGGTATTGCTTCAGCTGTACAAGGTATTGGTGAGACCGCACCTGGAATACTGCATACAGTTTTGGTGTCCATACTTAAGAAAAGACATACTTGCTCTCGAGTCAGTACAAAGAAGGTTCACTCGGTTAATCCCGGGGATGAGGGGATGGACATATGAGGAGAGGTTGAGTAGATTGGGACTCTACTCATTGGAGTTCAGAAGAATGAGAGGCGATCTTATTGAAACATATAAGATTGTGAAGGGGTTGGATCGGGTGGATGCGGGGAAGATGTTCCCGATGATGGGTGAAACTAGAACTAGGGGGCATAGTCTTAGAATAAGGGGCTGCTCTTTCAAAACTGAGATGAGGAGGAACTACTTCACTCAGAGGGTGGTAGGTCCATGGAATATGCTGCCCCAAAAAGCTGTAGAAGCTACATCATTACATAAATTTAAAACAGAAATAGACAGTTTCCTAGAAGTAAAGGGAATAAAGGGTTACGGGGAGCGGGCAGGAATTTGGACATGAGTCTAGGTTCGGATCGGTCATGGCCCTGTGGGTAGCGGAGCGGGCCCAGGGGCCATGTAGCCTGGTAGCCTGAACCTGCTCCTATTTCGTGTGTCTAATTCTGTTAGATTCAGGAGATGGTTCAGTGATAGTAGATTGGCGGTTAGGATCAGATCATGATCTTACGGCTCGAGGGGCCGATTTGCCTACTCCTGCTCCTATTCCTGCTCCTATTTCTTATGTTCTTATGTTCTTATGCTCGCTGGCTCAATTTTGGTAATTGGCAAGGAATTAGCACATCTCAGCAAAATCTCAGCCCGGCAGATGGAATCTGTGCCGAGGCACTAAAGCATGATGAAGAAGCACTACTGGTGCGAATTCATGAACTCATTTCTCTTATCTGGAAGGAGGAAAGCATGCCAGGGGATTTCAGAGATGCCGTAATTGTGACCATCTTCAAGAAAGGTGACAAGTCCGATTGCGGTAATTACAGAGGAGTTTCCCTGCTGTCTGCCACAGGGAAAGTCATCGGAAGAATCCTCATCAATCGCCTTCTCCCAGTGACCGAAGAGCTCCTCCCAGAGTCGCAATGCGGATTCCGCCCACTAAGGGACACAATGAACATGATCTTCACCACGCGTCAATTACAAGAGAAATGCAGGGAACAGCAGCAACCGCTGTACATGGCCTTCTTTGATCTCACATAGGCCTTCGACACTGTCAACTGTGAGGGATTATGGAGTGTCCTCCTCAAATTCAGCTGCCCTCAAAGGTTTGTCACCATCCTCCGCCTGCTTCACAACGACATGCAAGCCGTGATCCTGACCAACAGTTCCACCACAGACCCAATTCATGTATGGACCAGGGTCAAGCAAGACTGCATCACTGCACCAATGCTCTTCTCGATCTTCCTTGCTGCAATGCTCCATCTCACCCTCAGTAAGCTCCCCACTGGAGTGGAGCTAATTTACAGAACAAATGGGAAACCGTCACCTCCAGTCCAGATCAAAGGTTGTCCCATCCTCTGCCGTCGAATTACAGTATGCAGACAATGCTTGCGTCTGCGCTCACTCGGAGGTTGAACTCCAAACCATCTTCAACACCTTCACTGAAGCGTACGAGAGTAAGGGCCTTACACTAAACATCTGTAAGACAAAAGTGCTCTACCAACCTACCCCCGCCACACAATATTGCCCCCCGCGATTATCAAAATCCATGACAAGGCCTTGGACAACGTGGACCACTTTCCATACCTCGGGAGCCTACTGTCAACAAGGGCAGACATCGAAAACAAAGTTCAACACCGCCTTCAGTGTGCCAGTGCAGCCTTCGGTCGCCTGAGGAAGAGAGTGTTTGAAGACCAGGACCTCAAACCCAGCACTAAGCTCATGGTCTACAGAGCAGCAGTGATACCCGCCCTGCTGTATGCCTCAGAGACATGGACCATGTACAGCAGGCATCTCAAAGCACTGGAGAGGTACCACCAACACTGCCTCTGCAAGATCCTGCAAATCCATTGGCAGGATAGACGCACCAACGTCAGTGTTCTCGCTTAGGCCAACATCCCCAGCATCAAAGCTTTGACCATGCTCGAACAGCTCCGATGGATGGGTCACATCGTTCGCATGCCCCATACGAGACTCCCAAAACAAGCGCTTTACTTGGAGCTCCGACACGGCAAGAGAGCCCCAGGCGGGCAGAGGAAACGCTTCAAGGACACCCTCAAAGCCTCCTTGAAAAGGTGCAACATCCTCACTGACACCTGGCCCAAGACCACACAAATTGGAGGAGAAGCATCCGGGAAGGCGCCGAACACCTCGAGTCTCTTCGCCGGGAGCAAATGGAAGCCAAGCGCAAGGAACGCACGTCAACCCAAGCACCCCACCCACCCGCACCTTCAACAACTGTCTGCCCCACCTGTGACAGAGACTGTAGGTCTGGCATTGGACTCATCAGTCACCTGAGAACTCATTTTTAATGTGGAAGCCAGTCATCCTCGGTTCCGAGGGACTGCCTAAGAAGGAGGAGATACAGGGATGGAGGGGGGGGGTAATCCTGACCCCCAGCTTTTCATTGTTAAGAATGTGTATCTTCATTTCCAGTATGTAAATCCACAAGGCTGAAAAACTACACCCAAATTGCCCTCATACAGCACCGAGAGAGGACAATTGGTCCTTAAGACTCTTGCCACTAATAATGCTGGCAGAATCATTCTTTATTAACTTTGAACAGCAATCTCAATAAGTAATCCTTAGGATAATTTTCAATGTTAAATCCCATCTCCTTCGGGAAGCAACAGTGACTAACATTTTCATAGTAGCAATGTTGCTAAAGCAGCCTTTCCCGGAAATAACCTGGACTGAAGACTTTGCTGAACATCTATCATCTTGGCCCTCAGAGCAAGCTTGTGGTGCAGCAGGTGGCATATTTGTCCTGCAGTGTGTTTTGAAATCAAACCTGAGCAGTTGTGTTTGGGATTTGATGACAAAGCATCGTGCACACCTTCAGATCTAACCCAGTAAACCTGTCTTACAAATGCTGGAATGTCCTTTTCAAAGGAATTGCTGACCTTTACTCCTTTTGCCTAATTCTGCCAATGCGTAAAGGAGACTGATTGTTCTAAACACTTCATTTTTGTGACTTCAATGGATCATGACAGGCTAGTTAATTGCAAAATTGGGTTGCTATAAAATCAGACCCTGAAAGTATCAATTGGCACAATGGCTTGAAGACAGCACAGTGAAGCCCTGTAACTCTTCCATGCAAACACTACCACTACATCTTAACTTTTGCAAATAAAGCTCTTAAAAGGATGCCAATGATATTGATAGGTCATTGACACTGCTTCTTGATGCTATTTATCGACAGGGAACACAATGAGGTCATTCATACTGTGGTAATGTAGTATACATCTGAAAGCTGCATTGTGTGAACAGTATCAAGTTAAGCACAGCATTCTGGACTTTAGCCTCCCTTAAATGGCATTATCATCCACTTATCAATCTAGAACTCTTACAATTACTTGATTTCAAAAAAGATTGTAGAGCATTCACACCCACTTATTTTCTTCCTTTCTATCCTGATGGAAATGATTCATGCTAGATGACATGTTTCCACAGGCACCGGTAGTGATCCAATAACTTGTCTAAGTGGCCGTTCTTCATGTCTGAGTTTAGACAAATGAGCTTCAGCAGGCGAATAGAGCATAAAGATTATCACAGCAAAACCCAATCTCCTTCTTGCCCAACATCCACCTCCAAAGAGCAGTTGTCACAGGATAATGATCAGGCGGAGGAACCCTAACTGACTTCACTGGAACATCGAAGTTACATCAACAGAGATCATCATAAGCCAGTGATCCAAACTCAGACAATTTCTGGTCTGGATGGGTCAGTTCCACACTGGGCAATGGATTTATGCACTGAACTATTGAGGGAGCTCCTAATCCAACTTCCTTTACTTGCAACTAGTGGTCTTTAGCACATCACACTGAAGGGATATATGAAGGCTTATTCCCCAAATGGGAGCTTCTGGCGAGAAGAGTTGCTCACAGAGGGCATTGGTCAGGACATCAGCCATTGATTTTCCATCCAGTTAAATTGATGGACTGGAGGTCAGAAACTGTGGGTTGGTATTCCCAGCCAATAGCCCTGTAGTGGTACAGTAGCAGTATGTTTGTGTGTGTGCTAGACCGTTGTAACAGAGCCTGGTCTCCAATCGTCTTGGATCCCCTTGCCATTGGACCAAGACCTTGCTCTGTCAAGCCCGTGTGGTAGCTGGTGTGCAATGGCCACCCCACATTAAAAGAATTCACGCACAGGCATCTTCCACCCTTTAAAATGAAGTTCGGGACCTGGAATGTCAGGACCCTCATGGACAACCCCAACAGTGACAGACCGGAACGCCATACTGCTATCATTGCCTGGGAGCTCAGATGCTTCGACATTGGCATCGCCGCCCTAAGTGAGATCCGGCGGGCAGGGGAAGGCCAGCTCGAGGAGAAAGGCGCTGGTTACACCTTCTTCTGGAAAGGCAAACCTGAAGAAGAACGCCGCCCCCATGGGGTAGGCTTCGCCATAAAAAATGAACTGGTTGGGCGTCTCAGAGACTCCCCTAGCGGTATAAACGAGCGCCTCATGACTCTTCGACTCACCCTAGCCCGAAACCAGTGCGCTACGGTCATCAGTGCGTACGCCCCAACACTGGAAGCCACAGACGAGACCAAAGAGGAATTCTACTCCAGCCTCGAACAATCCCTGTCCCGAGTCCCAACGGGCAACAAGCTGATCCTCCTTGGCGACTTTAACGCCAGAGTTGGAAAGGGCACAGACCTCTGTGCTGGAGCACTCAAAGAGCCCGCTAAGAAAGCCCTATTCAGCCTGCGCCTCACAAACAACCTGATGACTCCCAGTGATGCAGAGACACAGAGTGCCCACAGCGTCTGGTCTGCACTCAAGGCCTCCATAATCAGCACCTGTGAAGAGACGCTCGGTCACTCGACCAGGAAACACCAAAACTGGTTCGACAAGAATGACCAGGAGATCCAGGAGCTAATAAGCCGCAAGCACAAGGCATTCCTGATCTGGAAACATCAACAGAACTCGAGAACAAGAAAGCAGCTCTACAGAAGCCTAAAGGACGAGGTCCAGCAAAAAACTCGAACTAAAGAACAGATGGTGGGTGGACAAAGCGCAGGAGATCCAGCAGCTAGCCGACAACCACAACGTGCATGGATTCTTTAGCGCAGTCAGGACCATCTGCGGCCCAAGCACTCAAGGCCCTTCCCCACTGCGGGCCAAGAACGGAGAGGTACTCATCAAGGACAGAGAGGCAGTCAGTGCCCGCTGGAAGGAGCACTTCAAAGATCTCCTTAACCACGACTCTGTCTTCGACACGAGTGTCCTCAACTCCATCCCACAGCATGCTACCCGCCACCATCTCAGCACAACCCCAGCCTGGCATGAGGTTGAAAAGGCCATCCGACAAATGAAGAACAACAAGGCCTCAGGAGCAGATGGAATCCCCACCGAGGCACTAAAGCATGGCAGAGAAGCACTACTGGTGCAAATTCATGAACTCATTTCTCTTATCTGGAAGGAGGAGCGCATGCCAGAGGATCTCAGAGACACCGTAATTGTGACCATCTTCAAGAAAGGTGATAAGTCCGATTGCGGTAATTAGAGAGGAGTTTCCCTGCTGTCTGCCACAGGGAAAGTAATCAAAAGAATCCTCCTCAATCGCCTTCTCCCAGTGGCCGAAAAGCTCCTCTCAGAGTCGCAATGCGGATTCCGCCCACTAAGGGGCACAATGGACATGATCTTCACCGCAAGTCAATTACAAGAGAAATGCAGGGAACAGCAGCAACCACTGTACATGGCCTTCTTTGATCTCACAAAGGCCTTCGACACTGTCAACTGTGAGGGATTATGGAGTGTCCTCCTCAAATTCGGCTGCCCTCAAAAGTTTGTCACTATCCTCCGCCCGCTTCACGACGACATGCAAGCCGTGATCTTGACCAACGGTTCCACCACAGACCCAATTCATGTATGAACCGGGGTCAAGCAAGGCTGTGTCATTGCACCAACGCTCTTCACAGAATCACAGAATCACAGAAACCCCACAGTGCAGATAGAGGCCATTACGGCCCATCAAGCCTGCACCGACACATATCCCACCCGATCCCCGTAACCCCTACACCAACACACATCCCACCCTATCCCTGTAACCCCACGTATTTAATCCCCCTAACACTAAGGGTCAATTTATCATAGCCAATCAACCTAACCTGCACATCTTTGGACTGTGGGAGGAAACCGGAGCACCCGGAGAAAACCCACGCAAACACGGGGAGAATGTACAAACTCCACACAGACAGTCGCCTGAGGCCGGATTCGAACCCGGGTCTCTGGCGCTGTGAGGCAACAGTGCTAACCACTATGCCACCGTGCTGCTCTTCTCGATCTTCCTTGCTACAATGCTCCATCTCACCCTTAGTAAGCTCCCCACTGTAGTGGAGCTAATTTACAGAACAAACAGGAAACTGTTCAACCTCCGTCGCCTCCAGTCCAGATCCAAGGTCGTCCCAGCCTCTGTCGTCGAATTACAGTATGCAGACAATGCTTGCGTCTGCGCTCACTTGGAGCTCGAGCTCCAAACCATCGTCAACACCTTCACCAAAGCATACGAGAGCATGGGCCTTACACTAGACATCCGTAAGACAAAGGTCCTCTACCAACCTGCTCCCGCCACACAGTACTGTCCCCCGATTATCAAAATCCACGACAAGGCCTTGGACAACGTGGACCACTTTCCATACCTCGGGAGCCTACTGTCAAAAAGGGTAGACATCGACGACAAAGTCCAACACCGCCTTCAGTGTGCCAGTGCAGCTTTCGGTCGCCTGAGGAAGAGTGTGTTTGAAGACTAGGACCTCAAACCCGGCACTAAGCTCATGGTCTACAGAGCAGCAGTGATACCTGTCCTGCTGTATGCATCAGAGACATGGACCATGTACAGCAGGCACCTCAAAGCACTGGAGAGGTACCACCAACGCTGCCTCCGCAAGGTCCTGCAAATCCATTGGCAGGATAGGCGCACCAACGTCAGTGTTCTTGCTCAGGCCAACATCCCCAGCATCGAAGCTTTGACCACGCTCGATCAGCTCCGATGGACAGGTCACATTGTCCGCATGCCCAATACGAGACTCCCAAAACAAGCACTCAACTTGGAGGAAACGCTTCAAGGACACCTTCAAAGCCTCCTTGAAAAAGTGTAACATCCCCACTGACACCTGGGAATCCCTGCCCCAAGACCGCAGAAAGTTGAGGAGAAGCATCCGGGAAGGTGCCGAACACCTCAAATCTCTTCGCTGGGAGCAAGCGGAAGCCAAGCGCAAGCAGCGCAAGGAGTACACTTCAACCCAAGCACCCCACCCACCTGCCCCTTCAACCACCGTCTGCCCCACCTGTGACAGAGACTGTAGGTCCCGCATTGGACTCATCAGTCACCTGCAAACTCATTTTTAATGTGGAAGCAAGTCATCCTCGGTTCCGAGGGACTGCCTAAGAAGAAGAGTGTAACAAATCCAGATCAAACTTTCAAAAAAATATTCAATACTATTGTAAAAATTCAGGGGCAACATTCTATTAATGTTTCTCTAACAAAATAAGAATCAATCTTCAAACAGCTCCTTTGTACTCCTTCAAGACTTCCCTTTGAATAGACCATTAGGATACTGCTATCGGGCTCTTACTTGATAAGTTGGAGTAACAACTCTCAAGCTATGATTCACATCACTTGGGACAGGATTGAATGCAATTCTTTTGTTCTTCTGACAAAGCACATAAGCCTAGACTTTTTGACTAGGGCTATTTTAACCCAGGTCCTAATCTATTTATTTTAAATGGGTTGTAACTGAGATTTCTGACAATTTGAACTAGAAGGAATTTGAGGCGATTTCTACCAAGATGTTGCTTTAAGTTGAATTCAGCACTTGAGTTTAAATACATAGAACACACAAGTTTTGAGGATTACAATCAAAATGGACTGACTGGAGAAGTGATGTGTACCACATCATCTTGAGACAATGGAGGTTTGTTCAGACATTCCAATCAACATTCACACACAATACACTGAAGTGGCTTTATTCATGTGAGCACAACGGTGGCCACACCCAGGAAGACAGTCATAAATTTAGCTGGAAGCTCGACTGGCCAAACCCTGGGCCTGGAGAGCTGTGGGAGGGCCAGAGTGAAGTCTCGGCTTCCTGTTGAATTGGACAGTCAGTCCAGGGCAATTCCCAGTCCAGCTGTTCAGTAAATTGACATTAGCCCGCCAACAAGATTAGCTATCTGCTGAAGAGATCGCAAAGTCTCTGAAGAATGGATTCAGTCAATAATATTTTTGTGGACTTTATGGGATTTTCTGAGGGTATTTTCCCTGTTATGGGATCGCCCTGTGCAGATACGTGAAAGACTGGTTTGTTAAAACTCCAGAGAACGCATGGCAGTTGGCTGTGACAAAAGAACTGTCCGTCATCCAGTATGTATGGCTTTGCCCGACAGTCCTGGAAAAAGGAAGGGGGTCATTTAACTTGATTAGAAAAACCACTCTAATATGCAAAGCACTTCTCACCTCCATCTCAGAAGAGAAGCAGAACAATGAACCCACTGACCTCAGCCAGCCAAAAGGGAGCCAGTTTTTTTCGCAACACAAAGACCGAAAGATATGTCCCAGACTTAGGGCAATTAACCCAATACGTATGGGTCCGAGGATGGCTCGTCACAGATTAAGCACCGGAGTGCTCAGAAGCAAATGGATTTTAAAGATTGGCAGGAAAAGATAGTGACTACTATAAAGATAGACTCTTTTCCACCACTCTCTCTCTCCCTGCTCCTACAAGATCGAACTAACAAGAAGTACCAGAGAAGCCGACGAGCAGAGCAATCAAAACCGACCGCGTGTGGGGGTAAGCATATTCTCCCAGAATTGAAGCTTTTGGGCTATCCTGAGGGTGGGAGCTTTGTTTGGTTCAGCCAGGCGAAGGGGTTTACGTGACTGGGTAATTCGTTGATGGGGTGGAATTATAGTCCACCATAGCAACAAGGGAATTACTGCTTGTTATAGTCCCCAGTTTTGTACTGTATGTATGTTGATTGTAATCTGGATTTTATTCTCCACAGGGACAGTGATTTGGAGTTCAGAAGAATGAGAGGCGATCTTATTGAAACATATAAGATTGTGAACGGGTCGGATCGGGTGGATGCGGGGAAGATGTTCCCGATGATGGGTGTAACTAGAACTAGGGGGCATAGTCTTAGAATAAGGGGCTGCTCTTTCAAAACTGAGATGAGGAGGAACTACTTCACTCAGAGGGTGGTAGGTCCATGGAATATGCTGCCCCAAAAAGCTGTAGAAGCTACATCATTACATAAATTTAAAACAGAAATAGACAGTTTCCTAGAAGTAAAGGGAATTAAGGGTTACGGGGAGCGGGCAGGAATTTGGACATGAGTCTAGGTTCGGATCGGTCATGGCCCTGTGGGTAGCGGAGCGTGCCCAGGGGCCGTGTAGCCTGATCCTGCTCCTATTTCGTGTGTCTAATTCTGTTAGATTCAGGAGATGGTTCTGTGATAGTGGATTGGCGGTTAGGATCAGATCAGCCATGATCTTATTGAATGGCGGAGCAGGCTCAAGGGGTCGATTGGCCTACTCCTGCTCCTATTTCTTATGTTCTTATGTTCTTATATTCCTGTCCGTGACTTATTTCATTTACACTCTGAATAATAATTCCCGGGTATAGAACTTTTGTAAGGCAGGGGAGATTCGAACCGTCTGTCTAGCAATTGGGTTAGGATCAAAAACCGCTTACACTGCTTTGTTACTTTTTAGGTTATGAAATACATTGACATTCACCATAAATTTTATCCTGTGCATTTACATTTACATGGAAATCAATCGGTATCGTGGTTACAATTGACCTCGTCTATCAATCCCCCTTCCGGAATGTGGGAGAAATGCGTGTGAGGGCACCTACAAGGTTACAGGACACAGTAAGGGTTTCAGTGGTGTGAGCACCCCCACCTGAGTCACACCGTTAGATATTGGGCAGTCAAAGACAAACCCCTGATCGTAAAGGTCACGTGAACCACCTACAAGAGAAACTACCAATGCTGAATCTGGGAGAATATCTAATGCAAATCCAAAATATGTAACACAAGTCAACTGTGGCACCAAAATAACGCCAATCAGAAAAATTAGGCCACACAGTACTAACCCCCCTCCCTGCATGCTGGCAATTGCACTGATCTATTCCCCGTGTGTTGGCGTGCTCACATCCTGCTGCTATATTTGCATCCCAATGCCAGCATGCAGAGACACTGAACTGAGTTGGCACATCAGTCAAGAGACCCACAACTGATTGGAGATCAGTTTGTTTCCTTTGAGGAATACCGCCACATGTCCACTGCAGTCAATGAGACTTATAGCAAAAGTGCCTATAAATGGAATCTGAAATTCCAGTTGGATGGAGGTTTCTAACTATTCCTCTATAATTCTGCAGCAAATTTCAAGAAATCCACCTTGCCAGATTTTGAAATCTGCAAAATCTGGATTCTGGAGCTCAAATTCCCAAATGAGGACAAGCTATAGCTGGCATGCAACTGGTTAGTGGAATTTTTCACTGCTTTATATTACAGTTCAAACTCTGATGAGCAATATAAGTCAGCCAAGCTCTGTCAATGTGTCGGAAGCAATAGAAAGGCTTACATCGTGACAGACGCAGTGCATGGTGAGTGACTTACATTGAGACAGGACCAGCTGAAAGTGGGCACTGGACACTGGCAAACCATCTGACCTGACCAAAACGTTGAGGGTAAATACTCTGCAAAGTACCAAAAGCATTAGATGTAACAAGATTTGTTGGAGATTTAGTAGCTGCTTTAACTTCTCCAGAAAGTTTGGTTTATCACAAACTGTTAATCTATTCTGTTGGATTCAAAATCTCTCAGTAAAGTACTAAAACAAGATTCCAATTTTCAAACTTTTTCAATGGGAAGGATTCTCTGTAAATGCTGGCAAGGGATCTCTGGAAATACTAATCTAGACCCGGAGACGCCCTGTTTCAACTTCAAAAGACGGTGCCAGCGATGAAGAGGTGACCACGTTCATTATAAGAAATGTGTGTTTATTGTACAGCCACAGAAATAACAAACTACAAAGTCAAAGAATACAGGATTCTTGAGACACTGCATTCTAGTGCATGGTATGCTGCTCCACATGGACAGAAATGTGATTGACCTTGCAATCTCCCTGGGATCTCCAGACCCTTCATTTGTAAATTTAGGAGCTAGATGTATATTTTTAAAAATCTAACAGTTCAGGTCTGCTTGGGCAGTACATTGAATTACTTAACATCAAAATGTTAAAACTGAAAAGCCCACCCCTATGATTTGTTCAGTGGTGACAGCTATGATGTTGTGCTGAAATTTTTGCCAAAGCTAAAGAAACACAATAAATAACTGACATCTATAAATACCTTCTTATTGTGCACTCTGTTGGGTGCAGTGAGGTAAATGGGAACATTAAACTAAGGTGACAACATTGGGGAATTGTTAGGTGTGAGTTGCAGAGTTTACTTCCGTTATGCTTTTGAAGGCCCTCTTTAATTATATAAAAAGCCCTAGGTTACTTTTCTTTGCAATCATTTACCAGGGTCCCCTTCCCACCTCACTTCAAGGCCATTGACTTCAAACTGGGGTGTGGTTACACCCATTAAATTTCACTCCCTTGATTTAATAATGCAACCCAATCCAGAGGTGCAAAGCCTGTAATTGGCCTCAGCCTCCTGGGTTAAGTTATGTGTTTAAACAGAAAGATAAGTGAGACATGATGGGGCTGCATTAGCACCTTTGGTCAGAAGAAATACCTAATTTGCACTTAATAGGCCATATATCGACAGGAACAATATGAACTGAAAGAAGCTTAAAAGAGAAGGTAAGCCTTTTTAGAGAAAAAATGTTGCCTTAAACTCTGCAAGCTCTGTAATGGGACTTTGGCTGGCCTAAAATTGCAACCTATGCGGTCTAGTTGCTGGAGTGGGACTTCCTATGGAGCTGCTCCAGGATGTACCGTAACTTTCCAATTGGGTCCCATTACCCCGAGTAGCCTAGCAAAGCAGGAGACCCGACTTGAGAGAAAATTGACATCAATTTGGGTTTGTTTGAATAGATGGGATACAAAAACAGCGCTTTATTCCAAAGTTTCCACAACTCTTCCCAGCCTGGTGTATTATCAATGTAACTAGTCCCCACCAGCTTGCACTGGCTTCCCCTCTATTTACAGTCAGTCATTCAGCAATATCCCTCAGGCCTCGTCTTACAGGACACAAATACCTTGTTACCTTATATATTTTAACAATATTCATTCCAGCCAAGCACTTTTCTACCTTTTAACTAAAACAAAACATTTATACCACATTGTTAAGAGGTCTTCTTGGTAGCCACCCTTAGAATATACGACAGGTTTGCACTGGGGTTACTGCGAGCTGTGCCAGACACATGCATTGGGAAGTGGTGACCCAAGTACCCCATTAAATGCTTACGTGAAGAAAAAAAAGACTTGCTTTTACATAGCGCCTTTCACAAGCACAGGACGTTCCAAAGCACTACACAGCCAATTAAGTACTTCTGAAGTGTAGTTACTGTTGTAATATAGGAAACAGGGCAGCCAATTTGCACACAGCAAGATCCCACAAACTGCAATGACAAGATCATCTGTTTCACTGATGTTGATTGAGGGATAAATATTAGCCAGGAAACCGGAAAGAATGCCCCTGCTTTTCTTCAAAATGATGAGAGGGCAGATGGGGCCTCGGTTTACTGTCTTATCCGAAAGACGGCACCTCCAACAATGCAGCACATTCCTCAGTACTGCACTGGAGCGTCAGGCTGGATTATGTGCTCAAGTCTCCGGAGTAGGACTTGAATCCACAACCTTCTGACTCAGAGGTGAGAGTGCTACCTCTGAGCCACGGCTGACACCTATGAGCAGTTCAGAAAGAACAGTGATAAACCGCAGCACAGTTAAGCCCAGTGGCTGCCTTCCTTCTTATGTAGTCCTTTACAATGGAACATATGCAGTAAAGCAAAACATTAAAAACATTACAGTATGCAGATGATTCTTGCGTCTGCGCTCACTCAGAGGTCGAACTCCAAACCATCGTGAATACCTTCACTGAAGCATACGAGAGCATGGGCCTTACACTAAACATCCGTAAGACAAAGGTCCTCTACCAACCTGCCCCCGCCACACAGTGCTGCCCCCCGATTATCAAAATCCACGACAAGGCCTTGGACAACGTGGACCACTTTCCATACCTCGGGAGCCTACTGTCAACAAGGGCAGACGTCGACGACGAAGTCCAACATCGCCTTCAGTGTGCCAGAGCAGCCTTCAGTTGCCTGAGGAAGAGAGTGTTTGAAGACCAGGACCTCAAACCCGGCACTATGCTCATGGTCTACAGGGCAGCAGTGATACCTGCCCTGCTGTATGCCTCAGAGACAGGGACCATGTACAGCAGGCACCTCAAAGCACTGGAGAGGTACCACCAACGCTGCCTCCGCAAGATCCTGCAAATCCATTGGCAGGATAGGCGCACCAACGTCAGTGTTCTTGCCCAGGCCAACATCCCCAGCATCGAAGCTCTGACCATGCTCAATCAGCTCCGATGGACGGGTCACATTGTCCGCATGCCCGATACGAGACTCCCACAACAAGCGCTCTATTCGGAGCTCCGGCACAGCAAGAGAGCCCCAGGTGGGCAGAGGAAACGCTTCAAGGACACCCTCAAAGCCTCCTTGAAAAAGTGTAACATCCCCACCGACACCTGGGAATCCCTGGTCCAAGACCGCACAAAGTGGAGGAGAAGCATCCGGGAAGGTGCCGAACACCTCAAGTCTCTTCGCCAGGAGCAAGCAGAAGCCAAGCGCAGGCAGCGCAAGGAGCGCACGTCAACCCAAGCACCCCACCCACCCCTTCAACCACCGTCTGCCCCACCTGTGACAGAGACTGTAGATCCCGCATTGGACTCATCAGTCACCTGCGAACTCATTTTTAATGTGGAAGCAAGTCATCCTCGGTTCCGAGGGACTGCCTAAGAAGAAGAAACTTTTTTTTAAATATACTGTTGGGTAAAACTTTGGCTTGCTAATTTTTGCTGGCAACAGTTTTTAATTAGAAAATGTTGGCATTAAACAGACAAGAGACATTTAAAACGTGGGATCCTGGATTAAACTGCACATTCCTGACTGTCGGGAAGAGGCAGAACTTTAAAGCCGACATTCCAGAAACTATTTTGTGGATCTTTTGAGCTATTCTTTCTGCTTAATCCACCACTTCCATGTACCTGCCTCAGGCCCAACTGAGAGACACTCTGACAGACACTCCCAAGCACCTGCCAACACTGCGCTATAATTGCCCCTTTCGATGTCCCCTCTGATGGTCTCTCTCTGCCTGTGTTGACGTGCTTGGTCTTTGAATAAAGTGTCCTCATGACCCCATACTTTGATCTCACCTCTGTAAGCTACCGCTCCGTGGTGGAGTATGTTGGAGCTCTGGGATGCGGAACCACTCCCCCCAACCCACGAAGTGTGAATTATTTTATTGCCCTTCTCCTGCAGCCATTTCCACATGCTGGGATACTGATCAACAGGCACCAGTCACCATCTGGTGCCGTGTCTGAATTGACATTGTTCATGTGTGAGCCTTCACTGTATGACTAGGTTATTCACCCCATGAGCATTTTCAAAGCTGTCCCTGATGCTGTCCTCACTCGAACACCCATACATACATACTGGATAGCAATCAGGAATGAAAAGCTTAGCCAGTTGCTGCTTTACTAACCTTGGAGGGCTTAGGCCAATTGCAGTTCCCTCCATTGCCCTGACTGAAATCAACTAATTTGGCACAGGTCATGGATCAAACATAGGACTTTCCCGGTCTTTTAGTTACTCATTAGAAACCGTTTGCTGAGCCATCAGAGAAGCTCTGAGTTTACCATTTTTAACACTGAAAAAAGAAGGATTTAGAAGAAAAAGATAATTATAAAGATAATCTGCTCTGTGCTGAGTTAGCTGATCTCAGGTCAGACCAAGATGGAGAACTACAACTGGCTAGGGAGGGTAAGAAAAAAATCAGTCCGAATTATTGCTTCTGATGGCGATCCGGTGACCACTTCTGGAAAGTACATGTGTGGGGACGTTGGGTGAGAACAGTATTGGGATTTAGCTGTGCCACTCCGTCAGGTATACCCGTTACCCGACACATTTAGATTGTCCAATTGGCATTGCCAGTACCAGGGGATTACCACTGGCATTAAAATAACACGGAGGAGAAAATCTATGCTCATACAAGGAAGAATGGCCACTTAGGTAAGATAGTTGCCAACGCCTATGACAACAAACCCCAGTGACGAGTCAACAATTCATCAGACTTATGTTGGAGTTGGAAACCTCAAGCTGAAATGGTCAGCTCTTACTTCGTGCTGTAATTAACTTTCATTTTCTGTTCCAACATAGTGTGCAACTCATATTATCATTAATTATTGGCTAAGTCAGACTGTTGGTGATACGATTGCTGCATCAAAGATTGCACACTATTGGGAAATGCCAAAATAGTTACTGTAGTATACATACCTCAGTCTTTAAAACTTAGGCCCCGAGATTACCCCACAGAACACTAGCGTGCAAATATTTGGGTGTTCAGCTGAAATTTATTATTTTAGTGGAGGCACTCGCCCATTTAAAATGAAGGGGTTAAAACTCTTGCTAAAATAGCAGAGAAGAGAAATTGCTGGCAAACATGCTAAGCCTTTGTACATTAGCATCCCATGGTGTAACTTCAGGGCCTCGGTGTTGGAATGAGTGACATTTTTTCACCGGGTTTTGTGGGACATAATCAGGTATAAAATCAGCACTCAATTGAAGGGTTGTGACTGCACTTGCTTTTCAGTGGTGGATAGAAAAAAATGATCTCTGGCGCTTTGATTTTATATTACAGAGCAGAGAGAGAGAAAAGGATGGATTTTAACTTCTTTCGCATGACCAGGGCAACCACCGTGGCCACTTCAACCAATGAAACCTGCAGGACACCCAGTGGAGGCCCCAAACAGTAAATAATTAAACTTTTCCTTGTGGGGCAAGGAGGAGCAGGAGATCTCCTCCAAACACCATAAGGAAAGTCAGGGCCTCTGCCATCCAGGGCTTCCCCGCCCGCCCCCACCCCCTTCCCTTCCCACACGCGGAACCGTGACAAACACCCTTCCCACCCTGTGCGACTTACCTGAGTGCTGATAGTGGCTTTTGGGTCGTCTGCTCTTCACCTCCCAATGCAGATGTAAAGAGGCATCTAGCTGGCTGGTTGGATGTCAATGAAGCCTGGCCATTAAAATTGGACGGGTCTCCCATGGAGAAGTCAGTGTGAGGTTGAGGGGCTCCCTCCCTCAACATCCCCGCACCCCCAACAGCTTCCTACCCGAAGGTAAAATCCACACTAAAGAAAGAGTAGCTTGGCTGGATACAGTCATGATCTATAAAAATGAGTCAGTGGTAAAAGTTTCATTTGAAGTTGTCTGATAGATCACAGTGAATGTGATTAAATCAGGCTGCATGGTGCCAACATTTAATTAATTGAATTAATTTAATTCTGCTAAAATGGCAGAACAAAGGAGTTTAAAATACAAAGTGGGGCAGCTACACTTAAGACAGCGGTACAGGCTGACCAATGGTTCCGAGTTCGTTAGTGAATACCTGAGCCATATAGACCACATTAGGCCCAGGTTTGATCCTTGATCTGTGCCGAGTTCGCTGAGCTAAATTGGGACAGTGATCGTGTTGCTATAGTTTTAGCCTCAGTATCTCTGGGTTCGGGAGGGAAGAAAATAAGAGCAGCTCCTGATTGCTATCCAGCGACCCCTGCTGGAAGTGAACGTGCTTGCAGATTGAGTGAGAACAGTGATGCTGACCACCAGCAAGAGTCTGCTGACAGCCGTCGCCAAGGCTCACACACGATTAATGGGTCACTTGGTGCCACTGAAACTAAATATCCAACAAGGAACAAATACATTCAGGAGAGGGGCGAGGAGAAAAGAAATTGTCCGACAAAATTTCTGAGAGGAAAGAAAGAACTGCAAACCAGCTGACTGTATAACGCTGATGTGACTAAACCTTCATTGCGAAGAAATGGCCTGTGCCAGAGTCTCCTCTGCCTCCGTGCCCACCTTCATTGTATTCTGTACGTGTAGTCCAGCAGTTGCTTTTTAACATTAGAGAGACTGCAGCTTTTATGCGATAACAGCCATGCTGCTGAAGAAATTGGGCTGGCTTTGCCAATACAAAAACAAAACAAAAAATCGTTTTCTTTCCTGTAACATGACTTTACCAAAGAAAAAATAATTAATCTGTTTATCAAATATTAAGACATTGTTGCATTCCATCACTTCCAAACTGATACTCCTGTAGATTTAAAACTCCAATAGAAAGTGCGCATATATTCACTGTGGGGCTGATGTTCTTTCTGTTTGATGTCTTTGTTAGCCCTGGGTGCTTACTACATCTGTTGTTCAAAAAAAGTCCCATTATTACTGTGGAGGGAACATTCCTTTGTCAGTAACTGCAATATGTGGTTATTATCTTTTTAGACTTTTGAATTTCCTTCATCAGTCTCCCATTGACCACATACCCATGTAAACACAGACCTCTACTCTCAGTACTTGAGACTGCTACATTTTGTTTCTAACAAGACCTTTAACTGCCACATTTCATTTCATACAAGGCCCTTAGCAGCTATCGCATAAGAGAGACTTTCATCCTCTGTGTGGCTAAATTCATTTCTAAAACCCATAGGTGAAAGAGCGGCCCTTCTGAACATTGTAAAACAGACGTATAATGTTATGTGCTGACCAGCTCTCCTCCAAAGCACAGTCTTTTGCCTTGTGAGGCCGATTCGTATGAAATATCATTGAAGTAAATGCGTCTAAATGCCCTGTGAATGAAGTTAATATGTATTTGCCCTGGAAAAATATAAATAATATAATCAAGAGTCACCGCTATTTGCTTAATTCTCAAAGTTTATCCGTTGTCTTACTGAAAATTCTGCTGCCGGCCTAATGATCACTTTCAGGTGCTGCACTCCCTTTTAGATTTAATTCCTCTTTGGAAATGTCACTTACTGTGTCTGACTGCATAATGACTCCCTTATGAAATCACAGAACAAGCTGAAAGCCCAACTGTCCCAAGCTTCAACATCTATTTTTCAATATCACTTGCCCAAGGAAAGAATTGTAGTAATTCATACCCTTTAGGTCCCCTCGGTAGAGTCCTCATTTGTCATTGATCTAAACATTTTATATTGGCAAAATAAAAGGTTGTTGACCTTTGGATCATAGGTGTCATGCATCTACAAACCATCCCGCATCCCTAAAACTTATAATTGATTTAAAGCTGTTCTTATACTAGAATATTGGGACAGCTTCAGCATAAATCTCTAGTAGAACACACAGATTCCTGCAGAATGGCTACCCGGTTCTGCTTTCTGTCAGCTGAAAGAAAAATGGACAAAGCTGAAATAATGTCAGAAATGCCCATCAGCATCTGAAAAGAGAAAGGGTGGGTTAAAACTGTATGTGTAGATCCTTGGTCAGAACTGGAACCTATCAGATGGAAACAGGGTCCACCTGTGAAACAATAACCTGTTCATTTTCTTGAGATGCTGATGGACCTGCTGTGTATTTTTGTCCTTTCTTTCTGTCAAACCCTCCAAATAGAAGGGTTTGATTGGGGCCCTCACAATGTGAAAGGACAATGTAACAAATGGGTTCAGTACAATGTGAATGGAGCCCAACTTACCTGCTCACTGTCGCAAGTTCAAACCCACCCACCTCTCCTCTGGTTGGTAGCCTGTTATGAACAGTAACATTCAGACCGTTTTCAACATTTAAACAGTATGTGCTGCACTCAAACGATTCTACTGCATCTTCCCTGGAAAACTGAAAAGCATGCCGATATGCTGTTCTTCAGTGCACATGTTTGTAATGCAAATGCCCGGAGCTAGAATTCCTGCCTCTGGTCAGAGGTCTACTTTCAGGTGTACCGCAACCTTTCATTTTCATTCCATTGTGGAGCTGTCACTAATGCTATCTGACGATAGTAATGGCTTTCTCACAGAATCACAGAGTTGGCTGAAAATCCAACTGCCCAGGCTTCAACATCTATATTTCAGTATTGCTTAGCCAAGAACAGCATTAACTCCAGCAGCTCCTCATCCCCTGGGTCCCTCTCTGCAGCATTGTCTCAGGCTCGTCATGGAGAACAAATTGCAAAGTCTGGATCTAACGATTTCATATGGGCAGCAATAATGGTTATTGACCTGTTTTAAATAGCACATTAAAGTTCAGGGACTCATCCTTTTTCAATCAGTCTGCAGTTCCTAAAGCTCACACACGGTCTTTCTGCTTTGCACAAAGCACTGGGTCTGTTTTTCGCTGATTGCATGTTCCGAGGGCCATTTGCAGCAACTGAAATAGTGTTTCTGCTGGCACAATCAGATCTGCACCTGCATCTTCTTGTTTTCCCTAAGTTTTGCCTCACCGGAATCTCATCCAAGGGGCCATTCTTCATGTGCGAGTCTGACAGTGGGTATCAGTGGGTTCTCCACTTGGGAAGAATCACAGACACACCCAATCCTGTCCACACCCTATGTCAATGAATTTGAACTTCTAGCAGGGGTGGCTAGATCGCGATCAGGAGTAGGAACCTTGGCCAAATTTATAATCTATTACACAGCTTCAGTTGAGGGAATTGTAGGGGCATCACAATTGGATACAACGCCCCTGAGTTATGGGAAGGAAAATTTTCTTGAGTTCCCATCCTTAATTGCTATCTGTTGGCTGGGAGTAAAGGGAAATAATTTCTTCAGAAATTGTTGTTGTTGTTATTGAAATGTTAACCAGGACACTTAGAGAACTTCCTGCTCTTCAAACGGTGCCATGGGATCTTTAATGTGCACCTGAACAGTTGGTCAGGGCCTTAGTTCAACATCGCAACCAAAGGACAGCAGCTCTAAATATGCAACACTCCATCAGTTTCTGTGCTCATGTCCTGAATGGCACTTGAACCAGTAACCTCCTGAGTTTGAACCAAAAGTGCTACCAACTGAGTCAAACTGGCATTCAAATTAGTACAAGAACTTTGTTTAAAGTCTCCTCAAAACTTATCTTTTCAACCATTTTTTCGGTCATCTCTATTAACTCTTCCACTGATGTTTGGTGTCCATTTGCTTCTATGTGAAGCACCTTGGGATGTTTACTGCATTAAAGGTGCTAAATAAATTCCACTTGTTGTTGCAAAGTATAGCCTTTTTGAAACAAAAGCACTGCGAGTCTAGCTCCTGAAGGTGATCACATACTGCTTCTGGTTAAGTAGTGCCTTGATTTCAAAATTTTCATCCTCGTTTTCAAATCCCTCCATGGCCTTGCCCCTCCCTAGCTCTGTAATCTCCTTCAGCCCCACAACACTGCCCCCACCCCCAGAGATATCTGCGCTCCTCTAATTCTGCCCTCTTGAGCATCCCTGATTATAATCACTCAACCATTGGTGGCCGTGCCTTCTGTTGCCTAGGCCCTAAGCTCTGGAATTTCCTGCCTAAACCTCTCCGCCTCGCTACCTCTCTTTCCTCCTTTAAGACGCTCCTTAAAACCTACCTCTTTGACCAAGCTTTTGGTCATCTGCCCTAATTTCTCCTTATGAGGCTCGGTGTCAAAATTTTTGTCTTATAATACTCCTGTGAAGCGCCTTGGGATGTTTTACTATGTTAAAGGTGCTATATAAATACAAGTTGTTGTTGTTGCTTATCAACATTCAATTTGGGCAACTGCACACCTAAATGACACTACACCGTTTACATTATTGAAAAGCAAAAACTGCTTTGTATCGATGCAAACTGTATAATAGTAATGGGCCTATTAAACAGTTACTATGGTCTTCCACTTGGGTCTGTTACAAATGTATGCACCCTGCATTGTAAATTTGTACTGTGCATTCAGAAGCTCTGGGAACCCATCCTACATGATCACACAGAGGGAAAAGTTCCTATGCGCATGAGGTGCAGTTAAATCATAAACTCATTCCTCAGAACCTTGTTTATGGTTTTGCTGCATCTGGTACACGGAATCTTCCTGTGTGATTACATGCACTGGTACTTAGAAAAAACGTAAGAGCCCCATTTTGTAATTTTTTTCAAAACTCTCTCATTCAGTTGTGTCAAGCACTGTTGACCACAAAAACTCTTCCATTTATTTTCTTCAGTTGCTAAAGTGAATCTTTGAGTCGTGCCATAAAAGCATTTGTCTCAAATCACAGAATAATCAAAACTGAGCTTTGTAAGCACATAAAATGCCTCTCATTGCTTTTAGAAAAAAAAGACTTTCAACCCATCAGTCTGGATGGAATTTGAATGCCAAGTCTCACAGAAGAAAGGACAATCTTTGGAACCCAGTCTCTACAAGTTCTCTTCATTTTAAATTGGCACAGAATTTTGAATTTCCTCCCCTCTTGAAATTCGACCCCTTGTAAACATCAAAGCCTGACATCCTTAATAGCTCGAGGCACAAGTGTGGTGTGTAATGTGGTAGTGAGTCACATAGACCTGGAAGATCCCAAATTAAATACTTGGCCTGTGCTTACATAGCTGATCTCATCCACAATTGGCCTCAGTGTCCCCAGAGTTAGGGAAGAAAAAGACCAGGCAGAGTCCCACTCATGACTTTGCGGCCCCTGTTAGATGAAATCATATGGGACCAGGACTAGGGTCAACCATAATGCTCCTACAGCCAACTAATCTACTGATGCTCACTATCTCGGCTTGTGCGTAATGGCTGAGAAAACACTGAGCAAGGTGACAGAGGGCCGCGAGAGCCCATGGAGATATTCATCAGAGTCTGTGCCTTCGGGCTAGGAGGAGAGAAGTTTGGGGTGTGGGAATACGGCGGGGTGTGTTGGGGGGGGGGGGGTGGGTGGTGTGTAATGGATCTAGAAAAAGAGAAAATGTCAAAGCATTTCCAGTGCTAGGTTGTCCAAATAATTTGTAATCATTCCTGCAGTGTACAAAAAACAATAAATATCTGAGCATACCAGAACAGGTCTTTAAAATTGCCATCCTTTGTTTCAATTAAAGTACAGTACCATCATTTTCTTCTTTATAGTACTTTATAATACTAAATCAATATTGTTCCAACTTTATTATTAGTGTTTTAAAAAGGTACAGTTAAGTACTTATTTCTCAACTTGTTTGACACCCAGCTCTACCCCGTCCACCACCTCCCTCGACACCTCCACTTCACCTGTGTTGTCGGACTGCTTACCCGATATCCAATCACGGATGAGTCGCAATTTCCTCCAGTTAAACATTGGGAAGATTGAAGCCATTGTCTTCAGCCCCTGCCACAAACTCCATAATCGCTATTGGTTCCATCCCCCTCCACAACCATGGTATCAGGCTGAACCAGACTTTTCAGAATCTCGGCGTCCTTTTCGACCACAAGCTTAGCTTCAGACCACATATACTCTCCATCACAAAGGCTGCCAACTTCCTCCTCCAAAATCTCTCCCACCTCCGCCACGCCTTTGCCTACCTGCTACTGAAACCATCACCCATGCCTTTGTCTCCTCCATATATGACTATTCCAATGCTCTCCGGCTGGCTTCATGGCTTCCATGCTTTGTAAACTTCAGCTCATCCAAACCTCCACTGCTCATATCCTATCCTGCACCAAGTCCCGCTCACCTATCACTCCTCCCCTTGCTGGTGTACACGAGCTCCCTGTCCCCACTGCCTTCAAGTTTAAAATTTTCATCCTTGCCCTTATCTAATCTCTTCCAGCCCTCCAACTGCCCCCCTACCCCCACACATCCTCCGAGCTCGCCATTCCTCTGACTCTGACCTTTTGTGAACCCGAACCCACCCTCCCCCCCTCCTAACAGAATTCCTTCTTCAGCGTTTTGGCTGGAGTAGTTGGCCTCAAACTGGTTGCTAATTAATACATAGTTAGATCCTGTTTGTTAAGAAAATATCTTTAAACAACATACTCAAACTAACATGAAACTTTGACACTGACTGATGTGATGTGCCTCAATAATTCCGAGACTCGATGTTAGCGAAACAAAACAAGGCTTTTATTAACTTAGAAAGTAACACGTAAGAGAGAGAGGTATCTTCCTTCTGGAGACTGAGGCCAGACTGAGCTAGCTTACAAAAGGGGCCAGGTATGGGCGGAGCCCTACACACACAGCACATTCCAATAAACAATACAATGAGGACTGGGGGAAGGGAAATGACACTGAAACCGACCACAGTCACAGGCAGTGATGAATGGAATATTTCATCACATTCACCCCTTCTATAGATTTAGTCTGTTCGGGGGTTTGATAGTCCTCTGCGACCGACGTGGCTGTTGTGGTGCCGCGGGTGTCGGCTGGGTATCCCCGGTAGTCTCCTGGGTCTCTGCCGGGGGTGCCGCCAGGGTTGTTGAAGGGGTAGTTGGTGGGGGTGCCGTTGGTCGATGTTCTTCTGGGGGTGATGAAAGAGTAGTGGGTGGGTAAGAGTTGCTGTGATCGTTGTTGCTGCTATTGCCGTGGTTGTTGTCGATGCCGGCTGGGGCGATGTCTTTTATGGACACGGTGTCCTCCCTTCCGTCGGCGTGCCGGACATATGCATATTGGGGGTTGGCGTGGAGTAGGTGTACTGGCTCCACGAAAGGGTCCGTCTTGTGGCCCCTCACATGCCTTCGCACGAGTACCGGACCTGGGGTGGAGAGCCATGACGGCATGGATACGCCTGAGGTGGATTTCCGGGGAAAGACAAACATTCGTTCATGAGGCGTGGCATTAGTGGCCGTACACAATAGCGACCGTATCGAATGGAGCACATCCGAGAGGACTTCCTGCCAGCGGGAGATAGGGAGGCCCATGGTCATTAGAGCTAGAGTGACTGCTTTCCATACTGTCCCGTTCTCTCGCTCCACTTGGCCGTTACCCCGGGGGTTGTAGCTGGTGGTACGGCTCGTGGCGATCCCCTTGGACAGCATGTACTGGCGTAGCTCTTCACTCATGAAGGACGCCCCCCTATCCGTATGGATGTAGCTCGGCATACCGAACAGGCAGAACAGGCTGTTGAGGCATTTAATGACCGTGGCGCTGGTCATGTCTGGGCAGGGGAAGGCAAATGGGAACCGGGAGTATTCGTCCACAATGTTCAGGAAGTAAACATTGCAGTCGACGGACGGGAGGGGGCCCTTGAAATCTAAGCTGAGCCGCTCAAAGGGCCGTGTAGCTTTGATTAAGTGGGCTCTATCTGGGCGGTAGAACCGAGGCTTGCACTCAGCGCAAGTGCGGCAGTTCCTGGTCAGAGACCGAACTTCCTCAATCGAGTAGGGTAAGTTACGGGACTTTATGAAGTGGAACAGCCGCGTGACCCCTGGGTGGCAGAGGTCGTTGTGGAGGGTCTGTAGCCGATCCCCGGTGGCGCTGGCACACATCCCTCGTGAGAGGGCGTCAGGGGATTCGTTAAGGGCCCCTGGCCGGTAAATGATGTCGTACTCGAAGGTGGAGAGCTCGATCCGCCACCTAAGAATCTTATCATTTTTAACCTTCCCCCTCTGTTTATTATTGAACATAAACGCTACCGACCGCTGGTCGGTAAGTAGGGTGAAGCGTTTGCCGGCTAGGTAGTGGCGCCAGTGGCGCACTGCCTCCACGATGGCTTGGGCCTCCTTTTCCACGGAGGAGTGTCTGATCTCGGGCCCTTGGAGGGTCCTCGAGAAGAAAGCTACGGGCCGCCCCGCCTGGTTGAGGGTGGCCGCCAAGGCAAAGTCAGACGCATCACTTTCCACTTGAAATGGAGTGTTCGCGTCCACTGCCTGTAGCGTGGCCCGCTCAATATCCTGCTTAATGCTTTTGAAGGCGGCGTGGGCCTCAGCAGAGAGCGTAAAAGAGGATGCTTTCAAGAGGGGGCGGGCTTTGTCGGAGTAGTTGGGGACCCATTGGGAATAATAAGAAAATAACCCCAGGCACCTTTTCAGGGCTTTGGGAGTGTTGGGCAGGGGCAGCTCCCGTAGGGGGCGCAATCGGTCGGGGTCTGGTCCGATTTCCCCATTCTCCACCACGCTGCCTAGTATGCAGAGGCGCGTGGTGTTGAAAACGCACTTGTCCTCGTTGTAGGTGAGGTTGAGTTTTTGTGCGGTTTCCAGGAACCTCTCGAGGTTCGAGTCGTGATCCTGCTGATTGTGGCCGCAGATGGTGACGTTGTCGAGGTAGGGGAAGGTTGCCTGCAAGTGGTGGTCATCGACCATGCGGTCCATCTCCCTCTGAAAAACCGAGACCCCATTCGTCACCCCAAAGGGGACTCTGAGGAATTGGTAGAGGCGTCCGTTCGCCTCGAAGGCGGTGTACGGGCGGTCCTCTGGTCTGATAGGGAGCTGGTGGTACGCTGACTTGAGGTCGATGGTGGAGAACACCCGGCATTGGGCGATTTGGTTCACCATTTCTGATATGCGGGGTAGCGGGTAGGCGTCTAGTTGGGTGTACCTGTTGATCGTTTGACTATAGTCGATCACCATCCGTTTCTTCTCGCTACCCCTTACCACTACCACTTGGGCGCGCCACGGGCTGTTGCTGCGTTCAATAATGCGCTCTTTCAGGAGCCTGTCTACCTCGGTCGCGATAAACTGCCTGTCCTCCCAGCTGTACCTCCTGCTTTTGGTCGCTATTGGCCGGCAGTTAGGGGTAAGGTTCACGAATAGCGAAGGCGGCTTTACCTTCAGGGTAGCCAGACCACACACTGTGAGGGGCGGCTGGGACCCACCGTACTTGAGCGTGATGCTTTGGTGGTTGCACTGGAAATCCAGGCCCAAGATCACGCTCGCACATAGGTTCTTCATGATTAATACTTTAAAATTATCGTATACAGTTCCGTTAACGCCCAATTGTACCGTGCAGTAACCCAGAATGGTCGATGTCTGGGTTTTATCAGCCATAGAGATGGTACCCTGAGCAGGGACCACCTTTAGGGAGAGTTGCTGTGCCAGTTCAGGGTGGATAAAACTCTCCGTGCTTCCACTGTCAATTAAACATTTAACCCGGCACCCGTTTACCTCGATGTCCACCATTGATTTGGATAGCGGGTGCGGCCTGGTCTGGTCCACTGTGACCGATGCCACTGTAGGGCCCTGATCGATACAAGATGGCGTCCACGCTGTCTGCTCATAAGATGGCGGACCCCACGAGGTCGGGCAAGATGGCGTCCAAGATGGCCGCTCCCACGGCGCAGGCGGGTTTTCCGGCGGTTGTTTTTCCGGCGGGGTTCCCTCTGCACACCTTCCCGAAGTGCCCCTTCTTACCGCACTTAAAGCAGGTGGTGCCTTTCGCCGGGCACAGATTTCTGGTGTGTTTTGGCTGCCCGCAGAAGTAGCAGTTGGGTCCCTGACGCGTCGCGGCTGTCGTAGGGCTTCTGGGGGGAGAGCGGGGCCCCGCCTGTGTCGAGCTGCCGGGCGGGGAAGATGCCTTCCAAGATGGCGGCGCCCTCGGTGCACACGTGGCGGCGTGGACGGCGCGGGCTGAAGAGTAGGCGTCCGAGTTTCTCTGGGCCACATCCAGGGATCGCGCGGTGTCCGCAGCCTGTTTCAGGTCCAACCCCGTTTTTTCCAGCAGTCTTTGCCGGATGTAAGTGGAGCTGAGGCCTGTGATAAAGGCATCGCAAACAAGCTCGTCAGTGTACACTGCAGCTTTTACATCTCGGCACTTGCAGTCTTTGCCAAGCATTTTCAGGGTGCTTAGGAACTCCTCCACCGATTCCCCAGGTCACTGTGCGCGAGTAGCGAGCAGATGCCTAGCATACACCTCATTCGTAGGCTGCTGGTAATGCGCCTTTAAGATGTCGCAGGCGGCCAGGTACGTATCGGCGTCTTGGATGAGGGGGTAAACCCGGTGGCTTACCCAATTCCGCAGAATTCCGAGTCTCATCCTCGCAGCGTCCGTAGCGTCTTTGACGGCTGCGGAATTGTCCAGGAAGAATTCCATACACTCAAACCAGTGTCCGAAGCGTGCTGATGCGTCCGGAGCATGTTGATCCAAATCCAAACGTTTGGGTTTCAGGAGTTGATCCATAGTGTTGAAAAATAAGTTAATAAAATTGATGTGCCTCAATAATTCCGAGACTCGATGTTAGCGAAACAAAACAAGGCTTTTATTAACTTAGAAAGTAACACGTAAGAGAGAGAGGTATCTTCCTTCTGGAGACTGAGGCCAGACTGAGCTAGCTTACAAAAGGGGCCAGGTATAGGCGGAGCCCTACACACACAGCACATTCCAGCACATTCCAATAAACAATACAATGAGGACTGGGGGAAGGGAAATGACACTGAAACCGACCACAGTCACAGGCAATGATGAATGGAATATTTCATCACATGATGTTTCTGTGACTGGAAGCATTGAATGTTTCACAGGCAGGAACTTCCAAACTGTTAATTAAATTTACTGGCCCATGCTTTTGCTTTCGACAGGCTGTTCATCTCTTTTTTTTAGTCAAGCCCATCTTCTAGGAGGGTGCTTGAAGTTGTTCAATGCTATACTAATGGCCTGTGCAAAAGTGGACAGTTACTGATGCATAGGAACATCTCTAAATGCCCATAATATGATCTAAACAGGAGGATGAAACATTCAGTGGGCTGCACAGGTTAACAGCAACTTCTGTCAAGGTAAAAATATTGCTTTTAGTTTCCCTAGTGGCTCAGGAGGCAAAAGCAGCGGATAGCAGTGCCATACAGAGCTGAAGATCTATGGTTTGATTCCCAGTCAGCGCTACGTTATCTAGAGAGTAGTAGAGTGGAGTCAGTCTCCTAGGTTACCGAGGAGAAAATCAGCCAAGATCCTCACTCCCAATTGGTATCCAGTGTTTCCTGTTGGAAAAGGCATGTATTTGGATGTCATGCAAAGACACAATTGGGCTCAGCAGCAAATAGCCTGCCAACACTCAATGGCTAGGCTAACAAACAGCCACTTTAACAATGTGCCGGAGGCCAACAAACACCAATAGTACTGTATGCCAGCTGGAGCCAGTGCAGTTATGAAAGAAGGTGGTGGCACAAAAAAATAGAAAGCACTGATTTTTTATTATTAATAGCTGAATGCAAAACTGTCTTTTTAGTACTCTGAGGGTGGAAAGTTACTGCCTAGAGTTGTCATGGAAGAAAAATAACCTGTGTTCACTAAGGTTAATAGGAATCAATCCCATCTGCAGCAAGAACAATGTTCTTTCACAAAACAAATAGTTTGGCATTTACAAAATGTGCACAAAGTACAAAAGGTTTTCGAAGAACAATTTAAATTGCACTCCAAGCAGCCATTTTCTCCACCACTCTTCAATGAAACATCCTGAATTACTCAGTAAGCACGCTCCAATCTTCCTCCACAGTCTGTTCTGCATCATTTCTAGGTGCTGACTGCGCAGTGTGTGAAGATTAGGAGACTCTGCTCATCTCTTTTTAAATCTTCAAAAAAAAGAGGTAAATCCCTAGATAAACCCATTACTTTTGCTTTCTCGATTCTTTTGAAAAAGAAATCGTAATACAACCTGCTGCCCAAGCAACTACTTAAACAGGTTAATGCCTGCATTAATGTAATGGACAGAGGAACATCTACAAATGTATTAAGCTAATATTGCCAACAATCATTTTTAGACTAGACAGCAAAAATAACATAGATGTGATTCTGACATTAGCCATTTTGTTGTGAGCAATTAGTTTTCAAATTCCAGAATCACACAATTAAAGTATCAGTTACTGTCAGTCCAGTTACATTTAAGTCATTTTTCTGTCCGAACTGTATAATAGAATCCAATGTATTTATGTAATGCACATGACATATTGGGATGCTCAGTCTCCCAATTAGCTGCATACATCTGACCTATGCATCCCTGGGTCTTTGCACATAAAACTCTGGCCATTCATCTCTCACTGTAGTTCAAACTGAGAGGCAATTATATTCACTGTCTACCGGGACCTTGGTGTGTGATTGGATAATCACACAGTAATGCCAGGCTATGGAGCCAACAACATGAAACAAAATAGAGCAAACAGTAGCTGGGCCCAAATAGCCCAGTTACCACTCAGTCTACAATTTGGCTCAGATATTGTTTGTAATGCAAATGTCTGTGTGTTTCATTTACATAGACATATTAATAAAAGAAATAAGCTTTTAGTTGTGGAAGTTGGATCCTCTAGTCTCTGCGTATATGGGTTTAAACTGTTAGCTACGTATTTAAGCACAGCGTGTAGATCACCTACTAAGCAGCTAGACATCTTGTAACAATCCCAGAGCATTCTTAAAGCAACATTAATGACACGTCGGATATTGCAGCTCATGCCTTATAAACTTGAATTATTAATGGCCACAGCTGTATTTAAAACTCAGTCTATGTTTGTCATTGATGTGACTGACCAATGGAGCCTTATAACTGCAGTAATTCATTACTAGGTCAGGGTACTTAGATGCAGTGCGTCAGACATGTCCAGAGCATTAAAACCTTAGCTGTCAGTGGGATACAGAGTAAAAAGTACCCAAGAATCACATGTTCCCAGCTTGGAAAGTAAAACACCCAAAATTTTTCTTTCCGGATCTGAATTTCGTTCCTAGAATAACTTGGGGGAAAAATTCAGTGGCGCCACCTTTGGGGCGCTAACTTCAGTGCCCCAAAAAAGTTAGCGCCCATGCGCCGTAAATTCAGTGGTAGCGCCCACAAGCAGGAAGCGGGGCTCACTGAAAGCGCTCCACCTTCTTCCTGGGGCGCTACAACTGAATATCACGGCCCTACGTGCAACTGCGCCGGCGCATAGCGCTGCGGTATTGCAGGCCTCCCTCCCCTGATTAAAGGGGCGGGGCCCTGCTGGACCACCGGGGAGCGGGGTGCTGGGAAAACAGCCCAGCACTCGAGGAGTGCCAGGCTGAACGATCGCGGCTGGCACCCCGAATAAAAAAGGGGAAGGGGGCAGGTGCTGGCAGTTGGCCAAAAAAAATGGCCGCCCGGCACCTGCTCTTTAACTTGCGCTGCCGCGGCTGCAAAAACGCCACCCCGACACTGTCGGGCCTATTGTCCGGTGATCGGTCACTGGGGCGCAACCAAAGTTTGCGGCTGGGGCGCAAGCGGGGCATTGTGCACGGTGATGACCTCATTGCTGGCAGTGCAGCGCCGCAGGGCATGACTGGCTACTGCCGCCACTAACCTCCCACTGAATTTTGCAGGAGGCGTTAGCAGCACCGTGCCCAGGTGAGAGGTGCAAAGCATCCCAATTTTTCCCCCTTAGTCTTTAATAATGTATGTGTTTACTACCTATATTACTACTGCTATTCTCATCGATGGAAGCTTTCCCTGAGCGTCATGATTGACCCCTGTCACAAATGTTTTAGCTCAAAGGCATGTTCTTCAAGTGCTCCAAACTGTTCCCATCAGGAATGCGAGTGTGCATCACTGTCACTTCAGTCCCTGTTATCTGTACATCAGTATATTGTACAGGCTCTGCCTTGTACTTTGTTGAAGCTTCAGACTTTTGAGTTGTTGCAGAAATACACTGCCATCCACTAACCAGAAGTCTTTTTCATTTTTTGTTTTGTAAATAAAATCTTATTTTGTTCTGCACTGGCTTTATGGGAAACGGGAGTGGCGGTTGTGCACCTCCCACATCAGCCCATGCACACTTAGCATGGGAAGACTGTAATGGTCACAATGATCTCAACATAGGACAGACACAGGTGAACTAAAACCAGAACAACAATGGTGTCTCTTGAGTTCATTTCTAGGCCCTCAAAACTCTTGGATTCCTGGCCTCCCTCAATTTTTCCTCTCCCTCCTATAATCTTCAAGCTTGCCATCCTTTAATCAATACTGGTTAATTTATTTTGTCTTCTCTTTTTCACTTTTCAGTCTTGGTGGTGTCCTGCACTTTAGGCCTTGGTATATATATTTTTTAAATCACAAGTAAGTGTTAATGTTAATAGCTCCCGGTCACAGTTCGTAGTCCCTTTATTTTTTTTACATGGAAAGGATTGGAACATGAGCTATGTTAAGATATTTTTTTTCAGCAAAAGTTTGCTTAAAAGACATTCGCTTCCCAAGACAGCCAGATGATGAGTTGTGGATCAGCAGGCAGAAGAATGATAATTACAAGCTCTTCTCAGAGGCCCAAGCAATAGACGTATCCAGTTTTTCAAAAGACGCTATTGCACCTTGGTGCTGCAAACTTTTTTTGATCTCTGTGGGAGTGGTGAGGGAGGCTTTTAAAAATCAAAACAGACACTATGAGAGAGTTATGCAGCAGAAGGGAGTGAACCACTGTTCTGGGCAATAGGACAGGGTTTGAAGAGGTTGTGCTTTAAGTTGAGTTAGATAACTTGCCAGTGCTTGCTTGTTCTTTATTTTTATAATAACAATATACAAACATAGGTAGTTCCGATTATATCAAATGACTCTCATCAAACGCATTGTTCTGTACATTTTACCTACTGTGGAATAAAGCAGCTTACAATTGGAACCAAACTTCGCCTCATCCAGTGTTACCTCGGTCAGCCTTTGGAGAGGCTGAAGAAGTACATGTGCATAAGTTACGAAAATCTAGTCTAGATCACAAGCGAGATTCATTGTTACACTCTTGGATCCCGCTACCACACAAGTAGATATAGGACAGTGGGAGTCAACCTCCAGAAGAAACTATGCACCCAGACCGCTTAAAAGAACAATTGGCACTACTGTACCTGAAAAGATACCAATGGTTGTCCCAAATTTGTGACATCCACAAAGTTTGGTGATGAGCAAGTACATTATGTTGTGGGTACTGAACCATAAGGACCAGGATTCCAGGTTTGATCTCTGCTGTGTGCTCAATTAGCTTGCTTAGCTGGGGCAGTGGTGGGAGAGGTAAGGATCACAACTGATCTTAGTCTCCCTGCGGCAGAGTATTGGATGATAAAAAGATTGAACTTGGCTGTGATGCCCTCCTCAATAAGTGAATGGACTGTTGACATTTACCATCAAGCCTCACACAAAGATCAGCCACTTGATTGAGACATGAACTGTTAGTGCTGTGTAACTGTACTCTTCACAAGTTAATCTCTTCAGGTGAAAATTGGGGATGGGGAGTTTTAACTTCAGTTTTTAAATCTATTAACCAATTTGCACTTAGTGATATGAATCCTTTTAATGCATAAATTATTACATCAATAATTTCAGTCACAATTGCAGTGATATGACAACACAAGCAATGTGGAATGGGAACTTGTTATAATTCTACATTCCACAAGAGAAAAAAATAAATGGATGTTTAAGTGTAACCTGGATCAATTCCAACAAATTTGAAACCAGTGCCTGGATGCTATACCATGTTGTATCCAACTGCATAATTTAAAACATACCACAATCTCATCATGCTCTCTACGTTTAATAGCCATTTACAGTATTTGAACTACTGCAGAAAGATTATTTTATGATCAGCACCCTTTATGTGTGTAAATTGGGTCCAATTACAATATCTCAGTGATCTTATTTCCCTGCAACATTATAAACATTACCTCAGAGTCCAATATTCTCCCATACTCTCTTGAAAACATTCCCTCTTGGGACTCCATCCGGAACCTTGCCCAAGCCTTGGCAGGCTGTTCAACCACAAGGCTGCATCACAGCCAAACCTGATCCTCTCATCACCTAACAGCCACACAGGCACAATTCCAGCTGAAGTTCGCTGGACAGCAATCAGGTGCAAGGACCGTGACAACGCTGAAGTCAATTTTAGAAGTCCTGCCAGACATCATTTAACTCACCACAAACCTGGGGTGTTTTTGGTCTGTGTGGCGCAACTATAAGAAGAAAGAATGAAAGAGAGACTTACATCTATATAGTGCCTTTCAGAACCTCAGGTTGTGCCAAAGCGCTTTACAGCCTACCTGTATAAAGTATTTTTGCTGGAGTGTAGTCACTGCTGTAATGTAGGAAATGTGGCAGCCAATTTGCAGAGAGCAAGGTCCAACAAACAGCAATGTGATAATAACTATCCACTGCCCTAAGCAGCTGAATCATCGGAGGGGCCAACAAGTCATCATTTTCCAGTTACAGTACTAAGCAAATGCCGTGGTTTACTTGGCCTAATTCATCAACATTAACAATATGTAAATGAATCACATGTTGTGCTGTCTCTCTGTATAATGATTCTTCCACTCAAGTTTCCTAAAGACTGGGGCCCTGAAATTCTATAGGGTGGGGGGGTGGTGCGCAGGGGTTTCCGGTCCCCCACCATAACTCCAGTGGGAGATAGAACTCCCAGGGAAATGGTGAAAAGAGCTGAAAAGGGCCAGGATTTTAGGAGAGTTGCATTAAATCTATTGTTTAGGAGCCTACTTTATGTGAAGCTTGTTCAATTACCATAGTTTGAGGTTGTCTCCAATAGTCTTAACAAATCAGCAAACACCACATTTTGGTGGCATATGAAACCTTTCCTATTATTTTCCCCCACACATTTATTCCCCCCCTTACCTCCCACTGTGTTGAAAAAGCACTGACTCATTGGGATATGGTTCCACAGGCAGCCACCCTCCAGTACATTCTCCATGTCGGAGCCTGCCATGGAGCTACGTGAGCAGGCTGCTTCACTGTGGATAGCTCCATAGCAGAGACTAACCCCATCTTTACCAGATGTGCACACAGGCACACTTTCCAGCAAGGATCACTTGATACAGATCAGAAATCTAATTCAGCACCACCGTACTGGTGCTACCTTTGTCTTACTCCTCTTGGGATAGGGAGTGAAAATCAGGTAGGGCAGCAATTTCAAACTTGTGTGGGGGACCTCTGCAAATATTTACACTATCCCAAGGAACCAGTCCTAACTTGCAAAAGACATCATCAGGTATCCAAAGGAAAACAGTTCCATCTTTGTAGGAAACATCAGAAATAATGCCAGAGTAAGACAAAAATTACAGAAAAATATAGAAATCCAGTTGACAGAAAGATGTTGACTTTGTGGAACATCTGTGATAGATTACCAGTGATGCCAGGACCTTAGTTTGAAGTGGGGTCCCCACTCGTGGATGCTGGCATTGTGTTGTGTGGCACTACCACCATGCTAAATGGGATAGATTCAGAACAGATCTAGCAGCTCAAAACTGGGCATCCGTGAGGCGCTGTGGGCCATCAGCAGCAGCAGAATTGTACTCGTTCACAATCTGTAACATCATGGCCCGGCATATCTCTCACTCTACCATTATCAAGCCAGGCCACCAACCCTGGTTCTATGAGGTGTGCAGAAGAGCACAACAGGAGCAGCACCAGGCATACCTAAAAATGAGGTGCCAACCTGGGGAAGCTGCAACACAGGACTACATGCATGCTAAATAACGGAAGCAGCATGCTAAAGACAGAGCTAAGCGATCCCACAATCAGTGGATCAAATCAAAGCTCTGCAGTCCTGCCACATCCAGTAGTTAATGGTGGTGGACCATTAAACTGATGGGAGGAGGAGGCTCCATGAAAGTCCCCATCCTCAACGATGGCGGAGCCCAGCACGTGAATGCAAAAGCCAGAAGTGCCGAGTGGACGATCTATCTCGGCCTCCTCCGGAGGTCCCCACCATCACAGAAGCCAATCTTCAGCCAATCGATTCACTCCACAGGATATCAAGAATGGCTGAGCATACTGGATACAGCACAGGCTATGGGCTCTGACAATATCCCGGCTGTCGTGCTGAAGACTTGTGCTCCAGAACTAGCCGCGCCTCTAGCCAAGCTGTTCCACTACAGATACAACACTGGCATCTACCCGACAATGTGGAAAACTGCTCAGGTATGACCCGTCCATAAAAAGCAGGACAAATCCAATCTGGCCAATTACTGCCGAATCAGTCTACTCTCAATCATCAACAAAGTGATGGAAGGTGTTGTTGACAGTGCTATCAAGTGGCACTTACTCACCAATAACCTGCTCACTGATGCTCAGTTTGTGTTCTGCCAGGGCCACTCGGCTCCTGACCTCATTACAGCCTTGGTCCAAACATGGACAAAAGAGCTGAATTCCACAGGTCAGGCGAGAGAACATAACATAAGAAGTAGGAGCAGGAGTAGTTCATACGGCCCCTCGGGCCTGCTCCGCCATTCAATAGGATCATGGCTGATCCGAATCTAGACTCACGTCCACTTCCCTGCCCTCTCCCCGTAACCCCTAATTCCCTTATCTGCTAGGAAACTGTGTATCTCCGTTTAAAATTTATTTAATGTTGCAGCTTCCACAGCTCTCTGGGGTAGCAAATTCCACAGATTTACTATCCTCTGAGTGAAGAAGTTTCTCCTCATCTCAGTTTTGAAAGGGCAGCCCCTTATTCTAAGATTATGCCCACTGGTTCTAGTCTCACCCATCAGTGGAAACATCCTCACCGCATCCACCCGATCAAGCCCCCTCACAATCTTACATGTTTCGATAAGATCGCCTCTCATTCTTCTGAACTCTAATGAGTAGAGGCCCAACCTACTCAACCTTTCCTCATACGTCAACCCCCTCATCTCCGGAATCAACCGAGTGAACCTTCTCTGAACCGCCTCGAGAGCAAGTATATCTTTTCTTAAATATGGAAACCAAAACTGCACGCAGTATTCCAGGTGTGGCCTCACCAATACCCTGTATAACTGCAGCAAGACCTCCCTGTTTTTATACTCCATCCCCCTTGCAATAAAAGCCAAGATTCCATTGGCCTTCCTGATCACCTGCTGCACCTGCATACCAACCTTTTGTGTTTCATTCACCAGGACCCCCAGATCCCTTTGTACTGTAGCACTTTGCAGTTTCTCTCCATTTAGATAATAACTTGCTCTTTGATTTTGATATACCTATCAATTCCTCCAATAAAAGGCGAAGAGTTACGAAGGTGACTAAAGGTTTTTATTGACTAAATAACAGAGCCCACTCTCGTGGGTGATCCGATCCAAGCAGGAGGAATACCAGCCAGTCGCTCACCTTTATACCTGGCCTGGTGGGTGGAGCCAAGGCGGAGTCGGCAGTGGTCATCCCAGGTATAGCAGTGTGGCAAGAGGCGACCTCGTACCGTGATACAATAGTGGTCAGTGATACAGTTATAACGAACAGTGGTGAACAGTGCTAACTACTAACAGTGATACGATAGTGAACGTGGTTTACCACATTCACCCCTTGTTTAGAATTAAGTCCGGCGGGGTGAAGTGTACTACCAATTCTGGTAGGTCAGTCTGTCCGGAGGCTTCGTAAGCCTCTCCGATCGCCGCAGCGGTGGTGTTGCCTTATCCGGTGCTGGTGCCTTATCCGGTGTTGATGCTGGTGTTTGCGTGGTCGGCGAGGGCTCGTGGGGTTCCGGCATGCCGTCTACCTGGACTGAGGTTGGGGGGGGGTGGTGGCGGTGTTTCCGGATCGGCTGAGGGTGCGAGGTCTCGTAGGGAGACAGTGTCCTCCCGCCCGTCTGGATACGCCACGTAGGCGTACTGGGGGTTGGCGTGCAGGAGGTTCACCCTCTCGACCAGGGGGTCCGTTTTATGGGTCCTCACGTGTTTCCGCAGCCAGACCGGCCTCGGGGCGGTCAGCCAGGTTGGTAGAGTGGTTCCCGTAGTCGACTTCCTGGGGAAAACGAACATTCGTTCATGGGGGGTGGTGTTAGTGGCCGTGCAAAGTAATGACCGGATGGAGTGCAGCGCTGTCGGGAGGACTTCTTGCCAGCGGGAGGTTGGGAGGCCCTTAGACTTTAAGGCTAAGAGGACGGCCTTCCATACCGTCGCGTTCTCTCTTTCCACCTGACCGTTACCTCTGGGGTTGTAGCTGGTGGTCCTGCTTGCTGCAATACCTCTCTCTAGGAGGAATTGCCGGAGTTCCTCGCTCATGAAGGAGGAGCCCCGGTCGCTGTGTATATAGTTCGGGAACCCGAACAAGGCGAAGAGGGCATTCAGGCACTTAATGACCATGCTACTGGTCATGTCGGGGCAGGGGAAGGCAAAGGGGAAACGGGAGTACTCATCAACGATGTTGAGGAAGTACACATTACGGTCAGAGGACGGGAGGGGCCCCTTAAAGTCGATGCTCAGGCGCTCGAAGGGGCGGGTGGCCTTGATCAGGCTTGCTCGGTCCGGCCTATAGAAGTGCGGTTTGCACTCCGCACAGGTCTGGCAGTTCCTGGTCATGGTCCTGACCTCCTCGATGGAGTAGATCAGGTTGCGGGCCTTAATGAAATGGTAGAGTCTGGTGACTCCGGGGTGGCAGAGCTGGTCGTGGAGGGTCTGAAGCCTATCGATATGCGCGCTGGCGCATGTCATTCGTGAAAGGGCATCAGGGGATTCGTTCAGCTTGCCTGGCCGGTACAAGATCTCATAATCGTAGGTGGAGAGCTCGATTCTCCATCTCAAAATCTTGTCATTCTTGATTTTGCCCTTCAGCTTGTTATTAAACATGAAAGCCACCGAACGCTGGTCGGTGAGGAGGGTAAATCGTTTGCCTGCCAGGTAGTGCCTCCAGCGCCGTACTGCCTCCACGATCGCCTGGGCCTCTTTCTCGACCGACGAATGTCGGATCTCGGGGCCCTGTAGGGTCCTTGAGAAGAAGGCCACTGGCCTCCCCTCCTGGTTTAGGGTGGCGGCTAAGGCGAAGTCGGATGCGTCGCTCTCCACCTGGAAGGGGATGGACTCGTCCACTGCGTGCATCGTGGCCTTGGCTATGTCTCCCTTAATGAGGGAGAAGGCCGCGCACGCCTCCTCCGTGAGGGGGAAGGAAGTGGCTTTCAGGAGGGGTCTGGCTTTGTCCGCGTAATTGGGTACCCATTGGGCATAGTAGGCGAAAAGCCCCAGGGTTCTCCTAAGTGCTTTAGGGCAGTGGGGGAGGGGTAGCTCCATGAGGGGGCGCATTCTTTCTGGGTCGGGGCCGATGATTCCGTTCTCCACTACGCAGCCGAGGATGGCAAGGCGCGTGGTGTTAAACACGCATTTCTCCTTATTGTAGGTGAGGTTCAGCCGTTGGGCCGTACGGAGGAATTTCTCCAGATTCGCCTCATGTTCCTGCCGGTCGCGGCCGCAGATAGTGACGTTATCTAGGTAGGGGAATGTAGCCTGCAGTTCGTTCTGGTCAACCATCTGGTCCATCTCCCTTTGGAAGACCGAGACCCCATTAGTGACACCGAAGGGGACCCTAAGGAAGTGGTATAGGCGCCCATTCGCCTCGAAGGCGGTATACTGGCGGTCCTCAGGGTGGATAGGGAGTTGGTGGTAGGCCGACTTCAGGTCGATGGTCGAGAATACTTTATACTGTGCAATCTGATTCACCATGTCAGATATGCGGGGGAGGGGGTATGCGTCCAGCTGGGTATATCTGTTTATGGTCTGGCTGTAGTCGATGACCAGGCGGTTTTTATCGCCGGTCTTTACGACTACGACCTGGGCACGCCAGGGGCTGCTGCTCCCCTTGATAATGCCCTCTTTCAGGAGGCGCCGCACCTCAGAGCTAATGAAGGCTCTGTCCCCGGCGCTATACCGCCTGCTCTTGGTAGCGACGGGTTTGCAGTCAGGGGTAAGGTTAGCAAACAGAGGGGGTGGCGGGACCTTGAGGGTGGAGAGGCTGCAGGTGTTACGCGGTGGGCGGTTTAACGTTTGCTGGTTGTTGACTGTGAGTGGGGGGAGGGGTCCACCGTATGCTAGGGTTACGCTTTGGAGGTGGGATTGGAAGTCCAGCCCTAGTAGGACGGCAGCGCAGAGATGGGGGAGGACGAGGAGTTTAAAGTTTTTATACTCCGTGCCCTTAACCGACAGGGTCACGACACAGTAGCCGCTGATGTCCGTGGCGTGGGACCTCGATGCCATCGAGATTCGGCTGCGCGTTGGTAGGACAGAGAGGGAGTAGTGGCTCACCGTGTCTGGGTGGATGAAGCTCTCCGTGCTTCCGCTGTCGAACAGGCAGGTCGTGGCGTGGCCGTTCACTTTGATGTCCATCATTGACTTGGACAGATGGTGCGGGCGGGCTTGGTCCAGGGTGACGGAAGCTAGTGTGTAGCTGAGCGAGTCGTTGTCATCTGCGGGCGAGGCGGTCGGGCGTGGTGAGTAAAATGGCGTCTCCCACGAGGTAGGGCCCCATGAGGCACTATTGGGGTCGGTTGCCTTAATCAAAGATGGCCGCCCCCATGACTCATGTGTGGGGATGCTGGCCTCAGTTGCCCTAAACAAAGATGGCCGCCCCCATAGTTCGCATGCGGCACTGCTGGCCTCTGAGGATCCGCTCCTGCAGGCCTTGGAGAAGTGGCCTTTCTTCAGGCAGGTTTTGCATATGGAGTTCTTGGCTAGGCAGCGCGACCTCGGGTGCTTCTCCTGGCCACAAAAAAAACAGCCGGCGGCCCGATCGCGGATGCCCGATGTCGGGGCCGGTGCCGGGGGTGGCGGGGCCGGTCGGGTCCGGGACGCCGACGCAGAGGTAGGTCCCGGGGGCGGCGCTGGGAAGGGTGCTGTGGTAGGGGTCGGGCCCGAGTCCCAGGGTCGCGAGCAGTACCTGGTGAATGCTTCCTGATCTTGGTGGGCCACTTCCAGGGAGATAGCGAGGGCTTCAGCTTTTTCCATGCTGAGGTCTTTAGCTTCCAGCAGTCTTTGCCGTGAGTACTCGGACCGTAGGCCTTTCAGGAATGCGTCGCGGATATTATCTTCAGTATTTTCGGCTGCCGACACCGATTTAAAGTCACAGTTCCTGGCGAGTGCATATAGCGCCTGTGAGAATTCGGCTACTGATTCTCCTGGCTGTTGCGGCCGTGATCTTAGGAGGTGCCTAGCGTACATGTAGTTTACCGGGGTCCGGTACTTCTGTTTCAGCGGGTTGATGGCGGTCTCGTAGGTAGTCATGTCCTCGATGAGAGTGTATACTCTCGGGCTCAGTTGTGCCTGCAGGACACTTAGTTTGGATGCCTGAGGGACGCTGGATTCTCTCAGGTATGATTCGAAGCAGACCAGCCAGTGTTTAAAGTCTGCGGCTGAGTTTGCTGCTCGTGGGTTCAGGTCCAGGTACGGCGGTCTGAGGGCTCGCAGCCAAGCTGGCTGGTGTGGCTGTGCTCCTGGGAGCTGCGCTGGTGGCTCCTCCGCCGGTTGTGACTCGTTGTCGGACATCATTAAATTTAGTCAATAAAATTGATATACCTATCAATTCCTCCAATAAAAGGCGAAGAGTTACGAAGGTGACTAAAGGTTTTTATTGACTAAATAACAGAGCCCACTCTCGTGGGTGATCCGATCCAAGCAGGAGGAATACCAGCCAGTCGCTCACCTTTATACCTGGCCTGGTGGGTGGAGCCAAGGCGGAGTCGGCAGTGGTCATCCCAGGTATAGCAGTGTGGCAAGAGGCGACCTCGTACCGTGATACAATAGTGGTCAGTGATACAGTTATAACGAACAGTGGTGAACAGTGCTAACTACTAACAGTGATACGATAGTGAACGTGGTTTACCACAGATTTTTTCTGCCAAAGTGCATAACCTCACACTTTCCAATATTATATTGCATCTGCCAAATTTCTGCCCACTCACTTAGCCTGTCTATGTCCTTTTGCAGGTTTTTTATGTCCTCCTCACTCACTGCTTTCCCTCCCATCTTTGTATCGTCGGCAAACTTGGATATGTTGCACTCGGTCCTTTCCTCCAAATCGTTAATATAGATTGTAAAGAGTTGGGGTCCCAGCACTGACCCCTGCGGAACACCATTAGTTACTGATTGCTAGCCCGAGAACGAACCATTTATCCCAACTCTCTGTTTTCTGTTAGATAGCCAATCTTCCACCCAATCCCGTGATTTTTTAATCTTGATCAGTAATCTTTTGTGTGGAACCTTGTCAAATGCCTTTTGGAAGTCCAAATACACTACATCCAATGGTTCCCCTTTATCCACCCTGTATGTTACGTCCTCAAAGAATTCGAGCAAATTTGTCAAACATGACTTCCCCTTCATAAAACCATGCTGACTCTGTCCTATTAAATTATGTTTATCCAAATGCTCTGTTACTGTTTCCTTAATAATGGACTCCAACATTTTGCCAACCACAGATGTTAGACTAACTGGTCTACAGTTTCCAGCTTTTTGTCTACTTCCCTTCTTAAATTGAGAGTGACTGCCCTTGACATCAAGGCAGCATTTGACTGAGGAGCACTAGTGAAATTGACGTCATTGGGAATCGGGGGTAAACTCTCCACTGGCTGGAGTCATACCTAGCACAAGGGAAGATGGTTGTGGTTGTTGGAGGCCGATCATCTCAGCCCTAGAACATTGCTGCAGGTGTTCCTCAGGGCAGTGTCCTCGGCCCAACCATCTTCAGCTGTTTCATCAATGACCTTCTCTCCATCATATCAGAAGTGGGGTTGTGCGCTGATGATTGCACAGTGTTCAGTTCCATTCGCAACTCCTCAGATAATGAAGCAGTCCATGCCTGCATGCAGCAAGACCTGGATGACAGTCAGGCTTGGGCTGATAAGTAGCAAGTAACATTCACGCCACAGAAGTGCCAGGTAATGACTATCTCCAACAAGACAGCGTCTAACCACCGCCCCTTGACATTCAACGGCATTACCATTGCCGAATCTCCCAATATCAACATCCTTGGGGTGGAGGGGGGGGGGGCTGCTCACCATTGACCAGGAACTTAACTGGACTGGGTTGGGTATTATGTGGTGAGTGTCTTACCTCCTGACTTCCCAAAGCCTTTCCACCATCTATAATGCATAAGTCAGGAGTGTGATGGAATACTCTCCACTTGCCTGGATGAGTGCAGCTCCAACAACACTGAAGAAGCATGACACCATCCAGGACAAAGCAGCCTGCTTGATTGGCATCCCATCCACCACCTTAAACAGTCACTCCCTCCACCACCGGCGTACCGTGTCTGCAGTGTGTACCATCTACAAAATGCACTGCAGCAACTCGCCAAGGTTTCTTCGGCAGCACCTCCCAACTCCCAAACCCTCGACCTCTGCCACTGAGAAGGACAAGGGCAGCAGGCGCATGGGAACACCACCACCTCCAAGTTCCCCTCCAAGTCACACACCATCCTGACTTGGTCATATATCAGCGTTCCTTCATAGTCGCAGGGTCAAAATCCTGGAAATCCCTCCCTAACAGCACTATGAGAGTAACTTATCCACATGGACTGCAGCGGTTCAAGGCAGCAGCTCACCACCATCTTCTCAAGGCAACTAGGGATAGGCAATAAATGCTGGCCTTGCCAGTGATGCCCACATCCTAGGAATGAATAATAAAAAAGAAAAGGATCAGGCTTGTCTGTGATGCCTCTGACAATCAATCACTGTCAAGGCTCACACATTAATAATGGCTGCTTGGGTGAGGTATTAAGGTGAGCAATGCCTATGGAAGTGTGCTCCAACAGGGAATCAACACTTTCAATGGGGAAGGAGAGAAATACTTACAGGGAGGAGAAAAAAGGTCCCAGGGTTTCCTTATTCTGTTTATTTTATGCATGATTGATGTTGCTGGTGTGACTATTTACTTCTGTGACTCAGTATGAAGACAAAATGTCAAATGTATGTTCAAATTTGCCATTGGCTGCTGCGCAAGAAAAGAAAGGATCCATTCGACTCTCTTCGGTGCTGTGCACCAGACTGCAACTGTTGGACAGCTGCTGTGAAGTGTTTGGATGTAGCACAGTACTAGATGGGGGTGGGTTTAGGTGTAGCTCTGGGCATTATGAGAAACCTCAGGTAGGAATGACTCTCAGCAATGATATCGCATGAACACTTAATGCATTTGCAGCCAAGTTCTCGCTCTCTGCTTTTTAACCCATTTAAAATAAATAGGTGAACACCTCGGATTTAATAGCTGCTTATGGAATTTGATATGAACACGCTAACGCACTGTTGACAGTAATTTCTACCTTCTTGTATCATACCAGAAATCTTAGATAAAATAATGTCACCAACAACAGCTGCTATGGAAATATTGAAAAGCAAATGGGTATCAGTGCAATCTCACATATATACAAGTGGACCCCACTGCACAACTGATAGTCTGGTCACGTCCATTTCTTGCATGAAGCTGGTGCCATGCTGAGATCTATGCAGCATTTTATTTATAGTGAAAGTTTTAACAAACGTCAAATGTATTCATGGGGGCTGAATATAGTAGTTTGCGCTTTATGTTTTAGCCTAGGCAGTCACTTCTACAGGAGATGTGGAACAGGACCGACTCCAATAGGGGAATCTGTCGCATACGGTGAGTATTCACTGCCGCTTCACCCTGAGCATTTAACATGGGAAGAGTCGAGTGGGAGAGTTTTCCAAGGACATTAGCATTATCTAATCACACATCTTTAAAACTGTCACTGCATATTTCTGGAGTGGGAGAGCTAATATCTTATATATATCTATCAGATGTCAATCCTGCTTTTAATATTAATAAGGAGACTCTGACAAGTGACAAGTAATTACATTTGCCATTTGAATAAAAGAATCCGCAACATGTCTGTAAAAAGTCATCTTGCTTTGGAAAATGACTTCAGAGTCAATTATAAATAAAGGTTTCACAATCATTTAGAAAATTGTTTTAGGCGAGTTGAAATTTGTAGACAATGAATTATTTTTGCTCCTGTGAAATTGCCTTAGATGTTTTCATAATCTCTGCAGAATTCAAGCAGTTTATTTCAAAGTGGCTGCATTAATTATCCCTTTCAAAGTGACTCTGGGAGCCAGCAATGAAGCTAAAAAAGTTTATTGCTGTAGCACCGTTCTATACTCGAGTGAGAGCCTGGACAGTGAACTTCAGCAGAATATTTACCCACGAAGGGCATCATAGCAAGCTCGATCAAATCTTCACTCAACCTCCACAAAAACACATTTTCCAGCAGGGATCACTGCAGTGGGAAGGCGAACACTGGCTTAATTCTCCCTCGCTTGCTCAGGAACACCAACACCAAATGGCTCAACTGCTGCCTGGCTGAAATTAGCCAAGTGCAGACTGTGACATGAAGTATACTGATCCTAAATCTAGAAAGACAGAAGGATCATGTGTATAGTTATAGTCAACAGCAATGGTATTTGTCTATTGGACTTAGCAATGGAGAAGAGCCTTAGCAAAGTGGACAAAACCTGTATAACCCCAATACCAGTTGCGTTAGAAACAGGAGTGAAAAATGACAGATGTTTCAGAATCTCTCCACACGGACCATGTCATTGTGAGTTCTCTTAGTCAGACTCACGCATGCACAAAGATGAGAACATGTCTGGGGGAGGCAGATCATTTCCTCTCTGTGGCGCCTGAACATGCATAATATAGTAGCATAGCCCTGTAACCTGAATACGCCATAACTATACCTGCATTCACTTAACGTAGAAGCTAGGGGGTAAACATTTGCGCTGCCCTCAAACTAAAATTAAATGGATGGAAAATTGCGGGCAGTGCACTCGTGAGCTCTCAGTTTATTCTGGTGAACACTCAGATTTGGCCCTTCATTGTGTTAGAGACAGCATATCTGATTAGGTAATTAAAAGCTCAAATTAAAAAAATTTCAAATCAATTAATTGGAAGGAAGTATTCAACTGTTTGACTGGATATTTCAAATCCAGAGCGACTTTATTTTTAAATTGGTAATAATTCTTGGATTTGTAGAACATTTCATCACACTGAAAGGTCTCGAAGCACTTAACAAAATTCACTCCAACACTAATTCGGTGATAAACCATTCTGCGGCAGCAACTGCTGGTCTCCCAAAATTCTTTATATGTATTCACAGCAAAGAGCAGTTTCCATATTTTCCTAGAACCAAACCCACAAATCTTTATAAAGAAAAGACTTACATTTATATAGCGCCTTTCATGACCCCAGGATGTCCCAAAGTGCTTTACAGCCAATGAAGTACTTTTGAAGTGTAGTCACTGTTGTAATGTAGGAAATGCGTTCCATGAGGGGAGTATCATGCGAAAGGATGTAATAATTATCCTTTAACCATGATATTTCACACCGCTGGCTCCATGGGTGATCCACCGTGCCCTCCTGTTCACTCCAAAATATGGTAAACACCACACGATCGGACCAAAACAAGCAATATATTTATATAATGTTTATACAGAAGAATAATCAGTGGTGCAATGCTTGACTTACACACCACTTTAAATTGTTTTGGAAATAATAGAATGTCTGAAATCTTAGAGTACTTTTCAGGATCTTTTGATTGAGTTTTGCAGAACATGATTTGAGTCTGCTTTTGTCCATACAGGCACATTTCACCATAATGATGTGTAAACAAATAGTTGAAGCAAGGATGCTGTAGTATAGGTAAAGCCAACTGCAGCTATATTATCCAAGCAAGTTTCCGACACTCATAGGAGTTCATCCTCCTTGGCAGGTAATTTATTACAACTAAGTAATAAGCAGCAAACAAACAAACAATTTTTGTTGTTATAGCACCTTTAATGTAGAGAAACATCCCAAGGTGCTTCCTAAAGGCATAACGAATATATTAATTTCCCTTTTCAGGTCAAATTGTAATCTCCTGAACTTGATGGAATTCATGTTTGCTTTTGACAGCCAACTTACATATCAAGTAGTTTGGTCCCAAGAACAACCCTTTGCATTCATTACTCACCTGCAAGCTTCAACATTTCAAAGCCAGGAGAGAATTTCTGGTGCAATTAACATATAATGACTTCCCTTTGGAGGCCAGCTGGGCTTGATAGCTCCCATAGAAATGTATATTTCCGTGGACAGTATTTGTGTGTTGCGTTAACTCACTCCTCCCCTCCTACACACACACACAAACAAAAAGACAAAAATATCCTTTCAAAAAGCCACCAAGAGAGTTTAATTTTAAACTCATCAATATATTGCATATCCAAAACTTCACCTGAAGATATAATAGATTATATGGTTTGAAGCAAGATTGAGCTCTGCCTCCATCACATATCCCGCCACCATGAGGCATCTTAAGCTGTTACTAAGTACACAAGACTAATTTCAGTACCAAAGTCTTGATACAGTGAAGAGACACTTGCACTCTCCCTATTACTAACTGGACAAACCATACCCCATATTGCGATAGAGACATAAGCATCCAAAAATCCGGGACCTACTAATCTGCAGACACTCGTTCCATACAAATATATATATCATCGGTCACCAAAGAATTGAATGCAAAAAATGAGATGATATTCTGGCTGTCTTCTTCGATATTGAAGGACAAACGACATCAACCAGAAAAACCCTGGCGGAATTAACTAATGATAAAATAGTCACAAATGACGAAGATCATTTGGCCCATAATAATTAACCCACCAGAAGAATCCCACAGTCCTATCACGGCAGCATCCAAGGGTTTCTTAAATGCATTCAGGGTTTTCACTGCCACCACTCCATCAGGAGGTCCATTCCAAATGTTGATCGTGAAGAACCTAAGGTTACCTTTCACTAGATTGAACTGTGTCCCCCTTGTCATACTCTCAGTTTAATTTAATTGAATATTTCAGGTTAGCCTTTTCTATATTTGCTATCTTCTGCACCTTTAGAAAATCACCTCTCAGACATCTCCGTTCCAGACTGAAAAACTCGAGTCTCTCCATTCTTTCCTCATAACTCAGACCTTCACACCAGGGATCAGTCTCAAGGCTTTTCTTTGCACATTCTCCAGGGCTTGATTGTCTCCCTTGTGTCTTGGCAGCTGAACTATACACAGCTGATCTCCACGGTTGCAGTGGTAGGGTTTCTACAATAGTCCTCAAAGATCCCAGGCAAAGGTGGGAATGATAAATCAAATGTTGAATATAATAGTATTGTGGAAGACAATTGTGGAGGAAGCTGAAGAGAACAGTCAGTTCAAAATTCAGAGATAAAATAATACAGTTGGAAACATAGCTGTTCATATAAAAAGCGAAAAGTGAAGGTAGGGTCCTAATTTGGGACATGTATCGCCATATCAGAAAACTATAGTTACAATCAGTTTAAAAACATATCCAGAGCTATAGTCTAGGATTGTCCAGCAGGGGTCATTGTCTATCCCATAATAGCCATTCTGTGGACCAATTAATGTTTCCTACATTATACAGTGACTACTTCAAAAAGATCTTCATTGGCTGTAAAGCGCTTTGGGACATTTGGTGGCCGTGAAAGGCGCTATATAAATGCAAGTCCTACTTTAGTCTTTCAATTAGTGATCATTTAATTGTCAGAATAAGCCTACAATCACTTTGTAATTTCAAAATATACCACATACTTTCATCAGCAATTCTCATGAACTAGCAGAAACCAATCATCTCCCAGCAATCAGCAAAGGTTTACCATTGGCCAAAGGTGTACAAACTTTGGCCTTCATGGATCACACATGTGATGACCATAGAGCCTCAGGTGCCAAATATAATATTTTAATCCATGTAACCATTAACTTAGTATTCTGATTTAGGATTTATCCACTAATGAGGCAACTGCAAAAAAAATCCTCTTTTCCAGGTAATAAGGCCCACAAAATTCAAACAGATTAAACCATGAATATGTAGGAGTCTGTGCACTCCTAACAAAAACACTGTGAACTAAACTGGTAGTTAACAAACTTAGTTTAATGCACTGAAAGTATTACAAATCAAAAACGCAGGAGAAACTCCAAACAGGTCTGTACACTAGCTCACTCCACGAGGACTAACTGGAAACGCCCTCCAACCCTGATGTCATGACGTCATCACGTTTCCCGCCGTTGGGAACATCACGTGACCCACGTGATGACGTCATCGTGTCAGATCGTGATTTTATCGATCCCGCGCTGTTTAAACAAGGCAAACATTAAAAGGTAACAATAATGATTAAAGACAATTGTACAAGTTACTGTGAGAGTCTCTTTGGTGGCTTTGCCACATACGCCCCCCCCAGAATTGTCTTTAATGAGGAAAGTCAATCGCCGAGGAGGTCGGACAAGCCTGTTTGACCGACTCCTAAATTCCCGGAGAGGAAAACGCTGAGCAGGTGGCGAGCTGGCAGGTAGCACGGTGCGGTTAGGTGTAGCGGTGGCTGGCAGCCGGCGGCCGGCCCTGGCGCGGAGGCTGCACCAGTTCAACCGGCTGTTCGAGGTCCAGGTGCGCAGGTTTGAGGCGAACAGAGATGTGATCAGGCTTGCCCCCGACATCGATCACAAAACTCTTGTCCCCGGTCTGTAGAACCTGGAACGGACCTGCATAAGGAGGTGCGAGTTGGGTACGATGGCCGTCTTGGTGCACAAAGACGAACTTGGCCTTTGACAGCTCCCCAGGGATGTTGGAAGAAGGCAAACCGTGCTGCGAGGTCGGAACTGGGCGGAATCACTGAGCCGCGTCCCGATGGGCCTCTCGCTGACTGGCTGCAGACCACGGCCATGTAGGGGACGGCAGGAACTCGCCCGGAACTCGAAGTGGCTGACCATAAACCATTTCCGCGGCCGATGACTGTAGATCCTCCTTCAGCGCCGTGCGCAGTCCTAGCATCACCCATGGCAGTTTATCGACCCATGCTGCATCCAGAAGCCTTCAATGAACGGTGGAACCGCTCGCACAAGCCGTTCGCTTGCGGTTGATAAGCCATAGAGCGGTGTAGTTTAGTGCCCAATACTGAGGCCACCTCATTCCATAGTTCCGCCGAAAATTGCGGCCCACGATCCGATGAAATATCCGCAGGGACACCAAACCGGGCTACCCATGATGAAATGAAGGCTCGCGCGACATCCGCAGAGGTGGTGGACGTCAGGGGAACCGCCTCCGGCCACCTCGTGGTGCGATCCACCTTTGTCAGAAGGTGCGTAAAACCACGGGACGGTGGAAGTGGGCCCACTAGGTCAATGTGAATGTGGTTGAAATGCCGCTCCGGTACCTCGAAGGTGAACAGAGGGGCCCTGACGTGCCGTTGCACCTTGGCCCGTTGACAAACCACACAAGTGTTCGCCCAGTCGCAGACGTCTTTGCGTATTCCTCTCCATACGAATTTGGAGACTAGCAGCTTCTGCGACGCCCGCACTCCAGGATGCGACAGCTCGTGTATGGCGTCGAAAACGCCTCGGCGCCAGGTGGACGGCACAATCGGACGGGATGCACCCAACAAAACGTCGCAGAGTAGAGTGGTACCTGCCGCATGGAACGGGACATCTCTCGGCTGGAGGCTGGCGGGGACAGAACGAAAGGCCCGAGTCTCCGGGTCGGCAGCCTAGTCGGCTGCCATTCTTGCGAAGTCAATGCCTAATTGAACGGCCTGGATGGCGGCGCGGGAGAGGCAATCAGCGATGACGTTGTCCTTGCCGGCCATGTGCCGGACATCGGTGGTGAACTCAGAGATGTAAGTCAGCTGCCGTTGTTGCCGAGCCGACCACGGTTCAGCTGTCTTGGCCATCGCGAACGTCAATGGTTTGTGGTCAACAAACGCAGAGAAGCGCGCCCTTCGAGGAGGAATCAGAAGTGGCGGATGGCCAAAAACAAAGCTAACAGCTCTCTGTCGAAAGTACTGTATCGATGTTCGTGCCGTTGCAGCTGGCGGCTAAAAAATGCCAGAGGCTGCCATGCGCCGTCGACCCATTGCTCCTGGACGGCCCCCACAGCGTAATCCGACGTGTCCGTCATGAAGGCGATGATAGCTCCTGGCAGGAGATGTGCCAACATCGTCGCGTTCGCGAGCGCGGTCTTTATATCCTCGAAGGCGCGACCCATTTCTTGCAACAAAACCACGGGCTGCTTTCCCGTCTTGCCCGAGGGCCTCGTAGAGCGGCCGCATGAGCTGTTCGGCCCTGGGGACGAACCGGTGGTAAAAATTAACCATCCCCAGGAACTCCTGTAAGGCTTTCATGGATTGCGGCTTTGGGAACGCCGTGATCACCTCCACCTTAGCTCGAAGCAGCGTTGCGCCTGCGGAAGTTATGCGGTGGCCGAGAAAATCGAGCTGCGCCAGACCGAAACGGCATTTGTCCGGGTTCACAATGAGGCCGTGCTGCTGAAGCCGTCGAAAAAGGACACGGAGATGCTTGAGGTGTTCATCCTTTGTGGTGCTAGCAATCAGAATGTCATCCAAGTAGACGAACAAAAAAATCAAGGTCCCGCAGAACCGAGTCCATAAGGCGCTGGAACGCCTGCGCCGCACTTTTAAGCCCAAAGGGCATGCGGAGGAATTCAAAAAGTCCAAAAGGGGTGATGACAGCCGTCTTTTGGACATCCTGGGGGTGCACTGGGACCTGATGGTACCCACGGACGAGGTCGGCCTTTGAGAATATTGACTTCCCCGCCAAATGCGCAGAGAAATCTTGTATGTGGGGGATGGGGTAACGGTCGGGCGTCATTATCTCATTGAGGCGACGATAGTCGCCACAGGGCCGTCATCCCCCGCCGGGCTTTGGGACGATGTGGAGCGGTGAAGACCAGGGACTACTGGACCGACAAATAATCCCCAGCTTCTCCATCGCGGCGAACTCCACCTTCGCCGCCGCGAGCTTGCTGGGCTCCAAACGATGCGCCCTGGCGTAGACGGGAGAGCCGGTTGTCGAAATATGATGCTTCACCTGATGCTTGGCAGTCGAAGCTGAAAAGGTGGGCTTTGTCAGCTCGGGGAAGTCCCCGAGAAGGCGGGAGAAGTCGTCGGGAGGTGGCCGCGCGCAGGAGACCGAGTGCGGCGCAGCTGTGCTGCGCGCACCTGAAATACCGTTGAGCGTGGCGGCGTGAATGAGGCGTCGATTTTTCACATCCACCAACAGGCCGTTGGCGCCTAAAAAGTCGGCGCCCAAAAGGGCCTGCGAAATTTGAGCGGTGATGAAATCCCAGGTAAAGCGCTGGCCACTGAAACAGACTTGCACTCGTCATTTCCTGCAAGTGCGGATCGTACCCCCGTTGGCAGCTTGGAGGGGGGGACCCCGTCCGCCGGACCGAAGGTCGAGGACCGAGGCAGGAAGTATGCTGCACTGTGCCCCCGTGTCACACAAAAAACGACGGCCCGAGATGGAGTCGGTTAAATACATGAGATTCCCGGAGTCGCTGATCATCATCGTGGCCGCGGGGGACGCACCGGACCCGGTGTTCTTGACTCGCGGCGGTCTGTTCGATGGTCTGGGCACGAAACCGCACGGTGGTCGGCAGCAGCGGGCCTTCGGGCCAAAACGAGTGTGGTAGTAACAGTAGCCGGCCGTCGGAGGCACCGGGGCCGGGCCCCTCGGGGCGGGGCATTGTGCAGTATTGCTGCCGGACCGCGTAAACTTTATCCGCCTCTTCGGCGAGCGCGATGCAGTCCCCGGTGTCCCATCTGGCGAGGACTGCCTGGACATGTTCGGGCAGCTGCGTAAGGAACAGCTCGCGGAACAGGAAACATGGGGGTTTGGACCCCAGGAGCATTAGTCATAGAGTTTTACAGCACAGAAAGAGGCCCTTCGGCATGTGGCTCATTAGTTCCGAGGGTTTGGAGTCACCTAACCCTGGTAGTGTCAGTAAGCGGCGAGCATGCTCCGCCTTGGTAAGGCCAAATACCTGCAGCAGCCGAGTCTTGATGGCTACATACTTGTCAGCATTCGGGGGGTTCTCCAGAAGGCTGATGATCCTCGACGCCATCGAGCTATCGAGGGCGGAGACCACGTACAAATATCGGGTCTGGTCCTGCACGATGTTGCGGAGTTCAAATTGCACCTCGGCCTGCACAAACCAGGAGGCCGCCTGTTGTTCCCAGAATTGGAGGAGCTTCAAGGCCACAGCGTTGGCATCCATCACTGGCCTGCGTTCCGTGTCCACCGAGAAAAATGATCGCAAGGATTCGGGGTCACCAATGTAGGAGTCTGTGCACTCCTAACAAAAACACTGAACTAAACTGGTAGTTAACAAACTTAGTTTAATGCACTGAAAGTATTGCAAAACAAAAACGCAGGAGAAACTCCAAACAGGTCTGTACACTAGCTCACTCCACGAGGACTAACTGGAAACGCCCTCCAAACCTGACGTCATGACGTCATCACGTTTCCCGCCGTTGGGAACGTCACGTGACCCACGTGATGACGTCATCGCGTCAGATCGCGATTTTATCGATCCCGCGCTGTTTAAACAGTGCAAACATTAAAAGGTAACAATAATGATTAAAGACAATTGTACAAGTTACTGTGAGAGTCTCTTTGGTGGCTTTGCCACAAATAACAAAATATGTACAAATACAAATAGGACTGAACTGCCTGGGCATGCCAGGATGCTTCCAGTCACAATTCAGCTCACAGAAGAAGAATAAACAAGGTGCCAAAGCCTTAATGGCACCTGTTGAACTGTACCTCAGGAAAAGTCGCTACTTCCAAGAGGGAAACGGTGGAAGATATATCTTCAAGAATCATATTACAATATCTGATTGTGAATGTAAATCTAGATCTTATAATCCACCTGCAATTATTGCGATCAGAAACACAATATATGTAGTCTGTCCTTATGAAAGAAGAAAGACTTACATTTATATAGTGCCTTTCACGACCACCGGACGTCTCAGAGTGCTTTACAGCCAATGAAGTGCTTTTGGAGTGGAGTGTAGTCACTGTTGTAATGTGGGAAACACGGCAGACAATTTTCACACAGCAAGGTCCCACAAACAGCAATGTGATAATGGCCAGATAATCTGTTTTTGTTATGTTGATTGAGGGATAAATATTGGCCAGGACACCAGGGATAACTCCCCTGCTCTTCTTCAAAATAGTGCCATGGGATCTTCTACGTCCACCTGAGAGAGCAGACGGGGCCTCGGTTTAACATCTCATACAAAAGACAGATTTCTTGGTTCTTGATAAAAAGCACTTGCCCAGTATGAAACTGAGCTATTCAGACCAATGAGATGCAAGAGCAAGGGAGTTCTCCCCGGTGTCCTGGCCAATATTTATCCTTCAACCAAAACCTAAAAAGAAATGATGTGGTATGCATAAGGTAAGAGCTCATGGAGTTGGGGGTAATATATTAGCATGGATAGAGAACTGGCTAACTAACAGAAAGTCGGGATAAATGGGTCATTTTCTGGTTGGCAAAAGGTAACTAGTGGAGTGCCACAAGGATCGGTGCTGAGGCCCCAACTATTTACAATCTACATTAATGACTTGGATGAAGGGATCGAGTGTAATGTAGCCAAGTTTGCGGATGATACAAAGATGGGTGGGAAAGCAAGTTGTGCAGAGTACTCAAATAATCTGCAAAGGGATATAGACAGGCTAGGTGAGTGGGCAAACATTTGGCAGATGGAGCATAATGTGGGAAAGTGCGAGGTTATCCACTTTGGCAGGAAAAATAAAAAAGCAAATTATTTAAATGGAGAGAGATTACAAAATGCTACAGTTCAGAGGGACCTGGGGGTCCTTGTGCATGAAACACAAAAGTTAGCATGCAGGTACAGCAAGTAATCAAAAAGGCAAATGGAACGTTGGCCTTTATTTCAAGGGGGTTGGAGTATAAAAGCAGGGAAGTCCTGCTACAACTGTACAAGGTATTGGTGAGACCACACCTTGAGTACTGCGTACAGTTTTGGTCTCCTTATTTAAGGAAGGATATACTTGCATTGGAGGCAGTTCAGAGGCGATTCACTGCGTTAATTCCAGAGATGAGTGGTTTGACTTATAAGAAAAGGGTGAGCAGGCTGAGCCTATGCTCATTGGAATTTAGAAGAATGAGAAGTGATCTTATCAAAACATGTAAGATACTGAGGGGGCTCGACAGGGTAGATGCAGAAAGGATGTTTCCCCTCGTGGGGAAATCTAGAACTCGGGCGTGATTTCAGAATAAAGGGTCGCCCTTTTAGAACTGAGATGAGGAGGAATTTCTTCTCTCAGAGGGTTGTAAATTTGTGGAATTCTCTGCCCCAGAGAGCTGTGGAGGCTGGGTCATTAGATACATTTAAAGTGGAGATAGGTAAATTTTTGCAAGATAAGGGAGTGACGGGTTATGGGGAGTGGGCTGGGAAGTGGCTTTGAGCCCTAGATCAGCCATGATCTTATTGAATGGCGGAGCAGGCTCGAGGGGCCAAGTGGCCTATTCCTGCTCCTATTTCTTATGTTCTTATGTTTGTGGGAGCTTACTATGTGCAAATTGGCTGCCGCATTCCAGACACTGCAACAGTGACTACACTTCAAAAGTACTAAATTGGCTATAAGTTGCTTTGGGGCATCTCAAGGTTATGAAAGGCACTACATAAATCTTTCTTTTTCATTAATGTCTGATTCTCCAGTCTGTGTAAAAGTAACTGATCTCAGCTGGTTTCACTGCCCCCCTGGTCAAGGAGAGAGAAAAAAATTCAGCAAGGTTCCTGCTCTCGATTCCTATCCAGCGACCTGGAAAGTGTGGATGTCTATTGAAGACTGGGTCACACCAAACTCAGCTGCCCCCTCTGTTGAACTCACAGCCTCAGCTCAATAATGAAAAATGGCCATTTGAGTGAGGTACTGAGGGCTGCAGAAACTGTTAAATTACACTCAGGCAAAGTGCCTGGAGTTACAGTGAAGGAGAGAAGAAAAGTGAAGAAAAATAAAATCTCCGGCTTAACAGATCAAAGAGTTTGTTTTAGAGGCAAGGTTCCATTTTCATAAAACATACCAGGGGCACTATCTTCAGAAAATATTGCTTGCCAAACCGTTTTTTGTTTGGGGAGAAAGAAAAGGTAGAAATGTCTGCAACAACTTTTTTTTAAATACCGTTTTCTGTTTTGATGGTTTCACAGCAGTTCCCATTATCAAACCTAGTCACACGCCTACAGGCAGCAAACCATACCTTTTTCTATAATCTGTCATTGCAGGTGGTGTATAAGGCATAGAATTAGACATTATTTAATTGCTGACAATCTGCATACCGGAACATAGCCTTGTATTACTTTGTAATACTTTGGTATATCACAGTATTAAATGCACATCCAAGCTTTAGATGCCAACATATCTGAAGTATTTACTTACAAACTGAGGGGCACAAAGATCAGTAAGAATTCAGTAATACTTAAACAGTACAACAATAATAAATGGCATGATCAATATTCATAAGGGGCTAATTTGCCCTTTATTGATTGACTGTTCCAGTGGTCCTTCAAAAATATCAGATGGGCAAATTCTGCACTCTTTCTACATTCCCTACTCCTTGCAATCCTTGGCCTTCAAAACACGATTCTGGTAATTGCAAACCTTGCATTTGCAAAGATCCTTATTCAGAGTTTCAGAATGAACTAAAAGAGCTGTAGAACAAGCTGTAGCACTTATGATTATGTCCAAAATTGCAAACACACCTAATGAAGTCATGTATCAATACAAATGGCCATTGATTTATAAAGACAAAACCATAATTCATCTCTTGCTTTGGCTTGGTATCAGTTTTAAATCTCATCTCTCTGAAGTGCATTGGCATGTTTTCTACGTTAAAGGTGCTTTACAATTGCAAGTTCCTGTTGAACAAAGGAGGGATGGGCACAACTAATTCTGTTGGCACAAAGTTCGGAAACTCTGGAGCAAATGTATCCTTTATTGTTATATTTTTTAAGCTTACCTTCGACTGCAGCTGCCTACGTGGCATGTCCATCCTATACACACCTGGAATTTCCATTGGGTTCTCCCAGATCATAACTTCAGCAGAAACCCCAGAGAAATAGCATAAATAGCTATTTATGCTGTTTCTCCTGGATTTGCATCAATCTTCCATCGAAGTTACGGCGGCCAATCAGGAGAGACCAGCCATGCAAACTCTACCCCATAGTTTTGAGCATTTGTAAATGAGTTGACAAACAGCGTCAGCCGTGGCTCAGTGGTAGCACTCTCACCCGAATCAAAAGGCTGTGGGTTCATACCCCACTCCAGAGACTTAACGTATAAACTAGGCTGACACTTTGGATGAGACATTAAACAAGCCCTCGTCTGCCCCATCAGGTGGACATAAAAGATCCCAAGGCATTATTTGAGGAGTTGACCTGGCCAACATTTATCACTCAACCAATATCACTAAAAACAGATGATCTAGTCAATTATCTCATTTGCATGTGTGGAATTCTGTTGTGCTCAGATTGGCTGCTGCCTTTCCCCAGATTACAGCAGTGACAACACTTCCGACATACTTAATTATCTGGGAAGCAGATGTCCTGAGGTCATGAAAGGTGCTATATAAATGCAAGCTCTTCCTTTCCAAAAAATAATTAATGAAGCTTGCTGGAGGCCCAAACAATTTGTGTAGTTGGGTCTCATTACCATATTATCAGTGAGCTGCCAGCGCTGACAGGCAGCTCATCAGCCGAGAGGAGGCGTGGGAAATCCAGTAACACTGCCAGAGAATTAAGCGGGCGGGGCGGGGAGGTAATTCTGGGGGGAGCCAGGAACAGACTGGTCGTGATCATAAACGTTTTTGTGGGACCAGGAGGAACATGCTGAATGAGACGCCTGGCCCCATAATAAAAAGCGGATTGCCACCATTTTTAGAGCAGCCTGCCACGGTCCCATTAAGGACCACTGGTTCAGCCACTCACTACTCAGTTTCACCGAGCAGAGCACAGAGTAACTGAATCACTTACCATCTAACACCAATTGGGAATCAAATTCATTTCTGTGAAAGAGATAGAGCAAAACTTTGATATCATTCATAAAAATGATGATCCAAACAACTAAAGTAATGGCTAAGTGATTTACCAAGGAAAAGCAATTAGCAAGTGCTGGACACAGGGATCCCTATATTGCTGCTTTTAGATCAAAGTGCATAAATTAGCACTTCAAAATATCAAACAAATTTAGCCACAGATAAAAGCGAGACCTTTATTGGTATTCCAGCCAGGGTGGTGTTGCCTGCCATTTCAGATTTAAAGACACCGGCCATAATTTTTCACATTCATTGCAATGCCATACATTACTTTCATCACAATGATGTCATGCATTTTGTTTAAAGGTTCTTTAACGTGGTGTCTCAAAAATATTTAGATTCTTCGTCCAGCTTTCCACCTGCCATACAGCAGCCATAAAAAGGTGTTGAAGATTAACTCTGAGCTAGTAAATTGAAGGAGATGGAGGTTCTGCTGTGGAAAGGTTGTGCTTCACTGACATGCTACTAAAGTGTGACAAGCACATATTGCGTGGACAATAGGTCTGGATATGTGTGAAAATCCTTTTTCTGTTTTCCTTTTGAATATTACACGTCTCCAGGTGTTGCAGGCTGCACGGAGGAATTCAGTGGCACAGCATTTGCTATCTATAGCTTGTTGTGAGTGCCTCAGAGAGTGAAGGTTCGTGCTTCATTGATGAAGAATAACTCAGCGGAGTGTAGATAAAACTAAACAACAAAAAATGACTGAATTCAGCTGTAGGACAAAATCTGTGGAAGAATAAAGCAGAGAGAGAAGAAAGCTTCCCCAGAGAAAAATCTGCATAGACACCCCCGCTCGATCGAGGAGCTGTTCTGTGAATGTCAAACCTCTGCCATCTCTCTTGAAGTGTTCTAAACATAATTTTTTTTTGTGTTTTCCAACAGACACTCACAAACAACATTAACCAGTAAAGTATTTAAATCTGACAAATCTAGTAATGCTGAGGCCCAAGAGGCAACCTGTAAACCGCAACTTTATCAAGTAAAGTCACAAACAATGGGTTGTGACATTTAAAGTGGAGTAACTCCTGGATTTTCCGATTTCTTTTGGGATTTCTAAGGCCCTGATTTTCGGCTTGTGTGGGAAATGGTCGGATTTCCCCGAATGTGGGGTTTCTGACACACATAAAAAAGTGTCAGCCAGCCCCGCGCAATTTTCCCTCAATTGGCCGATTAATTCCCAGCATGTGGGAAGCCTTGCTAATTGTCTAAATCGAGTCAGAAATCCCCACAGTATGATGTCATCATTCGTGGTGCTTTCAAGGTCCATGGCAAGCACTGCATCCTCTGAAGGCTTCCAAATGAACCATACAGGATGGCATAAGGAGCCTGCAGCAGCTGTGGCCAGTGCCATACCCCGAGCTGCCTTCAAATTCGACGAGGCTTCACTGCAGGCATTATTGGATGGGGTTAGGGCCCACAGGGAGGTCCTCTTCCCTAGGTCAGGGAGGAAGAGGCCTCCCACTGAGACCAATGCTGCATGGATGCAGGTGTCAGCAGATGCCAACTCGCTGGGAGTCACCAGAGGAACCTTGGCATTACATCTCTAACTCCTTCCTTTACTCCCCCACAGTACCATCCAGAGCCCCCGTCCTCACTGTGGAGGAGGAAGAGGCTGTGCAGCCAGACTCCTCAGAGGAAGCTCCAACCTCTGAGGGTGCAGCGTCAACAGAAGTAAGCACACCCAGCACCAGCGCAGGCACTCACACCTCGGGGGGACCTTTGGGACATAGAGTAGTGTTGTCACCTGGTGTTTCACAGCTGACAAGTGAGCCTCAGCAGATTCTGGAGACAGGGACAGCAGTGGAGAGTCCTCGTCAGAGGGCGCAGGGCTCTGCCAGCTCAGCTCAGCTGCGCTGCATCTCGACCTTCTGCCTCTGGGTCCATCCGCAAGAGAAGAGGTGATGGATCTCCATGCACAGATGCAGGAGTCTCTGGCAGGTTTTGTCTCCAGGGTCGCTGCGAGTGTGGAGCGAATGGAGGAGTCCATAGCGACCATGAGCAGAGCCTTTGTGGAGTCATTGGTGCATGAACGCAGCACCATGGAAAGGTTGGCAACCTCCATGGAGGAGATAAGTCGCCAGGGTAGGGAAAACATGGTGAGTGCTCATAAGAGAATGACATCTCTTGAGGAGCGTTGGCCATCTGTTGAACAGAGAAACCAGATCTTCATGGAAGTCCTTCTGAGTAGGACTGCCAGTGCAGAAACGGGTCCCACTGGCCCCCTAAAGCACAGCAAGGTGCTCTCAAGCCACTTCCAAGCGCTGGCCCCTTCTGGCTTGTGCAGCTTCAGGTGAGTGAGCAGCAGCCTGGTGCTCCTGGTAATCATCCTGCTGTTCCTGGTTCTGCTGCTGCCACCTCTGCTGTTGGAGATCCTCTAATGCCAGGAAGGGAAGGTGCCAAAGGTCTCCCATGCTTCTAGCAGATGCCTCGGTTGAGGAGGTCCTGAGTTAGGGTGGTGAGAGGGGCTTCCCAGGAGCTCACACTGAAGAAGTGTGTGAGGCTCCAACTTTCTGCAGCTGCTCCTAAGGCTTCAAATAGTTCACCCAAGCCTTGATCAACAAGGTCCTGCAGCCTGCAAATGCTGCCTCTTTAAATATCTTCAGCCCTCAGCGACCTGCTGCTGCAAGCAAGCAAGCCAGCTGTTTTCACGCCAGCTCTCATCGGCGGGGTTCCCCACAGGCGGATTTCAGGTGGGGAAAGCCCCAAAGTCGCAACGGCACGGGAAAATCCACTTCAACAAGCAGATAATTGCTTGTTAGTGCTCCGACGACCAGTCCCGCCAGCGGCGGGTGGGACTGAAGCGGGGCGCGTGAAAACGGCAGTCCGAAAGTCGTACGGGGCGGGGAATCAGGCGGGGGGGGGGTCCCGACCCACCTTTTCCGCGATATTTGGACCACGGCCGCATGAAAAGCCGCCCGACAGCTCCCGAAAATCGGGGCCAAAGTCTTATCTGCATTTTGCAGGTCCCAGTGTTCAACACTCATTCCTCCAGATTCCAAGGGTGGAAGCACTGAACTTGAAATCAAATGTGACCCTGAATGGACAAGGACTTTGGAATCACATTATCTCTATGAAAAAGAAAATAAGTTACAGATACATCCAGTCTGAGTAATAGAGCAATTTATGTCTTTGTTAAATTTAATATTTTAAAAAATTGTTCTGGAAAAGCTACTGAAGAGAGGTTCTATGGTTTCTATCTTTCAATGTGATTTTGTTTTACATTCAGAGTGAAAGGTTCTTCAGCTTTAATCTGTGGTTTAATCTGTTCATGCTACAGGCCATTGGCAGCCATCTGCTGAGGGTTCTGGTCAGTCCACCACTGGGCATATGTCACTGCACATCAATGTATTACTAGCTCCGCCACTCGCTTGTCTAGTAGTGTGTCCATGTGGGTTGCACACAATTTTAATGCAAACTGGGACAATGCAAGCTGTTGTAATGGTTGTAAATTCACTAGGGGTTCAAAATTAAACTCAGCACCACCAGCACGGAGAGGAGCAGACACACTTGACCATAATATAAAAATATGTAAAGAGAGAGAGAACAATAAATGCCTTACACTATATCTGGGATCTTGGAGAAAAAAGGGGAGAAAGTAATGTATAAACAGTTTACAAATTTTAAAACACAATCTAATACAAACACTACACAATAAAGAGCCTGGGGCATTGCATCTAGATTAAACATAGAGCTGTCAAAGAGGGAAATTCTGCAATAGAGAATGAAAAAGAGGGAGAATGAGACAGAGATAATCAAAATAAATGCACCTATAGCAGATAAGTATGGAGGTCATAGAAGAGTTGAAGTAATTTGCTTTATTACATTTTCTTAAAACTTTCCAAAGCCCAGCACTCCCTGGTTTTGGATTAGGCAAAAATTGACAACATAAGAGAATGCTTGTAAACTGTAAGGAGTTAATACTTCCAGGAAAAGAGGGATGGAAATAGATTTAAATTAACAACCTGTATTTCTGTGAATCTTCTGTTTAAAAGGAAAACCCCCAAGCTCCAACACAATTTGCACTTAACACACAGAACATTCTTGAGCCCCGAACATCTTATCTCTTGCACTAATTCACAGTTACCATCCCATCTGCCTGCACAGTAAAAATGAGTTTCAAAAAGAAGATGTTTCCATGTTTTCAGAATCACCACTGGTAGCTGAGAAGATGACGATCAGTTGCCTTTTGTTACCAGAGCATACAATCACAATGTTTGCTGTTGACTAAAACTAAAGCTGCTTAGATGTTGGTTTTGTGCCATGATAGTGCTGCTGACTCTTGATCTGTTTGTCTCATGCAGCCAGTAGTAACCCAAAAGTAAACTGGCCAGATGTGTGTAATGTAAGTACCTTTAAGGGGGAGCTACTTTTTACAGCTCATGTATACTGTAGTACCGGCAGTGACCACACCTGTCTATAGCACGGAGTAGTAATCTGGACAGATCAGTTGCAGTCTGAGCCACGTTGAGTAAACACCTATTATACCGTTCTCCGCAGTCTGTGTCTTCTTATACACGGACGTAACATTGGCGACGAGGCAGGTTCGAACCTACCTGCAACTCTGCATCTCCTCCCGGGGATTTGTTCCTGGAGATCAGTGGATTGGAGGTCAAGGCCAGAGACTCGGGCGTCAACCACGGGCAACCGCCCAGTCATCCAGCAGAGACTCGAGAATTGCAGGGGAGGCTGTCGAGAGCCAGGCTTGGCTTTCCAGTCGAGGTGGTCCAGCGAAATGGGCTGGCAACAGGTAGTGCGCAGACCCTTCCCGGACAGCGGCGGGCTAGAGCCCGACCGAGCGGCACAGCAAAGGGCCGAGCAGCGTCGACGGGGGAAGAGAGAGAGAGAGAGAGAGAGAGAGGGCAGAGCACACAGAGCGCAGCTGCGCAGCTGGTGTTCAGGGGCCGAGCAGCATTGGAGAGAGGGAGAGAGAGACACGCAGAAACCAGCGAGGCACCGCCATTGCCACGAGAACCGCTGGGAGCGGCGACGGCAGCAGCGGGGGAGGAAGGAAAGCGTGGGAGACGCCATTTTAAACCACACCCAAAATGCTGAAGAGTGGCAGTATCACCGCATTTGACAATGAAGTCGAAGATTGGACTGCATATGTCGAACGAATAGAGGTGTACTGCAAGGTAAATGAGGTGTCAGATGACAAGAAAGCGTCGGTATTGTTGAATTTAATGGATGCAAAGATGTATGGTTTATTGCGAAATGTAGTAACCCCAACGAAGCCAATGGAAAAAAGTTTTGAAGACATAGTAACGATACTAAAGGAACATTTAAACCTCACACCGCTGCTGATAGCAGAAAGATTCAAGTTTCACAAACGGAACCAGCATAAGGATGAAAGCAATGCTGATTATTTAACGGAACTGCGCAAACTATCGAAACACTGCCAGTTTGGAGCGGGACTGGCAGATACCTTAAGGGACAAGTTTGTGTGTGGGCTTCAAAGTGAAGGAACTCAGAAACGGCTTTTATCTGAAAAGGACCTTACGCTGGAAAAGGCTTTCAGCATTGCGGTATCATATGAAGCAGCAGCACGGGGCGCTGCAGAGATACAACAGAGACCGCAAGAATATGGCACAAATGAAATGTCATATGGAACAGAGAAGTGCTATCGCTGCGGCAGAACAACACATGACCAGAATGATTGCTGGTTCAAAGACAAAGTGTGCAGACAGTGTGGAAAAGTAGGACACAGCATGAGTCTGCAGGTCGGGAAAGAAAACCAGCAATAAGAAACCTACCAAAGGAAAGTACAAGAAGGTAGATAAGATGACGGAGAATAGTTCAGACGAACAATAGAGTGATAACGACTCCGAAAGCAGGGAACTGAGTTGTCTGAAACTACATAATGTGATCACAACGGAGGATCACCGAACCATTTGGGTCACTCTCAAGATAGCAGGAGTCCGGGTAAAGATGGAATTGGACACAGGATCAGCCCTAACAGTCATAAACCGACGGGACTACGAGCGGCTATTCTCACACATACCCTTGAGAGACACAAAAATTATTTTGAAGACGTACACGGGGCAAAAAGTCTACCCCAAAGGAAAAATAAGGGTGACCGTTATATATAACGGTAAGGAAACACCAAAACTAGACTTGTATGTATTGCAAGATGGAGGACCACCATTACTGGGACGTGAATGGATCCGGAAAATACAACTGGATTGGCATTCCATACAGGCACTGACTGTGGCTGACAAAAAGGATGACGACGTCACACCTGGGCGACTGTCAAAGATCCTAACTGACGCGAAAGAAGTGTTCCAGCAAGGACTCAGAACACTAAAAGGCATGACAGCGATGATTAAAATTGAAGAAAACGCAAGCCCAAATTTTTTTTTTTTTTTTTTTTTTTTTTTTTTTTTTTTTTTAAGGCCGGACCGGTACCTTATGCGATCCGCCCAGCCGTCGAAGCAGAGCTGGAGAGTCTGGAATGTTCAGGTGTACTGTCCGAGGTAGACTGGAGTGAGTGGGCTACACCCATCGTCCCTGTGACGAAAAAGTCATTGAGCAGCATGCCTGGGGAACCAAAGAAGGTTCGCATCTGTGGGGACTTTAAGGTAACAGTGAACCCGGTCCTTCACACCGTACAATATCCACTTCCGCGGATTGAAGATATTTTCGCCTCGCTATCTGGAGGGAAACACTTCACTAAGATTGATCTGGCCCAGGCGTATCTGCAAATGGAGGTAGAAGAAGCATCAAAAAAATACCTCACAATCAACACCCATAAAAGGTCTCTACCAATACAACCGGCTGGTATTCGGGGTAGCATCAGCTCCGGCTATTTGGCAGAGGGCAATGGAACAAGTCCTGCAAGGGATCCCAGGGATCCAGTGTTATTTGGACAACATCCTGGTCACGGGCGAAAATGACAGTGATCACCTTGCCAACCTGGAGCAGGTGCTCACTAGATTGCAGGAATATGGGCTCTGAGCTAACCGCCCCAAATGCGAGTCTTTTAGAAAACAAATCTCGTATTGTGGCCACGTTATCGATAAAGAGGGGTTACATAAGTCCCCAGAGAAGATTGAGGCAGCAGTCAAGGCTCCAGCACCGGAAAATGTGTCACAACTGAGGTCGTTCCTCGGGCTGGTAAACTACTACCATAAGTTCTTGCCAAATTTGTCTACAATAGTACACCCACTGAACACCCTACTGCAAACTGGAGTGCCATGGCAGTGGAGTGACGAATGTAGATGAGCTTTCCAGAAGAGCAAAACACTAATCACATCGAAAGAGGTATTGGCCCATTACAACCCAGCATTACCAATTCGGTTGGCATGTGATGAGTCACCCTACGGCATTGGAGCGGTGCTGTCGCACAAATTCTCGGACGGCTCAGAGAGGCCAATAGCCTTTGCGTCACGATCACTAACCTCAGCCGAACGTAACTACGCCCAGATTGACAGGGAGGCCCTCAGCCTAGTGTGGGGAGTGAAAAAGTTCAATCATTATCTGCACGGGCAGAAATTCACCTTGCTGACTGATCACCAGCCTCTTGTCTCCATTTTTAATCCGAAGAAGGGCGTTCCGGTGATGACTGCGCAACGACTACAAAGATGGTCACTTTTTCTAGGGGCGCACCACTATGAGATTGAATATAACGGCACGAAACAGCATGGAAATGCTGATGGGCTATCATGCCTGCCACTGCCTACTGCGGAGGAAGCACCAGCAGTGGATCCTGTCGAAATATTCCAATCGACTATAGTTGAATACCTACCGGTAACAAACGCTTGTATCGAAAAGGAAACCCGAAATGACCCGACACTGTCTCGGGTATATGATTTGACGGTGAAGGGATGGCCAGCACATGGCGACTCACTGTTGCCAGCATTCTCGACAAGGAAAAAACAGCGGTCAGTGTGCCGGGGGACCTTGATGTGTGGATCCCGAGTGGTAATTCCACCCGAGTTAAGGGATAGAGTGCTCAATGAGCTTCATGAGGGTCATCTGGGAGGGGTAAAAATGAAAAGCCTAGCCAGGGCTTATGTGTGGTGGCCGGGAATCGACAAACAAATCGAGGACCTGACCAAGAGCTGCTCAGGATGCCAGAAAGTCCAAAATGCACCACCACAGGCCCCTCTACACCCATGGGAGTGGCCTTCATCTCCATGGCAACGGGTGCATATTGATTTTGCTGGTCCATTCATGGACTCAATGTTTTTAATAGCCGTGGATGCGCACTCGAAATGGCCTGAGGTCATCAAAATGTCCTCCACCACCACGGAGAAATTTATTGCAGTCCTACGGACCATTTTTGCCAGGAATGGCTTGCCAGAACAGATTTGCTCCGACAACGGACCACAGTTTGTGTCCGAAGAGTTCCGGAGGTTCTTGAAAAAGAATGGGGTAAGGCATTACGCATCCGCCCTGTATCATCCAGCCACAAATGCATTGGCTGAGAGGTTCGTACAAACCTTTAAGAAGGCAATAAAGGCTATGTACAATGACAACATTCCGCTGCAGCACAAGGTGGACAATTTCCTGTTCGCCTACCGGAATGCGACACATGCAGTCACCAACCAGGCCCCAGCCATGATGTTCTTTAACCGAAGGTTAAGATCTCGCCTGGATTTGCTCAGACCAAACGTACGAAGAGATGTTGAGAGTAAGCAATTCCAGCACATCCATGAGAAGCCAACAAGGAGCTTCAATGTAGGGCAACCAGTCTTGGCCCACGACTACCGAACAGAAAAATGGCAGCTAGGAACGATATGCACACGGCAGGGCCCACTAATGTAAACAGTGGACGTTGGGGAGAGCATCGTGAGACGCCATGCTGACCAGATCCTAGAGTCACAGGAACAAGTCAACCCCATGCCTCGCCCATACGTACCTGGTGATGAACCCGACGTACAGGTAGCATCTACCCCAGAAACAGTAGCATCGGAAGCTGATGAACCAACCGACGACAGGGGGCCAGAATCACCTCCGCACCAAGAGCAAGACACTCGGGAAAGGCGCTATCCAGAAAGGATCAGGAAGCCTCCCCAAAGACTGAATTTATAAATAGACTATTTTCAGCTAATGTTGCATGTTAAAAGTGTTAATTGTAATTAGTTTGATATTTAATTGTTAAATGAGTGTTGTGGTACTGTTAATCTAAAAGGGGAGGAATTGTAATGTATGTACCTTTAAGGGGGGGAACTACTTTTTACAGCTCATGTATACTGTAGTACCGGCAGTGACCACACCTGTATATAACACTGAGCAGTAATCTGTACAGATCAGTTGCAGTCTGAACCACATTGAGTAAACACCTATTATACCGTTCTCCGCAGTCTGTGTCTTCTTATACACGGACGTAACAATGTGCCAAGCCAGGGCTGTAAAATCTCGATTTATAAAAGGTGTTCCTAACTTAGATCCTTGACAAATTCATTACTTTGAGGTTCTTGGTGACTGCGTGAAACCACACACTGGTAACCAGCAGCACCAATACATAAGAACATAAGATGTAGGAGCAGGAGTAGGTCATTTGGCCCCTCGAGCCTGCTCCGACATTCAATAAGAACATGGCTGATCTGATCTTGGTCTCAACTCCACTTCACTGCCTGCTCCCCATAACCCTTGACTCCCTTATCTTTCAAAAATCTGTCTATCTCCACCTTAAATATATTCAATGACCCAGTCTCCACAGCTCTCTGGGGAAGAGAATTCCAATGATTCACAACCCTCAGAGGAAATTCTTCCTTATTTCCGATTTAAAAGGGTTTCCTCTTATTCTGAAATTATGCCCCCGAGTTCTAGATTCCCCCACGAGGGGAAACATCTTCTCTGCATCTACCCTGTCAAGCCCCTTCAGAATCTTATGGAGGAGAAATTCAGCATCGCCCCATTTTGGGCGCAATTATCGGCTGGGCGCAAAGTTTAGTGCCTGGCGCTAATTATCGCCTCCGACTGCAAACTTGGCTTTTTTCGCCCCTGGAGGTGATTGGAGCGCTAAATCAGATGCCACACACCTGTCTTAAGGCGCAAAGGCCGAGGAGCGAGGTGCTATCAGAGCGCGGGGCGAAGCTCAGGTGATGTCAGTTACCATTGGAACACATACATACTGGTGCTGGCCAGTTCTTAAATGGGAGGGTCGATCTTGCTCTCCAGCCACACCCTGCTGATTGTGCTCCAGCAGATTGCTCCGGATGCTGAGGTGCTGCCCCGTGGGAGTGCCAGTGTGTCGGTCGAGCAGGGAGTTGTCCTCTCTCAAGATGACAGCATTCCTGCTGACACCACTGTCACTTCCCCATTGCACTTGCCACCGCCTGTAGCCCAGACTGCTGCCACCCATGCAGAGTTGGTGCAGTCTGCAGCCGGGGCCTCCAGGTCCAGAACTGGTCGAGGGCGTCCTTCAAGGGCATCTGATGTCTCAGGAGCTGACATTCAGCAGCCTTCCACCAGCCTTGCTGCAGCCACTGGGGCCCCATTACGGAGGAGCAGTAGGGTGGGAAGGAGACAAGTGGGCAAAGGAAGATCACCCTTGAAGGACAAAAAGTAGGTCATCTGACGAAATGTTGGGAATGTTTCATCTGATAACTTTTGTTTAGTGTTTTGGCTATTATCTCCAGGTTGTGAGAACCAGTTATGTTAATTAATGATTTTTTGTGTTTGTTTCTATTAGTTTGTCATGAATAAATGACACAGAGTTTGTAAAATAAAAAAAGTTGTTGTATTCAAAATGTACATGTTTGGCCTTTGGAATCATTGCTGCCTTGGCCAGCTATAGGGGTTACGGGTTGCTTTCCATCATGTTGTGCTCCATGCCAGAAGCCATTTCCTGAGTAGGGGCCTAGAAGCAGCTTATCAGTCTTTAATGGGCGGCCTTTGCAGTCTCAACTTTGTGGGCCTCCCTCCTGCCTTGGTGCTGCTGCTGATCATCCTCCTCCTCTTCATCCTCCTCTTCCTCCTCCTCCTCCGGTGGTGCACCAATGCCTGGTGGCATTGTCTGGGTCCTGAGGATTGCAAGGTTATGAAGAATGCAGCAAACAACTATGAAGAGGGAGACTCGCTCAGGCGAGTACTGCAGGGCTCCACCTGAGTGGTCCAGACAGCGGAACCGTTGCTTGAGCACGCTGATCGTCTGCTTAATGATGTTCCTAGTGGCGAGATGGCTCTCTTTGTACCGCAGCTCAGCAGGGGTGGGGGTTATGGAGCGGTGTCATCAGCCAGGTGCAGAGTGGCTAACCCTTGTCCCCAAGGAACCAACCACTTGGCTGACGCGGTGCCTGGAAAAGGTCTGGCACAGCAGTCTGGAGCAGGATGAAAGCATTGTGGCTGCTGCCAGGATAGCGGGTATTGACAGCGAGTATCAGCTGTCTGTGGTCACAAACCAACTGGACCTTTAAGGAGTGGAACCCCTTGCGGTTTCGGAAAACCTCTGCATTCTCATGTGGTGCCCGCAATGCCACATGCGTGCAGTCAATGGCGCCCTGCACCATAGGGAAGCCCGCTATCCTCGCAAAGCCCAATGCGCGTTCATGCTGTTTGGCCTGGGTCATCGGGAAAGAGATGTACTGGTGTCTCCTTTTATAGAGGGCATTTGTGACCTCCCGGATACAGCAATGGACTGTGAACTGGGCGATATTGGCAATGTCCCCAGTAGCTGTTTGAAAGGAGCCGGTGGTATAAAAATTCAGAGCCACTCTGACTTTCACTGCCACCAACAAACACATCCTGGTCCTCAGTTGAGGCGGCAGATCTGGCTGCAGCAGCTGGCAGAGCTCAGTGACCACCTCCTTGCTGAAGCACAGCCTGCGCAAACACTGCTCCTCAGACAAATGAATGTAGGAGAATTGTTCCCTAACCCTAACCCGGAACACCCTGGGAGGGAAAGGTCTCCTGTGCACAGGCCCGTTGGCCCTCCTCCCTCTGGCCATGATTGCCACTCTCTCTCTGCATCTCTGATGCCTCTGATTCTGTAGGTGCAGGACAATGCCCTGAATCAGTGCAGCCCCCATGGTCTCTTGACAATCGAAATAGTGAAGGTCAAATCCAAAAGAACCTGAAAGGCGCTGCTCAGTTGCCAAAACTACTTCACACAGTGTTGACTCTCTGCAGAATTCTCTCTCTCTCTCTGACAGAATGAGTGGTGCAAAAATGTCTCCCACAAAAAAAGGAAGGAAGAGGGCGCCTTTAAATAGTGTTCCCCCAGCCCCCTACCGACTGAAAAACGTTCCAGTCTCTCTGTCGTTGATTGCGGCAGGCGGAAAGGAAGGGGGTGCCACTCAATATCCGGTCCAGGGCGCCACCGGGGCATCGCACACTCGACTGACGTCATGAACTGCGGGCGCAGGAGATCGGAGCAGTAGAGTTTAGTGCCGCTGCAAAAACTCTGGTCAATTTTGCGAACAGCGCAAACATCACCGCGCCCGGACGCTAGTTGCGTTCCGCCACATTAGTGCCCTAAGCAACCAAATTTTCCCCCCTATATGTTTCAATAAGATCCCATTTCATTCTTCTAAACTCCAATGAGTATAGGCCCAACCTTTCTTCATAAGACAACCCCTTCATCTCCGGAATCAAACTCGTGAATCTTCTCTGAACTGCCTCCAATGCAAGTATATCCGTCCTTAAATAAGGAGAACAAAACTGTATGCAGTACTCCAGGTGTGGTCTCACCAATGCCCTGTACATTTGTAACAGGACTTCCCTACTTTTATATTCCATTCCCTTTGCAATTAAGGCCAACATTCCATTTGCCTTCCTAATTACTTGCTGTACCTGCATGTTAACTTTTTGTGATTCATGTACAAGGACCCCCAGATCCCTCTGTACCTCAGCATTTTGTAATCTCTCCCCATTTAAATAATAATTCGCTTTTTTATTTTTCCTACCAAAGTAGATAACCTCACATTTTCCCACATTATACCCTATCTGCCAGATTTTTGCCCACTCACTTAACCTATCTATATCTCTTTGGAGATTCTATGGGCTGGATTTTCACTGAGTCGTCGGGTAGGAGGCGGGACTACAACTTTTGGGGTTGTAGTCCCGCCTTCATTGAGTTCTAGCCAACCCACCTGATTTTGACTCGATTGACCTTGTTGACTCCGCCCAGCGGGCTTCAGCAGGACAATTAAGGGCCACCCGGCAATAGGTGACGTCACAGATTGAAATTTCATCTGTCAAGACCTTTTGACAGATGAAATATCTGCATTTCACAGCTGTTTGTAGCTATCAAACACTGAATCTGTACTCCAGGTTAATTCCTTCCTCTCAGGATGATTTAGAGATCTCCCCGGAACAGAAAGCAGAGGCTGCAGATTTTGACAGCTGGTGGCCATTCTGCTTTCTGTGCCAGTGAGATGAGGGACTCCTGAGACCTGAAGGAAAGAAGGCTGTAAAGGTAAGTAAAGGTTAGTAGAACTTCTTTAAGCACTTTACACAGACCAAACACACTTACCTCTGCACTCATGTACCCATCACTCACCTGAACACCGGACATCTCAACCCCTCCAAGCCCTTCATCCCGACGGCCCACCTCGCTAACTTGGCATGGTTTGGAGCTGTCGGGAATCCCACATTTCAGCAATGAAAATAGTGATTAGGCTAAAAACTGCCTGTTAACTACCTGTTAACAGGAAGTTAATTGGCACTAATCCCCTTCCCACCTCGGGGAGGCAGGTCCCAGTGTGGCGCGGGTACCCCACCTCCTTTGAAACTGGCATGGAGGCGGGTTGGGGGTGGGATGGGATCGGACCCCCGATTTCGGGATTTTAAAACCCCACATGCCTCCAATCCCGACTCCACGGCCCAATGAAAATCCTGCCCTTTGCATCCGCCACACAATTAGCTTTCCACCTATCTTTGTATCATCAGCACATTTGGCTACATTACACTCAGTCCCTTCATCCAAGTCATTAATATAGATTGTAAATTGTTGAGGCCCCAGCACTGATCCCTGCGGCACCTGATTAGTTATAGTTTGCCAACCTGAAAATGGCCCATTTATCCCGACTCTGTTTTCTGTTAGTTAGCCAATCCTCTATCCATGCTAATATATTACCCCCAACCCCATGAGCTCTTATCTTGTGAAGTAACCTTTTATGTGGCACCTTATCGAATGCCTTCTGGAAATCCAAATACACGACATCTACTGGTTCTCCTTTATCCACCCTGCTCATTACATCCTAAAGATCTCCAGCAAATTTGTCAAACATGATTTCCCTTTCAAAAAACCATGCTGACTCTGCTTGACTATATTATGATTTTCTAAATGTCCTGCTATCATTTCCTTAATGATGGACTCCAGAATTATCCCAATGACAGATGTTAGGCTAACTGGTCGATAGATGCCCGCTTTCTATCTCCCTCCTTTCTTAATTAGGGGCATTACATTTGTGGTTTTCCAGTCCACTGGGACCTCTGCAGAATCCAAGGAATTTTGGTAGATTACAACCAATGCATCCACTATTTCTGCAGCCACCTCTATTAAGACTTGGGTCCAGGGGACTTGTCCACCTTTGGTCCCATTAGTTTGCCTAGTACTTTTTCTCTAGTGATAGTGATTGTTTTAAGTCCCCCCCCCACACCCCAATAGCCCCTTGATTATCCATTATTGGAATGCTTTTAGTGTCTTCTACCGTGAAGACCGATATAAAATATTTGTTCAAAGTCTCCGCCATTTCCCTGTTTCCCATTATTAATTCTCCAGACTCATCCTCTAGGGGACCAACGTTTACTTTAGCTACTCTCTTCCTTTTTATACACCTGTAGAAGCCCTTACTGTCTGTTTTTATATTTCTTGCTAGCTTACTCTCATAAGCGATCTTCTCTATCGTTTTTTTAGTCGTCCTTTGCTGGTTTTTTTAAATTTCCCAATCCTCTGGCCTTTCACTGTGCTTCGCAACATTGTATGCTTTTATTTTCAATTTGATACCATCCTTTACTTCCTTAGTTAGCCACGGATGGTTCATCCTTCTCTTAGTCTTTCTTTCTCATTGGAATATATCTTTGCTGAGAGTTATGAAATATCTCCTTAAATGTTTGCCACTGCTTTTCTACAGTCTTACCTGTAATATATTTTCCCAGTCCACTTTAACCAAGTCTGCCTTCATACCTTTGTAAATACAGTATAAACCAATGTAAAAGCAGTTCAGGTCTTTACGTTTTATGGCTTTAAGTTCAATTCTGTTCCTTAAAGCAGAGTGCAAGGCAACTCATCAATAAACAGAAACTCCACTCTTGTTTGACCTCTCTGTTACAAAAAAAATTGATGAAATCTTAATTTTAAAAAGGCTTTGGATGGTGATATTTCTAGACATTTCTTTATTTCGCATTTCCTTAGATTGGGAGTTTGATGTCCATGTACCAACTCTCTGCATTTACATTGCTACATTTGAATTGCAGACCTACATTTTGCCATAGGGATAAGGCAGCAGAACTTCTATTGCTTTGAGATGTTGAGGTAATGAAAGGCACTATGTAAATGCAAGCCTTTCTTCCTTTCACATCATGGCGTGCAGCTGATGGAAGGTTCTCCTGCTTTACTTTAAAAGTAACATCCCATTTGCCTGTGTATCTTACAGTAGTTAGCAGTGCATCCAACTAAGCAGGTAGTCAGGGCCGTTGTTTAATGTCTTATCTGTAAGACAGAACCTTCAACAATGCAGTACTGCACTGAAGTGTCAGCCTGGAGCATGTACTTAAATCCTAGAGTGGGGCTTCAACCCACCATCTTCTAACTCAGAAGCCACAGTGCTATCCACTAACCCAAACTGATGCTCAAGAGATATCGCACGGATAGGAAAAATAATTAGCACTAAACGTTGGAAGACTGTCCTACGCAAGGCATTAGGTTGAATGGTAGAGTTTTCCTTCAGTAAAGAAGTTACATTTCAGAAATCACAACACAAAACAGCTTTCTGTGGACTCCATGACAGCACTTGTTCATTGCAGCTTTGTGTGTAAACGCTAGAGAGATAACAACCTCTTTTGAAAGTTAACTGCCTCCAAAATGTCACTCAAGATCACTGCTGTAGGTCAGACACATGTAACTGTGCCCCACAGCCTCTTGAAGCGATTACCGTTAGCCTTTCCGTATATTCATCTGCCTCATCAAAAACAATTTGTCAAAAAGATTGACAAATCAAATGCTTTCTTCCCTTAAAATAAATAAGATACTGAACGCCTGAAGAGATGTGTCTAGTGAGGAGCTGCAAGGCTCCCCCTCATGCCTTATGTGCGGAACCTTTTGTGATCAAGAACCCATAAGGGAAGACCTGAAAGTCTATTTAGAAATATTTAATTCGACTAGATTCTGAGTGATTACTTTTTTCAGCTCCGGTCATGTGCAATGCAAGCTAAATGGATGTTGGAGTAGGCTCAAACTTCACAATAGGTCTTAAAACAAAGCCCACCTCTTCCTTTTGCCAATTGTTTGGCCAATGCTTTTGATTTGTAGCCACAGGCAGTGAGCTGCACATTATGTGATAGAGGAGACCTTTAAAACCAGAACCATGAATTGCTGTAAGAGTTAGCCAGAGCTGTTTGGGTGGGTACCACAGATCAATATAAAAACACATGACAAGTGTGTGATCAATCCTCTGTGCCATTCCATTTAAACAACCCTTGGAAGGAATGGGAGAGAAATTCAAGAAATTTCACTCGAGAATATGCTCATCAAACTTTAGCTTTACCATTAATGAAGGCAAACTAAACAGTTATTGTAGGAGTCACAATCTCCAGTTGTATTCATTTTTCCTCTCAGATTTCAGCATTTGGTGCTCAAATGGTTTGATTGGTAGTGAATGTTATCAAATCTCTATCTAATATTGTTTTAGGAAAAAATAGTAAGCAATTGAAGACAGTGAAAAAATGACTCTCCAAAAAGATGAAATTACCTTTTAAATTGCAAAGTAGGAATGGATGCAAGTGTGTGGTAATTATGCCTCTCTGATGGTTGAGGTGTGTCTTTTGCTTTCAATGGCATTTCTTGAGAATTTCAAAATTACCTCAAGATTAGTAATCAAATATTGAGGAATTCATTCCACAGATACTTCTATCACATTAATGGGTTCAATGACTCCTTCAAACGAGATCCTTCAATAATGACATGAGCCTTCACAGTTTTAAGGGGAATACTCAGATATTTAACATCCTTTTGTTTTGTCGCACCTATTTCTAGAAAGCCTCGTCAGAATTCATTGTAATTATTGGGGTTTTGACAGGGGTAATACAAATGACTCCCCCGTTAAAGTCAGAGGGTTCTTTTAACTTCGATCGCTCAGCGAAAAGCAAGTGATCATGAATCGGCCACTTGTTTTATATCTCGCCCAATTTTCTTTTCCATTGAAGATGCCTGGCAATAAAAGTTAAAATGACCCCTTTTCAGCCTATAAAATCTGCACGATATTAGCATACAACTGCTTAATAGATTTGTGTGAATTGGCTAAATATTTTAGTGGAGGTGATAACCCATTTAGAATAAACTGGGTAATGTCTGCCCTAAAACAACAGATAAAGTAAAGCATTAAGTGAGTAAATATTACAGCAGTAATTTCTCTGCTACCACGCGATCTCCCTTGGTCTCGATCTCCCTTGGTCTCGCTCAACGATAATCTGGGACTTTGAACGCGTTGTCACCTCCTGCAGCTGTGCCCATCTCTCCCGCACCGCGAGAAGCCCTCCAATCAGGTTTGTGTCCCACCCACAGCATTGAAATGGCCCGATCTAAATTAATGATCATGCTCTGTGACCATCATTATTCCTCCTTATCCTCCATGACCACTCTGCAATGTTCGACAAAGTCGACCTCAACGTCCTCCTCCAGCAACTTTCCTCTTGTCCATCTGTATGGGACTGCCCTTACTTGGTTCCACTATTCCATTATACCTGGAGCCTCTGCAGCAATGGCTCCTCATCCCTTTCTTGCACTGTCACCCATAAAATCCTAAAGAATCCTACCCTTGTCCCTTCTCTTCCTCATTTACATGCTGCCCAGCAGCAACATCACCTGCAGACATGTTTAGTTGATGACATCCAGGTCTACCTGTCCATCATATCTCTAGACCCCTCCACTGTTGGCGCGGTCAGACTCTTGGATGAGCTAGAACTGCCACCAACAGGAAGACCAAAGCCGGTTTACATCTTTTCTCCGTGGTTTCCACAGCACATCCGCCAACGTTATGGTGGAGGAGCAGGTGAACCCCTCACCTCACGGACACTCACCTTGACTTTTATCACAAACTCCAAGCCTCTTCCCGGCCGTCGTCTCATGCTGAACCAGACTCTTCACAATCTCAAGTGTCCCGAGCTGGGCATTTGCCACCATGGGGGTCGAGTTTCCGTTTTGGGCGCAATTAGCGATTCTGGTACAAATTGTGCCCAAAATTATGCCCGTTTTGAAGAGTGTTTCTCCTGCCCGTGCCCCCCCCCCCGCCACCCCTGCCCCAGATTTTCTGCTCAAACCCATTTGCATATTGCCAGACACAAAGGGGGTCGATTTTCCTGGAGCCGTCAGGCGGGGTTTCAGGCATGTTGGGGGGGGGGGGGGGGATCCCGAATTCGACACCATCCCGCCCAAAACCCCCCTCCACGCAAGTTTCAGAGGAGGTGGGCACCCACCCCGCACTGGGACCTGCCGACCCGAGGCGTGAAGGGAATAGTGCCAATTAACTGCCTGTTAACAGGCAGTTTTTAGCCTAATCCCTATTTTGAGGGGTGTCGTGTGGGATTCCCGACGGCTCCAAACCACGCCAGGTTAGAGCAGGCAGGCCGTCAGGTTGAAGGACTTGGAGGGGTCGCGATGTCGGTGTTCAGGTGAGTGATGGGTGCATGAGTGCAAAGGTAAGTGTGTTTGGTGTGTCTAAAGAAGTTTAAATTACCTGTACTTACCTTAACAGCCTTTCTTCCTCTAGGTGTCGGGAGCCCATCACTCAGCTGGCACTGAAAGCTGAATGGCTGCGATCTATCAAAAGTGACAGCCTTCAGCTTTGAGTGCTGCTGAGAGTTCTAACTGAGTCTGTGTAGAAGGACTCAGGTTAGAACTCAGACTGTCAGTGTTTGACAGCTTCAAACAGCTGTGAAACACTGATATTTCATCTGTCAGGACATCCTGACAGATGAAATTTCAGTCTGTGATGTCACCTGTTGCCGGGTGGCCCTTAATTGGCCTGCTGGGCGGGCTCAACAAGGTCAATCAAGGGAAAATCGCGTGGATTGGCCGAACGTCAATGTAGGCGGAACTAAAACCCGAAAGTTGTAGTCCCGCCTCCTTCCCGACAGCTTAATGAAAATCGACTCCAAAATCTGCCATGATCTAGCGTATTCAGGCAGCCTTTAAATTGTAACTAAAAAAAAAATTGCTTTAAAAAATATTCCTTGACAACATTTCAGAGTAGTAACTTGGTGCAGTTTGATCAATACAGCTGAAAAATGGGATTATCACATAAAATAAGCATTTTAAATCCCAGTGACAGTCCACCACCTCTGAGTAACCCGATTTTAAATGACTTTTTAAAAAATATACAAAACCACTTTTTAGTTAGATTAGGGTACTTCCTTAGTAAGTTTAAAAAAAATTAATTCAAAACCTTTCAAAACTTACCCATTAGTATCCATGTACTTCCAGCTTAATTTTTGGAGCCTCATCGAAGGCCTGCAAACGAGCACAATTAGCGGAAACTCCCCATGGTAGGTAATTCACCCTGGTGGACGGGGGGGGCGTGGTCAGTTTTGTGAGCCTGCTTCTAGCGCGATGTTTTTAAAACTAGCGCAACAGATCGCGGAAACGCGAGTTGCACTGATCACAATTTGCGCTTAAAATTCTGCGATTTTTGCACCGGTTACGCAGATAGAGGGAATTGCGCTGAAAAAAAACACGCGCAATCGAGTGGAAAAAGATTCCCCCTGGAAAACATTATCCATCCTCAGCCCTCTACCTTTGCTCATGTGCCGCTGATACCCTTCATTTATGCCACTGTCATCTCCAGACTCAAATACTCCTGGTCAGCCTCAAATTCTCCACCGACCATAAACTTCAGCTCATCCAAAACTCTGCCGCCTGTATCCTTTGCTGCACCAATTTCTGTTCACCCATCACCCATGTCCCTGCCGAACTACAGAGGCAGTCCTCCAACACCTCAAATTTAAAATTCTTACCGTTGTGCTTAAATCTTTCTATGGTCTCCCGATCTTCAACTTGATCCAGCCCTACTGCCACCACCCCCCACTCTGGCCTCTTGTGAATCCGCCCCACCCTTTGCCTCATGATTAGCAGCTGTGCTTTCAACCACCTAAGCCCCATGCTCTAGAATTCCCTCCCTAAAACCCTTTGCTTCCTTCTCCTTTAAGGCTCCCTTAAGATCCACACCTTTGACCAACTTTTAACCACAACTCATAATTTTTCCTTCTTTGTCTGAATGCCTTTTTCTTTACTGGTTCTGTAAAGCACCTTGGGACATTTTTCTACATTAAAGATGCTGCAAAAATCCAAGTTGTTGCCTTTGTGGACTTGGAGTTTACCGAAGTCCCAATGCTTCCCAAACATGACAATCATTTGCTCATAGCTGAAATAAGAACAAATGCACTGAAGCAATATACCACATGGCTGCCACAAGGTAAAAATGTTATACAGCTAACTGAAATGGGAAGGTGCAGGCTTAACAGATACATTTTTAAAATGCCACTAAAATTGTGGTCTTTGTTGACCAAAATATTATGGTCAGGTTATTTACATTTTTTGCTCTGCGTCCCATGATTGTTTATGGTCCAAGTACTTAATTTGATAATCCTTCCCTCTTCAAAGTGCAACTTATATTTTTGCAGATGTTTTTCAGATAGATATAGATATATGTATATAGATATATATATACACATATACATATCAAAGATACATCTAAGATATATTACATATATATTAAAAAGTTCTCCCTCTGACTTCATTTGTAGTTCTTGGTGAAGCCACCATTGGCGTATCTCTGCATCAGGAAGTTTTTTTTACTCCTGCCATCGAGTCTCCAATGACTAGCGCCTTGATTAAAGTGTTCACTTGTCGCAGCCTGACTGCAACCAGGAAAGGTCAAATCCCTGTCCAACCTCAACATTGAAATGTCTATGACTCCATTGCAAACATCAGTCTCCACCTCAATGACACACAAAAAAAACTCATCCCACATGACACCATTTGGATTTAACCATTGGAACTGTATTAAACTGAAAATTGAAGCATTTATATTTTTGATGTAATTTTTCAGCCTCTTGTGCATCACAGTTATTTTCTGCCAGATTGTCATGTTCTTTCATTTTAGGTTCCACAACAGCAGAGTGACAACTCCAATCCCATGATGCATTTCTCACAAAAAATATTTTGAGAACGGGAGCTGGAAATCCCCAATATTGAAGGCCCAGGTGGAATTTCTGATAAAGCAGAACTGAAGCCCTGAGGGAAGGAGGGGGCGAAAAGAAAAGAAAAAGGAAAAGAAAAGAAAGGCGAGAAAAGAAGAAGCATGAAAGGAGAGAAAAGAGATAAATCAAGAAAGGAGAGAAAGAAAGGAGAGAAAGCAAATAAAGAGAGAAAGGAAAAAAGAATGAGAAAGAGAGAAAGAAACATCTGTTGGCAGAACCTCTTGCAGCTAGTTCTCAGATTAAATGATTAATTTTAGTAATTTTGTTCAGGATTTAGTTAATTTTTCACGTGTTTAATACATTATAAACTGCTACTTTCTGTTCTATATGGATTGGCTTAAGTAAAGGGGAGAACAGCACCCAAAAACAATGTGAAGAGATTTGAATGATTTGGCTAGCTCATTTTGTAACAGCTGCTGATTTCTGATTGGTAGATTTGAAGAGTTAGATTCATGCGGGCTGCTAGGTTACGACTGTTGACTTTTCTACTTCTCTATACTTGATCGAATCAGCAGGGCTAACTTATCGGTATTATTATTTTGAGCCATTCAGGTAAGTGGAATGGCCATTTGAAATGTGAGGCTTTGAAGTGTGACATACACTTTTCTCTGCAGCACAAATATACAAATATCCTCGAGCTGCAAACTTTTTAATTATATACTCACAGCGGGACTTAAAAAAATTACTTATTTGATATAATTTGTTAATTGACTGTTCCCAATGTCTTTTTTTAATTCATAATTAGTCTAAGTAAGAAATCTGTCTTCAGTTTTGTGAAGTATACTGCGTAACATTAACATTAAGAACTGTTATTATCCATTTTCACTGTTGTAAACATTAGCTGTTTGTAAATCTGGAAAAGCTGTTTTTGAGTGAAGATTTGTTTGTGGGAGAAAGCGCAGTTGGCAAAGAAAGATGCTGCTTCAACTCTTTGGCCTCATTAGTGCTTCTCCATAAACTTATCGGCCTCGAGTGGGGGAAAGAAGTACTTGCTATGTCGAAAGGGTTAAAACCATCACATGTACACAGCAACCTGGCGGTTTTCTGTCATTCCCACTTCCATGGCCTCGTCCAAGATTGCAGTTTCAAGTCTGTATCACTCAAAGGCTCTTCACGCTAAAACTGAGTTATCAACATTCTGACCCCAGGATATTTATCGGCGAAAGCAATTTTCAATGCAACTGAACAAATGAGACGAACCAACTTGGAAAAAAGATTAAAATTATCGATTATCTGAAAATTTCAGTAGAATTACACTTCCCTAATTGAATTGCAGCGTGAATAGGGGATTATTGTTTACAGTCATAAATGAAGTCAAATCAATGAGAAAAAAAAATGGGCCATTAGGCTTCTGTTTGCAACTGTAACCACTGTGAATTAAGAATAAATGAAACCCAGCTATCCAGTAACGCCAACCTCCCACCAATATAAATGCTGGCAGCTTGCCATTGTTGGGCTTGCACTGGTAAAAAGAAATGCTCTGTGCCTGTCTGTAAAGAAGAGCTGAAAATGTAACTTTTAAGAAAAAATAAAACTACCTCCCCCTCCAATTTCCACTCCATTTTACAACAGTGAGAAAAAAAACTAGATGGAAGATAAATTAAGAGGTTGGTCAGGGCAGAGGTGCAAGGGCAGCAACCAAGCAGGTTGGCAGTAGCCATGACTCTTTTATTGAAATCTCCCTCCTGCTGGTAAAACTTCCCTGGACTAAGGTTTAACAACAGAAGTCAAATTCTGCCGACATCTCGGTGTATGCAACAAAGGATCATTTTTTTGTATCAGTCCTGAATTCAGTTTAACAGAGAGGACAGCTTGGTGGTGGCAAGGGTAGTAGTCAGCGGACAGCAAGTGTGGATCGGAATTGCCATGAGCTTCAGTTTTTTAGTTAGGCAAGGTTATTAAGGGTTATGGAACCAAGGCAGGTAGATAGAATGAAGACACAAATCAACCATGATCTAATTGAATGGCCTACTCTTCTTGTTTTGATGTTCCTAGTTCTTCTGCTGATACTATCAGACAGGGCTGGAACATTCTACCGAACAATTAGCTTGGGCTGATTTACTTTCTAATTCCAGAAAATAAAGCTTACTGCTTTTTGAGCAACAAAGTGGTTTTCTATCTCTTCTCCTATAACGGATTTTCTTCCTTTCTTTTCAACCTGAAGAGTACCATGTCATACAATACAACACAAACAGCTCGCCTTTAATTGCCAAACTTTCTGTCCAGAGTGATTACCAAAGAAGAAAGACTGACATGTTCTGGGTCATTAGGCAAGATCTAATTTAAGGTAAATAGAACCAGGCCTTACGAGAGTCAACCAGACTCAGAGAGAGGCTTGGTCTGATTCAATGAAAAGGCTGACCAAAATGAGGTGTTACTTTGCCCACTAACTGAGACAGGATGACATGCTTTATTATTTTTCTTAATTACAAGGGGAGGGAGGACCACAATTAAGTTGAAGTAAGGCTAGGTTTGCTATAACTATTGTGGTAAACCACGTTCACTATCGTATCACTGTTAGTAGTTAGCACTGTTCACCACTGTTCGTTATAACTGTATCACTGACCACTATTGTATCACGGTACGAGGTCGCCTCTTGCCACACTGCTATACCTGGGATGACCACTGCCGACTCCGCCTTGGCTCCACCCACCAGGCCAGGTATAAAGGTGAGCGACTGGCTGGTATTCCTCCTGCTTGGATCGGATCACCCACGAGAGTGGGCTCTGTTATTTAGTCAATAAAAACCTTTAGCCACCTTCGTAACTCTTCGCCTTTTATTGGAGGAATTGATAGGTATATCAATTTTATTGACTAAATTTAATGATGTCCGACAACGAGTCACAACCGGCGGAGGAGCCACCAGCGCAGCTCCCAGGAGCACAGCCACACCAGCCAGCTTGGCTGCGAGCCCTCAGACCGCCGTACCTGGACCTGAACCCACGAGCAGCAAACTCAGCCGCAGACTTTAAACACTGGCTGGTCTGCTTCGAATCATACCTGAGAGAATCCAGCGTCCCTCAGGCATCCAAACTAAGTGTCCTGCAGGCACAACTGAGCCCGAGAGTATACACTCTCATCGAGGACATGACTACCTACGAGACCGCCATCAACCTGCTGAAACAGAAGTATCGGACCCCGGTAAACTACATGTACGCTAGGCACCTCCTAAGATCACGGCCGCAACAGCCAGGAGAATCAGTAGCCGAATTCTCACAGGCGCTATATGCACTCGCCAGGAACTGTGACTTTAAATCGGTGTCGGCAGCCGAAAATACTGAAGATAATATCCGCGACGCATTCCTGAAAGGCCTACGGTCCGAGTACTCACGGCAAAGACTGCTGGAAGCTAAAGACCTCAGCATGGAAAAAGCTGAAGCCCTCGCTATCTCCCTGGAAGTGGCCCACCAAGATCAGGAAGCATTCACCAGGTACTGCTCGCGACCCTGGGACTCGGGCCCGACCCCTACCACAGCACCCTTCCCAGCGCCGCCCCCGGGACCTACCTCTGCGTCGGCGTCCCGGACCCGACCGGCCCCGCCACCCCCGGCACCGGCCCCGACATCGGGCATCCGCGATCGGGCCGCCGGCTGTTTTTTTTGTGGCCAGGAGAAGCACCCGAGGTCGCGCTGCCCAGCCAAGAACTCCATATGCAAAACCTGCCTAAAGAAAGGCCACTTCTCTAAGGCCTGCAGGAGCGGATCCTCAGAGGCCAGCAGTGCCGCATGCGAACTATGGGGGCGGCCATCTTCGTTTAGGGCAACTGAGGCCAGCATCCCCACACATGAGTCATGGGGCGGCCATCTTTGATTAAGGCAACCGACCCCAATAGTGCCTCATGTGAGCTACGGGGGCAGCCATCTTCTCCGTCATTTTGCCCTACCTCGTGGGAGACGCCATTTTACTCACCACGCCCGACCGCCTCGCCCGCAGATGACAACGACTCGCTCAGCTACACACTAGCTTCCGTCACCCTGGACCAAGCCCGCCCGCACCATCTGTCCAAGTCAATGATGGACATCAAAGTGAACGGCCACGCCACGACCTGCCTGTTCGACAGCGGAAGCACGGAGAGCTTCATCCACCCAGACACGGTGAGCCACTACTCCCTCTCTGTCCTACCAACGCGCAGCCGAATCTCGATGGCATCGAGGTCCCACGCCACGGACATCAGCGGCTACTGTGTCGTGACCCTGTCGGTTAAGGGCACGGAGTATAAAAACTTTAAACTCCTCGTCCTCCCCCATCTCTGCGCTGCCGTCCTACTAGGGCTGGACTTCCAATCCCACCTCCAAAGCGTAACCCTAGCATACGGTGGACCCCTCCCCCCACTCACAGTCAACAACCAGCAAACGTTAAACCGCCCACCGCGTAACACCTGCAGCCTCTCCACCCTCAAGGTCCCGCCACCCTCTCTGTTTGCTAACCTTACCCCTGACTGCAAACCCGTCGCTACCAAGAGCAGGCGGTATAGCGCCGGGGACAGAGCCTTCATTAGCTCTGAGGTGCGGCGCCTCCTGAAAGAGGGCATTATCGAGGGGAGCAGCAGCCCCTGGCGTGCCCAGGTCGTAGTCGTAAAGACCGGCGATAAAAACCGCCTGGTCATCGACTACAGCCAGACCATAAACAGATATACCCAGCTGGACGCATACCCCCTCCCCCGCATATCTGACATGGTCAATCAGATTGCACAGTATAAAGTATTCTCGACCATCGACCTGAAGTCGGCCTACCACCAACTCCCTATCCACCCTGAGGACCGCCAGTATACCGCCTTCGAGGCGAATGGGCGCCTATACCACTTCCTTAGGGTCCCCTTCGGTGTCACTAATGGGGTCTCGGTCTTCCAAAGGGAGATGGACCAGATGGTTGACCAGAACGAACTGCAGGCTACATTCCCCTACCTAGATAACGTCACTATCTGCGGCTGCGACCGGCAGGAACATGACGCGAATCTGGAGAAATTCCTCCGTACGGCCCAACGGCTGAACCTCACCTACAATAAGGAGAAATGCGTGTTTAACACCACGCGCCTTGCCATCCTCGGCTGCGTAGTGGAGAACGGAATCATCGGCCCCAACCCAGAAAGAATGCGCCCCCTCATGGAGCTACCCCTCCCCCACTGCCCTAAAGCACTTAGGAGAACCCTGGGGCTTTTCGCCTACTATGCCCAATGGGTACACAATTACGCGGACAAAGCCAGACCCCTCCTGAAAGCCACTTCCTTCCCCCTCACGGAGGAGGCGTGCGCGGCCTTCTCCCTCATTAAGGGAGACATAGCCAAGGCCACGATGCACGCAGTGGACGAGTCCATCCCCTTCCAGGTGGAGAGCGACGCATCCGACTTCGCCTTAGCTGCCACCCTAAACCAGGAGGGGAGGCCAGTGGCCTTCTTCTCAAGGACCCTACAGGGCCCCGAGATCCGACATTCGTCGGTCGAGAAAGAGGCCCAGGCGATCGTGGAGGCAGTACGGTGCTGGAGGCACTACCTGGCAGGCAAACGATTTACCCTCCTCACCGACCAGCGTTCGGTGGCTTTCATGTTTAATAACAAGCTGAAGGGCAAAATCAAGAATGACAAGATTTTGAGATGGAGAATCGAGCTCTCCACCTACGATTATGAGATCTTGTACCGGCCAGGCAAGCTGAACGAATCCCCTGATGCCCTTTCACGAATGACATGCGCCAGCGCGCATATCGATAGGCTTCAGACCCTCCACGACCAGCTCTGCCACCCCGGAGTCACCAGACTCTACCATTTCATTAAGGCCCGCAACCTGACCTACTCCATCGAGGAGGTCAGGACCATGACCAGGAACTGCCAGACCTGTGCGGAGTGCAAACCGCACTTCTATAGGCCGGACCGAGCAAGCCTGATCAAGGCCACCCGCCCCTTCGAGCGCCTGAGCATCGACTTTAAGGGGCCCCTCCCGTCCTCTGACCGTAATGTGTACTTCCTCAACATCGTTGATGAGTACTCCCGTTTCCCCTTTGCCTTCCCCTGCCCCGACATGACCAGTAGCACGGTCATTAAGTGCCTGAATGCCCTCTTCGCCTTGTTCGGGTTCCCGAACTATATACACAGCGACCGGGGCTCCTCCTTCATGAGCGAGGAACTCCGGCAATTCCTCCTAGAGAGAGGTATTGCAGCAAGCAGGACCACCAGCTACAACCCCAGAGGTAACGGTCAGGTGGAAAGAGAGAACGCGACGGTATGGAAGGCCGTCCTCTTAGCCTTAAAGTCTAAGGGCCTCCCAACCTCCCGCTGGCAAGAAGTCCTCCCGACAGCGCTGCACTCCATCCGGTCATTACTTTGCACGGCCACTAACACCACCCCCCATGAACGAATGTTCGTTTTCCCCAGGAAGTCGACTACGGGAACCACTCCACCAACCTGGCTGACCGCCCCGGGGCCGGTCTGGCTGCGGAAACGCATGAGGGCCCATAAAACGGACCCCCTGGTCGAGAGGGTGAACCTCCTGCACGCCAACCCCCAGTACGCCTACGTGGCGTACCCAGACAGGCGGGAGGACACTGTCTCCCTACGAGACCTCGCACCCTCAGCCGATCCGGAAACACCGCCACCACCCCCCCCAACCCCAGCCCAGGTAGACGGCATGCCGGAACCCCACGAGCCCTCGCCGACCACGCAAACACCAGCATCAACACCGGATAAGGCACCAGCACCGGATAAGGCAACACCACCGCTGCGGCGATCGGAGAGGCTTACGAAGCCTCCGGACAGACTGACCTACCAGAATTGGTAGTACACTTCACCCCGCCGGACTTAATTCTAAACAAGGGGTGAATGTGGTAAACCACGTTCACTATCGTATCACTGTTAGTAGTTAGCACTGTTCACCACTGTTCGTTATAACTGTATCACTGACCACTATTGTATCACGGTACGAGGTCGCCTCTTGCCACACTGCTATACCTGGGATGACCACTGCCGACTCCGCCTTGGCTCCACCCACCAGGCCAGGTATAAAGGTGAGCGACTGGCTGGTATTCCTCCTGCTTGGATCGGATCACCCACGAGAGTGGGCTCTGTTATTTAGTCAATAAAAACCTTTAGTCACCTTCGTAACTCTTCGCCTTTTATTGGAGGAATTGATAGGTATATCAACTATTACCCTCTATATTCATTTACTGCTTGTCAAATAAACTAGTTTAATGAACCCATGAGAATATCCAAGGACTGGTGCTCCAGAACTAGTCATGCCTCTAGCCAAGCTGTTCCACTACAGCTACAACACTGGCATCTACCCAACAATGTGCCCAGGTTCACAAAAAGCAGGACAAATCCAATCTGGCCAATTACCATCCCATCAGTCTACTCTCAATCATCAGCAAAGTGATGGAAGGTATTGTTGACAGTGCTATCAAGCGACATTTACTCATCAATAGGCTGCTCACCGATGCTCAGTTTGGGTTCTGCCAGGACCACTCCACTCCAAACCTCATTACAGCCTTGGAACAAACATGGATAAAAGAGCTGCATTCCAGAGGCGAGGTAAGAGTGACTGCCCTTGACATCAAGGCAGCATTTGACCGAGTGTGGCATCAAGGAGCCCGACTAAAATTGAAGTCAATGGGAATCAGGGGGAAAACTCTCCACTGGCTGGAGTCATACCTAGCACAAAGGAAGATGGTTGTGGTTGTTTTAGGTGAATCATCTCAGCTCCAGGACATCGCTGGAGGAATTACTCAGGGCAGTGTCCCAGGCCCAAAAATCTTCAGCTGCTTCATCAATGATCTTCCCTCCATCATAAGGTCAGAAGTGGGGATGTTTGTTGATGATTGCACAGTGTTCAGTTCCATTCGCAACTCCTCAGATAAGAAGCAGTCCATGACCGCATGCAGTAAGAGTTAGACGACATTCAGGCTTGGGCTGATAAATGGCAGGTAACATTCGCGCCACACAAGTGCCAGGCAATTACTATCTCCAACAAACAAGTCTAACCACCGCCCCTTGACATTCAATGGCATGTCCACCGCCGACTCCTGGGGTTACCATTGACCAGACACTTAACTGGACCAGCCACTTAAATACTGTGGCAAAAAAAGCGGGTCAGAGTCTAGGTATTCTTTGGTGAGTTTCTCACCTCCTGACTCCCCAAAGCCGTTCCACCATCTACAAGGCACAAGTCAGGAGTCTTATGGAATACTCTCCACTTGCCTGGATGTGTGCAGCTCCAACAACACTCAAGAAGCTCGACACCATCCAGGACAAACAACCCACTTGATTGTCACCTCATCCACCACCTTAAACATTCACTCCCTCCACCACCGGCGTACTGTGGCTGCAGTGTGTACCATCTACACACTGCAGTATGTACTGCAGCAACTCACCAAGGCTTCTTCGGCAGCACCTCCCAAACCCACGACCTCTACCACCTAGAAGGACAAGGGCAGCAGGCGCATGGGAACACCATCACCTCCAAGTTCCCCTCCAAGTTTTTCACACCATCCTGACTTGGACATATATCGCCATTCCTTCATCGTCTCTGGGTGAAACTCCTGGAACTCCCTACCTAACAGCACTGTGGGAGTACCTTCACCACACAGACTGCAGCGGTTCAAGAAGGCAGCTCACCACCACCTTCTAAAGGGCGATTAGGGATGGGCAATAAATGCTGGCCTTGCCAGCGATGCCCACATCCTAGGAACAATTTTTTTTTAAACCCTACTGTTATTACTTACATTAATAATTTGTTCTGGTTAAACGTAATTTTTTTTTTGGTCAGTGAAAATTCAGTTCTGTGATTTTAAAGAAAGTCCGACCAGATACTAGGAGTTGCTGGGATACAGTTCCAACACCTGTAGAATCAATCCCTAGAGAGATTCGATGTCTTTGGAAGAGGAAGGGAGAAAATTGGGAAAGGAGCAGCAGATACAGCAGCTTGCATTTATATAGCACCTTTAATTTAAAGAACTATCCCAAGGCCCTTCACAAACAGGCCGTGCCAAAAGGGAAGAGATTAGGAAGGATAACCAAAAGCTTGGTCAAAGAGATAAGTTTTGAAAAAGACTCTTTTTTCTTTTAAAAGGTAGAGAGAGGCAGAGAAGTTTAGGGATGGAAATCCAGCAATCAGGACCAAAAGAAGCAGATAGCACTTGTCACCTATGGTAGAGAAAATGGAGGGAGATGCACAGAAGGCTAGCGTCAAAGGAAAATCCTTGAGAGATGCATAAATGGGGTTTCTGCTGTTGTGTATGTACCTTTGAGAGAATAACTGGTCTCAGACTGCAGTACCGGCAGTGACCACCCCTGTATAAAAGGCGCTAGAGAGCCTCTGTTGGTTAGTTTCGTTTATGCCTTTCACCAGTAAAGACTTGTTTGTTTCTCTCCTGCTAGTCCGTGTCTCAATCATTCACGGACTTAACACTGGCGACGAGTTAGAAACAAACTTACCTGCAACTCAGCAGCAGCTCCGACGACGTGTTGAAGGTCGGAGCCAGAAGAAAGAAGAAAAAAAAAAAATAGGCCATTGAAACTCGAGAAACGGGCGTCGACCGTCAATCATCGATTTCAAAACTTGCAGGAGAGACTGTCCAGAGCCAGGCTGAGTTCCTCGGTCCGTGGTTTCCCAGCTAATCGGGCTGGTGGCAGGTAGTGCTCTGATCCTTCCTGGGCTGCAACGGGGCCGGGCAGAGAGTCGGGAAGCAAGGAGAGAGAGAGAGAGGGTGGAGCATACAGGGCGCGGCCGGTGTTTCGAAGCTGGGCAGCGTTCGGACCTCAGAAGAGGGAGGGAAGTGTCCCAGAGGGTCCGCTCCATGACGGGAAGATAATAAAAGAAAACGAATTAATATTTAACGCGCAGGAAACCGTGGAAAGCAGCGCTAACAACAGCGGGGAAGAAGGAAAAGCATGGGTGGCGCCATTTTGTTAAATCAGAGAAGGCGGCAAAGCGCGGGAGGCGCCATTTTAGATTTGCAAGATGCCGAAGACTGGCTGTATCACTGCTTTTGATAATACATTAGAGGACTGGACCACGTATGTGGAAAGAGTCAAGGTATATTTCGAGGCAAATAAAATAGCGGAGGGGAAAAAGGCATCAATATTGCTAAACTTAATGGGCGCTAGAACGTACGGCCTATTGCGGGATCTGATTACTCCAGCCAAACCGAAGGCGAAGAGTTTTAACGAAATTGTTGCTGTTCTACAGGGGCACTTAAACCCTGCACCGCTGTTGATAACAGAAAGATTTAAATTCCACAGGAGAACTCAACACAAAGATGAGAGCAATGCTGAGTATCTTACGGAACTACGCAAGCTATCAAAGCACTGCCAGTTCGGAGCAGGACTGGCAGATACCCTACGGGACAAATTTGTCTGTGGACTCCGGAGTGAAGGAACACAGAAGAAGTTACTCGCAGAAAAAGAGCTGACGCTAGATAAGGCTTTCAGCGTGGCAGTATCGTATGAAGCAGCAGCCAGGGGAGCTGCAGAAATTCAACAAAAACCACAGGAATACGGCACCCACAAAATGACACGGGGATTTGCAAAATGTTATCGCTGCGGCAGAACTAACCATGACCAGAAGGACTGCTGGTCCAAAGACAAAATATGCAGACAATGCGGGAAGATTGGACACATTGCACGGGTTTGTAGATCTGGGAAGAAGACCAATGACAACAAAAAGGCTACTAAGGAACCGTACAAGAAAGTACAAAAGATGACGGACAGTAGTTCCGAAGACCAGATGAGCGATAGTGAATCCGAGAACAGGAGATTAAGCTGTCTCAAACTTCACAATGTAATCGCAAAAGAGGAGCACCGAAACATTTGGGTCACCCTCACGATAGCAGGGTCCCAAGTTAAAATGGAATTGGATACAGGATCAGCACTAACCGTCATGAATCGACGAGACTATGAGTGGCTATTTTCACACATACCCTTGAGAGAGACATCCATCGTCTTGACGACGTATACGGGGCAAAAAGTATACCCCAGAGGAAAAATAAGGGTGCCTGTCGAATACAATGGCAAGAAAATACGGAAATTGTATCTCTACATACTGCCAAATGGTGGACCACCGTTATTGGGATGGGAATGGATCAGGAAGATAAACTTAGATTGGCATTCCATTCATGCAATGATGGTGGACGGTAAAAAAGATGAAGACGTCACTCCTGGACGATTGTCAACAATCTTAGCTAATGCCAAAGAGGTATTTCAACAAGAACTGGGCACGCTTAAAGGCGTAACCGCCTCGTTAAAAATAGAAGAGAATGCAGTTCCCAAGTTTTTCAAAGCAAGACCGGTACCATATGCAATTCGCCCAGCCGTCGAGGCAGAGCTGGAGAATCTGGAGAAGGCGGGCGTGTTGTCTAAGGTCGACTGGAGTGAGTGGGCGACACCCATCGTTCCTGTCATGAAGAAAACGTTAAGCAATAAGTCCGGAGAGCCAAGGAAGATTCGCATCTGTGGGGATTTCAAGGTGACGGTGAACCCTGTCCTTCACACAGTACAATATCCTCTTCCAAGGATAGAAGACATCTTCGCCTCACTGTCTGGAGGGAAGCGTTTTACAAAAATTGACCTAGCATAAGCATATTTGCAGATGGAGGTTGAAGAGTCCTCTAGGAAGTATCTCACGATAAACACTCACAAAGGTCTTTACCAGTATCATCGATTGGTATTCGGAGTAGCATCGGCTCCGGCGATATGGCAAAGAGCGATGGAACAAGTCCTGCAAGGGATTCCGGGGACTCAGTGTTACTTGGATGACATCCTTATAACAGGTGAAGATGACAGTGAACACCTTAACAACCTAGAACAGGTGCTCACTAGACTACGGGAACATGGGCTGCGAGCCAACCGCCCCAAGTGCGAATTTTTTAAGAAACAGATGTCGTATTGTGGCCACGTGATTGATGAAGAGGGGTTACATAAGTCCCCTGACAAAATTGAAGCGGTTGTTAAGGCCCCAGCGCCTGAAAATGTGTCGCAACTGAGGTCATTCCTCGGGTTGGTGAATTACTATCATAAGTTTTTGCCGAATTTGTCGACAATTCTGCATCCACTGAACGCTCTGCTACGAATGGGGGTAGCATGGAAATGGAGCGATGATTGTAAACGTGCTTTTCAGAAGAGTAAGGACTTCATCACTTCGAAGGAAGTATTGGCTCACTACAACCCAGCACTGCCAATCAGGCTGGCGTGTGATGCGTCTCCCTTCGGCATTGGGGCGGTACTGTCACATAAATTCCTTGATGGTTTGGAGAGGCCGATAGCTTTTGCGTCACGCTCGTTAACTTCTGCCGAGCGTAACTACGCTCAGATTGACAGAGAGGCCCTCAGCCTAGTGTGGGGGGTGAAGAAGTTCAATCACTATCTGCACGGTCAAAAATTTACTCTACTAACCGATCATCAACCTCTTTTCTCCATTTTCAACCCTCAGAAAGGCGTACCGATAATGACAGCACAACGGCTGCAGAGATGGTCCCTTTTCCTAGGGGCACACCAATATGACATCGAGTACAGGGGAACTAAACAGCATGGAAATGCTGATGGATTGTCACGTCTACCGTTGCCGATGGTGGAAGAAGAAGACCTTGCAGTGGATCCAATGGAGTTATTCCACTCGACCATAGTCGAATGTCTCCCTGTGATGAATGCAAACATAGAAAAGGAAACACGGAATGACCCGACACTATCACGGGTCTATGATTTAACGGTGAAGGGATGGCCAGCACATGGCGAACCACTGCTGCCAGCATTTTCGCCAAGAAGAGAACAGCTGTCAGTGTGCAGAGGAACCTTGATGTGTGGATCCAGAGTAGTAATTCCACCTAAGTTGACGGATAGAGTGCTCAATGAGCTTCATGAGGGTCATCTGGGTGGGGTAAAAATGAAAAGCTTAGCCAGAGTGTTTGTGTGGTGGCCGGGAATCGATAGAGAAATCGAAGAGATGACCAAGAGCTGTGCAGGATGCCAGAAGGTCCAAAACGCCCCACCACAAGCTCCTCTGCACCCATGGGAGTGGCCCTCATCTCCATGGCAAAGGGTGCACATTGATTTTGCTGGTCCCTTCATGGACTCGATGTTTTTAATTGCGGTGGATGCACATTCAAAGTGGCCAGCGGTAATAAAAATGTCCTCAACCACCACGGAAAAAACTATCACAGTTTTATGAACCATATTCGCCAGGAATGGGCTGCCTGAACAGATTTGCTCTGGCAATGGACCACAGTTTGTGTCTGAAGAGTTCCGGAGGTTCTTAAAGAACAATGGTGTTAAGCATTACACATCTGCCCCATATCATCCAGCCACTAATGGATTGGCCGAGAGGTTTGTCCAAACATTCAAGAAGGCTATCAAGGCAATGTGTAATGAAGATATACCCCTACAACACAAGGTGGACAACTTCTTGTTTGCCTATCGGAATGCGACACATGCAGTTACCAACCAAACTCCAGCCATGATGTTCTTCAATCGAAGACTACGATGCCGCTTGGATTTGGTTAAGCCAAACGTCCGAAGAGATGTGGAGAACAGGCAGTTTCAGAATATGAATGAAAGGCCGACCAGGAGTTTTAATATAGGTCAACCAGTTTTGGCCCGGGACTACCGCACTGAGAAATGGCAGCCAGGAACGATTTGTACACGACAAGGACCTCTCATGTATACCGTGGACGTTGGGGAGAGCATTGTAAGACGCCATGCTGACCAGATTCTAGAGTCACTGGAAAACGTCAACTCCACACCACGATCTGATACACCTGGTAATGAAATCGACGTTCCAATTGCAGCTACCGCAGAACCGGTAATATTGGAAGCAGATGAACCAAACAACGACATTGATTCCAACTCAACATTGCCAGAAGAACCTGATATTCTAAAGAGGCGTTATCCAGACAGAATCAGGAAGCCTCCTCAAAGATTGAACTTATAATTGCTTAAACTTAACCAATGTATCTAGCAACAGTAATTGTGATTGTAATTCATTATCATTAGTTGTTAAATGAATGTTATGTACTGTTTATCTAAAAGGGGAGGAATTGTTGTGTATGTACCTTTAAGAGAATAACTGGTCTCAGACTGCAGTACCGGCATTGACCACCCCTGTATAAAAGGCGCTAGAGAGCCTCTGTTGGTTAGTTTTGTTTATGCCTTTCACCAGTAAAGATCTCTTTGTTTCTCTCCTGCTAGTCCGTGTCTCAATCATTCACGGACTTAACATCTGCCAATTACCCATTGAAGTTAGAGAACCCCCATGGAAATTTATTTGATGAGAATAATTATTTAGAGTTTGGCGCATTGGAGGATAGAGGGCAAGTGTAGGTCAGCGAGGACTGAAGTGTTGAGCAAGTGAGACTTAGTACGAGACAGGATATGTGCAACAGAGTTTTGTACAAGTTGGAATTTATGGAAGTTGAAGAATGGGAGTTGGCAAGGAGAGCATTAGAGTACTTAAGTTTGGAGGTGACAACAGACATGTGTACGGGTTACGACAGCAGAGGGCTAGACGTGCTCAATGTTGTGGAGGGCAGACATCTGCAGATATGACTAGAGAACCACAGCTTAATGTTCTGAAATAATTAGAGGTTTAGTATTCTGGAAGTATGAAATCAAATAGGCTTAAGGGTCTTCTTCATTTGAACTTATCTTGGACCTTGTGAAGTCACAATCTACATTCACTACATTAGGAACATAAAGGATGCAAAATGCCCATTATATATTACCAGTATTTTTATAGCAGGCAGATGATACAAAGCTGAAACACAGGGCTGAGCAAGTACATTTAGAGACTAGTTTCATACCAGTATCTTATTTTTGCTGGGTTTTATATTATTAGCTTTATGGTTGAGCATATGATTAATGAAGGCGGTAATGTAAAAAGGCTGCTAAAAAGTAATTACGTCTAATCTTAACAGCCAATTTGTTTTAATTGCTTTTCAATAAACGGTACTGATAGAAATATATTTGAAAGATTTTTTTCCCCCAGAGATGCTATTTTTCAAATGTCCCTGAACTCACAACTGTGCTCAGACAATCAGGCCAGTGCCACCATGAACACCACCAGCTGCAGAGCTCCACTCAGTCAAAGATTTCTCATCAGCATAAGAGTTTGTCAGCTGTAGTCCGTGTCAGAGCGGAGAAATGCAATGGCCATCTTTTACATCTGGATCACTGTCCAAAGGGACAGCAAGCTGACAAATATGCAAATACACTCGACCATGGGGGAATTTTTATTCATCCGGAATGTTCAGACATGCCAATCTTGTAATCTTGGGATTGGCATACTATCAGCCCTTTGGTGTATTGAGCAGTAAAAATGTTTTAATCATATATTCTTTTCAGAGGACTACAGGCTGTAGTGCAACTAACTTATCTCTCTGCACTCCTCAAATGTGTCGCCAGCCTTCCGTTCCTTAATGTGTTGACTCCTTCCTGGTGTACAGTTCTACAGGCATGGTTCCCCCTCCAGTACTTCACCCAAATGGCCAATATTCATATATGAGCCTTGACAGAGAGTATCGGGTGTTTATTTAAACGTAGAGAGCATCACAACCAAGTCTTATCCCGAGATCATTTTTGTACTTGGATATCAGTTATGACATGAATTAGTTTCAGGGCACTGCCCAATAAGTGTCTTAACCCTAATTACAGAAAAACACCTTGTATTGAAGGGGCCTTTCTAAGCTTGATTGCAAAGTTATTGCTAATTAGTGTGAGTTTTGTGTTGTGAACAAACACACCAGATACTGAATTGAAACTGCCCAAACTCATTTCACTTCAGACCCTTACAAAGTGGGGAGGACAGAAAGGAAAAAAAAAAAGTTAAGCTCAGCAATCCAGGCTGGATACAAAACCAACTTTCAGAGATAAAAAGGAGTAAAGGTAATGCCAGGTAAAAAAAAACAATTCACTGCAAATACGCCAACATTTTGCAGGACTTTAAAAAAATTGACCTTGGGTAACTCGTGGAATTACCAAGAAAATATAACCATACAAGGAAAAACCTGATACTGTGATATTTTCCCCAATGTCCAGATAATGACACTTCCCAGTGTAGCACTAAGCCATAGTTGGCTAGATTCTTTGGTGTGGTCTTGAACCAGCTAATCGCAGCCAAGACAGCAGTTGGGAAATTGTAATGTTTCCCCCCCTCCTGATGTGATTGAATAGATTGCCAACATTCATGTTCTCGGCTTATACATGAATGCCTTCAGGAGAAAGAAATGGGGTCGGGGGGGGGGGGGGAGGTGTAGAGTGGCATGATGGGAGGGATAGAAAGTTCCTTGCCTGTATCAAAACAGTTTTGGAACTCCTTAGTGCTATCTCTCACTGTTTACTTTTGTCACAATGTTGGTCTCACTTCACTGACTTTCATCATAATTGCACAGCAATGAGCTTACAAGGCACAGTTAGACATGGCTGATAGAGTAACAATTTTAAAAAAAACTCCAGAAACCACTGATTGCACACATGACAAAGCAATACACGTCAAATTGTACTATAAGGTTTTATGATCTCAAGGTTCAGGTGACTTTAATGTGATCAGAATCCTCAGTGTGCTATACCATTTTAAGACTCACACTATTATTCTGTGTGTACTAGAGAAGAAAATTAGAACATTTATTGTTATGCAAAGCAGTCACCAAGTATAATTTTACTCAACTGTAATCTTACTCTGGTCAGATTCCACTAATACTGGGGTGCTGTTGGATTATCTCCAGTTTCAAGGGTTATTCCTGCAAGAATTCTTACAGGATAATTAGTCAAATGTTCATGGACAAATATAAACACATGTGGCTTAAAAACAGTGAGGACTGGGCACTTAATATTCAAGGGTACAAGGTGTTCAGAAAAGATAGGGAAGAAAAAAAGGGTATGATTAGAGTGGATATGTCACCTGGTCCAGATGGCTTGCATCCCAGGTTGCTAAAGGAATTGGGGGAGGAGATAGCAGAAGGGCTTGCCATAATTTTCCAATCTTCCCTAGATGCGGGGGAGGTGCCTGATTAAGGAAGACATTGTAGTGTTAGAAAGGGAGGATGTTCTTGAGGGGAAAGGACAGATCCATTTGGTTAGAGTTGAGGAGCAAAATGGGTATTATCTCGCTATTGGGGGTATTCTACATGCCTCCAAATAGTGAGAGGGAGGTAGAGGAGCAAATCTGCAGGGAAATCGCAGAGATATGCAAGAGCTATAGAGTGGTGATATTGGGGGACTTTAATTACCCAAATATCGATTGGCATAATGCTAGGGTAAAGGGAAAGGAGGGGGAGGAATTTCTGAAATGTGTTCAGGAGAATTTCCTTGACCAGTATGTTCTTGGCCCAACTAGGAAGGAGGCATTGCTGAATCAGGAGCTGGGGAATGAGGTGGGCCAGGTTGACCAAGTGTCTGTGGGAGAACACTTGGGTAAGAGTGATCATCGTATCATAAGATTTGAATTAGCAATGGAGAGGAGCAAGGAACAATCTAGAGTGGAACTTCTAAACTGGAATAGGGCTAAAGGATCTAGCCAGGGTAAAATGGAACCAAAGACTGACAGGAAAAACTGTAAGAGCCATGGGTGATCTTTAAGGAGGAGATGTTCCAAGTACAGACTAGGTACATTCCAACAAGAGGGAAGGTTAGGGGAACCAAAGCAAGGGCTCCTTGGATGACGAGGGAGATTGAGAAGATGAAGAAACAAAAAAAAAGAGGGTGCATGATGAATTTCAGGTGAATTCTTCAAGGGAAAACCAGACCAAATACAATAATTTGAGAGGGGAAGTGAAGATGTAAATAAGATTGGCAAAGAGAGAATATGAGAGTAGAATGGCGGTTAGCATAAAAGGGAACCCAAAAATCTTCTACCGGCATGTAAACAGTAAGCGGGTAGTAAGAGGTGGGCGAGGCCTATTAGAGACAAAGAAGGTGATATATGCTTAGAGGCGCAGGGCAAGGCTAGAATACTCAATTAGTACTTTGTATCGGTGTTTACTAAGGAGGTGGATGCTGACAAAATATCGGTAGAAGTGGAAAAGGTAGAAGCAATGGAAGGGGTGAAAATTGGTAGACAGGATGTATTAGAAAGGCTGGGTATGATTAGAGTGGATAAGTTACCTGGTCCAGATGGCTTGCATCCCAGGTTGCTAAAGGAATTGGGGGAGGAGATAGCAGAAGGGCTTGCCATAATTTTCCAATCTTCCCGAAATGAGGGGAGGAGCCTGAGGATTGGAAAGTGGCAAATGTGACACCATTGTTCAAGAAAGGGTGTAAGGACAATCCTAGTACAATGGTGCCACATAGAAACAATAATCAAGGAAAAAATTAATGGGCACTTGGAGAGGTTTAAGCTAATTATGGAGAGCCAACACGGATTTGTAAAAGGCAGATTGTGTTTGACTAATCTAATTGAATTTTTTGATGAAGTAATAGGGAGGATTGATGAAGGGAATGTGATGGATGTTGTCTACATGGATTTTAGGAAGGTGTTTGACAAAGTACCACATAGAAGGCTGGTTAATGAAATTGAGGCTCATGTAAGAGGTGGGTCAGTGGCAGCTTGGAAAAGGAATTGGCTTAAGGACAGAAAACAGCGAGTTGTGGTGAATGGCTATTTTCAGACTGGAGGATGGTAGACAGTGGTGTTCCCCAAGGGTCAGTGCTGGGGCAACTGCCTTTTTTGAAATGACCTGGATATTGGAATAGAGTAGAATTTCTAAATTTGCCAATGACACCAAACTTGTGGGTGTGGCAAACATTGAGGATGATACCAATCGACAGTAACAGAACACAGAAAGGCTAGCAGAATGGGCAGACAAGTGGCAGATGGAATTTAATACAGAGAAGTGTGAGGTGATGCATTTTGGCAGAAGGAACAGGGAGAAGCAATATACACTTAATGGCACAGTTTTAAAGAGTGTGCAGGGGCAGAAGGACCTGAGAGTTAATGTGCATAGGTCCCTGAAGGTTGCAAGACATATTGAGAGAGTGATTATCAAAGCATATGGGATCTTGGGCTTCATAAATAGAGGTATTGAGTACAAAAGTAGAGAAGTGATGCTGAACCTTTATAAAACGCTGGTTAAGCCACAACTGGAGTATTGCGTCCAGTTCTGGTCACACTTTAGGAAGGATGTGAAGGCACCAGAGTGGGTGCAGAGGAGATTTACCAGAATGGTTCTGGGGATGGGGGAATCTTAGCTACAAGGACAGGTTGGAGAAGCTGGATTTGTTTTCATTAGAGCAAAGGAGGTTGAATGGTGATTTGATAGAGGTGTACAAAATTATGACGGGTTTGGATAGGCTAGACGGGGAAAGGCTGTTCCCACTAATTGATGGTGCAAGGACTAGGGGGGACACAGATTTAAGGTTTTGGGCAGGAAATACAGGGGGGATGCGAGAAAAACCTTTTTACACAGTGAGTGGTTAGGACCTGGAACTCGCCGCCGACAGAAGTGGTGGAAGCGGAGACACTCAATGTTTTCAAGGGGAGACTGGATAAGCACTTGAGGGAAATAAATTTGTAGGGCTACGGGGATAGAGCGAGGGAATGGGAGTGACTGCATTGCTTTACAGAGAGCCGGCACGGACTCGATAGGCCGAATGGCTTCCTTCTGTGCCGTTATGATGCTGTGAGCTGGAGTTTGCCAGGCGAGATGAGTTGGGGGCGGGACTGCTGCCTTCCGGGTTCTAGTCCCGTCCCCAGCGATGACTGATGAACCCATGCAATTTTCCCTTGATTGGCCTGGTTAAGCCCACCCTGCGGGCTTACCGGCCAATAAAGGGAAAGCCAGTGCCAGATTACATCAGCGTATGACGCTTCATCTGTCGAAAAATTTTTGACAGATGAATTGTCAGCGTTTGAAAGCTTTGAGAAACTGTCAAACACTGACAATCTCTGTTCTAAGGTGAGCCCTTACACAAAGGCTCACCAAGACCTCGCTCCTCAGCAGAAAGCAGATGCTGCAGCATCTGAGAATGCAGCAGCCATTCTGTCATCTCTGCCATTGATATGAGGCAATTCCAGATCCTCAACAGTTGAAGCCTGCAGAAAGAAGCAAAGGTAAGGAAACTTTTTCCAACACTTTACATTCACCTCTCATACCTACCTGTCCACACTTGCACCCATCACTCACCTCTACATCTGTCATTTCGACCCCTCTCACCCCCGCAGACCCACTGCTCGCTTCGCTGACCCTGGCGAGGTTCACAGCCATTGGGAAGCCCGCAATTGCAGGCGTAAAATGGGGAAAAGACTCAAAACTGTCTGTTAACTACCTGTTAACAGGCAGTTAATTGGCTCTAATCCCCTTCCCGCCTCAAGGAGACGGGTCCCTGTGCGACTCAGGAACCCGCCTCCCAGGAAGATGGCACGGAGGCGGGTTGGTACCCACTCCCAGTTTCAGCCATTTTCCCAGCAGTCCCGCCTCCAAATCCACCTCCTCAGGGCTGGTAAAATCCAGCCCTATCACTATAAATTGGATCTCTTCTTCCTTTCAATTTTCATCACTCCTCTCCTGAAAATCTTTACTGAGCTATGATTCCATGAACAATAAACACTCCAGTACACCTTCAACCAAGTGGTCATTCTTCATACACAAGCTTAAACAGTGAGCACTGACAGGCTATTAGATCATGGGAAACACCACAGCCAAACTAGATCTTGTCCTCACCAGATACCTGCACTCAGGTACATTTTGCAGCAGGAATCATTGGTAGCCAATTTTCCCTCTCAAGTCCAAAGGCACTGAGGCCAACTGTAGCACTACTGTTGCCCTGGCTGAATATCTGCTAGCCTAGTAGAGACTGGAATCAAACCTGGCACTTGTGCTCATTAAGCTACATATTACCTCCCTCACAACTAATGATGAAGCGTAAACTTTTGAGAAGGACGAAGGCCCAACAGCTTGATATGGCAGTATTCCTGTTTCTCCATCCTCATTATACTGTATAATAATGTTGCGATTAGCCTTGTTCAGAGTTGCCACAACACAAAGCTGGCAGGTGTGGAAATGCAAATGTCATTTTTTTTAATTCATTGCTGGGATTTGGGCGTTGCTGGCAAGGCCAGCATTTATTGCCCATCCCCAATTGCCCTCGAGAAGGTGGTGGTGAGCCGCCTTCTTGAACCGCTGCAGTCCCTGTGGTGAAGGTACTCCCATAGTGCTGTTAGGTAGGAAGTTCCAGGATTTTGACCCAGCGACGATGAAGGATCGGCGATATATTTCCAAGTCAGGATGGTGTATGACTTGGAGGGGAACTTGGAGGTGGTGGTGTTCCCATGCGCCTGCTACCCTTGTCCTTCTAGGTGGTAGAGGTCGTGGGTTTGGGAGATGCTGTTGAAGACATACCAGCACATCAGGGCTGCTCTGCCATGGTTGGGGTTAAGAAGTACTGTTGGGCGAAATAATATGAGCTTTGCACTGCAGCTAAACCATGTAATACCTGATCTGTAAGTGTTTGAATGATGATACTGGTACATCAATAGGAAACACAGTTCAGAGTGCATCTCATTCTCCAGCCCATCCATCCCTCACTTGGATAATCACAACATTTATCAAAAACAAGCAGACAAAAATCTATAATGAAATAAAAGTACATTATCCCTACTTTGAATTGTCATTATTTCATCCTGACTGCCTTTTATTGCATTTATTTTTATTGCAGTAATCTACTTAATGAAGGTGTTCTGATTCAGGCATTGTCTCGTCATGTAAATGATCCCAATATGCAGAATTCTGATTGAATCGGAACCTAAACTTTTTGTGTTGTAACAGAAAGGGGTCAAATATTGAAATTATTATTGTACTCTTTATGCTTTGGAACAATCACCATGACATTTTGAGGGAAACCTTTATTTTTTTTATGACTTTGCAATCAGGGATGACAGATGGAATTTTTTTTACATTGCCAGTCATAAAATTAGCCAATCAAATAATTTATTAATCAGATCCCAAGTTCATCAGCCGACTCATTAAGTACAGTGGCATTTTAACACAATGTCAAATTATTAACCAATTGAAAAAAATATATAAATCACACACACACACACACACACACACACACACACACACACACACACACACACGTTATAACTGGTGTAGAGATATGTCCAACTCAGTGAACTGACATTATCACCACTTCAGCAAAATATTAAAATTAGCAGTGAGATATGATTAGCATGCACTTCTGTTAACATACCTTTTCTAGTGTGAGCAGCAGCAATAGGAATGAATTCCTGCCTGCGCTTTCCTCATATTAAAAGGGAAATTCTCTAAGCAAATACATCAATGCTGCCACAGCTTTCACCTTTCGCCCACTCCCAGCAGCTGTAGATTTGGTTTCCTTGCATCTCTCTGTCCTCCTGCTCTTTGTTCATATTACACTGGATTGAAGCTACAGACCAACCATTTCAACTGTCGTAGACTCTGGAGCTGCAGCTCACAAGGTCACATCGGACACCTCTGCTGTACTTGCAGCCAATAGGAAATCTGAAAAGCTCATGTCGAAATGTTTAATTCAAATTTTCACACCAATTAGCTAGGTTTGCCACAGTACAAACAGATCTCTTTATCACAACATTTTTTAAAAATTCATTCACGGGGTGTGGGCATCACTGGCAAGGCCAGCATTTATTGCCCATCCCTAATTGCCCTTAAGGTGGTGCTGACCCGCCTTTTTGAACCGCTGCAGTCATATGGCGAAGGTACTCCCTCAGTGCTGTTAGATAGGAAGTTCCAGGATTTTGACCCAGCGATGATGAAAAAACGGCGATATATTTCCAAGTCAGGATGGTGTGTGACTTGGAGGGGAACTTACAGGGGATGGTGTGCTCCTGCACCTGCTGCCCTTGTCCTTCTAGGTGGTAGAGGTCACAGGTGTGGGAGGTGCTGTCGAAGCCACCTTGGCGAGTTGCTGCAATGCATCTTGTAGATGGTACACACTGCAGCCACGGTACGCCAGTGGTGGAGGGAGTTAATGTTTAAGGTGGTAGATGGGGTGCCAATCAAGCTGTGCTTTGTCTTGGATGGTGTCGAGCTTCTTGATTGTTGTTGGAGCTGCACTCATCCAGGCAAGTGGAGCATATTCCATCACACTCCTGACTTGTGCCTTGTAGATGGTGGAAAGGCTTTGGGGAGATAGGAGGTGAGACACTCATCACAGAATACCCAGCCTCTGACCTGCTCTTGTAGCTGTGGCTGGCCCAGTTAATTTCTGGTCAATGGTGACCCTTAGGATGTTGTTGGTGGAGGATTAGATGATAGTAATACCATTGAATGTTAAGGGGGATGTGTTTAGACTCTATTTGCATTCTTATATTCACCAGAACTTTCAACTTTGGCGGGGGCGTAAAACGGGTGGTAGCAGATCGGCCGCCTGCAATGCATCTCGGCTGATTTTCCTTTCCATTGAAGTCTTGGCATTATCTCAGCTCTCAGAAACATCTCAATATACTTCATGCACAGTGAATTCATTTCAAATGCATTGTTGTCATATGGATAAAGGCAACAGGCATGATCCCACAAACAATGAGATGAATGACTGGTTAATTTGACTAGGTTTTTTGGTGTGTTTGAGGGAAGAGGCCAGGAAACCCTTCTCTTCTTGGAATAACCTCATGAGACTATTAACATGCACCAGAATCACCAGAGCAGACAGATGGGATGCTCACATCTGACAATACAATATTCCATCAATGCCGAAACTCTTGCTATGGGACTTGAGCTCACAACCTTTGGGTACAGAAGGGACAGTGCTACCAACTGAACCAAGCTGACATGTTTTTGGGTGATAAAATAAAAATATTACTATTTGAAATACAAAACAAACCTTCACAGCAAGTGTATTAAAGATACATTTTAAATGCTTCTTTGTGGTATTGGATATCCTCTTGATCACATAAAACCAACAGTAGCAATGGCCAACTACTGAGAATTCAACTTCTAGCTTTAGATTCAGTCGGGATGGATTTATCGAGATGCTAAGAATTTCAGAGAGCTGGAACAATTGAGAAATTCCAAATTCAGATCATAAATGCAGCTTCAAACCATCTGAATTGCATCTAGTGTTGCTAGCAGAGTTTGTCCAAATCAATACCATTCAAACTAGTGACAGAGCTTTTAAATGCAGGTGAGGGTTGTGCGAGAGAGATCAAAATAAGAAGTGGGCGGGGGGTGGGGGGGGGGGGAAACAGATGTTAGCTTCCCGTGACATTATCTCAAAAGGTTAAGTATTATGTTTGAAGCCAAAATACTCTCTTTGAAACCAATGTCACCGAAGCATTGAAGATATGAAGCTGTGCCCTCGCTTTTACAATAAAAAAAGGCACTTCAAAGCAAAAGCCAATATCTGAGAAACCAATCTTAGCTCAGATAATGTTTAACTCTACTGTATTTCAAGGAGTGAAACATTTCAAGACAGTTAGATCTTCCTAACTGCATCAGCTTTACATGCCTTCATTCTGGATTCTCCCCTAACAGCTAATAGCCAAGATTGTAATACCCCCATTTACAATGTTACACAGAGGCTGTAGCACAAATCCCTTAGATTACAAATTCCATACTTGTAGCAGGGTAAACCGTTTCTATCCAGCTCAGATTAGCTTTCATTGCCATGGCTGGTTTGGATGCATGTGGACACTTACCATATAAGACTGCTTTTATATTAGTTTCCTGCCATGCTGCCATCATTTGCTCCTGATACATGCATCCCACATAGCAGGCGGCAATTCCAAAGGAACATTGGCAGATTTGCTAAAACATGCCATTGGGAAGACGCGCACATCAACAGTAGCACGATACAAACCACCATAAAAGCAGCTATAGACTTGCAGCCACTAAACTGTCGTAATTCCCATCTTTATACTTCCTGGTCCCCCCACTGACACCTGCTGCTTGTCCCCTCCCATACTGGCCATCAATTCTCTTCTATCCCCAGTGCGAATGAAACAGAAAAGGATCTGCATATAAACACAAGTAACATTTAACATACATATGTATATAGTGGTCAATAGTCACATCCTTATCATCGGTATTGTTGCTTTATGAGACTGAATTCTGGTTGAGAGTCATTGAATAATCCTTCTTCTTTAGGCAGTCCCTCGGAACTGAGGATGACTTGCTTCCACACTAAAAATGAGTTCTCAGGTGACTGATGAGTCCAATGCGGGACCTACAGTCTCTGTCACAGGTGGGGCAGACGGTGGTTGAAGGGGTGGGTGGGTGGGGTACTTGGGTTGACGTGCGCTCCGCTTCCGCTTGCTCCCAGCGAAGAGACTCGAGGTGTTCGGCGCCTTCCCAAATGCTTCTCCTTCACTTTGTGCAGTCTTGGGCCAGGGATTCCCAGGCATCGGTGGGGATGTTGCACTTTTTCAAGGAGGCTTTGAGGGTGTCCTTGAAACATTTCCTCTGCCCACCTGGGGCTCTCCTGCCGTGTCAGAGCTCTGAGTAGAGCGCTTGTTTTGGGAGTCTCGTATTGGGCATGTGGACGATGTAGCCCGTCCATCGGAGCTGATCGAGCATGGTCAAAGCTTCAATGTTGGGGATGTTGGCGTGAGCAAGAACACTGACATTGGTATAATACCCTTACAGTGACCAACAAATTCAACGCAGCCAAGGGATCAACGCCATAGCCTCCATGGTCTGGATGTTTCAGTACCATAACAGTGCACTTATCTATTAAGCAATGAGGAGAGTCTGTGAAGCTGCATTCTAATTCCCATACACATAACCAGGGTTACGTAGCATGTTAGATCTGGTGCATGCATTATAGACTAAATTCATGAAAATGCTGAACATTTAATTGCTATTATTTAGTGCGCACTTTAAATGTCTGTTTGCTTTTCTACATTATGTTGCAAGGCCAAGAACCCATGCGTGGGCTTGTCTCAAGGGTCCAATTTCTGTGCCAGGCAGCACCATTTATACTATAAAGATCCACTGAGAAACAACAAGTGAAGGACAAATTCTTTAGTGGGCTCCTAATGAGCCTTCTCACAAACAATGACCTTCCCTCGTCATGATGTTTTACAAAGAAAATACAGAAATAATCACCAAGCCCCTTTCCTCATGACTGGAGGACTTGCGAGTCTGAATACAAGTGCTTCTCTACATCATCTACTCCTCAGTAATTGTTTATATTCTTCTTGTGAAATGTATGGTTATGGTGCAAGATTTTAACTTTACCAAGAGAAATACGCACATTTCTATTCAGTTACAAAATCCTGAAAGCAGTCCGCCCAAAGAATTGGCAAATATCTTCATCATTCAAGTTGAGATATAAAAGATGTTGAACTTGGACTCGGTCATGCCAGATTAATGCATCTTTTGCATTTTAATCTGCAATACAAGATATATTGAATCTTGTATTAAAATGCATTATTGCTCATTAAAAATGGCATTGAAGTTTTAAAAAGGTCTTTATTGGTAATATATAATCACTAATCTAATTTAATTGACATATTTTGAAATCTGTTTTTTTACTAATGTCAATCTTGTTGAGGCTTTACTCCATTTACATCAATAAATAAACCCTGCTTTTCAATATTAACCCATAAATCTATGTTGACTTAAATAGCTCAAGATGCAGTACTTCCGATAAAAGCCACTTGATTTAGCCATATACATGCTGTAAATAAAATAGATCCAGCAGCAAACAAGGAGAGGCAATGGTCATTCCATAACCAAGAAAACCTCAGCTCTCCATTAAATCACATAGGATTATGCTACAGACAGGGCTAAGCGATCCCACAATCAACAGATCAGATCAAAGCTCTGCAGTTCTGCCACATCCAGTCATGAATGGTGGTGGACCAATTAAACAAATAATGGGAGGAGGAGGCTCAATGAATATCCCCATCCTCAATGATGGTGGAGCCCAGCACCTGAGTGCAAAAGACAAGGCTGAAGCGTTTGCAACCATCTTCAGCCAGAAGTGCCGAGTGGGTGATCCATATCGGCCTCCTCCTGAGGTCCTCACCATCACAGGAGCCAATCTTCAGCCAATTTGATTCACATCACGTGATATTAAGAAATGGCTGAGCGCACTGGATACAGCAAAGTCTGTGGGCCCTGACAGCATCCTGGCTATCATGCTGAAGACTTGTGCTCCAGAACTAGCCGCGCCTCTAGTCAAGCTGTTCCAGTACAGCTACAACACTGGCATCTATCCGACAATGTGGAAAACTGCCCAGGTATGTCCTGTCCACAAAAAGCAGGACAAATCCAATCCGGTCAATTACCGCTGTTGTGTATGTACCTTTAAGGGAAGAACTGGTTTTAGACTGCAGTACCGGCAGTGACCACCCCTGTATAAAAGGCCCTAGCAGGCTTCTGTATTTCAGTCAGTAAAGTAGCTGTTAACCTGTTCTCCCGAAGTTCGTGTATTATTGAGGCGCGGACTTTACAGTGGCGACGAGTAAGTTCGAACTCACCTGCAGTGTTGCATCATCTCATGGGGATCTCACCCTGAGAGGAGGTTTCTTGGAGGTCATAGTCTGAGCAACGGGCGTTGACCGCGGGCAACTGCCCAAAGGATTCATCGGTGTTCGGAGAATTGCGGGAGAGGCTGTGGAGAGCTGAGCTTGGCTCCCCAGTTAAGGTGTCCCAGCAAATCGTGCTGGTAGCAGGTAGTGCGCTGACCTTTCCGGACTGCGGCGGGCTCGAGCTCGATCGAGCGGCTCTACAAAACGGGCCGCGCAGCGTCGCCGGGAAAAGAAAAAAAAGAGAGGGTGGAGCGCATAGGGCACGGTCGGTGCTCAAGAACCGGGCAGCAGAGAGAAAATAAACGGGGGGGGGAAGGAAAGTGAGACGCGCCGAAGCCGCAGGTCGCCACCATTACCCTGTAGAACGCTAGGAGCAGCGTGGCAGCAAGGGGAAGAAGGAAAAGCGCGGGAGGCGCCATTTTATCCCATTGGGGAAGAAGGAAAGCGCGGGAGGCGCCATTTTATTCCATTGGGGAGGAAGAAAAAGAGCAGGAGGCGCCATTTTAAATCACCCAAGATGCCGAAAAGTGGCAGTATCACTGCTTTCGACAACGAGGTAGAAGACTGGACCACGTATGTGGAAAGAATTGAAGTATACTGCAAGGCAAATGAGGTGGCCGATGGAAAGAGGGCGTCGGTATTATTGAATATGATGGGCGCGAGTACGTACGGCCTATTGCGGAATTTAATTACCCCAGCTAAACCAATGGAGAAAAGTTTTGAAGAGATTGTTAATATCTTACAGGAACACCTAAACCCTACACCGCTGCTGATAGCAGAAAGATTCAAGTTCCATAAAAGAAACCAGCACAAAGATGAGAGCAATGCTGACTATCTTACGGAACTACGCAAGTTGTCGAAGCACTGCCAGTTCGGAGCAGGACTGGCAGACACCTTACAGGATAAGTTTGTCTGCGGGCTCCAGAGTGAAGGAACCCAGAAATGACTACTTTCGAAAAAGGACCCGACGCTAGAACAGGCTTTCAGCGTGGCAGTATCCTACGAAGCAGCAGCACGGGGAGCTGTGGAAATACAACAGAAACCACAAGAATACAGCACTAACGAAATGGCGTATGGAGCAGAAAAGTGCTATCGCTGGGGCAGAACAACCCATGAGCAGAAGGACTGCTGGCTTAAGGCCAAAGTATGCAGGCAATGCGGAAAAATGGGACATATAGCAAGAGTCTGCAGGTCGGGAAAGAAAACCAACATTACAAGAACTACTAAGGAACAGTACAAGATAGTAAAGAAATTGACAGACAGCAGTTCGGAAGATCAGGAGAGTGATAAGGACTCCGGGAGCAGGAGACTAAGTTGTTTAAAGTTACACAACGTAATCGCAAAGGAGGATCACCGAACCATTTGGGTCACCCGCATGATAGCAGGGTCCCCAGTAAAGATGGAATTGGACACAGTATCAGCCCTAACTGTCATGAATCGACGAGACTATGAGCGGCTATTCTCACAATGTGGTGATTATTCCTTGTTTAGTAAAAGTCTTGTGATTGGTTGTTTTTTAACTGCCTTGGGATATATGTTGTAATCTCATTGGTAGTTGATGTCACATGATGTGTGGTGGCCACCTTAAATTCAGTTCTTTTCCAGCTTTGGTTGGGACTGGATGTGGAAAGATGTGCTGCAGATTTTAAAGTTAATAAAGCCTAGCTTTGGAAGGCAAATCTATTCTTTATTTCACACACATACCCTTGAAGGACACGTCCATTGTATTGAAGACATACACGGGGCAAAAGGTCTACCCCAGAGGAAAAATAAGGGTGCCAGTTAAATATAACGGCAAGGAAACACAGAAACTATATATGTATATACTACGAGATGGAGGACCACCATTATTGGGACGTGAATGGATCCGAAAAATACAATTGGATTGGCATTCCACTCAGGCGCTAACTATGACTGACAAAAAAGGATGAAGACGTCGCACCTGGACGTCTGTCACAAATTCTATCTGTCGCGGAAGAGGTGTTCTAACAAGGGCTTGGGACTCTAAAAGGAGTAAAGGCAACGATAAAGATCGAAGATAACGCAAACCCAAAATTTTTTAAGGCCAGACCGGTGCCATACGCGATCCGCCCAGCCATTGAAGCTGAACTGGAAAGTCTGGAGCGTTCGGGTGTGCTGTCCAAGGTGGACTGGAGCGAGTGGGCTACACCCATCGTTCCTGTAATGAAGGAAGCATTGAGCAGCATGCCTGGGGAGCCGAAGAAGGTTCGCATCTGTAGGGACTTCAAGGTGACTGTGAACCCAGTCCTGCACACAGTACAATATCCACTTCCACGGATAGAAGATATTTTCACCTCACTATCTGGAGGGAAACGTTTTGCAAAGATTGATCTGGCCCAAGCGTATCTACAAATGGAGGTGGAAGAAGCATCTAGAAAATACCTCACGATAAACACTCACAAAGGCCTTTACCAGTACAATCGACTGGTATTCAGGGTAGCATCAGCCCCGGCTATTTGGCAGAGGGCGATGGAACAAGTCCTGCAAGGGATCCCGGGGACCCAGTGTTATTTGGACGACATCCTGGTTCCAGGCGAAAATGACAGTGAACACCTTGCCAACCTGGAGCAGGTGCTCATGAGATTACAGGAATATGGGCTACGAGCCAACCGCTCCAAATGCGAGTTCTTCAGGAGACAAATCTCGTATTGTGGCCACATGATTGATGAGGAAGGGTTGCATAAGTCGCCGGACAAGATTGAGGCTGTAGTCAAGGCTTCAGCACCGGAAAATTTGTCGCAACTGAGGTCGTTCCTCGGGTTGGTGAACTACTACCATAAGTTCTTGCCGAATTTATTTACAATTCTGCACCCACTGAACGCCCTGCTGCAAACTGGAGTAACATGGAAATGGAGTGATGAGTGCAAGCGTGCCTTTCAGGAATGTAAATGCCTAATCACTTCAAAAGAAGTATTGGCCCACTACAACCCAACACTACCGATTCGGTTGGCATGTGATGCGTCACACTACGGCATTGGAGCGGTGCTGTCACACAAATTCCTTGACGGTTCAGAGAGGCCAATAGCCTTTGCGTCGTGCTCGCTAATCTCAGCCGAGCGTAACTATGCACAGATGGACAGGGAGGCCCTCAGCCTGGTGTGGGGGGTGAAGAAGTTCAATCACTATCTGCACGGGCAGAAATTCACCCTACTGACTGATCATCAGCCCCTGGTCTCCATTTTTAACCCAAAGAAGGGCGTTCCGGTGATGACGGCGCAACGGCTGCAAAGATGATCACTTTTTCTAGGGGCACATCAGTACGACATAGAGTACAAGGGTACGAAACAGCATGGAAATGCTGATGGGCTGTCGCACCTACCGTTGCCTATGGTAGAAGAAGCACCTGCAGTGGACCCTGTTGAGATATTCCATGCGACTATAGTCGAATGTTTGCCTCTTACAAACTCAAGTATAGAGAAGGAAACCCGAAATGACCCGACTCTCTCGGGTCTATGATTTGACGGTGACTCACTGTTGCCAGCATTCTCGCCAAGGAGAGAACAGCTGTCAGTGTGCCGGGGGACCTTGATGTGTGGATCCCGAGTGGTAATTCCACCCAAGTCGTGAGATAGAGTGCTCAATGAGCTTCATGAGGGTCATCTGGGAGGGGTAAAAATGAAGAGCCTAGCCAGGGCGTTTGTGTGGTGGCCGGGAATCGATAAAGAAATCGAGGCTATGACCAAGAGATGCACAGGATGCCAGAAGGTCCAAAACGCTCCACCACAGGCCCCGCTACATCCATGGGAGTGGCCCTCATCTCCATGGCAATGGGTACACATTGATTTTGCTGGTCCATTTATGGACTCAATGTTTCTATTCGCTGTGGACGCCCATTCGAAATGGCCAGAGGTCATCAAAATGTCCTCCACCACCACGGAGAAAACTATTGCAGTCCTAAGGACCATCATCGCCAGGAATGGGTTGCCAGAACAGATTTGCTCCGACAATGGGCCACAGAGGATTTCCGGAGGTTTCTGAGGAATAATGGGGTGAAACATTACACATCTGCCCCATATCATCTAGCCACAAATGGATTGGCTGAGAGGTTTGTTCAGACCTTTAAAAAGGCCATAAAAGCAATGTATAATGACGACATACCACTACAACACAAGGTGGATAATTTCTTGTTTGCTTACCGGAATGCGACACATGCGACACCAACCAAGCTCCAGCCGTACTGTTCTTCAACCGAAGGCTAAGATGTCACCTGGATTTGCTCAAACCAAACATAAGATGAGATGTTGAGGATAAGCAATTCCAGCACATAAATGAGAAGCCAACCAGGAGCTTCAAGATAGGGCAACCAGTCATGGCCCGCGACTACCGAACAGAAAAATGGCAGCCAGGAACGATATGCACACAGCAGGGACCACTAATGTACACAGTGGACGTTGGAGAGAGCATCGTGAGACGCCATGCTGACCAGATTCTAGAGTCACAGGAACAAGCCAAACCCATACCACGAGCAAGTGCACCTGGTAATCAACCCGAAGTACAGATTGAGTCTACCTCAGAAGCAGTGGTATTGGAAGTTGACGAACCAACCAATGACAATGAACCAGAATCAACTCCACCGCAAGAACAGGATACTCGAGAAAGGCGCTATCCAGTCAGGATCAGGAAGCCTACTCAAAGACTGAACTTATAAATGATTATTTCAGTTGATGTATATAATACCCAGAAAATTGTAATTAGTTATTATTTAGTTGTTAAATGAATGTTAAGTACTGTTTATCTAAAAGGGGAGGAATTGTTGTGTATGTACCTTTAAGGGAAGAACTGGTTTTAGACTGCAGTACCGGCAGTGACCACCCTTGTATAAAAGGCCCTAGCAGGCTTCTGTATTTCAGTCTGACGTTACCCTCCATTCAGTAAAGTACCTGTTAAACTGTTCTCCCGAAGTCCGTGTATTATTGAGGCGCGGACTTTACAACCGCCCCATCAGTTTACTCTCAATCATCAGCAAAGTGATGGAAGGTGTCATTGACAGTGCTATGAAGCGACACTTACTCACCAATAACCTGCTCACTGATGCTCAGTTTGGGTTCCGCCAAGACCACTTGGCTGCCGACCTCATTACAGCCTTGGTCCAAATATGGACAAAATGGCTGAATTCCAGAGGTGAGGTAAGAGTGACTGCCCTAGACATCAAGGCAGCCTTTGACCGAGTGTGGCATCAAGGAGCCCTAGTGAAACTGAGGTCAGTGGGAATCGGGGGGGAAAACTCTCCACTGGCTAGAGTCATACGTGGCACAAAGGAAGATGGTTGTGATGGTTGAAGGTCAATCATAACAGCCCCAGGACATCGCTGCAGGAGTTCCTCAGGGCAGTGTCCTAGGCCCAACCATCTTCAGCTGCTTCATCAATGACCTTCCCTCCAATATAAGGTCAGAATGGGGATATTCACTGATGCCTGCACAGTGTTCAGTGCCATTCACAACTCCTCAGTGAATGAAGCAGTCCATGCCCGCATGCAACAAGACCTGGACGACGTTCAGGCTTGGACTGATAAGTACGATAGCAAAATACTGCAGATGCTGGAAATCCGAAATATCAACAGAAAATGCTGGAAAAACTCAGCAGGCCAGGCAACATCCGTGGAGAGAGAAATAGAGTCAACGTTTTAGGTCGAAACCCTTTGTCAAGACTGAGTTTTTCCAGCATTATCTGTTGTTATTTTGGACTGATAAGTGGCAGGTAACATTCGTGCCACAGAAGTGCCAGGCAATGACTATCTCCAATAAGTGAGAGTCTAACCACTGCCCCTTGACATTCAACAGCATTACCATCGCCAAATCCCCCACCATTAATATCCTGGTGGTTACCATTGACCTGAAACTTAACTGGACCAGCCACATAAATACTGTGGCAACAAGAGCAGGTCAGAGGCTAGGCATTCTGTGGCAAATGTCTGACCTCCTGACTCCCCAAAGCCTTTCCATCATCTACAAGGCACAAGTCAGGAGTGTGATGGAATACTCTCCACTTGCCTGGATGAATGCAGCTCCAACAACACTCAAGAAGCTCGACACCATCCAGGACATTGGCACCCCATCCACCACCTTAAACATTCACTCCCTCCACCACCTGCATACTGTGGCTGCAGTGTGTACCATCTACAAGATGCACTGCAGCAACTCGCCAAGGCTTCTTCGGCAGCACTTCCCAAACACGCGACCTCTTCCACCTAGAAGGACAAGGGCAAAAGACGCATGGGAACACCACTACCTTCAAGTTCCCTTCCAAGTCACACACCATCATGACTTAGAAGTATATCGCCGTTCCTTCATCATCGCTGGGTCAAAATCCTGGAATTCCCTACCTAACAGCACTGTGGGAGTACCTTCACCACACGGACTGCAGCAGTTCAGAAAGGTGGCTCACTGCCACCTTCTCAAGGGCAATTAGAGATGGGCAATAAATGTTGGCCTTGCCAACGACGCCCACATCCCAGAAACGAATAAAAAAAATGCATTGATATACAGCACAAAAACAGGCCATTTGGCCCAAACAGTCCATGCCGGCATTTATGCTCCACTCAAACCTCCTCCCGTCTTTTCTCATCTAACTCTATGGGCTCAATTTTCAGTGTGCCGTGGAGTTGGGATTGGAGGCATGCGGGGGGTTAAATTCCCAAAATCGGGGGTCCCGACCCTATCCCGCCCTCAACCCGCCTCCATGCCAGTTTCAAAGGAGACGGGTACCCGCCCCGCACTGGGACCCTCCTCCCCGAGGCGGGAACGGATTAGTGCCAATTAACTGCCTGTTAACAGATAACTAACAGGCAGTTTTTAGCCTAATTCCTATTTTTAAGCTTGAACTGTGGGATTCCCAATGGCTCCAAACCACGCCAAGTTGGAGGAGTCGGGCCATCGGGTTGAAGGGCTTGGAAGGGTCGAGATGTCGGTGTTCAGGTGAGTGATGTATGCATGAGTGCAAAGGTAAGTGTGTTTGGTGTGTCTAAAGTGATTAACGAAGTGTAAATTACCTTTTCTTACCTTTTCAGCCTTCCTTCCTTTAGGTTCGGGGAGTCCCTCATCTCACCGGCACAGAAAGCAGAATGTCTGCGAACTGTCAAAAGTGACAGCCTGCAGCTTTCTGTGCAGGAGAGATTTCTAACTGAGTCTGTGGAGAAGGACTCATGTTAGAAGTAAGACCGCCAGTGTTTGACAGCTTCAAACAGCTGTGAAACGCTGATATTTCATCTGTCAAAACGCCTTGAAATTTCAGTCTGTGACATCACCTGTTGCCGGGTGGCCCTTAATTGGCCTGCTGAGCCCACTGGATGGGCTCAACAAGGTCAATCAAGTTAAAATCGCGTGGATTGGCCGCATCTCAATGGAGGTGGGACTACAACCCCGAAAGTTGTAGTCCTGCCTCCAACCCGACTTCTGAACGAAAATCCAGCCCTCTAACTCTCTATTACTTCTCCCTCATATGAATATCTAGCCTCCCCTTAATTACATCTATACTTTTCACCTCAACTGCTCCCTGTGGTAGCAAGTGCCACATTCTCACCACTCTTTGGGTAAAAACATTTCTTCTGAATTCCCTATTTGAGTTCTTGGTGAGTATTTTATATTGAAGGACTTTAGTTTTTCCTCGTCCCCACAAGTGGAAACACTCTCTGTATCTAACTCTATCAAAACCTTTCATAATTTTAAAGACCTCTGTTTGGTCACCCCTCAGCCTTCTCTTTTCAAGAGCAAAGAGACCCAGACTGTTCATCTTTTCCCGATAGGTATACCCTTGCATTTCTGGTATCAACCATGTAAATATTTTTTGCACCCTCTCTAGTGCCTCAATATCCTTTTGATAATATGGTGACCAGAACTGCACACAGTACTCGAAGTGTGATCTAACCAAGGTTTGATACAAGTTTAGCATAACTTCTCTACTTTTCAATTCAATCCCTCTAGAAATAAACCCTAGTGCTTGGTTTGCTTTTTATATGCCTTGTTAACCTATGTCGCTACTTTCAGTGATTTGTGTATTTGTACTCCACGATCCCTTTGCTCTTTGACCCGACTTAGATTCGTATTTTCCAAGTGATATGTGACTTCCCTATTTTTCTTACCAAAATGTAATACCTCACATTTATCGGTGTAGAATTTCAGTTGCCAATTATATGTCATTCTTCAAGTTTATTAATCGTCTTTTTGCAATTTGTTGCAGTCCTCCTCAGTATTGACTATCCCCCCACCCCCAATTTGGTGTCATCTGCAAATTTAGAAATTGTGTTTTTGATTCCAAAGTCTAAATCGTTAATATAAATTGTGAACAACATTTGTCCCAGCACGAATCCTTGTGGAACACCACTTCCCACCTTCTGCCACTCTGAATTGCTACCCTTTACCCTAACTCTCTGCTTTCTGTCTTGAAGCAAGCTAGTTATCCATTCTGCTACTTGTCCCCCGATTCTGCATGCTCTGACCTTATTCATTAGTCTATTATGCACATTTCAATGTGGTACTAAGCAATATAGAGCAGAAATCATAGAATCATAACAGCACAGTAGGAGGCTATTTGCCCGTCATGCCCGTGCCGGCAATTTGTTTTCCTTCAGGTACTTAACTAATTCCCTTTTGAAAGCCATGATTGAATCTGCCTCCATCATCCTTTCAGGCAGTGCATTCCAGATCATAACCACTCACTGCATAAAAAGGTTTTCCTCATGTCACCTTTGGATCTCTGCCAACCATCTTAAATCTGTGTCCTCTGGTTCTCGACCCTTCCAACAATGGGAACAGTTTCTCTCTATCTACTTGGTCTAGACCCCTCATGATCTTGAAAGGTTCAAGGTTTGATATTTTATCTGTACTGAGTTATTTGATCTCAGCTGAGTGCTAGTTGGGTGGCTAGAAGTAACCTCAGTATCAGCACCCCTGGACTGTGAAGGAGGATAATAAAACTAGTCATGTATCCCACTCATGACTGTTCTCCAGTAACTCCTGAGTGAACATTGGGTTCAGGCAGGATTGGCCTTGGCTGTGGTGGTCTCCATAGTTAATGGCCAGCTGACCCTTTGTATCTAGGTTCACTTTTAAGAACTTGATAAAAGAAAAATAAATTTTCCAAAACTGGTCTAAGTTGCAGGGGCCCGCCTGGCCTTCAAATTTGAAGAACAGATCGGCCACACGTCCCAGAATACACAGAGCACGTATTATAACTTAAAGATCTTTGAGGAAGTAAACTACATTCTTTTAAAATCCTCCTACTCTTTCGCTAGTCATATACCACATGCAATATGGCACTTTTACTTCAGGAGTAGCCATCAGCATTAGTGAGGATTATTCCTCTAAGGTTTATGCAGGCTGAAGTATAGCAAGCTCAATTTAGCATTTTCATTTGTAGCAGGCATGGCCTCTTATTCATTGTCATTCTCAACATATTGGAGTACATGTACAATACCCAATTTCAAGTTTTTGAGCCATCTTTGAATAATTAATTGAGGGGGATCTTGGGTAACTATGGAAACCATTTTGTTCTTCTCCCTCTCCAGAATCTTTCCAAGATGCTCATGTGCACTGTCGAAGGTACCCCACTAGATTGTTGTACAGGAAACTTTCATTGTAGATAAACTCTGCATTTGTCAATCCAAATTCAGTCTCTAAATTTTTGAACAAGTACAATATTCTACTGCTTTCTAATATTGTTCAAGGTGTAAATGTGGACTTCTTTAAATTCAATGCATCAATAGGGCAGATGATTTGTTATCATTCAGATTGACTCAGAAGCTGATATCTTCATTGTCTCCACAATGTTTTACACAAAATTGCAATACTTGGGCAGCAAATCATATTAAACATGTAGAAATTCACAGGATATATCACAGAATATTGTATCCTCAAAAATTATCAGTAATAATGGAATATTTGTTATGTGAGCTTTCAGAATAGAATGGTGTGTTCTTGTACACCCACTGTTAAACATCCATTATCTCTATCAAAGACCAGATTATTCAAACCTTGACACTTTTTCCTATTCAGTAAAGATTTCAACTCAATTTTTTCTCAGTTGAATGATGACCATGGCAAGGATTCTTTCTATAAAATAAGAGCATCATGGGTCTAGAAGCACCAGACCTTCTCCACCACAAACATGCATTCAGTGTTATTCTTTTGCAATTTTTAAGCCTTGGCAGTTTGTGTTGGTTGGCTATTTCAACATGGTGTCCCCAAGCATCTATCCTTGGGCCCCTCCTATTTTTCACCTACATACTGCCCCTTGGCGACATCATCTGAAAACACAACTTTAGCTTCCATATGTACACAGATGCCATCCAGCTCTACCTCACCACCACTTCTCTCGACCCCTCCATGGAATCTAAATTGTCAGACTGCTTGTCCAATGAGCAGAAAGTTCCTCCAATTAAATATTCAAAAGACTGAAGCCATTGTTTACGGTCCCCGCCACAATCTCCATTCCCTAGCCATCGACTCCACCCCTCTCCCTAACATCTGTCTGAGGTTAAACCACACTGTTCACAACCTTGGTGTCATATTTGACCCTGAAATGAGCTTCTGATCACATATCCGCAGCATAACTAAGACCGCCTATTTCCACCTCCATAACATCGCCCATCTCCGCCCTTGCCTCACCTCATCCACTGCTGAAACCCTCATCCATGCCTTTGTTACCTCTAGACTTGTCTATTCCAGCACACTCCTGGCTGGCCTCCCACATCCTACTCTACATAAACTTGAGGTCATCCAAAACTCAGCTGTCTGTGTCCTAACAAGTCCCATTCACCCATCACCCGTGCTTGCTGACCTACACTGGCTCCCGGTTAAGCAATGCCTCGATTTCAAAATTCTCATCCTTATTTTCAAATCCCTCCAGGGCCTTGCCCCTCCCTATCTCTAATCTCCTCCTCAAATTCAGCCCTCTTGAGCGTCCCTGATTATAAATCGCTCAACCATTGGTGGTCATGCCTTCTGTTGCATAGGCCCTAAGCTCTAGACTTCCCTGCCTAAACCTCTTCGCCTCCCTACCTCTCTTTCCTCCTTTAAGACGCTCCTTAAAACCTACCTCTTTGACCAAGCCTTTGGTCACCTGCCCTAATTTCTCCTTATGTGGCTCGGTGTCAAAATTTTTGTCTTAGAATATTCCTGTGAAGCACCTTGGGACGTTTTACTACATTAAGGCGCTATATAATTACAAGTTGTTGTTGTTGTTGGGGATGCACACACACAATCAGGAGTAATCTGGCTGATTTTTGGCTCACTAACCCAGAGTTGATGAATTCAATTATCGTGCTTTTACCACCTCTTAGCCGAGTTCAGCTAACTCAGGCAACTTCAGACATTTGACTACATTTTTAAGAGTTGGTTTTGGAATATAATATTTCCCATCTTTATTATGCAATCTATAGTATAATGAATTGTCTTAAGACATTAGTACAGCCACCAGCTTACCCCACAGAATCCTGCACATGGACCACTGACAAAAATATATCCCTCTTTTTAAAGACATCATAAATTGGGATTTTCAAACTATGGTTTTGAACCATTTTAAAATACAATTTCATAGCAATCTCACAAGGAGCAAACTATAGCCTTATACATCACAAGCACTTTGACTGGCTGCATAAATAAAATGAGAAAGAATTGCTGGCACCTCATATATCATTATCCCAATGCTATTAGTTTTCCAACACAAATGGCAATGCAAGATTTAGCTTATTCAAGTGATTTCTAGGCATTCAAAACAAATAAACATGATAAGCAAAAACTAATTTAACAAATATATTGGAAATTAATTAATCTGCCTCGTGTTCATTTGACCTTGACTAAATGTCTTCACATTGGTATGCCTAGAATATGAACAGGAACCAGAAACACCAGTCCAAATGACCTTTAAGGTTAACTCTTTCCAGATTGTACGTGGACTACCATCTAATTTTATCTGGCCATCTCATCAATGCCTTTTAAAATGTGACATGTCAGTGGCACAATGGTGCACTATGTTGATTTGCAGGCAGAGTGGAAATGCAGGTTCATTTCTGCAATTCCCTTGCATTGCCAAGTTCCCTATCTTGGCTGCATTATCTCAGATGGGTAGAGGCTAGGCACATAAGGAGGAAGTTCATTGCAAGATCATTCTCCAAGTAGCTAGTTCAGAGCATTACTGGTGAAGGTGGGGAAGGTTCAATGCAATTAATGTACTGACAAAGGGAGACCAGGGAAGTAGGTAAAGTAACTAGAAAGTAAAGGGGAGAAATTGATGTTTCTAAAGATTAAAAATGTTCTTTACTTCTCTTGTTCAATACCCATACTTGTGACAGAATAAGCCATATTTCAGAAAGATACACCATAATATGAACAGATTTCTGACATTATTAATACATGAGAAACTGGGTTTAAAAATCTAAAGCCTCAGTGACACAGGCTGCAAACAGAAAACAGGCTTGTGAGATGGGATGGTTTGATAACAAAGTTGTAAAAACCGAACAAGCTTTGAAATGGGAATTAGTTAACTATACTAAAACAATTACCCTATTGAAATGGCAGTTTGGCACTTCAGAAAGGTCTGGAGTTTGGGAATAACACAATGGAAGACCCAGTTTAAGGTGTTATAAGCTAACACGTTGAACAGAAACACAAACATTAAAAGAGGCATGTGCCTTTGAAAAGATGACATCAAGTAAAAGAAACATCTGCTGGTCAAATAGTTTTTATGTTAAACTTGGAAGACAGGAAACATAAGATTAAGTATGCAACCAACTGAGCTAGCTAGAAAACAAGTAAACACTCAGTCAAAGCGTCTTTAATTTATACATAGTAAATATGATACCAACAAGAACACTTTGAAGATATGACTTCAATAGATACACCAAGCAATTACATTGTGTTTGTATTGAACTTGGAGCAGTAAGGAGACTCAACATCTGCTAAAAGCAGTAAAGCCAATATTAAGAATTGAAATGAAAGAATTTTATAAGAATGGCATCAAACAGAAACCATTGCCATCATATTGTTTTTAACGATGGTTTTTGGAACACCTAAAGGTAGAGACATAATTATGCATGCAATAGTTGAATTGACAGTAAGATAGAAAGCATTCAAAAGAGAGAATGAATAAGACAATTAGCTGACATCAGCAGAGAACTTCAAAGAATAAACCACTGCAAAAAGGGTATAAAAATAAGAGCTTTTCAAACAGAAAGTCAGAACTTGCTGAATGGGCCAAGCGTTTCTTAACTTTACAGGTACCATCTGTAAGTTTTTAACTTTGAGTCTCGGGTAATCAAAGTTATTGATTTTGGTGGATGTTCTGGATTTAGAAATAAGTAAGAAACATAAAAATGCAACAAAGTAAAGATTTGAGAATAAGAATCTCTGAGAAATAAGAAATGTAAGCTATTAGTATTTTGAATTGTTATTGTTGCAACTGAATCAACATTAAATGAATGTCAGCTCTTAAATAAAACTATATATTTTTAGAAATGTCTCAAAGAGTGTTTCTGTATAAACTCACAAACCCAATTTCTGTACACTCTTTTGTAAGGAGTTGCAGAATTCTGGGGGGTATTCCGGACCCTCAGAATATCCAGAAGGTTACAGACTAGTTAAACTTATTAAAAGTGCTATCTGGAGGACGGTAACATCTTCAGTCATTCCTTTGCTTTAAGGAGAGATAGCCTGAACCTTTAGACCCATTTAAACACCTTATGGAATTCGGCCATCTCTAACTTAATTTGAAGGTGAACATCTACGCCTGATCTGGGGTAGCCCGAGACAGGGCTAGCATGTGTAATTATCCCTTCATACTTGCTTATTATACTGCTCTGGCAGATGCCCAAATGAAACTTTGGAAATCTTTATGGTGTGGAATAAGATTTAGGACTGAGATGAGGAGAAATTTCTTCACTCAGAGGGTGGTGAATCTTTGGAATTCTCTACCCCAGAGGGCTGGAGGCTCAGTCGTTGAGTATATTCAAAACAGAGATTGATAGATTTTAGGATATTAAGGGAATCAAGGGATATGGGGGATAGTGCAGGGAAGTGGAGTTGAGGTAGAAGATCAGCCATGATCTTATTGAATGGCGGAGCAGGCTCGAGGTGCCAAATGGCCTACTCCTGCTCCTATTTCTTATGTTCTTATGTTTTTATGAATAAACAAAAGCAAATGTCAGGTGAGAAATATCAAAAAAATTGTTTTGAAGTTTACGTTGTGAAGGAATATGCAATATTCAGAAAAATACACCATTCTATGAAATATTCTGGCTTTAAAACATGACATACTAGGTTTAAAAATCTGGAAGCCTTAACAATCTAAAGCTGTAAACAGCATACAGGATATTGAGATAAGATAAGTTGTTGACACTGAGACAATAGCCTTATTGAAGTAGAACGTTAGAGGTTCCAGGAAGTCTGAAGCTTTTGAAAGAACACAATGCTATACCCTGTTTAAGTGTTTTAAACCAACACTTCAGAAAGAATCACACAATGCTATACCCTGTTTAAGTGTTTTAAACCAACACTTCAGAAAGAATCACATAAGGTAAAGAAACATATGCCTTCGTAAATATAACATCAAATGAAACATGGAGGCACGAGTCTGTAATACAACCAACTGAGGTGACTAAAAAGACAATGGTGCAACCGGTCGAGGTGTTCTAAATGCAAAAGATACAAACAGAAGACCTTCATAAGAATGACATCAAATAGATACATCTGCGCCACATTGTTTTTATAAGATGTGAACATCTAAAAAGGTAGAGACACAAGTCTGCTTGCTACCAGCTGAACTGACAGTAAGAATAGAAGGGGTCAACAGAAAAATGACTAGAGATAATTAGCTTACATCAGCAGAAAACTTCAAAGGATATACCACTGAGAGAGTATAAAAATTGGACTTTCAAATGGGAAGAGAGATGCGCTTGAAGGGGCAAAGCGATTCTCAAGCTTCAGTGGCAAGCTCTGTAAGTCTTCAACTCTGAGTCTCGGGGATCAAGGTATCAAAAGGTATTTGATTTTGGTGGATATCCTGGAATAGACTAAGAAATGTAAAAATGTAACAACGTTAAGATTTGAGAATAAGGATCTCTGAATAAGAATTGTAAGCTTTTTGTATTTGGAACTGTTAATGTTGCGATTGAAACACCTACTGTAATTACATGTCAGTTCTTTAATAAATCTATATTTTTTTATGATGTGGAGATGCCGGTGTTGGACTGGGGTGGACAAATGTAGGAAGTCACACAACACCAGGTTATAGTCCAACAGCTTTATTTGAAATCACAAGCTTTCGGAGCGCTGCTCCTTCGTCAGGTGAAGTGAAGAGAAGAATATAGGTACAGCATATATAGTCAGAGAAAACTGCCAGATGATTACAGGTAATCTTTCTAACTGCCCTTTATCACACCTCGGCAGAGAGATAATCACAGCAATCAAAGGTGTGAATGGTGTCCAAACAGGTCAGTCAGGAAAACATTACATCAATATTTTTTTAGAATTCTCTCACACAGTACTTCTGTATCAAACTCGCAAACTCAATCTCTGTACACTCTTTGGTGAGGAGTTGCAGAATTCTGGGGGAGTTTTCTGGACGCTCATAATATCCAGAAGGTTACAGTCTAGCTAAACTTGTTAAAAGTGCTATCTGGAGGATGGTAACATCTTCAGGTCATTCCTTTCCTTTAGGGAGAGATAGTATGGACCTTTAGACCCAATTAAGTGTCTTTAGGATTCGGCTACCTCTAACTTTAGTTGAAGGTGAACGTCTGGGGAATACACCTGATCTGGGGTAGCCCGAAAGGGGCTAGGACTAATAATAATCCCTTTCAACGTCAAGAAAGATTCCAAGGTTGAAAAATAACCTTCCTCACAACCTGCATGTTAAATCAATCCCCATACTTGATGTTTTAAAGAATAAATACATGCTGATTTTTTTCAGAACTTGTTCAGGCCTTGGTCCCAGCACTATGCTACCACAATCTTTGAGAGAGCAAACAAAATCTTGAGAAACAAATTTTATTCTATTGAGGTTATACCAAATATTTTTATTAAATCTACAGAAATCTGTATAATGTCCAGCTTAACTGACAGTAAAGTGCTGAAGCCCCAGAGCAAAACTTATTTCTAATGATAATACTTCCTGACAGCGCAAGTTAAACAAAGATGTTCAGGATTTTTTTTTATTTGTAATTTTATTAGCACATTAGAATGAAACCGAACATTTTGGTATGTAATTTGAACTTTATAAAGTTAAAGATTTTTTTAAATACAGCAAGAGCTTCATATAAATCTGAAATAAAAAGATAGATAGGATACATAGAAAGTAAATGATAGATGATGAAAATGCCATTGTATAGCTCAGATATATTTATGCATATCGAGATTTCAAAGATTTAGTGGCTGCAGTACTGCTGAAACAGGAATGAAAATGCCTGGCTCATTCTTGCTTTGCTGTGTCAGGTTTTCTTCATTGTTTTGTAGATGACTAATAAAAATAAATCGCACAAAAGAACAGCTGGCAGTGAAAGGATTCCCATTAAGGCTGGAAAGAGGAACAAAACATCCCCATGAAAAAGACAAAAGAATATCAGACAGATTAATGCAAGTACCTATCAATCAAGACTCACCTCACAGCTGGAGTGAAATATTCGAAAGCAAGAGGTTTGCTTTTTCTCAAATGTCTTCACATTTCTCCAGAATGAACTCACTCATGGTAAGGATTGGTTACTCAGGTACTTGGAACCCTTTGGTACTTAGACTAAGCCATCACTTTTTGTGTACGACTCTAGGCAGCGGGTGTCTGCAGGGGGTTTAGGATGTGCCATTCCAGCCAACCCCATCCTTACCTGATCAAGGCAGATACCTTTCAATTCCCCAACCCAGGGATGCTGAGACCAATTAGATTGCCCCAGTTATAGTCAGTCAGCTAATTCAGCACAGGCTGGAAGTTAAACCTGGGTTCTGCTGATCTGTATGGCTCAGTGCTACAGGAGACCTTTGCCTCAGTCATCAGGAGAGTTGACCAAAGGACCGTTGTCTAACCTGTGAAAGGCTGGCCTGAAATCATCTGTCTGAGGCTGAACCACAGAGTTCATAAGAACATAAGAAATAGGAGCAGGAATAGGCCACTTGGCCCTTCAAGCCTGCTCTGCTATTCACTGAGATCATGGCTGATCTTCTGCCTCAACTCCATTCACCGGCCATATTGCCATATCCCTTGATGCCCTTACTAGTCAGAAATCTATCGACTTCTGTTTTGAATATACCCAATGACCGAGTCTCCACAGCCCTCTGGGGTAGAGAATTCCAAAGATTCACCACCCTCTGTGAAGAAATTTCTTCTCATCTCAGTCCTGAATGGCCTACCTTTCATCCTGAGGCTGTGGCCCCTGGTTCTAGACTCTCCAGCCAAGGGAAACATTCTCCCAGCATCCACCCTATCGAGCCCTGTAATAATTTTGTATGCTTCAATGAGATCGCCCTCTCATTTTTCTGAATTCAAGAGAATACAGGCCTAGTTTACTCAATCTCTTCTCATACAACAGTCCCACCATCCCAGGAATCAATCTCGTGAACCTTCGTTGCACTCCCTCTATGGCAAGTATATCCTTCCTTAGGTAAGGAGACCAAAATTGTACACAGTACTCCAGGTGTGGTCTCACCAAGGCCCTATATAATTGGAGTAAAACTTCTTTACTCCTGTACTCAAATCCTCTTGTAATGAAGGCCAGCATACCATTTGCCTTTCTAATGGCTTGCTGCACCTGCACATTCACTTTCAGTGACTCATGTACAAGGACACCCAGGCCCCTTTGAGCATCTGCATTCCCCAATCTTTCACCATTTAGGAAATACCCTGCCTTTCTGTTTTTTCTACCAAAGTGGATAACTTCACATTTATCCACATTATATTCCATCTGCCATGTTTTCGCCCATTCACTGAGCCTGTCGAGATCCCCTTGTTGTCATATTCGACCCTGAAATGAGCTTCCAACCATATATCCGCAGCATAACAAAGATTGCCCGTCTCTGCCCTTGCTTCACCTCATCTGCTGCTAAAACCCTGATCCATGCCTTTGTTACCTCTAGACTTTACTATTCCAACACACTCCTGGCTGGCCTTCCACATTCCACCCTATGTAAATGGTGGTCATCCAAAACTCGGCTGCCCGTATCCTAACTTGCACCAAGTCCCGTTCACCCATCTCCCCTGTGCTCACTGACCTTCATTGGCTCCTGGTTAAGCAGCGCCTCGATTTCAAAATTCTCATCCTTGTTTTCAAATCTCTCCATGGCCTTGCCCCTTCCTTTCTCTAATCTCCTTCAGCCCCACAACATGCCCCCTCTCCACCCCAGATATATCAGAGCTCCTCTAATTCTGCCCTCTTGCTCATCCCAGATTATAAATCGCTCAAACTTTGGCAGCCGTGCCTTTTGTTGCCTAGGCCCTAAGCTCTGGAATTCCCAGCCTAAATCTCTCTGGCTCGCTACCTCTCTTTCCTTCTTTAAGATGCTCCAAGCTTTTGGTCACCTGCCCTCCTAATTTATCCCTATGTGGCTCGACGTCAAATTTTTTGTCTTAAAATACACCTGTGCAGCGCCTTGGGACATCTTACTACGTTAAAGGCACTGTATAAATACAAGTTGTTGTTGTAGTTGTTGAAAGTAATTTCACTTACAAATGGTTAAAATAAGGGTAGTAATGCCCTCATTTCAGTTTTAAATATGTGTTCAGCTATAGCTAGAAATCAACCTGTTTAGATGCAGTCAGATGGTTTGTCGACAAGTTGATAATCAATATAGAAAGTCTTATAAACACATCCTGGCATTTTCCCATCTGCTGCGTACATGAAGCCAGCAAACCTCATATCTGCCACAATCAAAAATTGTCAGTATGTTTAATGACTACTCACCATGGTATGCTGACACTAAGTAAATGGAAACCAGTCATTTTTTTTCCTGAGCAAATGCTAACAACTAGTTTTTTGACTATGTCTGGGAATCCATCCAATTTTTACATCTTAGTGAATAGCCTACCTGATGCCATTGCATCATTTACTTCAAAAGCTCATTGTTAGATTTTTTTAAAACTCATTGACAAATTTGATGATACAAAATTAGCCAATTTACAATTACTAATATCAGAGGGAACATGACATACAAATCTTGTAACACCACATGGCAATCATTTGGTGTTGTAATACATTTGGAAAAAAATACCAATACACCTCCCTCAATTATATCAGAGAGCTTCTGATAAAAGTATTGTGTGCTTTAACTGGGAGAGCTTTTTTTCAATTGTCAAGGCATATTTACATTACTGTAGTGTCAACAACTCCCTGTGTATAGGTAACACACAATTGACAGGTAGCACACAGTTGACAGGACATAGCAGATATAAATTTACCAATTGCGGTTCAACTGAATGCAGCAAAGACATCTTCCTGGGTCTCTCGATTTGCCGCTGGTAATTTAGGCTCTTTTGTTGGTCATGAAAACCACAGTAGTATTGGGAACACCACATCCTCCAAGTTCCCCTTCAAGTCACACACCATCCTGACTTGGAAGTATATCGCCATTCCTTCATCATCGCTGGGTCAAAATCCTGGAACACCCTCCCTAACAGCACTGTGGGAGTACCTTCACCACATGGACTGCAGCTGTTCAAGAAGACAGCTCAACACCATCTTCTCAAGGGCAATTAGGGATGGGCAATAAATGCTGGCTTTGCAAGTGATGCCCAGATCCCAGGAACAAATAAAAAAAATAGTAGTAGTAGTGTATCCCTTTACTCGAGGATGACAGAGCCAACAAAGAAAAGAACATATGTTCATGGCAGATGGGTGCACTGATGAATATACAGGCCAATACATGCTAGACATTGTCTACTGCTGAAATCATGCTCCTAGGGGAAGGGGTTTTGTGCCTCCACACTAGCACAGAGATGTAACTCAAAGCCCTTTGCTAATTCTCTCACTTCAGCACACCATTGCCCTTCAGCTCATCATAGCCATCTGTCTGCGGCCAGGGTTTCCAAAGAGTCAATGGCCATGTTGCACTGCTTCAAGGTGAATCTTCAATGTGTCTTTGTAATGCCTTTGTTGTCCATCCACCAGATCTCCATTAAAGCACCTGTTTCGCTAACCTTCGACCTTGGAAATATACTGATGCAGGGGAAAGTCTGAACTTCACAAGGTCAGAGCATTGGCTCTTCATAAATAAATGGAGAACAGTAAGCAAAGGGTAGGGTAAATGGAAGTTTCTTAGACTGGAAAGATGTGATGAGTGATGGTCTACAGGAGTTTTGTTGGGGCCATTATCTATTAGATACATAAACCATTTTGATCTAGGAATTGCAGGGACAATATCCAGATTTACCAAGAAACCAAATTGTCGTATGACAATTTGTGACAAGGATTGTGAAAAAACTGCAGTAGGACACATGTAGTTTGGTAGGATAGACAAATAGATGGCTGAGGCAATTCCACGTAGAAAAATGTGAAGTAATAAATTTTAGAAGAATAGTAAAAGGAAATATGCCTTAAATGATAAGATTTCAAATGGAGTAGAGGAACCTTGGTGTGCTGATACAGAGGTCATTAAAATTAACAACGACAATAGATAAGGCCCTAAAAAATAGCAAACAGAATACTTGGTTTTGCATCTAGAGGCATAAACTACAAAAGCAAGGAGGCAAGGCTAAACTTGTGCAAGACCTTAGCTGGTTCAAGTATTGTGTACAGTTTTGGGCATCCCATTATAAGAAAGATACAAAAGCAATTATTAAAATAATGTAGATGCACTAGGATGTTACCAGAGAGGAGGTATTATAGTCTTTCGAGAGACTGGACGTTAGGGTTTCTCACCAAAGCTGAGAAGGGTGACCTGATTGAGTTCTGAAGGACTATAAAAAGGTAATAATAAGATAAATAATGATGTATTGTGTATTAGTGGAAACAATCTTATATTGCCAAACACAAAAAGAAAGGGGAGGTTAAAATATAAAATGTATGCACTCAGGTTTGCCGACGACACAAAGCTAGGTGGGAAAGTAAGCTGTGAGGAGGACACAAAGAGCCTGCAAAGGGATAAAAGAAAGACTTGGATTTATAGTGCCTTTCATGACCACCAGACGTTCCAAAGTGCTTTACAGTCAATTAAGTACTTTTTGAAGTGTAGTCACTGTTGTAATATAGGATATAGATAGGTTAAGTACGTGGGCAATAAGGTGGCAGCTGGAGTATAATGTGGGGAAATGTAAGGTTATTCACTTTGGTAGGAAGAATAGGAAAACAGAATATTTTTTTAAATGGTGAGAAAGTATTAAATGTTGGTGTCAGAGAGATTTAGGTGTCCTAGTACAGGAAACACAAAGTTAGCATGCAGGTACAGCAAGCAATTAGGAAGGCAAATGGCATGTTGGCCTTCATTGCAAGGGGGTTGGATTACAAGAGTAAGGATGGCTTGCTACAATTGTACAGGGCCTTGGTGAGACCACACCTGGAGTACTGTGCAAAGTTTTGGTCTCCTTATCTAAGGAAGGATATCATTGCCTTAGAGGCGGTGCAACGAAGGTTCACTAGGTTGATTCCTGGGATGAGAGGGTTGTCCTATGAGGAGAGATTGAGCCAATACTGTCCAGAGTTTAGAAGAATAAGAGGTGATCTCATTGAAATATATAAGATTCTGAGGGGTATTGACAGGATAGATGCAGAGAGATTGTTTCCCCTGGCTGGAGAGTCTAGAACTAGGGGGTATAGTCTCTGGATAAGGGGCTGGCCTTTTAAGACTGAGCTGAGGAGGAATTACTTCACCCAGAGGGTTGTGAATCTCTGGAATTCTGTACCACGGAGGGCTATGGATGCTCAGTCATTGAGTATATTGAAAGCTGAGATAGAGAGTGTGTTTTGGACTCTAGGGGAATCAAGGGATATGGGGATCGGGCAGGAAAGTGGAGTTGAGGTTGAAGATCAGCCATGATCTTATTGAATGGCGGAGCAGACTCGAGGGGTCGTATGGCCTACTCCTGCTCCTAATTCTTATGTTCTTATGTTAAGCAGAGGGTGGGTAGAATCTTGAATTCTCTGCCACAAGTTATTGTTGAACCAGAAAGAGTCCATAAATTATTTGAAAGAGAATTAGATAGCTTCTTGAATAAGATAAACATTAAAGGGTATGGGGAGCAAATGTGAGGGTGGAATTTGACTAGGTGGTTTATACAGAGAAAAACATCAACACAGACTTGGGTGGGTTGAATGGATTGTTTTAATTCTGTAACATTCCATGACTAGAATAATGAGCCAGGCAGACACAGAAGGTAGTGGAAAATTCAATAGGGTGAGAGTGTGCACAGATACCATGTTTGAAGTTTGCTCTCCGGTTTTCTCCCTTCCTTTCCTTAAGGCATTATGGCCAGAGTACATTGCACTTGGAAAGGCCTAGGATCACCTGAATTTCTTGCCTTGGGTCATTAGCATGGCTGGGTGCACGTGTTGTGCAGGCCTGTTCCTGCAGGACCTTGCGTTGGGAACAGGAACATTCTGGCGAGCAGCAGCAGCCAGCAGATCCTGCAGGAAAAGAAGAACTTACCTCGTACTGCAGTCCTCTTTGGGTTGGCACCTCATATCCGCCCCCCTTCCCCATCCAAGACCCTCTGATTTGAGGATGAAGCCCCATGGCTATCTTTTCTTGGATCATTGTGCCTGGTCGTTGGAGCTGGCCCCAGCCACCTCATTGCCACAGAGCACGAGTACAAGGCCAGGTATACCATTTGGAAAAGAAAACAGAATCCTAGGGCAGTGTGGGTGGGGCTGGGGGGGGATATTTGTGGCAATGAGTTTGCACTCCCTTTTCCCAAGGCACTGAGCGGAGCAAAATCAGGCAGCGTCTTCAGGAAAGAAGGGGAGAAAATTTGAAAAAACAAACATCAGACGTAGGAGCTGGGCAGTCTCATCCAATTAAATTAAAGATAATGGGGCAGTAATTCCTCCCCAAACGCGTGAGTACGGAAGGGGTACTCACGCGTCTGGCCGGAGGAAATGCCGGTTTTCAGCATGCACAGCACATGCGCTGAAAACCGGCATTTCCTCTCCTCTAACCCAAGAGTTGAAGAGGCTAGCGCGTGCGCTGTAGGGGGCAGCGCGTGCGTCTTGGATTTCCTCTGTTTTGGGGGATTTGCGCATGTGTAAAGGCCTCCGGCCTTTACGCTTGTAAAAAGCACACGTAAGTATTTATTTTTACAGATAAGTGGTGTTTTAGTGCAATTTAAAAATGTTTTTTCCACAGGTTTATTATTTTAAAGAATCTACAATAAGGTAAGTTTAGTTTTAGACCCTTTTTATTAAAAATTTATTTTTTTCAAAAAAAAATTGTTTAAATTATTTTTTTAAACTTATTTATACTTAATTTAATGATTGGGATGTTTGTTAAAATTTTATTTAAAGTTTAAGTAGTGTTTTGGGGTGCAGTACTTTTCATGAGTTTGACAGTTCTTACTCTCAAACTTATGAATGAAGTTTCCCCTCCCCTGATTGGCTGAACAGTGCTCACCTGAACCCAGCCGGCACATCGCACTAACTAAGCCGTTGGGTCAGGTTAGCACAGCGCGCCGACATCAGAACCGGGCCACTGACAGGAAATCCACTGTGGGCCAGGTTTCAGATGTCGGCACGCCGGGTAAGTGCACATCGGGGGCTTGCACGTGCGGCAAGCCCCCGACACCAAGTTCTGGGCCATTAAAGCAAATACAGTGCTGGATTGGACCGGCCATTTAAAATGGGACAGCCCCACTAATCTGGATTGGATTTCCGATCCCAATTTATGGTCCCTGTCTCAGTGTGGACGTTTTCTTGGCCTCAGAGACAGAGCTTCAGAAATGGCCCAAATCAAACCGTAGACATCCAATAGTATTAGGCCTATTTTGTTGCTGGGTAAAACAGAAAGCACTTTCAGCAGAAGCTTTCACAGCACTAGCAACAGGGAATTGTTTTGTGACATTAAGATGTTTCAGGGAAATATTTCCACTGTTTGCTATTTAAAGTGAAATCATAAACATGTACATAAAAAACGTGTTAACACTATCAATAGCCGAAACCTCAGTAACTGCTTACACAACACTGCAGGCTGGTGGCATATATACTTCTAAATAAATAGTTACTCATAAAATATGAACATTCCTTCCTTCAATTAGTCTATGCTTCAAGTGATAGTACATTAGGAGTAAAGTTCATAAATCAACAGCCTACCAAGATCAATTGTGTTTCCTTTGAACACACTATAGTAAGAGTATTCATGAGACTTCTAGATTGGAGCTTTTCACTTAGAATACTTGACATGCAAGGCACAAAACAGTAGCTATTTTAAGAAGGTTTATAATGGCTTTGAATAATTGGTAGACTCAAGGATCAGAAAGAATTTAACATTATAGTGGCAGCGCTGTACTTGTGCACAACTTTAACAGACAGTGTAAAACACAGATACATTGTGGGCAACTACAAAGTTAAGGTTTCTTCATTTCCTGCCAGATCTCTGGTTCATTCATCATTTGTGATAGCAAGACCAAATTAAAGGGTCTATGTTGTTTGAACTTTTTTTTTTAATTAAAAGGAATTTGGGTAACAACAACAACATGATTCTGCAAAATACAACTCTTAACAACAACAAGCATTTTATAAAACTGACCTTGCTAGTGGCTGGCAGTGCAGAAAGCTTTTTAAAAAAAAATTGTCATAGGGTGCCAAAAGCGAAGTCATAGATTTCCCACAGCTCAATGCAGGCTCCAACAACAAGGCACGATGATCCAAGAAAAGCACTGTCGGAAAGAGTTCCAGAGCAGTGAGTGATGCTTTGTCGCCAGTATTCTGTGTGGTGTAGTTGCAATAGCTCTTTTATTTCTGACATTAAGCATGGCGGTCTGTCTTATTAATACTGATAACTCTTCTCAGTATAGATACTGTCAAAAAACCGATAGGCTTTCAGGGGATGAACTTGGCAATCTATTATCCTCATGATCTGATGATTTTGTCTCATTCTCCCACACTGCCCCCCCCCCAACCCCCGCAAAAAAAAGCCTACAGGGTAAATTGTTAAATAGGATTCTTTCTCCAAAAGAGACAAATCTGATGCAGAACAAGCTTAGACTGACAGAGTACAGTGTTACTAAAATGTCAACAGCCCTAATCGTCTTAACTGTAGATTCTGCCACCATCACCACCACCACCAACTTGCATATCATCTTTAATGTAGAAAACTCCCCAGTGTGCTTCACAAAAGCATGCCCAAGCCAAAGAAGCTGATATCAGAAGGGGTAACCAAAAGCTTAGTCAAAGAAGTGGGTTTGAAGAACAGTCTTCAAGGACAAATGTAAGAAGTCACACAACACCAGGTTATAGTCCAACAGTTTTATTTGAAATCACAAGCTTTCGGAGCGCTGCTCCTTCATCAGGTGAAGTGGAGAGATGCATAAAGACATAGCTTATATAGTCAGAGAACACTGCCAGATGATTACAGGTAATCTTTCTAACTGCCATTTATCACACCTCGGCAGAGAGATAATCACAGCAATCAAAGGTGTGAATGGTGTCCAAACAGGTCAGTCAGGAAAACATTACATCAAAGAACAATGAGGTGGGGTCACAAGGGGTCAAATGTTGCAGATGCTGGGGTCTGTATGAAAAACAAAAAACATTTTTTTTGCTGGAAATCACAGCAGGTCCGGCTGCATCTGTGTAGAGAGAACCAGCCAACGATGACTCGAGCCTGGATGACCCTACGTCAGGTGGGGTTACATGTAGCGTGACATGAACCCAAGATCTCGGTTGAGGCCGTCCTCATGAGTGCAGAACTTGGCTATCAGTTTCTGCTCTACGATTTTGCGTTGTCATGTGTCTCGAAGGCCGCCTTGGAGAATGCTTACCCGTAGATCGGAGGCTGAATGTCCTTGACTGCTGAAGTGTTCCCCGACTGGGAGGGAACACTCCTGCCTGGCGATTGTTGCGCGGTGTCCGTTCATCCGTTGTCGCAGTGTCTGCATGGTCTCACCGATGTACCATGCTCCGGGGCATCCTTTCCTGCAACGTATGAGGTAGACAACGTTGGCCGAGTCACATGTGTATGTACCATGTACCTGGTGGGTGGTGTCCTCACGTGTGATGATGGTACCTGTGTTGATGATCTGGCATGTCTTGCAGAGGTTGCCGTGGCAGGGTTGTGTGGTGTCGTGGTCGCTGTTCTCCTGAAAGCTGGTTAATTTGCTGCGAACGATGGTCTGTTTGAGGTTCGGCGGCTGTTTGAAGGTGAGTAGTGGAGGCGTGGGGATGGCCTTAGCGAGGTGTTCATCGTCATCGATGACATGTGGAAGGTTGCGAAGAACATGGCGTAGTTTCTCCGCTCCGGGGAAGTACTGGATGACGAAGGGTACTCTGTTGGTTGTGTCCCATGTTTGTCTTCTGAGGAGGTCTATGCAATCTTTTGCTGTGGCCCGTCGGAACTGTCGATCGACGAGTCGAGCGTCATACCTGTTCTTACGAGGGCGTCTTTCAGCATCTGTAGGTGTCCATCGCGTTCCTCCTCGTCTGAGCAGCTCATCCTCGTCGACACCTCGCCTTCAAACAGCCGCCTAACCTCAAACAGACCATTGTTCACAGCAAATTACCCAGTTTTCAGGAGAACAGCGACTATGACACCACACAACCCTGCCACGGCAACCTCTGCAAGGCATGCCAGATCATCAACACAGATACCACCATCACATGTGAGGACACCACCCACCAGGTACATGGTACATACTCATGTGACTCGGCCAACGTTGTCTACCTCATACATTGCAGGAAAGGATGCCCCGGAGCATGGTACATCGGCAAGACCATGCAGACACTGCGACAACGGATGAACGGACCCTGCGCAACAATCCCCAGGCAGGAGTGTTCCCTCCCAGTCGGGGAACACTTCAGCAGTCAAGGACATTCAGTCTCCGATCTTTGGGTAAGCATTCTCCAAGGCGGCCTTCGAGACACACGGCAATGCAAAATCGTAGAGCAGAAACTGATAGCTAAGTTCCGCACTCATGAGGACAGCCTCAACCGGGATCTTGGGTTCATGTCACGCTACATGTAACCCCACCTGACGTAGGGTCATCCAGACTCGAGTCATCATTGGCTGGTTCTCTCTACACAGATGCGGCCGGACCTGCTGTGATTTCCAGCAAAAAAAAAAGTTTTTTGTTTTTCATACAGACCCCAGCATCTGCAACATTTGACCCCTTGTGACCCCACCTCATTGTTCTTTGATGTAACGTTTTCCTGACTGACCTGTTTGGACACCATTCACACCTTTGATTGCTGTGATTATCTCTCTGCCAAGGTGTGATAAATGGCAGTTAGAAAGATTACCTGTAATCATCTGGCAGTGTTCTCTGACTATACAAGCTGTGTCTTTATGCATCTCTCCACTTCACCTGATGAAGGAGCAGTGCTCCGAAAGCTTGTGATTTCAAATAAAACTGTTGGACTATAACCTGGTGTTGTGTGACTTCTTACATTTGTCCACCCCAGTCCAACACCAGCATCTCCACACCAAGTCTTCAAGGAGAAGAGAGATATGGAAAGGTAGAAGGTTTTAGGGAGGGCATTCCAGAATTTGGAGCCTAGGCAACTGAAGGCACAGCTGCCAATAGTGATGTGAAGAGAGGAAAAGAATGCACAAGAAGCCATAGCGAGAGGAATGGAGAGTTTGGAGGGAGGGAGTTATGGAGCTGGAGGAGATTACAGAGATAGGGAGGGGCTAAGCCACGAAGGGATTTTAATATTAGGATGAGAATTTTAAAATGTGAGGCGCTGGGAGACCGGATTCCAATGTAGATCAGTGAACACAGAGGTGATGGGCGAGTGACACTTGGTGCGGAGTAGGAGATAGGTTTCATCGGCAGATAGGCTAAGGTAGGGGCGGAGACGGACAATGCAATAGAACTAAAAGTAGGGTGTGTCTCTGATACGGGGTTGGATTGGAAGCTCAGTTCAGGGTCGAATGGGAGTTGTGAAGAGTCTGGCTCTGATACCTATATCATAATTAGCCCATAGCCTAGTAGGAACTTACACTATGGATGCCAAGACTGTGGGAATGAATTTGACACAGCGTGACCTCCCACAACAAATCCTGCAAATGTCTCCGCTCATCATGTCTAGTGCGATTTGTTGTCTGAGTACTGTCATTTTTCATAAGTTCCAGAGGCATTGAAAATGGCAGTTTTTGAGTGAATCTGTGAGATAATAATAATTTGTTGCAACGTGCAAGTTGGAGGTTATACGAGTGATGCTTGCTTCTCCCCGCCACCACCCTCCCCCACCACCTTATGGTGCCAAGAGCGAAGCCTCTGTAATGGTTGCTGCTAAAAACATAACTGATGAATTTGATATTCACAGATGAATGAAAGCAGATCATTTTGCAGTTCTCTTCCAACCTTATAAACATCTTCTACTAAGCTAATTTTGCCCCAGTGCACATCATCCCTGGGGCTTTTTAATATGCTACCCCATACACTGGTCTTGACAATTGTGGGCAGGTACTAGAAATTGCTCTCGTGTTCTGCACTCATGCTCTTTGGCATCTGTACAGCAAATAAATGGAGGCCCGGTTGTTGTTAAGGCATCCCCAGTACCAATTATGACTTTAAAAGTATAATGCAGCAATTCCCCTGTTCATTTGCAGCAGAAATGAGGGACCAAGGATTCATCAGAATGAAGCAATTATAATCTTGACATCAAGCCGTGTAACATCAAAGATTTTCAATTCCTATTACTATGCTACAAGTGTTAACAATAATCATCTACAGTGATGAGTCATAACATATCAAAGACTTGTGGTGGGCTATATTGTGATATGTGCGAGACATGTTAGGAGTTTTGATCCTCTTCAATCTCAAACTTGTTTCTGACTTTTTTTAAATACCCGGTTGCAAATGGCATTAATAAAAAAAAATTAAAAAACAAAAACAATGCTGACTTGTCAGTGTTCCAGTGCCAGAGCTTAAGAGGCTATCCCACTATAGTGCATTATTTTTTTGAAGTGTGAAAGGAATCAACTGCTACAATGCCCTGTCTTCAAGACAACAACGGGATGACAACAGTTGTAATATCTCACCTACATGATGAAACCAGTGGAGCATTAGATTAATGGAAGCAAAAAAAAATCAAGATCACATTCCTCAGAATTCTGATATGGTACAAGTCAAGTAAAATTTTTATGATTGACTTGCATATATTGGGTTTCTATATCAGTGGTAGAAGTTAGGCATGCTTGTTCAGAAAAGGGGCTTTCAAGATATCATTAGCTTAAATAAATTATATCATCTTAGCAATGGACCTCATTATAGACTGTCAATCAGCAAGCTCATTAATGCATATTTACACAAGTTCAATCCCTTTCTACAGCCCTGCCAAAAGTAATGGTAAGAATAGAAAGTTGTGTTGATGTTGATGTACGTGTTAGCTCAGTGGTAGCACTCTCACCTCGGAATCAGAAGGTCATGTGCTCAAAACTCACTCCAGAGACCTGAGCATATAAACTACCCTGATACTTCAGTGCAGCACTGAGAATGCTGTACTGTCAGAGGTGCCATTTTTTGGATGAGGCATCAGACTGACTCCCCATTTGCCCTCTCAAGTGGACATAAAAGATCCCATGACACTATTCAAAGAAGGTGGGGAGAGTTCTCCCCTAGTCAATATTTAGCCCTCAACCTACATCTCATCACTAAAACAGATAATCTAGTCATTAATCTCATTGTTGTTTGCGGGAGCTTGCTGTACACAAATTGACTACCACGTTTGCTTATATTACAACAATGATTACACTTCAAAACTACTTAATTGACTGTGAGGAGCTTAAAACACATTAGATAAATGCAATTTCTTTATGTTAGAACAGTTTGAGAGAGTGTGTAGACCCCAACAGTGAACTGGCACTTGTGGCCTCTTGTTGGTTCGGTTAGGAGAGATTATACAAATTAGTGTTGTATTCCCTAGTATTTAGAAGGTTAAGGGGTGATTTGATCGAAGTTTTTAAGATATTAAAGGAGAACAGGTAGGGTAGATCGAGAGAAACTATTTCTGCTATTTGGGGAGTCTAGGACTAGGGGGCATAGTCTAAAAATTAGAGCCAGACCTTTCATGAGTGAAATTAGGAAACACTTCTCCACACAAAGGTTGGTAGAAGTTTGGAACTCTCTTCCACAAACAGCAATTGATGCTAGATGAATTATTAATTTTAAATCTGAGATTGATAGATTTTTGTTAACCAAAGTATTAAGGGGTGTGGGGCAAAGGCGGATATATGGGGTTAGGTCACAGATCACCATGATCTCATTGAATGGCGGAACAGGCTCGAGGGGCTAAATGGCCTACTCCTGTTCCTAGGTACCAAAAGGCAATGCTCTTGAGCAAGCATATTACATAGGATATACGGCACAGAAACAGGCCATTCGGCCCAACCAGTCCATGCTGGCATTTGTGCTCCACACGAGTCTCCTCCCGTCTTTCCTCATCTAAATCTATCAGCATAACCCTCTATTCCCTTCTCCCTCATATTCTTGTCTAGCTTCCCCTTAAATGCATCTATACTATTCGCTTCAACCACTCCCTGTGGTAGCGAGTTCCACATTCTCACTACTCTATGTAGTTTCTTCTGAATTCCCTATTGGCTTTCTTGGTGACTATCTTATATTGATGGCCTCTAGTTGTGCTCTTCCCCACAAGTGGAAATATTCTCTCTGTATCCACTCTGTCAAAACCTTTCATAATTTAAAAGACCTCTATTAGGTCACCCCTCAGCCTTCTTTTTCCAAGAGAAAAGTGACACAGCCGGTTCATCCTTTCCTGATATGTATACCCTCACATTTCTGGTATCATACTGGTAAATCTTCTCTGCACCCTCTCCAGTGCCTCTATATCCTTTTTATAATAATATGGTGACCAGAACTGTACACAGTACTCCAAATGTGGTCTAACCAAGGTTCGATACAGGTTTAGCATAACTTCCCTACTTTTCAATTCTATCCCTCTAGAAATAAACCCTAGTGCTTGGTTTGCTTTTTTATGGCCTTGTTACACAAGTCACTTGTGACACAGGTTATTTGTACTCCTAGATTCCCTTTGTTCCTCTACCCCACCTAGACTCGCACTCTCCAAGAAATAAGTGACCTCCCTATTCTACCTACCAAAATGTAATACCTCACATTTATCTGTGTTGAACTTCATTTGCCAATTATATGCCCATTCTGCAAGTTTATTAATGTCCTCCTGTAATGTGTTGCAGTCCTCCTCAGTATTGACTATCTACCCCCCCCTCGCCCAATTTGGTATCATCCGCAAATTTAGAAATTGTGTTTTTGATTCCCAAGTCATATAAACAGTATCTGTAACTATTGCTAACCACATCAGTAAATTACAGATCTACAGCATTGATCATAGGCCCAATGGTCTAAAGCTCACATATTCTGTGCTCCCATTTTCATAGCCCCATTCCCACTTGAAAACAGCAATGAAATTATACTTTAAGCCTACTGAACTCTCAATAACTTGCAATGGCATTTAGGTCAAGGGTGGTGGGTTAACTCCCAACATCGGTCACTTGGAGGTAAGCTTTCAAATACTTTGGACAAACATACCAATAGTCCAACCACATTTTTAACATTAAACCCGATCAGCCATGTTAAAGTAGCAACCACCTTTATAGCTCAGGCAGAAACATGAATGGGGATCTTTAATGTTGGAAGTTAATAGTTAAGTGGGGTAATGTTTCTTCATTATCAAAGCAGTTCAGACTGGAGAACCATATGCTGCAAATTGCAGTGTTTCAATCCTTGCACGTCTTACGGAATCACCTGCTGCACACTGATTCTTTAAGAAAAAGAGACATTTTTAATATTCTTATACAATTGCCAATATTTCTGCCGCTAAATGCTTCATCATATCCAAACAAGAAGCCTTGATAGTTTATAGATCGGAATGATTTAATCAGTTAATTGTTGAATGCATACAAAGATGAACTGAAATACAATCCAGTTACAGTCAACAGTTTGTCCAGAAAATTAGGTAAACTGGATAAACCTATCAACCTCAACCAAATGTGGCAAGATATTTATTTTTCTTTTAGTTTGTCCAGACACATGTAATATTGTGCACTTGTACATTATCAAGTTTTCTCTCTGCTTTAGGTCTCACTCCCTGCTCTACTGTCTCCAGCCCCATGACTCCTGAACTCTGCAAGCAGCTCTCCGCATTCTCTCTTCCTGTTGCAAACGCGATTGTCCCTGCTCGCTTCCTACTTTTCCATACCGATTTTCATCTTACAGTTTTACATAGCGCAATGGAAGAACTGCGTGGTCTGATTTATCTTGTTACAACATACACCGTGTAAACTGGACAAATCAGGGCTACACAGATCAGCCCACCATAAGCAGATAGCATTACATACTGTCTGCCAACCATAACATTTCCCTGTAATCAACTGCAGATTATTTCTGTGGAAACCTGCTTGTACTGACATCACAAGTGCCTTTAATATCTTCACTGAATGTCTCATAGCACCGTTGTCAGCTCACCGCAGAAATCTACAACTTTAAAACCGCCAATCTCCAAACTATAGATTAAAAAAAAACTCTCCACCAATGTTCTTAATCATTTTCAGGAGAGAATTGTTTTACCGACTAAGGTTAGAAATGCAAACACTAAATTTATACCAACCACCGCCCCCCCCTCCCTCTTTCAGGCATCTACCATCATGAGCCATGTCCACTGTTCTCTAACCCCTCAATCTCCAAATGCAGGGCTACATCCAAATAACAAACTTCGTGGCTGCTCAGCCAGTTTTTGGATCAGGCTTAGTTCCTGGAGCAAACAAAACAGGTTGCTCTCAAAGTTCGGTTTTTGAAGTACCACATCAAGTGCTGGGACTATTCCTGCTACAACAGGTTCAACATTTGTTACAGCATGAACACTTGCAAGATGGCTTTTGCAGGGGTCTGGCCTGGACCAAGGAGACAATAGTCGATAGTATCCCACTGCCATCCGGCTTTTTAAAAAAATATTCTCTCCTCCCTTCCTCTGCTCAGATACAGATCCACAGCTGTTAGTCATTCCTTCATATTTTGCCCAAAGGTCCATTATTTGTGTATAAGCCTTGACATGAAGTCTTGCTAGGCAATTTGACTCTGGGGGGTCATGATAACCAAGCCTGAACCTACCCTCACCAACTTCCACATATGCATACGTCCAATAAGTGTTATTGGATTGAGATGGGAAGTGGTTACCCTGGTTGATTGCTCCCACCCTAATCCAGGAACAGTGAGGTTAATTGTAGTGCTCCTCCTGCTAATTCAATACAGACCACAGGGCAAACCTGGGGCATTACTTGTAGGTGTCAGCTACACATTGGATGAACTTATTGAATCATGGAAGGACCTATGACTTCAGGTAAGATCAGCTAACTGAGTGTAGAATATGGATTGAAACAGTAACCTTCCTGGTCCATATATAACTCAGTAAAACACATCCACTGAATCAACAAAGAAATATTTCTTTACATTTGTATATATTCAATTACTTTAAATACAACTTTTATGGGTCATTAGTTGTAGGCACTCTCGCTCTCTCACTTTCTTTGACTCACTCTGGCTCACTCTCGTTATGTAGCATTTTCTATGAGATGATCAACATATTTCTCCGAATCAGTTCTCTTGATCTTAAATTGGAAAATAAGTGGAAGTCACCAACTAACTCACTTTTCCCAGCTGAGAATCCTTCAAATGCCAGGAGGCCCTTAACCACCTGTGTTTTCACATCCGCAACCTTTGGTCACCTGTGCTTTTAAATTACCAACCAAATCAAAAAGACCATACTCATGTGATCAAGGTGATTTGAATCAAATGGATCGTTGACTATGATTTGATTCACATCATCATCTAGGCTCATGAAAGAAGAATGGCTATTTGGAAAAGACGTAAAAGCACTGGTACACCTAGAATTGTAGCCATAGCATAGGTTAGAGATCTTATTATTTTTTGTTGTTTCTGGTCATTAAGATGCGGGATGTCACTGCTTGTGAATAATACCACCCCCCCGTGTCTACATTTGGAAGTCCGTATCATCTGGAAACACTCCATATCAGCACGAGTTGGAGAGTAATGAGCATTGGAGAAATGACAGAAGTTATATTTCTGATCAGCAAAAGTAACTTGATTGCATAGCCACTTCAAGACATAGCGCTCCCATTGGTTGAATGCACTGCCTGGTGTGGTACTCAGCATTGATTCACTGTCAACCCGAGGCGAGAGGGAACAAACAGATCAAGCAATTTGTGCTCCTGCTTATCAAATAAGTAACCCTCGCTGGGAATGTGTATGTGGACATCAGAATCAAGCTTGCTGTGATGTCTCTTCATTGTCAAATAGTCTGCTAATACTCACTGGCCCGGAATTTGTGGTCAGCGGCGAAGCTACAGCGCTGACCTTGAAGAAAGCTGCCCACAAAGATCTAGCGAGCTCTATAGGGTCGATTTCAGCTCTCCTGACCTTTGTTTGAAACAAGCGAATATCCAGCAACAGTGATGTTATCAAAGCTGGCTAAGCAGCCAATTATATTGAAGAATTCTCACAGACAGCAAACTAGGAAGTACAATTTTTAATTTACTTTTTATAAAATTTACAAAGAGCGAAATAAAAATTAGAATAGACACAGGATTAAAATAGAAACTGAAATATCATAAACATTAAAATAAAATTTAAATAACCATAACCACAACTCTTAAATCATATTAATGGAAATATTTGACATTCCACAAATATAAAATTAGTTTTTCAGGGCCAGGACGGTTGTTCAGCAGTCAATACACCGTTATAAACCCAGTTACATCTCCTTCAACTTTTTCCGGGGGGGGGGGGCGTGAACAGCGATATTTTAGCGTAATAGGGGAAGTTTTCATCCTTATTGTCGGCTCTGGGTAGTTCCACAGCGCAACCTATGGCGGAGCACTGAATGACAGACCGCAACTTCAGGAGTTCTGCATTTAGCTGCGCATGCGCTAAATCCTGAACTTGCTGTCAGTTTCAGAGGGGTAATGACGGCGAACATAAGAATGAATGATCTGTGGAGCGGTTGTCAGCACCTGTGAAACTGTTTCCCCTCCACTGAAGGTAGTAACCCATACTGGGGATACAGATGTGGAGCTGCATTTTCTTGTTAAAAGTACAATGTACAACAAAATAGGCCATATTTATAAACCAAAATAAATGAGTGAGGAGAGGAAAGCTTAAACTCACTATAATTTCCCAAATTTCAATGTTTGTCTGATGGTGCTTCACAAAATTCTAATGTGCCATCTCACTTTCTCACATCCAAGTCAACAACAAATGAATGCATTGTGCCATTACTTCCTGCTGGTAGACTAAATGCTTCTAGAATGTCTTATTCTGTTTCTTACCAATATGATATCCGTATACTTCATCCAGTTTCAATGCTCCATCCAATCTGAATCTGCGGAAGTATTACCTCCTACCCTGCTCAATAAACAGAAACTTCCTGGGCTTACAACAGCAAGGTGTACGTGGCAAATTTGTTGACACCATCCCCTTTTTTATTTACTATACTGAAAATAAATGAGCTACACAGTTGCAATTAATCAAATTTACTTAACAAATTTGTTAATCAAATTACTTTCTTCACAGACTAATGGAAACACTTACACATGTATATGCATGGATGGACAAATAGCTGCATTTGCTCAGATTTCCATACACAGAACATGAACCATACAATGGTAATTATCACATGCATTTGAAATGATATTTCTTTCATTAAAATTATGCTGAAATCAGAGCTACCCATAAATTCATGAAAATGATTGAAACAGATGGACTTTCACAATTTAATGCAGATATTCAGTACCTTCACTATAAACTGTACATCACTAGCCTTTAATGATAACTGAAATACTTTGCCTGAAATGGTAGCTACACAATATAATGCAATATACAATGGGATATGTACTATCAGGGCTCCATTTACATGAAAACATAATTTACACCGTTTATAAGCACTTCAGAGAAGCTCCCATTACAATCAAAAACAACCAAGAACAGAAAGCACTTAATGTGAATTCATGACAAGAAATACTGTTGCTAAGCAAATAAAATATTGTGCTTAACGTGGCTTGACAGCACGGCAAAGAATCCTAGCTCTATTCTATACTGAGTAATCATGAGTCCCGAAGGATTTTCTGAACCCGGGTTAAAGTTCTAAAAATCCAAATTGTGACCCAGTGTGCAGATTCAGAGGTTTCTGATCCTCTAAAGAAAAATGATTTCTTGTTTGTGTAGTTGGACATTTTCCTGTTTTTGTCTGGTTGTCGTCATACCACTTTGGTCATGATGAGCTAGTTTGCATACCTTAATCCCTCTCTTTGCTTGTAGCTAAAAGGTAATGGAAGGAAGTTTTAATCAATTAGCTTCCAGTGGTAGAATGACACAGACACACTTTATATATTATTATAAATAATATCTTGTTATCTTTTTTTTAATCAGTATGATTTTAATCTATCCATTTTTTAAATCAGTATGTATCATAAATTATCCACTGCACTTTTGTGACTTAATTTGTAATTTTGCCACTGATGACCACAATCAGGATGTGGTCATCATTCAAATGGCAGTTGTTACCCGTGATCCTTAGCAAAGCTGAATCTACGTTATAAGTTTAATTGACTTAATTTCAACAGTACTCAGAAAGAGGTGCACAAGTTATAAATGACAGAAGAAATTGTTGTGTAAACTTCATACGTCAGGTTGATTTACCTATAACAAGAGGTATGGACAAGAATAAATGGTATAAACCTTTTTTTTAATATAAAGCAGACACACAAATTATTATAGGTTGGTGAGTAGAGGGCATCAAACATAGTTGGATGGACAGAAAGAAGGTTAAGATGCAGTAAATGCACAAGACTGAGCTGCTACCAAGAAGACATTGACCCCAACAAATAATAATGGTCAGTAAGCTAGTTCTGGACCAGAAACTCTGAGGTCAAGAAAACAATTGCTAGCCACTATAACTCTGCTTCCTAAAAGTAAGGGATTCACTCCAGCAGCAGCATTCAGCCCCATTTGGTGCCCTGTCAGCTGAGTCAGTGCCTATGCCAACTAACAAGTATTTCAGAGAACAATTCCAGAACTACCAGGGTAACTAAGGCGGGTCATATATGGCTCAGTGTCACCAGGGCAGGCAAGGCATCAGACACAATACAAAGCTGGGCAGAGAAACCAAAAGTAAGCCATGGTGTGGAAGTTAGAAAGTTAGCAGCTCAGTCGTTCATCGCACCAATCTCATTGTCATCACAGTGAGTTTGGAAAGAAATGGTTACATGTCAAAAAAAAGTACTTCATTGACTGTAAAGCACTTTGGGACATTCTGAGGTCGTGAAAGCACTATAGAAATGCAAGTCGTGGATACGTTTAAGGTGGAGATAGACAGATTTTTGCAAGGTAAGGGAGTGAAGGGTTATGGGGAGCGGGCGGTGAAGTGGCTTTGAGCCCAAGATCAGCCATGATCTTAATGAATGGCGGAGCAGGCTCGAGGGGCCAAGTGGCCTATTCCTGCTCCTATTTCTTATGTTCTTTCTTTATGTGCTGGATTCCAGGCAGTGTTGTGCTGAGAGGCTGTACCCATGGGGTACTGAATTTAGAACACTCAATGAAAGAGAAAAGAGAAAGGAGAGTTTTATCCCATCAGGTCGGTCAGATTCAAACCAGGACTTGGGTTTAGGAGGTTAGAACAGTGGTATTGCCCAGTGCACCACCTTGTTTTTGCAACGATTGATTTTTTCCCCCAATATACCAATGTTTCCAAGTAGGTTATTTCATATATCACTTATTTGCGTAACACAATGGCCCAGAAATTCGGGTCGGGGGCTTCCCGCGGGTGTAAGCCCTCGACCTGCACTTACCTTGCCTTGGTCACAAAGGTGGTTTGTAAAGGAGAAGAAGGAGGTGGAGAAGTTGAGGAAGGAAATTCCAGAGTGTGAGGCCTAGTCACATCCACCAAAGGTGGGGCGAAGGGAGGAGGGGATTGGAATACACAAGAGGCCAGAGGAAGGGGAAGTTCGGGGGGTGGGGTGACATTTATAGGGCTGGAGGAGGTTACAGAGATAGGGAAGAGCAAGGTCATAAAAGTGATTTAAACATGTGGATGAAAACTTTAAAATGGGAGATGCTGCTGGACCAAAGTAGGTCCGCAAGGACAGGAGTAAAAGGTGAGTGGGTCTTGGTGTGGGATAGGATATGGGCAGCAGAGTTTTGGATGTACTAAAATTTACGGAACATGCAGAATGGGAGGCTGGCAGGGAAAGCTCGGGAATAGTTGAGTATGGAGGTGACAAAGGCGTGGATGAGGGTTTAAGCAGATGATGAGCTGGGGCAGAGATGGAGGAGGGCGATGCTAACAGAGGTGGAAGTAGGTGATCTTTGTGATGAAGAGAATATGGGGTCAGAAACTAAGCTCGGGGTCAAGTAGAAAGCCAATATTGCAAACAGTCAGATTCAACCAGGGAGGGGGGAATGGAGTCGGTGGTAAGGGTACAGAGTTTGTAACAGGAGCCAAAGATGATGGCTGTGGTCAATCCAATGTTTTACTAGAAGAAATTTTGGCTCATCTAAAACTATATTTTGGACAAGCAGTGTGATAAGAGAGGCTGTAGAAGGGTCAAGTGTGATGTGGAGAGGTAGACATGGATGGCATCTGCGCACTTGTGGCAGCTGACCCCCTGTCTTTGAATGATGTGGCCAAGGAGTAGCAATTAGATGAGTAGCGATGGAAATACAAAAGCAATATATAGAAAAGTTGCAATTCAAAATGTTAGTCATGGATTATAACCCAATATGAGGACATCATATGGCATCATTGGCATTACAAAATAACACATTGAAGCAAACTTCTCAACAAACTCAATGGCCACGATTTTGTCAGTGGTGTCAGGATGGGTGCGGGTCAGGTGGTTTCCGGGTTCTAGTCCCGCCCCCAGCTACCTCCGCTCCACAGAAGTGATTTTCCCTTGATAGACCTCGTTAAGCCCGCCCTGCAGGCTTGCCGGCCAATTAACAGGAAGCGGGTCTGTTGACTTAATTTGATGACGTGTCACCTGCCGGTTTCCTTAAAGTTGATTTCTCAGTGTTTGACAGCATTGAGGTGCTGAAAACACTTGCAATCACTGCACAAAGGTGACCTCTTGCACCCAGGCTCTCCAATGACTCCCTCCATATGCTGGAATAGATGGCAGCTACAGGTGAAATGGCAGATATGATCTGTCACTGGTGAGAGAGGTTCGCCCAATGAGGTGGCACTGGACATGTAGTTGGATTTAAAAACTTAAGCTAAACAAACCTGTATATGTTTTAAAAATGCAGTAACCAACATTTTCTTTGCTCTGAAACTCACCATGTGCAACATTGCATCCTTCACATCACTTCTGCAGCTGTCATCTTTTCACAAACATTACACCAGACTCACAACACACCACACTGACCTGGCGTGGTGTCCGGACATCGTGAAACCCGACCCAGAAGTGGGAAAATCCAAAAACAGGCTGAAAACTGCTGACAAGTACCTGTTAATAGGCAGGCAATTGCTTTTAATCTGTTTCCTGCCACTAGGCATTGGGTCCATTCGCAAATCGGGGACCCGACACTTGGGAAAGCTGTTTGGAGGCGGGCTGACTTTAACCTCTGACCCATCTCTGAGCACCAGCAAAATCGCAGCCCATGTATCTCATTTCAATATGAAAAAATATACCGTAGCTGTGAGCCAGACAAGGCACAGGTGTGTTAGCACTTAAATTTGCTTTAGGTCCCCCAATCGTTTATTGGCTAAATGCCCATAATACCACAGGTAGCGTGGTACTACCCCATGCAAAGCAAAAGGTCCTAGCTTCTATCCCCAGTATATAGAGAGTCAGCCGAGGTCACCCAGGGTAGTTACTAGAGGGGATACAATTGGATTCAGCACCCCTGAGCTAGTATGGGAGAGGGGAAAGGGAAGGGGAAACAGTAATTGTATCAGTCCAGATGTCCATTCAGTGACCCTCTTGGAGTGCAAGTGTATTTGGAGGTGTGTTTGTAATATTGGGCAAACACTTTATTGGGCTGCGATGCCCCTTGCTATTGAATATACCTCACTGCCTAGACTCGGACAAAAACAATAATCAGATCTGAAGGACACCCATAGGCTGCCAGTGCCTGAGGAACCAAACATCAGAAAGTCAGTGCCTCTGGGACAGTGGGAAGGGAAGAAACTAGAAACAAGAATAAAACATTATTCTGATCTTCACAAAGATTGCTTAACCTGATGACTCAGCAAGTTTATGCAGCGAGTGGCTGCACTGTACAGACTATGGAACATTCTGGGTTCAGTCCCCAGTCTGTGTAATTATATTACAATTGGCCTCAGTATCTTTATTTAGGTAAGGGAAAATTAATGTTCCTGCTCCTGTTCACCATTACATTTGTGTGGAAATCATACGAGGGTAGGATTGGGCTCTGCTGTGGCATTCCCTGCAGTCAAATAGCTTGCTGACTGTCAAAACTGAAATATGAAAAATGGCCACTTGGCAGAAGTACCAGAGGGTGACAGTCATCCATGGAACTGTACAAGGGCTCGAAGCAAGATGCCCAATACGAGACTCCCAAAACAAGCGCTGTACTCGGAGCTCCGACACGGCAAGAGAGCCCCAGGTGGGCAGAGGAAATGCTTCAAGGACACCCTCAAAGCCTTCTTGAAAACGTGCAACATCCCCACCGACACCTGGGAATCCCTGGCCCAAGACCACACAAAGTGGAAGGCGCCAAACAGTTCGTATCTCTTCGCCGGGAGCAAGCGGAAGCCAAGCGCAAGGAGCGCAAGTCAACCCAAGCACCCCACCCACCTGCCCCTTCAACCCCCGTCTGCCCCACCTGTGACAGAGACTGTAGGTCCCACATTGGACTAATCAGTCACCTGTGAACTCATTTTTAATGTGAAAGCAAGTCATCCTCGGTTCCGAGGGACTGCCTAAGAAGAAGAGAGAGAAGACAAGGGTTCAACACCATCAGGAGAGGAGGGGAGGAAATGTATACAATAATCTTTACAAAAATGCTTTAAGATCCATCACAGTGGTAATTTATGTAGAGCCATTTAGTTAGCACATTTCAGATTTCAGCAACTCTAATGCCTACTGTCTCCTGGCTGTGAGAGGTCTTTTTTTAAATATTAATTCACGAGATGTGGGCGTCGCTGGCAGGGCCAGCATTTATTGCCCATTCCTAATTGCCCTCGAGAAGGTGCAAGGTTTGCAACCTTATGCAAAAGAGGTTTGATTGTATTAAAGAACTGAGACTTGGTTTGATGTTGAAGGGACAACATTTTGATTGTAGCATGCTCACTTAATTATGTTGAAGTAATTCTGGAGGCAAGGCTACAGGCAAGTGAGATCCTCTCAGATCTATGAAGAAAGGGCTTCACACATCTGGCAAGATGTGTAATTGAGTAACCAGATTTTAATCATGCAAGCATTTGTTGAATACTAAAAGTTCCTCATTTTTAAAATAAGCATTAAATCAAAATATGTGTCTGTTCATTGTATAATAAAGTGTTTCAAAATTCATCAACAATTCATTAATCAGCCTTGAATTGTCAATGGTCATTCAATTCACTGGCACTGTATTAATGTCTTTCTTGCTTCAGGTTTAAAAACACACAGACAGACAAGCTTGCATTGCATAAAGCATTGTCAATGCAAACTATTTTCTTGTTGTGATGGCTGAATATGTCGTGTAACTTCTAGCTGCAGCTTTTGGTCACTACTTACATGTTTGATTTTAGTTTCATGTACACACCAGCACGCTTGATGAAGAGATTTAGACAGTGAAATTTAATTATCCTGAATTTCTTCAGTCTGTCAAAATTCAAGCTTTTGTTTTATGTACTGTACTGTAACCTTAGGCTAGCACAAATTAATTGTGTACTGGTGCATGAATGGATAGAAAAAGACAAATTCTCCAAGTCTAGAGTTTAATAGATTAGGTGAGTTTTTTTCTTTAATTGAAAGCATTTTATGAATTATCACTCAATCAATCAATGTTTCTTTGAATGTCTTGAATGATTAAAATTTACTGAGGACAGCCAATTTTCAGAGATGGTTATGATTTATATTTTTACTTCTGTTTACCCATGGAAAATGGAGCAAATTTAGATCGAGTATGTTTTACATTAGCTGTTCAAGTCTCAGACCAAGTCTTTTACATTTGAAGAGAGCTATTTGAAGAATTTGATTTGGATAAAAGCTTCCAGAGATAACTTTAAAGATGTATGGAACAGCCTTTCCTTTAATGATGGAAAAAGCATTTTTTCCCTGAATCGTTTGTTAGTTATTACATTCAATAACCTAAGACCTTCCTCTAATCTGTGTGTACAGGGAAACCAGCAGAAGGGGTTATGTTTCAGGACCCGAGCATTGTAAAAAACTGTTCTTTCACAATGCAGCATTTGTTACATCAGCTATATGTATATAGGTACATACAGACCTGTCAGAGCCTCAAATCTGTGCACGCTCTGAAGGGGAGTAAGAGGCCGAGACGTCCATAAATCAGTTGCCATAGCAACAGCACAGCCTTTCTCCACAAGTTAGTATGACTGCATACAGTTTTCTATGGTCATTTTGTATACAATATATATGGGGGCAGGGGAAAGGAGAGCAAAAGATAGCTGGGGAAGGGAGAGAGAAAGATAGCTGGTTATGTTAAAATACTGTTCTGTAGGACATGGAGTGATGAAGTGGGCTGCAGCACCTTCCTTATGGAAAATATATTGCAGCACCAACACAGAACCACAGTAGTGAGGAAGGTAGGTTCAAATGCTCACGGGACCTCAACTGCTGTAGGTAAGTATTGAGTGGACTCCAGGAACCTTCTCGTGTGCAGGGAGGAAACAGTAGTCTCCATGATATTGTCAAGCATCTTCTAGCAGGCAGCCAACAGCAACAATGGCAAACGCCTGGAAGCAGGTCCACTGTCAGATCTCTTGGCTACAATTTTGAACCCATCTCTGACTAATGTGATGAAAGTCTCCATACTCTGCCAGCTTTCAAGGTCCCAAGTGAAATGAAGTTGGCCAGACTCAACACAGCTCCTGGTAATCACAGGTCTACAACACAATGTTACTCATAATACAGCAATCTCTCTTTGACAGACCACAAAATGGCTAGGGCAGCAGCAGCATTATCCTGACCAATATTTATACCTCAACCAACATCACTAAATCAGATTATATGCTTATCATCACATTGCTCTTTGTGCAAATTGGCTGCCGCGTTTCCTACATTACAATAGTACTTCATTAGCTGTTGCGATAAGGTGCTATATAAATGCATGTCTTTCTATCAGGTGGTTTTTTGAAGTGTATGTGGAGGTGGTGTTGGTGGGGCGCGGGGGTTAAATCAGAGTGTATTTTGGAATAGATTAGAAAGAGCTTTACACTGCTTCTGTTATATGCTTGAATGACCAGGAAGTTTTTGATGCCAACAAATGGTGCAAAAATGGAAAAGACCCTCGTTAGATGAGCAAACATTCACAACATTTTAAATATATAAATTACAATCCTTTAACATCAGATCATTAAGTCTAATGTCGCCCCAACAAGTGGGATGACACCCTCTCTTAACAGCTGTAGAGGGTTTTCAACTAAAAGGAAAAATTTGCAGGGCTATGGGAAAAGAGCAGGGGAGTGGGACTATTTGGAGAGCTTTTTCAAAGAACCGGCACAGGCAAGGTGGGTCGAATGGCCTCCTTCTGTGCTGTATGATTTTAACTAAATCAATGGGCGCAGCGTCGGTCCAATTTTGAATGGCCCAAGTGTAAAACTGCAATTATAACTTTGATTTCCCAATTTTCTCCAGTCCTGAAAGCAGTGACTCATCCTGAGGTACATTTCCATGAGCACAGACAGCTTCCTTTTGTCTTCCCCACGTGGCCATTCTGCAGGAAATCTTTTTTTAATAATAATAGAAGAAGCAAAGATAAAAGAGTGAAAATAATGAAATAAGCATAAAAAACATTTCAATCTGCATATCCTTCACACTTCGTTTAACACCAGACTGCCTTTTCTTTTAAATCTAATTCTCCAAAAGTTCAGCTTTATCGACACCCACAAGTTATGTTCCCGAAAAGCACATTCTAGTGAAGGAACTTAATTTCATACCATATGATTACAAAGTTAATGCGGGAGTTGTCAGAAATGTTAAAGCACGGGTTTCAAAGAAATATATGCAAACTAGAGAGAGAAATCAAAAGAAATTTTGTGGTCCATGCAAAATACATCCAATATTATCTGCAAATGAATATTGTTCCTTCAGGCTTTTGATCAACAGCCAGTCAATCTCAAAGTAGCAGATGCCCTCATTTTGAAAGTGTTGCATTACAACAGAGCTACACAGACTCCACCCTAATATTACCCTGACTACAATGCAGTGATACTTTCCCTCTTACACAATGCATTTATGTTAACTATTCACTTTTGCCAATATACTTAACCACCTCCCTCCCCCATTTTCTGTGTAACTCCCATTTTCTGCGTAACTCAGTTTAATCCTTTTCACCCTGGTATCATTCTAGGAGGACAGGTCACATAAACTAGGCTTGTATTCCTAGGGCGCAAAATTTGGTTACGCCCTGTTTGGGGGCGGTAACCGAGTTAAGACCGGACATTTAGCACCCGGCCCGGAAGTACCACCCCGGCTGCTAAATTTGCGGCCAAAGCCTCGGCCGCTCCCGCTGCTGCTGCTGCCCCGTCGCCGTTCCGGTTAATGACCATCAAGCTCGGGGTGAAGAGCTACACCCACCCCGACATGACTATTGAGGCGTGCGTAAAGGCTATGGCCGGGGTTGTCGGCCCTCCGGCCATAGTCGCCGCCTCAAAAATGTATGGGAAGGCTGTCTTTTTCCTGGAGTCCGAGCGGGCGGTGGCCCTGGCCATCGCCCAGGGGCTCACCGTGGGCGGGACTTTCCTGCCGGTGGACCCGCTGGAGGCCACCGCGCAGAGGGTCGTTCTGTCGAACGTCCCGCCCTATATCACCGGTGAGCTCCTCCTCCCCCACCTACGTCAACTCGGGGAGGTGAGGTCGGGGATTTCCCCGATCCCGCTCGGGCTCCGGGAAAGCAGCCTTCGCCATGTCTTCTCCTTCCGGCGCCAGGCTTTCGTTCAGCTGGCGCGGGAGGGGGAGACGGACGGGGCTTTCACGGTCCTCCACGGGGGGACCCCGCACCGCGTCTTCTGGACGGCGGACGGCGTGCGGTGCCACGCCTGTAGGGAGGTGGGGCACGTGCGCAAAAGCTGCCCCGCCTCCAAGGCCGCCAAGTCATCTGGCGCCGCCGCCGCTCCTCCCTCCGGGTCTAGCCGCGCCCCCGCTCAATCCAACGCTACCGGGGCGCGGTCGTCGTCGGAGGTCGATGCCATCCTGGCCTCCGGCGGGGGGGAGGAGGGAGGTCCGGTCCGAAAGAAGGCGCGGGACAAGACGCGGAACCGTAGGGTGGGTCCCCCCGCGGAGGGCGTCCCCCACAATATGGAGCCCCTGACGCCGGAGAGCGTCGCCGCGATAATCGCGGAGTGCGGAGGTGGGGGGGACCTCGTGCCCGAGCCTGTGGCCGCGACCGCCGAGGCGGTCACGCCAGAACCTGCGGCCGGGCTCGGGCCCGGGGGACCCAAAGAACTCGCTCCACCAGAGGAAGCAGGGGAGGCCCCTGAAGAAATGGAGGCCTCCCTTTACCCCTCCGCGCTCAAAAGAAGGCGCGACTCCCTGGACGAGGAGGAGGACTGGGAGGTGGAAGGTCCCTCCGGTCGGGGGGAGTCGTCGCCCGCCGCGGGCGCTGCGCCCCACCGCACGGCAGGGGTCGCCTGTCCCTGGGGAGGCTGAGGCAGAAGCGTCTGCCCAGCTCGTGCCTCCCGGGGATGGGGACGAGACCCTGCCCGTGGGAGGGGTCGCGGAACAACCCGCGGCGGTTATAGATCCACTGTTGGTGGCATTGCCCCTCGACGGGTCGGGCGGCCAGGGGACCGGGTCGGGCGAGTCGTCTGAGGACGAGCTCGCCCAGAACGGCCCGGATTTTTCCCAGGTGCTGCTCGACCTCGTCGAGGTATGTAAAAATTTCACCCCGTCTGCTGGGTCGGAGGCCGGTGGCGTCGCAGAGGAGGGCCCTCGGTCTGTGTCTCCGGCGCCGGGCGACTTGGAGGAGGCCCGGTTTTTGTATTCTCCGGTCTCTCCGGCCTCTCCGGTCGTTCCGACGCCTGGGGCGGAGGGGGTCTCCGAACCGCCGCCGTCTTCTGGCCCGGCCCCCCTAGAGGAGCCCAGGGAGAAATCCTCCGCTACCGATCCTGGGGGTGGGATCCGGGCAGAGGCGGGGCCGGCCGTCACGGCCGAGCCGCCCGATGCGCACTGCGTGGCGGACGGTTTGGCCGACGGTGGCGACCCCCCGGAGGAGGACGGGGACTCGGTGGTAGGGGCGGAGGAGGATCTAGATGCCGTCGGCGAGGAGGCGATGGATGACCTCGCGCCCCTCGCCGGGACCCCCCTCGATCTCATTCCCGTCAGGGACCTCCGGGACTTTGTGGCCACGTGCCAGGGTCGCCGCACCACCCGGCGGGCCCTCGATAGATGGTCGGAGCTGGCGCTGCTCATCGGGTCGGCCCGCGTCGCCTACAGGACTATGGGCGAGGACGCGGGCGCGGACCCGCTCGAGCTGCGTCGGTTCCAGCTGTTTCTCACTGGGCTGCTGAGGAAGTGGCGGTCGACTAGCGGCCGCCCTTCCTTACCCCGTTAGTCATAAGTAGGGGTTGGTTGTGCTTCTGAAATGAAGATAACCATAGCCAGCCTCAACGTCAACGGCAGCAGGGAAGCTAGCCGCAGATTTAATAACTTTTCGGTCCTTCGGGACGGGAAGTATGCGGTGTGCTTCCTGCAAGAAACCCACACCGTTCCGGGAGACGAGGCCACGTGGCTCCTGGAGTGGCAAGGAGGGGTCAACATGAGTCACCTCTCCAGTGTTTCCAGTGGGGTGGCTATCTTGTTGGCCCCGCATTTTCAGCCGGAGATCTTGGGGGTCAAGGAGCTCGTGCCGGGCCGCTTGCTCCAGGTCACCGTTCGCCTGGGGGGCGTGCCGTTCCATCTAGTGAACGTGTACGCCCCCGGGGCCGGTGCGCAGCAAGCGCGCTTCTTTGAAGAAGTGTCCACTCTTTGGGCTCCGTCGACGCGGGCGAGTGCGTCGTCCTCGGGGGGGATTTTAATTGTACCCTCGAGGCGAGGGACCGCACGGGTACCCAGCCGAGCCCGGCGTCGGTGGGGAAGTTGAGGGACCTGGTCGGGTCCCTCGACTTGGTGGACGTCTGGCGTAATCTCCATCCCAACTCCAGCGCCTTCACCTTTGTGAGGTCTGGGGGAGGAGCGTCCAGGATCGACCGCCTCTACATTTCCCGGGCGTACGTCTCCTGCGTTCCGACGGCTTCCGTGCGGCCGGTGCCGTGCACGGACCACCACCTGGTGTGGGCGGAGCTCGTGCCGCCGCGTGCCGGGGGGGGGTCCGCGTACTGGCACTTTAACAACCTGCTGCTGGAGGACGCGCGGTTCCGGGATTCGTTCGGTCGGTTCTGGGCCGGCTGGAGAAGGAAGCAGGGGGGCTTCCCCTCCTTGAGGCTATGGTGGGATGTGGGCAAGGCTCACATCCATCTCTTCTGTCAGGAGTACGCGAAGGGGTCGACCAAGAGGCGGGAGGCCCGGGTCGGGCAGTTGGAGAAGGAGGTGCTCGACCTGGAGTCCCGTCTCGGTCAAGTCGCCGAGGACCCGGCCCTGCGGCTGGCATACGAAGAGAAGAAGGGCGCGCTGAAGGACCTGCGGCTCGTCGGGTCCCGAGGCGCGTACGTGAGGTCGCGGATCCAGTTCCTGCGGGACCTGGACCTGGACCGCGGCTCCCCCTTCTACTGGAAAAAAGACGGGGGGTCCGTAAGCAGCTTTTGGAGCTGCTGGCCGACGACGGATCTCCGGTCTCGGACCCGGAGGGAATCCGCGCGGAGACCCGCGCCTATTACGGGGCTCTGTTCTCTCCGGATCCGTCCAGCGAGGACGCGCGCAGAGTTTTGTGGGAGGACCTGCCGAAGGTCGGCCTGGAGGGCGCCGAAAAACTGGACGCTCCTCTGAGTTTGGAGGAGCTGTCCGGCGCCCTCCGCCAGCTCTCTAGGGGGAAGTCCCCGGGGCTGGACGGGCTGACCGTGGAGTTCCACAGGGCGTTCTGGGGCGTCCTGGGGGGCGACTACGTGCGGGTCCTGGGGGAATGTCTGGCGACCGGGGAGATGCCCCTCTCGTGGCGCAGGGCGGTGATCGTCCTGCTGCCTAAGAGGGGTGATCTCCGCCTCCTCAAGAACTGGCGCCCGGTCTCCCTCCTCAGCACGGATTACAAAATCTTTGCCAGGGCCATGTCTGTTCGCCTTGGCGCCGTGCTGGCCCGCATGATCCATCCCGACCAGTCCTACACGGTCCCGGGCCGGACCATTCACGATAACATCCATCTGGTCCGGGACCTGGTCCACCATTCCCAGAGGGCTGGTCTGTCGGTCGCCTTCCTTTCCCTGGATCAGGAGAAGGCGTTCGACAGGGTGGATCACGAGTATCTTTTCGGGACTCTGCGCGCTTTCGGGTTCGGGACGCATTTTGTCGCCCGGATCCGACTTCTGTACGCTGCCGCGGAGTGTCTGATTAAAGTTAACGGGTCCTTGACGGCGCCCCTTCGCTTCGGGAGGGGGGTGCGTCAGGGATGCCCCATGTCCGGCCAGTTATATGCCATTTGCGTGGAGCCTTTCCTGCGCCTCTTGCGGAAGAGGTTGGCGGGATTGGCTCTGCGAGGGCCGGGCGTGGAGGTGGTCCTCTCGGCTTACGCCGATGACATGCTCCTCGTGGTCACGGATCCCGTTGACTTGCGGAGGATGCGGGAATGCCAGCAGATTTACTCGGACGCATCCTCCGCCAGGATCAACTGGGGGAAATGTTCTGGACTCCTGGTGGGTCAGTGGCAGGTGGACTCTCTGCCGGAGGAGTTCGGGCCCTTCGCCTGGAGTACAACGCACCTCCTCTACTTGGGAGTCTACCTCAGCCCGGCCGAGGACGCCTGGCCGGCGAACTGGCACGAGCTGGAGGCCAAAGTCACCGCTCGCTTAGGACGCTGGACAGGATTGCTCCGAGTGTTGTCCTACAGGGGTCGGGCGTTGGTCATAAACCAACTGGTGGCCGCCATGTTGTGGTACCGGTTGGTTACTCTGATCCCCCCCCCTGCGTTTGTCGCCAAGATACAGAAGAAGCTCGTCGACTTCTTCTGGAACAACAGGAGACACTGGGTCGCTGCCGCGGTTCTGAGTCTCCCGCTTAAGGAGGGCGGTCAGGCGTTGGTGTGCCTCCGCACCCAGGCTGCGACTTTCCGTCTTCAGACGCTGCAGAGATACCTGTACGTCGAGAATCCTCCAAGATGGTGTGCGCTGGCGACGTATTTTTTCCGCCAGCTGCACGGCCTCAATAACGACACGCAGCTCCTGTTTTTGGAGGTGAGCGGCAGGCGTGAGAGCCTGCGGGAGCTGCCTGTCTTTTACCAGGAACTACTATGGGTTTGGAATCACGTCGCCTCCAGGCGGAGCTCTCCCCCGTCAGGAGCGGCGGCTGTCCTCCGGGAGCCGCTGTTCAGGAATCCGCACCTCCACGTCCGCGAGTTCGGGTGGCTGGCGGAGCGCAGGGCTGTGCCTGGCAGGGTGACTAGAGTCGGGGACCTACTCGATGGCGGAGGAGCGGGCTGGATGGCGCCAGAGGAGCTGGCGCGGCGCATGTCGTGGGACGACGTCCGGCTCGCGGTCAATGCCATCGGGGCGGTGAAAGCGATGCTGCCCCCCGGCGCCACGAGGTGCGTCGAGGCGGCTCGGGCACGTGGGGAGATCCCGTCCGAGCTTACTCCCGTTCGGATGGAATTCCTTATCGGCGCCTTGCCCCGAGACTCCCCTCGGGGATCGGCGCCTCACAACTTGAGCCGTCTCGAGGAAATACCCTCCGTGCTTTTTCATTCTGCGCGGAGGGGTTTCCTGTACGGGCTGCTCTTGCACACCTTCCACTTTGCCATCTTCGCCTGCCGTCCGGACACGCCGTGGCGTGCCGTTTTACCTCCGGACGGAGGCGGAGGTCCCCAATGGGGGGCTCTCTATGCGGGAGTCCTCCCCTGTTCTATCGGGGATTTGGCCTGGAGGGTGTTGCACAGAGCAGTTCCGTGCAATAGATTTTTAAGTAGGTTTACGGACTCCCAGACCGCCTGTTTGTTTTGCGGTCTGGAGGAGTCCGTCTTTCACGTTTACACGGGGTGTGAGAGGTTGCAGCCCCTCTTCCATTATTTGAAGGGGCTGCTCCTCAAATTTTGGTTGCACTTCAGTCCCACGCTCTTGATCTACGGTCACCCGGTGCGGAGGGGAGCGGGCAGGTCGGAGGACCTCCTCGTGGGTCTGCTCCTGGGCCTGGCCAAGAAAGCCATTAATTGGTCCAGGCAGCGGGCGGTCGAGGGGGTCGTCCGGCCGGATTGCCTCCCTCTCTTCCGCGGCCACGTTCGCGGCCGGGTGGCCCTGGAGATGGAGCACGCGGTGTCCGCCGGCGAGCTCGAGCTCTTTCGTGACCGGTGGGCGCCGCGGGGACTGGAGTGCATAATTGGTTTAAACAACCAAACTTTAATTTAATGGGTTAAGTCTTGTTTCTGGGTTTTTTGTTAGTGTATTTGTTTAATGTATTTTTTATTGGTGTAACACAAGAGGAGCACCCGGCCCGGAAGTACCACCCCGGCTGCTAAATTAGGCTTACCGCCCCGCCCAGGAAGTAGAGTGCAATTTCGGGTGCTCCACTTCCTGGTGGGGCGGTGACCAAGGCGATGCCGGGGTGCGATTGGCAGCGCTCCGCGGAGATCTGCCGCATTTCAACGCCCCTCCCCTTCAGTTAAAGGGGAAGCCTGTTGCGCACTCTGCAGGGCCTCCGATGGCCCACCCTAGACTACCAGGGCAGCCTAGTACCGCGGGCACAGCCCGGCACTGAGACACAGTGCCGGGCTGTGTGATGGTGGCCAGTACCACGCCATGGCCCATCACAGAGGGCTGACCTGGAGGTCGGCCAAAAAAAAAATGGTGGCGCGGGTCGCGGTCGCACCTCCCCTTTATATACCACCCTGCGAGTGGGGGTTGGCCTGGCTCGCAACCATTGACATCGCCCGCGGCAGCCTCGCGGGGCACAGCCAAATTTCTGCCGCAGGGCACTAAGGGGTCGTGGCGCACGGCGATGACATAATCACCGGAGGTGCAGCAGCTCGGGGTGCTACCGGCGAGGGCGCGGTGCTATCGGGTAGCGCCTCAGCAATGCTCCACTTAATTTCTCGGGAAGCACTTTTTTTGCTGGGGCTGAATGGTCTATTCCGATGATATGTTCATAACTCATGCTGGCCCATGATTACCAGCAGTCCTCTGGTACCTCACCCAACTGGCCTTGCCTCACGTGTGAAAGGGGTATGGAATAGGAGGCCTTGTCAGGTGCAAAAATGGAAAAAATTCACTCTGGTGTTTTTCTGAAGTTGGTGCTAAGGCAGAATAGAATGAACTTTACACTGCACCTGCTGTGTGGTAGAAAATCTGGGAATCCTCAGTGCTGGCTCTGGGTGCCAAAAGTAGAAAAGCACCCAACTCTTCAATTCCTCACCTTAATGAAGAGCTACCCCATATGGCTCAGCCTGGTTAAGGCAGTGAGTCACTGAGTCGTACAGTCCAAGAAGTTCCCACGTGCCAGTTTAACTGATCGCAGCTTGGATGGATTCACTGGATTAGAAAGGGAGAAAGAAATGGTCAGAGCTCCCACTCCTGATTGCTATCCAGAAACTCCTGTCTGTGTTTGGCGATAACAGGATTGAGCTCAACTACAATTGAATAGTCTGTTAACATTCACTGAAAAATATCCATTTGATTGGCCAGCTCATGCCAACAACAACAACAACATATTTATATAGCGCCTTTAACGTAGTAAAACGTCCCAAGGTGCTTCACAGAACACTGTACTCAAGCAAGGAGAAAATGTAATGTTTTCATTAAGAACTATGCTGTGATTTACATTAGTTACCCATAATCCTTAATACATAGGTGTTCAAACTGGGGTTCCTGGATCCTTGGTGGTTCATAGGAGGTTCTTCAGGTCAGATTTCTATACAGGTTATAAGATTTCTATATTTGTTGAAGTATTAGTTTGTTATTTCTCTTGCTGATACAAAAAAAAATGCTTTCTGCAATGATAGCTCTGTTTTCCTTAAAAAAAAGACTTGCCTTTCACGACCACCGGACATCTCAAAGCGCTTTACAGCCAATGAAGTAGAGTCACTGTTGTAATGTAGGAAACATGGCGCCAATTTGCGCACAGCAAGCTCCCACAAACAGCAATGTGATAATGACCAGATAATGTTTTTGTTATGTTGGTTGAGGGATAAATATTGGCCAGGACACTGGGGATAACTCCCCTGCTCTTCTTTGAAATAGTGCCATACTTTCTGCAATGATAGCTCTGTTTTCTTTGGGGCAATTGCCGCCATCTTTTGAAAGTTAGGACAAGGGGATTCAGGTAAATGTCAGCATTTGAAAGGGGGGTCCCCTAGGCAGAAACATCTGAAAACCTCTGGCATAGTCAGAGACCATGACAGCTCAGGTGTACTAAATAAAAAGGTTTAGAGCAAAGGATTAAGTAATATTCACAGTAACAAAATGGGTGGAGGGGTATTAAAGTGGCAAAAGCAATTACTTAACCGCTGGGGTTAAGTAGCAGTAGTGACTAAATGGTTCAGATTTTCAAGATTTGCAAAAGGAAAATTAATGTCTCTAATTGCCTTTTTCTTTCCTCCACTCTAGTTTTCATTTACACAGAGCTACATTATGTTTTAATTTAAAGAAACACTTTATGCTGAATTCAATTTTTGAAATACGAGTGCCAAACCATTCCTATGAAGAAAGCAGGCTGCCAAAATTACGAATTTTTGGCCCATGGAGGATTATTTATTTGATTCTTTCTTGCTGGTAGCGACACCCATCGGGTAAAGTCAGTAACTGCTAGTTTTTCAAGCTGCAGGGAATATACAATACAGCCTGGTAGTTGTTCACACCTCAGGACAAGGCAGAGTTCAGGAAGGCCTTGATACATGTGATTTGATTGCTGCCATAGTATGTCCAACAAACCATACAAAATAACAACAGAAAATGCTGGAAAAACTCAGCAGGTCAGGCAACATCCATGGAGAGAAATTTGAGTTGACATTTCGGGTTGAACCCTTCTTCAAATGATTGATCAATGAATCAAGCCATTCCATTCAATTCTAACATCCCATATAATTGGCAAATGGCAAATGGCTGTCCATCTAATGTAGTTTAGAGAAATACATTGTTGAATTTCCTTTGTTTCACTATCATCAAAGGATCTTGTTTGGTATATCTGAGGCTGACTTTCTGGCAGTCAGGAGTACATGGCTAATCAGAGGCCCATGGTAGAGTCTCACCATGTACAAAGTGAGCATTTCAGGGATCAATATAATGCTGAGGGTTGGCATAAAAGTGTCCATGTGGTTTTGACACTGAAGAGAATAGTAAAATTTGTAATTGATGAAAATATATTGTTTGTAATGAATACTGTACATTTACCTAAAGTGTTAAATAAATTTGCTGCTGGTCTATAGACCTAGCCACGATCTGATATTTTATATTATTGCTTTTAAGGTACATCGTTCCCTCTTGTTTTATACAATTTTCTACTTTTTATGTTTCTCTTCCTAGTTGAGGTCTATACATCTGATGTTTGAAATTACAGTTGGTTATAATATGCCTAGTAACTGATTTGAGAGTCAGCCTCAATTATATAATAACACATTTTATGTTAGTGTAATGTTCCCATTGCTTTTCACAGGGACTCACTTGTAGCAATAAATTTGAGATGGTTCAATAAAATGGGGATCTCAAATCTCAACTTTGTTCTTATTTATTTTTAAATGCTTTTATGTTCCAATTTTCTCCTAATTTGCCATCTGATCCTTCAGTATGGCTCTTGGTTCTCTGCGTGTCAGAGCCAGTGTCTCACCCACTGGAATGAAAGCCTAGACAATGCTTGACTGTGGGGTATCACAGCAATGCCAGTTCCATCTTGTCTCATTGCAATACCGGCTGAGCTCTGTTAAGTCAGAACAAACCAGGGATCAAAGCGGAGACCTTTTTGCTGGAAATGGGTCAACATGACACCAAGTGGTGCATTTAACCACTGAGCCATTGGAAAAGCATGGAAGTTTATTTTTGTTTTCTACTCAGATAATCTTGTTGTTACCAACAAAAATGAAGTCTAACATCTTTTGTATATATTATTTTTTCTAATTAAACAAGGCGTTCACAACTGTGCTGCTTGTGCATTATTTGGCGAGACCTGCCAGTTTGATATACATCCTATCCTGAATATCTGGTAGGAATTCTCCATGTAATGTAAGATGGTGCAATGCATTATTGTTTCATAGGTGTAAAAGATCTATAAACTCAGGCACCAGTGGATTCATTATGAAAGCTTTTCTTGCAACAGTGAAGAATGCATTGTCACCTATGAATTATCCAGTTGCCATATACATTTTACTGTGCTTGCACCTAATCCTCAGCTTACTGCTGATTTTTTTTTAAATTGTACTTGGGATGTGGGCATCGCTGGCAAGGCCAGCATTTATTGCCCATCCCTAATTGCCCTCAAGAAGGTGGTGGTGAGCTGCCTTCTTGAACTGCTGCAGTCCGTGTAGTGAAGGTACTCCCACAGTGCGGTTACGGAGAGAGCTCCAGGATTTTGTCCCAGCAACAATGAAGGAATGGCGATATATTTCCAAGTCAGAATGGTGTGTGACTTGGAGGGGAAATTGCAGGTGATGGTGTTCCCATGCACCTCCTGTCCTTGTCTTTCTAGGTGGTGTAGTGATCCATAACATGTCATTCTGTGGTGGACACTAGGTGGAGCAGTAGAGCTGTATATAGCTGTATGTATAAGACTACACTACCCAGCTATATATTATATTAAGACTACATTACCCATGAGGCTAGGCTACCCAGAAGGCAACAGTCAAGATGGCAGCCTTCACACAGGAGCACACATGCAGCATCTCTACAGATACTGTACCTAGAGAACGTGTACTGAATAAATAACTAGCTAGAAGCTAGCTGTGTTCATAATAAGAATGTCTAGTTATTAATGAACATAACAGGTGGAAGAGGTCGCGGGCTTGGGAGGTGCTGCCAAAAAAGCCTTGGCGAGTTGCCGTAGGGTATCTTGTAGCTGGTACACACTGCAGCCACGGTACGCCAGTAGTGGAGGGAGTGAATGTTTAAGGTAGTGGATGGGGTGCCAATCAAGCGGGCTGCTTTGTCCTGGATGGTATCGAGCTTCTTGAGTGTTGTTGGAGCTGCACTCATCCAGGCACGTGCAGAGTATTCCATTACACTCCTGATTTGTGCCTTGTAGATGGTGGAAAGGCTTTGCGGAGTAAGTAGGCGAGACATTCACCACAGAATACCTAGCCTCTGACCTGCTCTTGTTGCCACTGTATTTATGTGGCTAGTCCAATTAAGTTTCTGGTCAATGGTGACCCCCAGGATGTTGATGGTGAGGGATTCGATGGTGGTAATGCCGTTGAACAACAATGGGCAGTGGTTAGACTCTCACTTGTTGGAGATAGTCATTACCTGGCACTTGCCCAAGCCTGAATGTCGTCCAGGTCTTGCTGTATGCAGGCATGGACTGCTTCATTATCTGAGGAGTTGCAAATGAAACTGAACACTGTGCAATCATCAGCGAACATCCCCACTTCTGAACCTATGATGGAGGGAAGGTCATTGATGAAGCAGCTGAAGATGGTTGGGCCGAGGATACTGTCCTGAGGAACTGCTGCAGCGATGTCCTGGGGCTGCGATGATTGACCAACAACCACAATGATCCTCCTTTGTGCTAGGTATGACTCCAACCTTGGAGAGTTTTCACCCCCGATTCCGATTGACTTCAATTTTACTGGGCTCCTCGATACCATATTTGGTCAAATGCTGCCTTGATGTCAAGGAGAGTCACTCTTACCTCACCTCTGGAATTTAGCTCCTTTGTCCATGTCTGGACCAAGGCTGTAATGAGGTCTGGAGCCGAGTAGTCCTGGTGGAACCCAAACTGAGCATCAGTGAGCAGGTTATTGGTGAGTAAGTGCCGCTTGATAGCACTGTTGACAACACCTTCCATCACTTTGCTGATGATTGAGCGTAGATTGATGGGGCAGTAATTGACAGATTGGATTTGTCCTGCTTTTTTTGGATAGGACATACCTGGATAGTTTTCCACATTGTCGGGTAGATGGCAGTGTTGCAGCTGTACTGAAACATCCTGGCAAGAGGCATGGCTAGTTCTGGAGCACAAGTCCTCAGCACGACAGCCAGGATGTTATCAGGACCCATTGCCTTTGCTGTATCCAGCGCGCTCAGCCGTTTCTTGATATCACGTGGAATGAATCGAATTGGCTGAAGACTGGCGTCTGTGATGGTGGGGACTTCAGGAGGAGGCTGATATGGATCATCCACTTAGCACTTCAGGCTGAGGATGGTTTCAAATGCTACAGCCTTGTCTTTTGCACTTGCATGCTGGGCTCTGCCTTCATTGAGGATGGGGATATTCATGGAGCCTCCTCCTCCCGTTAGTTGTTGAATTGTCCACCACCATTCACGGCTGGATGTGACAGGACTGCAGAACTTACTGGCACAGTTTTAAAGAGTGTGCAGTGACAGAGGGGCCTGGGAGTTTATGTGGATAGGGCCCTGAAGGTGACAGGGCACATTGAGAGAGTGGTTAACAAAGCATATGGGATCTTGGGCTTCATAAATAGAGGTATTGAGTACAAAAGTAGAGAAGTTATGCTGAACATAGAAACATAGAAGATAGGAACAGGAGTAGGCAATTTGACCCCTCAAGCCTGTTCCGCCATCTAATGAGATCATGGCTGATCATCCAAATTCAGTACCCTGTCCCTGCTTTCTCCCCATATCCCTTGATCCCTTTAGCCTTAAGAAATATACCCAACTCCTTCTTGAATATATTTAATGAATTCGCCTCAACTGCCTTGTTTGATAGAGAATTCCACAGGTTCACCACTCTCTGGGTGAAGAAATTCCTCCTCATCTCAGTCCTAAATGGCTTACCCCTTATCCTTAGGCAGTGACCCCTGGTTCTGGACTCCCACTTCCTGCATCTAGTCTGTCTAGTCCTGTTAGAATTTTATAAATTTCAATGAGATCTGCTCATTCTTCTAAACTCTAGCGAATACAAGCCCAATCGACCCAATCTCTCTTCATACATCATTCCTGCCATCCCAGGTATCAGTCTGGTGAATCTTCGCTGCATTCTCTCCATGGCAAGAACATCCTTCTGCAGATAAGGCGACCAAAACTGCACACAATACTCAAGGTGTGGTCTCACCAAGGCCCTGTACATCTGCAGCAAGACATCCTTGCTCCTGTACTCGAATCCTCTCGCTATGAAGGCCAACATACCATTTGCCTTCTTAACCGCCTGCTGCACCTTCATGCTTACCTTCAGCGACTGGTGCACAACGACACCCAGGTCTCGTTGCACTTCCCCTTTTCCCAATCTATTGCCGTTCAAAAAATAATCTGCCTTCCTGTTTTTGCTACCAAAGTGGATAACCTCGCATTTATCCACATTATACTGCATCTGCCATGCATCTGCCCAATCACACAACCTGTCCAAATCATACTGGAGTTTCACTGCATCCTCCTCATAGCACACATGCCCACCCAGCTTTGTGTCATCTGCAAATTTGGAGATATTACATCTAGTTCCCTCGTCTAGATCATGAATATATATTGTGAATAACTGGGGTCCTAGCACCGATCCCTGCGGTACCCCACTAGACACTGCCTGCCACTTGGAAAAAGACCCGTTTATTCCAACTCTTTGCTTCCTGTCTGCCAACCAGTTCTCTATCCAAGTCAGTATCTTACCCCCAATCCCATGTGCTTTAACTTTGCACACTAATCTCTTATGCGGGACCTTATCGAAAGCCTTCTGAAAGTCCAAATACACCACATCCACTGGTTCTCCCTTATCTATTCTACCAGTTACATCCTCAAAAAACTCCAGTAGATTAGTCAAGCAGATTTACCTTTTGTAAATCCATGTTGACTTTGTCCAATCCTGTCACTGTTTTCCAAGTGCTCTGCTATTATATCTTTTATAATGGAGTCTAGCATTTCCCCCACTATCGATGTCAGGCTTACCGGTCTATAATTCCTCGTTTTCTCTCTACCACCTTTTTTGAATAGTGGGGTTACATTAGCTACCCTCCAATCCATGGAAACTCTTCCAGAGGGTATAGAATTTTGGAAGATGACCAGTAATGCATCTACTATTTCTAGGGCCACTTCCTTAAGTACCCTAGGATGTAGATTATCAGGCCCTGTGGATTTATCGGCCTTCAATCCCATCAATTTCCCCAACACCATTTCCCTACAAATACTGATTTCATTCAGTTTCTCCCTCTCATTAGACCCTATGTTCCCCAACATCTCTGGGAGGTTGTTTGTGTCCTCCTTTGTGAAGACAGAACCAAAGTATGTATTTAATTGACCTGCCATTTCTTTGTTCCCCATTATAAATTCCCCTGATTCTGACTGCAAGGGACATATCACCAATCTTTTTCTCTTCACATATCTATCGAAGCTTTTACAGTCAGTTTTTATGTTCCCTGCAAGCTTACTTTCATACTCAATTTTCCCCCTCTTAATTAATCCCTTTGTCCTCCTTTGCTGAATCCTAAACTGCTCCCAATCCTCAGGTTTGCTGCTTTTTCTGGCCAATTTATATGTCTTCTCCTTAGATCTTATGCTATCCCTAATTTCCCTTGTTAGCCACGGTTGAGTCAGCTTTTTTGTTTTATTTTTATGCCAAACGGGGATGAACAAATTCTGTAGTTCATCCATACGATGTTTAAATGTTTGCCATTGCCTATCCACCATCAACCCTTTAAGTAACATTCCCCAATCCATCCTAGCCAACTTGCGCCTCATACCTTCGTAGACCCTTCACTCTCCATCTGAATGAAGAATTCTACCATATTATGATCACTCATCCCCAAGGGGCCTCGCACAACAAAATTGCTAATTAATCCTTTCTCATTACATAATACCCAGCCTAAGATGGCCTGATCTCTAGTTGTTTCCTCGACATATTGGTCCAGAAAACCATCCCGTATGCACTCTAGGAATTCCTCCTCCACAGTATTGTTACTAATTTGGTTAGGTCAATCTATATGTAGATTAAAGTCACCCATGATAACTGCTGTGCCCTTTTTGCACACATCTCTAATTTCCCATTTAATGCCATCCCCAACCTCAGCATTACTGTTTCGGGGTCTGTATACAACTCCCACTAATGTTTTCTGTCCCTCGGTATTTCTCATCTCTACCCATACAGATTCCACATCATCAGATCTAATATCCTCCCTTACTATTGTGTTAATCTCTTTAACCAGCAATGCTACCCCATCTCCTTTTTCTTTTTGCCTGTCTTTCCTGAATATTGAATACCCCTGGATGTTGAATTCCCAGCCTTGGTCACCCTGGAGCCATGTCTCCGTAATCCCAATTATATCATATCCGTTTACATTTATTTGCGCAGCTAATTCATCCACCTTATTACGAATTATTACGAACCTCTATAAAGTGCTGGTTAGGCTACAACTGGAGTATTGCGTCCAGTTCTGGTCACCACACTTTAGGAAGGATGTGAAGGCCCTTGAAAGGATGCAGAGGAGATTGACCAGAATGGTTCCTGGGATGGAGGATCTTCGTTACAAGGACAGGTTGGAGAAGCTGGATTTGTTTTCATTAGAGCAAAGGCGGTTGAGGTGTGATTGTGGTGCACAAGATTATGACGGGTTTGGATAGGCGAGATGGGGAAAGGTTGTTCCCACTAGTTGATGTTACAAGGACTAGGAGACACAGATTTAAGGTTTTGGGCAAGAGATACAGGGGGGACATGAGGAAAAACTGTTTTATGCAGTGAGTGGCAAGGACCTGGAACTTGCTGCCAACAGAAGTGGTGGAGGCGGAGACACTCGGGGCTAAAAATTGAGTAGTACCCCATTTAGGGCCGCTAATTTTGTGGGGCACTACCGCGCTGGAAATTGAGTGGTTGCGCCCCAAGAGTGAAGCGGGGCACTACTGGAAGCGCCCCGCATCCCTCTTGGGGTGCTGTGAGTCAATATCATGGTGCTATCGCGGTATTGCAGGCCTTCCTCCCCTTCTTAAATGGGCAATGCCTTGCGCAGCGTGACCCGGGGCCCAGCTGGGCCCCCAGGGATCGGGAGTGCCGGTAAAAAAGCCTGGCACTCAAGAGAAGTGCCGGGCTCTTGGAGCGCAGCTGGCACTCCGCGGCGGGGGTGGGGCGGGTGTTCAGGAGGCTGGGGACGGGAGCAGAGGCAGGTGGCCAGCAACAAAAATGGCCACCCCGCACCTCGCCTTTAAATAGCGCCTACCCAGCCGCAGGTAGGCCCCCCTGACCCTGTCGGACATAGCATCCGGCGGTAAGTGAGGGAGCGCTCCTGAAGATCATGGTCGGGGTGCGAGTGGGGTGCTGCACACGGTGATGAAGTTATCGCCAGCGGCGCAGCGCCACAGGGCGCTACCGGTTAGTGCCGCTGCTATCCTCCTACTGAATTTTGCGCTAACAGGAGGCGCACAGCAACCCAATTTTTCCCCCTCATTGTTTTAAGATCATAAGAATTAAGAGCAGGTGTAGGCCACATGGCCCCTCGAGCCTGCTCCGCCATTAAATAGGATCATGGCTGATCATCGACCTCAACTCCACTTTCCTGCCCAACCTTCATATCCCGTGATTCCCCTAGAGTCCAAAAATCTATCTCTCTCAGCCTCGAATATATTCAAAGACTCAGCATTCACAGCCCTCTCGGGCAGAGCATTCCAAAGATTTACCACCCTCTGAGGGAAGAAATTCCTCCTCATCTCTGTCTTTAATGGCCTACCCCTTATCCTGAGACTATGCTCCCTAGTTCTAGATGCTCCAGCCAGGGGAAACAACCTCTCGGCATCTACCCTGTCAATCCCCTTCAGAATCTTGTATGTTTCAACAAGAGACTGGATAGGCACTTGAGGGAAATAAACTTTCAGGGTTACAGGGATAGAGCAGGGGAATGAGACTGACTGGATTGCTGTGGAGAGCAGGCATGGACTTGATGGGCTGAATGGCCTCCTTCTGTGCCGTTATGACTGATTGTGAGATCGCTTAGCTCTGTCTATAGCATGTTGCTTCCGCAGATTAGTATGCATGTAGTCCTGTGTTGCAGCTTCCTCAGATTGGCACCTCATTTTTAGGTACGCCTGGTGCTGCTCCTGGCATGCTCTTCTGCACTTCTCATTGAACCAGGGTGGGCCCCCTGGCTTGATAGCAATAGTAGAGTGAGGGATATACCGGGCCAGGAGTTTACAGATTGTGGTGGAATACAATTCTGCTGCAGTTGATGGCCCACAGCACCTCATGGATGCCCAGTTTTGAGCTGCTAGATCTATTGTGAATCTATCCCATTTAGCACAGTGGTAGTGCCACACAAAAGGATGGAGGGTGTCCTCAGTGTGAAGGCAGGACTTTGTCTTCACAAGGACTGTGCGGTGGTCACTACTGCCAATGCCGTCATGGACAGATGCATCTACGACAGGTAGATTGGGGAGGACGAGGTCAAGTAGGTTTTTCCCTCATGTTGGTTCTCACCACCTGCCACAGGCCCATTCTGGCAGTTATTTCCTTCAGAACTCAGACAGTAGTGGTGCTACCGAGCCACTCTTGGCAATGGACATTGAAGTCCCCCATCCAGAGTACATTCTGTGCCCTTGCTCCCCTCAGTGCTGCTTCTAAGTGGTGTTCAACATGGAGGAGTACTGATTCATCAGCTGAGGGAGGGCAGTAGGTGGTAATCAGCAGGAGGTTTCCTTGTCTATTCTTGACCTGAAGCCATGAGATTTAATGGGGTCTGGAGTCAATGTTGAGGACTCCCAGGGCCACTCCTTCCTGACTGTATACTACTGAAAAATATGATTCTACGAGTATGACTATGTCACACTGTTGCTTGACTAGTCTGTGGGGCAGGTCTCATTTTGGCACAAGTCCCCAGATGTTAGTGAGGAGGACGTTGCAGGGCTGAATGGGCTGGGTGTGCCGTTTTCGTGTCTGAAGCCGGTGCCTAGGTCGATGTCAGGTGGTTCGTCCAGTTTTATTCTTATTATTATTGCGTTTCATAGCAGTTTGTTACAACCGAGTGGCTTGCTAGGCCATTTCAGAGTGCAGTTAAGAGTCAACCACATTGCTGTGGGTCTGGAGTCATATATAGGCCAGACCAGGTAAAAAGGACATTAGTGAACCAGATGGGCTTTTACAACAATCTGATAGTTTCCTGCTCACCACTCCTGATACTAGCTTATTATTACAGGTTTATTTAATTAACTGCATTTAAATTCCCCAGCTGCCATGGTGGGATTTGAACGAACATCCTCGGATCATTAGTCCAGGCCTACTGGATTACTAGCCCACTTTGCTACCATTCCCATTCTCAGTGGTGTGTACGTGTGCTGGTATTGCTGCATTCCAAAATCAACAACATGTGCTAAATTTCAACCACGGCACGAATTGCAACAATTTCCTAAAATCTTTGGTGTAATTTTGAGTACTGCGGGTGAGGCCACTGCCAGCCAAGAGTATTTAACTTATACTTCCACTCACTTTTCTGGGAAATCAAATCAATATTAAGCAACGACTATAAAAGGTGATGTAATGCTGCAGCTTAAGGGAAGCTTTGCAGGACTGTGAGGTGAGATAGCACCATGTGATGGGAGTGCAGAGTGTGGTGTATGTAACCGTTCCACATTTAAGAGAACTATTTTAAGAGATGCACTACGTTATCTTGGCTGCTGAATACTGTAATACCGGTGGTGACCACACCGGTATATAAGTGCTGTGTTATGATTTATTGGGCAGTTCAGCCTGACCTCCGACTAGTAAAGACCTGTTGAATTTACTCTTGTGGTCTGTGTGCAGTGATTCTTATTAACCATAACTAGAACACACAGACTTAACAGTGGCGACGATGACGATCTTACCCTGCGGCAGAGATATATCCAAGGCAGTTTAACGGGCGTCGAGAAGAGGCATCCGCCCTTATCATCCTGCTGAGAAAAGACTCGGGTCTGAAGAGCAAGGAAGAATCCTGACACGAAGCCTTCCATCAGCAACAGGCAGTGATCATCCCTTCTATCACGGTGGTGGGTAAGCCGATCAGCGACGAGCAGCAAGTTGGCCACGTTGGCTGTGAAGTAGGGGAGGGAAAAACGGAGGATATAAGGGCGGAGAACTCGACCACGGCCAGGGAAAAGAGCCGGACAGAAGTCGGGGCCAGAGGCGCTGAGACTGGGGCAGCGTAAGGCACGGGAGCCGCGGTGAATGCAAACGCAGCCAGTGTAAAAGACCGGGCTGCAAGCGGGCTGGGAGACGCAACAGCGTCAATAGAGAGCTCGACCGCGACCAGGGAAAAAGGCCGGGCAGCTACCGAGGCCGCGAGGCGCGGGATAAAATAAATTTTTAAAACGCGGCGAACTCAGCCGCAGCCGGGGGAAAGGACTGGACTGCAAGAGGGGCTGGGAGGCACGATTTGAGAACCGCTGGGGAGGGCGAATGCAGCAATACGGCAATCGCCATTACAGCCAGTGGGGGAGAAAGGCAAACGCGGGAAGCCGCCATTTTCGTAGGTGGGGGAAGAAGACAAGCACGGGAAACCGCCATTTTGAAAAAAAAAAAAAAAAATTCTTTTTGTTTCTCAAGAAGATTGCGAGGATGCCTAAGCGTGGTAACATCAATGATTTCGATCCCGATGTTGAAGATTGGGCCACGTATGTAGAACGCCAAGAGATTTATTGTAAGGCAAATAAAATATCAGATGAAGATAAAGCACTAACCTTACTACTCAATGGGTGCGAAGACATACGGGCTATTGAAGCATCTTCTATCACCAGCTAAACCAGCGGATCAGGCTTTCGCTAATATTGTTGCTGTCCTGAGAAATCATTTGAACCCCACACCGCTGATGTTAGCGGAACGATTTAAATTTTATGCGAGAACGCAACTGAAAGAGGAAAGCAACGCGGAGTATTTAATTGAACTGCGTAAGCTAGCGAAATACTGTCAGTTTGGGGAAAGACTGACAGAGGCACTGAGAGACAAATTCGTGTGTGGATTGTCGAAAGAAGGAACACAAAAGCGGCTGCTTGAAGAGAATGATCTTACACTTGATAAGGCTGTCACTATTGCAGCATCGCACGAAGCCGCAGCGAGAGGCACTGCGGAAATGCAGCTGAAGGCAGCAGTACTCAGCGTAGATCAAATGGCTTTGGGTACAGCGAAATGTTATCGTTGTGGAAAGACAACACACGATCAGAACCAATGCTGGTTTAAAAATCAGGAATGTAGAAAATGTGGCAAGCTTGGTCACATAGCTAAAGTATGCCGGTCAGGAAAGAAGACCAGCAACAAAAAGTCACCGCAGGAAAAGTGCAGAAAGGTACATAAGGTGGCTGAGAAGAGTTCGGATGAACAGAATTCGGATTCAGACTCCAACAGCAAGGAACTGGGTAGTCTGAGAATTCACAATGTGAGTAAGGAAGCTGACCTACAAACTATCTGGGTCACACTTCAGGTAGCAGGAGTCCAAGTGAAGATGGAATTGGACACCGGATCGGCGTTGACGGTCATGAATAAGCAAGATTACAAAAGGTTATTCACACATATTCCCCTACGGGATACGGAGATAGTATTGCAGACATACACGGGGCAAAGAGTATACCCCATCGGAAAGATAAAAGTCAAGGTGGTACACAAGGGCAAAGAACACCAAGGAATGGACTTATATGTACTACCTGAGGGAGGTCCACCACTTCTGGGACGGGAGTGGATCAGGAAAATAAATATGGACTGGCACTCCCTAAAAGCAATAACGGTAGATTCCGGAAAAAAAGATGTCAAACCTGAACGATTGTCCAGAATATTGGATGAGGGCATATGCAGCAGTGACAGTGACAAAGCAGAGAGTGAGAACTCGGTGAAGACAATCAGCTCAGACTCTGGAACTGATGATGGTAAGACCAGCCCATGTGCAAAAGACAAGTCTAAAATGGACTTGCAGACTAATGATGGAAAAACGAAGGAGTGCATAAATGCTTCAGAAGAGAACAAAGTATCAGAACAGAATTCCACTGAACAACAACAACATAGTTTGACAGAGAATTCTGAGTCTGTCCAGTCTACAGACATGCACATTGCTGAGGGCACTGCTGATTCAAAGAATGAAAAAGAATTGCTAACCAGAAATGAAAAGGAAAGTAAATCTGATAAACAAGTCACTCTGGTCCCGGATTCATTAACTCTCAATGGAGCAGTAGATTCTACCAATAGAAAGTCAGAGAAATTCTGATTCGGGTAGCATATCTGCATCCAATAGCGTTGACTTGAACATTTCCTTTTCAGGTGATCTCTCTTTAAACAAGGAAAGTGGCTCTCTATCAATACGGGGTAACCAAGCATACAACAAAACTCTGAAACGAACTAGAAAATTTGTTGTCGATGGAGTGGAAGTGAGTGTCACTACTTCAAAGATTATTGGTGAGGATGAGAAGAAAGCTGAGGAAATGCGATTCCTAAGGCGGCAGGAGCTGCGAGAGTTGCGCTTGCTTCAGAAGGAGGAACACCGGGCTCGAACTCAACTCAATTTCAAACTACAACAGCAATTAGAACAAATGATTCGCCGTTTTGAGCAAGAGATGAATGCAAAGAAAAAGTTCTTTGACACAGAGTTGGAGAATCTGGAAAGACAGCAGAAGCAGCTGATTGAGAAAATGGAACAGGAACACACAAACCGTCTGCGCGATGAGGCCAAACGAATCAAAGCTGAGCAAGAAAGGGAATATGTCAAATTCATCGATCAGTTGAAAGCTAAGAAGAAAGAGCACCCTTTTGTGAGCAGTGTCAGCAGTAATAAGCCACTCAGGGAATTGGTGGCAGAGGCAAAAGCTGAAGTGATGGAGGAAATAGAAGACAATAGAGAGGAAGCAGAAGATGATGACTCATCTGAACCATTATCACCCCTACCAGGTCACGCACGTGGTCCCTCCGAACTGAGCCAAATCAGTCTGGAAGCAGAAAAACTTCCCAAGGTACTCGAGCCTTTAGAAATCAACAATGCTGGTTCTGAAGTTACGAAAGTTCAAGCTGTTAAGTCCAGTGAAGGACTATTAGATGAGTCACCCCAGCAACGAGAACCAGAGACCCCTGAAAGGCGTTATCCGTCTCGGATCAGGAGGCCTCCTCAGAGACTGAATCTGTGAACTTTTTTACATGAAGTTGTGTATACATGTTATTATGTTATGTTAATGGGGAATATATACTGTTAAGCTAAAAAGGGAGGATTGTGGTGTATGTAACCGTTCCACCTTTAAGAGAACTATTTTAAGAGATGCACTACTTTATCTTGGCTGCTGTATACTGTAATACCGGTGGTGACCACACCGGTATATAAGTGCTGTGTAATGATTTATTGGGCAGTTCAGCCTGACCTCCGACTAGTAAAGACCTGTTGAATTTACTCTTGTGGTCTGTGTGCAGTGATCCTTATTAACCATAACTAGAACACACAGACTTAACACAGAGAAGCGGTTGTAATTCACTGAAAATAACAGTGAATTACAGAATACAGCTGTAAAAAACAAGGATTGGTGAGGGCTGTAAGTAAACTAAGCTGGAAGTTATCATTGGTTTAGCTAACTGAAGGATGAGAGGATTGGTAAAGCATTGCAAAGAAATTGGGAGGCAGAACATAATCAGAGTGTAAGCAGTGAGCTCGAGAAGGCACAAGAAATGGCAGTAACATCAGAACATCAAAAGAAACTTCAAATAGTCAGTTTCTAGTACTGTGCATCATAAATTCATGAACAGTTAGCATGTGTGGAGCATACATAATCACAGCTACACTAGATTGTGTTGAGGCTAGAGTACAATACTGAATATATTAAATCAGCCACAGCAAAGTTTGTGAACACTGCCTGAACACTGGTGTGTCTTATAGTCAGCAAATCATGCCAACACAGAATAATTTTCTATAAAACACTGTGGTTCTGTTAATAATTGACTTTAAAAAAATCATTATTGGGTGATTCAGGTGTTGTAAAGGTAGTGACTCATACAGAAGTATAGTTCCATGGATCCGGGCAACCATTCCAGTATTTTGCCCAAATGACCTCCTTTATACTTGTGCCTAGGCAGCAAGTCTGAACAAGCTATTGAACTATAGTGTGAGGCATCATGTCCAAATTCAACCATGTCCACACGTATGCACACACATACATACATATAGAGAGAGCAGGATGTCACTGGATAGCAATCAGGCCCAGGAACCCTGGCTGTTTTTCCCTAGGCCCGGGATACTAATTTATAGTAGAGCCCTCTCCATTGCTCTGTTTGAGGGAAGTCCTGCACAGACCAGTGAGTGAAAAACAAATTATTGGCCTGGGGCTGAATGCTCTGCCCACCCACAGCCAGACTACATAGCAACATTTATATTTAATCACTGGAGTCACCACCGACTCCAGAGGCACCAACTAAAAGCAACACTTTAGGTTGCACCCTGCCACTGATGTCAGGGCTGTCATCAGCAGCATTGCACAAATATTGTGATTTCTCGGTTACATGCTATATATGCTGATGGAAAAGTAATAAATATATCCATTGCAGCCAATGTGAATATGATGTTCTTGGATATAGGAAACAGCATGATTAAATTAGTACTTAATAGGACTTATTATTTACTAATTTAAACAGTAACTCCAGCTAAAGATTTGCAGGTAACAAGTTACAGTACATGGTTGGTGGAGATAAGAAATGGTTTCTCTCAGTCGAACAGCAATACAAAAGCTCGATAACAATGGAATATTTAGTTATGCAAAATGTATAGAACTAGATTGAACTCTGGCTGCCAGCTGCAATTTTCCCCAAGTTCTGCTTGAGGAGTTGCCCTTCCTTGAGGAGACCTGTATTAGTGGGAAATCAGACTCATTCCGACAGCTTGACTTGGAATTGGTTTAATTTCATTTGTGTTTTGGTTTCGATCCATGCCGTTTACCCCTGGCGCAATGTTTTCACATCTGATCACCTGCTCGGGCCAGCACAATCCAAACCATTTATATCCAAAGTCCACCCAGCTCCTGGAATAGAGAGAGTTTTCATTTCACACTCAACAAGGAATTAACCTGAACTGCATGATTCAATCTGAAATGTCCCGATTTAAATTGAGGCTGAATTAGAAGGAAGTCTGCACATAGGATTTCTGATGTAAAACTTTGTGATAAATCAATGATACAGTAGAGGTCACATTATGTAGATTAGGTAGTTTTGAAACAGAGCCAACAAAATGGCAGGCTACAGTTATCAACACTTCAAATAGGGACTTCTTTGACTGACTGTTGCAATCTAATCATATAAAAATTATTCACTGGCTACCTAACAATCACTGCTTGTTAACTTGAATGCGAGTCTGTGGCTTTCTGGTAATTCCTTTGTATTATACATACTGTGCTTAGGCATGGAAAATCCTTTGCACACCACATTTAGTTCTATCATTCGGAAAATGTTTTTCCCCATTACGTTATATATAATTTTACACAATAAGACTACCTTCTAGAAATTTCTTGGGTCCTTTCTAGTAGATGATTCATAGCTCACAGACTTGAACTACCACATCGTGCACATGTCCAATGAATGTTAATCATAAAGAACTTGCAGATTGGGTGTTTACCCATACAATATTTTGACACTAAATCTGTCTTCAATCAAACTGACCAACCAACCGTTTTCTTTTACATACCTCAGCCTTGTCAGAAAGCTCAAGCTTTCTAGGTCGTATGAATCAAAAATGACAGCTGCAGGAAGTCTGTCCCAATAATTTGCAGTCTTACAAAACCGTACACTGCAGCTTTCGGACGGATTTTTGTAAAATAATTCTATTTGTGTCCAACTTTTTATTATTTGCTTTCCAATTTAAAGGCAGAAAGGCGAATCCCTTGCATGTAAATGCCCGAGCCATTTTCAGGAAGAGTAGGTGAAGGAGGAAAGGGTCTACAAAATAACAGTGGAAATTGAAAATGCTGTATGTATTTTTTTTTTACAATACCAGCAAAATAATTCAGCACAATGGAACCTCCAAAATCTGCTATAATAGAGATGCCCCGCCTCCTGTCCCCACAGTGGATAATGGAAACTGGCGGGTGAACTGAAAACACCCTTCTAGGCCCGGGAATGAAGACAAGCACAATATAAATAACAAAAGACACATTATGTAGCTTTTAACATATTGTATCAGGCTTTGTTCTGCAAAAGGTTTGGCAGATACTCAGAAAAGCAGATAATTGGGGTGCAAGTATATTTAAAGGAGAGAGCAATAGAAATATATTCCACTAAAAAATGAGGATAAACTATCTAAGCATGAGATGCCATGGATAAATAAAGAGGTGGATAAAATTGCACCTGAAGAAAACAGCATACACAAAGCACATAAACAATAAAAGGAGACAATGACAAAAGGGAATATAATGAGCTTAGAAAAGAGGTTAAAAAACAAATAAAGGCAAAAAGAAAATAGGAAAGGAAAATATCAAGTAATATAAAAATAATATTCTATAGGCGCACAAGTAACAAAAGAGAATCAAGATGGGATAGAGATGAGCAAGATAAACTCATAGGAAGTAATATTGAAATAGCAGTGGTACTGAATAGATACTTTTCCTCAGTTTTCACTGAAGAGTCTAACAAAGAGGAAATGAAAACAGTAGAAGAAGTCAAGAGAAATATCAAAACAGTTAAGATAGAAAGAAAGGAGTGATCCATATGATAATAAATAAAAATTAAAGAGAGAAAGGAATAGTACCGGGAGGACTGGTGAACAGCAACATAATTCCCATCTTCAAAAAGGGAGATGGTAACAATTCAGGGAACTATAGTCGAGTTAGCATAATACTACTGCTGGGAAAGGTACGAGAATCTTTGCTAAAAGATAAGATAGCAAAACCTCTAGAAGCAGAGGACGGGTGAAATTGCAGAGAAGATTTACAAGGATGTTATCAGAATTGAAAGCATGCAACTATCAGGAAAGATTGAGCAGGTTGGGCTCTTTTCACATTGAAAAAATCATTTTAAGAATAGATCCTGTAGCGGTCTTAAAAATTATGAAGGATTCAATAGGGCAGATATTTCAGCCTATGGGAAAGTCCAGAATATGGGGGACATAAATAAAAGGATAGCCAGAACTGATCAAATACAGCATTTAGGAGGAATTCCTTAACATAAGAAATAAAAGCACAAGTAGGCCATACGGCCCCTCGAGCCTGCCATTTAATCAGATCATGGCTGATCTTCGACCTCAACTCCACTTTCCCGCCTGATCTCCATATCTCTTGATTCCCCTAGAGTCCAAAAATCTATTGATCTCAGCCTTGAAAATACTCAGACTCAGCATTCACAGCCCTCTGGGGTAGAGAATTCCAAAGATTCACACCCTCTGAGTGAAGAAATTCCTTCTCATCTCAGTCTTAAATGGCCTACCCCTTATCCTGAGACTGTGACCCCTGGTTCTAAACACTCCAGCCAGGGGAAACAACCTCTCCGCATCTACCCTGTCGATCCCTTTCAGAATCTTTTATGTTTCAATGAAATCACCTCTCATTCTTCTAAACTACAGAGTGTATAGGCCCATTCTACACAATCTCTCATCATAGGACAGCTCTCTCATCCCAGGAATCAATCTAGTGAACCGTTGTTGCACTGTCTATCCTTGCTTAGGTAAGGAGACCAAAACTGTGCATAGTACTCCAGGTGTGGTCTCACCAAGGCCCTGTACAATTGTAGCAAGACTTCCTTACTCTTGCAATAAAGGCCAACATGCCATTTGCCTTCCTTATTGCTTGCTGTACCTGCATGCTAGCTTTGTGTTTCTTGCACGAGGACACCCAAATGTCTCTGAACACCAACATTTGAAAGTTTTTCACCATTTAAAAAATATTCTGTTTTTCTATTCTTCCTACCAAAGTGAATAACTTCACATTACCCTACATTATACTCCATCTGCCACCTTACTGCCCACTCACTTATTCTACCTATATCCCTTTGCAGACTCTGGGGGAGAAATTCAGTTGGTTGTGCCACCCGTTAGCGCCTTAAGAGGGCACTAAGTGGGTCGCAAGCCAACTGGCACCTGGGTGCGGCACTGCCCACGCCTCCCGCTAAATTCCGCGGAACGTTAGTGGTGACGCTAACTGTTAGTGCTGCGCTGCTGCTGATGACGTCATCGGTGTGCACAGCACCCCGCTGACACCCCGGCCGCGATATTCGGCAGCGCCCCAATTTACCGCCAGACGCTATGTCCAACGGGTTCAGGGGGGCCTACCTGTGGCTGGGGAGGCGCAAATTAAAGGTGAGGTGCAGGGTGGCCATTTTTGTTGTTGGCCGCTTGCCAGCACCTGCCTGCGCTCCCATCCCCGGCCTCCTGAACCCCACCCCCCGCGGAGTGGCAGCTGCGCTCCAAGAGCCCGGCACATCTCTTTGGTGCCGGGCTCTTTTGCCTGCATTCCTGATCCTCGGGGGCCCAGCTGGGCCCCAGATCGCGCTGCACAAGGCCCCTCCCCTTTAAGAGGGGGAGGAAGGCCTGCAATACCGCAGCGCGACGTGCCGCAGCGTGTGGCACTGTGGCACGTTGCGCCACGATATTCACTCGCAGCGCCCCAAGAGGGATGTGGGGCGCTTCCAGTAGCGCCGTGCTTCCCTTTGGGGCGCAACCACTCAATTTCCGGTGTGGGGGCGCGAATGTTTCCGGGGCGCTACTTTTAGTGCCCTGGCGAGGCTGGCGCCCCAAACGGGACTATACTCAATTTCTCCCCCTCTGTGTTTTCCTCACAGCTTACTGTCCCACCTAGCTTTGTATTCAAAATTCTCATCCTTGTTTTCAAATCCCTCCATGGCCTCACCGCTTCTTATATCTGTAATCGCCTTCAGCCCCACAACCTCACACCGCACCCCCCCCCCCCCAAGATATCTGCGCTCCTCTAATTCTGCCCTCTAGACAAAATTAAAACAAAAAAGGTGGCTCAACCGTGGCTAACAAGAGAAATTAGGGATAGCATAAGATCAAAGGAGAGGACATATAAATTTGCCAGAAAAAGCAGCAAACCTGAGGATTGGGAGCAGTTTAGGATTCAGCAAAGGAGGACAAAGGGATTAATTAAGAGGGGGGAAATTGAGTATGAGAGTAAGATTTCAGGGAACATAAAAACTGACTGTAAAAGCTTCTATAGATATGTGAAGAGAAAAAGATTGGTGAAGTCAAGCGTAGGTCCCTTGCAGTCAGAATCAGGGGAATTTATAATGGGGAACAAAGAAATGGCAGACCAATTAAATACATACTTCGGTCTCCCAGAGATGCCGGGGAATATAGGGTCTAATGAGAGGGAGGAACTGAATGAAATCAGTATTTGTAGGGAAATGGTGTTACGGAATTTGATGGGTTTGAAGGCCAATAATTCCCAGGGCCCGATAATCTACATCCTAGGGTATTAAGGAAGTTGCCGTAGAAATAGTAGATGCATTGCTGGTCATCTTCCAAAATTCTGTAGACTCTGGAACAGTTCCCATGGATTGGAGAATAGCTAATGTAACCCCACTATTTAAAAAAGGTGGTAGAGAAAAAACGGGGAATTATAGACCAGTAAGCCTGACATCGGTAGTGGGGAAAATGCTAGAGTCCATTATAAAAGATGTAATAGCAGAGCACTTGGAAAACAGTGACAGGATCGGACAAAGTCAACATGGATTTACAAAAGGTAAATCATGCTTGACTAATCTACTGGAATTTTTTGAGGATGTAACTGGTAGAATAGATAAGGGAGATCCAGTGGATGTGGTGTATTTGGACTTTCAGAAGGCTTTCGATAAGGTCCCGCATAAGAGATTAGCGTGCAAAATTAAAGCACAAGGGATTGAAGGTAAGGTACTGACCTGGATAGAGAACTGGTTGGCAGACAGGAAGCAGAGAGTTGGAATAAACGGGTCTTTTTCCGAGTGGCAGGCAGTGACTAGTTTGGTACCGCAGGGATTGGTCCTATGACCCCAGCTATTCACAATATATATTAATGATCTAGACGAGGGAACTAGATGTAATATCTCCAAGTTTGCAGATGACACAAAGCTGGGTGGGCGTCTGTGCTGTGAGGAGGATGCAGAGAAACTCCAGTATGATTTGGACAGGTTGGGTGATTGGGCAGATGCATGGCAGATGCAGTATAATGTGGATAAATGCGAGGTTATCCACTTTGGAGGCAAAAACAGGAAGGCAGATTATTATCTGAATGGCAATAGATTGGGAAAAGGGGAAGTGCAATGAGACCTGGGTGTCCTTGTGCACCAGTCGCTGAAGGTAAGCATGCAGGTGCAGCAGGCGGTTAAGAAGGCAAATGGTATGTTGGCCTTCATAGCGAGAGGATTCAAGTACGGGAGCAAGGATGTCTTGCTGCAGTTGTACAGGGCCTTAGTGAGACCACACCTTGAATATTGTGTGCAGATTTTGTCACCTTATCTGAGGAAGGATGTTCTTGCCATGGAGGGAGTGCAGCGAAGATTCACCAGACTGATACCTGGGATGGCAGGAATGACGTATGAAGAAAGATTGGGTCGATTAGGCTTATATTCGCTAGAGTTTAGAAGAATGAGAGGGGATCCCATTGAAACTTATAAAATTCTAACAGGACTAGACAGACTAGATGCAGGAAGGATGTTCCCGATGGCAGGGGAGTCCAGAACCAGGGGTCACAGTCTAAGGATAAGGGGTAAACCATTTAGTACTGAGATGAGGAGGAATTTCTTCACCCAGAGAGTGGTGAACCTGTGGAATTCTCTACCACAGAAGGCAGTTGAGCCCAATTCATTAAATATATTCAAGAAGGACTTAGATATATTTCTTAAGGCTAAGGTGATCAAGGGATATGGGGAGAAAGCAGGGACAGGGTTCTGAATTTGGATGATCAGCCATGATCTCATTAAATGGTAGAGCAGGCTCGAGGGGCCGAATGGCCTACTCTTGCTTCTATCTTCTATGTTTGAGCAGCCCTGATTATAATCGCTCAACCTTTGGTGGTCTTGCCTTCTGTTGCCTAGGCCCTAAGCGCTGGAATTCCCTCCCTAAACCTCTCCGCCTCTCTACCACTCTTTCCTCCTTTAAGATGCTCCTTAAAACCTACCTGTTTGACCAAGCTTTTGGACACCTGCCCTAATTTATCCTTGTGGATCGGTGTCAAATTTGTTGTCTTAAAAAACTCCTGTGCAGCGCCTTGGGAAGTTTTACTACGTTAAAGGCGCTATATAAATAAAAGTTGTTGTTGTTGTATCATCAGCAAACTTGGGTATGTTACACTCAGTCCCTGCATCTAGGTCATTAATATAGATTTAAATAGCTGAGGCCCCAAAACTGATCCTTGCGGCATGCCACTAGTTACAGCCTGCCAACCTGAAAAAAATCTGTTTATCCCTACTCTCTGTTTTCTGTCCATTAACCAATCCTCTATCCATGCTACTATATTACCCCCAACCCCATGAGCCCTAATCTTGTGTAGTAACCTTTTATGTGGCACCTTATCAAATGCCTTTTGAAAATCCAAATATACTACATCCACTGGTTTCCCTTTATCTACCCTGCTATTTGCATCCTCAAAAAGATCTAATGAATTTGTCAAACAAAATTTCCCTTTCATAAAACCATGTTGACTCGGTCTAATCATGTTATGATTTTCTAAGTGCCCGGATACCACTTCCTTAACAATGGATTCCAGCATGTTCCCAATGACTGATGTCAGTCTAACTGGCCTGTAGTTCCCCGTTTTTTCTCTGCCTCCTTTCTTGAATAGCAGTGTTACATTTGCGACCTTCCAATCCGCTGGGACCATCCTAGAATCTAGGGAATTTTGGAAGATCTAAACCAATGCATCCACTATCTCTTCAGCCACCTCTTAGAACCCTAGGATGTAGGCCGTCAGGTCCAGGGGATTTTTTGTCTTTTAGTCCCATTAATTTCTCTAGTACTTTTTCTCTACTTATATTAATTATGTTAAGTTCCTTGCCCTCATTAGACCCTTGGTTCCCCACCATTTTTGGTATGTTTTTTGTGTCTTCTACTGTGAAGACAAATACAAAATATTTGTTTAACATTTCTGCCATTCCCTTATTCTCTTAATAATTTCTCCTGTCTCAGCCTCTAAGGGACCAACGTTTACTTTTGCTACTCTCTTTTTACATACTTGTAGAAGCTCTTACAATCTGTTTTTATATTTCTTGCTAGTCTTCTCTCTCATTCTATTTTTTCCCTTGTTATCAATTTTTTGGTCAACCTTTGCTGGTTTCTGAAACTCTCCCAATCCTCAGGCTTACTATTATTCTTTGCAACATTTTAAGCTTTATCTTTCAATCTAATGTTATCTTTAACTTCTTTAGTTAGCCACGGTTGGATCACTTTTCCCATGGAGTTTTTGTTTCTCAATGGAATGTATTTTTGTTGAAAATTATGAAATATTTCTTTAAAGGCTAGCCACTGTTTATCTACCGCCGTACCTTTTAATCTATTCTTCCAATCTACCTTAGCCAACTTGCCCCATACCTATGTAATTACAGAGTATGGGGAGAATGCGGAACTTGTAGTTACATGCAGCAGTTAAAGCAGATAGCATTGATGTATGCATTAAGCTTCCCCTTAAATACATCAGTGTTAGAAACTAAAGATGCCTAAAAATTTATATCGTTATGCGATTAAAACAGTGACGCGAAAAATGCTGTTTAAATGGTTATGTTCAATGGAAAGTGTCCTCGGACCAGATAGATGCTAAGAAGTGCTAATGGTTTGGTTACCTATGGAGGTATGTGCTATATACAATCTCCATGTTGCTGAGCGATTATCTGTTGTTTTAAGTTAAGAATTGAACCTTGTTTATGTATTTTATGTATAATGCTAAGGTAGGATTTGAAGTTAGCTTAACAGAACTGCTTGCAAAGATAATGGAAGGAAGCTTGGGGAAGCTAACGTAAACATTTGCTATGTCATAAAGGAGGTAACACTCTGAAGCGAACAAGTTTCTGGTTTGGCCTCATGAGATCAAAGCAAGATACGGATGAAAGAGATAAGACGTGAATTCCACAGGAAGGAAACTATGGGAAAATATAAACATGTGGCCAAAATCATAAGACATCTTTAGGGTGGGCTTTGACACAAGAATCGAGACAAAGAACTAGAAGTCCCATTGGATATTAAGGTTTATGGGGAACTTCTATAAGTCAAAATGTCTCATCAATATCCCAGTTCAGGCCCACCCCTAAAAGTAGAATAAAAGTGACCTCCTGAAAGCTTGTACTCACAGATGGAAGAGAAAGAGAGAGAGAGAGCTTGTACTTACAGACAGAAGAGAGAGAAGGAGGCTCTAGACGAAAGGAAGAGGAGAATTGCTCACTGTGTCAACCGTCTGTCCGATCGGATCGATATCAGCTTCTTGTCACGGTTGTATGTTTTTGCTGTACAACTAATGTGTTATATTCCATCTTAAACTCTGATTAAACACAATATACCCACCATATTGGTTTGCACTCAAACCTGATTATTTAAAGTGACCAGAGATAGCCGTAATGTGGCTCTTTCTAACCTCAGGAAGAAGGGAACAGAAGGATATGGGGGCAGGATAGGCAGAGGCAATTCTATTAAGGAAGAGGCTTGTGTAGAGTATAAACACAGGTATAGACCAGTTGGGCCAAATGGCCTGTTTCTGTACTGTAAATTCTATGTAATTCTGTGTGCTTTATGCATGAAGGCAGTGCCTCTTTAAACTCTTGCTTTCATGTGACAAAAGTCTGCTGGTGGACCAGCTGAAAGAGACTTCTTTAATCAAGTAAACTGTATAGCACGTTTTGCCTTCAACTAAAAAGTTTCCAAATTAATAAATTGCAATCCCTACAGACAAGCTCCTCTTCACAGTCACAGCAGTCAGTGGGCTCACACTATCTCTCCTTGACACGGCATCCCTGCCACAGGAGGCAGATAACCAGAGAGGAGAGTGTTGTGACTGATAGCACAAGTAAAAAAATTAACACTGAGGCATCAATCAAATTCTCATCTCCAATCAATGCACTGAAACATTAAACGGTCCATTCGTAGGAGAATGCTCTGGAGCAACACAGTAAGTGCTGTCAGCTTTACAGTTGCTATATTGTCACTTTTGGCACCAAACAAGATGCCTGTTTTGGCTGTGGCTATGATACAGACTTTTCTATCATTGTCATCAGTGGGGCTCTGAAGACAGCCAACAGAAGGCTTGCCTCTCATTTTCCTTTTAAGTTGTGACTAGAATTGTCACAAAATTCAAAGAAACATAAATATTTCCAAGAGATGATCATCAACCAAAATCTTGACCAATATGACCTTTTAGCTCAACTTGGGCAGGCCAAAAACATCTTGTGCTTTGTCCCATTTACCCTTTTAAACAGAAAGGCAGCTCATGCTTATCAGTTTTGTATCCAGTTGCTCAAACTATTGCACCAAAATGTGTTTTACACACGTTTGATTGTATTTTTAAATAATTGACACACTAGTAATGAGGAGGAGGTTAAATGAGTATTCACCTGTCTAGGGGTATAGGGTTATATTAGATGTTCCCATTAATTTAGTGGCAAGTATCCATTACTGAAGACTATTGGGGCGTGAAATTCGGTAGTGCCCCGTTTGGGGTGCTAACCTTTAGAAACGTTAGTGCCTGGCGAAATCCATTGAAAAATGTTGCAAAATTGGGCATTTTCGCCCCAGGAGTGAAGTGGGGCGGTAAATGAGGCGCTAATGGTCTCAGTGGAGCAGTGCAGGGGCGCTATTGCCAGAGCGCTACCCAATTTCAGCAGACTTGCGTTCAGCAATCAGCCTTCAAGCCTTGACTCAAGCTTATTCCAACTCTTAAAGGGAAGGTCATTTCAAGCTGCAGCTGCTCATCATTAACATTGCTGCACTTTGAGTGTGACCTCTCAGCTGCTGAGACAGCTTTGTGTCATGGCTGCTGTGGTGTATGTAACCTGTTCCACCTTAAGAGAACTTAAGCCTGTTCCACCTTAAGAGATGTACTACTTTCTCTGGCTGCTGTATACGTAATACCGGTGGTGACCACCGGTATATAAGCACTGTGTAGTAAGATTGTATTTCATATAGTCCTGACCTCCAACCAGTAAAGACCTGTTGAACTTTAATCTTGTAGTCTGTGTGTTATTAATTACAACTAGAACACACAGACTTTACAGCTGCTGCAAGGGAGAGGGAGAGGGCTACTCGGTTCAGCGATGTGGAATTGGAGATGTTCAGCAGCTTGTCTCAGTGTCTCAGCAGAGTTATGGCCAACAAAAAAGTTTCCCCAAGATGGCGCCTTTAAATAGCGCGTGCGGAGCCGACTCCCAACTGCAGCTCGACAGCTGATGCGGTCGTTGTTAGCGCCAGGCAGTAAGTGAGGGGGTGTGGCTGAATTTTGCATCCGGGGCGCTAATGGGGCGCTGTGCACGGCGATGACATCATCATCACCAGGCGCAGCTGAGCGGGGCGGTATCTACAGGAGCGGGGTGCTAACTCTTAGCGCCTCCGCAAAATACCGGCCCAATTTAGCGCAGGGCACTAATATCGTTGGGCCCGAGTGAAAACCCATTTGTGCCACGTTAGCACCCCCTGGAGGCGCTAATGGCAGGTGCAAAGCAGCCAAATTTTGCACCCTTGGGCCTAGAAATTCACTATGGCCCCGCCAGCTGGCTAACGGCCAAAAGTTAGCGCTGGGCGCGGAGCCATGTGCGACCGTCAAATATTCACTTTTTGCGCCCCAAGTCGGAACCGGGCGCTATTCCAGGGTGTGCCCGCCCCCGCTTGGGGCGCTGAAACTGAATTTCAGCGCTCTAAGTGCCGCTGCGCCACCCGATGCGGTGCAGCAGGCTGCGGTACTGCAGGCCTCCTCCTTCTCTTAAGGTGGAGGTGCCTGCAACGGGGAGATCGCCGCTGGATTGTGCCGGCAAATGAGCCCGGCACCATGGAGAAGTGCCGGGCTCGCGCATAGCAGCCGGCAATGCCGCGGGGGGGGGGGTGGAGGAGGCCGGGGAAGGAGGTGCGGGCAGGCGGCCGCCGAAAAAGCGGCCGGCCGCACCTCCACCTTTATGCGCCCCACTAAGGCTGCAGTAAGGCCCTGGTCTCCGGATGTTAGTAGCGGCCGCCACGGAGGAGGCGGCAGCAATTGAATATGGGCGTCGGGCCGGCATCGAGGCGGAAACGGGGCACTGCGCACACCGATGACGTCATCGGTGCCGGCGCAGCGCTACCGGCTACCGCCGCCATTACCGCTGATCTCAATATCAGCGCAACCTCCTATACTGGCGCAGAAGCCCTCTTTAGGCGGTAACTGGGCACAAAGCTTGCAGTGCCTTACTGAATTTCTAGGCCTTGGTGTCCTCCTAGGAGTGGAATGCATGTGCATTTGCTTGTGGTCCACAGAGACTGAAGCATCTGGCTAGATTGTATATTATTTTTCACAAGCATCCACTTTTTCCAGTTCTCAAGTTTAAATACCTCTTCCTCAACCTAAATATTTAGTTTTACTGTCTGTGACCAACTAAAGTGAGAGGGAAGACAATGTACTGTATAGTGTAGAGACTGCTATATTATAAATGACTACAGGTAATTCCTATTTAAAGCAATTTAGATGTGTAAGGATAAATAGTTTCAAAAGCCACGTGCTTTCAGTGGAAACGTATATAAAAAAAAGTATGCTAAAATTGTTAACAATTTGTTCAGTGAACCATAGCACAGACTTGTCAGGCTAGAAAAGAGAAAACTGAGGGGTGGCCTGATAGAGGTCTTTAAGGCTATGAATGGGTTTGATAGGGTAGACGTAGAGAAGATGATTCCACTTGCAGGGGAGACCAGAAATAGGGGCCATTAATAAATCCAATAGGGAATTCTGGTGAAACTTCTTTACTCAGAGAGTGGTTAGAATGTGGAACTCAGTACCACAAGGAGTAGTTGTGGTGAATAGCATAAATGCATTTAAGGGGAAGTTAGATCAACACAGGAGGAGAAAGGAATAGAAGGATATTTTGATGGGGTAGATGAAGAAGGGTGGGAGGAGGCTAATGTGGAGTATATACACCGACATAGACCTGTTGGGCTGAATGGCCGGTTTCTGTTCTATAAATACAATATGTAATATAGAGCAAACCAACTTTTAAAGTGGTATTGCTACTCCTTCAAGGTCACAAGAGAAGTTTTTGTCCCCAACTTCTGCTGATTTTGGAATTGAAATAATGCTATGTGATGTTCGTAATGAATACGATCATATGAAATTCCTTAGTCATTGGGCGGAGGGGGAAACCCTAAATTAAACTATACTTTTTTCTCTTCTTTTAATAGTGCATTGGAATGTTAAAAATTCAAAAGAACAATCCCTGTGAAAGCTCACACATGAATGTCAACTTGGGGGAGACTGTCCACCCCAGCAATGGAATCAATACTTCGACACCTTCACAGAGAAGAAAATTGGAAATATAAAAAAACGGTGCCCGAGGACAAAATATCCAAACAATTCATGGATTTCCGTAATATAAGGCCTGCACCATGATACTAGATGGTATTTTGTTGTATTTGTTTGCTTGGTGCAGAGATGGTACAGCAGTCCCCAAAGGGTCCATGTTGGTTACTATTTTAGGTATGTTATAATTGGACTAGGCAATGCAAACTTGCATGCTACAACTTTTAGCACAAAAAGAAACTGTACAAAAATATTCCAATGCCTAAAGCATTTTTACATTGCAAGGAACAGGTACTGCACCAACAATGCTGTCAGACACATCAGAGATAAACAAGCACTTGACACACGCAGGAGAATAGAACCAGTTTTTTTTTAATATACCATTATTGACTGAAATGTAGTTTTTTTTAAAAACAGGACCCATCAACGTGAAATAACTTTCCACTTAACACTCCACCCTCTCATTACAATGGCCACAGCTGTATCCATTATTTGCATCCTAATATTTAGAATAAAGAGGGACCTAGACCGCAGGCTATTAAAGCCTGTAATTACAATGGGGTTTAATGTCCTGTTTGTGGTTGTTGTTCCTAGTATTTATCCAGCTTTGCTCCCAGTATAAACACATATTAAATATCATCAGTATGCGAACAGTAGAATCACTATACATCCTTTCCCGAAGGTGCTGCAGCTGGTTAAATTCACTTGTGCTAATTACCCTGTTAGCTCACCACAAAAATCGATGCTAATGAGCATTTATATAGCGCCTTTAGTGCAGAAAACATCCCAAACGAACAGATAGGGAACGGAATATTTGCCACTTGGCTATTCAACTATGGAGAACATCAGCACCACCGATCCTGTCCTGAACGGATTATCACTTTTGGAAATGGTGTGTGTGATCAAGAAAGAACTCAGATTCTTCCAAACCCAGGGAAAGAGATTAATTGTAATTAGCCTACAGTCACTTTGACTGAAGAAAGCGAAGTTGACACAAAGTGGGACCTTTGTCACTAAAGAGAGATTTTCTCGGGGAAGAATTTGGTTGGTTAGCGCCTCCAGTTAGCGCCTCTGGGGGCGCTAATGGGACACTAGCAACTTAGCGCCTGAGCGCTGCGATTTTAGCGCCGCTCGCAAAATTGACAACAATACTATCACGATCTCCTGCGCCCGCAGACCGTGGCGTCATGCAAGCATGCAATGCCCTGGTAGTACCCCGGACCGGAAATGCGTCGCGTCCCTTGCCTTAGCACCTGTCGTTAGGAATGACAGGTAGAGGGGAACGTTTTCAAGTTGGGAAGGGGCTGGGGGAGCGCTATTTAAAGGCATGCACTTCCTGCTTTTTCTTGTCGACAAAATTTTTGGTACACGCAGGTTGAGAGGGAGAGAGACATCTGGAGAGATTTAACGTTGTCCTAAGGAGTTTTGGTCCTCAGTGCCACTTTTGAAGTTCCTAAGTGACGAGCTCTTTCCCTGGGCCTATCCATTAGTGCTTCCAACACAATTGCTTTAGAGGGGTCTCCAGGCAGAGATTCAAGGCTGCAATGAGCAGGGTGTGGCTGGCCAGCAAGATGGCCCCTCCCCTTTAAGAACTGGACGGCACCAGTCTGTCTGGCTTCCATGGTAACTGACATTGCCTGAGCTTCAGTAGCGCTCTGAGGTAGTGCCTTGCTCCCCGACGTTAGCGCCTTGAGAGAGGTGTGTAGTGCCTGATTTAGAGTTCAAATCACCTCCAGGGATGATAGAGGCAAATTTTGCAGTCGGAGGCGATAATTAGCGCCGGGTGCTAAACTTTGCGCCCGGCCAATATTAGTGCCCCAAAATGGGCAATACCCAATTTTGCCCCCTCTCTATTTTATTTCTGTATATTTTTGAAGTAACTAGTGTTACAATAGGTCTTTTCTTACCCAGTTTCAAAATGATAGCCTGTAAACAAGTTGTCGACTGAACCGGGCCAGCTGAATTGATCTGGAAATAGATCAGCATACAAGTGCTTTGTTCTTAATCAAGTTGCATATGGTTAATGCATTAAAAGTTACTCATAAACCAGTGTATGAGCACATACTCATTTGTGTCTTTAATCATAGAACAACTTCTACGCTCGTTTCGACAGGGACAACAGGGAGCCAGCTACCAAAGCCTTGCCACCCCCGGAAGACCAGGTGCTCACTCTGTCGACCTCCGATGTAAGGGGTGTTCTACGCGGAGTGAACACACGAAAGGCTGCTGGACCGGATAGCATCCCTGGACGGGTACTCAAGGAATGTGCTGATCAGCTGGCTGATGTCTTCACCGCCATCTTCAATCTGTCATTGGCCCAGGCAGTAGTCCCTACATGCTTCAAGACCGCTACCATTATTCCTGTGCCAAAACAAACGGCTGTGACGTGCCTGAACGACTATCGACCTGTCGCACTCACACCCATCATAATGAAGTGTTGAGAGAGACTGGTCCTGGCTCACATCAAAGCCAGTGTTCCCGCCTCTCTTGACCAACACCAGTTTGCCTATCGTGCAAACAGATCAACAGAGGATGCAATCACAACTGCTCTACACTCTGCACTGAATCACTTAGATGGTAAAGAGACCTACATCAGAATGCTGTTCATAAACTACAGCTCAGCATTCAACACTATCGTCCCCAACAAGCTGGCCACCAAACTCCACACTCTTGGCCTGAACACTTCCCTCTGCAACTGGACCCTGGACTTCCTAACAAACAGACCCCAGTCTGTCAAATTAGGTAACCACACCTCCCCCCCCCCCCCCCCGCCTGACCCTGAACACGGGGGCCCCACAAGGATGTGTGCTGAGCCCCCTCCTCTACTCTCTCTTCACCCACGACTGTGTGGCTGTTCATGGTTCCAACACCATCATCAAGTTTGCGGATGATACCATGGTGGTAGGCCAGATCACCAACAACGATGAGTCAGCCTACAGGGAGGAGGTCCAGCATCTCGTGAAGTGGTACGCCGATAACAACCTGGCCCTTAACATCAAGAAAACCAAAGAAATCATTGTGGACTTCAGGAAGTCTAAAGGCGGAAGTCACACCCCCATCCACATCAATGGGGCTGTGGTGGAAAGGGTGGACAGCTTTAAGTTCCTCGGAGTCCACATCACGGAAGACCTCTCCTGGTCCCTCAATACCTCCTCTCTGGTGAAGAAGGCCCAGCAGCGCCTATATTTCCTAAGGAGGCTGAAGGGATGTAACCTGTCACCCCTGATCCTCTCTAACTTTTACCGCTGCACAATAGAGAGCATCCTGACGAACTGTATCACAGTATGGTATGGCAGCTGTAGCTACTATGACCGGAAAGCCCTGCAGCGGGTAGTCAAAACTGCCCAACGCATTACCGGCACCCGGCTACCGACCATAGAGCACATATACCAGAAACATTGTTTACGGAGGTCACGGTCCATCATCAAAGACCCTACCCACCCCAGCCACAGTCTGTTCGCCCTCCTGCCATCTGGGAGACGCTACAGATGCATTCGCACCCGTACGACCAGATTTAGGAACAGCTTCTTTCCCAGGGCTGTCATCCTACTGAACTCCACAAATAAACTCTAAAGCCTGCACATCTGCCAATGCACTTTATTATGGTGATGTTTATGTTAATGTATTACAAGCCAAATGTATGTTGAATGTTTAAATGTCTTAATCTAAATGTACACTCTCTCAGGAGCCGCAAGCCTACATTTCGTTGTACTGCACTTGTGCACTAACAATGACAATAAAGTTGATTATTATTATTATTAGATGATGGACAGTTTTGAGGCTTGTGCTTGATTAATTATTGGGAACTCTCCAATAGTCTTTCATTCCAACAGGAAACCCAAACTCTGGATGACTGAAACTTTCATCCTTCACATACAATATAGCAACTGAAAGGACTAACAAGACATAAACCGGTTTCCAAAAGTCTTGTCGCTGAGCAGTACAAAACAAGCTCTAAAAGGTTACTTAACCCCTTGCAGATTGCTTCCATTTTTAAAAATTAAAGTATTGTGATGATGTTGCTGCATCATTTGGCTTCTTGTGTATGGATGGACCTGTAAATAAAATTGAACAAGTAGCCATAGCCTATAGGCTGGATCTTGCCTACCTTTCAGGAAAGGCAGGAGAATGTGATGGACATCCCACATGAGCTCCCGTGTACTATATATTAGTGGGTAATTGTTAATCCTACACACACTGATTCATACATAGGGGGGTGGGAGGGAACAAAAACTAATAGAAATGCGAAGCCCACTCACAGTTACACTGGTGGGTTTCCACATTTAGTTGATTCAGATTTAACATTTATTCTAAATGGAATACATTTGTTCTGTTTACATTCGCAAATGAGAGAGAAAGCAGGTCCTTCACCTTCCCCCTTTAGCCATTGTTACTCGAAGATATAAACGCTAGCAATTGTGTCTGTGCTGTCATTTCAAGAATAAACCTGGGCTATTATCTGTTTAATGGTGGTAATTAGAACCTGTCTGTTTGTTACACACATAGTTCAATAGTGTTTCATTGTTTTTACACAGAACTGCTTGTATGAAGGTTATGGTTATAGCAGGAAGCTTTTGTTTGCCAAGAAGGTATTCCAACTCTGGTTTGTCTTAACACAACTTTTGATTTATTTGCTCGTCCTGTGTTTTGTTATACTGGAAAGTCACTGGCATGTTGTGTATTTTATCACTTGAATAGAGACAAAACAAGAATATCATATAACAGAACACCAGTAATACTCCAGAAGTATTTCCAATACTTTGGAGCATTGTTTTATCTCAACGAAAGGCTGGATTTTCCTATCAATCTTACAAGTGTTTCCATCTTTGAACAGAAAGTGACTAAATTCTGCACAGGCAGGTGCCAAAATATCACATCAAACAAGAACATTCTAATATAAGTCAATTTAATAGTAGGAGTGTATTCAAATGCATTTTCACATTTTCACCATTTTTTTCCAATTGTTGTTCCAGTGCATTTTCTAAATGAGCTGCTTCTGCCTCCTCCAGCTCAGCAGAATTGGCCAGCATTGTTGTGATTTGACTGCAGCGAGTCAAACTGTAGATAGTAGGGTCACCAATCTGCTCTCCACTTAAACCTTGCACATTAAAGAAAGACTTGCATTTATATAGCGCCCTCAGGGTGTCCCAAAGCACTTTACAATGAATTAAGTACTTTTTCTTGAAGTGTAGTCACTGTTGTAAAGTAGGCAATGCTGCAACCAATTTGCGCACAAACAGCGATGTAACAAATGACCAGATAATCTCTATTAGGTGTTGGTCGAGGGGGCCAGGACATATTGGAATAGTGCCATGGGGTCTTTTACATCCACCAGAGGGGACAGACAAGACCTCAGTTTAATGTTGCATCTGAAATACGGCACCTCTGACACTGCAGCACTCCCCCAGTACTGCACTGGAGTGTCAGTTTGGATTTTGTGGTCAAGTCTTGGGAGTGGGACCTGAACCCACAATCTTTTGACTCGGAGACAAAAGTGCTATCACTAAGCCAAGGCCGACACTGACTTAAGCGATCAAGCTCTTGTGACAGCAAGTGAGTGAAGATCTGAGCCATAAAGAGCAACAAGGTTCTAAGCTTGATTCTCAGTCTGTGCTGAATTAGTTGGCCTCAGCAGGGCAGTGATAGGGATGTTACAATAGGCTTCAGCAGCTCTCGGGGGTGGGGGCTATTAAATGACCCAAGAATGAATGGAGACTGTATGAGGACAGGATCAAGCTCTGTTGTACCCTCACTATATAGCCTACCAATAGACAACAACAACTTGTATTTATATAGTGCCTTTAATGCAGCAAAGTGTCCCAAGGTGCTTCAGAAGAGCATTAACAACAGAAATCTGGCACCAAGCCACAGAAAGAGATATCAGGATAGATGATCAAAAAGGTAGGTTTTAAGGAGCATCTTGAAGGAGTAGAGAGGTTTATGGAGGGAATTTCAGAGATTAGGGCCAAGGCATCTGAAAGCTCGGCCACCAATGGTGGAGTGATTAAAATTAGGGATGTGCAAGATGCCAGAATTGCAGGAGCGCAGAGATCTTGAAGGCTGGTAGGGGTGGAGTAAGTTACAGAAATAGGGAGGGGTGAGGCCATGGAGGGATTTAAAAACGAGGATGAGGAATTTAAAATTGAAACTTACTGCCAAGGTTCACACATGAACACTCCTCTGGAGTGTACTAGAAGATGCCGGTGGAAAGTGAGGGATGTGTGAGTGTCCACACATCATAGAAATTTCCAAGGACTGGAAAAACATGAGCATTAATTCAGCTATTACATTTTAAAAATATTAAATCATATTCCTTTTCTGATGAGGTGACGACTCTGGTCCACTTTGGTCCCAATCCCCCAAAAATAAATTTGCTTCTAGCCATCATGACCAGAAAATATCTGGAAAAACCATTGGTTGACATTAATGTCTAGTTTCCTCACAGCAGAGAGATGAAGGCCAACTGTGGGCAAGGACAAAGCCCTTATTTACCACGTGGCCATTGTCCATATACCAAAACATAGGAACAGGAGTAGTCCATTCAGCCCTTTGAGTCTGTTCAGCCATTCAATTAGATCATGGCTGACCTGTACCGCAACTTTATTTACCTGCCTTTGATCCATATCCCTTAATGGCCTTATCAAATAAAAATCTATTGATCTCAGTCTTGAAAATTTCAATTAACGTAGCCTCCGCAGCCATTTAGGAGGGAGATAATTCCAGATTTCCACTACCCTTTGTGTGAAAAAGTGCTTCCTGATTTGGCCTCATTCTAATTTTAGTCCCCCCTTGTTCTGGATTCCCCTGTTGTGGAAAGAGCTTCTCTGTATCTACCCTATCAAATTCCTTTATTATTTTAAACACCTCAAATTAGATCACCCCTCAACTTTTTAAACTCAAGGAATACAGCCCAAGCAACCCGTTATAATTTAACCCATTAAGCCCTGGCATCTTTCTGGTGAATCTGTGTTGTACCCCCTCCAAGATCAATATACCTTTCCTGAGGTGCGGTGCCCAAAACTGAACGCAATGCTCTAGATGGTGGTCTGACAAGGATCTGTACAACTGAAGCATCACTTGCTCCCCTTTGTATTTCAACCCCCTTGAGATAAAGACCAACATTCCATAAGCCTTTTTGATTACTTTTTGTACCTGTACACTAGCTTTAAGTGATTTGTGCACCTGGGCAACCAAATCCCTTTGCTCATCCACAGTTGGTAGTCTCTCACCATTAAGAAAATATTCTGATTTGTCTTTCTTGGATCCAAAATGGATGACCTCACATTTCCTCACACTGAACTCCATCTGGTTCAGATTTGCATGCTCACTTAATCTGACTATGTCCCTTTGTAACCTCCGGACAACAAAACAAGGAGAAAAAAATAAACATATCTGTCAACATGTGAATGGGGCATTTGCAGGATATATAGAGAGATTGGGTGAAGACTGGACTTGTGCACATGGACATTACAAGTCTGCCACAGTATTCATTTCACAAAATGTACCAAACAAGTATTCTGGAAATTAAAATGCATTATAAATATCTTTTAATCACTCATTTCAGATGATTCAGAGTATTTGTTTCTTTCATTGGTAAATTTTCCAGCAATTCTTTTTTCTATCTATCATGTGAGGGTTTCCTTTCCATTGTACTTATTGCACAATATCGTCCAGGGCCATCTGTGGCATTTGGCTTCAATTAATCCACAAAACATGTTCCATCTGCTGCTTCTGAGAGGATGATCAAATGAATGATCATCCACCACCCTCAAGTTGTGGATCAGCACCATCTTTGTCCAATGTAACAACCGCAAGAACAAAACTATTCTGTTCAGCTCTAGCCAAAAACTCTGTATGGTAGCCTTTGATTCAATCCCCCCTCTTTGGCTCTTCACTCAAGCTGAGCCCATGTCCTGTTTGACCTGAGCTGATCTTCAAGCCTCACATCATCACCAACACAGATTGGTAATTTGCACCAATGCACCACCCACATTCACCCCAATTCAACCACATGCCATTAAAACTCTCAACCAGGTCTTTATCGCCTCTCAGCTCAACTACTCCAACTCTCTCCTCTTCAACCTCCCGAGTTTAGACTACATAGACTACAACTGATCCAAAGCTTCGCCATCCACATCCAATCCCAAACTAAATCGCATTTCCTAGTCACTTTTGTTCATGCCAATCTCTATTATCTCCCAATTTTCCAATGATCAAATTCAAAATCATGGTCCTTGTATACAAGTCCCTCCATGGCCTGGCCCTTCCCTACCTCTGCAACTTCCTCTTGCCTTCTGTTTTCCGACTGTGACCTCATTTATTTTTTCTCTGCTCTACATTTGGTCACAGTACCTTTCTCTGTCCAGAATGCTTTCCCTCAACTATGTGATCCTGCTACCTCTCTCCGTCCTTCAAAAAGCCTCCTCAAAACTTACCTCTGACCATGCCTCAGGTCACCTTCCCCAACTCTTCTCCCACCACTATTTCATATTAGGTTTTGCCTCTATGAAATGCTTTGGGATATTTAATTAGATGAAAGGTGCTATACAAATGAAAATTCTTGTTATTACAGAATTGAACTATTTTCTTCTTTATGACCCACTCAACTCCCACTTGGCTTCTTTGGTAATTCCATTTTGCCCATTAATGTTCTGCATCCAAGAGGACATCAACTTGAAAGCACAAAATTCCCTTTCATCTGCTTTTCTGATGGTCCACGTCTTATGTACATGGGGGGCCTATTGGCATAGGCATCTTCATAAAATGTAACTTTGCAAATGAGTTGAGGCTGGCATTCTGCCAAAGCCTTTACAGTTGATAGAGTAATTAATAGTCACGGTTACAACTATCACAATACAATGTGCATAGTCACATCTTGTGTCAACAAGCCATAATCTACCCCTTGTTCCAAAATATTGAAATTTACTTCCTGTAGTAGACTACAGCTGTGAAGGTTCTGGAAACCATCTGTTCAGACCAACAGAAATGATACTGTAGTCCTTGTACAGCAGTGGGAGTCAATTCACTTGACTGCTTCTCTATTCTCTTCCAGATGTGATGCAATAGAACAAGGAAGCATTGGACTTCAAAGCGGAGTATAAATGGCACACTACAAGGATCCCACTGGGGTTGCAGTACATGATTATACTGCTATCCCCGTTGCCTAGATATTTATGCAACTCTGCAAGACTCCATACTTAGCCTAGTTTCAATTCATTATGGAGTCAATCTACCACTACTGGAAGCATTTCTTTACTCCAGAACATGGAGATGAATCAAATTTGGATTCTTTTGGGGTAAAATATATTGGGGGGGGGAGGGGTGGGAGGAGAAGATTTCCTCTTAGCAATGTTGTAAATACAGTGAGGAGTTTGACCCAGTCATTATATTTTACTGACATTATAAACACTGGGGACATTTCCTATTTCTGACAAAACCATAAAAGCATTCTAAATAAATTAATTTCTGATTTTAATAGAAATGGCAACCAAAGCATATCCTTTCACTGTGCTTATGAGCTCGCTAACATATAGCAACCAAACAAAATCTTCCCTCATTGCGTGAATGGGGTTTCTTAATTTCATAAGTTTTTCCACTCTCATCTCAAACATCGTGCTGAAACAACACAACACAAGTACAATGTTCATCAAGTTTGCCATCGATGATGATTTGTCATCAGAAAATAAACATTTTTGCTCCATGTTGCAATCACAAAATAATTAGAAATAAGGAAGGCCATTCGGCCCATCTTAATTCATCCATCTGGAAAGAACCTACATTGCTGCATCTCATCAGATCTTGAATGATTAGAGGGTTTTTGCCTACATTACTTATTTGGAGTGTTGATCAGACTCTGCATGAAAAAAAGAAATCCTGATATCAATCCTAAAATTATTTATTTTACTAGTTTGAATCAGTGTCCCTTGTCCTGCTCCCACAGTTTAATTGAAAGCAATATTCCAGATGAATCTTCTCCATTCCCTCAATATATATCTCAACAATCAACTTCCAAATAAATGTGCAGTGAATCTTTGAACATAAGAACTCTCCCAGCTGGTGGCTGGGATGCTAAAGTGGCCCTTAACACTTGAATAGCGTTTATAAATGTGGAGAAAACATAATATACCCATTCTGGATTATTATTCAGTGGTCTGTGTGCTGTATTTAAATGGTGGTTGGGGGGTGGGGGTGACTTCTTGGGGCATAGAAATCAAGTGAGGATTGAATAGACTTGACACTCATCAATAGTTTTTATATTGTGCTATGACTTATGTTAGAGGCACTGGCTCCCAATACCAAGGTCGGATACAGCCATCTACAACCTGGTAAACTGGTCAAGATTTGCTTAGTGAATCTCGGCAAGTTAGCTTTTGGTTGTAGTCAGTGGTATGAGATCAGGAAGCAGTGGCATCAGGACAAATCTTAGCTCAATACAAAAGCAGCTACTGCCCACTTCGGCGAGGTAACAGAGAGTTCCTTGTGCTGAACCACACCTCACCATTAGATATGACCTTCAGGAGAAGTGAAGTAAGGAAATTTGTTAGGAAAAAGAGAAACACAAAAATAATTCTTCCAGCTTTTGAAGTCAGCAGCTTATAGTTCTTTATGAAAGTATTTTGAAAGGCACCTTTTTTTTTGATGAGAAGACAAAGAACTGGAAGATATGCCGTTTTTATGACTGTCACTTTCCATTGATGCAGTAATGCCTTTCAACATTTCTGCCATCGTTTACTGTGTTGTGAATAAAAAGAAGGTTCCTCAAACACATTCTCATGGAGAGCACACAGTTTAAACTTTTGGATGATAACATGTCCTTATTATTCTCATGGTTATGCATTAAACCTGGCACAAGGTATATTCCACAACTCAATAAAATGAATTATTTTTCAAATGTTTTCTTTTCTCACCCATTTTTCCTCTCTCCTCCAAAAGCCATTGACTCCTTGCACTTACTCTCAAGATTCCCGATGAAAATCAGACAGTGGGCATGTATCAGATAATGACCAAGGTGCGGTCCTTTACAATCCCGATCACCCTCAGTCCATTCGAAGTGCTTATTGTTCTTTTTATTATTATTCGTGTGTGAAACTTGAGAACGAGAACGAGCAAACATTTTGGACAATGGGAGGGCATCACAGTGGAGCCCAACCTTCCTCTGCATCTGTGTTACACATTATGGAATTAATGCACACATTCCCAGCAAGGTCACGGGATAGTGAGCAAGAATCCCTGGATGGTATTTTTTCTTCCCTAACAAGAGTTGCAGAGGCCAACTGTCACCTTCCTCGGCACAAGGCGAGAGCAGGAACCTCACACTGGGAATTGTACATTGGATTAATTCTTCTTTAAAGAGGTATTTAAATTGGGTGAAGTGCCATGTTAGCACCGCAGGCTCCCAGCATACGACTTACTCGCAGCCGGCAGCAGTCCGAATGCTACAGTGCCAGATTTACTGAGGATGGCGACTGGATAGACTCTATTTTAAAAAACAGATCTTCCCAGGGGCCTGGCTTTACCAAAGCCGGTAAGTTTACTTTGGGGTTGTCAGTAGTTACGAGAAATTGGCGGGTTGTGAGCCGGCAGCGCCAGCATGGGTCACATGCAAAGATAAAATCAGTGAGTAAAGCGGTCCTATAAATGCCCTGGCTGCCAGACATTTCATTAAAACAGATGTGAACCAGACATTCTTCAGTGCCGTGGGGGAGGGGCAGTCTTCACACATCATATCTGTTAGTTAACATTCAGTACCATGTAGCTTGTCTATGTACAGTGCATTAATGAGATATCTTTCTAGCTGGTAGTTAGCTAAGCAAATAGTAAAACCTTGACTGGTGTCTGCCCAGATGAACTATGTTTTTTGATTGGAAAATTGCAAATATCACTCCATTATTAAGGGAGGGAAGAGGAAACCAGGTATCTACAGATCTGTCAGTTTAACATCAATTATGGAGAAGTTACTGGAATTTTATCGTCAGAGGCAGATTGACTGAGTACTTGGATAAGTATCAGCTGATCAAAAAGATCCGCATAGATTTGTGAGGGGTATGTGAAAGCTGACTTTTGCAGATGTCCTTATTTTCTAAAATGGTCATTGTATGTATCGTTTTAAATAAAATTCAGTAGAAGGGAGGAGTTATTTGCCCGGCGCCACAGGAAACTGCTCTATCCCTGGGACGGAGCCATTCAACCATTCGATCCCAGGGATAGAGCGGTTTCTCTGCCGCTGTGCACACTGGTAGAGAAACCGTTCCAGAAAAACTGTCCCTTTCACAAAAACCCGCCGACACCTCACACCTGACCTGCGTGTCCTGTGTTTTTAAGTTGTAAAATGGTCTTTAAGATAATGAAAGGTAAACATGGAGAAAATGTTTCCACTTGTGGGCGAATCCAAAACTAGGGGCCACAATTAAAAGATAGTCACTAATAAATCCAATTGGAAATTTGGGAGAAACTTCTTTACCCAGAGGGTGGTTAGAATGAAGAACTCGCTACCACATGGCGTAGTTGAGGTGAATGGCATAGATGCATTTATGGAGGAACTAGATAAACACATAAGGGAGAGAGGAATAGAAGGATCTGCCAATAGGGTTTGATGAAATGGGGCAAGGAGGAGGCTCGTGTGAAGCATAAGCATTGGCATAGATCAGTTTGGCTGACTGGCCTGTTTGTGCCATACACTCGATGTACTCTAGTTAATTTTTTGAGGTGGTGAATAGCAGAGGCATTGTCTATATGGACTTCCAGAAGGTATTTGATGAGATTCCTCAAGAAATTAGCAAGAAAGAAACCGCACCGAATTGAAGGTATCCCTGTGACATGGCAATAGGTTGGGAGGACTGGGGCCTCAGAGATAGAGATAGAGATATAATATTAATGACTTCGATGAAGGAATGAGAGTGTTGTATATCCAAGTTTTCAGTTGACATGGAGTAAGGAGGCACAGTAAGTTGTGTACATAGGAGCAAAAAGTTACAAAGGAACACAGACAAACCCATGGGCAAACCTATGGCAGATGGAGTTTAATGTGGGGAAGTGTGAGGTCATCCACTTTGGATCTGAGAAAGAAATATCGGAATAGTTTCTCAATAGTGGGAGTTTAGGAGCTGTGAAGGAGCAAAGGGACTGGGGTATCATGTACATAAATTACTAAAAAAGCAAGTGCACAGCTACAAAAAGTAGTTAAAAGGCTATTTCAAGGAGTAGAAATACAAAAGTGAGGAAATGATGCTTCAGTGGTGCAGAGCTGTGGTCAGACCCCATCTGGATACTGTGTTCAGTTTTGGGCACCAAACCTCAGGAAAGATATACTAACCTTCGAAGGGGTACAATACAGATTCACCAGAATACTACCAGGGATTAAAGGGTTAAATTATAAGGAAAGGTTTCATAAATATGGCTTAAATTCCCTTGAGTTTAGACAGTTGAGGGGTGATTGCATCTATCCTATCAAGTCACTTGATTAAGAGAAATGCTTTCCTCTGGAGCAAGGGGACACAATCTTAAAATTAGAGCATGGCCATTCAGGAGGGAAATCAGGAAGCACTTTTTCCACACAAAGTGTAGAAATCTGGAACTCACTCCTCCAAAAAGCTGTGAATTCTGGGTCGATTGAAATATTCAAGACTGAAATCAAAAGACATTTGTTGGGTAAGTGTACCAATGGATATAGAGCAAAGGCGGGCAAATGCAGTTGAGGTAGAGACCATCCATGATCTAACTGAATGACCGAGCAGGCTTGAGAGGCTGAATGGCCTACTCCTGTGAGTGCAGTGTATCGTGTCCTTTAAAAAAAATCAAGCAGTCAGGAGGCAATAGAGGCATCCTTCAGAAGATTGTTCTTGGCAGGTAGAAGTGATTATTGTTGTGCAACACAAAGCCAGTAGTTTATGCCAAATGTAATTTTCCTACATCTTTGGCCTCTGGATGAGACATTAAACAGAGGACCCATTTGCCTGCTCTGGTATGATTCCATGACACTATTTGAAGAAGAACAGGCTCAAGGATAGTAATTCTCCCTCAACCAACACCACATGAAAGAGAGATAAACTGGTCATTCATCTTAGTACTCATTTGTGGCATGTTCCTGGCACAGAATTACTGCTGTGCTTCCTTGCATAAGTCACTGCACTTCATTGTGTTTAATGCTTTGAGATATTCTGACATGAATATGGTGTTCAGTTTTGTGTCGAGACACAATGGAAACATCAAGGTCCGAGAGGATAAGGGAGCCTGCAGCACTCCGGGTGAAGGAGAGGATCAGTATCTCAAACTTAGCTTGGAGGGGAACTAATGTAGATGCTTCATGTACCAGGACAAGTCAGACAACATTTTTCAAGATCACCCTCATGCTCCAATAAACTGTCTCTTCCTCTTAATATTGCCAGACTCAAACCTCTCAAGACTACCAGATAAAGCCCCTCCGCCCCCACGCCGTTACTACTCCAGACTCCGGTCCCAGACCCTGCAGCCACTGGAACCCCCATCCCCATTACTGCTGCATGCTGGATACCACCCACAACCCAAATTCTGGGACTTTTTTCCCCAATGCTGGCATAATAAAATTAAACCGAAACACTGGAAAAGTCTAGAATTCTGCAAAATGTTTTTGTTGCACATCTTTTTAAAAAAAAGTTTTAGCAGGACTTTTGCTGACCTATTGATTAATGTCATTGATAATTAATAATCTCATTGCCAGGATAAATTTCCTTCCCATTTTCCCCCCGGAGCTATTTATTTTCTCTTTGCAGCTTCTTCAAAATTAAGATGTTTAGGTTAAAAAAAATGGGTGATGTTGTGGCCAATACAGAATGGGAGTGCAGGTAAGAGTTCTAGTCCTTCTCCATTCTGTTCTCAATTTGAACTGCAGAGAACTTGGGCATTGAGCAATTGTAGAGGCATCTCACAGCAGGACAGAGAGACCTGGGCAATCAACAGGCAACATTAGCAAACTACATGGTGTCAAGCTGGGGCAAGAAAGAGAGAGAGAGCGCGCAAGAAAGAGAGAAAGAGCGAGAGAGAGCGAGCTTGCATTTATATAGTGCCTTTCACGACCTCAGGACGTCCTAAAGTGCTTTACAGCCAATGAAATACTTTTGAAGTGCTGTAAAGTAGGAAACGTGGCAGCCAATTTGCACACAGCAAGCTCCCACAAAGAGCAATGTGATAATGAACAGATAATCTATTTTACGCATGTTGTTTGAGGGATAAATATTGGCCAGGACACCAGGGATAACTCCCCTGCTCTCATTCAAAAGAAAGGGAATAATAAAAAAACACAAAACACATGGGGACTTTGGTGAGAAAAATATTTACATAGCGAGATGTTGAATATGTTGTGAGTAATTACATTGTGTTGCACAGCTGGAACAATTTGTATTACGTTGCTTGTGGTGTAAGCGAGGTGGAAACACTCAGGATCATTTTTTTCACTGCAGGTTGTCACCAAAACAAATTTCAAGTTCAAATTGCTGAACATCATGTTCACATTTGTATGGATTAGCTGACATTTTATGACTATTTCACCCGACAAATGTCAGGTTTTATCACGTTTAACCTTAACATTTCATGCTTTATTCATAAAGGCTCAGCATTTCACCAGTCTTGATGTTGTACCACAGGACAAAGCTACTGCAGCTGGCCCATTAATGTGCTCATCCCTGAATTAGTGCAGTTTTTTTCTCCGCTTCCCCCAGCATTTTTTGTATCAAATGCAGAGTGCTTTCAGATCAATGTAATAAAATACAGTAAAATAATTCTATACAATACTTTTATCTTTTCTCACTTCTCAAACATGGCACAATGGAGATCGGATAAATGCTGGAGGCAACCGACTCGCCCATAGCCTGCGTGATAACCTGCGCTAGGCTAAGACTCAAGAGGAACAACATTCTCTCCTTGCTGGTCTTTAAAAAGATGTGTAAAAGTTCACAGTAAATAGCACACAAAGGAAACCTGCAATTTCAGTCGCTACTGTGTCTCAACTGCACCAGAGGCGGTACGCTCCAGAAGTGTCATGGAGCTGGTAGTAACATCACAATTGCTGCTGCTAGACAGTGTTACTGGATGGCATTTCTAAAGATGACACTTTGAAAGGTTTATGCCTGTACAAATATAGCTATTTCTATAGGAAGAGAGCTTTCAGTATATCTTCACCAAAATGATCCCAAAAAAGGCCAATGACCTTCTAGTTTTTTCATCCCAGCAAGAGCTCAAATCCCAGGAGCAGTAGCGATGAAGTAGCAGTTGTGCTGATGAGTGTAACGGTGTTGAAAGTGACCTTTGGCCTTTTTGGTGATGGTAGTTCAGAACTGGTGATCTTTAGACAAAATATGAAACATACAGGCCCAGAATTTGCAGTCAGCAGTGAAGTGAAGGCATTCACTGCTGGCCCTGAAGTACGCTTCGCACAAGGATCTCGCAATCCCTGTGTCGACAACTTCGGGTCTTCCGACCTTCAATTCAATGAGTTTAGTGGGGATCCCCTTATTCGAACTGTAGGAGCGTAAACAGGCTGTCTAAGCAGCCAATCAAAAAGGCAGAATTCTCACAGACAGCGAACAAGGAAGTGAGTAAGCTCATAAAATTCTAACTTTTTAATAATGTTAGAGAGAGCAAAACAAAGATTGGGGCTCTCACATGAGGTAAAGGCAAACCTGAAATAAAGATGGACAAACTTCTAAAAAATATTTTTAAAATTTGAAAAGGTTCTTAAATATTTTCATTTTTATTAAAATGGACAAATTTCACACTGCACAAAATTAAAATTAGTTTTCCAAGCCCTTAACAATTGTTTAGCAGTAATGATGCGCTATCAATTACTCATAAAAGACTGAGAGTTAGAAGAGTAACTAAAGGCTTTTATTAACAACAGAATGGAGGTCTGCCTCGAGTGGTCGACCGGTCCAGGATCTAAGGGCTGGGGAGCAGTCACCTTTATACTAGGACCTGTGGGAGGAGTCAGCCGAGGCATGTCCAGGCATGTACACAGTGGAATACAAACAGGACAAACAGGAATACAAACAGTGGTTTACCACAAGTAATAATGCTGTTAAAACCCCAGTTACACCTAATCCCTTTGGGTCTAACTTTTAATGGGGAATTTAACAGCGTACTTACTGCGGAAGAGCTGAAGTTTAACTGAATTTAAATTTCCCAGCTGTCGTGGTGGGATTTGAACTCACGTCTCCGGATCATTAGTCGAGGCTTCTGGATTACTAGTCCAGTAACATAACCACTATGCTACCGTACCTCTACTTCTCATGGTATTGACTGAAGGAGAAATGTTGGCCAAGACACTAGGACAATTCTCTGCTCTTCTTTGGACAGCATCATGTGACCTTCAACAGCTACTTGAACCAGCAGAACAGGCAGCTTAATGCCTTGCCCAGTAGATTGTCTAGTCTTTGCTGGCTAATTTCTACAAGGATTGAAAAAAAAAACCCAGAAAATAAAATAAAATAAAAACCAGAGCTGGGGATGGGGGGGGCGGGGAGGAAGAAGTCTCTATGAACCAGTCTCTCAGGATTCCTACATACAGGAAACTTTTTTTTAAATCCGGCACGGACGGGACCGACGTGGTGCCGGTTCATCAAAAATTCCGGATAACCGAACACTATAGTAAAAGATAGAGCGGAGAGCTCCATATAAAGCAACAAACCCTGTTGCTTAGCAACAGCTTCAGAACAATGGGCACAAGTTGCAAGCGTCTCTGTAGCTTAGCAACAGCTGCAGCCACACCCTTGCACAGCAACAAATGGAGTAAAAAAAAAGTAATAAAAGTTACCTGAACCTACTCCTGAATTTTGCCGGTTAACCGACATTTCCGGTTATTTAGGTGCCGGTTAATCGAAAGTCTCCTGTATTAGCTTAGAACCAACACTGGTGGAGAACCTAGAGTGCTGTAGTGTAGACCTACCAATTTTTTCAGCTGAGGAACAAAAGTGTGCAACCAAGGAGAGTTCAAAAAGAACAGGACAAAATTAAGTTTACTTTATAAAAAAAGCAAGGAAAAAATGCAGCCGCTTCCAAATAAAATTTCTACCATCAAGAGCTGAGAACAGACCCAGCAAGTGTACCGGTGCAGATTCAGAGGTACAATTCATACCCCATTTATGCAATATGAAAATATGTAATATCAGGAATTAGGAAATATAACCTCATAAAGGTAGCTTTCTTTTTACTGTACATAGAATTTACAGCACAAAAACAGGTCATTTCAGACCAACTCTTCTACGCTGGTGTTTATGCTCCACATGAGCCTCCTCCCACCCTACTTTATCGAACCCGATGAGCACAACCTTCCAGTCCTTTCTCCCTCATGTACTTCCCTAACTTCCCCTTGAATGCATTTATCCCATTCACCTCACCTACTCCCTGTAGTAGCAAGTTCCAGTCTAACCACTCTCTGGGTGAAGAACTTTCTCCTGAATTTCTTAATGGATTTATCATATATTTATGACCGCTAGTTTTGGACTCCCTCACAAGTGGAAATATATTTTCTCTACAACTATCCTATCAAACCCCTTCACAACTTTAAAGACCTCTATTAGGTCACCCCTCAGCCTTCTCTTTTCTTGGGAAAAGAGCCCCAGCCTGTTCACTCTTTCTAGCATTATAGTACTGCCAGCAGCAATAGTAACTAACTGCTGCTGGAGGCACTTGCCATTGGACGTATCATTTTATTTTGGTTGCAGACAGATTGACTTCAACTCACCTACGCAAGCTAGTGATGGGACTTTGTGAGCTCTGTACACTGAATGATTCATGGAATTTGTTAATTCACGTTGGAAATGATTCAGAGACAACATAGTGGTGTCAGCCTTTGCTCAGTGGCTGCACTTTCACCTCAGACTTGGTGGTTCAAACCCCACTCTAGAGACATGAGCACGTAATCTAAGATGACACTTCAATGCAATACTGAGTGAGTGCTACAGTGTTGGAGGTGCCGTCTTTTGGATGAGACGTTTAACAGAACAGATGAGGCATCAATTTATGTGGATGTAAAATATCCCATGACACTATTTAAAGAAGTTAACTGTATCCTGACCAACATTTACCCCTCATCCAAAATTACAACAGATTATCTAGTTGTTTCTCTCATTGTTGTGTGTGGGACTGTGCCTTTCATAAATTGGCTACCATGTGACTCTACATTATAACAGTAACAGCACTTCACAAAGTTAATTCACGAGTTATGAAGCACTTTGGGACATTTGAGGTCATGAAAAGTGCTATATAAATGCAAGTTCTTTCTTCCTACCCATAAGTAGCTGGTGGATTTGATGCTCAATTTACACATTTTCCCCATAATGCAATTCTTCTTTATTGAAACAACATAATCTCAAGGAGAGGAGAGAGGGGGGAAAAAATCAAGCCTAATGCTGCTTTCTCCTAAAGCTCTGAAGTTGATTATCAGAGACGATAATGGTTACAATGGAAATGGTACTGACTGCCCTTTTTACCTGTCTACACAAGATGCTTCATCATTTTGGCTGATCCATGAATATTCATTAAAACTTCCTTGAAAGGTTAAATGTTAATTGACAGCATACAATAGTTTCCTTATGAAGGAGAGTACTGGCATATAGTGGCTCACATTGGAGAAATTATAGTAGAGGTGTCAGATTTAACTGGGGCACTTCTACAGAGCAGCATCACAAACACAACACCAGAGTACAGCATTTTTATTTTTTTTATTTTTTTTATAAACGTGTGAAATGTATATTTACATGACATATAATCTGTGCCATGGTATCCCTTTAGAGCCACAATGATTCAAAAAAAATTATAATTCAAAATGTAGGCTGACTGAGAGTGCCAATAACAGGGTTCCTTTTCAGTTTCTACATCACATATACTCCAATGAGAGTTTTCTCAGTGAAACTCTTATTTAGAAACATTAATAAAGCAAGTTGTAGCAAGTAAAAATCATCTTAACAATCTTCGACCCCATAAAAAGGTAATAATTTAAGAGGCCGATGCTTTGTTGAGCAAAGAAAATGACTGCTCCCTGAATGCACTACATTAATTTTAAAGAGATACAATTCTGGTTGGGGAGAGAAAGCAGCCACATGTCACTTTAGTTGCAATGACCTCATGATGCAATTGATATTTGTGCCAATGCAATGTTGCACTTTACTTGATTTGTCACATTGTAATGTTTGACAGACTCAGCACAAAAGTTTCCCTAACAATCTTTTTCAGAGGGAGTGCCCCCTGAACAGTGGCTACAATGAAATTTGTTAAGTATGTCTCCCCATACTGTTGGTATGCATTTCTTTCCACCCCTGAAAATGATTGTCCCCACCTAGAACTTCTGACCCCACCTAGAACTTCTGACTTCAACCCCAGGGAACAACAATAGCATAATTGGCAGCAAGGGAAAGTAGTTATTTCAGGAAATAGATCAACCCCCATAACAGATTTCCCCCCTTGTTCCAGCAAATTCTCTTCGGTATCAAAATAACACTGCCATTCAACAAAATAATGTCACCCCTTGAAATAAGTTTAACCACAATCCAAACCCACAACCTAAACCTACCCTCCACATTAAACTTTAGATCAAATTTCTCCAACCCCAACACAAAAAAGTTTCCCAGCAGTGACAACAGAGGGAGCAGGGACAAGGACGGGAACAGGGAACAGCAACAAGGCAGGTGGGAGTACCAACAATGGTCAAGCAAACACCTAATAAAGAGATTAAACTGTAAACTTACTTGCACTAGTAATGAGGGTATAGCAGAAAGTCTGAAGAAGCAGAAATGAGAGACATAAAAGGAAATTTTCTAATCTCTTGAGATCCAACAGCCAACGAAAAAAGCAATTTTGAAAATCTTGTGAGAAAATCAAGAACCAGTACTATAAGTACCCATGAGACAGGAACTGAAATGAGGTCCTGGGTAATCCTTGGCCCAATTTAACCCTACCCCTCAACTAGTCAGGTGCAAAATGTAGAAAGCATTACATGTTCTCCAGTAAAGTAAATAATGCACTTAAAGTTTCCGTACCAAACCAGCCAGAGCACCAACTGTTTCATCACTTCCAATAAATATCATTTTACAACTATTACACACTACATCTATCAGTCAAGGTAGTCTACTGTAATGTACAACAATTGCCTCCGCAAGATCCTGCAAATCCATTGGCAGGATAGGCGCACCAACGTCAGTGTTTTTGCTCAGGCCAACATCCCCAGCATCGAAGCTCTGACCACGCTCAATCAGCTCCGATGGACGGGTCACATTGTCTGCATGCCCGATACGAGACTCCCAAAACAAGCGCTCTACTCGGAGCTCCGGCACGGCAAGAGAGCCCCAGGTGGGCAGAGGAAACGCTTCAAGGACACCCTCAAAGTCTCCTTGAAAAAGTATAACATCCCCACCAACACCTGGGAATCCCTGGCCCAAGACCGCACAAAGTGGAGGAGAAGCATTCGGGTAGGCACCGAACACCTTGAGTCTCTTCGCCAGGAGCAAGCGAAAGCTAAGCGCAGGCAGCGCAAGGAGCGCACGTCAACCCAAGCACCCCACCCGCCCCTTCAACCACCATCTGCCCCACCTGTGACAGAGACTGTAGGTCCCGCATTGGACTCATCAGTCACCTGCGAACTCATTATTAATGTGGAAGCAAGTCATCCTCGGTTCCGAGGGACTGCCTAAGAAGAAGACAACAATTTAACAATACCATTCTACTGACTGACAAGCAAAAGATCTCTGTAACCCGAGTCCCCCTTCAAGCCTATATTAAGATTTACAAAAACAATTAAGTAAATGTTAACAAGCAGTCTCATTTATGCAGCAATCAGTCTTTCCAACTGGCATAGCACAAGTTAAATGTCAATTCTAATTTAAGCTATTTAAGCTCTCATAATAAGTCAATGTGTTACAAGTTAACCCTCAGTTTACAAATAGGCTTGTGACCTGAGGGTTAATTAGCAACCTGTTGAGTTATTGGACCTTGTTTGGCCTGAATTAGTGTGGCAATAACAAGCTGCCTACTGCTGAATGGACAGCTGTTGTCATGTCTAAATAGCTTGCAATACCCCTACCATCTTTTATTTATTTTACTAATTTTCTACAATTTTCTTCTCAACGCTCATGAATGTGTTGACTTCGGCAAGTGTACAGATCCATGGCCATCGACTGTCCTTCACTGCCTCACCTAAGTGGCCACTCATCATTTGCGATCCTAGATGGTGAGTGTTGGCAGGTTATTTGAATGTTGGAGGCATCACAGCCTAGCTCAATTCTGTTCTCACTTGGCATCCATGCACATGTACTTTCCAGCATGTGTCAGTGGACAGTGATCAGGAGTGGCAATCGTAGCTTCTTTTCCCCTCCCTAGTCCAAGAGCACTGTCATTTATACTATTTCTAATGTGACCCTGGATGATATTTATATAGGACAGATCAGGATACAAATTGGGAGCCTATAGTCTATATAGATAAATTGCATATTGTTTTTATAACCACAAACAGCAATAACAACTTGCATCTTTAATGTTGAAAACTGTCCTGTTCATTAAATGGCATTTTAATTAATTTTAAATATGTACTTTTTTTTTATTTATTTGATGTGTAGCTGTATTTTTTTGGGTATTCCCATTCATGCTTATAGGGATTACGGAATCCCATAAGCATGAATGGGGATTCCCTTCTTTTATTGGTTGAACCATCCCACGTACGCCCCTGGGATACGTGGGCCTCTACCCACGGGTACCCAGAGAGGCCCAGGAGCAGAAATTTCTGTACCTCCTGGACCACCAGGTACGCGGGCATTTTATTTGCGAATTGGAGGCATTTCCCTGTGGGAAGCCTCCGACCGCAAATTCAGGGCCAATTACTTTTACCACACAATCCCTCGAGATGTGACAATACCTCTTCATCCTGGAGCCTATTCATCTATATAGGGCACCCCAATTGAACCCAAACATGTTGTCGCTCAAAGCCCACACTTCCCAGAGTGCTTGATTGATAACAAATAAGGATCAGGTTTACTTTCTGTATCCTGTTAATCTCTACAAGGTCCCCACAGTCAGTCATTTCAGAAGAGGAGGAGAGGGGAGAAAATTGGTGGAAAAATATATCCCCAGGGGCTTGTGCTTGACAGAAATAATGAGATCAATTACCCAAACTCAGTACTTAATAGGATAAACCCACATATTATCAGAACACTCCTTGTTTCTATATTAATTTCCCTCCTAGAGTTAGAATTCCCTTCTTTACTGCAAGCAAGCATAAGTAGACAGTTATTATTACAGCTGTATATTTTTCATGGGATGTTTGGTCAAATTTCATGCAGTCAGAAAAGTCAAATTTTGTGGCTTAGTCAGAGGTTTAATTAAAATAATACAATAAACCAAAGCTAGATAAAGGTCAGCATTTAAACATTTCCCCAGAGGCTATTTCATCAGGCCATTTTGCAGCTATACAAACAACTATTAATACCTATAAAAACATTACGCACAACTATAAACTGTATCAGCAGCTTCCCTACATAATACTCACTGCAGTTCAAAATGTTATTCATTGTATGAAGCACTTTGAGATGTTTCAGTGTGTTAAGGCACTGTGTAAATGGAGGTATTAAGCAACTGCAGATGCAATTTAATGTGGATATGTGTGAAGTGATGCACTTTGGGAGGAACAACATAGAGAGACAGTCTAATCTAACTGGTATTATTTTGAGGGGGGTGCAGAGCAGAGGGACCTGGGGTACATATTCACAAATCTTTTGAAGGTGGCAGGGTAAGTTGATAAGGTGGCTGAGAAAGCATATGAGATACTTGGCTTTGTAAATAGGAGCATTGAATACAAAAAATAAGGAAGGCATGCTAAACCTTTACAAATCACTGGTTAGGCCTCAGCTGGAGTATTGTGCACAATTCTGGGCACCACACTTTAGAAAGGATGTCAAGGCCTTGAAGAGTACAGAGGAGGGTTACCAGGGTAATACTGGGGATGAGGGACTTTGGTTATGTGGAGAGTTTGGAGAAGCTGGGATTGTTCTCTTTAGAGCAGAGAAGGTTAAGGGGAGATCTAATAGAGGTACTCAAAATTATGAGGGGTTTTGATAGAGCATGTAGGGAGAAACTGTTTCCTCTGGCCAGTGGGTCAGTAACCAGTAGTCACAGCTTTAAAATAGTTGGCAACAGAACTAGAGGTGAAATGAGGAGAAATTTTTTCTCACAGAGGATTGTTATGATCTGGAATGCATTACCTGAAAGACTGGTGGAAACAGTTTCCATAGGAAATTTCAAAAGACAATTGGACATGTACTTGAAGAGGACTAATTTGCAGGGTTATGGGTGTGAGATTAAATTAAACAGCTCTTTCAAAGTCACGGCAGGCTGAATGGCCTCCTTCTGCGCTGTATGGTTATATGATTCTATAACTATACAAACTATATCACCAAATTCAAATGCATTAAGAATATAATGCTGTCACTTTAAAGTTTTGAGATATTGTGTAAAATTGAAATTAAACCTCTCCAGTTTTGCGAGACACCAAGTTATAAACCACTAGATTTTCTAACTGATTGAGTGACAGTTGCCTTGCAGCAAGGAGTTGTACTTAGAAAATGATCTTTCCCTATTCATCCTAGTCACAGAAATGGACAGACGTCTAAAAACACTATCATTAGTTCAGGCTGAAAGAAGCACCATAGCTTTAAGGGCAGATGTTGCTGCATTTCTGGATGGCTTCTGATGCGAGTTGTGTACTCCCTTTTCAGTTTCTGATTGTGCTCAAACATCAGGATGCTGTCCAACAGTTCCATATCCTTATTCCGTTAAGTAGATGTTCATTGTGGATCAACGCATCCAGCATGCCTTGAAAAAACTCGAGGCAGGCTGGAAAAACATTCTCTTCATATTCTCAGCATGTAATCATTTATTTTCCCTGTACTTTCATGTCAAGCTTCTTTTGCTGCAGGGTGCGTTGCTTCATTCACACAGGTTGCTCCCCAAAAAGTCAAATCAAACATCTGAAGAAAGAAGAGAAAGAACTTGCATTTATATAGCACCTTTGTTGATGTCAGGACATCCCAAAGCGCTTTACAGACAATGAAATACTTTTGAAGTGTAGTCACTGTTGTAATGTAGGAAACACAGCAGCCAATCTGCACACAGCAAGCTCCCACAAACAGCAATGTGATAATGAACAGATAATCTGTTTGACTGATGTTGCTTGAGGGATCAATATTGGCCAGGGCACTGGGGAGAACACAGAATAAAAACTTCAAACATAATTTAAGAGTTTACCTGCATCCATTGGATTTTAGGCCTAGATATCTGAAAACTCTAACAGCCGAGAAACCTCAATCCCTTTGTGGCAGAGTTGAGAAGAAATTCACACCAGGTCCAAATGAATTGTTTGATTGGTAAGTGTGCTGTCCTGAGGCAAGGGATTTATTTCTTACACTTAGAACTAAGATTGGAATAAATAACTATTTGTTGTTTATGTTTTCAATCCTGCTGTGAATCAGCTGCAAATTCATGACAAATGTAAATTTACTGAACTGCTGTTGTAGCATAAATAGGACTTAGATGCCTGCCAGTATTTGCACAGAGGCATTCCTAAGTGACCTATCATCCATTTCAATATAAGTGCTCTCAGATGTCTGTGGTTCAATGCTAGTAACAGACCGATTAGGACTAAGCATTGCATTTTACAAGAGAGCTCTATGGAAATCAGTTATTAGCTAGGGTTAGCACTCAGAGTACTGAAACGTCTTTTTGTAAAGTGTGAAGAATCAAACTCAATTCCATACACATTTTCCTTAAAGTGACATTCTGTAGAAACATCAGATCGGATGATAGAAAACATGGTGAGAACAAAATATAGAGCGCACCACTGTTTATAGTACACTTTACAGAAATCGAAATTCTGATCTAATTATTTCTGGACATACTGCAAAAATGCCTCCATGGATTAAATTCCATACCACTCAATAAGTTTAAAAATAGAAAAATGGTGCTTTGTATCAGAAACTGGCTGTGCAGTGTGTTAGAAGCGGTGTTATAATTCAACTGGCAGGCTTTGGGACACAGTAGAAAACTGATCTGAGCATTTCCCAAGGCAAAAGCATGACACAAAATATATCAGTCATGAATATTTAATCAGGCTCTGTCCCTACATTGACCCAGTTTAGTACTCTTGACCCTAATTAGAAATGCCATTGCCGGATGTAAGGATTGTCATTTCGACAGTGTGACATGCCCGGGTGTGTTGTAAAAGTAGCTGTGGAATAATAGAACTCTCCGTCAGTGAATATTTGGCAGGCTGACAATTTGTAGGTGCACAACCCTAATTCATAATTATTCGCTTTTCTCTGGAAATGCATTTCATGCCAGTAAATCTCTTATGGATGATACAGAACTAAAACTAATTTTTAAGTGCTTCACAACCTGATGAGTAAAATTTGTTTTCTTGCTTTTACTCACATCAATTAACTTTGCAGTTGCCAGAAACAGTTGCTCAAGATTTAACCAAAGGAACTTACACTCAAATAGACTTTTGAAACAATCAAGAGTTATGCATGGGGACAGAGTGTCAGCTGTGGCTCAGTGGGTAGCACTCTCGCCTCGGAGTCAGAAGGTTGTAGGTTTAAATCCCACTCCAAAGACTTGAACAAAAAAAATCTAGGCTGACACTCTAGTGCAGTACTGAGGAAGCAGTGCACTGTCGGATGTACTGTCTTTCAGATGAGACGTTAAACTGAGGCGTCTGCCCTCTGAAGTGGCTGTAAAAGATCCCATGGCACTATTTTGAAGGAGAACAAGGACGTTCTCCCCGATGTCCTGGCCAATCAACATAACAAAAACAGATTATTTGGTCATTATCATATTGCTGTTTTTAGGACCTTGCGGTGTGCAAATTGGCTGCCGCGTTTCCTACATTACAACAGTGACTGCACTTCAAAAGCACTTCATGTAAAGTGCTTGGAACATCCTGAAGTCCTAAAAGGTGTTGTATAAATGCAAGTCTTTTGTTCTTTCTTTCTGGTGTCATCAAGGATCGCAGTTGGGAAGAAACCATTGAAAGAAGCAAGGAAGGATCAGAGCTTCTGGTTGTTACTCGCCAGCTGGGCAGTTGCTTTGTGTTTTAGCTCACCAGAAGTTTAAAATGGCAAGATACTTGGGAGTTGAATTTTCCAGCTTAGTATTAAAATATTTTCTGCTTTTTAAACAAATTGTGATGTACTGTCACCACACCAAGCTGTGCATTTTGAGATTGTAATGCACTTGTGTGCTAAAGCTTTCTGATACATCAGATGTCACCCAGAGTCAGATTTTCATTTCTCAGGAGGGATGTTTAATGGGCACTTGATCCGATATCACCCATTTTGCACCATCGCCCAAAGTCAAATTAACCTCCAACATGTAGAATGAAGCAGAGTTGAAGGCACCATTCTTCAGCTATCTGTGACAGCATCTGAAAGAATTTCGTAGATCTGAATTCAAACGCTTTGGTCACTGAAACTATTTTAATGTCAGTGATCGCCCTATTTACATGACACTGCACCACCGGAGACTCAGAATTTGATTAAAGACTAATGGTTAGCACTGTTGCCTCACAGCACCAGGGACCCGGGTTCAAATCCGGCCTCGGGTGACTGTCTGTGTGGAGTTTGCACATTCTCCCAGTGTTTGCGTGGGTTTTCTCCGGGTGCTCCGGTTTCCTCCCACAGTCCAAAGATGTGCGGGTTAGGTTGATTGGCTATGATAAATTGACCCTTAGTGTTAGGGGGATTAAATACGTGGGGTTACGGGGATAGGGTGGGATATGTGTTGGTGTAGGGGTTACGGGGATCGGGTGGGATATGTGTCGGTGCAGGCTCGATGGGCCGAAATGGCCTCTATCTGCATTGTGGGGTTTCTGTGATTCTGTGATTCTGTGAATGCATGTGGGATGGATAGAACATGAACTCAAGCTTTATTAAAGTAATTCATTTCAAAATTTGCCAACGATACCAAACTTGGAGGTATGGCAAAACAGTGAGGAGGTGTGGCAAAACAGTGAGGAGGATACCAATCAACTGCAACAGGACATAGAAATGCTAGCAGAATGGGCAGACAAGTGGCAGATGGAATTTAATACAGAGAAGTGTGAGGTGATGCAGTTTGGCAGAAGGGATAGGGAGAGGCAATATAGACTTAGTGGCACAGTTCTAAAGAGTGTGCAGGAACCTGGGGGTTCATGTACATAGATCTATGAAGGTGGCAGGACATATTGAGAGAGTGGCTAGCAAAGCATATGGGATCTTGGGCTTCATAAATAGAGGTATTGAGTACAAAAGTAGAGAAGTAATGCTGAACCTTTACAAAGCTCTGGTTAGGCCACAACTATAATATTGCATCCAGTTCTGGTCACCACACTTTAGGAAGGATGTGAAGGTCCTTGAGAGGGTGCAGAGGAGATTTATCAGAATGGTTCCAGGGATGAGTGATTTTAGCTACAAGGTTAGGTTGGAGAAGCTGGGGTTGTTCTCCTTGGCGCAAAGGAGGTTAAGGGGAGATTTGATAGAGGTGTACAAGATTATGACGGGTTTGGATAAGGTAGACAGAGAAAGGCTGTTCCCATTAGCTGATGGTACAAGGACCTAGTGAACAGGTTTAAAGTTTTGAGCAAGAGATACAGAGGGGATGTGAGGAAGAACTTTTTTACGCAGAGAGTGGTGGGGACCTGGAACTCGCTGCCGATGAGGGCGGTGGAAGCAGAAATGATCAATGATTTCAAAAGAAAATTGGATAGGCACTTGAGAGAAATAAACTTGCAGGGCTACAGGGATAGAGCGGGGGAATGGGACGGACTGGATTGTTCTACAGAGAGCTGGCATGGACTCGATGGGCCAAATGGCCTCTTTCTTTGCCGTTATGACTCTATGGGGGAAAAATTCGGTTGCGCCTCCTTTGGGGTGCTAACTTCGCCGGGTGCTACTTTTAGCGCCCCGAAAAGGTTAGCACCCTTGCGCTGTAAATTGAGTGGTAGCACCCGAAGCAGGAGGTGGGGAGCTACTGGAAGCACTCCCCCTCCTTCCTGGGGTGCTACCATTAAAATCGTAACATTACGTGCGTCGGCACTACAGGTATTACAGGCCTCCCTCCCCTGATTAAAGGGGAGAGGCCTAACGCAGCACACACCGAGACCTTGCTGGACCACCGGGGAGTGGGGTGCTGGGAAAACAGCCCGGCCCTCAAGAGGAAGGCCAGGTTGACCGATCATGGCCAGCACCCCGCATGAGGAAGCGGAAGGGGGCAGGTGCTGGCTGGCGGACCAAAAAAAAAGGCCGCCCAGTACCTGTCCTTTTAATTTGCGCCACCTCGGCCACAAAAACGCCACCCTGACCCTGTCGGACATATCGTCCGGCGATAGGTCATGGGGTGCAACCGAAGTTTGTGGCTGGGGCGCTGCGCATGGCGATGATGTCATCGCCAGAGGTGCAGCGCCGCGGGGTGCTACTGGCTACCACTGCCGCTAACCTCCCGCTGAATTTCACTGGAAGTGTTAGTGGCACCGTGCCCAGGCACTAGAGGCTTTGCTAACGGGAGGCACAAATCAACCCAATTTTTCAACCTATAAAGTTTCGTGTCATCTTCAAATTTCAAAATTGTGCCCTGTACAAGTCATTAATGTATATCAAAAACAGCAGTGGTCCAAGTACTGAACCATGGGGAACACCACTGTATACCTCCCTCCAGACCAAAAAACAGCCATTCACCACAACTCTCTGTTTTCTATCCCATAGCCAATTTTGTATCCATGCTGCTATTGCCCCTTTTATCCCATGGGCTTCAATTTTGCCAACAAGCCTAATATGTGGTACTTTATCAAACGCCTTTTGAAATTCCATATACACATCAACTACACTGCCCTCATCCACCTTCTTTGTTACCTCATCAAAAACTCAATCAAGTTAGTCAAACACAATTTGCCCTTAACAAATTCACGCTGGCTCTCCTTTATTAGTCCATGCTTGTCCAAGTGGCTGTTAATTTTCTACCGGATTATTGTTTCTAAAAGCTTCCCCACCACCGACATTAAACAGACTGGCTTCTAATTGCCAGGTTTATCCTTCTCCCCATTTTTTGAACAAGGGTGTACTCTTTTTGAGCAACCCATAAACAAATAGACTGTAACTAAACTTAAAACATTAAATGAAACTTAACAAATTAAATTAAAATTTGGTTGCTGGGGGTGATGATGCAATCCAGTCCCTGCAGTGCCCACTGGTCGCGGAAGGCCTCGAGCATTCCGGCGGACACCACATGCTCCATCTCCAGGGCCACCCGGGCGCGAACGTGGCTGCGGAAGAGAGGCAGGCAGTCAGGCCGAATGACCCCCTGGACCGCCCGCTGCCTGGATCAGTTGATGGCCATTTTGGCCAGGTGAACAAGGGTGTAACATTTGCAATCCTCTAGCCCATGCTGGGTTAACTGTTCTCAGCTGGGGTAATCAGCAGTGGCAGTGCTGCAATTGGCCTTGGTATTCTTGAGCTAGGGAAGGAAAAATAAATCAACCACCGTTTCCACTCCTGGACACTATTCAATGGTCTCTGTAGGAAGTGTATATGTGTCGGTGCTGGATGAGGGCAGGACATTATATGATCTCTATGCTTGAACAAGTAACTGACACTCACTGTCCAACTTCATGTTGAAGAATAGCCATGAAAATCTTTGAAACGCTATTCCAGCACAAATCGTCACTTTTAGTAAAAGAAAAGACAGTAGGAAAATTAAAGGGGGGAAAATAGAATAAAATTCACAGTGGTCCATTTTGTAGTGATTATCCTAACCAAAACAAAATGGCAGTTCCACCTGGTTTCTTATTGGAACCCCAAAACAAAGTGGTTAAAATATACATATATTTTTTTAGAACGTGCTTATTATTAGACTACGATTGCTAAAATTTGGACACGCACAACAGCCATTGTTGAAGGAGTAGAATCTGGCTCTACACTTTTAGTTTCAATGGAGACTTGATGGTACCGCATGAGACCCACAAAATGTCAGGTGTCCAGAGATCAGGTGCTTTAAATGAAAGAGTACCATCGACTGTAAGAGCACCATGCAGCTGCATTCACCAGCACTCCATTCATTTGAAACTGCTTTTAGCTTCACAAATACTCACACTTGACAGTTCTGACGAAAGGTCATCGACCTGAAACGTTAACTCTGTTTCTCTCTTCACAGATGCTGCCTGACCTGCTGAGTTTCTCCAGCATTTTCTGTTTTTATCTCACACTTGACTTCGCTTCTCTTCAAAAAGCAACAGGGCTGAATTTTCTCAGCAGTTTCACCCTAACTCCCAACCTCTTATCGAAAATCCCAGAAGGCCCTGTAAGGGCCAGAACCCTCTGCCTGTCCCTTACAATTCCACCCATGCCAGAGGGGATGGAGCTATGGTTGGAGACCACCTACACTGGGAGTACCTGCTTCCCTTGCTCATAAGGGAACCAGCGTAATACTGGAAGCTGCTAACGTTAAGTGACATAAGGTGCATCGACCTCCAGAAGGTTGGAAGTGGACCCCAGTGGGGGAGCCAGGCCAGGGGAGCAGCTGGGATCCCGAAGGAAAGATACAGTTTAAAAAAATAAGATTTCTGAATCTGACCGCATTACAGAGAGACCCAAGGCATGACTGCATGGCCCTGCGAGGTGGGGCGGGTGGGGTACACCACATGCCTGATGGTGGCCAGGAGCTGGAATTAATGGGTGCCCAAAAATGCCTGTACTGGTGTGGATGCTCACCAGCCACATGCAAATGAGGTGCTCTCCCACTGACTCCACATACTTCACAGTGGGGCGGGAGCTTGTGGATGTTTTGGGGCAGCTGTCTTATCTCTAATCAAACTGAAACTATCTTCAGTCTAGAATGAAATTTAGGCGTTTGTGTGTCTGTAAGAACTCAAGTACAACATTTTGGAGTTGGGCCTTAAATGAATTCACTATCTCATCAATATTTCAGTATTTGAGTTAAAAGAGGGTTTTAGTTCAAAAATAGCCTGCTTGAATTTTATTAAATTGATTCAAAGAATATTGTGATTTAAGAAATGTGTTTCTTTGTAATAAATCAGTTTTAGAAGTATAATCTCATTGAATAATTCTCAATTGTAATGATCTCTGATTCTAAAACTACTGGAACCTTGGACTTTGACATTTTGTTCTATCTTCTGAGCCATTTACTGTAGAGTACACATTGTAACAGGCAATGCAAGACTCTCAAGGACATGTTCTACTGAGGGTGACGTGAGCTTCTAAAGCTGCTCAGAAATCATTCAATGCTCGAAAGTAAAATATAAATTTAAATGATAAACTTTCATGTAAAAAATTAACTCTAAATACTACACTATAGTATTATTCTTTTGATTTCAAATTCAGACGGAGAAGTTACTAAAAATAACTGCATTTATTTTATTGGCCTACAGACTGTATTTCAAAACTAATAAATTTCTAATCTGCACAACACAATGCTTAACATGCTTTTACCTAATGAACATGATCTGTGTTCAACTCACTCTGAACGTTAGAATACAAAGTACTGTTTTAATGGGCCGATACAAAAGATGAGAGCCGATTACTGCAGCACAACTGCTGTCTTGTTGGACTGAGTGGAATATAAATGTCTCAACTGATGATTTGTTTAAAGCTTTCCAACGTCAATGAAGCTTATAAATGAACTATTGCTCGGGTGAGGTTCCAGAGGACATCTGGAACCCATGGAGTTGTGCCTTAAACAAAGAGCTAGCAGCATCAAGAAAGGAAGGGAAAAAAAGAACGATGACAGGAGTAAAGCATGACCCTTCTAATCTGCTTGTATATGGCTCTCGAGCTCTGCTACTGCTCGTGCAGGTTTTGCATGCCTGTTGGCAACAGTAAGGTTTTTTGTCGGGACTTCCCAGCCGCCAAGTTTAGTGAATCCGTCAAGTTTATTTTAGTGTCGCTGCCAACTGCACAGGATCAATGGCTGTCAGGATCTAACAACACGGCACTAAAGCAATATATAAGCAGCTTAAATTGGCTATGCTTGTTTCTTGTCTTTATCCTCAACTTTCTCACCTTTTTCTCCAAAAAGCATCAAATGATGGCTCAGACATAGTTCCATGGGCTATGGTGCCCTCCAAATTCATGTCAGCTGTGGCTCAGTGGGTAGCACACTCATCTCTGAGTCAGGAAGGCTGTGGGTTCAAGTCCCCACTCCAGAGACTTGAGCGCAAAAATCTAGGCTGACACTGCAGTAGCGTGCTGAGGGAGTGCTGCACTGTCAGAGGTGCCGTCTTTCAAATGAGATGTTACACCGAGCTCTCTTGGGTGGATGTAAAAGATCCCATGGCACTATTTTGAAGAAGAGCAGGGGAGTTATCTCTGGTGTCCTGGCCAATATTTATGTCTCAATCAACATAACAAAAACAGATTATCTGGTCATTAGCACATTGCTGTTTGTGGAAGCTTACTGTGTGCAAATTGGCTACTGTGTTCTTTACATTGCAACAGTGACTATACTTCAAAAATACTTAATTGACTGTAAAGCTCTTTGGGACATTGCGGTCGTGAAAGGCGCTATACAAATGCAAGTCTTTCTTTCTTTCAAATGGCCATGCTTCATTTGCGAGCTCCAACAGCAAGCATCGGTAGGCTTTTATGACCGTGGGGAACATCACAACCAAAATCAATGGGCGGGCTTTTATGACCGTGGGGCACATCACAACCAAAATCAATCCTGTCCACACCTGAGCTGTGGATCCAGCTTTGCAAGAAATATGGATGTAACACCATCTCCTACCTAGAAGATCGGGCTGTAATAGAAACCATGATAAGAATACCCTGCCATTGTCTTCTTTACTCTTGCTTGAAGCATGCTAAGCATGTTAAGTAGGTATAATGAGCAACATTGTGCCTATATCAACAAAAAAAGCACTTCAGAAGTGTTGTGTATGTACCTTTAAGAGAGAACTGACTTTATACTGTAGTACCGGCAGTGACCACACTTGTATATAAAGCCATAGCAGGCTTCTGTACTTCCAGTTTTAAGCTTACCCTCTGTTCAGTAAATACCTGTTATTATTGTTCTCCTGCAGTCCGTATATTATTGACTAGCTGGGGGAGCCCGGCTTTGCCAGGGCTGTTTTGGGGTGGGGGAGCCCGGCTTTGCCAGGGCTGTTTTGGGGCGGGCGGTTTAAATCGAGTGCCAGGCTTTGGGGCCCTGTCTGTGTCCCTTTGTGAATCTGGTGCTGGGCAACATTTTAAATCGAGTCCCAGGCTTTAGGGCCGTGTCTGTGTCCCTTTGTGAATGTGCTGCCGGGCAACATTTCTACCTTTTAATACCTTGAAAGATGAAAGTGAAAGTACTTATAAAACGTTTTTGGTAAATCTTATGTTATTTTTAAAAGAGATACTAACTTTCAAAGTAGTTTGAGCTGGAAGCTGAAGTCATGGCAGCACTGAAACAATGGCTGCCAGATCCCCGAGATGAAAACGATTAGTCCCGCCCACACACACACACACCGATTGGCCAACCATCAGGGGACCGTACTGTAGGATTGGTCAATCATGACGGCACAGGATTGGTGGAACCTTGACGTCAGTCAATCAATGCTAAGTAGCAGATAATGAGTTTAATTTTGAAGGTTTTTTGCATAAGGCGCGAACAATTTTAGTGCGACCGAAAAGGAAATATGCTTACGACCGTCCCGGAAGCGTAAGCTTTCTTCGGAGGTAACGCGCACGTAGGTAGGCTCTATAACTTTCGAGCGCATAGCCGGACAGACGCACACGTGAGGACAGACAGAAGGACAGACAGACAGACAGAACGATCCATTTATATATATAGATACACGGACTCTACACTGGCGACGAGCAGGTTCGAACTCACCTGCAGTACTGCATCACCTCACGGGGATCTTTCCCTGAAAAGAAGCTTCATGGAGGTCGAAGTCAGAGCAACCGCCCAGGGATCCATCGGAGTTCAGAGAATTGCAGGGGAGGCTGTGGAGAGCTGGGCTTGGCTCCCCAGTCAAGGTGTTCCAGCAAATCGTGCTGGTAGCAGGTAGTGCGCTGACCCTTCCGGACTGCGGCGGGCTCGAGCTCGATCGAGCAGCTCTGCAAAGGGGCCGTGCAGCGTCGTCGGGAGGAAAAGAGAGAGAGGGCGGAGCGCACAGGGCGTGGTCGGTGCTCAAGAACCGGGCAGCGTAGAGAAAATAAAACGAGGGGAAGGAAAAGTGAGACGCGCCGAAGCCGTGGGTCGCCGCCATTACCCTGTAGAACACTAGGAGCAGCGTGGCAGCAAGGGGAAGAAGGAAAAGCGTGGGAGGCGCCATTTTATTCCATTGGGGAAGAAGGAAAAGCGCGGGAGGCGCCATTTTAATCCATCGGGGAAGAAGAAAAAGCACGGGAGGCGCCATTTTAAACCACCCAAGATGACGAAGAGTGGCAGTATCACTGCTTTCGACAACGAGGTAGAAGACTGGACCACGTATGTGGAAAGAATTGAAGTGTACTGCAAGGCAAATGAGGTGGCCGATGGAAAGAAGGAGTCGGTATTATTAAATTTGATGGGCGCGAGAACGTACGGCCTATTGCGGAATTTAATTACCCCAGCTAAACCAATGGAGAAAAGTTTTGAAGAGATTGTTAATATCTTACAGGAACACCTAAACCCTATACCGCTGCTGATAGCAGAAAGATTCAAGTTCCATAAAAGAAACCAGCACAAAGATGAGAGCAATGCTGACTATCTTACGGAACTACACAAGTTATCGAAGCACTGCCAGTTCGGAGCAGGACTGGCAGACACCTTAAGGGATAAGTTTGTCTGCGGGCTCCAGAGTGAAGGAACCCAGAAACGACTACTTTCAGAAAAGGACCTGATGCTAGAACAGGCTTTCAGCGTGGCAGTATCCTACGAAGCAGCAGCACGGGGAGCTGCGGAAATACAACAGAAACCACAAGAATACAGCGCTAACGAAATGGCGTATGGAGCAGAAAAGTGCTATCGCTGCAGCAGAACAACCCATGATCAGAAGGACTGCTGGTTTAAGGACAAAGTATGCAGGCAATGTGGGAAAATGGGACACATAGCAAGTGTCTGCAGGTCAGGAAAGAAAACCAACACTAAAAGAACTAAGGAAAAGTACAAGAAAGTAAAAAAAATGACAGACAGTAGTTCAGAAGGTCAGGAGAGTGATAATGACTCCGGGAGCAGGAGACTAAGTTGTCTAAAGTTACACAACGTGATCGCAAAGGAGGATCACCGAACCATTTGGGTCACCCTCATGATAGCAGGGTCCCAAGTAAAGATGGAATTGGACACAGGATCAGCCCTAACTGTCATGAATCGACGAGACTATGAGCGGCTATTCTCACACATACCCTTGTACACATCCATTGTATTGAAGACATACACGGGGCAAAAAGTATACCCCAGAGGAAAAATAAGGGTGCCAGTTAAATACAATGGCAAGGAAACACAAACTGTATCGATATATACTACAAGATGGAGGACCACCATTATTGGGACGTGAATGGATCCGAAAAATACAATTGGATTGGCATTCCATTCAGGCGCTAACTGTGACTGACAAAAAGGATGACGACCTCACACCTGGACGACTATCAAAAATTCTAACTGACGCGAAAGAGGTGTTCCAACAAGGACTTGGGACTCTAAAAGGAGTAACGGCAACGATAAAAATCGAAGATAACGCAAACCCAAAAAATTTTAAGGCCAGACCGGTACCGTATGCGATCCGCCCAGCCGTTGAAGCAGAGCTGGAGAGTCTGGAGCATTCAGGTGTGCTGTCCAAGGTGGACTGGAGCGAGTGGGCCACACCCATCGTTCCTGTAATGAAGAAATCATTGAGCAGCACGCCTGGGGAGCCGAAGAAGGTTCGCATCTGTGGGGACTTCAAGGTAACTGTGAACCCAGTCCTGCACACAGTACAATATCCACTTCCACGGATAGAAGATATTTTCACCTCACTATCTGGAGGGAAACGCTTTACGAAGATTGATCTGGCCCAAGCGTATCTACAAATGGAGGTGGAAGAAGCATCTAGGAAATACCTCACGATAAACACTCACAAAGGTCTTTACCAGTACAACTGACTGGTATTCGGGGTAGCATCAGCCCCGGCTATTTGGCAGAGGGCGATGGAACAAGTCCTGCAAGGGATCCCGGGGACCCAGTGTTATTTGGACGACATCCTGGTTACGGGCGAAAATGACAGTGAACACCTTGCCAACTTGGAGCAGGTGCTCACTAGATTACAAGAATATGGGCTACGAGCCAACCACCCAAATGAGAGTTCTTCAGGAGACAAATCTCATATTGTGGCCACATGATTGATGAGGAAGGGTTGCATAAGTCCCCAGACAAGATTGAGGCAGTAGTCAAGGTTCTAGCACCGCAAAATGTGTCGCAACGGAGGTCATTCCTCGGGTTGGTGAACTACTACCATAAGTTCTTGCCGAATTTATCTACAATTCTGCACCCACTGAACGCCCTGCTGCAAACTGGAGTAACATGGAAATGGAGTGATGAGTGCAAGCGTGCCTTTCAGAAATGTAAATGCCTAATCACTTCAAAAGAAGTATTGGCCCACTACAATCCAACACTACCGATTCGGTTGGCATGTGATGCGTCTCCCTACGGCATTGGAGCGGTGCTGTCACACAAATTCCTTGATGGTTCAGAGAGTCCAATAGCCTTTGCTTTGCGCTCGTTAACCTCAGCCGAGCGTAACTACAGCCAGATTGACAGGGAGGCCCTCAGCCTGGTGTGGGGGGTGAAGAAGTTCAATCACTATCTGCACGGGCAGAAATTCACCCTACTGACTGATCATCAGCCTCTGGTCTCCATTTTTAACCCAAAGAAGGGCGTTCCGGTGATGATGGCGCAACGGCTGCAAAGATGGTCACTTTTTCTAGGGGCACATCAGTACGACATAGAGTACAAGGGTACGAAACAGCATGGAAATGCTGCTGGGCTGTCACACCTACCGTTGCCTACGGTGGAGGAAGCACCTGCAGTGGACCCTGTTGAGATATTCCATTTGACCATAGTCGCATGTCTACCTGAAGTATAGAGAAGGAAACCCGAAATGACCCGACTCTCTCTCGGGTCTATGATTTGATGGTGAAGGGATGGCCAGCACATGGCAACTCACTGTTGCCAGCATTCTCGCCAAGGAGAGAACAGCTGTCAGTGTGCCGGGGGACCTTGATGTGTGGATCCCGAGTGGTAATTCCACCCAAGTTGAGAGATAGAGTGCTCAATGAGCTTAATGAGGGTCATCTGGGAGGGGTAAAAATGAAGAGCCTAGTCAGGGCGTTTGTGTGGTGGCCGGGAATTGATAAAGAAATCGAGGATATGACCAAGAGATGCACTGGATGCCAGAAGGTCCAAAACGCTCCACCACAGGTGCCGCTACACCCATGGGATTGTCCTCATCTCCATGGCAACGGGTACACATTGATTTTGCTGGTCCATTTATGAACTCAATGTTTCTAATCGCCGTGGATGCCCATTCGAAATGGCCAGAGGTCATCAAAATGTCCTCCACCACCACGGAGAAAACTATTGCAGTCCTACGGACCATCTTCGCCAGGAATGGCTTGCCAGAACAGATTTGCTCCAACAATGGGCCACAGTTTGTGTCCGAGGATTTCCGGAGGTTTCTGAGGAATAATGGGGTGAAACATTACACATCTGCCCCATATCATCCAGCCACAAATGGATTGGCTGAGAGGTTTGTTCCAACCTTTAAAAAGGCAATAAAGGTGATGTATAACGACGACATACCACTACAACACAAGGTGGATAATTTCTTGTTTGCTTACCGGAATGCGACACATGCAGTCACCAACCAAGCTCCAGCCATAATGTTCTTCAACCGAAGGCTAAGATGTCGCCTGGATTTGCTCAAACCAAACATAAGATGAGATGTTGAGGATAAGCAATTCCAGCACATCAATGAGAAGCCAACCAGGAGCTTCAAGATAGGGCAACCAGTCTTGGCCCGCGACCACCGAACAGAAAAATGGCAGCCAGGAATGATATGCACACAGCAGGGACCACTAATGTACACAGTGGACGTTGGAGAGAGCATCGTGAGACGCCATGCTGACCAGATTCTAGAGTCACAGGAACAAGCCAAACCCATACCACGAGCATGTGCACCTGGTAATGAACCCGAAGTACAGATTGCGTCTACCTCAGAATCAGTGGTATTGGAAGCTGACGAACCAACCAATGACAATGAGCCAGAATCAACTCCGCCGCAAGAACAGGATACTCGAGAAAGGTGCTATCCAGTCAGGATCAGGAAGCCTCCTCAAAGACTGAACTTATAAATGATTATTTCAGTTGATGTATATAGTACAGAGAAAATTGTAATTGTAATTAGTTATTATTTAATTGTTAAATGAATGTTATGTACTGTTTATCTAAAAGGGGAGGAATTGTTGTGTATGTACCTTTAAGAGAGAACTGACTTTATACTGTAGTACCGGCAGTGACCACACCTGTATATAAAGCCATAGCAGGCTTCTTTACTTCCAGTTTTAAGCTTGCCCTCTGTTCAGTAAATACCTGTTATTATTGTTCTCCTGCCGTCCGTGTATTATTGATACGCGGACACTACAAGACGTTGTGTGCTGAGCCTACAGTAAAGTCAGCACATAACTGGGACATATAACGCTGATGGAATTTTCATGTTGTTGCAAACATATTTTTACTTCTTTATGAATTAAAAAAAGGATTGAGAGTTCAACAAAGTGCAAAAGAAACATGAGAGTACAAAATGATTTGATATTTAATATCTACAGATTAAACTCATAAAATCTAGTCTGATACATAGCACTCTCATCTTACATAAAGTATCCACTCTCATGAGATTTTCAACTCCAAGGATAAAAAATATATTTTATAGCTGTTATATGACTTTATTAGATCCCAATACTATACTGACAAGAAGGGCCTTGCTCTGGATCTAAACTAATGGCCTAGAGATGAATACCTCAGTCGTTAAATGGGCAAAGAAATGTTTTGCTCTCTCTAATGCCAGAATACTTCAAATTGAATCTAAAATCCTTTATCAAGTATACTAGACGCCAACCAAATTATGTAGGCTGGAGCCTACAAGCTTTGCAGTAAGTAAAACAAACCATGAAGAGCATTTTTTCCATCGGCTCTACAACTACCACAGGCTCTGTAGTTTTTGGAACATTTTCTCCCAAGCATGAAAAATGTTCATAATTATCCCTGATCATTCCTTTAGTTATTCTGGGTTTCATGTCAGTGTTCCGAGAATTTATGGGCCCGAATTTGCAGTCGGAGGCTTCCCACAGGCGGATGCCTCTGAACGGCAAAAAATCTATGCACCTACCTGATGGCCCTGGATCCCTGGAGACTCGCGCTCCTGGGCCTCTATGCGTAGATATGCGCAGAGGCCCACATACCCCAAGGGCGCAGGTGGTTCGCAAGCGCCCCTGCGGTCACGTGGGCTGACCCAACTAATGGAAGAAGGGGGATCCCCATTCATGTTTATGAGCATGCATGGGGATCACATAAAAAACATTTACATAACAAATAAATTAAAAAAATTACATATTTAAAATTAATTAAAATACAATGTAATTAAACATTTAAAACAAAAATGTAATTTTTTGAAAAATAAATGTAAATGTTTTGAAGGGGCTAAAAATAACCTTAACTTATTTTACAGGTGTTTTAATGTTTAAATAATTGAAAAAAAAATTATATTCATTTAAACTCTTATGCTGGTAAAAGCAGGCCTTACGCCTGCTTTTACCAGGCGTAAGAATTTCACGGGCATTCACTGGGCAGTAGTTGGACAAATAGCCCAACTCTCTGCCTGTGAATGCCCTTTCCCTGGGGATGGGCATCCATCAGGAAGATTCTTGACAGATCGCAAGTTCCGGGTTCCCACGCATGCGCTTCGCGCGCGAAAACCCGGAACCTGCGGGGTCCTTATGTGCGCGTACGCACCACGTATGCACCCATAGGGGCCGGAAAATACGGCCCAATATTCAAAAGAAGAACCATATTTCAGCAAGGAATCAGTAACTTTAGGAAGGGAGGAGAGAAGACTGATGAAAAAATACTAATGAAAAGCTAAAGTATACCAACACTGAGATAGTTCAATGCTGCAGCAGAAGTCAGGTAAACTGAGGAAATGTTGCAATATGATATCAGAAACCAAGGTAAATTGGAAGGATTGAATTCTCTTATCTAATACAAGATCTTCTCCTCCCAAATGAAAAGATGTTTTCCTTGCACAGATTTACTTTGCCATTTGCCCTTAAATAGTTTATTGTATTTCCTATATGAATTGCACTCAATTTAAAAATTGTAAGATCGACACAGATGAGGAAGACCATTCGACCCATCTCAGCTCATCTATCCAGAAAAATCCTACAGTCTATCAGTCACGCATCTAACCGTGAATTAAATGATTCTGTTTTTTTTTCCTCCACCAGCTTTCCCAGAAGTCCATGCCATATGTTTTTCCATCTTTGTTTGTTGAAGAAATCATGAAATTAGCCTAAATTTGCCTTTCATTTGATTGAACCTGTGTCCCCTTGTATTACTTGCAGTTTAATTTAGAGTATTCCAGATTAATTTTTCCCATTCCCCAACTATCTTATATACCTGCTAAGATCACCTTTTAGTCATGTCCTTTCCAAGCTGAAAAGTTCAATTTTCATTAGTCTCTCCTCAGAACTCAGCCCTCCAATGCTACAGATCAGCCTTTTAATAATTAAACCTCTGTGAAACACCTTGAGATGCTTTTCTACATTAAAGTTGCTATAAGTTTGTTGGTTCTTCTCTGCACTATCCCCAGAGCTTGAATATCTCTCTTGTGTCTCTGTGGCTAGAACTGGACATGGTGTTCAAGCTGTGGTTTACCGCAGCACTATACAATTTGAGCATAACTTCTTTCCAGCTTGCAATCATGATTTGGCTCTACAGGCCAGCGTTCTATTTGCTTTGTTGGTTGATGCTCTGCTCTAGTTTGACATGTTGAGTGTCAAGTCTGCTAAAACTCCTAGATACCTTTCAACTTCATCTTCAGCAATTTTGACATCCTTCATGAAGTATTTATGTTGCCCATTGTTTTTCTTCCAATGTGCAGTACTTTGCACTTATCTATATTAAATTGCATCTACCTTGGTTCTGCCCACTTACAAATTTTGCCTGAATCACTGCCTCCTCAGATTCAATTGTCACTCAACATAACTCCTCCAACAAGTGTGCTGCTTGCTACCCTTCAAACAATTTCCTATTCATTCCCAGGCTTAAGCCCAAATCCCCACTGCTTTAAGCTTAAATAGTAAACTTTTGTGAAAACTTTATCAAATGTATTTTGGAAACCAAAATGCACCATGCTGTAAAGGAAAGTACATTGTCCATAAGCCATAATACACTAAAGTTCCGTCCGCTGTCATCTAAAATGTGGGCTGGTGATTAATGGTAGACTTCCCCATTCATTCAGTGGATGAAGCATTATGCTATCATAGAAGGATATGCAAAATGTCTACTGCCAGACTGCTTCTAACCAATACTTCTAAAAAGCCACAAAGGACTGACTGAAAGATGGCAATAAGTATACAGACCTTCACAACAGCGGCAGTAAAAACACTAAACATCAGTTTGGTTCTTAAGTCTAAATGTCTTACTGAGAGGTGCGAGTTCAACCCTTGATTAATGTGGAATTATTAATTTGTCCCATTGGTGGCCTATTTTTGTTATTCACTGTGTGATTGACCTTAACAGCCTTGGTTCGTAACCTTTTCATTATTATGGTGTTTATATGTGGTTGGTAGTTTTCTGGGGTTACTTTTATCCCTATTCAGCGCACAAAACTGTCACCCTGTCACTTATGTGCTGTGGCACATGATATAGTAGTTCAGCACAATGGTGTCACAGTCTGCTGAACCTTCCTCAATAAAATACTGTGACTCTATAGAACTGTAGAATTTTTTGAATAAATCATACTGGCTCCAGTAAGACAATCTACAAATCCTTCAGGAATTTTTGTATTTTTGTTCCTGGTTCTTACAGACTCTAATAAGATTCTATACGGCAAATTGTAAATCCTACCGGATTTCTGGTGAGCGATTAAACTTTTAGTAGTTTGGCAGCGAGGATTATCCTTTTTGCAATGGCTTACTTCTCCTTCACTCTTATATTCACGTAGTAATACAATTTATTTTGTGAATACAAGATTTAGAAATTATCAATTTTACAAATTGAGTATAAGATAGTGAATTGTACCTCATGGTAAAACATTACCTGGTTATATACTACTGTCAGTCAGATGATCAATAAATGTGTACATGTGTACTGCACTCTGTTTACAAACTGCACTTGGTGACTTGACCATTTCTAAAAGGACTCAGGAAAGCTCTGCTGTGATAAGCCATTGGTAATGCCCAAGTTCAATGAATAGAAGTGAAAATTGCTTGCACAGAATAGATATTGGTAGGAGACAGTTACATGTGTAAACTATTCAAGCTTTATCATAATTTATATTATCTGAACTGCGTTATTGCCTTGTAACTAAGTTCTTTGTACCCATTACTATATATTTATACAGTCACAAACTATTAGGATCATCAACAATATTTATACTGTATTGGCTCTTCATTGGTCTACAAGGTGTAAGAGAAGACTATCACTTTCAGTGAGGAAATGCAATGCATGGTGTGCTGCTGAGTCAGATAGACTAGAAAGAGTTCGGTTCAGTCCCTCTACTGTGCTGAATTAGTTGATCTCCGGTAGCAAAGCAGTAATGGAAGCAGTGCATTTGACGTCAGTGCCACTGGTCTAGAAATGTCCATGGGCTGGATTTTCCGATTGGAGGCGGGTTGGTGTCGGGAATGTTAGTCGGCAAGTTCCGGTCCTGCTTCCAGCTCCAGCCGGTCTGCTGACACAATTTTTAAGTCCGCCGTGCACGTTACCCAGCCTCATCACAAGGTGTGGGTCTGCTGAGCTGCTTTGCTGACACGTTTGTAGCCAATGTATTTAAGGGGGCCATTTCACAATTAGATCTCACATCGTTTCTGTTGCTCCTGAGTGCTGGTGCTCTCCATGATGTCTGCAGAGAGACAGAAGGCAGATCCCCGCTTCAACGATGACTCCTTTCATGTTCTTGTGGAGGGAGTCAGAGAACGTAGGGAGGTCCTATACCCAGGTGATGGAAGAAGGAAACCTCCTCAGCAGACAAAGGCAGCCTGGCTGCAAATAGCTGAGGAGGCCAATGCCAGGTCTGTGTTCAGACGCACCTGGGCCCAATGCAGGAAAAGGTTCAATGATCTCCTGCACTCTGGAAAAGTGAGTATAAAAGCACACTTGCCTTAATTCTGTTGTGCCTGTCATCACATCCCCATCACTCTGCATTGCCAACCCTACTCCTGCACATCCTAACTCACCCCAACATCCTCTGCACCATCACCCATCCCTCTCTTGCTATGTACAGAATCACTTCCCCATCTTACTATGCACCCCTCACACCCACCCTCAAGGTTATGCAATAACAACTAACAACTCAAAAGGAGGGAACTTGGTAATGGGAAACCAATCCATCATAGTCTCCCTCTAAACATTTATCCTATCCATTCTTTACACTCATTCCATCACTCTCACCGAAACTCCACTTCTTTCCCTCATCGCAGGAAAAGGGAGTCCACAATAAGAGGGAGAGAGAGAACAGGAGGAGGACCACGATCGTTCTCACAGCTCACCCATGCTGAGGAGGCCGCTCTCGACATTGCAGGATCAGTGGAACAGCTCGAAGTGGGGGACGGAGGGGCTCAGTAGAACAACCTGGTGACACAATGCTTCTCCATCCATCTTATTTGGCTTTCATGAGTGACACATATGGGATCTGTCAATAGAAATTAAATGCTCATCATGTGCATAATGGGATGTGTCTGCAATCTACATATCACATGTCTAACTCATGTCTTTACTCTCCCACAGGACCATCAAGAGCCCCCTCCCTACTGTCCAGGAGGAAGACCAGGAGGACTCCTCAGAGGATACTGCATCCTCTGCAGGAGCAGCATCAGCAGAAATGAACACACCCAGCACCAGTGCAGAGACACACACCTCGATGGGTCATTTGTGAGATAAAGTAGTTTTGTCACCTGGTGTATCACAACTCATGAGTGAGCAAGAGCAGATGGTGGAAACAGGGACAGCAGTGGAGAGTCCTCATTGGAGGCTGCAGGATGCTCCTAGCTCTGCTCAGCTGCATGCAGACGCTGAGCCTTGGGGGTCATCCAGAAAGAGAGCGGTGCTGGCGCTTCAGGAACAAGTGCAGGAGGCTCTGACTGGGTTTGCAACCATGGTAACGGTGAGTGTGCAGAGAATGGAAGAGTCCATCTCAAACATGAGCAATGCCATTGCGCATGCAATGGCAAATGTAGGTATCACCATGGAACGGATGGCAACCTCCATGGAGGTCATAAATCGCCAGGCTCAAAACAACTTGGTAACTCTTCTAAATAGATGGTCAGCTATGGAGGATAGATGGACATCTATTGTGGAGAGGAACCAGAGGTTCATGGACGTCACTGTCATGAGGACTGTCAGTACAGAGACGGATCCTCATGACCCCACTGATGTGCAGCAAGGTGCTCTCCAGCTGCTTGCTAGCAGAGAAGTGTGGGTGGCCCATGAGAGGGATGATGGTGGGAGAGGACATGCAAGTGGGGGCTCCTTGCCAAGCGCTCCAAGTTCCATCCCCTTGCCAACCCCTCGTAAGAGCCCCAGATGACTTCTTGAGCAGTGATGGCAGAGTCTGCCCCTGTGCAGCCACAGGAGGAGCAGACTTTGTCGGGGCCTTCACAGGCTCCAAAACCCAGAGGATGACTTCCAAAGGTGTCTAAGCAGACACAGCAGGGAAGTGAGCAGGCTGTCTCTACACCTGCTGAAACTACAGGGGTAGCACCACGTAGAAGCATGCGTAAGAGAAAGCTGCCACATAGAAACATAGAAGATAGGAGCAGGAGTAGGCCATTCGGCCCCTCGAGCCTGTTCCGCCATTCAATGCGATCATGGCTGATCATCCAAATTCAGTACCCTGTCCCTGCTTTCTCCCCATATCCCTTGATTCCCTTTAGCCTTAAGAAATATATCCAACTCCTTCTTGAATATATTTAATGAATTGGCCTCTACTGCCTTCTGTGGTAGAGAATTCCACAGGTTCACCACTCTCTGGGTTCCACACAATAATCACAAAGTACTCAATTGGGTATTCTGCTAGAAATCAATGTTAAGTTTCTGTTCTTTTATTCTGTTGGAATAAATTAATGTTGTATGAATGTTTGACATCATTGCCATATGTGTGCTCACAATTTGGGGTGGCACAGTGAAGGGTGAGGGCAATTTTTATGTCCAGCAATGGAGGTGACAGTGGATATAGAGTTAACAACACACACTTACAGCCTCAAGACAGAATGTGCCTCCCAAATCCTGAACAGGTGTGAGAGTGCAGTTGCAGCTGTGAACTATCCAGCTCGTTGGTTCTCCCGAAATCCTTACCTGGCGTGATCTCCGAACATCGTGAAATCCGTTGAAAATGTGGGAAAATAGGGAAAGGGTGTCAAAATAGCAGTTAACAAGCACTTAACAAAGAGTTAAGTGTCTTAAATCCCTCACCCGCCGCTGGGTGTCGGGTCTGTTCTGAAACCGCAGATCTGACACTCTTGAAACTCACACGGCGGCAGGATTGTGGCGGGTTTCCAACCCACCATAAATCATTGTGACATTAACAGCTGACCCGCCTCTGAACCCGCCCTCTGAGCGCCGGAAAAATCACGGCCCACGATTCTGAATCCTAACTGTTGGTCCCCTTGTGCAACTATTTAATTAGGAAACTTGGTTTAATGGCCCAGATTTTCCGATCGCAGGCCTCCCGCGGGCGGAGGGCTGTAACCTGGAAAAATCTGTGCCCTTACCTGAGGGCTACCGGGAGGCGCAGAGTTCCGCTGCTGGGCCTCTCCAAACTGCCGGTGCACAGGGTCCACGTATCCCAGAGGTGCAGGTAGTTCGCAGCGTCCCTGGGATCACATGGGCCATGGGGAGCCAGAGAAGGGAATCTCCCTTCATACATTTGACAGGAAGACCTGTCAAATATATGAAATAACAACAGAAAATGCTGGAAATACTCAGCAGGCCAGGCAGCATCCGTGGAGAGAGAAACAGAGTTAACGTTTCAGGTCTGGGACCCTTCATCAGACTGGAAAAAGCTGGAGATGTAACAGATATTAAGCAGGTGCAGAGACAGAGGGGGTGGGGGGGGGGGCGTTAGGAGGGGAGGAAGAAATAGAAAGAACATCCTGTACTTTCGTAAGAGGCAGGAAAGATAAAATGTTGCAAATGGGAATGGCAAAAATCATACTGCATGAAAAATGGGGGCAGGGATGATTTTTGCCATTCCCATTTGCAACATTTTATCTTTCCTGCCTCTTACAAAAGTACAGGATGTTCTTTCTACTCCTTCCTCCCCTCCTAACCCTCCCCCCCCCCCTGTCTCTGCACCTGCTTAATATCTGTTACATCTCCAGCTTTTTCCAGTTCTGATGAAGGGTCCCAGACCTGAAACGTTAACTCTGTTTCTCTCTCCACGGATGCTGCCTGGCCTGCTGAGTATTTCCAGCATTTTCTGTTGTTATTTCAGATTTCCAGCATCCGCAGTATTTTGCAATTATATTACTGTCAAATATATGAATGGAGATCACCCCCAAAAACATAGTAAAACTTCAAATAATTTTTTTTTAAATCACATTGTTAAAATGACTTGAAATTACATAAATTAACTATTTTAAACAAAAATTTTAATTTTTGAAAAAAATAATTAAAGTTTTTAACGGGGCTAAAAATAAACTTAACTTTCTTTAAAGTATTTTTAAATGATAAATCAATGGGAAATTTTTTAAAAACTTTTTTCAACTCTTATCCTGGTAAAAGCAGGCCTTACAATTCTTGCACCTGGTAAAAGCAGGTGTAAGTGTTTTCTGCGGGAGGAGGGTCTCCAAAAAGCGGAACTCTCCGCCCGCAGAGGCCCTTCTCCCGGTCAGTCGGAGGATCTGTCAAGAGCTTTATTGACAGATCGGAAATGCCGGTTTTCTGCACATACGCAGTGCATGCCTGAAACCGGCATTTCCAATGTCCCAACGGGTGAGTACACTGCGCGTAACCACCCGTAGGGATCGGAATTTCTGCCCCATTAATAGTTCACTATATATTGTACTGTCTGGATGTCTGAATTTGAAAGTAAAGCTTTATTTTCTATAATTTAGCAAGGTACATAGACATTGTGATGTGAATAAACAAGATAATACTGTTAATTACTAATCCTTGGCTCAGAAAAAAGATCAGAGAATTTTGTTTTGAGAATTTAGAAAAATTGAAGTTTTCTCCCTGTTCTACCGTTCTCTCCTGAAGACAATGAATAATGTTGGAAGATGGTTTCATGGGAGCCATTAGACCTCTTCTGTATCTTTCTAGTGGTCAATTATTGTGTGCGAGCCTTGATAGTGTGTGTCAGTTAGCTTTCAACTGTGGGAAGAGAGAAAGGCATCACAGTCAACTCTGATCCTGTCCTCACTCATTGTTTACACAGCAGTGACCACCAGATAGCAATCAGGATCAGGAATCCTAGAAGATTTTTCCAAATTCCCTTGCATGGCAACACTGTGCCCTATGGATCCTGTACAGTTTGCCGCACTTGAGATCAACCCAAGAATTGAGCGTGGGACCTTAAAAAGTAACATATTTTATTATTAAGTGCACTTTTATCATTAAAGTCCTGAGTAATTAGAATGTTTCACTGGTAGCATACCAGACCTTTGGTGTAATTTGTTCTATTGAAACAAGTAAAATTATAAATAATAATGATTCCTAGAGTGGATCAGGCCTAATCTCTTTTTAATTACTGCTTCAAACTTCATGTCTCAATGAAACTATTCTTTCAAACAGGTAATTTGGATTGTCAAAGTTGCCACCCAAAGTTATTTAATCTCCTGAAGAAGGAGAACAACCAGAAGGACAAGAAATTCAATCAAATTTTCCTTGGTCCTTGAAAGTAATTGAGAAAAACTTTGAGCATATTAATCTAACATTATGATCCACATTATTTGAAAAGTTGCATTCCCAACATTGCCAGTACTTGCAGTTCTCAAAGGAACTCCTGGTGCAAGCTTTAACCTGAGATCTTGAAGTAGAACTGTGATGGAGCGGAGGGAATTAGTGAGACCCATTATTTGATCTTCTGCTGGAAAGTTCTTCCAAGTTTTTATATTTACATCATTCGTGAACATTAAAAGATTATGGGCTAAAAATTCGGTGGCGCCGCGTTTGGAGTGCCAAGCTCGCCTGGGTGCCGGAATTTGCGCTCCGGCCACAGCCGCTTGCGCCCTACCGATATTCAGTGGGAGCGCCCCAAGAGGGACTCGGGGCACTGCTCGAGGCTCCCCGCATCCCGCTTGGGGCGCTCAAACTGAATATCGCCACGCTACGTGCCACAGCGCCACATGCTGTGGCACAGCGCGCTGCTGTACTGCAGGCCTTCCTCCCCTTCTTAAGGGGGAGGGGCCTGCACCAGCGCGATCACCGATCGCGAGTGCCAGCAAAAGAGCCCGACACCGAGGAGAAGTGCCGGGCTTTTGGGACACAGCCGGCACTGCCCGGGGGGTGGATCAGGAGGCCGGGGAGGGCGGCGCGAGGAGGTGCTGGCAGGCAGCCACCGGAAAAAATGGCCGCCCCGCACCTCCACCTTAATTTGCACCACAGGGAGGCCCAGTGAACCGGTCGCGATTTGCGACCGGCGTTACAGAAGCGGGCGCAACCAAATATCGCGATCGGGGCGCTGCGCACACCAATGACGTCATCGGTGGCGGCGCAGCGCTACAAGCCAACGCCGCCATTAGCGCCCCGCTAAATATCGCGGGAGGTGTGGCCAGTGGCGCTAAAGCCAGAGTGCCCTCTTTGGGCGCTAACTGGTGGCGCAGCCCAATGAATTTCTAGGCCTATGACTGTTGGAAAGGCTGAATTTCACATTGACTGACTGTGCTAGGATCCCAACAAGAGCCATGTCATTTAATGGATTATTAATCCTCTGTATCTATACCTAGCATTTTCTTAACCAATATATATGGTGATATTGTGCACTTTTTATCATAACCATAGTCTACACTACTTCAGCAATTTGTCATCTCTGCAACCTCAATACAGCAGTCCCATTCCCATTCCCCACACTTGTCTTCCATCTGACCTTCCTGAGAACACTGTCCAAATTAATACTGTGGGCAGTTTTGTGCTATCTCACCCATTAGATCTGTATTAGCACTTCCCCTAACTATTTTATTTGAGACCCTCACAGTCATCAGAAAAAGGAGAAATGTTCTCCATCAATCGGGACTGATTTAAATCCAGGCCCCCAAAGGAAAAAGTTTTAAGCTACTGCCTCACCCGCACTTTCATGGGTAATTCCTTAATCCAAACGGCACACTATCAAGTACATTGTAGTAAGTTATATCATATATTATTCTATAACGCTGGATTGGCTTCAGAACCACATTTGTGAATATATGCAAAGATTTCATGTATAATGAAAAAAGATTAATTCAGAGCTTTTCTATGCAAAAACCTCAAAATGACTGAGCTGTACTCACGCATCAATATCAACATCTCATATGTAACAATATAACCTTGCAACAAAGTACTGTCTGGATACCTTTCTACAACCTCCCAAAAATCCAATTCCCAAACCATAATATACCAATAAGGTAAAATTCTTTGCAATATTAATAAAAATTAGTCAAGTCAAAGCCACCTCCCCAGCAGGTGTTTAGAATTAATTAAGCAGTACATCCAGTGGCAGCTTAATTAATACAGATAAAATGCATATACAGATGTTCTCAAGATCCTTGAAGATTCAAAAAAATAAAGAAAAGGTTGAATGTGTGTAAATGTGGTTTAAAAATGCCAGAACCTAACATGGTGTGCTTTGGCAAGTACAGTCAAATGCATATTTAGCAGGATCCCATTACATGCTCATAAGCATTTGCATAAGCTTGGCTCAGTAGAGATAACGCTCACCTGAGTCAGAAGGTTGTTGGCTCCAGGGCTTGAGTAAGTAATTTAGGCTGACATTCCAGTGCATTACTGAGGGAGAACTACATAGTTGAAGGTACTGTCCTTCATTTACATCAAACTCCTGTCTGTATGTTCCAGTTTCCCAGATGGATATTAAATCCCATAGGGATGTGTCCTGGTTAACATGCCTTTATCAACCAGTATCCCCATAAACTGATTAACTGGTTAATTCATCTAATTGCTGTTTATGGGATCTTGCTGTTTGAAAAATGGCAGCTTTTTTTTTTAAACCAACAGTCACTTCACGTCAAAGTAGCTTATTATATGTAAAGTGATATGGCACCATATAGAAGCAAAGCTTTCTTCTTTATAGCCAGGTTTGTATAAAGCAGGGATGGTTATGACATTCCTAACAAATGCAGGAACAAATTGCTGGCCTCAGTAACCCCGGCAATCGATTGGTCTGCCGAAACTTAATGTTTAGAGTCACACAAGAAGAATGTCCACTTGAGCGAAGTAGCAAAGTGCTGCCAATGACCATGAAAGTGCACAAAGGATGGGAGAGACAGATAGCACTAGAGTAAGAAATAGTACGGTATTAGGTGGGGTCAGACTAAGAGAGAATACAAGAAGGTCTAAGACAGGTTTACAGTGCAAGTGTATAAATGCACAAAGTGTGGCAAGTCAGGCTGGTGAGCTGAAGGCGTAAATAGCCACATGGGAATATGATGTGGCGATAACGAAGACCTGGATCAAAAAAGGGCAGGATTGGGTTTTAAATATTCCTGGATATAAGGTGTTCAGGAAAGATAGGGATGGAAAGAAAGGAGGTGGAGTCGCAGTATTGGTTAAGGAGAATGTCACAGTGCTGGAGAGAAAGGATGTCCTGGAGGGGTTAAGGACAGAATCTCTTTGGATAGAGTTAAGAAATAATAGAGGTGCCATTACACTACTAGGTGTATTCTATAGGCCACCAACTAGTGGGAAAGATATAGAGGAGCAAATTTGCAGGGAAATTACAGAGAGGTGCAAGAACTATAGAGTAGTAATAATGGGGGACTTCAATTATCCCAATATAGACTGGACTAGTAATAGTGTAAAGGGCAGAGAGGGGGAAGAATTTCTTAAGTGGGTTCAGGAGAACTTTCTTGATCAGTACGTTTCCATCCCAACGAGGAAGGAGGCATTGCTGGATCTGATTCTGGGGAATGAGATGGGTCAGTAGGGGAAATTTAGAGAACAGTGATCATAGCATCATAAGGTTTAGATTAGCTATGGAAAAGGACAGTAAAAGCTAGAGTAAAAATAATTAATTGGAGGAAGGCAAATTTCAATGGGTTGAGAAAGGATCTGATCTGCATAAATTGGAATCAAAGATTGACAGGCAAAACTGTAATCAAACAATGGGCTGCCTTTAAAGAGGAAATGGTTCGGGTACAGTCGAGGTACATTCCCATGAGGGGGAAAGGTAGGGCAACAAAAGCCAGAGCTCCCTGGATGACAAAAGAGATAGAGAGTAAAAAGGAAAAAAAAGAGCATGTATGACAGATGTCAGGTTAAGAAAACAAGGGAGAATCAGGCTCAATATAGAAAGTTCAGAGGGGAAGTGAAAAAGAAAATAAGAGGGGCAAAGAGATTATGAGAATAGATCGGCAGCTAACATAAAAGGGAATTCAAAAGTCTTCTATAGGTATATATAAATAATAAACGGGTAGTAAGAAGAGGGGTGGGGCTGATTAGGGACCAAAAGGGAGACCTACACATGCAGGCAGAGGGCATGGCTGAGGTACTAAATGAGTACTTTGCATCTGTCTTCACCAAGAAAAAAGATGCTGCCAAAATCATAGTGAAAGAGGAGGTAGTGGAGATACTGGATGAGATAAGCATTGATAAAGAGGAGGTACTAGAAAGGCTGTCTGAACTTAAAGTTGATAAATCACCAGGACCGGATGGGATGCATCCTAGGATGCTGCGGGAGGTTAAGGAGGAAATCGCGGAGGTACTGGCCATAATTTTCGAATCCTCTTTGGATATGGGAGTGGTGCCAGAGGACTGGAGAATTGCAAATGTTACACCCGTGTTCAAAAAAGGGTGTAAGGATAAACCCAGCAACTACAGGCTAGTCAGTTTAACCTCGGTAGTGGGGAAGCTTTTAGAAACAATAATAAGGGACAAAGTTGACAGTCACTTGGACAAGTGTGGATTAATTAAGGAAAGCCAGCACAGATTTGTTAAAGGCAAATTGTGTTTAACTAACTTGATCAAGTTTTTTGATGAGGTAATAGAGAGGGTTGATGAGAGCAATGCGGTTGACGTGGTGTACATGGATTTCCAAAAGGTGTTTGACAAAGTCCGGCATAATAGGCTTGCCAGCAAAGGTGAAGCCCATGGAATAAAAGGGAACAGTGGCAGCATGGACACAAAATTGGCTAAGTGACAGGAAACAGAGAGTAGTAGTGAACGGTTGTTTTTCGGACTGGGGGAAGGTATACAGTGGTGTTCCCCAGGGATTGGTACTAGGACTGATGTAAGAAAACTACTAGGCACTTGGTCTAAGCGTTAAACAAAGCTTTAATCAACTGTTTTACAACATGGAGGTCGAGTTGTGTCCTTCACTAGTTGCTGTTAAGAATGTCCTGCGCAAGCTGGGCCCATGCCCGAGTATTTATACTCTCCCTGGACATCGCCACCCGTAGGCCGCTCAGTATTATTTCATAAGTCTTTCTTTCATGAATGACTGATTCATGTCAAGTCCACTGCTTTTCTTGATATATATTAATGACTTAGACTTGGGTGTACAGGGCACAATTTCAGATGACACAAAACTTGGAAGAATAGTGAACAGTGAGGAGTATAGTGATAGACTTCAAAAGACATAGTAAAATGGGCGGACACATGGCAGATGAAATTTAATGCAGAAAAGTGCGAAGTGATACATTTTGGTAGGAAGAATGAGGAGAGGCAATATAAACTAAAGGGTACAATCCTGAAGGGGTTCATGAACAGTGAGACCTAGGGGTATAAGTGCACAAGTCATTGAAGGTGGCAGGGCAGGTTGAGAAAGCAGTTAAAAAGTACATGGGATACTGGGCTTCATAAATAGAGGCATAGAGTACAAAAGCAAGGAAGTTATGATGAACCTTTATAAAACACTAGTTTGGCCTCAACTGGAACATTGTGTCCAATTCTGGGTGCCACACTTTAGGAAGGATGTAAAGGCTTTAGAGAGGTTGCAGAAAATATTTACTAGAATGATTCCAGGGATGAGGGACTTCAGTTACATGGATAGACTGGAGAAGCTGGGGTTGTTCTCCTTTAGCAGAGAAAGTTGAGAGGAGATTTGATAGAGGTGTTCCAAATCATGAGGGGTCTAGACAGAGTAGATAGAGAGAAACTGTCCCCATTGGCGGAAGTGTCGAGAACCAGAGGGCACAGATTTAAGGTGATTGGCAAAAGAACCAAAGGCGACATGAGGAAAAACTTTTTTACGCAGCCAGTGGTTATGATCTGGGATGCAATATCTGAAATGGTGGTGGAGGCAGATTCAATCGTGGCTTTCAAAAGGGAATTGGATAAATGCCTGAAGGAAAAAAAATTGCAGGGCTACGGGGAAAGGGCGGGGGAGTGGGACTGGCTGACGTACTCTTACAGAGAGCCAGCACGGGCTCGATGGGCCGAATGTCCTCCTTCTATGCTGTAACCATTCGATGATTCTATGATTCTATAAAGTGCACCCCGGTATGCATGGCCTTCAGGAGCAAAAGGGAGAAAACGAAGGCGATATAAGAATGCTGAATCAACCTTACCAGATTCCTTGCACAAATACAGTAACTGCACTTCAGAATTAGTCCATTGGTCGTAAAGTGCTTTGAGATATCCTGAGGATGTCATAAGGTCTGATATAAGTGCAAGTTCTTTCTTTAAACTGTTGCCTGCTGTATGCTCTTGATCACATTCACAGAGGGCACACAGTACATACTACAGAATACATTTTACTCCACTGAATAATAAGGAGTATAAGCACTTATTTAGTTCAAAAGGTATTGTACAGAGTAAGGAAAAGTACTTCAGTCAGGAAAATGTCTATGGGTAATGAAGCTGTTCAGAAATTTTATGCAAATAAATGATTTTTGATAGAAACTGCTCAAGTGGCACTCAATTTACTACAAAAACCTATTTAAATTACGTTGCCAGTGCTCTGAAAATTTGTCTCGATATGGTTTTGTTTTATAAGTAAATAGTATAAAATACTAAGTGGCAAATTTCAAAGGGTTTTTCAACAGAAACTAAGTCTGTATTATCCTTTACCCCTAATATTATCTCTGTTACATTTCCTTTCTTGCTCGCCAAATCTTTACTAAAATAAACTGAGATAAATCTGGAAGATGGAGAAGGACAAAAAGAGGAAAAAGCCCCCGTTGAGTCAGTCCCATTATTGACTATCGGTACTACAGCTTGCTTCTTCCCATTTTGTCGAAGGTTTCTTTGCAGCTTGCTCACCATATAAATCTGTGTCAGGCATGAGGGGAGGGGGAAGAACACTCCAGTTCAGACTTCGTTAAAGCCTCTTTTATACAGGTGCTGCTTTAGTTCAGATCTCAGGTGACAGCATCCCTGAACTGCCCTTTCATATTTACACTGCTGAATCTACCTCGCACAGAAAATACTGGAGTCGAGTCTCATTTCGGGCAAGTAGTGGGCAGAGTGATGACTCTCCGCCTGATAGCACCAGCGAGAGGCCCGAAACATTTTCATTGGTTGGACTTCATTGTAAAGTCAGCGAGCTGCCAGCGTTAAGCGAGCTTTGGCAGGCAGCTTACCAATCAGGGGTGGTTCGAAATCCGGCGGCTTCTCCTCAGAGCCGAGCTGAAAGTGAATGTTAAACGGGGCGCGGGGCGGGGGGAGAGCCAATCCCGGGGGTTGGCGGGTGGGACATTTCTGTGGGGCAAGGAGCAGCACAGCTTTTGTTGCCCTATTTTCAGAACGACCTGCAACGATCCCTTTAAGGGGGAAATTTACAAATCACCTGTCTTTATTACAGATGTAGTTGTCCACACTCTGCTTTTACTTGACCCGATGTGCAAAAAATCCCTGAATTTTTGGTATTTGAGAATAAAAATAATTGAAATAGTTCTCGGTTTATCAGTGACTATTTACTATCGCGCTACAACACTGCCTTGTACGCGTTAAATATGATACCCAGAAAATATGTTAAGAGGCAAGATTAAATAAATATTAGAAATTAATTCAGAATTAGTTGTTTATATTTATTATGGAGCATGAAAGTTTTGTTAGGTTTTCCCTATCTGTGTATCAACGTGCCTGTAACAGTGTCAAATAACTTGTGTATTAAGTAAAGAACTGGTGAAAACATATCCCTGTATAGGTACTGTAGTACAAAATTATATTTTATATTGGTTTAGTAGATCTGAATCATTTCCAAAACAAAGAGCAAGGTTTAATATGGTACCAAATAGTGAGAACAGTGGTTGCATATTGTTGGTAAATGACTTCAATAGTTGCATCCAAATCAAGGGGACAGATTCAGCAATAAGTTAAGGACCATAGCAAGAGATCAAGCTGATTGAAGAGAAAGGAAAGGGATAGTGGCAGGAGACCACTTGGAGAGTGTCTGGAGATGAATAAGGACATACTGGCAAGTCAACCAGAACGAATCAAAAGGTGGAAAAAAGGGTTAGCAAGCTGTTCGACCATGAGTAAAAGGGCAATCAGCCTAATCTAGTTCTCATCTAATGTACACACACACTAACACTACCAGATCATTGGATATTGATTAATGGTAACCCTGGCCAATTTTATCCTCCCTATCCCCGTGGCAATGCTCCTAATCCCAACCAGACTGACATAAGCTAACTTGGACAGGGCCTGGAACCTTCCTGGTATATTTGGTGCAGTTACTCACTGTCTTAACCAGCTGGGCCACTGTGATACAGCAACATTTTAAAATGTGACCATAATTGTTCTTCCTGCCTAACCTCCCCTAAAGGATTGATCTCTGTCTTTAAGTGGAAATCCCAACCCACCTATTTTAATTAGTGGAATTACTGTTGTGTAATTTAGATACAGATGGGAGAAAAGAAGTGGTACTTGAAGTGATATCTGAAAACTAATATCTCATATTAAATTAATGACAATGTTCAGACATATATTATCTTAATCTACATAATGCAAAGTTTAATTAGCTGCAAAGTTTTCCATACCCACTTGATATTTCATGCATTGTTCCTTTTAATATCCCTGTTTTATTAATTTCTTATCAATTTGGATCCCATTGCCACACTCACCAATTAAAAGTGGGAACAAGCAATCTGCTCCAAGGCCTCTATGAAGGTTGGTGTGCAACTGGTCAGCAAGAAATAACTGCATTGATTAGCCCAATGATTTGCCTTTTATCTTGGAGAAGCAATATAATTTGCTTCCTTCTCCATATGGGTTAGCTAAGACAATTCACTCACTGGAATCAATAATTAACCTCAAGTCCTATAATTCTGTGGCATATTATATTGGTACATCAATGTAATGTGCCACTGGGCTGTCTGTTCATCCAATTGTTGCCTTGACGTTGAGACTTCCTCCGCTATCTTTGTCTTATCGACATTTTAAGGCAATTCTCTCCTTTCCTGAAGGTACTGACTCCTTCCTGAGGTATAATTTCACAAGTGCCGGGCACCCACTGGTACCTTGGCAAAGTGGCCATTATTCATCTGTGAGTCTAGGTTTAAATGGGTCAATGTCCCCACTAAAACAATGGGGAGAGCATTAGTAAATGAACTTGTTAAGTGTTTCTCAGCTAATATCATCAATAGCAAGTTGCAGGCTACAGAAACAAATACAAACTTGTACAAAACATACTGAAATGACTCAACAACAATGAGCTAGAGACACTGCTTCTAAATCCACAGCATTTAAGCAAAGAGGGATGAGCCATGTGATCTTGTAACAGTAAGACAAAGGGATCAAAGGAAAGAGGACGTTGAAATAAATGTATCTCCTATACCAGATGAAGGTTGAGCAGACTTAATAATTGAAATCAATTGCCTTAACAATAACATATATTTTTTTTTCTGAATTAAAAAAAAGCCTGTCCTATTCAGCACCCACCAGAAAATGCATGCTTCAGCCACCAGTTCTATTTCCCTTCTCAGCTCCCAAGCTCAGCCCAATTGTAGGTAGTTGAGCTTTAAACACCCCACCCAGTCCATCACCAAGACCGCCTGCTTCCATCTTCGTGACATTGTCCACTTACGTCCCTACCTCATACTCAATGCTGCCAAAACCAGCGCCCATGCCTGTATCACCTCTCAGCTTGATTTCTCCAACTTTCTCCTTGTCAGTCTCTATTCTACACAAACTCCAGTTCATCCAGAGCTCTGTCGCTTGAATTCTGGCCTGAGCCTAAACCTGCATGCCTCTCGCCCCTTTCTCACCAACTTCCATTTGCTTCCCATTCCCCTGCACATCCTCATCTTCATTTTTAAGTTCTTGAGGTGGAATTTCAGATAGCTTTTCAGGAAGTGTAGAAGGAGCTTTACTCTCCATCCAACCCATGCTATTCATGAACGTTTGTTCCATTCTCCAGCACTGACATCCCTCACCTTGAGGAAACCACCACGTTTCCTTTCCTTGCCATCTTCCCCAGCAAAAAAAAAGTTTGTATTCGTCATTCTAAATTCTCGACTTCTTAGATGAAATTTGGACCTGGGTAATGCACACAGCTCTTAACACTTTTATAATCATATGCATTCTATGCACATATAGCAGCCTTTAGCAGCCACTGTAGATCAGTATGGAAAACGGCTGCACGAAATTGACAATTCTTTTTTCAGTCACTCTGGCGTAGCTGCTCCCTAGAAGATAACAGACTGGCATGGCAAGAGCATTTCCGCATATTCAAATAGTCTGTGAGCAAATCTGCAAAAGGCCAGAGGAATTTGGAAATGCTCCAGGATCAATAAAAGCTGCTGCAGGACAGAACTGATGAGATCCACGCTGTCTAAACCATCAGCATCTGACCTTTATATCTTAAATCTGGATTTGTTGCAGAACATCTTCACTTCCTGAAAGGATTTCTACTGTAAAATGTTTCAATTTACAAATGGCTTCAACTGCAGCCATTGGGGGCGAAATTCCTATCGTTAGTGCTAAAGGGGTGCAAATGATGCCCCCCCCAGCCCCCGAGGCACTAACGCCTCCCGCAAAATTCCACGTGAGTTTCGCGGCGGCGCTACCAGGTATCACCCCGATCTTCTGCGCCCAGAGATCATGACATCATCTCTGGGCACAGCGCCCTGGTAGCACCTTGGGAGAAAAATTTCCCCTCATGCCCCGCAGCAGCGCCGGGCGAGGTTACCGACTGCTGCAGGGGTCGTGAACAGTGAGGCCGGCCGCTCGCGGGGCGCCATTTAAAGGCGCGGTGGCCGGCTGACATGAAAAAAAAATTGCTGATTTAAAAAAAAAATTCTGAGCACCAGACGCGGGCCGAGTGCCGTGATCAGTCAGCCCGGCACTCCTGCACCTCTGGTGCTCCAGCAGATGCCAAAAAAAATGCAGAGCTCGCAGTGGGGCGCCCTTCCCTTTAATTGAGGGAAGAGCCGCTGCAACGCAGCAGCGCCACACGTGGCCATGCGTGGTGCTGTTGAGCATATCGGCCCCGGATCGGGTCGTTCCCCACCTCTTGCGCTCCAAGAGACAAGCGGAGAGCTTGATTTAGTACTCCACTTCCCTCTTGGAGCAAAAAGTGGGAATTTCTCAAATGTTTGAAAAGGTTAGCGCCTGGCTCTAACTTTTTAAACATTTTTGACTTCGCGCCCCACATGGCACTCTTGGGGAATTTTTCCTCCACTGGCTTTTCTTTGTAAATTGTTGGTCCACTGGCAATCATGCTGGGTGAGAGGGGGGTAAAAAAGCATTTCCATGTCCTTCATGAATATCCATCAAAATCTCTTAATCCTCCAGTAGCACTTAGGAAGCCAAGAAGTGAAATAAATGGCATTGATTATAATCGGCTGTTCTTTTCACATTATGTCACTTTAGTCTACTTGCCAACATTGTGCCATCTGCTCTAAGATTAAAACTTAGAAAATACTCTTAACCTGATGCACAGACTAAATTATAAGCAACTTCCAGATGACCGACAGTACTTATCATTGCAATCTCTTTAGAAAGCAATTAAGAGCTCCCCCAATGGTTCAGTAAGTTTATCCAAGGAGTAACTGAACCATATACGCCAGGAAGGTTCTCCTTTTGATCCCTAGTATGGAGTTAAGTGATCTCAGCTGGGCAACCATAGGGATGCTAAAATTGGCCTCAGCACCCAGGGACAGGGAAGGAAAAATTGTTCAGAGTTCCTGCATCATGACGCTATCCAGGAGTCTCTGTTGGTAGTGGATGCAAAGTGAACATTTGGGGTGGGCAGGATCAGTGTTGGCTCTGATGCTGCCCATGGTCTTAAAATCTGATAGACGCTGCTCACAAATGGATAATGGCCACTTATACAAGATACCTTAAACGCCAAGGAACTAGCCAAGTGTTAAGACTCAAGGGGATAGGGGAGAAAATGTGCAAGAGATAAAAAATAAGAATTTGTCCAGAAGAACAAAAAGCCACTTGCTGCCATGGGGTCTGCATTAAAGGAAATGCTTCAAATTGCAATTTTAAATATGAGAGACCTAGACTTCTTTTTACAGCAAAGGCATTTTCCATATCCCAACAGAATTATTTCCTCACTGATTGCAGTGAGACTTTTTTTTAAAAAGGTACACAGGGAGTGAAACTAATCTTGGGCAGTAGCGCAAAATGGACGATAGCAAATCGGCAGCCCGTTTTATACCTGCCTGATTTTCTTCTCCATTGTTATGGCAAAGAATTCCTGTATTTTGGCAAGATTCCATGGATATGAATAATTCCCTAAAGTCTCTTCAAACACTCGCATTTCATACCTCTGCAAACTTTCCCAGCCCTGTGTACAATTGCATCACTCGTCCAATTAATATGCTCCCCCCACCCCCTCCATCACCCTCCATCTTCAGTTGCAGAAGCAGCAGACATCTTGGCCCCACACTCTGGACCACTCTCTGTATTCCTTCCACATTGCCCCCGTTTCCCATCCTTTGAGAACTTCTTCAAAACTTACCCTTTTGGCCAAGCCTTCAGTAATCTCTCAAACTCTTCTCCCAGCACTGCTCAATGTTCATTTTCACCTCTATGAAGTGCTTTGTGCCTTTCTAGTAGGTTAAAGGCAAGTGGTTGTTTACAGACCAAATCACCCTTTGGGGTTTGTAACAACACGACCACAACAAAGACCACAACCCTTCAGTTTATTCCGATTACTGTGAATTGAGAAACATACATTTCTCAAATCAAATCAAAAATTACAAAACAGTCATTTTGTGAATATAAACATGTAAATCAAAGGATAGTGGCAAAATGCAATTTAACTTATCTGATGTCTTGAATTCTGTATTTTTGAGGAGGTATTAGCAATGGCTGGTTGGGCAGAAACCCACCACCCTTGCCCTCAACATTTGTTCCTCCTTTGTTCTAACATACTTTGTTTATACGGGTCCCATAGGGAATGCTGTTGGATTTCAGTCCAGGTTTGGGAAATGCTCGGGAGATCTTGCCTTCCCAAAGGAATACTGTGTCACTAGCTGAAGGCTGGTTAAATTGTCTGGAGTAATGAGCCCTTCAGTTCTGGCCTTGTTCAATATCATAATTTTATTGGTTGGAATAAGAATTTATTTTCCACTTGTGCACAAGCCCTTGTTGGGACATGTGACAACTTTCCAGGAAGTCCCCATCTCTGCCAATAATATTAGAGATGAGGTCATTTAAAATAAACAGGATGTGTAGTTTTAAGGAGGCTAGCAAGTTCAAGGTGTGCATTTAATATATTCTAGTTCCTTACAAAGGTACACCTTAAAAAAAATCAAATGTTTATATTTTCAAATCTTTGATTCCTTCAGAAGTATAGAGCTGACCAATCATCTCAACCCCAGGACATTGCTGCAGGAGTTCCTCAGGGCAGTATCCTAGGCCCAATTATCTTCAGCACCTTCCCTCTGCCGTAAGGTCAGAAGGGAGGATGTTCACTGATGATTGCACAGTGCTGAGCTCAATTTGCAATTCCTCAAATAATGAAGCAGTCCATGCCCGCATGCAGAAAGACCTGGACAACATCTTGCTTTGGCTGATAAGTGACAAGTAACATTCGCACCATACAAATGCCAGGCAATGACCAGCTCTCCAACAAGCGAGAGTCTAACCACACCCTCATGACATTCAATGGCATTACGATCACTGAATCTCCCACCGTCAACATCCTAGGGGTTGACATTGACCAGAAACTCAAGTGGACCAGCAGCATAAATACCGTGGCTACAAGAGCAGGCCAGAGGCTGGGTATTTTGCAACAAGTGTCTCACCTCCTGACTCCCCAAACCCTTTCCACCATCTACAAAGCACATCAGGAATGTGATGGAATACTCTCCACTTGCCTGGATGAGTGCAGCACCAATAACTCTCGAACACAATCCAGGATAAAGAAGACCTCTTGATCCCCTTAAGCATCCACTCCCTCTACCTCCATGGCTGCAGTGTGTATTATCCACAGGATGCACTACAACATCTCACCAAGGCTTCTTTGGCAGCACCTCACAAGCCTGTGACTTCCACCACCTAGAAGGACAAGGGCAGCAGGTGCATAGGTACACCATCACCTCCAAGTTCCCCTCCAAGTTGCACATCATTCCGACTTCGAAATATATCATCGTTGTTGACTTAAAATCCTGGAACTCCCTATCTAACAGTTTTGTGGGAGCAGCTTCACTTCATGGACTGCAAAGGTTCAAGCAGAAGGCTCACCTCCACCTTCTCAAGGGCAACTAGGGATGGACACTAAATGCTGCCCTTGCTAACAACACCCATATCACCAGAATGAGTTAAAAAAACTATTTTATATCATAAAAGCAGGGGGTTGGGAACCTGAGCAGGGAGACAAAGGAAAGGGAAACAAGGATAGAAGCAAAAGACAGGAAGGAGAAAAACAAAAGGTGGCAATCAGAGAAATCAAGGGTTTAAAACAAACATGGCCACAGTAAATAATAATTCTAAAAGGTCTAAGAGTGTTAAAAAAACAAGCCTGAAGGATTTATGTCTTAATGCAAGGAGCATTCGTAAAAAGGTGGATGAATTAGGAGCGCAAATAGAGGTAAATGAATATGATATAATTGGGATTACGGAGACATGGCTCCAGGGAGCCAAGGCTGGGAACTCAACATCCAGGGGTATTCAATATTCAGGAAAGATAGGCAAAAAGGAAAAGGAGGTGGGGTAGCATTGCTGGTTAAAGAGGGGGTTAACACAATTGTAAGGAAAGATATTCGCTCTGATGATGTGGAATCTGTATGGGTAGAACTGAGAAATACCAAAGGGCAGAAAACGTTAGTGGGAGTGGTGTATAGGCCCCCAAACAGTAATGCAGAGGTTGGGGATGGCATTAAAAGGGAAATTAGAGAAGCGTGCAATAAGGGCACAGCAGTCATCATGGGTGACTTTAATCTACATAGATTGGGCTAACCAAATTAGTAACAATACTGTGGAGGAGGAATTCCTGGAGTGTATACGGGATGGTTTCCTGGACCAATATGTCGAGGAACCAACTAGGGATCAGGCCATCTTAGACTGGGTATTATGCAATGAGAAAGGATTAATTAGCAATCTTGTTGTGCGAGGCCCCTTGGGTTGGAGCGATCATAATATGATCAAATTCTTCATTCAGATGGAGAGTGAAGTAGTTGACTCAGAGACTAAGGTCCTGAATTTAAATAAAGGGAACTATGATGGTATGAGACGTGAGTTGGGTAGGATTGATTGGGTAATGTCACTCAAAGGGTTGACGGTGGATAGGCAATGCCAAACATTCAAAGATCGCATGGATGAACTACAGAATTTGTTTATCCCAGTTTGGCATAAAAATAAATAAAAAGTGACTCAACTGTGGCTAACAAGGGAAATTAGGGATAACATAAGATCCAAAGAGAGGACATATAAATTGGCCAAAAAAAGCAGCAAACCTGACGATTGGGAGCAGTTTAGGATTCAGCAAAGGAGGACAAAGGGATTAATTAAGAGGGGGAAAATAGATTATGAAAGTAAGCTTGCAGGGAACATAAAAACTGACTGTAAAAGCTTTTATAGATATGTGAAGAGAAAAAGATTGGTGAAGTCAAGCGTAGGTCCCTTACAGTCAGAATCAGGGGAATTTACAATGGGGAACAAAGAAATGGAAGACCAATTAAATACATATTTTGGTTCTGTCTTCACAAAGGAGGACATAAATAACCTCCCAGAGATGTCAGGAACATAGGGACTAATGAGAGGGAGGAACTGAAAGAAATCAGTATTTGTAGTGAAATGGTGTTGGGGAAGTTGACGGGATTGAAGGCCGATAAATCCCCACAGCCTGATAATCTACATCCTAGGGTACTTAAGGAAGTGGCCCTGGAGATAGTAGATGCATTGCTGGTCATCTTCCAGAACTCGATAGACTCTGGAACAGTACCCATGGATTGGAGGGTAACTAATGTTACCCCACTATTCAAAAAAGGTGGTAGAGAAAAAGCAGGGAATTATAGACCGGTAAGCCTGACATCGGTAGTGGGGAAAATGCTAGAGTCCATTGTAAAAGATGTAATAGCAGAGCACTTGGAAAGCAGTGACAGGATCAGACAAAGTCAACATGGATTTACAAAAGGTAAATCGTGCTTGACTAATCTACTGGAATTTTTTGAGGATGTAACTGGTACAATAGATAAGGGAGAACCAGTGGATGTGGTGTATTTGGAATTTCAGAAGGCTTTCGATAAGGTCTCGCATAAGAGATAAGTGTGCAAAATTAAGGCACATGGGATTGGGGGCAAGGTACTGACTTGGATAGAGAACTGGTTGGCAGATAGAAAGCAAAGAGTTGGAATAAACGGGTCGTTTTCCGAGTGGCAGGCAGTGACTAGTGGGGTACCGCAAGGATCGGTCCTAGGACCCCAGCTGTTCACAATATATATTAATGATCTGGACAAGGGAATTGGATGTAATATCTCCAAATTTGCAGACGACACAAAGCTGGGTGGGAGGGTATGCTGTGAGGAGGATGTCGTGAAACTCCAGTACGATTTGGACAGGTTGGGTGATTGGGCAGAAACATGGCAAATGCACTATAATGTGGATAAATGTGTGGTTATCCACTTTGGTGGCAAAAACAGGAAGGCAGATTATTATTTGAATGGCAATAGATTGGGAGAAGGGGAAGTGCAAAGAGACCTGGGTGTCCTTGTGCACCAGTCGCTGAAGGTAAGCATGCAGGTGCAGCAGGCGGTTAAGAAGGCAAATGGTATGTTGGCCTTCGTAGCAAGAGGGTTCGAGTACAGGAACAAGGATGTCTTGCTGCAGTTGTACAGGGCCTTGGTGAGACCGCACCTTTAGTATTGTGTGCAGTTTTGGTTGCCTTATCTGAGGAAGGATGTTCTTACCGTGGAGGGAGTGCAGCGAAGATTCACCAGGCTGATACCTGGGATGGCAGGAATGACGTATGAGGAGAGATTGTGTCGATTGGGCTTATGCTCACTGGAGTTTAGAAGATTGAGAGGGGATCTCATCGCAACCTATAAAATTCTGTCAGGCCTGGACAGACTAGATGCAGGAAGGATGTTTCCGATGGCCGGGGAGTCCAGAACCAGGGGTCATAGTCTAAGGATAAGGGGTAAGCCATTTAGGACTGAGATGAGGAGGAATTTCTTCACCCAGAGAGTGGTGAACCTGTGGAATTCTCTGCCACACAGAGGGTGGTGGAGGCCTGTTCATTAAATATATTCAAGAAAGAGTTAGATATATTTCTTAAGGCTAAAGGGATCAAGGGATATGGGGAGAAGGCAGGGACAGGGTACTGAATTTGGATGATCAGCCATGATCTCATTGAATGGCGGAGCAGGCTCAAGGGGCTGAATGGCCTACTCCTGCTCCTATCTTCTATGTTTCTATACTGTGTGGAAGTACCACATGGCTTCCAACAGTTGCACACTATTGGTGTTCCAGGTGCGGACCCATCACATCTGTTATTGTGCCACAAACTGCCTGGGAAATGGAAGCACATTGTTGGTAGTAGAATCACAATATTATCATTCCTCCCATTCACATAATACCACGTACAGCTCCTTACATTTTCACTTAATACTGAGATATGTAATCATTACATTTGTAATGCTATGTGGCATAAATACTTAATTCCTTACATTATACATTCACTTAAAAAATAATTAAATATCTTATGAGCAGTTGCTGTGGATTCTCATTCTGTATTTAAATGCACACCTCTGTTAGAATAAAACATAAATTAACAATGAGAAAATTAAAATGTTCATGAACAAGGTATTTATTACATATAGATCGCCCACACAGATTTTGGTCAACAGTATAGATTAATAAATGGTCTAATTTGTTACTTTGCACTCAATACTTATGCAGACTGTGAACAGTGGTGAAGTAAAATTTATTCTGTCAACATGTAATGGATATGCAGTACTTCAAAATCAATAGTAAAAAAACACCATCTGAATATCTTAAGTAATTTTGTTGTAAAGCATTACACCATCAGATGAACTTTCAGTGTGATCTAGCCCAATGAAAACATATCTAATCTATCAAAAAACTGTCAATCAAACTAACATTTTTTCAAAGCCATTTAAAGTTATACGTTTAAATATAAACTATGCTTAGAGATAAACAAAATAAAGTAATATTTTCAACTTCTTTTAAAAACTGTGGTATCATGTTTGCACTATTTGTACTCTGTCAAAATTGTGTTCAGTGATTGCACTGACAGCTCTGAATGTATTTTATATTTTAGGCACTTTTCAATTTCTGACCACCAATTTTCCATTCTTCTCTTGGGGGGGGGGAAGAATTAAATGGAACACCTTCCTTGATGCCTCACCTTCAACTGGAAGCTCTAGGGATGCAAACCACTTTGAAGAGGGAGGGGGGCAGGGGGAAGAGAGGAACTGTGGTGCCACACATGTTTATAGGCTGCACAGTCCAAGCCACTCTTAAACCTGCTTTACAATACTTAACAACTGGAATTTATAGAAGATCATTGTTGAAGATGCAATATTAAATAGCTAGAATCATATTTAAGGATTTTAAAGAATACAAGGCATTCAAACCTTAGGATTATACCAGATTTCCAAAAAACATATCTAATAGCATTTTCATGGTTAACTAGTTAATAAGCCAGTGGAACAAATAACCTGATTTGTTAGTTGATAACCATAGTGCAAACTCAAATCCTGGCAAGCTCTCTCATCTCCACACATTTCAACACATGCTTAAAGATTCCATTATTGCATTAAATCTTCAGTTTTCAGGGATTTACTGCAATAATACATTTCCTGCTGCTGAATTCCTTTAAGCACAATGAATAAATTGGTCTGCTATTCATTAGCTGTTTCACAATCCACCAGTGTCTACAGTGGACTAAACACTTCTCTCCCATTAATTTATTTAGTGCTGAAGTACAGCCAATTTTTCAGTGTGTTTACTTATTGGGCCACAGGGGCAGAACAATACTTTGTGTGTGATTTAAAAAAAAGATTTTTTCATCTCTTCTCCACTCCTCTCCTGAAGGCTCTGACTCTTGCTGGGGCATCATTTCACATAGTGCCAGTGGTCCTCCAGTACTTCACCCAGGTACTGTGTCCCGACCTGTTGGAAGACTATCCACCGGTGGGTGGCATCAGCACCAAGCCTGACCCTGACGTCTCACACACATGCTTACTTTCCAGCCAGAATCACAATATAGCCATATCAGGAGTGGCAATCCAAGCTGATTCACTAAACCCAACTCCCTTTAGTCCCAGGATGTAAAGCCAATTGCAGTGACCCAACTGCCCTGGATGAGGTCAGCTCATTCAGCACAGATCTGGCATCTTCCTAGTACAATACAGTAGCATACTGCATGTGTGTGCTTTTAAAGTCAGACAGTTCTGTTTTAGAATAAAACCTTAGAAAAAGGAATGTGTGCCAAAGATCATTGCTTGCTGCAGCATAAATCTGACATGCTCTTTGAAAAAGCCGGCACAGATTCAACGGGCCGAATGGCCTCCTTCTGTCCTGTTCTGTTTTGCTATTCTATGATTCTATGCCAACAGTTAGTGCACTTCTTCTTTGTGCAATTGGGCAGCAGGTAGTTGCATGAACTCCCGCCTCCTCCCCCACCATCACTCCCCACCACCTGCATTAGTTTATCACATAGACATCACAAATACCTGCAAACCTGCAGAAAAGCAACTGGTTAATTGAGAAATCAGCAGTCTTTGAACCCTGAAAACTACAGGGACAAACCTGTAGCCAAATGATTAAAGAGGAATCAGAAATGAAAACAGAAAACATTAGAAATGCACAACAGATCTTTCAGCATTTGAAAGAGAAAAGAAAGGTTATTGTATAAGTTGTGACCCATCACCAAAACTAGTCTCCCTGATACATTAACATCTCACTCTTTCAGATGTTTATTGACTTGCTGTGCTTTTTCAAACATTTTCTGGTTTTACCATAGATAGTTTAGATTTTTTACTACACATATTATCTGCTTCTGCATTACTTCAATGGCAGTGAGGGGAAGAGTTCCTCTGAGGGCTCTGTAACAAGATTGGAAATGTGCTCTTTTACACTTACATTTGCACCTTAGCCACAAAGGGTGAATAAAGTAAATCTCCCCTCATTTTCATAAACGTTATGACTGTTCGGGGTTAATGAATTTTAAAACATAACTCCCTTACCGGTGACCCATTTGGAACAGTGTACTGGCTAACTAGCATACCAGTAAAGCAGGCTCATGTGTCCAATTTCCAGCGCGTGTCCAATTTCCAGCGCGGTGAGTACCCAATCTCAGCAAGGGTTGCTGAGCAGAGGCACCATCGCACTAGAATTAGAATTGGGGATCCTAACACCTTGCCTTGCTTTTCTACACCTCCTAGTGGCTAGAACTATCTGCTTGCTTGTTCAGGAAGCAGTGCATTGTGCAATGGAACCTGCAGAAAGGGAGGGAAGAGAAGGGGGTAGGGAGGTGGGAGGGGGTGAGGTGAGGAGGAGGAGGAGGAGGAGGAAACTTCGAGATGGAGGAAGAAACAGAATGATTCAACAAATCAACCTCTTCCTGCTTTGTTAATGAAGGCATTTAATTTCTAATTATTTTTAATCCACAAGCAAATCAGCAATTTTATTTCATCTTTGGTTTGTTTTTTTACATGATTTTGTTTTGGAGGTATATGGTTGCACATTCTCTATTATTGCTGAACTACAACTACAATATTACTGATTTAATATGGATACAACATAAACAGGCTGTACTAGAATTCATAAGGCAAAAATGGAAGCCCACTCAAACCATCTCCCCACCCCACTCTCCAAGATGCATTTCCTGTCATGCTCTATTAATACTGCTGTAGTATAATGTACCCTTGAGAATTCTATAGCACAATCTGTGCTTTCCTGGCCTGGCTGAATCAAGGGATAAACCCAACTAGGTCCCGTGGATGGAATTAGCAGAAAATTGCATAATGTTTTCTTGTGAAAGCATTTCCCTTAAGCTAAATCTTTTCTTGAGTGCAGTGACTGATACTTTCAACATTGGAACTATTAATTAAATTTTTATATCTAATGTAACTTGGTATCTGAAGTACAACTCTCAAAAGCTCATCCAAGCATTGCCTCTCAGGGATGCGAAAATAAAATGCAGCACAAACTGCACCAACCACTTTGCAGCTTGAAACTTCTCCCTAGATCGACGGCCGAGATTTTACCGGTGCTCAGAGGGGGGGGGGGGGGGGGGGGGGGAATTGGAGGCGGGTCAGCTGTTAAATTTGAGATGATTGATGGCAGGTTGGAAACCCGCCTCCATGTAAGTTTCCAAGGTGTCGGGTCTGTGATTTCAGAATAGACCCCACAACAAGTGGCGGGTGAGACATTTAAGATAGTTAGCTGCTTGTTAACTGATATTTTGCCAGCCTTTTTCTATTTTCCCACATTTTTAATGGGGTTCCCGTCGTTCGGAGATCACGTCCGATAAGTAGGTCCTGTTCACTGTTTCTCCATTGCTGTGAATAGGTGACAGCTGCAAAAGTGGTACGAAAGCTACCATTTCACAGCTGGTCACTTTCCAATGTCAGAAGCTTGAGCCTTCAGGACTTGGAATAGATTTTTGAGTTGTATGCAGTTTGGAAGTGTTTGGAGTAAACTCTCTATCCACCGTCACCTCGGAGCAAGCTCTCTCACCATTGACAGATCGCTTCTCTCATCACAACTTCAGCTGCCATGTATTCCAGCAACATCGGTGCCCTTGAAAAAAATCTCACCTTGGTCCTCTGAATCCCTGCACGATCAGCCCCAACATCAACATCACCAGGCATACCAACATCAGCAACAACTCCAACCTGCTCTACAATCACCTGAAGCTGCACATGACACAGGGCATCAGCACCCAACCACATTGCTGCCCGGGAGGCCAGCAATGGCATCACCATGGCCAGATTTACTTCACTTGATGCTGTACACCCTGGCTTCCACATGATGCGGCAGGATAACAACACCCCACACCAACACCATAAAGCATTCCTACAATGACCAAGCTGTTCCTTTCACACGCATCACCATTGCGCAGGATACCGTTATGCCTCACCATTCACTGCAACTCACTAAGACACTTCCGAAGGTGAGCACATATCTGTACAATAAGGCGAAGTGTTGAAAATAAAGATTTCAATGTTTGACAACACATTAACAGAAAATTTACATGAACATTGCATAAGATACCCAAGTGCCTATCCTTGTGTGTTGTTAGTTGGAATGATTGGACTAGGTTGAGGGTAAGTGTGAGGGGTGGCTAGTGAGATGGGGAAGTTATAATGTAGATAGAGAGGGATGGGTGGAGGTGCAAGGTAAGTTGGTGTGAGTGAGTAGGATAGGGAAGGCAGAGCTATGGGGATGTGATGAGTGGCATAGCAGGATGAGGTTGAGTGTGGCTTTACTGTAACGTTTCGTGATCTACTGAGATCATTGAAAGGTTTGCAGCACTGCAACCTGGTCTGTCTGACGAAGTCCCTGCTTTTGGCCTCCTGTGCAATGTGCAACCAGGCTGCATTGGTGTCCTGGGGAGATCTCTTCCACCCATGGGAAGGAAAGAGAATCTCCCTGCGTGCTGTGGCTCCCTCCATAAGCATATGGAGGGAGTCGTGGGAGAGCCTGGGTGCAGCCGTGCACCTTTGTGCAGTGTCTGTCAGTGTTTGCAGCACCTCAATGCTGCAGAACACTGACAGCACAAATGTCAATGAATGTGGCCGTGGTCCCTTTAAGGAAACCGGCTGATGACGCGCCATCAAATGATGTCATCAAACCGGCTTCCTTTTAATTGGCCGGGTATCCCACAGGGCGAGCTTAACAAGCCCCATCAATGGAAAATCCTTTTGACAGAGCGGCTGCAGCTGGGAGCGGGACCGGAACCCACCAACCAGCACTCCCGCTGCGAACTCGCCTCCGCTGGGAAAATCCAGCCTGATCTGTGGGCTGTTTACGTTCAACCCCCATCATCCTTAAAAAGCAAAGTGCTTGTCTGGCCCAACTGGCATCACCTTCCTAGGTCAGGAGTGTCACTTGCATATGCTGATTGACAATGCCAAGCTCTTTCCAAGTGCCAGTCTTGCAGCCTGTTTGTATCTGCATCAATGCAGTCTATAGCAGCTTTTGAATTCCAGTCACAGAAGTGCAGAGAAAGGATGGTAGCGCTGTAGTCTTGATCTTAACACACTGGCATTCCCTAGTTGCCTGGAAGCTTGTGGTGTTGATCAAAGACGACAGGCAGATGGCATATCAGGGTGGTGCTTATCTTACAAATGATAATGAAATTATTCTTGAAAGCAACAGCCAAAGGGGTGTATTTTTATCCAGGGGTTTACATTGTCGAATTAATTTGGTCAAATATACTCCAGAATAGGTTTCAGAGTACAGACTGGGCTTGCAATATCTGGGATGTAAACGCTTGCTTTAGCCTGAACAGTATTTAATTCTGTCAGGAGCTCAGTAGCACTTCTGTACCACAAGACAATATTATGATACACTAGTAGAAAGTACTGTACTGTAGGAGATAGCACTAACTCTCTCTTCTCCAGTAGACAGTACATCTTTCTACACACTAGTAGAAAATAGCCTCTGGTCATCAGTGAACAGTTAAATCCCTATCTACACCAGTAGAAAATACCATCTCTCTACATTAGCAGGCAGTACAGTTCTCTCTCCCCACCCCAGTATAGTATAGTCTCTCTATACACTAGCAGACAGTACAGTCTTACTATAAACTAGACAACAGTACAGTCTCTCTCTAAACTAGGAGACAGCAATCTCTCTTTATACCAATACCTTTTCCCAGAAAAGCTGTCTTTGAAGGGTTACAGAAGCCACGGAATAGCAAGAGTCAGTCTGAACATCCCTGTTAAAGAGGGATCTGTCAATGTACACACGGTATATCAGAGGCTGCAGTTTTTACTTCAAACTTAAAGGCATTAAAGTGTGTGAAATCAATACATTATTTGATGAAGCCAAAGTGCCAAGTCTGATAAAAAATTAAATTGAATAGAGTAGAGGTACTTAATTTCATTCATTTTATATCCAAATGCCATAAAAATTGAATGTTATTTATCCATATATCAAATATAAATTGTCATTTTTGGTGAGTAGATTACCTTTATACTCGAGATCTCTGCTCAGCAGCATTGACCCCTTCACCAGTAATGAAATGATCCTACAATTCTGCAACATAATCCATTGTTCTGTGTTGGGAAATACCACAAGACTCTTTCCTTAAGGGTCCCTGGGATGTACCGTAAATGTTGTATTCTAGCAATTCTGCCAATCAACAGCATTTCTCTGGGGTTTCCGTGGATCTGCTGCCAAAGTTACAGTAGATGATTGGGAGAACCCCCAGGGAAATTTAACCCCCTTATATCTAAGCTGCCTCTGTTTGATGGAGACACTGGCCATGTAAAAGTGTTTTAGTCCCTAGCATGCTATTTTTCACCTTAATAATGACAAACACATTCACCAACATTCAAGTACCATAGCAAACCGTCATATACAATGAAGCTCTGCTGTACATACAGCTCTAATCCACTGTACCTAACATCCTGACATTTAATTGCATGACAATATTATTTTAAATAACTATGTCTTACTGCAATTTGGTGAAATATCTAATCAGCCTAATGCTTACCCATCGATGATACAACTCAAATATCCTACACTACAAGAGTGACTACAGTTCAAAAATACTTCATTGGCTGTAAAGTGCTTTGGGCTGTCCAGAGGTCGTGAAAGGTGCTATACAAGTGCAAGTTCTTTCTTTAACTAAGATTACTGCTCAACATGAAGAACATTAAGCGAATTTCCATTGAGAGCAACATAAAATAGTAAAACTCAGCAATTTCATTTTCATTAAGCCACTTTTTTGGTAGGTTTCAAATGTACCGTATGATCTATCAAGAACATCGGAACAGGAGTCGGCCATTCAGCCCCTCGAGCCTGTTCCACCATTCAGCAATATCAGGGCTGATCTGTGACCTAACTCCATATACCTGCTTTGGCCCCATATTCCTTAATACCTTTGGTTAACAAAAATCTATCAAACTCAACTTGAAAATTAACAATTGATCTAGCATCAATTGCCGTTGCGGAAGAGTTTTCCAAACTTTGTGTTTCCTAATTTCACTCCTGAAAAGGCCTGGCTCTAATTTTTAAGACTATGCCCCCTTGTCCTAGACTCCCCAACCAACAGAAATAGTTACCCTATCAGTTCCCCTTAATATCTTGAAAACTTGGATCAAATCACCCCTTAACCTTCTAAATTCCAGGGAATACAACCCTAGTTTGTGTAATCTCCCCTTGCAATTTAACTCTTGGAGTCCGGATATCATTCTGGTAAATCTACCCTGCACTCCCTCCAAGGCCAATATATCCTTCCTAAGGTGTGGTGTCCAGAACTGCTCACAGTACTCCAGGTGTGGTCTAACCAGGGCTTTGTATATCTGTAGCACAACTTCTACCCCCTTGTATTCTAGTCCTCTATATTGAGCCACAGGAATCTATAAAGTCCCCCAGTCAATCCTGGTATCTGTTGAATTAGCTGATCTCAGCTGGGATAACAATGGGAAAAGCTACAATTAATATTCAACTTCCTGAGAGGAAGGAAAACAAATCAACCAGGCTTCATGTTCCTAAATTCTTATGCAATGATATCTGACGGGAATGTGCATGTGTAGACTTTGGGCGAATACAGGATCAGGTTTGGCTGATATGTCTCCATAGTTGAATGGCCTCACCATTCAGACTTGCACATGAAGAATGGTCACTTGGGAAGTACAGTAGATCTGTCAGCACCCATGGAACTACACCCCATCATCATGACAGGAGATAGTAAGGAGAGAAAATGCCCTCATTTTTTTTCCTTGCTCTAATTCCTATTGCTGGGATATGGCACCAGTCAGCCTTTGGTAATTCACCCAAGTAGTACAGACAATGTTCATAGGAACTCATCTGAGATGAATCCTGTCCTCAGTCAATATCCCCTCATACATACTTTGAACAGAGAACACTGGAAAAGGCAGGAGTGGCAATCCTGGTCAATTTGTCCCTCTCTAGCTCAGGAACACTGAGGCCAATTATTGCTGCCCTGTTACCCCCTCGGCTCAGACCAAATAGCTCAGCATACACTGGCACTAGAACCTTCCAATTTGTATATCTCAACTATTCGCCACCTTTATATCTGGGGAGTACAATGAAAGAATATTCTATTTATTTTTTTGACATTTTACATTTTGTGGATAGTATTTTTAAATTAATAAGTGTTCTACGGTTTTACATAGTCTCAGATTCTACTTTATGTAATTTTACAAATGCTTTGGCTTCAAAGAACAGCCAGTGCAATATTAAAAGGGTTAATATCGAAGGTTACTTATTAATGCACATAGACACCCTGTGGGATGTCTGTCCATCTACATGGTTTGTCTTTTCATGGTTAGAAGCTAAAAACTCACAAATTAACTATATTGCTATTGAGTATCAAAATCCATTTGCGCTTTGCACTATGTGAATTGTCAGACAGTAACAGTGTCTATGACACTGATATTCTGACCTGCATAACTGAGACCAGAGCAAGGCTCTGTTTTGTTTAAAGCTGCAATCTCACCTGTTTTTCTCGTTCAGACATTTTTGTTTTACAATTAAAAAGTAACCATCAGGGTAGCCTCTATTCTGATGGTCAGTATTTCTGGTCTTCATGCTTCACCAGAGTCCAGTATAGAGACGATATGGCAGGGAGCTTTCTGTCCCTATAAAAGTACCGATTTAAATTTCTGACATGAATTGGTAGGAAGAATCGTATTATTTAGTAAGTGGTTGATGGTTATAACTGATTAATACAAAAAATGTAAAAGGTACATGAGCACTTAATTCCAAACTAATCATTTGATTTTAAAGGACGCTGGCATTCACGGAATATTACTGAATTAATGGATTCCATGCAAAACTTGCAGCCTTATGCACAACCACCTTGTGGTGGATCAAAGGCCAGGATGCAAGCTTCACCGTGAACCTGACATTCTAGTCTAATTGCCTGTTTTACATTGTACTGCACGTTAGGAAGCATTGCAGCACATATGGCCAACTCTAAAGAGACTAACGTCATCGCACGTTGAATGTGGTGACATCTTTAAAACAAAAGCCTGGCAATGAGCTCAGGGGCTATCATACAGTGCGTAGAAATCCACACTGGCATGAAAACTACCCCTGGAGCAGCATATTTTCATGCTGCTTTGAGATTGGCACCTGCAATTTCCAGGCTTTAGGCTGCCAAGTTTGTGCTGCAGTTCATTCCATTGCCAGATTCATATAAAGGGAATTAACAAGCCTAGTTTTACACATTGCCCCCAGCAAAAACTTATCCAGCTTGTCAGTTTTCTCGTCTCGAGCATTAGCCTAATTTGCATGCACGTCCCAAAGTCACAATGTCTACAAATTACTGCTGGTAACGTAAGTGGGCAAATACGCAAACGCATTCGTTAGTCATCCCACTGTCCACTATTTTAATGGGAGTGTTAACCAACATAACACAGCTGATTGTCTGCATTAAAATGGATGATGGAGAAATGTCATACAAATGTGTAAAGCCTTCATCTACTGTAATAGTAATTTTGCTTGCTTGTGTGTCTCAGAATGGGACTGTAAGATTCCAAGATTTTTAATGGAAGTTTGCCTGGTAGCAAGTTGCCATTAACTGCCCAACCTCATTTCACGCAAGACACTCCAAATCCAACAATTGCTGCAAGCATATGTCCCCTCAATAGCCAAGTTGACAAAGGCAATATGTGACTAAGCCATACTATGCCATGGGGGAAGAATTTCTTTAGTAGTAACTAAAGAAATTCTTCTCTCTGGGAGGATCTAGGTTTAATTTTGGGCTTCAGTAGAGTTTGTGGATCTCAGCTGAGTTGGCAGGAGGGGCACTACAATTACCTGTCAGGCTTGAAAGGGGAAATTCTACCAGGGTTCCTGCTCCTGTTCCCTATCCAGTGACCCTGCTGATAAATACATGGATTAAATTAGGGTTAAAATAGGATTAGGTTAATCAGTCATGCACCCCGTGGTTAATATCTTACCAACACTGTTTACACTCACAGGAGGCAACTTGGATACAATGCTGGGAACCATGACCCCAACATGAGTCAGGAGAGGAAAGGAAATTGGCAAAAAAGAAGAGATTTTATTCCAATGTCGCCTAAATTTGTGGAACTACATGCTGAATATTCATTATTAGATGGTATAACTCAATCCACAGGGTAGATTTTACATCACTAATCTTTAAATGAATGCCTACTTACATTCTGCTATGGGCTGTGCTTTTCAGCCACCCTCTTTATAGCTGCTTTTACATTGCACTTAGTTGGGCACCCAATGTAGGACTATTGTGCTGCAGTTGGCAACTTGCTGGATTCACTAAGGCTGGCAGCCGGAAAGACCATTTTGTAACAGATTTTGCTGGAAGCCGGTCTTAGTGAGTCTGGCAAGAATATTTGGGGTGGTCGCCAATGTTCCCTGTATTTTTTGGGGGTGCGCGACCCCTTTAAGTGGCTGCACAGCCCATTCAAATCTTCGCACATGCACGGTTTCTCCCATGCAAAAGCCGGTGAGTGGCCTGTGCGGGACGTCCAGACTGCTGCGCGGCCGCTCAGCTTCACGGGAACGTTAGTTGCTGTCGGTGGTACTAAAGAGCAAAAAGTCACATGTGTTGACATATCTGTAGAAAGTATCCTATTTCACCGAATCCTGCTCATTATTACATACTGTTCTGTACTGAGGGAGTGCTGCACTGTCGGAGGTGCCGTTTTCAGATGAGACATTAAACCTCAGCCCCGTCTGACGTAAAAGACCCCACAGCACTATTAGAAGAGTAGGGACGTTCTCCCTGGTGTCCTGGCCAACATTAATCCCTCAACCAACATCACTAAAAACAGATGATCTGGCCATTTATTTCATTAGTCTGTGGGATCTTGCTGTGCGCAAAGTGGCTGCCACTTTTTCTACATTACAACAGTGACTACACTTCAAAAATACTACATTGGCTGTGAAGCACTTTGAGATGTCCCGAGGTTGTGAAAGGCGCTACATAAATGGGAAAAAAGGATGCATTCATCTCCCTTTATTGCCAACTTTTGATCCTATATTGCTCGTTTTTGCCTTGCCGTTGCACTGGAAATTTAAAAAAAATTACATGCAGCAGTCATTGAAAAAAAAAACTGAAGTGCAGTATTCAGGAACAGAGAACTGAATTTTATGCTTTAGTTGGGCCTGACTAACTGCCTCCAATCTGGCACTGCAATTTATTATACTGCTATTGATTATTAATGTTACTTCTCACCTTTCTCCATGGGTGTTGACTACTCTACTAGTGTGGACGCTCCCTGATTACTGCACAGTAACAAAGAGATCTCCACCATAAGCGTGCAAACAAATTGAAAACAGCTTTCAGAATTACAAACATAATCAGGCATTACAACTCATCCACATAAAGGCCAACAGTCTGGGTCAAACATCACAGTAGTACGCTGTGGTGCTATTCTACATACGGGAATCTCAATGTAATTTTTTTAATTAAGTAAAATTAATCAGCACTCTAACCCCGCTCCATATTTTATTTTCAAACCCTGGCAATTATTTAGTCAAGTGATAGGAAAAAAAGACTTACATCGATAGAGCACCTTATTGCTTCTTCAGGATGTCTCAAAGCGCTTCATGACCAATAAATTACTTCTGAAGTGCTGTCATTGTTTTAATGGAGGAATGTTCAAATGAAGCCAGTTAATTCATTCAACCAGGGAACATCTTCAGTATCTCAAAACAAATTGTCTGTCATCAGTCTTGGAAAAAATAAACCTTCGCAGAAAACAACAGCTGGGCATGAGGGGAAAAAAAAAGGTTTTTGAAAAGCTGCATATTTACAGCTTATTTGTTAAGTATAATTCTAGGGAAGGCAAACGGGAAATAGCCACAACTGTATCCCCAGTTCTCGGAAACCATCAGCTCATCTTAAAAATGTTCTGCCCAAGTTCACATATGGTCACCAGGAGAAAATAATGCCCGATTGGTTCCACCGGTACTGCCCTCCAATCATTCCGATTGGAGTTATCAGTAACAACCATTCTCACTGCAGAAAGTAGATTCTTCTTGTGAAACACTAACAGACATATGGATTGAAATGTAGTCATCTTACAATAGTGAAGGCTGGCATTTCACTATATCTATATCTATTTCAATTTAATTCTGATCGCCAATGTATAATTTAGATCTGGTTTTCCCCATAATATAAAAAGGAAAGGGGAATGTTCAAGTGATGATGTAAACCCACTCCTTTTGCATAATCTAATATGCTAAGCTGCATTACCCAAGCAAAAGCCACTTCTATACTTGCACTTAGAGGAAGTATCACTCTCCTACTTTTACACTCAGACTGGGCAGCCAATCTCTGCAAGTGCACTGGGCTCCATCAGAAAATGACTCACAGGGAGCAATTGTGTAGGAACAGCTCCCACAGCAACCCAGCTCCTTAAGCTTGATCATGAACCCCCATTTTAGAATATGCTGCTGGTTCCTGAAACTTGGGCTTGCTTACATTGTGGAATGCAGTTGAAGAGGGAGATCTGCACTTCTGTAGTCAGTTTCACTTGTTTAGGAGAAAAGCACCTTTAGAGTTGTTCCACTGGATTAGAAATTGGGCATAAGCTCCCTTGATAAGTGGTCTGCCCAGATTGGAACTGAGCCATACAGACCAAGAATAATCCCAGGTTCAATCACTGCTCTGTGCCGAGACAACTGATTGTACAATTGGCATACAGTTTCCTGAGCGAGGGAGGAGAAAAAAATCGACCATGGTTCCTGATCGATATCCAATGACCCCATGCTGGGAAATGTGGCTTTTGAATGGGAATAGGATCGAGACCTGCCATCTTGCCCCTACACATGGAATGATAGCCTCTTATCTAGGATCCCTCAATAACACAGACCTTGTGGGCAAAGTATTGATGAGCATTGAATGATATTTCAGTGAGAGTGTGGGAAACAACCAGCTTGAATCTCTCCTGCGCACATGGACAAGTAACAGGCGAGGCAAAAAGAGCTCTGCTAAAGGCTCAGGGAGTTTATCCAGTCGCTAATTCCCAGGAAGAGTCCCAGCTTCAATCCTGTGCTGAGTTAATTAATCTCAGTTGGTGCTACAAGTGGCTCTCAGCTTCCCTGGGTTATGCAGGACAAAAACCATCCCAGGTCCCTGCTCCTCAGTGCCATGCAGTGACCCCTGGCAGGAGTGCGCCTGTACAGGCATTGGATGAAGGCAGGAACAAGGCACAGCTGTGATGCACTACAGTCGAACAGCTGTCTGGTACTCACTGTCAAGGTTTGTACATGAACAGTGGTCATTTGGGCGAAGTTTCAGAAGTTAATTGATGCTCATTGAATCCTACTCCCAACAAAAGGAATCATTACCTTCAGGAGAGGAAGAGAGAAAATTGACATGGAGAAGAGTAGAAAATGAGCTGATTTAAAGAGCTAGAACAGAACACTCCCATCACAAACCTTAAGACGCGAAACACCAACAATTCTGCTCATGTATTAGTGTAATGCAAAAAAGTTTAATGAAGAAATGAGTTTTGCACAAAAGACATTAAACGCGTGTAAAATATACAAAATGAAGTACACAGGCCATACCAAAAATACAAAAAAATGTATAAATACCAAAATGAATTTTACTTTAAATGAAAGAAATGGTTCATCCACCACTAAAATTGAGATGGAGCTGTTTTACACCACATTGCACTTAACAGTGAATTTAACTGTTGCTTTTAATAAGTACAACTGCAAGTTGCTTACTTGAAATTGCAGGAATAATAAAAATCAACATACACAAGCACACAAAATAAATGTTGCACATTTCACAAACCATTGCAAGTGTGCAGTCAAATCTTATTATTACAAACTCACAGGGACCAGCCAAGTCTCATTGTGGCCAGGATGTCTACACCAACAATAAATGGATCTTTCACCATGACCAAGATTTTTTTAAATGCAAAATTAAAAAATATATATATTTTGTGCTCTCTACTGGTAAAGGTTGAATCATGCTAAGGCATAGGTTCCATACACAATTGTCACCCTTCAGCACCTTGCCAAAGTGGCCAGTCTTCATGTCTGGCGACAAGATATTCAACAGCAGAGGCCTGACTGCCTTCGACTGAAGTGTACATATGCACACCTTCTCATAGGGGTCATTGAGTACCAATCAAACCAATCCAATTGTTCAAGTTCTCAGTCCAGAAGCAATGAGATCAATTGCAACATCCTCAGCGTAACCCCTCCTCCAGAACACATACACACGGAGATCAGAGACTGCGATTCAGCAGCAAAGACTGCAGATCAAACCTGGGATCTTCCTGGTATGTAGAAATTACCAGAGCATTGGTGGGAATTGAAAGATATAGGCAGGGTTTAAAAAAGTGAGTTTGTAATGACGAAGTTCCACTACAATCAATTCAATGTCATGACACCATGTTGCACAACAAGAAAGAACATTAGCCCATACTGAACAGTTTCTTTCAAAACAAACAAGCACTGCCTCGCATATTTAGATTTAATAACAAGATTGGTTTCCCCCCTTTTGGCCACTTGAATGGCGATTTGAGTTGCACCAAATGGAAATCAGTCATTCTCTTCCACTGACACTACCTAAACATCGGTACTTAAAATGAGACAGATTGTACTTATTGTATAATCTTATTATAAAACCATAACATTTCTGTGAACAAAGAAAAATGGCCTGAGCAAATGATGTTTTGCCAGCTCTGAAAGAGCATTTCTTGTGGAAACTATACACCTTTCTGCTCTATTTTATTTATTGCATGCTTTGTGCTTATTTGATTTACTGTTACAGATAAAGCATCTGTAGTACTATAGATCTATGCGGAATACCACAGAAAGAAGTAATCCATGGAGCCTGCAAATGACATTCAGGACTTTACTTAATAATCCCACGGTTAAGAATCGTAAGACAAGTCTCTGCTGCTCTCACTTATCATCTTTCAATCTGTTGTGATGAATCAAAAGAAAAACAGTTTACTTGAGATGCAATGGATGTCCAGTATTAACTCTGGAAATATTCTAACAATAAGACATGAAAAAATAAAATGAACAGATCGTGTTGGTTCTTCAAACTGGCCAACAGCAGCAGATGGATCTTATAAAGCACCATCAACAATGACACAACCATAGTTACCAAGGATGAGAAGGGCCACAGGTCTCTCATTGTTAAATCACACCTTCTATCCTTAATTACAGGCTAGCCTCTTCCTCGCTGTGTTAAGTAGGAGGTAACTTTCAATAAATGTATTAATGGAGTCAAACAAACATATTTTTGGAACGGTAAAATTACAGCATTTTCATAAAATAGATTGAATATATACACGGTATTCTTTATATTAAAGTGCACACATGTCTGTACCTTACCACAAATACCAACATAGGGCACCAATTTAAGGAAAGCCAGAATAAAATATCTGGGAAGGCACCCCCCACCACCAAAAATCATTACCAACAGAATATTTCTTCTATAAATGTGGAAAGCTTAACCTAGATTACAGAAAAGGCATTGTGTGAAATTATTTTGGTATGCAAAATAGGTTTGGACAATCATGTGTAGTTTTACTGGGCATCCTGCAAGATGCACACAGCTGCGGAGTAGCTGGCTGCCTGCACCAGTTTAATCGCACGTTCTCGGTGAAATCAGGTTACAGCCTTGTTTACTGTTCAGCCAATCCTCAGGAAGACCATGATCTAATCGTTCAAGAAGGTAGAACTACTGACTCCTAGTGGTTTAATAAATAGAAGGGTTGAAGTCCCCAAAACTTTGCAAACAATTGAGAGTGGGCGGGGGAGGGGAATGAGTGTGGTTTAAAATTCACATGAATAGAACAGAGCCACAGAACCAATCTTTGATCCAAATGAAATGTTTATTAGCACCAGGAGACAAACATATTGATAGATGAATAGGCGCCAAAATCAGTAAAATATAATTCCTGGAGCTAAATTCTTTTTGCAACTCTGAGCTGGAGCTGCTCAGTGAACTAACTCTTTCTTACTGGGCCTTCTCTGCAAATCTGACGGCAAGTGAGGGGGTTTGTTTGTGATTGGTAACACAGATATATTGACCTAAATGCTAGACGAAAACGAAAGCTACACAGAGAAAATACTTGAGACAAATAGTACATGCGATTGTCCTCCAAGCAGTTGAATAATTAATTGAGTCACAAAGCCGGTAGCTGTTTGGCTCCAGCTACGGTTCCGTTTGCCTACCAGAGTTAAACTGGTCTCAAAGGAATGCAGCATAGTAAAGAATAATGGAGATTCAGAGAGCCACATTAAACAGACATTACAATGTTCAATAGTACACACTGTTCTGCCACTTGTTTCATTTGAAACATTTGCATATCATTGAGCACTTTTGTCGCCGCTAAGGTTTGCAAGTACATCATTCTCCTAACACATCTGTCAATCAACATGCTTTTGAAAGCTCCCGTGTCACCATCGCTCTTTCCACCCCGGGACTTCTGAACACTTTTTGGGGCATGTCCATTTCTCTTGCATTTTTAATCTTACCTGCCCCTCCCCCATTTTGCTACAAAATTTGTATTTACCCTCAGTCTTATTTTTCACAAATACGTTCTTAAAAGCATGAAGGGATGGCATGAGCAAAATGAGAATGTATTTCTCAGTTGCGATCCAGAGGCCTGACTCTGTAAACTGAATGTCAATTTTTTAAGACATAGAAGGTACATAATACGCCTGCTGCCTAAGTAAATCAACGTGCATGTTCAACACTTTAAAAATAGACACTTAATTTAAGCAGCCAGGCTTCAGCATGCACTGTGATAGAGAAGTCATATTAGAAGTATCAAAACTTGAATAATCATGCTGTTGCAATTCTGACATTCCAAGGTTTGAGCATTTGAGAATTTCCATTTACTTATTCTACTAAGCAGAATTGAGAAGCAACTCTTCCCCTCCTCCCTGGAGATCTCCAAATTAGAAATTACAGAACATTCCTTACAAAAGCATGTTTATTTAACAGAAAGGCAATGGTCGAGTCACAGCAGTTTTATTACAAGTTTTTAAAATATATTACTGTCTTTGTTCTTCGGTATAATGGGATACTGTTTTGCTGTGTAATGTGTGGTCTGTTCCTCCCTTCCTTACTGCTGGTGCCAACGTCTCTGAACAGAAACCAAAAGATCGATTTTGTACAGCCTCACATTGCACCTGCACTACGCATCTCAGGATTCCTGTGCTTGCTACTCCACAGTATACTTGTAGCGCCCTTCTCTTCACAACTGCTGCAGCTTTCTGTACACCCAGGAAGTACTACAGTGCCACCTAGAGACCATATTGTTGAAACAACTCAGCAATCACCACCAGCTAAAATGCCACTTCATTCTAATTTCTCTCTCCAACATTGATGAATCACAAGCTGTTTACATTTCAATGCCTCAGCCATGCATGACCATTCAGGCTTTTAATCTTCAAGACAAGATCTCTCTGTGAGGGCCAGTTAGAATCTCTGCATTACCTGTCTGGTGTGGATTGGCCCTGCAGTCTTGAAGCCTCCCTGACAACTGCACTCTGAAACGCTGTAGGGGTCAGAACTGCTCGAAGAACACTTGGACAGGGAGTCGCAGCCCACAACAAATGTGTTATCCAGCGGTAACTCTTGGATGACATGGTGTTTCTTCACTGGCACTGGAGTCTCTGGCTTGATTTGAAAGGAGGGCTGTGGGGATGCTGACTTATAGTGTTTTCCTAGATCTGGGCTATCGGGTTTAAAAGTGGTAGGCGTCGTGCCCCAGTTGTACTTCCCCATAGTCTGATCCTCCAATTCCACCGGAAGATCCAAGGTACCATTGATGTGCTCGTGGGCGGGGTCGTCTGGTTTGGACTCCTCAATTGTAACAAAATTTAGAAGAAGGTTCTTTGGAGACCTCTTCTTCTTTCGTTTCTTTTTCTTAATCTGTCTGTTTTCCTGATTAGGGGAAACCCATTCCCCACTCTGTTTCCCCTTCTGCACAGCTTTATGTCTTGGCGTGTGGCGGCAACGTACCAAAGCAGTTACAAAAATGACAAGAATGACGGTCATAGTCCCAGCTATGATGGCAATAACAATTTTAATATAATCATTGGTCTGTGGGGTCAGCTGACTGTCTCCAACATTCTTATCCAAAGGTGTCTCCATGCTCTTCCGTACCAGGTCTTGGACATATGTGAAATTGTTGATGGTTTCATTCACAAACAAATGTACAAGTGCCATGGCATGCAAGGATTCAGGTTGTCCCAAATCAATGACCTTCACCACTAGCCTGTATAAACCGTGGTCTGTTGTGGTCACTTTTTCTTGCAAAGTAATATTGCCAGTCATTGGATCAATGGCAAACAGTCCTCTGGAATTCCCACTGACTATGCTGTAGCGAAGTTCTGCATTCATCCCTGTATCATTGTCTATCGCAAAAACTTTGCCCACTACCGAGCCGGGGTTAGCGGAAGTAGATACCAGTTCATACGAAAAGTTAGACGGAGGATATACAAACACTGGACTGTTATCATTTACATCAACAACATTTATGGTCACCCTGGCCACTGAAGACCGTTGAGGCCTACCTCCGTCCACAGCCTTGACTTGAAATGTGTAAGAACTTTGCTGCTCCCTGTCAAATGTAATATTGGGCTTGATGACCCCACTGGTGGGGTCAATTATAAAGTAGCCTTTATCATTCAAGATGGAAAGGCTAACAGCTGCATTACCTCCTGCATCTGCATCTGTAACTGTGATAAGTCCAACTGTTCCATACATGGGCAAGTTTTCAGGCACGTAGAAATTGTACTCACTGTGTGTGAAGGAAGGACTGTTGTCATTTTGATCCAACACAGTCACAACCACAGTAGCATTGCTCTGAATAGAAGGCCTGCCTCCATCCCTGGCCAGTACCGTAAAGACATAGCGGTCTTGCTTCTCTCGATCTAATCTCCTCATAGCCGACAGAATGCCAGTTCTCCGATCTACACTGAAGATGGATGGGGCACTGGGACCCAGGAGGTAAGTGATCTCTGCATTTTTCCCACTGTCCGTGTCAGTGGCACTGATCTTTGTTAACTGTGTACCAGGGGTGTTATTTTCAGGGATTGACAGCCCAATTACGGGCTGATTAAAAACAGGAGCGTTATCATTCTCATCCTTCAGTTTAATCACCACAGTGGCTGATTGATTTAACGGTGGTTTGCCCGCATCGGAAGCCACTATCTTAATAGTATATGCTTTTGTGCTCTCATAGTCCAGCAAGGCTGCAGTTTCTAATAAGAACTGGTTATCAAATACAGGCTTCAAACGAAATGGGACATCGTGGTCGGTGAAGCAGGTGACTTTCCCGTTTAAATCCGCATCTTGGTCAGTGACCGTGATCAGCGCGATTTTAGTATTGAGCGGCGCGTTTTCCGACAGCAACACCGTACCGTTGACAGGGTTAATAATGTACCTGGTGTCGATGGTTGGCACGTTGTCGTTAACGTCGGTGATGTTAATGGTGATCACCGCTCTGGACGGGGTCGAGCTGCCATCGCTGGCCAAGACGGTTAATTTATGAACAGGGAACTCCTCCCGGTCTAGTGGCTGCCTGACAGTGATCAGACCGCTGGCGTTGTCGATGGCGAAGAGCCTTCTGGCCAAAGCGGAGACCTGGTTGCTGAAGGAGAAGCGGATGATGGCATTGGAGCCCAGATCCGCGTCGGTGGCGTGCAGCTGGATCACCGAGGTGCCCACAGGTGCATTTTCTGGGATATGGACATCAATTTCACTCTCTTTAAAAACAGGACGGTTGTCATTGACATCCGTCACAGTGATCTGGAGGATGGCCGTGCTGGACCTTGGAGGAACCCCACCGTCTTCCACTTTGATTTTCATCACATAGGTGTCCTTTTGCTCCCGGTCCAGGTTCTGCTGGACGATCAGCTGGGGCCACTTGTCGCCCTCGGGGGTCTCGATGATGTCCAGCCCGAAGACATTCTGCCCCTTCAGCAGCTCGTAGTGCTGGATCCCGTTTATCCCCACGTCGGGGTCCACGGCGGAGGGGATGGAGTAGCGCGAATTGACGACGGTGTTTTCGGGGATGGAGATGTTAATCACGGTGGACGGGAAGAGAGGAGCGTTGTCGTTGATGTCCTCGATCAGAAACCTCATCTTCACCAGCTGGAAGACCTCGTTGGGCAGCACCGCCACCTCGACCTCGTAGAAGCAGCGGCTCTCGCTGTAGATGTTGGCGCAGAGTTTCTCCCGGTCGATCCGGTGGGCAGTGGTGAAGAGCTCGCCGGTGCTGTCCTCCACCCGCAACAAGGGGCTGTCCCCCGTCTTGTACACCAGCTTGAAGGTGAGCGGCAGCCGCAGGTCGGTCAGGTTGAGGTCCCGCACCAAGTTGGCGATCAGGACGTTCTCGGGCAGCTCCTCCCGCACCGTGTAGTCCTTCTCCTGCCCCAGCCCCGGAGCGGCCAGCGCCGCCAGCAGCAGCAGCAGCAGCAGGTACACGCCAGCCGGCAACTCCATCCCCAGACCCTGCAGCCGCACTCTCGCCTCTCTCTCTCTCTCGCTCGCTCGCTCTCTTCCCCCTCCCCGCGAAACGGCCGTCAACTTCTGGAACAGTTGGGTTAAAGGAAGAAGGGAGAGGGAGGGCAAACAACAAAAAAAATAACTAATTAAAAGCTGTTTTGCAATTACACAGGACAAGCACAAGACCGCAGCCAAAAATCTGCAATAACTACAAGTGCAATCAAAAGCAACAAATTAAAAACCTATTTGCAGCCCTGCTGTTTACACAGGACAATGATATTTCCAATACTTTTAACGGCAATTTGAGATGTGCCGAGCGGATCGAGCGGCAAATGCAATACAGATATATTTGCAATGATTGGCATGGCAATGGACTGGAAAATAAGGTCCTGCACACTTTTTTTAATGAACAAATTAGACAAGCAATCTTTTTTTTCTCTTTCCCTCCTTCACCTTTTGGTTCCTCTTTGCAAACGCTCTGCTTTCAAAGGCGATCGGCGGTGTGTCTTGCAGAGTGCTGAAACATGCTCTGGGTGAAGTTAGCAGCAGGTCGCTTGCTCCTCGGCGCTCCCTCTCCTGAGTTGGAGCTGCACGAACTCCGCTTCTGCTCTCCAGCCCGTCTCGTCCCTGCTCCGCTCCGCCGCAACTTGATAGCACCGCACCGCCTGAGCGACGCCTGCCGCAGCCACTCCTGAGCTGTTCTTTCCCCCCGTCTCCGCCTCCCCGCCCGCCCACCGGCCGCTGCAGCAACCAATCCTCACCGCCTTCGGGCGGGACTCCGCCAGCCAAAAACCATTGGCTCACTCGGGCTCCCTGACGTCGAGGGCAAGGAGGAGCCTGCCTTCAAGAGCAGCCCAAGAAAGGTTGGTCTTAAGAAAGCTTGGAAGAGAAATTAAGGAACATGTTAAAGATGTCTAAACCCAGCCGTTTAGACATAAATATAAAAGGAATGAAGTGCAAATGGACCTGTTTCAATGTGATTCTTGATCCAGATTTTCGAGCTCACTCAAATCCTCACATCGCCCCAGGTCTCCACTACCTTACCTATTTACACACCCATTTATTTCTGCAATGCCCTAATACTCCTGCCCAGTACTTCACTGAGATGATCTGCTATATCATTCCACTCATCATTCCTTTCATTGCTTTATGTATATGCTCCCTCCTTTTTCTGATTGTATTAAGATGCCCATCTGCCTCTTTAGTTACAGTAATGAGGAATGGGACTGTGCCCAAAGCATTAATTTGTCTGTCCTCTCCACAGATGCTGACTGGCCTGTTGTGTGCTTTTTGTTTTTTGTTTCAAATTTTCATCACCTGTACTATTGTTCTTTTAAGGTGAATTTTATAATGCTTGATACAATGTTTCATCAGCACCTCCCATTTCTGTAATGCAACTAAAGAAAGAAGAACACACTACCAAAGAAAGAAGAATTTGCATTTATACAGTGCCTTTCGTGTTCTCATGATGTTCCAAAGCACTTCACAGCCAAATAAGTATCTTTTGAAGTGCAGTCACTGTTGTAATGGATGCATACGCAGCAGCCAAATTGCACACAGCAAAGTCCCAAAATAGCAATAAGATAAATGACCAGATAATCTGTTTTGGAGATATAGGTTGAGCGATAAATATTGGCCAGAACACTGGGAGAACCCCACTGCTCTTCTTTGAATATTCCCGTGGGATCTTTTACGTCAACTTGAGAGATCAGACAGGACCTTGGTTTAACGTCTGGTTCGAAAGACAATTCCTCCAACAGTGCAGTATTCCTTCAGTGCTGCACTGGAGTGTCAGCCTAGATTAAGTGTTCAAGTCTCCTGAGTGGAGCTTAAAACCACATACTTCTGACTCAGAGGCAAGAGTGCTGACACTATACCAGGACTTTGTAAGTGGACAGTGAGCTTTCATATTAGTCCATTGAATGATTACAGAGGACAAGACACAGATCTTAGAACCTTGTAATAAAAATCTAATACCGTATATGCTAAAAAAAAGTATACATTTCCTTATTGGATCAGGTTGTGGTTAAATGCAAATTCTACCACTATCAAATCATAAGGATAAATTTGACTCTGTCACTGTTCAGCAGAAACGGAAGCAAAATAATACATAATTCTGTGCATTTTGCATCGGCCAAATAAGATGTCATCCTTACACATTACATCATGGTTGAATTGTATTAAAAATTCAGAATAAGATGCTTCTCAACTGATGTAACGGTGGTTAGATCAGGTTTTGTTGACCTTTTGAAGTCTATTTGCTCCTCTACGCCATTATCAAGTAAAACAAGTATAACAATTTTAATATACTACCTTATTTAATGTAAACTGAGGAATGTACTATTGTCCTGTGAAGTTCTTTATTTTTTTAGCATGAAAATGTCTTTATCGGAAAGTTATACAAAAGAAACTAAGCATATTTAGTAATCTGCAATTAGCACTTCATACTCAACAGTCTAAATAACTGTCCATTTTGGACAGAAATCATATAAGAATGCAGGAAAGCAAGGAATGAAAAAGGCAATTTTGCCCGTTGGACACGCACCCCACCAACAGATTGTGCAAAAGTCACACTGCAGTAATCACTCTAAATTAATCACCCTAAATTAAAATCTTCAAGAAGAGAAAATGCTGAAATATCTCAGAAAGGAATCAAGGTATTAATCTATATATATATCAACCTCAACCAGCCATATTCCACAGATAAAGTTCATACCTTAATTGGGAAAATCAAAGCCATGGAGCCTACATTGGTGGAAATGGAAAATTGTATTGGCTCTAGCCTTCAAACAGAACTATTCTTGAATTCTGAGTCACGGTCACTCATCAGGCTCATATACAACTCTCCCCTTCCTCCATGAAGGAAGTACAGTTAATCAGATTACCATTCCTGCTATAGTAATCTGGCTGGTTTCACCTAATACAAACATATGTGCAACATAAGGTCCCCACTTTTTATAGAAATGTATTCCAAAGCAGGCTACTTTTCATATGTCTTTCATTTTTAGAGTGCTGCTTATAATAATATGTGGTGACAGGAGCTTCAAGATTGGTAGCCAAAAATAACAGTATAACCACAGTTATACGAAATTCCTTCAGTTGTTAGCTCCATTCATGACAGTTAAAGGGTGACTGGCCAATATGAGAACATCTTTGTATTCAAACCATAAACTTGATTTCTCAAGAGTGGGTACATATAGTTCACATGGATCTCAATCCAAGCAGAATTTCATTTCCCTATTACAGAGCAAACAGGCACAATAAGTTGTACATGTACATTCATGTTCAGCACCAGTCGACATTTACAAAGACCAAAATCTGGCTGGTCCTGGATGCTGATCAAGTGGTGCCAAGCTGAGAAAACTCAGTAGTGGTCCAGTACACAGCAGTTAGTTACATTTGGAAATCATTTTGAATAGTTCCAGAAAGACGAATGCACACCACAAGTGCCAGCTGTCATTGACTTTGCAATAAGCTCAATTACTGTCTGTTTAGCCATCTCATCAGTACTGTGTGGGATGTCATAAGGAGAGCACCTCTACGTGAAACCTGGCTGTGCTGAAGATTGAAAAAAAGATATAAACAATGAAAAGTATGATGAAAGACCTTAAAGATTCTTGTATTAAGATACTGCTGGCTGGCACTTTATGTTCTAACAATAAATAATTCAGATATGAACCTGTATTTGGAGATACTAAGACCAGTTGAAGTCTAGCATACAGGTGAACATTATAGACAAGGTTTGGAACCGCTGCATTTATTATATACAGGGAATCTGGGTCACATCTTAGGTTTTTAGACCAACATTGTACTCAGTGCATGAGCAATGCTAGATTATGTGATTTTAGCACTGAAAAAGATTCTAAACTATATGAGTCCTTCCTCTGTAATCCTTTAATATCATTGTCTAAGCTTGGTTAGATTGACTCTAAGGATCAATCCTTACTTTGAACATAAGAACAGATAGTAACTAACCATGACAAACAAAATGGTAGTTCAGCAGTATTCACTATGGATAATGTGGTTGTAACTTAGATGTGGAGTCCAGCAAACAGTATTCATCTCACCCAGACTGTTTAGTCAGATCAAGTGGTGCTTGTACCTGATAAATAAAATGATAGGTTTATGTCTGACTTACATTTGCTATAAATCGAATATTTGAATCGGAGCAGAGTATCTTGGTCCCAGAGGACACCAGCTGAGAGAGTGGGCGATGTCAAGTTGAATCACATAGGCTCATTAGTCAGCTCCTATCTAAAATCAATGACCAGGAAATAAGATCTCGCTATAGGAATATCAAGACACTCAGGTTTTTTGAATGTACAGAAAGACAAGCCAAATGCTGTAGAAATAATTTTTATCACATTCACACTTTCCTCAGAGAAACCCAGCCCCTGAAAATATACTTATGTTGACAATTTTATTATCAACAGCCCTCAACCTGTTTGGATGAAATAAATATTTTAGGGCACTCAACCTATGAAGATTTACTGTGCAGTGTTTTATTAGTACTATTCTCCCAAGTACTCTATACAATAGCACAGCAGAATACAGGAAAAACTTTTATATTCAATTCATCGTACCAGGCCACCTTTTCATCCTGTGTCATAAAATGACTTAATATGCGAGCTCGACTTCTCATCCTAAAGAACAGTTTTACAACTTGTACATTAATAATAGATTTAAAAATTGGACTCCCCCAAAGGTGTAGACAGTTTATTCAGTGACTGGCTGAACTGCACAGGCAAAGAAGGTCCCAGGTTTGATCGGTGGTCTGTGCTGAGTCAGCTGGTCTCAGTTTAGGCAGTGGTTGAGGTGCAACAGCTGACCTCAGTATCCGTGGGTCGGGGAGGAGAAAATCAGTCATGGTGATTACTCCCGATTGGTACCTAGTGACCCCTCCTGGAAGTTTGGGTGTGAGCCTCAGGTGATTACTGGATTCGTGATTCTCTCTGAGCCAAATAACTCACCGACACTCATTGTGGAGGCTCATACTGCTTACTTAGGCTAGCTAATAGGGCTAGACATTGATTTGAAAGAAAAAAACACGGTTAAGCAGAACAAAATAAGAAAACTTTGATTATGTTGCACTTTAAAATTTGCGTTATTTCTTGGATACAGTTGTACCAGTATATTTAGCCTGGCAAATCAAGATTCCTTGATGTCAGTCTCAGGAAAACCTCAAACGCTGATGTCTTTGCATTGATTCCGTTGGTAGATGGCTTCTACAAGCCACTTGGCATGCAAAGGTTTCAGCACATTCTCAGACCGACTTTTATTTAATCTGCAGTTCTTTGATCACTCAATCGCTGGGCAACAATGTCAGTAAACTGGTCAGTAAGCAATTCTTTCAGTTGATTTTTAAACAGGTTGTTGACAGCCACATCCAAAGGCTGAAGCAATTCATTGCATGATGCAGGAACAAAATTCACATGTGCCCTCACTTTCAAGCTTGCACAGCACAATCTCCATGGTCTGTGCGCCAAAAAGGCCTATAATCAGAATGGCACATTGTTTATCTGGTAGCCCATTCTGATTCCTATGTCCTTGATGCACGACACTAAATGTTCGTATGAAAGATCTCCCAGTTTGTTGGCCAATGCTAGGTGGCACATGAAATAACAACAGAAAATGCTGGAAAAACTCATGCAGGCCAGGCAACATCCGTGGAGAGAAAATAGAGTCAACGTTTCAGGTCAAACCCTTTGTCAAGACTGAAGGCCAGGCTGGGAGAGAACAAAAGAGAAGTGAAGAGACATTAAGAGGTATTCAAAATGAGACGAGATGATGATAGGACTAGTGGAGACAAAAGACGGCTCTAGATTAGGTGTGAAATGCGCTGGCAGAATGGGAGACAGCTGCCATGTGGGAGAGAAAAAAAAGGGGGGAAGGGCCAAAACAAAGGTGTGGATGAAAAATAAGTAAAAATGTAATGGGGGCCGAGGTCTTGCACATGGATGTCTTGCCCTGATATGTGACCTGTGGAGAAAGAAAGTCTCCCTGCAAATGTAAACTAACATAATAGAGAAGTGCCACTTTTCACCCAGTCCTGCAATCTCAATCTCCTGCAGTTACCACAGTCCAGTTGTTAGATGGCACCAAGTGCTTGCTGGTTTCATCCAGACTGATAAGTTTTCCTATGTTTTCCATGTTTTCCTATCAAGCTGCATTTCTTAAAACATCAGAACTCTAGCCTTGAGTGATTCAATATTATTAAGTGTTTGCCATGCATCTTGGTTCCTTCATGTTGTGTATACCCCATTTGTTTGTAGTTGCAAAGTCCACAGCTTATTAAAAGTCATGCTCCTTTCAGCAAAGCCTGGTTTCACAATCCATTGACTCCCATTGCATTCACCACATCAGCTTCAGGATACAGTTTGAATAATTAAAAACTCTGCTGAGAAAGATTAGTAAATTATAAGGCGAGGTCAATTATATTGTTTTGGTTCCAGCATGCATGGAGGAGTTACTGAATCTGGGGTGGACTGCAGTTAATGTAGATAGTTCCGTATAAAGGTTTGAATGCTACTCTTACTTATCTTTCTTGGTGTTTTGCATTATACCATTACACTGCCTTCATCATGTCATGCTCAACAGCATACTTGTCAAATTGCACATCTGGTGTGTATGTTTCCTGAATCTCTCACAATACAATTTCAACTATTTTTCCCAGTGTGTCACTTGCATACTGATGACGTCAGAATCAGCCATCCTCGGGGATGACAATGGTCTCTTGCTGGTACATTGCCAGACTTTGACAACTACTATAGCAGTGACATTCTTCTGTCCAGTGACTGTAGCTGTATGCCAGATACTTGTGGGATCTGAATGCAGACTGATTTCTGAGAGAAATGACCTGATTTTATAAGCTGTTTTGTGTGACTAGATATCTTTTGATTCCATTACAGATGTAATCAAATGAACAAAATGAAAAAAAAGTAGGAAATCATTGGAATGACTGTACTTGAGAGATTTTTGGATTCCAAGGCAGCTTTATAGTGTTACCAGATACAACGTGTGAATCTAGACAATCACTGTATTAGAAGTGTTCAACTGGGTTAGTACTAAATTGTTCAGTTAAATGTAACATTGACGGTAAGAAAAATTAAGACAATCCTAAGCATTGTAATGGCTCAGTAAGTTTAGCCAGTGAGTAGATGAATTATATCGACCAGCAAGATTCCATATCTGGTCCCTGGTCTGAGTTAACTAATATTAACCTAAGCAGTTGTAGCACTGATACAACAAATGGGCTCAGTGCCCTGGATTAGAGAGAGGAAAGTCGGTCAGGGTTCCTGCTCTTGTCAGTTATTCATTGGCCCCTGTTGGAAGCGTTCATTTGTGAATGTCTAGGGTGAAGTACTGAAGGGTGACTGGGACTCATGGATTCCACCAGAACAAGGAACCAGTGACTTCAGGAGAATTTTTTTTGTCACAGAAATGCAACTCCCTTGCTTTTCCCTTATGATATGTTTGGACATGAATCTAAATAATTTTAAACAAAACAATATTTGGCTTTTAGTTTTATTCTAGTTTGCACTGATCTTAGACAAAATGCAACAGTTTTTACAAGGTTATATTTTAGTTGAAACATGATCCCTAAATTACATCAATTCGAGTAACTCTGGAAGTGAAACACTGGATCACACATACTGGCAGTGAGAATTACACCTATAATTATCCTAAATATTACCTATGGGCAGAATATATCTCCTGTTGGGTAGAAATGTATCTATAAATTAAACTAGGAACTTTGCAATTAAACAACAGAAAATATTGATCTAGAGGTTGGGGAGTGGAGATAAGTTAAATTAAAAAGCATGGTTTGTACTGAAATATTTCTGAACTAGAAGCAAATTCTACCTTTTTCAGAATGTCAGTCTAGGTCCTACACAAGCTTCCCCAGTTCCTTGCAATGATGGCGGACTGTGATCAAGAAAGAATAGGTTGGTCAAACTAAGTCCAAGCTCAGTTGGCCAGACATGAAGACAAACAACTTTAGACACGGCTCATTGTGGAAGAGAATTGCAGCTGAATGAGAAAAGAAAGATGTTCTTTCAGAACATCTCAGTTGTGGTACAATACCAGAAGAAAGAATTTAACAATGTCTCAAGATACTTTGAGAGACAGACCTAGCCAGCCTTATGACCACTCCATCCATATTTACAACATACAGTGTACAGTAGATCATTGTGAAGGAGGATAATGCACTGTTGAATGCTGAAGATGCATCCTTTTTTGTAAACATGAATTATTGTTTTTGCTTCTCATTCCTGTGAATTATCAGCTTGTTCAGCAGTGGAAAAAGCTACTCAAACCACAGAACAAATGTTACTATTCAACAATATGTCAAACACCCCGAGTGCATTAGTTAGCCGCAGTCATTGCAGGAAATATAGAGCTGTCCGTGTTGTTGTTAAAGAGTTACATGTTTAATTGAATTAAAGTACTTCAGTTGTTATTTATCAAAGAATTAAAGAGCTGCACCTCGTGTCTCCATTTTTAGGATCATAATAATAATTAATTAATTGTAATCAACAATAAATATTTAATTATTTTGCCAGTTTTTCCCTACCAATTTTCTCCATTATCTCTCTTCTGAAGGCACGAAGGCTGATTTTTGTCTTCAGGTGTAAAACAGTTCTATTTTAGTCTGCAACAACAGAAATTGCTGGAAATATTCAGCAGATCTGTGGAGAGAACAGACAAGAGGTTTTAGGTAGGGACCCTTCCTCAGGTCCATACTTAAAACGTCTTTCTCTCTCCACAGATGCTGCTTGACCTAATGAGTTTTTCCAACACTTTCTGTTTTTGTTTTAGATTTCCAGCATCTTTGTTCTATTTTAGCTTGCACTACTTTAAGACTTGCCAGAATTTGTGGGGGCAATTTTAACCTAATCCACCTGTCGGGAAACTGGTGGCATCGGGTACAATGCTGGTTTTACACCCTGCCCAATTTTACTCTCCATTGAAGTTAATGGGTGGGTTTCCCGGCCGGCGAATTAGGTTAAAATGATCACCCTTGTGTCTAACCTTATTCCATTAATGATTCACAATTCTAGATGCAAACTCCACTCGTTCAGGGGATGGCAGGAGAAGAAAATTTTGTGTAAGTCAAATTTAAAGGATTATGAAAAATTAAAGTGAGTGTCACAAGGAGGGGAACAAAACTTTATAAATCATCTGGAGAGGATTAAAAGGCATCTCAAGCCATCAGCTACTTTTCCAAGACATGGGAAGAAGACGTGGCATTCCACAATGTGTGGAAAGTACTTCATAGATGCAGGCATGAGTCTGCAGACAAGTGACGGTGTAGCCCGACACTTGGCCTTAGAATCATAGAATCATAGAAAGTTACAGCACAGAAGGAGGCCATTTCGGCCCATCATGTCCGCACCGGCCAACAAAGAGCTATTCAGCATAATCCCACATCCCAGCTCTTGGTCCATAGCCCTGCAGGTTAGAGCATCTCAAGTTCACACGCAAGTACTTTTTAAATGTGGTTAGGGTTCCTGCCTCTACCACCCTATCAGGCAGTGAGTTCCAGAGCCCCTTCTCTTTGCGGATCTCTTTGATGGCTGTTAATTTAAAGTGTTGCTACATCAGATGCTTGTGAGAAGGGTTGTCCTCTGTGACACTCGACAGCAGCATCTGATCAGCACTGCAGCATGCAGGCAAGAAGGTGCAGCCATGTTTCAGGCTACAGCCGCTCAATACTATCCCTGCATATATGCAAGCTCTGAGCTGCAGGGTAACCACTGATGTCCTTAACACAGAATGGCAGAGCTCGGCATCTCTCCCCTCTGCTACTACAGACTCTGAAAAGGCAGGTTATCATAGTCATTCCAGGGGCGGTGGGGTTTGACAGGGCCCACAGAAATGGTTGGTGGCATCTTGACAGGTGTGGTCCAACAGGCAACGCTGGCTCCTGATCGCCCTGTGATGCCTTCTTTCATGAAATACCATGCTGTGAAACCTTCTGTAAAACCTTCCAGCTTAAGGGTTAGACAGGCATTCACATCTCAGTGTGAAGCCACTTGGGGGTCTGTTGGCACAACTCTCATTGTGAAGAGGAGCTTCCACCAGAAACTCCTGTCAAAGTGAGGTTTGCTGTCTCTGCAGATATTGGGCCGCATATGCAGATTCGGGTGGGAGGGTCCAGGGCACCTCTTCGTTAGCTTGGCCTGCTTGACATCCTTCCACTGGTCTCTTTTCTCTGAACACGCCACCTTGAAAGATTCATGGCAGCAAACCCCTGTTGCCAATAAAGGGAGTGCAGGGCAAAATTAAGAAATAACTATAACAAAAACAGAAAATGCTGGAAATACTCAGCAGGTCAGGCAGCATCTGCAGAGAGAGAAACAGAGTTAACGTTTCAGGTCGATGACCCTTGGTCTCTCTCTAGTTTCTCTCTCTACAGATGCTGCCTGACCTGCTGAATATTTCCATCATTTTCTGTTTTTATTCAGTATCCGCAGTATTTTGCTTTTGTATAAAGAAATAACTATACCTGGCACTAAGGCTGCTGAAAGTCTAAAAGCCAGCTGGAAACAAAAAAAAAATAACCGCAAGAAAGACATTTAAACGGCCTAATGCACTTACATCTCAATTGCATGGGCCGGTAGGTCCTCCCAAGCTCTTGTCTCCACCTAGGTTTCACTGGTGTGCTGGAGACCATGACACCCCTGAGGCTGAAAATGGCACAGAGCCTTTCAATGCCCCTTCTGCATATGTTATTGAAGTTTCCGCCCCGGGCCAACTCAAAGATCGAGCAGGGCCTTAACCAAGCATGGAACTGATTTCCAACAGATTTTTGTTCCTCTGCTGTCTTGCTATCACCCAAATTCAAGGTGGTAGCGAGACAAAAATCTCCTGTATTGACTCCTCACTGAGTAGGGTTCCATAGGCTGCATGCGCACAGGAGGCATCATGGTTGAGCCCAATCTTGCCCTTACTCTCATCCACTCACTCTCACTTTAGCAGAGAGAACAGATTTTTGCCTCTTCCCTATGCCAGAGCACATTGTAACACCTCCAACACTTCTCTGGCTCAAATCAGCCAGCATCGAATTATTTGAACTTGTAGAGATGAGCTTCTCTGGAATCCTGTTTTAAATTACCATTGAGATTTTAGCTACTATGCTAGCTATGAATTAAAAAAAGTGAAATTTAAAAAACACATTCAATTTGAGGTTTTGTATTGTTCCTTTAATTTGAAGTCTACATAAGACCATAAGACGTAGGAGCAGGAGTAGGTCATTTGGCCCCTCGAGCCTGCTCCGCCATTCAATAAGATCATGGCTGATCTGATCTTGACCTCAACTCCACTTCCCTTGACTCCATTACCATTCAAAAATCTGTCTATCTCCACCTTAAATATATTCAATGACCCAACCTCCACAGCTCTCTGGGGAAGAGAATTCCAAAGACTCAGGACCCTCTGAGAGAAGAAATTCCTCCTCATTTCTGTTTTAAATGGGTGCCCCCTTACTGTGAAATTATGCCCCCTAGTTCTAGATTCCCCCACAAGGGGAAACATTTTCTCTGTATCTACTCTGTCAAGCCCCTTCAGAATCTTATATGTTTCAATAAGACCCCCTCTCATTCTTCTAAACTCCGAGTATAGGCCCGACCTGCTCAACCTTTCTTCATAAGACAACCCCTTCATCTCCGGAATCAACCTCGTGAACCTTCTCTGAACTGCCTCCAATGCAAGTATATCCTTCCTTAAATAAGGAGACCAAAACTGTACGCAGTACTCCAGGTGTGGTGTCACTAATGCTCTGTACAGTTGTAACAGGACTTCCCTACTTTTATACTCCATTCCCTTTGCAATAAAGGCCAACATTCCATTTGCCTTCCTAATTACTTGCTGTACCTGTATGCTAACTTTGTGATTCATGTACAAGGACCTCCAGATCCCTCTGTACCTCAGCATTTTGTAATCTCTCCCCCATTTAAAATAATAATTTGCTTTTTTATTTCTCCCACATTATAATCCATCTGACAGATTTTTGCCCACTCACTTAGCCTATCTCAAATCAAATCAAATCAACTTTTATTGTCATTGTTAGTGCACAAGTGCAGTACAATGAAATGTAGGCTTGCGGCTCCCGAGAGTGTACATTTAGATTAAGACATTTAAACATTCAACATACATTTGGCTTGTAATACATTAACATAAACATAACCATAATAAAGTGCATTGGCAGATGTGCAGGCTTTAGAGTTTATTTGTGGAGTTCAGTAGGATGACAGCCCTGGGAAAGAAGCTGTTCCTAAATCTGGTCGTACGGGTGCGAATGCATCTGTAGCGTCTCCCAGATGGCAGGAGGGCAAACAGACTGTGGCTGGGGTGGGTAGGGTCTTTGATGATGGACCGTGACCTCCGTAAACAGCGTTTCTGGTATATGTGCTCTATGGTCGGTAGCCGGGTATCCCTTTGGAGATTCTTTGCATCCGCCACACAATTTGCTTTCCCAACTATCTTTGTATCATCAGCAAATTTGGATTCATTACACTCGGTCCCTTCATCCAGGTCATTAATATAGATTGTAAATAGTTGAGGCCCCAGCACAGATCCCTGCAGCAACCCACTAGTTACAGTTTGCCAACCTGAAAATGACCCATTTATCCTGACTCTCTGCTTTCTGTTAGTTAGTCTGGGCATCTAACATCTATGCAGCAGATTCATAGTCCCTGGCAATATGGATTTAACAACACAAACGCTGGGAGCTGAGCTCCTGGAATCTAAATTAAAAGAAGAACAATATAGTACCTTTTGTTCCCCCATTGGAAAGTTATTTCTGTGTTTTTTTTTGTTCTCTGTACTTTTAAATTACGATAATGGTTTTACATTGTGTTACATTAAATTATGGTTCAAAAGGAGGATTTCTTCAGTTATTATATTGTTCATCCATTTTTAAAGTTATTTCTTTCTGTCCCTCTCATTGGTCAACCAAAACAATAGACATGCAACTTCTCCCAGATTTCTGTAAATGCAAAGAGGAGCATTAGAGGAGCCCAGATTATTTTTTGTCCTACTTGTTATCTCCCGATGATCCTACCAAGACTGAGAATTTACTATGTGGGGAATTACATGTGTGAGTTCGGCACTCTATCAACATTCCACAGACTTTTGAAAATACTGGAACCCTATTAAACAATTCAGCCTTGTTTTAGTGATATGGGGTTTATATGCTAACACCATTAAAACATGTAAAGGTAAATTCATCAATCCTGCACTCTCCATAGGGAGCTACGCACACTGGGAATGAGGGTCAGAGAATCGGCATTGCAATGTTGTAGCCCCATTTGTGACCCATGTTCCCTTTGAACATGACTCCCTACTGAGATCGCAGGATGAGAAACTTTATCCTGAAGTGTTTTAAAATTTACATACATGGATTAAACCCTTTATTTGGTTGGCAGTGTATCTTTGCCTTATTCAGCTGAATAAACTAAAGATAACTTGATTGAGAAGCAATTGTTGCAAGTTAGTCGATCAGGAATACAGGTTGTACGTGTGACAAAAAAAAGGAAATGATTTTCACAACTGATGCCTGAGATTGCATTTCATCCTAGTTTGATTTGGCTTCAGCCTATTTTACAGTGCAAAGATTTTAGTGGCTGTATTCAGCTAATGATAGCTTTTAGTTTCCTGACTGATTAGCCGATTGAATGACATCAAAAAATCTAATCTGTTCAGGTCTATTAATACAAAACTATATTGTACAATAACATTAAATGTTCACATTTTAAATTTGAGTGTTACTTGTTTTTAAAACAAAGATAGTTTATCATATCAAAATATATTGACCTCCAGAGCACTTTCCATTTTGATAATCATATATGCCTAAGAGTCTAGGGTGAGAAAACAAATTTCATTTAGCTAATAACATTAATATCAAATTATATTGACTGCCAGAGCATTTGTCTTCCATTTGCCATCGGCACTCAAAGGACATTTATTAGGATGTCAATATTTTCAAAGTGGCCCATTCTTTGATTTTAATTCAACAGTTTTCCGATTGAAGTTAAATGATTGGTCATCCCATTGCTGTCTGGGATGTTGCTGCCACAGAATGGTTGGCACATTTGTCTATATAAAGAAAGAAAGATCTTGCATTTATATAGCCCCCTTCCTGAACTCAGGACGTCTCAAAGTGCTTTACAGCCAATTAAGTACTTTTGAAGTGTAGTCACTGTTGTAATGTAGGGCATTCTGCAGCCAATTTGTGCACATCAAGGTCCCACAAATAGCAACGAGATAATCTGTTTTTGCAATGTTGGTTGAGGGATAAATGTTGGCCAGGACACCAGGGATAACTACCCTGCTCTTCTTCAAATAGTGCTATGGGATCTATTACATCCACTTGAGAGGGCAGATGAGCCCTTGGCTTAATGTTTCATCCAAAAGACAACACCTTCGACAGTGCAGCATTCCCTCAGTACTGCACTGGAGTGTCAGCCTAGGTTATGTGCTCAAGATTGACATTTGAACCCACGACCTATTGACTCAGCGGTGACTGTGCGACCACTGAGCGATAACAGTCACTGCATTCCAAGAGTAATTTATTGCAGGTGAAGCACATTGTGACATTTCAGCAAATATGATAAGGCACTACAAACTGCTAGTTTTTAAAATTTAGTTTGACTATTGATAATGAATTAAAATTAAGCTCTTAAAAATGCCCTTGAGGATAGGCACTACATAAATTGTTCTGATGTTGGAACAAAGCAAAATTGAACAGGAATGTGCAAATATATATATTATTCATCCAGACTGAAGAATGAAGCACAGTGAAAAAGTTGGTTGGACTATGTGACTGTAAGAGTGTCAGCACTGACATCAAATGGTCCACTCACACAATTGTTTATGTGAAGCCAGCTTGCTTAGGGCAGAAGGTTTAAATGATCTGGCAGCCTGGTGAGAACCCTTTGTACCCATGATTGAAATAAAATGCATTCATCTTTTTTTATATTCCAGATATAGAAGTTAAAATTCACTGTGAAACACACAATTGTGAAAAAACAACATAAAATGCTACTGATTATTTTTTGGAGGCAATTCTTTGAATTAAGAATCTCTCTATTAATGTACTCAATAATAACTTCATATTGAGAATGTACACATCTATATTGTATATATTGTGTATAAAATATTAAAATTTATTGATTTATATTTGTTTTTTAAATGTTTTCTTCTAGTTTTGTCCCCCTTTGTGAACCTCCACTCCTAAAGGCACTGACTCTTATAAGAGTACAGTCCCAAGGGAGTCAGTATCATGCCCAATTGGCCATTCTTCACGGGTGAGATGACACGGTGAGTGTTGGCAAGCTATTCAACCATAGAAGTCATCACATGTGAATCCAATCCTATCCTCACTCAATGTTCGTGCATGGACACCCCCAGGAGGAATTGCTGGTTGGCAATTAAGAGTGGGGGATCCTGTTTGATTTTCCTGTTCATTACATAGGAGCCCAATTGCTCCTCTGGCAAAGATTGGTTAACTCAGGTCAGACTGGAAACTGTACCTAGGTATACTGGGAATTGGCTCTTGTATCTGTTTTGCACCAACTATCAAGCATTCCAAGGTCAGTTCCTTTATTTGGCACCAACATTGTGCCTTAACTTTAATTTCAGATGACTGCTCCTACCCCGCTCCCCTGGGAATGGGAATTTTTCAAATTCATACACCACCCACCCCTATGGCCAATCTAATTAACATTTACTAATTGTAGCGTTGCATTGTGAACTGATAGGCAATGAGTAGCATCTGGCTTAAGATCACTGAAACATAAGGGCCTAGAAATTCAGTATAGCCACTTTTGGGGCGGTAAAGTCGGGCGGGCGCTAAAGTTTGCGCCCGCCGGAAAGTGGAGGCCACTTCGCCGATATTCAGTAGCTTTGGCCAAGGAGTTTGGACGAGCGCTAAAACTGGCGTTGCACCCCTCTCTTTAGGTGCTAAGCCGGCAGTGCAGAGTGATACCGCCGAGGCCGGGCGCAGCGCAGGTGCGGTCATGTTTTGATTGACAGCAGACACCCTGACGCCGGCCAGCTCTTAAAGGGGGAAGGGTCGACTTGGTCTGCTGCCACGCCCTGGATACTGCAGCCCTCCAGCTAGGCCTAAACACTGCTGCTGGAGAGAAATAGCGCCAGCAACGATGCAGAGGGCCCGTGAGCGAGCGCAGCGCTTCTCTGCCCATGATTTGAAGGTGATGCTTAGGGGTTTGGAGAAGAGAAGAGATATCTTGTGCCCGGACAGTGGCAAGAAGGCTCCCAGGAGGCAGTTCAGGAGAGCCTGGAGGGAAATCGCCCAGAGGGTCACAGCCAACAGCGATGTCCCCAGGACTGCTGACCAATGCCGGAAGAAGTTTAACGACCTCACTCGGTTGGTCAGGGTGAGTACCCTTTCCAGTGTCCTCCTCATCCTTGCATGTGCACCTCACATTATGGGCAAAGGGACCTCAAAGGCCTAATGGCCAGCCCTCCTCCAGCAGCTATGGCACTGGCATGCTCATCAATAGCACTTTCTGCACTTTACACACTGGCCAAGCTATTCGACCATGGGAGGCAGTGCACACACCAACAGGGCACCACACTGGCCAAGCTATTCGACCATGGGAGGCAGTGCACACACCAACAGGGCACCACACTGGCCAAGCTATTCGACCATGGGAGGCAGTGCACACACCAACAGGGCACCACACTGTACTTAGAGGCCGTCCTTTCTCTTGCAGGCCAAGCTGGCCCAGAATATGAAGAGCCGGACTGTCACCGGGGGAGGCCGTTCCCAGTTCCAGGAGCTCAGTGACCTGGAGGAGCGCGTGGCTCGACTCATGCGTGCCCGGGTGATTGGCCCCGTTGCTATTGGAGATGCCGACCCTGTGCTGGGCCCCAATGGTAAGGACATGACCATTTGGACCTCTCTCGGTCCCCTTGCGCTTCAGATCTACATCCTTTGCCACTGTCCCACCAATGCGCATAATGCCACCACTCATGCCTCCCTCGCTGACGCCCTGTCCTCACTCTAAAGCTACTCTTGTGCCTTCCTGCTTTCAGCTGGTGAGGAGGAGGTCCCTGAAGCTGCGAGTGTCCGTCCCTCGGAAGAGGAGGACGACGAGGAGCAAGAGGAAGGCGGCACATCGGGGGAACCCTCATCCGCGCCAGGGGATGGCAATGGAGGGGAGACGTCTTGCCTGGAGGAGAGCCAGGGGGAAGTGTTGCAGGGGGGTGTAGCTCCTGTGCCCAGTGGCGTCCAGCCACGCGGGAAGGGTCGGCCAGCACGGCTGCCTTCTCCCCAGAGGGGGGAAGTGTTGCAGGGGAGGGCAGTTGCTGGGCCCAGTGGCGTCCAGCCACGCGGGAAGGGTCGGCCAGCTCGACGGCCTTCTCCCCAGAGGGAGAGTCCGGCCTCCAGTCCGGAGACGGTCCTCGCCCAGGAGGTGCGCCTCCTTTATCAAATGTCCGCGGACTCGGAGCGTTGCCACACCGAGTTCATGGGGGTTGTGGCACAGTTGCCTCAGGCCATTGAGTCCCTGGCTCATAGTGTGGCCAATTTTGGGGACTCACAGGCCAGGGGTTTCGAACAACTCGCGGCAGCACAGGCCAGGGGTGTTGAACAATTCGGGGCATCACAGGACGCGAGTCGGGCAGAATTCAAGGCATCACAGGACGCGAGTCGAGAGTTCATGAGTGGTGCCGTGCAGACACTGGCTGGTCTGATGCGGGCACAGACCAGGGCAGTACGGGCACTCACTTCTGCCACACTCGCTGCGTCACGGACGCATCGCCAGGGCACCCGCCGCGCTGCTGCAGCACAGCGGTCTGTCCTTCACCAGATTGCTGCGCTTGCTGCAGTGCCAGCCCGGCCGACTGCCAGTGTCTCTGGCGACCAGCGAGCGCCTGGCATCAGCCAGCTTGCCCCCATTGCTCCAGCCGCCACTGCCACTCCCCCAGCAAAGCTGCGATGAGCTGCTGGAAAGACTGATGCTAGCCAGCCACAGCAGCAGCAGTCAGCAGCCGGCCCCTCCAGGGCCGGACCTCGTCTAGGCCGACCCCCAAGGGCATCTGCCGTCACGCTTTGTGCCCCTCAGGAGCCTTCCCCCAGCCTTGCAACACCCACAGGGCCCAGGTTGAGGCGGAGCAGCAGGTCGGGCAGGGGCCGGAGAAGCCTGCACAAGGACTCGCCCTCTCGGCACACAAAGTAGAGTGTGTTGCCAAATGTTTTTTTATATGGGGGTGTTTGTGTTCTCTATGGGGGGGGTTTATTTTGGTAAGGCCGAAGATGAAGGCAAATGTTTTTTCATATGGGGGTGTTTGTGTTCTCTATGGGGGGGTTTATTTTGGTAAGGCCGAAGATGAAGGCTAATTGGATGGACAAGTTTTGTTATTCCTCCCCAGGTTGTGGGAGTGAGATATGTTTTTGACTGTTTTTTGGGGGTCTTGTCTGTTTTTGTGTTTCATGTGGGAAGGGCCCTGAGTTTGTTAAATAAAGCTTTTTATTTATTCAGCTTGTCCATGTGTGATGTTTCAAGTGGTTGTTGCGTTAACCGGCTGAGGGCTTGCGGAGCGGCTGCATTCAGGTGCGTTCATTGCCACAAGCCATTCCCTGACAGGGGGCCTAGAAGTGTCGTTCAATAAGCCGCCGACGGACGGCCCTTGGACCTTGTGGCTCCCTCCTGGGCTGGTACTCCTCCTCCTCCTCCTCCTCCTCCTCATGGTCCTCCTGCTCATCCTCCTGAGGTGGTGGTCCAACGTGAGGTGGCAGTGCCTGAGTCCTGCGGATAGCCAGGTTGTGCAGCATGCAGCAAACGACGACGAACTGGGAGACTCTATCCGGCGAATACTGTAGAGAGCTGCCGGAACGATCCAGGCAGCGGAACCGTTGCTTGAGGACGCCAATCGTTTGCTCTATGATGTTCCTTGTGGCTTGATGGCTTTTGTTGTATGCCTCCTCCGCAGGGGTCCTGGGCGCGCGGAGCGGGGTCATGAGCCATGTACACAAAGGGTAGCCCTTGTCCCCGATAAGCCATCCTCTTGGGGGAGGCTGTGCCTGGAACATGTCAGCCACAGTAGTCTGGCGCAGGATAAATGCATCGTGGCTGCTTCCTGGAAAGCGGGCATTGACAGCTAGGATGCGCTGCCTGTGGTCACACACCAGCTGTACATTGAGGGAATGGTAGCCCTTCCGGTTGCGGTAATCCTCGGCATTGTCGATAGGTGCCCGCATAGCCACATGCGTGCAGTCAATGGCGCCCTGCACCATGGGGAAGTCGGCGATCCTGGCAAATCCGACTACACGCTGCTCCTGCCTCTCTAGGGTCATGGGGAAGGAGATGAATTGGTGTCTCCTTGCGAAAAGGGCATCGGTGACCTGCCGGATGCAGCGATGCACGGCGAACTGGGAGATGTTCGCTATGTCCCCAGCAGCGGCTTGGAAGGAGCCACTTGCATAAAAGTTCAGAGCCACCGTGACCTTCACTTCCACCGACAGAGACGTCCTGCACATCAGCTGTGGACGCAGATCTCTGTGAAGCAGCTGGCAGATCTCTGCAACCACCTCCCTTCTGAAGCGCAGCCTCTTAACACAATGCGCGGCAGTCATGGTGAGATAGGACACCTGCTGCCGGTATTCCCTGAGTGGGTAAGGCCCACGTTGCCGACGCCTGATGGCCCCTCTGCGTCTAGGCATGGCTGCCCCTCTCACACAGCGTCTGCGAGCTCTTCGCACATAATGCTGGAACTGAGGGTTGCAACCCCATGCAGCCCCCATAATATACTTGCAAACAGTGAAATCACAATGAGTCAAATTTCCAAGCTCTGGCCAGAAGCCAAAAATACCTCTCCTATGTTGTCCCAAATCAGTAAGGTCTGTTCCTTGGTCTCTGTCCAGAAATCCAAAGCACTAAAGTCATTGCAGCAAAATGGTTGGCCTTTATAGTTCAGTGTAAGTGCCCTTTAATTAGCGCTCCCCGAGGCCCGCAGGGCCTCTGCTGCGTTCCACTTCACAGTTCTTAACAGCGCCACGCCCACATTGGGCGGGTGCCACTGAAGTTCCGGTTTGGGGCGCACAAACAGCGTTGCACGACGAAATGACGTCATAAGCTGCGCGTGCAGCTGAGCGCGCGCAAACACTTTGCGCCGGCGCTAACTGTCAACTGAAGTTGGGCGTAGGCGCAGATCGGTCTGCGCCCAGGCGCTAAGTGCCTAGCGCTCGAAATCTACCCCTCTTATGGCGCTAACGGCTGGCTAACGCAACTGAATTTCTCGGCCAAGGACTCTATAGTTGACAAAGATAGGACATTTTGATTCTGTAGGTCTTTGCTGGGATTAAGCCCACTTCTCAGAGGTGAAGGGTTAGGCTGCTAACCCATTTTGCCACCCGATCCGTAAGGTTTATTGAATTATCTATTTCCTGCAGGCAGGCATTGAACTCCACAGCAGTTCATTACAGGAGCTACAAGGTTGGAGCTGGTCAATAATAATGATTTGAAACAGTTCAGTCTAAGCATTATGGAGATTTTTGACACTATTGGTTAGAAACATAGAAGACAGGAGCAGGAGTAGGCCATTCGGCCCCTTGAGCCTGTTCCACCATTTAATGAGATCATGGCTGATCATCCAAATTCAGTACCCTGTCCCTGCTTTCTCCCCATATCCCTTGATCCCTTTAGCCTTAAGAAATATACCTAACTCCTTCTTGAATATATTTAATGAATTGGCCTCAACTGCCTTCTGTGGTAGAGAATTCCACAGGTTCACCACTCTCTGGGTGAAGAAATTCCTCCTCATCTCAGTCCTAAATACCCCTTATCCTCAGACTGTGACCCCTGGTTCTGGACTCCCCCGCCATCGGGAGCATCCTTCCTGCATCTAGTCTGTCTAGTCCTGTTAGAATTTTATAAGTTTCATTGAGATCCCCTCTCATTCTTCTAAACTCTAGTGAATATAAGCCTAATCGACCCAATCTCTCCTCATATGTCATTCCTGCCATCCCAGGTATCAGTCTGGTGAATCTTCACTGCACTCTCTCCATGGCAAGAACATCCTGTTATGTTCATTAATAACTAGACATTCTTATTATGAACACAGCTAGCTTCTAGCTAGTCATTTATTCAGTACACATTCTCTAGGTACAGTATCTGTAGAGATGCTGCATGTGTGCTCCTGTGTGCAGGCTGCCATCTTGACTGCTGCCTTGTGGGTAGCCTAGTGCCTCATGGGTAATGTAGTCTTAATATCATACAGCTGGGTAGTGTAGTCTTATACATACAGCTATATACAGCTCTACGGCTCCACCTAGTGTCCACTATAGAATGACATGTTATTGATCATTACATCCCCCTTTCTTTGAGGTTTAACAAAATCAATATCAATCAACTTTCAAGAAAACAATAAAGATAATATCAGTAACACTTTTGTTAGTGCTCTATAAACATAAACATTTTCAAAACAGTCAACACATTTTCAAAGCTTTACATTGTACTCAAAGATTAAGTCTATCAGGCTCTTTTACTTCACGTGTGGGTCTTCTCAACACGGGTAAGTCTGATGTGTCTTCATGAGATTGTTCTGGCGGTGAATGACAAGATGCAGTTGTGGCATTGTCATCAATCTGCTCTTGTATAGATCGAGGTCTCCTTGCGATCTTTGCTTGGAGAGGTTTTCAGTGTTTCCTTCACTCTTCATGCCATAACTCTCAATGTAGTCAATGCACTCTCGAAAAACTGCTGGCAGCTGGATCCCATCATACAGCATAGTCCTCTCAGCAGCCTCGGCTAATGGAACACCAAAGATTGGCCTGAGGGAAGAAGGAGTATCCACCGGAACTGCTTCCTGCTCTGGTGCAGGCTTCTTCTTTTTCTTTTTCTCTTTCCACTGCTTAACAACATCTGCTGCGGTTATATCTTTGGACTTTTTCTCCTTGTGTTTTTCCTCTTTGTACTTTTCTTCCTTTGGCTTCTCTTTGACCTTAGGGCTAGAAATTCAGTTGGCTGCGCCAGCCGTTAGCGCCTTAGGAGGAGTAGATGTCGAGCGCTAGGTGCTTAGCGCCCGGGCGCAGCGCGATCTGCGCCTCGCCCCAACTTCAGTAGACATTTAGCGCCGGCGCAAAGTCTTTGCGTGCGCTCAGCTGCGCGCGCAGATCATGACGTCATTTCCTCGTGGAACGCCCTTTGTGCGCCCCCAACCGGATCTTCAGTCACGCCGGCCCATTGTGCGCCTGGCGGCCCTAGCGACTGTTGAGTCGAATGGTGCTCAGCCGATGCGGGCAGCGGGGAGCGCAAATTAAAGGGCACTCCTGCAGTAGAAAAGGCAGCCGTTTTGCAACACTCCTTCTTTGTGAGTAGATTTCGGGGTGGTGGTGGTGGTGGTGGTGGTGGTGGAGGAGGAGGAGGAGGAGAAGAAGAAGACCGGTACCACATAACAACCTGATGGAGAGAAGCCCTCCCCAAAAACACAAATACACTAGTCTCGGCCTTTCAAAAAAACAAATCCACCCTCCCCCTTTAAGAGCTCACCGGAGCCAGAGTGTCTGCCGGCAATCAGCAGCTCACCGCACCTGCCCTATGCCCAACTTCTGGTGTTAGCGCCCCGGGCTGCCGGCTTAGCGCCTAATGATAGTCGTACATCGCCTGTTTTAGCGCAGCAGCAACCTCTTAGGGCGATGCAACTGAATATCGGCGAAGGGGGCTCGACTTTGCGCCGGGCGCAAACTTTAGCGGCCGCCCGACTTTACCGCCCCAAAAGTGGCTATACTGAATTTCTAGGCCTTTTTCTTTCTTCTTGGAGAAACTAGGCTTTTTGAAGACATGGATACCCTTTGGCCTTTTCATCCTTGATGGGCTCTCTGTTTCATCACCTGAGTCATCTGGTCTGCTTATGGCACAGTTTATACGGTAGACTCTCTTGACCAGTTCTAAGTCTTCACAAGCTTTGTCACCTAGTATCGAATCAAGTCTTTCAGCCACAACAGAAAATATGAGATGATGCACTTTGTCTTTGACTGTCACTTTAAGTCTGCATACACCTAAGCTATCTATTTTCTGTCCATTATAGTCCTTCAGCAGTACTGACTTTTTCTGTATTTTGGGCTTTTCTTTCATATTGATAATGTCACTCATATTGATTAAGTTTGCTTTTGCCCCAGTGTCCAGTTTCAATATAACTAATGCTCCATTTATCTGCAGTGGGATCATCCATTTGTCCTCTTTTACTGCATTAACTTTATGTTCAACATTGTCTATTCCTGAGGGCTGCACATTTTCTGTATCTTTTTTGATATCATCACATGACACCATTCCTACAAAAAATGTCTCACTTAAATCAGTGTCCTCAATCACATTAACTCGTTGCCCTTTCGGCATTTTTACTTTTGAAAAGCATTGTTTGGCAAAGTGATTCTTTCCATTACACTTTATGCACATTTTTCCAAATGCTGGGCATTGTCTTAACTGGTGTTTGTAACCACAGCGTTTACAATTAAAAATGTCATCCTCCGATTGCTTTTCATTTCTGTTCTGCCCACGTTTCTTCCCCTTGTAGGACACAGCACCGACAGCAGCATTATCACTCATTACAATCACATCATTATTGATTTCACTGAAAGTCTTCGCGTGCTTTCAAGCTAGCTCGCTGGCTTGGCATATTTTCACCGCATTTTCCAAATTTAGTTCGGTTTCTCTCAACAGACATTCCCTGACTTTTTTATCATGAATACCAAACACAATCTGGTCACGAATCATGGATGCTTTGAGCTCAGAGAAATTACATGTCTGTGCTTTCAGTTTCAGATCAGTTATAAAGCTATCAAAAGTCTCATTTTGTTGCTGTATCCGAGAACGGAAGATGTATCTTTCATAGGTCTCATTCTTTTTGGGAGAGCAATGTGCATCAAATTTTTTTAGCACATCTTCTAATTTTTCTCTGTTCTCCACTGGATTAAATACAAATGTATTAAATACCTCTATCGCCTGTGGGCCTGCAACTGTAAGCAGCAACGCTATCTTCCTTGCGTCTGGCTTCGTACCGAATCCGATGGCTGCAATGTAGAGTTCGAATTGCTGTTTAAAAGTCTGCCAATTGTAGTCGATTTTTTCTGTGAAATTCAAACGCTCTGGTGGCTTCAAATTCTCCATGTCGCTTTTCACAATTTTCAGCAGATCTTCACCACCCTGGTACCATGTTATGTTCATTAATAACTAGACATTCTTATTATGAACACAGCTAGCTTCTAGCTAGTCATTTATTCAGTACACATTCTCTAGGTACAGTATCTGTAGAGATGCTGCATGTGTGCTCCTGTGTGCAGGCTGCCATCTTGACTGCTGCCTTGTGGGTAGCCTAGTGCATCATGGGTAATGTAGTCTTAATATCATACAGCTGGGTAGTGTAGTCTTATACATACAGCTATATACAGCTCTACGGCTCCACCTAGTGTCCACTATAGAATGACATGTTATTGATCGTTACACATCCTTCCTCAGGTAAGGCGACCAAAACTGCACACAATACTCAAGGTGTGGTCTCCTGTACTCGAATCCTCTCGCTATGAAGGCAACATATCTTTTGCCTTCTTAACCGCCTGCTGTACCTGCATGCTTACCTTCAGCGACTGGTGCACAAGGACACCCATGTCTCGTTGCATTTCCCCTTTTCCCAATCTATTGCCTTCCTGTTTTTGCCACTGAAGTGGATAACCTCGCATTTATCCACATTATACTGCATCTGCCATGCATCTACCCAATCACCCAACCTGTCCAAATCATACTGTAGTTTCTCTGCATCCTCCTCACAGCACACACGCCCACCCAGCTTAGTGTCGTCTGCAAACTTGGAGATATTACATCTAGTTCGCTCGTCTAGATCATTAATATATATTGTGAATAGCTGGGGTTCTAGCACCGATCCCTGCGGTACCCCACTAGTCACTGCCTGCCACTCAGAAAAAGACCCATTTATTCCAACTCTTTGCTTCCTGTCTGCCAACCAGTTCTCTATCCAAGACAGTATCTTACCCTCAATCCCATGTGCTTTAACTTTGCACACTAGTCTCTTATGCGGGACCTTATCGAAAGCCTTCTGAAAGTCCAAATACACCACATCCACTGGTTCTCCATTATCTATTCTACAAGTTACATCCTCAAAAAATTCCAGTAGATTAGTCAAGCATGATTTACCTTTTGTAAATCCATGTTGACTTTGTCCGATCCTGTCAATGTTTTCCAAGTACTCTGCTATTACATCTTTTATAATGGACTCTAGCATTTTCCCCACTACTGATGTCAGGCTTACTGGTCTATAATTCTCCGTTTTCTCTCTGCCACCTTTTTTAAATAGTGGGGTTACATTAGCTACCCTCCAATCCATGGGAACTGTGCCAGCGTCGATAGAATTTTGGAAGATGACCAGCAATGCATCTACTATTTCTAGGGCCACTTCCTTAAGTACCCTAGGATGTAGATCATCAGGCCCTGGGGATTTATCAGCCTTCAATCCCGTCAATTTCCCTAACACCAAGGAGAAGGTGAGCAACAGGATTTGTTGCTGACACTTTATAAGTTAATATAAACAATTTGAAGTTAGTTTATAAAAAAATTTCAACAGGAAATAAAAACATCAGCAGAACCAGATGGTGGCATACAGTTCAGTGTGGGAAAGCAAATGATCTTTGGTGGACTAAGGGACAGGCAGCTGACATAACCAAAAGTAGCTCTCGGCGCATGGTATGATTTTACGTCATCTCTCTTGGTTTCCCTTTAGCCCAGATGAGAATAATTTTCTTCAAGAAATCCAGAAACTGCACATTTGGACCTTGCTGGCACCCATACCATTTTGTTTGCCATATCTTCTGTCAATCCCTTGGCATTCTCTTCTCTGACACTCGGCTTAAGCAGAGAGCTGCGTTCAGAATGCAGCTCAAAGCATTTGGCAGCATTTTCTGGTTGGTTACACTGTCATACTTTGGGCTGGCCAATTTTGCCAACAGAATGATGAAAAGATGATTACTATGGGAAAAAGAAACAGCCCACCTGCATCTAGCATGTTCAGATATTTTTTTGTTACATTTTTTCAGCTCCTTTATTGACAGTTTTGAATGTGCAAAAAGGAACCACATCCAAGTCAAGCCCTGTGAAAACCACTTGAAGAACAGTCAGGAAAGCAGAGGAAGGTGGGAGAGAAGTGGCTTGTTGGCAGACATGTCAGTTCATTACTGAAAATTTGAGTGTCTGTTCTGCATCTATATTGTGGAACCTTCACATTTAGAGAATTCTGTAAATTTGCAAAGTTGATGGTGACCAACACGTGTCAAATCACCTTTTTTCAGCAATTCACAACAAAGTCTAAGTGATGGAGCATCTTACCTTGCAGTGTGTCGGTAATTCATAAGTGACACTTTGGGCATCCGAGAAGGACTTACAAAAATCGCTGATAAATTCAGAAAGTAAGATGAGGATGAGGTCATAGAAGATCTCAATGAAATCGGAGAAGGCAGCACTGAGGATCTGAAAAAATATACTATAGGACTCAGAAAAGAGGCATTAGACAGATCTTTTGAGACGTAAGAAAAAGATCCCATGAAGGGATTGACAGCACACAGTGCGAGACTCTGAAGAGAGGAGGTAAAAACTTTAATGAATGTCACAGGACTCAGAGAGATGAGGGCGATTCACTGAAAGATGCTGTGAGATTGAGAAGACAGTGTTGTGAGATTGACGGAAGACAGTGCTAAAGGTAGAATCATTAATTTCTGAATTATTTACACAGCAAAATATTCTATTTGATAAATAGATCCAAAATTGAAAATATCTGTTTTGTTGAGTCATTCCCCCCACCCCCCGTCCCTCACACCGCCTCCATCTCAATGAGTCAGCAATTATATCTAGTGAGCAGCTGAGCTATACAAAAACTCAGATTCACTGAAGACTCAGAGGAGATGAAATTGGATAAAGCTTAAAAATAGGTGAGGGGAGCATGAAGTGCGACGTGCCCGCGCCCGTTCAAAATGGTGCTGGTAGCAGGCAAAATTCGTGCTGCCTGCTCATTATAATGATTGTAGCGCTGATCTCAGTGCTGAACGTGCTGCTGGTTGGCTTAGCGCTCAACGGGGTGGGGGGGTGCAATATTGGGTGCAGTCTACTGGCCAATAAAATTTGGCCTATGCTCTTTGCACTACTTTGTTGCAGAGCACCTCATTGTTACTCTGAAGCCATGGCCCAACAGGGAAGAGAGGAGGTTTTCTGATGTGACACTGGAGGCTTTGGTCCTAGAGGTGCACAGAGGACGTCAGCTCCTCTACCGGCAGGAAGGCAGGAGGCCTTCCAGGCTGCACACCAGAAGGCAGTGAGAGGATCAAGCACAAGCTGTCAGTGCCATGAGTGTTGTTCCTAGGACCTGGATGCAGAATGACATCACACAAGTGGTCAGGTGAGTGAATGCATCTTCAAATGCCGTATCCCACCAGCTGCACCATTAGCCTCATGCACTCCTCAGTGCACCACATCCCCATCATTCACCTACCAACAATCTCTAGCAACCACGACTCATACCTCACAATCATAGATTCACCTCACCCTCACACACTTATCACTGCTGCAAGACGCACACCCACATCTCACACCTTGCACACACTGCCCGCAAAACCACGTGGTTATAGTTGATGGCGCCTTGCACCATGGGGAAGCCCGATATCCTGGCAAAGCCACATGCATGCTCCTCCTGTTTCTCTCTGTTGAGAGAAGGCAATGAAGTCCCTTCTTCTGTAGTACAGAGCCTCTGTGACCTCCTGGATGCAGCGATGGATGGTAAACTGGGAGATGTTAACTATATCTCTGCTCCAGACTGGAAGGATCTGGTGGCGAAAAAAATTGAGGCCCACGGTGACCTTGAGGGCCACTGTCAGTGCCGTCATCGCCCTGCTCTGAGGATGCAGATCTGGTTCCAGGAGGTGGCAGACTTTTGTGATCGGCTCCTTGGTGAAGCAGAGCCTCATAATGCACTGCTCCTGGCTTAAGTGCAGGTAGGAGAAGTGCTCTCGGAAGAACCTAGGTGGGTAAGGCCTCCTACTGAGAGCTTTCCTGCCTCTCCTCCCTTTGTGAACAGCTTGTCCTCTTCTTCGCTGCCTCTGCTCCATCTCCTTATCATACTCGAGCACGAGGGGGATTGCAAGTAGAGTCCCCATGACTGGGAGCAAGTGGTATGGGCAGAATGCTTTAAATCAGAAGCAAGGCATTCTCCACTTGCTGTAACACTCCCTATCACCTCACCAACTTTAAATAATGGTAGAATGATCCAAACAGTTCCACAAACTTAGACAGAGCCAGTAGAAATCAAAAAGCAAGACAGCTGCAAGTAGCGATGGTGGGGAGCCCTTCCTGCTGCTGACTGCATGGTCAGCTGTTCGTGATTTGGAGAGGGTGTTGAATGGAGTGGCGACATCCAAAATGGCAAGTCGTGCGTCAGATCAGCATTGCACACTGATTGACGTCATGATCTGCCTAATTACCATTCCTCCAGCGAGCGCAGGCAACGGCCGCACCGCCAACCTGGCCAAAATGGCAGCCGCGTGGGACCTGCCGGAAGTGGGCGGAAGTGAGGCAGCCACCATTTTCCTGTGAAACAGGCCTCATCAGCCGATGCTAAGACTTGAGCACAAGATCTAGGCTGACACTGTCAGGTGCTGTCTTTCTGATGAGACATTAAACTGCCCTTTCAGGTGGATATACAAAATCCCATGACACTATTTAAAAGAAGAGCAGGGAATTCTCTCTGGTGTCCTGCACAATATTTATCCCTCAAACAACATCACTAAAACAGATTATCTGGTCATTATCTCATTGCTGTTTGTGGGACCTTGCTGTGTGCAAATTAGCTGCTGCGTTTCCTACATTACAACAGTGACTACAATTCAAAAGTACTTAATTGGCTGTAAAGTGCTTTGGGATGTCCTGAGGTCATGAAAGGTTCTATATAAATGCAAGTTTTTTCTTTCTACTTTCTCATCCATGCTAAGTTAACTAATCTCGACTCAGGCCAGTACTACTACTTCTTAGGCAGTCCCTCAGAACCGAGGATGACTTGCTTCCACATTAAAAATGAGTTCTCAGGTGACTGATGAGTCCAATGCGTCACCTACAGTCCCTGTCACAGGTGGGGCAGACGGTGGTTGAAGGGGCAAGTGGGTGGGGTGCTTGTATTGACATGCACTGCTTGCGCTGTTTGCACTTGGCTTCCGTTTGCTCCCGGCGAAGAGAAGGTGTTCGGCGCTTTCCTGAATGCTTCTCCTCCACTTTATGCGGTCTTGGGCCAGGGATTCCCAGGTGCCGATGGGGATGTTGCACTTTTTCAAGGAGGTTTTGAAGGTGTCCTTGAAGCATATCCACTGCCCACCTGGGGCTCTCTTGCCGTGTCGGAGCTCCGAGTAGTGCGCTTGTTTTGGGAGTCTCGTATCAGGCATGCGGACGATGTGACCCATCCATCGGAGCTGATCGAGCGTGGTCAAAGCTTCGATGCTGGGGATGTTGGCCTGAGCGAGAACACTGACGTTGGTGCACCTATCCTGCCAATGGATCTGCAGGATCTTGTGGAGGCAGCATTGGTGGTACCTCTCCAGTGCTTTGAGGTGCATGCTGTACATGGCCCATGTCTCTGAGACATGCAGGAGGGCGGGTATCACTACTGCTCTGTAGACCATGAGCTTGGTGCCGGATTTGAGGTCCTGGTCTTCAAACACTCTCTTCCTCAGGCGACCGAAGGCTGCTCTGGCACACTGAAGGTGGTGTTGGACTTTGTCATCGACGTCTACCCTTGTTGACAGTAAGCTCCCGAGGTATGGAAAGTGGTCCACGTTGTCCAAGGCCTTGTTGTGGATTTTGATAATTGGCAGGCAGTACTGTGTGGCGGGGGCAGGTTGTTAGAGGACCTTTGGCTTATGGAAGTTTAGTGTAAGGCCCATGCTGTCGAACGCTTCAGTGAAGGTGTTGACGATGGTATGGAGTTCGACCTCCAAGTGTGCACAGAAACAAGCGTTGTCTGCATACTGTAATTTGACGACAGAGGATGGGATGACCTTGGATCTCAACTGGAGGTGACGGAGGTTGAACAGTTTCCCATTTGTTCTGTAAATTAGCTCCACTCCAGCGGGGAGCTTACTGAGGGTGAGATGGAGCATGGCAGCACGGTGGCATAGTGGTTAGCACTGTTGCCTCACAGCGCCAGGGACCCGGGTTCAAATCGGGCCTCGGGTGACTGTCTGTGTGGAGTTTGCACATTCTCCCCGTGTTTGCGTGGGTTTTCTCTGGGTGCTCCGGTTTCCTCCCACAGTCCAAAGATGTGCGGGTTAGATTGATTGGCTATGATAAATTGACCCTTAGTGTTAGGGGGATTAAATGCGTGGGGTTACGGGGATAGGGTGGGATATGTGTTGGTGCAGGGGTTACGGGGATCAGGTGGGATATGTGTCGGTGCAGGCTCGATGGGCTGAAATGGCCTCTATCTGCAGTGTGGGGTTTCTGTTCTGTGATTTCTGTGAAGATCGAGAAGAGCATTGGTGCCATGACACAGCCTTGCTTGACCCTGGTCCATACTTGAATTGGGCCTGTGGTGGAACCGTTGGTCAGGATCATGGCTTGCATGTTGTCGTGAAGCAGGCGGAGGATGGTGACAAACTTTTGAGGGTAGCCAAATTTGTGGCGGACACTCCATAATCCCTCACGGTTGACAGTGTCTAAGGCCTTTGTGTGGTCAAAGAAGGCCATATACAGCGGTTGGTGCTGTTCCCTGCATTTCTCTTGTAATTGACGTGCGGTGAAGATCATGTCCATTGTGCCCCTTAGTGGGCGGAATCCGCATTGTGGCTCTGGGAGGAGCTCTTCAGCCACTGGAAGGCGGCAATTGAGGAGGATTCTTGTGATGACTTTCCCTGTGGCAGACAGCAGGGAAACCACTCTGTAATTACTGCAATCGGACTTGTCACCTTTCTTGAAGATGGTCACAATTACGGCATCTCTGAGATCCCCTGGCATGCTCTCCTCCTTCCAGATAAGAGAGATGAGGCCAGTACTAGCTTCCTACAATAGGCTTCAGTGTCTTGGGGGAAGAGAAAAGCATCATCATCCAACAACCAAACAACAACAATTTGCATTTATGTAACTCCTTTAACATATTAAACATCCCAAGATGTATCACAGAGAAGAAATGGACAGCAAGCAATAGTAGAAGAGATAGGTAATCAAAATTGTGGTCAAAAATTAGGTATTTGAAGATGGGAAGAGATATAGCAAGGCAGAGTTCTAGAGAGTAGGCCCGAGATGCTTGGAGCCTCAGCCACCAGAATCCCTACTCCTGATGATTATCCATCGAGCTCAGCTATGGCACAGCCCCCACCATCGTGAAGTAGCCTGCCAACATCCACCGTCAAAAATCACACATGAATAATTACCACCAGGTCGGGGACTATAGGCCACCTGGTGCCTGTGGAACTCTACCCAGGTAAAGAGTCAATGACTTCAGGAGGGAAGGGGTGAAAATTGGTAAGAAAGAAAAAACAAAAAATAAGAAAATGTCAATTTTACCTTGTAGTAAAGGTTTTCTCATTAGTAGATATACGGGTGATGTTGAATCGACTGCTTATTAAAACTAAGGTGTAGTCCGATAAGAAGTTTGGCAAATGAGGTTTGACATTGGATTCCAAATCTCTGAGCATCTTTTAGTTTTTGATGTAATTTTTTGATACCGCAGTGAATTCATGATTGACATTTGCATTGGCATATTCAGCAATCCTTCAGCGATTTACACAAAACTCACTTCAACCTTCCTCTTCTCTGAAGGCATTAAAGTGTGCAAAATCAATACAATATCTGATAAAGACGGAATGGCCTGTCTAATACAGATTTCAATTAAATAGAGTAAAAGTGCTTATTTTCCTTCATTTTATATCCAAATGCCACGAAAATTGAACGTCATTTATCTAGATATCAAATCAAGTCATTTTTGGCAAGTGGATTGCCTTTATGCTTGAGTTTTCTCCTCAGCAGGATTGACCTCTTCACTTGTAATGAAGTGAATGGCATTTCAACCCTGCCAGCAACCTAAATTATTGATTTGTGGTACAAGATGTAATAAAAGACTCATAAGTTACTACAGCAATCTAAGAACTAACCATATCCCACCCCTTTCAGCAGAGCTTTTCAATAATATGTTTATAAAGGCCTGTATCCAAAAGGTTGCTCACACATTTACAATACAAAATAAGATTCTTTCTAAAACTTGCCAGTTTGGCCAGGGTTAGGAAGAAAATAGTTCCTTTAAAACATCAATTCTGAGCTCTTCTAAAGCTAAACCATCCAAGCCTGCTTCATTGTCTATTAAATATAGCTACATTTTCTGAGATTATATTGGCAACATAATGATGCATCAAAGTCATTGTGCCGGAAAGAAATGGTGTGTCTGTTATAGGGCGGTTTGGTGCACCAGCAAGGAGTGCGGCAACATTAGCTGGAGCTCTAGAACTGAAATGTAACCAATGCTGCCTGTGGGCTAAGTAGCCATTAGTGTGTTGAATTGGATGCCAGGCCTATCCTGTTTTGAGCAGCACAGAATAGGACTTTCAGAAATAAAAACAGAACATGCTGGAAACGCTCAGCAGATCAGGCAGCATCTGTGGAGAGAGAAACAGAGTTAGTGTTTCAAGTCGATGACCTTTTGCCAGAATTTCAACTACCAACTACTGCCTAATTTCAATTAAAGATCTGTATGGCTTGGCTGGCCACTCTTTTCCCAATCAAACCATTAGGGGTGCTTCAGTTTTCATTAAGCCAGTACTCTGCCCAATGCCAATGCAGACATGCTTGGATGAGACATGGGGGGTGAAATTCCCCTCATTTGCGCCTCTGATGGGAGGTGCTAACAGGGCAGAAGTAGCTTCCCCGCCCCCCCCGAGACGATAACCGCGCCTCTCGCAAAATTCCGGGAGGTTAGCGGCGGCGCTACCGGGTATCGCCCCAATCTTCTGTGCCCGGAGATCATGATGTCATCTCCGAACACAGCACCCCGGTAGCACCTCGGGAGAAAAATTCCCCCTCACATCCCGCAGCAGCGCCGGGCGATGTTACCGACTGCTGCAGGGGTCACAAACACTGAGGCCAGCCGCTCGCGGGATGCATTTAAAGGGGCGGTGGCTGGCCGACATGAAAAAATTGGCCATTTAAAAAACAAATTCTGAGCACTGGACGCGGGCTGAGTGCTGCGATCGGTCAGCCCGGCGCTCAGCTTGATTGTCGGGCTGATGGAGCGTCACTCCCGCACCCCGGTGCTCCAGCAGATGCCAAAAAAAAATGCAGAGCTCGCAGCGGGGAGCCCTTCCCTTTCATTGAGGGAAGAGCCCCTGCAACGTGACAGCGCCACTCGTGGCCATGCATGGCGCTGCTGAGCACATCGCACTGGATCGGGATGTTCCCCGCCTCTTGCACTCCAAGCGACAAGTGGAGAGCTTGATTTAGCACTCCACTTCCCTCTTGGAGCCAAAAAATGGGAATTTCTCAAATCTTTGAAAAGGTTAGCACCTGGCTCTAACTTTTTAAACATTTTTGACTTAGCGCCCCAAATAGCCCTCCAGGGGAATTTCTCCCCCATCGTATTCAGTAGTAAGGAAGAACTTGCATTTAAATAGTGCCTTTCACATCCTCAGTGCATCCAAAGCACTTCACAGTCAAGGAATTACTTTTGAAGTGTAGTTGTAATGTAAGCAGATGTGACAGTCAACTTGCACACAACGTGGATCCAGAAACAGCAATGAGATGAATGGCCAATTGATCTGTTTTGTTGCTGTTGGTTGAGGAATAAATGTTGACCATAACACCAGGAGAACTCTCTGCTCTTCTTTGAATATTGCCAAGAGGTCTATTGTATGCTCCTGAGCGAGCAGACAGGATCTCAGTTTAACGTGTCATCCAAAAAATGGCACCTGACAGTGCAGCATTCCTTTACTGATGTATCAGGCTAGATTACATGTCCAATCCTGGAATGTGGCTTGAACCAACTAACTAGTCTGAATCAGAGCTAAGAGTGCTACCACTGAGCCAAGGCTGATACCGATAACATGGGACCTGTTTGGCCTGAACACAGGTGCAGGTCTTTTGACTGGTATATTGAATGCTGGTCCATTGTGGCAACATCTTGCTTCCGGTCACTGGTGCAACAGCAGAAAATCACAGCCAGGCAAAATATAGCCTTGTTCACTGCCTAATCCTTTAAGAATGACTCACACTCAGCTAGCATGTCAGAATTGTCAGAGGTTGCAACATCAAAAAGAAATGGCAAGTTTTCCCAAAGGCCCAAGTTATTGTGTAAAGTTTATGATACATAATATGCATAAGCAGCTGCCAGTTATAAACAAACACAACCACTCAGGTGTGATGCCAGTTTGGGAGAGCACAGAGAATTTGGGACTGATCCACCCCGTCCTCCACACCCCCCACCCCAGTCCTGTACTGACTACAACCTGCATATTGTGAAACTGAAACTTAGTGAATATTTTAAGAAGTATTCACAAGCATTTTGTTCTCTGTTACCAATGCGACCACCCCCATGAGTGGTTTGAAACTATAGATTCGAACAGACTGTGAACACCCTAATCTATTAGATTCTACTTTAGATGGAAAGTGGAATCATAACTATACCAATACCACAGCAAAGTATTGTTACTGGGCTAGCTTCCAGGTTTCATTGTTACTCTTCATTGCCTCTTCCCCAGTGTAATCACAAGATAATTATGAAAGCGGAAGACTGGTTCTCTATCTAGAGAAATTTTAATACTCCCCCTTGCCATTGTAGGATCCAATTGTTTCTTAAATTATATTTGTGGGGTGAATTTCCATAGCAGTTCTCCCATTCTTCCACTATAGCCTTGGGGAAGAGCTGCTGAAACCCAGGATAAACAGCACAAAATGGCATTTACACCTTTTTCTATGGTTTCAACGGTTCTGCCAAAGTTGCGCTGGAGGAATCGGAGTACCCCTGTGGAAATTGACTCCCTTGATGTTTCATTAGTTTGAATCTCTTGCGTATGGAATCCCCACAAATTTTGAACATGACAAAAATTAGAGGCCTAGAAATTGTTTTTCAGTTGCTACGTGTACTGCAGACAGTAAGCGCGTGCACACATCCAGCCAGAAGTGCGCCGACTGCCACATTGGGTAAGGACAAACGAGGCGTCCTTCACCCACACCTGAAGTAGGCATTAGGCCCTTTCCAAATGCAAATAAGGCACCTCACACCTGCTTGGGGTCCCTGCTCAAACATTAGTTTGTCGTGAGGCTTCTTGTGCCATCGCAGGCTGCACTCAGGGAAACCAGCCCTAGGGATCGTTTGCAACGTAGAAGGTAAGTAACTTACCTGAATACTCCTGCTCCTCCTGACCCTGCCTTAAAGGATCCTCCCGACTGTCGCTCAGTCCCACCAATCATTTTTATTGTAGGTCGGACTGCAGCTTGCCGGCTTACCGATTAAAGCATCTTTCAACAGAATGGGCCTTCCACATGCAATCTCTGTTCAAACTAATACTAGCCTTTCCAGTGAGATGTAAACTAAATATTTCTACAGCAACTAGCCTGTCCACAATAGGATGGAAACATTACTTTTGAAAAGCTCAAAATAAAGTTTGCATTGTGAAGGACAGACATCTCATCATCCCCAAAGGCAAAAGAAAATTACAAAAGTCATATGAAAAATGATAAGTGAAAAATATGATTGGAGCTCACCACAATTGATGAGGCAACAGTGGGGCTCAAATTCCTTTTGCAGCCATCATGGGAATGGATCTTGGACAGGGCGGAATTTCTGCCCGGCACTGCCCATGTTACAGCGGCATTGTCAAAAACCTAAAAAATGTGCCCGGTTCCCCATATGTGGTCGATTGCATGACAGAAAGTGGCCTTTTAAACTTTAAATTCCCCCTAGAAGGCCTTAGCAACATTAGACATCACTGAGGCAGGTGTCAGCATTGCTAGAAAGTCAGTTGGAGGGTAGCATATTAGGTGACACACTCAGCAGAAGTAAGCAGGATCAGCTAGAAGTGGAGGAACAGGAACAGGAAACTGCTCGTGGGGGTGGGGGCGGGGAAGATCGCCTCTACACACAGCTGGTGAGGCCAGGGAAACGGATCCCTGGGGCCTAGGTTTAAAAGGAGGATGCTTACTAAGCAAGAGAGATTGTCGAAATCACTGCGGGAATTGCCTAGCAGCTTAAGGTAAACACCTGATAGTGGTGGGGGATTCAACAACCTGCATGTGTGGAGTACGCAGGCAAGGAATCAAGAGCATGCATGCAGCTTTAGAGTGAATGGCGGCTCCAGGGACATCTACAGCACTGGTATGCCAGTCTTTGCTAGTCTCCTGAATGCTCAGACTGCTGCCAACCAGAGCTTGGGCTTATAAACCTTGGACAGGATATTTGACCAGCTTGGCTGAATGGAAATAATTACTGATAGGGGTGTCGCCAATGTCAGGTTGACCTCTGGCCTGTCTAGACACTGGAAGCACTGATGAGGAATGCCTTTTATTTATTTTGTTAACTGCCCTGGTGGAGACATCGGCCTCATTATATCTTCCTCTCTGCTGGTATGCTAGGATTGCCCAATGATGTCATCAGCAATAGCAGCAGTGAATAGCCTTGCTCCCCAAGGAGAAAGCCCTCCACTTGCTGTAAATCTTCAAACAGATTGGAACTGAAATATTGGTGAAAAATGAAGGCAACATAATTATTGCCTGGGTGTTTGGCAGTCATTCACACAATGTGGTGACGGTTACAGGCCAGCTGCACAATGAGGGAGCAATAGCTCTTGTGATTCATACAGGAAGTATTTCTGTCAGGAGGAGCCCAAAAGCTTACATGAGTGCAAACTGTGCACTTTGATAAATCCAGCCATTTGGAAAAAGCCCAGTACTCAGACTGTACCTTCCTAGACTCCATGGAAAATTGATGTGATTTATTTGGATAAACTTCTGCACTGCAGACTCACTGATGTTACACGTATCTCTAGTGCCTTCCTGGAATGGCCCCAAGGCAAAGGGGTTCAGTGGTAACCTTGACAGCTACAACGAGTTCTGTTGTAGGGGGTTTCTCTTGCTCGTTCTGGTCTCCTACCAGGCTTCGTGCAATAATTACCCTTGAGTGGTTCGACCCACTCCCCCTACGGTTCTAGACCTTGGACTTAGGTGCAGGGAACTGTAGTGCAGAGAAAAACTCAATAGACCAGGTTGAATAGCACGAAATGGATGCTTTTATTATAAAACAGTTTGCAGCATTATAAAATACATGTCATAAGCACAGATTAAAGTAACTACAAGTATGCACATATCTATAAACTTAACTCTATGGAAATGGGGAACACACGGCACATCGTAAAAGGGGAAACACATTACGATTACCCTTAACCCCCTCCCCTAGACCTAAACTAAGTTTCGACTTGAGGAACTCGGGATCATGCTCACCACTTTCAGATTCGCGAAAAGGGGGTTCGCAGCCTTTTTGGCACAGCTTTCCGTCGTCACGTGGATTTGGAAACTTCTGGCGCAGTTTGTTTTCTTACGCGATGCAGCAGCAGATACAGCCTTGATGAGCGCTCGTCATGGATGAAAATCCGTTAAACCTGTGTTACCTTTACTGAAAGGCTGCCGAAGAGCTGGATGCACATGTAGCCTCTGCTACCGATGTGATGTTGTAGAATTGCACATGGAAGGTCCGTTACCGAATGGGATGTTGAGGCACTGGAGTGCTAGGCCTGGAGTGTCCTTTCATACAATCATAATGATTGTCCTTCTGAGGGTCTTCCCCGGGACGGGACGCTGATACCGAATTGCTTTCTTTATGCAGTCATTGTTATCCTTCGAAACACAGCTGGAGGGTGTCTTCTCCTTCGGCCTGGGTCGTCGATGATCTCCCGACAAAAGTACCCGGGCCACCCTCGTCGTCTTCCCGTCGTGGCCGAGCCTTGCCTGGCCGAACACCGACCACGTTCCGAAACCGAAGTGCTGCCTTAACTGAAAAGTCATAGAAGTTCCGAAGCGAAGCGTGAAGTGAAGCGTAGCGTCCAGTGTGTGTTGATGGACTTTTCAAATCCATAGTTATACCCTTTTGGGACAGTCTTATCCCCCGCCAGATCATAGTCCTGTCTTTGTAATATTTTTGGCGGGCAGAAATCTCTGCAGGGGCGCTTTGTCTTGTAACGGGAGCCGGTGATAGCTTAACTGGCTTTCCTGGGCCGATAATGTCTTTTACTTTGTCATCGTAACTCGGTTCGTATATTGATCGGTCTGGAGATTGCCCTTGATGGCTGTCAAACGGTTTTCCTTTGTACAGTAAATGGGTTTAAGTGTTCATTCAATTGTCCGCCCATTTCTTGATGGGCCTCATCCTGTAACCCAAGACTGTCCTGTACTTAGAATCCAATTAATATGTATGCTCAGTTCCCTGAGTTTCGTTTTCCCGATACTGGCTTTCGCGGGCTTACTGTCCTCAATCCACAAGCCTGTCTGGCTTGCAGTAACAGAAATCAAATGGTCCCCGAAACTGATCACGAGGTCCGGCGGCCATTTTGTATGCCCTTTTATCAAAGGTTTTTCTGTACAAGCTTCTTTTGGTCAATAAAACTGTCCCTATTTTCTTGCGCGATTATTGCTGAAAATTTCGAATCTTACACTGTGTGTACCTTCAAGTATGGTTGAAGGTCTTCCTTCAGCAGATCGCAAAGCTCCTCTACCACGTTGAACCATAGTCATCAAGGTACAGTTCCAGGGTAAGGTTAAGAAAAGTCCTTTGTGACCAATAAATGCAGCCAGGAGAGTAACAATGGGTAGGTGCCCTTCTCCTTCTATTATATCTGATCTCTCTGGTATCCAACATGGCCCCCTGCTCCTCTTCCTACTAATAGGCTAGATGTAAAGGGATTCCAAATGGAACCCCCATTAGGGTGAAGATGTTGGCAGCCACCAGGCACAACATAGGTGAGTCTCCAAACGGAAACAGAATGCTGTCACAGTTGTAGCCAAAAATAACCCACCAACCTTACTCCACAAATTGAGTTCCGACCTGTTTAGCAACTCAACCCTTTGCCTTTGAAACATAGAGAACTCCATAAATGTAGATTGCAAACCCCAACGCTCATTCCAAGTGACTTGTGACTAGTGGAAACGGAGGAAAGGGGTTAGCATGATATCACTTAACACCTGATTTAAAGATACAAGGAAGCAGGCCCCCAATGGAGTAGAACTGGAAGTTAAGGGTGAGTGCTCTCATCGGTACCTTGGGTTCAGGGGAGGAAAATCAGACCTACAAGGTTTAATTCAGTTTGATTAAACTTAGTCACTATCTCCTTCTTACTAAATTGTCTCAAAGGTTCTTTGCAATTTCCCTTGACTTTCTGTTTTTTCTAGAAAGTTTTCTATCCGATACTTGGAAGCTTCTTTGAATATCTCTCTCCTTCCCTGCTCAACTCTAAGTTATGTTAGAAGTACAGAAAAGCACAGCTTTATGTACCTTCAATTCTATTAAGATAAGCCCACATATGGGACCAAACCTTAGTAGTAAATCTGTAAAATATGAAATGAATATTAAGAGGATTAACTCTGTCACATGAATCTTTTCCAATGTGTCATTCAACTAGACAAGCATGTATCAAAATTATGATTGCCAGATGTCAGTTAGTTTGATGAAGTTGTGATCCCAATTACCTCCAAGGCTCCTCGTGCTTGTTAGTCTTTCTGTTGCAAGTGCTCATTTCATTATTGGGATACTGACTGCAATTGTGCTAAGGCTTTTTTTGCTCATTAGTGTTCTTGTCGCAAGATCCACAACACGTTGGCCCAGAAATTCGGGTCTCCACGGGTGAGTACGCACGGGGTACTCACCCGTAAGCCCGATGGAAGTGCCGGTATCGTGCATGCACTGTGCATGCGCGGGAAACCGGCACTTCCGTTCCTCTGAATGAAGGGGTTCAGAGGTCGAACGCATGCGCAGGGGAGTCTGCGCGTGCGCTTTGAACTTATGTTTTTTTTACAGGTTTTTCCCGTGAGGGTAAGTCTTTAGAATTTAGAAATTTAAAAAGCAGGCATAAGGCATGCTTTTTACAAGGTAAGTGGTCAATTAATTAAAATTAAAACATTTTTTCCACAGGTTTATTATTTTTAAATACTTTAAAGAAAGGTAAGTTTATTTTTAGCCCCGTTAGAATATAAAATTATTTTTTTCAAAAATTTAAATTATTGTTTAAAATAGTTATTTAATGTAATTTATAGTTTATTTAAAAATATGATTAAAAAAAAATTATTTGAAGGTTTACTGCTATTTTGGGGCCGTAGTATTTATAAGTCTTAACATCTCTTCCTGTCAAGGCTTATGAATGGGCTTTTCCCTCCTCCGATTGGCTGCCAATGGCCCACGTGATCCCAGGGGACGCATCGAACTAACTGCGCCCCTGGGATACGCAAGCGCTGCGTGCCGGCAGTTGGGCCAGGCCCCGGATCGGAATTCCACGGGGCCCTACAGCTCAACTGCCGGCACGCAAGGTAAGTGCAGGTCGGGGGCTTACACCCGCGGGAAGCCCCCGACCTGAATTTCTGGGCCAATGTCATTAATGCGCAGCTGCTTAGTCCTGTAACTTCATTCAGAAGCAGCAACATCAGCTAATATCTCAATATATTGAGAGTTTGCCTGAGTTTCAGTTCATAGAATCATAGAATCATAGAAATTTACGGCACAGAAGGAGGCCATTTGGCCCATCATGTCTGCGCTGGTTCAAAAAAGAGCTATGCAGTCTAATCCCACTTTCCAGCTCTTGGTTCATAGCCTTGCAGGTTATGGCATTTCAAGTGCATATTCAAGTACGTTTTAAATGTGATGAGCATTTCTGCCTCTACCACCCTTTCAGGCAGTGCATTCCAGACCCCCACTGCCCTCTGGGTGAAGAAATTTCTCCTCAACTCCCCTCTCTCTAATCCTTCTACCAATTACTTTAATTCTATGCCCCCTGGTTATTGACCTCTCTGTCAAGCAAAATAGGTGCTTCCAATCCACTCTATCTAGGTCCCTCATAATTTTATACACCTCAATTAAGTCTCCCCTCAGCCCCAGCCTGCTCAATCTTTCCTCATAGCTAAAATTTGCCAGTCCTGGCAACATCCTCTTAAATGTCCTCTGTACCCTCTCTAGTGCAATCACATTTTTCCTGTAATGTGGTGACATCAGTTATGCAGAACTCAATAATTAACCCTAATACAAAAGCAAAATACTACGGATGCAGGAAATCGGAATTAAAAACAGATAATCCTTGAACTGCTCAGCAGGTTAGGCAGCATCTGTGCAGAGAGAAACAAAAGTTTCAGGCCAGAATTTTTCAGGGTGGCAGTGGGCTCATTTGGTGGCCGGTTGGCTGGGAAAATGTTTTTTTGACAGCGGGTAGGGAACCTGCTGTCAACCCGCCTCCACGCTAGTCTCCCAGATGTCTGGTCTGTCATTGCAGAACAGACCCGACACCAAGCGGCAGGGGAGGCAATTTAAATCATTAGCTGGATTGTTAAGAGGCAATTAAGTCTTATTTTAAGCTTACCTTTAGATTTTTAGAGTTTACCAATGGCTTCCCCGCTGCTCGGGAATCACATCAGGTAAGGAGGTCGGGTGTTGTGCCAGAATGTGATGATTTCTAAACTTGACAGCTGCAAATGGTCTATAAAAGCTTCCATTTCTTTACTTTGCACTGTTAGAAGCTGTTGCTTACTGCATTTGGAAGACAGATTGAGCTTTCTGCAGCTTGCTAGTGTTTGGAGCAAACTCTCTATCCAGTGTCACCTCATTGGAACAACCTCTCTCACCATTGACAGATCGCTTCTGTCATCTTAACCTCACCTGCCATCTATTCCAGCAACATCTGTGCCCTTGAAAAATATCACCTTGGTCCTCAGAGTCCCACCATGATCAGCCCCAACACCAGCAGCACCAGCAGCACCAACAATAACACCAACCTGCTCAGCAACCAACTGATGGTGCACAGGACAAGAGCATCAGCACCCGACCACATTGCTTCCTGGGATGCCAGGGATGGCCTCACCATGGCCAGATTTACTTGCCTTGGCGCTGTACACCCTGGCTGCCACATGATGCACCAAGTTGGCACTACCCCACACCACCAACATAAAGCATTCCTGCAATGCCCAAGCCATTCCTTTCACACCCATCACCATTGCGGGGGGTACCATTATGTCTCACCATTCACTGCAATTCACTAATCACTTCCAAAGGTGCACACAAATCTGTCCAAGAACACAAAGTGTTGAAAATACCAATTTCAATGTTTGACAGCACATTAACAGAAACTTCACATGAATATTGGCTAAAACACCCAAGAGCCTGCCCTTGTGTGTGTTAGTTTATATGATTGGACGAGGATGAGGATGAATGTGAGGGGTGGCTAGTGAGATGGGGATGTAATAATATAGATAGAGGGGAATGGGTGGAGGTGCAAGGTAAGTTGGTGTGAGTAAGGATGTGCAGGAGCAGGGTAGGGTAGGCAGAGTGATGGGGATGTGAAGAGTGGCACAGCAGGATGAGGTTGAGTGTGGCTTTGTTGTAACGTTTTGTGATCTACTGAGATCATTGAAAGGTTTGCGCCACTGCAGACTGGTCCTCCTGACGACATCCCTGCTTGTGTCCTCCTGTGCAATGTGCAACCAGGCTGCATTGATCTCCTGGGGAGTTCTCTTCTGCCCATGGGAAGGGAAGAGAACCTCCCTGCATGTTGTAACTCCCTCCATAAACATATGGAGGGAGTCATGGTAGAGCCTGGGTGCAGCCATGCACTTTTGTGCAGTGCTTGTCGGTGCTTGCAGCACCTCAGTGCTGCAGAACACTGACAGCACAACTGTCAAAATCAATTTGTGCATGGTCCCTTTAAGGAAACCGGCTGCTGATGCAACATCAAATGATGTCATCAGACCCGCTTCCTTCAATTGGCCGGGAAACGAGCTGGGCGGGCTTAACAAGCCCAATCAACGTAAAATTCTTTTCACAGAGCGGGATGGAACCAGCAGTGGAATCGCATCCCGCCACCGACCCTGGTCGCACCAGACCCGCCGAGGTAGGTGAAATCGCGGCCCTGGTTTCAGGTTGATGACCTTTCATGAACTGGTGAAATGTCAGCAAGCTGAAACGTTTACTCTGTTCTCTCTCCCCACAAATGCTGTCTAATTGGTAGAGTATTTCAAGGAATATCTGTTTTTATTTCAAGGATTGACACTATGGGCAGGATTTTCATTGGGCTGTGGAGTCGGGATTGGAGGCGTGCGGGTGGCCCTTAATTGGCCTGCTGAGCCCGCTGGGTGGGCTCGACAAGTTCAATCAAGTTAAAATCGTGTGGATTGGCCGCATCTCGATGGAGGCAGGACTGCAACTCCGAAAGTTGTAGTCCCGCCTCCAACCCGACTCCTGAATGAAAACCCTGCCCTAAGTTTTACAGAATGTCTGTTGTTTGTTTTAGAATCGGCAGTTATCCTACAAGTGCCTTCATGGTCTGAGGGAGGGGAGAAGAATGTCTCTGTGAAGGGAAGGGGAGGCAACTTTGTCAATAATTTTAAATATGAGGAAGTTATTTACAAGCAGCAATTTTGAGCAAATGTTAGTACTGTGTCCATTTATAAACAACCTGCCATAACTAGGGTGACTAGAAATTATAAATGTTTAAACTCGTCTGCATTTGTTACTAAAATTTAGTGCGTATTCAAATCCTCGCATATATCTGAGGTTGCCCCATGAACCACTGCAGCTCATTTCTTCTATTCACGGGTAACTGGGTTGCACATTTTCAGGGTATCAAAAATTGCCAGTCAGTCAGCTAAAGGGCCATTTGTCAGTAAACATTACAGACTCTGTACTAGGTCAGTGATGGGAGACTTTGTAAAACGCACATGGGCTGGATTTTACCAGCCCTAAGGAGATGGGTTTGGAGGTGGGACTGCTGGGAAAATCAAAAAAAATGGGAGTGAGTCCCGAACCCGCTCCCAACCCACCTCCAGCCAATCTTCCCGGGAGCCGGGTCCCCAACTTGCGCAGGGACCCAACTCCTAGCGGCAGGAAGAGGATTATAGCCACTTAACTGCCTGTTAACAGGTAGTTAACAGGCAGTTAAGAGGCTTTTTCCCATTTTGCGACTTCTGCTGTGGGCTTCCCGACGTCGGGGAACCCCGCCAGGGTAAGTCAGGCGTGCTGTGGGTCTGTTGTAATGTTTGTGTATAGACGACAGCTGCAGAAGTGGGAAGGACATTTTGGGAAAGTCATTTTTAATATGTATAGATTTTTCTGTAGGTGACAAGCTTTGAAGTGTTTTCGTGGCCTCACCTCATTGGGAGGAGTGACAGATCACTCCTGTACCCTCCCTGCAGCTGCCATCTGTTTTATCCTAAGGAGAGAGTCATTGGAGAGTCTGGGTGCAAGGGCTCACCTTTGTACAGTGATTGTCAGTGCTGTCAAACACTGTCAAATCATCTGTCAAAAATAGATGGCTCATGCCCCTTTAAGAAAACTGGCAGATGAAGCGTCATCAACTGACGTCATCTGACACTGGCTTTCCCTTAATTGGCCAGCAAGCCCGCAGTGCGGGCTTAACAAGGCCAATCAGGGGAAAATAGCGTATGTGTGTCGGACGTCGCTAGGGGCGGGACTAGAACCCGGAAGGCAGCAGTCCCGCCCCCAACTCATCTCGGTAAGTAAAATCCAGCCCACAATGTTCAAGAAAATATCTTGCTGCATTTTAGCTGTGCTGCATCACCACTAAGTTTCATCTGCCCAAATAGGGTGCAGTGGTCATTGGTGGAGATGGAGATGGCGATGGAGATGGAGATGGAGAGGAAGAGAGAGAGAGAAAGAGGTGGATAATCCCATTCAGCACCAGGAGAATTAATCAGCAAATTAAAAGCTAATACAATGCCTAATCCAAGCAGACTCCAACACTGGACACTAGTGGATCCTCTGGAGAGAGGTTATGGATGAAAACATAAATCACAAGAGGCTGCTGCATTATCAGGGCTGGATTGGTTGCAAAGCAGTGGATTACTATTTTATTGTGATCCTGAATAGCTTTTTACTGCAGCTTGAGGTGACAGGATTGTGACAGGTCTGTTAGCTGAGTATCTTTGATTGATGGGATTCCCATCCCTGGGAGCATTTGTTTGTGTGAATAAATTGGGAGAGTAAAGAGAACCTGTTGCAGCTTGTGAGGGAGATGTGATGCAGACACTCCAGCAGTGTGAATAATTTATCCTGTATTTACGGGTCTGCATTTAATTTGTCAACAGTAAAATGCAATGGCTCTTGCCCTTTGATGGTCTGTATCTAGTGGAAGTCTCCTATGTATCAGTCACCATTAGATTTTTGCCATAGCATTCCTGTGTTGTGCAGGATTTCCATATGCCATGACAGCCTGCCCTGTCCTGTCCCGCTACTTCTCAAGAAATCCTTCCCATCTGTCACCCCACAGTGGGATAGGAACAGGTTTTGAGTTAAATATCCCACTGTTTGTCTTTTTTTAAAATTTCTTAACCATTTTATTGACCTCTATGGCATGACCTCAGAGGATCATGGAAAGGAAAAACCTATTAAAAAAATTCCCTGCAAAGGCACTAGAAGCAGACACTGGATCTGAAGCACTAACTGACCGTATAAAACACAAACACAACTTGGTTAAATTCAAAGTAGATGGAACTTATCCTGTAAAGTTGTATTGGCCTGTATTAAATTATTTTATTTTCATATTTAAAATAACTATACTGCTTCCAGGATAAATTAATTCCTGGAAGGAGAGTGGGATATGCCCCTAGATTATGAATGAATGTTGGGTAACTCAGCAAGTCCATGTTCCACTGCAATTTCAATGCCCTCCCTACAAAATCATCTCAAAACCCAACATTTCAATCTAACCTTCAGTCAGCCCTCCTAACCTTTCACGCATGTGAACCAAGACAGCAAGTGTTGGCAGACTATTCTACCACAGTGGGTTTCACAACTGGGCCCAATCCTGATGCCATCTGCCGTCCATACACATAGACTTTCGGTAGAGGGTCGCTGGGTAGCTATCAGATGTTTGAACCCCGCTGACTTCACCTGCTCTAACCAAGGGGCACCAAGGCCAAATGTAGTGACCTCACTTCCCTTAGCTAACTCAGCAGAGACTGCGGTTCAAACCTGGGACTTTCCTCATCTGTCCAACACCAGCCATACAAATCAGCCCATCATCTAATTGAATGATGGAGTAGACTCAAGGGGTTAAATGGCCTACACCTCTTCCTATGTTCCTATGTTCCATTGGCTTTTAAATCTGTCTTCAGTCACCAGCTCTATTGCACAGGTCTCGCACAACCAATGGTCACATCGAAATAAACCAGAATTTTTTGAAGCCTCGTGGCCAGGACCTGATTACCCTTGGTCTCTCTGGGGCCAGTAAGCGGTTGTGGTGGAACGCAGCGTCATGATATAACTACTCCACATATGTGCACTGGCCAAAATGGTATGGCCAGTCTACACTTGCCTGGAATGATGGGCCACCAAAGGGCAGCCGATTTACAGAAACACTGGCCGCACTTCGTAACGGTAAGTGTGGGAGGACGTTGCAGTTAACTGGCTGTCCCAAAAATCCAGGCCACAATATTAAAGCAACTTTACTTACTCACTGCCTTAACTAGCAATTTGATGTGTTTTAGAACTTGGTCCAAGCCAAGATATTTAATCACAGCTAGTTTGCTCAACCCTATATATTGCTAAATTCCTAAAACTTCCGCGGGCTTTTAGTTGTGTACTTTCACATAAGATTTTTCTTGGATGCCTGTACCTATTCTATGTTCCATCACTTCACATATCATTTTCAAATACTGACTTGATCTCTATGTAACAGAATTCCAAATGTGCACTTAGGATTAGCACCTTTTGCAAAATCTAACCGAAATAGGAGTTAGACATCTCCATGCCCTTGCCTCATCCTATCTCTGTAACCTTCTCCAACCCTCCAACCCTTTAAAAACTCCGTGATCCCCCAATTCTGGCCTCTTGTGCATCTGATTCCCTACCATTGACAGCTGTGTCTTCAGCTGTCTAGGCCCTAAGCCTTCATATCTCTCCTCTTTTAATACTCTCCTTAATACCTACCTCTTTGACCAAGCTTTTAGTCACCTGTCCTATTATCTCCTTATGTGGCTTGGTGTCAATTTTTTTCCGACAATGCCCCTGCGAAGTATATTTTACTATATTAAAGGCGCTATATAAATGCAAGTTGTTGTTGTTGAATTGAAGCTGCAAACGTGGCTCGAATTCTGATATTTGCTTTGTTGTTTATGAAAATGTATTGCTACGGCACCATATCTTGAACCATAGAAATTTACAGCATAGAAGGAAGCCATTTGGTCCATTGTTTCTGTGTGGACTCTCTGCTAGAGCAATATTCTGAGAAAAAAGGCAACTTTCTAATTGGAAAAAGCTGCTCTTTTCATGTCTGGTTTAAATTTGAGCATTTTCTGGACTGCCACCTTAACAGATTTGTTTTTATCGAAAATTGGATGGGCAGTTATCTTTGATCTAAAATATGATGTGCATATCTCTGAACCAAAAGTTGGGATTCAGGTTTCTTAAAGGGGCATGAAGCAGTGTTTGGCAAACACTTTTCTACACAGGGACAGAGAAGAACCAGAAAGGGCCCTGCGTCATGATGATGATGTCACATGTGGCGATGTGAAAATGCATTTGATGTGATCCCATGTGACAACATCACGGGCTCATAAATGAGTGGAAAAATGACTGCTGCGCACTCTTCATCAAAGACTGTGACCTGAACTCCATTGCAAGGTTCAGAGGAAAATGCTTGCTGTGTTGATATTGCAACATGCTGTGCCCCCTCAGCATTGTGCCGCACCATTTGCTTTCAGTAAGAATCTCTTCAGTCAGCCCCTTGCGCTAGCATGCGAGGTAGGCTGGAAGCAAAACAATGTATGAAAGAGCAATTACAGGGAGGCAGGACCAGTCGGAATACAGTGGCGATGGCCTTTTCTTTATATGCCATGTGTTGAAACTGCCCCTGTTATAAATGAAACATTTTCTTGCACTGGCAGGAACATGAATATCTGATTCATCGGATAAATCTGACGTTCAGATGCATTTCTAAATAATGTTTCAGCCAAAGTCTCAAATGTTGTTATGCAAAAATGGAGGCACAGCCCTTGCACTTGTCTGGCCTCAGTCAGACAAATTTATCTGCTTCACATGGAGTTTTTGCATAGGAGCTCCGCTCAGGCCCAAGGTTGCTCACTGATTCCCTTCAATAGTTTTATCTGCTTGCTTATGCTGAAAACACTTTTCAGTTCTCTCTTTTATCACACACCATTCCGATCTCCCCTAGCTAGTTAGTCTGACTTTAAATATTAATCCAAGCTCTGAAATTATCAATGCTTCAATTTCTCTCAGATCTCTCTGGTTATTCAGTGCTGTTTAAAAACACCCCTGACCCTTAGAAATACTGCATATACCTCTTCCCTAAATCCACTCCGTATCTCCAGCTACCATACTTCTTTGATTAGAATCATGAGGCTGTAAACTTCTGCAGGTGCAGGAGGTAGCTGGGAATACTGTTCCATTTGCATCAGTAGTAATGAGACTGTGCTAAAAATACTGATTTTATTGTGATGATTCTCTAATGCTCAGTAGAAAATGAAAACCTATTTGTATTTAATGCTCTGTGTGTATGCATAAAAAAAATTCTCTCTTCTCCAACTGTCATTCAGAATTTAGCATCTACTTTTCTGTGCTCTCAACATGATTCTACGCTGCTCCTGTCTTCCTAATTTTGCTTCAACCAGCTCAAAGATTACTCACTCATTATCTCTCCTACTCAGATCCAGCTGATCTTTCTGGCTGCTTACCTGTGCTCTGAATACCTGTTTGATCTTTTTTTCTTCCTTTCTGATGTCAAGGATCGCAAGCTTCACCAACTCTTGAACACCAATGCCCCTCCGGAACCTTCTTCCCCTTCACTTTCCTCCGACGCCCCTTCTCCCGATCTTAACCCCTGCCGCTTTTTCACTATCCCTTCTGACCTTCCCCTCTCTGACCCCGAATGATCAGTCCTCAGCAAAGGCCTGAGCTTCATCCCCTTATGCCCCCACCTCAATGAATTTTGAGCTCGGCACGATGCTGAGCTCTTTTTCCACCGCTTTCGCCTCCGTACCCACTTCTTTGGCCAGGAGTCTTCCTCCCGCATGGCTGACCCTTTCTCCTGCTTTCTGACTTCCCGTTCTACCTGGACCCCTCCCTCTGGCCTCTTACCCTCTCTAGATCTTTTCATTGCAAACAGCCGCCGTGACATCGGCCGTCTCCATTTCTCTGCTCTCCTCACTCACTCCAACCTACCTTCCTCTGAACTTGCAGCACTTCATTCTCTCAGATCCAACCCCAACATTGTCATTAAACTTGCTGACAAGGGTGGTGCTGTTGTTGTTTGGCGAACCGACCTCTACCTAGCAGAAGCTGCACGCCAACTCTCCGACACCTCCTCTTACCTCCACCTGGACCATGACCCCACTACCGAACATCAAGCCACCGTTTCCAGGACTGTCACTGACCTCATCTCCTCTGGAGATCTTCTTCCCACGGCCACCAACCTCATAGTTCCCCAACCCCACACAGCCTGCTTCTACCTCCTTCCCAAGATCCACAAACAGGATTGCCCTGGTAGACCCATCGTTTCAGCCTGTTCTTACCCCACGGAACTTATCTCTTCCTATCTCAACTCTATTTTTTCTCCCCTTGTCCAGTCTCTTCCCACCTTCATCCACAACTCTTCCGACACCCTCCGCCACTTTAGCAGTTTCCAGTGTCCTGGCCCCATCCGCCTCCTTTTCACTATGGACGAACAATCCCTCTACACCTCCATCCCCCACCAGGATGGTCTGAGGGCGCTCCGCTTCTTCGTTGAACAGAGGCCCAACCAGTCCCCATCCACCACCACCCTCCGCCGCCTGGCTGAACTAGATCTCACATTGAACAACTTCTCCTTTGACTCCACTCACTTCCTCCAAATCAAAGGTATTGCTATGGGTATCCGCATGGGTCCGAGCTATGCCTGCCTTTTTGTGGGATATGTGGAACACTCTTTGTTCCAGTCCTACTCGGGTCCCCTCCCTCACCTCTTTTTCTGGTACATTGATTACTGTATTGGTGCCGTCTCCTGCTCTCGCCCTGAACTAGAAAATTTCATTCACTTTGCTTCCAATTTCCACCCTTCCCTCACCTTCACATGGTCCATCTCCAATTCTTCCCTTCCTCGACTTCTCCGTCTCCATCTCTGGGGATAGGTTATTGACAAACATTCACTACCAGCCCACTGACTCCCACAGCTACTGGACTTCACTTCCTCCCACCCCGCCTCCTGCAAGGACTCTATTCCATTCTCCCAGTTTCTCAATCTCCGCCGCATCTGTTCTGACGATGCCACCATCCATACCAGTGCTTCCGACGTGTCTTCCTTTTACCTCAACTGAGGATTCCCCTCTACTGTGGTTGACATGGCCCTCGACAATGTCCGTTCTATCTCCTGCACTTCTGCCCTCACCACTGCCCCTCCCTGCCGGAACCACGATAGAGTTCCCCTTGTCCTCACCTTTCACCCCACCAGCCTCCACATTCAACGGATCATCCTCCGCCATTTCCGCCACCTCCAGCGTGATCCCAACACCAAACGCATCTTCCCCTCACCTCCCCTTTCAACATTCCGTAGGGACTGCTCCCTCCGCGACACCCTAGTCCATTCCTCTACCACCCCCAGCACCACCTCCCCTTTGTCCGGCACTTTCCTGTGCAAGCGCAGGAGATGCAACACATGCCCTTATACCTCCCCCCTTCCCACTGTCCAAGGCCCCAAACACCCCTTCCAGGTGAAACAGCGATTTACTTGTACTTCCTGCAATTTAGTATACCGTATTTGCTGCTCACGATGTGGTCTCCTCTACATTGGGGAGACCAAACGCAGGTTGGGTGACCGCTTTGTGGAACACCTCTGTTCAGTCCGTAAGGGGGACCCCGAGCTTCCGGTCGCCTGTCATTTTAATTCACCGCTCCATTCCCACTCAGACCTCACCGTCCTCAGCCTCTTGCATTGTCCCACGGAAGCTCAGCGTAAGCTCGAGGAACAGCACCTCATCTTTCGATTAGGCACTCTCCAGCCCTCTGGGCTCAACATAGAGTTCAACAATTTCAGATCATAACCTCGGCCCCTATTATATATAGACTAGCTGAAGTGCCCGGCGGTGCCGAGGCTTTTTCGAGGGCATGTTGTTGTTGGAAGAGAGAGAGCGACTGGGGGGAAGAGAGAGAGTGACTGGGGGGAAGAGAGAGAGCGACTGGGGGGAAGAGAGGGAGGGGAGGGGAGGGGAGGGAAGAGAGGGAGGGGAGGGGTGGGGAGGGAAGAGAGGGAGGGGAGGGGAGGGCAGGGGGAGGGGAGGGGGGGAGGGGAGGGCAGGGGAGGGGAGGGGGAGGGGAGGGCAGGGGGAGGGGAGGGGGGGAGGGGAGGGCAGGGGAGGGGAGGGGGAGGAGGAGGTGAGGGCAGGGGAGGGGAGGGGAGGGGGGGAGGGGAGGGGGGAGGGGACGGGGGAGGGGAGGGGAGGGAGGAAGGGGAGGGGGGAGGGGGAGGGGAGGGGGAGGGGGGGAAGGGGGGGAGGGGAGGGGAGGGGGGAGGGTGGGGGGGAGGGGGGGAGGGGAGGGGGGAGAGGAGGGGGGAGGGAGGGGGGAGGGAGGGGGGAGGGGAGGGCGGGGGAGTGGGGGGGAGGGAGGGGCGGGGGGAGGGAGGGGAGGAGGGGGGCGGAGGAGGGAGGAGGAGAGAGCAGGGGGGGAGGGATGGGCGGGGGGAAGGAGGGGGGAGGAGGGAGGAGGAGAGAGGAGGGGGGGAGAGGAGGGAGGGGGGGAGGGGAGGGGAAGGGGGAGAGTCCCCGAGCCCCCTGATCCCCGTCCCCCCAAACTCCCGAGCCCCCTGGTTGGCCCCCCCGAGACTCGCCCCCCACCCCCGAGGCTCGCCCCCCCCCACCAACCAAGCACCGAACTCTGGAGGCGCGATCTTTCGAGCACCGGCCTCCCGAGCTGGCTTCAAGATTGCGGCCGTGTGAGACGGCCGGCGGGCCCGGTTGCCAGGGTAACCCTTGATGCTCACCAAGCCCCGCCCCCCGGCCGAGCCAGAGAGAGAGACGCCGCGTCTCAGCTGTTCCTGCTGCGCGCGCACCCTTTAGTAAGGTAGCGGCGCTGGGCTGTGGCCCGCCCCTCCAACCTTCGAGTGGGGCCGGGAGGTGCCTAGCTCGGGCGTGGGTGCGGAGGAGAGGCCGAGGCTTCGAGGCCTACCTGGAAAAACGGGGAAAGGTAGGAAAATTAATGAGATTAGATAAGTTAATGACGTTCTAAATTATTTTTTTTTAAAACAATATGGCCTAGAAATTCAGTTGCGTTCGCCAGCCGTTAACGCCATAAGAGGGGTAGATTTCCAGCGCTAGGCACTTAGCGCCCGGGCGCAGGCCGATCTGCGCCTACACCCAACTTCAGTTAACATTTAGCGCTGGCGCAAAGTGTTTGCGCCCGCTCAGCTGCGCGCGCAGCTTATGACGTCATTTCGTCGTGCAACGCTGTTTGTGCGCCCCAAACCAGAACTTCAGTGGCGCCCGCCCAATGTGGGCGTGGCGCTGTTAAGAACTGTGAAGTGGAACGCAGCAGAGGCCCTGCGGGCCTCGGGGAGCGCTAATTAAAGGGCACTTACACTGAACGATAAAGGCCAGCCATTTTGCTGCAATTACTTCAGTGCTTTGGATTTCTGTACAGAGACCAAGGAACAGACCTTACTGATTTGGGACAACATAGGAGAGGTATTTTTGGCTTCTGGCCAGAGCTTGGAAATTTGACTCTTGTGATTTCACTGTTTGCAAGTTTATTATGGTGGCTGCATGGGGTTCCAACCCTCAGTTCCAGCATTATGTGCGAAGGGCTCGCAGACGCTGTGTGAGAGGGGCAGCCAAGCCTAGACGCAGAGGGGCCATCAGGCGTCGGCAACATAGGCCTTACCCACTCAGGGAATACCGGCAGCAGGTGTCCTATCTCACCATGACTGCCGCGCATTGTGTTAAGAGGCTGTGCTTCAGAAGGGAGGTGGTTGCAGAGATCTGCCAGCTGCTTCACAGAGATCTGCGTCCACAGCTGATGTGCAGGACCTCTCTGTCGATGGAAGTGAAGGTCACGGTGGCTCTGAACTTTTATGCAAGCGGCTCCTTCCAAGCCGCTGCTGGGGACATAGCGAACATCTCCCAGTTCGCCGTGCATCGCTGCATCCGGCAGGTCACCGATGCCCTTTTCGCAAGGAGACACCAATTCATCTCCTTCCCCATGACCCTAGAGAGGCAGGAGCAGCGTGCAGTCGGATTTGCCAGGATCGCCGACTTCCCCATGGTGCAGGGCGCCATTGACTGCACGCATGTGGCTATGCGGGCACCTATCGACAATGCCGAGGATTACTGCAACCGGAAGGGCTACCATTCCCTCAATGTACAGCTGGTGTGTGACCACAGGCAGCGCATCCTAGCTGTCAATGCCCGCTTTCCAGGAAGCAGCCACGATGCATTTATCCTGCGCCAGACTACTGTGGCTGACATGTTCGAGGCACAGCCTCCACCAAGGGGATGGCTTATTGGGGACAAGGGCTACCCTTTGTGCACATGGCTCATGACCCCGCTCCGCGTGCCCAGGACCCCTGCGGAGGAGGCATACAACGAAAGCCATCAAGCCACAAGGAACATCATAGAGCAAACGATTGGCGTCCTCAAGCAACGGTTCTGCTGCCTGGATCGTTCCAGCGGATCTCTACAGTATTCGCCGGATAGAGTCTCCCAGTTCGTCGTCGTTTGCTGCATGCTGCACAACCTGGCTATCCGCAGGACTCAGGCACTGCCACCTCACGTTGGACCACCACCTCAGGAGGACGAGCAGGAGGACCATGAGGAGGAGGAGGAGGAGGAGGAGTACCAGCCCAGGAGGGAGCCACAAGGTCCAAGGGCCGTTCGCCGGCGGCTTATTGAACGGCACTTCTAGGCCCCCTGTCAGGGAATGGCTTGTGGCAATGAACGCACCTGAATGCAGCCGCTCCGCAAGCCCTCAGCCGGTTAACGCAACAACCACTTGAAACATGACACCTGGACAAGCTGAATAAATAAAAAGCTTTATTTAACAAACTCAGGGCCCTTCCCACATGAAACAGAGAAACAGACAAGACCCCCAAAAAACAGTCAAAAACATATCTCACTCCCACAACCTGGGGAGGAATAACAAAACTTGTCAATAACATTTGCCTTCATCCTCGGCCTTCCCAAAATAAGCCCCCCCTCCTCCAGAACACAACCACCCCCATATAAAAAAAACAGTTGGCAACACACTCTACTTGGTGTGCCGAGAGGGCGAGTCCTTGTGCAGGCTTCTCCGGCCCCTGCCCGACCTGTTGCTCCGCCTCAACCTGGGCCCTGTGGGTGTGGCAAGGCTGGGGGAAGGCTCCTGAGGGGCACACTGCGTGACGGCAGATGCCCTTGGGGGTCGGCCTAGATGAGGTCCGGCCCTGGAGGGGCCGACTGCTGACTGCTGCAGCTGTGGCTGGGCAGCATCAGTCTCTGCATCAGCTCGTCGCACCTTGGCTGGGGGAGTGGCAGTGGCGGCTGCAGCAATGGGGGCAAGCTGGCTGATGCCAGGCGCTCGCTGGTCGCCAGAGACACTGGCACTCGGCCGGGCTGGCACTGCAGCCAGCGCAGCAATCTGGTGGAGGCCAGACCGCTGTGCTGCAGCAGGGCGGCGGGTGCCCTGGCGATGCTTCCGTGACACCGCGAGTGTGGCAGAAGTAAGTGCCCGAACTGCCCTGGTCTGTGCCCGCATCAGATCAGCCAGTGTCTGCACGGCACCACTCATGAACTCGCGACTCACGTCCTGTGCTGCCGCGAGTTGGTCGACACCCCTGGCCTGTGCTGCCGCGAGTTGGTCGACACCCCTGGCCTGTGAGCCCCCGAAAGCGGCCACACTATGAGCCAGGGACTCAATGACCTGAGGCATCTGTCCCACAACCCCCATGAACTCGTTGTGGCGCCGCTCCGAGGCCGCGGACATTTCATCAAGGAGGCGCACCTCCTGGGCGAGGACCGTCTCCGGACTGGATGGCGGACTCTCCCTCTGGGGAGAAGGCCGCCGAGCTGCCTGACCCTTCCCGCGTGCCTGGACGCCACTGGGCCCAGCAACTGCCCTCCCCTGCAACACTTCCCCCCTCTGGGGAGAAGGCAGCCGTGCTGCCCGACCCTTCCCGCGTGCCTGGACGCCACTGGGCCCAGCAACTGCCCTCCCCTGCAACACTTCCCCCCTCTGGGAGAAGGCAGCCGTGCTGCCCGACCCTTCCCGCGTGCCTGGACGCCACTGGGCCCAGGAGCTACACCCCCCTGCAACACTTCCCCCTGGCTCTCCTCCAGGCAAGACGTCTCCCCTCCATTGCCATCCCCTGGCGCGGATGAGGGTTCCCCCGATGTGCCGCCTTCCTCTTGGTCCTCGTCGTCCTCCTCTTCCGAGGGACTGGCACTCTCAGCTTCATGGACCTCCTCCTCACCAGCTGAAAGCAGGAAGGCACAAGAGTAGCTTTAGAGTGAGGACAGGGCATCAGCGAGGGAGGCACGAGTGGTGGCATTATGCGCATTGGTCGGACAGTGGCAAAGGATGTAGATCTGAAGCGCAAGGGGAACGAGAGAGGTCCAAACGGTCATGTCCTTACCATTGGGGCCCAGCACAGGGTCCGCATCACCAATAGCAACGGGGCCAACCACCCGGCCACGCATGAGTCGAGCCACGCGCTCCTCCAGCTCACTGAGCTCCTGGAACTGGGCACGGCCTCCCCCGGTGACATTCCGGCTCTTCATATTCTGGGCCAGCTTGGCCTGCAAGAGAAAGGACGGCCTCTAAGTGCAGTGTGGTGCCCTGTTGTTGTGTGCACTGCCTCCCATGGTCGAATAGCTTGGCCAGTGTGTAAAGTGCAGAAAGTGCTATTGATGATCATGCCAGTGCCATAGCTGCGGGAGGAGGGATGGCTATTAGGCCTTTGAGGTCCCTTTGCCCATAATGTGAGGTGCACATGCAAGGATGAGGAGGACACTGGAAAGGCTACTCACCTTGACCAACCGAGTGAGGTCGTTGTACTTCTTGCGGCATTGGTCACCAGTCCTGGGGACATCGCTGGTGGCTGACACCCTGTGGGCGATTTCCCTCCAGGCTCTCCTGAACTGCCTCCTGGGAGCCTTCTTGCCACTGTCCGGGCACAAGATCTCTCTTCTCTTTTCCAAACCCTTAAGCAGCACCCACAAAGCAGGCTCTGAGAAGCGCTGCGCTCGTTCACGGGCCTTCTGCATGGCTTCAGGCGCTATTTGGGTCCACCAGCAGTGTTGAGGCCTAGCTGCAGGGCTCCACTATCCAGGGCGTGGCAGCAGACAAAGTCGACCCTTCCCCCTTTAAGAGCTGGCCGGCGTCAGGGTGTCTGCTGTCAATCAAAACATGACCGCACCTGCGCTGCGCCCGGCCTCGGCGTTATCAGTCCGCACCACCGGCTTAGCGCCTAAAGATAGGAGTGCAACGCCAGTTTCAGCGCTCGCCCAAACTCCTTGGCCAAATCTACTGAATTTCGGCGAAGTGGCCTACACTTTCCGGCGGGCGCTAACTTTAGCGACCGCCCGACTTTAGCGCCCCAAAAGTGGCGCGACTGAATTTCTAGGCCTATATGTTTTAAAAGCAACGTTTTTTTTTAAAGACGCAGAAAGCGGGAAAAAGAAAGGAAAAGTTTGGAATCAAGATGGCGGCGACTCACCTCGGTTCAGAACGATAAGGCCCGCCCACACACGCACCGATTGGCCCGGCGGCACATGCCAGCAACCTGGCGTACGATTGGTCGAGCTCGAGGTCACTCTGTCGCTAATGAGCGGATAATGAGAAGCTAATGAGCGGAATGTTAAGGTTTTTCGGATACCGCGGGCGCGATTTTAGCCCGGCCGAAACGTAAATACGCTTAAAACCGTTTTGGAAAGGTAAGCTTTCTTTCGACGTAACGCACGCGTAGGTACGCCCTGTAACTTTCGAGCGCATAGCCGCCCAGACGCCCACCTGCAGACAGACAGACAGAAAGACAGACAGAAGGACAGAATGACAGACAGAAGGACCGATTTATATATATAGACTAGCTGGAGTGCCCGGCGGTGCTGAGGCTTTTTCGAGGTCATGTTGTTGTTGGAGAGAGAGAGAGAGCGACTGGGGGGGAAGAGAGAGAGCGACTGGGGGGAAGAGAGAGAGCGACTGGGGGGAAGAGAGAGAGCGACTGGGGGGAAGAGAGAGAGCGACTGGGAGGAAGAGAGGGAGGGGAGGGGAGGGGAGGGGGGGAGAGGAGAGGAGGGGAGGGAGGGGAGGGGAGGGGGGGAGGGGAGGGGGGAGGGCGGGGGGGAGGGTGGGAGGGCGGGGGGCGGGGGAAGGCGGTGGGAGGGGAGGGCGGGGGAGGGGTGGGGAGGGCGGTGGAGGGGAGGGTGGGGGAGGGGAGGGAGGGGCGGGGGGAGGGAGGGGAGGAGGGGGGAGGAGGGAGGAGGAGTGGGTGGGAGGGAGGGGCGGGGGGAGGGAGGGGAGGAGGAGGGGAGGAGGGAGGAGGAGAGAGGAGGGGGGGAGGGGAGGGGAAGGGGGAGAGTCCCCGAGCCCCCTGATCCTTGTCCCCCCAAACTCCCGAGCCCCCTGATCCCCACCCCCCGAACTCCCGAGGTTGGCCCCCCCGAGACTCGCACCCCCCCCCCCACCCCCACCCCCACCCCCGAGGCTCGGCCCCCCCAACCAACCAAGCACCGAACTCCGGAGGCGCGATCTTCCGAGCACCGGCCTCCCGAGCTGGCTTCAAGATTGCGGCTGTGCGAGATGGCCGGCGGGCCCGGTTGCCAGCGTAACCCTTGACGCTCACCAAGCCCCGCGCTCCGGCCGAGCCAGAGTGAGAGACGCCGCGTCTCAGCTGCTCCTGCTGCGCGCGCACCCTTTAGTAAGGTAGCAGCGCTGGGCTGAGGCCCGCCCCTCCAGCCTTTGAGTGGGGCCGGGAGGTGCCTAGCTCGGGTGTGGGTGCGGAGGAGAGGCCGAGGCTTCGAGGCCTACCTGGAAAAACGGGGAAAGGTAGGAAAATTAATGAGATTAGATAAGTTAATGACTTTCTAAATCATTTTTTTAAAAAACAATATGTGTTTTAAAAGCAATGCTTTTTTTAAAGACGCAGAAAGCGGGAAAATGAAAGGAAAAGTTTGGAATCAAGATGGCGGCGACTCACCTCGGTTCAGAACGATAAGGCCCACCCACACCCGCACCGATTGGCCCGGCGGCACACGCCAGCAACCCAGCGTACGATTGGTCGAGCTCGAGGTCACTTTGTCGCTAATGAGCGGATAATGAGATGCTAATGAGCGGAATGTTAAGGTTTTTCGGATACCGCGGGCGCGATTTTAGCCCGGCCAAAATGTAAATACGCTTAAAACCGTTTTGGAAAGGTAAGCTTTCTTTCGACGTAATGCACGCATAGGTACGCCCTGTAACTTTCGAGCGCATAGCCGCCCAGACGCACACCTGCAGACAGACAGACAGAAGGACAGAAGGACAGACAGACAGAAGGACAGACAGATCGACCGATTTATATATATAGACTAGCTGAAGTGCCCGGCGGTGCTGAGGCTTTTTTGAGGGCATGTTGGAAGAGAGAGAGAGAGCGACTGGGGGGAAGAGAGAGAGTGACTGGGGGAAGAGAGAGAGCGACTGGGGGAAGAGAGGGAGGGGAGGGGAGGGGAGGGGGAGGGGAGGGGGAGGGGGGAGGGGAGGGGAGGGGGGAGGGAGGGGGAGGGGGGGAGGGGAGGGGGGGAGGGCGGGGGGGAGGGGAGGGGAGGGCGGGCGGAGGGTGGGGGTGAGGGAGGGGGGAGGGGAGGGAGGAGGGGGGGAGGAGGGAGGAGGAGAGAGGAGGGGGAGGAGAGGGGAGGGGGAGGGAGGGGCGGGGGGAGGGAGGGGAGGAGGGGGGAGTGGAGGGGAGGGCGGGGGGGAGGGTGGGGAGGGGAGGGGAGGGAGGGGAGGGAGGGGCGGGGGAGGGGAGGGAGGGGCGGAGGGAGGGGGTGATGAGGGAGGAGGAGAGAGCAGGGGGGGAGGGAGGGGAGGAGGGGGGGAGGAGGGAGGAGGAGAGAGGAGGGGGGGAGAGGTGGGAGGGGGGGAGGGGAGGTGAAGGGGGAGGGTCCCCGAGCCCCCTGATCCCCGTCCCCCCAAACTCCCGAGCCCCCTGATCCCCACCCCCCGAACTCCCGAGGTTGGCCCCCCCGAGACTCGCCCCCCCACCAACCAAGCACCGAACTCCGGAGGCGCGATCTTCCGAGCACCGGCCTCCCGAGCTGGCTTCAAGAATGCGGCTGTGCGAGACGGCCGGCGGGCCCGGTTGCCAGCGTAACCCTTGATGCTCACCAAGCCCCGCCCCCCGGCCGAGCCAGAGAGAGAGAGACGCCGCGTCTCAGCTGCTCCTGCTGCGCGCGCACCCTTTAGTAAGGTAGCGGCACTGGGCTGAGGCCCGCCCCTCCAGCCTTCGAGTGGGGCCGGGAGGTGCCTAGCTCGGGCGTGGGTGCGGAGGAGAGGCCGAGGCTTCGAGGCCTACCTGGAAAAACGGGGAAAGGTAGGAAAATTAATGAGATCAGATATAAGTTAATTACTTTCTAAATCATTTTTTTGAAAAACAATGTGGCCTAGAAATTCAGTGCCCTTAGCGCCGATTTTGCGGCGCTAGAGGGCCTAGCGCTGCAATTGGCGCCGGCGCCTAAATTGCCTGGGGCCCTTGCGCCGTGGTAGACCGGTAGCGCTGCGCCGGCACCGATGACGTCATCGGTGTGCGCAGCGTCCCGGTTGCCATGGTAACCCGCCCGAACTGGGAAATTGACTTGCGGCCGCCTCGCCCGTGGCAGCCGCAAGCAACGTTCTGGCAGAGGTGCCTTGCACAAGTTTGCGCCGGCGCATTAAAGGCCCCGCGGCGGCCGGCCGCTTTCCCGCCGCCCGCCTGGCCGCAGCTCCCTCCCCGGACTTCCCCCCCCCCCCGGAACAGAAGCAAGCCCAGCACTTGTCCGAGGTGCCGGGCTCATTTTTAATAAGATTATCGCGGGCCGCGGCCGGGTGCAGGCAGGTCCTCCTTAAGGGAAGGAGGAGGCCTGCACTTCCCGAACCTGCCGCACCACAGCGGGCGCCGCAGCGCTGGAATAGCGCCGAAATTCAGCGCATAGCGCCAGTTTTCAGGCGCTAACAGCTTTCAGCAGCGCCGGCAGCCGTTTGGGCGCAGAAGTAGTGAATTTTTGGCCCGACCAGCGCGACTTAGCTCCAGCACTAACTTCCGGCGCTAAAGCCGTTGCTGCGCCAAAACCCAATTTCTAGGCCTATGTGTTTTAAAAGCAACGTTTTTTTTAAAGACGCAGAAAGCGGGAAAAAGAAAGGAAAAGTTTGGAATCAAGATGGCGGCGACTCACCTCGGTTCAGAACGATAAGGCCCACCCACACACGCACCGATTGGCCCGGCGGCACACGCCAGCAACCCGGCGTATGATTGGTCAAGCTCGAGGTCACTCTGTCGCTAATGAGCGGATAATGAGATGCTAATGAGCGGAATGTTAAGGTTTTTCGGATACCGCGGGCGCGATTTTAGCCCGGCCGAAACGTAAATACGCTTAAAACAGTTTTGGAAAGGTAAGCTTTCTTTCGACGTAACGCACGCGTAGGTACGCCCTGTAACTTTCGAGCGCATAGCCGCCCAGACGCACACCTGCAGACAGACAGACAGAAGGACAGACAGAATGACAGACAGAAGGACAGACAGAACGACCGATTTATATATATAGATATATATAGATATATATATTTTCCCTTTTTTTTTAATCCACACTTTCGTCTGGGCTTTTTTCTTCCCCCCCACATGGCAGCTGTCCTTCATTCTGCCAGGGCCATTCACACTTCATCTAGAGCCATCCCTTGTTCCGTGAATATCTCTTCATGTCTCTCAATGTCTCTTAATCTCTTCTGCTTTCTATCCTATCTCTGACCTTCCCTTTTGTTCTTTCATCCCCTCCCCCTTTTCCCAGCCCCCACTTGCTTTAAAATTTATCCCTTTTCCTGCTTTGTTTCCAGTTCTGACGAAGGGTCTTCGACCTGAAACGTTAATTCCGTTTCTCTCTCCATGGATACTGCCCTGGCCTGCTGAGTTTTTCCAACGTTTTCTGTTGTTATTCCTGTTTGATCTTTCCAGCTTCTCGGCAGCACTATTGTGTTTTTGATATTTTTTTTTACTTCTCGCCTGAAGGTGTTGACTCCTAGCTGGCTAAGGTTCCCCAGCCACTGGTCAGCACCAGTACCTCGCACATGTAGTCTTTTGATTAGCATATAAGCCTTGACAGTGAACATCAGCAGGCTATTCATTCAAGGGGCATCAGAGCCTTATCCTGTTTATACCCAAAGTTCAGACAGCATCAGGAATTCCACTATCAGAGTGAACTCTGTCTTATTATCTTTTCCTCCCCCAAATCCTGGCGTGCTGACATTAATTGCAGTGCCGCCCAAACTCCACATTGGCTGACATCAGTTAATCCAACACAGATCATCGATCAAACAAAGAAGGATCTTCAGGCCTCCATGGGGTACTTTTGTTTGAAGCTTCTATGCTGTCTCACAATTTCCTTCAGTGGAACATTGGGAAGGTGGAAGCCATAATTATATTGCCCACCATTATCTCCTCTAACTTGACATTGTTGCTATTGCACTCTCTGACGACTTGGTCAGGCTGCACAAAACTACGTGCAACCATGGCATTATTGTTGAGTCTGTGTTTTCAATTGCAGTTATACTGAATAACAGGACACAGACTACAGAAGTAAGTAAACAGGTCTTTAGTGATTGAGGGTCAGGGCTGAACTGAGATACACTTTGCTCCGCAGGGTTTATATACCGGTGTGGTCACCACCGGTACTACAATGTACAGGAGCCATCAAAAAGTAGTCCATCACCTTAAGGTATCCTCTTAAGGTGGTACAGGTTACATACACTACAATTCCTCCCCTTTTAGCTTAACAGTATACAACCCAAATTAAACATTACATGGATAACATATATACAATTTACACACAAAACTGTTCAAAGATTCAGTCTCTGAGGAGGCCTCCTGATCCGGCACGGATAACGCCTTTCAGGGGTCTCTGGTTCTCGTTGCTGGGGTGACTCATCCACTTGATCTCCTATGGATTGAATATCATCATGTACGTTCGAGTCTGAGGTAGATGCTACAGGCTCAATAAATTCTTCAACTGGTGTCTCTGCCGTAGACATGGGGTCGACCCTTGTTCTCGATTCCACAAGTTGGTCAGCATGACGTCGTATTACGTTCTCTCCAACGTCTACCATGTACATCAAGGGTCCTTGTCGTGCACGAATTGTTCCAGGTTGCCATTTATCATCCCTATAGTCCCTGGCCAACACTGGTTGTCCTATTTCAAAACTACGAGTGGCCTTGTTATTTACATGCTGGAATTGCTTGTTTTCGACTTCCCGTCGCACATTGGGTTTTAACAAATCCAACCGGGACCGCAACCTTCTGTTATAGAACATTATGGCAGGGCTTTGATTTGTCACTGCATGCGTGGCGTTTCGATACGCCATCAGGAAATTGTCCACCTTGTGTTGTAGTGGAATATGGTCTTCACTCATGGCCTTTATCGCCTTTTTGAACGTTTGTACAAATCTCTCGGCCAACCCATTTGTAGCCGGACGATATGGGGCAGATGTATAGTGTTTCTCCCCATTCTTTTTCATGAATTTCTGGAATTCTTCTGACACGAACTGTGGTCCGTTGTCTGAACATATTTGCTCCGGCAACCCATTCCTTGCAAATATGGTTCTTAGAACTGCGATCGTCTTCTCAGAGGTAGTGGTCGACATCTTAATCACTTCTGGCCATTTAGAATGTGCGTCTACTGCTATCAAAAACATGGAATCCATGAATGGACCTGCAAAGTCGATATGCACACGTTGCCATGGGGCTGAAGGCCATTCCCACGGATGCAGCGGTGCAATTGGAGGTGCATTTTGAACTTTTTGGCACCCTGAGCAGCTTTTAGTCAGATCCTCTATTTGTTTGTCGATACCTGGCCACCACACATAAGCCCTAGCAAGGCTTTTCATCTTGACTCCCCCCAGATGACCTTCGTGCAATTCTTTCAGAACTCTCTCTCTTAATTTAGGAGGAATAATCACCCTTGTTCCATACATCAATGTTCCTTGACATACGGACAGCTGTTCTCGTCTGGCTGAGAATGCTGGTAACAGTGGTTCGCCATGTGCTGGCCATCCCTTCACTGTCAAGTCGTTGACCCGAGACAGTGTCGGGTCATTTCGGGTCTCTCTCTCAATACCCGCATTGGTGACTGGTAAGCATTCGATGATGGTCGAGTGAAATATCTCGACAGGGTCAACTGCCGGTGCCTCTTCCGCTGTAGGTAGTGGCAGGCGTGACAGCCCATCAGCATTACCATGTTGCTTTGTACCTTTGAATTCAATATCATATTGATGTGCCCCTAGGAAAAGGGACCATCTCTGAAGCCTCTGCGCCGTCATTACCGGAACACCCTTCTTAGGGTTGAAAATGGAAACCAACGGCTGGTGATCTGTCAGCAGCGTAAACTTTTGGCCTTGCAGGTAATGGTTAAATTTCTTAACTCCCCACACGAGGCTGAGAGCCTCCCTATCTATCTGAGCATAGTTGCGCTCAGCGGAGGTCAATGATCTGGATGCGAAAGCGACTGGCCTTTCCGAGCCGTCTGGAAACTTATGTGAGAGCACTGCCCCGATACCATATGGAGAAGCATCACAAGCTAAGCGAATAGGCAGCGTTGGGTTAAAGTGAGCCAACACTTCCTTAGAGGTTATCAGTGCCTTGCTCTTTTGAAAAGCCCGCTTACAATCATCGCTCCACTTCCATGGTATCCCCATTTGCAAAAGAGTGTTTAGCGGGTGTAACACCGTGGATAAATTTGGAAGAAACTTGTGGTAATAGTTAACCAACCCGAGGAACGACCTCAACTGGGATACATTTTCCAGTGCAGGAGCTTTTACAACAGCTTCGATCTTGTCAGGTGACTTATGGAGCCCCTTGCGGTCAATGACATGGCCGCAGTACGAGATTCGCTTTTGAAAGAACTCGCATTTCTGGCGATTAATTCTGAGCCCATATTCTTTCAATCTGATGAGCACCTGCTCCAAATTCGCGAGGTGATCCTTATCGTTATCTCCTGTAATCAGGATGTCATCCAGGTAGCATTGTGTGCCTGGAATTCCCTGCAATACCTGCTCCATGGCCCTTTGCCAAATCGCTGGAGCCGATGCCACTCCAAAAACCAGTCTATTATACCGATATAAGCCCTTATGCGTGTTGATCGTGAGATACTGACGTGACGCTTCATCAACTTCCATCTGTAGGTACGCCTGTGCCAGGTCTATCTTAGTGAAGTGTTTCCCGCCAGACAGCGAAGCAAAGATATCTTCAATCCGCGGATGCGGATATTGCACCGTGTGAAGAACCGGATTAACAGTGATCTTGAAATCGCCACAGATGCGAACCTTCCCAGGTTCCCCCGGCTTGTTGCTCAACGAACGCTTCATGACAGGAACAATGGGTGTAGCCCATTCGCTCCAGTCCACCTTGGACAGTATCCCTGAACATTCTAGCCCTTCCAGCTCTGCTTCCACAGCAGGTCGTATTGCATAAGGCACCGGCCTGGCTTTGAAAAATTTTGGGTTTGCATGTTCTTCAACCTTGATGGTTGCCGTAATTCCTTTCAGTGTTCCAAGTCCCTGTTGGAACACCTCCTTAGCATCGTCTAAGATTTTGGACAGTCGTTTAGGTTTGACGTCGTCCTCCTTACAGGCATCTACAGTCAGTGCTTGTATGGAATGCCAGTCCACATTTATTCTCCGGATCCATTCCCGTCCCAGTAGTGGCGGACCTCCATCAGGTAACACATACAAGTCCATTTTCTGACTTTCTTTACCATTGTAGACCACGTTTACTTTTATCTTTCCTTTGGGGTATACTATTTGCCCCGTGTATGTTTTCAATACAATCTCCGCATCCCTCAGGGGAATGTGCGCGAATAACCTTTTGTAATCTTGCTTATTCATGACCGTTAATGCCGACCCAGTGTCCAATTCCATCTTCACTTGGACTCCTGCTATCCAAAGCATGACCCAGATAGTTTGGTGGTCTGCTGTGTTACCCACATTATGTATTTTCAGACAACCCAGTTGCTTACTGCTGGAGTCTGAATCTGTCTTCTGTTCATCCGAACTGTTCTCTGTCACCTTGTGTACTTTTTTGTACTTCTCCTGCGGTGACTTTTTGCTGCTTGTCTTCTTTCCTGACCGGCATACTCTCGCTATGTGACCAAGTTTGCCACATTGTCTGCATTCTTTATCGTTTAACCAGCACTGGTTCTGGTCATGCGTTGTCCTTCCACAACGATAGCACTTTACTGTGCCCAATGCCATTTCATTGGTGCTGAATTCTGTATCGATTTGTATGTGGGTTCAATGACGACACATTCATGAAAGAGAATGGCCTAGAAATTGGGTTGTGGGCTCGCCAGGGCTGTAGCGCCAGAAATTTTGTGCCAGCGTTAATGCGGCAGCGCCCGACAAAAATTCGGTTGCGCCGGCCCCAGACGGCGGCGGGCGCTAAAGGAGGGTTTTAGCGCCTGAAAACGGGCGTTGAATTGGGTTTCCCGGCACTAATCCCCCGCTGCGGCACCCGATGCGGTGCGGCAGGCTGGGGAACTGCAGGCCTCCTCCTTCTGTTAAGGAGGAGCTGCCTGCAGCCGACAACTGTCCGGCGGATTCCCCCGACATCTGAGCCCGGCACCTCGGGGAAGTGCCGGGCTCGCAGCACACACTCATCAGGGCCGCGGGGGGGGTGATGCAGGAGTCCGGGAAGGGAGGTGCGGGCAGGCGGCCGCCGGGAACGCGGCCGGCCGCCGCTCCACCTTTATGCGCCGGCGCAAAGGCGTGTAAGAACACTTTTCACATTCGTTAGTTGCGCCTGCCACGGGCGAGGCGGGCACAACTGAATTTGGGCTTGGGGCCGGGTTACCACGGCAACCGGGACGCTGCGCACACCGATGACGTCATTGGTGCCGGCGCAGCGCTACCAGCTAACGCTGCTGGTAAGGCCCAAGTCAATTTGCAAAATGGCTATAAGTCCGGCGCAAGGCCCTCTAGCGCCACTAATTGGGCGCTAAGCCCACTCAATTTCTAGGCCAATGACTTTTTGCCTAAAGTATGTTCAACTCAGTTAACAGCATTACAGGAGACATCACGTTAGAGATCCATCTAAAACAAAACTAAAACTAAACTGCTTGTCTCTCACATGCCCTCTGCTGGTCAGGCATAAATAATCAATCAGGCAAATATGCTGGTAAGGCATAAATAATCAAACAGGCAAATACCATCACTATTTGCTGATATCATTACATCTCCCTTTCTTAAAACAAAAGTATTTTACTTTTATCTAACAACATGTTTTCTTTGTATTAAACTGCATTTTAACTGTAACACTTAATGAACTTACATTATCATTATCACGATCAAGGTTTTTTAACCTTGTTTTGTGTGTTCACATGAAATATGTAAATAGCTAGAACTTGAAGAAAGAATAAGATAACATTACTTCCTTCTATAACAAGAGTCCTTAAATTTGCTCAATGAGTCTCTCAGGATGCTTCACGTGTCTTGAGGATTTTCTGATTGATTGTCCTTGAATCTGAGTTGTTGCCTCAGATGATGGTTTCTCAGCTGTGTGATCAGGTTGTTCAACAGTATCAGTCTTTTGACCTGCTGTGTGATCAGGTTGTTCAACAGTATCAGTCTTTTGACCTGCTGTGGCTGGTCCCATGAGAAGATCCCGACGATTTCTTCTCAGAACAGCACCCTCATCTGTTTGAATGGTGTATGATCTTGGTTGTACTTCACTCAGGACAGTTCCCTTCTGAGTCCATATGTTTGTTTTGTCTTTGAACCTTACTTGGTCACCAGTGTGGAGTTCAGGTAGGTTTTGTGTTCCTCTGTCATAGTAGTACTTTTGCTTTTCTTTCTGTTGTTCTTTGAACTTCCTCACTTTCTCCCCCTCTTTTGTTTTCAGGAAGTTCTCTGGGATGGGTAGGTTTGACCTTAGCAGACGTCCCATCAGGAGTTGGGCTGGTGACATACCACACTCGAGCGGCGTTGTGCGGTATACAAGCACGCTCTGGTAGAAGTCAGTTCCACTGTCTTTTGCCTTGTACATCAGTCTTTTCACTGTCTGGGCCGATTTTTCCACTAGTCCATTGGACTGTGGAAAGTGAGGACTTGACGTTGTGTGGACAAAGTCCCACTCTTTGGCAAAGTGTCGGAAACTTGCATTGTAAAACTGGGGTCCGTTGTCTGTGAAGACCTCGCTTGCCAGGCCATGTCTGGAGAATATGGCTTTCATACATGTTATCACAGCATCTGCAGTGGTGGTGTACAGTCTACAAACCTCTGGATACAGGGAGTAATAGTCTGTGACTACAAGATAGTCCTTCCCTTGACATACGAATAGGTCAGCGCCTACCTTCTGGTAAGGTCTGTCTGGCGCTGGGTGTGGCTTTAGTGGTTCTACCAGATTGCTTGCTCAATATTTCAGGCATATTGTGCAGTTTGACACCTCATTTGTCACATCTTGGTTGATTCGTGGCCAGTACATCACCTCTCGTGCCTTTTCGATTCCCAGATGTCCTCCATGGATCCTTTTTAGCATCTCTTTTCTCAGACTCTTTGGGATAACTATTTTACTTCCTTTGTAGATGATGTCTTCGACCACTGATAGTTCCGCCCTGCAGTTCCAGTACTCTGCCATGTCAGGTGAGCAGTCTTGCTTCATGTTGGGCCATCCATCCAAGATGCTTTTCCTCAGTCGTCTCATTGTTTCATCTTTGTTTGTCTCAGTCTTTATGAGCTCCATTTTTGCATCTGCTATGGGCAGTGCACTTGTGATCATGTCCACATAGGCGTTCACTTTTTCATCCATTTTTGTTCGCTGGCCACGCCTCTTTTTTCACATTGGCGCTCTTTTTGTCAAACAGTTTGTGTCCGTTCATTCTCACTGCATCCACGTTGCAGCTACTGTCACTGAACAGCTCCTTTGCCTGCAACTTCACAGTCTCTGTAGCCCTACACAGTGCGATGGCTTTTCCCAGGTCTAGATTTTGCTCTCTTAGCAGTCTTTCCCTTAGACCATTATCTGGAATACCACACACCAATCTGTCTTTTATCAGCGAGTCTGTCAGTCCCCCAAATTCACATGTTTTGCTTCGGTTTCTCAGTTCAGTCACATACTGATCAATAGTCTCTCCCGTTTTCTGTACACATGTGAAAAATCTATGCCTCTCAAACGTCACGTTACGTTTAGGTATGCAGTAGGCCTCAAACTGTTCCATTATTTTATCCAGCTTCATTTTGTCTCCATCAGCAGCGATTGTGAAGTTATTATACACCTCCAGCGCTTCATCACCCATGACATGTAAGAACACTGACGCTTTCATTTTATCACTTTTCTCGTCAGCTCTGATTGCCGCTAAATACAACTCCAACCGTTGTTTGAACCTCCTCCAATTTTCAGCCACATTACCTGTCAGCTGAAGCTTCTCTGGTGGGTGTAAACCTTCCATTTTTTCACTTCGTTAGCTATTCTCCAATGGTAAGTAACGATGTTCTCTTTTGGCTTGCTAATATGTGGAGAGCTGATTTAACTTCAGATTTTTCCTCTTCATCTCTTTCAATCACTTCTGACACCATGTATCAATTTGTATGTGGGTTCAATGACGACACATTCATGAAAGAGAATGACTTTTTATCTAAAGTATGTTCAACTCAGTTAACAGCATTACAGGAGACATCATGTTAGAGATCCATCTAAAACGAAACTAAAACTAAACTGCTTGTCTCTCACATGCCCTCTGCTGGTCAGGCATAAATAATCAATCAGGCAAATATGCTGGTAAGGCATAAATAATCAAACAGGCAAATACCCTCACTATTTGCTGATATCATTACAAATTCCAATGGCCTTTGCTGTATCTCTGCAGCACCCCGTGCTGCTGCCTCGTGGGATGCTGCAATGCTGAAAGCTTTGTCCAGCGTAAGGTCCTTTTCCTCTAGCAGTCGCTTCTGGGTTCCTTCCCTTAGGAGCCCACACACAAACTTATCTCTCAGTGCGTCTGCTAGTCCTGTTCTGAACTGGCAGTACTTTGATAACTTGCGCAGTTCTGTTAGGAATTCAGCGTTGCTTTCTTCTTTAAGTTGAATCCTTTTGTAGAATTTAAATCGTTCTGCTATCAGCAGCGGCGTGGGGTTTAAATGCTCCTGCAGGATAGTAACAATATCTGCGAAACTCTTCCCTACCGGTTTGTCTGGTGTTACAAGGTTCCTTAATAACCCATACGTCTTCGCACCCATTGAGTTTAATAGGGTTAGTGCTTTCTTATCATCCGGTACCTCATTCGTTGTACAGTAAACTTCGATGCATTCCACATAAGTGGCCCAATCTTCCACATCGTTATCAAAAGCGGTGATGTTTCCCGTTTTTGGCATCCTTGCTGAGTTTCACCTTTCCCTTCAGATATTATTTTATTTTATTCTTTTATTTTTATTTTTTTCTATTTAAGATGGCGGCTTTTCCCGCGCTTGGCGGCTTTTCCTGTGCTTGTCTTCTTCCCCCGCCGACTCAAAATGGCGATTCCCGCGCTGTTGCCGTCCACGCCTCCCAGCGGTCCTTTATTTTCCCCTGCGCTACTGCTCTTGTTCCCCGCCGCTCCCACGGTCCTTGTGGCCACAAACGCTTTTCTGGCTGCTGCGCATCTCTGCCCCGATTGCAGTCCGGCCCCTGACAGCGGCTGCGGTCGTGTTCTCTGCCCTTTTCGTCATTTTCCCTCCCCTTCTCCCACTGACAACTCGGCCGACTTCCCCCCCGTGCCGCTCGATCGGGCTTACCCGCCGCTGTCGTCGAAGGGATGCTCACTGATGTTTGACTTCGTGGCCAGAAACCAACCCGGGTTCCCGATGGCCTCCCGTGCGATGCAGTGCTCAGCAGAATGTTGAGTGTGGATGCCCTTGTTCGACGCCCGTTTCTGAGGACGAAGCTTCCTTTGATGCAAAACTGCCGCTAGGTAAGATCAGACTCATCGCCACTGTTGAGTCTGTGTTTTCAATTGCAGTTATACTGAATAACAGGACACAGACTATAGAAGTAAGTAAACAGGTCTTTAGTGATTGAGGGTCAGGGCTGAACTGAGATACACTTTGCTTCGCAGGGTTTATATACTGGTGTGGTCACCACCAGTACTACAATGTACAGGAGCCATCAAAAAGTAGTCCATCACCTTAAGGTATCCTCTTAAGGTGGTACAGGTTACATACACTACAATTATATTTGACCCTGAATTGAGCTTCATATTCTATAGCCTCTACATCACCAATACCACTTACTTCCACCTCCATAACATTGCCTTTGCCTTCCTTCAGCTTCTCTTCCACTGAAACCTATAATTGCATCTTTGTCACCATCGAATTTGATTACTCTAATGCTCTATATGTTGGCCTTCCACTGGCCATCCGCCTTTAACTCCATCTTATCCAGAATGCAGCTGCTCAGATGCCATCCCACACTAAGGCCGGAATTTTCTGGGGTGTCAGTGGGCGCGATCGGTGGTGAGTTGGGTGGGAAATTTGATTTTTTTTGACAGCGGGTCAGGAACCCACTGTCATCCCGCCGCAACGCGCCTTTCCCAATGGTGCATCTGTGATCTCGGATTGGACCTGACCCGCAGAAGCGGACGACCCAATTAAAGCAATTATTGACTTGTTGACAGACACTTAATAATGGTTTTAACCTTATCTTTTCACTTTAACTGCTCGCCCATGGGGCCCACGCTGCTCGTGGACCACGTCTGATAACCTGAGGTGGGAGTTGAATGGCCATTGAATCAGCTGATTAATTCACAGCTTGAAATGTACTATAAAAGCTCCCAGCTCACAGCTGTTCACTTTCCAAGCGCAGAAGCTGTTGCTTACTCCATTTGGAAGACAGATTGAGTTTTATGCAGGTTGCAAGTTTTTGGCACAACTCTCCATCCAGTGTCACCTCATTGGAACAACCTCTCTCACCATTGATAGATTGCTTCTGTCACCTCAACTGCACCTGCCATCTATTCCCTCAGCATGGGTACCGTTTATATTGTTTCACCTTGGTCCTCAGAATCCCACCATGATCAGCCCCAACACTAGCAGCACCAACAACAACAGCAACCTCCTCCACAATCACCTGAAGCTGCAAAGGACAGAAGGCATCAGCACCCAACCACATTGCTGCCCGGGAGGCCAGAGATGGCCTCACCATGGCCAGATTTACTTCACTTGACGCTGTACACCCTGGCTGCCACATGATGCACCAGGTTTACACCACCCCACCCCAACACCATAAAGCATCCCTACAATGCCCAAGCCATTCCTTTCACACTCATCACCATTATGGGGGTACCGTTATGTCTCACCGTTCACTGCAACTCACTTAAGCCACTTCCAAAGGTGCACACAAATCTGTCCAAGAACGCAAAGTGTTGAAAATAATGATTTCAATGTTTGACAACACATTAACAGAAACCTCACATGAAAATTGTCTAAAACACCCAAGAGCCTGCCCTTGCGTGTTGTTAGTTGGTATGATTGCACTAGGATGAGGATGAATGTGATGGGGTGGCTCGTGAGATGGAGATGTGATAATGTAGATAGAGAGAGAAGGATGAGCGGTGGTGCAAGGTAAGTTGGTGTGAGTAAGGATGTGCTGGAGTAGGGTAGGGAAGGCAGAGTGATGGGGATGTGATGAGTGGCACAGCAGGATGAAGGTGAGTGTGGCTTTGCACTCTTGTTTCCTGATCCAATTATATAATTGAAAGGTCTGCACCACTGCACCCAGGTCCTCCTGACCACATCTCTAATTGTGCCCTTCTCTGCAATGTGCAACCAGGCTGCTTTGGTCTCCTGGAGAGGTGTCTTCTGCCCATCGGAAGGGAAGAGAACCTCCCTGCGTGCTCTGACTCCCTCCATAATCCATAAGCATATGGAGGGAGTCATGGGAGAACCTGGGTGCAGCCCTGCACCTCTGTGCAGTGCTTGTCAGTGTTTGCAGCACTTCAGTGCTGTAGAACACTGACAGCACAACCATCAAAAGTAATGTGGCCATGGTCCTTTTAAGGAAACCGGCTCAAAACGCGTCATGAATGACGTCACCAGACCCGCTTCCTCTAATTGGGCTGGGAAATGCACTGGGCAGGCTTAACAAGCCCCATTAAGGTAAGTTAATTTTAGTCAGCGGGATGGAACCAGCAGCAGGGCTGTGACCCGTCATCGATACCGACCATACCGGACTCGCAAGGTGAGCAAAATTTCAGCCTAAGTCACACCCATCCATCACCCCCACTCTCATTGGGGCTCCCTGGTCCCAACGCATCCAATTTAAGATCTTTATCCAGGTCCCTCGATGGGCTCCTGCCTACTTCTGCAACCTCCTCCAGCCTGACAGCACCTCCTGAATCCTTCAGGCCCTCAATTATAGCCCCTTTCCTTTGCCCCATCATCAGTGACAGAGCCTCAAGTTGGCTCAACCCTTCTCTTTGGAACTTCCTTGCCAAACCCTTCTATCTCACTCCTCCTCTCTACTGCTTTAAAAACCCTTTGACTTCTCCGTAAGTCACTTTTCCTCACCTCTCTTCCATGGCTTTGGTTTCAGTTCCTCTTATTTCTCTGCAAAGCACCGTAGGGAGCTCTGTACACTATGTGACATACTTACTACTGATGTTGTCGTCACTGTCGTTGTTCACTAATTTGATTCCTTTTGTGACCTTTCTGATGAAGGGTCAATTCATTTTAAGTGAATAATCTACTTCTGACATGCACCCAGTTCCTGCCCGAGAAGGCAGAAAAGAGATTTGCTCTTAGACCTCTGCTCCGTAAACCGCCCTTGGGAGGTTGCCTGAAGTGACTCTTCTCTGATTTCCCCTTTGTCCCTGTGACAAAATGTTGAGGGGGAGGAATGTGTGTCAGCCAGCACAGTTGCCGGGACACTGAAATGGGCCGCAACGCTAATGGAGCAAAATTGGACTGGGGGGCATGGAGATTGTTGGCGCAGCGTTTACCTTCTGTGCAATGCCATCCTGGTGGTGTTGCTGGAGGCATCCGAAATGAAGTTCCTGTCCAGGTGCGGCATTGCAGCTTCCCACAGCCTCTGGAATCGAGGCTATGGAGCTTGAAAGGAATCGTGGGTAATGAAGAAATCTGAGAATTAAAGGGACCATGCATACTGAAGCAATACAAATTCAAATGAAGTGAATCAATGCAGTTTTCAGCCCTTTCTGCTTTTAAAAAATATTTAACATTAAAAAGAAGTCGCAAATGTGAATATTCAGCTCTTAAAGCTAAATTATCTTCCTAACCTCAACAAATGGGAAAATGGCCTCAACACTAACACAAATGGCTCAGCAAGCCAGGGAAGGGGCACCTAGGGTCTCGCACGCAGCACTCCAGTTTTGTGCAGGGGGTCAACACTGCAAGACAGACCCTCTACCCACAAGGGCCAGGAGGCCCTCCAGAATGAAGGATCGGGGAGTATATCACCGAGGCCATCACTGCCAGCAGTGTTGCCCCACGACCTGGCTCCAGTGTTCAAATAAGCTTCATGACCTCAGACCACTGGTCAAGATCAGTGAATGCATCTTCAGAAGCCATATCCTACCAACTGCACCACTAACCTTACACACTGCTCAGTGCACGATCCCCACCCCCAATCACTCACCTACCAACAATCTGCACCAAACCCAAGGCACATCATCCATTCTTGGCCTCACCTCACCCCCTTGGAGGAGACGGTGCAGGCCATTCTTGGCAGGGGCATGACTGAGACCTTGGCCAACTTAAGGGCTGAAAGGATACAAGATGCTGGCATCCTCATATGTTATCCCTTTCTGGCATGCATCTCATGCTTTCCCACCCTCCCGTCACTACAACTCCACCCTAGTGCCTTCCTCATTTCATACACCCAAGAAATGCAACCTGCACAGCCAGTGGGTGACCAAGAAGAGGGAGAGGAGAGTGAAGAAGAACAAGAACAGATGATTGATTTGACTCTCCCAGCCACCAACTCCTGAGGGTCAACCAGCAAGGACATTTGTAGTGTCCCCCACTGAAAGTCAGCAGCCTTCCACCAGCCATACTGCAGCCACTGGGGTAGCACGGCGTGACATCAGTAGGATAGGCAAAGGCACACACAAGACAGTCACTAAGACAATGCATAAGGCTGATGAGTTGATTTCTTGATGTCACACGTGTAAAGTTGGATTGAAAGTTTGCTTTGTGGTGGCTTTTATTTCAACATCATGGCCAAGAGGACATAGTGATGGTCAGTAAAAGATGGAAGGTAAGGTGTGGGACTAACATTGAAAGGGGAATTGGGGTTGTGGTCACTGGGACCGGAGGTGGATGATTCCATCCCAGATATACCGGCCAGGTAGGGCCGGTCTGGGATGCGTCCTTCCGTCTGATTCCTCCTCTCCTGCTTCCTCCTCTTCGGTGTCTCCCTCTTCCCTCTGCAAGCGGATGTTGTAAATGTGAAATGACAGCCTAAAATGCTGGAAATAGTCAGCTGGTCAGGCAGCATCTTGACCTGAGACGTGAACTCTGTTTTCCTCTCCATGGATGTTGCATGACCTGCTGCATATTCGCAGCATGTTCTGTCTTCTCAAAGGCCTTCGTAGCAAGAGGGTTTGAGTACAGGAACAAGGATGTCTTGCTGCAGTTGTACAGGGCCTTGGTGAGACCACATCTTGAGTATTGTGTGCAGTTTTGGTCGCCTTATCTGAGGAAGGATGTTCTTGCCATGGAAGGAGTGCAGCGAAGATTCACCAGGCTGATACCTGGGATGGCAGGAATGACGTATGAGGAGAGATTGGGTCGATTGGGCTTGTACTCGCTGGAGTTTAGAAGAATGAGAGGGGATCTCATTGAAACTTATAAAATTCTAACAAGACTAGACAGACTAGATGCAGGAAGGATGTTCCCGATGGTCGGGGAGTCCAGAACCAGGGGTCACAGTCTAAGGATAAGGGGTAAGCCATTTAGGACTGAGATGAGGAGAAATTTCTTCACCCAGAGAGTGGTGAACCTGTGGAATTCTCTACCACAGAAGGCAGTAGAGGCCAATTCATTAAATATATTCAAGAAGGTGTTGGATATATTTCTTAAGGCTAAAGGGATCAAGGGATATGGGGAGAAAGCAGGGACAGGGTACTGAATTTAGATGATCAGCCATGATCGCATTGAATGGCGGAGCAGGCTTGAGGGGCCGAATGGCCTACTCCTGCTCCTATCTTCTATGTTACCATCCGAGCCTTTGGAAGCATCCGCAGCAGTCCGTACACACTTAAAAAACTTTTCACATCTATTGCAGCAAGGCACCACTTCAATAAATCAAAAAACAAAGTCCAAAACTTACCTAACAATGTGTGTGTCCCTTTAAGAGGTGCAGACATTGCTACTGTCAGCGTGCTTGCATCTCAGCCTGGCGTGCTTAGGACCCAGGGCTGAATTCAGCACCAGGGTCAAATTTCACGTTGATGACGTTAAGTCGGCATTGCACGCCGATTGAGATCACCACGCCGCCATTTTTTCTTTCAGGGCGCTACCAGTTACCGGTAGCGCAAAGGGGGACACAAATATCGCGGCCGCTACGGGACCCGCCACCAGCTGCCGAAAAAGCGACGGCTGCCATTTTATCAACATTTCATCGCGCTAAGGAGTGGCGGTAAGTAGATGAATTTCTAGCGCAATGTCTCTACTTGGTTTCCCACAGCAGCACAGTTGTGATTGGTAAATCACCACGTGGGAGATCAGATGACCATTAGCTCATTTCCAACCACTACGTAACACAAAGCAGTAAATTTCCAACGCAAAGGGCTGGCATACCAACTCTTACATTAATTTATGCTTGTGTTTGACAGAGTGTTATAATAACATGTCTCACACACATTATACAGAAGGTGTTTGAGTAATTTGGGCTGTATGCATGGTGAAGTGTTTAATCTTGACAAAAAAAATCTTTACTTAAGAGTTAAATTATTCAACTATACAGCGGGTAAATTTAGAATGTCAAGTTTTTATTGAAATGAAGCAGCCTGGCGAAGAAACAAAAACTTTATTTCTCTCATACAATTTCTCCCCTCCCCTTCCGAGTTCTTCTGAAGATGTTGAGTCCCTGCTTGTCTATGGGGGTCAGTCACCCTCTGGTATCCTCCCCAAGTGCCATTTTCATGTGTGAACCTTCTCAGTGAATATTGGCAGGCTGTTTGACTGCAGGGACTATTCAACTGTACCATCGCCAGCCCTGAACTTACCTTCACCTGATACCTACAGCAGAAGTTGCTATAAAGTGATTAAGATAAAAAGAAAAATGAACTTGTAGCTATGTAGCACTTTTCCTCAGGACACCCAAAGTGCTTTACAACAACATCTTGCAGTTATATGGCACCTTTAACATAGAATAAAGTCCCAAGATGCTTCACAGAGACGCAAGGGAAGGGGTGATCAAAAGCTTGGTCAAATGGGTGGGCTTTAAAGAGAAGAAACAGGAGGTGTGGTGGTTATGGGAAGGAATTCCAGAGTATGGAGCCTAGGCAACTGAAGTCACAACTTCAGTTGGTAGGCTGGAGAGAGTGGAACATTCACAAGACAGCAGGTTCAGGGGGACAGAGGGTTTGAGGGGTGTTGTAGCACTGGATGAGGTTACAGAGGTAGGGATTTAAACAGAAGGAACAACCTGTGGATTCCTTTTGAAGTGCCTGTACTGTTATATAGGCAAACACAGCAGCCAATTTTGGACACAGAAAGGTCCCATAAATGTTAAATGAACAAGTGATAAAATAATTTGTTTTTGTTGGCGTTGGTTGAAGGAGGAATCCGGGCGAGTAGTTGGAGAACTCACCTGCTCGCCTTAGGATAGTGCCGTGGGATTTTTGTTTAGTCGAACTGAGCAGGTCGCCATCTTACGCAAGCCCTGGACCACTAACCCAAGGACCACAGAAGTGACAGCCATTTTGATACTGGTGCTTGTATAGATTGGATTCTGGAATACCAGGATCCATGAGCCAGCTCCTGGCATTTATACTGCTAAATCTAGCTCTCTTATGCCAGTGGCAGAATCATAGACCCAGTTGTTTATGGGTCTATGAGTCTACTACTGCAATAGCAGTATAAATGCTGGAATGCCGGTCTCCCGGTATCTGACCTAAACAAGTGCCAGAATAATAGCTGTTTAATTGTAGTGTGTCTACTGCTGCCCGGTTGACAACAGCTAACTGAGCACAGATCAGAGATCTAACTTGGATTGTAACAACTACAACTTGTATTGTAGAGCACCTTTAACATAGCAAAAGGCTCTATATCAATACAAGTTGTAGTTGTTACAAACCAAGAGTGTTATCAAACAAAAAAAATTGACACCGAGCCACAGAAGGAGAAATTAGGGCAGGTGACCAAAAGCTTGGTTAAAGAGGTAGGTTTTAAGGAGCGTCTTAAAGGTGGAAAGAAAGGTAGCGAGGCAGAGAGGTTAAGGGAGGGAATTCCAGAGCTTAGGCCCTAGACAGCTGAAGGCACGGCCACCAATGGTTGAGCAATTAAAATCAGGGATACTCAAGAGGCCAGAATTAGAGGAGCGCAGATATCTTGGGGGGTTGTGGGGCTGGAGGAGATTACAGAGCTAGGATGGGGCGAGGCCATGGAGGGAATTGAAAACAAGGATGAGAATTTTAAAATTGAGGCGTTGCTTAACGAGAGCCAATGTAGATCAGTGAGCACAGGGGCGATGGGTGAAGGAGACTTAGTGCAAGTTAGGACACAGGCAGACGAGTTTTAGATGACCACAAGTTTACATAGGGTAGAACGTGGGAGGCCGGCCAGGAGTGCATTGGAATAGTCAAGTCTAGAGGTAACAAAGGCATGGATGAGGGATGTACGGCATTTAGTATCATAGGCTAGGTCTTGGAGGAGTGGTTTAAGCGTGTTGCTTTCCTCCATTTACTTTTAAATTGTGCTGCTGCGCTCTGAACCAGAAGCAAAGGCAAAGTGGCAATGACAAATTAGTCACTGCACATGCTCAAGGTGATTGTAGCCTGATGCCATTGACTATTTACATCATTATGCACAAAACCTATACTGGCTGGAGCATATATAGATATAGACATATATAGATATATATAATGAGGTCCTGACTGATGTGATACTGTGACATGCAGTAATTGTGAAGGTTGCCTAGATTATGCTGCTTCGAGTGCAGTGCTTTCACTATTCACAGGTGGACTGGTGGCAGGCACTGGGACCCAGAAAAAAAAGTCTTACTGGCCATACTGTTTACAAATCATTAATTCATTCAGGGAGTGGTAACTTTTGATGCGCAACAACATTTTTGCCTTAAACATTGGAAGGTGCTTAAGCTGTTGGCTCCTGCAGTGTTCTTCCAACAGACAGTAACTGATAACAAAGGGCTGTACCCAGTAGCATGCAAGTCTATATTTCAGACAGGTCTCAACAAAAAAACCTATTTATGTCAATAAAAAAACCTAATAACTTACACATATTTGTCACAAGTTTTTACTTTTTCCTGGATAATAATCATTTAATAGGAGTGAACACTTCTGACACACAATACAACTGCTAAATATGCGCCTTCAACTAATAAGGCTTCAGTCTAATACTTTACTTTTCTAAACGACTTAACATAAAATCACAACCCAAAACAATTAGAAGTGGCAAGAGGAGACATTCGTACTGGTGATCAGATTAGCATTTGTAAAGGTGAGAATCACAAGCAGTTGCATTCTTCCTGTGTGCTGGTGAATGATGCTTCGAGTGTAAAACCATGTACTTAACTGAAGAATGTTCTTATTGTTTAACACAGCATAATATGAATGGGTGGAATTTGACCGTTGACAACCTGTATACTGTGTGCTTAAAACTTTCCATTAAGTGTGTAATATTACAAGGAATTTATACTATATTTTGATGTTTCAGAGATTTCAGTTATTTCAGGCCTTAACATGTGTGGCTCAATCTTTTTCTTCTTAGGCAGTCCCTCGGAACCGAGGATGACTTGCTTCCACATTAAAAATGAGTTCGCAGGTGTCTGATGAGTCCAATGCAGGACCTACAGACTCTGTCACAGGTGGGGCAGACGGTGGCTGAAGGGGCGGGTGGGTGGGGTACTTGGGTTGACGTGTGCTCCTTGCGCTGCCCGCGCTTGGTTTCCGCTTGCTCCCGGCGAAGAGACTCGAGGTGTTCGGCACCTTCCCGGATGCTTCTCCTCCACTTTGTGCGGTCCTGGGCCAGGGATTCCCAGGTGTCAATGGGGATGTTACACTTTTTCAAGGAGGCTTTGAGGGTGTCCTTGAAGCGTTTCCTCTGCCCACCTGGGGCTCTCTTGCCGTGCTGGAGCTCTGAGTAGAGCGCTTGTTTTGGGAGCCTCGTATCGGGCATGCAGACAATGTGACCCATCCATCGGAGCTGATTGAGCGTGGTCAAAGCTTCAATGCTGAGGATGTTGGCCTGAGCAAGAACACTGATGTTGGTGCGCCTATCCTGCCAATGGATTTGCAGGACCTTGCGGCGGCAGCGTTGGTGGTAGCTTTCCAGTGCTTTGAGGTGGCTGCTGTGCATGTCCATATTTTCTCTGTTAGCATTACAAGATTCACGCCTGGTGTGTATAATTAGGTGCAAGGGTAATGCTTTATAGGGACAAGAGAATTGATTTAACAATGGTGCGATTACAATGTAGTAAATTATCTATTAGTATGTTGCTAGCACCTTGTAACAAATAAAAATGTGACTTTTTGCGACGGTACTACAACACAACATTATGCTTTTTACATTAGAGTATTGTTTCTACTTGAAACAGTTCTCCAATAGTCTGGGCTGTCAGTTCTTTGGAAGCCACGTTGTATGTATGGTGGGACAGATTCCACAGTACCATTCGGCTAGCCACAGGGTTAAAGCTGCTTTTATATATAGTGCCAAGGGTTGCCAACCCTCCAGAATTGCTCTGGAGTCCCCAGGAATTAAAGATTAAACGCCTGGACACTGCTGTTAGCAACCAGGGAGAAAGATTGTAGGAGCATTAAAAAAAATGTTTTTATTTCATTTGCATTGAAAACTTTATGTTTATTAGTTACAAAAGTATTGGAGATGGGGATAAAAAGGCTGTTTGACTGGGTGGGGCAATTAGAGGTTGAGGTTATGTGATGAAAATTCCAGGAATATTTCCAACCAGAGTTGACAACCCGAATGGTTCTAAGATTGGTGTTGGTGGCAGCAGCACACGACGTGTGGATCTCATGCAGCCAACTACAACCGGCAGGTATGTTTGCTGGGTTTTGTTAAGACCAGTGGCCAGGAAGAGTCCCTGTAAACAGGTCATCCTGACCATCAGCCAGTCTTAGAAATCCCAGCACGTGTACATTCATATTGCAACTGGTTGTGTAAGATCTGCATATCGGGAATTGGTGCCACCAGCAAGGGGTCTTCCCTTCTAGCTTGCCAATGCCCAGGAGAAAGTCTGTACAGGCCTACAGTGTGAAAATCAAATTGTTGGGCCTAAACAGGCAGACTGAGTACTTAACCCATGCAAGGCCAGAAAAAAAGTAACTGTTTGCATTGCCTGTGCAGTGCTTTTACCTCCAGAGGGTGGAGGGAAGGGAAATCGTGTCTTCAGGTGGGTACCTGCTATATTAGTGCCTTCTGTTGCCTCAGCCCTAAGCTCTGGAATTCCCACCCTAAACCTCTCTGCCTCTCTATCCTCCGTAGGGGGTGGCACGTGAGCCCAGTCAGTTACGCCTCAGACTGCCCATGAGCGGTTCGAATCGCTCCCACGCCCCTGAGATTCTCGACACCGGACTTAGGTACAGGTAGCAATACAGAAAAGACTCAAGTAGACAGGTGGTTTGGATGTAAGCAAAACTCAAGATTTTATTAAACAGAAAAATGAACACAGTCTTATGAGAAGTTACCAGTGTATAAAATTACAGGCAAATACAAATAACTATACTTATACAGGGAATGGGGAACACACGGCACATCGAGGGAAAACAACTATCTTAACAATCCCCTTATCCTTATCCCATCCCCTGTACCTAACTAGATTAAGCTATGAGGGGCCAGAATTTATGCTTACCAATCAAAAGGGTCTGCTGAACTCAAAACAGCGGTGGGGTTTGGGGTTCGCTGTTGGTGCTCTCTGGAGCCTGCCATCGTCACGTGGTCTCCGGGCGCTGCAAGGGCATTGTCCAGGTTCGAGTACCCCAAAGTTAAAGTCTCTGCTTGGGTACTTTACCTTGCAGGGATGATTCCTCTTCTTCGGCCGACAGTTGGAGTTTGTATGAAGATAGTCGCAGGTTGGCTGAAACTGAAGGCCCGATGATTCGAAGCCTACCCTTAGTTCATCTCCTCAGTTCATCTCCTCAGTTGGTCTTCCTCAGTTGGCCTTCCTCAGTTGGTCTTCCTCCTCCCCTCGTCGCGTCCCGCCTCACCTGGCCTGAATTGTCCGTGTCCGCCCGATGCAGTGCCTGGGCGATTGCCAGATGGAGTGGGAAAAGGCACAGGCAAAGGCCAGGGGTTAAGCGCGGGATGGGGAAAGAGCAACAGCCACGAGGGCGAGGGGCAGAAGAGCCAAGCAGAGAGAGAGAGAGAGAGATTGCTACCCGGGGCCTTCAATTATACTCTTTTCAAAAACCCTTATCTGCGCGCCAAATCAGGTTAGTTCTTTGTCTTAATCTTGGCGGGCTATTTTAAATAATGGTAGCAATCTATACAAACTGTTTTTAGATGGCCGGTAATCGCATCTACCGGCCCGATAATTGACTTGTTTTGTCATGAATGTTCCTTGATGGGCCTGTCCAGCCTCGATGGCTTCCTTAATCTGTTGCTGATTATTTATGTAAACTGCTTGATGGCCTTAACTATAGGCCTAACTGGATTTAGATTTGTCTCCAATTTGATCTAATACATTATTCAAAGTCCTGTCTGGTTTCAAAATACAAAGTCTCTCTTCACAGAAACTGCAGCTTTGGTTTCGATTTCTCCATAAGCTGCCTACGCTGCAGAGTCCAAGTTTTAAAATCTCACAGGCTTTCTGCCACGAGGTACGGACGCCATCTTGGGTACCCTTGTTTTTAAAATATCCATGCAGGGTCCCGTTTATTAATAACAACCTTTGGGGAAATGTAGAAATTTTGCAAATCTTATACCTCCTTTAAGACGCCCCTTAAAACCTACCTCATTGACCAAGCTTTTCTGCCCTAATTTCTCCTTATGTGGCTCGGTGTCAAATCTTTGTGTTATAACACTCCTGTGAAGCGCCTTGGAATGTTTTACTATGTTAAAGGCACTATATAAATACAAGTTGTTGTTGTTGTAGTGCCACCTCATTTACCTAACAATGCAGCCACTATAATTGGAACTGCTATCGGCTCCTCTCTTGACAATCACGTAGAGGGGACTTTTATTCACCAGGGAGGCAGATGATCCATACATTACGGGTGAATTTACCTTGGCGATAGTGCAAATGCGACAATAGTGAATTGGCAAACTGTTTTACACTCCGCCCGATATTCTTTTTCATTGAAGTCTGCCCAAGCTGAATTTCACCCCATTATTTTATTTGTAATGAGTTCAAACACAAATAATGCAGTGGTATGTTTATGATGGAGGTTCATGTTTCAACACAGCTCACATCATCACATTGAGTGTTTGGCAAACAAAGAACAAAACGTTTCCAAAACACTTTAAAATGAAGAGTGCCTCATTAAGGTTTGTCACAGTAGCTCCCCCAGTAGCTCAGCTGGTGAAAGCAATGAGCACTACTCCATACAGTTCAGCAAGGTCTCAGGATTGATTTTCAGTCTGCTCTGTGTTATCTCATCTCAGCCAGGATGCTAGTTGGGGCATTGCAATTGATTGCAGGACCCCTGGGTTTGGGAGAGGAGAAGTTGCCAGGCCTCTCACTCTTATTGACAATCCAGTGAGCCTTTTTGGTGTGTGTGGACGTCAGGTGAAGATAGAATGGGGCCCAGCTGTGGTGCTTCCCCCACCTTCCAACATTCACTATCTGGGCTCATGTATAAAAAATGGGACTTAGCAAAGGTTCTTCTTGTTTGCAGCACCATATCCCAAAGAGGGGAAGAGGGAATGAGAGAAAATTGGTGAGAAAAGGTGGAAGAAAAAATATATTGTCACACTAGTATAAGATTTCATAAATTCTGAATGTTATTAGATGCTAATCTGTGTCACTATAAATACATAGATACATAGAAGATAGGAGCAGGAGTAGGCCATTCGGCCCCTTGAGCCTGTTCCGCCATTTAATGAGATCATGGCTGATCATCCAAATTCAGTACCCTGTCCCTGCCTTCTCCCCATATCCCTTGATCCCTTTAGCCTTAAGAAATATATCTAACTCCTTCTTGAATATATTTAATGAATTGGCCTCAACTGCCTTCTGTGGTAGAGAATTCCACAGGTTCACCACTCTCTGGGTGAAGAAATTCCTCCTCATCTCAGTACTAAATGGCTTACCCCTTATCCTTAGACTGTGACCCCTGGTTCTGGACTCCCCGCCATTGGGAACATCCTTCGCTCATCTAGTTTGTCTAGTCCTGTTAGAATTTTATAAGTTTCATTGAGATCCCCTCTCATTCTTCTAAACTCCAGCGAATATAAGCCTAATCGACCCAATCTCTCCTCATACGTCATTCCTGCCATCCCAGGTAGCAGTCTGGTGAATCTTCGCTGCACTCTCTCCATGGCAAGAACACCCTTCCTCAGATAAGGTGACCAAAACTACACACAATACTCAAGGTATGGTCTCATCAAGGCCCTGTACAACTGCAGCAAGACATCCTTGCTCCTGTACTTGAATCCTCTCGCTATGAAGGCCAACATACCATTTGCCTTCTTAACTGCCTGCTGCACAAGGGCACCCAGGTCTTGTTGCACTTCCCCTTTTCCCAATCTATTGCCATTCAGATAATAATCTGTCTTCCTATTTTTGCCACCGAAGTGGATAACCTCGCATTTATCCACCTTATACTGCATTTGCCATGCATCTGCCCAATCACCCAACCTGTCCAAATCATACTGGAGTTTCTCTGCATCCTCCTCACAGCACACATGCCCACCCAGCTTTGTGTCATCTGCAAACGTGGAGATATTACATCTAGTTCCCTCGTCTAGATCATTTATATATATTGTGAATAGCTGGGGTCCTAGCACTGATCCCTGTGGTACCCCACTAGTCACTGCCTGCCACTTGGAAAAGGACCCATTTATTCTAACTCTTTGCTTCCTATCTGCCAACCAGTTCTCTATCCAAGACAGTACCTTACCCCCAATCCCATGTGCTTTAACTTTGCACGCTAATCTAAAGTAAATTTCAATGTCAAAACTTCCTTTTTTCTCAAAGGTCCTTGGATTCATTAGTGTTGTCCAACTATGCACTTGCCTCTCTCTGTTTGAGCCCCTCCAACCCAGTTTCTCACTTGCTACAGCACCAAGATTGCACCAATGACATCCTTTCTGCCTTTACCTGTGGCTCACCGGCCCTCCTTGTCCTCCTTGGCACTTTTGTAGCAATTGACATTATTGACCATTCCATTTTCCACCACTGCCTCTCTTCAACAGTCCATCTCTGAGGCACTTCTTTCTTGTATTGCTGCTCCTATGTAACATTACAGTGTAATCAGTACATTTCCTCAAAAGCCTTCTCTGCCCATGCCTACATAGTCATGTGACCAAAGAGTCAATCTTGAGTCCTCAAGTCATCACTTACATGCTCTGCCTTGGCGACCTCATCACAAGATACAGGGTCCACTTGAAGTCCACTGCCAACCAACTCTACCTTTGTGCCAACGTCATACACATCAAAACTAAAGCCTTTCTGTAATTAAATCCTATAATTAAAGTATCTCTTAACTTAATCTGGACAACACTGAAGCCAGCCTCTTTAGCTGTTCACCCTGATTCCATCAATTTCCCCAGCTGCTTACTCAGGCTAAATCTGTTGGTGTGTAACCTTGGCGTTCTATTTGACCTTGTGCTGAGCTTTGTGCCCCACATCCAGTAACACGCATCTTTGCATCCCACTGCAGTGGAGAGCTGTCTTAGATTATGCATGTAGTTTCTGAAGGGGACTTGAACTCAGAACCCTTGGACTCAGAAGCGAGGGTGCTAGCCTCACAGTCAAGCCGACACACTGCTTTCAGGATAAACTCACTGAACCATTCAGGAATGCAATAGTTCCTTTTATCAAGTCAATATTGTATCAAGCATTAAGTATTTTGTCACAACAATAACTTAATCCACTTGATATTGTAAAGGTTTCAAACATGAGACTATTAAGTCTGCTGCCTCCAAGTTTATTACGTTATATACCTTTTCAGTTACACTTGTAAACATATTGTACTGTACCATAATGAATGTACTAGTACTGACGAGTATGTCAGTACTCACCCTAATGTATTTTCTGTATGTGTCTCACCTCTATAAATCTGCATAATATGCAACATTATATTCATGCCACCTGCACAACATGTTGTACAAGATTTCTGCATAATTTTGCCTGTAACATTCTTCACAGGAATACATAATTCTTAGGAGCTCTGCACAATTCCAGGTACAACACTTTAACAGTGCTCCAGAAACTCCTGCTTAAATACAGTCCCGAGAGATTTTAAAGAACCAAAGGGAACCCAGAGAACAATGTGCCTGTGGTCTATTTTTAGATAAAGTGCTGATTTTCCTCGGCTTTGTGCCCCAAGTATGCCTGTTTCCTTAGCGCAGAACAGAGGATAAAGGGGCTGGGACTCATTACATTGGGTTTCAACTTGGAGGAGGCTGTTGCCCAAAAGCAGGAGAGAAAAAGGGAAGAGTCCATGACTGCTTCTCAGATCCTCCAATCTGGAGATGCCCACTTTTAAATGGCCCTTCTATAATTTGGACCAGGTGGAGAGCCAGAAAAATGAGCCAGGAGGCATGTTGTAGTTACTCCTGTCTCATTAACATTTTATTTGAATGATTCCACCTGCTCCAGGCAAGAGATCTCTGCCCTCTCCCCTCCCCCCACTTGGAGAAACTGCTGGAAGTGCACGTGAAGCACAAATTGGACAGTTGTTTCTAGATCAGGGGAACACCCGGACCATGATAATGACCGTAACCCACAAATATGGGTGGGTTTAGATGCCTTTAAGCATGACTGCCCAATTTGCACTCGTGCAGTGGAGGGACCAGGGGAGGGTTGGGGGAGTGGGGGGATGGTGAGACAGGAAAATTGGTCCCAAGTTATTTATACTTTTTGAAGGAACCCAACAAATCTTTTCATATTGATATTTTTTTCTATTCTCTCCCTATCTTAAGTTTTGTTTATCTTGCTCCCTGTCAATACAGCTCTATAAAAGCCCACTAGAGTTGCTTAAAACGGCCAGAATTGACTTGCCTTCCAGCTTTGCTTCTTTCATCATAGGAAAGTGCCTATTCTGCACTTGGCATTAATACTTGTGATCCCTCTCAGCTAGGATTGGGCATTCATTGTACAGGTAACTACAAGCACTTTTGTTTTGATTCAACTGCTCTGATCAAGCAGAGACCCAAACCTCCGAGTGCAGCTTTCTGCATTTCACTTCCTCTGTGCAGCAACAGCCCCTTTTGGAGGGCCAATTGAAGGAAATATTTACTTTGTGTGCTCCTAACCAATCTACTGAAAAGTTGATCCTTGGGCTTCATTGGAAGTGTAGAGTTTGCCTGCTTTATATCAGAGCGTGCTATGAACAGTAGGAGTAACACACTCCTGCTGTTAACAGCTTGCTGCCATGAAATTGCATCCGACTACGCTGTGGCCCAGCAATCCATTTAACAACATGTTTGCTGCAAAGATTGTGGTGAAGTTCCATTTTTGGCATCACCCTGGCTATTCAGAACTGCCGATCAGCTATGCAGTAGTATCTAGCACACGTCATACGATGTGGCATTGAACTAGGACAGCCAAAATGCGGGAAATACATATCCAGCCAGTCAGCATTTATGAAGAGAAAAGACAGATCAATGTTTTAGGTATAACACTTTGTGAGAACATCATTGATTTTATCTTTGTTTCAGATTTCCAGCACTTTCAGGGTTTTTTAAAAACTTAAGACAAGGATGTCCAGATGAGGATGTGGCAAAGCCACCAAGGGATTCCTGTATATGACTATATAACTGCCTTTAACAGAGTGCTACAGCACCTATGTTTGTTTACTGTTTGTAAATAACCCGTTCTCGGTAAGTTCCAGAACCAGCGCGATGAAGTCATCACGTTGGTCACGTGACGTCCCGAATGGCGGGAAACGTGATGACGTCATGACGTCAGGCTGGGAGGTTAACTAGGCAGACCTCGTGAAGCCAGCCTTAAGAAAAGACCTGTTGATTGTTTCTCCTGCATTCATTGTTTGTTCTTTAGTTTACATTAAACTTCGTTTAATTATCGGACTGACTCGACCTCAGTATTTCAGCTAGGGATCTGACGATTCCTACAGTTCCTACAGATTCCCGAAGCTTCGCGGATGATTTTCACGGAGGAAGCGCGACGCAGCACGATGGATGTTAATGCAGTGACCTTGAAGCTCCCTCAATTTTGGGAACAACAGGCGGCCTCCTGGTTCGTCCAAGCAGAGGCTCAGTTCCAACTCAGTTCCAACTTCGGAACATCGTGCTGGATCAGACCCATTGGCCTAGAAATTCATTGTAGCCACTTTTGGGGCGGTAAAGTCGGGCGGCCGCTAAAGTTTGCGCCCGGCGCAAAATCGAGGCCACTTCTGCGATATTCATTAGCTTCGCCCTAAGAGTTTGCTCGAGCGCTAAAACTGGCGCTGCACGCCTCTCTTTAGGCGCTAAGCCGGAGGTGCTGAGCGAGAGCGCCGAGGCCGGGCGCAGCGCAGGTGCGGCCATCTCGTGATTGACAGCAGACACCCTGGCGCTGGCCAGCTCTTAAGGGGGAAGGGTCGACTTGGTCTGCTGCCACGCCCTGGATAGTGGAGCCCTCCAGCTAGGCCTGAACACTGCTGCTGGACCCAAATAGCGCCTGAAGCCATGCAGAAGGCCCGTGAACGAGCGCAGCGCTTCTCAGAGCATGATCTGAGTGTGCTGGTTGGTGGTGTGGAGAAGAGGCGCCATGTTTTGTACCCGGACAATGGCAGGAAGGCGCCGGTCCGCGTCTACCGGAGAGCCTGGAGGCATGTCGCCAGCAAGGTGTCAGCCAACAGCGAGGTCCCCAGGACCGGTGTCCAATGCCGCAAAAAGTTTATTGACCTCACTCGGATTGTCAGGGTGAGTACCCTTTCCAGTGTCCTCCTCATCCTTGCATGTGCACCTCACATTATGGGCAAAGGGACCTGAAAGCCCTAATGGCCAGCCCTCATCCAGCAGCTATGGGACAGGCATGAACATCAATTGCACATTCTGCACTTAACACACTGGCCAAGCTATTCCACCATGGGAGGCAGTGCACACAAGATCAGGGCGACACACTGGCCAGGCTATTCCACCATGGGAGGCAGTGCACACAAGATCAGGGCGACACACTGGCCAGGCTACTCCACCATGGGAGGCAGTGCACACAAGATCAGGGCGACACACTGTACTTAGAGGCCGTCCTTTCTCTTGCAGGCCAAGCTGGCCAATAATAGGAAGAGCCGGACTGCGACCGGGGGAGGCCGACCCCAGATCCAGCCGCTCACCGAGCTGCAACATCGCGTGGAGCGCATCATGGGTGGCCGGGTGATTGGCCCCGTTGCATGTGGAGATGCCGACCCTGTTCTGGGCACCAATGGTAAGGACATCACCTTTTGGACCTCTCTCGTCCCACTTGCGCATCAGATCTACATCCTTTGCCACTGTCCGACCAATGCGCTGAATGCCACCACTCATGCATCCCTCGCTGACGCCCTCTCCTCACTCTAAAGCTACTCTTGTGCCTTCCTGCTTTCAGATGGTGAGGAGGAGGTCCCTGAACTTGCCAGTGACAGCCCCTCAGAAGAGGAGGAGGAGGAGGAGCAAGAGGAAGGCGGCCCATCAGGGGAACCCTCAGCCGCGGCAACCCATGCGAATGTAGGGGACACGTCTTCCCTGGAGGGGAGCGTGGCGGAAGTGTCGGAGGGGAGGGGAGCTCATGGGACCTGCGGCCTGCAGAAACGCGGGAGGGGGGTGGAAGCTCAGCGGCCTTCTCCCCAGAGGGGGGAAGGGTCGGAGGGGAGTCCAATTGCTGGGCCCAGCGGCGTCCAGCAATGCAGGAAGGGTCGGCCAGCTCGGCGGCCTTCTCCCCAGAGGGAGAGTCCGGCCTCCAGTCCGGAGATGGTCTTCGCCGAGGAGATGGAACGCCTCGAGGACTTGTCCGCGGACTCGGAGCGCCGGCACACGGAGCTCATGGGGGCAGTGGCACGGTTGCCTGATGCCATCGAGTCCCTCTCTCGGAGTGTGACCGATGTCGGGGCCTCACAGGCCATCAGTTTGGCGGAATTCGGGGCAGAGCAGGCAGCGAGTCGGGCGGCATTTGGGGCAGCTCAGGCAGCGAGTGGGCAGCTGATCAGTGGTGCCGTGCAGTCACTGGGTGCTCTGATGAGGTCACTGAATAGGTCAACACGGGCACTCACTGCTGCCACACTCGCTGTGTCAGCCAGGCATCGCCAGGGCACCCGGCGCGCTGCAGCAGCACAGCGGTCTGTCCCTCGGCATATTGGTGCGCATGCTGCAGTGCTGGCCCGGGCGAGTGCCAGTGTCTCAGGCGACCAGCAAGCGCCTGCCATCCGCCAGCTTGCCCCCATTCCTCCAGCCGCCACTGCCACTCCCACAGTGGAGCTGCCAGGAGCTGCTGCAGCGACTGATGCTGGGCAGCCACAGCTGCAGCATTCAACAGCTGCCTGCTCGACGGCCAGACCTCGACTAGGCCGACCCCCAAGGGCATCTGCCGTCACGACATGTGCCCCTCTGGAGCCTGCCCCCAGCCTTGCAGCAGCCAATGGCCTTACTTTGAGGAGGAGCAGCAGGGCGGGCAGGGGCCACACAAAGATGGCCAAGGCATCGCCCTAGCGGGCCAAAAAGTCGAATGTGTGGCCAGTTGTGTTTGTTTTTTGAGGCCGAGAATTGGATGTTTGTTTTTTGAGGCCGAGAATTGGATGTTTGTTTTTTGAAGGCTGAGAATTGGATGTTTGTTTTTTGAAGGCCAAGGATGTGATGTTTGTTTTTTACGAAGGCCGAGGATGACGGCCATTTTAGTTGCACTGTTTTGTTAATCCTCTCCAGGTTATGGGAGCGAGTAATGTGTTTGAGTGTTTTTTGGGGGTTTCGTCTGTTTTTGGTTTTCATGTGGGAAGGGCCCTGAGTTTGTACAATAAAGCATTTTATTTATTAACATTGTCCATGTTTGATCTTTGAAGTGTTTGTTGCCTTAACCGGCTGAGGGCTTGCGGAGCGGCTGCAATCATGTTCTTTCATTGGCACAAGCCATTCCCTGACAGGGGGCCTAGAAGTGACGTTCAATAAGCCGCCGACGGGCGTCCCTTGGACCTTGAGCCTCCCTCCTGGGCTGGTACTCCTCGTCCTCCTCCTCCTCATGCTCCTCCTGCTCCTCCTCCTGAGGTGGTGGTCCAACGTGAGGTGGCAGTGCCTGAGTCCTGCGGATAGCCAGGTTGTGCAGCATGCAGCAAACGACGACGAATTGGGAGACTCGCTCCTGCGAATACTGGAGGGCTCCCCCGGAGCGATCGAGACAGCAGGACCGTTGCTTGAGGACGCCGATTGTTTGTTCTATGATGTTCCTAGTCACTTGATGGCTCTCGTTGTATGCCTCTTCAGCAGGGGTCGTGGGCGCGCGGAGCGGGGTCATGAGCCAGGTACACAAAGGATAGCCTTTGTCTCCGATAAGCCATCCTCTTGGGTGAGGCTGTGCCTGGAACATGTCAGCCACAGTTGTCTGTCGCAAGATAAAGGCATCGTGGCTGCTGCCTGGAAAGCGGGCATTGACAGCTAGGATGCGCTGCCTGTGGCCACACACCAGCTGTACGTTGAGGGAATGGTAGCCCTTCCGGTTGCGGTAATCCTCGGCATGCTCCAGAGGTGCCCGCAAAGCCACATGCGTGCAGTCAATGGCGCCCTGCACCATGGGGAAGCCCGCTATTCTTGCAAATCCCACTGCACGCTGCTGCTGCTTGTCCAGGGTCATGGGGAAGGAGATGAATTGATGTCTCCTTCTGAAAAGGGCTTCGGTCACCTGGCGGATGCAGCAATGCACGGCGAACTGGGAGATGTTAGCGATGTCCCCAGCAGCGGATTGGAAGGAGCCGGTGGCATAGAAGTTGAGAGCCACCGTCACCTTCACTGCCACCGACAGAGACGTCCTGCGCATCAGCTGTGGCTGCAGATCTCTGTGAAGCAGCTGGCAGATGTCTGCAACCACCTCCCTTCTGAATCGCAGCCTCCTAACACACATCGCGGCAGACATGGTCAGATAGGAGGACTGCTGACGGTATACCCTGGGTGGGTAAGGTCTCAGTTGGCGACGCCTGTTGCCCCCTCTGCGTCTAGCCAGGGCTGCCACTCTCTCACGGCGTCTGTAAGCCCTTCTGGCATAAGGCTGAAAGTCAGCGTTGGCACCCAATGCAGCCCCCATTATATGCTGGCAAACACTGAGCTCCCAATAAAGGCAAAGATAATTGCTAAGCTCTGGCCTGAGCCAAAAATACCTGTCCTAGTGTTGGTCCAAACCAGTAAGCTCTCCTCCTTGGTCTCTCTCCAAAAAACCGTTGCACAAGAGTGAATGCTGCAAAATGGCTGGCCTTTATAGTGCAGGGTAAGTGCCCTTTAATTAGCGCTCCCCGCGGCCCGCCTCGGCTGTGTACCATTCCACTTCACAGTCGTTAGGGCCGCCCGGCGCACAATAGCCCGGCGTGAGTGAAGTTCCGGTTCGGGGCGCACAAAGGGCGTTGCACGACGAAATGACGTCATGATTTGCGCACGCAGCAGGGCGCGCGCTAAGACTTTGCGCCGGCGCTAAATGTGTACTGAAGTTGGGGCGAGGTGCAGATCGCGCTGCGCCCGGGCGCTAAGCGCCTAGCGCTCGAGATCTACTCCTCCTAAGGCGCTAACGGCTGGCGCGCCCAACTGAATTTCTAGGCCATTATCTTTACGTGGTCTCCGCACTGGACAGCTCGACGGCTTTGAGGATCATCAGCCTGCTGGAAAACCCGCCCGTGGATAACAAGTATGATACGCTTAAGGCGCGACTAATGCAGGTTTTCGGCCTCACGAAAGCGGAGCATGCGCGACGTTTACTCACACTGCCCGGGTTGGGCAACGCCAAGCCGTCTGAGTTGATGAGCCAGATGCTCACGCTCCTTGGTTCTGAGCCGCCGTGTTTTCTGTTCCGGGAACTGTTCCTGAGCCAGCTCCCTGAGCAGGTGCAAGCAGCCCTCACCAGGTCGAAGGCTACGGACGGTGTAGCGCTCGCGGCCAAAGCCGACACTATTTATGCGGTGATGCAGCAGCACTGCGCCACCTCGAAGCGTCCCGCCCCGAAGAACACCGCCTTGGCGCCTCCACCATCCGGTCTCTGTTACTATCACGCCCGTTTCGGCCCAAAAGCCAGATGCTGCCATCCTCCCTGTAGTTTCGTGCCTAATGCAACGAGAAAGCAACAGCATCGACTGCGTGAACGGAAGAACGACCCCGAGGTCGGTTTCGCATCTACGATGGCGGTTGGAGATTCCGGGAAGTTACTTTATATCACTGACTCCATCTCGGGCCGGCGGTTTTTGTGTGACACGGGCGCCCAGTGCAGCATCCTCCCCGCTTCGCTCCTCGACGTCAGGGCCAGGAGGCGCGGTTCTCCACTCCAGGCCGCCAACGGCAGTGCTATTCGTACATTCGGGAAGCGGCGGATCCAGGTGTGTTTTGGCGGGCAACGTTTCCTATGGGAGTTTATCACCACCCAAATCGCACAAGCAATCCTCGGCGCTGACTTCTTCTGTGCCAATGGCCTATTGGTTGATTTACGAAATCGCCGTCTGATTCACGCCGCCACGTCAGCCTCCATCCCGTGCTTTCGGGGCTTAGGCGCGCCTCACACAGTTTCCTGCACCGTGCCGGCGCCCGACGACTTTGCCCGCCTTCTCGGGGAATTTCCGGATCTAACTCGGCCCACCTTCTCGGCAACGACCGCTAAACATGGTGTGGAGCATCACATCGCGATGACCGGCCCTCCGGTCTATGTCCGGGCTAGGCGGCTGGAACCCAGTAAACTCGAGGCCGCGAAGGCAGAGTTCGCCACCATGGAGCGGATGGGGATTGTTCGCCAGTCGGATAGTCCCTGGTCTTCGCCACTTCATATCGTCCCTAAGCCCGGCGGTGGTTGGCGGCCCTGTGGCGATTATCGGCGCCTCAATGAGGTCACGACGCCCGACCGGTTCCCAGTACTGTACATCCAAGATTTCTCCGCACATTTGGCGGGCAATTCGTTTTTTTCCAAAATCGACCTTGTCCGGGGGTTACCATCAGGTGCCCGTCCACCCCCAGGACATCCAGAAGACGGCGGTCATTACCCCATCCGGGGGTTACCATCAAGTGCCCGTCCACCCCCAGGACATCCAGAAGACGCGGTCATTATCCCGTTCGGACTTTTTGAATTCCTCCGAATGCCGTTCGGGCTCACGAATGCGGCGCAGGCATTCCAGCACCTTATGGATTCAGTGCTGCGGGATCTTAAGTTCCTGTTTGTGTATCTCGATGACATCCTGGTCGCCAGTACGTCGAAAGAGGAACATCTCAGCCACCTGCGCCTCCTTTTTCACCACCTCCATCAGCATGGCCTCATAATTAACCCGGCCAAATGCCAATTCGGCCTGCGACAGATTGACTTTTTGGGCCACCGCATCACTGCGGAAGGAGCAGTGCCACTTCGGTCGAAGGTGGAGGCGATTGCTGCTTTTCCACGCCTGCAATCCATTAAAGCGCTCCAGGAGTTCCTCGGTATGGCAAATTTTTACCAGCGGTTTGTTCCCCGGGCCACGCAGCTTATGCGGCCACTCTACGAGGCACTCAGAGGGAAATCAGGGAAGGTACCTGTGGTCTGGACACCAGAGATGGATTGCGCTTTTGTGGACACGAAAGATGCTCTCACAAACGCAACGATGTTGGCGCACCCGCTGCCTGGCGCCACCATCACACTTACGACTGATGCTTCAGACTACACCATAGGCGCCGTGCAGGAGCAATGGGTCGATGGGACGTGGCAACCGCTGGCATTTTTTAGTCGGCAATTGCGTCGTAACGAACGCAGCTACAGCACGTTCGACAGGGAGTTGTTGGCGTTGTTTCTGGCCATCCGCCATTTTCATTTTCTGTTGGAGGGACGCCAATTTACTGCGTTTGTGGATCACAAGCCCCTGACGTTTGCCATGGCCAAGACGGCTGAGCCGTGGTCGGCTCGACAGCAACGACAGCTCACCTTTATTTCTGAATTCACCACGGACATCCGGCACGTGGCTGGCAAGGACAACGTGGTCGCCGATTGCCTCTCGTGTGCGACAGTCCAGGCCGCCCAGCTGGGGCTCGATTATTCACTCATGGCTGCTGACCAAGCGGCTGATCCGGAAACGCAAGCTTTCCGTACCGACTCCTCCTGCTTTCAGCCAGCGGATGTGCTTTTCCACTCGGCCGGCACCTCCTTGCTCTGCAACGTCTCCTCGGGGGACCCCCGCCCGATCGTTCCGCTGTCCTGGCGTAGGAACATTTTCGATGCCATCCATGGGCTTGTGCATCCTGGCGTGAGGGCTTCACAAAAACTACTGGCGTCCAAGTTCGCCTGGAGAGGGATGCGCAAGGATGTCTGTGACTGGGCCAACACCTGCTTCGTGTGCCAGCGGGCTAAGGTGCAACGGCACGTCAAAGCTCCCGTAGCCGTTTTCGAAGTACCGGAGCGGCGTTTCGATCACGTCCATGTCGACCTCATTGGCCCACTACCGCCGTCACAGGGTTTCACACATCTCTTGACTATTGTCGACTGTACCACCAGGTGGCCGGAGGCCATTCCTTTGATGTCCACCACCTCCGCGGATGTCGCCCGGGCTTTTCTTTCCTCCTGGGTTGCATGTTTTGGCGTTCCATCTGATATTTCATTGGACCGCGGGCCGCAATTCTCGTCTGCACTGTGGAACGCCGTAGCCTTGGGTTTGGGCACCAAGCTCCATCGGACCACGGCTTACCATCCGCAGGCAAATGGACTATGTGAGCGCTTTCATCGGTCCTTGAAGGCGTCGCTGCGGGCCAGCCCCCAGGGGGCCGCATGGATAGACAGGCTGCCTTGGGTGATGCTCGGGTTACACACAGCACCCAAAGAGGACCTGCAGGCATTGGCCGCTGAGCTGGTTTATGGACAGCCACTCCGGGTGCCAGGCGAGTTTCTTCCGTCACCAACGCGACCTTGGTTGGCAGCCGAACAACTGGAGGCCTACCGGGATGCAGCTCAATCTTTTAGGACAATTCTGATGTCACATCACGGTTTGCCCATGTCACACGTTCCGCCGGAGCATATGCAGGCTAAATTCATTTTTATCAGGCATGACGCCCACCGTAGTCCTCTCACACCTCCATATACAGGCCCTTTCCAGGTACTGCAGGCGGGTGCCAAGAGTTTTTTAGTGGACGTCGGGGGCAAACCTGACCACATTTCCGTGGACCGCCTCAAGGCTGCACACCTGGACATTGAGCGACCGGTCGAGGCAGCGCAGCCACCGCGTCGTAGGCGGCTGCCCGCTGCCGCCACACCTGACCGGACTGTTCCGCAGGCCAGCTCATCGTCTGACCAGCCCATTCCTCTCCGGGAATATCGGAGTCGCTCGAACAGGCTTGTCCGACCTCCTCTGCAATTGACTTTTGTGGTTAAAGACACTTCTGGGGGGGCGCATGTGGCAAAGCCACCAAGGGATTCCTGTATGACTATATAACTGCCTTTAACAGAGTGCTACAGAACCTATGTTTGTTTACTGTTTGTAAATAACCCATTCTCGGAAAGTTCCCGAACCAGTGCGATGACGTCATCACGTTGGTCACGTGACGTCCCGAACGGCAGGAAACGTGATGACGTCATGATGTCAGGCTGGGAGGTTCCCTAAGCAGACCTCGTGAAGCCAGCCTTAAGAAAAGACCTGTTGATTGTTTCTCCTGCATTCCATTGTTTGTTCTTTAGTTTACATTAAACTTCGTTTAATTATCGGACTGACTCGACCTCAGTATTTCTGCTAGGGATCTGACGATTCCTACAAGGACATGATTGGATTTGGCTATGATGCCCTCCCCTCAACAAGCAAATACTATGGTGATATTTAGAAGTAACTTTTCATCTTTAGCCCTCCTCCACAGTCCATCTTCATAGCTCTATTCTTGTCTTCTTCCACTCCTACTTGTACAGATGTAGACATTACAACACCCCAAATTGCCTCTTCAACATTAAGACCTGGTTAAGCCACAACTTCTTCCAGCAGTATGTCAGCAAAACCAAAGCCATCCTTTTGAACTTGAACAAGAGTATGCAGGAACAGGGGGACCTGGGAGTTAATGTGCATAGGTCCCTGAAATTGGCAGGACATATTGAGAGAGTGGTTAGCAAAGCATATGGAATCTTGGGCTTCATAAATAGAGGTACTGAGTACAAAAGTAGAGAAGTTATGCTGAACCTTTATAAAGCACTGGTTAGGCCACAGCTGGTGTATTGCATCCAGTTCTGGTCACCACACTTTAGGAAGGATGTGAAGGCCCTTGAGAGGGTGCAGAGGAGATTTACCAGAATGATTCCGGAGATGGGGAATCTTAGCTACAAGGACAGGTTGGAGAAGCTGGATTTTTTTTCATTAGAGCAAAGGAGGTTGAGGAGTGATTTGATAGAGGTGTGCAAGAATATGATGGGTTTGGATAGGCGAGATGGGGAAAGGCTGTTCCCACTAGTTGATGGTACAAGGACTAGGGGACACAGATTTAAGGTTTTGGGCAAGAGATACAGGGGGGTCGTGAGGAATTTTTTTTTAACGCAGTGAGTGGTGAGGACCTGGAACTCGCCGCCGATGGAAGTGGTGCAAGCAGAGACACTCAATGTTTTCAAGGGGAGACTGTATAGGCACTTGAGGGAAGTAAACTTGCAGGGCTACGGGGATAGAGCGGGGGAATGGGACTGACTGGATTGCTCTACAGAGAGCCGGCATGGACTCGATGGGCCAAATAGCCTCCTTCTGTGCTGTCTGATTCTATGAGTGTAAGTTCTTGTGGTTGTTGTAGGTATTGGAGAGCTGCCTGCACCCACGAAGGAGGAAATGAAAGGCAAGGAAGTGGGAAAGAAAGAATTTATGGCTTGCATCCTAAAAAAATGATGACGGTATTGTTCTTTGAAGATGGTTAATACAGAGAAGATATTAGCCCAGATTTTGTGGTCAGCGGCAAATGAATGGCGCTCACAGTTCATTATGTTTACCCTTGCCCACAGACTTTCTGTGGACTTTTACACTATGATTTGCAGTTGTCAGACAGTCAAAGCAGCGTGGCGCCCTGTACAGGGGACCTGGGACCTGTGAGAGCAAGGAAAACAACAGCGTATCTCCTCAACCAATCAAATTGAAGAATCCTTACTGAAGCTTGCAGAGTCTGAACCAGGAAGTGTAAGTTAGAATATTTAATTCAATGTAAAATCATGTACAGGAAGTGAAATAAAGAGACGGAAATAAAAATAGGATTAAGACAGAGAGAGATAAAAGAACAGAAAGCAAAAAGTGAAAAAGAAATGTTTTAATTTTTTAAATCTCCAACAATAACAATAAGTCTGAAGAAATGAGACTCCACACTTGTAAAAGTATATTTTCAGTGCCAGAGAGGTTGTTTGGCAGTAATTAAGACTTATCACCACTGTTAAAAATTACTTACTCTTGAATGGATAAGCCCAAACTTTTTCTGGTGTGTTTAGTGAGTATCTAATGGGTAAGTACTCCAAATTCACGCTGTTGCATGTATTTCAATGCTACGTCTCTCGGCGAGATACCTGTGTAGCGAAACTTGAGGAGGGGCAGGACAACTTGGACAGCAACTTCCTGATTTCCACGTTTAATTGCCCTTGTGCAGTTGTTGTCCAATTTACTCCTTAATAATGGTGAGCGCGGATAACCTCACCGTTATTTTTACCGCAAAATCTGGGCTGATGTCAATGAAAATTCTTTATAAATTAAACTCTCATTTATGAACAATAAGCCATACTTTTAAATGCCTATGTGCATACATGAATCATATTACTTCATTTATCGGTACATTTTGGGCCGTAATTTGCGGCCCCTATGGGCGCATAAAAGGTGTGTACGCGCAAGTTCCGGGTTTAGGCATGTGCTAAAACCCGGAATTTGCGATCTCTTAACAGATTGCAGGCATCCCCGGCAAAAGGGTGTCTGTAGGCGGAGAGTTGGGCTATTTGCCCAACTTCTGCCCAGCTAATGCGCATGAAATTGTTACGCCTGGTAAAAGTTTAAAAAAACAGAAAAATAAAATGTTATCAATAATTTATACATTTAAAAACTTGTCAAACAAGGTAAGTTTATTGTTAGCTCCTTTAAAACATGTACATTTATTTTTCAAAAAATTATATTTTTGTTTTAAATATTTAAATAAATGCAATTTTAAATTTTAAATATGTGTTTTTTTTATTTGATGTCTAGGTGTATTTTTTGGGGTATTCCCATTCATGCTTATGGGGTTTCCGTACATACGGAATCTCCATAATTATGAATGGGGATCCCCTTCTGTCATTCGTTGGCTCGGCCCATGTGACCCCAGAGACGCTCACGAACCGCCTGCGCCCCGGGATACATGGGCCTCTACCCACGAGTACCTGGGGAAGCCCATGACTGCGAGTCTCTGTGGATCATGAGGCCCAGGTACGTGGGCATTTTATTTGTGGATCGGAGGCATTTCCCCGCTGGATGCCTCCGAATGCAATTTCTGGGCCTTTATCTCAAACAAAACAAGTGAAAGATCTGGGATGATACAAAACTTCTGAGGTCTAAAGCAGCCCTTGATTTCCAACAAGTTTGGCCACACCTCACACCTTCAAAACTTGGCTGGTTCTTTGCCTTGATAATACTTTCCTCAGGCTGGAAGGTCTAAGTACATATTATGTAAACAAAAAAAGGTCTTAAGACAGTTAGGAAAATGTAACTCTGGAAAACCTAAGGTCCTCATTTTGAAAATAGTTCCATCTCCATGGAGATCCTCATGCAAATTACCTCTTGCATATTTGCTCAAACCTTTGAGGAGTTCCAGCAACATTGCAAGGACCTCGCAAACGTTGCCGTGGAGGTGATCGTGTGGAAAGGTTAGGCTGTGCTTAAAATATTTATAGCTCAGCAACGACTCTGCATTGTGACATTCCCAAAGCATTTCCTTTAAAAAAAACCCAACTGTAACAATAATTTACAGGAGTTACAATGATTTTAGCCTGTTGAAATACTTTGAACTTGAAGCACTAACATTGTTATAGGTTATTTATGAGAATAATTCTATAATCAAAAATCCATACAAGTGCTTTGAAAATAATATGGATGCATATTGCCATTTCCTCACCACTTTGCTTCATCCTCTCCTCACTGCATTGACTTCTTGCCAGGATAAGTTTTCATTGGTCACTGGCCAACTTTTCCAAATGGCCGCTATTTATTTGTGAGCCTTTGAGAGTGGTGTGTGCATGTGCGCATATCTGGTGGGGTATGATAGCAAAGCTCAATCCTGCCCTCCCCTGCTCTTCCAGCAGGTTTCACTACTTAGCAATTAGGGCCGACAACCTTGGCTAAGTTTGCCCTCCCGAAGTCAGGGACACCAAGGCCAAATATAGTGCCCCTCGAATCAAGATCAGCTAATTCAGCACAGATTGGGCATTGAAAGTGGGGCCCTCCTGGTCTGTATGGCTCAGCTCCTCACTGGATAAACTCACTGAGCCACAGAGTGCACTTCCGCAAACAGAACAAACAGGTGTGATTTGCTCTCATATGAGAATTTTTAAAATAAATCCAAGGGGATTTCTTGAAATGTCTTTTCAACAAATTTGTTTTAAGTGGGAGAGAGACACTATGGAAGCTGGTAAAAGTGAGTCACACACTAACAAAATTTACTAACAACATCATTAAAACAGTTCTCTTTAGGTCACATAATAATGAATTCACACCAAAGCAGACTACATTTGTAAAGTGCGTTTTCTTCCATTTATTATCACATGGTGCCAAAGATGGTCTGAAGTGGAGTTCTCCATCTGGCTTCACAAGGGGAGATCAAGACTCTTGCTTTTAGTTAATAAAATATGCAAGGTAGACAGAAAGAAAAATAAAACACAATGAGATGTTTATTAATTAAGAAATGCGATACAGCTTGGGTTGGAGGTTGGCTCAATTCAACCCAGCCAAAAGTAATTGACCTTAAAGCAAGAACTCTAGCTTGCTGTAAGCACCTTCCTGTGTATTGTCAAAAACAAAACACAGCCCAAAAAGATGTGGAAACATTGCTGAATAGTAAATAAATATGGTCTGTTTATTAATAAGGACAGAAAACACTGGAAGTACAAACAGATCCTTTAAATCTGAAGAAAGAAGACAGTTTAATGTTTTGGATTAAGAAATGTTAACGTGCCTTTTCTATTTTCAGATGCTGACTGACATGCTGCACCTGTCTAGCATTTTCTCTTCAAGGCCCTTTTATATTGACATCACGGGGCGTCTGCACACCTGGTTTCTCGAGCTTTGGGCCTGGAGTTTCCTCTGTGGGAACAACCCAGACGTTGCACCCAGAATTGCACCTGAAGCACCCATTTTGCTGATGCCAATTTACACCCAAGTGTCCTCCCAATTATATTAGAATACACTCGAACTTAAAATAGGCGTAAAAGGGCATAAGTCAGCGTAAGCAATGGGGGCCCAAGGAAACACTGACCCCATACAAGTATACTTCTTCTTTGAGTCTTAAAATTTAAAGTTTCTATTCATTTCACTCATTCATGCACATCAGGCACAGCATTTTTAACAGCCTGCAATCGGGGAAGCTTTTCAATGTTTAACGTGACATACTTGCCATTCAAAGCATCAGAAAATACAGAGCAGTAAGGATACATTTTTTAAAACGCTCCAAAAATTACAATTAGAAGATTCTGAAAATGTCTTGGTTTCCTGCTGCGCCTGAAAATCTGCTCGCAATGTTGAGCGATACCCCCGGAGAAGCGCAATTGGAGGATACTCACATTTGAGAGCTGGGGGCTTGGCCAGTTTGTGGGCGGAGATTCGTCCGGATGGAGGTTTTGATGGACGGAAGTAAAAAATCGAGGAAACTTGAGTTTATTGCAGTTACACGCTCAACTCACTTACTCCCAACAAGCCACGTAATCGGCTTGCGCCAAGGTTACAGGTGTATCAGGGCACGGATGAGGAGAAAACTCCATCCCCTTGTTCAGTCAGCAGCAACACCAACGTAAACCTCGCTAAATCCAGCTGCCACTTTTTACAACAGACGCAGTTTTTATTTCGGGCTTCGAGCTTTTGCAGTTTTTCTTATCTCTCTCTTTTTTTGTTCACAGCTAGGGATTGTCCAGTTAATTTATATTGAGATTACAATACTGCCCCAGACAATGTGCAGCTGATTGCTGCCACGTTGAGACACTCTTGCGGTACTGGAGTACAGTCGACTGTAGGCGCACAGTTCTGTCACCACTGGCTGTGCTCCATGCTGTAAATCATCTGCACTGTAGCCCCATATAAAAGCGTGCATCTGTGAATGGGCAATCCCGTTACACCCACTATTTTAATGAAACGCGCGAGACCTGCTTGATGTGAGTCTCCCTACTATTGTCTCCAATCTATTTCCTGCTACCAGGAAATATGTATTCCATTAATTACTACATTTAACCAGGTCTCTGTAACCTGAGCTTTTCCCCTGTGCCTATTCAAGTGCGCACTTTGACTGCCACTCCGGACCCGGGCCATTCAATACTTTTCCACTTTATCTCTCCCTTTTCCTTTTCGCTCTATCCTCCCTGAACGCTCGCTCCTGCCGTCATGCCTCCTTTCATCTCTACTCTCTTGGATACTCCCTACCCCAATCCTTCATTACTCTTCAACCTTCCTATGCTCCTGCCACCATCTCAGGCTTGACTCCCTCTTAGATAAGTCTACAGCTTTCCTCTGTGTCAATCTTGGGATCCTATGAAGGGCCCATTGAGGCACTCATCACTGCCTCCTTACGAGCAACAACCCCAACTGTCACATCCTACTCTCTCGCCCAGCGCACACATTGGGGGCTAATCTTGCCAATCTCCTTCCTGTCCAACACCCGCCACCCCCAGCGCTGACCTAGTGGATGCTGGCAGTGGGTCCGCATCTCCCTCCAGAATATCCGTTCACTTGCGAAGAAGGCCCTTGCCATCCATGAGCTTATCGTGGATGATTGCATCAACATCATGGCCCTGATGGAAACTTGGTTAAGGGGTGATGACACCTTACCCTTAAATGAAGCCTCCCCGCCTGGCTATACCTTCCACCACTTGCCCCGCTCAGATCGCCGTGGTGGCAGTGTGGCTCTCATCACCAAATCACACCTGTCCCCTGTAGGGGGTGGCCTGTGGGGTCCAGTCAGTTATGACTCTGACTGTTTTATGAGCGGTTCGAATCGCTCCCACGCCCTTGGGTTCTAGACACCGGACTTAGGTACAAAGCAGCGGTACAGAGAAGACTCAAGTAGACAGGTGATTGGATGTAAACAAAAACCAAGATTTTATTAAAGAGGAAAAATTGATACAATCTTATGGAAAATTACTAGCGTACACTTCTACAGGCAAAAATACCAAAGAATAACTATATACTTATACAGGGAATGGGGAACACATGGCACATTGAGGGAAAACAACTATCTTAACAATCCCCTTATCCTTATCCCACCCCTATACCTAACTAGGTTAAGCTATGAGGGGTCAGAACTTCATGCTCACCAATCAAAAGGGTTTGTTGGACTCAAAACAATGGCGGGGTTCGGGGCTCGCTCTTGGTGCTCTCTGGAGCCTGCCGTCGTCACGTGGTCTCCGGATGCTGCAAGGGCATTGTCCAGGTTCGAGTACCCCAAAGTTAAAGTCTCTGTTTGGGTGCTTTACCTTGCAGGGATGATTCTTCATCGCCAGCCGACAGTTTGAGTTGGCGTGCAGATATTCGCAGGTCGGCCAAGGCTGAAGGCCCGATAATTCGAAGCCTACCCTCAGCCCATCTCCTCAGTTGGTTGTGGTAAACCACTGTTTGTATTCCACTGTGTACATGCCTGGACATGCCTCGGCTGACTCCTCCCACAAGTCCTAGTATAAAGGTGACTGCTCCCCAGCCCTTTGTATTTCTGGACCGGTCGACCACTCGAGGCAGACCTTCATTCTTTTGTTAATAAAAGCCTTTAGTTACTCTCTTAACTCTCAGTCTTTTATGAGTAATTGATAGCGCATCAATTTTATTAACAAAATTTTTATAATGGAGAAGATCCTCACACCAGCATGCCTGGACTTAGATCATCGGGAGGCGGACTCATCCACCAAGTTTACTCACTGGCTTAAGTGTTTCGAAAAATTCCTGACCGCCTCCGCAGCAATCAAATCGGACGAGGACAAACTGGATGTCCTGACCTCCAAAGTGAACCACCGAGTGTACTCGGTCATCCAAGACGTGACCTCGTACGCGGACGCTATCAAGCTCCTCAAGGACCAGTACACGCGCCCAGTGAACGAAGTGTACGCCAGGCACCTTCTGGGGAGTCGTAAACAACAACCTGGGGAATCGACCGTGGAATACCTTCAGGCACTGTCTGTGCTTGGCCGGGCCTGTGGTTGTAAGGATGTAAAGGCCGCCGTGTACACAGAGGAACTTATCCGGGACGCTTTTGTAGCGGGCCACAGATCCAATTACACCCGACAGCGACTGTTGGAGCAGAGTGACCTCGACCTCAACAAGGCCTCTGAACTCGCACTATCATTGGATGCAGCCTACCGGGGCATGGATGCCTACTCCTCTGCACCGTGGACGCCGCGGGGAATGACAGCCTGGGACACGGTAGGACCGCCTCATAGCGCCGTGCCACCCCAGCCACACCCCAGCAACGGCCCAACTACCACAGCAGTGTCCCAAGGCCAGACAGCAGTGCCCCAAGGCCAGAAATGCTACTTCTGTGGCCAGGCAAAACACCCCAGAGCGCGCTGCCCGGCGAAAAACGCGATCTGCTCGGGCTGCGGGAAGAAGGGACACTACGCTAACGTCTGCAGGGCCAAAGCCACCCCGAACCCCAGCAGCGCCGCGTGTGGGCCATGCGGGCCGCCATCTTGGGCCTCCCCGGCCATGTGCGAACCACCGGTACAGCAGCCATTTTGGACGCCTCCAGCCACATGGGGATCATGGACGCCGCCATCTTGGACGACAGCCGGAACGCAGCAGGCCCCCAACACCGCCTCATCTGATACCCGCAGCGACACACCGACCCCTACGCTGGCATCCGTTACACTGGACCAAGCGAGACCGCACCAGCTGGCTAGTTCCACAATGGACATTAAGGTAAATGGCCATGATACAATCTGCCTTTTTGACTCTGGGAGCACGGGGAGCTTCATCCACCCCGACACGGTGCGGCGTTGCTCTCTCCCAGTCCTGCCTGCGCACCAGCGGATTTCTATGGCCTCCGAGTCCCAGTCGGCGGACATCGGCGGCTACTGCGTAGTGACACTCGTAGTAGACGGGACCGTGTACGATCATTTTAAACTTCTGGTCCTGCCCGACCTCTGCACTGCCGTCCTGCTGGGGTTAGATTTTCAGTGCCACCTCAAAAGTGTTACGATGGCGTACGGTGGACCCCTACCCCCACTCACAGTCCGCAGCCAGCAGCTCCCAAATTGCCCGCCGCGCACCAGGTGCAACCTCTCCACACTCAGAGTCACCCCCCCCCCACTGTTTGCTAACCTCACCCCCGACTGTAAGCCCATCGCCACAAAGAGCAGGCGATACAGTGCCGGGGACAGGGTTTTCATTAAAACCGAAGTGGAGCGGCTCCTGAAGGAAGGGATTATTGAGGGCAGCACCAGCCCCTGGCGAGCCCAGGTTGTGCTCGTTAAGACCGGCGAGAAGCAGCGCCTGGTCATCGACTACAGCCAAACAATAAATCGCTACACCCTGCTGGACGCCTACCCACTCCCCCGCATAGCTGATATGGTCAACCAGATCGCGCAGTACCGCGTCTTCTCGACCATTGACCTGAAATCAGCGTACCACCAGCTCCCTATCCGCTCTGAGGACCGCCAGTATACTGCCTTTGAGGCAAACGGCCGCCTCTACCACTTCCTTAGGGTTCCCTTTGGCGTCACCAACGGGGTCTCCGTCTTCCAAAGGGAGATGGACCGGATGGTCGATCAAAATGCGTTGCAGGCCACTTTCCCATATCTGGACAATGTGACCATCTGCGGCCGTGACTTGCAGGACCATGACGCAAACCTCGAAAAATTCCTCCGCACCGCCCAACTCCTGAACCTGACATATAACAAGGAGAAGTGCATATTCCGCACAAACCGCCTCACCATCCTTGGCTGTGTTGTGGAACACGGAGTCATCGGCCCCGACCCCGACCGGATGCGTCCCCTTATGGAACTCCCACTGCCCCACTGCCTCAAGGCCCTGAAGAGGTGCCTTGGGTTTTTCTCCTATTATGCCCAGTGGGTCCCCTACTATGCGGACAAGGCCCATCCGCTGATCAAGTCCACCTCTTTTCCCTTGACGGCAGAGGCCCGCTTAGCCTTCCACCGTATCAAGGAAGACATTGCCAAAGCCACCATGCACGCAGTGGACGAATCCATCCCCTTCCAGGTGGAAAGCGACACGTCCGACTTTGCCCTGGCCGCTACCCTCAATCAGGCGGGGAGACCCGTGGCCTTCTTTTCACGAACCCTCCAAGGCCTGGAGACCAGACACTCTGCTGTTGAGAAGGAGGCCCAGGCGATTGTGGAGGCTGTGCGTCATTGGAGGCACTACCTGGCCGGAAAACGATTTACCCTGCTCACTGACCAACGTTCAGTTGCTTTCATGTTTAACAACAAGCAGAGGGGCAAAATCAAAAATGACAAGATCTTGAGGTGGAGAATCGAACTTTCCACCTACAATTACGAGATCTTGTACCGGCCCGGGAAGCTCAATGAACCCCCGGATGCGCTATCGCGTGGCACCTGCGCCAGCGCGCAGATCGATAGACTGCGGGCCCTCCACAATGACCTCTGCCACCCGGGGGTCACCAGGTTCTTCCACTTCATCAAGGCCCGCAACCTGCCTTACTCTATTGAGGAGGTCAGGACCATGACCAGGAACTGCCAAGTCTGCGCTGAGTGCAAACCGCACTTTTATAGACCAGACAGGGCCCACCTGATAAAAGCCACTCGCCCCTTCGAGCGCCTGAGCGTTGATTTTAAAGGGCTTCTCCCCTCCTCCGACCGCAATGTTTACTTCCTCAATATTATTGATGAGTACTCCCGTTTCCCGTTCGCCATCCCCTGCCCGGACATGACCAGTGCCACGGTCATTAAATGTCTGAACGACCTCTTCACCCTGTTCGGTTTCCCCAGCTATATCCATAGCGACCGGGGCTCATCGTTTATGAGCGACGAACTCCGTCAGTACCTGCTAACTAGGGGTATTGCCACAAGCAGGACCACCAGTTACAACCCCCGGGGGAACGGACAGGTGGAAAGAGAAAATGCGACAGTTTGGAAGGCCGCCCTGCTAGCCTTAAAGTCTAGGGGCCTTCCAACCTCCCGCTGGCAGGATGTGCTCCCCGATGATTGATAGCGCATCATTGGTCTCCTCAGTTGGTCTTCCTCAGGTAGTCTTCCCTCCTCCCCTCATCGTGTCCCGCCTCGCCTGGCCTGAATTGTCCGTGTCCACCCGTTACGGTGCCGGGGCGATTCCAGATGGAGTGGGGAAAGGCACAGGCAAAGGCCAGGGGGTAAGCGCAGGATGGGGAAAGAGCGGCAGCCACGAGGGCGAGGGGCCGAAGAGCGGAGAGAGAAGAGAAGAGAGAGCGGGATTGCTACCCGGGGGCCTTCAATTATACTCTTTTCGAAAACCCTTATCTGCACGCCAAATCAGGTTAGTTCTTTGTCTTAATCTTGGTGGGCTATTTTAAATAATGGTAGCAATCCATACTAACTGGTTTTAGATGGCCGGTAATTGTGTCTACCGGCCCGATAATCGACTTGTATTGTCATGAATGTTCCTTGATGGGCCTGTCCAGCCTCGATGGTTCTCTTAATCTGTTTGCGATTATATATGTAGACTGCTTGATGGCCTTAACTATAGGCCTAAAACTGAATTTAGATTTGTCTCCAATTCGGTCTAATGCATAATTCAGAGTCCTGTCTGGTTTCAAAATACAAAGTCTCTCTTCACTGCAGCTTGGGTTTCGATCCACAAGCTGTCTGCGTTGCAGAGTCCATTTTAAAATCTCACAGGCTTTCTGCCACAAGGCACGGATGCCATCTTGGGTACCCCTTTTGAATTAAAATGTCCACGCAGGGTCCCGTTTATTAATAACAACCTTCGGGGAAAAGTAGAAATTTTGCAAATCTTACACCTCCTACTCCTCCGGCACTTTTTCCTCCTTTGAGCATCTCACCTTATTCCAGCCCTCTCACCTCTCATTTAAAATTCTCTTTCTCTACTGCCCACCCAAGTACCATAAAAATGTTATTACTGAGCTTTCTTCACTGCTTCCTTCCCTCAGCCTCTGCACTGGATGACTTCTCATCCTCGGTGATTTCAACCTCCATCTCAATTCATCATACTCTCTATCCTCAGAGTTGACTACCCACCTATCCTCCCTTAATCTCTCCCTCCATGTAAACTCCCCAACCCAATATTCATGGCCACCCGCTTGAACTTGCCATCTCTCATGTCAATCACAGACGAGGACATCTCTGACCATTTCCTTGTATCGCTCTTCATCCACATCCCCCTTCCGCCCCCGCCCCCCCACCACCCCCAACCCTACTTCCTTCTGTGTCCACCCCTGGAAAAAACTCTCTTACAACTGCACTTATGAAATCCCAACTGTCTAGCCTTTGGCCCTCCAGTCACCACAACATTTCTGCAGCTACCGATCTGCTCAAGCATGCCCTCACCACCAGCTTTGCTGCCCTAGTCCCTATTAAAATGATTACTCTCTCTCACCCTGGCCGTTCCCCCGGTATGGCTCTCATCTTCGCTCCCTGCAGTCCAAGGGATGCAGACTTGAATGGATATGGCAGACTACTGGTTTAGCCATTCACTGTCAGATCTGGCTGGACCACTTAAAGCATTATCGGGTCCTGCTCTCATCTGCCAAAATTGCTCACTAAACCAGAATCATTCTGGAATGCAAAGATAAACCCCGGCTTCTTTCCCCTACTGTTAGCTGTCTTCTTAAACCTCTCTCCCCTCTCCTCCACCCTCACCCCTGACAACAAATGTGAGGAGTTCATGGACTTGTCTCTAAGATTGAGACCATCCGTTCAGTTGCCTCTGCCACTTCCCTCCTTCCCCTAACCCACCGGGCCAAACTTCCTCTAAGGTTCCCCCCTGCCCTAGCCCTGAACTCACATCTTTCTCCAGTTTCTCTTTGATCTCCCCTCATGACCTCTCCGCGCTCATCTTGTCCATGAGACCCACTTCCTGCTCCCTCGACCCTATTCCCACCAAACTGCTGACCACCCAACTTCCTTTACTTGCTCCCATGTTAGCTGACATTGTTAACGGTTCTCTCTTCTCAAGTACTGCCCCCCTCTCCCTCAATTCTGCTGTCATCACCCCTCTCCTCAAAAAAGACAACCCTTGACCCCTCCATCCTTGCAAACTACTGCCCCATCTCCAACCTCCCTTTCCTCTCCAAAGTCTTTGAACGTGTTGTCGCCTCCCAAATCTGTGCCCATCTTTCCCGCAACTCCATGTTTGAATCCCTCCAATCAGGCTTCTGCCCCTGCCACTGTACCGAAACGGCTCTCATCAAAGTTACAAATGACATCCTTTGTGACTGTGACAAAGGTAAACTATCCCTTCTCATCCTTCTTGACTTGTCTGCAGCATTTGACACGGTTGACCACTCCATCCTTCTTCAACGCCTCTCCACCGCCATCCAGCTGGGTGAGACTGCACTTGCCTGGTTCCATTCTTAACTATCTAATCATAGCCAGAGAATCACCTGCAATGGCTTCTCTTCCTGCTTCCACATCATTACCTCTGCTGTCCTTCAAAGATCTATCCTTGGCCCCCTCCTATTGCTGCCCCTTGACGACATCATCCGAAAACACAGCGTCAGTTTCCACATGTACGCTGATGACACCTAGCTCGGCCTCACCACCACTTCTCTCGACCCCTCCACAGTCTCTAAATTGTCAGACTTCTTGTCCAACATCCAGTTCTGGATGAGAAGACATTTTCTCCAATTAAATATTAGGAAGACCGAAGCCCATTGTTTTCAGTCCCATTCCCTAGCCACTTACTCCATCTCTCTCCCTAACATCTGTCTGAGGCTGAACAACACCGTTTGCAACCTTAGTGTCATATTTCACCCTGACATGAGCTTCCGACCACATATCCGAGGCATAACTAAGACCGGCTATTTCCAACTCCGTAACATCGCCTGTCTCTGCCCTTGCCTCAGCTCATCTGCTGCTGAAACCCTCATCCATGCCTTTGTTACCTCTAGACTTGATATTCCAATGCACTCCTGGCTGACCTCCCACATTCTACCCTACGTAAACTTCAAGTCATCCAAAACTCGGCTGCCCATGTCCTAACTCGCACCAAGTCCCGTTTACCCATCACCCCTGTGCTTGCTGACCTACATTGGTCCCGGTTAAGCAACGCCTCAATTTCAAAATTCTCATCCTTGTTTTCAAATCCCTCCATGGCCTCGCCCCTGCCTATCTCTGTAATCTCCTTCAGCCCCACAATCCCCCGAGATATCTGCACTCCTCTAATTTTGCCTTCTTGAGCGTCCCTGATTATAATCGCTCAACCATTGGTGCCTCCTGTTGCCAAGGCCCTAAGCTCTGGAATTCCCTGCCAAAACCTCTCCGCCTCTCTACCTCTCTTTCCTCCTTTAAGACACTCCTTAAAACCTAACTCTTTGGCCAAGCTTTTGGCCACCTGCCCTAATTTCTCCTTATGTGACTTGGTGTCAAATTTTTTACATTACATAGGATATATGGAACAGAAACAGGCCATTCGGCCCAACCAGTCCATGCTGGCATCTATGCTCCACACGAGCCTCCTCCCGCCTTTCCTCATCTAACTCTATCAGCATAACCCTCTATTCCCTTTTCCCTCATATGCTTGTCTAGCCTCCCCTTAAATGCATCTATACTATTCGCTTCGACCACACCCTGTGGTAGCGAGTTCCACATTCTCACCACTCTCTGGGTAAAGAAGTTTCTTCTGAATTCTCTGTTGAATTTCTTTGTGACTATCTTATATTGATGGCCTTTAATTTTGTCTTATAATACTCCTGTGAAGTGCCTTGGGACATTTTACTACGTTAAAGGTGCTATATAAATACAAGTTGTTGTCACAGAAGCAAAATACTGCGGATGCCGGAAATCTGAAATAAAAACAGAAAATGCTGGAAATACTCAGCAGGTCAGGCAGCATCTGTGGAAAGAGGACCAGAGTCAACGTTTCAGGTCGATGACCCTTCGTCAGAACTGGCGAAGGGTCATCGACCTGAAACGTTAACTCTGTTCCTCTCTCCACAGATGCTGCCTGACCTGCTGAGTATTTCCAGCATTTTCTGTTTTTATTACAAGTTGTTGTTGTTGAGCCCTGCGTGAGTCTCCGAATCTCTGTATTAACAGCAGAGCCCAGCAGTGTTGTCAGAACCTCGTTTCCTGCCGTAGCGTGTAAAAAGGGGGAAGAAAGCAACAGACTAAATTTAATCTCCCGAAACAGGATTAAAAATGAAAAATCATAAGATAGAACCATCTTTGGATTCACATTATGGTTGGGTTGCTCCTGTGCAATGCTCATTTTCATTGCTGAGGTTTTAATTCAGATTCTGGGAGACTGCTGTCTGTGAGTTGTCTCCCATATCCCAATGGCAGACCTTGGAAACCGTGGGTAAGTGGGTCTACAAGTCTGAACTGGGATAATGGAGCTGGAATTAGCGGCACAAACACCAGGAGTCAGCTCACAGAGGCTACACTCCTGGAATCTGAATTCAAATTAGCGGCAATGTAAAAGCAGCTTTAACCGTGTGGCTTCTGGGAGCTCTGCAAAAAAATAAACACCGCCAAATTTCTCTCAGTCCATTTGTAATCTGTTTCATTGTTCTTTTTTCCTCTCATAAAATATATCCGTTGGCAATTGTTCTGACTTGATATTATGCTACTGACTGAGCAACTTCACACTGCAAAAGAAAAACAATGCAGACAGATTCCACCACAGAGCGAAAGGCTGTAAATTGCACTGCCATGCATTTTCTCAAAGCCTCCTTGTCATCAGATTACATCTGCAAGTACTGTACTGTTGTTTACATTTGCAAAGAGCTTTTTTGCATTCACAGCACTCAGTCTGCATATTGCCAATGCCCCTTCAACAGTGAGGAAAAGAGTTAACAATTGAAACCATCAGGTTAACAAAATGCAACATGTTAATTCTTCCTCCTGCACAAATAGGTTTGAAGAAATGCCCGAAGGTCAACATTATCCTACAGTCAAGCTTGGTCTGCTATCTTCCTTTATCGTGTAATTGATACAATTAATTTCACACCTGTTTGGAAATCTGTGACGAAAGGACAGACGAGACAAGCCCGCTTCTATACTGGTGCTCATTTAGTTCAGGTTCTGGAAAATTGGGTCTATGAGCCTGTTACTGGGATAAGAAAGCAAGATTTAGCAAGGTATTTTGCAGGGAGCTGACTCAGGCATGTTGGTCTCCTTGAACTCAAACTAAACTGAAGCACCAGTATTAAAAAAACCCTGCATTCCTATTGGTGAAACAGGCGTGTTTGCACTGCCGGTTCTCGATTGCGGGTTTTGGTCAGTCAGTGGCAACCCTACTACCCATTACATTCACTAAATCCAGCTGCCCAGAAGACCTGATAAAAACAAAATGGACAGAATATCTTACGGGACCTGTTGACCTTCACCTCCGGTTTCCACACACGCATCCTCTTTGCATGAAACTCTGCTGGGCGTGTTGAAGTATATCCCATTATAAGTACTGTATGTGTGTGTATATATTATATACTCATCAATGCAATTTTTAAAAATTAATTCTCAGTATATGGGCATCGCCAGCAAGGTCAGCATTTATTGCCCATCTGTAGTAGTCCTTGAGAAGGTGGTGGTGAGCCGCCTTCTTGAACTGCTACAGTCTGTGTGGTCAAGGTACTCCCACAGTGCTGTTAGGAGGGAGTTGCAGAATTTTGACCCAGCGACGATGAAGGAACGGCGATACACGTCTGAGCCAGGATGGTGTGTGACTTGGAAGTGATGGTGTTCCCATGCACGTGCTGCTCTTGTCCTTCTGGGTGGTGGAGGTTGTGGGTTTGGGAGGTGCTGCTGTATCTAACATAGAAAAACAGGCATGAAATGTGATATGTGAATTTTCCTGCAAGTCACCTACAAGTATGTGTTTTAAAAAGAGTTTGACCACCGTGATCAGGGCAGGCAGGTCGGAATATTGAGTCTAACTATATGAAGCAGCTGAATTAACAGAAGTAGAGACACTCCTGCAATGACTGAATTTCACATAATTCTACTCTTTCAATGGCAGACTGAAGGCAAGAATTCTCTTCAATGAGTCCATAGGTTCACTTTCAGCAATTTTCAGAGGAATTAACAACGTCATTTCAAAACTATCCTTTCTTTTTTGAGGTGCTGGCCAGTCTGCTGTGTGTTTACAACATTTTCAGAATCAATTTCAGATTTCCTGCAATTGCACTTTTGTTTTATGATTTCACTTCCTCCATTTGTGGTGTTTTTTTATAAACATATTTTTTTGTTGCTGGTAGTCAGGTGTTGTGGATGCCAACTCCTAGCACATAGATCATTCAATGTCCCAAACTCCTCCATCACCATCCCTGGGTATATCATAGAAACATAGAAACATAGAAGATAGGAGCAGGAGTAGGCCATTCAGCCCTTCGAGCCTGCTCCGCCATTCAATGAGATCATGGCTGATCATCCAAATTCAGTACCCGGTCCCTGCCTTCTTCCCATACCCCTTGATCCCTTTAGCCTTAAGAAATATATCCAAATCTTTCTTGAATATACTTAATGAACTGGCCTCCACCGCCCTCTGTGGCAGAGAATTCCACAGGTTCACCACTCTCTGGGTGAAGAAATTCCTCCTCATTTTAGTCCTAAATGGCTTACCCCTTATTCTTAGACTATGACACCTGGTTCTGGACTCCCCGGCCATCAGAAACATCCTTCCTGCATCTAGTCTGTCCAGGCCTGACAGAATTTTACAGGTTTCGATGAGATCCCCTCTCAATCTTCTAAACTCCAGTGAGTATAAGCCCAATCGACACAATCTCTCCTCATACGTCATTCCTGCCATCCCAGGTATCAGCCTGGTGAATCTTCGCTGCACTCCTTCCATGGCAAGAACGTCCTTCCTCAGGTAAGGCGACCAAAACTGCACACAATACTCAAGGTGTGGTCTCACCAAGGCCCTGTACAACTGCAGCAAGACATCCTTGTTCTTGTACCCGAAACCTCTTGCTACGAAGGCCAACATACCATTTGCCTTCTTAACCGCCTGCTGCACCTGCATGCTTACCTTCAGCGACTGGTGTACAAGAACACCCAGGTCTCTTTGCACTTACCCTTCTCCCAATCTATTGCCATTCAAATAATAATCTGCCTTCCTGTTTTTGCCACCAAAGTGGATAACCTCACATTTATCCACATTATAGTGCATTTGCCATGTTTCTGCCCAATCACCCAACCTGTCCAAATCGTGCTGGAGTTTCATGACATCCTCCTCACAGCATACCCTCCCACCCAGCTTTGTGTCGTCTGCAAATTTGGAGATATTACATCCAATTCCCTCGTCCAGATCATTAATATATATTGTGAACAGCTGGGGTCCTAGGACCGATCCTTGCAGTACCCCACTAGTCACTGCCTGCCACTCGGAAAATGACCCGTTTATTCCAACTCTTTGCTTTCTGTCCGCCAACCAGTTCTCTATCCAAGTCAATACCTTGCCCCCAATCCCATGTGCCTTAATTTTGCACGCTCATCTCTTATGTGGGACCTTATCGAAAGCCTTCTGAAAGTCCAAATACACCACATCCACTGGTTCTCCCTTATCTATTTTACCAGTTACATCCTCAAAAAATTCCAGTAGATTAGTCAAGCATGATTTACCTTTTGTAAATCCATGTTGACTTTGTCCGATCCAGTCACTGCTTTCCAAGTGCTCTGCTATTACATCTTTTATAATGGACTCTAGCATTTTTCCCACTACCGATGTCAAGCTTACCGGTCTATAATTCCCCGCCTTTTCTCTACCACCTTTTTTGAATAGTGGGGTAACATTAGCTACCCGCCAATCCATGGGTACCGTTCCAGAGTCTATCGAGTTCTGGAAGATGACCAGCAATGCATCTACTATTTCTAGGGCCACTTCCTTAAGTACCCTGGGATGTAGATTATCAGGCCCTGGGGATTTATCGGCCTTCAGTCCCATCAATTTTCCTAACACCATTTCCCTACAAATACTGATTTCTTTCAGTTCCACCCTTTCATCAGACCCTATGTTCCCTGGCATCTCTGGGAGGTTATTTGTGTTCTCCTTTGTGAAGACAGAACCAAAATATGTATTTAGTTGGTCTGCCATTTCTTTGTTCCCCATTATAAATTCCCCCGATTCTGACTGCAAGGGACCTACGCTTGACTTCACCAATCTTTTTCTCTTCACATATCTATAAAAGCTTTTACAGTCAGTTTTTATGTTCTCTACAAGCTTACCCTCATATTCTATTTTCCCTTTCTTAATTAATCCCTTTGTCCTCCTTTGTTGAATCCTAAACTGCTCCCAATCCTCAGGATTATTGCTTTTTCTGGCCAATTTATATGTCCTCTCCTTGGACCTTATGCTATCCCTAATTTCCCTTATTAGCCACGGTTGGGTCACCTTTTTTGTTTTATTTTTATGCCAAACTGGGATAAACAAATTCTGTAGTTCATCCATTCGGTCTTTGAATGTTTGCCATTGCCTATCCACCGTCAACCCTTTGAGTGCCATTCCCCAATCAATCCTACCCAACTCGCTCCTCAGACCATCATAGTTTCCTTTATTTAAATTGAGGACCCTAGTCTCCGAGTCAACTACTTCATTCTCCATCTTAATGAAGAATTCTATCATATTATGATCGCTCCGCCCCAAGGGGCTTCGCACAACAAGATTGCTAATTAATCCTTTCTCATTACATAATACCCAGTCTAAGATGGCCTGATTTCTAGTTGATTCCTCGACATATTGGTCCAGGAAACCATCCCGTAAACACTCCAGGAATTCCTCCTCCACAGTATTGTTACTCATTTGGTTGGCCCAATCTATATGTAGATTAAAGTCACCCATGATGACTGCTGTGCCCTTATTGCACGCTTCTTTAATTTCTCTTTTAATGCCCACCGGCAGGACAGACCCACCAGGGGTGGCGGCACAGTGGTATACAGTCGGGAAGGAGTGGCCCTGGGAGTCCTCAACATTGAGTCCAGACCCTATGAAGTCTCATGGCTTCAGGTCAAGCATGGGCAAGGTAACCTCTTGCTGATTACCAGCTACCGCCCTCCCTCAGCTGATGAATCTGTACTCCGCCATGTTGAACACCACTTGGAAGAAGCATTGAGAGTAGCAAGGGCACAGAATGTACACTGGGTGGGGGACTTCAATGTCCATCACCAAGAATGGCTCAGTAGCACCACTACTGACCGAGCTGGCCGAGTCCTGAAGGACATAACTGCCAGTCTGGGCCTGCGACAGGTGGTGAGAGAGGCAACACGAGGGAAAAACCTACTTGACCTCGTCCTCACCAATCTACCTGTCACAGATGCATCTGCCCATGACAGTATTAGTAGCAGTGACCACCGCACAATCATTGTGGAGACGAAGTCCCATCTTCACACTGACGACACCCTCCAATGTGCTGTGTGGCACTACCACCATGCTAAATGGGATAGATGCAGAACAGATTTAGCAGCTCAAAACTGGGCATCCATGAGGCACTGTGGGCCATCAGCAGCAGCAGAATTGTATTCCACCACAATCTGTAACCGGCATGTCCCTCACTCTACCATTACCATCAAGCCAGAGGACTAACCCTGGTTCAATAAGGAGTGTAGAAGTGCATGCCAGGAGCAGCACCAGGCGTACCTAAAAATGAGGTGCCAACCTGGGGAAGCTGCAACACAGGACTACATGCATGCTAAAAAGCAGAAGCAGCATGCTATAGACACGGCTAAGCGATCCCACAATCACCAGATCAGATCAAAGCTCTGCAGTCCTGCCACATCCAGGCGTGAATAGTGGTGGACCATTAAACAACTAACGGGAGAAGGAGGCTCCATGAATATCCCCATCCTCAATGATGGTGGAGCCCAGCACATGAGTGCAAAAGACAAGGCTGAAGCATTGCAACCATCTTCAGCCAGAAGTGCCGAGTGGATGATCCATATCGGCCTCCTCCTGAGGTCCCCACCATCACAGAAGCCAGTCTTCAGCCAATTCGATTCACTCCACGTGATATCAAGAAACAACTCAGCGCACTGGATACAGCAAAGGCTATGGGCCCTGACAACATCCCGGCTGTCGTGTTGAAGGCTTGTGCCCCAGAACTAGCCGCGCCTCTAACCAAGCTGTTCCAGTACAGCTACAACACTGGCATCTATCCAACTATGTGGAAAACTGCCCAGGTATTTCCTGTCCACAAAATGCAGAAATTCAATCTGGCCAATTACCGCCCCATCAGTCTATTCTCAATCATCAGCAAAGTGATGGAAGGTGTCATCAACAGTGCTATAAAGCGGCACTTACTGTAAGGTTTTTGGTTTCCTCACCTTTACAAGGGTTCTTTGACTCTGGGTTTTACAGGAGCAAAATGGTAGACGACACAAAGGTTTAGGTTCAACCCAAAACTGTTAGTTTATTAAAACCTACAAAACACAGACAAAACCCTGTTGAGATTTGTCTGAAACTTACAATCACCCATACGGCCGGTCATTACCATTGTGGATTGTAGGCCTGGATCGGAGATGACCTGTCCCCATCCTCCTTTACCTGACTGCAGCTGCCTACACAGCGCAAACCCCTTGTAGAGTCAACTGATACTTACAATCACCCATCCGGCTGGTTGTGGCTGACGACGATTGCAGGCTGGGAGCTGGAGATGACCGTCTTCCCTTCCTTCTTACACCTGGCAGTTGCTGTAGTCAGAGCTAGCTTTCGAGAGAGAGAGCTTCCGAGAGAGATCTTCCGAGTGAAAGAGAGAGAGAGCTGTGATGTGTTCCTTCTTATAGTTCTTTTAGTCACCTGGCCCCATGCTGGGCCTCCCCCAACCAGTTTTGGTTGTCGGTTTGCTGAACTGTCCGATATTCACACCTCATCAACCTGGAATTCAATCACCAGAGGTGTATAGAGTTGTGAGATCAAAGATAACTCCTTATCTCCTCTTTCACTTTCTGTAACACATATTCAATGTGATTTCTATTACTGTTGATGGGCGGTTGGCTGATTGTCTGCTCGGGACTTGTGTATCTTCCATTCTTGTCAGGAAGTCGATCGTGACCCCCATTGTTTCAGTTAAACTCAGAGCATTGTCCAGATGTTAATTTTTCCCATCAAAACCAATCATGATTCAAGGCCTCACAGTTCAATGTCAATGTCCTTTTCAGAGTTAATCATGAGTCAAAGCATTCATTGTCCATTATCAATGTGCTCTCCAAGAACTGCAGACTTTGATGACTGGCACCTTTTCTGTGCCTCAAAGTTTAACCATTTCATGCCCTTACCATTGGGCCAAAAAGGCTTTCAGCATTTGAAATCTACACTCACCAATAACCTGCTCACTGATGCCCAGTTTGGGTTCCGCCAAGACCACTTGGCTCCCGATCTCATTACAGCCTTGGTGCAAACATGGACAAAAGAGCTGCATTCCAGAGGTGAGGTGAGAGTGACTGCCCTTGACACAAAGGCAGCATTTGACCAAGTGTGGCATCAAGGATCCCTAGTAAAACTGAAGTCAATGGGAATTGGGGGAAAACTCTCCACTGGCTGGAGTCAACCCTAGTGACTTAAAGAAACTCACTACGCACTTGGTTTGAGCATAAAGCAAGGCTTTAATCAACTTGTTTCAGAACATGGAGGTCTAGTCGTACTTCACTAGTTCCTGTCTTACAAAATGTCCCTGGCAAACTGCATCCACGCGCGAGTATTTATACTCCTTGGACGGCGCCACCAGCTGGCTGTCCAGCATTATTTCATGAGTAGTTCCTTGATGAGGATGAGATTTATAACACCTAGCACAAAGGAAGATGGCTGTGGTGGTTGAAGGTCAATCATCACAACCCCAGGACATCGCTGCAGGAGTTCCTCAGGGCAGTGTCCTAGGCACAACCATCCTCAGAAGCTTCATCAATGACCTTCCCTCCAACATAAGGTCAGAAATGGGGATGTTCACTGATGACTGCACAGTGTTCAGTGCCATTCACAACTTCTCAGATAATGAAGCAGTCCATGTCCGTATGCAACAAGACCTGGACGACGTTCAGGCTTGGGCTGATAAGTGGCAGGTAACATTCACACCACAGAAGTGCCAGGCAATGGCTATCTCCAACAAGCGAGAGCCTAACCACCGCCCCATGACATCCAATGGCATTACCATCACCAAATCCCCCACCATCAACATCCTGGGGCTCACCATTGACCAGAAACTTAACTGGACCAGCCACATAAATACTGTGGCAACAATAGCAGGTCAGAGGCTACGTATTCTGTGACGAGTGTCTCACCTCCTGACTTCCCAAATCCTTTCTACCATCTACAAGGCACAAATAAGGAGTGTGATGGAATACTCTCCACTTGCCTGGATGAATGCAGCTCCAACAATACTCAAGAAGTTCGACATCATCCAGGACAAAGTAGCCCGCTTGATTGGCAGTCCATCCACCACCTTAAACATTCACTCCCTCCACCACCGGCATACCGTGGCTGCAGTGTGTACCATCTACAAGATGCACTGCAGCAACTCACCAAGGCTTCTTCGGCAGCACCTCCCAAACCCGTGACCTCTTCCACCTAGTAGGACAAGGGCAGCAGGTGCATGGGAACACCACCACCTCCAAGTTCCCCTCCAAGTCACAAACCATCCTGACTTACAAGTATATCGCCGATCCTTCATCATCGCTGGGTCAAAATCCTGGAACTCCCTACCTAACAGCACTGTGGGAGTACCTTCACCAAATGGACTGCAACAGTTCAAGAAGGTGGCTCACCACCACCTTCTCAAGGGCGATGCCCACATTCTATAAACAAATTGCAAAAAAAATTCAAAGCCAGCCACAGCCTCAGAGTAGATTTGATGGGTCCAGCGGGTTTGCTGTGGAGCTGCGACCAGGATTTGTGCATTGGCGGCCATTGGTTCTGACACCACTCTAAGACCAATACTGGATAAGCTTCTGTGTGAAACTTTCCCACTTCTTTACACCACCTTACTTAGTTTCATGCTCCCCCTACTTTTTGTTTTTGATTTAATGCTTTTTCATTGCCTCACTATCATGAACTTCATATGCTAATTATTTTTATTTGACCTCTTTCCAGCTTTTCAAAAAACCTGTTTGTTGAATATTCAACCCTTATCTCCTCTCTAACAGAAGTCGGCATTCCTGATTTATGTCTCCTGCTTGTTGTTCTCCCCTCCCATGTTTGTGTTTTGTTCAGCCTCATATAGGGCCCTGCTCATCTTCCAATTGTCAGTTTTAACAAAGTGTCTTCACCTGAACGGTTAACCTGTCTTTTCTCTTTACAGATGTTGATGGAGTGGCTGTGTATTTCTGGCACTGTCTGTTGATATTTCAGATGTCCATCCTCTTTTTAATTCAGTATACAACACCAACATATTTATATAGCACCTTTAACATAATAAAACTTCCCAAGCCGCTTCACAGGAACATTTTCAGACAAAATTTGACACTGAGCCACTTAAGGAGATATTCGGACAGGTGAAAGAGGTAGGTTTTAAGGAATGTCTTAAAGGAGGATAGAGGGGTAGAGAGGCGGAGAGGTTTAGGGAGGGAATTCCAGAACTTAGGGCCAGGGCAGCTGATGGCACAAGAGGCCAATATTGGAGGAGTGCAGAGATCTCGGCGGCTTATAGGGCTGGAGGAGGTTACAGAGATAGGGAGGGGCAAGACCATGGAGGGATTTGAAAAGAAGGATGAGAATTTTAAATCGAGGCATTGCCAGACTGGGAGCCAATCTAGATTAGCAAGCACAGGGGTGATGAGTGAACAGGAATTGGTGTGAGATAGGAAAAGGGCAGCAGGGTTTTGGATAAGCTGAAGTTTATGGATGGTGCAAGGTGGGAGGCCAGCCAAGGGAGCTAAACATACTGAGCCCACAGTTACTGGATCACTCTAATATAAAGTATATTTTCTCTTTGAGGCATGTGCACACAATTGGAACCTGCCTTTGTGCAGAAAAATAAGGCTATTTGACTTCATTGTGCTGATGCTGGGAAGTGGCTTCACCATTTATCACAAAGGGTATGTCTGCTCAATTTTCAATAGCCTTACTGGGAACATTTTCCTTCCCCAACGCAATGGCCGATGCAGCACATGCAATATACTGCAGATAGGGTTCCAACTCTGGTTGGAGGCATTGCTGGAGTCTTGATCACATGGTGTTCTGGCTACATGACATCTGATCACCTCTGCAAATGTTACTGCATTTGCCTCATAGAGGTTGGGTCTCCTGTGGTTCAGTATAAATTCTTTGGGGTTTTGTGCCAGCAATTATTGTGCGAAGAGATCCAAAAACCAGGAGGCCCCTTGAGAGCTGGAAAAGAGGGGGAACCGAGAGCGGGGAAGAGGGGAAACCGAGGGCGGGAATGAGGGGAAACCGAGGGCTGGGAAGAGGAAACTGAGGGCGGGGAAGAGGAAACTGAGGGCAGGAATGAGGGGAAGCCGAGGGTGGGGAAGAGAGGAAACCGAGGGTGGGGAAGAGGAAACTGAGGGCGGGGAAGAGGAAACCGAGGGCGGGAATGAGGGGAAACCGAGGGTGGGGAAGAGAGGAAACCGAGGGAGGGGAAGAGAGAAAACCGAGGGCGGGGAAGAGGGGAAACCGAGGGCTGGGATGAGGGGAAACCGAGGGCGGGGAAGAGGGGAAACCACGGGCGGGGAAGAGGGGAAACCACGGGCGGGGAAGAGGGGAAACCACGGGCGGGGAAGAGGGGAAACCGAGGGCGGGGAAGATAGGAAACCGAGGGCTGGGATGAAGGGAAACCGAGGGAAGGGAAGAGGGGAAACCGAGGGCGGGGAAGAGAGGAAACCGAGGGCTGGGATGAGGGGAAACTGAGGGCAGGGAAGAGGGGAAACCGAGGGCGGGGAAGAGAGGAAACCGAGGGCGGGGAAGAGAGGAAACCGAGGGCGGGGAAGAGAGGAAACCGAGGGCGGGGAAGAGGGGAAACCGAGGGCGGGGGAAGAGGGGAAACCGAGGGCTGGGAAGAGGGGAAACCGAGGGCGGGGAAGAGGTGAAACTGCGGGCGGGGAAGAGGGGAAACCGAGGATGGGGAAGAGGGGAAACCGAGGGCTGGGATGAGGGGAAACTGAGGGCAGGGAAGAGGGGAAACCGTGGGCGGGGAAGAGGGGAAACCGAGGGCGGGGAAGAGGGGAAACCGAGGGCGGGGAAGAGGTGAAACTGCGGGCGGGGAAGAGGGGAAACCGAGGACGGGGAAGAGGGGAAACCGAGGGCTGGGATGAGGGGAAACTGAGGGCAGGGAAGAGGGGAAACCGTGGGCGGGGAAGAGGGGAAACCGAGGGCGGGGAAGAGAGGAAACCGAGGGCTGGGATGAAGGGAAACCGAGGGCAGGGAAGAGGGGAAACCGAGGGCGGGGAAGAGCGGAAACCGAGGGCCGGGAAGAGGGGGAACTGAGGGCTGGGATGAGGGGAAACTGAGGGCAGGGAAGAGGGGAAACCGAGGGCGGGGAAGAGGGGAAACTGAGGGCGGGGACAAGGGAAAACCGAGGGTGGGGAATCTTCTTAGGCAGTCCCTCAGAACCAAGGATGACTTGCTTCCACATTAAAAAATGAGTTCTCAGGTGACTGATGAGTCCAATGCGGGACCTACAGTCTCTGCCACAGGTGGGGCAGACGGTGGTTGAAGGGGCGGGTGGGTGGGGTGATTGGGTTGACGTGCACTCTTTGCGCTGCCTGCGCTTGGTTTCAGTTTGCTCCCGGCGAAGAGGCTCGAGGTGTTCGGCACCTTCCCGGATGCTTCTCCTCCACTTTGTGCAGTCTTGGGCCAGGGATTCCCAGGTGTCGATGGGGTTGTTACACTTTTTCAAGGAGGCTTTGAGGGTGTCCTTGAAGCGTTTCCTCTGCCCACCTGTGGCTCTCTTGCTGTGCCGGAGCTCCGAGTAGAGCGCTTGTTTTGGGAGTCTCGTATCGGGCATGCGGACAATGTGACCCGTCCATCGGAGCTGATCGAGCGTGGTCAAAGCTTCGATGCTGGGGATGTTGGCCTGAGCAAGAACACTGATGTTGGTGTGCCTATCCTGCCAATGGAATTGCAGGATCTTGTGGAGGCAGCATTGGTGGTAACTCTCCAGTGCTTTGAGGTGCCTGCTGTACATGGTCCATGTCTCTGAGGTATACAGCAGGGCGGGTATCACTGCTGTTCTGTAGACCATGAGCTTAGTGTCGGGTTTGAGGTCCTGGTCTTCAAAGACTCTCTTCCTCAGGTGACCGAAGGCTGCACTGGCACACTGAAGGCAGTGTTGGACTTCGTCGTCGACATCTGCCCTTGTTGACAGTAGGTTCCCAAGGTATGGAAAGTGGTTCACATTGCCCAAGGCCTTGTCGTGGATTTTGATAATTGGGGGGCAGTACTATGTGCAGGTTGGTAGAGGACCTTTGTCTTACAGATGTTTAGTGTAAGGCCCATGCTCTCGTACGCTTCGGTGAAGGTGTTGATGATGATTTGGAGTTGGACCTCCGAGTGAGCGCAGACGCAAGCGTTGTCTGCATACTGTAATTCGACAACAGAGGATGGGACGACCTTGGATCTGGACTGGAGGCGGCGGAGGTTGAACAGTTTCCCGTTTGTTCTGTAAATTAGCTCCACTCCAGCAGGGAGCTTACTGAGGGTGAGATGGAGCATTGCAGCAAGGAAGATCGAGAAGAGTGTTGGTGCGATGACACGGCCTTGCTTGACCCCAGTTCGTACACGAATTGGGTCTGTGGTGGAACCGGTGGTCAGGATCACAGCTTGCATGTCGTCATGAAGCAGGCGGAGGATGGTGACAAACTTTTGACGGCAGCCGAATTTGAGGAGGAAACTCCATAATCCCTCACGGTTGACAGTGTCGAAAGCCTTTGTGAGATCAAAGAAGGCCATGTACAGTGGTTGTTGCTGTTCGCTGCATTTCTCTTGTAATTGGCGTTCAGTGAAGATCATGTCCATTGTGCCCCTTAGTGGGCGGAATCCGCTTTGCGACTCTGGGAGGAGCTCTTCTGCCACTGGGAGAAGGCAATTGAGGAGGATTCTTGCGATGACTTTCCCTGTGGCAGACAGCAGGGAAACTCCTCTGTAATTACCTCAATCGGACTTGTCACCTTTCTTGAAGATGAACACAATTACGGCATCTCTGAGATCCCTTGGCATGCTCTCCTCCTTCCAGATAAGAGAAATGAGTTCCTGAATTCGTACCAGTAGTGATTCTCCGGCATGCTTTAGTGCCTCGGCAGGGATTCCATCTGCTCCTGAGGCCTTGTTGTTCTTCAGTTGTTGGATGGCCTTTTCAAACTCATGCCGGGCTGGGGTTGTGCTGAGATGGTGTTGGGTAGCGCTGAGATGGTGTTGGGTAGCATGCTGCAGGATGGAGTTGAGGACACTCGCATCGAAGACAGAGTAGCGGTTAAGGAGATCTTCGAAGTGCTCCTTCCAGCGGGCACTGACTGCCTCTCTGTCCTTGATGACTACCTCTCCATTCTTGGCCTGCAGTGGGGTAGGACCTTGGGTCAAAACTGGCCGGCAATGACCGACCTGAACCAAACCGAGAGATCACACAAAGGGCATTTGGCTCGGTGTTTGGAGCACTTCTCACAGGGCACATCGTCCTAAACTCAGCTCAGCACTAACATTTCTAAACCACTCCCAGGGCTCAGACTCAATAAAGGAGAGTTTTCATAGAATGATAGAAATTACAGCACAGGAGGAGGCCATTCGGCCCATGGTGCCTATACCGGTGCTGGTGCTTTCTCCTGCAACCTCATTCCCATCAGATTGGTTTACATTCCTCATTTTTAGGTACTTGTGCCATTCCCTTTAAAATGATGTTCTAGTCTTTACCTCAATAGCCACTTGCAGTGAAGCATTCCATGGTCTAACAGCCCTCAGTTCTAGAAAGTTCCTTCTCCCTGGGCACTTCCAGTGAGAATGATCAGTCTCCGTGCCCTTGTTCCCTATTGGTCCACTAGTGGAAACAATCTTTCACTATTAACGCAGTGTAAAAACCCCAGGTGTCACTCACCCCTTTACTGACTGCTGCCCCTTGAACAGGCTGCACGGCCCATTTAAAATTCCGCACATGCATGTTTTTTCCCTTTAATAGCCGGTGAGCCAGCTGCGCGGGACCTCCAGAGCATTGTGCGGAGGCGCAGCTAAAGGGAACATTGGTTGGCAACCCTAACCACAAAGGTGCTCGGGTCACTCCGGGCCATGCACAAATCAGATGGCAAATATCATTTTTACAGCTCTGATGCAAGTCAAGCAAAGATGTGCCTGAATTTGTGCCAGCATTGCATATCAAAAATCCCACCCACTGTCTTATTTGCATTGACCGCAGCATGCTTTTGTAGGATATTGAATAATGGAAGAGTGTTTGATTACTGTCCTCTTTCTTGAATTTGAATGTTGTTTTAAACTGTTAACATGGTTTTTTGTCGATCACGTTAAAGCAACAGTTTGGGGGGAATTTTGCCAGCCCTGGAGAGGCAGGTATGGAGGCGGGACTGCTAGGAAAATGGCAGAAACTGGGAGCAGGTACCAACCCCGCTCCCAACCCGCCTCCATGCCATCTTCCCAGGAGGCGGGTCCCCGACTCGCGCAGGGACCCATCTCCTCGAGGCGGGAAGGGGATTACAGCCACTTAACTGCCTGTTAAATAGGCTTATCCCTATTTTACCCACACAAGTGCGGTCTTCCTGATGGCTGCGAACCTCGCCAGGGTCAGCGAGGTGAGCAGTGGGTCTGCGGGGGTCAGAGGGGTCAAAAAATGAGCTGTGAAGGTGAGTGATGGGTGCAAGTGTGGATAGGTAAGTATGAGAGGTGAGTGAAAAGTGTTAGAAAAAGTTTACTTACCTTTGTTTCTTTCTGCAGGCTTCAACCTTTGGGGATCTGGAGATGCCTCATCTCAACGGCAGAGATGACAGAATGGCTGCTGCATTCTCCGATGGAGGAGCCATCTGATTTCTGTTAAGGAGAGAGGTTTGGCAAGTCTTCAGTTCAAAGGCTCACCTTTGAACAGAGATTGTCAAAGCTGTCAAACGATGACAATTCATCTGTCAAAAAGTATTGATAGATGAAACGTCATACGCTGATGTCCTCTGTCACTGGCTTTCCCTTAATTGGCTGGCTAAGCCCGCAGGGCAGGCTTAACAAGGTCAATCAAGGGAAAATAGCGTGGGTTGGCCGGACATCGTTGGGATTGGGGGCGGGACTGAAACCCGACAAGCAGCAGTCCCGTCCCCAATGTGCCCCCATTGACAAAATCCAGCCCTTATTTAAAGAAATGAAAATTTACATTTATATGGCACCCCTCAGGTAGAAGAATGTCTCAGAGAGTTTACAAGGCCAGAGGAAAACACTGCGCAGGAGATGGTAGGGGTGGGGTGGAGGACTTTTGGTGACGGTAGAGGAGATGAGTTTGAAGGAGGAGTTTGAAGGAGGGGAGAGGGAATAAGTCAAAGTGGTTTTGGGGGAGATCCAAAGAGGGAGGGAATAGTGGTTGGAAGATCAGGCTGCCATGGTGGAATGAAGGCATGCAGGATGTGCATTACCTTGAGTTGGGCAACTGGGGCATGCAGACTGGGAGGTTTTGCCATGCAGATCACGGAGGGTCAGTGGAGCAAGACGATAAAGAGATTTGAAAATGAGGAGAACCTTGAAATTGATACACTGAGGGATGGGGAGCCAATGGAGCTTAGCAAGGGTAGGGGCCAGGGGATGAGCATATAGGACGCAGTGAGGGGGAGGCCGGGGTAGCCAAGTTCCGGAATAATAGGAGACTGTGAAGGGTGCAGGAGGAGAGGCCAGTGATGAGAGCAATTGAGAAGCCTATTTTGTCATATAAATGGATTTTTTATTGTAAATAAAGTTTTGCTTTAACATAACTCGAAGGAAAACTGTAATAACAGTGAAAAACAATATGAAAAACCAAGAGGACACCAATGAAAAACTCTGGGACAGAAATGTAAGAGATTCAAGCAGAGGGCAGGTGAAACTTCTGTACACAGTTGTGAGGCTGTGGAATTCATTTTCCAGGGTAAGTGGTTGGGGCATAAACTGAGTCAACATTCAAGATTAGATTGGATAAGTGGATGAAGAAACAGTGGTTGAGGGGATATGGGAACAGGATGGGTAAATTTGATTAGAAGTATCTGTTTATGTGAAAGGCAAACATTGACATGGATTGATTGGACTGAATGGACTGAATGGCCTGTTCCTGTGTTATAAATTCTATATACTTCTATCTACTTAATAACCTGGAAAAGCTCATTATACTCAATGCAATTGAAGTGCTGGAGACGAGGATTAGGGTGTCAGCATTGGAGGGAGAGAAGTAGAGGCATCAGCAAGCAATGTTACAGTGGTGGGAAAATGTTGTCTTGGTGACTCACCAGATCATAGAATCGTAGAATGATACAGCACAGAAGGAGGCCAGTTGGCCCATCGTGCCTGTGCCAGCTCTTTGGTAGAGCTATTGAATTAATCCCATTCCGTTGCTTTTTCCCCATAGTTCTGTAAATTTCCCTTCAAGTATTTATCCATTTCTCTTTTGAAAGTTACTATTGAATCTGCTTCCGCCAACCTTTCAGGCAGTGCATTCCAGGTCACAACAACTCATTGCGTAAAAATATGTTTCCTCATGTTGCCTCTGGTTCTTTTGCCAATCACCTTAAATCTGTGTCCTCTGGTTAACGACCCTTCTGCAACTGAAAACAGTTTCTCCTTATTTACTCTATCAAAACCATTCATGACTTTGAACACCTCTATCAAATCTCCTCTTAACCTCTAAGGAGAAGAGCCCAGCTTCCCCAGTCTCTCCACATGAGAGGTTGCAGCCCCTCTTCCATTATTTGAAGGGGCTGCTCCTCGATTTTTGGCTGCACTTCAGTCCCACGCTCCAGATCTTTGGTCACCCCGGTGCGGAGGGGGACGGGCAGGTCGGTGGACCTTCACGTAGGACTGCTCCTGGGCCTGGCCAAAGTGTCCATTAACTGATCCAGGCAGCGGGCGGTTGAGGGGGTCGTTCGGCCCAACTGCCTGCCTCTCTTCCGCGGCCATGTTTGCGCTCGGATGGCCCTGGAGATGGAGTACGCGGTGTCCGCCGGCATGCTCGAGGCCTTCCGTGGCTGTTGGGCACCACAGGGACTGGAGTGCTTCATCACCCCCGGAAACCAAATTTTAATTTAATTTGTTAAGTTTCATTTGATGTATTTTTGTTAAATTACAGTTTTTTGTTTAATGATTGCACCAAAAGAGCAGTCTCTCCACATGTGGGTAAGAAGGGTAGCCTAGACATCTGAAGATAATTATTAGTAATTCTATTAAATCATTTAGTAGACTCGTATTAGCGTATCTAATACCAATTTGTTTCGAACTGGACAAATTTCCCATGTTGTTTCTACCTTGCAGACAGGCAGGAGTGTTCCCTTCCAGTCGGGGAACACTTACTTCAGCAGTCAAGGACATTCAGCCTCCGATCTTTGGGTAAGCATTCTCCAAGGCGGCCTTCGAGACACACGACAACACAAAATCGTCGAGCAGAAACTGATAGCCAAGTTCCGCACCCATGAGGACGGCCTGAACCGGGATCTTGGGTTCATGTCATGCTACATGTAACCCCACCTGACGTAGGGTCATCCAGGCTCGAGTTGTCGTTGGCTTGTTCTCTCCACACAGATGCGGCCGGACCTGTTGTGATTTCCAGCAAAAAAAATGTTTTTTGTCTGTTTTTTTGTTTTTCATACAGACCCCAGCATCTGCAACATTTGACCCCTTGTGACGCCACCTCATTGCTCTTTGATGTAATGTTTTCCTGACTGACCTGTTTGGACACCATTTACACCTTTGATTGCTGTGATTATCTCTCTGCCGAGGTGTGATAAATGGCAGTTAGAAAGATTACCTGTAAACATCTGACATTATTCTCTGACTATATAAGCTGTGTTTTTATGCATCTCTCCACTTTACCTGACGAAGGAGCAGCGCTCTGAAAGCTTGTGATTTCAAATAAAGCTGTTGGACTATAACCTGGTGTTGTGTGATTTCTTACATTTGTTAAAATAATACCTTCCTTATAAAATGTTTTATTTGCCTGAATGATAGAAACTATTTTCTGTTAGAGTAGTCTAGTTGAGCACTTGATTGCCAACCAAAAGATTATGAGCCTGACTCAGATGGGCTGCTTCTGCCTGTTTTGCATTGGTGAGGTGACCTTTGTTAATTTTTACCCAAGTACAAGGTGGCAGCACATAGTAGCCTATTGTTTATATCTCAGAGTGGTAGAACTGGCAGAAACAGACTCCTCCTCCTGTATTTATGTTACCTCCAGACTTGACTATTCCAATGCTCTCCTGCCCGGCCTCCCATCTTCCACCCGTTATAAACTTCTGCTTATCCAAAACTCTGCTGCCTGTATCCTAACTGGCATCAAGTCCCATTCACCCATCACCCCTGTGCTCGCTGTGTTAAATTGGCTGCTAGTCCATCAACAACTTGAATTTAAAATGTTCATCCTTGTGTTCAAATCCCTCCATGGCCTTGCCCCTCCCTATATCTGTAACCTCCTGCAGTCCTACAACCCTCCGAGAACTGTGTGCCTTCAATTCTGGCCTCATGTGCATCCCAATTTCCTTCACCCCATTGGAATTCCCTCTCTAAACCTCTCTGCCTCTCCACCTCTCTTTCCTCCTTTAAGACCCTCCTTAAAACTTTTGTCCAAGCTTTATCTCCTTATGTGGCTCGTGTCAATTTTTTTTCCTGTGAAGTGCCTTGGGACATTTTACTACGTTAAAGGTGCTATATAAATGCAAGCTGTTGTTGTGTAATTAGAACTCCTGTCACAAAATGGTGGTTATAGTAGATGTGGTAACTTGTCCGATTGTCTTTCTGCCAGCGAAGGATGCCTAGGATAAATGGCCATGTGTGCTTTTTTAAAAAAATGTGGAAGTAGGCATTGTCTCCATACAATAACAGCTTCCATTTCTACAGCATTCCTTGTGTACATTAAAATATCTTAGAATTCTTTACAGGACAGAGAGAGAAAAAAAGGTGGACAGCAAGCAGGAAAGAAAAAGATGAACAGAAGTGTGTGTGTGTGTGGGGGCGGGGGGGGGGGCATGCAGGGAAGCATCAACAATGAAGAAGGTTTTAAGAATAATCTTGAAAGCAAGGAAGGAGCCGGTGAAATGAAGGAATTTAGGTAGGGAATGCAAGAGGGCAGGTGCGTGGTGGCTGCAAAACTGACCACAGATGTTGAAGGGGAGGGAGGAATGAAAAGTAATTCAGTGTAAGAGGAGCAGAAGATGTGTGGAACACAGTTTCTGTTTAAGTGTGAAGTTCTTGAGCTTACATTGCTCACCAGTCCAATTTTGGACTAGACAGCAGCTGTTTCAAGTGCTGTTGATTGTTTGAAAATGTCTGAGATGTAAACCAGACACCAAAGGTTTGATTTTGACTCTGTCCCTCTGTCTGTTATGATGTGGAGGCTTTAGTTATCAAGGTTACTAAGATTTAACCTTGTTCTGCCCCTAACCTGCCCCAACCCGTTTTTTTGGATTGGCAGATGGTGGAAACCTAACCTACCTGGTATAGGGTTTATAGCAAACAAATGATTCTCCCAATGAGAAGCAACAGTGTTTGGAATATTGACTAAATGCTATCATGTGTTTTGTTATAAAATAATGCACTCAAAGTTGTGGACATGGAAATGAACAACACAAATTCCAGGTCAACACTAAATTTGGGCTTAATTTGAAAGATTAATACTGTCAGTTTAACAAAGCCAGTCTCGAAGTGTTTTGCAGTAACAGTGATGATGTCTGCTTAGACAAGGCTGCCCTCTAGAGGGTGTATATTTGCTATCACATTGTTTCACAGTCTGATTAACCCTTGCGCCGTTTCAGCAGCAGTGAGGTGAGTTTGAAGTTTGTTGTGGGAACATTGTGAATTAAATTTGCTGTACGCATTTGCTGACACAACAGCCACTACACTTCAAAAGTAATTCATTGTGTGAAGTGGTTTGAGACGTTTTAATGTGATAAAGTGCTACATAAATGGGTACTACCTATGTGATATCACTTAGAAACAGCATTCTAATCTTAAAAAAGTCAATTGTTAAAAGCAATTTGTATTAGGGATGACTGAATGGTACAGGACTGGAAACTCCATTTAGTTGAACTCTAGATGGCAAGGACCAATAAGAACACACTAATTAAAAAAAAATATTTTAATTTCCCAATATTACAACAGTGACTAGAAGTTCTTTTGGATGTCTGGAGGTCGTGAAAGGCGCTATAGAAATGCAAGTTCTTTCTTTCTTCTAATTGTCTCCCCATCGCTCCTGAAGATGTTGCGATATGGGTCCATGGTTCCTGACAGTACTTTGCTGCCTCACACAAGTGGCCATTCTTCATGTGCAAGCTTTGTGTTGTCAGAGAGTATTGGTAGCCTATTTGTAAGGCAGAGGTGGGGGAGGGTGGGATTGGTGATACAGAAATTGACCAGGTGGTTGACAGTGAGAAAGAAAGCTGTAGACTGTAGGAAGATATCAATGGACTGGTCAGGTGGGCAGAAAAGTGGCAAATGGAATTCAATCTAGAGAAGTGTGAGGTAATGCATTTGGGGAGGGCTAATTGGGCTAGAACTTCGGGTCCCCACGGGTGAGTACGCGCTGGGTACTCACGCGTAGGCCCAACAAAAGCGCCGGTTTCGTGCATGCACTGCGCATGCGCGGGAAACCGGAACTTCCGTTCCCTTAAAGGAAGGGGTTCACAGGTCGAACGCGCGCGCCAGAGAGGCAGCGCGTACGCCTGGAACTTCCGTTTTTTTTGCAGGTTTCTCCGGGAGGGTAAGTCTCCAGCAGCTACACTTCTAAAAAGCAGTCGCAAGGCCTGCTTTTAACAAGGTAAGTGGTGAATTAAGTAAAATTAAAACATTTTTTCCGCAGGAAGCTTCTGACCCGAATTTCTGGGCCAATAAATGGTAGAACACTGAGAAGTATAAAGGAACAGAGGGACCTTGGAGTGCATGTCCACAGATTCCTGAAGGTAGCTGGACAGGTAGATAAGGTGGTTAAGAAGGCATACGGGATACTTTCCTTTATTACCCGAGGCATAAAATATAAGAGCAGGGAGGTTATGCTTGAACTGTATAAAACACTAGTTAGGCCACAGCTAGAGTACTGTGTACAGTTCTGGTCACCACATTACAGGAAAGATGTGATTGCACTAGAGAGAGTACAGAGGAGATTTACGATGATGTTGCCAGGACTGGAGAATTTTAGCTATGAGGAAAGATTGGATAGGCTGGGGTAGTTTTCTTTGGAACAGAGGAGGCTGAGGAAGATAACAATGAGGTTGAGGTGTATAAAATTATGAGGAGCCTAGATATAGTGGATAGGAAGGACCTATTTCCCCTAGCAGTGAGGTCAATAACCAGGGGCCATAGATGTAAAGTAATTGGTAGAAGGATTAGAGGGGAGTTGAGGAGAACCTTTTTCACCCAGAGGGTGGTGGGGGTGTGGAACGCACTACCTGAAAGGGTTGTAGAGGCAGAAACCCTTATCACATTTAAAAAGTACTTGGATATGCACTTGAAGTGCCGTAACCTACAAGGCTACGGATCAAGAGCTGTAAAGTGGGATTAGGCTGGATAGCTCTTTTCTGACCGGCACAGACATGATGGGTTGAATGGCCTCCTTCTGTGCTGTAACTTTCTATGATTCTATGATGGTGTGGGGTGGGTGGGTGGGTAAGCTGCGCCTGATCCAGTCCTGGTTGCGTCCATTAATCTGCAATTTCAGACGATCACTAGAAAGGGAACCAGAATGGGAGCCGTGAGCCTCCCTAAGCTGGGAACACTGGACTCTCAGGCTTCTCTGCTGCTTTGGCTGAGATCAGTTAACTGGGTACTGATTAACTATTAAACCTGTGGCCTGTGATATAGCCACTGAGAAAACACGGGGGAGGTACAGTATTAAATTTGGAGAAAAGGTTATTTTATCTATGTGGACAATTGGGCAAACCACTGCCCCACCTCCCCCACCCCCTCCACATACACACACAGAAATACTAATAGTTCCTTGTGCTGTACAAGCTGAGCAGCCATTATACAGTTTGTATGGATTCAGTACTGGGAGCCTGGGTTACAGCATAAGGTCTCAACATAAGCAAGGCATTATAGGCATTTCTATTAGCTGGATTGGTGTTAGATTGCATCAATTTAAAATAGCATTTCTTAATCAACAAAGCAAAGATGTGACATCTGCAGAAAGGAAGATACTTCTCACCCTCATTCGTTTAATGAACATAGCAGTGGTCAAAAAGCCATTGACTAGGAATTAATAGGAGCTTAGCTATAATTCCTGCATTTTGCTCCATCTATCAGGCCCATCCACAAAATCAGCAGGCTGAACAAAATGCTGATTGCAGGTTTCCAGGCTGCATGCATGCCAGGGCACGTGGGCACTCATTCTACAGAAAAGGCAATTGATATTTGGCTGGTATCTCCGTAACAAATGGTGCAAATGTGGCGTGAACATTTTAGAGTAGAGCTGTGAACAGAATGTCAAATCTGAATCAAGTCTGCCTGTTCATTTGAGGCAGTAATACTGCACACATGTCGTGGATAGTTTGCCCATCTTTGCATGCTCTTCACCACCTGCCAAACATTTCCACGCATATCTTTCACAGGCTTCTATGTTTTTATTTGCAGATGCCAGGGAATTATTAGCCTGTTTTCATTTTTTATTCCTTCATAAAGAGATCAAGGTAGATGTATTTGCTTGATCCATTTAATTCATCCAATTTCCCTAATGTGCTAGTGGTTACACTTCAGTGGGTCCTATGGGACTCTCATGGGTCGATGTTTCCCTTGTGATGGGGGATTTGCCTCAGTGTCTTAATTCTTTGGATGTCCTTGTTCAATGTTAACATTTCATTTCAAATTTTGAGCATCTGAAATGTAGACAGCTCAACTTTGAACCCAGAATCCATCTGTAACTGATTATTCATTCACATCAAAGTATGACATCGATGCCTGTTTGGAAATTACCAAGGTGTGGACAGGAGTGTTTGGCCTGATCTATGTCATGTAATGCAGCATCTCTGTTTTCTTCCCCTCTCCACGTAGCTCATTGGCTGGTAGCCAGATGATTGAATACAGGCAATTTCTATACCAATGCCCATCTGTTTGATCACATGTTACAGAGTAGAACAAGAAGCAATTAGAACAGCAGGGCAGATCCTGAGGGCTAATCAGAAGTGGTCAATGCCAAACTGAAACGAAACAAAATGGTTCGGGCAAGTAATTTGGCATGGCAAAAGTTCTTGAAAATTATGGGTCAGTTGCAAGGGAAATGGCTAAAATCGCTAGCAGTTGTGGAGGGGATACTTTACTTACAGTGCCAATGTGTACAGTTTTGGTCTCCTTACCTAAGGAAGGATATACTTGCCATAGAGGGAGTGCAACAAAGGTTCACCAGACATGTTCCTGGGTTGGGGGGATTGTCCTATGAGGAGAGATTTAGTAGACTAGGTCTATATTTTCTAGAGATTCGAAGAATGAGGGGTGATCTCATTGAAACATACAAAATTCTTACAGGACTTGACAGGGTAGATGCAGAGAGGATGTTTCCCCTGGCTGGGGAGTCTAGAACCAGGGGTTACAGTCTCAGAATAAGGGGTCAGCCATTTAGGACTAAGATGAGAAATTTCTTCACTCAGAGGGTGGTGACTCTTTGGAATTCTCTACCCCAGAGGGCTGTGGAGGCTCAGTCGTTGAGTATATTCAAGACAGAGATCGATAGATTTTTGAATATTAAGGGAATCAAGGGATATGGGGATAGTGCAGGAAAGTGGAGATGTGGTAGAATCTCAGCCATGATCTTATTGAATGGCATAGCAGGCTCAAAGGGCCAAATGGCCTACTCCTGCTCCTATTTCTTATGTTCTTATGTTCTTAATCAGCTTCTATCATGAGCTAACAGCTTTGGGTTAGTGGTAGCACTCTCGCCTCTGAGTCAAACATTGTGGGGTCAAGTCCCACTCCAGAGACTGTTCTGTGCCGTACTGAGGGAGTGGGATTCACTGTTGAAGAGAGTGGAAGTCAGAGATAAAGCTGCAAAACTGCAGGGCCAGCTGTCCAATTGGCACCCCCGTCGAGTGCAATGCTCCCCAGGGAGTGCGGGACCTAGGGATTGACACAATAGTTTATGTGGGCGAATTTTAGCTGTCCGCAGCAATCAGGCGGGCAATGGGTGCTTGGAAGATCAGCGTGGGACTTGCGTGACCTTTGTGTTTAGCCATCATTATAATGCAGTCAAAAGCAAAATACTGCGGATGCTGGAAATCTGAAATAAAAACAGAAAATGCTGGAAATACACAGCAGATCAGGCAGCATCTGTAGAGAGAGAAACAGAGTTAACATTTCAGGTCGATGACCCTTCATCTGACAAAGGGTCATCGGCCTGAAACGTTAACTCTGTTTCTCTCTCTACAGATGCTGCCTGACCTGCTGAGTATTTCTAGCATTTTCTGTTTTTATTATAATGCAGTCAATGAGTTGCCAGCATGAATGATCTCCCAATAGGCAGCTCACCATGTAGAAGGCAGGAAATTGGGCGGTGCGACCAATTCTAAAAGGCCTGCAGCACCACTGTAAAACTCTTATTCATGTGGGACAGAGATAAGCAAACTGTGAAGCAACGGGCAACATGAGTTTCAGCAGAGCCCCAGGTTTTCCGATGCAGCATTGGGGATGGTAATAGGGCAAGTCACCATCAGGAAGGAGGGCCTCTTCCCCACAGATAGTCAACGGGTACCAAGACAAATCAGTAAACAGCCATGGAGAGAGGTGGCACAAAACTTGGACTGGATGCCAGACAGGCCAGGCTGCATAACAGAGGCTCTTTGCCAAGCTACCAGTACCAGCACACTCACATCTGTAGAGATAAACATCTTGCTTGAGCAGATGATTAGTGCAAGTGGAGATTCTTCTTCCCAAAGGAAGCTGGGGCAGCAGACTCAATGGTGTCACTAAGATATATGAATGCCTGATTAATTGCAATGTTGAATACTTCCTCACAGCCAGCCATTTACATGCTTTCAGTGGCACTACATGAAAGATGGCATGGCAGTCTGATCATAATCCAGTATTGCCTGATTGACTACACCCAGCAAAATGCTATTAACTACTTCTGCATATTCTTGTCAGCTTGGCTCAGTTGGTAGCAATCTCACCCGAGTCAGAAAGTTGTGGGTTCTGGACCAAATCCAGGACTTGAGCACATAATCTAAGCTGACATTCCTGTGTGGCACTTGGGGAGTACTGCACTATCGGATGCCCCGTCTTTTGGATGAAGCGTTAAAACAAGGCCCTGTTTGCCAGCTCAAGTGGATGTATAGGGTCTCATGGCATTATTCGAAGAAGAGCAGGGGAGTTATCCCACTGTCCTGACTAACATTTATCTCTCAACCAAAAGCACCAAAATAGATTATGTGGTATCTTGAGCTGGCCATAGATGGAGACAGACACAGGTTAACTCCTTAACATGCTTTAATCAACACTTGCACATAAAAACTTCTGCCATGAGGCAGCAAAAACAAAAAGAGTACAACCAGTACAGATCAGACTTAACTCAGGAGAGCAATTGCCACAGCACCACCTGGTGGATCAGGTTACACATAACCTCCCAGGTTACTACACTCCTCCCCCCTTAAGATTGCCGTATGCAATTCTTAAACAATAACCCTTACTAGGTACTACGTTTTAACTAACCAGTATGCTCTAACCATGGTTAACCCCTGACTAATTTAACAGGTTTGTATAAGTCTTTCTGGTTGCTTGCGAATCCTTTGTGAACGTCTTAATTCCACTTGTGGTGGATTCTCAGATTCATTCGCACTTGAGATTGGAGTAGTCTCTGACGTTGGTTTTACTCTGTCCCGCTGTGGCCTGGCAGTACCAGTGTCCACTGGCACCTTATAAGCCATGCTGGGTCCTGGAACAGCCTCCTCTACTGCCCTTTGTTCCATCTGAGGCAGTTCCCCCTGCTGCCGGCTGAAAAGCTGATCCACATGCCGACAAACCCCTCGACCGTTCCCTAGTAACACGGAGTACGACACAGGTCCTGTAATGTCCTGGATTAGTCCTGGTATCCATTTAGGTCCATAACCGAAGTTCTGGGTGTACACAGAGTCCCCTATGGCGAAATGGCGAGCTTTAGTATGTTTGTCATAGTAAGCTTTTTGGTTTGTTTGTTCTGTCTCAACCTTGCTTTTGAGATCTGGGTGTATCAGGTCTAACGTGCACCGCAACTTTCTCCCCATCATCAACTCAGCCGGAGAAAGCCCCGTGGTAGCTTGGGGTGTTATACGATAACTAAACAAGGCTCTATTGAGCTTGGTCTCCAGGGTGTCACCTGAGCTCTTCCTCATGAGCTCCTTAAAAGTCTGCATGGCTCGCTCGGCCAACCCATTTGAGGCTGGGTGATATGGAGCCGAGGTGACATGTGTGATTCCATTCCTTACCATGAATTCTTTGCTCCCTTCACTAACAAAACACTGTGGGCTAGAAATTCAGTTGGCTGCGCCAGCCGTTAGCGCCTTAGGAGGAGTAGATGTCGAGCGCTAGGCGCTTAGCGCCCGGGCGCAGCGCGATCTGCGCCTCGCCCCAACTTCAGTAGACATTTAGCGCCGGCGCAAAGTCTTTGCGTGCGCTCAGCTGCGCGCGCAGATCATGACGTCATTTCCTCGTGCAACGCCCTTTGTGCGCCCCCAACCGGATCTTCAGTCGCGCCGGCCCATTGTGCGCCTGGCGGCCCTAGCGACTGTTGAATCGAACGGTGCTCAGCCGATGCGGGCCGCGGGGAGCGCAAATTAAAGGGCACTCCTGCAGTAGAAAAGGCAGCCGTTTTGCAACACTCCTTCTGGAGGAGGAGGAGGAGGAGGAGGAGGATACCACATAACAAACTGATGGAGAGAAGCCCTCCACAAATACACTAGTCTCGGCCTTTCAAAAAAACAAATCCACCCTCCCCCTTTAAGAGCTCACCGGAGCCAGAGTGTCTGCCGGCAATCAGCAGCTCGCTGCACCTGCCCTGCGCCCAACTTCCGGTGTTAGCGCCCCGGGCTGCCGGCTTAGCGCCTACTGATAGTCGTGCATCGCCTGTTTTAGCGCAGCAGCAACCTCTTAGGGCGATGCAACTGAATATCGGCGAAGGGGGCTCGACTTTGCGCCGGGCGCAAACTTTAGCGGCCGCCCGACTTGACCGACACAAAAGTGGCTATACTGAATTTCTAGGCCTGTGTATTGTCAGATACAATCATTTCTGGAATACCATGCGCGCTGAAGCTGTTCCTGAGACAATTCAGTGTGGCATCAGTCGTTGCAGAGCTCACTGGATAAACGTCGATCCACTTTGAGTGGGCGTCAACCAGCACCAAAAACATTTTGCCCATAAAAGGTCCCGCATAGTCTATGTGAATTCTCCTCCAGGGTTTGCTGGGCCACTCCCAGGGATGGAGTGGTGCCCCGGCAGGTGCTTTCCTCTGTTCCTGACATATAGTGCATGACTTTATCTTTGACTCAATTTCAGCATCCAAGTTAGGCCACCACAGATAGCTCCTAGCCAGTCCTTTCATTCTAGTCATTCCTGGGTGCGATTGATGCAACTGTTCCATCAAAGTAGAGCGTCCCCACTCTGGGACTATGATGCGTGCTCCCCATAGCACACATCGATCTTGGACACTGAGCTCGCGCTGTCTCTGTCTGTACGGCGCAAACTCCGGTCCCTCACGGTGATCTGGCCAGCCTTTCAACACATACTCACGGACCCTTGACAGAACGGGGTCCTTGGCTGTCCAGCCCTGGATTTGCGCTGAAGTCATCAGGGGACTGATCTCCTGATCCAGCATCAGGACGTGCTCCTCAGGGGAAGTACTGCGAGGAGATTTTGAGAGGGGCAGGCGGCTGAGAGCATCCGCGTTCCCGTTTTCCTTGCCGGCTCTGTACGTGATCACATATTCATAGGCTGTTAGTATTACTGCCCATCTCATTATTCTCTGTGATGCTATTTGAGGCACCGCTTTCATCTCATTCAGTAAGCTAATAAGAGGCTTGTGGTCAGTACTGATTACAAACTTCCTCCCATATATGTACTTATGGAATTTCTTTACTCCAAATATAATGGCCAACCCCTCTTTATCAAGCTGTGAATAGTTCTTTTCCGCATCTGTGAGTGTGCGTGAAACAAACCCGATGGGCCTTTCCGCTCCATCTGGCATGCGGTGGGCCAACACTGCCCCCACTCCATAGGGTAATGGTCGCAGGACATTATCAGCTCCTTCTTCTCGTCATAATGCACTAACACCCTGCTGGACTGAAGTAGCTCCTTTGACTGCTGAAACGCTTTCGCTTGCTCTGGCCCCCAACGCCATGGCTCCTCCTTTCTCAGCAGTTTGTGCAGGGGTGCCAGCAGCATCGATAAGTTTGGAAGAAACCAGTTATAATAATTCAGGAGCCCTAGATAGGCTTTCAGTTCAGTCACTGAATGGGTGCCGGTGCATCCTGCACTGCCCGCACTTTCCCTGGTAATGGATGGAGGCCTGTGGCATCCACCCGATGTCCCAGGAATGTTACTTCCTTCTCCATGAAACTACACTTACTCTGTTTCAGGCGTAGCCCCGCCTCTTCCAGCCGCTGTAGCACTTTGCCCAGTGTTTTTAAGTGATCCTGATCGTCACTTCCTGTTAGAAGAATATCATCTAAGTACACGGCCACCTTTGGAATGCCCTGCAGAATGCCCTCCATAGTCCGTTGGAATATTGCTGGGCTAGAACTGACACCAAATGGTAACCTGGCATACGTGAACAGCCCCTTGTGCGTGTTCACCGTGACAAACTTTTTTGATTCTTCATCTAGCAATATCTGCTGATATGCATGACTCATGTCCAGTTTGCTGAATCTTTCTCCCCCAGCGAGCGATGTTAACATGTCCTCCATTCTCGGAATGGGGTACTGTTCCAGTGATGATTCTCTGTTCACTGTTAACTTATAGTCACCACACACCCTTACGTTACCGTCGGGCTTCAATACCGGGACTATTGGTGCCGCCCAGTCTGAAAATTTCACTGGTTCTATTACTTTGTCCTTTAGCAGGTGATCTAGTTCCACCTCAACCTTGGTTTTCATTGCAAAAGGTACCGACCTTGGTTTAAAGAAACGAGGCGTGGCATCACTGGCTACATGAATTTTGGCTGTGGCTCCCCTTAAGGTGCCCAGTTCGTCCTTGAACACTAACTCATGCTTCATCAGCACTTCTTGCAGTGCCTCTGTACTGTCCTCCATTTTATTCATTGCCTGCCAGTCCACACTCAACTCACTGATCCACCCTCGCCCTAACAGGTTTGGCCCTGACCCTGCTACCACTACCACCGTAATCTCTTTGGTGACTCCTTTGTGTTCCACTTGTACTTCGGCCGCCCCCAAAATGTCCACCTTCTGTCCTGTGTAGGTTTTGAGACTAATGGGGCATGTACCTTGCTCTGGTACTTTTGCTTCCCCCCATAGCTTGGCGTACTCAGTCTGCGACATTATGGTTACACTACATCCGGTGTCAATCTCAAACTTTACTTGACCTCCGTTCACTATCAAATGCTGAGTGAGAGGGGGTACGTTGGGCCTTGAAGTGTCTATACTGTATATAGTGAAAACCTCCTCACTAGACTCACTAGACTCTTCCTCCTCTTGTATGTAATTTGCCCGCTTTGTGTACTTCTCCCTCCCCCCTTTAGCATGCTTTGCCCCTTTAGCACTGCTTCTCTCACTCACTGCCCTTTTACAGACTTTCTTTAAGTGCCCTATTTTTCCACAATTGTGGCACTTTGCCTTTGCAAACCTGCAGTCCTTTGCATAATGGCTCATCCCGCCACATCGGTAGCAATCCCCAACCCCGACTGGTGGACTTTTCGCGCCAGATTCCACCTTGAAAACAGCTCCTCCCACTGGTTTACTCCATTTCTCCTTGCTCATACTGTTTGAGTCCTTAATGTCCTTGTTAACCATCTCCATGGCTTATGCTTTTTTAAGTGCCGTCTCAAACGTTAATCCTTCTTCTGACAGCAACATTTGCTGTATACTGTCGTCGTTAACTCCGCATACTCGTCTGTCCCTTAACATGACTGTGAGCGTATTTCCAAAATTACAGTCCTGTGCGAGCTTCCGAAGCTCCTCCACATACTCAGTAACGCTTTCTTCTGGCCTCCTAATCCTCAAATTGAATTTCCATCTCTGTACTATTTCACTAGGTTTCGGATTGAAATGATTCTTTATTACACTCACCAACTCGTCAAAAGATTTTTCTCCTGGCCGCTCTGGGCTCAGCAGATTCCTCATCCGTGTATAGGTTTGCGCTCCCACACAACTCAGTAAAATGGCCCTTTTCTTTTCAGCACTGTCCACCTCGTTTGCCATAAAGAAATGGCTCAGTATTTCAATATACTCCTCCCAAGACTGCGACTTGCTGTCAAAAGGTGCCACAGAGCCTACCGTTCCTGCCATCCTTGGAGTCCGGTCACTTCAGCCAAAAAATCAAACTCTGTTTCGACTCCCGTGGCCTAGCCTCGTGCTTTTCCGACTAGTTTACTAACCAACCCGAGCACCTCTTCCGAATACTCCCTAACTATGACTGATCCACCAAAACTTTTCCGTCCTTTATTCTCGTCGCCATATGTGGTATCTTGAGCTGGCCATAGATGGAGACAGACACAGGTTAACTCCTTAACATGGTTTAATCAACACTTGCACATAAAAGCTTCTGCCATGAGGCAGCAAAAACAGAGTACAACCAGTACAGATCAGACTTAACTCAGGAGAGCAATTGCCACAGCACCACCTGGTGGATCAGGTTACACATAACCTCCCAGGTTACTACAGATTATCGGATCCATTATGTCATTGCTGTTTATGGGACCTTGCTGTGCACAAATTGGCTGTTGGATTTGTCTACATAACAACAGTAACTACACTTTAAAAGTAATTCCTTGTGTAAGGTTTTTGGACTTGATACCAACTTGGTTGCAAATAATTCTTATTGATTTCAACCGAGTCTTGACACACTTAACATCTTAAGCAATAGTCAGAGAGAAATAAATGATATTACCCGCTTTCACTCTGGATAGAGAATGTAACCTTCGTCTCTCTCTACAAATTGTAAAGGAAAGCTTAAGTTCTTCATAGGGCTCTTGTCATGCATAACCATCCCTTAAAAGGAATTCTTTTTCAGTTTCCTAACTGATCTGTTGACCATATTCTTGCTTGTTTGTGATATAGGCTACCCTCATATCTGGGAGACCACTTACCCCTTATTCAGCATTCCTTGCTAACAAAGACCTATCCTTACTGACAAAGATTTTTCTTGCTAAATGTTATCCATACCCTGAAGAATTCTGGGAATGAGCAACTTGACCATTTTATTATTTCTAGTTACAGTACAAGTCTACAAGCTATTTATAAGTAAAAACAGAAATCAAAAACTATAATCATATGAGATTAAAGCAAACCCTAATCCTAAGTGCATATGTATATAAGAAGAGAGTACCTGACACTTGGGCCCCGATTTTCTGCCAGCCGTCGGGCGGCTTTTCAGGCGGCCGGGGGCCGAAAATCGCTGAAAAAGCGGGTCGCGACCCCCCCGCCTGATTCCCCGCCGCATCCGACTTTCGGACCGCCGTTTCTCCGTGACCCGCTTCAGTCCCGCCCGCCGCTGGCGGGACTGGCCGTCGGAGCACAAATCACCAATTATTACCTTGTTTAAGTAGATTTTAAGGGGCCGTTGCGATTTTGGGGCTTTCCCCACGTGAAACACGCTTGCGGGGAACCCCGCTGATGAGGCCTGGTGTGAAAACAATTGGCTTGCTTGCTTGCAGCTGCAGGTCAATGAGGACTGAAGAGATTTAAACAGGCAGCATTTGCAGGCTGCAGGACTTTGTTGATGAAGGCTTGGGGAAACTTTTTGAAGGCTTAGGCACAGCTGTAGAAAGTTGGAGCCTCACACACTTCTCCAGTGTGAGCTCCTGGGAAGCCCCTCTCACCACCCTAACTCAGCGCCTCCTCAACGGAGGCATCTGCCAGAAACATGGGAGGCCTTTGGTACCTTCCCTTCCTGGCATTGGAGGATCTCCAACAGCAGAGGAGGCTGGAGCAACTCCAGCAACAACAGCACCAGCAGCAACAGCAGCACCAGCAGGAGCGACAGGCTGCGGCTCAGCCACCTGGGGCAGCACAGGCCTGAAGGGACCAGTGCACGAGAACATTGCTGGGTGGAATGCAAGGAACGCACTTATCCTGGGCAGATTTGCGTAGCCTGGTACATCAAACACTGCAGCCTCACTGCTTCTTAACTGACCATGGACAGTGGCCCATGCCTGCACATTCCTACCTATTTGACCAGCTTGCTGACATCTACAAGTTATCCGAAGGCCTCTATGTGATATCCCCATTCGTCAAATGACAGACGCCATAACTGCAGCAGTTGCCACCAGATTTTTTATGTAAAGGAAACTGATGGCATTAAAACTATTTACAAGACTTTTCACCCAAGTGACTACCCCTGTGATTAGTGGTGCTTTATTTTTCTCTTACGTGTGCTCCTACGTAGTGGTACCCCTGTGGCTTCAGCAGATGTGTAGGCCCCTTGCTCACTTTCCTGCTGCGCCTGTCTCGACACCTTTGGCAAGCGTCCTCTGGGGTGGCAAGCCTGTGAGGGCTCACCAGCAGTCTGCTGCTCCTACGGCTGTGCAGGGCTTGAGACTCATATCTCATTAGGGTGTGGACTCCAGCGGGGCTCTGACCGAGGGCTCTGAAGTGGCATGGAAGTGTGAGAGCCTGGAGAGGAGCCCCCACTTCATTCAGGTGTGCCAACAACCTCCCTCTCATGGGTCAGCTCCCCCTCAGCACCTGCAAGTGGCTGGAGAGCACCTTGCTGCACATCAGGGGGGCCATGGGGACCCGTCTCAGCACTAGAAGTCCTGCTCAGAGGGACTTCCATGAAGGTCTGGTTTCGGTGCTCCATAGATGCCCATCGCTCCTCAAGAGATGCCATTCTATTCAGAGCACTCACCATGTTTTCGACACCCTGGCGACTATGCTCCTCCATGGCCACAGCCCTCCTCTCCTCCGCTGCAGCCCTCCTCTCCTTGGCCACAGCCCTCCTCTCCTCGGCTAAAGCCCTCCTCTCCTCGGCCGCAGCCAGCATTGCCACGGAGGTAGCCATCCTTTCCGTGGTGATGCTTTGATGCGCCACTGAATCCAATAAGGCTCTGCTCATGCTCGCCATGGACTCCTCCATTCGCTCCACACTCGCAGCGACCCTGGAGACAAAACCTGCCAGAGACTCCTGCATCTGTGCATGGAGATCCATCACCTCCTGTCTTGCAGATGGACCCAGAGGCATAGGGTCGACATGCAGCTGAGCTGAGCTGGCAGAGCCCTGCGCCCTCCGATGAGGACTCTCCACTGCTGTCCCTGTCTCCACAATCTGCTGATGCTCACTTTTGTGCTGTGGCACACCAGGTGACAACTCTACTCTATGTCCCGAATGTCCCACCGAGGTGTGAGTGGCTGCGCTGGTGCTGGGTGCACTTACTTCTGCTGATGCTGCGCCCTCAGAGGTTGGCTCTTCCTCTGAGGAGTCTGTCTGCAAAGCCTCTTCCTCCTCGGCACTGGCGACGGGGGCTCCGGATGGTCCTGTGGGGGGGTAAAGGAAAGAGTTAGAGATGTGATGGCAAGGCTACTTGCACATTGGATTTGCCATATGCTCACAAGTCCAAATGATGTGGCTTCAGAATCATTTCAGCAACTCATGCTATGTCAATGAGAAAGATGGGGAACTATTCTGTCACCAGCTTCCGGGCTTGCTCCGGTCTCTCCTTCCCCAGCATCCACAGGCACGTCAGCCCCAGCAATCTCGAGCGCCGCTTCCTCCCAGGGGCTCAGGTGGGCGAATGAGGGTGGTCCTCCTCCGGTCCTCGCACGGTCTCTCCTATTGTGAGCTCTCTTTTCCTGCAATGAGGGAGACAAGTGGAGTTTGAGTGAGAGTGCAGGAGTGAGTGTAGAGATTGCATAGCATAGATACTTAGGAGACAAAGATGGTGTGAGGCTGCAAGACCAAGGGCCCTCCCTGTGTGTTGTCAGTTGTGTTCCAAGCATCAGAGTGAGAGGCAGTGTGAGGGCTGCATGGTGGAACAGTTGTGTGAATGTGAGCATAGAGAGTTAGGGAATGGGTAAGGGTGCATGGATGTGACTGTGAAGTGGGATGTGGAGGAAGAGATTGCTGAAGCTGAGTGCTGTTGGGGAAAGGCAATGGGGATCAGGTTGAGGGTGATAGAAACTTCGTACTTACTTTCCCTGTGCGGTGAAGGTCGTGGAAGCGCTTCCTGCACTGCAGCCAGGTGCGACGGGTGACTCCCAGAGAGTTGACCTCTGCAGCCACCTCCATCCAGGCATCCTTGGTCTCTGTGGGAGGCCTCTTCCTCCCTGAGCGAGGGTACAGGACCTCCCTGTGGGCCCTCACCCCATCGATCAGTGTCTCCAGTGATGTTTGGTCGAATTTGGTGGCTGCTTGGCTGCTCGGCCTCGGTCGCTGGCAGCAGCTGCTGCAGGCTCCTCTGCCATTCTGCAGGAGTGGTTGAGAAGCCTGCAGAGGTTGAGAAGCTTTCTGGACACTTTAAAAGCAGCACGAATGATGACACCATACTGTGGGGCTTTCTGACTGGAAATGGACAATTAGCAAGGCTGCCCACATGCTGGGAATTAATTGGCCACTTGAGGGAAAATTGCGTGCAGCTGGCTGACACATTTTTTAGTGTGTCAGAAACCCCACATTCGGGGAAACCCAACCATTTCCCACACAAGCCAAAAATCGGGCTCTTGGTTTTAAAGAAATTTGGGATATCCCAAGGTCATCAAAAGCACAATATGAATGCAAGTTATTTCTTTCTTGCAAGCTGCCTGGCAATGACCATAGGGTTACTGTGTTCTCAGGGTCTGGGAGAGCAGAGGGACAAATGCAGATTCGTGCCAACCGCCACAAGGACACCTGCAGCAACCATGCTACATAGGGCTGACCCCAGTCAGTAATAGTAATGATCAGGTGTGAGAGGAGAACCCTCAACCTGCCACATATGCACCTCATACAGCACTACATCCACTTCAGTAGCCATCAAATGGGGGGGGGGTCAGGTGCGGAACTATGTCACTTTCCTCTAGGCTGATGTCAGCACTTTAGATGTACTTTCCCATCATTTTTACCCATAGCTTCTTAGCACTTTGCTCCTTCAGCCTTGTCAAAGGTTGATAATGGGTTGAAACGCCTTTCGAAGCTGTCCAAAGGCTCTTAGAACTTTTGACACCCTATTGTGGCATTTCTCTTTATTTGTCGCCATTCCTTTACATTTCATTTAGGATGCAATTCTCTGCTCCCATCACTAGTGTGCTCTCTGCACCCTTCCAAATTTTCAGTTAAAGCTATGCTAATGAGCTGGCAGCAGAATATTGGGTGAAAACAGCAAGAGCTTCACTTATGTCTACCTAAAACCTACCATTAACCATTTCTAACATAATCTACACCAAAAGTTGAAAATCTAGACTATGAAGCTTCTGTACGTTTATCCAGGAACAGCTCTGTTTGACCCCTGGTCTATGCTGAGTTAGCTGATCTTAGAAAGGTCAGACATAGAGTTGTTGCGAATGGACCTCAGTACCCTGGGTTAAGGAGGGGGAAATTTGCCAGAGTTTCTGCTTCTAATTACCATCCAGTAAGCATTGATGGAAGTGAACATGTGTGAACATCAGGTGAGGACAGGATTATATTCAGTTGTGATGTCCCCTACAATAAATAACCTATTGAAATCCACTCTCAAGGCTCACACTTGCATAATGGTTAGTTGGACAAAGTAACAGAGGGCAATAGTGCTCATGAAACTAAAGAGGAGAGGGAAAGTGGGCCGGAAACTAAAGGGGAAAATTGGTAAGAAAAAATGTATTAAAAAAATAAATTTCACAGATATGTTGGTCCAAATAGCAAAGATAATATTTTTCTGTTCTTTTTTCTTTTTTCTATTGGCTTCATAAGAATGTACATTCACATTTAATGATGCCACTATACATATAGGTATGCATTCATGTATATTTTATGAAGCCTTTGTATGATTAAGGATATGCACATAGATATTTTATGAGGTCATTGTATCTTTAGGTGTATAATCACACACACAGTTTATGAAAGTGTACATTCTCATGCATAGTTTATGGAGTCAGTGCGCATCCTGCCAGCATGATGGCTGCAACAGAAATGTATTGTCAGATCAGGCTGCCTGCACTGGAAGCAATGCTGCTCAAGAGAGAGACAGACTGCCAGGAAGGATAGTCCAGTAAAAAAGAATACATAAACTATATAGCAAAGAAAGAAAGAAAGAGGTTAGCAGAATAAAAGGGTATACAATAAACTTAAACTTAAGCGCATCCAAAACTCTGCTGCCCAATAACATATTCTAACCCACACCATATCCTGCTTACCCATCACCCCTGTGCTTGCTGAACCTACTTTGACTCCCAGTCCACCAATGCCTTAATTTTAAAATTCTCATCCTCATGTTCAAATCCCTCCATGGCCTCGCCTATTGCTGTAACCTCCTCCAGCCCTGCAACCATCCAAGAACTCTGCGTTCTTCCAACTCTGGACCTTTGTGCAACCCCTACTCCCTGCGTCCCACCATTGGCGGCCGTGCCTTTAGCCGTCTAGGTCTTGAGCTCTGGAATTCCCTCCCTAAACCTCACTGCATCTCCGCCACTCTCTCCTTTTTTAAGATCCTCCTTAAAACTTACCACATGGACCATGCTTTTAATCACCTGTCCTAATATCTCCTTCTTTGGTTCTGTGTCGATTTTTGTCTTGTTTCGCTCCTGTGAAATGCCTTGTGACATTTTCCTATGTTAAAGGCGTTATATAAATGCAAGTTGTTGTAGTACAATAACTGTGTGTAGTAGGAAGAGAGAGAAAGAAAATAGCACAATACAGTAACCATATTTAGCAGAGAGAGAAGGCAGCACAATAAAAGGGCTTAAAATAACTATGTGTAGCAGAGAGGCAGGGAAAAAGAGAGCATAAGACAGTAACTGGGCATATAATAACTGCTTAGATGAAAGGGAGAGAGAAAGATGAGGTAGTTTAGTACAGTAAGCACATGGAACATGGAAAGAAGGTAACAGTAAAAAGGCATACAAAGGAGGAGAGAGAGGGTAGCATAGTATAATAACCATGTGTAGCAGAAAGAGAGAACAGCACAGGAAAGGAGTATACAACAAGCATGTGCAGGCAGAGAGAAGAGGGAGGATTGCACAGTACAACAACCGTATGTAACAGGGAGAACAACTGGCATAGTAGAGCAACCAGTATAGCAAAAATACAGGGTAACACAGTAAAAAGGCATACAGTAACACAGAGAAATAGAGCTTAGCTCTGTAAAAGGGCATAGAATAACTGTGTGTAGCAGAGAGGACAGTCCAGTGAAAGGGGCATGCAGTAAAAACCTGAGAGATGAGACATCACAGTGACATGGCATGTGATGTGATAAATGAGCATAGCAGAGGACGTCATAGTGAATCAACATGCAATAACTGTGTAGTGGAGAGTGAGAGGATGGCACAAGAAAAGGTATTGTGCCAGCCATCTGCAGTAAAAAGAGAGACAAGTAGGAGTGAACAGAAAGAAAAAGTGAGTTGAGGCTCCAAAACTGGTCTGTATTATAGCCTGCAGAGCTGCTTCTTGGTGGCATTGTCGTCAATGGCAAACAACTGAGATGCCAAGAAAGAGCAAGGAAATCAATCAAGGGCTTACAAAAAAAACCTGCCATCCACTGCTTTAGTGAACATACACTTGGTGTGTGCCATCACTCTTGTTGATTTCAGGCATACTGTCAAAAGAGGCCTATCGGAGATTCCTTGGCTGACAATTTACCAACCATCTGTAACAAATTGATGAAAGCCGCCCACTGCAACTCTGTCACCATGAAGATAATCACATACTGTTACAATATCTAACTTGAAGGACTGTTGTTAATTCTATTATCTATTTTCTTTTCTAAAGTTTGATACTTGCTAATTATTCCTTGACATGCATCTGCAATTTCTGCAGGCTGCTGCTCATGTGACACAATTTCAATAATATTGTACAAGAACAGAAGTGTGACATCTATGTCTATGCATATAGTTCTTTCAGAGGATAGACAGGAATTGAGATTTTAAATGTTATGATGCCATTTTGTTATCCTATTCCTTCAGCTGTGGTGTTGTGGAGCCTGGATTGTCAGAGTCTAGTGGGTCTGGAACTGCTGGCTTCCTGCATAGGCAGCAACTTACTCCAGTATTCACTGGAGAGGTGTGACATTATTTCACAGAAACATCAGAAGTCTCGCAAAACTGACTGAAGAAACAACAGAGAGAAACAAAGTACCAGCTTTCTCAAATCTGGCATTATACTGGGTACTCATTGAAAGCCAAGTGTAGGTTTCAGGTGAAGTGGGTTAGAGAGCTGGAAATAATTAGAGCAGGGCTATAGAGGTAAATCAGTGCCTATTTAAAAATCATACATTCTGTAGATATTTTTATATTATTTATAGTTAATTAGTAAAACTTTTGGCAAGCTGGGAATCAAAGAACTAGAGTTATTTAAAGCATTGGCTGTGCAAACTGAGGAACTGGGAGATGCAAAATTGAGGTGTTATAGTGTCACCAGTGGTGGGAGGCTGTTATTACAGCATGGCAATTTTACACAAACTGTAGTGTCCGCGTATCAATAACACACGGACTGCAGGAGAACGGTAATAACAGGTGTTTACTGAACAGAGGGTATGCTGGAACTGAAAGTACAGAAGCCTGCTACGGCTTTATATACAGTTGTGGTCACTGCCGGTACTACAGTATAAAAGCAACTCTCTCTTAAAGGTACATACACAACAATTCCTCCCGTTTAAGATAAACAGTACATAACATTCATTTAACAATTAAATAATAACTAATTACAATTACAATTTGCTCTGTACTATATACATCAGCTGAAAGTAATCATTTATAAATTCAGTCTTTGAGGAGGCTTCCTGATCCTGTCTGGATAGTGCCTTTCTCGAGTATCCTGTTCTTGTGGCGGAGTCGATTCTGGCTCATTGTCATTGGTTGGTTTGTCAGCTTCCAATGCCACTGATTCTGAGGTAGACGCAATCTGTACTTTGGGTTCATCACCAGGTGCGCATGCTCGTGGTATGGGTTTGACTTGTTCCTGTGACTCTAGAATCTGGTCAGCATGGCATCTCACAATGCTCTCTCCAACGTCCACTGTGTACATTTGTGGTCCCTGCCGTGTGCATATCGTTCCTGGCTGCCATTTTTCTGTTCGGTAGTCGCGGGCCAAGACTGGTTGCCCTATCTTGAAGCTCCTGGTTGGCTTCTCATTGATGTGCTGGAATTGCTTATTCTCAACATCTCGTCTTATGTTTGGTTTGAGCAAATCCAGGCGACATTTTAACCTTCGGTTAAAGAACATCATGGCTGGAGCTTGGTTGGTGACTGCATGTGTCGCATTCCGGTAAGCAAACAAGAAATTATCCACCTTGTGTTGCAGTGGTATGTTGTCATTATACATCGCCTTTATTGCTTTTTTAAAGGTTTGTACAAACCTCTCAGCCAATCCATTTGTGGCTGGATGATATGGGGCGGATGTGTAATGCTTTACCCCATTATTCCTCAAAAACCTCTGGAAATCCTCGGACACAAACTGTGGTCCATTGTCGGAGCAAACCTGTTCTGGCAAGCCAATCCTGGTGAAAATGGTCCGTAGGACTGCAATAGTTTTCTCTGTGGTGGTGGAGGACATTTTGATGACCTCTGGCCATTTCGAACGTGCATCCACGGCGATTAAAAACATTGAGTCCATAAATGGACCGGCAAAATCAATGTGTACCCATTGCCATGGAGATGAGGACCACTCCCATGGGTGTAGCGGGGCCTGTGGTGGAGCGTTTTGGACTTTCTGGCATCCTGTGCATCTCTTGGTCATTTCCTCGATTTCTTTATCGATTCCCGGCCACCACACAAATGCCCTGGCTAGGCTTTTCATTTTTACCCCTCCCGGGTGACCCTCATGAAGCTCATTGAGCACTCTATCTCTCAACTTGGGTGGAATTACCACTCGGGATCCACACATCAAGGTCCCCCGGCACACTGACAGCTGTTCTCTCCTTGGCGAGAATGCTGGCAACAGTGAGTCGCCATGTGCTGGCCATCCCTTCACCGTCAAATCATAGACCCGAGAGAGTGCCGGGTCATTTTGGGTTTCCTTCTCTATACTTGAGTTTGTAACAGGTAGACATTCGACTATGGTCGAATGGAATATCTCAACAGGGTCCACTGCAGGTGCTTCCTCCACCGTAGGCAACGGCAGGCGCGACAGCCCATCAGCGTTTCCATGCTGTTTCATGCCCTTATACTCTATGTCGTATTGATGTGCCCCTAGAAAAAGGGACCATCTTTGCAGCTGTTGCGCCGTCATCACCGGAACGCCCTGCTTTGGGTTAAAAATGGAGACAAGAAGCTGGTGATCAGTCATTAAGGTGAATTTCTGCCCGTGCAGATAGTGATTGAACTTCTTCACCCCCCACACCAGGCTGAGGGCCTCCCTTTGAATCTGGGTGTAGTTACGCTCAGCTGAGGTTAACGAGCGTGACGCAAAGGCTATTGGCCTCTCTGAACCGTCAAGGAATTTGTGTGACAGCACCGCTCCAATGCCGTAGGGAGACGCATCACATGCCAACCGAATCGGTAGTGTTGGATTGTAGTGGGCCAATACTTCTTTTGAAGTGATTAGGCATTTACATTTCTGAAAGGCACGCTTACACTCATCACTCCATTTCCATGCTACTCCAGTTTGCAGCAGGGCATTCAGTGGGTGCAGAATTGTAGACAAATTTGGCAAGAACTTATGGTAGTAGTTCACCAACCCGAGGAACGACCTCAGTTGTGACACATTTTCCGGTGCTGGAGCCTTGACTACTGCCTCATTCTTGTCTGGGGACTTAGGTAACCCCTCTTCATCAATCACGTGGCCACAATACGAGATTTGTTTCCTGAAAAACTCGCATTTGGGGCAGTTGGCTCATAGCCCATATTCTTGTAATCTAGTGAGCACCTGCTCCAGGTTGGCAATGTGTTCGCTGTCATTTTCGCCCGTAACCAGGATGTCGTCCAAATTACACTGGGTCCCCGGGATCCCTTGCAGGACTTGTTCCATCGCCCTCTGCCAAATAGCCGGAGCTGATGCTACCCCGAATACCAGTCGGTTGTACTGGTAAAGACCTTTGTGAGTGTTTATCGTGAGGTATTTTCTAGATGCTTCTTCTACCTCCATTTGTAGATACACTTGGGCCAGATCAATCTTCGTAAAGCATTTCCCTCCAGATAGTGAGGCGAAAATATCTTCTATCCGTGGAAGTGGATATTGTACTGTGTGAAGGACTGGGTTCACAGTTACCTTACAGTCCCCACAGATGCGAACCTTCTTCGGTTCCCCAGGCGTGCTGCTCAATAATTTCTTCATTACAGGAACGATGGGTGTGGCCCACTCGCTCCAGTCCACCTTGGACAGCACACCCGAACGCTCCAGACTCTCCAGCTCTGCTTCGATGGCTGGGCGGGTCGCATACGGTACCGTTCTGGCCTTAAAAAATTTTGGGTTTGCGTTATCTTCAATTTTTATCATTGCCGTTACGCCTTTTAGAGTCCCAAGTCCTTGCTGGAACACCTCTTTCGCGTCAGTTAGAATTTTTGACAGTCGTCCAGGTGTGACGTTGTCATCCTTTTTGTCAGCCACAGTTAGCGCCTGAATGGAATGCCAATCCAATTGTATTTTTCGGATCCATTCACGTCCCAATAATGGTGGTCCTCCATCTTGTAGTATATATAGATACAGTTTCTGTGTTTCCTTGCCGTTGTATTTAACGGGCACCCTTTTTTTTCCTCTGAGGTAGACTTTTTGCCCCGTATATGTCTTCAAGACAATGGACGTGTCCTTCAAGGGTATGTGTGAGAATAGCCGCTCGTAGTCTCATCGATTCATGACTGTTAGGGCTGATCCTGTGTCCAATTCCATCTTTACTTGGGACCCTGCTATCATGAGGGTGACCCAAATGGTTCGGTGATCCTCCTTTGCGGTCACGTTGTGTAACTTTAGACAACTTAGTCTCCTGCTCCCGGAGTCATTATCACTCTTCTGATCTTCTGGACTACTGTCCGTCATCTTTTGTACTTTCTTGTACTTTTCCTTTGTCGTTCTTTTAGTGTTGGTTTTCTTTCCCGACCGGCAGACTCGTGCTATGTATCCCACTTTTCCACATTGCCTGCATACTTTGTCCTTAAACCAGCAATCCTTCTGGTCATGGGTTGTTCTGCCGCAGCGATAGCACTTTTCTGCTCCATATGCCATTTCATTGGTGCTATATTCTTGCGGTTTCTGTTGTATTTCCGCAGCTCCCTGTGCTGCTGCTTCGTAGGATACTGCAACGCTGAAAGCCTTTTCTAGTGTAAGGTCCTTTTCTGAATGTAGTCGTTTCTGGGTTCCTTCACTCTGGAGCCCGCAGACAAACTTATCCCTTAAGCTATCTGCCAGTCCTACTCCGAACTGGCAGTGTTTCGATAACTTGCGTAGTTCCGTAAGATAGTCATCATTACTCTTGTCTTTGTGCTGGTTTCTTTTATGGAACTTGAATCTTTCTGCTATCAGCAGCGGTGTAGGGTTTAGATGTTCCTGTAAGATATTGACAATCTCTTCAAAGCTTTTCTCCATTGGTTTAGCTGGAGTAATTAAATTCCGCAATAGGCCGTACGTTCTTGCGCCCATCAAATTCAATAATACCGATGCCTTCTTTTCATTGGCCACCTCCTTTGCCTTGCAGTACACTTCAATTCTTTCCACATACGTGGTCCAGTCTTCTATTTCGTTGTCGAAAGCAGTGATGCTGCCACTCTTCGGCATCTTGGGTGGTTTAAAATGGCGCCTCCCGTGCTTTTCCTTCTTCCCCAATGGATTAAAATGGTACCTCCTGCGCTTTTCCTTCTTCCCCCTGCTGCCAATGCTGCTCCTAGCATTCTAACTAGTAATGGCGGCGCCCCGCGGCTTTCTGCGCGTCTCTCTTTTGTTAATTAATTTTCTTAGTTTTATTCTTCTTCGACGCTGTCCACTGCGCGTCTCTTTTCCTTCCCCTTTTTTATTTTCTATAACGCTGCCCGACTCTTGAGTACCGGCTGCGCCCTGTGCGCTCCACCCTCTCTCTCTCTTTTTCTTCCCGACGACGCTGCTCGGCCCCCTTGCAGAGCCGCTTGATCGAGCTCTAGCCCGCTGCAGTCTGGGAATGGTCAGCGCACTACCTGCTACCAGCCCGATTTGCTGGGACACCTTGACTGGAGAACCAAGCCCAGCTCTCCACAGCTTCCCCTGCGATTCTCTGAACTCCGATGGATCACTGGGCGGTTACCCACGGTCGACGCCCGTTGCTCTGGCTTCGACCTCCAAGAAGCTTCTTTTCAGGGATGGATCCCCGTGAGGTGATGCAGTACTGCAGGTGAGTTTGAACCTACTCGTCGCCACTGTAGTGTCCGCGTATCAATAACACACGGACTGCAGGAGAACGGTAATAACAGGTGTTTACTGAACAGAGGGTATGCTGGAACTGAAAGTACAGAACCCTGCTATGGCTTTATATACAGGTGTGGTCACTGCCGGTACTACAGTATAAAAGCAGTTCTCTCTTAAAGGTACATGCACAACACAAACAGTTTCCACTGTAAATAGGAATTGACAATGGAAACAAAATTGTGACAACAGGAAGTAAGGTTTTGTAGACAGGAAGTGCACCCTAAATTTTCAATAGCTAGAGAGTGCAGTAGAGAGAGAGAGATGATGCAATAGATTGATATATGGACAGACAAATAGATATAGAGTTAGAGGGAGATAGACAATACTGAAATTGTACAATGAAGCATGAGGAACAAGTAAAACATCTAAAAGAAGGTATGTTTTCTCTTATCTTTTGTTTGATTTACTCTTTGTGCTCTTATGGCTGATAGCAAAATATAGTAAAATCCTTGAAATAAAATAATAAAACTATGCGCACATTTTCACACATGAAAGTACAAGGGTGAAAAGTTTACAAATGTCAACTTATCTGGTATGATTTTTTTCTAACTGAATCAACTCTTTTTAAAGTGATTGACAATGGATTTATTTGCTACAATTGGTCAGAAGTGATGTTCAATTTCAGCAGTTCAAGATGCTTAAGATGGAACATTTTTCACCTAAATAATATAATTTCACAGAAGTTTTGAAGGACAGAGATTGTTGGAGCTTTTAGAATGTAAAGGAGACAAAAGAATAAGAGATCAATAAGGAAGACAATGGCTTGACAAAACTTAAAGAAGTGTGTCATTGAAATTGACTGAACTGTTCAACACTCCAGCTAACGTAATACACATGAAAGGTATCTTTAGCAAATTGAAAATCAAAGCTAGAGACTTCATCTAAAAGCATAATAATGTTATCTTGAACTGTGAGCTCTGCCAAAGTCATGCTGTAATCTTGAAAATTAAATTTAGCTGTTTCAGTGTCAGATTAAACTTTGTTAATGCTAAGATATTGTAACCAAGTTTGCTATTGCGCTGCTGATGATTTGGATTCTGTTTACAGTATTTATACTATAAGGCTAATTAAGGTAGAATCCACTGCTCTCAGCGTGGAAGCCATGTTTAAATAGTGCGCAGGTTGGCGATAGAGCTGCAAGATGGTAGTCCAGAATCTCTGACCTATGATCCTTACAAGTGTAGCACATTGATGGGAATGCAAATTATGAACAGAAATATTAGGTATTTTTACTGTGATTACTGATACTGAACCCTGCAGTGGTGCTACCAGTACTGTAGTCAAATAAAGTAGTTGTTAATAAGCAAATTGAGTGTTCTGTCCAGTCCCTGAGGTCTTTCAAGTATGTAAGGAGTTAATATTTAATCTTTGCTACAATGCATTGTACTCATGTTAACCACACTGGCTGTGTCAGTTTTGTTAGCTGAGTCTAGCTCAAATGGGATCACATATAAAACTCTGGGCATAAACAATAACTCCCAACTCAAGTTTTCTTATATGATTGCATTTTCCAGCCAATTCTTCTGATAACGTGTTTGTGTGTGTGAGGGAGGTCAGTAGGTGGGTAGGTAGATAGAGAGCGCAGCACTGGAATACAATGATTTATAAAAGAAAGATCATGTGGCATAGAAATTATATTCCTGTCTTTTTATTTGTAAGCAAAATGAATATTAAAATTATTGTGGGGATATCTATGACTGTATTGATAATGGTCCAACATTTGAACCCAAGCCTGTGTTGAGTTAGCTGATCTGAGCCAGGCTGGTAACAGGGGCGGTACAATTGCCTTCAGCACCCCTTGGCTAGAAAAGGCAAATATAACCCACGGACTCGCATTTCTCATCGCCATCCAGTGACTTATTTTGGAAAGTGTGCATATGTGGACATAGAAACATAGAAGATAGGAGCAGGAGTAGGCCATTCGGCCCCTCGAGCCTGTTCCGCCATTTAATGAGATCATGGCTGATCCTCCAAATTCAGTACTCTGTCCCTGCTTTTTCCCATATCCCTTGATCCCTTTACATTTAAGAAATATATCTAACTCCTTTTTGAATATATTTAATAAGTTGGCCACTGTAGGATTCGCAAAATTGAACATTGTCCTATAATGGTCTATTGGCAGAAAAGGCCTTAATTTTAAAGACTGTTTTAAAAGAAGCCCAGAAAAGGGGTACACAAAATGGCCACCAGACCCCGTGACCAGCTTTTGGGACATTTTTAAATGGTTCCTGCAGTCCACAGACAGCTTTTGTGGATTCAGCCCACAGTAAGCTCTGGAATGCAATTTCGGAGAATGCAAAACCAGACAGAACCCCATACATATGGATTGGATGCAGATCCAATCAGATCGGCCTGTAGATAAAGGCCATCAAAATGTTTACCCAGACAAAGGAAACAGCTTCAAGTTCAAAGGGGGACATCAAGACCCATTAATGAAAATACAAGGTCATTCCAGACCAGAGATGGCAGTTACCGGCCATCCCGAAAGCACTTTAAACACAATGGCTACCCCTCTGTGCTACAAGCCCGCCAAAAGTTAAACAAAGACTAACCTTGATATGGCGGGAGATAAGGGCCTCGATGAGAAGTATAATTGGAGACCCATGGTAGCTATCGGGAGATGATCGAGTTGGATGTTTGAGAGGGAGGTACGAGTGAGAGGTTCGAGAGGGAAGATCAAGTCAGCGCCCAGACCCGGGGTAGCTATCGGGAGATCATCGACAAACCCCGGGCCATTTGACGAGACGAAAAGACGGTGACCCTCCAAGAGGAAACCTATATGAAAATGGTCAAACAGTTGGTCTCTCTCCATGCCGACGTCCAGGCCTACTAACATCCAGCCTGTCCGTGTCCATCACCTCGAGGGAGAAAAGAGTGTGTCGCAGCCCGCTGCGTTCCGCTGACCACGTGGAGACAGGACGCCTGAGAGGACCAAAACGCAGACTTCAAAACCTCTATTTTCTAACTGGGACTGGTGAGCATGTTTCTGGCCCCTCATAATCTAATCTAGCTAGGTTTAGGGGGTGGGCATTTTAGGGGATAATTAACAATGAGTTGTTGTCCCTCGATGTTCCGTGTGTTTCCTTATTTCATGGTGAACCTTGTAAAGTATAATATGCCTGTGGATATATTGGTTAGTACTGTATTATGATTTGTTTTTTCCTCCCATGCACCTTATTTTGGCTTACATTCAATTTTTCCTTTATGCAATAAAATTTCACTTCGTTTCATTAAACTTGGTCTACAGAGTATTCTCTGCATTGTAGTTCCTGCCTCAAAGTCCAGTGTACAGAACCTAAGGGGTGAGTGGGTCAAACCACTCGGTAAATTACTGTGCAAAAGAGAGAGGTCTCACCAGAGAGAGAGACCTAGCAAGAAAACCCCTTACACCTCAACTGCCTTCTGTGGTAGAGAATTCCACAGGTTCACCACTCTTTTGGTGAAGAAATTCCTCCTCATCTCAGTCCTAAATAGCTTATCCCTTATCCTTAGACAGTGATCCCTGGTTTTGGACCCCTCCGCCATCGTGAACATCCTTCCTGCATCTAGTCTGTCTAGTCCTGTTAGAATTTTATAAGTTTCAATGAGATCCCCTCTCATTCTTCTAAACTCTAGCGAATATAAGCCTAGTCGAATCAATCTCTCATCATACGTCATTCCTGCCATCCCAGGTATCAGTCTGGTGAATCTTCGCTGCACTCCCTCCATGGCAAGAACATTCTTCCTCATATAAGGTGACCAAAACTGCACACAATACTCAAGGTGTGGTCTCACCAAGGCCCTGTATAACTGCAGCAAGACATCCTTGCTCCTGTACTCGAATCCTCTCGCTATGAAGGCCAACATACCATTTGCCTTCTTAACCACCTGCTGCACCTGCATGCTTACCTTTAGCAACTGGTGCACAAGGACAGCCAGGTCTCATTGCACTTCCCCTTTTCCCAATCTATTGCCATTCAGATAATAGTCTGTCTTCCTGTTTTTGCCACCAAAGTGGATAACCTCATATATGGTCACATTATACTGTACTGCATTTGCCATGCATCTGCCTAATCACCTAATCTGTCCATATCATACTGGAGTTTCTCTGCATCCTCCTTGCAGCACACCCACGCCCACCCAGCTTTGTGTCATCTGCAAACTTGGAGATATTACATCTAGTTCCCTTGTCTAGATCATTAATATATATTGTGAATAGCTGGGGTCCTAGCACCGATCCCTGCGGTACCCCGCTAGTCACTGCCTGCCACTCGGAAAAAGACCTGTTTATTCCAGCTCTTTGCTTCCTCTCTGCCATCCAGTTCTCTATCCAAGTCAGTACCTTACCCCCAATCCCATGTGCTTTAACTTTGCATGCCAATCTCTTATGCGGGACCTTATTGAAAGCCTTCTGAAAGTCCAAATGCACCACATCCACTGGTTCTCCCTTATCTATTCTACCAGTTACATCCTCAAAAAGTTCCAGTAGATTAGTCAAGCATGATTTACCTTTTGTAAATCCAAGTTGACTTTGTCCGATCCTGTCACTGTTTTCCAAGTGTGCTGCTATTACATCTTTTATAATGGACTCTAGCATTTTCCCCACTACCGATGTCAGGCTTACCGGTCTATAATTCCCCGTTTTCTCTCTACCACCTTTTTTAAATAGTGGGGTTACATTAGCTACCCTCCAATCCATGGGAACTATTCCAGAGTCTATGGAATTTTGGAAGATGACCAGCAATGCATCTACGATTTCTAGGGCCACTTCCTTAAGTATCCTAGGATGTAAATTTTCTGGCCCTGGGGATTTATTGGCCTTCAATCCCGTCAATTTCCCTAACACCATTTCGCTACAAATACTGATTTCATTCAATTCCCCCCTCATTAGACCCTATGTTCCCCAAAATATCTGGAAGGTTATTTGTGTCCTCCTTTGTGAAGACAGAACCAAAGTATGTATTTAATTGGTCTGCCATTTCTTTGTTCCCCATTATAAATTCCCCTGATTCTGACTGCAAGGGACCTACGCTTGACTTCACCAATCTTTTTTTCTTCACATATCTATAGAAGCATTTACAGTCAGTTTTTATGTTCCCTGCATGCTTACTCTCATATTCTAGTTTTCCCCTCTTAATTAATCCCTTTGTCCTCCTTTGCTGAATCCTAAACTGCTCCCAATCCTCAGTCTTGCTGCTTTTTCTGGCCAATTTATATGTCCTCTCCTTGGATCTTATGCTATACACAATTTCCCTTGTTAGCCACAGTTGCGTACCCTTTAAATTTTTTTTTTATGCCAAACAGGGATGAACAAATTCTGTACTTCATCCATGCAATCTTTAAATGTTTGCCATTGCCTTTCCACCGTCAACCCTTTAAGTAATGTTCCCCAATCCATCCTAGCCAACACGTGCCTCATACCATCATAGTTTCCTTTATTTAAATTCAGGACCCTAGTCTCTGAGTCAACTACTTCACTCTCCATCTTAATGAAGAATTCTATCATATTATGATCGCTCCTCCCCAAGGGGCCTCGAACAACAACATTGCTAATTAATCCTTTCTCATTACATAATACCCAGTCTAAGATGACCTGATCTCTAGTTGGTTCCTCTACATATTGGTCCAGGAAACCATCCCGTATACACTCTAGGAATTCCTGCTTCACAGTATTGTTACAAATTTGGTTGGCCCAATCTATATGCAGATTAAAGTCACCCATGATAACTGCTGTGCCCTTATTGCACGTCTCTCTAATTTCCTATTTAAGGCCATCCCCAACCTCAGCACTACTATTTGATGGTCTGTATACAACTCCCACTAATGTTTTCTGCCCCTTGGTATTTCTCAGCTCTACCCATACAGATTCCACATCATCAGAGCTAATATCCTTCCTTACTATTGTGTTAATCTCCTCTTTAACCAGCAATGCTACCCCACCTCCTTTTCCCTTTTGCCTGTCCTTCCTGAATATTGAATACCCCTGGATGTTGAATTCCCAGCCTTGGTCACCCTGGAGCCATGTCTCCATAATTCCAATGACATCATATCCATTTACATCTATTTGCGCAGCTAATTCATCTACCTTATTACAAATGCTCCTCGCATTAAGACACAAAGCCTTCAGGCTTGTTTTTTTTACCACTCTTAGTCCTTTTAGAATTATTATTTACTGTAGCCCTGTTTGATTTGCACCCTTCATTTTTCTGCCTTCCACTTTTGCTTTTCTCCTTCCTGTCTTTTGTTTCTATCCTTGCTTCCCTTTCCTCTGTCTCCCTGCACAGGTTCCCAACCCCTTGCCATTTCAGTTTAAACCCTCCCCGACAGCACTAGCAAACACTCCCCCTAGGGCATCGGTCCTGGTCCCACCCATGTGTAAACCGTCCAGTTTGTACTGGTCCCACCTCCTCCAGAACCGGTTCCAATGCCCCAGGAATTTGAATCCCTCCCCCTTGCACCATTCCTCTAGCCACGTATTCATCTGAAGTATCCTTCTATTTCTACTCTGACTAGCACGTGGCACTGGTAGCAATCCTGAGATTACTACCTTTGAGGTCCTATTTTGTAATTTACCTCCTAACTCCCTACATTCAGCTCTTAGGAACTCATCCCATTTTTTACCTATATCGTTGGTACCTATATGCACCATGACAACTGGTTGTTCACCCTCCCCCTCCAGAATGCCCTGCAGCTGCCCCGAGACATCCTTGACCCTTTCACCAGGGAGGCCACATACCATCCTGGAGTCTTGTTTGTGGCCGCAGAAACGCCTATCTATTCCCCATACAATAGAATCCCCTATCACTATAGCTCTCCCAGCCTTTTTCCTCATCGGGTGAGGACATCATTGGGCTAAACTGTGATAACCTCCCATGGATCAATACTCTGCTGGCACTCGCAGTCTAGGCTCACACATGAAAATGGTTAATTAGGTACTGCAGAGCTGCTGCCACCATGGATCAATAAGAGTCGGCACCTTCAGAACAGTAGGGTTGAAATTGGGAAATTAAAATGAAAGCAAAAAATAAAGGCATCGATGATTAAAATGGAAACTTAGCTCAAAAAAATATATACTTAAGAAAATAGTTGCATCCAATTTTTTAATTTTTTTCTTGGGATGTGGGTAATACTGGGAAGACAGATTTATTGCCCATCTCTAGTTGTCTTGAGGGTATTAAGTGTCAATCACAGAGGCTGTGATTTAGCCAGCCGTGGCGAGTCCGGTGTGGCCGGGGCAGACAGCGGCCTCAAACCCCACTCCTGTCTTCATCCCAGCTCTTCCAAGTGATTGTCCCTGATTGGGCTTGTTAAGCTCACCATGCCAGGTTCCCGGCCAATTAAAAGGAAGCAGGTATGATGATCATGTCCACATTCATTTTGACAGTTGTGCTGTCAGTTTTCTACAGCATTGAGGTGCTGCCAACACTGACAATCACTGCACAAATGTGCACGTCTGCACCCAGGTTCTCCCATGACTCCCTCCATATGCTTATGGAGGGAGTCGCAGCACTCATGGGGGTTCTCTTCCCTTCCAATGGGTGGAAGAGACCTCCCCAGCACTCCAACACAGCCTGGTTGTAACGGCTTCAGCGGCACTTCCCTCTGCTCGCCACCTGAGGGCAGTTTTTGAGGCTTCGGTGCGCTGCTGCCGTGCCTTTGGGCCCCTCTCCTCACCTGTTTCTCGAGTAATTGATCTCATCAGAGTAATCAGGCTAGTTAATAAAGTTGTTCGGTTTTGTCCCTGTTTTGTCTGTGTGCCTCTGGCCTCACCTGTGTGTTGTTAAAGTATTTGTCTCCTGTCTCATTTGAATAATTATGTCACGTGACCACTCTGGCCTGTATTTAAGCTTCCTGTTTCCTGTCCTCTTTGCTCAGTCCTGGGTTCGCCTGCCTGCAAGTAGCAGCTCTCTCGAGTCTCTCTGTGTTTTCGAGTTTCAAGGAATCGCCTTTCGAGTGTTACCATCTCTCTGTGTTTTCGAGTCTCAACTGAATCTCCTTTCGAGTGTTACCCTGTTTCTATGTTCTCGAGTCTCAAGGAAGCATCTTTCGAGTTCTACCCGGTCTCGAGTCCTTGGATAGGTTTCCTGTGCTTGGGTCCACTACCGAAACCCTAGCAAAATGGCCCCGTGAATGCACGGCCCCGTGACACTGGTTACACATTGCACAGGAGGACACAAGCAGGGAGGTTGTCAGGAGGACCTGGCTGCAGTGGCACAAACATTTCAATGATCTCAGTAGATCACAAAATGTTACTGCAAAGCCACATTCAACCTTATCCTGCTGTGCCACTCATCACATCCCCATTACTCTGCCTTCCCTACCCTACACATGCACATCCTTACTCACACCAACTTACCTTGCACCTCCACCTGTCCCTCTCTATCTACGTTATCACTTCCCCATCTCACTAGCCACCCCTCACACTCACCCTCATCCTAGTCCAATCATTGAAACTAACAACACACAAGGTTAGGCACTTGGGTGTTTTAGCCAATGTTCGTGGAAACTTTCTGTTAATGTGTTGTCAAACATTGAAATCTTTATTTTCACCACTTTGTGTTCTTGGAGAGATTTGTGTGCACCTTTGAAAGTGTCTTAGCGAGTTCCAGTGAATGGCGAGACATAATGTCCGCAACACGTTCCCCCCACCCCCCACAATGGTGATGAGTGTGAAAGGAATGGTTTGGACATTGTAGGGATGCTTTATGGTACTGGTGTGGGGTGGTGCCAACCTGGTGCATCATGTGGCAGCCAGGGTGTGCAGTGTTAAGTGAAACAAATCTTGACACGGTGAGGCCATCCCTGGCATCCCATGCAGCAATGTGCATGGGTGATGATGCCCTGTGAACAGTGCAGCATCAGTTGATTGCAGAGAAAATTGGTCTGGATGTTACTGCTGCTGGTGTGTCTGGTGCTGCTGCTGTTGGAGCTGATCTTGTAGCAATTCTGAGAACCAAAGTGAGATTTTTTCAAGGGCACAGATGTTGATGGAATAGATGGCAGGTGAGGTTGAGGTGACAGAAGCGATCTGTCAATGGTGAGAGAGGTTGTTCCAATGAGGTGATGCTGGATAGAGAGTTTGCTCCAAATACTTGCAACCTGCATAAAGCTCAATCTGTCTTCCAAATGCAGTAAGCAATAGCTTCTAACCTTGGAAAGTGAAGACCTATGAAATGGGAGCTTTCATAGACCATTTGCAGCTGTCAGGTTAGTAAATCATTCCATGTTGACACAACACCCGACCTCTTTACCTGACGTGATCCCCGTGCGTCAGGAAACTCATGGAAAAGCTGGTAAAATGGTAAGTACATGGTAAAACGGTGCTTAACTACATTTTAACAAGCTTTTAAATATCTAAATTGGCTGACCCGCCTCTTGGCGTCAGGCCTGTTCAAGGATGACAGACTCGACACTTGGGAAACTGACAAGGAGGCGGGTTTACAGCGGGATACCGACCCGCTGTCAATCTTTGTGATTTTGACAGCGGACCTGCCTCCAAACCCACACTTTGAGCGCCGGCAAAATTCCTGCCCTAGTGTGGGACTGGAGTCACATATAAACTAGACCAGGTTGGGCTGGCAGATTCCCTTCCTGAAGGACATTAGTGAACCAATTGGGGGTTTATGGCAATCTGGAAACTTTCATGGTCATTTTTTTCCCTGGTGCTAGCTCACAAATGTGCTTAGTGTTTATCTAAATCTGATATAAAAATGGACTAAAGTTATTTCTTCAAAAAAAGACAACATACTAGTTCCAAACAAATCACAGGTATTGAAATATAAGTATGATGATGATGATGTGATGGCAGCAAGGGTCTGTGCAGTTGCAGAAAAGGTTAGAGGGGCAAGTATTTTTTTAAATGGCAAATATAGTCTATAGAATTGTCACGTTTAAAACGGTGCATTTTTTGGATTTGTCAGACTCAACTTGCTACGATGGTTTACATGGGTTGGAGGCAGCATTTTGTGTGGCACACCCTCGATGTGATAGCATGGAAAGACAATGTGACTGGGGAGAGCTTTCCATTACCCATTGTTCTCTTTTTTAATAAATCTGAAGAAAAATCACGTGTGTAGCAAAACTGCTCCATATGCTAAGTTAGCACAGATGTAGCTTTAATAAGCTCTTATAATAATTTGTCCGTGACTACACAAACCACTCTGGGTACAGGTATATTGTGTATCAGTAAAACAGGTTTATTAAACATTAAACATCCAATACAAAGAAGTAATACTAAACAAGAAGATAGTCACAGTCTGTTCGTTCGAACTCCGGCGTTCCTTCCCAGTGACTGTGGCGCAAGTCTCCTGATGTAAGTTGCTGTGTTCTGTTGACCGATGCTCACTTCCTTGGGACCTTGCTGTGTTCTGTTGTCCGATGCTCCTATCACTCTCTGGTTACGCGGTGTGTGCTTTCAATGTTCAAAAGCTGTACCTTTATACCCTTTTACCTCTCATTTTACTTATGTGGCAGTAATTAACCCTCTGACACCTGGTAAAAAGTCTTGCTTCCCTCGTTAGCCATCTTATGACCTTGTTGATGCCACTAGGTTTTTCTCTATGCATAACAAGGTACCCTTATCTCAGATGTTCACTTTTCACAGAAGACTTCCTAGAATGTTGACAAAACAGTCTGCCCATCCTATAGCTGTACCAATGAAGGATGTCTCCAACTCTTATCTCTCTCTCTAGTTTTTATCTCTTTAAGCATAATATTGCTGAATTCCTCGTCTCCATAAACTTAGTACAACATTTCGTTACTTCAGTAATTTTAAACAGAGGTTTTTAATCAGCTTGGCACAATCCCATCCTGCTTTGCTCTTAGCCATTCGCCATTTTATACAGGCTTTTAGGCTTTTAACATACAATTTCACATATTATAGTTAATTGAAAATGGTTATAGAATCTTAATAATGTTTACTAAATCCTACAAGTACACCCTGTTATAAATCTCATCATCATGAAGAAACTACTCGTGAAATAACACTGGACATCCAGCTGGTGGTGCCGTCCAAGGAGTATAAATACTCGTGCATGGGCCCAGCTTGCCCAGGGACATTTTGTAAGACAGGAACTAGTGAAGTACAACTAGACCTCCATGTTTTGAAACAAGTTGATTAAAGCCTTGCTTTATACTTGAACCAAGTGCGTAGTGAGTTTTATTACGTCAATTTAATCAACTTGATATCGACTCCACGCTTTGGGCAATTTTGGGAACAGCCAGCTACGACTCGAACCGTAGAAGGGAACTCAGACAAGTAATCGATCAATCATGGAGAAATTACTCAGACCCACCCATCTCGACCTGGACCCGAATTCACTTACAGCTGCTAAGGTATGGAAACACTGGTATCGTACCTTTAGCAACTTCCTTGAGGAGTGTGGTGAGAATGTTCCTAATAAGTTCTGAATGTTTGCTAATTATGTATCCCCTCATGTGTTTGACTATAATCGAAGACTGTGTAGACTATGATGCCACTATCCAAATACTACAGCAGCTATATGTCAAGTCTCCAAACGAAATTTTTGCTCGGTCTCTACTGGCCACAACTCGACAACAACCTGGGGAATCACTTGACGAATTCCTTCAGAAACTTCGCAGGCTCAGCAAGGATTGTAATCATAAAGCTGTTACAGCTGAGCAGTACCAGGAGGAGTTAATTCATGATTCCTTTATTAATAGGATTGCATCTCCCTTCATACGTCAGCGTCTGTTGGAGAATAAAACCCTCAAGTTACAGGCTGCCTATGACCAGGCATGTTCTCAGGACTTAGCAAAGAGGAATGCAGATACCTATCTTTCACCACGTGCACGGGCTGCTGCTATCACTTTTAGTGACTCCTTCGATAGGCCTCGGGCGGAAGCCCTCACGGATGATGACTCCAACCTGGCTGATGACAACCCTACCCTAGAAGCCTTCACTGATGACAACCCTGCCCTAGCGGCATCTTGGCAATCTGGAAGGAAGTGTTTCTTCTGTGGAGGTGCGTTCCATTACAGGAAATTTTGTCCTGCTCGTAACGCAACCTGCAATCATTGCAGCAAGAAAGGCCACTTTTCTAAGGTATACTGGTCGAGAGCTCCTGTTAGTTTTGCAGCTACTATCTATAAAACTGCTCCTACCCCAAGAGCCACTACTAAGGTTACAGCTGCTATCTATGAAACTGCTCCTCCCCCAAGAACCACTACTAAGGTTACAGCTGTCAAGGGTAAAACTGCCCCTCCTCCCATCACAGCTGTTTTCCCCCAAAGTCTGTCCCATGCAGCCATGAAGGTTTCAGTAAATGGACACATTTTGAGCGTACTAATTGACTCATGCAGCTCTGACAGCTTCATTAGTGAGCGGGCTGTCAGTAAGTTAAAACTGCGTATTTACCCCTTGGACAGGGAAATTGCAATGGCTCTGACGACACTGACCACCAATTCTTCCGGCTTTTGTCTTGTCGACCTTATTCTCAATGGCCGCACTTATTTCTCCACCCAGCTCGGGGTGCTCAAAAACCTATGCAGTGATGTGCTCCTGGGATAGGATTTCCAGAAACAACACAAAAGACTCACTTTCGAGTTTGGAGGGTCAAAGCCGGAGCTTACTATTTCCAAAGTACCGTTTTGTGCATTTTCGGCGGCTTCGCTCGACGAGCCCTCCTTGTTTGCCAATCTATCCTCCCGATGTAAGCCCATAGTCACTAAATCACAATGTTTCAGCCAAGTTGACCGATCCTTTATCGAGGCAGAAATCTCTCACCTTCTAGCTGATGGTATCATTGAGCCATGTTCATCTTCCTGGTAGGCTCAAGTCGTCATTATTAAAAATCCTCTGAAGCAACACAAGAAATGTCTTTGCATCGATTACTCACAAACTATTAACCAGTGTACTGACCTGGATGCCTACCCACTACCACGCATCAATGACATGGTCAATAACCGTGCCAACTTTTGATTTAAAGAGCGCATATCATCAAGTACCAGTAAAGGACTCTGACAAAAATTATACGGCCTTTGAGGCCAATGGTCAGCTTTATCAGTTTTGTCGCCTTCCATTTGGGGTCAGCAATGGGGTGGCCGTCTTTCAATGGGCAATGGATAGCCTAGTCAAACAGGAGAACTTGACCAGAAGGAACATGATGCCAATCTCCAGAAATTTTTTGACGCTCTCCGTCGGCGCAACTTAACCTTAAATGAGTCCAAATCTGTGAAATCAGTACCATCAGTCAACATCCTTGGCTACTGGGTGGGCAACGGTGTCATCAAACCGGATCTGGAGCGACTTCGTCCCCTTCAGCAGCTCCCTCCCCCTACGAATCTCGGCTCTCTTCATCGGGCACTCGGCATGTTCGCCTATTATGCAAAATGGATACTCCACTTCTCCAACAAGATCCAGCCCCTGCTTCACGCAAAGTCATTTCCATTGGAGGCAACGGCTATTTCAGCTTTCAACCTCCTCAAGCGACAACCGGAAAAAGCCACGCTTCGTTCCATTGATGAAAATCTTCCTTTCGTGGTCGAGTGCGATGCATCGGATGTGGCGATCTCTGCTACCTTGAATCAAGGTGGTCGACCCGTTGCATTTCAGTCCAGAACTTTGCAGGGTAGTGTGCTCCATTATCCTCCTGTCGAGAAGGAGGCTACGGCTATCATTGAAGCCGTACATAAATGGAGTCATTTTCTCGCTCGTCGCCATTTCACACTTATAACCGATCAGCACTCCGTGGCCTTTATGCTGGATAACCAGAAACGCACTAAGATCAAGAATAACAAAATACAACTCTGGAGGATGGAATTGGCTGCCTTTGGATACACCATACATTATCGACCTGGCAAAGAGAATGTGGCCCCGGATACCCTCACGCAGGCATTCTGCTCTTCTATGTCAACTTCGACTCTTGCGGATCTTCATACTGACTTATGCCATCCTGGCGTTACCCATATGTTGCACTTTGTGCGATCTAAAAATCTCCCATTTTCTACAGAAGATGTGAAAAGAACATGCTCCTCCTGTAGAATTTGTGCGGAACTAAAACTGCAATTCTTCCATCCATCGGATGGCTCGCTCATACACGCTATGCAGCCTATGCAGCGACTCAGCATTGAATTAAAGGGCCATTGCCTTCCTCAATGCAAAACACCTACTTACTTACTATGGTGGACAAATATTCACGCTTTCCCTTTGCTTTCCCCTGTCCCAATATGCTTACTTCCACAGTGATCAAATGCCTTGATCAAGTCTTTTCCCTTTGCGGTACGGCCAATTTCATCCACTCTGATCGGGGTCCCTCCTTCATGTCAAACGAACTCAAAAGTTATCTTTCCCAATGGGGAATCGCCACAAGTAAAACAACACCGTACCATCCCATCGGTAACGGACAGGTTTAGAGATACAACGCTATCATTTGGAATGCTGTTCGTCTTGCACTAAGGTCACGCAGCCTACCAGACCAGCAGTGGGAAACTATGCTCCCTGACGTGTTGCATTCCATCAGGTCGCTTCTTTCTACATCCACCAATGTCACGCCACATGAGCGATTCTTCAGGTTCCAGCGTCGCTCCACTCATGGGACATCCCTACCATCATGGTTGGCAGCTCCCGGCCCCATGCTGCTTTGAAGATTCATCTGATCTTCTAAAAATGATCCCCTCATCGACGAGGTGGAACTCACGGACGTTAATCCCACGTACATGCACGTGCGGTACCCTGATGGCCGGGAGTCCACTGTTTCGCTCCGAGATCTGGCTCCCTGTCCAGCAGGTCCCACGGATTTGCACTGGTTTTTCCCACGCTCTGTTACCTACAAAACACAATTATTACAGTCACAGTTAAATTCAGTCTTACAATCATTTCAAGCGACATTACAGTTTCACATCTAATCAACAAATCATGGACCTAAAAGATTCTCCAGATCTCTTTCATTCGTATCCAACTTGTGGATAATTCTTGCTAATATGATTTCTCCTTAGCCTCAATTGTCCCAATCCAAATTCTTCAACTTCAATTTCAATCCCTCTAACAGGTACCACCAGTGTGTTTAACTCTATTCTGATTGTTTCATTAATTAGATAGTTTCTCGATGGAGTATGTGTCAATGCTTTAAAAGTTGTCTCACTCTCTTGAACCACATTAACCATTTCATATTTTGCTGTTGTCAAGTAACTGAGCATGTCTGAGACCCGTTCTTCAGTGCAAACTCAACATACATTCCTGGATGGTAATTGCCTCATATGTAATGAACCACATTTGCACACTCATACCGGTATCGCAATATCGTGCCATACGTGCCATCCGATCCAAGTCTTTCTTGGGCTTTCAAGTGATCTTATCAAAAGATTGTCTGGAGGTCTTTGTTCATCTTCCACCGCATGGTCCTGATGTCTTGGGTAGTGGTCGGGCTATCAAATTCAGTTTTCTTAAAAAGTTCATTATGGGCAGTGACACAAATGTCTCCAAGAGAAAGCTATCAATTTACTATTCTTAACTACACTTTCCTGACTTTCACGAGAACATTTGGAAAATTCCCAATTGGTAGTATAATTCTCCTGTTTCAATCTCATACCTTTAATCACTTTCCTTTAATTACCATTCATATCTCATTCATTAGTCCTGGAGAAACTTTACTGTCCAGTACAATATTTAGGATTGAAAACATAGATCAAACATTCTCACTAGGTCCAAGTTATTAACACTTTTGTATTTATCATTATTTTAGAGGATCTTTTATTTTCCCAAAAGTAACCCAATATATAGTGCCTGAGTCCATTTTGTTATTACAAAATTATCCCAAAATCCAAACAGCAGTACTGTTCAACTGACAGGTTTTGTCAATGTTCAATTTCATTTCTATCAATTTATCTTATCAATTCCAATTTCAGAAACAAGTGATTTCCAGGCTATGTGGCTTACACAGTGTTTTAACATTAGGGACAGAAGTGCTGCAATTAGTTTACAAGGTAACTTTCATATAACAAAAGAAAGAAGATAATCCACTGCGGATCTGCTTAGAGCCCAAGGGGTTAATTTATCAAATCATAATTTTCATTCTGTCACAGTGGGGAAATATTAACTTAAAATTAAGAAACTTAAATTTAATAATGTCCAATATCTGTAGCTTTAATAAGCTCTTATAATAATTTGTCCATGACTACACAAACCATTCTGGGTCCAGGTATATTGTGTATCAGTAAAACAGGTTTATTAAGCATTAAACATCCAATACAAAGAAGTAATACTTAACAAGAAGATAGTCACAGTCTGTTCGTTCAAACTCCGGCGTTCCTTCCCAGTGACTGTGGCGCAGTCTCCTGATGTATGTTGCTGTGTTTTGTTGACCGAAGCTCCTATCAATCTCTGGTTACACGGTGCGCTACTTTCAATGTTCAAAACCTGTACCTTTATACCCTTTTTCCTCTCGTTTTGCTTACGTGGCAGTAATTAACCCTCTGACACCTGGTAAAAAGTCTTGCTTCCCTCATTAGCCATCTTATGACCTTGTTGATCCTTCTGACTTTTTCTCTATGCATAACAAGGTACCCTTATCTCAGATGTTCACTTTTCACAGAACACTTATTAGAATGTTAACAAAACAGTCTGCTCATCCTACAGCTGTACCAATGAAGGATGTCTCCAACTCTTATCTCTCTCTCTAGTTTTTATCTCTTTAAGCATAATATTGCTGAATTCCTCGTCTCCATAAACTTAGCACAACATTCCGTTACTTCAGTAATTTAAAACAGAGGTTTTTAGTCAGGTTGGCATAATCCCATCCTGCTTTGCTCTTAGCCATTCATCATTTTATACAGGCTTTTAGGCTTTTAACATACAATTTCACATATTATAGTTATATAAAAATGGTTATAGAATCTTAATAATGTTTACTAAATCCTACAGGTACACCCTATCCTACACAGAAGGTATAGGAGTATTTTGTGGGAAACACCACTTTATACTCACATCATCTTTTGCTCTAGCTTTGCACACAGAGCAATTTTACCCCTATGACGTCAAGTCCCATCAAATGGCTTTGCTCCAGGAACTCTACACAAAATATCACATATCAGCCGAGTCTGATCAGCAGTTATAAAGGGAAAAAATGAATTTATACAGAACCTTTCAGTTTTTGAGGACATCACAAAATGCTTCACAGCCAATAAATTACTTTTGAATTGTAGTTAGTGTTGTTTTATAGATAAAAGCAGCAGCCTATTTGAGCAGGGAAAGGTCCCACACCAAAGAGATGAGATGAACGACCAGTTTTGGTTGCGTTGGCTGTGGGATGAGTGTTTGCCAGAACACCAGGATAATTCCTTTTTCTTCCTTTGAATAATGCCATGGGATCTTTTACATCCGCCAGAACAGGCAGAATCTTGGAAGGACAGCACATGCAATGATGCAATACTCCCTTGCTGCTGCACTGAAGTGTAGGCCTAGATTATTTGCTCAAGTCCAGAATGGGACCTGAAACAAACTTTTGAATCAGAGGTGAGAGTGTTACCTTTGAGCTAAGTTGACAAATAAGGCAGAAAATATGGCAATACAAGGTGACTGAAAGACATTGACATATACAGCTATTTCCCACTGGAACATTATTACGTGACAATTCAACAGGATACTCTTGGAATTTAATGATTAGGTTCTAAATTAGAATGATTAAGCGTAAGAACTTTTTAATATATTCTTTTAAAATGTTCCAACCTTTACAAAGTCCTATTATTGAAAGTCACTTTTATTACTTAATATTATTTATTATGATTACAATAAAAAAATTCTGTTGTGTGACTGAGGTTGTAAAGTCATTTTAGGTTCTGCGTAATTGACTTTTGATTGTTGTTGAATCCATTTGATTCAAATGACAAAAAGTCACACCATCACTTTAAGCAGCATATGCACTTTTGAAGTGACTGGCCAGTACAGTACATCAAAACACTCTGTGAAGTACAATACTGTCCATTGGGGCCTGTGTTTTATGCCACTTTAGAGGGAAACACATTAAGGAATTCAAATAAAAGAAGGTCTAGCAACCACAATTGTGAGTGAGCTTTTCATTTGGATAATTACCACAATAACAATCTGAGTGTAGGTCCAATCGACTTCTGAGTGACTTTATCCAGGGAGTAGTTAATCAGTACAGACTAAGAAAGTCCCAGGTCTGATTCTGCTAAGTCAACTGATCTCAGCCAGGGTGTTGGTAGGAGTGCTACAATTGGCTCAACATCCCTGGATTGGGAAAGTATAAATCGGGTAAGGTACCACACTCTTGATCACTATCCAGTGAACACCGCGACATCAGGTGAGGACAGGATTGGACTCACCAAACAATCTGCCAACACTCACCGTCCAGACACACACATGATCAGTGGCAAGGCATATTGGAGTACCGCAGCAAGAATTAAACATTAATTGAGGATGAAGAAAATTGGCAAGAAAAAAAATGACACGACCAGTAATGGTATTTTTATTCTTTCAACCAAAGAATGGCAATTACTGTATCATGCTAAAAAGAAGGCTGAAGGTATAAAACATCCAGAGACACTGTGAATGTCTTCAGGTGATTCAGGCATGGATCCTGCTATTAAGTAAAAAAATAGAAGCCTGACCAAGTCATATTTTAAAAATAATTTTAATATTTCATTTTATGGGTTCTGATGAATGGATCATTTATCTATTTTACATCCTGTGACCATTGCTCTTTTAGATTAAGTGTCTCAGAGATGAATAGCATTAACAAGCTCTCTTACGTGGTCTGAGATTCTTTTCTCGCTGAGTTTTCTCTGCTGCTTGTGCCACCATCAGAAAATATTTCCACTGTTTTAGCAACATTGCAAAAATACCAGGATTTCTGATTTTTACTATTTCTAGCCAACAGCTAAAATTAAAAAAAAATCCTTCCCCTTGCATACCTCTTCAGAAGAGCAGGCAGGATGCTTTTGGCTGTGGGCTTCTCTATGAATTTTGTTGATGCAAATTTAGAAAGGATGACAAGTGCTCAAAACCCTATTGCTCCTGTGACAAAATTATGGAATCATAAAAAAAGACTTGCATTTGTATAGCGCCTTTCACGACCACTGGATGTCTCAAAGCATTTTACAGCCAATGAAGTGCTTTTTGGAAGTGTAGTCACTGTTGTAATGTACATGCTGTTATTGAGGTAACAGTAGGATTTCCTAGATTGATGAGGCCTTCCTGACTTGTAGTCTTGTTGTCAGGGCATATCAGTACCTGCCTATCTGAAATCACTAGACAACAACAACAGCAGCAGCAACAACAACATCCTATATTTATACATCACAGTAATGCCAAACCCAATGTCTCATAAATTATGAGACAAACTCTTAAAAATCATGAGATTTGGTAAGAATTCACGAGTTGGTACTTTTTGGTTTATAAACCTCATTAGTGGCTTTATTTAATCTCTAATAGGTCACAGTGCTTTACAAACATTATATTACCACATCTGAAAATGCTTTACAAAAACGTTAAAAAAATTCTACCCCCTATCACCACCCTTCGCAAGTTGGGGTAAATTTTCATTAAAAATTGCATGTCTCGCGGCACTGTTAATTCCTTTTCTTACTCCCACCTCAGGTGCATTTACTCAATGAGCAATTAGGGAAGCCTATGTGGTCCCTGTTAATATGCATCAACAGCAAAATCTGATATTCAGCCAGGAAAAGAAGTATTGTTGTATCAGGATGGTAGAAGGTGATCTGGATGGACCTTGGTCTTTCTTCATCTAGCAATTCTTATGCATCTGAAAGGAGACATTATAGAGGTATACAACATAGTTAAGGGAATGGAAAAGCTAAATCCAGAATATTACTTTAAACAGTAGAACAAGGGACACAGGAGTAAAAGCTAAATTTAGGACTGATATCAGGAAGTTCTTCTTCACACAAATACATGAATTGGGCTTCTAGATACAATCCTGTTGACAAAAACCTTGGAATTATTTTGGAAATTGGCTGGGTCTTTGCAGATGGGATGAATAGTCCTCCTCATGTGATCACAATGGGGGACAAACTATTCTGAAATGCATTTACAATTTACCTGATGGGTTAACTGGGCCAGAGGGATGTTCTCTCTATATACATTGGCGATCCTATACCTGGGGTATCTATAAGCAGGTTACATTCACAGCACTGCCCCAGCCCAGGTTACCTGGACACACCTGGAAACACCTGCAATTCTCTTCTCCCTTCCTGGATGATGCAAACTGCTGACATTACCACAGGCCAGGTTCCTCCAGTGAACTAGGCTGTGACTGCAGCCGCACAGGGAGGCCACGCCCCCGGAGCAAGCCCATAAGCCTTCATCAGAGTTTAAAATGAGCCCGAATAACCCAGAACTAAACGTCTGTCAAACCAGGCGGCGGCAGCAGCAACAGCGCCTCTTCGCACACCCATCCCCGCTTAAATCCTACTTCAGCCCGAGTCCAAGCCTGAGTCCAAGCCCGAGTCCAGGCCTGAGTCCAGGCCCAACCCCGACTCCTGCAGCTTCCCTGGCCACTGACCGCCAGAGCAGATGGGCCTTGACCAGGAACCAGACCCACTCGCTACAGGCCCCCACTTGGCTCCTCATCAGCGCCAGCAGAGACCGAGTCCACATGTGCAACGTCAGCGTGGAACCCACCTCACCATGGCAACTCCGGCTCCCATTCCCAGGGCAACTGGTGACTGACAGATGGTAGCTGGTGCGTGCCTCTCGCCCTTCCCCAGAGTCACTTCCACAATCAGTAGGATGTTGCATTTTGCAGTAGTGGGAATTGGTACAAAGCAGTGCATTGCGACAAATGCAGTTCACGCCAAGCCAGACTTGTTATGAAGAGAATGGAACTACATCTCCCATCATGCCCAGTGAGTTGGACTCCTTCACATAGTGTGTGGTGGAGTGCGCACTTCCGGTTTGCTCAGCGTGTCAACAATATTGCAGACAAAGTTTAAAATCATGAGTTTTCTGAGGTGAATCACGAGATTGCAAGTTGGGCTGAAATTTTATTAAAAATCGCTTGTCTCGTGATTAAATCACGATAGTTAACATTATTCATAGTGCCCTTAACATAGTAAGATGTCCCAAATCACTGCACAGGAGCATTATCAAACAAAACTTGATACTGAGCCACGTAAGGAGGTATTAGGGCAGAGGAAGTAGGTTTTAAGGAGCATCTTGAAGGAGGAAAGAGAGGTAGAGAGGTGGAGAGGGTGAGGGAGGGAATTCCAGAGCTTAGCACCTTGGCAGCTGAAGGCACGGCTGCCAATGGTGGAGTAATTAAAATTAGGAATGTGCATGAGGCCAGAATTGGAGGAGCACAGATATCTCGGAAGGTTGTAGGACTAGAGGAGGCTACAGAGATAGGAAGGGGCGAGGCCATGGAGGGATTTGAAAACAAGAATGAGAATTTTGAAATCGAGGGGTTGCTTAACCGGTCGCCAATGTAGGCTAACGAGCACAGGGGTGATGGGTAAATGGAACTTGGTGCGAGTTAGGACTCGGGCCGCAGAGTTTTGGATGACCTCAAGTTTTCATTTGGTGGAAGATGGGAGGCTGGCCAGGAGTGTTGGAATAGTCAAGTCTAGAGGTAACAAAGGCATGGATGAGGGTTTCAGCAGCAGATGAGCTGAGGCAGGGGTGGAGTTGGGCAATGTTATGGAGGTGGAAATAGGCAGTCTTCGTGATAGTGCGGGTATGTGGTCGGAAGCATATCTCAGGGTCAAATACGACACCAAGGTTGCGAACAGTCTGGTTCAGCCACAGACAGTTGCCAGGGAGCGGGATAGAGTCAGTGGCTAGGGAACAGAGTTTGTGGTGGGGACCAAAGACAATGGTCGGAATTTTCTGGGGTAGCAGTCGGGTGGGAATGTGGATTTTTCTTGACAGTGGCTCGGGAACCTGCTGTCAATCAGCCACAATGCGTCTTTCCCAATGTCGGGTCTGTCAGCGCTGAGCAGACCTGACAGGCAGCGGCGGGCGACTCAATTAAACTAATTATAATGTACTTATCAGACCCTTAACAGGCTTTTTTACCTTACTTTTTAACTATGACTTCATGGCCACAGGAACCACACTGTTCGGTGACGAGGTCTGTCAACCTGAGGTGGGAGTTGCCATTGCTCCAGCTGATTACTTGACAGCATCAAATGTACAGTAAAAGCTCCCACCTGACAGAGATCACTTTCCTCAGCCACAAGCTGTTCCTCACTGCATTCCCACAACAGATTCATCATGCTGCAAGTCTTTCCACAAGTCTCCATCTAGTCTGACCTCATTACCTCTCTCACGATCGACAGATCACTTCTGTCATCTGTACTTCACCAGCCATCTATTCCATCAGCATGGGTGCTGTTTATCCTGTCTCACCTTAGTCCTCAGAATCTGACCACAATGAGCCCCAACACAAGCAGCACCAGGCACACCAACAGCACCAACAACAACACCAACCTTCTACACAATGCACAGGAGACAGGGCATCAGCACCTGAGCACATTGCTGCCCGGGAGGCCAGGGATGGCCTCATCATGGCCAGGTTTAGTTAACTTTACGCTGTACATCCATATGACTACCACATGATGCGCCAAGTTGGCACCACCCCACACCAACACCATAAAGTATCCCTACAATGTCCAAGCCATTCCTTTCACACTCATCACCATTGTGGGGGGAGGGGGGGGGGAGGATACCGTTATGTCTCACCATTCACTACAACTCACTATCCACTTCCAAAGGTGCACACAAATCTGTCCAAGAACACAAACTGTTGAAAATAAAGATTTCAATGTTTGACAGCACATTAATAGAAACTTTACATAAACATTGGATAAAACACCCAAGTAGCTACCCTGAGTGTTGTTAGTTGGTATGATTGCACTAGGATGAGGGTAAGTGTGAGGGGTGGCTAGTGAGATGGGGAAGTGATAATGAAGATAGAGAGGAATGGGTGGAGGTGCAAGGTAAGTTGGTGTAAGGATGTGCAGGAGTAGGGTAGGGAAGGTAAAGTGATGGGGATGTGATGAGAGGCACAGCAGGGTGAGGTTGAGTGTGGCTTTGTACTAACATTTTGTGATCTAATGAGATCATTGAAATGTTTGCACCACTGTACCCAGGTCCTCCTGACCACATCCCTACTTGTGCCCTCCTGTGCAATGTGTAGCCAGGCTGTTTTGGTCACCTGGGGAGGTGCCTTCCACCCATGGGAAGGGAAGAGGACCTCCCTGTGTGCTGTGACTCCCTCCATAAGCATCTGGAGGGAGTCATGGGAGAACCTGGGTGCAGCCCTGCACCTCTGTGCAGTGATTGTCAGTGTTTGCAGCACCTTAATGCTGTAGAACACTGACAGCACCAATGTCAAAAGAAAGTTGGCCAAGGTCCTTTAAGGAAACCGGCTGATGACTTGTCTTCAAATGACGTCACCAGACCCGCTTCCTCTAATTGGCCCGGGAAATGCGTTGGGTGGGCTTAACAAGCCCGAGCAACATAAATTCATTTTAGACAGCGGGATGGAGCCAGCAGCGGGGCCGTGACCCACCACCAACACCACCCACCAGAGACCCGCCGAGGTAAGTAAAATCCCGGCCAATGTCTTCGGTCTTCCCAGTATTTAGTGGGTGGAAATTCATGCTCATCCAGTACTGGATGTTGGACAAGCAATGTGACAATTTAAAGACAGAGGAGGGGTCGAGAGAGGTGGTGGTGAGGTAGAACTGGGTGTCATCAGAGCACATATGGAAACTGACGCTATATTTTTGAATGATGTCACCAATGGGCAGCACATAGATGAGAAATAGGAAGGGGCCAAGTATAGATCCTTGGAGGACACCAGAGGTAATGGTGTGGGAGCGGGAAAAGAAGCCATTACAGGTGATTCTCTGGCTATGACTGGATAGATATGAATGGAACCAGGCGAGTGCAGCCTCACCCAGCCTGATGATGGTGGAGTGGCTTTGGAGGAGAATGAAGTGGTCAACCATGTTAAAGGCTGCAGACAGGTCAAGAAGGATGAAGAGGGATAGTTTACTATTGTCACAGTCACATCGGATGTCATTTGTGACTTTGATAAAGACAACAATTTATTTCAGTAAAATCATCACTTAATGTTGGTATAGTCTCTGCTAGAAATTGGTATGATTGTTTGCATTACTACCATACAAATGAGGCTACTTTTCACCTAGTATAATCTATACTTTTTGAAAGTGGAACATCAGCTCTCTGGTGCAAGGTGTCACACAGTAGACAAAAACAATGGTGTCCATAGAATCATAGAAATTTACAGCACAGAAGGAGGTGATTCAGCCCATCGTGTCTGTGCTGGCTGAAAAAGGGCTATCCAAGAGATGGCCTGTGGGTCAAATGTGGTATGTGAACTCCTTTCACCAAGCCTGCTAGCTCTTTTGATCCAGCCTATGAAGCTTCTGCCAATTCCATGCATAAACACCAATTTAGCAGTTTTGGATATTGGCTCCTTAAAGTTTCTGAGCCTGGAGGATTAAAAAAGACTGGTCCCTAATTGGTGAAGAGCCACCAGGTATAATGTACTGTGGCAAAGAATATGGCAATTGCAGCAAGGCCAGAGGGAGATTAAACTGGTTTGATTAGGTCATGGAGGTGGATTTAAAAGACAAGGGCCTAGAAATTGGGTTTTGGCGCAGCGACGGCTTTAGCGCCGGAAGTTAGTGCCGGAGCTAAGTCGCGCTGGGCGGGCCAAAAATTCACTAGTTCTGCGCCCAAACGGCTGCCGGCGCTGCTGAAAGCTGCTTGCGCCTGAAAACTGGCGCTACGCGCTGAATTGCGGCGCTATTCCGGCGCTGCGGCGCCCGCTGCGGTGCGGCAGGTTCGGGAAGTGCAGGCCTCCTCCTTCCCTTAAGGAGGAGCTGCCTGCACCCGGCCGCGGCCCGCGAAAATCATTGTAAAAATGAGCCCGGCACCTCGGACAAGTGCCGGGCTTGCATCTGTCCCGGGGGGGGGGGGGGGGGGGGGGGGAGAAGTCCGGGGAGGGAGCTGCGGCCAGGCGGCCGGCGGGAAAGCAGCCGGCTGCCGCGGGGCCTTTAATGCGCCGGCGCAAAGTCCAGTAAGGCACCTCTGCCAGAACGTTGCTTGCGGCTGCCACGGGCGAGGCGGCCGCAAGTCAATTTCGGAGTTCGGGCGGGTTACCATGGCAACCGGGACGCTGCGCACACCGATGACGTCATCGGTGCCGGCGCAGCGCTAACGGCCTAACGCCGATTTAGGGACCCACTCAATTTCCAAACTGGCCATAACTCCGGCGCTAGGCCCTCTAGCGCCTCAAAAGCGGCGCTAAGCCTACCGAATTTCTAGGCCAAGGTGCATAGATTGGCTAGTAACGGCGTTTTTCCATTTCTGTAATCTAATGTTAGAAGTATGAAGAGAGTAAATGTAAAAAAAAAAAATAAGTGCCACCTGCTTTGTAACTATTGTAAAACCTACTTCAGCTTAGAAACTTGAGGAGGCTTTGAAAAGCATGGGGAGCTTAGCACTGTAGCTCCCAGACCAAATTTGAAACTGAGACATGTTGACGGGAGTTTTTCAGGGGGTCTGCGGGCACGTTTGGTGGCGGGTCAGGTGGGAAATTCTTTTTTGTTGACAGCGGGTAAGTAACCCTTGTCAACCCACCACCACGCTAGTTCCCCAGATGTCAGGTCTGCCAACACTGAACAGACCCAACACCAAGCGGTGGGGGAGGCAATTTAGGTGATTAGGAGCTTGTTAACAGCCACTTAAAAACTATTTTGAACTCACCTTTAAATTTTATGAGGTCGCCCATGGGTTCCACGCTGCTCAGGGATCACATCAGATTAGCAGGTCGGGAGTCATGTTACCATGAAATCATCTCTTTAATTGACAGCTGCAAATGTGCTATAAAAGCTCTCATCTCATAGCTGTTCACTTTCCAAGGTCAGAAGCTGCTGCTTACTGCATTTGGAAGACAGATTGAGCTTTATGCAGATTGCAAGTGTTTGGAGTAAACTCTGTATCCAGTGTCACCTCATTGGAACAGCCTCTCTCACCACTGAAAGATTGCTTCTGTCATTTCAATTTCACCTGCCATCTATTACATCAGCATTGGTGCCCTTGAAACTATCTCAGCTTGGTCCTCTGAATCCCACCACCATCAGCCCCAGCACCACAGCACCAGGCACACCAGCAACGCCAACAACAACACCAATCTTCTCCGCAATCAACTGCTGCTGCACAGGACACAGGGCATCAGCACCCAAGCACGTTGCTGGTCGGGATGCCAGGGATGGCCTCACCATGGCCAGATTTACTTTACTTGACGCTGTACACCCTGGTTGCCACATGATGCGCCAGGTTGGCACCACCCCACGCCAACATCATAAAGCATCCCTACAATGCCCAAGCCATTCCTTTCACACTCATCACCATTGCGGGGGTACCATTATGTCTCATCATTCACTGCAATTCACTAAGCCACTTCCAAAGGTGCACGCAAATCTGTCCAAGAACGCAAACTGTTGAAAATAAAGATTTCAATGTTTGACAGCACATTAACATAAACTTCACATGAACATAGCTAAAACACACAAGTGCCTACCCTTTTGTGTTGTTAGTTGGTATGATTGGACTAGGATGAGGGTGAGCGTGAGGGGTGGCTGGTGAGATGGGGAAGTGATAATGTAGATAGAGAGGGACGGGTGGAGGTACAAGGTAAGTTGATGTGAGTAAGGATGTGCAGGAGTAGGGTAGGGAAGGCAGAGTGATGGGGATGTAATGAGTGGCACAGCAGGATGAGGTTGAGTGTGGCTTTGCAGTAAAGTTTCGTGATCTGTTGATAGCATTGAAAGGTTTGCGCCACTGCAGCCTGGTCCTCCTGACAACATCCCTGCTTGTGTCCTCCTGCGTAATGTGCAACCAGGCTGTGTTGATCTCCTAGCGTGGTCTCTTCCGTCCATGGTGTGGAGATGCCGGAGTTGGACTGGGGTGGACAAATGTAAGAAGTCACACAACACCAGGTTATAGTCCAACAGCTTTATTTGAAATCCAATGGCTGTGATTTCCAGCCAAAAAAAATGTTTTTTGCCTGTTTTTTTGTTTTTCATACAGACCCCAGCATCTGCAATATTTGACCCCTTGTGACCCCACCACATTGTTCTTTGATGTAATGTTTCCCTGACTGACCTGTTTGGACACCATTCACACCTTTGACTGCTGTGATTATCTCTCTGCCGAGGTGTGATAAATGGCAGTTGGAAAGGTTACCTGTAAACATCTGACATGATTCTCTGACTATATAAGCTGTGTCTTTATGCATTTTATCCACTTCACCTGATGAAGGAGCAGAGCTCCGAAAGCTTGTGATTTCAAATAAAGCTGTTGGACTATAACCTGGTGTTGTGTGACTTCTTACATTTGTCTTCCGTCCATGTGAAGGGAAGAGGACTTCCCTGTGTGTTGTGACTCCCTCCATAAGCATATGGAGGGAGTCATGGGAGAACCTGGGTGCAGCCATGCACCTCTGTGCAGTGCTTGTCAGTGTTTGCAGCACCTCAATGCTGTAGAACACTGACAGCACAACTGTCAAAATAAATTTGCGCATGGTCCCTTTAAGGAAACCGGTTGATGATGCATCATCAAATGACATCATCAGACTCACTTCCTTCAGTTGGCCGGGAAACGCGCTGGGCGGGCTTAACAAGCCCAATCATCGTAAAATCATAGACGCCAGCAAACAGCTGTCCTTCCTGTGCAGTGGATCCAGATACTCTGGAGAATAAATCTGTTACATGAGATACAATATACTTCTAAAATAGTAACTGCTTTAAGTCATCACACCAGATTTTTCTCTTGTTACACTTAGGTGTTAAGTATTACTTGGGGCAGCACAGAGGAAAATTGGGTAAGGAAGATCGCATGCATATAACAGAGTCTTCCCAATTTTATATCCATTTTTATTATTGGATAGAAAATCAGGTAGGCTCCATTACACAGTTAGAATGTCTCCCCACCTGATTTTCCTCTATGTACTGTACAAAGCTGATCCTTTTACACACAAGAACAACAAGAGGAAAGTCTGACCCATCATTTTCATCACTCTCATCACAATATGTAGCAAACTCATCGATGCAATTATTTCATTTAGCATTTTGTTACATATACCTAATAGAGGAAATCTTCATGACTGCAGATACTGTCTGACTTCACACAGCACCTAGAATTTTGTCATTTGTGCCCATCGGGAGAGGAGGGAAAATAGAAGGAAAACTGGGGAAAAAAATGTTTCCTTACTGTAAGGTATTATTGGCCCAGAAATTTGGGTCGGAGGCTTCCCGCGGGTGCAAGCCTCCGACCTGCACTTATAGCGCGCCGGCCGTTGAGCTGTGGGCCCGCGTGGGATTCCGATCCTGGGCCTGCTCCAACTGCTGGCGTGCAGTGTTTGCGTATCCCAGGGGCGCAGTTAGTTCGATGCGTCCCCTGGGATCACATGGGCCATGGAGAGCCAATGGCAGCAGGGAAATGCCCATTCATAAAATTGACAGGAAGAGCTGTCAAAACTATAAACACTATAAGCCCCAAAACATCACTAAAACATCAAATAATTTTTTTTTTTAATCACATTTTTAAAATAACTATAAATTACATAAAATAACTATTTTAAACAATAATTACATTTTCTAACAGGGCTAAAAATAAACTTACCTTCCTTTAAAGTATTTAAAAATAATAAACCTGTGGAAAAAATGTTTTAATTTTAATTAATTCACCACTTACCTTGTTAAAAGCAGGCCTGCAGAAAAAACGTAAGTTCCATGCGCACGCACTGCCTCTCTGGCGTACGCTTTCGACCTCTGAACCCCTTCCTTTAAGGGAACGGAAGTTCCGGTTTCCCGCGCATGCACAGTGCATGCACGAAAGCGGCACTTCCGTTGGGCCTACGGGTGAGTACCCCATGCGTACTCACCCGTGGAGACCCGAATTTCTGGACCATTATTGTCTAAATGGTCAAAACTGTATTTCTTTCTCAGTTTTATGATTCAGTAAGCCTTAAATGTATTGCACATTCCGTTACTTGCACTGCCTAACTAGACTGTCATTTTCATTATTATATTATTCGGAGATGAATGTGCTATCACGTCAAAAAGCTAAACTCATTCAAACATTGTTGATTTGATCGGGCAAGGCTTTGCATATGCTCTAGTTGGTTCAATTTGGGGTTGGATTAAACCGTCTTGTACAATTACAGATTTCTCTATTCTTCAAGAAATTAGCTTGCCACCGCCTCTGGTTTCTTTTATGCGGTTGATTTTCATTCAGTGGTTTCCATCTTGCTTTACAGTTAGTGGGTTTGAGTCAAACTGAAACCAAAAGAGAAAACTTCAAACCAGTTCATTTGTTTCTGTGTGTTACTTTAAACAGTCATGATAACATTTATGAATGATGTTTGGCTTGGTTCGCATTCCCTCTGGAAATATTGATGTGGAATTCTGTAACTCTGGTGTAAACATGTTACAGTAGGATGCCATCATTTGGCAGGTGGACAGGATGATCCAAGGTTATCTTTAACAGCATATTGCAGCGATATTCACTGTATATACTACAATGAGATTATTTTATCTGTTGCTAGTCTCAGTGCCAGGAATCCAATAGCATTTTCTTATTTGACTGACAAGTTGCTCAGAGGGGGAAATGGAGATCATTCCATTGACATAGTAGGGGGTTTTCATTGGAGACCGTTGAGCTATGGTGCATTGCTGGAACACGCCATAGGAGCCAGCAATGCACATCCATGGCACAGCCAATTTGACAGCACATCTTGTGTTGCCACTGGCACAAGTGACAAAATATACTCTGCCACATTGTTATCTTTCATCTTGATAGGCATGGATAAAGTATGAAACACACCATTCTGTTTGCTTTAACAAATTAAACCACTATAATTCTTCTTCTTATTTGCACAGGAAATCATAACAATATTGGCTGCATCTCAAACTGGTCCCAATGGTTCTGTTTGACACTTACTAAATAACATTACTTATACTGCTAATGTCTGCCAAAGAACATGAGTAATTGTCAGAGAGCGATTAGTTTTGATAAGGTCTGCAAAGCTGAAGAGGTTTACTCTCTGGAGGTTAGGACAAGATAAGCAAACGTGGAATAATTTGGTAGTTTTGGCTACCAACCCACTTCAAAGTAATTGTATGTAACCATATGTGATGTACCAATTGATCAAGTGCAATACGCATTAAAACAAGATTACAAATTTATAATAAAAGTATTGAAGCAGCAAATATATTTCTGACATCAGTAATTTAACAGCACTGCTAGTCATTGTCATAATTTCATTCATTTTTTGCTTCAAAGATAACTACTAGTTTGCAGTCTCTGTATCTTTGGGGAAAAAGGAAAAACACCATTTTTCTTCCGAGATATTTTTGTAAAAGCAACGTTTCATTGGAAATGTACATTTCAGTGCAGGATTTATTATTGCACACTGATAAAATACTGCAAGGTTACTATTCTCTCAGTCGACTCATAGATCTTTCAAAAAGTTATTGTTTGCATCCCATCCGGAATTTCTTTTGTCTAATTAAGAGCCGGCCTCACAAACTAAGGGTTTGAATTCACTTTGCATCTCACAGCTTCCAAACAGGATGATGCACAGAGGAACAGACCATTATTATTGAACTAACTCACAGGGGAATCTAAAGACACTGCACTCCCACGAGCTAAGAGTCAAAACTAAAAAACTTGTAATTGGGTAGCCAGCAATCATTAGTTCTGGTAAAGATATCTGTACTGCACTCTATGTTCTAAATTATTAAGGAGACAACATAGGAGCAGAGCAAAAATGAACTTTCTCAGCCCAGCTTCTAAAATCTCCAATTATTAGTAAAAGAATAGTAGCAGACTGGACGCAAACTGTAAAGAAAAAAACACACAACAAATTATTTAACTGGAATAATGTAAAAATGGTTCATGCAAGAGAGGTTATTGATTACACATAGGCTGGCACACAGTATGTTCCAATGCTGTAGCACTTCAAGGATTTGAAATGACACTGTACATCCCCAGCGTGAAACCCAAGTAGTTTGTCAATGCCAGCTCAAACTCTGAGGCTTCAGTACATTATTCTTTACACACATGTACATATATAAATATTTATATATATATATATATAAAAATAATTCTTCCTAATTTTAAATTTACTTTTCACTACTTTAAGCTTATCACTTCTAGCCCTACCAGCTCGCGCTATTTTGAAGGTGTATCCTGATAGCTTGGCGTTTTCTGTTTGACATTTTTTGCTTACTGATTCTTGCTGGATGACAGGGGATGGCTGTGGGGTTATCACTTTAGATTGCAACAGAAAGCAGGAACCCATAATTAAAACATGCGATTTGATAAGCAGTAATATTTTCACTGCATTATTTGGCAAGTTGTAATATTAGAGTTGATCAAACTGAATGATAAAAGGAGGATAGAATTACTTGTATATTGTGGTATTGCAGTGAATGACCCAGAAAGCTTTATGCTGGAGTAGAATACTGCTTCCTCTCCTTGTGCTCCAATTAATTCTGTTTTCCGCTCCTTCATAAAAGATGCCGAGTCATTCTCTGAAAGCCATCACTGTGATTCATCTTTCCATTTATTTTAACCTTACTAATCAGAACATCACGACAGATAATTTTGTGCAAGAATACACAATGGCTGTGAAGTTACATTATTGGAGAATAATGTATGACTCCTTAATGTGTTTGTTTGAAATTCCTCTCTCTGCTATCTATATAAATATCTGTTTTGGTGAAGGCACGGGCTCCTAATTTTCTCTCTGGTTTTCTCCCTTTATTCTCTCCTCTCCTTTCCTGAAGGTGGTGACTTAGGCTGAAGTGCAATGGCATAAGCACTGGGGAGCCCTCCAGCACATCTTTAAATGACCATTCCGTGAGGCTTAAGAGTGATTGCCAGTAAGCAAGTTGACTGCGGAGTCATCACAGCAGAGTTCAGTTGACTTCCACGTACATGTACTTCCACCAAAGGCCAAAGCATACGTCAATCCACTACCTGGGGAGGCTCAGATCAATTGTGACACCGCTAGCCCATTGAAATCAGCTCACATAACACAGGTCAAGGATTGAACCTTGCTGTCCCGTCTAGCTCAATACCACACCAAGTCGTTTTCACACTTAAAAAAATATATATATTCCCCTTCCCTTTATTCAGGTATCCCTGAATCATGACCCAGCTACAACTGGGAGGCTGAGCGGATTGTCTGTTCCTAGCTCTTCAGAAACACCTTTCTCTTTCAACCAACAGGGACTCCTCAAGACTGTATGATGATTATTTTCCTTACCCTTTGTGGGACTCCGGTAGACTTCTGCACAATGCTTTCCAACAAAATCATTACTTAGTGGAGTGGCACATTACAGATCTGAAAGCAAATCTCACCACTCCAGGACATTGTGAAAAGCACGGTCAACAAGCTGTGTCACTGTAACCATAATCTAGAAATTTGATTAGGTCGGAAAACGGCCGGTGTCACCATGGGCCGAGGTTAACACCACCCGCAATAAGAGTGCAGGCAGCACTGGTATTTTGCTGCTGCCTGCTGATTTAAGTGAGTGGAGCGCAGAACCTCTTGTGCAATGCGCTCTTTCCTGCGGTAACGTCAGCTGGAGGCTGAAGGTCACATCTAATGGATCGGTGCACTGTTCGCGGGCAATGTGCTGTTTTGGATCATTTGGTGGTGGCTCCTGAGTTTTGCTGGGTCAGGAGGTATCGAGTCTGCTGATGGCCCTTGTAGGGCCGGAGCATTGTCCATTGTGGCACATTAGGAGGCATTTGTTTGTCCACGGCTCCCCTCTTACTTTCACGGACATTTGTCTGGGTCTTGTCTGAGGTCCACAAATGGATACCAGACTGCCTGGTACTCTCACCTTCACTGGCTGCCATAGGTCCACAGATGTTTCACCCAGATGTTTGCTGTGGGGAGGTTTGTGCTCCACCATGGTGCTGGAAGGGGAGCAGGATGGGGATGCATCATCTTGCAGTACGGAGTGACAGTGCACTAGCCTGCATAGCACATAGGGGATTCACTCCCTGGTGAGTGGGTATTAAAACACATCTGGAAGGACTGTGACTGGAAACACCACAGAAAGATTGTGGCATAGATGTCCTTAAACCGTTGCATGAGAAATCAATTGAAATAAATTAAAAATAAAGGGGAACATGAACCTGTGGGTCAGGAGTTTACTGGTGTAAATTGTGCAGAAGAGAGATCAATAAAATTTTTAACAACAGCAGACTTTTGAAGAACTCTTGGTGAGAATATAGTGTTAAGCCTTTTAAATTCACACTTCCAAACTATGCATCTTATTTTATCAGTTCCTAAACTAGAAAACCCAGTGTATAACATTTAAGGAAATGTATCTTAGATTTTTTTCCTGCAATTCTTACACCTGTGCAATATAGTTTAGTTTTAAGTATTTACCTCCTGTAATGTTTGACTGACCAGGGCGGAGATTTGATGCATCTCATTGGAAGCAGTTTTCACTCCAATTACATAGTCTGAGCTCTCCACAGTTACCAGTTACCTCAGCAGCTGTTTACTGTCGGGGTTATAGCTCACCGCCGCATTCTCCCACCTCTACGCGCTGTCAACGGCTGCACGCACGGGCGTGCTTTGGAGAGGACGGTAAGAAGAGTGGTGAGCTCCAAAATGGATGAGCGTGTGTCAGTTCGGCGTTGCACACTGATTGACGTCACACTCCTGGTAACTAAAACACTTGCGGTGAGTGCAGGCAATGGCAGCGCTGCCGAACTCCCCAATATGGCAGCCATCGCGTTCCGCGCTGGAGGAGGCTGCCATTTTTTCTACAAAACCGGCCCTAACAGCTGGCGTTAAAGCATCAAATTTCTAGACCATTGACTTCAATGGAAAGGAAAATCAGGTATAATGAGGGAGGCTGGGGCACTCTCACCCACTGGATGCGAGTATTCTGCTATACATTCACCCAGGATCCAGAGCTGTACATAACGGGCGGCTGATCTGATATTGCCCATTTTACACCATCGCCAAAGGTTAAGATTACTCCCACTGGGAGGAATTTGTTTGCTAAGAAGGCCTATTATCAAATGGCGTAGTGCCTGGAGTGAACCTTAGGCTTAGTGGTAGCATTCCCGTCTCTGAGTGAGAAGGTGCAGGGTTCGAACCTCGCTCCCGACAGTCCGGGCTCTGAATCCTGGGCCACCCTATCAGCTGGTATAAAGATGGTTACGGCCATGGAAGGAGCATTCACGTCGCAACCTGTCAGACTGTTAATCAGCCTACGAATCCATCCACTTCAGGGAAGAGTGTGAAGATAAGAGAACAACTTAATGCCTGGCACTGATTTAATTAATCCCATTTACTTTGCCATGCTGCTTCTGAAAGCAGACCCAGCATCACCATCAGTGACAATACTGGAAACAGCTGGCACTGGAGCCTCCAATACCCACTTAAAGAGATAGGTTTTGCTAGTGTTTCTGAAGGCAATGCTGTTCTCAATGACAACACAAACATTACCATCAAAGATAGATATTGCTATTTTATTTTGGCTGCCAACAGGCTGACAGGGTCACCTGGCCTGTACAGATCAGGAATGCGTTTTTTCACTCTGGTTTATGTGAATCCTTTCGAACCACTGGATGAGGTGCAATGGCAAGGAAAACAAAGTCACAAATTGGCATTCTTCTCTCCCAGTGAGCTGAATTTTCTCAATGGGGGCGCGGTGGGGGCGGGACTGCTGCTTGTCGGGTCTCTGTTCCGCCTCCATTAGCCTCTGGCCAACCAGCAGGATTTCCCCCTGATTGACCTTGTTAAGCCTGCCCAGCGGGCTCAGCAGGCCAATTAGGGGGAAGTCACTGACAGAGCACGTCAACGTCTGACATGCCATCTGTCAAGATTTCTTGAAAGAAGAAATGTCAGCATTTGACAGCTCTGTGAAGCTGTCAAACACTGACATTCTGTTTAGTTTGATGAGTCCTTGTGTTTAGGACTCATCAAACCTTTCAACTTTGCAGAAATCACCTGGCTGTTGGTTCGGAGGATCCAACAGCCAGTCTGTGAAATCTACAATGAAGATGTCGGGACTCCGGATCCACCATGGCTGAAGGCTATAGGCAGAAACAAAGGTAAGTGAACATTTTATAACACTTAGCACTCACCTCACATACTTACCACTCCACACCTGCATCCATCACTCACCTCTACATCCCACTTTCAGACCCCTCCGACCCCCGCAGACCTCCTTCACGTCTCCTGCACCCCGGCGGGGTTCTCCGAGGTTGGGAAGTCTCCACTTGAAAAGGTAAAATGGGACTAATCCTTTTTTCTGCCTGTTAACTACCTGTTAACAGGCAGTTAAAAGGATTTAATCACTTTCCCGCCTTGAGGAGATGGGACCCGGGGCAGGAGGGCTTCCCGCCTCCTGGCAAAAGGGCATGGAGATGGGATGGGGGCGGGTTTGCCAGCCGCCCCCATTTTCTACAACTTTACCGGCAGTCCCGCCTCCATACCCGCCTCCTCGGGGCTGACAAAATCCAGCCCTCTCTGTTCTAAGGTGAGCCCTTGTACTGAAGACTCACCAAAACCTCTCTCCTTAGCAGAAGTCAGATGGCTGCTGCATCTGAGAATGCAGCACCCATTCTGCCATCTCTACCGTTGAGACGAGGCACCTCCGGATCCCCAAGGGTTAAAGCCTGCAGGAAGGTAAGTAAACTTTTTCTAACACTTTGCACTCACCTCTCATACTTACCGCTCCACACTTGCACCCATCACTCACCTCCATAGTGCACTGTTCGATCCCAATTGTGGTGTATGTAACCTGTACCACCTTAAGAGAACTACCTTAAGAAGATGGACTACTTTCTCTTGCTACTGTATATTGTGGTACCGGTGGTGACCACACCGGTATATAAGCTCTGTGTAGTAATTTGTAAAGCAGTTCAGCCCTGACCTTCAAGTAGTAAAGACCTGTTTAAGTTTTTCCTGTTGTCTGTGTCCAGTTATTTAAAATAAGTATATCTGGAACACACAGACTCAACAGTGACGATGAGTCGATCTTACCCAGCGGCAATTGCATCCAAGGCAGCTTCGTCCCCAGAACGGGCATCGAGAAGAGGCATCCGCCCTCATCATCCTGCTGAGCACCGCATTCGCACGGGAGGCATCGAGAACCCGGGTTGGAATTGCTGACCACGAAGTCCACCATCAGCGACAGGCAGTGATCATCCTTCTTCCACGGTGGTGGGTAAGCTGATCTAGCGACACGGGCAGAAAGTCGGCTGCATTGTCAGTGGAGAAGGGGGGCGAGACCGGAGGAAAAAGGGTGGAGAACTCGACCGCAGCCGGTGTAAAGGGCCGGGCTGCAATCAAAATAGACGCGCAGCAAGAAAGGAAGCGCTAATACCCACGAGGACAGCGGGGAGTAAAAGCAGCAGCGTCGGGGGAAATTAAGGACCGCTGGGAGGCGAGAACGGCAACAGCGTGGTAATCGCCATTGTAGCCAGCGGGGGAAGAAGCCAAGCGTGGGAAGCCACCATTTTAGTCGGCGCAGGAAGAAAACAAGCGCGGGAAAAGCCGCCAAGCGCGGGAAGCCGCCATTTTGGAAATAAATAAATAAATAAAATACTTAAAGAAACTTACAAGGATGCCTAAAAACGGTAACATCACTGCTTTTGATAGCGATGTCGAAGATTGGGCCACTTATGTGGAGCGTATTGAAGTTTATTGTACAGCAAATGAGATACCGGTTGAAAAGAAAGCACTAACCCTATTAAATTCGATGGGTGCGAAGACGTACGGGTTATTAAGGCACCTTGTAACACCAGACAAACCGGCGGATAAGACTTTCGCAAATATTGTTACTATCCTGCAAGAGCATTTAAACCCCACGCCGCTGCTGATAGCGGAACGATTTAAATTTTACAGAAGAACGCAGCTGAAAGAGGAAAACAACGCTGAATTCTTAATTGAACTGCGCAAGCTATCAAAGTACTGTCAGTTTGGTACAGGACTAGCAGATGCTCTGAGAGATAAGTTCGTGTGTGGACTATTAAAAGAAGGAACTCAGAAGCGACTGCTAGAGGAAAAGGACCTTACGCTAGATAAAGCTGTCACCATTGCAGCATCGCACGAGGCGGCAGCACGAGGCACCGCGGAAATGCAGCTAAGGCCATCGGAACTCAGCACCAATCAAATGGCATTGGGTGCAGTAAAGTGCTATCGTTGCGGAAGGACAACGCACGATCAGAACCAGTGCTGGTTCAAAGATCAAGAATGCAGAAAATGTGGCAGACTCGGTCACATAGCGAAAGTATGCCGGTCAGGAAAGAAGACCAGCAACAAAAAGTCACCACAGAAGAAGTACAAAAAAGTACACAAGGTGACAGAGAACAGTTCGGATGAACAGAAGACGGATTCAGACTCCAGCAGTAAGGAACTGGGTTGTCTAAGAATACATAATGTGGGTAACACAGCAGACCACCAAACTATTTGGGTTACACTCCAGATAGCAGGAGTCCAAGTGAAGATGGAATTGGACACGGGATCGGCATTGACGGTCATGAATAAGCAAGATTACAAAAGGTTATTCTCACACATTCCCCTAAGGGATACGGAGATTGTATTAAAAACATACACGGGGCAAAGAGTGTACCCCATCGGAAAGATAAAAGTAAAGGTGGTCCACAAGGGTAAAGAAAGCAAAGGAATGGACTTGTATGTGTTACCTGAGGGAGGTCCACCACTACTGGGACGGGAATGGATCAGGAGAATAAATATGGACTGGCATTCCTTAAAAGCACTAACTGTAGATTCCGGTAAAAAGGACGATGTCAAACCTAAACGACTGTCCAGAATATTGGACGATGCTAAGGAGGTGTTCCAACAGGGACTGGGAACACTGAAAGGAATTACGGCAAACATCAAGGTTGAAGAACATGCAAACCCAAAATTTTTCAAAGCCAGACCGGTACCTTATGCGATACGACCTGCTGTGGAAGCTGAGCTGGAAGGGCTAGAATGTTCAGGAGTACTGTCAAAGGTGGACTGGAGCGAATGGGCCACGCCCATTGTTCCCGTCATGAAGCGTTCATTGAGCAACAAGCCGGGGGAACCGGGGAAGGTTCGCATCTGTGGCGATTTCAAGATCACTGTTAATCCGGTTCTTCACACGGTGCAATATCCGCTTCCACGGATTGAGGATATCTTCGCTTCATTGTCTGGCGGGAAACACTTCACCAAGATAGACCTGGCGCAGGCGTACTTACAGATGGAAGTTGATGAAGCGTCACGCCAGTATCTCACGATCAACACGCATAAGGGCTTATATCGGTATAATAGACTGGTTTTTGGAGTGGCATCGGCTCCAGCGATTTGGCAAAGGGCCATGGAGCAGGTATTACAGGGAATTCCTGGCACACAATGCTATCTGGACGACATTCTTATTACAGGAGATGATGATGAGGAACACCTTGCTAATTTGGAACAGGTGCTCACCAGATTGAAAGAGTATGGACTTCGAGTTAATCGCCAGAAATGCGAGTTCTTTCAGAAGCGAATCTCGTACTGTGGTCACATCATTGACCAGGAGGGGCTTCACAAGTCACCTGACAAGATCGAAGCTGTTGTGAAGGCTCCCGCTCCAGAAAATGTATCCCAGTTGAGGTCGTTCCTAGGGTTGATTAACTATTACTATAAGTTTCTGCCAAATTTATCCACGGTGCTACACCTGCTGAACGCTCTTTTACAAAAGGGAGTGCCATGGAAGTGGAGCGAGGACTGTAAGCGGGCTTTTCACAAAAGCAAGGCATTGATCACCTCTAAGGAAGTGTTGGCTCACTTTAACCCAATGCTACCTATTTGTTTAGCTTGTGATGCTTCTCCATATGGTATTGGGGCAGTGCTATCACATAAGTTGCCAAATGGCTTGGAAAGACCAGTCGCGTTCGCATCCAGATCATTGACCTCCGCTGAGCGCAACTATGCCCAGATAGATAGGGAGGCTCTCAGCCTCGTGTGGGGAGTAAAAAAATTTAATCATTACCTGCAAGGCCAAAAGTTTACGCTGCTGACAGACCACCAGCCGTTGGTTTCCATTTTTAACCCTAAGAAGGGTGTTTCGGTGATGACAGCGCAGAGGCTCCAGAGATGGTCCCTTTTCCTAGGGGCACATCAATATGAGATCGAATTCAAAGGTACAAAGCAACATGGTAATGCTGATGGGCTGTCGCGCCTGCCACTACCTACAGCGGAAGAGGCACCGACAGTTGACCCTGTTGAGTTATTTCACTCGACCATCATCGAATGTTTGCCAGTCACCAATGCGAGTATTGAGAGAGAGACCAGGAACGACCCGACACTGTCTCGGGTCTACGAATTGACAGTGAAGGGATGGCCAGCACATGGCGAACCACTGTTACCGGTATTCTCAGCCAGACGAGAACAGCTGTCCGTTTGTCAAGGAACATTGATGTATGGAACAAGGGTGATTATTCCTCCTAAATTAAGGGAGAGAGTTCTAAAGGAACTGCATGAAGGTCATCTGGGGGGAGTCAAGATGAAAAGCCTTGCTAGGGCTTATGTGTGGTGGCCAGGTATCGAAAAACAAATAGAGGATCTGACTAAAAGCTGCTCAGGGTGCCAAAAAGTTCAAAATGCACCTCCAATTGCACCGCTGCATCCATGGGAATGGCCTTCAACCCCATGGCAGCGTGTACATATCGACTTTGCAGGTCTATTCATGGATTCCATGTTTTTGATAGCGGTAGACGCACATTCTAAATGGCCAGAAGTGATTAAGATGGCGACCACTACCTCGGAAAAGACGATCGCAGTTCTAAGAACCATATTTGCAAGAAATGGATTGCCAGAACAGATATGTTCAGACAACGGACCGCAGTTCGTGTCAGAAGAATTCCAGAAATTCATGAAGAAGAATGGGGTGAAACACTATACATCTGCCCCATATCATCCGGCTACAAATGGGTTGGCCGAGAGATTTGTACAAACGTTCAAAAAGGCGATAAAGGCCATGAGCGAAGATCATATTCCACTACAACACAAGGTGGACAATTTCCTAATGGCATATCGAAACGCCACACATGCAGTGACAAATCAAAGTCCTGCCATGATGTTTTATAACAGGAGGTTGCGGTCCAGGTTGGATTTGTTAAAACCAAATGTGTGTAGGGAAGTCGAAAACAAACAGTTCCAGCATGTAAATAACAAGACCACTCGGAGTTTCGAAATAGGACAACCAGTGTTAGCCCGGGACTATAAGAATGAGAAATGGCAATCTGGAACAATTCGTGCCAGACAAGGACCCCTGATGTACACGGTAGAGATTGGTGAAAACGTAATACGACATCATGCTGACCAACTTGTAGAATCGAGAACAAGGGTCGAACCCATGGCTATGGCAGAGACACCAGTGGAAGAAATTATTGAACCTGTAGCATCTACCTCAAACGCGAACGTACATGAGGATGTTCAATCCATAAGAGATCAATTAGAGGAGTCACCCCAGCAACCAGAATCAGAGACCCCTGAAAGGTGTTATCCAACTCGGATCAGGAGGCCTCCTCAGAGACTGAATCTTTGAACAGTTGCATGAAAGTTGTATATATGTTATCCATGTTATGTTTAAATTGGGGTGTACACTGTTAAGCTAAAAAGGGAGGAATTGTGGTGTATGTAACCTGTACCACCTTAAAAGAACTACCTTAAGAAGATGGACTACTTGCTCTTGCTACTGTAAATTGTAGTACCGGTGGTGACCACACCGGTATATAAGCTCTGTGTAGTAATTTGTAAAGCAGTTCAGCCCTGACCTTCAAGTAGTAAAGACCTGTTTAAGATTTTCCTGTTGTCTGTGTCCAGTTATTTAAAATAAGTATATCTGGAACACACAGACTCAGCACCTCTCACCCCCGCAGACAAGCTGCTCACCTTGCTGACCCTGGCGGGATTCGCAGCCGTCGGAAAGCCCGCACTTGCAGGGGTAAAATGGGGAAAAGCCTCTTAACTGCCTGTTAACTACCTGTTAACAGGCAGTTAATTGGCTGTAATCCCCTTCCCGCCTTGAGGAGATGGGTCCCTGCGCGAGTCGGAGACCCGCCTCCCGGGAAGATGGCACGGAGGCGGGTTGGGAGCGGGTTCGGTACCCACTCCCAGTTTCTGCCATTTTCCCGGCAGTCCCACCTCCATACCCGCCTCCCAGGGCTGGCAAAATTCCCCATGTAAACAGGACAGTTTCCACAGAATCAGTTTTCTTGGGCAAATATAAATAGGTCATTATCAACAAAGCAAAGCAGTATTTCAAGGTGGTGAACAAATATGCAAGAGGTTATTACAGTCACTTTCTACCACCTTTTTGCACTGACATGCTACAATTTTGTCAGGGTGACAGGGTGGTAATGGCTTTAAATGGCGCATAGAAACCACATAGGCCATTTTCAACCTGTCAAAGAACGGCAAATTTTAATTACAGGGTGCCACAGGCATTCCGCTCCTCTTTTAATCATTTCCAAGCACAGTGATCATAGAGGGCATGTCACCTAAGTGCTAATACAGAAACTGTGTTAAAGCTTCAGGGACTCCTCAGCCACCATCCTATACTTTGTGGTTCACCAGCAATGAAATACAATGAGGCAATTGGGAGAGAGCAGAACAGAATGAGAACCTTACTTTAAGAAAAGAGCCTTTACATCACACACATTTTTTGCTGCACTAAAAGCAAATATCACTTTGTCCATTGTGTAGAGATCAGGCTCTTTGCGTCCAGTAACCATGGCAATAAGTGTCTATTCAACCTATCCACTCTAAGGCACATTTTTCCAGGAACCAATCTTTTAATAATTAAATAATCCTCATTTTGTATTTTTTTTTTTTTACCTCTTATTGCTCGCTTCAGGCAATTCAAACATCCCACTTTGGATGGGGGATATTGGTCAACTTGATCCTAGAATCTTTGGTGTCCTCTCCCATTCTCTTTAGTGCGACTCACTGCTCAATCTATCCCTTGACAGTGTGGTCAAATATAGGAACTTATCTCCATATTTTAGTGTTCTCTCTCAACTCTATCTTGCAGACTATTCAACTGCTCAGCCTTCACTTCACAACTGTGTAGGGTATGATGGTGTTGTAGATTATCTCCACAGGAAATAATCCATGAATAATGTAGAAGTTGTGCTATATGACACATCATTAATACTACAGACCTGCTGATTAGAGGGCAGTCTATGAACTCCACTCTCCTGAATTTACACTGTACTCACACCACTGGCCCCTCTTTGAACCAGCGGTAAATTGTGCTCTGGTTGGTTGAACTCTGATAAGTTGAGCACTACACATGTACAATGTGTAAAACTTCTAGTACAATGAAATGATTTATGTCACAACATCAAAAATGCTTCCAGACCGTACTGTCACTGGTACTGCACTTTCAGTTGCCAGAGTCAGACTGACAGCAGCCACTCTTGACTGCTAGTCCAACAACAGTTTTACCTTCAATTGGCTGCCAACTGCGGGAGACAATGGCGACAGCAGCAGGTGATAGTGGTTATAATGTTGGACTAGTAACCCAGAGGCTATGCATTCACAATCCTACCATGGCAAATTGTGATAATGAATCAGTTAATCTGCAATTTATAGGCTAGCATCAATAAAGGTGATCATGTAATGGAGGAGAAAACCCGAGAAGCATTTAAGAAACAACCAGATGCAGCAATAGGGTGAGAATAGAATTGTTCTCGATTGATATAGTAAGATGGGCCGTATAGTCTCCCTCATCCATGAGTAGCTTATGATCTTATGAATAAATATATGACCTGTACTAGTACAAATTTTTGGAGGTAAAAACAGAAAATACTAGAAACACTCAGCATTTCTGTTTTTATTTCAGATTTCCAGCATTGGCAGTATTTTTCATTTGTTAAAGCATTTGAGGTAATGCCACCAGACCCACACCAGCCAACCACACCCAATCTCTACGGAGATACAATTTTTATGGCCAAAAACATGGGGTGTGATTTTGGAGTAAGTCCAGTTAAGAGCAGGGATCCCGATTTCCAGAAGTCAATTTCAGCCATTCCTCCAGCTGGCACTGTACTAAACATAACATTCAAGGATGTGTACAAGGTGTTTGTGTCCGGTGTAGAGGTCAGTGAGAATGCTGATTATATTTATGTGCAGTGAGCCTCAGTCAGGCCCAAGACTTTTGAAAAAATAACTATTAGGAACATTAAGGACAATCTTAGAAGTGTAAGGATGACATTGTTTTAAACAACATACATTGGATTAAGGTTGTTCTTATGTTTTACAATTGAATAACTCTTCATTATCTTGCTCTATGGCTACAATGATTCTGTGTTGCACCTGTTACAATGGAACTGACAGACAACTTTTTGAAAGTGGTACACATGGGGCTGGATTTTGTCACTGGGGGCGGGCTGGGGGGCGTGTCAGGTGGTCGTCATGTCAGGATCCCGACTCCGATGTAAAGTGGGACAAAAGTGCGATTTTGCCCTAATTGGGCATTTGCTTTCCAGCATGTGGGAACCCCTGGCCCAATGAGCCTTTTCATACAGAAACTCGTCTCCAATGACGTCATCAATGCTACTGGATTTTAAGCGTGCAAGCAGCCTTGCTTCTTTTTCAGCCTTTCAACTTTGTGACCATTGTTCTGAGTGATTCCTTGTGCAAGTATGTCCAGCTCTAGACCAAAGTGTGCACCTAGATTTGATGAGGCCTCCCGCCAAGCTCTGGTGGAAAGAGCAAGAGCAAACAAGGAGGTGCTGTTTCCTTCCTCAGGCAGGAAAAAGCCTCCACAGCAGACTAAAGCTGTGTGGCTGTAAGTGGCACAGGAGGTCAATGCTATTTCTATGTGCAGCAGAACTTGGCTGCAATGCCGAAAGAGGTTTCATGACCTTCTCCGCACAGGAAAAGTGAGTATTACATCCCCATCACCCTCAATCTGATCCCCATTAGCTCTCATCACCAGTACTCTGCTTTGACCAGCTCCTCCTGCACATCCCACTTTACCCTTGCATCCCAGCACCCTTACCCATTCCCTCTCTCTCTATGTTCACATTCACTGAACTATTCGACTATGCAGCTCTCACACTCCCTATCACTGTGATGCAATGCCAACAACATACAACACACAGGAAGGGTCCTTGGTTTTGGCACCTCACTCCATCTTTGTCTCCTTCTAAGCATCTATGCTATGGATTCTCTACACTCACTCCTTCATTCTCACTCAAACTCCACTTGTGTCCCTCATTGCAGGAAAAGAGAGCTCACAATAAGAGGAAAAGTGTGAGGACAGGAGGAGGGCCACCCTCAATAGCCCAGCTCACCACTGCGGAGGAGGCAGCCCTAGAGATCGTGGGCGTGGAGGATGATGCGCAAGTGGGGGACGAACAGACAGGCGCATCACAGCAAGCTGGTGACAGAATAGTTTTGCATCTCACTCATTGACATTGCATGAGTGACTGATAATGATTCTGATGCTCTAACAGATTGAGTTATGATCATCTGCACAATTCAATGTGCATGCAACCTTTATCTCACATCTCTAACTCTTTCCTTAACTCCCCCACAGGACCATCAAGAGCCCCCGTCCCCACTATCCAGGAGGAGCAGCTTGAGCTTGAAGACTCCTCAGAAGAAGCTGCAACCTCAGAGGGTGCAGCGTCAGCAGAACTCAGCGCACCCCGCACCAGCACCAGTGCAGACAATCACACCTCGGTGGGACCTTTGCGAAATAGAGTAGTGTTGTCACCTGGTGTATCACAGATCAGAAGTGTGCATCAGCAGATGGTGGAGACAGGGACAGCAATGGAAAGTCCTCATTGGAGGACTGCCAGCTCGGCTCAGCTGCATGTCGACCCCGTGCCTCCGGGTCCATCCAGAAGGAGAGCGGTGCTGGAACGCCAGGAACAGGTGCAGGAGTCTCTGGCAGGTTTTGTCTCCAGGGTCGCTGCAAGTGTGGAGCAAATGGAGTCCATCGCAAACATGAGCTGAGCCTTTGTGGAGGCATTGGCGCATGAACGCATCACCATGGAAAGGATGGCAACCTCCATGGAAAGGATGGCTAACTCCGTGGTAAGGCTGGCTACCATAGAGCAGAGGATGGCTACAGTAGAGGAGAGGATGGCTACGGCCATGGAGGAGCTTAGTCGCCAGGGTATTGAAAACATGGTCATTGTGCAGAATAGAATGACATCTCTTGAGCAGCGATGGTCAGCTATTGAGCATAGAAACCAGACCTTCATGGAAGTCCTCTGGAGTAGGACTTCCAGTGCAGAAACAGGTCCTCATGGCCCCCCTGAAGAGCAGCAAGGTGCTGTCAAGCCACGTGCTAGCTCTGAAGTGGGGCTGACCCAAGAGAGCGATGCTGGTGGCAGAGAACAAGGAAGTGGGGGCTCCTCTCCAAGCGTTCACATGACCATGCCACTGCAAAGCCCTCGGACAGAGCCCCACCAGAGTCCTCACCCAACTGAGATGGTTGCCACATTGAGGCCTTAGGGCGACTTGCAGTTGTCAGTATGGAGGTCAGAGTGATAGGAATCCACAGGTTCTTGTCCATTGTTGATGCTCTGGTAAGAAGGTGCGATGCAAACATGTTTGATTGGGTAGGCAAAGCAAATCTGGCCAAGATGAGTGCATCCCTTGCTTCCCGGGCAGCAATGTGCTCACGTGCTGGTGCCGCTGGTTGATGCACCTCTGCAACCTGTTAGTTGTTGGTGTCCTCCTCCTCCTGCTCATCTGAGGAGGCTATGCGATCAGCCACTTGTACCTCAGACAGCTGCAAGCCACGATGCTGTGCCATGTTGTGAAGTGCACAGCAGACCACGACAATTCTGGAGACCCTGGCTGCTGAGTACTGCAGGGCTCCACCTGATCTATCAAGGCATCTGAATCACATCTTCAGCAAGCTGATGGTTTGCTCAATTATGGATCTGGTGGACATGTGGCTGGAGTTGTAGCGCTCCTCTGCTTCATTGGAAGGGCTCCTCAAGGGCATCATTAGCCACATCTTCAGGAGATAGACCTTGTCTCCAAGTAGCCATCCAAAAAGTTGGTCTGGCAGACTGAAGAGCGGAGGCACACTAGTCTGGCACAGGATGAAGGAGTCATGGCAACTGCCAGGGTACTTGGTGCAAACATGCAAAATTTCCTTCTTGTGGTCACACACCAGCTGTAAGTTGAGGGAGTGGAAGCCCTTGCGGTTGACAAAAGTACCTGGATTGTGATGGAGTGCCTTAAGGGCCACATGTGTGCAGTCAATGATGTCCTGCACCCTTGGAAAGCCAGCCAGATTGGCAAACTCAACCGCATGCACGGTTACACTTGCTTGATCCTTGGAGAAGTTGATGTAATTGCGCGCGATGGAAAAGAGGGCATCGGTTACCTGCATGATGCAACTGTGTGGCCGCCTGGGAGACGCCGCTGATGTCTGCTGCTGATCCCTGGAATGAGCCTGAAGCAAAAAAGTTGAGGGCAGTGGTGACTTTAACGGCCACTGGTAAGGGGTGTCCACAGGATCCTCTGGGCTCCAGATCTTGCTGCAGCATTGCGCAGATGTCAGCGACTACCTCTCGCGAAAGTCTGAGCCTCCTTTGGTACTGCTGCTCAGTCATGTTGAGGTAGCTCATCCTCTGTCTGTAGCCCCTGTTTTGGGGGTATCTCCTGTGCCGATGTGCTTCCATGCCTTCTGGCCTGTGCAGCTTCAGGTGGGTGAGCAGCTGCTTGGCGCTCCTGTTGTTGCTCCTGCTGTTGGTGCTGCTGTTGTTCAGGATTCTGCTACTGCCGCGGCTGGTCTTTGTCCGAATCTGATGTCCAGGAGGAAAGGAAATAAATGGTTCTCATGCTTCTGGTATATACCTCAGTTGAGGAAGCGCTCATTCAATGTGGGGAGAGGGGTTTCCCAGCAGGTCACACTGGAGATGGGTGTCAGGCTCCAAACTTGCACAACAGTGAGTAGGCCTTCTAAAAGCTCCCCCAGACCTGAAACAACAAAGTTCTGCCATCTGCAGATGATATCGGTGAAAAGTCCTTTTTAATGGTGGAGCTGCAGCTGTTAGTAAGCCATCCACTTGTGAGGCCGCCAGGATTAACTGGCGTGTTCCAGAGTAGACGTGCAGTACAGGGGAGATGGTCTTAAATTCAGAAAGGCCTCTCAAAACGGGATGGAAACAGGGTCTGAAACCACGAATGTGGGAAAATTGCTCGGAGGCGGCATAGAGTTGGGATCGGAGCCGTGTGCCATTTTTAGCAATTTTTACAACTCACACGCCTCCATTCCCGCCTCCTCAGGCCTGGCAAAATTGAGCCCATGGTCTTACTAGATATTTGCTCATCTTCATAGCATTTGTAATTTCAAACATAAAATATTGAATTAGAAACAAATAAAACAGCACCTGTGCATCTCATTAGAAATGAATAGGGCAATCTTAACCTGCTTCTTCTCTCAACAAGCAGACACAGAGCTTTTTTATTCTTTTAAATCCAGTCATCATCACACTTCTCAATTTATAGCTAACCTGGCTCCGGCCCCCTCCCCCCACTCTTAATGTGGGCAGGAACCCCCCCACCTTTTGTTCCTGCAATTAGCTAATCTGCCCAAAATGTCATCTTGAATGCAGCCTTGAGCCATGTCCTTCTGCAATTGCTGTATCTGGCTACAACCAATCATATCAAACCTTCTAAAAGCAGCTGCACTTGTCCATTCCTAATCTAGGCACCTCGAAGTGCCCGTGTCTGTTGCTTTCAGTTGTGACTGATGCTCCAGGTTCTGGGGAAGGATTTTTTTTTAAACAAGGAATGAAATGAGGAGCGAGACAAATTGACAGAGGTAGTGGAAAGTGCACTGCAGAGAAGGAGAACTCCCCAAAGGAAAAAAGCATCACAGACATGCAAAATGAATAGAGAAATCAGACATCAAATTAAACATGCAGACCTAAAATTTTGGTTGCTTTGAGAGGGTGCTAACGAGTGCAAAGCAACTAGTGCCTGGGCGCAGCGCCGCCAACGCCTCCCACGAAATTCAGTGGGAGGTTAGCGGCAGCGGTAACCGTTGGCGCCCCGTGGCGCTGTGCCCCGCAGCACTGCACCACTGGTGATGACATCAGCGCTGTGCGCAGCACCCAACTCGCACCCCGGCCACGATCTTTGGTAGCGCCCCCTGACTTACCGCTGGATGCTATGTCCGACGGGGTCAAGGGGGCCTACCTGCGGCCGGGGCGGCACAAATTAAACGGGAGGTACAGGGCGGCCATTTATTTTTCTGGCTGCCTGCCAGCACCTGCCGCCTCTGCCTCCTCTGCAGCCCCTCCGCGGAGTGCCGGCAGTGCTTCGTGAGCCCGGCACTTCTCTTGAGTGCTGAGCTCTTTTGCCGGCACTCCGATCCCTGGTAGCCCAGCTGGGCCCCGGGTCGCGCTGTGCTAGGCCCCTCCCCTTTAAGAAGGGGAGGAAGGCCTGCAGTACCGCGGCACGTAGCGCTGTGATATTCACTCGCAGCGCTCCAAGAGGGAGGCGGGGCACTTTCAGTAGCACCCCGTTTCCCTCTTGGGGCGCAACCGGTGAATTTCGGCCACAGGGGTGCTAATTTTTTTGGGTTGCTAAAAGCAGCGCCCTGGCGAAGTTAGCACCCCAAAGGGCGCTCGACTCAATTTTTCCCCCATAGGATTTCCAGAGAGTAACACCAGCAATGAAAGATGCATGAATAAAACAAAAAATAAGTTATCGGATGCTAAATGTTGAAGTTTTTGATTTACACTATTTGTTTTAAATTTAAGGTAACATAATAGAATGCACGTAGCTTAAAATCCCTGTGCTGGTAAGCAGTGTGATATTAGATGGCTAAACACTGGGGCCTATGACGGCAGCGTACGCCATCGTAAGTGCCCTGCAAGTTCCGGGTTTCCACATGCAATGCGCATGCGTGAAAACCTGGAACTTACGATCTGTCAAGTTTCTGCTTGACAGATCAGATGCATCCGCTGGTAATTGACATTAGTTGGTGCAGCCCAGCCCAGCGAATACCCAGCAAACCCTTATGCCTGGTAAGGCCTTCTTTTACCAGCGTAAGGGTTTAAATAAATGTTTAAATAAAAATTTTAAAGTCATTTAAACATACCCTACACTTAAAATTAGTTTGGGTTTTTTTCATCCTATTTAAAAATGTTTAAATTTATTTTTCAAAATAAATATGTTTTATTTTAAATATTTAATGAAATGGTATTTTAATTAATTTTGAATCTGTGATGATTTATTCTTATTTCAGTGTTGTGAAAATGTATTTTTTAAGGGGTTCCTATTATGCTTATTGGGATTCCGAAATGGAATCCCTATAAGCATAATGGGAATCCCCCTTTGTCATTGGTTGGGCCGGCCCACGTGACCCCAGGGATACTTGGGAACTGCATGCGCCTCAGGGATACGTGGGCCTTTACACAGGCTTACGCCTGCAGGCCCAGGAGCGCAAGTGTTCGAAGGTCTGGAGCAATCAGGTAAATGCGGAGTTTTCTTGCGGTTTGGAGGCGTTCACCGCGGCAAGCCTCCGACTGCAATTTCCACCCCATTGATTTTTATTTTAAGCAAAAATAATTTCACACTAGGGAAGGGAAAAATCCACCAGAAGCTGAAAATGTATGTGTTTTTAAATTAAATGTTCTCCTCCTCTTTAAGTTACCTCTGGTCAACGATTTCCTCTCTACTTCTCTATAAATGTCTGCAAGAGTGACACATTCTCCAATTCACTCTGATCAGCATTGTGTCTGACACACGTGGAAATCCATCAATTTGCTTAAGAATCTCCAAACCAGGCAACTGAGAAATCCATATATGTTTCTATCTGCCTGATATGGATTGCATAATTTCTATTTGTGAGGACCTCCATATACACAAGTCTAGACAATTTAGGTGCAAGTTGGCAAGAACCAAGGCTCGGTACACACGTGTCTGCAGGGGTACTGCCAGAGTTTAGCCATCTAATACCACACTGCTTACCAGCACAGGGCTCTTTCCATCTGTGATCATCTTAGCTATTTGGGCATTGGCTTGGTGGGTCATCTGGAGTCGCACGGGATAAATCCCAGACCCCAGTGACATGCCGATCTACTAGTCGTGAGCCAGGCTGTCTAGTCAATCATCACCAGTGTCATTTAGTATTGTAGATCTGGGTACCAGAGGTATCAGATCATCACGTCTGCCACAGAGAGTTAACTTGGTTCCAAATTTCATTGTCATACATCTCATCTTAAAGCCATTTCAACTTCAGAGACTGCCCCCAACTGGCAAGCCCAGGTCTAAATCTCCAGGACTCCTCATGAATGGCATAGGGAGTAACACAACTCACCATAAAATATGTGACTCTTTTGCCTCCTCCTGACCACAGCATGGACACACTTTACCTCATGAAATGGTGATTTCACCAATTGTATTTGCAAAACTTCAGCAATAGCTGCTTACTTTTCCTTAAAAGCGCCATCTCCAGTGGTCCGGCCAGGTTCAGGTATTTATCATGCAGGAAATCCACATCTTACCGCTCTGGCATTGTATATCAGCACATCAATATACAGTGCCACTTTGGTGCCCCTTTATATTCATTATTAAAGATCACCCAGTAAACAGCTTATTTTATAACTTTGATGAAGTTTTAAAACAACATTATATATAGCTTAAGTTCAGGTTCTCCTAACAAAGATCCATCTTAGTGCACTGGCTGGAGCAGCCTCCCTCAAATTGGTTGTCAAATCTAGAATGGTGAGGGACGGTCTCTAAATTACATACTCAAACTGATAGGAAACATTGACATTTACTCAAGTAAAGTAACATCTAGAAAAACTCATGTTATATTGTTCCATCTTCCTTATTTTAAAAGAGTCATATTTTCATTTATTTATTAGCATGTTTCCTATGCTGTTTTTCATTTGCATGCATTTTTAGTGATCTTAAAGAATCTTTTCACTTTTTGAAACTAATAATGATCTACATATAGTTCTTCTTGAAAGCTTTAGCTTTTTAAACATATCTCTATAAGTTTTATAAGAGGTGATAATTTTTCCAAAATGTTTGTTATGTATTTACCCAGCTCACTGAGCATAACTGGCATTCTCTGCACATATTTTGTTGCATTGTGGTTATGTTGTGCACTATGTAACTGAAATTTTAATCTCATCAGGCTTAATATCTTCACTACTGATGATGTCACCTACAAATGTTAACAATAACAACAACAATATAGCACCTTTAACATAGAAAAATGTCCTGAGACGCTCCACCGAGGCACAATCAAAATAAAAACACAGAAACTGAGAGACAAGCAGTCAGACCCAGCAAAGGCAGCGAGAAGGTTAGAATGCAGGAGAGTGGCTTGAAGTTACTTTGATTTGGTCAGGCAAGGTGACCTACTGATGTGGAGAAGTGTAGCATGTTCATTATTTTGTATCATTACATGAAGGCAGGTTGTACTCTTGAACTAAGTGAATCTGACGAGATGTTCTATATGCTTACTTGCTGTGAATTAAAGGAGCTTATTGATTCACAACCAGCTTTGTCTGACCTAGTGTTTTCTCAGTCCACGTTTGAACAGATTAAAGAAGCACTTGTGCATAAGACATGCATAAGACATGAATGTCCAGTTCAAATCACAAGGGGAGACTATTTTTATACCCATGGATTATGCTATTGTATAGTTAGATAGCAGACAGTAGTGGCACACCTCAAATACAAGATGCTCAGACTGCATACGGAAGTGACCAGCACCCCTATATCTGACAGAATATCCAAGACAAGAACCTAAACTTGTAACAATGCAAATTCTTTCTTTCTAAATACAAAGTTGAAATTAATTACTGTGATTTGGTTATTGCCTTAAAAGTCCTTCTGGGTACCTGTTTTATTTAATAATAATGTATCACTGGGACAGGATCCACCTGAACCAGAGTGGGATCAGTGTCCTAACCAAAAGGATAATTACGGCTGTTGATAGGACTTTAAACTGGTAAGACGGGGGTGGTGGGGACGGATATGGTGAAAATAACATAAGTCTGAAGATAAAAGAAATAGGAGATAAGAGTAAAGGTCAGACCAAGGTAAGGAGCAGGGGTAACATAAATGACCAGGGAACAAAGACAGTTATAAAACAGAAATATAAAAGGACTGCTAAAAATAAAGTAAACGGGACAACTATTAAAGATGAATTAAACTGCCTGTACAGCAATGTACATAGAATCCAAAATAAAATGGAACTGGAGACAATAATCCATAGTGAGAAATCGGATGTGGTAGGAATGACTGAAACATAAGGAACAGGACTGGCAACTAAAGATTGCAGGTTACAACATAATCAAAAAGGATAGGGAAGGAAGAAGTGGGTGGGATAGTTGTACTAATTAGAGATAATACAATGGCAATAGAAAAAGGGACATAACTAACAGAAGGTTGGAAACAAAATCCATATGGATTGAAATAAAAGATAAGGGATTGATCATGCTAATAGGGGTATACTACAGACCACCTAATAGTGGAAAAGAGGTGGAGGAAGAAATATGTAAGCAAATATATAAAATGAGTAAAGGACATAGAATAATAATCATGGAAGATTTTAACTACCCCAAATAAACTGGCAAGAAGACGTAGTGAAAGAGGTACAGGGAATAACGTTTGTACGATGTGTGCTGAAATCCTTTCTTACCCAGTATGTAAAAAGCCTAACAAAAGAGGGAGCTCTGCTAGATCTGGTAATGGGAAATGAACCAGAACAGGTAAGAGAAGTAAGTGCTGGGGAACATGTAGGCAACAGCGATCACAAGGTTTAAGATAAAGATTGAGAAGGACATAAGTAAGACAAAGATCAAAGTAATAGATTGGAAAGAAGCTGATTTTAAGGGGATGAGAATGGGGCTAGAGAAAATAAAATGGAAACATTTACTCACAAACAAAGAAATAGAACAGTAGCAGGAAACATTTAAAACGGTGATCAATAGAGTCCAGGAGAAATATATCCCGCTAAAAAGCAAAAACAAACACGCCAGTAATGACACACCATGGCTGAATAAAGAAATAACGGCAAAATTGAATCTAAAGAAAAAGGCATACACTAAGTACATAGACAACAAAGAAGAGGATAACAAAAGGGGATACGAAAAGTTTAGGAAAGAAGTCAGAAAAGCAGTTAGGAAGGCAACGAAAAAGTATGAAATTAAATTATCAAGGACTATAAAAAGAAACAGTAAAGCATTCTACAAACACATACATAATAAAAGAAAAATCAGGATAGGAACAGGGCCACTAACAGATATACATGATAAACTCACAGGTAATGACAGCAAAATGGAAGAAATATTAAATAATTACTTTGCCTTGGTATTTATCAGGGAGACTAATGTAGTGGACATGACATTAGAAGAAATCCAAAATTATATAAAGGCAGTTAAAATAGAAAGGGGAGAGATAATTGGTAAACTAATCAAACTTAGAGAGGATAAAACCCCTGAATTACATCTGCCCATACTAAAAGAAGTTAGGGAAGCAATAGCAGAGGCACATATATATAAAAAAAATAATTAGAAAAGGGAATAGTGCCAGAAGAATGGCGGATAGCTTATGTGATTCCTATATTTAAAAAGGGAGACAGAACAAGTCCAGGGAACTATTGACCAATTAGCTTAATATCAGTGGTAGGAAAGATAATGGAATCCTTACTCAAAGAAGTAGAAAAACATATATAAGCTAAAAATATAATAAAGTATTCAACACAGATTTCAAAGGGGAAGATCATGCTTGATCAACCTTATTGATTTCTTTGAAGAAGTAACAGAAAGGGTAGATAAGGGTAATGTAGTAGATATAATGGGCTGGATTTTCATTGAAGAGTCGGGTAGGAGGCGGGACTACAACTTTCGGGGTTGTAGTCCCGCCTCCATCGAGTTCTAGCCAACCCATGCGATTTTGACTTGATTGACCTTGTTGAGCCCGCCCAGCGGGCTTAGCAGGCCAATTAAGGGCCACCTGGCAACATGTGATGTCAGAGATTGATATTTCATCTGTCAAGACCTTTTGACAGATGAAATATTGGTGTTTCACAGCTGTTTGAAGCTGTCAAACACTGACAATCTGTATTCTAAGTAAGTTCCTTCCTCTCAGGATGATTTAGAGATCTCCCCGGAACAGAAAGCTGAATGCTGCAATTTTTGACAGCTCGCAGCCATTCTGCTTTCTGTGCCGGTGAGATGAGGGACTCCCGAGACCTGAAGGAAGGAAGGCTGTAAAGGTAAGTAAAGGTATGTAAAACTTCTTTAAACACGTTATACACACACCAAACACACTTATCTTTGCGCTCATGCACCCATCAGTCACCTGAACACCGGACATCTCGACCCCTCCAAGTCCTTCATCCCGACGGTCCGCCTCCTCTAACTTGGTGTGGTTTGGAGCCGTCGTGAATCCCACACTTCAACATTAAAAATAGGGATTAGGCTAAAAACTGCCTGTTAACTACCTGTTAACAGGCAGTTAATTGGCACTAATCCCCTTCCTGCCTCGGGGAGGCAGTTCCCAGTGCGGGACGGGTACCCGCCTCCTTTGAAACTGGCATGGAGGCTGTTTTGGGGGCGGGATGGGGTCGTGACCCCCAATTTCGGGATTTTAACCCCCCACATGCCTCCAATCCCGCCTCCACGGCCCAATGAAAATCCGGCCCAATGTATTGAGATTTCCAAAAGGCCTTCAATAAGATAGACTATGACTAAGGTCAGAATATGTGGAGTCAGGGGACAAGTAGCAGAATGGATAGCAAGCTGGCTATAAAACAGAAAACAAAGAGTAGGGGTTAAAGGTAGTTACTCAGACTGGCAAAAAGTAGGAAGTGGTGTTCCATAAGGAACGGTGCTGGGACCACTACTGTTCACCATTTACATAAACAATTTGGTCTTGGGAATCGGAAGCACAATTTTAAAATTTGTAGATGACACCAAATTGGATGGTGTAGTTTATACAGAGGAGAACTGTTACAAAATACAGGAAGACATTAATAAACTTTCAGAATGGGTGTGTAAATGGCAAATGAACATCAATATAATTAAATGTGAGGTGGTACATTGTGGTAGGAAAAATAAGGAGGCCACATACTGCTTGGAAAATAAGGGGGAAAAATTTGGTTGCTTTGTGCCTCCCGTTAGTACCCTAAGAGGGCGCTAACGGGGACAAAGAAACTCACGCCTGGGCGCGGCGCTGCCAACACCTCCCACAAAATTCAGCGGGAGGTTAGCGGTGGTGCTCACCGTTAGCGCCCCGCGCTTGCTGCTCTGGTGGCGATCTTTGGACGCTATGTCCGACGGGGTCAGGGGGGGCCTGCCTGTGGCTGCGGCAGCGCTATTTAAAGGCAAGGTGCCGGGCGGCCATTTTTGTTGCTGGCCACCTGCCAGCACCTGCCTCCGATGCCATCCCTAACCTCCTTACCCGCCCCCCCGCAGAGTGCCAGCTGTGCTCCATGAGCCCGGCACTTCTCTTGAGCCCAGCTGGGCCCCGGGTCATGCTGCGCAAGGCCCCTCCCCTTTAAGAAGGGGAGGAAGGCCTGCAATACCGCTGCGTGATATTCCCTTGCAGCGGCCCAAGAGGGAGGCGGGGCACTTCCCTCTTGGGGCGCTACCACTCAATTTCAGTTGCGGGGGTGGTCATTTTTCCAGGGTGCTAAAAGTAAAAAGTAGCGCCCCGGCGAAGTTAGCGCCCCAAAGGGGGCGCGACTCAATTTTTTGCCCTAAGTGTTTAAATGAGGTAGAGGAACAGAGGGATCTGGGGGTACAGATACACAGATCACTAAAAGTAGTTATGCAGGTTAATAAGGCCATTAAAAAGCAGACAAAGCACTGGGGTTCATTTCTAGAGGGGTAGAATTGAACCCCAGAGAAGTTATGTTAAACTTGTATAGAACCTTGGTTAGACCACACTTGTAGTATTGTGAACAGTTCAGGTCTCCATATTATAAAAAGCATATAGAGGCAGTGGAGAAAGTGCAAAAAAATATTTACTAGAATGATACCAGAATTGAGAGGTTATACCTATCAGGAGAGATTGAACAGGCTGGGGCTCTTTTTTCTAGAAAAGAGAAGACTGAGGGGTGACCTGGTAGAGATCTTTAAGATTATGAAAGCATTTGATCAAGTAGGTTTAGTGAAGATGTTTCCACTTGCAGGGGAGACCAGAGCTAGGGGCCATAAATATAAGATAATCACTACTAAATCCAATAGGGAATTTGGGAGAAACTTCTTTACGTAGAAAGTACAGTAGTTAGAATGTGGAACTCGCTACCACAAGGAGTAGTTGAGATGACTAACATAGATGCATTCAATTGGAAGAACATAACATAAGAACATAAGAAGTAGGAGCAGGAGTAGGCTCCAGGATGGTGTGTTGCCTCCCTGGTGCAAGGGTCAAGGATGTCTCCGAGCGACTCCAGAACATCTTGGAAGGGGAGGGTGAACAGCCAGTTGTCGTGGTGCATATAGGCACCAACGATATAGGTAAAAAGCGGGATGAGGTCCTAAAAGCGGAGTATAGGGAGATAAATTAAAAAACAGAACCTCAAAGGTAGTAATCTCAGGATTGCTACCAGTGCCACGTGCTAGTCAGAGTAGAAATAGAAGGATACTTCAGATGAATACGTGGCTAGAGGAATGGTGCCAGGGGGAGGGATTCAAGTTCCTGGGACATTGGAACCGGTTCTGGGGGAGGTGGGACCAGTTCAAACCGGACGGTTTGCACCTGGGCAGGGCTGGAACCAATGTCCTAGGGGAAGTGTTTGTTAGTGCTGTGGGGGAGGGTTTAAACTAAAATGGCAGGGGGTTTGGGAACCTGAGCAGGGAGACAGAGGAAAGGGAAACAAGGATAAAAGCAAAAGATAGGAAGGAGAAAAACAAAAGTGGCAGTCAGAGAAAACAATGGTTTAAATCAAACATGGCCACAGTAAATAATAATTCTAATAGGTCTAAGAGCGTTAAAAAAACAAGCCTGAAGGCTTTGTGTCTTAATGCGAGGAGCATTTGTAATAAGGTGGATGAATTGGCTGCGCAAATAGAAGTAAACAAATACGATTTGGTTGGGATTACGGAAACGTGGCTCAAGGAAGGCCAGGACTGGGAACTCAACATCCAGGGGTATTCGATATTCAGGAAAGATAGGCAAAAAGAAAAGGGAGGTGGGGTAGCATTACTGGTTAAAGAAGGGATTAACACAATTGTAATGAAGGATATTAGCTCTGATGAGGTGGAATCTGTATGGGTAGAATTGAGAAATACTAAGGGGAAAAAAACATTAGTGGGAGTGGTTTATAGACCTCCAAACAGTAAGGTGGAGGTTGGGGATGGCATTAAAAGAGAAATTAAAGAAGCGTGCAATAAGGGCACAGCAGGCATCATGGGTGACTTTAATCTACATATAGATTGGGCCAACCAAATGAGTAACAATACTGTGGAGGAGGAATTCCTGGAATGTTTACGGGATGGTTTCCTGGACCAATATGTCAAGGAACCAACCAGCGATCAGGCCATCTTAGACTGGGTATTATGTAACGAGAAAGGATTAATTAGCAATCTTGTTGTAAGAGGCCCCTTGGGTCAGAGCGATCATAATATGATCGAATTCTTCATTAAGATGGAGAATGAAGTAGTTGACTCGGAGACTAGGGTCTTCAATTTAAATAAAGGAAACTATGATGGTCTGAGGAGCGAGTTGGGTAGGATTGATTGGGGAATGGCACTCAAAGGGTTGACGGTGGATAGGCAATGGCAAACATTCAAAGACCGAATGGATGAACTACAGAATTTGTTCATCCAAGTTTGGCATAAAAATAAAACAAAAAAGGTGACCCAACCGTGGCTAACAAGGGAAATTAGGGATAGCATAAGGTCCAAGGAGAGGACATATAAATTGGCCAGAAAAAGCAATAATCCTGAGGATTGGGAGCAGTTTAGGATTCAACAAAGGAGGACAAAGGGATTAATTAAGAAAGGGAAAATAGAATATGAGGGTAAGCTTGCAGAGAACATAAAAACTGACTGTAAAAGCTTTTATAGATATGTGAAGAGAAAAAGATTGGTGAAGTCAAGCATAGGTCCCTTGCAGTCAGAATCGGGGGAATTTATAATGGGGAACAAAGAAATGGCAGACCAACTAAATACATATTTTGGTTCTGTCTTCACAAAGGAGGACACAAATAACCTCCCAGAGATGCCGGGGAACATAGGGTCTGATGAAAGGGTGGAACTGAAAGAAATCAGTATTTGTAGGGAAATGGTGTTAGGAAAATTGATGGGACTGAAGGCCGATAAATCCCCAGGGCCTGATAATCTACATCCCAGGGTACTTAAGGAAGTGGCCCTAGAAATAGTAGATGCATTGCTGGTCATCTTCCAGAACTCGATAGACTCTGGAACGGTACCCATGGATTGGCGGGTAGCTAATGTTACCCCACATTCAAAAAAGGTGGTAGAGAAAAGGCGGGGAATTATAGACCGGTAAGCTTGACATCGGTAGTGGGGAAAATGCTAGAGTCCATTATAAAAATGTAATAGCAGAGCACTTGGAAAGCAGTGACTGGATCGGACAAAGTCAACATGGATTTACAAAAGGTAAATCATGCTTGACTAATCTACTGGAATTTTTTGAGGATGTAACTGGTAAAATAGATAAGGGAGAACCAGTGGATGTGGTGTATTTGGACTTTCAGAAGGCTTTCGATAAGGTCCCGCATAAGAGATTAGCGTGCAAAATTAAGGCACATGGGATTGGGGGCAAGGTATTGACTTGGATAGAGAACTGGTTGGCAGACAGAAAGCAAAGAGTTGGAATAAACGGGTCATTTTCTGAGTGGCAGGCAGTGCCTAGTGGGGTACCGCAAGGATCGGTCCTAGGACCCCAGCTGTTCACAATATATATTAATGATCTGGACGAGGGAATTGGATGTAATATCTCCAAATTTGCAGATGACACAAAGCTGGGGGGGGGGGAGGATATGCTGTGAGGAGGATGTCGTGAAACTCCAGCACGATTTGGACAGGTTGGGTGATTGGGCAGAAACATGGCAAATGCACTATAATGTGGATAAATGTGAGGTTATCCACTTTGGTGGCAAAAACAGGAAGGCAGATTATTATTTGAATGGTAATAGATTGGGAGAAGGGAAAGTGCAAAGAGACCTGGGTGTTCTTGTACACCAGTCGCTGAAGGTAAGCATGCAGGTGCAGCAGGCGGTTAAGAAGGCAAATGGTATGTTGGCCTTCGTAGCAAGAGGGTTCGAGTACAAGAACAAGGATGTCTTGCTGCAGTTGTACAGGGCCTTGGTGAGACCACACCTTGAGTATTGTGTGCAGTTTTGGTCGCCTTACCTGAGGAAGGACGTTCTTGCCATGGAAGGAGTGCAGCGAAGATTCACCAGGCTGATACCTGGGATGGCAGGAATGACGTATGAGGAGAGATTGTGTCGATTGGGCTTATACTCACTGGAGTTTAGAAGATTGAGAGGGGATCTCATCGAATCCTATAAAATTCTGTCAGGCCTGGACAGACTAGATGCAGGAAGGATGTTTCTGATGGCCGGGAGTCCAGAACCAGGGGTCATAGTCTAAGGATAAGGGGTAAGCCATTTAGGACTGAAATGAGGAGGTATTTCTTCACCCAGAGAGTGGTGAACCTGTGGAATTCTCTGCCACAGAGGACGGTGGAGGCCAGTTCATTAAGTATATTCAAGAAAGAGTTGGATATATTTCTTAAGGCTAAAGGGATCAAGGGATATGGGGAGAAGGCAGGGACCGGGTACTGAATTTGGATGATCAGCCATGATCTCATTGAATGGCGGAGCAGGCTCGAAGGGCCGAATGGCCTACTCCTGCTCCTATCTTCTATGTATCTATGTATCGATGTATACGGCCCCTCAGGCCTGCTCCGCCATTCAATAGGATCATGGCTGATCCGAATCCAGACTCACGTCCACTTCCCTGCCCTCTCCCCGTAACCCCTAATTCCCTTATCTGCTAGGAAACTGTCTATCTCCATTTAAAATTTATTTAATGTTGCAGCTTCCACAGCTCTCTGGGGTAGCAAATTCCATAGATTTACTACCCTCTGAGTGAAGAAGTTTCTCCTCATCTCAGTGTTGAAAGGGCAGCCCCTTATTCTTAGATTATGCCCCCTAGTTCTAGTCTCACCCATCAGTGGAAACATCCTCCCCGCATCCACCCGATCAAGCCCCCTCACAATCTTATATGTTTCGATAAGATCGCCTCTCATTCTTCTGAACTCCAATGAGTAGAGTCCCAACCTACTCAACCTTTCCTCATACGTCAACCCCCTCATCTCCGGAATCAACCGAGTGAACCTTCTCTGAACCGCCTCGAGAGCAAGTATATCTTTTCTTAAATATGTGAACCAAAACTGCACGCAGTATTCCAGGTGTGGCCTCACCAATACCCTGTATAACTGCAGCAAGACTTCCCTGTTTTTATACTCCATCCCCCTTGCAATAAAAGCCAAGATTCCATTGGCCTTCCTGATCACCTGCTGCACCTGCATACTAACTTTTTGTGTTTCATGCACCAGGACCCCCAGATCCCTTTGTACTGTAGCACTTTGCAGTTTCTCTCCATTTAGATAATAACTTGCTCTTTGATTTTTTCTGCCAAAGTGCATAACCTCACACTTTCCAACATTATATTGCATCTGCCAAATCTCTGCCCACTCACTTAGCCTGTCTATGTCCTTTTGCAGGTTTTTTATGTCCTCCTCACGCATTGCTTTCCCTCCCATCTTTGTATCGTCGGCAAACTTGGATATGTTGCACTCGGTCCCTTCCTCCAAATCGTTAATATAGATTGTAAAGAGTTGGGGTCCCAGCACTGACCCCTGCGGAACACCACTAGTTACTGATTGCCAGCCCGAGAATGAACCATTTATCCCAACTCTTTGTTTTCTGTTAGATAGCCAATCTTCCACCCATGCCAGTATATTACCCCCAATCCCGTAATTTCTTATCTTGATCAGTAATCTTTTGTGTGGAACCTTGACAAATGCCTTTTGGAAGTCCAAATACACTACATCCACTGGTTCCCCTTTATCCACCCTGTATGTTACATCCTCAAAGAATTCAAGCAAATTTGTCAAACATGACTTCCCCTTCATAAAACCATGCTGACTCTGTCCTATTAAATTATGTTTATCCAAATGCTCTGTTACTGTTTCCTTAATAATGTACTCCAACATTTTGCCAACCACAGATATTAGGCTAACTGGTCTAGATAAACACATGAGGAGAAAGGAATAGAAGGATATGTTGATGGGGTCAGATGAAGAAGGGTGGAAGGAGGCTCGTGTGGAGCATAAACACTGGCATGGACCTTTTTTCCTGAATGGCCTGTTTCTGTGCTGTAAATACTATATAATAATAAATACTGAACCATTTTAAGAGTTGTTTTCAGATTTATGTGCTCTATATTGCCTGTGTATGATAACATTTACTTTGAGTTATAATTATGGTACAATAAGTTTATCAAGAAACAATTTGTAGATTATCCTGGACAAAATGCCCAATATACTATATATTATTTACTGAAAAATGAGGGCTGATTTTAAATCCTGAAATGGGGAGGATAGCGGGCCAAAAATGGTGTTGCATTACTTACTGACCTGTTTAAGCTGCTGCTCCAGCCGCTGCCACCTTGGCTACGGTCTTGAGATGGGCAGCTGGAGTGCCTGCCTGTTTCAGGTGGGAGGCTATTTGTATTCCGCAAATCAGGATCCTATGATTTGCTTAGAAACCCAACTGCACGTTGAGGTACCAATGGGTGGAGTACGTCTGAGGCCCCTGCCCCTCGTATCCCCGTGCCCCCGATCCTGTCCCATCCCCGCCTCTCCCATCCCCACCCCCCCATCCCTGTGACCCCCATCCCGTCCCCCCCATCCCCGCCTCTCCCATCCCTGCCCCCCTCATCCCCGGGCCCCCGATCCCCATCCTTCCCATCCCCGCACCCCCCCCATCCCCGCTCCCCCATCCCCGTGCCCCCGATCTCCAGCTCCGATCATGAGCAGGCACAAAGGTGGGAGCTGACCAATTTCCCGCCCTCTCAGAACCGGCGAGCTGCTGTGAAGGGTTCTATTTGAAGCCATCTTTTGTTTCTTAACTTGTCCCATTACCATCTCCTTTTGCCTTGCACCATCTCTTAATGTCATTTAATCTCTCCTGCCTTCCATCCTATCACAGACCTTCCCTTTTGTTCTTTCCTCCCCTCCCCCCTTTCCCCACCCCTACACTTGCTTAAAAACCTGTTCGATCTCCAGCTTTTTCCAGTTCTGACGAAGGGTCATCGACCTGAAACGTTAACTCTGTTTCTCTCTCCACAGATGCTGCCTGACCTGCTGAGCATTTCCAGCATTTTCTGTTTTTATTTCAGATTTCCAGCATCCGCAGTATTTTGCTTTTCTATCTGAAGCCCGTTGGTTTTCGGTGCTCATTAAAATCGGCCCTAAGGTCCTTAAAATGATATTTAGTGGGGTTTAACTGCAGTTTGGATATTTTGGCTGCAATAGGTCACATGGCAGGCACTAACAGCCAGTGTGTTTGGAGCACATGACGTGTCCACTGAAGGATTACCGATTGTGTTGTAATGACTGCAAGATTGCAGAGTGATAATTAACAGCTGATTGCTCAGAAATATCACCATCAAGAAATAAAATTAATGGGACCATTTTAACTGTGGCTGAGTTGTTCTTCTTTGAAAAGCACCACAGATACCTCTGCAATAACCTCTAGCATGTGTGGTAAGGTTAGAAACAAAAAAGTGCAGCCTGACATTGTTTCAATGTTACCTAATGAAAAAGAGGAGGCTCTACCAACTGAATTACAAAATAGATATGGAGAGTACTACTGCAGGGTGATGGATTGTAACCTCTATGTCATTCACACGTTAATGAAGCAGGGTCAAAACCTCCTTCGAAGCAGAGTCAAGTGAAATATCATCCACGGATCAGTGGATTTAATTGTCTGTTATTCTAAAGTTTCACCAATAATATGATTGTTGTGGCAGCTTCTCATGTAGTTTCTCATTGTGAGATCGTTCTGTTGTAAGACTTCTGACCAGTGTAAACAATTCATGCTCTGAGGAAAGATCCCAAGTTTGTTTAGAAGGTTCTTGTTGAGACTGCTCATTTGCCACTAATGACAGCACCAGCATTCCCACCCGTCCATCATAGACCAATGTAGATGCTGTAAATATTGAGAAGCAGCTGAACACACTGACTGATAATGTACCAGTAAGTATAATGTTAGAACAGCATATAATTAGACTGTGTGGATCAGATTTGATTTTGAACACTTTGGCCTTTACTTTTAGTTTTTTTTTCTCTACCAACAACAAATTACATTTGTTTAGCATTTTTAACGCACTAAAACATCCCAAGAGAGATAGAATTACGTAGTATTTACAGCACAGAAACAAGCTCCCCTGACTATTTACTTCATCTCACCTTATCAACATATCCTTCTATTTCTTTCTCCCTCATGTACTTATCTAGCTTTCCCTTTAATGCATCTATGCTATTCGCTTCAACCACTCCATACGGTAGCAATTTTCATATTTTCACCACTCTCTGAGTAAAGGAGTTACTCCCGAATTCCTTATTAGAAAGGTCAGAGGACTGTTATCAGACAAAAATTAATACTGAGCCACAGAAGGAAACATTAGGATTGGTGATGAAAAGCTTGGTCAAAAAGGTAGGTTTAAGGAGTGTCTCAAAGGAGGAGCGAGAGAGGTAGAGAGGTTTAGGAAGGGGAATCCAGAGCTTAGAACCGAGAAATCTGAAGGAACTTCCACCAATGATGGGGTGAATGAAGTGGGGGATGGACAAGAGGCCAGAAATTAGAGGAATGTAGAGTTAGAATCATAGAATCATAGAATGCTACAGCCCAGAAGGAGGTCATTCGGCCCATCGTGCCTGTGCCGGCTCTTTGGTAGAACTATTCAATTAGCCCCACACCCCTGCTCTTTCCCCATAGCCCTGTAATTTTTTTCCCTTCAAGTATTTATCTAATTCTCTTTTGAATGTTACTATTGAATCTACTTCCACCACCCTGCTGTGTGTCTGCCCATTTTACCAGTCTGTCTATGTCCTTCTGCAGTGCATTCCAGATCACAACAACTCACTGTGTAAAAATGTTTTCTCATGTTACCTCTGGTTCTTTTGCTAATCATGTTATATCTGTGTCCTCTGGTTAACCACCCTTCTCCTGCTGGAAACAGATTCTCTTTATTTACTCTATCAAAACCGTTCATGATTTTGAATGCCTGTATCAAGTCTGAGGAAAACAACTCCAGTTTCTCCACAGAATTGAAGTCCCTCATCCTTGGAACCATTCTAGTAAATCTCTTCTGCACCCTCTCCAAGGCTTTGACATCCTTCCTAAAGTGCCCAGAATTGAACACAATGGGCTCGATTTTAATAGCCCTGAGGTGTTGGGTTTGGAGGCGGGTCTATAGCGAAATCAGAAAAAATGGCTTCAGACACCCAATCCGCCTTCATCCCGGCCCCACCCGATTTTCCTGAGTATGTTCAGCCGCTCCCGAACTGACCCAACTGGAACCAGTGGGACAGGTGGTTAAGGCAGTTAACAGCCTGTTAACTGCCATGCTAATTCAAAGTGGTTTCCCATTTTTGTGCTTCTGGCTCCTGTATCCCGACTAGTCAGAAACAGGCCAGGTTCAAGGAGACGAGTTGCTGCAGTACATGATTTGTATGCATTGGTGCAGCGCTTTAAAAGCATGGCTGACATTTAAATGCAACAACTTTGCTGTTGTAGGTATGGGATAACATTTTGTACATTTACTGACCTTGTGGCTGTTCAAGCTGACAGCCATCTGTAGTATGACATGAATTGAATCATTTCAGGCCACTTCGACTGTGTGCTTGCAAGCTTGTTAGCTCAAATGAAATCTATAGCAAGGGGATGGGAAACATTTATGCCCTCTCATCCTGGTCCTCATAATCGGGGGCGTAGCAGCCATGTGGCTCAGTGCCGATCTTCCTGGGAAGAGGAGTAGGATAAGGAGGATGAGGGGAGCATTACATGCCCTGTTGTGACCAATACAGCATCCCTCCAGTTCACTGCTGCCCGGCAAGCTGGGTATGCACACTGCCATGCCACATTAGCATAAGCTTACTCTTCAACCATAGGTGGCTACCATATGGCTCTGTAATTGCAGGCGACACTTGTCCAACGTCATACATCGTCTCTGCTATACCCTGTTATTTCCTATCACTTTTACCATCATCATTACAAAAGCAAGTCGCCCTGAGCCCTAAATGAGCTTTTGCCATTTCCCATAACACATAAGCCACACATTCAACTGTTGGACATAATTTTCCTTTTAAACATCACAAAAGGATAATAAACTAGCAACAGTCAGAAAAAAGATAAGTCACCCAAGTGACTCCCCTTGTGACTGTAGGCGCTTAATCTTTCTCTTATGTGTGCTTCTATGTGGTGCTTCCCCTGTGGCTTCAGCAGATGTAGAGGCACCTTGCTGACTAGGATGCTGCGCCTGCTCAGGTGCCTTTGACGGGCGTCCTCTGGGTTTGGGAGCCTGGGAGGGCTCTTCAACAGTCTGCTCTTCCTGTGGCTGTGCAGGGGCTGAAACGGCCATCTCAGTTGTCTCCACAAAGTGGGTCTCTGATCGAGAGCTCCGTAGTGGCATGGTCATGTGAGCGCTTTGAGAGAAACCCACGCTTCCTTCTGTCCTGCCAACATCCCTCTCATGGGTCAGCCGCACCTCAGTGCTGGCAAGTGGCTGGAGAGCACCTTGCTGCATGTCAGGGTGACCATGATGACCCATATCTGCACTGGCAGTCCTCCTCAAAAGGACGTCCATGAAACTCTGGTCTATCTGCTCAATAGCTGCCCATCGCTCCTCCAGAGAGGTCAGTCTATTCTGAACAGTCACAATGTTTTCCTGACTCTGGCGACTTATTTCCTCCATGGCCATAGCCATCCTTTCCACTGAGGTAGCCAGCCTTTCCACGGAGGTTGCCATCCTATCCATGGTGGTGTGTTCATGCACCATTGCCTCCACCATGATGTTACAGGTGGACTCCCCCATTCTCCCAACACTTGCACTAACCCTGGAGGCAAACCCTACCAGAGACTTCTGCACTTGTTCCATTCCAGCTGAGGCCTAACCAGTGTTTTATAAAGGTTTAGCATAACTCTATGCCTCTATTAATAAAGACAAAGATCCCAAATGCTTGTTTAACAGCCTTCTCAACTTGTCCTGCCACTTTCAAAGATTTGTGTGGATACACCCCCAGATCTCTTTGTTCCTGCACCCCCTTTAAAATTCTATCATTTAGTTATATTGCCTCTCCTCATTCTTCCTATCAAAATGTATCACTTCACACTTCTCTGCGTTAAATTTTATGTGCCATGTGTCTGCCCATTTTACCAGTCTGTCTATGCCCTTCTGAAGTTTGTTACTATCCTCCTCATTGTTTACTATATTTCTGATTATCGTGTCATCTGCAAACTTTGAAATTATGCCCTGTATACCCAAGTCCAGATGTATACATCAAAAAGAGCAGTGGTCCTAATACTGACCCCTGGGGAGCACCTCCCTCCAGTCTGAAAATTAACCGTTCACCACTATATGCTTTCTGACCCTTAGCCAATTTTGTATCCACGCTGCCACTGTCCCTTTAATCCTATGGGCTTTAATTTTGCTAACAAGTCTATTATGTGGTAATGAAGACAGGAGTTCTTGGAGGGTTAGAAGCTGGACGAGGTTATAGAGAGAGAGAGGAACAAGGCCATGAAGGGATTTGAACATGAGGGTGAGAATTTTAAAGTGGAGGCATTTGGGAATCGGGAACCAATGTAGGTCACACCGGGCACACACCTGAATGACTTGTTGCTGTAGTCACATACAAGTTGAACATTAAACGAATGGAAGCCCTTCCTATTGATAAACAATGGTGGTTCGTGATTGGGATCATGCCGGGCTACTTGCATGCAGTCTGTGCTGGCCTGCACCTGTGGAAATCCAGTAATACAATTCATTCCCAGTGCTCTTCTTCCTGCTTGTAACCTCCATGGGGAAGCTAATGAACTGTTGTCACCTCACAAACGAAACACCAGTGACCTGCTGGATCGCCGTGTGCACACAAACTGACTGATGTTGCTGATGTCACCAGAAGCAGTTTGGAAGGAGTCAGAGGCATAAACGTTTAGAGGCGCGTCGACCTTCACTGACACATACAGTGCAGTGCGTGCCCTGGTGAGGGCTCCAATTCTTGCTCCAACAGGTAACACAGGTAAGTGACCATCTCCCTGGGAGGTTCAGGTATGACATTCTGTTTCTGAAGACCTGCACGCTATAGGGCCTCCTGCGCCCTTGCCTCCTGCGTCCTCTTCTTGCAGCTTGTGCATGCCTCTGCTGCTTTCCGTGCTGCTCTTCCTCCTGATTTGAGAGCCTCAGGGGAAAGCCCAGCTGCATTCCTCTGTTCAGCAATTGAAAATAAGCAAATCTTATGCCTCCACAGACTCTCTCTTCCAAAGTATTTCACAGAAAACACTAGCCAAAATAACCAACAACTTGGCCCCAAAACACCCTAGAAGCCTAAAACCACTAACCAGAGACTGACCGTAATGGAGGGGAGGATCCCTTTAAATACGGCTTGTGACGGCTGTTTGCTTACTGTTCCTGCCATGATCTGCTGTGCAGGTTTAGGAAGTTACGCTTCAGGCACACATGGACATCAATTTCACGAAAGGGTCCTGATTCAGTTGCAGGGCCCGTATTAACTTATTTAAATGATGCTGGTGTTTGTTTCAGGTGGCCATCAGGGATGCCTATCGAGTGCCCGAACCAATATGGCGCTGGGGAGTACTTCTGCCATGAGAGGTTGCGTTGAGAAATTCCACTTCGTAGAGTCCATTTTGGACCCAGAAAACATGAAACCCATACCAATTTCGACTCCATGTTGTCTTCTGTTTAAAAATGGGATATTCTTGAGTAAAATGCTGGCAGCCAGCCACCAGCTGGCCTCCTCACCTGAAGTTAAACATTAGAGCTGCATAAATAGCAAATTCTACCAGACACTGGACATTCAGATACAGACTACTTATCTTGCTGGATCAGGAACCCAGAGTCTGTGAAAAATTCAATTATGAATTATCAATTGCATTTTAGTTGTGTTATGCAAAACTAAGCCCTGATTCTATTGGAAATGTTTGGGAGATAATGTGCAAAACAAGTTACCATTGTACATGAATAAAATATGGAAGGGAGTTGGGTTGTGGTTTCTTTTCTGATTTGAAATAAGAGCAATAAGAGTGGATGAGAAATAAATGCTGCCTTTTAAAAGAAATGGTAGAAATAGCAGGGGCATGCTTCAAAGATTGTGACAGAAGTCTCGGCATGGTTTGATGTTCTGTGCTGAGTTCACTGATCTCAGACAATTCCATGTCGGGTGATCTACAATTGGCATCAGTGCCCCTGGGTTTAGTAGAGGAATTATCAGCCATGGTTCCTGCTTGAGCGGGGTTGCTTTCTTCTGGTTATTATGTAGCAACATCACAAACAAAGCAGGAAGATTTCCTATTTTCACTATTTCCAGAGAAATCAACACAGTGGAAATAGCATACACAGGAAATATTCCTCCTACTTTATTGATGTTGCTAAACAGAGAAAGCATGGGAAACAATCCCCAGTGGTTGAATCAAAGAATCATAGGATCTATACCCTTCAAGTCATTGCCCCTGTGCCGTTCCTGACACTTTAACTCGAGATGTCTACTGCAATACCATTTGTTAGCCCTTTCCCCACATTTTCTTTCTTTTGAAGTTACAGTGGATGATTGGGAGAACCCTGTGGAAATTCTATCCCCTCGACCGTGATTTTACTGACCTCGGCGGGTCCGTGACGTCGGTGGCAGGTCCCAACCCCGCTGCTGGCTCCAGCCCGCTCTGTGAAACGAAACTCCCTTGATTGGGCTTGTTAAGCCCTGCCCAGCGTGTTTCCAGGCCAATTAGAGGAAGCGGGTCTGGTGACGTAATTTGATGGCATGTCATCAGCCAGATTCCTTAAAGGGACCACATCCACATTAATTTTGACATTTGTGCTCTCAGTGTTCTACAGCATTGAGGTGCTGCAAACACTGACAATGACTGCACAGAGGCTGCACCCAGGCTCTCCCATGATACCCTACATACGCATATGGAGGGAGTCAAAGCACGCAGGGAGGTCCTCTTCCCTTCCCAAGGGCGGAAGAGACCTCCCTAGGATATCAACACAGCCTGGTTGCACGTTGCAGTGGAGGGCACAAGCAGGGATGTGGTCAGGAGGACCTGGGTGCAGTGCCACAAACCTTTCAATGATCTCAGTAGATCATGAAATCTTAGTACAAAGCCACACTCAACCTCATCTTGCTGTGCCTCTCATCACATCCCCATCACTCTGCCTTCCCTACCTTACTCCTGCACATCCTTACTCACATCAGCTTACCATGGACCTCCACCCATCCCTCTCTATCTACATTATCACATCCCCATCTCACTAGCCACCCCTCACAATTACCCTCATCCTAGTGCAATCATGCCAACTAACAACACACAAGGATAGGCACTTGGGTGTTTTATCCAATGTTTATGTAAAGTTTCTGTTAATGTGGTGTCAAACATTGAAACCTTTATTTTCAACATTTTGCGTTCTTGGACAGATTTGTGTGCACCTTTGGAAGTGGCTTAGTGAGTTGCAGTGAATGGTGAGACATAACGGTACACCCCACAATGGTGATGAGTGTGAAAGGAACGGCTTGGGCATTGTAGGGTTGCTTTATGTTGTTGGTGTGGGGTGGTGCCAAACTGGCACATCATGTGGCAGCCAGGGTGTGCAGGATCAAGTGAAGTACATCTGGCCATGTGAGGCCAGCCCTGTCCTCCTGGGCAGCATTGTGGCCGGGTGCCCTCTGTCCTGTGAAGCATCAGTTGATTGCGGAAAAGGTTGGTGTTGTTGTTGGTGCTGCTGGCGTTCCTGGTGCTGCTGGTGTTGGGGCGATCGTGGTGGGATTCTGAGGACCAAGGTGAGAGAGAGTAGAAAGTGCACCCATGCTGATGAAATAGGTGGCATGTGAAGTAGAGATGACAGAAGCAATCTGTCAATGGTGAGAGAGCTAATGAGGTCAGATCGAGACTTGTGTAAAGACCTGCAGCATGGTGAATCTGTTGTGGAAATGCAGTGAGGAACAGCTTGTGGCTGAGGGAAGACATCTCTGTAGGTTGGGAGCTTTTACTTTACATTTGAAGCTGTCAACTCAACAGCTGATTCAATGGCCAATGAACTCCCACCTCAGCTTGACAGACATGGTCCACGACCAGCATGGACCCCGTGGGTGAGCTGTCAAATGCAAAAGGTAAGCTGAAAATCATTCTTAAGTGGCTGTAAGCAAGCCACTAATTACCTGAATTGGGTCCCCCGCCCCTGCCTGCCGGGCCTGCTCAGCGCTTACAGACCGGACATCGGGAAAGGCGTATGATGGCGGGTTGACAGTGGGGTCCTGACCCTGCAACATTCCAGCCCTAATCTCTAGCTCAGTTGGTATTTGTGGCACAGTATTTGATGATCTAATAACCTTCTATATGAGAACATTTCTTTTAACCTCCCCTTCTCATGATAGCTTTGAGTCCATATGTACTTGCTGTCGATTCAATCATTGTTTACTCTCAAAACCTTTCAAATTTTGAAAAACTCCATTAGCTTCCCCTTAACTTCATCTCTTATAGTGAAAAAGCCTCAATTTTTGAGTCTTTCTTCATAATTTAATTCCTGGTAGCAGTCTGAAGATTCTTCACAGAACCAATTCCTCGTCTATAATGTCCTTTCTATAAAGGGAGTTCAGAACTGCATGCAATATGGTCTGAAATGTGGTCTGATAAATATCCTGTACAAATTTGACATCATTTTTTTGCTTTTACTTTTATATTCCATGCCTCCATTTATAAAATACAAGTTTTGGTTTACCTTTTATTTCCTTTTTCTACCGACATGCTCACTTTTAAAGATCTCCACTCTGTTAAGAATCTTTCACCGTTATCTCCTCCAAAATGCACTACTTTACATTTATTTGGAATAAATGACAGCGACCGATTCAGGGGGTGGGAATGGAGTGGCAGGAGGCTTGTGGGGCGATAAGTAAAGGGGAGGTGACCAGGCAAACCTTTCCCCCTTTATATTTTGATGGAATGTTGCTAAGAAAGGACACAAATGCAATAATTAGTGGACAACTTTGAATAACTTGTTTACACAGAATAGTTGGCAACCTAGGCAAGCTAAGTACTTTGTTAAACATTTTTAAAAATTGTAGAATTAGCATATTAGTATACATTTGTTAGAGTTTAAAAAAAATTAGCCTATTATATTACTGTCTGCTTACCTATGCAAGTCATAACTGCAATGCACAGTTGGCAGTGTGTTAAGTGGCTACTATTTAGTCACATGGTTTGGACGATACCAATTCTGAATATAAAATTTGAGCCGGCTGTGCATTTCGGCAGAATCTCAAGATTGAACTGCTGCTGTAAACCTATCGGCAGACACTTGTTTCTTTTATCATTTTTAATCTATAGCTTATTTGAGAAAACAATTTTTGAAGCCAGTTGACAATCTCAGCAGGATACAGGAAGTATGACATACATAATAGAGATAGTAGTGATGAAGGAGCTCAGTGTAGATGGCGTCATGTAATTTGGAACAAAAGGAATTCCAATTTTCCTTACCAGCTTACATTAAAATGTTTGTGCACTATTATATATATAACAGGAACATTTATCTAGGCTGAACTACACTGTATACTAAATACTACTGAAAACATATTCTACATTAAGTATTGTACATATGTTTAATATTTAGCTCATAATATATACTAAACTTGTCAATCTCCCGTGGCATCGTGAGTCAAGGAACACGGCATCTCTTGCTTTTCTCTGATAGCCTTGTATTGCTATTTCTGTCTTTCTGCTGCTTTTATTTTTCTTTACTATGCTGCTCATCTCCCCTTAACTCTTCATTTCTCTGTCCCTATATGCTTCTTTTAATATTTCTCTTTTCTTCTTTCATTTTAGGTGGGAGGTGATGGGAAGTATGGCAATGATGTGTCACCACCAGCTGCAGGTTACATTTGGGGTGCGGGTTGCTGCCAAGATGTGGTCCTCAATGGCTCCTTTCCCATCCCCTCACTTGTGCTTCCTCACCTTCTCACTCCCATTGTTTTCTCTACCCCTTCATCTTCCCAGTACCCATTCCCTTTCCTACCAACCCCTCACACCTATCACTATCCCTACACTTTTTCTTTTAAAGTACGACAGATGACTTCCCCTTGTCATATCTCTTTCACACACAGAAACACATACACACTTTGGCCCCGATTTTCCCGATCGCGCAGGAAATTTTCGTATTCCCCGAATGTCGGGTTCTGACCCGAATATAAATGGGTCAGCCAGCTGCACGCAATTTTCCCTCAAGTGGCCAATTAAGTTCCAGCGTGTGGGGACCCTTGCTAATTGTCCATTTCCAGTCAGAAAGCCCCACAGTATGATGTCATCATTCGTGGTACTTTTAAAGTGTCCAGCAAGCTTTTCAACCTCTGCAGGCTTCCCAACCACTCCTGCAGAATGGCAGAGGAGCCTGCACCAGCTGCTGCCAGCGGCAGAGGCCGAGCTGCCGCAAAATTCAATGAAACATCATTGCAGACATTGGTATATGGGGTTAGGGCCCGCAGGGAGGTCCTCTTCCCTATCTCAGGGAGGAAGAGGCCTCCCAAAGAGACCAGGGCTGCCTGGATGCAGGTGGCTGAAGATGTGAACTCTGTGGGAGTGACCCGTTGTACGTGGATGCACTGCAGGAAGCGCTTCCATGACCTGCACCGCACAGGAAAAGTAAGTATGAAATTCCCATCCCCCTCAGGCTGCTCCCCATTGCCTTTCCCCAACAGCACTCAGCTTCAGCTATCACCTCCTCCACATCCAACTTCACAGTCACATCCATGCACCCTTACCCATTCCCTCTCTCTCTATGCTCACATTCACATAACTCTTCCACCATGCAGCCCTCACACTGCCTCTCACTCTGATGCTTGGAACACAACTGCCAGCACACAGGGAGGGCCCTTGGTCTTGCAGCCTCACACCATCTTTGTCTCCTTCTAAGTATCTTTGCTATGCAATCTCTACACTCACTCCTTCATTCTCACTCAAACTCCACTTGTCTCCCTCATTGCAGGAAAAGAGAGCTCAAAATAGGAGAGAACGAGCGAAGACTGGAGGAGGACCACCCTCACTCGCCCACCTGACCCCCTGGGAAGAAGCAGTTTTGGAGATTGCTGGGGCTGACATGCCTGAGGAAGCTGGGGCAGGAGAGACAGGAGCTAGCCCGTAAGCTGGTGACAGAAAAGTTTCCCATCTCTCTCATTGACATAGCATGAGTTGCTGATATAATTCTGAAGCCACATCATTTGGACTTATGAGCATCTGCCAAATCCAATGTGCAAGTAGCCTTGGCATGACATCTCTAACTCTTTCTTTTACTCCCCCACAGGCGCCCGCCACCATGGCCCAGGAGGAAGAGGCTTTGCAGCCACACTCCTCAGAGGAAGCTCCAGCCTCTGAGGGCGCATCGTCAGCAGAAGTAAGCGCACCCAGCACCAGCGCAGACACTCACACCTCGGTGGGACCTTCGGAATGTAGAGTAGAGTTGTCACCTGGTGTATCACAGCTCACAAGTGAGCATCAGCAGATTGTGGAGACAGGGACAGCAGTGGAGTGTCCTCGTCGGAGGGCGCAGGGCTCTGCCAGCTCAGCTCAGCTGCATGTCGACCCTATGCCTCTGGGTCCATCCGCAAGGGAGGAGGTGATGGATCTCCATGCACAGATGCAGGAGTCTCTGGCAGGTTTTGTCTCCAGGGTCACTGCGAGTGTGGAGCGAATGGAGGAGTCCATGGCGAGCATGAGCAGAGCCTTATTGGAGTCATTGGCGCATCAAAGCATCACCATGGAAAGGATGGCTACCTCCGTGGCAATGCTGACTGCAGCCGAGGAGAGGAGGGCTGCAGCCAAGGAGAGGACGGCTGTGGCCATGGAGGAGTTTAGTCGCCAGGGTATCGAAAACATGGTGAGTGCTCTGAATAGAATGACATCTTTTGAGGAGCGATGCGCATCTATTGAGCACCGAGACCAGACCTTCATGGAAGTCCCTCTGATCAGGACTTCCAGTACAGAGACGGGTCCCCATGGCCCCCCTGATGTGCAGCAAGGTGCTCTCCAGCCACGTGCAGGCGCTGAGGGGGAGCTGACCCATGAGAGGGAGGTTGTTGGCACACCTCAAGGAAGTGGGGGCTCCCCTCCACGCGCTCGCACTTCCATGCCACTTCAGAGCCCTCGGTCAGAGCCCCGCCGGAGTCCACACCCCAGTGAGATAGGAGTCTCAAGCCCTGCACAGCCACAGGAGCAGCAGATTGCTGGCAAGCCCTCACAGGCTTGCCACCCGAGGACACCCGCCAAAGGTGTCGAGACAGGCACAGCAGGAAAATGAGCAAGGGGCCTACACATCTGCTGAAGCCACAGGGGTAGCACTACGTAGGAGCACGCGTAAGAGAAAAATGAAGCATCACTAATCACAAGGGTAGTCACTTGGGTGAAAAGTCTTGTAAATAGTTTTAATGCCATCACTTTCCTGGACATAAAAAATCTGGTGGCAGCTGCAGCAGTTATGGCGTCTGTCATTTGATGAATGGGGATATCACATTGAGGCCTTAGGATAACTTGCAGATGTTATCAAGCTGGTCAAATATGTAGAAATGCACAGGCATGGGCCACTGTCCATGGTCATTTAAGAAGCAGTGAGGCTGCAGTGTTTGAAGTACCAGGCTAAGCAAATATGCCCAGGATGAGTGCGTTCCTTGCATTTCGCCCAGCAATGTTCTTGCGCACTGGTGCCGCTAGTTGGCGGCCCACTGCAGGATGCTCGTTCCTGTCCTCCTCCTCCTCCTCCTCCTCTTCAGCATCATCCTCAGGATCATCCTCATCTGAGGAGGCTCTGTGAGGAGCCTCTTGGTCCTGCGAAATCGGCAAGCCACGACGCTGTGCCATGTTGTGAAGCACACAGCATACCACAACGATTTTGGAGACCCTGGCTGATGAGTGCTGTAGGGCTCCCCCTGATCTATCGAGGCATCTGAAGCGCATCTTCAGCAATCCGATGGCTTGCTCGATAATGCATCTGGTGGAAATGTGGCTGGAGTTGTAGCGCTCCTCAGCTTCATTGGCTGGTCTCCTCAACGGCGTCATTAGCCAGGAGCGCAGGGGATATCCCTTGTCCCCAAGTAGCCATCCCTGAAGTTTGTTTGGCAGACTGAATAGTGGAGGCACAGTAGACTGGCGCAGTATGAAGGAGTCATGGCAGCTGCCAGGGTATTTGGCACAAACATGCAAAATCACCTTCTTGTGGCCACACACCAGCTGAACGTTAAGGGAGTGGAAGCCCTTGCGGTTGACAAAAACTCCTGGATTGCGGTGGGGTGCCCTAAGGGCCACATGTGTGCAGTCAATGACGCCCTGCACCCTTGGAAAGTGTGCCAGCTGAGCTAATCCAATCGCTCGCACCCTCACACTTGCGTGATCCCGGGTGAAATGGATGTGATTGTGCACGAGGGCAAAGAGGGCATTGGTGACCTGTTTGATGCAAGTGTGTGCGGCCGCCTGGGAGATGCCGCTGATGTCTGCTGCTGATCCCTGGAAGGAGCCTGAGGCATAAAAGTTGAGTGCGGTGGTGACTTTGATGGCTGCTGGTAAGGAGTGTCGACCTGGTGCTCTGGGCTCCAGGTCTTGCTGCAGCATCGCGCAGATGTCAGTCACTACCTCTCGCGAAAGTCGCAGCCGCCTCTGGTACTGCTGCTCTGTCATGTTGAGGTAGCTGACCCTGTGTTTGTTGACCCTGTTTGGGGGGTATCTCCTGCGCCGATGGCCTTTCATGCGCTGGCCCCTTCTGGCCTGTGCTGCCTCAGGTGGCTGAGCCACAGCCTGTCGCTCCTGCTGCTGCTGCTGCTGGATCTGCTGTTGTTGCTGGAACCACTGCAGCCTCCTGTGCTGTTGGAGATCCTCTCATGGCAAGAAGGGAAGGAACAAAAGGCCTCCCATGCTTCTGGCAGATGCCTCCGTTGAGGAGGCGCTGAGTTAGCGTGCTGAGAGGGGCTTCCCAGGAGCTCACACTGGAGAAGTGTATGAGGCTCCTACCTTCCACAGCTGTGCCTAAGCCTTCAACAAGTTGCCCCAAGACTTCAGCAACAAGGTCCTGCAGCCTACAGATGCTGGCTGATTAAACCTCTTCAGTCCTGATTGACCTGCAGCTGAAAGCAAGCAAGCCGACATTGTTCACGCCAGGTTTCATCAGCGGTGTTCCCACCTGGTGTGTTTTACGTGGGGAAAGGCTGAAAATTCCAAGGGCCCCTGAAAATAGGATTAAACATGCCAATTATTGGTCATTAGACTCCCGCCGACCATTCCCGCCTGCGGCAGGCGGGACTGATTCGGGTCACGCTGAAAGATGGGGGGGGGGGGAAAGTCGGGCGGGGCAGGGAATCGGGTGGGGGGGGTTGCGACCCCCTATTTCTGCGATTTTCAGCCCCCGTCCGCCTGAAACCCCGCCCGACGGCTCTGGGAAAATCGGGGCCTTTGTCTTTACACACAATATTGATTTTACCACAGTAAGGTTTTTGAAATTTGTCTCCTTGTTTTTCAATATTATTTGGTGAAAAGCCACTGGGCAGAAAGTGCAAGAAACTAAAGAAAAATATCCCATCAGTAGAGCTGACCTTATGGTGCAGATGCATCTTGGGAAATTAAGTACAAAGCAGATGCTCATGCTGCACAATCGAAATTCAGTTCACAAAGCCATGGCTCTGGCAAAAAATATCAAATCTAAGCCTATGCTTTTGGTAAAAACTTTAATGACGGCATTAAAAGACACAACAAAATGCAGTTGAAAAATGTACTCAGGTAACTATGAAATATGTAACTTGTTTAAATAGCACCACAGTATTATAAATACACTGAAAGGGTACAATGAAATATTTAAAACTTGGGACTCAGATGACAAATTGTCCGAGCTCAAGTGGAGCATAAACACTGGTAATGACTGGTTGGGCCTGTTGTGTCTGGGTATAATAAGACACAGACTGCAGGAGAAACGGTGCAACAGGTGTTTACTCAATGTGGCTCACAGTGGAACTGCCTGTACAGATTACTACTCAGTGCTATATACAGGTGTGGTCACTGCCGGTACTACAGTATACATGAGCTGTACAAAGTAGTGCCCCCCTTAAAGGTATATACATTACAATTCCTCCCCTTTTAGATTAACAGTACCATAACACTCATTTTACAATTAAATATCAAACTAATTACAATTAACACTTTTAACATGCAACATTAGCTGAAAATAGTCTATTTATATATTCAGTCTTTGGGGAGGCTTCCTGATCCTTTCTGGATAGCGCCTTTCCCGAGTGTCTTGCTCTTGGTGCGGAGGCGATTCTGGCCCCCTGTCGTCGGTTGGTTCATCAGCTTCCGATGCTACTGTTTCTGGGGTAGATGCGACCTGGAAGTCGGGTTCATCACCAGGTACGTATGGGCGAGGCATGGGGTTGACTTGTTCCTGTGACTCTAGGATCTGGTCAGCATGGCGTCTCACGATGCTCTCCCCAACGTCCACTGTGTACATTAGTGGGCCCTGCCGTGTGCATATCGTTCCTGGCTGCCATTTTTCTGTTCGGCAGTCGCGGGCCAAGACTGGTTGCCCTACATTGAAGCTCCTTGTTGGCTTCTCATGGATGTGCTGGAATTGCTTACTCTCAACATCTCTTCGTACGTTTGGTCTGAGCAAATCCAGGCGAGATCTTAACCTTCGGTTAAAGAACATCATGGCTGGGGCCTGGTTGGTGACTGCATGTGGCGCATTCCGGTAGGCGAACAGGAAATTGTCCACCTTGTGCTGCAGTGGAATGTTGTCATTGTACATAGCCTTTATTGCCTTCTTAAAGATTTGTACGAACCTCTCAGCCAATCCATTTGTGGCTGGATGATACGGGGCGGATGTGTAATGCCTTACCCCATTCTTTTTCAAGAACCTCCGGAACTCTTCGGACACAAACTGTGGTCCGTTGTCGGAGCAAATCTGTTCTGGCAAGCCATTCCTGGCAAAAATGGTCCGTAGGACTGCAATAGTTTTCTCCGTGGTGGTGGAGGACATTTTGATGACCTCAGGCCATTTCGAGTGCACATCCACGGCTATTAAAAACATTGAATCCATGAATGGACCAGCAAAATCAATATGCACCCGTTGCCATGGAAATGAGGGCCACTCCCATGGGTGTAGAGGGGCCTGTGGTGGTGCATTTTGGACTCTCTGGCATCCTGAGCAGCTCTTGGTCAGGCCCTCGATTGGTTTATCGATTCCCAGCCACCACACATAAGCCCTGGCTAGGCTTTTCATTTTTACCCCTCCCAGATGACCCTCATGAAGCTCATTGAGCACTTTATCCCTTAACTTGGGTGGAATTACCACTCGGGATCCACACATCAAGGTCCCCCGGCACACTGACAGCTGTTCTCTCCTTGTCGAGAATGCTGACAACAGTGAGTCGCCATGTGCTGGCCATCCCTTCACCGTCAAATCATATACCCGAAACAGTGTCGGGTCATTTCGGGTTTCCTTTTCGATACAAGCGTTAGTTACCGGTAGGTATTCAACTATAGCCAAATGGAATATTTCGACAGGATCCACTGCTGGTGCTTCCTCCGCAGTAGGTAGTGGCAGGCGTGATAGCCCATCAGCATTTCCATGCTGTTTCGTGCCCTTATATTCAATCTCATAGTGGTGCGCCCCTAGAAAAAGTGACCATCTTTGTAGTCGTTGCGCAGTCATCATCGGAACGCCCTTCTTCGGATTAAAAATGGAGACAAGAGGCTGGTGATCAGTCAGCAAGGTGAATTTCTGCCCGTGCAGATAGTGTTTGAACTTTTTCACTCCCCACACTAGGCTGAGGGCCTCCCTGTCAATCTGGGCGTAGTTACACTCGGCTGAGCTTAGTGATCGTGACGCAAAGGCTATTGGGTTCTCTGAGCCGTCCGAGAATTTGTGCGACAGCACCGCTCCAATGCCGTAGGGTGGCGCATCACATGCCAACCGAATTGGTAATGCCGGGTTGTAATGGGCCAATACCTCTTTCGATGTGATTAGTGTTTTGCTCTTCTGGAAAGCTCGTCTACATTCGTCACTCCACTTCCAAGGCACGCCAGTTTGCAGTAGTGTGTTCAGTGGGTGTAGTATTGCAGACAAATTTGGCAAGAACTTATGGTAGTAGTTTACCAGCCCGTGGAACGACCTCAGTTGTGACACATTTTCCGGTGCTGCAGCCTTGACTACTGCCTCAATCTTCTCTGGGGACTTATGTAACCCCTCTTTATCGATAACGTGGCCACAATACAAGATCTGTTTTCTAAAAAACTCGCATTTGGGGCGTTTAGCTCGGAGCCCATATTCCTGCAATCTAGTGAGCACCTGCTCCAGGTTGGCAAGGTGATCACTGTCATTTTCGCCCGTGACCAGGATGTCGTCCAAATAACACTGGGTCCCTGGGATCCCTTGCAGGACTTGTTCCATTGCCCTCTGCCAAATAGCCGGAGCTGATGCTACCCCGAATACCAGCCGCTTGTATTGGTAGAGACCTTTATGGGTGTTGATTGTGAGGTATTTTTTTGATGCTTCTTCTACCTCCATTTGCAGATACGCCTGGGCCAGATCAATCTTAGTGAAGCATTTCCCTCCAGATAGCGAGGCGAAAATATCTTCAATCCGCGGAAGTGGATATTGTACGGTGTGAAGGACCGGGTTCACTGTTACCTTAAAGTCCCCACGGATGCGAACCTTCCTTGGTTCCCCAGGCGTGCTGCTCAACGACTTTTTCATCACAGGGACGATGGGTGTAGCCCACTCGCTCCAGTATACCTTGGACAGTACACCTGAACATTCCAGACTCTCCAGCTCTGCTTTGACGGCTGGGCGGATCGCATAAGGTACCAGTCTGGCCTTAAAAAATCTTGGGCTTGCGTTTTCTTCAATTTTAATCGTCACTGTCATGCCTTTAAGTGTTCCGAGTCCTTGCTGGAACACTTCTTTCGCGTCAGTTAGGATCTTTGACAGTCGCCCAGGTGTGACGTCATCATCCTTTTTGTCAGCCACAGTCAGTGCCTGTATGGAATGCCAATCCAATTGTATTTTCTGGATCCATTCACGCCCCACTAATGGTGGTCCTCCATCTTGCAATACATACAGGTCTAGTTTTGGTGTTTCCTTACCGTTATATATAATGGTCACCCTTATTTTTCCTTTGGGGTAGACTTTTTGCCCCGTGTACGTCTTCAAAATAATTTTTGTGTCTCTCAAGGGTATGTGTGAGAATAGCCGCTCGTAGTCCCGTCAGTTTATGACTGTTAGGGCTGATCCTGTGTCCAATTCCATCTTTACCTGGACTCCTGCTATCTTGAGAGTGACCCAAATGGTTCGGTTATCCTCCGTTGTGATCACATTATGTAGTTTCAGACAACTCAGTTCCCTGCTTTCGGAGTCGTTATCACTCTTTTGTTCATCTGAACTATTCTCCGTCATCTTATGTACCTTCTTGTACTTTTCTTTGGTAGGTTTCTTATTGCTGGTTTTCTTTCCTGACCTGCAGACTCGTGCTATGTGTCCTACTTTTCCACACTGTCTGCACACTTTGTCTTTGAACCAGCAATCATTCTGGTCATGTGTTGTTCTGCCGCAGCGATAGCACTTCTCTGTTCCATATGACATTTCGTTTGTGCCATATTCTTGTGGTCTCTGTTGTATCTCTGCAGCGCCCCGTGCTGCTGCTTCATATGATACCGCAATGCTGAAAGCCTTTTCCAGCGTAAGGTCCTTTTCAGATAAAAGCCGTTTCTGGGTTCCTTCACTTTGAAGCCCGCACACAAACTTGTCCCTTATGGTATTTGCCAGTCCCGCTCCAAACTGGCAGTGTTTCGATAGTTTGCGCAGTTCTGTTAAATAATCAGCATTGCTTTCATCCTTATGCTGGTTCCGTTTGTGAAACTTGAATCTTTCTGCTATCAGCAGCGGTGTGGGGTTTAAATGTTCCTGTAGTATCGTTACTATGTCTTCAAAACTCTTTTCCATTGGCTTCGTTGGGGCTACTAGATTTCGTAATAAACCATACGTCTTTGCACCCATTAAATTTAACAATACCGATGCTTTCTTGTCATCTGACACCTCATTTGCCTTGCAGTACACCTCTATTCGTTCGACATATGTAGTCCAATCTTTGACTTCATTGTCAAATGTGGTGATACTGCCACTCTTCGGCATTTTGGGTGTGGTTTAAAATGGCATCTCCCAATGGCTTAAAATGGCATCTCCCAATGGCTTAAATGGCGTCTCCCGCGCTTTCCTTCCTCCCCCGCTGCCGCCAACGCCGCTCTCGGCCGTCCTCGTGGCAATGGCGGCGCCTCGTGTGTTTCTGCGTGTCTCTCTCTCCCTCTCTTCGATGCTGCTCAGCCCCTGAACACCGGCTGCGCCCTGTGTGCTCTGCCCTCTCTCTCCCCCGTCGATGCTGCTCGGCCCTTTGCTGTGCCGCTCGGTCGGGCTCCAGCCCGCCGCTGTCCGGGAAGGGTCTGCGCACTACCTGTTGCCAGCCCGTTTTGCTGGACCACCTCGACTGGAAAGCCAAGCCTGGCGCTCGACAGCCTCCCCCGCTATTCTCGAGTCTCTGCTGGATGACTGGGCGGTTACCCGTGGTCGACACCCGAGTCTCTGGCCTTGACCTCCAATCCACTGATCTCCAGGAACGAATCCCCGGGAGGTGATGCAGAGTTGCAGGTAGGTTCGAACTTGCCTTGTTGCCAATGTTGTGTCTGGGTATAATAAGACACAGACTGCAGGAGAAACGGTACAACAGGTGTTTACTCAACGTGGCTCACAGTGGAACTGCCTGTACAGATTACTACTCAGTGCTATATACAGGTGTGGTCACTGCCGGTACTACAGTATACATGAGCTGTACAAAGTAGTTCCCCCCTTAAAGGTATATACATTACAGGGCTGAATGGCCTGTTTCTGTGCTGTATATCCTATATAATGTAATCCTATGTAATGAGCTTGCTCTTGTCGTGTGTGAGGTCATATTTTTGTCTAAATAACAGATATGACTATACTTCAAAAGTCATTAATTGGTTGTGAAGCACTTTGGGAGGTCCTAAGGATGTGATAAGCCGCTATATAAATGCAAGTTCTTTCTTTCTATATGAACCCCTCATTGAAATGATTTTCTTTTAACCAGCCCCACTCCGTATTCCCTTTGTCACTGACATTATTTTTTGAAATAAGTACCTCGCTCAGATCTCAGACTCTTGGCTGATGTACAGCCTTTTCATTCCCTTGTCTCTGCTCTACTCCCTTTCCGTGGTCTTCTCAATTATAGAAAACACTTTGAGGAATCAAATTTCCTTTCATCGGCATTTTTCATTCAGTACACTACAGCAACTCAGGAAATACCGAGTTAAAAAGATCAGCCTATTAGAGTTGTTTGTGATTGTGTGGGATTTGCTTTCATTGCAGATTCCTCATTCTCAGTAGAATCATCATAGAATGGTTACAGCATGGAAGAAGGCTATTCGGCCCGTTGAGCCCTTGCCGGCTCTCTGCAAGAGCATTTCAGCTAGTCCCACTTCTCCGCCCTTTCCCAGTAGCCCTGCAAATTTCATTCCTTCAGATATTTGTTCAACTCCCTTTTGAAAGCCACGATTGAGTCTGCCTCCACCACCCTTTCAGGCAGTGCATTACAGATCTTAACCACTCGCTGCATAAAAACGTTTTTTCTTACGCTGCCTGTGGTTCTTTTACCAATCACCTCAAATCTGTGTCCTCTGGTACTCGACACTTCTGCTAATGGGAATAGTTTCCCTCTATCTACCCTGTCCAGACCCATCATGATTTTGAACACCTCTATCAAATCTCCTCTCAATCTTCTCTGCTCCAAGGAGAACAACCCCAGCTTCTCCAGTCTATCAATGTAACTGAAGTCCCTCATTCCTGGAATCATTCTTGTAAATCTTTTCTGCACCCTCTCTAAGGCCTTCATATCCTGTCTAAAGTGTGGTGCCCAGAATTGGACACAGTACTCCAGTTGGGGCCAAACCAGTGTTTTATACAGGTTCATCATAATTTCCACACTTTTGTACGCTATACCCCTTTTCATGAAGCCCAGGATCCTGTAAGCCTTTTTAACTGCTTTCCCAACCTCCCCTGTCACCTTCAACGATTTGTGCACATATACCCCCAGGTCTCTTTGTTTGTGCACCCCCTTCAGGATTGTACCATTTAGTTTATATTTCCTCTCCTCATTCTTTCTACCAAAATGTATCACTTCACACTTTCCTGCATTAAATTTCACCTGCCACGTGTCCACCCATTTCACCAGCCTGTCTATACTTCCAAGTTCTGTGTCATCTGCAAATTTTGAAATTGTGCCCTGTACACCCACGTCCAAGTCATTAATATATATCAAGAAAAGCAGTGGTCCTCGAACCAACCCCTGGGGAACACCACTGTATACTTTCCTCCAGTCCGAAAAACAACCATTCACCACTACCCTCTGTTTCCTATCACTTAGCCAGTCCCGTATCCATGCTGCCACTGTCCCTTTTATTCCATGGGCTTCAACTTTGCTGGCAAGCCTATTATGTGACACTTTGTCGAACACCTTTTGGAAATCCATGTACACTACGTCAACCGCATTGCCCTCATCAACCCTCTCTGTTACCTCATCAAAAAACTCGATCAAGTTAGTTAAACACGATTTGCCTTTAACAAAGTAGTCCGTCCTTTAAAGTCAGATTTTCACGGTGAGGGCTGTGAAGAAGTTAAAGCACCTCACTGTTTGCAAGAAGCTTGATGTCTTGTTCCAATGTAGCTGCTTGTCCACACTTGCAGCCCGTTGAATCACTGGATTCAAATTTTTAAGCTCTGAGTAGCTGTAGCAAGTGCTGGGGAAGCTCACTGGAGTGCAGGCAATTTGAATCACTGATTTAACTGACTGCAAACACAGACAAGCGGGCCACCACATAGCAAGTTCCAGCAACTAACCGCTCCGCGGAGGCAAAGGCAGTCACCTCAGATTGGAGGTGCAGCACATCCCAAATATTGGGACAGCTGTTGCTCCTCCAAAGTAAAGAGACATGGGTCTGGCAATGCCATGAGCTCCTGATTCAAACACGCCATTTTGGGCACTTATCCAAACTATGAGAAAAAACTCTTCACACACTTCATGAACGCTGGACTAACCCTGCCATCTGATAGCACACCCTTGGCTTTTTAAAAAATATCCTTGAATTGTAGCTCGGTCAACATCCATGGACAGCCCATAAACAAGTGCCACAGGTAAAGGAAGCTGGGTCATATCATGAGGACTACTACTGTGCATTATATGTTACAAGAAGTTACATTTTACATTAAATGTTACAGGCAACTATGGAGTGCGCTATATCTAGTCATAAAATATATGATCATATTGTCACATTTTAGAATTTCTGACTATGCCACCACAGCACGACCTTAGTATAATACATGTTAAAAAATAGTACTGTTTGATGTGCCTCAATAAGTTCCGAGACTCGATGTTAGCGAAACAAAACAAGGCTTTTATTAACTTAGAAAGTAACACGTAAAAGAGAGAGATGTCTTCCTTCTGGAGGCTGAGGCCAGACTGAGCCAGCTTACAAAAGGGGCCAGGTATGGGCGGAGCCCTACACACAGCACATTCCAGCACATTCCAATACATAATACAATGAGGACTGGGGGAAGGGAAATGACACTGAAACCGACCACAGTCACAGGCAGTGATGAATGGAATATATTTCATCACATTCACCCCTTCTATAGATTTAGTCTGTTCGGGGGTTTGATAGTCCTCTGCGACCGACGTGGTGCCGCGGGTGTCGGCTGGGTGTCCCCGGTAGCCTCCTGGGTCTCTGCCGGGGGTGCCGCCAGGGTTGTTGAAGGGGTAGTTGGTGGGGGTGCCGTTGGTCGATGTTCTTCCGGGGGTGATGAAAGAGTAGTGGGTGGGTAAGGGTTGCTGTGATCGTTGAAAAGAGTAGTGGGTGGGTAAGAATTGCTGTGATCGTTGTCGCTGCTATTGCCGTGGTTGTTGTCGATGCTGGCTGGGGCGACGTCTTTTATGGACACGGTGTCCTCCCTTCCGTCGGCGTGCCGGACATATGCGTATTGGGGGTTGGCGTGGAGTAGGTGTACTGGCTCCACGAGAGGGTCCGTCTTGTGGCCCCTCACATGCCTTCGCACGAGTACCGGACCTGGGGTGGAGAGCCATGACGGCATGGATACACCTGAGGTGGATTTCCGGGGAAAGACAAACATACGTTCATGAGGCGTGGCATTAGTGGCCGTACACAATAGCGATCGTATCGAATGGAGCACATCTGAGAGGACTTCCTGCCAGCGGGAGATAGGGAGGCCCTTGGTCCTTAGAGCTAGAGTGACTGCTTTCCACACTGTCCCGTTCTCTCGCTCCACCTGGCCGTTACCCCGGGGGTTGTAGCTGGTGGTACGGCTCGTGGCGATCCCCTTGGACAGCATGTACTGGCGTAGCTCTTCACTCATGAAGGACGCCCCCCTATCCGCATGGATGTAGCTTGGCATACCGAACAGGCAGAACAGGCTGTTGAGGCATTTAATGACCGTGGCGCTGGTCATGTCTGGGCAGGGGAAGGCGAATGAGAACCGGGAGTATTCGTCCACAATGTTCAGGAAGTAAACATTGCGGTCGACGGACGGGAGGGGGCCCTTGAAATCTAAGCTGAGCCGCTCAAAGGGCCATGTAGCTTTGATTAAGTGGGCTCTATCTGGGCGGTAGAACCGAGGCTTGCACTCAGCGCAAGTGCGGCAGTTCCTGGTCAGAGACCGAACTTCCTCAATCGAGTAGGGTAAGTTACGGGACTTTATGAAGTGGAACAGCCGCGTGACCCCTGGGTGGCAGAGGTCGTTGTGGAGGGTCTGTAGCCAATCCCCGGTGGCGCTGGCACACATCCCTCGTGAGAGGGCGTCAGGGGATTCGTTAAGGGCCCCTGGCCGGTAAATGATGTCGTACTCAAAGGTGGAGAGCTCGATCCGCCACCTAAGAATCTTATCATTTTTAATCTTCCCCCTCTGTTTATTGTTGAACATAAACGCTACCGACCGCTGGTCGGTAAGTAGGGTGAAGCGTTTGCCGGCTAGGTAGTGGCGCCAGTGGCGCACTGCCTCCACGATGGCTTGGGCCTCCTTTTCCACGGAGGAGTGTCTGATCTCGGGGCCTTGGAGGGTCCTCGAGAAGAAAGCTACGGGCCGCCCCGCCTGGTTGAGGGTGGCTGCCAAGGCGAAGTCAGACGCATCACTTTCCACTTGAAATGGAGTGTTCTCGTCCACTGCCTGTAGCGTGGCCCGCTCAATATCCTGCTTAATGCTTTTGAAGGCGGCGTGGGCCTCAGCAGAGAGCAGAAAAGAGGATGCTTTCAAGAGGGGGCGGGCTTTGTCGGAGTAGTTGGGGACCCATTGGGAATAATAAGAAAATAACCCCAGGCACCTTTTCAGGGCTTTGGGAGTGTTGGGCAGGGGCAGCTCCCGTAGGGGGCACAATCGGTCGGGGTCTGGTCCGATTTCCCCATTCTCCACCACGCTGCCTAGTATGCAGAGGCGCGTGGTGTTGAAAACGCACTTGTCCTCGTTGTAGGTGAGGTTGAGTTTTTGTGCGGTTTCCAGGAACCTCTCGAGGTTCGAGTCGTGATCCTGCTGATTGTGGCTGCAGATGGTGACGTTGTCGAGGTAGGGGAAGGTTGCCTGCAAGTGGTGGTCATCGATCATGCTGTCCATCTCCCTCTGAAAGACCGAGACCCCATTCGTCACCCCAAAGGGGACTCTGAGGAATTGGTAGAGGCGTCCGTTCGCCTCGAAGGCGGTGTACGGGTGGTCCTCTGGTCTGATAGGGAGCTGGTGGTACGCTGACTTGAGGTCGATGGTGGAGAACACCCGGTATTGGGCGATTTGGTTCACCATTTCTGATATGCGGGGTAGCGGGTAGGCGTCTAGTTGGGTGTACCTGTTGATCGTTTGACTATAGTCGATCACCATCCATTTCTTCTCGCTACCCCTTACCACTACCACTTGGGCGCGCCACGGGCTGTTGCTGCGTTCAATAATGCGCTCTTTCAGGAGCCTGTCTACCTCGGTCGCGATACACCGCCTGTCCTCCCAGCTGTACCTCCTGCTTTTGGTCGCTATTGGCCGGCAGTTAGGGGTAAGGTTCGCGAATAGCGAAGGTGGCTTTACCTTCAGGGTAGCCAGACCGCACACTGTGAGGGGCGGCTGGGACCCACCGTACTTGAGCGTGATGCTTTGGTGGTTGCACTGGAAATCCAGGCCCAAGATCACGCTCGCACATAGGTTCTTCATGATTAACACTTTAAAATTATCGTATACAGTTCCGTTAACGCCCAATTGTACCGTGCAGTAACCCAGAATGGTCGATGTCTGGGTTTTATCAGCCATAGAGATGGTACCCTGAGTAGGGACCACCTTTAGGGAGAGTTGCTGTGCCAGTTCAGGGTGGATAAAACTCTCCGTGCTTCCACTGTCAATTAAGCATTTAACCCGGCACCCGTTTACCTCGATGTCCACCATTGATTTGGATAGCGGGTGCGGCCTGGTCTGGTCCACTGTGACCGATGCCACTGTAGGGCCCTGATCGATACAAGATGGCGTCCACGCTGTCTGCTCATAAGATGGCGGACCCCACGAGGTCGGGCAAGATGGCGTCCAAGATGGCCGCTCCCACGGCGCACACGCGGCGGTTGCGGGTTTTCCGGCGGTTGGTTTTCCGGCGGGGTTCCCTCTGCACACCTTCCCGAAGTGCCGCTTCTTACCGCACTTAAAGCAGGTGGTGCCTTTCGCCGGGCACAGGTTTCTGGTGTGCTTTGGCCGCCCGCAGAAGTAGCAGTTGGGTCCCTGACGCGTCGCGGCTGTCGTAGGGCTTCTGGGGGGAGAGCTGGGCCCCGCCGGTGTCGGGCTGCCGGGCGGGGAAGATGCCTTCCAAGATGGCGGTGCCCTCGGTGCGCACGTGGCGGCGTGGACGGCGCGGGCTGAAGAGTAGGCGTCCGAGTTTCTCTGGGCCACATCCAGGGACCACGCGGTATCCGCAGCCTGTTTCAGGTCCAACCCCGTTTTTTCCAGCAGTCTTTGCCGGATGTAAGTGGAGCTGAGGCCTGTGATAAAGGCATCGCGAACAAGCTCGTCGGTGTACACTGCGGCTTTTACATCTCGGCACTTACAGTCTTTGCCAAGCATTTTCAGGATGCTTAGGAACTCCTCCACCGATTCCCCAGGTCGCTGTGCGCAAGTAGCGAGTAGATGCCTAGCATACACCTCATTCGTAGGCTGCTGGTAATGCACCTTTAAGATGTCGCAGGCGGCCAGGTACGTATCGGCGTCTTGGATGAGGGGGTAAACCCGGTGGCTTACCCAATTCCGCAGAATTCCGAGTCTCATCCTTGCAGCGTCCGTAGCGTCTTTGACGGCTGCGGAATTGTCCAGGAAGAATTCCATACACTCAAACCAGTGTCCGAAGCGTGCTGATGCGCCCGAAGCGTGCTGATGCGCCCGGAGCATGTTGATCCAAATCCAAACGTTCGGGTTTCAGGAGTTGGTCCATAGTGTTGAAAAATAAGTTAATAAAATTGATGTGCCTCAATAAGTTCCGAGACTCGATGTTAGCGAAACAAAACAAGGCTTTTATTAACTTAGAAAGTAACACGTAAAAGAGAGAGATGTCTTCCTTCTGGAGGCTGAGGCCAGACTGAGCCAGCTTACAAAAGGGGCCAGGTATGGGCGGAGCCCTACACACAGCACATTCCAGCACATTCCAATACATAATACAATGAGGACTGGGGGAAGGGAAATGACACTGAAACCGACCACAGTCACAGGCAGTGATGAATGGAATATATTTCATCACACTGTTGAGCTAATCCATGCTCGCACATGGCAGCAGAGCTGAGAGATGTAGAGTAAGATTCAAACCAGGTGCTTGAACTGGTGTGCTTTGGGCAATAAAAGTTAGTTTGGACATTTCAGCACTCATTCAAGATGGCTGGATTTATCTGAGCTCAGCGAGGGTAGATGCCAGGTTTGTCTGCGGAGATTCTTCCTCCTGATATCAGTGTTAACAAGAAGGAACAAAAGCTGAGTATCAGTGAGGTCAAACCAAGGCTGTGAGCAGGTGGGCCCAGGCATGAGCAAGTCCATTTTCCCAGCCAGAAGCTGATTCAAAAGGAAATAGAAAAGATTCAGGATATTGGGCCAGAAATTCGCGGCCAAAGGCGTGAGTGCGCTCGGGGTACTCACGCATCTGGCCGTTGGAAATGCCGGCGTTCAGCATGAACAGCGCATGCGGGGAACGCTGGCATTTCCAGACCTCGAGCGCGTGCGACTGCACAGGCAGCGCTTGCGCAGTGAACTTCGTAGATTTCATTCATGAAATCCGTGAGGGTAAGTCCTCAGAAGTTACACGTAAAAAAAGCAAGTGTAAAGTGGTTCATTGGCTGCGGAGGAAGAAACATTTTATCGTGGAGCTTCTGAAATGCAATATTTTTGTTTGGGAAAGGAAGGGAAGTTATTTTAAGAAATTTTAAGTAAGTTTTAAAGTTAAAATTTTTTTTTTTTAAAAGGGTTTTCAGAACGGTAGGTAGAAGGAGCAATTGTGGCTGTGTGAATGGAATGTGAGAATGAGTTATGTATGTATGTCCACATATATTCCTTTACGTATATGTATGTATGTTTTATATTCCTTTACTAATGTGTATGAATGTATGTTTTTAATTATGATTTTCCAATAAGTTACTTTCTCTGAAAGTCATAATTAAATAATACATTCATACACATAAGTAAAGGAATATATACATAACACGCAAAGGAATATATACAGACATACATACTTTCAGAAGCTCCACGATAAGAAATATCTTCCTCCGCAGCCTCTGGAGCAACTGTACCCATGCTTTTTTCATGTGTAAGTTGTAATGACTTGACCTCACTGAAAGCATTAATGAAAGCGGCGAATTATACTGCGCACGCGCTGCCTGTGCAGTCGCATGCGTTCTGCCTCTGAACCCCTTCGTTCAGAGGACAGGAAATGCCGGTTTTCCCCACATGCACTGTGCATGCTGAAAACCGGCATTTCATCCAGCCAGATGCGTAAGTACCCCGACCGTACTCGCGCATTTGGAAGGGAATTACTGGGCCAACATTTTACATGTCAATAAAATGAAAAATTTAACAATTGCATGACTTGCCCCCTCGCATCTGCGACTGAGGGTCCAAGGAGGTGCACTGCACAAGAGGTCATCATCGTACGTATCCTCACACTGTTCCCTTTGGGGAACTGTATGAAGTGGTGGAAGGATTTATGGCCGTGATTAACGCTCATTCCGTGACCGTAACCATCTTTGAACCAGCCATTAGGGTGGTTAGTCCGTCTGGCCCAGCAGCGGGGATGCTTACTGCTACGCAAAAGGCCCACTCCGCACAAAAGGTGACACCCATACGTTTCCTGCGCCTTTTCCCTCCCCGTGACTGGAGCCCTATGCTGCCATTTCACGTTGCTAATCGGATTGGGCCTTTGTCGTAGCGGTAGGATCCCTGCCACTGGGCCAGATCAGGGTAGGGTTTCGAACCCCGCTCCAGACAGTCCCGGCAAGTGGAGTCGGAGCTCCGGCTCTAAATTCTGGGTTGACATCCAGTGGGATATTTGCGTCCGTGGGTGTGGGTGGCCCCCCCTCCTTGTATAGCTTGTGGGAGCCCGTAAAACCCTCCCGCCATCGGACTAACCGCCCTAATGGCTGGTTCAAAGATGGTTACGGTCACGGAATGAGCGTTAATCATGGCCATAAATCCTTCCACCACTTCATACAGTTCCCCAAAGGGAACAGTGCGAAGACACGTATGACGACGACATTGCTAAATAAATAAATGGAATTAAAAAAATTCTTTTAGGGCTTTTAAAAGTCTTTAAATTGCTTTAATTCTGTTTAAAACTACTTCAGATTACTCAAAATAATGTAAACATTTTAAAAAGTTTATAAAAGTTACCAAAATCTTCAAAAAACTTCCAAAAACCTGTTTAAACTGCTGCTTTGCATGTAAAAATGGTTAGCAGCTTGACAGAAACATTGGGGGCGTGTCCAGTGAAACTGAGACCTCAAGGGGCGTGTCTCACTTGCACTGCACGCTACAGGCTTCGCGCTGGCTGCACTCCTGGGCGGCGTGACGTCATACGCGGGATTCTTCTTCTGGAAACACCAATTCCAGGCGTCCCTGGAGCTGATCGGCAGTAGCGCGGGGTAAGTGTAAATACGGGGCTTGCACGCGCTGCAAGCCCCGTTCTGGAATTTCTGGGCCATTGTAGTGTGTTTATTGTTGTTTTATGTTGTTATCGCAAGCGCTGTAGGAGAAGTTTAAAAAAGTCTGAAATTGCTGTTTTTGTTGAGATTACAAAATAAACCGGCTTCCTGATTGGTTATTGACCTAATTTTTCCCGTTCCGCCTATCAAACAGTTGGAGACACACCCATATGGCACTGTTTACTTGATGCTAATGCTGCTAATGTGATACTTCTTAAAATGTGTGTTAAAGATATTGATAAGACATGCAGTGAAGTTAGTGAATGTGAAGTTAGATACGAATGAAGTGAGAAAGCCAATCACTGTTTTTTTCTTCTCTGGTTGTCTCCCAGTCTCCAGGCTGAATTATTTTTAAACACTCAAAATAACAACATTTTCTCACAAGTTTCCATGCAGTTCAGCAAATTACATCCATTGCACACCAAGCCTATTCCACTGGGTATGCAAATGAACAGACCCATTAACCCACATGTACCTCCCTCTACAGCCCACTTATTTTTAAAAGTGTAGCAGTGGTATAACTCAGAGGAAATTACCCCTCTGTATATTTCTTCATTCTTTTTCAAATAAAACCTCTTCATTATTTGCATATATTCAGAACCAGCTGTTGCTCTGGAAATGATAATGCTAATGTTTCCATTGGTCTAGGCAGACAGCTGAAATGGAATGAATCTCATCTCAAAATTGATAGCGAGAAATAATTACACATTTTGTTAGCACGCAACTTTAGAAACTTTGGGTTATATTATGTGTGTATGCAATGGGGAATAGTCATATCTACTGTTTCACTAAGTATAACCAACGGAGTGAAGTCTACCCCTGGAGTCTTACTCCCAATATTCCCGTGCCGAAACCAATGACTACCAGGCAGATGGTTTCAGCTGGCCTCCATCACGGCTGCTTCGTAATCACACAGTAGGAGCTTCCGTTGTCACTTCTCCACCGCACCACAGCACCCCCCCACCTCGCCACCGTCACCACCGCCTCCCCAACCCTTTTCCACACAACACTCAAAATGACATTTTCTCACGATGGTAGCAGGCCTGTCTGAGTGACAGGCAGCTTCAGAATTCATACTGTGACCATCTGCTTGAGTGGCAGGTGTTTCCACTACTTGTGCTGCTTTCATAATTTTTTGAGTCTAGACCTATAAATAGCTCGAGAAAAAGGACACTGGAACTTGTTCGTCAGAGGTTAATATCTACATTTTATATTCTGTCCAACAGTGGTTTATTTTACAACCCCTACAAATAGCTAAGCGTAACAGTCTCCATAGACAGTGCCGTATAAAAATATACATCACATAATTTATTACCTACTTATCCTCCCAACCTATCTATTTCCAGGTTGTTACCAGAATGCATGCTTCAATTTTTCTTTCCAATTTTCCCTGTAGCAATCTTTCTACAATCTGTTTAAGAAAACCAACATGAAATATTGCTGTTAATTTCATGTCCTTTCATCAACCACTTCAATTACCATCGTATTGCCCTATTTGTCCACAGCTGTCAAGGTGTCTATACTTCCTCATTGTCATCACAGACCTCCCCAGCCACCTGCTATTTACAAAGCAAAGCATGACACATGGCACGGCAAAAAACTGTCAACAAAATTCTGGCTATGTTATTTTCAGAAATCTAAAGCTGAAGTATTGGATAAAATAAACATGTGGGAGTTACTATTTATTTCTCTCTTGCGTGCAATCTAACACTTGGAAATATGTCTTCAGTCTTGCTCATTCATTTTCAGTAGCAATATTCCCATTTGACTGTAAGGGCTGTGTTGAGAAGAAAAATGAATCTACCTGTAATGTCTACCATATTGTCACCATTGCTTTAAAAAGGTTTAAACTTCTTCCTCCCCCCTGCCTGATTTGAGGTTCGCACACATGAAGGAAGGTGAAACTAAAGGTGCTTTCACATGCAACAGAGTGATTATGAAGGTAAAGCTGGTGTATAAACATGGAGCAGTGATCGGACACCCCATTGCACTGTGAGCTTGAAAATGAAAATGCCAGCACCAAGGTTTCAACCCAAACTGCAGACTCCTCATCGCAGCTCAAGTTCCAAGCTCATAATTCCTATGACACATAACCTTGTAGCATCCCGACATCAGGACATTATTGGCAGGGGGGAGTTGTGAAAAGCAGCTTCCCAATAAGGAAGTGAGCAGGCACTTGGAAGAGCTACAGTAAATTGGATCTCCATCCTGGCGGTGAACTTGAGTGATTTCGCTCTCAGTTTGCTGTGTGCAGTTTAAGTTCGCCTTAAGTAAGTGCAGAAGTATTGACTAAAGGATGCAAGTTACAAAATGTATTGTTTGTGTGTTTATGAATATTTTATTATAAAACATGCAGCCCAAGAAACCACTTTCCCTGCAAATCTTTTCAAAGTGACACAAATAGTACAGCACAGAAGGAGGCTATTCAGCCCATCGAGTCTGCGCCAGCTCTTTTGAAGAGCAATCCAGTTAGTCCCACTCCTCTACTCTTTACCCATATCCATGAATTTTTCTCCTTCAAGTATTTATCCAATTCCCTTTTGAAGGCTACTATTGAATCTGTATCCACCACCCCATCACAGTGCATTCCAAATCCTAACCACTCGTTGTGTAAAAAAGTTTTCCTCATGTCGTCTCTGGTTATTGTGCCAATCACCTTAAATCTGTGCCATCTTGTTATCGACCCTTCAGCCATTGGAAACAGTTTCTCTTTATTTACTGTATCTAAACCCTTCATGATTTTAAACTCCTCTATAATCTACTCGTAACCTCTCTGCTCCAAGGAGAACAACCCCAGCTTCTCCAGTCTATCCATGTAAATGAAATCCCTCATCCCTGGAACCATTCTAGTAAATCTCTTCTGGACCCTCTCCAAAGCCTTCACGTCCTTCCTAAAGTGTGGTGCCCAGAACTGGACACAATACTCCAGCTGGGGCCGAACTAATGTTTTATATAGGTTTAGCATAACTTCCAGGCTTTTCTATGTCTTTATAAATAAAGCCCAGGATCCCATATGCTTTATTAACTGCTTTGTTAACCTGTCCTGCCACCTTCAAAGATTTGTGCACAAGCACTCCCAGGTTTCTCTGTTCTTGTACCCCGTTTAAAATTGTACCATTTAGTGTGTATGGTCTCTTCTCATTCTTCCTACCAAAATGTATCACCTCACACTTGTGTTGACCAGCCTTTCTATATCTTCCTCACTGTTCACTATACTCCCAAATTTCATTTCACTGCAAATTTTGAAATTGTGCCCTGGGCCACCAACTCCAAGTCATTAATGTATATCAAAAACAGCAGTGGTCCTAGTATTGTACCTTAGAGAACACCACCTTCCTCCAGTCCAAAAACAGCCATTCACCAATGTTCCCTTTAAGCTGCATGGCCGTGTAGCACTCCAGGGGTCCCATGCAGCCGGGGCGCAGGCTTTTCAATTGAAAAAAAAAGTGCAGGCGCAGTGTTTTGAATGGGCTGCGCAGCCCATTTAAGGGGCCTCATGGCTCCCAAAAAATTACAGGGAATATTGTCATTCACCACAACTATCTATCCCTTAGCCGATTTTGTATCCATGCTGCTACTGCCCCGTTTATCCAATAGGCTTACATTTTTCTAACAAGTCTAATATGTGGTACTTTATCAAACATTAACAAATCTGTGCTGACTCTCCTTTATTAATCCATTCTTGTCCAAGTGGATATCAATTTTCTCTCAGATTATTGTTTCTAACAGCTTCCCCACCACCAATGTTAAATTGACTAGCCTGTAATTGCCAGGTTTATCCTTCTCTCCTTTTTTGAACATGGGTTTGAACCCTTGGCACCACCACTGTATCTAAGGAGGATTGGAAGATTATGGCCAGCACCTTCACAATTTCTACCCTTACCTCACTCAGCAACCAAGGATGCATCCCATCTGGACCAGGTGACCTATCCACTTTAATTACTGCCAGCCTTCCGAGTACATCCTCTTTATCTATTTTTATCTCATCCAGTATCCAAGCAACCTCCTTGTTTCTTCTTAGGCAGTCCCTCGGAACCAAGGATGACTTGCTTCCACATTAAAAATGAGTTCGCAGGTGACTGATGAGTCCAATGCGGGACCTACAGTCTCTGTCACAGGTGGGGCAGATGGTGGTTGAAGGGGCGGGTGGGTGGGTTGACGTGCGCTCCTTCCGCTGTTTAAGCTTGGCTTCGGCTTGCTCCCGGCGAAGAGACTCGAGGTGTTCGGCGCCTTCCCGGATGCTTCTCCTCCACTTTGTGCAGTAAGGAAGGATATTAGCTCTGATGATGTGGAATCTGTATGGGTAGAGCTGAGAAATACCAAGGAGCAGAAAACGTTAGTGGGAGTTGTATACAGACCCTCCAAACAGTAATGCTGAGGTTGGGGATGGCATTAAATGGGAAATTAGAGACGCATGCAATAAGGGCACAGCAGGGTGACTTTAATCTACATATAGATTGGGCTAACCAAATTAGTAACAATACTGTGGAGGAGGAATTCCTGGAGTGTTTACGGGATGGTTTCCTGGACCAATATGTCGAGGAATCAACTAGAAATCAGGCCATCTTAGACTGGGTATTATGTAATGAGAAAGGATTAATTAGCAATCTTGTTGTGCGAAGCCCCTTGGGGCGGAGCGATCATAATATGATAGAATTCTTCATTAAGATGGAGAGTGAAGATTTTAACTCAGAGACTAGGGTCCTGAATTTAAATAAAGGAAACTACAATGGTATGAGGTGCCAGTTGGCAAGGATGGATTGGGGAACGTTACTTAAAGGGTTGATGGTGGATAGGCAATGGCAAACATTTAAAGATCGCATGGATAAACTGCAGAATTTGTTCATCCCTGTTTGGCATAAAAATAAAACAAGAGGACATATAAATTGGCCAGAAAAAGCAGCAAACCTGAGGATTGGGAGCAGTTTAGGATTCAGCAAAGGAGGACAAAAGGATTAATTAAGAGGGGGAAAATAGAGTATGAGAGTAAGCTTTCAGGGAATATAAAAATGGACTGTAAAAGCTTCTATAGATATGTGAAGAGAAAAAGATTGGTGAAGTCAAGCGTAGGTCCCTTGCAGTCAGAATCAGGGGAACTTATAATGTGGAACAAAGATATGGCAGACCAGTTAAATACATACTTTGTGACATGAATCTTGTCATTCATGTGGAAATGACTTATGAAATGATACTGGGCGGCCTGCTGGTGGCGCTGTCTAGGGAGAGTTTAAATACTCAGCCATGGGCCCAGCTTGCTCAGGATATTCTTTAACAGGAACTAGTGAAGGACACAACTAGATATCCATGTTGAAAAACAGTTGATTAAAGCCTTGTTAAATATTCAGACTAAGTGCCTCGTAGTTTTCTTACGTCACTTTGGTTCTGTCTTCACAAAGGAGGACACAAATAAGCTCCCAGAGATGTCGGGGAACATAGGGTCTAATGAGAGGGAGGAACTGAATGAAATCAGTATTTGTAGGGAAATGGTGTTGGGGAAATTGACGGGATTGAAGGCCGATAAATCCCCAGGGCCTGATAATCTACATCCTAGGGTACTTAAGGAAGTGGCCCTAGAAATAGTAGATGCATTGCTGGTCATCTTCCAAAATTCTATAGACTCTGGAACAGTTCCCATGGATTGGAGGGTAGCTAATGTAACCCCACTATTCAAAAAAGCTGGTAGAGAGATAACAGGGAATTATAGACTGGTAAGCCTGACATCGGTAGTGGGGAAAATGCTAGAGTGCATTATAAAAGATGTAATAGCAGAGCACTTGGGAAACAATGACATGATCAGACAAAGTCAACAAGAATTTACAAAAGGTAAATTGTGCTTGACTAATCTGCTGGAACTTTTTGAGGATGTAACTGGTAGAATAGATAAGGGAGAACCAGTGGATGTGGTGTATTTGGACTTTCAGAAGGCTTGCGATAAGGTCCCGCATAAGAGATTCGACTGCAAAGTTAAAGCACATGGGATTAGGGGTAAGGTACTGACTTGGGCAGAGAACTGGTTGGCAGACAGGAAGCAAAGAGTTGGAATAAACGGGTCTTTTTCCGAGTGGCAGGCAGTGACTAGTGGGGTACCGCAGGGATCGCTGATAGGACCCCAGCTATTCACAATATATATTAATGATCTAGGCGAGGGAACTAGATGTAATATCTCCAAGTTTGCAGACGACACATAGCTGGGTAGGCATGTGTGCTGTGAGGAGGATGCAGAGAAACTCCAGTATGATTTGGACAGGTTGGTTGATTGGGCAGATGCATGGCAGATGCAGTATAATGTGGATAAATGCGAGGTTATCCACTTTGGTGGCAAAAACAGGAAGGCAGATTATTATCTGAACGGCAATAGATTGGGAGAAGGGGTAGTGCAATGAGACCTGGGTGTCCTTGTGCACCAGTCGCTGACGGTAAGCATGCAGGTGCAGCAGGTGGTTAAGAAGGCAAACGGTATGTTGGCCTTCATAGCGAGAGGATTCGAGTACAGGAGCAAGGATGTCTTGCTGCAGTTGTACAGGGCCTTGGTGAGAACACACCTTGAGTATTGTGTGCAGTTTTGGTTGCCTTATCTGAGGAAGGATATTTTTGCCATGGAGGGAGTGCAGCAAAGATTCACCAGACTGATACCTGGGATGGCAGGAATGATGTATGAGGAGAGATTGGGTCGATTGGGCTTATATTCGCTGGAGTTTAGAAGAATGAGAGGTGATCTCACTGAAACTTATAAAATTCTAACAGGACTAGACAGACTAGATGCAGGAAGGATGTTCCCAATGGCGGGGGAGTCCAGAACCAGAGGTCACAGGCTAAGGATAAGGGGAAAGCCATTTAGGACTGAGATGAGGAGGAATTTCTTCATCCAGAGAGTGGTGAATCTGTGGAATTCTGTACCTCAGAAGGCAGTTGAGGCCAACTTAGTGGCCCAGAAATTCGAGTCTCCATGGGTGAGTACACATAGGGTACTCACCCGTAGGCCCAATGGAAGTGCCGGTTTCCTGCTTGCACTGCGCATGCGCGGGAAACCGGCACTTCCGTTCCCCTGAACGAAGGGGTTCAGAAGTCGAACGCGTGTGCGGGAGAGGCTGCGCGTGCGTATCGAACTTAGTTTTTTTTTTACAGGTTTTCCCGGGAGGGTAAGTCTGCGGAAGTTACACATATAACAAGCAGGCGTAAGGCCTGCTTTTTACAAGGTAAGTGGTGAATTAATTAATATTAAAACATTTTTTCTACAGGTTTATTATTTTTACATACTTTAAAGCAAGGTAAGTTTATTTTTAGCCCCTTTAGAAAATATTTTTTTTTTTCCAAAAATTAAAATTATTGTTTAAAAGTGTAATTTATAGTTTATTTAAAAATGTGATTAAAAAAAAAAATTATTTAAGATTTAGTGATGTTTTGGTGCCCGTAGTATTTATAAGTTTTGACAGCTCTTCCTGCCAATCTTATGAATGGAGCATTCCCTGCTTCGATTGGCTCCCCATGGCCCACGTGATCCCAGGGGACGCATTGAACGAACTGCGCCCCTGGGATACACAAGCACTGCGCGCCGGCAGTTGGAGCAGGCCCAGGATCGGAATCCCACGTGGGCCCACAGCTCAACGGCTGGTGCGCAAGGTAAGTGCAGGTCGGGGGCTTGCACCCGCAGGAAGCCCCCGACCCGAATTTCTGGGCCATTAAATATATTCAAGAACGTGTTAGATATATTTCTTGAGGCCAAGTGGATCAAGGGATATGGGGAGAAAGCAAAGATAGGGTTCTGAATTTGGTTGATCAGCCATGAACTCATTAAATGGCGGAGCAGGCTCGAGGGGCCAAATGTCCTACTCCTGCTCCTGTCTTCTATGTTTCTATGTTTCTGATAACTGTTTTACTGTTGGTATGCCTATAGAAGATCTTTGGATTGCTTTTATGTTAGCTGCCAATCTATTCTCGTACTGTCTCTTTGCCCCTCTTATTTCCTTTTTCAGTTCTCCACTGTACTTTTCATGTTCAGCCTGATTCTCCCTTGCATTATCAAGCTGACATCTGTCATACATCCCTAATGTTACCCAAAGGTTCAATGAAATGTTTGCTTATGTTGAGCTATGTGTTACTGCTGTTGTTAGGGAATACATGCAGAAAATGTTTTTAGTGTTATAATGCTGTGTTAACAAAACCTGTCCTGTTGTTAACAATTTATTGATTTTGTACTGTTGCTCCATGCACATGATTCACAAGAATAAAATGGAAATTTTTTCTCTCTATTATGGCAATCACATGTATTAGCACCATAGTGTAATTAATAAAACCATGAAAACTATGGGTATAGTCAATATTCAATTTTCAATTTCAATTTCAATTTTATTTGTCACATAACCAAATACAACAAGTGAAATCCAGTCAGTGAAATGCTTTTTTCTTAACGAGCCACGCGCACCAAGAAGCAAAGGACACTTAGCTGCCTGGTACGCACGGAGCCCGCAAGGACGGCAGCCATCTTTATCGGCGCCATCACAATAGGGTCCGCTCTCGCCTCGCTCCGCCTTTCCTGCACTCCTGCCCGACAATCTTCAGCCGCTGTGGTACCGACGTCCCGGGGCTTGCTGCTCCGTGGCTCTCCTTCCACCCAGTCTGACCTCTGAGCCTCCCGCGGTGTCCGACCTTCCAGGGCCTGGTTTTCCCGCCCTCGGTCCGCTGGCCGCCTCCCCTCCTACCGGTTCGACCTCTGAACCTCCCGCCGAGGAGCTGCTGGCCGCCGTGCTATAGCGGGTCGTCGTGGTCTCCATCGCTGCTTCTACTGCCTCCCCGCTGACTCGCCGAACTCATCAGCGCCGATGCACAGCGTCTGTAGTGGGAGTGGGCCGACCGATTCAGGGAGAGCGCTTACCCTCCGACCGCCATGGACGCCATCTTGAAGGAACTAATGTAGTTAGCATTTCATCACACTGACTTTGCATTGAAATATGCTGTTGCTATAATCAACAGCAGTTCAATGCTGAATTCTCATTGTAAATACATTTTATTTTCTCCATTTCATCAGGCATATGAAAATAGCAAATTGTCGCAAATTTAGAGTCTTATGTTTGATATTCTCTCGGATACATTGGTGCGAGTGACTCTCGTTGTGAGCTTCTTATGTTTAGTGTTGTGCTCGGACTGGTCAAAATCTAATCTAACCTGCATAACCCATAGTGTGACAATAATATCTCCTTGTGATCTGAACTGGATATTTATGTCTTTCACAAGTGCTTCTTCAATCACTCCAAAGGCAGACCAAGAAACTATTTGATCTGAATCATTAAACTGCTCTATTTGTCAGCAGGCAAACATAAATAGCAACAGTTATGATTAGATTTACTTAGTTCCAATAATACAGCTTGTCTTTGCATAATAATTCAAAGTAATGAACATGCTATGCTTCCCCACATCAGTGAACCATCTTAATTAACTTAAATAGGAGAACTCCGGGCAGCACGGTGGCATAGTGGTTAGCGCTGTTGCCTCACAGTGCCAGGGACCCAGGTTCAAATCCAGCCTCGGGTTGTTGTGTATGTAATATGTGTGCTACTTTGAACCTATGGACAGGACTGCACTACTTGTTGGGCGTAGTGATACGTAGTACCACTCCTGGCCATAGGGGTATAAATAGTACTGTGGGTACTGATCCCCCTCAGTTCCCGCCTGTGGGCATGAAGTAAAGACCTATGTATAGTCCCTACCTCCAACCAGTAAAGACCTGTTTGAGTTATACGTTTAAGTCTTTGTGTTAATTGTTCAATACAATACACATACTTAACACTGGCGACGAGTCGGTTCGAACCCTGCGGCAGTTATTCCACAGCGGCTTCGTCCAAAGACAGGACGTTGAAGAGAGGTTCCAATCCTCAACACCCCACTGAAAACTGAAGGGCAGCAGAAATCCTGACAGCTTCCAGCGACTGGAAGCGACAGGCATTAGGACCCTGAAGCCTCCATCAACGACTGAAAACGGGAGGACAGAAGACATCCTGCAGCTTTTTCAACCTCGGTGGTGGGTAAGCCAAGCAGCGTTGGCTGCAAAGACAGGGCTGGGGGAAGTCGGAGGTAGAAGGGCAATCGATCGAAATCCCTGATAAGGGCCGCACTCGGGCTGGAAGGCGCAGCGTCGGCAGACACTGAGGGCGCGAGCGGGTAAGCCAGAGCCCGGGAGGGAGCGAGCAAGAGCCGCCGAGCGGGTGAGCCAGAGGCTGGGAGCCGCTTCAAGCGGGAGGCGCTTAGCGGGCCAGCGATCGCACCGGTGATAAGGGCTGAGAACCGTTTCGGGCGGGCGGCGCACCAGCGATCGCACAGGAGATAAGAGCCGCAGTCGGGCTGAAAGTCAGCGACGAGAAGCGCGGGAAAACCGCCATTGAAGTGGGCGGGGAGAGCGAGAAGCGCGGGAAAGCCGCCATTTTTCGCGGGAAAACCGCTGGGGAAGAAGGCAGAAGCGGGAAAACCGCCATTTTGTGGGCGGAGGACGACGGCAAGAGCGGGAAGCCGCCATCTTGGATAACAGTAAAAAAAAAAATCTGAGAAATTGCAAATCTGATAAAGTACTACAATGCCTAAACACGGGAATATTAGCAACTTTGATAGTGACATCGAAGATTGGGCCATATATGTTGAACGAGTTAAAAATTATTGTAAGGCCAATAAAATTCGTGAGGCTGATAAAGCACTAACATTATTAAATTTAATGGGTGCGAAGACATACGGGCAATTGAAACACCTGTTATCACCAGATGAACCGGCGGATAAGACGTTCGATGAGATTGTTACTGTCCTGAAAGATCATCTAAACCCCACGCCGCTGATGCTAGCGGAACGATTTAAATTTTACGACAGAAGGCAGCTACAGCATGAAAGCAATGCTGAATATTTGCTGGAATTGCGTAAATTAGCGAAATATTGTCAGTTTGGAACGGGACTGACAGAGGCACTTCGAGACAAATTTGTGTGTGGTTTATTTAAACAGGATACACAAAAGCGACTGCTCGAGGAGAATGAGCTGACGCTTGAGAAGGCGGTCACTATGGCAGCAGCACACGAAGCCGCAGCGAGAGGCACGGCAGTAATGCAGCTACGGTCACCGGAGCTCAGTGCACACAAATTGGGTGTGAGTTCTGGCAAATGTTATCGTTGTGGAAAGACAACGCATGATCAGAACCAGTGTTGGTTTAAAAACCAAGAATGTAGAACTTGTGGTAGGCTTGGACATATAGCTAGAGTATGCAGGTCAGCGAAGAAGACCAGCAACAAGAAGTCACCGCAAGGAAAATACGCAAAGGTACACAAGGTGGCCGAACAGGAGTCCAATTCAGACGCTAGCAGTAATGAACTGGCTAGCTTAAGCTGTAATGAACTGGCTAGCTTAAGAGTACTCAACGCTGGTAAGGGTGCAGACCTCCAGACAATTTGGGTCACTCTTCAGATAGAAGGAGTCCAAGTAAAACTGGAATTGGACACTGGATCGGCATTGACGGTCATAAATAAGAAAGATTACGGAAAGTTATTCCAACATATTCCCCTACAGGATACGGGGATTAGATTGAAAACATACACGGGGCAAAGAGTGTACCCCATCGGGAAAATAGAGGTTGCAGTGGTCCACAAGGGCGAAGACAGTCAAATAATGGACTTATATGTGATATCTGAAGGAGGTCCTCCACTACTAGGACGGGAGTGGATTAGGAAAATGAATATGGACTGGCATTTCCTACAAACAATAACGAGTGAGAACTCGGTGAAGATAGTCGGCCCAGATTCTGGAACGGATGATGGTAAGCCCAACTCAGGTGCAAAAGACAAAGTTTCAGCACAGAATTCCACTGAGCAACAACAACATAGTTTAACTGTGGATTCTGAGTCTGGCAAGTCTACTGATGTGCCCATTTCTGAGGGACACCGGACTCGAACTCAACTCCATTTCAAACTACAACAGCAATTAGAACAAATGCTTCGCTGTTTTGAGCAAGAGTTGAATGCAATGAAAGAGTTCTTTGATATAGAGTTGGAGAATCTGGAAAGACAACAGAAGCAGCTGATGGAGAAAATGGAGCAGGAGCACACAAAACGTCTGGTGTCAGAGGAGTTAACGGTCAGCCAACTCCTGCATATGCTGAAGGACAGGACTCTGAAATGGGAAAAACTTGAACATGAACTTCAATATTCAAACGAAAGGGGTTCGGAGCTCTCAAAGGTTATTGGAAGAGCTGAGGTGGCAACACAGACTGAGATGACTGCAACAGAGCAGCCCTTGGATGCCAAAAGTACGCTGACTCACGTCAACGTAGAACAACAGACCGCTGAAACAGCTGCTCCGGTAGAGGGATTGCATAGTCCGATCAATCAATCTCCAAAGGAAGTTGAAGTATTAAAATCACAAATGAGGTCACTAGTAAACGACTTGCTGAAAGCCCAGAAAAAGCTGGATGCAGAGGTACACATGAAGAAGTCTCTTCAGGAAAGATGTCTGGATTTGGAACAAGAGCTGGCTAATGTCCAGCTGGGTATGGAGGAAATAGACGACCCTCTCACTGGTCTAGCTCAGGACGACACCGAATATTACGATGTCCTGTCCTGCCCAGCTTGTAACTTCGACTCCCAAAGTGCAGAAATCATGGAGGAGCACCAAAAGTCTACGGAACATCGGGAGAAGCTGGCTCTACGACGGAAACAGGAGGAAGAGAAGGAGGAACTGCGCATGCAGCTGGCAGCTGTGGCAGCTGACAATGGAGCCCAGAGAGTCTCCAAGAAGCAGAAAAGGAAAAGTAAAAACAGAAGATGACCCATCTGAACCATTATCACCTCTACCAGATCACACACGTGGTCCCTCCGAACGGAGCCAATTCAGTTCGGAAGTTCAAACTGTTAAATCCATGGAAGGACTATTGAATGAGTCACTCCAGCAACATGAACCGACTACACCACAGAGATTGAATCTGTGAACTGTTTTCCGCAGAGACTGAATCTGTGATCTGTTTTGACATGAAGTTATCTATGTATCTATGTTATTCTGTTATGTAAACCTGAAGTTATATATGTATATATGTTATTACGTTATGTTAAATGGGGAGATGACTGTAAAGCTAGGAAGGGAGGAATGTTGTGTATGTAATATGTGTGCTACTTTGAACCTATGGACAGGACTGCACTACTTGTTGGGCGTAGTGATACGCAGTACCACTCCTGGCCATAGGGGTATAAATAGTACTGTGGGTACTGATCCCCCTCAGTTCCCGCCTGTGGGCATGAAGTAAAGACCTATGTATAGTCCCTACCTCCAACCAGTAAAGACCTGTTTGAGTTATACGTTTAAGTCTTTGTGTTAATTGTTCAATACAATACACATACTTAACACGGGTGACTGTCTGTGTGGAGTTTGTACATTCTCCCCGTGTTTGCGTGGGTTTTCTTCGGGTGCTCCGGTTTCCTCCCACAGTCCAAAGATGTGCGGGTTAGGTTGATTGGCTATGATAAATTGACCTTTAGTGTTAGGGGGATTAAAATATGTGGGGTTACGGGGATAGGGTGGGATATGTGTTGGTGTAGGGGTTACGGGGATCGGGTGGGATATGTGTCGGTGCAGGCTCGATGGGCCGAAATAGCCTCTATCTGCACTGTGGGGATTCTGTGAACTCTTAATGAGCCTCCTATATTTTCCTTCTCAGCCTGGCCGAGTAGAGCGCTTGTTTAGGGAGTCTCGTATCGGGCATGCGGACAATGTGACCTGTCCATCAGAGCTGATTGAGCGTGGTCAAAGCTTCGATGCTGGGGATGTTGGCCTGAGCAAGAACACTGATGTTGGTGCGCCTATCCTGCCAATGGATTTGCAGGATCTTGCGGAGGCAGCATTGGTGATACCTCTCCAGTGCTTTGAGGTGCCTGCTGTACATGATCCATGTCTCTGAGGCATACAGCAGGTTGGGTATCACTGCTGCTCTGTAGACCATGAGCTTAGTGCCGGGTTTGAAGTCCTGGTCTTCAAACACTCTCTTCCTCAGGCGACCAAAGGCTTCACTGGCACACTGAAGGCGGTGTTGGACTTCATCGTCGATGTCTGCCCTTATTGACAGTAGGCTCCCAAGGTATGAAAAGTGGTCCACGTTGTCCAAGGCCTTGTCGTGGATTTTGATAATCGGGGGGGGGGGGCGGCAGTACTGTGTGGCAGGGGCAGGTTGGTAGAGGACCTTTGTCTTACTTCTGCACCTTCGGTGCTTCATGTACAAGGACCCCCAAATCCCTCTGAACTCCAACATTTACTAATCTCTCATCTTTAAAAAAATATTCCGATACAGATTGTAAATAGCTGAGGCCCAAGCACTGGTTTTTGCGGCACTCCACTAGTTACACCCTACCATCCTGAAAATGACCTGTTTAATCCTACTCTCTGTTTTCTGTCCGTTAACCAATCCTCAATCCATGCTAATATATTATCCCAATCCCATGAGACCTAATGGCCCAGAAATTCGGGTCTCCACAGGTGAGTACGCACGGGGTACTCACCCGTAGGCCCAACGGAAGTGCTGGTTTCATGCATGCACTGCGCATGCACGGGAAACCGGAACTTCCGTTCCCTTAAGTGCCACGAGCAAATAAGTTTAGAGAGAGTAAGATGGATAAGCTAAATACGTGGCTTGAGCAGTGGTGCAAGGGAGAGGGATTTAAATTCTTGAGGCATTGGAACCAGTTCTTGGGGAGGAGTGACCTGTACCAAGGGGACGGTCTACACCTGAACTGTGAGGGAGCCGATGTCCTCGGGGTAATATTTTCTAGGGCGGTTCGGGAGGATTTAAACTAATTTGGCAGGGGGATGGGAACCTAGGTAGTGGAAAAGAGGGAAGTCATATGAAGTCAGAAATAGATGGTAGAAAGGTGAGAAGCAATAAGCAAAGGAGAGAAACACAAAGGGCCAAACTAATTCATAATGAGAGTGTGAAAAAAGCAAGCCTGAAGGCTTTGTATCTTAATGCTAGAAGCATTAGGAACAAGGTGGATGAATTAGCTGTGGAAATAGAGGTAAACAAGTATGATTTGATTGGGATTACAGAAACGTGGCTGCAGGGTGGGCAAGGCTGGGAACTTAACATCCAGGGATATACAATATTTAGGAAGGATCGGCAAAAAGGTAGGGGAGGTGGGGTAGCATTGCTGGTAAAGGAGGGGATTAATGCAATGGAAAGGAAGGATATTAACTCGGATGAAACGGAATCTGTATGGGTAGAAATGAGAAATAGCAAGGGGAGGAAAACGTTAGTGGGTGTGATATATAGGCCTCCAAATAGTAATATGGAGGTGAGGGAAGGCATAAAAAGGGAAATTAGAGAAGCGTGCGATAAGAGCACAGCTGTCATCATGGGTGACTTTAATTTACATATTGATTGGACTACCCAAATTAGTAAAAATTCTGAGGAGGAGGAATTCCTGGAATGTTTTCGGGACGGTTATCTGGACCAATATGTCGAGGAGCCGACTCGAGATCAGGCCATTTTAGACTGGGTATTGTGCAATGAGAAGGGACTTATCAGCAATCTTCTTGTACGAGGCCCCTTGGGTCAGAGCGATCATAATATGATCGAGCTCTCAGTTGAGATGGAGAGTGAGGAAATTGAATCAGAGACTAAGGTCCAGAACTTAAATAAAGGGAATTACGAGGGTATGAGACGGGAATTGGGTAAGATTGATTGGGTGGTGTTTCTGGGGGGATTGACAGTGGAGAGACAATGGCAAGCATTCAAAGATAGAATGGAAGAATTCCAGAACATGTTTATACCGGTTTGGCATAAAAATAAACCTAAAAAGGTGACTCAACCGTGGATAACGAGGGAAATTAGGGACAGCATAAAATCAAAAAAAAGGGCATATCAACTGGCAAAAAAAAGCACCAGACCGGAAGATTGGGGGCAGTACAGGATACAGCAAAAGAGGACAAAGGGATTAATCAGGAAGGGGAAAATAGAATACGAAAGTAAACTTGCAGCAAACATAAAGACAGACTGCAAAAGCTTTTATCGGTATATCAGGAGGAGAAGACTGGTAAAATCCCAAGTCGGTCCCTTGCAGTCCGATTCGGGAGAATATATAATGGAGAATAAGGAAATGGCAGACCAATTAAACTCATACTTTGGTTCTGTATTCACAAAGGAGGACACAAATAACCTCCCAGGAATATCGGCAAACATAGGGACTAATGAGAGGGAGGAGCTGACAGAAATTAGTATCTCTAGGGATATGGTGTTGGGTAAGTTGAGGGGACTGAAGGCCGACAAATCCCCGGGGCCTGATAAACTACATCCTAGGGTACTTAAGGAGGTGGCCCTGGAGATAGCAGATGCTCTAAGGATCATCTTCCGGAACTCCATTGACTCGGGAACAGTACCCGTGGATTGGAGGGTAGCTAATGTTACCCCAATATTTAAAAAGGGGGTAGAGAGAAAGCAGGGAATTATAGACCAGTAAGCCTTACATCGGTTGTGGGCAAAATGCTAGAGTCCATTATTAAGGATAAAATAGCGGAGCACTTGACAAATGGGGAAAGGATCGGACAGAGTCAACATGGATTTACAAAGGGTAAATCGTGTTTGACTAATCTGCTGGAATTTTTTGAGGAAGTAACTGGTAAAATAGATGGGGGAGAGCCAGTGGATGTGGTGTACCTTGACTTCCAGAAAGCCTTCGATAAGGTTCCACACAAAAGATTATCATGCAAAATTAAGGCTCATGGAATTGGGGGCAAAGTATTAACGTGGATAGAGAACTGGCTGGCGGATAGAAAACAGAGAGTTGGAATAAACGGCTCGTTTTCGGAGTGGCAGGCAGTGACCAGCAGGGTGCCGCAAGGATCTGTCCTGGGACCCCAGCTGTTCACAATATATATAAATGATCTGGATCAGGGAATTGGATGCAATATTTCCAAATTCGCTGACGACACTAAACTAGGAGGAGGGGTGGGCTCTGATGAGGATGTCAGGAGGCTACAGTGCGATTTGGACAGGTTGGGGGAATGGGCGGATACGTGGCAGATGCACTATAATGTGGATAAATGCGAGGTTATCCACTTTGGGGGTAAAAACAGGAGGGTAGATTATTATCTAAATGGCAATAGATTGGGAGATGGGGAAGTGCAGAGGGACCTGGGTGTTCTTGTGCACCAGTCACTGAAGGAGAGCATGCAGGTGCAACAGGCGATTAAGAAGGCAAATGGTATGTTGGCCTTCATATCAAGGGGGTTCGAGTATAGGAATAGGGATACCTTACTACAGCTGTACAAGGTGCTGGTGAGACCGCATCTGGAGTATTGTGTACAGTTTTGGTCGCCCCATCTGCGGAAGGATGTTCTTGCCATGGAAAGAGTGCAACGGCGATTCACCAGGCTGATACCTGGAATGGCGGGAATGACCTACGAAGAGAGATTAAATAGTTTGGGCTTGTACTCACTGGAGTTTAGAAGATTGAGAGGGGATCTCATCGAAACATATAAAATTATGGCAGGCCTGGACAGGCTGAATTCAGAGAGAATGTTTCCAATGGCCGGGGAGCACAGAACCAGGGGCCACAGTCTAAAAATAGCGGGCAAATCATTTAAAACAGAGATGAGGAAGAATTTCTTCACTCAAAGAGTGGTGAGCCTGTGGAATTCCCTGCCACAGAGGGCTGTGAAGGCTAATTCAATAAATATTTTCAAGAGAGAATTGGATATATTTCTGAAGGCTAAGGGGATTAAGGGTTACGGAGAAAAGGCGGGGACGGGGTACTGAACTGGTAAGATCAGCTATGATCTCAGACGAAGATCAGCCATGATCTCATTGAATGGCGGAGCAGGCTCGAAGGGCCGAATGGCCTACTCCTGTTCCTATCTCTATGTTTCTATGTTTCTATGTTTCTTAAAGGAAGGGGTTCAGAGGTCAAACACGTGCGCTGGGGAGGCAGCGCGTGCGCATGGAACTTATGTTTTTTTTCCAGGTTTCTCCGGGAGGGTAAGTCTCCAGGAGTTACACTTCTAAAAAACAGGTGCAAGGCCTGCTTTTAACAAGGTAAGTGGTGAATTAATTAAAATTAAAACATTTTTCCCACAGGTTTATTATTTTTAAATACTTTAAAGAAAGGTAAGTTTATTTTTAGCCCCATTAGAAAATGTAATTAATTTTTTCAAAAATTTAAGTTATTGTTTAAAATAGTTATTTTATGTAATTTGTAGTTATTTTAAATGTGTGATGTTTTTTAAAAAATGTATTTGAAGTTTTAGTGGTGTTTTGGGGCTTATAGTATTTATAGTTTTGACAGCTCTTCCTGTCAATTTTATGAATGGGTATTCCCTGCTACCATTGGCTCTCCATGGCCCACGTGATCCCAGGGGATGCATTGAACTAACTGCGCCCCTGGGATACGCAAGCACTGCGCGCCGGCAGTTGGAGCAGGCCCAGGATTGGAATCCCACGCGGGCCCACAGCTCAACGGCCGGCGCACAAGGTAAGTGCAGGTCGGAGTCTTGCACCCGCGGGAAGCCCCCGACCCAAATTTCTGGGCCATTATTGTGGCAAATATACTATATCCACTGGTTCCCCCTTATCTACCCTGCTACTTACTCCCTCAAAAAACTCTAATAGATTTGTCAAACACAATTTCCCTTTCATAAAATTGTGTTGACTCTGTCTACTCATATTGTGATTTTCCAAGTGCCCTGTTACCGTGTCCTTAGATTCTACTGTAGTATTTTCCCTACGACTGATGTCACACTAACTGGCCTATAGTTCCCCATTTTCTCTCTCCCTCCTTTCTTGAATAGTGGGGTTACATTTTCTACCTTCCAATCATTGGGGACCATTCTAGAAACTAGAAAATTCTGGAAGATCAAATCAATGCATTCACTATCTCTGCAGCCACCTCTTTTAAAACTCTAGGGTGTAGGCTATCAGGTCCAGAGGATTTGTCGGCTTTTAGTTCAGTTAATGTATGAGTATTGTGAATAAATATAGTAAAAAGTAACTCCTGTCATGTGTAAGGTTTCGCAAAATTTTGGAAATTTCTACAGCCCCCGAAGATTATTTGATTGAAAGAAAACCTGGATGGAATGTACTGTAAAAACCCAGGGCATCAAAAATGGCTGTCAAGCCTCATGGCAGAACACAGAGGCAGCCTGCCTGAACATCTCCCATCACTGACTGAAGTACTTGAGGTACTTAAAACTGTCAATCAACTGTGGTTTAGGAAGTTCAACAGAGCTCTCTACAATGTTGTCTCAAGGGCTTAAGTACTTAAAGCTGTCAATCAGTTGCGGTTGGGCGGTGACCACAAGACAATGGATTATTTACAAAGCACTTGAGTGCTGTTGACTGAACACTTAAGGATTTGTTTGTCCAGCACTTGAGACATTTTAAACTGAGCACAAACCAGTTTAAACAAATGGGAAACACATTCAAACCCATTACAGTCAATGGGGACAGATTTTGTATAGCCCAGATACATCCAGATTTGGGCGCGAAGATAACGGCTCCCAATGGGGTATAAAGATAGCCCCTCAGGAAGCCATTCTCTCTCTCTGCCGCCTTGCTTCCGATGACCTGCCTACAAGAGGAACAGCTCAACAGCCCGCCCAAAGAAGTGGAATACCAGCAGTTACTTTTGAATTACTGGGGTACCTCTACTTCGGGGCGGTGAAGAATCTAAGACAGACCGCAGGGGCACGGAGCAGGCATTACAAGGCCCATTACAAGGCAACCTAGATAGGTATTAGGGGTGGGAATTAAAGGGAAATTTTGGTAAAGTGTAATTTTAGTCAATTTTCTGTCGATGTGTCCGTTTCTCCTCCCCTATTAAGTAAAGGTATGCTGTATTAAGTAAAGGTGTGCTGTATTAAGTAAAGGTGTGCTGTATTAAGCAAAGGTGTGCTGTATTAAGTAAAAGTGTGCTGTATTCATCATTATTTTCAATTTATTCTTTATTTCAATAAATACTGGTCTTCTTTGCAGCCAACCACAAGTCTCGTTTTGTCTACATCGCTACTGAAATAAGTCCGGCGGTCAGAACCAGAAAAGGGAGTGATTCTAAACCGCACGGGGCCTGGAGCAGCTCAGATACTTCTGACTGGCCAGAGACAAACCCCAGGGGCAACCAAAATCACACCTAACCCCCCCCCCTTTTCTACACATGCTGAAAGTATGGGTTGTCTCCTGAATTTGTCAATTTTTATCAAGCATGTTTAAAATTGAAGAAAATTAATAACAAGGAATATGGTTGAATCAAGGTTTAATGCTGTTTGAATTGTGATATTTTAACTATTAACTTTTATTGTGCTTTCTTTGTGTTTCATTCCTTGTGTCACACACTCACTTTTGATTGAAAGGGGGCATGTCTGTAATCCCCAACATTGTGTGTGAGAACATTTTTTGAGGTGGGGAAACATTTGTGAGGAATAGGAATTGAATGTCTCTTTTGGGTTTCATTCCTCCTCAACAAAACTGCCTGAACTCCAGTTCAGATCAGTAACTCGCCATTGCTAAACATAAGTCCTACTGTTACACATGAACATACAAAATTGATGGGCAGGAAAAGAACAGCTTGTCCATCAAGCCTGCCCCACACCATGATGGCTGGAGCATCATGACTGAATACTACCTTATCCACCCACTTCACTCTTCCGCGTCCCATCCCCGACCCCACAACCCCGACCCCACACCTTCCTCGCAGCTATGTAATCTCCTGGGAGAGAGAATAAACCCCAAGCCAATAAGGGAAAAATACTCTGGAAAATTTCTCTTCATCAAAACTGATCCAGGCAATTCCATGGAACAAATGCTATCTATAAAGACACTTACCTTCTATATGATGCAATCTCTGACATGTATCAGTCCACTAACTCTATGCTGAGATTGTGATATGCAGTTTATTTTGTGTGCGTGTTATGGAACGGTTAGCTCACAGAAGTGTGATTCACAGTGCTGCCGTACATATTTTGTTGAATTTCTTGGCTAAGCCACTATATGAAACACTTTATGATAACAGAGTCTAACTATTCAGGGAAGATCAACTGACATAAATTAACCTTCCCCACACTAAGCATGCCATAACAGTGAGTTAATAAAGAAATCTAGGGGTAGAAATTGGTATGCGCTGCGCCTGTTTTTCAGGTGTAAAATAGCTGCAAAGCATAGCAATTAAACAGCGGGACAGGCTGCGTCCATTCTGCGTCCATTCTGCGTAGGTGTTGGTTCCAATTCATGGAGCCCATTTTTTAGGTGTCCGGGATTGATGCCTGAAACGTGCTTTAGGCCCCTCAAATATGTTAATGATGGATCTGTTGAAGGACCACTTTCAATATTAGTTCACGACGATTAGCTCCAGATTCTTCAGCGGGCCCCATGGCCGCCAACTAGAATTGTACAGCACAGAAGAAGGCCATTCGGCCCATTGTACCTTTGAAAGAGCTACCCAATTAGTTCCAGTCTCTCGCTCTTCCCCCATAGCCCTGCAAATTTTTCCTTTTCAAGTGTATATCCAATTTCCTTTTGAAAGTTACTATTGAATCTGTTTCTACTATCCTTTCAGATAGTGCATTCCAGATCACAACAACTCGCTGCTTGAATTTTTTTTCCTCATTTTCCCTCTGGCTCTCGCTTAAAGGAATAAAATGCTGGAACTGTTACAATCTATAAATTAATAGCAGCCCTGAATGTACAACTGGCACTTCAAAGATTACGATGGGGCAGAATATCAATTACTGCTACATACGTTCCTTTCTTTACAATACAGGGCCTCCTCTAACTCACTGTGAACAATGCGGTGAGAGATCCGCTTGTATTTAAAGATTGTGTTTCAGCCTGGACAAGCACAGGATACCAAAATGTCATGACTGCTAACTTTAATTAGACAATAATTAAAAAGCTTGTAAAGTGCCTGCCCTCACTATAAAAATTGATTTGAGCTGCATTACACTACTTTAACTCTGAAAAAAGAAGTGAATGGCAGATAAACAGCAACAGAAGAGGATCCCGAGATCATTAACAATTAAACGTTGGTCCATATTTTCCAATCCCCACGGAGCGTACAAGGTGCGCAGGCACCCATAGGGGACACGCAAGTTCTGGGTTTTGCATGCGAAGCACTTGCACTGAAACCCGGAACTTGCGATCTGTCAAGAATTCTCTTAACAGATCCAACGCATGCCCAAGAAAAGTGCCTCTGCGGGTGGAGGGTTGTACTATTTGCTCAACTTCCACCCACTGAAAGGCCATAGAATTCTTATGCCTGGTAAAAGCAGGTGTAAAGCCTGTTTTTACCAGCATAAAAGTTTAAAAAAATAGAAAAATAAGATTTTATCACTCACTTATAAATTAATATAAAAGCCCTGTCCAATAAGGTAAGTTTATATTAGGCCCCGTTAAAACATATATAAAAAAAAATTCAAAAAATAAAATTTTGTTTAACATATTTAATTAAATGCCATTTTAATTAATTTTATATATGTAATGTTTTTTCTTTATTTATTTCAGTGCATTGGTGCCATTTTGCAGTCATACCCATTCACACTTTTGACAGTTCCATGCATACAGAACTGTCAAAAGTATAAGGGGGATTCCCTTCTTCCATTGGTTGAGCTGGCCCACGTGATTCCAGAGGCACTTGCGAACCGCATGCACCCCTGGGATACGTGGGCCTCTGCGCATTTCTAAGAGGAGAGGCCTAGGATTGGATGCCTCCGTATCTCCGGGACCAGCAGGTAGGTTCGTAGATTTTTTGCTGATCGGAGGCCTCCGATCAGAAATTCAGGGGAATATATGGACTGTGAAAATGCAAAGTCAATGGATTTAAGATTACAGAATGCTATTAGTAAATTTAAAAAATAATCCACTGACACTATGATCACTATGGTGATGACCAATAGTTTGCAGAAGTCAGTCCAAGGGTATGTTGGCAAAAAACACGCTATACGAACTTCTACACTGCTGTGTGCCCTAGATTATCACTTACTGCTACATGCTAGTTTATTACATTAAAGCAACTGGATCGTAGCAATGAGGATGTCAAGGACAACACACAGAGAGCAGGAACTGACACAGGGCATAACAAGAACATAATACTCCTCCATACTTTGTTTATTGTCCTCCTCGTGCACTCAATCAGCAAAGCCGTAGAATCTATTCATTGTAGAATCTATTCTTACTCGGTCGAGCAGACTACTGCCTCACTACATCCACAGTAGTTAAAATTTTCTTCCCTTTGAAGACTGAGGTTTCCACTCCAGCTTATGGACAAAGACCCCAGTCTGAAAATGTTAACATTCCTTTCTTTCTGAATATTTTCCTGATTTTTGTACTGGAAGGATTCGATCTATTTCTATTATAAATGTTTCAATGTTAATGGTTGGATTTAAATAATTTTAATAGTATCATAGTATTAACAGATTGTTAATCTGTAACATTGGGGCCGTAATTTTCCTTACCTAGGTGGGTAGGGAGTGTGCGGGCTGCATGGTGGGTCGGAACTGCCTTGTTCTTATCTTCCCACTCCACAGAGCGACTTTCAGTTAATGATGCCTATTAAGGTGGGCCTGCGCATTTCCCAGCCCTATTAAATGGTGCGGGTCTGATGACATAATCGATGACTCATTTCCAGTGGGGATATTTGAAGCAGTCTTGGCCACATCGCATTTGAAGGTTCATCTAGAAGTGTGCAGGGAGGATATATCATGATCTGGTCATTGCTCAGACTTCCAAAGTGTAGGGGTTCGCAAAATTCCCCTATTTTCCCTGAAGATTGAACATTGCATTTTATTAAAAATGGTACCTCTGAGTTTCGAACTGTGTATATTCCAAAGAGGTATGAAAATGGCCATCAGAAAGCATGGCCAAAAGACAAAAGAAAAGCATCTAGCAGCTTGGAGTATGTCTGTGTGGGAGGATCTAGCAGTGGCTGTGAGTAAGACCTGACAATCAAAGGGAGGTTCCCTTCTAAGCAATCGATGTTGTTTATTGACATAAGGGATTACAGTCACTTGAGACTAACCGCAAGAACAATCAGCTCTGTGTACACAGAAATTCAAACTCATTCAAAGCACTCACACACAATGGAGATACTGAAGCCATGGAACGGACTTTTGTTATGGAACAGATCAGTATGAATGAGGTTCTGAATCACCCATCATTCTGAACAATAGGGCAGTTGGATTCCCTTTTGTTTTAGCCCAGGTGAGCTCCGGATGTGGGCGGGAACATTTTGGCCCCACAGTGCAGACACATTAACCCATGCCAACCACTTTGAATCAGCCAATCACAACGTTTCTCTTGTGTATTGGAACTTTGGGCACGAATTTTGCAGACAGCAAAACAGCAGGAGCTCACCAGGTATAAAGATAGCCCCTGAGAAGCTATCACTCTCTTACTTTGCTGGACCCCAGGTGAGCAGGTTTCTGACTCCTCTGCAAGGCAACCTAGTTAGGGGGTGGTAATTAAGGGGAAATTACTAAGATTGTTTAATTAACATTGTAGCCATAAATCCCTCGTTTTTGCCATCTGCCTTCCCCCATTTAAGTAATTTTACTGTAATTACTGTGTTCGTGTGGTATAGTTTAATATTTGATTATAGTTTCTTTAGTTTAATAGAAGCCTGACTTTCTCACATCAAAACCACTTGTCCGTTTTTAATATATCATTAATTATAAGTCCTCTAGTCAGAACTGGAAGGTGGGGTAGCGATTTGAAACCGCTGTTTGGAAATTGGTTTACAGTGTAGCAGCAAAAGGCTGCCTGACCAGGTGAATTACCGTAAATCAGGTAAAAGATTGGAATTGGTCAGAGTGCAGGCAAAGGCTGCTGACCAGGTGAATTACCTTAAACCAGTTAAAAGATGCCCCCCTACAAAAGGTGGCTTCACAAAGACAGAGGGCTGCACCCAGGTTTTCAGATGACTCCCTACATATTCTTGAGAAGGGAGTCAGAGCATGCAGGATGGTCCTCTTCCCTGCTGATGGATGGAAGAGATCTCCCCAGGAGATTAAAAGAGCTCGGTTCCAAATAGCTGAAGAGGTGAATAGCAGGGATGTGGTGAGACGGACCTGGGTGCAGATCTGGAAGAGCTTTAATCAGGAAAGGTGAGTGCAAAGCCACACTCACCTTCATCCTGCTGTGCCTGTCACCACAGCCCCATCACTCTGCCTTCTGAAGCCTGCTCCTGCACATCATTACTCACAACAACATACCTTACATGTCCACCCATCCCTCTCTCTCTATATACATATGCACATCTCCATCTGACTAACCACCCCTCACACTCACCCTCATTCTAGTGCAATCATACCAACTAACACCACACAAGGAGGCCATTTGGCATTGGCACTTTGGCATTGGCACCGCACTCCCTCATAGTCACCCTCTACAGATGTAATCCACACATTCTTTACACTCATGCCATCACTCTCACTCAAACTTCTCTTCGTTCCCTCTTTGCAGGAGAAATGAGCGCACAACAACAGGGAGAGGGAGAGAACTGAAGGTGACCCTCCATCCTTCGCCACTTTGACAGCAACCGAGGAAGTCATCCTGGAGGTGTCAGGTGTTGCGAAGCTGCTGGCATGGGAGACGGAGACAGGGGGGCCTCTCAGCAACCTGGTGACAGAATTACATATCATACAGCCACATGGCATACAGCAGTCACTCATATGGGGACTGATGTCAGCAGCTAGTGAATGTTCATCATGTTCACAATGGTATTGTTACCCATTCTTAATATAACATTTCTAAATCATCTCTTTACTCTCCCACAGGTCCATCAAGAGCCCACCCCACTGTCCAGCTGGAAGTGGAAGATGAGTGCTCAGTGGAGCCTCCAGCCTCTGAGGGTGCACCGTCACCAGACCGAAGCGCACCCAGCACCAGCGCAGATACGCACACCTCAGTGGATCCTACGCAAGATAGCGTAGTGTTGTCACCTGGTGTTTCACAAGTCACAAGTGAGCAAGAGCAAATGGTGGAGATAGGAACAGTAGTGGAGACTCCTTTTAGGAAGGCGCAGGGCGCTGCTAGTTCTGCTCAGCTGCATGCCGACACTGAGCCTCGGGGGTCATCGAACATAAAAATTTAAGAACATAAGAAATAGGAGCAGGAGTAGGCCATTCAGCCTTTTGAGCCTGCTCTGCCATTCAATAAGATCATGGCTGATCTTCTACCTCCTCACAGTATTCCCATATCCCTTGATTCCCTTAGGGCTGGATTTTCATTCAGAAGTCGGGAAGGAGGCAGGACTACAACTTTTGGGTTGTAGTCCCGCCTCCATCGAGATGCGGCCAATCCACGTGATTTTCACTTGATTGACCTTGTTGAGCCCACCCAGCGGGCTCAGCAGGCCAATAAAGGGCCACCCGGCAACAGGTGACATCACAGACTGAAATTTCATCTGTCAAGACGTGTTGACAGATGAAATATCAGTGTTTCACAGCTGTTTGAAGCTGTCAAACACTGACAGTCTTACTTCTAACCCGAGTCCTTCTATGCAGACTCAGTTAGAAATCTCGTCGGCACTGAAAGCTGCAGGCTGTCACTTTTGACAGCTCGCGGCCATTCTGCTTTCTGTGCCGGCTGAATGATGGACTCCCGAAACTTAGAGGAAGGAAGGCTGTAAAGGTAAGTACAGGTAATTTAAACTTCTTTACACACTTTAGACACACCAAACACACTTACCTTTGCACTCATGCACCCATCACTCACCTGAATACTGACATCTCGACCCCTCCAAGTCCTTCAACCCGACGGCCCGACTCCTCTAACATGGTGTGGTTTGGAGCCATCGGGAATCCCACACGACAACCTTCAAAATAGGGATTAGGCTAAAAACTGCCTGTTAACAGGTAGTTAACAGGCAGTTAGTTGGCACTAATCCCTTCCCGCCTCGGGTCGGCGGTGTTGTGTATGTAACCTGTACCACCTTAAGAGACTACCTTAAGAGATGGACTGTTTTCTCTTGGCTACTGTATATTGTAGTACCGGTGGTGACCACACCGGTATATAAACTCTGTGTAGTAATTTGCTAAGCAGTTCAGCCCTGACCTTCGATTAGTAAAGACCTGTTTTAGTTATTCTTGTTGTCTGTGTCCAGTGATTTATATTAAGCATATCTGGAACACTCAGACTCAACAGTGGCGATGAGTCCGATCTTACCCTGCGGCAGTTTGCATCCAAGGCAGCTTCGTCCCCAGAACGGGCGTCGAGAAGAGGCATCCGCCCTCATCATCCTGCTGAGCACCGCATTCGCACGGGAGGCATCGAGAACCCGGGGAAATTACTGACCACGAAGTCCTCCATCAGCGACAGGCAGTGATCATCCTTCTACCACAGTGGTGGGTAAGCCGATCTAGCGACACGGGCAGAAAGTCGGCCGCGTTGTCAGTGGAGAAGGGGAGGGAAACCGGAGGAAAAAGGGCGGAGAACTCGACCGCGGCCGGTGAAAAGGACCGGGCTGCAATCGGGGCCGAGAGGCGCAGCGACAAGGGCAGCGTTAAGGCCACGAGAACCGCGGAGAACTTGACTGCAGCCAGTGTAAAGGGCCGGGCTGCAATCGGGGCTGAGAAGCGCAGCAACGAGGGAAGCGTTGAGGCCACGAGAACCGCGGGGGAGCAAAAGCAGCGTCGGGGGAAAGTAAGAACTGCTGGGAGGCGAGAACGGCAACAGCGCGGTCAGAGCCATTGTAGCCAGCGGGGGAAGAAGACAAGCGCGGGAAAAGCCGCCAAGCGCGGGAAGCCGCCATTGTAGTCGGCGGGGGAAGAAGACAAGTGCGGGAAAAGCCGCCAAGCGCGGGAAGCCGCCATCTTGGGAAAATAAAAAAAATTAAAAAAAATTCAAGGATGCCTAAGCACGGTAACATCACTGCTTTTGATAGTGATGTTGAAGATTGGACCATGTATGTAGAACGCATTGGAGTTTATTGTACAGCAAATGAAGTACCAGATGATAAGAAAGCAATAACATTATTAAACTCAATGGGGGCGAAGACGTACGGGTTATTGAAGCATCTGATAACACCAGATAAACCGGCGGATCAGACTTTCGCGAAAAGTGTTACGATCCTGCAAGAACATTTAAACCCCACGCCGCTGATGATAGCGGAACGATTTAAATTTTACAGCAGAACGCAGCTGAAAGAGGAAAGCAATGCTGAATTCTTAATTGAACTGCGTAAGCTATCAAAGTACTGTCAGTTTGGTACAGGACTAGCAGATGCTCTGAGAGATAAATTCGTGTGTGGATTATTAAAAGAAGGAACACAAAAGCATCTGCTAGAAGAAAAGGACCTTACGCTTGAGAAAGCTGTCACCATTGCAGCATCGCACGAGGCTGCAGCAAGAGGCACCGCGGAAATGCAACTAAGGTCATCGGAACTCAGCACCAATCAAATGGCATTGGGTGCAGTAAAGTGTTATCGTTGCGGAAGGACAACGCACGATCAGAACCAGTGCTGGTTCAAAAATCAGGAATGCAGAAAATGTGGCAAGCTCGGTCACATAGCTAAAGTATGCTGGTCAGGTAAGAAGACCAGCAGCAAAAAGTCACCGCAGGAAAAGTGCAAAAAGGTACACAAGGTGACAGAGAACAGTTCGGATGAACAGAAGACGGATTCAGACTCCAGCAGTAAGGAACTGGGTTGTCTAAGAATACATAATGTGGGTAACACAGCAGACCACCAAACTATCTGGGTCACACTTCAGATAGCAGGAGTCCAAGTGAAGATGGAATTGGACACTGGATCGGCATTGACGGTCATGAATAAGCAAGATTACAAAAGGTTATTTCCACAGATTCCCTTAAGGGATACGGAGATTGTTTTGAAAACATACACGGGGCAAAGAGTATACCCCATTGGAAAGATAAAGGTAAAGGTGGTCCACAAGGATAAAGAAAGCCGAGGAATGGACTTATATGTGTTACCTGAGGGAGGTCCACCATTACTGGGACGGGAATGGATCAGGAGAATAAATATGGACTGGCATTCTTTAAAAGCACTAACTGTAGATTCCGGCAAAAAGGAAGATGTCAAACCTAAACGACTGTCCAGAATATTGGACGATGCTAAAGAGGTGTTCCAGCAGGGACTGGGAACACTGAGAGGAATTACGGCAAACATCAAAGTTGAAGAACATGCAAACCCGAAATTTTTCAAAGCCAGACCGGTACCTTATGCGATACGACCTGCTGTGGAAGCTGAGCTGGAAGGACTAGAACGTTCCGGAGTACTGTCAAAGGTGGACTGGAGTGAATGGGCCACGCCCATTGTTCCCGTCATGAAGCGTTCATCGAGTAACAAACCGGGGGAACCAGGGAAGGTTCGCATCTGTGGCGATTTCAAGATCACTGTTAATCCGGTGCTTCACACGGTGCAATATCCGCTTCCACGGATTGAGGATATCTTCGCTTCGTTGGCTGGCGGGAAACACTTCACCAAGATAGACCTGGCACAGGCGTATTTACAGATGGAAGTTGATGAAGCGTCACGCCAGTATCTCACGATCAACACGCATAAGGGCTTATATCGGTATAATAGACTGGTTTTTGGAGTGGCATCGGCTCCAGCGATTTGGCAAAGGGCCATGGAGCAGGTATTCCAGGGAATTCCAGGCACACAATGTTACCTGGACGACATTCTGATTACAGGAAATGATGATGAGGGACACCTTGCAAATTTGGAACAGGTGCTCACCAGATTGAAAGAATATGGACTTCGAGTTAATCACCAGAAATGTGAGTTCTTTCAGAAGCAAATCTCGTACTGTGGTCACGTCATTGACCAGGAAGGGCTGCACAAGTCACCTGACAAGATCGAAGCTGTTGTGAAGGCTCCCGCTCCGGAAAATGTATCCCAGTTGAGGTCGTTCCTAGGGTTGATTAACTATTACCATAAGTTTCTGCCAAATTTATCCACGGTGCTACACCCGCTGAACGCTCTTTTGCAGAAGGGAGTGCCATGGAAGTGGAGCGAGGACTGTAAGCGGGCCTTTCACAAAGGCAAGGCATTGATCACCTCTAAGGAAGTGTTGGCTCACTTTAACCCAACGCTGCCTATTCGTTTAGCGTGTGATGCTTCTCCATATGGTATTGGGGCAGTGCTCTCACATAAGTTGCCAAATGGCTTGGAAAGACCAGTCGCATTCGCATCCAGATCATTGACCTCCGCTGAGCGCAACTATGCTCAGATAGATAGGGAGGCTCTCAGCCTTGTGTGGGGAGTAGGAAAATTTAATCATTACCTGCAAGGGCAAAAGTTTACGCTGCTGACCGACCACCAGCCGTTGGTTTCCATTTTTAACCCTAAGCAGGGTGTTTCGGTGATGACAGCACAGAGGCTCCAGAGATGGTCCCTTTTCCTAGGGGCACATCAATATCAGATCGAATTCAAAGGTACAAAGCAACATGGTAATGCTGATGGGCTGTCGCGCCTGCCACTACCTACAGCGGAAGAGGCACCGACAGTTGACCATGTTGAGTTATTTCACTCGACCATCATCGAATGTTTACCAGTCACCAATGCAAGTATTGAAAGAGAAACCAGGAACGACCCGACACTGTCTCGGGTCTACGAATTGACAGTGAAAGGATGGCCAGCTCATGGTGAACCACTGTTACCGGCATTCTCAGCCAGACGAGAACAGCTGTCCGTCTGTCAAGGAACATTGATGTATGGAACACGGGTGATTATTCCTCCTAAATTAAGGGAGAGAGTTCTAAAGGAACTGCATGAAGGTCATCTGGGGGGAGTCAAGATGAAAAGCCTTGCTAGGGCTTATGTGTGGTGGCCAGGCATCGACCAACAAATAGAGGATCTGACTAAAAGCTGCTCAGGGTGCCAAAAAGTTCAAAATGCACCTCCAATTGCACCGCTGCATCCATGGGAATGGCCTTCAACCCCATGGCAACGTGTACATATTGACTTCGCAGGTCCATTCATGGACTCCATGTTTTTAATTGCGGTAGATGCACATTCTATATGGCCAGAAGTGATTAAGATGGCGACCACTACCCCGGAAAAGACGATCGCAGTGCTAAGAACGATATTCGCAAGAAATGGATTGCCAGAACAAATATGTTCAGACAACGGACCGCAGTTCGTGTCAGATGAATTCCAGAAATTCATGAAGAAGAATGGGGTGAAACATTATACCTCTGCCCCATATCATCCGGCTACAAATGGGTTGGCCGAGAGATTTGTACAAACGTTCAAAAAGGCGATAAAGGCCATGAGCGAAGACCAGATTCCACTACAACACAAGGTGGACAATTTCCTAATGGCATATCGAAACGCCACTCATGCAGTGACAAATCAAAGCCCTGCCATGATGCTCTATAACAGGAGGTTGCGGTCCAGGTTGGACTTGTTAAAACCAAATGTGCGGAGGGAAGTAGAAAACAAACAGTTCCAGCATATAAATAACAAGACCACTCGGAGTTTTGAAACAGGACAACCAGTGTTAGCCCGGGACTATAAGAATGAGAAATGGCAATCTGGAAAAATTCATGCCAGACAAGGACCCCTGATGTACACGGTAGATATTGGTGAAAACGTAATACGACGTCATGCTGACCAACTTGTAGAATCGAGAACAAGGGTCGAACCCATGACTACGACAGAGACACCAGTGGAAGAAGTTAGTGAACCTGAAGCATCTACCTCAGACGCCAATGTATCTGATGATGTCCAATCCATAAGAGATCAACTAGATGAGTCACCCCAGCAACGAGAACCGGAGACCCCTGAAAGGCGTTATCCAACTCGGATCAGGAGGCCTCCTCAGAGACTGAATCTTTGAACAGATTTGCATGAAGTTGTATATATGTTATCCGCCTCCTCAGAGACTGAATCTTTGAACAGATTTGCATGAAGTTGTATATATGTTATCCATGTTATGTTTAAATTGGGATGTATACTGTTAAGCTAAAAAGGGAGGAATTGTTGTGTATGTAACCTGTACCACCTTAAGAGACTACCTTAAGAGATGGACTACTTTCTCTTGGCTACTGTATATTGTAGTACCGGTGGTGACCACACCGGTATATAAACTCTGTGTAGTAATTTGCTAAGCAGTTCAGCCCTGACCTTCGATTAGTAAAGACCTGTTTTAGTTATTCTTGTTGTCTGTGTCCAGTGATTTATATTAAGCATATCTGGAACACTCAGACTCAACAGGCGGGTCCCAGTGCGGAGCGGGTACCTGCCTCCTTTGAAACTTACATGGAGGCGGGTTTTGGGCGGGATGGTGTCGGGACCTCCGAATTCGGGATTTTAGCCCCCCCGCATGCCTAAAACCCGCCTCATGGCACACTGAAAATCCAGCCCTTAGTGTCCAAAAATCTAGCGATCTCTGTCTTGAATACACTCAATGCCTCATCATCCACAGCCCTCTGGGGTAGAGAATTCCAAAGATTCACAATCCTTTGAGTGAAGAAATTTCTTCTCCTCTCAGTCTTAAATGGCCGACACCTTATTCTGAGGCTGTGACCCCTAGTGCTAGACTCCCCAGCCAGGGGAAACATCCTCCCAGGATGTTACAAGGATTATAAGGATTAAAAGTAACCTGACAAACAGATGCAACCATTTTTTCATAACGTACGAGAAAGAGGGTGATCCTGGAGGTGCAGGAAGAATGAAGGAGGCTCTGTCAGGTTTTTCAGCTGCGATGTCTGCAAATGTGCAGAGAATGGAGGAGTCCATCTCCAACATGAGCACCACCATGTCGCAGGCGATGGGGATGAGGTGCTGTTCCATGGAAAGGATGGCAACCTGCATGAAGCAGCTAATGCGCCACTCACATGAGCATATGCTAGCTATGGGCAACAGATGGAGGTGGCTCATGGACCTCCTCTCTAGGAGGGACATAAACCTAGACGTGGGTCCTCAAGGTCCCACTGCTGTGCAGCAAGGTGTTCTCCAGCTCCTTGCTAGCAGGGAAGTGCGAGTGGCCCATGAGAGGGATGATGGTGAGAGGGAACATGGACATGGGGGCTCCTCTCAAAGTGTTCACACTTCTCCCCTGATGCCCCACCCCACCCTAGTCAGAGCCCCACATACCTCCTCGGATTGCGAGGGCCGAGTCTGACCCTGCACAGTCGCAGGAGCAGCCAACTTTGGCGGGGCCATCACAGGCTCCAAAACCCAGAGGACGTCCGCCAAAAGTGTCTACACAGTTGCAGCAGGGAAGTGAACAGCCTGCCTCTACCACTGCTGAAGCCACAGGGGTTGCCTCGTAGAAGCACGCGTAAACGAAAAATGAAACAGAAGTAGATGCATAAGAGTAGGCACATGGGTGTTTAAAGAAGTATTATTGTTACTGCTATAACACATATAAAACTATTTATTTTCACCACTTTCCAGTCATGCCCAACTTTGTATGGTACTTTGGAAGTGGCTAGTGAGTTGGAGTGAATGGTGAGATATAACGTTACCTCCAGCGATGGGGGTCAGTGTGAAAGGAATGGGTTGGTCATTGTAGGGATGCCTTATGGTGTTGTTGGGGGCATCCGATGTGGCAGCCATACGAGTGTAATGCAGGAAGTTAAGTAAATGTGGTCATGATGAGTTCACCCTTGGCCTCCTGGGCAGCAATGTGCTCGGGTGCTGGTGGCATCTGGACCTCAGGTTCCTCCTGCTCCCCCTCCCCCTCCTCTGAATAGGCTGTGTGTTCTGCGCCTTGCTTCTTATGCAGCACTAATCCTCATAGCTGGAATGTGTTGTGCAGCACACAGTAAACGACGACGATTCTGGAGACCCTGGCTGGTGCATACTGAAGGGCTCCTCCAGATCTGTCAATGCATCTGGACCGTATTTTCAGCATGCCTATTGTTTGCACTATGTCATGTCTGATGAACATGTGGCTTTCATTATATCTCTCCTGGGCCTCAGTGCTTGGCATCCTCAAGGGTGTCATGAGCCATGACTTCAGTGGATAGCCCTTGTCTCCAAGCAGCCAGCTGGTAAGTCTGTTTGACAGTGCAAAAATCTGAGGGAGGGTGGATTAGCGCAGCATGAAAGAGTCATGATAGCTGCCAGGGACTTTGGCGCACACATGCATGATGATCTTCCTATGGTTACAGACGAGCTGCACATTGAGTGGAAGCCCTTGTGGTTCACAAACACTCCTGGGTGATGATTGGGGTGCTCTGATGGCCACATGTGTAAAGTCGATGATTCCCTGCACCCGTGGGAAGCCGGCCAGAGTGGCAAAGCCGAGCGCCCACTCAGTAACACTGGCGTCATCAGTGGCAAATTTGATATTATTGGCTGACTTGTCAAACAGGGCATTGGTGACCTGTGTGATGCATCTGTGGGCGGCTGACTGCGAGTTGCCACAAATGTCTGCTGCAGATCCCTGGAAAGAGCCTGAGGCGAAGAAGTTGTGGGTGCTGGTGACTTTGACAGCCAATGGTAAGGTGTGTCCACCGGCTCCTCTGGGCTGCAGGTCTTGCTCCAGCAATCTGCAAATGTCTGTGACGATCTTGCGCAATAACCTGAGTCTCTTTTGGCACTACTATTCAGTCATGTTGAGGAAGCTCATCCTCTGCCTGTATACCCTGTGTTGGGAGTATCACTTCCGACATGGTGCAGCCTTGCGCTGATGCCCTCTGTCTTGTGGAGCATCAGGTCATTGAGGAGAAGGTTGGTGGTGTTGTAGCTGCTGATACTGGTGTTGGTGCTCATCCTGGTCCAATTCTGAGGACTAAGGTGAGACAGTATAAACAGCACCCAAGCTGATGTAATAGATGGCAGGCCAAGTAGAGATCAGAGAAGCAATCTATCAATGGTGTAATAGGTAGGAGCAATGAGGTGAGAGTGGCTTCTGAAGTTGCAGAAAATACTTGCAAATTCTAGACACCTAAATCTGGGGAATGAGGTGGGTCAAGTAGAGCAAGTGTCAGTAGGGGAATATTTAGGGAACAGTGATCACAGTATCACGAGGTTAGAATAGCTATAGAAAAGGACAGGGAGCAAACTAGAATAAAAATACTTAATTGGAGGAAGGCAAATTTCAGTGAGTTGAGAATGGATCTGGCCCAGGTAAATTGGAATCAAAGATTGGCAGGCAAAACTGTAATCGAACAATGGGCTGCCTTTAAAGAGGAGGTGCTTCAGGTACAGTCGAGGTACATCCCCATGAGGGGGAAAGGTAGGGCAACCAAAGCCAGAGCTCCCTGGATGACAAAAGAGATAGAGAGTAAGATTAAGCAGAAAAAGGGCTCATATGACAGATGTCAGGTTACGAATACAAGTGAGAACCAGGCTGAATATATAAAGTTCAGAGGGAAAGTGAAAAGGGAAATAAGAGTGGCAAAGAGAATATGAGAATAGACTGACAGCGAACATAAAAGGGAATCTAAAAGTCTTCTATAGGCATATAAATAGTAAACGGATAGTAAGAGGAGGGGTGGGGCTGATTAGGGACCAGAATGGAGACCTACGCATGGGGGAAGAGAACATGGCTGTGGTGTTAATTAGCAATCTTGTTGTGTGAGGCCCCTTGGGTCGGAGCGATCATAATATGATAGAATTCTTCATTAAGATGGAGAGTGAAATAGTTGACTCAGAGACTAGGGTCCTGAATTTAAATAAAGGATACTATGATGGTATGAGGTGCGAGTTGGGTAGGATTGATTGGGTAATGTCACTCAAAGGGTTGACGGTGGATGGGCAATGGCAAACATTCAAAGATCGCAGGGATGAACTACAGAATTTGTTCATCCCAGTTTGGCATAACAATAAAACAAAAAAGGTGACTGAACTGTGGCTAACAAGGGAAATTAGGGATAGCATAAGATCCAAGGAGAGGACATATAAATTGGCCAGAAAAAGCAGTAAACCTGAGGATTGGGAGCAGTTTAGGATCCAACAAAGGAGGACAAAGGGATTAATTAAGAGGGGGAAAATAGAGTATGAGAGTAAGCTTTCAGGGAATATAAAAACTGACTGTAAAAGCTTTTATAGATATGTGAAGAGAAAAAGATTGGTGAAGTCAAGCATAGGTCCCTTGCAGTCAGAATCAGGGGAATTTATAATGGGGAACAAAGAAATGGCAGACCAAATAAATACATACTTTAGTTCTGTCTTCACAAAGGAGGACACAAATAATCCCCCAAAGATGTCGGGGAACATAGGATCTAATGAAAGGGAGGAACTGATAGAAATCAGTATTTGTAGGGAAATAGTGTTAGGGAAATTGATGGGATTGAGGGCCGATAAATCCCCAGGGCCTGATAATCTACATCCTAGGGTACTTAAGGAAGTGGCCCTAGAAATAGTAGATGCATTGCTGGTCATCTTCCAAAATTCGATAGACTCTGGAACAGTACCCATGGATTGGCGGGTAGCTAATGTTACCCCACTGTTCAAAAAAGGGTGGTAGAGAGAAAACGGGGAATTACAGACTGGTAAGCCTGACATCGGTAGTGGGGAAAATGCTAGAGTCCATTAAAAGGATGTAATAGCAGAGCACTTGGAAAAAAGTGACCGGATCGGACAAAGTCAACATGGCTTTACAAAAGGTAAATCGTGCTTGACTAATCTACTGGAATTTTTTGAGGATGTAACTGGTAAAATAGATAAGGGCGAACCAGTGGATGTGGTGTATTTGGATGTTCAAAAGGCTTTTGATAAGGTCCCGCATAAGAGATTATCGTGCAAAATTAAGGCACATGGGATTGGGGGCAAGGTATTGACTTGGATAGAGAACTGGTTGGCAGACAGAAAGCAAAGAGTTGGAATAAACGGCTTTTATTCCGAGTGGCAGGCAGTGACTAGTGGGGTACTGCAGGGATCGGTCCTTGGACCCCAGCTATTCACAATATATATTAATGATCTGGACGAGGGAACTAGATGTAATATCTCCAAGTTTGCAGATGACACAAAGCTGGGTGTGCATGTGTGCTGTGAGGAAGATGCCGAGAAACTCCAGGATGATTTGGACAGGTTGGGTGATTGGGCAGAAGCATGGCATATGCAATAAAATGTGGATAAATGCGAGGTTATCCACTTTGGTGTCAAAAACAGGAAGGCAGATTATTATCTAAATGGCAATAGATTGGGAGAAGGGGAAGTGCAACGAGACCTGGGCGTCCTTGTGTACCAGTCGCTGAAAGTAAGCATGCAGGTGCAGCAGGCGGTTAAGAAGGCAAATGGTATGTTGGCCTTCGTAGCGAGAGGGTTTGAGTACAGGAACAAGGATGTCTTGCTGCAGTTGTACAGGGCCTTGGTGAGGCCACATCTTGAGTATTGTGGGCAGTTTTGGTTGCCTTATCTGAGGAAGGATGTTCTTGCCATGGAAGGAGTGCAGCGAAGATTCACCAGGCTGATACCTGGGATGGCAGGAATGACGTATGAGGAGAGATTGGGTCGATTGGGCTTGTACTCGCTGGAGTTTAGAAGAATGAGAGGGGATCTCATCAAAACTTATAAAATTCTAACAGGACTGGACAGACTAGATGCTGGAAGGATGTTCCCGATGGTCGGGAAGTCTAGAACCAGGGGTCTAAGGATAAGGGGTAAGCCATTTAGGACAAAAATGAGGAGGAATTTCTTCACCCAGAGAGTGGTGAACCTGCGGAGTTCTCTGCCAAAGAAGGCAGTTGAGGCCAATTCATTAAATATATTCAAGAAGGAGTTGGATATACTTCTTAAGGCTAAAGGGATCAAGGGATATGGAGAGAAGGCAGGAACAGGGTACTGAATTTGGATGATCAGCCATGATCTCATTGAATGGCGGAGCAGGCTCAAGGGGCCAAATGGCCTACTCCTGCTTCTATCTTCTATGTTTCTATGTACGAAATGAATACTTTGCATCTGTCTTTACCAAGGAAGAAGACGCTGCCAAAGTCTTCGTGAAAGAGGAGGTACAGGAATCTCTTTGGTATCCGGCACCGACGGGACTGGGATGGTGCTGGTTGATTAAAAATTCTGGATGACGGAGAGGGTTATCTACCGAGGCTATTTTTAACAAACAAAAATAAAAATATCAAGAAATGTGCAGTATACAGCAATTGGGTACTCACCTACAGAATGTTGTGTTAAATCGATGGTGGAAGATGCTTGATTAAGTACAGTACTGCCAGTTGAGGGCAATCCATAACTCTTTTAATTACTTAAAGTGAGGTGTTCGGACTTCCGACAGCGCCAAGAAGCTGAGTAGTGGAAGTTTGGAGAACTACCCCCACTGACTAACTCGGCCACCGCAGGAGTCTCGGACTCGGCAACATTCCCGGTTATTGAGGTGTTGTTTTCGGCATATGAATTTTGCTGGTTAATGGAGAATTCTGGATATTTAAGTGCCGTTTAAATGAGAGTTTCCTGTAGTTGAGATACTGGATGGAATAACAATTGATAAAGAGGAGGTACTAGAAAGGCTGGCTGTACTTAAAGTAAATAAGTCTCCAGGGCTGGATGGGATGCATCCTAGGATGCTGATGGAAGTTAAGGAGGAAATTGAGGAGGTACTGGCCATAATCTTTTAATCCTCCTTGGATAAGGGGGTGGTGCTAGAGGACTGGAGAATTGCAAATGTTACACCCTTGTTGAAAAATGAGTGTAAGGATAAACCTAGCAACTACAGGCCAGTCAGTTTAACCTCAGTAGTGGGGAAGCTTTTAGAAACGATAATCCGGGACAAACTTAACAGTCACTTGGACAAATGTGGATTAATTAAGGAAAGCCAGCATGGGTTTGTTAAAGGCAAATCATGTTTAACTAACTTGATTCAGTTTTTAGATGAGATAACAAAGAAGGTTGATGAAGGCAATGCGGTTGATGTGGTGTACATAGACTTCCAAAAGGCAATGGATAAAGTGCCACATAATAGGCTTGCCAACAAAGTTGAAGCCCACAGAATAAAAGGGACAGCGGCAGCATGGATACAAAATTGGCCAAGTGACAGGCAATAGAGAGTGGTGGTGAATGGTTGTTTATTAGACTGGAGGAAGATATACAGTGGGCTTCCCCAGGGTTGGTACTAGGATCACTGCTTTTCTTGATATATATTAATGACTTAGACTTGGGTGTACAGGGCACAATTTCAAAATTTGCAGATGACACAAAACTTGGGAGTATAGTGAACAGTGAGGAGGATAGTGATAAACTTCAAGAGGACATAGACAGGCTGGTGGAATGGGCAGACATGTAGCAGATGAAATTTAATGCAGAATAGTGCAAAGTGATACATTTTGTTCTGAAGAATGAGGAGAGGCAATATAAGCTAAAGGGGGTGCATGAACAGAGAGACAAAAGAACATAAGAACATAAGAAATAGGAGCAGGAGTAGGCCATTTGGCCCTTCAAGCCTGCTCCGCCATTCAATGAGATCACGGCTGATCTTCTGCCTCAATTCCAGTCATATCCCTTGATGCCCTTACTAGTCAGAAATCTATCAACTTCTGCTTTGAATATACCCAATGACTGAGCCTCCACAGCCCTCTGGGGTAGAGAATTCCAAAGATTCACCACCATCTATGTGAAGAAATTCCTTTTCATCTCAGTCCTGAATGGCCTACCCTTTATCCTGAGGCTGTGGCCCTTGGTTCTCGGCTCCCCAGCCAAGGGAAACATTCTCCCAGCATCCACCCTATCAAGCCCTGTAATAATTTTGTATGCTTCAATGAGATCCCCTCTCATTCTTCTGAATTCAAGAGAATACAGGCCTATTTTACTCAATCTCTTCTCATACGACAGTCCCGCCATCCCAGGAATCAATCTCGTGAACCTTTGTTACACTCCCTCTGTGGCAAGTATATCCTTGCTTAGGTACGGAGGCCAAAATTGTACACAGTACTCCAGGTGTGGTCTCACTAAGGCCCTATATAATTGGAGTAAGACTTCCTTACTCCTGTATTCAAATCATCTTGTAATGAAGGCCAGCATACCATTTACCTTCCTAATGGCTTGTTGCACCTGCACATTCACTTTCAGTGACTCATATACAAGGACGCCCAGGTCCCTTTGAGCATCTGCATTCCCCAATCTTTCACCATTTAGGAAATACTCTGCCTTTCTGTTTTTTCTACCAAAGTGGATAACTTCACATTTATCCACATTATAATCCATCTGCCATGTTCTTGCCCACTCACTGAGCCTGCCGAGATCCCCTTGAAGCCTCTTCACATCCTCTTCACAACTGATACTGACACCTAGCTTTGTGTCATCAGCAAATTTGGAAATGTTACATTTAGTCCCCTAATCCAAATCATTGATATAGATTGTGAATAGCTGGGGCCCAAGCACCGATCCTTGCGGTACCCCACTAGTCACAGCCTGCCATCCTGAAAAAAATCTGTTTATCCTTACTCTTTGTTTTCTGTCTGTTAACCAATTCTCAATCCATGCTAGTGTGGTGGTACCACCAGTTGTCCCTTACATTGAGATACATAATTCCCTTTAACTTACCTTACTGTATGTATCTATTACTATACTCAGGCTTCTCTCCTATACTCTGTGTGATGACATCAGAGCTTGGAACCTTCCAACAGTAGAGTTCGGAACCTGCTAGCAGTTGAGCTCCGAACCTGCTGGCAGTTGAGCTCGGAACCTGCTAGCAGTTGAGCTCGGAAACTTCTAGTTAGCCCTCGTGGCATCCCCGCTGGGGAAAGACCTACACCACAGTGCTCCTACAGTCAGCCATCTTACCTGCTACCTTACCTGTTGTATTTAACCAGTTCCTGTAAATAAACAACTTATTTATAGTTTGTCGAAGTCGAACTCGATTATTTAGTGGTGATGCACACGAATCGCTACACTAGTATATTACCCCCAATTCCATGTGCCTTAATTTTGTTCACCAACCTCTTGTCTGGGACCTTATTGAAGGCCTTCTGAAAATCCAAATACACCACATCTACCGGTTCCCCTTTGTCTACTCCACTAGCTACATCCTCAAAGAACTCCAATAGGTTTGTCAAACAGGACTTCCCTTTCATAAATTCATGTTGACTCTGCCCAATCTTACTATTAGTTTCTAAGTGCTCAGTTATTGCATCCTTTATAATAGATTCCAGCATTTTCCCAACTACTGATGTGAGGCTAACAGGTCTGTAGTTCCCCATTTTCTCTCTCCCTCCTTTCTTAAATAGCGGGGTTACATTTGCTATTCTCCAATCTGCAGGAATCCTTCCAGAATCTATAGAATTTTTGAAGATGACAACCAATGCGTCCACTATCCCTAGGATGTAGGTCATCTGGTCCTTGAGATTTATTGACTTTTAGTCCCATTAATTTTGCTAGTACTGTTTTTTTACTAATAATAATTTCTTTAAGTTCCTCCTTGCCACATCCTTGGTTTTCTCGTATTTCTGGGAGGTTTTTTGTGTCTTCCTCCGTGAAGACAGAAACAAAGTATTTATTTAATTTCCCTGCTGTTTCCTCATTCCCCATTATAAATTCTCCCGTCTCTGACTGTAAAGGACCTGTATTTACCTTCACCAGTCTTTTCCTTTTCATATACCTATAGAAGCTTTTACAATCCGTTTTTGTATTTTTCGCTAGTTTATGCTCATATTCCATTTTCCCTTTCTTTATCAATTTCTTGGTCCCCCTTTGCTGATTTCTAAAAAGATCCCAATCCTCAGGCTGGCCGCTTTTTCTGGCAACTTTATAAGCTTCCTCCTTTGACTTAATACTAGCTTTAATTTCTTTTGTTAGCCATGGTTGGATCACTTTTCTTTTTGGTTTTTTATGTCCTAGAGGAATATATGTTTGTTGCAAATTATGCATTATTTCCTTGAATATTAGCCATTGTATGTCCACCTTCATGCCTTTTAGTGTAGTCTCCCAATCTACCATGGTCAATTTGTCCCTCATACACTTGTAGTTTCCTCTGTTTAGATTGAAGGCCTTAGTTTCAGATTGGACTACATCATTCTCCAACTTAATATAAAATTCAATCATATTATGGTCACTTGTCCCTAAAGGCCCCTTTACCACAAGATTATTGATTAGCCCTTTCTCATTACACAGTACCAGATCCAGAATAACCTGTTCCCTGGTTGGTTCCTCCACATACTGATCCAGGAAACCATCTCGCATGCAGTCCAAGAATTCGTCCTCCACACCATTAGTGATAATTTGATTTGCCCAGTCAATATGTAGATTAAAGTCCCCCATGATTACCGTATTGCCCTTGTTACATTCACTTCTAATCTCTTGATTGATACTGTGCCCTACATTACCACTACCGTTTAGTGGCTTATACACAACTCCCACCAATGTTTTCTGCCCTTTGCTGTTTCTTAACTCCACCCAAACTGATTCAAGTTCTACATCACAGCCTGCCAAGCCAAGATCTTTTATCTCTACCGTACCGATCTCATCCCTTATTAACACCTGGGGGTATATGTGCACAAACCATTGAAGGTGGCAGGGCAGGTTGAGAAAGCAGTTAAAAAAGCCTATGGGATCCTGGGCTTCATAAATAGAGGCATAGGGCTGCATTTTGCCAATGGGGAGCTTTTGGAGGTGGGACTCCCATTGTCGGGTTTTAGTCCCACCTCCATCGACTTCTGGCCAACCCACGCTATTTTCCCTTGATTGACCTTGTTAAGCCCGCCCAGCGGGCTTAGCAGGCCGATTAAGGGGAAGCCAGTTACAGAGAACGTCAGCGTATGACGTTTCATCTGTCAAAATTTTTTGACAGGTGAATTGTTATCGTTTGACAGCTCTGTGAAGCTGTCAAACACTGACATTCTCTGTAGTTTGATGAGTTCTTGTATTCAAGACTCATCAAACCTCTTTCTTTAGCAAAAATTAAATGGTTGTTGCATTGGATTGGAGAATGCAGCAGTTATCTGTATCTCTGCCACGGAGATGCAAGACTCTCCGCATCCCCAATAATTGAAGCCTGCAGGAAGAATCAAAGGTAAGTCAAATTTTTCTAACACTTTACACTTACCTCACATACTCACCTCTCCACACTTGCACCCATCACTTACTTTCACAGTGCACTTTTGCACCCCTCAGACCCCCGCAGACCCACTGCTCACCTCAGTGACCCTGGTGGGGTTTGCAGCCTTCGGGAAGCCTGCACTTGTGTGGGTAAAATGGAGATAATCCTCTTATCTGTTTGTTAACTACCTGTTAACAGACAGTTAAGTGGCTGCAATCCCCTTCCTGCCTCCAAGCTGGCAAGATGGCACAGAGGCGGGTTGAGGGCGGGATGGGCACCCGCCTCCAGATTCTGCCATTTTCCCAGCAGTTCTGCCTCCACACCTAGGGCTGGCAAGATCACGCCCATAGAGTAAAAAGCAAGGAATTTATGATGAACCTTCATAAAAAAACTGGTTCGACCTCAACTGGAGTATTGTGTCCAATTCTGGGCACTACACTTTAGCAAGGATGTGAAGGCCTTAGAGAGGGTGCAGAAAAGATTTACATGAATGGTTCCAGGGATGAGGAACTTCAGTTATGTGGATAGACTGGAGAAACTGGGGTTGTTCTCCTTAGAGCAGATAAGGTTGAGAGGAGATTTGATAGAGTTGTTCAAAATTATGAGGGGTCGAGACAGAGTAGATAGAGAGAAACTGTTCTCATTGGCGGAAGGGTCGAGAACCAGATGATACAGATTTAAGGTGATTGGCAGAAGAACCAAAGGTGACATGAGGAAAAACTTCTTTACGCAGCAAGTGGTTAGGATCTGGAATGTACTGCCTGAAAGGGTGGTGGAGGCAGATTCAATCGTGGCTTTCAAAAGGGAATTGGATAAGTATCTGAAGGAAAGAAAAATGCAGGGCTACGGGGAAAGGGTGGGGGAGTGGGACTCAATGAAGTACTCTTGCAGAGAGCCGGCACAGGCTTGACAGGCATCCTTCTGTGCTATAACCATTCTATGATTCTATAATTCTGTGCAATGCACTCAGCAAGAGCCTTTCCCTTAGGCAAGTAATGAGGTGCCATGTGGGAATATTTATTGTGCTTTCCATGCTGTGCATTAATAACCTCAATCAATGGCCACTGAGCTTCCGCCTCAGGTTCACAGACGTGGTTCCCGAGCTGCATGATTCCATAGCCATCCAGTGAAATTCAAAAGGTCTGGTTAAAAACACTGTTAAGGGTTTGACAGCAAGGTTTTAATGAGCTAAATTAGGTCGCCCGCCTCTGCCATTTGGGTCCGTGCCGCGCTGACAAACGTGCCCAAGTTAAAGGCGCGAGGAAGCGGGATGACGGCTGTTGTGTATGTCCCTTTAAGGGAATAACTGGTCTTAGACTGCAGTACCGGCAGTGACCAACCCTGTATAAAAGGCCCTAGCAGGCTTCTGTAGTTTCAGTTTCAAGCTGCCTCTTGTTCAGTAAAGTACCTGTTAAACTGTTCTCCCGAAGTCCGTGTATTATTGAGGTGCGGACTTTACAGTGGCGACGAGTAAGTGCGAACTCACCTGCAGTGTGGCATCATCTCACGAGGATCTTGCCTGAAAGGAAGGTCCTGGAAGGTTGTAGTCTGAGCAACGGGCGTCGACCGAGGGCAACCGCCCAAAGAATCCATCGGTGTTTGGAGAATTGCGGGAGAGACTGTGGTTCCAGCGAATCGTGCTGGTAGCAGGTAGCGCGCTGACCCCTCCGGACTGCGGTGGGCTCAAGCTCGATTGAGCGGCTCTACAAATTGGGCCGCGCAGCGTCGTCGGGGAAAAGAAAACAAGAGAGAGAGGGTGGAGAGCACAGGGCGCAGTCGGTACTCGAGAACAGGACAGCGGAGAGAAACTAAATGGGGGGGAAGGAAAGCGAGACGTGCCGAAGCTGCGGGTCGCCGCCATTACCCCGTAGAATGCTAGGAGCAGTGTGGCAGTAAGGGGAAGAAGCAAAAGCGCGGGAGGCGCCATTTTATCCCATTGGGGAAGAAGCAAAAGCGCGGGAGGCGCCATTTTATTCCATTGGGGAAGAAGCAAAAGCGCGGGAGGCGCCATTTTAAATCGGCCAAGATGCCAAAAAGTGGCAGTATCACTGCTTTCGACAACGAGGTAGAAGACTGGACCACGTATGTGGAAAGAATTGAAGTGTACTGCAAGGCAAATGAGGTGGCTGATGGAAAGAGGGTGTCGGTATTATTAAATCTGATGGGTGCGAGTAAGTACGGCCTATTGCGGAATTTAATTACCCCAGCTAAACCAATGGAGAAAAGTTTTGAGGAGATTGTTCATATCTTACAGGAACATCTAAGCCCTACACCTCTGCTGATTGCAGAAAGATTCAAGTTCCATAAAAGAAACCAGCACAAAGATGAGAGCAATGCTGACTATCTTACGGAACTACGCAAGTTATCGAAGCACTGCCAGTTCGGAGCAGGACTGGCAGACACCTTACGGGACAAGTTTGTCTGCGGGCTCCAGAGTGAAGGAACCCAGAAACGACTACTTTCAAAAAAGGACCTGACGCTAGAACAGGCTTTCAGCATGGCAGTATCCTACGAAGCAGCAGGACGGGGAGCTGCGGAAATACAACAGAAACCACAAGAATACAGCGCTAATGAAATTGCGTATGGAGCCGAAAAGTGCTATCGCTGCGGCAGAACAACCCATGAGCAGAAGGACTGCTGGTTTAAAGACAAAATATGCAGGCAATGTGGGAAAATGGGACATATAGCAAGAGTCTGCAGGTCAGGAAAGAAGACCAACATGACAAAAACTACTAAGGAACAGTACAGGAAAGTAAAGAAACTGACAGATAGTAGTTCAGAAGATCAGGAGAGTGATAAGGACTCCGGGAGCAGGCGACTAAGCTGTTTAAAGTTACACAACGTGATCGCAAAAGAAGATCACCGAACCATTTGGGTCACCCTCATGATAGCAGGGTCCCCAGTGAAGATGGAATTGGACACAGGATCAGCCCTAACTGTCATGAATCGACGAGACTATGAGCGGCTAATCTCACACATACCCTTAAAGGACACGTCCATTGTATTGAAGACATACACGGGGCAAAAGGTCTACCCCAGAGGAAAAATAAGGGTGCCAGTTCAATATAACGGAAAGGAAACACAGAAACTATACATGTATATACTACGAGATGGAGGACCACCATTATTGGGACGTGAATGAATCCGAAGACTACAATTGGATTGGCATTCCATTCTGGCACTAACTGTGACTGACAAAAAAGATGATGACGTCGCACCTGGACGTCTGTCACAAATTCTATCTGACGCGGAAGAGGTGTTCCAACAAGGACTTGGGACTCTAAAAGGAGTAAAGGCAACCATAAAGATTGAGGATAAAGCAACCCCAAAATTTTTCAAGGCCAGACCGGTGCCATACGCGATACGCCCAGCTGTGGAAGCTGAACTGGAGAGTCTGGAGCATTCGGGGGTGCTGTCTAAGGTGGACTGGAGCAAGTGGGCCACACCCATTGTTCCTGTAATGAAGAAAGCATTGAGCAGCACGCCTGGGGAGCCAAGGAAGGTTCGCATCTGTGGGGACTTCAAGGTGACTGTGAACCCAGTCCTGCACAAAGTATAGTATCCGCTTCCACGGATAGAAGATATTTTCACCTCACTATCTGGAGGGAAACGTTTTACAAAGATTGACCTGGCTCAAGCGTATCTACAAATGGAGGTGGAAGAAGCATCTAGGAAATACCTCACGATAAACACTCACAAAGGCCTTTACCAGTACAATCGACTGGTATTTGGGGTAGCATCGGCCCCGGCTATGTGGCAGGGGGCAATGGAACAAGTCCTGCAAGGGATCCCGGGGACCCAGTGTTATTTGGACGACATCCTGGTTACGGGCAAAAATGACAATGAACACCTTGCCAACCTGGAACAGGTGCTCACGAGATTACAGGAATATGGGCTACGAGCCAACCGTCCCAAATGCGAGTTCTTCAGGAGACAAATCTCATATTGTGGCCACATGATTGTTGAGGAAGGGTTGCATAAGTTGCCGGACAAGATTGAGGCTGTAGTCAAGGCTCCAGCACCAGAAAATGTGTCGCAACTGAGGTCGTTCCTCGGGTTGGTGAACTACTACCATAAGTTCTTGCCGAATTTATCTACAATTCTGCACCCACTGAACGCCCTCCTTCAAACTGGTGTAACATGGAAATGGAGTGATGAGTGTAAGCGTGCCTTTCAGGAATGTAAATGCCAAATCACTTCAAAAGAAGTATTGGCCCACTACAACCCAACACCACCGATTCGGTTGGCATGTGATGCGTCACCTTACGGCATTGGAGCGGTGCTGTCACACAAATTCCGTGATGGTTCAGAGAGGCCAATAGCCTTTGCATCGCGCTCGCTAACCTCAGCTGAGCATAACTACGCCCAGATTGACAGGGAGTCCCTCAGCCTGGTGTGGGGGGTGAACAAGTTCAACCACTATCTGCACGGGCAGAAATTCACCCTACTGACTGATCATCAACCCTGGTCTCAATTTTTAACCCAAAGAAGGGCGTTCCGGTGATGACGGCGCAACGGCTGCAAAGATGGTCACTTTTTCTAGGGGCATATCAGTATGATATAGAGTACAAAGGTACAAAACAACATGGAAACGCTGATGGGCTGTCACGCCTACCGTAGCCTATGGCGGAAGAAGCACCTGCAGTGGACCCGGTGGAGATATTCCATGCGACCATAGTCGAATGTTTGTATTATGTCCGTGTATGATTGAGACACGGACAGCAGGAGTTGAACAAAACAAGTCTTTACTGAAAGGAGTCAATCGGGAAACTGAAACTACAGAGGCTTACTAGTGCCTTTTATACAGGGGTGGTCACTGCCGGTACTGCAGTCTGAGACCAGTTATTCTCTTAAAGGTACATACACAACAATTCCTCCCCTTTTAGATAAACAGTGCATAACATTCATTTAACAACTAAATGATAACTAATTACAATCACAATTACGGTTGCTAGATACATTGGTTAAGTTTAAGCAATTATAAGTTCAGTCTTTGAGGAGGCTTCCTGATTCTGTCTGGATAACGCCTTTTTGGGGTATCAGGTTCCTCTGGCAAGGTTGAGTCAGGATCAGTGTCGGTGTTTGGTTCATCTGCTTCCAATATCACCGATTCTGCGGTAGCTGCAATTGGTACGTCGATTTCATTACCAGGTGTATCAGATCGTGGTGTGGAGTTGACGTTTTCCAGTGACTCTAGAATCTGGTCAGCATGGCGTCTTACAATGCTCTCCCCAATGTCCACGGTATACATGAGAGGTCCTTGCCGTGTACAAATCGTTCCTGGCTGCCATTTCTCAGTGCGGTAGTCCCGGGCCAAAACTGGTTGACCTATCTTAAAACTCCTGGTCGGCCTTTCATTCATATTCTGAAACTGCCTGTTCTCCACATCTCTTCGGACGTTTGGCTTAACCAAATCCAAGCGGCATCGTAGTCTTCGATTGAAGAACATCATGGCTGGAGTTTGGTTGGTAACCGCATGTGTCGCATTCCGGTAGGCAAACAAGAAGTTGTCCACCTTGTGTTGTAGGGGTATATCTTCATAACACATTGCCTTGATAGCCTTCTTGAATGTTTGAACAAACCTCTCGGCCAATCCATTAGTGGCTGGATGATATGGGGCCGATGTGTAATGCTTAACACCATTGTTCTTTAAGAACCTCCGGAACTCTTCAGACACAAACTGTGGTCCATTGTCAGAGCAAATCTGTTCAGGCAGCCCATTCCTGGCGAATATGGTTCGTAAAACTGTGATAGAATTTTCCGTGGTGGTTGAGGACATTTTTATTACCTCTGGCCACTTTGAATGTGCATCCACCGCAATTAAAAACATCGAGTCCATGAAGGGACCAGCAAAATCAATGTGCACCCTTTGCCATGGAGATGAGGGCCACTCCCATGGATGCAGAGGAGCTTGTGGTGGGGCGTTTTGGACCTTCTGGCATCCTGCACAGCTCTTGGTCATTTCTTCGATTTCTCTATCGATTCCCAGCCACCACACAAACGCTCTGGCTAAGTTCTTCATTTTTACCCCACCCAGATGACCCTCATGAAGCTCATTGATCAGTCTATCTGTCAACTTAGGTGGAATTACTACCCTGGATCCACACATCAAGGTTCCTCTGCACAGTGACAGCTGTTCTCTTCTCGGCGAGAATGCTGGCAGCAGTGGTTCGCCATGTGCTGGCCATCCCTTCACCGTTAAATCATAGACCCGTGATAGTGTCGGGTCATTCCGTGTTTCCTTTTCTATGTTTGCATTCGTCACAGGGAGACATTCGACTATGGTCGAGTGGAATAACTCCATTGGATCCACTGCAAGGTCTTCTTCTTCCACCGTCGGCAATGGTAGGCGTGACAATCCATCAGCATTCCCATGCTGTTTAGTTCCTTTGTACTCGATGTCATATTGGTGTGCCCCTAGGAAAAGGGACCACCTCTGCAGCCGTTGCGCTGTCATTATCGGTACACCCTTCTGAGGGTTGAAAATGGAGACAAGAGGTTGATGATCGGTTAGTAGAGTAAATTTTTGACCGTGCAGGGAGTGATTGAACTTCTTCACCCCCCACACTAGGCTGAGCTCCTCTCTGTCAATCTGGGCGTAGTTACACTCGGCAGAATTTAACGAGCGTGACGCAAAAGCTATCGGCCTCTCTAAACCATCAAGGAATTTATGTGACAGTACCGCCCCAATGCCGTAGGGAGACGCATCACACGCCAGTCTGATCGGCAGTGCTGGGTTGTAGTGAGCCAATACTTCTCTTGAAGTGATTAAGTCCTTACTCTTCTGAAAAGCCCGCTTACAGTCATTGCTCCATTTCCATGCTACTCCCGTTCATAGCAGGGCATTCAGTGGGTGCAGGATTGTCGACAAATTCGGCAAAAACTTATGGTAGTAATTCACCAATCCGAGGAATGACCTCAGTTGCGACACATTTTCAGGCGCTGGGGCCTTAACAACCGCTTCAATTTTGTCAGGGGACTTATGTAACCCCTCTTCATCAATCACGTGGCCACAATACGATATCTGTTTCTTAAAAAACTCGCACTTGGGGCGGTTGCATCGTAGCCCATGTTCCCGTAGTCTAGTGAGCACCTGTTCTAGGTTGTTAAGGTGTTCACCGTCATCTTCACCTGTCACAAGGATGTCGTCCAAGTAACACTGAGTCCCCGGAATCCCTTGCAGGATTTGTTCCATCGCTCTTTGCCATATCGCCGGAGCCGATGCTACTCCGAATACCAATCGATGATACTGGTAAAGACCTTTGTGAGTGTTTATCGTGAGATACTTCCTAGAGGATTCTTCAACCTCCATCTGCAAATATGCTTGTGCTAGGTCAATTTTTGTAAAACGCTTCCCTCCAGACAGTGAGGCGAAGATGTCTTCTATCCTTGGAAGAGGATATTGTACTGTGTGAAGGACTGGGTTCACCATCATCTTGAAATCCCCACAGATGCGAACCTTCCTTGGCTCCTCAGACTTATTGCTTAACGTTTTCTTCATGACAGGAACGATGGGTGTCGCCCACTCGCTCCAGTCAACCTTAGACAACACGCCTGCCTTCTCCAGATTCTCCAGCTCTGCCTCGACGGCTGGGCGAATTGCATATGGTACCGGTCTTGCTTTGAAAAACTTGGGAATTGCATTCTCTTCTATTTTTATCGAGGCGGTTACGCCTTTAAGAGTGCCCAGTTCTTGTTGGAATACCTCTTTGGCGTTAGCTAAGATTGTTGACAATCGTCCAGGAGTGACGTCTTCATCTTTTTTACCGTCCACCATCATTGCATGAATAGAGTGCCAATCTAAGCTTATCTTCCTGATCCATTCACGTCCCAATAACAGTGGTCCACCATTTTGCAGTATGTAGAGATACAATTTCCGTATTTTCTTGCCGTTGTATTAGACAGGCACCCTTATTTTTCCTCTGGGGTATACTTTTTGCCCCGTATACGTCGTCAAGATGATGGATGTCTCTCTCAAGGGTATGTGTGAGAATAGCCGCTCGTAGTCTCGTTGATTCATGACGGTTAGCGCTGATCCTGTATCCAATTCCATTTTAACTTGGGACCCTGCTATCGTGAGGGTGACCCAAATGGTTCGATGATCCTCTTTTGCGATTACATTGTGATGTTTGAGACAGCTTAGTCTCCTGTTCCCGGATTCACTATCGCTCATCTGGTCTTCGAAACTACTGTCCGTCATCTTTTGTACTTTCTTGTACGGTTCCTTTGTAGCCTTTTTGTTGTCGCTGGTCTTCTTCCCAGACCTGCAAACTCGTGCAATGTGTCCCATCTTTCCGCATTGCCTGCATATTTTGTCCTTGGACCAGCAGTCCTTCTGGTCATGGTTAGTTCTGCCGCAGCGATAGCATTTTGCAAATCCCCGTGTCATTTCTTGGGTGCCGTATTCCTGTGGCTTTTGTTGAATTTCCGCAGCTCCCCTGGCTGCTGCTTCGTACGATACTGCCACGCTGAAAGCCTTATCTAGCGTCAGCTCTTTCTCTGAGAGTAACTTCTTCTGTGTTCCTTCACTCAGGAGTCCACAGACAAATTTGTCCCATAGTGTATCTGCCAGTCCTGCTCCGAACTGGCAGTGCTTTGATAGCTTGCGTAGTTCCATAAGGTACTCAGCATTGCTCTCATCTTTATGCTGAGTTCTCCTGTGGAATTTAAATCTTTCGGCTATCAACAGCGGTGCAGGGTTTAGGTGTTCCTGTCGGACAGCAACAATTTCATTAAAACTCTTCGCCTTCGGTTTGGCTGGAGTAATCAGGTCCCACAATAGGCCGTACGTTCTAGCGCCCATTAAGTTTAGCAATACCGATGCCTTTTTCACATCGGCTATTTCGTTTGCCTCGCAATATACCTCGACTCTTTCCACATACGTGGTCCAGTCCTCTATTGTATTATCAAAGGCAGTGATACAGCCAGTCTTCGGCATCTTGCAAATCTAAAATGGCGCCTCCCGCGCTTTGCCTTCTTCCCCGATTTAACAAACTGGCGCCTCCCGTGCTTTGCCTTCTTCCCCCGCTGATTAAGATGGCGCCTCCCACGCTTTTGCCTTCTTCCCCGCTGTTGCTAGCGCTGCTTTCCGCAGTTTCCGTTGCAACCTGCAGCTCCTCGTGGTTTCCTGCGCGTTTAATATTTCTTTTTTTTATTATTTTCCCGTCGTGGAACAACCCTGTGGGACTCTTGCCTCCCTCTTCTCGGGTCTATATGCAGCCCGGCTTCGTAGCACCGGCCGCGCCCTGTGTGCTCCACCCTCACTCTCTCCTCTTCCCGACAACACTGCTTGGCCCCGTTGCAAGCCACCCGCTCGAGTTCACGACCGCCGCAGCCCAGGAAGGATCAGTGTGCTACCTGCCACCAGCCCGATTAGCTGAAGCACCGTCGACAGTAACCAGGCCCCGCTTTCGACAGCTTCTCCAACAATCTTCAACTCCGCTAACACAGGGGCGGATGCCCACTGTTGACGCCCATTTCTACTGCTTCTTTCTTCCTTCTGGCCTCGACCTCTGCTCACTTCGCTGCAGGAATGGATCCCAGGAGATAGTGCAGACTGTAGGTAAGTTCGTATCTGCTTGTCGCCAGTATTATGTTCGTGTATGATTGAGACATGGACAGCAGGAGTTGAACAAAACAAGTCTTTACTGAAAGGAGTCAATTGGGAAACTGAAACTACAGAGGCTTACTAGCGCCTTTTATACAGGGGTGGTCACTGCCGGTACTGCAGTCTGAGACCAGTTATTCTCTTAAAGGTACATAAACAACAGTTTGCCTGTTACAAATGCAAGTATTTGGAAGGAAACCCGAAATGACCCGACACTCTCTCGGGTCTATGATTTGACGGTGAAGGGATGGCCAGCATATGGCGACTCACTGTTGCCAGCATTCTCGCCAAGGAGGGAACAGCTGTCAGTGTGCCGGGGAACCTTGATGTGTGGATCCCGAGTGGTAATTCCACCCAAGTTGAGAGATAGAGCACTCAATGAGCTTCACGAGGGTCATCTGGGAGGGGTAAAAATGAAGAGCCTAGCCAGGGCGTTTGTGTGGTGGCCGGGAATCGATAAAGAAATCGAGGATATGACCAAGAGATGCACAGGATGCCAGAAGGTCCAAAACGCTCCACCACAGGCCCCACTACATCCATGGGAGTGGCCCTCATCTCCATGGCAACGGGTACACATTGATTTCGCTGGTCCATTTATGGACTCAATGTTTCTAATCGCTGTGGACGCCCATTCGAAATGGCCAGAGGTCGTTAAAATGTCCTCCACCACCACGGAGAAAACTGTTGCAGTCCTAAGGACCATCTTCGCCAGCAATGGGTTGCCAGAACAGATCTGTTCCGACAATGGCCCACAATTTGTGTCTGAGGATTTCCGGAGGTTCCTGAAGAATAATGGGGTGAAACATTACACATCTGCCCCATATCATCCAGCCACAAATGGATTGGCTGAGAGGTTTGTTCAGACCTTTAAAAAGGACATAAAGGCAATGTATAATGACGACATACCACTGCAACACAAGGTGGATAACTTCCTGTTTGCTTACCGGAATGCGACACATGCAGTAACCAACCAAACTCCAGCCGTACTGTTTTTCAACCGGAGACTAAGATGTCGCTTGGATTTGCTCAAACCAAACATAAGACGAGATGTTGAGGATAAGCAGTTCCAGCACATAAATGAGAAGCCAACCAGGAGCTTCAAGATAGGGCAACCATTCTTGGCCCGTGACTACCGAACAGAAAAATGGCAGCCAGGCACGATATGCACACAGCAGGGACCACTAATGTACACAGTGGACGTTGGAGAGAGCATCGTGAGACGCCATGCTGACCAGATTCTAGAGTCACAGGAACAAGCCAAACCTGTACCACAAGCATATGCACCTGGTAATGAGCCCGAAGTACAGATTGCGTCTACCTCAGAAGCAGGGGTATTGGAAGCTGACGAACCAACCAATGATAATGAGCCAGAATTGACTCCACCGCCAGAACAGGATACTCGAGAAAGACGCTATCCAGTCCGGATCAGGAAGCCTCCTCAAAGACTGAACTTATAAATGACTATTCCAGTTGATGTATATATTACTGAGAAAATTGTAATTGTAATTAGTTATTATTTAGTTGTTAAATGAATGTTATGTACTGTTTATCTAAAAGGGGAGGAATTGTTGTGTATGTACCTTTAAGGGAATAACTGGTCTTAGACTGCAGTACCGGCAGTGACCACCCCTGTATAAAAGGCCCTAGAAGGCTTCTGTAGTTTCAGTTTCAAGCTGCCTCTTGTTCAGTAAAGTACCTGTTAAACTGTTCTCCCGAAGTCTGTGTATTATTGAGGCGCGGACTTTACAACGGCGGGTTACCGATGCGATCCCTTTTTCTCCGACTTTTACTGCCGACCCACCTCCAATCCTGCATGCATGGCAGTGGGAAAATTCTGGACTGGATATTTAAGCAGCTAAAAAAAAGCAATCATGTCATGAGGTAAATCACAAGAGTTACTTAAAAATGTTGAAACGTACATTAACAAACTCATTTGATGGTGTAATAGAAATTTCTGTCAACTCAATTGGTTTTTCAGTTAGAACAATGCAAGATTTAGGCCATACCATTAATCTTGAAAGATAACTGCAGAATAGATAATTAAAAAAAATTCCAAACAGAAATATCCAAAAGAAAGGAAAAACTGACAGGTTCTCCAATCGTGGCTGCACAGCTTTGACCTCACTGACAGCAGCCGGATTATCCCCATTCCCCAGCCACTGATTTTCCTCCTAGCCTGTTACAAAGTTATTGGGCCAGATTTTGCTGCCAATATAACAGTGAGGCTAATGGCACTCACCGTTATTTATGTGCAACTGATACAGCAACTTCAGGCGAGAAGCAGATGCACAGTTAAATGCCAATATCCAACAGTTGCTGTACAAGTTGGGCCGTTCCGCTGCTAGCTTCGCGAAAATGACATCTCGCTGCCTGCCTCAGCATTCAAATGCATTGAACGGCATGAAGTTGCTGTTTCTGCCTGTTCGATATGAACTAAACTCACCACAGAAAGTTAAGTCCTGTTATTTCAAGCCCAAGCACCCTTTAACCTATGTTAAAAGTGTTAATTTCTGCCAATCAGCCTCTCTGGCATTGAAAATTAACTATTACAAATGTGGAGTCTCATTCCTTCAGGTATTAATTGTTGTTGGAGATTTTGGCCGTGAAATTCGGCTCCTTTGTGCCTGCCGTTAGCACCTCTGGGGTGGCACTTACGGGGCACAAAGGGCTTATCACCGGGCAGGGATAGCGCCGCCCAAGATAACACCATCACCATCGCTGCGACCCCTTACTGCTCCATGGCATAAATTTGGCTGCGCCCCGCAAGGCTGCCACGGGCGGTGTCAATGCCAGCCTCGTGGGTCGCGAGCCAGGCCGACCACCGCTCATCGGGCGCTATATAAAGGGAGATGCAGCCGCGACCTGCGCCGCCATTTAATTATTTTTGGACGACCTCCACATTGGCCCTCCGTGGCGGCTCTTGGTGTGGTCCGTGGCCGCCATCGTTCAGCACGGCACCGCGTCTCAGTGCCGGACTGCAGCCAAGGCACCTCGCTGCCCTGGTGGGCTAGTGTGGGCTCTCGGAGGCCCTGCAGAGCTCGCAGCGGCCCTCCCCTTTAACGGAAGGGGAAGGGCACTGAAATGCATCAGCGCTATGCGGAGTGGCCGCGTACCGCGCTTTGCGCCCCCGACATCACCCCGAGAGGAAGTGGAGCGCCCAAGATAGTTTTCTGCTTCCTTACTGGGGTGGTAAGCCGAATTTAGCGGCTGGGGCAGTACTTGCGTGTCAGGCGCTAAATCTCCGGTGATAAATCGGTTACCGCCCCCAAATGGGGCGTAACCAAATTTTACCCCCTTTACCTTTTTTACTTTTCCTTTCTGTCTTTTTTTCTCTTCATCCAATCTTTCTTTCCCTCTACTTGGACCCCTCCCTCTGGCCTCTTACCCTCTCTAGATCTTTTAATTGCTAACTGCCAATGTGACATCGGCCATCTCAATTTCTCTGCTCCCCTCTCTCACTCCAACCTACATCCCTCTGAACTTGCAGCACTCCATTCTCTCCGATCCAACCCTAACATCATCATTAAACCTGCTGATAAGGGTGGTGCGGTTGGTGTTTGGCGAACCGACCTCTACTGTGCGGAAGTTGAATGCCAACTCTCCGACACCTCCTCCTACCTCCGCCTGGACCATGACCCCACTAGCAAACATCAAGCCATTGTTTCCAAGACTGTCACTGACCTCATCTCCTCTGGAGATCTTCTATCCATGGCCGCCAACCTCATAGTCCCCCAACCCCGCACAGCCCGCTTCTACCTCCTTCCCAAGATCCACAAACAGGACTGCCCTGGTAGACCCATCGTTTCAGCCTGTTCTTGCCCCACGGAACTTATCGCTTCCTATCTCGACTCGACTTTTTCTCCCCTTGTCCAGTCTCTTCCCATCTACATTCGCGACTCTTCCGACACCCTCTGTCGCTTTAACAGTTTCCAGTTTACTGGCCCCAACCGCCTCCTTTTCACTATGGACGTCCAATCCCTCTACTCCTCCATCCCCCACCAGGACAGCCTGAGGGCACTTTGCTTCTTCCATGAACAGAGGCCCAACCAATCCCCATCCACCACCACCCTCCTCCGCCTGGCTGAACTTGTTCTCACATTGAACAACTTCTCCTTTGACTCCACTCACTTCCTCCAAATTAAAGGTGTTGCTATGGGAACCCGCATGGGCCATAGCTATGCTTGCCTATTCATGGGATATATGGAACATTCTTTGTTCCAGTCCGAGTCAGGTCCCCTCCCTCACCTCTTTTTCCGGTACATCGATGATTACATCGGTGCTGTTTCCTGCTCTCGTCCTGAACTAGATAAGTTCATTCACTTTACTTCCAATTTCCACCCTTTCCTCACCTTCACATGGTCCATCTCCGACTCTTCCCTTCCCTTTCTTGACTTCTCCGTCTCCATATCTGGCGATCGGCTTTCGACAAACATCCACTACAAGCCCACTGACTCCCACAGCTACCTGGACTACACTTCCTCCCACCCCGCTTCTTGTAAGGACTCTATTCCATTCTCCCAGTTTCTCCATCTCTGCTGCGTCTGTTCTGATGATGCCACCTTCCATACCAGTGCTTCCGACATGTCTTCCTTTTTCCTCAACCGAGGATTCCTCTCTACTGTGGTTGACACGGCCCTTGACCATGTCCGTTCCATTTCCCCACACTTCTGCTCTCACCCCTTCCCCTCCCTCCCAGAACCATGATAGGGTTCCCCTTGTCCTCACCTTTCACCCCGCCAGCCTCCACATTCAACGTATCATCCTCCGCCATTTCCGCCACCTCCAAGGTGATCCCAGCACCAAACACATCTTCCCCTCACCTCCCCTTTCAGCATTCTGAAGGGACCGCTCCCTCCGCGACACCCTGGTCCACTCCTCAATCACCCCTAACAGCCCTGCTCCTTCGCCTGGCACCTTCCCGTGCAAGCGCAGGAGATGCAACACATGCCCTTTTACCTCATCACTTCCCACTGTTCAGGGCCCCAAACACCCCTTCCAGGTGAAACAGCGATTTACTTGTACTTCTTGCAATTTAATATACTGTATTCGCTGCTCACGATGCGGTCTCCTCTACATTGGGGAGACCAAACGCAGATTGGGCGACCGCTTTGCGGAACACCTCCGTTCAGTATGTAAGGGTGACCCTGAGCTTCCGGTCGCCTGTCACTTTAATTCACCGCTTCACTCCCACTCTGATCTCTCTGTCCTCGGGCTATTGCATTGTTCCAATGAAGCTCAATGTAAGCTCGAGGAACAGCACCTCATCTTTCGATTAGGAACTTTACAGCCTGCCAGACTCAACATCGAGTTCAACAATTTCAGATAATAATCCCTGCCCCCATTTTTCATGCTGTATGATTTTTGCCACTCACATTTGCAACATTTTAACTTTCCTGCCTCTTACAAAAGTACAGGATGTTCTTTCAATTCCTTCCTCCCTTCCTAAACACACCCACCCCCTGTCTCTGCACCTGCTTAACATCTGTTACATCTTCAGCTTTTTCCAGTTCTGATGAAGGGTCCCAGACCTGAAACGTTAACTCTGTTTCTCTCTCCACGGATGCTGCCTGGCCTGCTGAGTATTTCCAGCATTTTCTGTTGTATTTTCTTTCCCTCTCTTTATTTCTCATTCTGTGCCTGATTTGACATTGAAGTCACTCACTCTAATTTACACTTTCTTCTCAGTCCTTGCGCTGTTAATTTTACAATCCTTCAAGCTGATTGGTTAAGTAGATACACGGTTGCTTGTCCTGTTCACTCTGGTCCCAGATGCCTGGTTTCCCTCACTGCGATGCTATCAGCTCGCACTTTCAATAACTTTCCACCCAAAAATCTAAAAGCACAGATGTGCAAGGGCAAGTCTAACCAATGGCAGATGCCATTAGCGCATAAGGCAGATGCCCAGCTACAGCAAATCATAGTCCATTCTGGCTGCATCTTCTTTTGTGAGCTTATTTAAACTATGGGAAATAAATTGGCCCACTACGCCTGTTTTTTTGGGTGCAATTTCCAGGCATGATCTCGGCAATTGTCAGCCGATGACTTTGAGTGTCCAGGCACCACACAGGCATTCGGCCCCTTAAATATTCTAAACAGTGGTCGAACATTTGTTTGAGGACCCCGCTGGCAAATTCGGCAGAAACTAGGCAGAGAAGCCTTATGAGTACATCACGGCCTTAAAGGGGCCGCTGGAGGCCACCAAACAAAAGGTAAGTGTTGTTTTATTTTTTTTACTTATCTTCATGTGGAACGAGGAAGAGCAGGTGCTCTTCTTGGCTCCACAGCAGTACTGAGGGACCAGGCTCGCCCCCTCCTCCCAGGACTTACTTGCCGACCAATTTTGGGAAAGCTCCAACTGCTGAGCTGCATTGGAGTGGCCGATTGGTGCCTGATGGACATCCGCAGCACCCTGGCATTATGTTCATAAGGCCTGTGGCCCAATTTTGCAGTCACTTACAATTTAGCTTGTGGGAGATCATTGCCCCTATTTTGGACTAGTCTTCGGTGTGTCCATCAACCTCTGGGATTGAGGTTATTTTTCATTAAATTAGTGTTGGTGAAATTTCCACCTGAGATGTCTACAACTGTGAAGTGCCATGATTCAGAGAAATCCATGATACTATGAACAGGTTTCTAATATTATTAATAAAAGCCATACTGGGTTTAAAAGACACACGTCTCAGCAGACAGGCGGTAAACAGAAATACAGGCTTCTGAGAAAAGATCAGTTCATAACAAAGTTGTAAACAAGCTTTGAAATGGGAATTAGTTAAATATTCTAAAACAATGAAAGATTGAAGCAAACCATTGGTGCTTCCGAAGAGTCTAGAGCTTGAAACAAACACAATGGGCTGGATTCAGCAGTCGGGAAGGAGGCGGGACTACAACTTTCGGGCTTTAGTCCCGCCTCCATCGACGTCCGGCCAATCGATGCGATTTTCCCTTGATTGACCTTGTTGAGCCCACCCAGCGGGCTCAGCAGGCCAATTAAGGGCCACCTGGCAACAGGTGAAGTTACAGACTGAAATTTCAACTGTCAAGAGTTTTTGACAGATGAAATATCAGTGTTTCACAGCTGTTTGAAGCTGTCAAACACTGACAGTCTGACTTCTAACCTGAGTCCTTCTATGCAGACTCAGTTAGAACTCTCCTGGCACTGAAAGCTGAAGGCTGTCACTTTTGACAGATCGCAGCCATTCAGCTTTCAGTGCCAGCTGAGTGATGGACTCCTGATGCCTAGAGGAAGAAAGGCTTTTAAGGTAAGTACAGGTAATTTAAACTTCTTTACACACTTTAGACACACCAAACACACTTACCTTTGCACTCATGCACCCATCACTCACCTGAACACCGACATCGCGAACCCTCCAACTCATTCAACCCGACGGCCCGCCTGCTCTAACCTGGCATGGTTTGGAGCCGTCGGGAATCCCACACGACACCCCTCAAAATAGGGATTAGGCTAAAAACTGCCTGTTAACTACCTGTTAACAGGCAGTTAATTGGCACTAATCCCTTCCCGCCTCGAGTCAGCGGGTCCCAGTGCGGGGCGGGTACCTGCCTCCCTTGAAACTTACGTGAAGGCGGGTTTTGGGCGGGATGGTGTCGGGACCCCCGAATTCGGGATTTTTGCCCCTCACATGCCTAAAAGCCCGCCTCATGGCACACTGAAAATCTGGCCAAATGAAAATGCCCAGTTTAAGTGTTAAGAGCTAACACATTGGAACAGAAACACAAACATTAAAAGAGGCATGTGCCTTTGAAAACATGACATCAAGTAAAGAAACCTGCTGGTCAAATAGTTTTATGTTAAACTTAGAAAACAGGAACCATAAGATTAAATATGCAACCAACTGAGATAGCTAGAAATGCATGAAACATTCAGTTGACGTGTCTTTAATATATACATAGTAAACACAATACCAACAAGAAGGCTTTGAAGATATGACTTCAATAGAGACACCAAGCAATTGCATTGTGTTTGCATTGAACTTGCAGCAGTAAGGAGAGTCAAAATGTCTGCTAAAAACCAGTAAAGCCAATATTAAGAATCTTTGATAAGAATGACATCAAACAGAAACCATAGCTGTCATTGTTTTTATGATGGTTTTTGAATCACTTAAAGGTAGAGAAATCATTATGCATGCAATAATTGAATTGACAGTAAATCGAAAGCATTTGAAAGAGGTATCAGGAAAGACAATTAGCTGACATCAGCAGAGAACATCAAAGAAGAAACCAATGCCAAAAGGATATAAAAATAAGACCACTTTTAACAGAAGTCAGAACACTCTGAATGGGCAGGGCATTTCTCAACTTTCCAGAGGCATCTCTGTAAGTCTATAACTATGAGTCTCGGGAAGCCAGATTGATTTTGGTGGATGTTCTGGATTTAGAAATAAGTAAGAAATAAGAAATGTAACGAAGTAAAGATTTGAAAATAAGGATCTCTGAGAAATAAGGAGTGTAAGCTAATTGTAATTTGAATTGTTAATATTGCGACTGATTCAACAGACGTTAACTGAATGTTGGCTCTTAAATAAAATATGGCCTAGAAATTCAGTGGGCTGCACCACCTGTTAGCACCCTAAGAGGGCACTTAGTGGGTTGTATGCCACTGGCCACGCCTCCCGCTAAATTTAGCAGGACGCTAATGGCGGCACTAGCCATTAGCGCTGCGCCGCTACCGATGACGTCATCGGTGTGCGCAGCGCCCCGCTACTGCCCTGATCGTGAAATTTAGTAGCGCCCCCTGCTTTAACGCCGGTTGCAATTTGCGACCGGTTCAGGAGGGCCTACCTGCGGCGGTAGAGGCGCTGAGGTGCGGGGCGGCCATTTATTTTGCTGGCCGCCTGCCAGCACCTCTCCGCGCCGCCATCCCCGGCCTCCTGAGCCCCCACCATGGCTGTGTCCCAAGAGCCCGGCACTTCTCCTCGGTGCCGGGCTCTTTTGCCGGCACTCACGCTCTTCGAGCGCGCTGCAGCAGGCCCCTCCCCTTTAAGAAGGGGAGGAAGGCCTGCAGTACCGCAGCACGCTGTGCCGCAGCATGTGGCGCTGTGGCACATTGCACTACGATCTTCAGTTGCAGTGCCCCAAGAGGGATGCGGGGCGCCTCGAGTAGCGCCGCGCTTCCCTCTGGGGCACTGAAAGTGAATTTGTGGCGGGCGGCCGTGACTACTTCGGGGGCGGTACTTCCGGCGCCCTGGCAAGGCTGGGGGCGCCACTGAATTTCTAGGCCTATATATTTAGAATTGTCTCAAAGAGTAAATCTGTATAGACTCGCGAACCCACAAATTCTGTACATTCTTTTGTAAGGAGTTGCAGAATTCTGGGGGGTAGTCTGGACCCTCATAATATCCGGAAGGTTATCACAGAAATCCCACAGTGCAGATAGAGGCCATTTCGGCCCATCGAGCCTGCACCGACACATGTCCCACCCGATCCCCGTAACCCCACGTATTTAATCCCCCTAACACTAAGGGTCAATTTATCATAGCCAATCAACCTAACCCGCACATCTTTGGACTGTGGGAGGAAACCGGAGCACCCGGAGAAAACCCACGCAAACACGGGGAGAATGTGCAAACTCCACACAGACAGTCGCCCGAGGCCGGATTCGAACCCGGGTCCTTGGTGCTGTGAGGCAACAGTGCTAACCACTATGCCACCATGCATAGTCTAGTTCAACTTATTAAAAGTACTATCCGGAGGACAGTAGCATCTTTAGTCATTCCTTTCCTTTAGGGAGAGATAGTCCGAACCTTTAGACCCATTTAAGCGTCTTAAGGAATTCGGCTATCTCTAACTTAAGTTGAGGGTGAACGTCTGGGAAATATGCCTGATCTGGAATAGCCCAAAAGGGCTAGGACTGTAATTATCCCTTCACAACAATTAAACTGATACTTGGAGATGCTTGGCCTTCTTTGTATCATCCAGGAGTTTTTGGAATACGGGCTGAAAATATTTTATCAGGTCTGTGGGAAAATGAAAGCAAATCCAATTAAATGGAAATTGGTAAAAAAAAGTAATCAGTGCATAGGAAATATCATGAAAGCTATTAAGAAAGGAAGATGTACTGAAAGCCTGTCAGCTTACAGAGTGGGGCAGAATTATCTAGTGAACTTTAGTGAATGGCTAACTCAAGCTCAATGTCTTGATACACTCTGTTGGTTTCAGAGCAGATTTTTAACTTACAATTCATGTGGTTGCTTGCTATCACATTTGACCTGGAACTAAGGAAAATCAAGAACAAAAATACATTGCATGTAGCTTGTCAATTAAGACATATAACAGGTTCAATATGATATTCTGTAAAATCAGAATGATGGATGTTAAAAATTAGATAAAGAGAATAAAGTACAGGACACATATAAGATTATATTATCCAATTATATTTGAGACTTCAGGCAATGCAAGACCTTAGTGGCAATCCTAACAAGTTTTATATTCTTCTAATAGCTCCTTTGTCTTTAAATACAAGATTAAATTAGTTCCACTGCACCTGCAGGTAGTTACATTATGGCAGATATTAGTCTTTGAAGTCGTAATAGGAATGCAAAAGATATACATCTCACTTCCAGGATCAGACGAAATGAATCTTCTCTCCAAAATAAAATATGCAAAAGGCCTTGGAGTTTTCTTTCCAGTTTTTTCCCTCTGCTTTCGTGGAAGTGCTGACTCTTGCTGAGGTACAATTTCATGGCTGTCAGCAGCTCTCTGGTAGCTCACCCAAGTGGCCATTACATGCGAGGCTAGACAGTGAGTATTGGCAGGCCAATAGACTTTGAGGATCATGGCCAAGCCCAACCCAGACCTTACTTGCCAACCACATACTGCAATTTTTCAGCTGGGTTCCTGGACAGCAATCTGAAACAGGAACCGTAGCTGATTTTTTTCACTCACTGCCCCAGGCCAATTGTACAGCTGGCCCAGCACAGATCAGGGAATGAAGGTGGTATTATGTCCGTGAATGATTGAGACACGGTCAGCAGGAGTTGAACAAAACACGTCTTTACTGATGGAAGTCAATAGTGAAACTGAAACAACAGAGGCTCACTAGCGCCTTTTATACAGGGGTGGTCACTGCCGGTACTGCAGTCTGAGACCAGTTGTTCTCTTAAAGGTACATACACAACAATTCCTCCCCTTTTAGATGAACAGTACATAACATTCATTTAACAACTAAATGATAACTAATTACAATCACAATTACGGTTGCTAGATACATTGGTTAAGTTTAAGCAATTATAAGTTCAGTCTTTGAGGAGGCTTCCTGATTCTGTCTGGATAACGCCTCTTTGGGGTATCAGGTTCCTCTGGCAATGTTGAGTCGGGATCAATGTCGTCGTTTGGTTCATCTGCTTCCAATATTACCGGTTCTGCGGTAGCTGCAATTGGAACGTTGATTTCATTACCAGGTGTATCAGATCGTGGTGTGGAGTTGACGTTTTCCTGTGACTCTAGAATCTGGTCAGCATGGCATCTTACAATGCTCTCCCCAAAGTCCACGGTATACATGAGAGGTCCTTGTCGTGTACAAATCGTTCCTGGCTGCCATTTCTCAGTGCGGTAGTCCCGGGCCAAAACTGGTTGACCTATCTTAAAACTCCTGGTCGGCCTTTCATTCATATTCTGAAACTGCCTGTTCTCCACATCTCTTCAGACGTTTGGCTTAACCAAATCCAAGCGGCATCGTAGTCTTCGATTGAAGAACATCATGGCTGGAGTTTGGTTGGTAACCGCATGTGTCGCATTCCGGTAGGCAAACAAGAAGTTGTCCACCTTGTGTTGTAGGGGTATATCTTCATAACACATTGCCTTGATAGCCTTCTTGAATGTTTGGACAAACCTCTCGGCCAATCCATTAGTGGCTGGATGATATGGGGCAGATGTGTAATGCTTAACATCATTGTTCTTTAAGAACCTCTGGAACTCTTCAGACACAAACTGTGGTCCATTGTCAGAGCAAATCTGTTCAGGCAGCCCATTCCTGGCGAATATGGTTCGTAAAACTGCGATAGTTTTTTCCGTGGTGGTTGAGGACATTTTTATTACCTCTGGCCACTTTGAATGTGCATCCACCGCAATTAAAAACATCGAGTCCATGAAGGGACCAGCAAAATCAATGTGCACCCTTTGCCATGGAGATGAGGGCCACTCCCATGGATGCAGAGGAGCTTGTGGTGGGGCGTTTTGGACCTTCTGGCATCCTGCACAGCTCTTGGTCATCTCTTCGATTTCTCTATCGATTCCTGGCCACCACACAAACGCTCTGGCTAAGTTCTTCATTTTTACCCCACCCAGATGACCCTCATGAAGTTCATTGAGCACTCTATCTGTCAACTTAGGTGGAATTACTACTCTGGATCCACACATCAAGGTTCCTCTACACACTGACAGCTGTTCTCTTCTCGGTGGGAATGCTGGCAGCAGTGGTTCGCCATGTGCTGGCCATCCCTTCACCGTTAAATCATAGACCCGTGATAGTGTCGGGTCATTCCATGTTTCCTCTTCTATGTTTGCATTCGTCACAGGGAGACATTCGACTATGGTCGAGTGGAATAACTCCATTGGATCCACTGCAAGGTCTTCTTCTTCCACCGTCGGCAATGGTAGGCGTGACAATCCATCAGCATTTCCATGCTGTTTAGTTCCTTTGTACTTGATGTCATATTGGTGTGCCCCTAGGAAAAGGGACCACCTCTGCAGCCGTTGTGCTGTCATTATCGGTACGCCCTTCTGAGGGTTGAAAATGGAGACAAGAGGTTGATGATCGGTTAGTAGAGTAAATTTTTGACCGTGCAGGTAGTGATTGAACTTCTTCACCCCCCCACACTAGGCTGAGGGCCTCTCTGTCAATCTGGGCGTAGTTACGCTCAGCAGAAGTTAACAAGCGTGACGCAAAAGCTATCGGCCTCTCCAAACCATCAAGGAATTTATGTGACAGTACCGCCCCAATGCCGTAGGGAGACGCATCACACGCCAGTCTGATCAGCAGTGCTGGGTTGTAGTGAGCCAATACTTCCCTTGAAGTGATTAAGTCCTTACTCTTCTGAAAGGCCCGCTTACAATCATCGCTCCATTTCCATGCTACCCCCGTTCGTAGCAGGGCGTTCAGTGGGTGCAGAATTGTCGGCAAATTCGGCAAAAACTTATGGTAGTAATTCACCAATCTGAGGAATGACCTCAGGTGCGACACATTTTCAGGCGCTGGGGCCTTAACAACCGCTTCAATTTTGTCAGGGGACTTATGTAACCCCTCTTCATCAATTACGTGGCCACAATACGATATCTGTTTCTTAAAAAATTCGCACTTGGGGCGGTTGGCTCGCAGCCCATGTTCCCGTAGTCTAGTGAGCACCTGTTCTAGGTTGTTAAGGTGTTCACTGTCATCTTCACCTGTCACAAGGATGTCGTCCAAGTAACACTGAGTCCCCGGAATCCCTTGCAGGACTTGTTCCATCGCTCTTTGCCATATCGCCGGCGCTGATGCTACTCCGAATACCAATCGATGATACTGGTAAAGACCTTTGTGAGTGTTTATCGTGAGATACTTCCTAGAGGACTCTTCAACCTCCACCTGCAAATATGCTTGCGCTAGGTCAATTTTTGTAAAACGCTTCACTCCAGACAGTGAGGCGAAGATGTCTTCTATCCTTGGAAGAGGATATTGTACTGTGTGAAGGACTGGGTTCACCGTCACCTTGAAATCCCCACAGATGCAAATCTTCCTTGGCTCCCCGGACTTATTGCTTAACGTTTTCTTCATGACAGGAACGATGGGTGTCGCCCACTCGCTCCAGTTGACCTTAGACAACACGCCTGCCTTCTCCAGATTCTCCAGCTCTGCCTCGACGGCTGGGCGAATTGCATATGGTACCGGTCTTGCTTTGAAAAACTTGGGAACTGCATTCTCTTCTATTTTTATCGAGGCGGTTACGCCTTTAAGCGTGCCCAGTTCTTGTTGAAATACCTCTTTGGCGTTAGCTAAGATTGTTGACAATCGTCCAGGAGTGACGTCTTCATCTTTTTTACCGTCCACCGTCATTGCATGAATGGAGTGCCAATCTAAGTTTATCTTCCTGATCCATTCCCATCCCAATAACGGTGGTCCACCATTTGGCAGTATGTAGAGATGCACTTTCTGTATTTTCTTGCCATTGTATTCGACAGGCGCCCTTATTTTTCCTCTGGGGTATACTTTTTGCCCCGTATACGTCGTCAAGACGATGGATGTCTCTTTCAAGGGTATGTGTGAAAATAGCCACTCGTAGTCTCGTCGATTCATGACGGTTAGCGCTGATCCTGTATCCAATTCCATTTTAACTTGGGACCCTGCTATCGTGAGGGTGACCCAAATGGTTCAGTGATCCTCTTTTGCGATTACATTGTGAAGTTTGAGACAGCTCAGTCTCCTGTTCCCGGATTCACTATCGCTCATCTGGTCTTCGGAACTACTGTCCGTCATCTTTTGTACTTTCTTGTACGGTTCCTTAGTAGCCTTTTTGTTGTCGCTGGTCTTCTTCCCAGACCTGCAAACTCGTGCAATGTGTCCCATCTTCCCGCATTGCCTGCATATTTTGTCTTTGGACCAGCAGTCCTTCTGGTCATGGTTAGTTCTGCCACAGCGATAACATTTTGCAAATCCCCGTGTCATTTCGTGGGTGCCGTATTCCTGTGGTTTTTGTTGAATTTCTGCAGCTCCCCTGGCTGCTGCTTCATATGATACTGCCACGCTGAAAGCCTTATCTAGCGTCAGCTCTTTCTCTGAGAGTAACTTCTTCTGTGTTCCTTCACTCAGGAGTCCACAGACAAATTTGTCTTGTAGGGTATCTGCCAGTCCTGCTCCGAACTGGCAGTGCTTTGATAGCTTGCGTAGTTCCGTAAGGTACTCAGCATTGCTCTCATCTTTATGCTGAGTTCTCCTGTGGAATTTAAATCTTTCTGCGATCAACAGCGGTGCAGCGTTTAGGTGTTCCTGTAGGACAGCAACAATTTCATTAAAACTCTTCGCCTTCAGTTTGGCCGGAGTAATCAGGTCCCGCAATAGGCCGTACGTTCTAGCGCCCATTAAGTTTAGCAATATCGATGCCTTTTCTCCTCCGCTATTTCGTTTACCTCGAAATATACCTCGACTCTTTCCACATATGTGGTCCAGTCCTCTATTGTATTATCAAAAGCAGTGATACAGCCAGTCTTCGGCATCTTGCAAATCTAAAATGGCACCTCCCGCGCTTTGCCTTCTTCCCCGATTTAACAAAATGGCGCCTCCCATGCTTTGCCTTCTTCCCCGCTGTTGTTAGCGCTGCTTTCCGCGGTTCCCGTTGCAACCTGCAGCTCCTCGCGGTTTCTTGCGCGTTTAATATTTCTTTTTTTTATTATCTTCCCTTCGTGGAACAACCCTGTGGGACTCTTGCCTCCCTCTTCGCGGGTCTATACGCAGCCCGGCTTCGTAGCACCGGCCGCGCCCTGTGTGCTCCACCCTCTCTCTCTCTTCTTCCCGACAACGCTGCTCGGCCCCGTTGCAAACCACCCGCTTGAGTTCGCGACCGCCGCAGCCCAGGAAGGATCAGTGCACTACCTGCCACCAACCCGATTAGCTGAAACACCGTCGACAGGAACCAGGCCCCGCTTTCGACAGCTTCTCCAGCAATCTTCAACTCCGCAACACAGGGTGGATGCCCACGGTCAACGCCCGTTTCTACTGCCTCTTACTTTCTTTTCTTTCCGGCCTCGACCTCTGCTCACTTCGCTGTAGGAATGGATCCCAGGAGGTGGTGCAGACTGTAGGTAGGTTCGTATCTGCTCGTCGCCAGTATTACATCCGTGAATGATTGAGACACGGACAGCAGGAGTTGAACAAAACACGTCTTTACTGATGGAAGTCAATTGTGAAACTGAAACAACAGAGGCTCACTAGCGCCTTTTATACAGGGGTGGTCACTGCCGGTACTGCAGTCTGAGACCAGTTATTCTCTTAAAGGTACATACACAGCAGGTGGGACCTTCCTCGTTTGTATAGGCTTGTAACAAAGCAGGAGCCGTCAGGAGTTGACTGTTCCTGATTTTAACCTGCTCAAATGATCAGGCGGCTGCCCGCAGCCAGCGGAGTCCTTTTTTAACATATACATGTCGGGTCCCAATGATGCCATCATGCTGCACTGGGCCTCACAAGGAAAGCTTAGGCCTCCCCCACCATTGATTCACCCTTGCTCTCTTCCCGATTGCAAGACCCCCACAGACGGCTCCAGCAGTCGAATCCGCCACCTACTTGCAGTCGGTGGGTGGCCTCCTGGCTGTGCCATTTTCCTCTGCTCCCCACCCACAATGGGTGGGAAGTTGGCCAGCAGGTTTAAATGAGGCCTGAGAGTTAAAGTATCCTGGGCTTCAATTCTGGAACATTGGGTGAGTTTCTAACTTACACTGTTACTCGTCCACCCAAGACCTGCCTGGAGTTAAAATTGGGCCTATGATTTCAATAAGAAAATACAGTGATGGGTTTTGCTATTGTGTAAAGCTCGCGAAAATAATCAAACACTTTAACTGCAATACAGAATTCAAAATGTTCAGAAAATCATTTTTGCAGATGTTATGCAGAATACAACATTTTAATTCAAACAGAGGAAACAAAAGTTATGGGCAAAGGTTTAATTTCTAAAAATAATTCCTAAAATAGTAGCCGCCAAAATAAAATAAATGTTTTATGTGCTTTAATCAATGATACACTAAAGCCACGACACCTAGTCATCAATGTATTATAGTCTGCAATCTGAATAGTCACATTTTTGACATGTATATACCATGATGTATATAGTGAAACATATTTTGCAGGATCATTTGTCTCAGTTTTGGAGCAGTGGTCATATTATTTCTGATATTTATATTACAATATTTCTAAATGAAGGAATTTTAAACAGGTAAAATCTGTTCATCTTGAAGGAAAAGTTGATTTGTTCTAGTCTAATGATTTAAAAGAGAAGTCAGTCATTTGCATTTTTGCACACAGCCAGACTATTGAAAAGTTAAATCATTAAGTCAAACCCTATAAGTATTCACCTCTGGAAACTGGATTTTTCCTTTTCTGATATGCTAATCTGTATTTCAGCATATGTTATTTTGGAATGGGGGGGACAGGGAGCTAATTAAAGCACAAAGTGCAGTCGAGTGTTTCAATCAGCTTAAGATCCTCTATTCCTGCATGAAATATGCTGAACACCCTTTATTACCATTAGCAGAGTGCGGTCACTTTAGGAATGCACACTTCTGACATGCAATAACAATTACCATCTCAAACAGTCTCATTACTCATTTAGTTAGTGATTGTTAAAATATATTACTTGGGTAAAATAAATCCATGTTGCCAAAACCTCAAACTGCATTCAATTTCTATATCGGTGATAATTTTGTGGTGAAAGCAACAGAAATTATGGATAAATAAATGCAATTTTGGCATGTGCACCTGGGCGAGAGGGAAGAAAAAATTAGCTATGGTTCCCACTCTCCCACTGTCCAGTGACATGTGGTTAGATAGGATTAAGTACAGACACGATGGGCTGGATTTTCTCAATGAGTAGCTTATGAAGGCAGGACTGCTGCTTGCTGGCTTTCAATCCCGCCTCCATCAGCTTCAGGCCAACCAGCGGGATTTTCTCCTGATTGACCTTGTTAAGCCCACCCAGCGGGCTCAGCAGGCCAATTAGGGGGAAGTCACTGACAGAGCACGTCAACGTATGATGTGCCATCTGTCAAGAACTTTTGAAAGAAGAAATGTCATAGTTTGATAGCACTGTGAAGCTGTCAAACACTGACATTTTGTATAGTTTGATGAGTCCTTGTGTTCAGGACTCATCAAACCTTTCAACTTTGCAGAAATCACCTGGCTGTTGGTTCGGAGAATCCAACAGCCAGTCTGTGATATCTACAATGGAGGTGTCGGGACACCGGCTCCACAGCGGCTGAAGGCTGTAAGCAAAAACAAAGGTAAGTGAACATTTTATAACACTTTACACTCACCTTACATACATATCACTCCACACTTGCACACATCACTCACATTTACATCACACTTTCAGACCCCTCCGACCCCCGCAGACTTCCTTCTCGCCTCCTACACCCTGGCGGGGTTCCCCGAGGTCGGGAAGCCTGCACTTAAGAGCTAAAAATGGCGATAATCCTATTTTCCGCCTGTTAACAGGCAGTTAATAGGCTTTAATCCCTTTTCCGCCTCGAGGAGACGGGACCCGGGGCAGGATGGCTTCCCGCCTCCTGGCAAGGGGGCACTGTTGTGTATGTGCCTTTAAGAGAAGAACTGATTCTATACTGCTGTACCGGCAGTGACCACCCGTGTATATAAAGCCATAGCAGGCTTCTGTATTTCAGTCTTGAATTACTCTCTGTTCAGTAAATACCTGTTTTATTGTTCTCCTGCAGTCTGAGTATTATTTATACTCGGACATTACACTGGCGACGGGCAGGTTTGAACTCACCTGCAGTACTGCATCACCTCACGGGGATCTTTTCCCTGAAGAGAAGCTTCTTGGAGGTCGAAGTCAGAACGGCGGGCGTCGACCACGGGCAACTGCCCAGGGATCCATCGGAGAGTTGCAGGGGAGGCTGTGGAGAGCTGGGCCTGGCTCCCCAGTCGAGGTGTTCCAGCAAGCCGTGCTGGTAGCAGGTAGTGCGCTGACCCTTCCGGACTGCGGCGGGCTTGGGCTCGATCGAGTGGCTCTGCAAAGGGGCCATGCAGCGTCGTCGGGAGGAAGAGAGAGAGGGTGGAGCGCACAGGGCGCGGTCGGTGCTCAAGAACAGGGCAGTGTGGAGAGGATAGAATGTGGGGGAAGGAAAAGTGAGATGCGCCGAAGCCACGGGTCGCTGCCATTACCCTGTAGAATGCTAGGAGCAGCGTGGCAGCAAGGGGAAGAAGGAAAAGCGCGGGAGGCGCCATTTTATTCCATTGGGGAAGAAGATAAAGCGTGGGAGGTGCCATTTTATTATATTGGGGAAGAAGAAAAAGCGCGGGAGGTGCCATTTAAAATCACCCAAGATGCTGAAGAGTGACAGTATCACTGCTTTCGACAACAAGGTAGAAGACTGGACCACATATGTGGAAAGAATTGAAGTGTACTGCAATGCCAATGAGGTGGCCAATGGAAAGAAGGCATCGGTATTATTAAATTTGATGGGCGCAAGAACGTACGGCCTATTGTGGAATTTAATTACCCCAGCTAAACCAATGGAGAAAAGTTTTGAGGAGATTGTTAATATCTTACAGGAACACCTAAACCCTACACCGCTGCTGATAGCAGAAAGATTCAAGTTCCATAAAAGGAACCAGCACAAAGATGAGAGCAATGCTGACTATCTTACGGAACTACGCAAGTTATCGAAGCACTGCCAGTTCGGAGCAGGACTGGCAGACACCTTGCGGGATAAGTTTGTCTGCGGCCCCCAGAGTGAAGGAACCCAGAAATGACTATTTTCGGAAAAGGACCTGCCACTAGAACAGGCTTTCAGCGTGGCAGTATCCGACGAAGCAGCAGGACGGGGAGCTGCGGAAATACAACAGAAACCACAAGAATACCGCGCTAACGAAATGGCGTATGGAGCAGAAAAGTGCTATCGCTGCGGCAGAACAACCCATGATCAGAAGGACTGCTGGGTTAAGGACAAAGTATGCAGGCAATGTGGGAAAATGGGACACATAGCAAGAGTCTGCAGGTCGGGAAAGAAAACCAACACTACAAGAACTACTAAGGAAAAGTACAAGAAAGTAAAGAAATTGACAGACAGTAGTTCAGAAGATCAGGAGAGTGATAATGACTCCGGGAGCAGGAGACTAAGTTGTCTAAAGTTACACAATGTGATCGCAAAGGAGGATCACCGAACCATTTGGGTCACCCTCATGATAGCAGGGTCCCCAGTAAAGATGGAATTGGACACAGGATCAGCCCTAACTGTCATGAATCGACGAGACTATGAGCGGCTATTCTCACACATACCCTTGAAGGACACGTCCATTGTATTGAAGACAAACACGGGGCAAAAAGTCTACCCCAGAGGAAAAATAAGGGTGCCAGTTGAATACAACGGCACGGAAACACAGAAACTGTATCTATATATACTACCAGATGGAGGACCACCACTATTGGGACGTGAATGGATCCGAAAAATACAATTGGATTGGCATTCCATTCAGGCGCTAACTGTGACTGATAAAAAGGATGATGACATCACACCTGGACGACTGTCAAAAATTCTAACTGACGCGAAAGAGGTGTTCCAACAAGGACTTGGGACTCTAAAAGGAGTAACGGCAATGATAAAAATCGAAGATAACGCAAACCCAAAAGTTTTTAAGGCCAGACCGGTACCTTACACGATCCGCCCAGCTGTTGAAGCAGAGCTGGAGAGTCTGGAGCGTTTGGGTGTGCTGTCCAAGGTGGACTGGAGCGAGTGGGCCACACCCATCGTTCCTGTAATGAAGAAATCATTGAGCAGCACGCCTGGGGAACCGAAGAAGGTTCACATCTGTGGGGACTTCAAGGTAACTGTGAACCCAGTCCTGCACACAGTACAATATCCACTTCCACGGATAGAAGATATTTTCGCCTCACTATCTGGAGGGAAATGCTTTACAAAGATTGATCTGGCCCAAGCGTATCTACAAATGGAGGTGGAAGAAGCATCTAGGAAATACCTCACGATAAACACTCACAAAGGCCTTGACCAGTACAATCGACTGGTATTCGGGGTAGCATCAGCCCCGGCTATTTGGCAGAGGGCGATGGAACAAGTCCTGCAAGGGATCCCGGGGACCCAGTGTTATTTGGACGACATCCTGGTTACGGGCGAAAATGACAGTGAACACCTTGCCAACCTGGAGCAGGTGCTCACGAGATTACAGGAATATGGGCTACGAGCCAACTGCCCCAAATGCGAGTTCTTCAGGAGACAAATCTCATTTTGTGGCCACATGATTGATGAGGAAGAGTTGCATAAGTCGCCGGACAAGATTGAGGCTGTAGTCAAGGCTCCAGCACCAGAAAATGTGTCGCAACTGAGGTCGTTCCTCAGGTTGGTGAACTACTACCATAAGTTCTTGCCGAATTTATCCACAATTCTGCACCCACTGGATGCCCTACTGCAAACTGGAGTAACATGGAAATGGAGTGATGAGTGTAAGCGTGCCTTTCAGAAATGTAAATGCCTAATCACTTCAAAAGAATTATTGGCCCACTACAATCCAACACTACCGATTCGGTTAGCATGTGATGCGTCTCCCTACGGCATCGGAGCGGTGCTGTCACACAAATTCCCTGACGGTTCAGAGAGGCCAATAGCCTTTGCGTCGTGCTCGTTAACCTCAGCCGAGCGTATCTACGCCCAGATTGACAGGGAGGCCCTCAGCCTGTTGTGGGGGGTGAAGAAGTTCAATCACTATCTGCACGGGCAGAAATTCACCCTACTGACTGATCATCAGCCCCTGGTCTCCATTTGTATCCCAAAGAAGGGCGTTCCGGCGATGACGGCGCAACGGCTGCAAAAATGGTCACTTTTTCTAGGGGCACATCAGTACGACATAGAGTACAAGGGTACGAAACAGCATGGAAACGCTGATGGGCTGTCGCGCCTACCGTTGCCTACGGTAGAGGAAGCACCTGCAGTGGGCCCTGTTGAGATATTCCATGCGACCATTGTCGAATGTCTACCTGTTACAAACTCAAGTATAGAGAAGGAAACCCGAAATGACCCGACACTCTCTCGGGTCTATGATTTGACGGTGAAGGGATGGCCAGCACATGGCGACTCACTGTTGCCAGCATTCTCACCAAGGAGAGAACAGCTGTTAGTGTGCCAGGGGACCTTGATGTGTGGATCCCGAGTGGTAATTCCACCCAAGTTGAGAGATAGAGTGCTCAATGAGCTTCATGAGGGTCATCTGGGAGGGGTAAAAATGAATTGCCTAGCCAGGGCGTTTGTGTGGTGGCCAGGAATCGATAAAGAAAGCGAGGATATGACCAAGAGATACACAGGATGCCAGAAGGTCCAAAATGCTCCACCACAGGCCCCGCTACACCCATGGGAGTGGCCCTCATCTCCATGGCAACGGGTACACATTGATTTTGCTGGTCCATTTATGGACTCAATGTTCCTAATCGCTGTGGACGCCCATTCGAAATGGCCAGAGGTCATCAAAATATCCTCCACCACCACGGAGAAAACTATTGCAGTCCGACGGACCATCTTCGCCAGGAATGGCTTGCCAGAACAGATTTGCTCCGACAATGGGCCACAGTTTGTGTCAGAGGATTTCCGGAGGTTTCTGAGGAATAATGGGGTGAAGCATTACACATCTGCCCCATATGTGTGCAGGAAGTGTGTCCAGCTGCAGCTCCTAGCGGACCGCATGGCGGCGCTGGAGCTGCGAATGGACTCACTCTGGAGCATACGCGATGCTGAGGATCTTGTGGATAGCACATTCAGTGAGTTGGTCACACCGCAGGTAAAGGCTAGCTCAGACAGTAAATGGGTGACCAAAAGGCAGGGTAAAGGCAGGAAGGTAGTGCAGGAGTCGCCTGCGGTCATCTCCCTCCAAAACAGGTTTACCGTTTTGGGTACTGTTGGGGGAGATGACTTATCAGGGGAAGGCACCAGCAGCCAGGTTCAGGGCACCATGACTGGCTCTGCTGCACAGAAGGGCGGAAAAAAGAGGGATAGGGCTATAGTGATAGGGGATTCAATTGTAAGGGGGATAGATAGGAGTTTCTGTGGCCGAGACCGAGACTCCAAGATGGTATGTTGCCTCCCTGGTGCAAGGGTCAAGGATGTCTCGGAGCGGGTGCAGAGCATTCTGAAGGGGGAGGGGGATCAGCCAGTTGTCGTGGTACATGTAGGTACCAACGATGTAGGTAAAAAGAGGGAGGAGGTCCTACAAGCTGAATTTAGGGAGTTAGGAGCTAAATTGAAAAGTAGGACCTCAAAGGTAGTAATCTCTGGATTGCTACCAGTGCCACGAGCTAATAAGTTTAGAGAGAGTAAGATAGATAAGCTAAATACGTGGCTTGAGCAGTGGTGCAAGGGAGAGGGATTTAAATTCCTGAGGCATTGGAACCAGTTCTTGGGGAGGAGTGACCTGTACCAAGGGGACGGTCTACACCTGAACTGTGAGGGAGCCGATGTCCTCGGGGTAATATTTTCTAGGGCGGTTCGGGAGGATTTAAACTAATTTGGCAGGGGGATGGGAACCTAGGTAGTGGAAAAGAGGGAAGTCATATGAAGTCAGAAATAGATGGTAGAAAGGTGAGAAGCAATAAGCAAAGGAGAGAAACACAAAGGGCCAAACTAATTCATAATGAGAGTGTGAAAAAAGCAAGCCTGAAGGCTTTGTATCTTAATGCTAGAAGCATTAGGAACAAGGTGGATGAATTAGTTGTGGAAATAGAGGTAAACAAGTATGATTTGATTGGGATTACAGAAACGTGGCTGCAGGGTGGGCAAGGCTGGGAACTTAACATCCAGGGATATACAATATTTAGGAAGGATCGGCAAAAAGGTAGGGGAGGTGGGGTAGCATTGCTGGTAAAGGAGGGGATTAATGCAATGGAAAGGAAGGATATTAACTCGGATGAAACGGAATCTGTATGGGTAGAAATGAGAAATAGCAAGGGGAGGAAAACGTTAGTGGGTGTGATATATAGGCCTCCAAATAGTAATATGGAGGTGAGGGAAGGCATAAAAAGGGAAATTAGAGAAGCGTGCGATAAGAGCACAGCTGTCATCATGGGTGACTTTAATTTACATATTGATTGGACTACCCAAATTAGTAAAAATTCTGAGGAGGAGGAATTCCTGGAATGTTTTAGGGACGGTTATCTGGACCAATATGTCGAGGAGCCGACTCGAGATCAGGCCATTTTAGACTGGGTATTGTGCAATGAGAAGGGACTTATCAGCAATCTTCTTGTACGAGGCCCCTTGGGTCAGAGCGATCATAATATGATCGAGCTCTCAGTCGAGATGGAGAGTGAGGAAATTGAATCAGAGACTAAGGTCCAGAACTTAAATAAAGGGAATTACGAGGGTATGAGACGGGAATTGGGTAAGATTGATTGGGTGGTGTTTCTGGGGGGATTGACAGTGGATAGACAATGGCAAGCATTCAAAGATAGAATGGAAGAATTCCAGAACATGTTTATACCGGTTTGGCATAAAAATAAACCTAAAAAGGTGACTCAACCGTGGATAACGAGGGAAATTAGGGACAGCATAAAATCAAAAAAAAGGGCATATCAACTGGCAAAAAAAAGCACCAGACCGGAAGATTGGGGGCAGTACAGGATACAGCAAAAGAGGACAAAGGGATTAATCAGGAAGGGGAAAATAGAATACGAAAGTAAACTTGCAGCAAACATAAAGACAGACTGCAAAAGCTTTTATCGGTATATCAGGAGGAAAAGACTGGTAAAATCCCAAGTCGGTCCCTTGCAGTCTGATTCGGGAGAATATATAATGGAGAATAAGGAAATGGCAGACCAATTAAACTCATACTTTGGTTCTGTATTCACAAAGGAGGACACAAATAACCTCCCAGGAATATCGGCAAACATAGGGACTAATGAGAGGGAGGAGCTGACAGAAATTAGTATCTCTAGGGATATGGTGTTGGGTAAGTTGAGGGGACTGAAGGCCGACAAATCCCCAGGGCCTGATAAACTACATCCTAGGGTACTTAAGGAGGTTGCCCTGGAGATAGCAGATGCTCTAAGGATCATCTTCCGGAACTCCATTGACTCGGGAACAGTACCCGTGGATTGGAGGGTAGCTAATGTTACCCCAATATTTAAAAAGGGGGGTAGAGAGAAAGCAGGGAATTATAGACCAGTAAGCCTTACATCGGTTGTGGGCAAAATGCTAGAGTCCATTATTAAGGATAAAATAGTGGAGCACTTGACAAATGGGGAAAGGATCGGACAGAGTCAACATGGATTTACAAAGGGTAAATCGTGTTTGACTAATCTGCTGGAATTTTTTGAGGAGGTAACTGGTAGAATAGATGGGGGAGAGCCAGTGGATGTGGTGTACCTTGACTTCCAGAAAGCCTTCGATAAGGTTCCACACAAAAGATTATCATGCAAAATTAAGGCTCATGGGATTGGGGGCAAAGTATTAACGTGGATAGAGAACTGGCTGGCGGATAGAAAACAGAGAGTTGGAATAAACGGCTCGTTTTCGGAGTGGCAGGCAGTGACCAGCAGGGTGCCGCAAGGATCTGTCCTGGGACCCCAGCTGTTCACAATATATATAAATGATCTGGATCAGGGAATTGGATGCAATATTTCCAAATTCGCTGACGACACTAAACTAGGAGGAGGGGTGGGCTCTGATGAGGATGTCAGGAGGCTACAGTGTGATTTGGACAGGTTGGGGGAATGGGCGGATACGTGGCAGATGCACTATAATGTGGATAAATGCGAGGTTATCCACTTTGGGGGTAAAAACAGGAGGGTAGATTATTATCTAAATGGCAATAGATTGGGAGATGGGGAAGTGCAGAGGGACCTGGGTGTTCTTGTGCACCAGTCACTGAAGGAGAGCATGCAGGTGCAACAGGCGATTAAGAAGGCAAATGGTATGTTGGCCTTCATATCAAGGGGGTTCGAGTATAGGAATAGGGATACCTTACTACAGCTGTACAAGGTGCTGGTGAGACCGCATCTGGAGTATTGTGTACAGTTTTGGTCGCCCCATCTGCGGAAGGATGTTCTTGCCATGGAAAGAGTGCAACGGCGATTCACCAGGCTGATACCTGGAATGGCGGGAATGACCTACGAAGAGAGATTAAATAGTTTGGGCTTGTACTCACTGGAGTTTAGAAGATTGAGAGGGGATCTCATCGAAACATATAAAATTATGGCAGGCCTGGACAGGCTGAATTCAGAGAGAATGTTTCCAATGGCCGGGGAGCACAGAACCAGGGGCCACAGTCTAAAAATAGCGGGCAAATCATTTAAAACAGAGATGAGGAAGAATTTCTTCACTCAAAGAGTGGTGAGCCTGTGGAATTCCCTGCCACAGAGGGCTGTGAAGGCTAATTCAATAAATATTTTCAAGAGAGAATTGGATATATTTCTGAAGGCTAAGGGGATTAAGGGTTACGGAGAAAAGGCGGGGACGGGGTACTGAACTGGTAAGATCAGCTATGATCTCAGACGAAGATCAGCCATGATCTCATTGAATGGCGGAGCAGGCTCGAAGGGCCGAATGGCCTACTCCTGTTCCTATCTCTATGTATCTATGTATATCATCCAGCCACAAATGGATTGGCTGAGAGGTTTGTTCAGACCTTTAAAAAGGCCATAAAGGCAATGCATAATGACGACATACCACTACAACACAAGATGGATAATTTCTTGTTTGCTTCCCGGAATGCGACACATGCAGTCACCAACCAAGCTCCAGCCATAATGTTCTTCAACCGAAGGCTAAGATGTCGCCTGGATTTGCTCAAACCAAACATAAGACGAGATGTTGAGGATAAGCAATTCCAGCACATAAATGAGAAGCCAACCAGGAGCTTCAAGATAGGGCAACCAGTCTTGGCCCGTGACTACCGAACAGAAAAATGGCAGCCAGGAATGATATGCACACAGCAGGGACCACTAATGTACACAGTGGACGTTGGAGAGAGCACCGTGAGACGCCATGCTGACTAGATTCTAGAGTCACAGGAACAAGCCAAACCCATACCACGAGCAGGTGCACCTGGTAATCAACCCGAAGTACAGAGTGCGTCTACCTCAGAAGCAGTGGTATTGGAAGCTGACGAACCAACCAATGACAATGAGCCAGAATCAACTCCGCCGCAAGAACAGGATACTCGAGAAAGGCGCTATCCAGTCAGGATCAGGAAGCCTCCTCAAAGACTGAACTTATAAATGATTATTTCAGTTGATGTATATAGTACAGAGAAAATTGTAATTGTAATTAGTTATTATTTAGTTGTTAAATGAATGTTATGTACTGTTTATCTAAAAGGGGAGGAATTGTTGTGTATGTGCCTTTAAGAGAAGAACTGATTCTATACTGCAGTACCGGCAGTGACCACCCCTGTATATAAAGCCATAGCAGGCTTCTGTATTTCAGTCTTGAATTACTCTCTGTTCAGTAAATACCTGTTTTATTGTTCTCCTGCAGTCTGAGTATTATTTATACTCGGACATTACAGGCACGGAGGTGGGATGGGGCGGGTTTGCCAGCCGCCCCCAAATTCTGCAACTTTACCGGCAGTCCCGCCTCCATACCCGCCTCCACATGGCTGACAAAATCCAGCCCAATGGGTTTGATTTTAATAACGGAGGCGGGATAAGGGCGGGACTGCTGCTCGGCAGCTTTCAGACATGCTTCCGGCTGCCGCCTCCCAGCACTTCTGATTTTGGCTTCATTGGCCTCGTTACGGCCGTCGTGCCGGTCCCTCCAGACAATTGCTTGGAGGATGTCAGTTTTTCGCATCTGATGACACGTTGTTTGTTTGAAAATTTAAAAGGGCCATGTCCCCTTTGCATACAAATGTCATTGGGATGGCTTGGTGCTTTATTATCTTGAAAGGGGAGTTGACAGTGTCTGTTCTGAGGAAAATTTAAAGAATGATATTATTGGTCATATTATTCCAGAAAGAGATTCATGACTTTTTGATATATGACTTTACTATCTGACTATGAAATGAAAAAGATGCCAGATGTGTTCCAATCATTTGCTTAGTAATATTAATGCTTCTTTCTCTTAAAGGTGCTGGGAGCTGCAGGAATGGCAGCCCCAAAAGCTAAGGCTGCACCCAGGTTCAATGAGGGCTCTCTCCATGCTCTTGTTGAGGGAGTTAGGTGATGTCAGGAGGTCCTCTTCCCTGGAAATGGAAGGAGGAGGCCTCCTCAGCAAACCAAGGCAGCTTGGCTGCAAATTGCTGAGGAGGTGAGCTCAAGGTCTGTGTGCAGACGCACATGGGTTTAGTGTTGAAAAAGGTTTAATGATATGCTGAGATCAGCTAAAGTGTGGCCTCTGTGTTCTGGGACATGGAAGTTCAAGAGTGAGGGCTCAGGGCGATTTCCATGCAGAATGAGTGCAAACCACCGTTTATTGGACAGATGATGGCTGGGGTTTGAGGCTGTTGGACGTATATTCATCTCCATGTGCCAGCCACCTGTGGTTGAAGTGTTAGCTTATGCGAATCTGGCATGGATGAGTGCATCCCTTGTCTGATGGCCATCAATGTGGTGGCCTGCTGCTGAATTGGCCACATCCAGCCCCGCAAGGCATCACTCCCCGTCCTCCTACTCATCCTCCTCCTTGTCCGCTTCCTCGTCCTCTTCATCTTCCTCCAAGGAGGCTTTGTGCTGAGCCACTTCTTCATCCGGCAGTACTAAGCCGCGCTGCTCTTCCTCCGAATCTGATGACCAGGATGAAAGGATGTAAATGGTTCCCATCCCGTCGTTATAGATTTCAGTCGAGGCAAGAAGCTTGCAAGCGCACACTCAAAGTGGCCTGAAATTATTCCATTCAGTTCAAACAGCAGATGTGTGTCAGCTTGACCAGTCACAAGGTCAGTAGATTTGCAAAATCTTATCCCAAACCTCCAACAACAAAGTTGTTGCATCTGAATGCCAGCCATGTTACAGAGCAGCGGCGGACTTGAGTGGAGTGGGCGGCGGCAGCAGGGCGACTATAAAAGCGACCCCCGAGGACCAGGTAGGCCCCAGAGCGGCAGCGGACCTGAGTGGAGCGGGTGGCGGCGGCAGAGCGACTATAAAAGTGACCCCGAGGACCAGGTAGGCCCCAGAGCAGTGGCAGACCTGAGTGGTGCGGGCGGCGGCAGCGGAGTGACTATATAAGTGACCCCGAGGACCAGGTCGGCCCCAGAGTGGCGGCGGACCTGAGTGGAGTGGGCGGCGGCAGCGGAGTGACTATAAAAGCGACCCCGAGGACCAGGTAGGCTTACCAATCTCGGAGCTCCGAGTGCGGGAGAGAGGAGTAAAAAGTAATTCAAGTGTGACGTCACCAGAAAGCAGGTAAGTGATTGGCTGGTGAGTATTTCTCTCTTTCTCCTTTTTTACAAGCTTAAATTCTGTGGTTTATATTTTCTAGGGTCTCTGTGGTGTAGTGGGGACAGTTGGTAAATAAGCGCCCTAGAATATATCTTTAATTGGGGGTATTGAATTAATTTAAATTAATTAAAGGGTAAGTCATGTCAGGACAGCCCAGCCCCGTGTTATGCTCCTCTTGCTCTATGTGGGAATTCAGGGATGCTGCCAGTGTCCCTGACGACCATGTGTGCTGGAAATGTATCCAGCTGCAGCTACTAGCGGACTGCATTGAGGCGCTGGAGCTGCGGATGGATGAGTTTTGGAGCATTCGCGATGCTGAGAGGGTCGTGGATAACACGTTTAGTGAGTTGGTCACACCGCAGGTAAGGGCTGCACAGGCAGAAGGGAAATGGGTGACCATCAGGCGAAGCAGTAGAAGCAGGCAGGTAGTGCAGGGGACCCCTGTGGCCATCCCCCTCTCAAACAGGTATACCGATTTGGATACTGTTGAGGGGGATGACTTACCAGGGGAAGGCAACAGCAGCCAACTTCCTGGCACCAGGGGTGCTTCTGCTGCTCAGGAAGGGAGGAAAAAGAGTGGGAGAGCAATAGTAGTAGGGGATTCTATCGTAAGGGAAACAGATAGGCGTTTCTGTGGCTGTAGATGTGACTCCAGGATGGTTTGTTGCCTCCCTAGTGCCAAGGTCAAGGATGTCACTGAACGGCTGCAGGGCATTCTGAAGGGGGAGGGTGAACAGTCAGAGGTCATGGTTCACATTGGGACCAACGACATGGGTAGGAAGAGGGATGAGGTACTGCAGCAAGAATTTAGGGAGCTAGGTAGCAGATTAAAGAGCAGGACCTCAAAGGTTGTAATCTCTGGATTACTCCCAGTGCCTCGTGCTAGTGAGTATAGGAATAGGAGGATAGAGCAGATGAATGCGTGGCTAAAGAGTTGGTGCAGGAGGAAGGGCTTTAGTTTCCTGGATCACTGGGTCTGCTTCTGGGGAAGGTGGGACTTGTTCAAGTTGGACGGGCTGCACCTGAACCAGAACGGGACAAATATCTTTGCGGGGAGGTTTGCTAGCACTGTTGGGGGGGTTTAAACTAACTTGGCAGGGGGATGGGATTCAGAGTGGAGCTATAATAGGGGGTGATGTACAGCCAAATATAAAGGAAAAAACAAGTCAGCTTGGAAGGCAGAGCAAATATGTAACGGCACAAGGGAGTAGGGCAAGGCTGGATGGCATTTATTTTAATGCAAGGAGTCTTGCGAATAAGGTGGATGAACTGAGGTGTTGATGAACACATGGGAGTATGATATTGTTGCTATCATGGAGACATGGTTGAGGGAGGGGCAAGACTGGCAGCTCAATATTCCGGGGTATAGAATCTTCAGGCGAGACAGAGGGGGAGGTAAAAGAGGAGGGGTGTCGCAATATTAATTAAAGAGTCAATTACTGCTGTAAGGAGGGATGATATATTAACAGGTTCCTCTAATGAGGCCATATGGGTAGAACTTAAAAACAAAAAGGGGGCAAGCACTTTGCTGGGAGTGTACTATAGGCCCCCAAACAGTCAGGGGGAGATAGAGGAACAGATATGTGGGCAAATCTCAGAGAAATGTGCAAATAATAGGGTAATAATAGTGGGGGATTTCAACTTCCCCAATGTTAACTGGGATAGTCAGAGTGTGAAAGGCGTAGAGGGTGCAGAATTCTTAAAGTGCATCCAGGAGAGCTTTTTGAGCCAGGCATGTAGAAAGTCCTACAAGAGAGGGGGCGGTACTGGACCTAATTCTAGGGAATGTGGCCGGGCAAGTGGTAGAAGTGTTAATAGGTGAGCACTTTGGTGACAGTGACCATAATTCGGTGAGATTTAAGGTAGTCATGGAAAAGGACAGAGATGGACCGGAAATAAAGGTTCTAAATTGGGGGAAGGCCGATTTTAATATGATAAGGCAGGATCTGGCCAAGGTGGACTGGGATCAGCTACCTGTAGGAAAATCCACATCGGAGCAATGGGAGTCTTTCAGAAAGGAAATTGAGAGAGTACAATGGCAACATGTTCCCTCCCGTAAAGGTCAAGGGTGGGACCAACAAGCCCAGGGAACCTTGGATGTCAAGGGACATACGAGAATGGATTAGGAAAAAAAGGAGGGCTTTTGGCAGATACAAAGGACTAAAGACAGAGGAAGCCCTAGAGCAGTATAAAAAGTGCAGGGGGATACTTAAAAAAGAAATTAGGAGAGCGAGGAGGGGACATGAAATAACACTGGCAAGCAAAATAAAGGAAAATCCTAAAGTGTTTTATAAGTATATTAAGGGCAAGAGGATAACTAAGGAAAGAGTAGTGCCCATTAGGGACCAAAGTGGCAATCTGTGTGTGGAGCCAGAAGATGTAGGTGGGGTTTTAAATGAAATTTTTGCATCTGTGTTCACTATGGAGAAGGACGATGTAGACATAGAAGTCGCGCAGGGGGACTGTGATATACTTGAACATATTAGCATCGAGAGGGAGGAGGTACTGGCGGTTTTAGCAGGCTTAAAAGTGGATAAATCCCCAGGCCCGGATGAGATGTATCCCAGGCTGCTGTGTGAGGCAAAGGAGGAGATTGCAGGGGCTCTGACACAAATTTTCAGAACCTGTCTGGCCACAGGGGATGTGCCAGAGGACTGGAGAACAGCTAACGTAGTACCATTATTCAAGAAGGGTCGTAGGGATAAACCAGGGAATTACAGGCCAGTGAGCCTAACATCAGTGGTAGGGAAATTATTGGAAAAAATTCTGAGGGACAGAATTAGTCTCCACTTGGAGAGGCAAGGATTAATCAGGGACAGTCAGCATGGCTTTGTCAAGGGAAGATCATGTCTGACTAATTTGATTGAATTTTTCGAGGGGGTGACTAGCTATGTGGATGAGGGTAGTGCAGTGGATTGATTAAGAAAGGGAAGATAGATTATGAAAGTAAATTAGCAAAAAATATAAAAACAGATAGTAAGAGTTTTTATAGTTATATAAAAAGAAAAAGGGTGGCTAAAGTAAATGTTGGTCCCTTAGAGGATGAGACCGGGAAATTAATGGTGGGAAATATGGAGATGGCAAAAACACTGAATGAATATTTTATATCAGTCTTTACAGTAGAAGACACTAAGAATATCCCAACACTGGACAAACAGGGGGCTAAAGGGGGGGAGGAGCTAAACACGATCAAAATCACTAAGGAAGTGGTACTCGGTAAAATAATGGGACTCAAGGCGGATAAATCACCTGGACCTGATGGCTTACATCCTAGGGTCTTGAGGGAAGTTGCGGTAGGGATTGTGGATGCTTTGGTAATAATTTTCCAAAACTCCCTGGACTCGGCAAAGGTCCCGGCAGACTGGAAAACTGCTAATGTAACACCCTTATTTAAAAAGGCCAGTAGACAGAAGGCTGGAAACTATAGCCTAACATCTGTGGTAGGTAAAATTTTGGAGTACATTATTAAGGAGACAGTAACAGGGCATTTGGATAATCATAATTTAATAGGACAAAGCCAGCATGGTTTTATGAAGGGGAAGTCATGTTTGACAAATTTGCTGGAGTTCTTTGAGGAAGTAACATATAGGGTGGATAAAGGGGAACCAGTGGACGTAGTGTATTTAGACTTCCAAAAGGCATTTGACAAGGTGCCACACAAAAGATTATTGCTTAAGATAAAAAATCACAGGATTGGGGGTAATATTCTGGCATGGATAGAGGATTGGCTATCTAACAGAAGGCAGAGAGTTGGGATAAATGGTTCATTCTCGGACTGGCAATCAGTAACTAGTGCTGTTCCACAGGGGTCAGTGCTGGGTCCCCAACTCTTTACAATCTATATTAACGATTTGGAGGAGGGGACCGAGTGTAACATATCAAAGTTTGCAGATGATACTAAGATGGGAGGGAAAGTAGTGAGTGAGGAGGACATAAAAAACCTGTAAGGGGACATAGATAGGCTAAGTAAGTGGGTAGAGATTTGGCAGATGGAATACAATACTGGAAAGTGTGAGGTTATGCACTTTGGCAGGAAAAATCGTAGAGCAAGTTATTATCTTAATGGCAAGAAACTGGAAAGTACTGAAGTACAAAGGGATCTGGGGGTCCTGGTGCACGCAACTCAAAAGGTTAGTATGCAGGTGCAGCAAGTGATTAAGAAGGCCAATGGAATGTTGGCTTTCATTGCTAGGGGGATAGAATATAAAAATAGGGAGGTATTGCTTCAGTTGTACAAGGTATTGGTGAGACCGCACCTGGAATACTGCGTACAGTTTTGGTGTCCATACTTAAGAAAGGACATACTTGTTCTCGAGTCAGTACAAAGAAGCTTCACTCGGTTAATCCCGGGGATGAGGGGATGGACATATGAGGAGAGGTTGAGTAGATTGGGACTCTACTCATTGGAGTTCAGAAGAATGAGAGGCGATCTTATTGAAACATATAAGATTGTGAAGGGGTTGGATCGGGTGGATGCGGGGAAGATGTTCCCGATGATGGGTGAAACTAGAACTAGGGGGCATAGTCTTAGAATAAGGGGCTGCTCTTTCAAAACTGAGATGAGGAGGAACTACTTCACTCAGAGGGTGGTAGGTCCATGGAATATGCTGCCCCAAAAAGCTGTAGAAGCTACATCATTACATAAATTTAAAACAGAAATAGACAGTTTCCTAGAAGTAAAGGGAATTAAAGGTTACGGGGAGCGGGCAGGAATTTGGACATGAGTCTAGGTTCGGATCGGTCATGGCCCTGTGGGTAGCGGAGCGGGCTCAGGGGCCGTGTAGCCTGATCCTGCTCCTATTTCGTGTGTCTAATTCTGTTAGATTCAGGAGATGATTCTGTGATAGTGGATTGGCGGTTAGGATCAGATCAGCCATGATCTTATTGAATGGCGGAGCAGGCTCAAGGGGCCGATTGGCCTACTCCTGCTCCTATTTCTTATGTTCTTATGGATGTGGTATACATGGATTTCAGTAAGGCTTTCGATAAAGTCCCGCATAGGAGACTGGTCAAGAAGGTAAGAGCCCATGGGATCCAGGGTGTCTTGGCACATTGGATCCAAAACTGGCTTAGTGGCAGAAGGCAGAGGGTGATGGTCGAAGGTTGTTTTTGTGACTGGAAGCCTGTGTCCAGTGGGGTACCGCAGGGATCGGTGCTGGGTCCCTTGCTGTTTGTGGTCTACATTAATGATTTGGATGTGAATGTAAAAGGTATGATCAGTAAGTTCGCAGATGACACGAAAATTGGTGGGGTGGTAAATAGCGAGGAGGGTAGCCTCAGTCTGCAGGACGATATAGATGGGTTGGTCAGATGGGCAGAACAGTGGCAAATGGAATTTAACCCTGAAAAGTGTGAGGTGATGCATTTTGGAGGGACTAACAAGGCAAGGGAATACACAATGAATGGTAAGACCCTAGGTAAGACAGAGGATCAGAGGGACCTTGGTGTGCATGTACATAGATCCCTGAAGGCAGCAGAACAGGTGGATAAGGTGGTTAAAAAGGCATATGGGATACTTGCCTTCATTAGCCGAGGCATAGAATATAAGAGCAGGGAGGTTATGATGGAGCTGTACAAAACGCTGGTTAGGCCACAGCTGGAATATTGTGTGCAGTTCTGGTCGCCGCACTATAGGAAGGATGTGATTGCTTTGGAGAGGGTGCAGAGGAGATTCACCAGGATGTTACCTGAGCTGGAGCACTTCAGCTATGAAGAAAGACTGGACAGGCTGGGGTTGTTTTCCTTGGAGTAGAGAAGTCCGAGGGGGGACCTGATTGAGGTGTACAAAATTATAAGGGGCATAGATAGGGTAGATAGAAAGGAACTTTTTCCCTTAGTAGAGGGGTCAATAACAAGGAGGCATAGATTCAAGGTAAGGAGCAGGAGGTTTAGAGGGGATTTGAGGAAGAACTTTTTCACCCAAAGGGTGGTTGGAATCTGGAACTCACTGCCTGAAAGGGTGGTAGAGGCAGGAACCCTCACAACATTCAAGATGCATTTGGATGAGCACTTGAAATGCCATAGCATACAAGGCTATGGACCAAATACTGGAAAATAGGATTAGATTAGACAGGGCCTGATGGCTGGCGCGGATGCAATGGGCCGAAGGGCCTCTTTCTGTGCTGTATAACTCTATGACTCTATGGCCTAGAAATTCAGTTGCGTTTGCGCCCAATTAGGGGCGAAAGAGTGGGTTGCGCCGGAAGTTGCGTCGCGCCCGAAATTAGGTGGGCCCTAACATCGGCGTTAGCCGGTAGCGCTGCGCCGGCACCGATGACGTCATCGGTGTGCGCAGTGCCCCGGTACCGCCCGAAACCACGCCGATCCCCATCTTCAGTAGCGGCCGCCTCTTCCGTGGCGGGCGCTAACAACATCGAGAGACCGGGTCCTTACTGCAGCCTTAGCGGCGCAAGTTAAGGTGGAGGTGCGGGGCGGCCGCTTTTTCGGCGGCCGCCTGCCCGCACCTCCTTCCCCGGCCTCCTCCACCCCCCCCCCCGCGGCATTGCCGGCTGGTTTCCGTGGAGCCCGGCACTTCTCCGTTGTGCCGGGCTCTTTTGCCGGCACTTGCAATCGGGGCTCCGGCCGTTGCAGGCACCTCCCCCTTAAGAGAAGGGGGAGGCCTGCAGTACAGCAGCCTGCCGCACCGCATCGGGTGGCGCAGCGGGACCGGGAGCGCTGAAATTCACTTTCAGCGCCCCAAGCGGGGCGGACACACCCTGTACCAGCGCCCGGTTCCGCTTTGGGGCGCTGAAAGTGAATATGGTGCGGGCACAACTGGCTCTGCGGCAGGCGCAAAATTTTCGGCGCAAACGTGCTGGCGGGGCTATACCCAATTTCTAGGCCTATGACTCTAGGAGCACTTTTAAAGTTCTGCACCAATAATGACTACAGATCATGTCCTCCACCAACTCGTCTCCTTGCAGCTGGACTGTTTCTGACAAGACAGGAAACAGGAGCCAGAGGCACAAAAATGGGAAACCACTATCAAAATAGGATTATCAAGGCAGTTAACAAGTTAACAGGCTCTTAACTGCTTTAACTACCTGTCCCACCGGTTGGAGTCAGGTCAGTTTGGGAGCAGCTGAACAGACACTCACGAAAATCGTGTGGGGGTGGGATGAAGGCAGGTTGGGTGTCTGAAGCCATTTTTTCCTGATTTTTGCAGCTGACCCGCCTCCAAACCCGCCTCCTCGGCGCTATTAAAATTGAGCCCGTGGGTTCTGTGGTTGAACAATCTGCTGCCATTCACTCTCTAGGCTGATATCCTGTCCAGTATTTATTCCTCAACCAGCATCACAAAGACAGATTATCAGATCGTTTATCTCACTGCTGTTTGTGGGACCTTGCTCTGCGCAAATTGGCTGCTGCATTGCCCTACATTACAACAGTGTCTACACTTCAAAAGTACTTCATTGGCTGTGATGTGCTCGGGGATATCCTGAGGTCATATAAGGTGCTATAGAAGTGCAAGCTCTTTCTTTGCTCTTTTGTTTAAGCTCACACATGAAGAACTTCCACTAAGGTGACAAAATGGAGGACTGTGCCTGCTGTAGAATTGCACTTGGTGTGAATCGCTTTGATCAGAACTGGAAGAGAGAAAATGGGTTGCAAATTAGAAGATAAGTATTGTTTTCGGTGCAGCTGTAAGTGTTCATCTGAATTTCTGAATGAAGTAGCTCAGTGAGCACAATTATATTTTGGCATGCTTCTGTACAATTATTTAATCATTATTTTTACTGTTAGACTATTCATTGAACATGCACTCTGGTGCAAAAAGTAAATAATTCCTCACGCATATTGTTAATAACTAGATAATGGCTCGCATGATTTCAACTATTTCTTATCCATCTCTTCAAATATTTCTTACAGACTAAAATTTAGTTTTATTCAAAGTTACTCAGAAGGATGCGTTAAAGGGTGAATAAAACTTTCTTCTCTGTTTTATTCAATGACGCCCTCTAGCAGATGTAGTGTGGGCCAAGAACACATTTTAAATTACCCTCACTCGGAGATGCATATTTGGTAGGCCGTGCAAATCCAACTCCCAGTACCTTTATCTGTCCCTGAACCATGAAAGTTTGTAACACAAAATTTTATAAGCTTAAATTCAAAGTTGTTTGGTGGAATAAGTCATGGACATCAGAGAGATAGTAGAAACCAGTGTGCATTGTTCAATGAATAGTCTTACAGTAAAGATAATGATTAACTATTTATAAGAAGCATGCCACGTAAATAGTTTAATCTGTGGATAAATAACTTCAATTTTTTGAATCATTAAAATCAGATCATCCATTACAGAATTAGTCTAGTCTTCACTTTTCTGCCAGATTAAAAACCAGAAAATTTATATCACACTTAAGCAGTCTAATGATAACAATGATGACATTCTTCAAGGCAACCCAATACTCACAACAAAATAAATAGATCAGGTTAGAACCGTAGCAATTTACAACACAGAAGGAGGCAGCAGCCAGTTGGCTCATTGTGGCTGTGATGGCTTTTTGCTAGAGTAAAATGTTTTAGTTATTTTTCATTTTTGCCACTTCCTCTTCTGAAGGTACTGACTTTTGCTGGGATGCATTTCCACCGATGTTTGGATGTTCTGGCACTCGCCCAAGTGGCCAGCATGTAGGCTTACACATTGAGTATTGCAGGCTCTACAACTGCAGGAGGAATCACAGATAAGCCCAATCGTATTATCGGCTGATATCACTCTTTCTTGCTGGCATCGTTGAATGGTTACAAGAAGCAGGAATTCTGTTCAGAGATGCTGAAACCAATTGTAGCTGACAACAGCTAACTCAATACAGCACAAATTGAATCAGAAGACCTTCTGATCTCCTTGCACTCAGCAGCATCCCTCTCCACAATGTCATCATGAAGTTCAAATAATATAGTTCAAACAAAACAGAGTAACTGTTGCTTCAAGAACTCAAAATGCACCAGAATAAAATAATACACGTGGCACAAATAAAACATGCCTCTTTTGACAGGGACATTTTAGGTCCGATTTTCTTCCAACGCCTGGGCTCTTGTCAGGTGGAACATCCTTAAAGTGACTTAAACCCACTCCCCGGCATAAGCCTTGTCAGGGCCTCGAGTATGGAAACGGAAAGAAATCCAAGTGCTGTGATACACCAGAGAAGCCGACAGCAACAGTACTGACAGCTGGCTTCAGGAGTTTCTGACTGCTTCAGTTTGCTTTTCTGTGTCAGCACCATGACCACAGAAGGTGTGGTAAACTTGCCACTTCATCACCAAATTGGAGGTAAAAAAAAACCCACAAGAATATTTTTACACTTTTTAAATAATTTTATTTATTTTCCATAATAAACAAAAATAAAGATGGTTACTGTAGTGTATGTAACTGTTCTACCTTTAAGAGAACTATTGTATGTAACCGTTCACCTTTAAGAGAACTATTTTAGGTGTGGCACTAGTACGATAGCAAAATACTGCAGATGTTGGAAATCCGAAATAACAACAGGAAATGCAGGAAAAACTCAGCAGGTCAGGCAACATCCGTGGAGAGAAATTTGAGTTGACGTTTCGGGTTGGACCCTTCTTCAAAACTGGAAAGAAAAGAAACTAGATCGGACAAAAGAATAAAAGAAACAAAAGAAGTAAAAGAGATTAGAAGCTAGACGAGATGGTAATAGGCTGGGATTAGGTGTAAAGTGTACTGGCAGGGCAAAAGATAGCTGCCAGGTGTGAGAGAGAAACAAAAGGAAAGGGCGGGGGGGGAAAGGAGTGGAACAATTACAAGAGAAAATGAGCCATGGTGTGGAGATGCCGGAGTTGGACTGGGGTGGACAAATGTAAGAAGTCACACAACACCAGGTTATAGTCCAACAGCTTTATTTGAAATCACAAGCTTTCGGAGCGCTGCTCCTTCTTCAGGTGAAGTGGAGAAATGCATAAAGACACAGCTTATATAGGCAGGAGTGTTCCCTCCCAGTCGGGGAACACTTCAGCAGTCAAGGACATTCAGCCTCCGATCTTCGGGTAAGCATTCTCCAAGGTGGCCTTCGAGACACACGACAACGCAAAATCGTCGAGCAGAAACTGATAGCCAAGTTCCGCACTCATGAGGACAGCCTTAACCGAGATCTTGGGTTCGTGTCACACTACATGTAACCCCACCTGATGCAGGGTCATCCAGACTCGAGTCGACATTGGCTTGTTCTCTCTACACAGATGCGGCCGGACCTGCTGTGATTTCCAGCCAAAAAAAATGTTTTTTGTCTGTTTTTTTATTTTTCATACAGACCCCAGCATCTGCAATATTTGACCCCTTGTGACCCCACCTCATTGTTCTTTGATGTAATGTTTCCCTGACTGACCTGTTTGGACACCATTCACACCTTTGACTGCTGTGATTATCTCTCTGCCGAGGTGTGATAAATGGCAGTTGGAAAGGTTACCTGTAAACATCTGACATGATTCTCTGACTATATAAGCTGTGTCTTTATGCATTTCTCCACTTCACCTGAAGAAGGAGCAGCGCTCCGAAAGCTTGTGATTTCAAATAAAGCTGTTGGACTATAACCTGGTGTTGTGTGACTTCTTACAAGAGAAAATGAAATGGGGGCCGAGCTTATGATCTGAAATTGTTGAACTCGATATTGAGTCCGGAAGGCTGCAGACTGCCTAATCGGAAGATGAGGTGCTGTTCCTCGAGTTTACGTTGAGCTTCCGTGGAACAATACAAGAGGCCAAGGACGGTGAGTTCCGAGTGGGAATGGAGCGGTGAATTAAAATGACAGGCGACCGGAAGCTCGGGGTCACCCTTACGGACTGAACGGAGGTGTTCCGCAAAGCGGTCACCCAATCTGCGTTTGGTCTCCCCAATGTAGAGGAGACCGCATCGTGAGCAGCGAATACAGTATACTAGATTGCGAGAAGTACAAGTAAACCGCTGTTTCACCCCACCAGCCTCCACATTCAACGGATCATCCTCCGGCATTTCCGCTACCTCCAAAGTGATCCTACCACCAAACGTATCTTCCCCTCCCCTCCCCTTTCAGCATTCCGCAGGGACCGCTCCCTCCGAGACACCCTAGTCCACTCCTCTATCACCCCAAACAGCCCTTCCCCTTCGCCTGGCACCTTCCCGTGCAAGCGGAGGAGATGTAACACCTGCCCCTATACCTCCCCCCTTCCCACTGTCCAGGGCCCCAAACACCCCTTCCAGGTGAAACAACGATTTACTTGTACTTCTCGCAATCTAGTATACTGTATTCGCTGCTCACGATGCGGTCTCCTCTACATTGGGGAGACCAAACGCAGATTGGGTGACCGCTTTGCGGAACACCTCCATTCAGTCCGTAAGGGTGACCCCGAGCTTCCGGTCGCCTGTCATTTTAATTCACCGCTCCATTCCCACTCGGACCTCACCGTCCTTGGCCTCTTGTATTGTTCCACGGAAGCTCAACGTAAACTCGAGGAACAGCACCTCATCTTCCGATTAGGCAGTCTGCAGCCTTCCGGACTCAATATCGAGTTCAACAATTTCAGATCATAAGCTCGGCCCCCATTTCATTTTCTCTTGCAATTGTTCCACTCCTTTTCCCCCCCCCCTCTTTCCTTTTGTTTCTCTCTCACACCTGGCAGCTATCTTTTGCCCTGCCAGTACACTTTACACCTAATCCCAGCCTATTACCATCTCGTCTAGCTTCTAATCTCTTTTACTTCTTTTGTTTCTTTTATTCTTTTGTCCGATCTAGTTTCTTTTCTTTCCAGTTTTGAAGAAGGGTCCAACCCGAAACGTCAACTCAAATTTCTCTCCACGGATGTTGCCTGACCTGCTGAGTTTTTCCAGCATTTTCTGTTGTTATTTAGGTGTGGCACTACTTTATCTTGGCTGCTGTATACTGTAATACCGACGGTGACCACACCGGTATATAAGTGCTGTGTCAGGATTTATTGGGCAGATTCGCCCTGACCTTCGAATAGTAAAGTCCTGTTAAAGTTACTCTTGTAGTCTGTGTATTAATTCGCCATAATACCTACAGACTTTACAGTGGCGACGAGTTCGATCTTACCCTGCGGCAACAATACTTCCGAAGCAGTTAACGAGCGTCGAGAAGAGGCACCCGCCCTCGTCGTTCTGCTGAGAGAAAACTCGAGTCTGCAGAGCAAGGAAGAAGGAAGAATTCAGACATGAAGCCTTCCATCAGCAACAGGCACTGATTGTCCCTTCTGCCACGGTGGTGAGTGAGCCGATCAGCACGAGAAGCAAGTCGGCCACGGTGACTGTGAGTAAAGGGAAAATAAAAAAATAAACGGAGGATAAGGGCGGTGAACTCGACCACAGTCGGGGGAAAGGAGCCGGACAGGAGTCGGGCCCAGAGACGCTGAGACTGGGGCAGCGTGGAGCACGGAAGCCGCGGTACAAGCGGGCTGGGAGACGCAACGGCGTCGTGAGACAGCTAGACCGCGACCGGCGAAAAAGGCCGGGCAGCTACCGAGGCCACGAGGCGCTGCGACCGGGATCGTAAGGCGCGGGAAGATATAAAAATAAATAAATCACGGAGAACTCAGCCGCAGCCGGGGAGGAAAGCACCGGACTGCGAGAGGGCTGGGAGGCGCGATTGGAAGCCGCTGAGGGAGAGACAGAGCCCGAGCGAGCGGGAGAGACAGAGCCCGAGTGAGGGAGACTGAGCGAGATCCAGCCAGCGGCTGAAACTGTTCGCCGTCAACGGGTTGTACCCAGCGCCGGTTGCCCTGCCGAGAAAAGGGAACAACAGAGCCCGAGCGAGGGAGACTGAGCGAGATCCAGCCCAGCGGCTGAAACTGTTCGCTGTCAACGGGTTGTACCCAGCGCCGGTTGCCCTGCCGAGAAAAGGGAACAAGGAACGCACTGAAGCTGACGCGCAGGCTGCGAACCCCGAAAGCCAGCGGTCGTCGCCCGAGGGAAAAGCTTACCCCTCCCGCCAGGGGAAGAAACGCGGGAAGCCGCCAGTAGGCGGGGAAGACGACAGAAGCGGGAAGCCGCCATTTTGAAAGTGGGCGGGGGAAGAAGACAAGCGCGGGAAACCGCCATTTAAAAAAAAAAGTTAAAGAAAAATTTCGTGTTTGTTTCACAGAAAGATAGTGAGAGATAGTGAAGATGCCTAAGCATGGTAACATCAACAACTTCAATTCCGAGGTGGAAGATTGGGCCACGTACGTAGAACGTATCGAGATATATTGTGAGGCCAATAAGATAGCAGATGATGATAAAACTCTCACCTTATTAAACGCAATGGGGGCAAAGACATACGGGCTATTGAAGCATCTTCTATCACCAGCTAAACCGGCGGATCAGACTTTCGCTAATATTGTTGCTGTCCTGAAGGATCATTTGAACCCCACACCACTGATGTTGGCGGAACGATTCAAATTCTATGCGAGAACGCAACGGAAAGAGGAAAGAAACGCGGAATACTTGGTCGAACTGCGTAGACTAGCGAAATACTGCCAGTTTGGGGAAAATCTGACAGAGGCATTGAGAGACAAGTTCGTGTGCGGGTTGTCGAAGGAAGGAACACAAAAGCGTCTGCTAGAAGAGAACGATCTCACACTTGATAAGGCTGTCCTTATTGCAGCATCGCACGAAGCCGCAGCGAGAGGCACAGCGGAAATGCAGCTGAAGGCAGCGGTACTCAGTGTGGATCAAATTACTTCGGGTACATCGAAATGTTATCGTTGTGGGAAGACAACACACGACCAGAACCAATGCTGGTTTAAAAACCAGGAATGTAGAAAATGTGGCAAACTTGGCCACATAGCTAAGGTATGCCGGTCAGGAAAGAAGACCAACAACAACAAAAAAAAGTCACCGCAGGAAAAGTACAATAAGGTACACAAGGTGGCTGAGAAGAGTTCAGATGAACAGAATTCGGATTCAGACCCAACCGTTCAGGAACTGGGTAGTCTGAGAATTCACAATGTGAGTAAGGAAGCTGACCTGCAAACTATCTGGGTCATGCTAAAAATAGCCGGAGTCCAAGTGAAAATGGAATTGGACACAGGATCAGCCCTATCAGTCATAAATCGAAGGGATTACAACCGGCTATTTTCACACATACCCTTGAGAGATACCAAGATCATATTGCAGACATACACGGGGCAGAAAGTATACCCCATGGGAAAGATAAAAGTCAAGGTGAGAGACAGGGGCAAAGAACACCAAGGAATGTATTTATATGTACTACCTGAGGGAGGTCCACCACTTCTGGGACGGGAGTGGATCTGGGAAATAAACATGGAATGGCACTATTTAAAAGCAATAATGAGTGAGAACTCGGTGAAGACAATCAGCTCAGACTCTGAAACGGATAACGATAAGACCAGCCCAGGTGCGAAAGACAAGTTTAAAATGGACTTGCTGACTAAGGTTGGAAAAACGAAGGAGTGCATAAATGCTTATGCTTCAGAGGAGAACAAAGTTTCAGAACAGAATTCCACTGAACAACAACAACATAGTTTGACAGAGAATTCTGAGTCTGTCCAGTTTACAGATATGCACAATTCTGAGGAACACCGGGCTCGAACTCAACTCCATTTCAAATTACAACAGCAATTAGAACAATTGAGTTGCCGTCTTGAACAAGAGATGAAAGCAATGAAAAAGTTCTGTGACATAGAGTGGGAGAACCTGGAAAGACAACAGAGACAGCTGATGGAGAAAAAGGAGCAGGAGCACACAAACCGTCGGGGCAAGGAGGCCAAACGAATCAAAGCTGATTCGGTTTCAGAAGGTGCGTGCTTTAATCTGGTGGAGCAAGAGGTTCAGCAACTGAAAGCGCTTGTTAGCGGATTGCAGGCAGAAAAGACTGATTTGGTCGCCGTGAACTCCGAGCTCCTACTGAAGTTGGGTGCAGCATCACCGGACGATTCAAGTGGGGAAATTCGAATGGTGGAGGATGCGGATGATGGCGAAGTAGAAACAGCAAAGGAGCCCCAGGGCAAGGTTATAAACAGCCCTGCAGCTACTGGGAAACGTATGAGGTCAGAAGAGTTAACGGTCAGCCAACTCTTTCATATGCTGAAGGACAAGACTCTGAAATGGGAACAAATTGAACAGGAGTTTAAATCTTCAAAGGAGAGGGGTTTGGAGTTAATGGTCAGCCAACTCCTTCATATGCTGAAGGACAAGACTCTGAAATGGGAACAAATTGAACAGGAGTTTAAATCTTCAAAGGAGAGGGGTTTGGAGCTCCCAAAAGCTATTGAAATAGCTGAGGTTGCAACACAGACTGAGAAGATGGCAGCAGAGCAACCCTTGGATGCCAAAAGTACGCTGACTCACGTCAATGTTGAACAGAAGGTTGAAACAGCTGCTGCAGTAGAGGGATTGAATAGTCCGATCAACCAATCTCCGAATGAAGTTGAAGTATTGAAATCACAAATGACGTCATTAGTAAAAGACTTGCAGGAAGCCCAGAAAAAGCTGGATGAAGATGAACGCCTGAAGAAGTCTCTTCAGGAAAGATGTCTGGATTTGGAACAAAAGCTGGCTAATGTCCAGCTGGGTATGGAGGAAATAGAAGACCCTCTCACTGGCCTAGCTCAAGATGACACCGAATATTACCATGACCTGTTGGACGACATCGAATATTACGATGACCTGTTCTGCCCAGCTTGTGATGAAAACTCCCAAAGTGCAGAAACCTTGAAGAATCACAAAAAGTCTAAGGAACATCGGGAGATGGTGGCGCTACTACGGAAAAAGGAGGACGAGAAGGAGGAACTGTGCATGCAGCTGGCAGCTGACAGTGGAGCCCAGAGAGTCTCCAAGAAGCAGAAAAGGAAAAGACGAAGCAGAAGATGATGATCATCTGGACCATCATCATCACTACTAGATCACGCACGGGGTCCCTTCGAACGGAGCCAAATCAGTTTGGAAGTAGAAAAACTTCCCAAGGTACTCAAGGTTTTACAAGCCAACAATGCTGGTTCAGAAGGACGGAAGTTCAAGCTGTTAAGTCCAGTGAAGGACTATTGGATGAGTCGCTCCAGCAACGTGAACCGACTACACCACAGGGAACTGCTACACCACTGAGGTGTTGTCAGGACCGAGTCAAGAAGCACGGAAGGCGCATCCACCGAGATTGAATCTGTGAACTGTTTTCCGCAGAGACTGAATCTATGAACTGTTTCCCGCAGAGACTGAATCTGTGAACTGTTTCTGCAGAGACTACATCTGTGAACTGTTTTAACATGAAGTTGGATATATGTTATGATGTTATGTTTAATGGGGAATAAGTATGTTGTAAGCTAAAAAGGGAGGATTATAGTGTATGTAACTGTTCTACCTTTAAGAGAACTATTGTATGTAACCGTTCACCTTTAAGAGAACTATTTTAGGTGTGGCACTACTTTATCTTGGCTGCTGTATACTGTAATACCGACGGTGACCACACCGGTATATAAGTGCTGTGTCAGGATTTATTGGGCAGATTCGCCCTGACCTTCGAATAGTAAAGTCCTGTTAAAGTTACTCTTGTAGTCTGTGTATTAATTCGCCATAATACCTACAGACTTTACAGTTACGTTAATGATACTTTCATTAAGAATTAAGCCCAGGAGCATTTATTTTTTTAATTTTAGCAAATAGGTTGGAGAGCATTGCACAATCAGTAAGTAGTAGAGCGGACAGCAAGGCTGTACCAGTAACACTGAATGGAAATGTGCCACTTAAAGTGATGCATGAGAGTGTTTGCTGCTTTTCTCTTTGTATGCGGTAGACTTCCTACTCCACTCAATGACACTAAGAATCATGGGCAAGAGCCCACATTCAACCACTCCTCCGTATTGTATGTGGTCATATCACACCCAGGAGTACTTATAAGGGGCACAGCCATAAAGCAAAATAGACTTGCATTTATATAGCGTCTTTCATGACCTCACGACGTCCTAAAGCCCTTTACAGCCAATGAAGTACTCTTGAAGTGTAGTCACTGTTGTAATGCATCTATCTATCTCACCAGTAAGCCACAAAGTAGAAATAGCATGCACCACCCATAGAAAGTGAAAGTCCGAGCAGCAAAAGCCAGTACATAATTCACTCCCTTAGGTTTGCATTTCATTAAAAATCTGACATTTTTGCACCAAATTTTATGGGGCAGTGTAACAAGGAATTCTGTATGATTGCACCCACAAGGAGATGGCATGATACACAGCAATTCTTTCTTTCATTCAATTCCTGCTTTTTTCAGAGCTACTACGTGGTTGGAGTGAACAGGATGTGAAAAAGTGAGCTGGTTATTCTGATTCCAGGCTGTTGGCAACTGTGAATAACACAGAACCATGTTACTTGTAACCTGGTTGGATTTTATTTTGTGGTAAATCATCAATCACAAATCAATTTTATTTACTTACGATCTAATGCGGCTTAGGCGGGGGTGGGGCTGTGTTCAGGGTATTTGAATGCCCCCCAATATGTCTGCGTTGTTTTTTTCATCGGACCATTCCTTCTTTCGAATAAAAGTGCCTTACATCACTTGATAAACAACTGGATATTCTTCCAAAGCTAGTGAGTTCTGCAACTAAACCAATAAAAACCGATTAGTTGGGCTTGCACTTCTAAATGGTCGCCGGAATATTGCAGTGAATAGTAGCAAAGTTATTGATAGACTAGCGACACATAGCTGGCACTTGGGACTTCATGCTTTAGAGGTTTTGTTCAACAAGACAGATTTTGTTCCTTTTCATTTGCTTTATTTGAATTGTGAGATTAATGGAAGTGATAGTGGCCGCGATTTTGCTGACCTCAGTGGGTCCGTGGCGGGCGATGTTGGTGGCGGGTCACGACTCCGCTGTTGGCTCCATCCCAGCCTCTGAAATGAATTTCCCTTGATGGGGCTTGTTCACCCGCCCAGCGCGTTTCTCAACCAATTAGAGGAAGCGGGTCTATCAGCCGGTTTCCTTAAAGGGACCATGGCCATCTTTAATTTACTATCTGTACTGTCAGTGTTCTACAGCATTGAGGTGCTACAAACACTGACAATCACTGCACAGAGGTGCACGGCTGCACCCAGGCTCTCCCATCACTCGCTCCATATGCTTATGGAGGAGTTACAGCACGCAGGGAAGTCCTCTTCCCTTCCCATAGGTGGAAGAGACCACCCTAGGAGATCAACACAGCCTGGTTGCACATTGCAGAGGAGGGCACAAGCAGGGGTGTTGTCAGGAGGACCTGGGTGCAGTGCCGCAAATGTTTCAATGATCTTAGTAGATCATGAAGCAATAGTACAAAGCCACATTCAACCTCATCCTGCTGTACCTGTCATCACATCCACATCACTCTGCCTTCCCTACCCTACTCCTGCACATCTTTACCCATCCCTCTCTATCTACATTAACACAACCCCATCTCACTAGCCACTCCTCACACTCACCCTTATCCTAGTGCAATCATACCAACTAACAACACACAAGGGTAGGCACTTGGGTGTTTTATGCAATGTTCATGTAAAGTTTCTGTTAATGTGGTGTCAAACATTGAAAACTTTATTTTTAACACTTTGTGTTCTTGGACAGATTTGCGTGCACCTTTTGAAGCGGCTTTGTGAGTTGCAGTGAATGGTGAGACATAACGGTACACCCCGCAAAGGTGATGAGTGTGAAAGGAATGATTTGGTCATTGTAGGGGTGTTTATGGTGTTGGTGTGGGATGGTGCCAACCTGGACCTGTGGGTGGTGCATCATGTGAAAGCCAGGGTGTACAGTGTCAAGTGAAGTAAATCTGGCCATGGTGAGGCCATCCCTGGCAGCAATGTGGTCGGGTGCTGATGCCCTTTGTCCTGTTCAGCATCAGGTGATTGCGGAGAAGGTTGGTGGTGTTATTGTTGGTGCTGCTGGTGTGCCTGGTGTTGCTGGTGTTGGGGCTGATTGTGGTGGGATTCTGAGGACCAAGGTGAGAAAAGATAAAGGGCCCTAATGCTGATTGAATAGATGGCAGGTGAGGTAGAGATGACAGAAGCGGTCTGTCAATGGCGAGAGAGGTAATGAGGTCAGACTGGATGGAGACTTGTGTAAAGACCTGCAGCATGGTGAATATGTTGTGGAAATGCAGTGAGGAAGAATTTGTGGCTGAGGGAAGATATCTCTGTAAGGTGGGAGCTTTTACTGTACATTTGAAGCTGTCAACTCAACAGCTGATTCAATGGCCACTGAACTCCCACCTCAGCTTGACAGACATCGTCCACGACCAGCGTAGACCTCATGGGCGAGCTGTCAAGTGCAGAAGGTGAGCTGAAAATCATTCTTAAGTGGCTCTAAACAAGCCACTAATTACCTGAATTGGGTCCCCTGCTGTGAACCTGCCGCTGCATGTCGGGTCTGCTCAGTGCTGACAGACCCGACATCGGGGAAAGGTGGCTTCACAGCGGGGTCCCGACCCTCTGGGATCAAAATAACACTTTCCCACCTGACCAACCACCAATCGTGTCTGCTGACCCTTTGGAAAATCCAGCCCAATGTTTCTATTTGAACCTTTTTGTGAAATTCCTATTTGAAAATTAGACCTTTTGAAGTTGTTTTGTTTGGTCTGGCAAGATCGTATCCAAACAGCTCCCAAAGAAATCCTGCCAAGTCTATTGGTGCTCTTGTAAGTATTGACATATTAAAAGAAGGGACATTGATTACCAGTGCTGAAGATTTGTTATAAATTATTAATTAACTTTGCCAAAAAAGGTTACATAATGCAGCAGCCTAGGCCTTAGTGGCAGAGCTATAAAGAAGACAGCACTGCTGCATCCAAACACACCAACAACAACTTGCATTTATTTGGGTTTTTAACGTAGTAAAATGTCCCAAGGTGCTTCACAGGAATGATTACCAAACATAATTTGACACCGAGCCACATAAAGAGATATTAGGACAGGTGACCAAAAGCTTGGTCGAAGCGATAGGTTTTAAGGAGCGTCTTAAAGGAGGAGAGATGTAGAGAAGCGAAGAGGCTTAGGGAGGGAATTGCACAATTTGGGGCCTAGGCAGCTGAAGACTTGGGCGCCAATGGTGGAGTGATCAAAATCAGGGTACAACTACCTGAAGAGATGGTTTCCAATATAAACTGTTGCATCCAGAGGTTGAGACTGACAATTAACAGCTAAATCGCTAAGGCTCCCCTTGCAGGCCAACATTATTTTTTCAACTCACTGTTCTTTACAAAACACGTAACTTCTTCACCCATGAGGAAGTGATGATGACCAGAAGCAAAATAACAAAGCACAATTTTAAAACAACCATCCACGGGCAATATTTTATCTCTCCAATTGTACTATGGAATCAATTTCACTATATTACTGGGCAGAAATCCAAGGCACTGGCAACCGCAGGCAGTACTTTGAAATCACTTTATAAATATAGCATTACTTGACTATTCACTATGTATATATATCAAAATTTCTCTCTTTTTTCATAGATCATTAATTTTACGTTTTGGTCAAAACACTCAGGCAAGTGGAAAAATAGGAGGCAATTAATAGCATTACACAACAGCATATAGGACCTGAGCTGCCAGTTAACGTGATACAATGGGGGGACCAACCAGTGATCAATTGAAAGAAGGAAGAAAGAAAAAAGGAAAGAAAGGAGGCAAAGAAAAATTAGAATAAAGAAAAATTAGGAAGAAAAGGAAGGAAGAAAGAAAAGGAAGGGAGAAAGATAAGGAAGGAAGCAAGAAAAGGAAGGAAGAATTTGTATTTGTATAGTGTCTTTCACAACTTCAGGATGTCCCAAAACACTTTACAGCAAATTAAATAGTTTTGAAGTGTAGTCAGTGTAGTAATGTAAGAAACATTGGCTGTAATTTTCCAGGGTGGTAGCGGGCATGATTGGTGGTGGGTCGGGTGGGAAAATTGTTATTTTTGAGAGTGGGTCGGGAACCCGCTGTCATACCGCCCCCAAGCACCTTTCCCCAGGCGTGTCTGTCATCACGGAGTCGACCTGACCGGCAGCGCGGGTGACCCAATTGAAATGATTAACAGCTAGTTGTCTGACCCTCAACAAGTTTTTTTTAATTACTTTTTAAATTTAACTGCATAGCCACAGGAGCCACTCTGCCCAAGAAGCACGTATTTCAATCTGAGGTGGGAGTTCCGAGGCCATTGCTCCAGCTGATTACTTGACAGCATCAAATGTACAGTAAAAATTCCGACCTGACAGATGATCACTTTCCTCAGGCAGAAGCTATTGCTCAGTCCATTCCCAGCACAGATTCTGCAGGCTGCAAATCTTTCCAGCAAAGTCTCCATCCAGTATCACCTCATTGGAAGAACTCTCTCACCATTGACAGAACACTTCTGTCATCTTTACTTCACCTGCCATCTATTCCATCAACATCGGTGCCATTTATACTGTCTCACCTTGGTCCTCAGAATCCCACCACGATCAGCCCCAACACCAACAGCACCAGGCACACCAGCAGCACCAACAACAACAACACGAGAAACTAGAGGAACATCTAGAAGTCAAAAAAATGCTAATGAATAGTCAGCATGGATTTCAAAAGGGAAAATCTTGCTTGACCAACCTCATTGAATTTTTTGAAGAGGTAACAGAGAATAGACAAGGGTAATGCAGTAGATGTAATTTATCTAGATTTTCAAAAAGCGCTGGCTTCAAGACTGAAAGTAGAGAGTAGGGATAAAGGGTGTTATTCACAGTGGCAGAAGGTGGGTAGTGGTGTTCCACAAGGATCAGTGCTGGGACCACTGTGGTTCACAATTTATCTTCACGATTTAGACTTTGGTTGTTGGTGCTGCCTCGATTTCAAAATTCTCATCCTTGTTTTCAAATCCCTCCATAGCCTCACTCTTCCCTATCTCTGTAATCTCCTCCAGCCCCACAACCCCCTGAGATATCTGTGCTCCTTTAATTCTGCCCTCTTGAGCATCCCTGATTATAATCGCTCAACCATTGGTGGCCGTGCCTTCTGTGGCCTAGGCCCTAATCTCTGGAATTTCCTGCCTAAACCTCTCTTTCCTCCTTTAAGGTGCTCCTTAAAACCTACCTCTTTGACCAAGTTTTTGGTCATCTGCCCTAATTTCTCCTTATGTGGCTTGGTGTCAATTTTTATTTCTTATAATACTTCTGTGAAGCACCTTGGGGCATTTTACTATGTTATAGGTGCTATATAAGTACAAGTTGTTGTTGTTGTTGTTTGGAATCAGAAACACAATTTCTAAATTTGCAGATGACACCAAATATGTCACTGCAACAAATTATAGGAAGACACTAATAAACTTGCAGAATGGGCATATAATTGGCAAATGAAATTCAACACAGATAAATGTGAGGTATCACATTTTGGTAGGAAGAATAGGCAGGTCACTTATTACTTGGAGGGTGTGAGTCTGGGTTGGGTAGAGGAGCAGAGGGACCTCGGAGTACAAATACACAAATCACTAAAAGTAGTGACACAGGTTAACAAGGCCATAAAAAAGCAAACCAGGCACTAGGGTTTACTTCTAGAGGGATAGAATTGAAAAGTAGGGAAGTTATGCTAAACTGTATTGAACCTTGTTTAGACCACACTTGGAGTATTGCGTACAGTTCTGGTCGTCATATTATAAAAGGGATATAGAGGCACTGGAGAGGGTGCAGAGAAGATTTACAAGGATGATACCAGAAATGCAAGGGTATATCTATCAGGAAAGGATGAACTATCTGTAAAGTCTGTGGGTTGTTTAGTTAATTAATACACAGACTCCAAGAGTAACTTAAAACAGGACTTTACTATTCGAAGGTCGGGGCGAATCTGCCCAATAACTCCTGGCACAACACTTATATACTGGTGTGGTCACCGTCGGTATTACCGTATACAGAAGCCAAACAAAGTAGTGCCACACCTAAAATAGTTCTCTTAAAGGTGAACGGTTACATACAATAGTTCTCTTAAAGGTAGACGGGTACATACACTACAATCCTCCCTTTTTAGCTTACAACATACTTATTCCCCATTAAACATAACATATAATCAACTTCATGTAAAACAATTCACAGATATAGTCTCTGCGGGAAACAGTTCACAGATTCAGTCTCTGCGGGAACAGTTCACAGATTCAGTCTCTGGTCTTGACTCGGTCCGAACAACATCTCTGTGGTGTAGCCGGTTCACATTTCTAGCGTGACTCATCCAATAGTCTTTCCCTTGGCTTAACAGCTTGAACTTCCGTCCTGCTGAACCAGCAGTGCTGACTTTTACAAACAGCTGGACTGCCTTGGTAATTTTTCCTACTTTCCAACTGATTTGGCCCCTTTCGTGGGGCCCACGTGCATGATCTGATAGAAGTGGTAATGATTTAGATGGTTATCGTCTTCTGCTTCATCTTTTTCTTTTCTGCTTCTTGGAGACTCTCGGGGCTCCCTTATCCGCTGCCAGCTGTAGCACCACCATCTCCCTATGTTCCTTAGACTTTAAGTGCTTCATCCTGATTTCTGCACTTTGGGAGTTTTCATCACAAGCTGGGCAGACCAAGTCATCGTAATATTCCGTGTCACTCAACAGGTCATGGTAATATTCGGTGTCGTCCTGAGCTAGTCTAGCGAGAGGGCCTGCTACTTCTTCCGTACCCAACTGGACGTTAGCCGACTGTTGTTCCCTCCCTAGACATCTTTCCTGAAGAGACTTCTTCATGCGTTCATATTCATCCCGCTCTTCCTGGGTTTCCTGCAAATCCTTCACTAATGACCTCGTTTGTGATTTCCATACTTCCCCTTCCCTCGGGGATTGATTGATCAGGCTATTCAATCCTTCTACTGGAGCAGCTGTTTCAACATTCTGCTGTTCACATTGACGTGATTCAGCGTACTTTTGGCATCCCTGTAAAATCTGTGTTGCAACCTCAGCTATTTCCATAACTTTTGAGAGCTCCGAACTCCTTCCCTTTGAAGATTGAAACTCGTGTTCAGATTGTTCCCATTGTAGAGTCTTGTCCTTCAGCATATGAAGGAGTTGGCTGACCGTTAACTCTTCCACGGGAACACTGTGGGTCAGAGTCTTCTCCATTTCATCCACCTTTTCCTCCAATGCTTTCACTTTCTTGTCCTCTTGTACTTTGGCTTCCAGCACTCGGAGAAGTTGCGCCTTGATGCTCTCTAGCTCCTGTTCAGAGGCCATTCTTACAGTCTCTGTGTTTCTTACAGTTCCCTTTTCTTCCACTGAACGGATTCCCAGTTGAATCTGTTCTTCAAGTTGTTGAATCTCGGTCATTGCCGCCCCATATTTGTCTTGGGTTTCCTTTAATATTTTTATGAGTTCTTGTACATCTTGTCTTTCATGTTCTGCCATGTCTTTCACCTCTAATTTCTCATCTATGGATGGAACTTCTACCGATGAGTCTGTCTTGGCCTTGAGCTCATCAAGAATTTCCTGCAGCCTTTGGACTTCTTGCTCATGTTCAACCTTCAGTTGCTCATATGCTTCCACTGAAACTAGCTTTTCGGAGGTTGCCGAGTTAACCCCTTCCAGAATTGTAGCCTGGGCCTGTTCATACTGTTCTTTCAACTTCTCACACTCTGCTTGTAAGGAGTCGTAGAGAAGAACTGGAATAAAATCCTGGCTTCCTGAAGATTCCTCTTCATTTGCTTCTTCCTGCAAATATTCTAACTCCTGAACAGCATAAGGGAGATGTGATCGGTAATTGGTCATGATGGCTCTATGGTCGCTCTCTGCTTGAGCTAGCTGCTTCTGTTGTCTTTCCAGATTCTCCCATTCGGTGTCATAGAACTTTTTCATTGTTTTCATCTCTTGTACGAGACGGTAACTCAATTGTTCTAATTGTTGTCGTAATTTGAAATAAGTTTGAGTCCGAGCTCGGTGTTCTTCCGTCATGGATATGTCCGTAACTTGAACAGGCTCAGAATTTTCTGTCAAACTAGGTTGTCGTGGTTCGGTGGAGTTCTGCTCTGAAACTTTGTTCTTCTCTGGAGCATAAGCCTTTATGCATGCCTTCGTTTTTCCAACCTTCGTCGGCAAGTCCATTTCAGCCTTGTCTTTCATATTTGGGTTGGTCTTATCGTCATCCGTTTCAGAATCTGAGCTGATTGTCTGCACCGAGTCCTCACTCGTTATGGCTTTTAGATAGTGCCATTCCATGTCTATTTTCTTGATCCACTCCCGTCCTAGAAGTGGTGGTCCTCCCTCATGTAGTACGTATAAGTTCATTCTTGGGTGTTCTTTACCCCTATTTCTCACTTTGACTCTTATCTTTCCCATGGGGTATACTTTATGCCCCGTGTATGTCTGCAATACGAACTTGGTATCTCTTAAGGGTATATGTGAGAATAGCCGGTGGTAATCCCTTCGATTTATGACTGATAGAGCTGATCCAGTGTCCAACTCCATTTTCACTTGGATTCCAGCTACTTTTAGCATGACCCAGATAGTTTGTAGGTCAGCTTCCTTACTCACATTGTGAATTCTCAGACTACCCAGCTCCTGGCCGTTTGGGTCTGAGTCTGAATTCTGTTCGTCTGAACTCTTCTCAGCCACCTTGTGTACCTTGTTGTACTTTTCCTGTGATGGCTTCCTTTGGTTGTTGGTGCTTTGGTTGTTGGTCTTCTTCCCTGACCGGCATACCTTAGCTATGTGACCCAGTTTGCCACATTTCCTACATTCCTGGTTCTTAAACCAGCATTGGTTCTGGTCGTGTGTTGTCTTCCCACAACGATAGCATTTTGTTGTTGTCGAGGTAATTTGATCCACACTTAGTGCTGCTGTCTTTAGCTGCATTTCCGCAGTTCCCTTCACTGCGGCTTCGTGCGATGCTGCAATAAGGACAGCCCTGTCAAGTGTAAGGTCGTTCTCTTCGAGAAGTCGCTTTTGCGTTCCTTCCTTTGCCAACCCGCACACGAACTTGTCTCGCAATGCCTCTGTCAGATTCCCTCCAAACTGGTAGTATTTCGCTAGTCTACGCAGTTCGACCAAGTATTCTGCGTTGCTTTCGTCTTTCCGTTGCGTTCTCGCATAGAATTTGAATCGTTCCGCCAACATCAACGGTGTGGGGTTCAAGTGATCCTTCAGAACAGCCACAATATCATCGAAAGTCTGATCCGCTGGTTTAGCTGGTGATAGTAGATGCTTCAAGAGCCAGTATGTCTTCGCGCCCATCGAGTTTAGCAAGGTTATAGCTTTGTCATCTTCTTCTATTTTATTGGCCTCACAATAGATCTTGATGCGTTCCACGTACGTGGCCCAGTCTTCTACCTCGGCATTAAAATCGTTGATGTTACCACGCTTAGGCATCTTCCTCTCTTCCTGATAACACCACGAATTATTTCTTTAAAATTTTTTTTTTTTCCAAGATGGCGGTTCCCGCGAAAATGGCGGTTTCCCGCGCTTATCTTCTCTCCCCGCCCACTTCAATGGCGGTTCCCCGCTTCTGTCTTCTTCTCCGCCTAATGGCGGCTTCCCGCGTTTCTTCCCCTGGCGGGAGGGGTACACTTTCCCCACGGGCGACGGCCGCTGGCTTTCAGGTTCACAGCCTGCGCGTCGGCTTCAGTGCTTTCCCTTTTCTTGGCAGGGCAACCGGCGCTGGGTACACCCCGTTGACGGCGAACAGTTTCAGCCGCTGGGCTGGCTCTTGCTCAGTTCCCCTTGCTCGGTCTCTGTCTCTCTCCTGCTCGCTCGGCTCTACCGGCGCTGGGTACACCCCGTTGACGGCGAATAGTTTCAGCCGCTGGACTGGCTCTCGCTCAGTCTCCCTTGGTCGGCTCTCAATCGCGCCTCCCAGCCCTCTCGCAGTCCGGTGCTTCCCTCCCCGGCTGCGGCTGAGTTTTTATATCTTCCCGCGCCTACGCTCCCGGTCGCAGCGCTTCGTGGCTTCGGTCGCTGCCCGGCCTTTTTCGCCAGTCGCGGTCTAGCTGTCTCACGACGCTGTTGCGTCCCCAGCCTGTCTGTACCGCGGCTTCCTTGCTCCACGCTGCCCCAGTCTCAGCGCCTCTGGGCCCGACTTCTGTCCGGCTCCTTTCCCCCTCGACCGTGGTCGAGTGCACCGCCCTTATCCTCCGGTTATTCTTTTTACTTTTCCCTTACTCACAGTCACCGTGGCCGCCTTGCTTCTCGTGCTGATCGGCTCACTCCTCACCGTGGCAGAAGGGACAGTCAGTGCCTGTTGCTGATGGAAGTCTTTGTCTCTGAATTCTTCCTCCTTTCCAGCTCTGCAGACTCGAGTTTTCTCCCAGCAGAATGACGAGGGCGGTTGCCTCTTCTCGACGCTCGTTAACTGCTTCGGAATTATTGTCGCCACTGTAAAGTCTGTGGGTTGTTTAGTTAATTAATACACAGACTCCAAGAGTAACTTAAAACAGGACTTTACTATTCGAAGGTCAGGGCGAATCTGCCCAATAACTCCTGGCACAACACTTATATACTGGTGTGGTCACCGTCGGTATTACCGTATACAGAAGCCAAACAAAGTAGTGCCACACCTAAAATAGTTCTCTTAAAGGTGAACGGTTACATACAATAGTTCTCTTAAAGGTAGATGGGTACATACACTACACTATCTGGATCTCTTTTCTCTTGAAGGCCGAGGGGTAACCTAATAGAGGTCTTTAAAATTATTAAAGGTTTTGATAGAGTAGATACAGAGAGAATGTTTCCACTTGTGGGGAACAGCATAACTAGAGGCCATCAATTTAAGCTCGTCTGCAAGAAATCCAATAGGGAATTCAGAAGAAGCTTCTTTACCCAAAGAGTGGTGAGAATGTGGAACTCACTACCACAGGGAGTAGTTGAGGCAAATAGTATAAGGGGATACTAGATAAGCATATGAGGGAGAAGGGGATAGAGGGTTGTGCTGATAGAGTTAGATGAGGAAAGACGGGAGGAGGCTCGAGTGGAGCATAAACACCGGCATGGACTGGTTGGGCCGAATGGCCTGTTTCTGTGCCATATATCCTATGTAATCCCATGTAAACTTTCTCCACAATCACCTGATGCTGCACAGGACAGAGGGCATCAGCACCTGAGCAAATTGCTTCCCGGGAGGCCAGGGATGGCCTCATCATGGCCTGATTTAGTTAACTTTATGCTGTACACCCATATGGCTGCCACATGATGCGCCAGGTTGGCACCATCCCATACGAACACCATAAAGCAGCCCTTCAATGACCAAGCCATTCCTGTCATACTCAACACCATTGCTGGAGGTACTGTTATGTCTCACCATTCACTGCAACTCACTATGCCACTTCCAAAGATGCACACAAATCTGCCCAAGTGTTGAAAATAAAGATTTTTATGTTTGGCACCACATTAACAGGAACTTCACATAAACATTGGATAAACCACCCAAGCAGCTACCCTTGTGTGTTGTTAGTTGGTATGATTGCACTAGAATGAGGGTGAGTGTGAGGGGTGGCTAGTGAGATGGAATGTGATAATGTAGATAGAGAGAGAGGGATGGGTGGAGGTGCAAGGTATGTTGGTGTGAGTAAGGATGTGCTCGAGTAGGTTAGGGAAGGCAGAGTGATGGGGATGTGTTGAGAGGCACAGCAGGATGAATTTGAGTGTGGCTTTGTACTAACAATTCCTGATTTCATGAGATCATTGAAACATTTGCAGCACTGCACCCAGGTCCTCCTGAGCACATCCCTGCTTGTGACCTCCTCTACAATCTGCAACCAGGCTGTTTTAGCCTCCTGGGGAGGCCACTTCCGCCCATTGGAAAGGAAGAGGACCTCCCTGCATGCTGTGACTCCCTCCATATAGGAGAGCCTGGGTGCAGCCATGCACCTCTGTGCCGTGATTGTCAGTGTTTGCAGCACCTCAATGCTGTAGTGCACTGACAACACTATGTTAGATTAAATGTCAAATCTAAGATGGCCATGGTCCCTTTAAAGACCCCGGCTGAAAACGCGTCATGAATGACGTCACCAGACCCACTTCATTTAATTGGGCCGGGTAACGCGCTGGGTGGACTTAAAAGGCCCTATTAACGTAGGTTTGCTTTCAGCAGCGGAATGGAGCCAGCAGTGGGGTCGCGACCTGCCATGGCCACAGCCCGCACCAGACCCACTGAGGTAGGCAAAATTCCGGCCGTTAACTCTGTTTCTCTCTCCACAGTTGCTGCCTGACCTGCTGAGTATTTCCAGCATTTTCTGTTCTTATTTCAGATTTCCAGCATCTGTAGTATTTTGCTTTTGTATTACGGTTCATATAATACCAGGTAAGAAAAATCACAGGTGCTACTTATATACGTTCTTACAGCAGCTGTTCAAATATTTCTGTACTGCAACTGCAGTGTTACAGCAATGGAATAACATGCTGGATAGCAACTAGCTTTTTGAGCTATTACATTTTTTAATTTTATAACTGTTTATAACCTTTGGAACCTTGGGGTATATGGAGTCTAAGAAGGTGGCTGCCTTCAGCACACTGTAAGCAGACAGACTAAAATGTGTCCTGTTGACGCTTGCAATTCTAGTACCACTTGTGACCTCTGTTACCTAATAAAAATCTCATCTTTCAATTTTAAAAGGCTGAAAGAGGCTCAAAGTCTCAGACTGAGGATGTGGATTCTAAATAACGTATGGGCTCTCAGAAGACGAAATAAGAAGATGTTTTATCGACACTGTACTGACTGCTTTGTCTGCAGCAGGGCTTCAACTTTAGTATACATTGCAGCTGAAAGACAGGCGTAAAGGATGAGTATAATCACAACTCCTGTTATTGACTCAGGACTGAACAGCACACCTAATTTGGCTGATTCTGTACTTAATTGCTCTGCTAGAATCCTATTGAGGGCTTTGTCCTTTGCAGAAAGCATCAGTGTGTTTTCTATTATAAGGTGGGTTAATTGATGGTTGCCTCATATGGCTCACAAACAGACTTTTAATGTTAAAAGGCAAACATTTTTCCTACAACCACTGGTTCACCCTAAACTATCCAATTGAAATAATCTATTTATACAAGCACATTCCAGTCCCTTCATTGTTTTAAACACCTCTATCAAATCTCCCTTGTCTCTGCTGCTCTAATGTAAATAGACCCAGTTTTTTAAGCCTATCAGGGTAACTGATGTGTTTTAAACTGGGTTATTGTTCTTGTGACCCTCCTCTGAACTTTTTCCAAAGCCTTTATGTCACCCACCATTTTCAGGAACAAAACTGGACACAATATTCTCAGTGAGGCCCAACCAAGGTCATATACAAGGACAACATGGTGCTTTTTGTTTTATATTGAATTGACCTAGCAATGCAACCTAATATTTTGCTTGCTTTAGATATTGTTTTATGGCAGCAGTCATCAAACTCAAGAGAATTAAGTACTATAACACCAAGATCTTTTTCTTTCACAACAGACTTTAGTTCAGTACCCTGCAGGATATAAGTATACTTGACATTGGCTCTGCCCAGGTACATAACACTACATTTTCTACTGTAAATGCCATTTTCCGAATGCAGGGCTATTCCCCCATCATATTTCAGATCTACTTGCTGTAGTTTATTCTTATCTGTAGTGTATGTAACTGTTCTACCTTTAAGAGAACTATTGTATGTAACCATCCACCTTTAAGAGAACTATTTTAGGTGTGGCACTACTTTATCCTGGCTGCTGTATACTGTAATACCGACAGTGACCACACCGGTATATAAGTGCTGTGGCAGAATTTATTGGGCAGATTCGCCCTGACCTTCGAATAGTAAAGTCCTGTTAAAGTTACTCTTGTAGTCTGTGTATTACTTCGCTATACAACCCACAGACTTTACATTATCCACTGTCATTCAGATCTTCGTATCATCCGTAAACTTGCATACCATACCCCCAACACCTACATACAGGTCATTAATAAAGATAGTAAAAAGAAACGGCCCTAACACTAATCTCTGTGGGATACCACTGGTGACCGGTCTCTAAGTAGATCCACAACCAATTATAAGTACTTTCTGCCTGCGGGGATCCTACACAATTCTATCTTATAGAGTAACCTATTATTTGGGCATCTTCACGAAAGTGTTCTGAAAATCCAAGAATAAGATGTGCCTATCTTCATCCATCAATCTCCTAGCATCTCCAAAAAATTCAGCAGATTAGTAAAACACAACCTCTTTTTCCAGAAACTATGTTGAGTATTTCTGATAACTCATTCTCTATCCAGGTGATCATACAGAATACATCTTATGATCCCTTCTAGCATCTTATCTATGATTGAAGTTAAGCTAACGGGCCGATAAATTCCCTGCTTCTGACTTGGCATCATATGATCCTCTCTTCAGTCCATGGGAATAATCCACAACTCTAGCAAGCTGCTAAAGATACAGGCACGGGCCTTACAAGACACACGCCCCATTTCTTTAAGCACCCTCAGTGGATGTCATCGGGACCAGCAGCCCGATCTGTTTTCAGATTCCTAATTTTTTCTATGATATCCTCATCTAATTATATTTTTATACTTTTTTCATAGACAGTGTAATACATTACTGGTAACTGAGCACCATCCACAGAAGTGAAGACTGATGCAAAGTAATCATTTAAGACTTCTGTCATACATTGGGAGTCCAATCAATTGTGTCCTGAGGAATCCTTTAATGAGCCTGTGCAAGATTTACTGGTGCTTTAATTCCTGACATAGCTAAAAAGGTTTTTACTATTGCTACCTTACCAATGGTCTTCTCCATTGATCTTTTAGGTGCTCTAATCGCTGCTTTTGTTGTCTTTAATTGTACACAATATTCATTGAGTGATTCTATGCTCTGGGTGTACCATTGTTTCTTTCAATATGATTGACAGCTGTTTATTCAGAGGCTAGCTGCTCTGGGAATATGTACTTTAGCCGTTTGTCATTATTTTCATTTCAATGTTCAATATAAAGTTCAATTCACTTTAATTCTCCAGTTGATAGCTAAACCCCATTCAGGAATATCACCTCAATCATACAATCAACACCTTAGGAAATCTGCAAAGATTGGTTCCTCCAGAAATCTTGCAGATTATCATGCTGTGTAAGAAATACATATGAACTTTTACCTTTATGTATAATGTGAATGGGATAGCAGCTCACCAAATGTATTGCTTTCTAAGTTCTTGTACCATCACTTCTTGCTGTATTGTTCTGTTTTTGTGCAACTTTCTTACTTGTAAATGAACCTGACTGTTAGCTTTAGCCTGAACATAACATCTTTCAGACTAGATAGAAGAATGGTGGGCATTCCACATTGTACTACAATAAAAGAATAATTGTTAGCCCTATGACACATTATCCCATTCACAGCACACAAAGGGTACAAGTTTTGATTCATTAGTGATTTGGTATGCTTAAGTGAACAGAAAAAGTGGTTCGAGAAAGCTTGAGTCAATACATAACATGCTCCAAAGTGCTTAGTGTGCAAAGTATGTGAAGGCTGTCGTTGGCGTGCAATCCACTCAGCGGCAGTGAGTCAGGAATGGGGACCAGACTTAAAAGAATTTCCCCTGATTCAGCCTCAATGAAGAGCATAATATTCTCCAACTAATCATCTTCAGTGATGACCTTGTGTGGGATCCAACTTCTGTCACCTTAATGGGCTGCACTGGCAGGCTTCAGTTAGGTGGAAAGAAACTCTTCAAAAACATGATTATTACAAAAGCTACTAGCATCTTAGGGAATCAGGGGAATTTATAATGGGGAACAAAGAAATGGCAGACCAATTAAATACATACTTCGGTCCTGTCTTCACAAAGGAGGGCACAAATAACCTCCCAGAGATGTCAGGGAACATAGGATCTAACGAGAGGGAGGAATTGAATGAAATCAGTATTTGTAGGGAAATGGTGTTAGGGAAAATGACGGGATTGAAGGCCGATAAATCCCCAGGGCCTGATGATCTACATCCTAGGGTAATTAAGGATGTGGTCCTAGAAATAGTAAATGCATTGCTGGTCATCTTCCAAAATTCTATAGACTCTGGAACAGTTCCCATGGATTGGAGGGTAGCTAGTGTAACCCCACTATTTAAAAAAGGTGGTAGAGAGAAAACGTGGAATTATAGGCCGGAAGGGCAATGAGACCTGAGTGTCCTTGTGCACCATTCGCTGAAGGTAAGCATGCAGGTGCAGCAAGCGGTTAAGAAGGCAAATGGTATGTTGGCCTTCATAGCGAGAGGATTTGAGTACAGGAGCAAGGATGTCTTTCTGCAGTTGTACAGGGCCTTGGTGAGACCACACCTTGAGTATTGTGTGCAGTTTTGGTCGCCTTATCTGAGGAAGGATGTTCTTGCTATGGAGGGAGTGCAGCGAAGATGCACCAGACTGATACCTGGGATGGCAGGAATGACGTATGAAGAGGTATTGGGTCGATTGGGCTTGTATTCGCTAGAGTTTAGAAGAATGAGAGGGGATCTCATTGAAACTTATAAAATTCTAACAGGACTAGATAGACTAGATGCAGGAAGGATGTTCCCGATGGCGGGGGAGTCCAGAACCAGTGGTCGCAGACTAAGGATGAGGGGTAAGCATTTAGGGCTGAGATGAGCAGGAATTTCTTCACCCAGAGAGTGGTGAACCTGTAGAATTCTCTACCACAGTAGGCAGCTGAGGCCAATTCATTAAATATATTCAAGAAGGAGTTAGATATATTTCTTAAGGCTAAAGGGATCAAGGGATATGGGGAGAAGGCAGGGACAGGGTACTGAATTTGGATGATCAGCCATGATCTCATTGAATAGCGGAACAGGCTCGAGGGGCCGAATGGCCTACTCCTGCTCCTATCTTCTATGTTTTTATGGGTAATAAATGCTGGCCTTGCCAGCAATGCCCACATGACAGGAACGAATAAAAACAAAAAAAATTCCATTATTACAGAAAATTATAAACGTGTTTTGCATCCTCAGTAATGGCCCGAATTTTGCGTCAGCAGCTGTTCATTGCACTTACACATGCCCACAGACTTTCGGTGGCTTTTTACAATGTGATTTGTGGTGCGATTTGTGGTGATTATAGAGTTGGAACAGTGCAGCGCCCTCTACTGGGGATCTGGGACCTGTGTAAACAGGGCAAGCAACAGCGGCCTAGAAATTCGATAACGTGGGAAAACGTCCGGTGCCACTTCTGCCTGTAAAAAGAGCGCAGGCAGCACCGTTATTTTGGTGCTGCCTGCTGATTTAAATGATCGGAGCGTAGAACCTACCGTGCAACACGTTGATCCAGGCAGTACGCTCAGCAAGAGGCCCAATCTAGCATGGCAGTAGCATCCCTGGAGCGAGGCAGCATTTTCTTAAAGCTAGCCTGTCATTTCAGAAAACAGTCTTGAGCCCTTTAAGGGGAACTGCTTTCTAAAATGAAAAAAAATAAAAATAATTTAAAAATAGGCAGTCTTTATCCCTTAGAGCTCAACTTGCTTCTAAAAAAAAAATTAAAAATAATTCCAAAATGCCAGCCCTCAGCTCTTAAATCTGAACTGCCTTTTGCATGTAAAAAATGTTTAAAAGTGCTTCAGCACTAACACAAATGGCTCAACATGCCATGCAATGGGCACCCAGGGTCCCTCACACAGCACTCCAGCTTTGTGCAGAGGGTCAACACTGGAAGAGAGGTCCGCTACCCACAGGGTGCCAGGAAGCCCTCCAGAAAGAAGGACATGGGACCAGATCGCTGAGGCTGTCACTGCCAGCAGTGTAGCCCCGCCAGGATCTGGCTCCAGTGCCCAAAGAAGCTACATGAGCTCAGACCAGTGGTCAAGGTCAGTGAATGCATCTTCAAAAGCTGTCTCCTTCCAGCTGCAGCACTAGCCTCACACACTGCTCAATGCACGACTCCCCCTCCACCCCCCCCGCCCAATCACTCACCTACGAACAGTCTCTGCCCAACGCAAGGCACAATCTGACATTCTTAGCTTCACCTCACCCTCTTGGAGGAGACGGTGCTGGCCATTCTTGGCATGGGCATGGCTGAGCCCTTGGCCAGCGGCAGGGTTGAAAAAATACAAGATGCTGGTATCCTCGTACATTATTCTCCTTCTTACATCCCACTTTCTTCTCATCCCACAATATCTTCTGATGTATAAGCTGTACATGGTGTAAGCATGCACCTCTTGTTTTCCTGCCCTCCCCTCACCACAACTCTACTCTTGCATTTACCTCATTTCAGACACCCAAGGAATACAGCCTGCCCAGTCAGTGGTTGAGAAAGAAGAGGGAGAGGAAAGAGAAGAAGAAGAAGAAGAAGAAACAGAAACACCGTCACTTGATTTCACACTCTCAAACACCAGCTCCATGAGGTTACCCTGCTTGGTCATCTGCCGTGTCCCCCATGGAAAGTCAGCAATCTTCCACCGGCCATTCTGCAGCCACTGGGCAAGCACTGCGTGACATCACTAGGATAGGCAAAGGCACAAGACAGTCACTAATGGAATGCACAAGGGTGATTAGTTGATTTTTGAATGTAATATTGGATGCATATATGGAGAAAGATGGATTAGAAAATTTTCTTTGTGGTGGCTTTTATTTCAGCATTGTGGCCAAGAGGACACTGTGATGGTCAATAACAGAGGGAAGGTAAGGTGTGGGACTAATGTTGAAAGGGGAATTAGGGTTGTGGTCACTGGTACCGCAGGAGAATGATTCCATCCCAGATGTCCTGGCAAGAAAGTGATTGTCTGGGTTACATCCTTCCTTCCACTTCCTCCTCTTCTGCATCTTCCTCTTCAGCTTCTTCCTTTTCCCTCTGTGAGCAGCTTGTCCCCTTTGCTGCCTCTGCTTCCTCTCCATGCACCTCCCAGGACTGTGAGCATGTGGTCCTCTCAGAGGCAAAATACTGTGGATGCTGGAAATATGAAATAAAAGCAGAAAATGCTAGAAATACTCAGCAGGTCAGGCAGCATCTCAATCTGAACCTCTGTTGCTCTCGCCACAGAAGCTGCCTGACCTGCTGAGTATTTCCAGCATTTGCTTTCTTCTCAGAGGCCTTCCTTTACCATATAAAGCCTTGCAAGCATCCAGCAGCCCTCTCTGCACACTTGAAAAACTTTTTGAATGTATTGCACCAAGCCACTACTTCAATAAAATATAAAAAATCCAGACCAAATGCTGAAATCCAAACTTACCTGCAAGATGTGTGTGTCCCTTTAAGAAGCGCTGACAGTGGGCTGGATTTTGCTGGCACTCAGAGGGCGAGTTTGGAGGTGGGTCAAAGGGTAAAATTATTTTGATTGACGGCAGGTTGCGATTGCGCTGTCAACCTGCCTCCAAACAATTTTCCCAAGTGTCAGGTCCCCAATTTGCGCATGGACCCAACACCTAGTGGCAGGAAGAGGATTAAAGGCAATTACCTGCCTATTAACAGGTAGTTGCTAGTAGTTGATAGGCTATTTTTGAATTCTGCCTTGGGTTTCCCAACGTCCGGACACCACGCCATGTAAGTGTGGTGTATAGTGAGTCTGCTGTAATATTTCTGGATTGATGACAGCTGCAGAAGTGGTGTGAAGGATCCAATGTTGTACTGGTGAGTCTCAGAGGTAAAAAAATGTTGTGAAATGCATTTTTAATACATTTATACATTTCTTTAGGTTACAAGTTTTGAAATTCATGTCCAGTGTCACCTCATTGGGGGAACCTCTCTCACCAGTGACAGATCACTTCCTTCACCTCACATGCAGCCGCCTATGGAGGGAGTCATTGGAGAGCCTGTGTGCAAGAGTTCACCTTTGTGCAGTAATTGTCAGTGTTTGTAGCACCTCAATGCTTTCAAACACTGAGAAATCAACTGTCAAAAAAACTTTTGGGCATGGTCCCTTTAAGGAAACCAGCAGCTGCCGTGTCATCAAATGACATCATGTGACCCACTTCCTCTTAATTGGCAGGCAAGCCCGCAGGGCGAGCTTACAAGGCCAATTAATGTAAAATCACATCTGTGGGCCGCAAGCAGCTGGGGGCGGGACTGGTAACCGGAAACCACCTGACCCGCATCCAACCTGCCTCCATTGATAAAATCGTGGCCAGCATCTCTGCAGGGCTGCTTCAGGCACTTTTTTCTGTGTGTATTTACGACATGGCATTAGAGATTGTCCAAATTAGCAGTCATGGCACCAAATCAGGCATTGCATGCCAATTGACTTCAAAATCTGCTTATTTAAATTTGCGAGGCTCGCGTTGTCAACAGCAGCGCTTTAGCCCTCAACAAAATGGCATCCACTGTGTCCCACACTGGAAGCGGGCATAAGCGAGGCGGCCGCCAGTTTTTCAACAAAACCGGCCTTAACGGCCGGCGCTACACCAGGGAATTTCTAGGCCAGCATGTCTCCTCAACCAATCAGATTGAAGAATCCTTACAAGACACGCAGGGCTGGATTTTCTCAATGGGGGCGTGTTGGGGGCGGGACTGCTGGTTGTCAGGTTTCAGTCCCGCCCCCAATGATGTCCGGCCAACCCACGTTATTTTCCCTTGATTGACCTTGTTAAGCCCACCCTGCGGGCTTATCCAGCCAATTAAGGGAAAGCCGGCGACAGAGGACGTCAGCGTATGACGTTTCATCTGTCAAGATGAATTGTCTGCATTTGACAGCTTTGAAAAGATGTCAAACACTGACAATTTCTGTTCTAAGGTGAGCCCTTGTACTGAAGACTCACCAAACCTCTTTCCTTAGCAGAAATCAGATGGCTGCTGCATCTGAGAATGCAGCAGACATTCTGTCATCTCTGCCGTTGAGATGAGGCACCTTCGGATCCCCATGGGTTGAAGCCTGAAGGTAGAAGCAAAGATAAGTTAACTTTTTCTAACACTTTACACTCACCTCTCATAATAACCTCTCCACAGTTGCACCCATCACTCACCTCCACAGCGGACTTTTTGATCCCTCTGACCCCCGCAGACCCACTGCTTGCCTGGCTGACCCTGGCGAGGTTCGCAGCCATCGGGAAGCCCACAATTGCAGGGGTAAAATGGGGATAAGCCTCTTAACTGCCTGTTAACTACCGCAGTTAAGTAGCTGTAATCCCCTTCCCACCTCGAGGAGACAGGTCCCAGTGCGAGCCGGGGACCCGCCTCCAGGAAGATGGCACGGAGGCGGGTTGGGAGCGGGTTCAGTACCTACTCCCAGTTTCTGTCATTTTCCCGGCAGTCCCGCCTCCATACCTGCCTCTGCAGGGCTGGCAAAATTCCCCCCGCAGAGTCTAAACCAGGAAGTGTAAGTTAGAATATTTAATTCAATGTAAAATAATATATAGAAAGCAAAATAAAGAGAGAGAAAGAAAGATGCGATTAAGAGAGATAAAAGAGACAGAAAGAAAAAGTAAAAATATACTTTAATTTTTTAATTTTTTAAAATCTCCAATAATTAAAATCTGAAGGAATGAGATTCCACACTTGTAAAAATAAATTTTCAGTGCCATAAAGGTTGTTTGGCAATAATTAAGACTTATCACACTGTTAAAAATTCACATACTTGAATGGGCATACCCTAACTTTTTCTGGCGTGTTTAATGAGTGTCTAGTGGGTGAGCACCGCAACATCATGCCCTTCATGTGTTTGAAAACGGAGTCTATCAGTGATATACCATTAGAGCAAAGCTTGTGGAGGAGCACGGCAACTCAGGCAGCAACATCCCGATTTCCTCGTTTAACCGCGCATTTGCGACGCCTCAGTTATTGTTATCGCAAAACCCGGGCCAATGTGTTTGGATTTTCCTGGATAAAAATCAACTTATTTATTTTTGATTCTTTTTAAAGCTTTACTTTCTCTCCTTGCAGTTTTGGTTTCTTATGCTGTGCACTATTTTGGCCTGCAAAACTGAAAAGTGGCCTTGCCCCTCCTTGGCCTTCTGCTAATGTTGCTTTATACCCACTGCTACTTGTGAAGGGCTCGCTCTAATTTTCATTTTCTCCCTGTGAAGATTTTCCAGGATTTCAGCCTCTGCCTCTGCCTCGACCACGCAGAATAAACCAGATGTCATTCTGTACTGGTGTTGCACCTCCACCAACCATAGCCACATTACAATGGAATTACATTTTTGAGAAACATTCTTGGGATATTGAGCAATGGAAAATTAATTCCTTGGCTTTATTTCTACAAAAATATTATTTTATAATGATTTTATCCAACTTCGTGGATTCTCCCTACTTAGACCATTGTATTGTATCACAAATATAGACAAGGCAAGCAGTTATATTGGTTGTACCACATTAAGCTCGCAACTACTGAAAATGCACCTGCTACACACACACCCTCATTGTGCCTGTCTTTCCGTCCTTATCCTTTTCCTTTGCTTTATGTATTTCCCTCCCTTTGTCTCCTATTTTCAGTCCTACGCTTACCTTTTAGAAAGTTATTGATCACTGATGCTTTCCCTTCAAGTACTTTCATCACTCCCCTCTTTTCCAATACTGCCTTCATCAGTTCTTTCCAATTTTCTTCATGTATTTCTCCTGCCTACAGCTGGCAGTAGGTGTTTGAAAATCTATTCATTTAACTGGGCAGCTTAGATTTTGATTATCCAATCATAAAATACTAAAATTCTTTTATGTCTGGCTTCTTTAAAGTTCACCTCTTTGACCAAACTTTTAGTTGCTCCTCCTAATTTTATTTATCTCAGCTTTCATTATTTTTTGTCTTTATGCCTCTTTACAGAGGATGGGACGTTTTTCTACATTAAAGAGACTAAATTCAAGTAATTGTTCGTTATACATGTCCTCTGCTGAAGTGCTGTTCAACATCGTCTATCAATCTATTTGCTGAAATTGTACCCTCAGTTCATTTGAATTTATACATTTTAAAGTTTTATAACGAGCTCCTGGTCTTGGGTATTTCTGACTCTCAGATGAAGTTAAACTTTATCATTCTGTGGCTGTTTTCCACAGGGTGCAATAACTTCCATTCCCTGTACATTATCTGGATCATTTACAAATACAGTTCAAGATGAGCACTGCTGCTCATTGCATCCTTGGGTCATAAAACATCCATGCATTACATTTACCAGCTCTGATTCTAAACCACTTGGGTTTTCCCAATTTATATTAGGTTGATTGAAGTCTCCCACTAAAATAAATGTCCTGTTTGCACATAAATGTTCATAGAGTGAATTGTCCTTCTTCTTATTCTGACAGGGTGGTCTATAGCATAGTTCTGGTGGTAGCTTGTATTTTTTTGCAGTACAGACGTCTAGCCAAAATTGTTCATTCTGTAGCATTTCCCCTTCTGCACGATAAAATTTGTTCACTTCCCAGGTGTTTCTGACATATAGGACCACGCCATTTCCATTTTGTCCCCTCTCTTTTTTCAACACTCTGTACTCCTGAATATTATATTCACTTCCATTCTCTGTATTTAGTCATGTTTCTGATATTCCCACTGCACTGTAGTTCTCCATTGCCACACCAGTCTCTGGTTCTAGCATCTTATTCATTTGAAGTACTTTGGAACATTTCTGAAAGGAGTGATCAGGCACTAAATAACTTATTCTTTTTGTTTTTACAAAATTCACCAATGTTTGTTTTAGAAAAGGAAATATGTTTGATGATGTTTGACAGTTTGAGCAGGGGGAAGAGCCAGCATCATTTTCATCACAGAGCTATCACACATACCTGATGGAACAAAGCACTTAGGGGTGATGCACATCATTTCATTGGTCTTTGTATAAAACCAAAGTTTGCAAATATTTAACATGAAAATGGAGCTGCTTTTGGAAAAATTATGAGCGAAGAGATAAAAAGGAAAATATTATGGGGGAGAAATTCAGTATTGCCCCGTTTGGGGTGCTAAAACTTCAAAAGTTGAAAAATTAGCGCCAGGCACTAATTATTCCCGCCTCCCGCGAACTTCAGTTTTAGCACTCCAAGAGTGAAGTGGAGCACTAAATCAAGCGCTAAACACTTCTCTTAGGACGCTAAAGCCCGAGAGCGGGACAGTAGTGGCAGAGTGCTAATCAATTTCGAGCGCATTATAAATGGCACTCTTTCATCACAGCGACTGCTCCCCTGCCTTAAAGGGGGGAAATACCCTATAACCTATCTGTTCTCAAAATGGCGTTTTAGCTTGAAAGCTGCCCAAAAGAAGGAATTAGTATTTGATCTGAGTGCTGGGAAGAAGCGGAGAAGCAAATCTAAAAGCCATCCAGGCTTCTAAGCTAATTAAGTTCTAAAGCTTCTATGTTAATTACACCATGATGGCTTGTGTATACAAACATGACATTCCTTGCTAGTGTTAGAATGCCATTTGGAAGACGAAGCACAAGTTGTCACCACACCTTATCTGGTTCTATGTCGGTACCTTTATTACGGAAGAGATGCAAACTAAAAAATGACACTTAGAGAGACATAATGATATTGCATCCCCTCATATTTTTGCGAGGCACCTTGACAGATAGACAAGGTGGGTTGTAAAATGAAGACTCAGTCTCCAGCAGCCCATGCTTCAGTGACTCAAGGCAGTCCGTGACTTCAATGGAGCATAAAATCGGGCAGGATGTAAAATGGGTGTCCAACCAAACACACGCCCCTCCCACCATTTGGCCCTTCGAGCCTGTTCTGCCATTCAATAAGATCATGGCTGATCTCCTACCTCAACTCCACCTTCCCACATTATCCCCATATCCCTTGATTCCCTTAGTATCCAAAAATCTATCAATTTCTATCTTGAATATACTCAATGACTGAGCAGCCACAGCTCTCTGGGGTAGAGAGCCCCAAAATTGGGGCTAATTTGTCTTCCAAGATATAACCTCTTTAGATAAGCAAAAACACTTAATTTCCTAACATGGTGAGAAAATGCATCTATCATTCCTAAAGAATTATTAATAATTACTTTGGAAGTCTCATAGAATAAAGAATTAGACCTAATTTGGTGTTCAATGAATTTTAGTTATTGCAATTAAAAATGATATTAAGTAGCTTTTTAGAAAATTTGCTCAGTCATTTATTTAGCTTTCGTAGGAGTTCTCATAGTCAAGATTAATCAGCAAGGATATCAAAAATGTTAAAAAAAAATAAAGATCTTTGTCCTTTTCATTCACTTATAGATCTGGTCAGCAGTTCAAGAGCTGGGTTTGGCTATTCATCAACGCCAGATGTGACTAATGCAAAGTAATGGCTTCATTAATTGTTGCAAGCTGTCAATGTGCAAAACTAAGCATTCTTGCGCTTTTCTTTAATTATTTTTAACTTTATATGGAACTTGGGGAGATATCCATCACATTGTAAATGATATCGCTACTTTTTAAATAAAACACAAGCTGTGTACTTTTGGATTGCAAAATGAAATGCTAACCTATGGGAATTTATTATTTGTGCACTTGATAACTGATGGACAAGGGATGCTCCAGAATTCAATTACTTGGGACATTTACTACAAATTTCCTATTCCATCACGCACCATCATTCATTGGTCCTGTAACTGACTCCTAGGGCTCAATTTTGCCAGGTCTGAGGAGGGGGGATTGGAGGTGTGTGAGGTGTTAAAAATCGCAAAAAATGGCGGGCGGCTCCAATCCTGCCTCCAGCCCACCTACGAGCAATTTTCCCAGAATCGGGGTTTCAGACCCCGTTTTCATCCTGCCTCCAAGAGGCGGGATAGGCCCTTAAGGCCCTTAACAACCAGTTAATTGAATCTATAATCCCATTTTGAGAGGCCTTTCTGATTTTTAGACATTTCCCCCATCCTACATGCCTCCTCTGGAACACGCCAGGTATTCCTGGCGGCCTCACAAGTGGATTACTTACTAACAGCTGCAGCTCCACCATTAAAAAGGAGTTTTCACCAATGATCATTTGCAGGTGGCAGAACTTTGTTGTCTCAGGTCTGGGCGAACTTTTAGCGGCCTACTCATTGCTGTGGAAGTTTGGAGCCTGAGACCCATCTCCAGTGTGACCTCCTGGGAAACCCCTCTCCTCACCTTGACTGAGCGCTTCCTCAACTGAGGTATATAGCAGAAGCATGGGAACCATTTATTTCCTTCCCTCCTGGCATCAGATTCAGATGAAGACCAGCTGTGGCAGTAGCAGAGCCTTGAACAACAGCAGCAACAACAGGAGCTCCAAGCTGCTGCTCACCCACCTGAAGCTGCACAGGCCAGAAGGCGCCAGCGCGCGACCACATTGCTGCCCGGGATGCAAGGGACGCACTCATGTTGGCCAGATTTGCTCAGCCTGCATAATCAAACACTTTTGCCTCACACCTTCTTACCAGAGCATTGACAATGGACAAGAACCTACGGATTCCTATCACTCTGACCACCATACTGACAACTGCAAGTCACTCTAAGCCCTTAATGTGTAAGTCCCATTTGCGAAATGACACAGGCCACAACAGTTTTCCATCAGAATTTTTTTACCACAATAAGCAACTGATGGCATTTCAAAAATAAACACAACATAACACCCAAGTGACTACCCTTGTGACTACTTGTGCATTATCTTCCTCTTACGCGTGCTCCTATGTAGTGCTTCCTATGTGGCTTCAGCAGATGTGGAGGGCTCTTGCTCACTTTCTTGCTGCTCCTGTCTCGACACCTTTGGTGGGCGTCCTCTGGGGTTGCGAACCTGTGAGGGCTTGGCAACAGTCTGCTGCTCCTGCGGCTGTTCAAGGGATGAGGCGCCCATCTCAGTTGGGTGAGGATTCTGGTGGGGCTCTGACCGAGGGCTTTGCAGTGGCATGGTCGTGTGAGCGCTTGGAGAGGAGCCCCCACTTCCTTATTCTCTGCCACCAACATCCCTCTCATGGATCAGCCCCACTTCAGAGCTAGCAAGGGGCTTGACAGCACCTTGCTGCACTTCAGGGGGCCATGAGGACCCGTTTCTGCACTGGAAGTCCTACTCCAGAGGACTTCCATGAAGGTCTGATTTCTATGCTCAATAGCTGACCATCGCTCCTAAGAGATGTCAGTCTATTCTGAACAATGACCATGCTTTCAACACTCTGGTGACTTAGCTCCTCCATGGCCGTAGCCATCCTCTCCTCTAACATAGCCATCCTTTCCACGGAGGTTGCCATCCTTTCCATGGTGATGGGTTCATGCGCCAATGCCTCCACAAATGCTCTGCTCGTGTTCGCGATGGACTCTTCCATTCGCTCCACACTCGCAGCGACCCTGGAGACAAAACCTGCCAGAGACTCCTGCACCTGTTCCTGGAGTTCCAGCACTGCTCTCCTTCTGGATGGACCCGGAGACACAGGATCGACTTGCAGCTGAGCCGAGCTGGCAGTGTCCTGCACCCTCCGACGAGGACTCTCCACTGCTGTCCCTGGCTCCACCATCTGCTGATGCTCACTTGTGAGCTGTGATACACCAGGTGACAACACTACTCTATCTCGCGAAGGTCCCACCGAGGTGTGAGTGTCTGCGCTGGTGCTGGATGCGCTAAATTCTGCTGACGCTGCGCCCTCAGAGGTTGCAGCTTCCTCTAAGGAGTCTTGAAGCTCAGGTTGTTCCTCCTGGACAGTGGGGACTGGGGCTGTCGATGGTCCTGTGGGGGAGTAAAGGAAAGAGTTAGAGATGTGAGGTAAAGGTTGCATGCACACTGAATTGTGATGATGATAATAAGTCAATCTGTTAGAGCATCAGATTCTTTATCAGTCACTCATGCAATGTCAATGAGATGCCAAACTATTCTGTCACCAACTTGCTGTGATGCGCCCATCTGTCCAACCCCGTTTGCGAATCTTCCTCAACACCGTGATTTCCAGGGCCGCCTCCTCCGAGTTGGTGAGCTGGGCTACTGAGGGTGGCCCTCCTCCTGTCCTTGCTCTTTCCCTCTTATTGTGGGCTCTCTTTTCCTGCAATGAGGGACACAAGTGGAGTTTGAATGAGAATGAAGGAGTGAATGTGGAGAATCCATAGCATAGATGCTTAGAAGGAGACAAAGGACCCTCCCTGTGTGTTGTAAGTTGTTGTCATTGCATCACAATGATAGGGAGTGTGAGGGCTGCATGGTTGAATAGTTAAGTGAATGTGACCATAGAGAGAGAGGGAATGAGTAAGGGTGCAGGGATGTAAGTGTCAAGTGGGATGTGGAGGGAGAGTTTGGCAAAGCAGAGTGCTGGTGAGGAGAGGCGATGGGGATTAGATTGAGGGTGATGGGAAAGTCATACTCACTTTTCCTGTGCGGAGAAGGTCATGAAACCTCTTCCTGCACTGCAGCCAGGTTCTGCGGCACATAGAGATTGAATTGACCTCCTGGACCACTTGCATCCACACAGCTTTAGTCTGCTGGGGAGGCTTTTTCCTCACTGAGGAAGGGAAGAGCACCTCTTTATTTGATCTTGCTCCCTCCACCAGAGCTTGGAGGGAGGCCTCATCGAAACTTGGAGCACACTTTGGCCTACTGCTGGACATAGTTGCTGAATGAAGCGATCACAACAATGGGCATAAAGTTTAAAGTCTCCAGAAGAAGCAAATCCAGCAGCATTGATGAAGTAATCAGAGGCGACTTTTTGTATGAAAAGACTCATTGGGCCAGGGGTTTCCACACAGGGCAAAATCGCACTTTTTTCACATCGGAGTCGGGGTCCTGACACGAAAACCACCTGACACGCCTCAGCCCGCCCCCAATGGCAAAATCGAGCCCCTAACCTGGAGCTTAATCTGTTTGACCAATTTCTGGGTCTTCCACCTCACTATTACATTTAATTTAAAGAACATAAGAACATAAGAAACAGGAGCAGGAGCAGGCCATTCGGCCCTTCGAGCCTGCTCCACCATTCAATAAGATCATGGCTGATCTTCTACCTCAACTCCACTTTCCCGCACTATCCCCATATCCCTTGATTCCCTTAATATCCAAAAAACTATTGATCTCTATCTTGAATATACTGAATGACTAAGCATCCACAACTCTCTGGAGTAGAGAATTCCAAAGATTCACAAACCTTTGAGTGAAGAAATGTCTCCTCATCTCAGTCTTAAATGGCCGATCCCTTATTCTGAGACTGTGACCCTTGGTTCTAGATTCCCCAGCCAGGGGTAACATCCTCCCAGCATCTGCTCCATAAGAATTTTATATGTTCCAATGAGATCAGCTTTTCAATCATTTTATGCGATATTAGACAAGATATAACACTTCATAGGATTATTATTTTTTAAAGTCGAGTGAGAACAAAATTCTAAATAAAGAAAAACATTTAAGTAGAAAAAAATAGGCTTGTAAAAATGTTTGGAGCAATACTAGATTAACTCTCAGGCCTCTTCATGAGTTAACCACATAGGTCAATAGGGTGGGTATGTAAAGGCTTATGCTGCACTTCGCTGATTGCACAGCCACCCACAGCAGTGCTGTAATGTTGAGTGCACTGATATGGCGTACCATCTCAAAAGGTAGTTGCATCCCCATGTCACTGGTGGCAACAATTTGGTAAATATCACAAAGAATTGAATTCTGGAATAATCTATGTCCATCAGTTACCAAGTGCATAAGTCCTGGGTGAGCTTTAACTTCCTACAACTTAATGTCGGCAAAAGTGCAGCCTTGAGCTTTGAGTTTTTCTACCTCTTACTCTGTTGACAAGGCACCCTTCTTCCATCGCCAGAAAATGACCCACTTAAACTTTGGCTTTACACTCTCCACACCTTCAGCACCTTGATCATTCCTCACTGCTCACTCCATTTGAACCCTTCACAAAGTTCAGCTAATCAGAGCTCCATAGCCCAAAGTCTTTTCCACATAAACCTTAAATGGAAAGTCACTTTTTAGCGATATGGTGTACGCACAGAATTAGGTGGCACTTTGTGAAGTCGTCCTCAAGCTATTTGGTTGCTGTCATTCTAATTAAACATAATTGATGTTCTCATCTTATTTTTGTTTCAGCTCAATCCAATGATGAAAGCAAGGCTTATACAAACTTCTAATATAACATTAATCCGGAATTTGCGGTGTGTAATAACAGCAAACAAACAGCGTTCGCTGTTATTACCCCTTTGAAACTGACCTCAACTTCAGAATGTAGCACATGCGCATCTAAATGTGGAAATCCTGAAGTCGCGGTCAGTCATTCACTGCTCTGACACTGGCTGCGCTGTGGCCCCTCCACCCCCAACAGAAACAAAGCCAGCAATCAGTGTAATCAGGGAGATCAGTGAATCTAACGAAACCTTGAGCTTTTCCACAGTAATATCGCTGTTAAATACCCCATTAAAAGTTAGACCTTGTTGGATTAGGTGTAATGGGGTTTTAACAGCGTAGTGACTGCTAAACAAATGTTATGGCTCTGAAAAACTAATTTTAATTTTGTGAAGTGTCAAATTTTGCCATTATAATAAATATTACAATCATTTTTTTTAAGTTTGTTCATATTTATTTCAGGTTTACCCTTTCCCCATGTGAGAGCCCCAATCTTTGTTTTGCTCTCTGTAACATTTTTTAAAAGTCAGAATAAAAGCAACTTCTTCACTTCCTGCTTCCCTGTCTGTGAGAATTCTGCATTGTGATTGGCTGCTTAGACTGCTTGTTGACGTCACAGCAGCTCGCGCTATGGAATTCCCACTAAACTGCACGGATCTCAACTGCACGTTGAAAAAGGTAAACTTCTCGCCACAGAGATCGCGAGATCTTTGTGGGCAGCTTTCTTCGGGGCCAACGGCGAACATTTTTGCTTCGTCGCTGACCGCAAATTCTGGACCATTAATTTCTAAACAGGACACAAATTTGAAGCCCGATTTCAAATATTGCCATAAGATCAAAATCTTATTGAGAGACTCCAAGGTTTGAGAACTTACTCGAGAGGTCTTTCCTCTTAATAATCATTGATACTTGGTTAATTTTGTGATTGTAGATGCCAAGGAGGGGATAATTTACAAATATCAAATTTAAATTGTAACTCTTCCCTTTTTTGTGGCTTTTCAATTATTTACAGTCTATTTATTCCTGCTGTTCATTCTTTCCTCTTGCTTTCTTCTTCTGCTTTTTTTTTAGCTTTTGTTTCTCCTTTGATGGCAAGCAGAAGTCAAGCTCCTCTGGATGAATCATAAAACTGACTCAGGCTCCTTTTGATATGTTGCAAATGACTCCAGGCTCTTTACGATATATTGCAAACTATTTCAGGTTCCTGTTGATACATAACAAGTTAACACAGAGTAAGAGTGTTGGCACCCGAGACCTGATTGAAAACTGGCTCAGCAATGGCGATTCCTTCTGCCTCACCAAGTCTGTGCCAGCTGAACACACATTCCACCACATCACTCACCCAAAACAATGTGGAGGTGAATGACCCTCTTCTCCGTGTCTTGTTTTTTCCAGCACCTCAATGCTTCACTCTACATTACCCTTCCCATCTTTTCAATGTGGTTCATCCATGAGGACACAGATTTAAGGCGATTGGCAAAAGAACCAAAGGCGACATGAGGAAAATCTTTTTTATGCAGCGAGTGGTTACGATCTGGAATGCACTGCCTGAAAGGGTGGTGGAGCCAGACTCAATCGTGGCTTTCAAAAGAGATCTAGATAAGTGCCTGAAGGAAAAAAAATTGCAGAGCTACAGGGAAAGGGCAGGGGAGTGGGGCTAGCTGAAGTGCTCTTGCAGAGAGCTGGCCTCCTTCTGTGCTGCTACCATTCTATGATTCTATGTTTTCATCATCTATCACCGTCCACCTATCTGATGGCTTTGTGGTCAAACTGTCCTCCTTTTTGTCCTCACTCAGCCTTTGCACTGAGTAAACTTACCTTCCTCTGTCTCATCAGAGTTCTCTGATCTATTTTCCTCCCTCAACTCACCATGCTGTCACCCTCTACACAAACCTTTTCACCCACACCCAGGGTCACCGCTTTAACCTTGCCTTCACACAAGGCCCCACTACTTCCATGGTATGGATCTCTAATACAGCCATCTCCAATTATTTCTTCATCTTGTTCTCCTTACGCATCCCTGCACCCACCTCTAATCCCCTTCACCTTCAGTCCCTAGAAAAAAAACAAATGCCCAATTCCCTCATCAGCACCTTCGCCAACTCCCACTTCTCTAATCTGCCAGCCCCTGAAATCAGTGTTTCATTCAATCAGCACAACAACCGCCTTGCCCCCACATTTAATATCCTCATCCCCATCAGGTCCTGTGATGGTATCTCACCCCACCACTCCCTTTAGTACAACAGATACCTCCATAGTCTCAAGTCTTTTGGCTGTTTGTGTTGGTAAGGAGGAGTTTGGGATTGTCCGAGTCAACTCTCAGCCACCCACCTCTGCTTCTTGGCCCGACGTTTACTGACATTGTTGACCTTTCACTTTCATTTGGCATTGTTTCTGCCACTTTAAAAATCATCATTCCCACCTCCATGGTTCACTGTTCCCCCCTTTCCTGGAGAATTACCCTATCTGTATTTTGTTTTTATAAAGTTTAGCTAATCAGACCTCACAACTCGAGGTCTCTCCTGCACAAAGTCCCAAAAACTCATCACTCCCTTCGTCGCTCAGTTCCACCATTGTCATCAGCACTGTTGACCACTCCATTTTGTTCCATCATGCATTTCATGGTACTATGCTCTTGTTATTCCATTTCAACTTGATGTGCCTCAATAAATCCGAGACTCAATGTTAGCGGAACAAAACAAGGCTTTTATTAACTTAGAAGGTAACACACAGTGGAGAGGTATCTTCCATCCAGAGGTCTGCTGTACTGGATGTGAGGCAGGCTGGGCCTGCTTACATAGGGGCCAGGTATGGGCGGAGCCCTACACACAATACAATACAATGGTGAGGAAACGGAACTGAGGTAAGGGAAATGAAACTGAAACCAAACCACAGTCACAGGCAGAGAATACCGATGAGTGATGAATGGCATATTTCATCACATTCGCCCCTTCTATAGATTTAGTCTGTTCGGGGGTTTGATAGTCCTCTGTGACCGACGTGGCTGTTGTGGTGCCGCGGGTGTCGGCTGGGTGTCCCCGGTGGCCTCCTGGGTCTCTGCCGGGGGTGCCGCCAGGGTTGTTGAAGGGGTAGTTGGTGGGGGTACCGTTGGTCGATGTTCTTCCGGGGGTGATGAAAGAGTAGTGGGTGGGTAAGAGTTGCTGTGATCGTTGTTGCTGCTGTTGTCGTGGTTGTTGTCGTTACCGGCTGGGGCGACGTCTTTAATGGACACGGTGTCCTCCCTTCCATCGGCGTGCCGGACATACGCGTATTGGGGGTTGGCGTGGAGTAGGTGCACTGACTCCACGAGAGGGTCCGTCTTGTGGCCCCTCACATGCCTTCGCACGAATACCGGACCTGGGGTGGAGAGCCATGACGGCATGGCTACGCCTGAGGTGGATTTCCGGGGAAAGACAAACATTCGCTCATGAGGCGTGGCATTAGTAGCAGTACACAATAGCGACCGTATCGAATGGAGCACATCTGGGAGGACTTCCTGCCAGCGGGAGATAGGGAGGCCCTTGGTCCTTAGAGCTAGAGTGACTGCTTTCCATACTGTCCCGTTCTCTCGCTCCACTTGACCGTTACCCCGGGGGTTGTAGCTGGTGGTACGGCTCGTGGCGATCCCCCTGGACAGCATGTACTGGCGTAGCTCTTCACTCATGAAGGACGCCCCCCTATCCGTATGGATGTAGCTCGGCATACCGAACAGGCAGAACAGGCTGTTGAGGCATTTAATGACCGTGGTGCTGGTCATGTCTGGGCAGGGGAAGGCGAATGGGAAACGGGAGTATTCGTCCACAATGTTCAGGAAGTAAACATTGCGGTCGACGGACGGGAGGGGGCCCTTGAAATCTAAGCTGAGCCGCTCAAAGGGCCGTGTAGCTTTGATTAAGTGGGCTCTATCTGGGCGGTAGAACCGAGGCTTGCACTCAGCGCAAGTGCGGCAGTTCCTGGTCGGAGACCGAACTTCCTCAATCGAGTACGGTAAGTTGCGGGGCTTTATGAAGTGGAACAGCCGCGTGACCCCTGGGTGGCAGAGGTCGTTGTGGAGGGTCTGTAGCCGATCCCCGGTGGCACTGGCACACATCCCTCGTGAGAGGGCGTCGGTGGATTCGTTAAGGGCCCCTGGCCGGTAAATGATGTCATAATCGAAGGTGGAGAGCTCGATCCGCCACCTAAGAATCTTATCATTTTTAATCTTCCCCCTCTGTTTATTATTGAACATAAACGCTACCGACCGCTGGTCGGTAAGTAGGGTGAAGTGTTTGCCGGCTAGGTAGTGGTGCCAGTGGCGCACTGCCTCCACGATGGCTTGGGCCTCCTTTTCCACGGAGGAGTGTCTGATCTCGGGCCCTTGGAGGGTCCTCGAGAAGAAAGCTACGGGCCGCCCCGCCTGGTTGAGGGTGGCCGCCAAGGCAAAGTCAGACGCATCACTTTCCACTTGAAAGGGAGTGTTCTCGTCCACTGCCTGTAGCGTGGCCGGCTCAATATCCCGCTTAATGCTTTTGAAGGCGGCGTGGGCCTCAGCAGAGAGCGGAAAAGAGGATGCTTTCAAGAGGGGGCGGGCTTTGTCGGAGTAGTTGGGGACCCATTGGGAATAATAAGAAAATAACCCCAGGCACCTTTTCAGGGCTTTGGGAGTGTTGGGCAGGGGCAGCTCCCGTAGGGGGCGCAATCGGTCGGGGTGTGGTCCAATTTCCCCATTCTCCACCACGCTGCCTAGTATGCAGAGGCGCGTGGTGTTGAAAATGCACTTGTCCTCGTTGTAGGTGAGGTTGAGTTTTTGTGCGGTTTTCAGGAACCTCTCGAGGTTCGAGTCGTGATCCTGCTGGTTGTGACCGCAGATGGTGACGTTGTCGAGGTAGGGGAAGGTTGCCTGCAAGTGGTGGTCATCGACCATGTGGTCCATCTCCCTCTGGAAGACCGAGACCCCATTTGTCACCCCAAAGGGGACTCTGAGGAATTGGTAGAGGCGTCCGTTCGCCTCGAAGGCGGTGTACGGGCGGTCCTCTGGTCTGATAGGGAGCTGGTGGTACGCTGACTTGAGGTCGATGGTGGAGAACACCCGGTATTGGGCGATTTGGTTCACCATTTCTGATATGCGGGGTAGCGGGTAGGCGTCTAGTTGGGTGTACCTGTTGATCGTTTGGCTATAGTCGATCACCATCCCTTTCTTCTCGCTACCCCTTACCACCACCACTTGGGCGCGCCATGGGCTGTTGCTGCGTTCAATAATGCGCTCCTTCAGGAGCCTGTCTACCTCGGTCGTGATAAACCACCTGTCCTCCCAGCTGTACCTCCTGCTTTTGGTCGCTATTGGCCGGCAGTTAGGGGTAAGGTTCGTGAATAGCGAAGGTGGCTTTACCTTCAGGGTAGCCAGACTGCACACTGTGAGGGGTGGCTGGGACCCACCGTAATTCAGCGTGATGCTTTGGTGGTAGCACTGGAAATCCAGGCCCAAGATCACGCTCGCACACAGATTCTTCATGATTAGTACTTTAAAATTATCGTATACAGTTCCATTAACGGACAATTGTACCGTGCAGTAACCCATAATGGTCGATGTCTGGGTTTTATCAGCCATAGAGATGGTACCCCGAGTAGGGACCACCTTTAGGGAGAGTTGTTGTGCCAGTTCAGGGTGGATAAAACTCTCCGTGCTTCCACTGTCAATTAAACATTTAACCCCGCACCCGTTTACCTCGATGTCCACCATTGATTTGGATAGCGGGTGCGGCCTGGTCTGGTCCACTGTGACCGATGCCACTGTAGGGCCCTGATCGAGACAAGATGGCGTCCATGCTGTCTGCTCACAAGATGGCGGACCCCACGAGGTCGGGCAAGATGGCGTCCAAGATGGCCGCTCCCACGGCGCACACGCGGCGGTGGCGGGTTTTCCGGCGGGGTTCCCTCTGCACACCTTCCAGAAGTGCCCCTTCTTACCGCACTTAAAGCAGGTGGTGCCTTTCGCCGGGCACAGGTTTCTGGTGTGCTTCGGCTGCCCGCAGAAGTAGCAGTTGGGTCCCCGACGCATCGCGGCTGTCGTAGGGCTTCTGGGGGGAGAGTGGGGCCCCGACGGTGTCGGGCTGCCGGGCGGGGAAGATGCCTTCCAAGATGGCGGCGCCCTTGGTGCACACGTGGCGGCGTGGATGGCGCGGGCTGAAGAATAGGCGTCCGAGTTTCTCTGGGGCACATCCAGGGATCGCACTGTGTCCACAGCCTATTTCAGGTCCAATCCCGTTTTTTCCAGCAGTCTCTGCCGGATGTAAGTGGAGCTGAGGCCTGTGATAAAGGCATCGCGAACAAGCTCGTCAGTGTACACTGCGGCTTTTACATCTTGGCACTTGCAGTCTTTGCCAAGCGTTTTCAGGGTGCCTAGGAACTCATCCAGCGATTCCCCAGGTCGCTGTGCGCGAGTAGCGAGCAGATGCCTAGCATACACCTCATTCGTAGGCTGCTGGTAATGCGCCTTTAAGATGTCGCAGGCGGCCGGGTACGTGTCGGCGTCTTGGATGAGGGGGTAAACCCGGTGGCTTACCCAATTCCGCAGAATTCCGAGTTTCATACTTGCAGCGTCCGTAGCACCTGTGACGGCTGCGGAATTGTCCAGGAAGAATTCCATACACATAAACCAGTGTCCGAAGCATGCCGATGCGTCCGAAGCATGCTGGTCCAAATCGAAACGTTCGGGTTTCAAGAGTTGATCCATTGTGTTGAAAAGTAAGTTAATAAAATTGATGTGCCTCAATAAATCCGAGACTCAATGTTAGCGGAACAAAACAAGGTTTTTATTAACTTAGAAGGTAACACACAGTGGAGAGGTATCTTCCATCCAGAGGACTGCTGTACTGGATGTGAGGCAGGCTGGGCCTGCTTACATAGGGGCCAGGTATGGGCGGAGCCCTACACACAATACAATACAATGGTGAGGAAACGGAACTGAGGTAAGGGAAATGAAACTGAAATCAAACCACAGTCACAGGCAGAGAATACCGATGAGTGATGAATGGCATATTTCATCACACAACTCTTCCCAATGCAGTTAACTGTTCTCCTCAAATGGTTTCTTCTCCAATGCCTAATCAATTATCAGCGGTGTACCCCACAAATATGCCTTTATTCTTCATATTTATTATCTCCATGCTATTACTTATACTCCAACAAAGCTTTATGGTGTGTCACCTTGACATTCAATTTAATCTTAAGTTGCAAGGAGTTATCTACCCTGCACAGAATCTGTTTCTAAAGTCCCCTTCATTCAACTCCAAAACACTGCAGACTTAAACCACTACCTTATACTCCCTACTACTGAAATGTTCATCCACATTCAAATCCTTCCATGGCCTTGCCCTTCCCTATCTCTGTAACCTCCTCCAGCCCTACAACCCTCCGAGATGTCTGCGCTCCTCCAATTCTGGCCACTTGTGCATCCCCGATTTTAATTGCTCCACCATTGGCGGCCCTGTCTTCAGCCTAAGCTCTGGAATTCTTTCCCTAAACATCTCTGCCTCTCTACCTCTCTTTCCTCCTTAAAGGCACTACTTAAAACCTACCTGTCATCTGCCCTAATATCCCCTTATGTGGCTCGATGTCAAATTTAGTTTGATAATGCTCTTGTGAAGCTCCTTGGGGCATTTTACTACGTTAAAGGCACTATATAAATGCAAGTTGTTGTTATTTGTAACTGTCACAAGGTTCACCTAATCAGACTTGCAGAGCCCAAGGTCCTGCCACACAAACTTCAACACACCCAGGTCACCGCCCCTTTCTTCACCCAGGTCCACTGTAATCCACTGATATGCCTTCCATATCCTTATTCTTACTTTCAAGTATTTCCATGTGCTGACTGCACCCTATTTGGGAACTCTTCTCCAGCTGTACATTCCCATCTTACCCCTTTCCTTCATTTGACGGCAGATTACTGCTTGTCCTTTTTACCCTCTGCTGCACTATCAGAGGATGATCTTTCAGCCATTATGTAACTTCTCTTTCGAACTCTCTTCCTATGGTGACTTCTGTTCCTGCCTTTTAAAGCCGACTAAAAGCCTATCCATGTCTGCCACCTCCCCAATCTTCTAATTTTTGCTTCCTACTTGTTGCTCACTTGTCCCGCTTGTAAATGTTCCTTCACATGGGGAGTGTGATATAAGTGATAGTTGTTGGTGTTAGCCTTGTGTTAACTTTTGTATTCTTATAATTATCTTTCTATATTCAACAGAATTTTCACAAGGTCAATCACTGTGTATATCACAAAGAGACCAATGTTATAACAGTACCATTTTCACTAATTCTATAAAATATACAAGTTCCGAAAAAGTTTTGTATGCCTAAAGCTTAAATGATTTCTGTGATCACTGGAAATTCTCAATTTTTTTTAAATATTGCAACTTGAAGAGTATTGCAATGGCACAAAATAGGCAACAATTTACAAGAGAGAGATATTCCTTATGAAACACACCCTATTTTACTCAGTAAATTTTCAAAGTAATATGGCAGCAGATGCATGTGAATCCAATTTGCATGTATGTGTGCAAGAGTAGAGAAGTCAGAAATGCAGATCACATTCACTAATCATGCATCACTTCAGCTCTGTGCTTTAAAGTTGACGTGTTCAAGCAATTAGAATGTCCTCAGTTTGAGTTACAACACACAGTAGCAGAATGGAAGAAAACACAGAACAAGATCAGACGATTGTGATACAGGAGACCGCGCCCCTATAATCTTATGAGCACTGATACAACAGAACATCTACATCTCCCTTACTAAGTAAATGCTTGCCTTTATACCATAACTGCACTAACAAATAGTGTCTGGGTAAGAAAAAATGGTAATGACAAATAGCGCCATAGTACAATATTTTTTTAAGATGTCTAAAAATGTTAAAAAGACCGATCTAAAGGCACTGTATCTGAATGCACGAAGCATCTATTCTATTCTATCTATCTATATATATAAACGGATACGTCTGTCTGTCTGTCTGTCCTTCGGTGTGCGTCTGTCCGGCTATGCACTCTAAAGTTATGGGCCTAGAAATTCAGTTGCTTGCGCCAGCCGGTAGCGCCTTAGGAGGAGTAGATGTCGGGCGCTAGGCGGCTAGCGGCCGGGCGCAGCGCGATCTGCGCCTCTCCCCAACTTCACTCACGATTTAGCGGCGGCGCAAAGTCTTTGCGTGCGCTCAGCTGCGCGCGCAGATCCTGACGTCATTTCCTCGTGCAACGCCCTTTGTGCGCCCCAAACCGGAAAATCAGTCGCTTCGCCCCATTGTGCGCTTGGCGCCCCTAGCGACTGTTACAGTGGAACGGTGCTCAGTCGATGCGGGGCGCGGGGGGCGCAAATTAAAGGGCACTCCTCCTGCACTATAAAAGGCTGCCATTTCGCAGCACTCCTTCTTGAGAGACGGATCTTTGCAGAGAGACCAAGGTAGAGAGCTTTCTGCTTTGGCTCATCACTCGGACCGGTACTTGTGGCTTCAGGCCACAGCTTTCCACTTGCCTTTCCCTTCATTGACATCTCATTGTTTGCCAGCATATTATGGGGGCTGCAATGGGTGTAAACGCTGGCTTTCTCAATTACATCCAAAGGGCTCACAGACGCCGTGAGTGGCAGCCCTGGCTAGATGGAGAGGGGGCAACAGGCGTCGGCAAAGGAGGCCTTACCGACCCAGGGTATACCGCCAGCAGTTCTCCTATCTCAACATGTCTGAAGAGCAGTGTGTTCAGAGGCTGTGATTCCGAAGGGAGGTGGTCACAGAGATCTGCCACCTGCTTGGCGGTGATCTGCAGCCACAGCTGAGGTGCAGGACGTCTCTGTCGGTGGCAGTGAAGGTGACGGTGGCTCTCAACTTCTATGCCACCGGCTCCTTCCAATCCGCTGCTGGGGACATTACCAACATCTCCCAGTTCGCCGTGCATTGCTGCATCCGCCAGGTCACCAATGCCCTTTTCAAAAGGAGACGTCAGTTCATCTCCTTCTCCATGGCCCTTGCCAAGCAGCAACAGCGTGCAATGGGCTTTGCAGCATTCGCGGGCTTCCCCATGGTGCAGGGCGCAATTGACTGCACGCATGTGGCTTTGCGGGCACCTCTGGAGAATGCAGAGGATTACCGCAACCGGAAGGGCTACCATTCGCTGAACGTCCAGCTGGTGTGTGACCACAGGCAGCTCATCCTAGCTGTCAATGCCCGCTTTCCAGGCAGCAGCCACGATGCCTTCATCCTGCGACAGACTTCTGTGGCAGACATGTTCCAGGCCCAGCCTCTCCCATGAGGATGGCTTATCGGGGACAAAGGCTATCCTTTGTGTACCTGGCTGATGACCCCGCTCCGTGCGCCCAGCACCCCTGCTGAAGAGGGATACAACAATAGCCATCAAGCGACCAGGAACATCATCGAACAAACAATCGGCGTCCTGAAGCAACGGTTCCGCTGTCTGGATCGTTCCGGTGGAGACCTACAATATTCGCCGGAGCGAGTCTCCCATTTCGTGGTCGTTTGCTGCATGCTGCACAACCTGGCTATCTGCAGGACTCAGCCACTGCCACCAGAGATTGGAGGACCACCTGAGGAGGAGGAGGAGGAGGAGGACCAGCACAGGAGGGAGGCAGAAAGTGCAAGGGCCGCCCGTCGCTGGCTTATTGAACGTCGGTTCTAGGCCCCCTCTCAGGGAATGGCTTGTGCCAATGTCAGCAGATGAATGTACAAAAAGAAAGAAAGACACCAGTCTCGGCCTTACAAAAACACAACTGCACCAGTCTCGGCCTTACAAAAAGAAAGAAAGACACCAGTCTCGGCCTTACAAAAACACAACAGGCATTTGAGCGTACCTTCTACTTTTTGCCGTGCAAGGGCGATGCCTTTCACATCCTTGCCTGGCCCCTGCCCGCCCTGCAGCTCCTCCTCAATGAGAGCCCAGTGGCTGCAGCAAGGCTGGGGGAAGGCTGCTGAGGGGCAGATGGCATGATGGCAGATGCCCTTGGGGGTCGGCCTGCACCAGCTCTGGCCTTGGAGTGGCTGGCTGCTGACTGCTCCAACTCTGGCTGGGCGGCAGCAGTCTGTCCAGCGGCTCGTGGCAGCTGCAATGGCGGAGTGGCAGTGTCGGCTGCAGGAATGGTGCCAACCTGGCAGATCGCAGGTGCTTGCTGGTCGCCTGATACAGTGGCACTCGCACAGGCCAGCACTGCAGCATGCGCAGCAAACAGCTGAAGGACAGACTGCTGGGTTGCTGCTGTGCGGCGGGTGCCGTGGCGATGCCTGGCTGATCCAGCGAGGGTGGCAGCAGTTAGTGCCCGTGTGGCCCTGGTCTGTGTCCGCATGACAACAGCCAGTGAATGGACGGCATGACTGAGCACTTGGCTCGAAGCCGCCTGTGCTGCCGCGAAGTCCTGCAGACTCCTGGCCTGTGCTGCTCCAAATTGCTGCACACTCCTTGACAAAGACTCAATGGAGTCAGGCATCCTTGCCACTGCAGCCATGAGCTCATTGTGCCTGCGCTCAGCCTGGACAGCCATTTCCTCCAGGAGCCGCACCTCCCCTGCGCTCACCGTCGCAGGACTGGAGGCCGCACTCACCCTCTGGGGAGAAGTCCGCCGAGCTTCCCCACCCCTCCCGCGTTGCTGCAGGCCGCTGGGCCCCGGAGATTCACTCTCCTCCGACCCTTCCCCCCGGCTCCCCTCCAGGGAAGACGTGTCCCCTACATCGCCATGGGCTGGCGCGGCTGAGGGTGGCACTGATGGGCCGGCTTCCTCTTCCTCCTCCTCGTCTTCCGAAGGGCTGACAGTGGCAGCTTGAGGGCCCACCTCCTCACCTGACGATTCACCATCTGAAAGCAGGAAGGCACAAGAGTAGCTTTAGAGTGAGGACAGGGCGGCAGCGAGGGAGGCATGAGTGCTGCCATTCACCGCATTGGTCGGACAGTGGCAAAGGATGCTGATCTCATGCGCAAGTGGAACGAGAGAGGTCCAAAAGGTGATGCCCTTACCATTGGTGCCCAGAACAGGGTCGGCATCTCCACTGGCGACGGGGCCAATCAGCCGGCCTGCCATAATGCGCTCCACATGCTGGTCGAGGTTGGAGAGCTCTTTGAGGTCAGGACGGCCTCCCCCGGTCTCAGTTCGGTTGCGCCGGTTGTGCGCCACCTTGGCCTGCAAGAGAAAGGACGGCCTCTAAGTACAGTGTGTAGCCCTGATCTTGTCTGCACTGCCTCCCATGGTCGAATAGCTTGTACACTGTGTAGCCCTGATCTTGTCTGCAATGCCTCCCATGGTCGAATAGCTTGTACAGTGTGTAAAGTGCTGAATGTGCAAGTGATTTTCATGCCAGTCCCATAGCTGCTGGATGAGGGCTGGCCATTAGGGCTTTCAGGTCCCTTTGCCCATAAAGTGAGGTGCACATGCAAGGATGAGGAGGACGCTGGAAAGGGTACTCACCCTGACAACCCGAGTGAGGTCGTTGAACTTCTTCCGGCATTGCACAGGAGTCCTGGCAACCACGCTGTTGGAAGACACCCTGTTGGAGACCTCCCTCCAGGCTTTCCGGTAGTCGCTGGGCAGCGGCCTCTTGCCACCTTCTGGGAACAGAACATGGCGCCTGCGCTCCACTCCGCCAACCAGCAGCCTCAGGTCACCGTCGCTGAAGTGCTGCGCTCTCTCCCTGGCCTTCTCCATAGCCCTGGGCGTTGTGCAGGTGAAGCTGAAGTGGTCAGGCCTAGGTTGAGGGCTGCAGTGTGCAGGGCGTGGCAGGCAAACAAATCCACCCCCCCCTTTAAGAGCTGACCGGTGCCAGAGTGTCTGCCGTCAATCAAGAACTCGCCGCACCGGCGCTGCGCCCAGCCTCGGGGGTATCGCTCAGCACCGCTGGCATAGCGCCTAAAAATAGTCGTGCATCGCCTGTTTTAGCGCAGCAGCAACCTCTTGGGGCGATGCGACTGAATATCGGCGAAGGGGGCGCAACTTTGTGCCAGGCGCAAACTTTAGCGGCCGCCCGACTTTACCGCCCCAAAAGTGGCTATACTGAATTTCTAGGCCATAGAGCGTACCTACATGTGCGTTACATCAAAAGAAAGCTTACCATTCCAAAACGATCGTAAGCGTATTTATGTTTCGGCCGGACAAAAATTGCGCCCGCGGTATCCAAAAAACGTTCAAAATTCCGCTCATTAGCATCTCATTATCCGCTCATTAGCAATAGAGTGACGTCGAGGTCGACCAATCGTACGCCGGGTACTGACGCGTGCGGGCGGGCCCTCCTACAGTTGAGTGATGGGACGATTGACCAATCCTACGCTTCGGTGACCTGACGGTCCACCAATCGGTGCGTGTGTGAGCGGGCCTTATCGTTCTGAACCGAGGTGAGTCGCCGCCATCTTGATTCCAAACTTTTCCTTTCTTTTTCCCGCTTTCTGCGTGTTTCTTTTCAAATCTACATTTCCAGCAAAAATAAAGGTGCTTTTAAAAGACAAATTGTTTTTTAAAAAAGTTAATTAATTTGTAAATCTTTTGTCTAACCTCTATAATTTTCCTACCTTTCACCGTTTTTCCAGGCCTCAAAGCTTGGGCGTCTGTTGACCAGCCACGCCCGAGCTAGGCGCCTCCCATCGTGATCGACAAAAGGCCAGCAATCGCCGCCATCTTTGTGAAGGCTGGAGGGGGCGGGCCTGAGCCGAGCGTCGCCACCGCCGCCATCTTAGTAAAGGCGGGCGGGGCGGGAGTCAGCGTCCACGTCATCTTCTGCCCGGAGCGCGACTTGAGTCCGGCCGGGCCTCACGCTGTAGGTTGCGCGGCGGCGTCTCTCTGGTCTTGAAGCCAGCTCGGGCGGGGAGCGGGGCTCGGGAAGGCGGAGCTCGGGAGAGCAGGAGGGCGGGGCTCCGGAGAGCGGGAGGGTGGGGCTCCAGAGTGCGGGAGACCGGTGCACAGGAGGGCGGGGGGCGGGGCCGCGGAACATCGGGGGGCAGGGCTCGCGGCATTGGGAGATCGGGGGGCGGGACATCGGGAGATCGCGGGGGCGGGACGTCGGGAGATCAGGGGGTGGGACGTCGGGAGATCCGGGGGCGGGACATCGGGAGATCGGGGGGCGGGACATCGGGGGATCGCGGGGCGGGACATCGGGAGATCGGGGGGCGGGACATCGGGAGATCCGGGGGTGGGACATCGGGAGATCCGGGGGCGGGACATCGGGAGATCGGGGGGCGGGACATCGGGGGATCGCGGGGCGGGACATCGGGAGATCGCGGGGCGGGACATCGGGAGATCGGGGGGCGGGACATCGGGAGATCCGGGGGTGGGACATCGGGAGATCGGGGGGCAGGACATCGGGAGATCGGGGGGCGGGACATCGGGGGGGCGGGACATCGGGAGATTGGGGGGGCGGGACATCGGGAGATTGGGGGGGCGGGACATCGAGGGACGGGAGATCGTGGGGCGGGACATCGGGCGATCGGGGGCGGGGCTCGGGGACTCCCACTCTCCCCCTCCTCTCCCCCTCCCCTTCCTCCCCCATCCCCCTCCTCCCCCCTCCCCCTCTCCTCTCCCCCCTTCCCCCCCTTCCCCCCTCCTTCCCCCCCTTCCCCCCTCCCCTTTCCTCCCCTCCCCTTTCCCCTCCTTCGCCCCCCTTTCCCCCGTCGCTCTCTCTCTTCCCCCCAGTCGCGCTCTCTCTTCTCCCCAGTCGTGCTATCTCTTCCCCCAGTCGCTCTCTCTCTTCCCCCCCAGTCGCTCTCTCTCTTCCCCCCCAGTCGCTCTCTCTCTTCCCCCCCAGTCGCTCTCTCTCTTCCCCCCAGTCGCTCTCTCTCTTCCCCCCCAGTCGCTCTCTCTCTTCCCCCCCAGTCGCTCTCTCTTCCCCCCCAGTCGCTCTCTCTCTTCCCCCCAGCCGCTCTCTCTCTTCCCCCCAGTTGCTCTCTCTCTTCCCCCCAGTTGCTCTCTCTCTTCCCCCCAGTCGCTCTCTCTCTTCCCCCCAGTCGCTCTCTCTCTTCCCCCCAGTCGCTCTCTCTCTTCCCCCCAGTCGCTCTCTCTTCCCCCCAGTCGCTCTCTCTCTTCCCCCCAGTCGCTCTCTCTTCCCCCCAGTCGCTCTCTCTCTTCCCCCCAGTCGCTCTCTCTCTTCCCCCCAGTCGCTCTCTCTTCCACCCCAGTTGCTCTCTCTCTTCCCCCCCACTCGCTCTCTCTCTTCCCCCCACTCGCGCTCTCTCTTCCCCCAGTCGCTCTCTCTCTTCCCCCCAGTTGCTCTCTCTCTTCCCCCCAGTCGCTCTCTCTCTTCCCCAGTCGCTCTCTCTCTTCCCCCCAGTCGCTCTCTCTCTTCCCCCGTCGCTCACTCTCTTCCCCCCAGTCGCGCTCTCTCTTCCCCCCGTCGCTCTCTCTCTTCCCCCAGTCGCTCTCTCTCTTTCCCCCAGTCGCTCTCTCTCTTCCCCCCCAGTTGCTCTCTCTCTTCCCCCCCAGTTGCTCTCTCTCTTCCCCCCCAGTCGCTCTCTCTCTTCCCCCCCCCCCGTCGCTCTCTCTCTTCCCCCCCAGTCGCACTCTCTCTTCCAACAACAACATGCCCTCGAAAAAGCCTCGGCACCGCCGGGCACTCCAGCTAGTCTATCTCTATCTATAAAGCGGTTCGTTCCGTTTGTCTATCTGGCTATACACTTGAAAGTTATAGAGCATACCTACATGTGTGTTACATCCAAAGAAAGCTTACAATTCCAGAACGGTCATAAGCGTATTTACTTTTCGGTCGGACAAAAATTGTTCGCACATTATACAAAAAACCTTCAAAATTCCACTCATTATCCTCTCATTAGCATTGACTGACGTCAAGGTCAACCAATCCTGTGCCGTCATGATTGACCAATCCTACACTTCAGTCACCTGATGGTTGACCAATCGGTGTGTGTGTGGGCGGGACTAATCGTTTTCATCTCAGGGATCTGGCAGCCATTGCCTCAAGCTAAAAACCCCATTGCCTCAACCTAAAAATATGCTCATCGAAGTTATTATCTTATTTTTTTTGAAAAACATTTACCAAAAATGTTTTATAAGTACTTTAACTTTCATCTTTTAAGGTATTAAAAGCTAGAAATGCTTAGCTTAAAAAACATTGCAAAATGGGCCTAGGCTTCTCCAACTGCCGACAGCCCAAATCCAGTCCCAGGCTTCCAGCCCACACATCGACCAGGCCCAAAAAAGCCCTGGATACTGCTGACAACACAAATCCAGTCCCAGGCTTCTGGCCCACACATTGACCAGGCCCGAGAGGGGCGACAGACAGGGGCAAGGAGGCCGCGCACCCCAAAATTGCCCTCGCACCGCGGGGCTCCCCTGCTAGTTCATAATAAGGTCGATTAATTAACAGCACAAATAGATGTAAAGGAATACGATGTAATTGCAATTACGGAGACATGGCTGCAGGGTGACCAAGGCTGGGAGCTGAATATTCAAGGATATTCGATATTTAGGAAGGACAGGCAAAAAGGAAAAGGAAGTGGGGTGGCGTTGTTAGTAAAGGATGAAATCAGAGCAATAGTGAGAAAGGATATTGGCTCAGAAAATCAAGATGTAGAATCAGTCTGGGTGGAGCTAAGAAGCACCAAGAGGCAGAAAACATTGGTGGGAGTTGTCTATAGGCCTCCAAACAGTAGTGGTAATGTAGGGGATGGCATTAAACAGGAAATTAAAGATGCATGTAACAAGGGTCCTACAGTAATCATAGCTGACATTAATCTACATATAGACTGGTGAACCAAATTAGCAATAATACTGTGGAGAATGAATTCCTGGAGTGTGTACGAGATGGTTTTTTAGACCAGTACATTGAGGAGCCAACTAGGGAACAGGCTATCCTAGATTGGGCATTGTGCAATGAAAAGGGGTTAATAAATAAACTTGTTGTGCGGGGTCTTTCACGGAAGAGTGACCATAACATGATAGAATTCTTCATTAAGATGGAAAGTGAAGATGTCCAATCTGAAAATAGGGTCCTAAATCTAAACAAAGGAAACTACAAAGGTATGAGGAGTGAGTTGGCTTTGATAGATTGGGGAGCTTCATTAAAAGGCATGACGGTGGATAGGCAATGACAAACATTTAAGGAACAAATGCATGAATTACAACAGTTATACATTCCTTTCTGACGCAAAAACTCAAAAGGAAAAGCGGCCCAACCATGGCTAACAAAAGAAATTAAGGATGGTATTAGATCCAATAGATTGAGAAAAGTGGAAGTGCAACGAGACCTGGGTGTCCTTGTGTACCAGTCGCTGAAGGTAAGCATGCAGGCGCAGCAGGTGGTTAAGAAGGCAAATGGTATGTTGGCCTTCATAGCGAGAGGATTCGAGTACAGGAGCAAGGACGTCTTGCTGCAGTTGTACAGGGCCTTGGTGGGACCACACCTTGAGTATTGTGTGCAGTTTTGGTTGCCTTATCTGAGGAATGATGTTCTTGCCATGGAGAGAGTGCAGCGAAGATTCACCAGACTGATACCTGGGATGGCAGGAATGACGTATGAGGAGACATTGGGTCGATTAGGCTTATATTCGCTAGAGTTTAGAAGAATGAGAGGGGATCTCATTGAAACCTATAAAATTCTAACAGGACTAGGCAGACTAGATGCAGGAAGGATGTTCCCGATGGCGGTTGAGTCCAGAATCAGGGGTCACAGTCTAAGGATAAGGGGTAAGCCATTTAGGACTGAGATGAGGAGGAATTTCTTCACCCAGAGAGTGGTGAACCTGTGGAATTCTCTACCACAAAAGGCAGTTGAGGCCAATTCATTAAATATATTCAAGAAGGAGTTACATATGTTTCTTAAGGCTAAAGGGATCAAGGGATATGGGGAGAAAGCAGGGATAGGGTACTGAATTTGGATGATCAGCCATGATCTCATTGAATGGCGGAACAGGCTCGAGGGGCCGAATGGGCTACTCCTGCTCCTATCTTCTATGTTTCCAAGTTTCAAAGAGGAGTCATATAAAGTTGCCAGAAAAAGTAGCAAGCCTGAGGATTGGGAGCAGTTTAAAGTTCAGCAAAAAAGGACCAAGAGATTGATTAAGAGGGGAAAAATAGAGTGAGAGTAAACTTGCAAGGTACATAAAAGCGGATTGTAAAAGCTTCTACAAGTATGTAAAAAGAAAAGGATTAGTGAAGACAAATGTAGGTCCCTTACAGTCAGAAACGGGAGAATTTATAATGGGGAACAAAGAAATAGCAGAGCAATTAAACAAATATTTTGGTTCTGTCTGCACGGAAGAGGACACAAATAACTTTCCAGAAATGCTAGGGAACCAAGGGTCTAGTGAGAAGGAGGAATTAAAGGAAATCAGTATTAGTAAAAAAATAATGCTGGGGAAATTAACAGGACTGAAAGCTGATAAATCCCCAGGGTCTGATAATCTGCATCCCAGAGTACTAAAAGAGGTAGCCATGGAAATAGTGGATGCATTGGCTGTCATCTTCCAAAATTCTATAGATTATGGAACAGTTCCTGCAGATTGGAGGGTGGCAAATGTAACCCCACTATTTAAAAAAAGAGGGAGAGAGGAAACAGGGAACTACAGACTGGTTAGTCTAACATCAGTAGTAGGGAAAATGCTAGAATCTATTATAAAGGATGTGATAACAGGACACTTAGAAAATATCAACGGGATTAGACAAAGTCAACATGGATTTATGAAAGGGAAACCATGTTTAACTGAAGGGATAATTACTAGTCCTAGCCATTTTCAGGCTACCCCAGATCAGGCGTATTCCCCAGACGTTCACCTTCAACTAAAGTTAGAGATAGCTAAATTCTATAAGACGCTTAATTGGGTCTAAAGGTCCAGGCTATCACTCTCTAAAGGAAAGGAATGACTTGAAGATGTTACTGTCCTCCGGATAGCACTTTTAATAAGTTTAACTAGACTGTAACCTTCCGGATATTATGAGAGTCCGGAACCCCCCCCCCGCAGAACTCTGCAACTCCTCACTAAAAGAATATACAGAAATTGAGTTTGCGAGTTTGATACAGAAATACTATTTGTGACAATTCTAAAAATATATCGATTTATTAAAGAACCGACTTGCAGCTAACAGCTGGTGAGTCAATCACAACTTTAACAGTTCAAAATACAATTAGCTTACATTTCTTATTCTTCTTAATCCAGGATATCCACCAAAATCAAATAAGAGTACCTCTTGATCCCCGAGACTCAAAGAGTTAAAAACTTATAGAATCTGCCTCTGAAGTTGAGAATCGCTTGCCCCTTCCAGCGACTTCTGACTTTCTATCTGAAAGCTCTATTTTTATACTTTTTTTTAGTGGTTTATCCTTTGATGTTTTCTGCTGATGTAAGCTAATTATCTCTAGTCATCTTCTGTTGAATTCTTTTCTATTCTTACTGTCAATTCAGCTGTTAACTTTCAGAATCCTGTCTGCTGTATTGGTGTTCAAAAACTTATCATAAAAAATGGTTATTACAGATTTATCTCTTTGATGCCATTCTTACAAAGGACTTCAATTCAATTCTTAATATCACCTTAATCGGTTATAATCAGATGTTGTGTCTCGTATTTGTTCCATTTTCAATACAAAAATTATGTGATTGCTTGGTGTATCTATTGATATCATATTTTCAAAGTGTTCTGTTGGTATCTTTTAAAACATGTAAATTAAATACTCTTCAACTAGGGTGTCTATGCATTTCTTAGCTACTTCAATTGGTTGTATTACAGACTTCGGGATGCCTTGTTTCATTTGATGTTACTTTTACAAAGGCACATGGTTTTTTAATGCTCTGTGTTTCTGTTCGAAGTGTTAGTTTTTAACACTTTAAACTAGGTATAGCTATTGTGTTGGTTCCAAACTGCAGACTTCTTGGAAACTGCAACCCTTTGCTTCAATAGGACCATTGTCTTAGTATTTACAACCAATTCCCATTTCAAAAGCTTGTGTGGTGTTTATAACTTTTGTGTTAACACTTCATCTTATCTCAGAAGCCTGTATTCACAGCTTCTGTCATTGAGGCTTTTTAGATTTTTAAACCCAATCATATTTTGTTACTTTAGTCTTTGGGGATCAACAGTAACAAAAATTAGCTACTTGTTTTGGAAGATATTTATAAGGTAGAAACATCGAAACATAGAACAATAAGAGCAGGAGTAGGCCATTCGGCCCTTCGAGCCTGTTCCGCCATTCAATATGACCATGGCTGATCCTCGATCTCAATACCATATTCCTGCTCTCTCTCCATACCCCTTGATGCTTTTTGTGTCTAGAAATCTATCTCCTTCTTAAATATATTCAGTGACTTGGCCTCCACAGCCTTCTGTGGTTGAGAATTCCACAGGTTCACCACCCTCTGAGTGAAGAAATTTCTCCTCATCTCAGTCCTAAATGTCCTACCCCATATCCTGAGACTGTGACCCCTCATTCTAGGCACCCCCAGCCAGGGGAAACATCCTCACTGCATCCAGTCTGTCTAGCCCTGTCAGAATTTTATACATTTCATTGAGATTCCCTCTCACTCTTCTAAACTCTATTGAATACAAGCCTAGTCGACCCAATCTCCCCTCATACGACAGTCCTGCCATCCTACGCATCTGTCTGGTGAACCTTCGCTGCACTCCCTCTTTGGCAAGTATATCCTTTCTTAGGTAAGGAGACCAAAACTGCACACAGTACTCCAGGTGTGGTCTCACCAAGGCCCTGTATAACTGTAGTAAGACATCCTTGCTTCTGTACTCAAGTCCTCTTGCAATGAAGACCAACATACCATTTGCCTTCCTAACTGCTTGCTGCACCTGCATGTTTGCTTTCAGTGACTGGTGTACAAGGACACCCAGGTCCCTTTGTACATCAACATTTCCCAATCTATCACTATTTAAATAATACTCTGCCATTCTGTTTTTCCTACTGAAGTGGATAACTTCATATTTATTCACGTTATACTGCATCTGCCAAGCATTTGCCCACTCACTCAACTTGTCTAAATTGCCTTGAAGCCTCTTTGCATCTTCCTCACAACTCACAATCCCAACTAATTTCCTGTAGTCAGCAAACTTGGAAATATTACATTTGGTTCCCTCATCCAAATCATTGATATATATTGAAAATAGCTGGGGCCCAATCACTGATCCCTGCACTAGTCACCGCCTGCCACCCCGAAAAAGATCCATTTATTCCTACTCTCTGTTGCCTGTCTGTTAACCAATTTTCAATCCATGCCAGTATATTACCCCCAATCCCATGTGCTTTAATTTTGCACACTAACCACTTATGTGGGACTTTATTAAAGGCCTTCTGAAAATCCAAATACACCACATCCACTGGTTTTCCCTTATCTATTCTACCAGTTACATCCTCAAAAAAACTCCAGTAGGTTTGTTATGTAAAGGAAAAGCCATATTTCAGAAAGATACACCATCCTATGAACAGATTTCTGATTTTATTAAAACATGACATATTGGCCCAAAAATTCGGGTTTCCACGGGTGAGTACGCACGGGGTACTCACCCGTAGGCCCAACGGAAGTGTCGGTTTTGTGCGTGCACTGCACATGCGTGGGAAACCGGAACTTCCGTTCCCTTAAAGGAAGGGGTTCAGAGGTCGAACTCGTGCGCCGGAGATGTAGCGCGTGCGCATGGAACTTACGTTTTTTTCCAGCTTTCTCCATGAGGGTAAGTCTCCAGGAGTTACACATGTAAAAAGCAGGCACAAGGCCTGCTTTTAACAAGGTAAGTGGTGAATTAATTAAAATTAAAACATTTTTTCCACAGGCTTATTATTTTTAAATACTTTAAAGAAAGGTAAGTTTATTTTTAGCCCCATTAGAAAATGTAATTAATTTTTTCAAAAATTTAAATTATTGTTTAAAGTAGTTATTTTATGTAATTTATAGTTATTTTAAAAATGTGATTTAAAAAAAAAAATTATTTGAAGCTTTAGTGATGTTTTGGGGCTTATAGTATTTATAGTTTTGACAGCTCTTCCTGTCAATTTTATGAATGAAGCATTCCCTACTGCCATTGGCTCTCCATGGCCCACGTGATTCCAGGGGACGCATCGAACTAACTGCGCCCCTGGGATACGCAAGCACTGCGCGCCGGCAGTTGGAGCAGGCCCAGGATCGGAATCCCACGCGGGCCCACAGCACAATGGCCGGCGCGCTAGGTAAGTGCAGGTCGGAGGCTTGCACCCGCGGGAAGTCTCCGACCTGAATTTCTGGGCCATTAGGAGGGGTGACCAACAGCTTAGTTGAAGAGGTGGGTTTTAAGGAGGGGCCTTAAAGGAGGAGAAGGAGGCGTATAAATCGAAGAGCATAGGGAGGAAATTATAGAGTGTGCGGCCTGAAGGTAAGGCCGCCAATGGTGGGCAGAGGGAGAAGGGGATACACAAGAGGTCAGAGTCAGAGAAACGGAGAGTTCTGTGGGTGGGGTGGGGGAAGGAGGGGAGAGTAAATTGTGCTGGAGGAGTTTACAATGAGAGGGAGTAGCTGGGTCAGGAGGGGATTTGAAATACATTTCTGAAAGAAACACAACCTGACCAAAGAAAATATTTAAAATATAATTTTAGTTGATTTTGATAACCTGTCTTTATTATAATCTGAAGTGCTGCTGTTTATTGCATTATGATTGCTTTCTATTTACATAATAGGTGCCTTCAGCTTCCAGGCTTCATTCAAGTCTTTCAAAATGATCCTTTATTGCCTTTTAAAGGTAAGGAGGTGTTTCGCAGCTGCCTGGGATATTGGCAGAAGCATGTTCTCATCCGCAATAAAACCTGCAGTGTCCTCTGCTTGGCATCATTTCCCAACTATGTACATCATCAACTGATGAAGTTTCTCATAATTGCAAATGACACTCACTCACTTATTTTAACTGTATGGCTGGAGACTGTTAATCAAATCTGTTAGTATGGCAAATAGTCTCTCTTGTTTCATGGAATAATGAAATAATTGTGGCTCCTTTTTCAGTATTTTCTGTCTTCCTCCCTCATTATCTTTGTGTGCTTTTCAGCTTTGTTAGAATATTTGGAAGCTTTTATTTCATGGACAGTGACTTCTGGGAGCATCGTCTTTGGATTGTGGAATTGTATTTTCATTATTTAATATAGAAACACAGATTAAATGTTTGTGTTGCGAGTGTTGCGCATCCATGTGCACAAGCATGTGGTTATTAAGGTAAGTACTGGAAATGAGGGGCAAGCGAACAGCATCCAGCAGATTCAGATCATGGCTTAACTGCAGTGCAGAGTTCCCAGGTGTAATAATGTGCGTCAACACCAGCTGCAGAAGAGCATCTCTTACTGGAGCAATGTGAAAATTCTATAGCCCATCCCACCCTATTCCCTATTATAGTCTCCTCAAGTGAGATTGTCAAGAGGTGTGAAATATTCACATAGTTTTATACTGTGCATTCAGCACAGTGTAAAGATGGCCAAACCTCATTGATTTTTCCCCCTGTTCCACTTACCACCCAAGGAGGATATTTTTGTAATCCTGACGCTAGTTTAATTCAAAAGATAATTCAAAAGGTCATTGAACTGGAACGTTGGAGGCGATTTTGCCATCCCTGGGCAGGTGGGTATGCAGGCGGGGCTGCTGGGAAAATGGCAGAAACTGGCAGTGGGTTCCAAACCCGCCTCCAACTCGCCTTCGTGCCATCTTCCCAGGAGGCGGGTCCCCGACTCGCACTGTGACCCGTCTCCTCGAGGCAGGAATGGGATTACAGCCAATTAACTGCTTGTTAACAGGCAGTTAACAGGCAGTTAAGAGGCTTATCCACATTTTACCCCTGCAAGTGCGGGCTTCTCAAAGTCGGGAAACCCTGCCTGGGTCAGCGAGGCGAGCAGTGGGTCTGCGGGGGTCGGAGGGGTCCAAAGGTGCGCTGTGAAGGTGAGTGATGGGTGCAAGTGTGGAGAGGTAAATATGAGAGGTGAGTGAAAAGTGTTAGAAAAAGTTTCCTTACCTTTGTTTCTTCCTGCAGGCTTCAACCCTTGGGGATCCGAAGGCTCCTCATCTCCACGGCAGAGATGACAGAATGGCTGCTGCATTCTCCGATGCAACAGCCGTCTGCTTTCTGCTCAGGAAAGAGGTTTGGTGAGTCTTGAGTACAAGGACTCACCATGAATGCTCAAAGCTGTCAAACACTGACAATTCATCTGTCAACAATTTTTGACAGATGAAACGTCATACGTTGACATTCTCTGTCACCGGCTCTCCCTTAATTGGCCTGCTAAACCCGCAGGGTGGGCTTAACAAGGTCAATCAAGGGAAAATAGCGTGGGTTGGCCGGACGTTGTTGGGAGTGGGACTGAAACCCGACAAGCAGCAGTCCCGCCCCCAACACGCCCCATTGATAAAATTCCCCCTGTTAACTCTGTTTTTCTCTCTCCACAGATGCTGCCCAAACTGCTGAATGCTTCCAGCATTTTCTGTCTTTATTTCAGGCTTCTTGCATCCACAGTATTTTGTGTAATAAAAAATGTCATGGGTCCATAAAATATATTGTGTGTTTTGACAAATTTTACTTACTATATTTACATAAAAACATACCGGCCGGAATTTTCACTGTGTGGCTCGCTGGCAGTGGGGGAGCCCAGGAGCACATGGGGAACTTGGAATTTTCAGCAGCGCATTTGTCAGTAGCTTTTTAATGAAGCAACTGCATTTGCATCTGGCTTCATGGTATCCCGACCAATTAACGGGAGCGGGTGTGATGACGTCACGCATGGGTCTATTTCAGCTGAGGTATTTAAAGGAAGACTGCAAAGATAACAGTTGAAGGTTTGTGGAGGTGGGAGAAAGATTGCTTGTAGAGAAAAATGGATTTCCAACATGCAAAAGCAGCCCCTCCATTTAGTGATGCCTCCCTGGACTTCCTGTTGTAAGTTGTTAGGGCCCACAGGAAGGTTTTATTCCATGCTGATGGGAGGAAGAAGTTGCTCAATTACAAAGAAGGCATGATTGGAGAGAGTGGCAGAGGTGAGCAACAGGAGTGTGGTGGGACGGTCCTGGATATAATGCAGGGAGAGATTTAGGGGGAAAAAATTGGGTCCTGCCCCCTTTGGGGTGCTAACTTCCCCAGGGCACTACTTTTAGCACCCTGAAAAAGTTAGCACCCCCGCGCCAGAAATTGACTGGTAGCAGGAGGCGGGGCACTACTGGAAGCACTCCCCCTCCCTCTTGGGGTGCTACCATTCAATATTGCAGCATTACATGCAACAGTGCCATGCTCGTCGGCACGTAGCGCCGTGGTATTACAGGCCTCCCACCCCTGATTAAAGGGAAGGGGACTAGCGCAGCGCACACCGGGGCCCTGCTGGACCACCGGGGAGCGGGGTGTTGACAAAAGAGCCCGGCACTCAAGAGGAATGCCAGCTGACCGATCACAGCCGGCATCCCACCAGAGGAGGTGAAAGGGAGCAGGTGCTGGCAGGTGACCCAAAAAAAATGGCCAGCCGGCACCTGCCCTTTAATTTGCGCTACTGTGGCCACAAACACGGCACCCTGACCCTGTTGGACATAGCGTCTGGCAATAGGTCAGGGGTGCAACTGAAGTTTGCGGCCGGGGCTTGAGCGGGGTGCTGCGCATGGCGATGACGTCATTTCCAGATATAGGGTTCTCAAAATTCCCACATTCCCCAAAAGTTATGGATAAAGGGACCCTGCATGGACAAGTTGTTAAAAAGGGTACCCAAAATGGCTTCTGCAACCTCGTGACCAAAAGTACAGGATTTTAAAAAGCAAGGCCCTGCAGAAAAGACAGGCACTTTTTCAAACCTGAAACATAGAAACATAGAAGATAGGAGCAGGAGTAGGCCATTCGGCCCCTCGAGCCTGCTCCGCCATTCAATGAGATCATGGCTGATCATCCAAATTCAGTACCCTGTCCCTGCCTTCTCCCCATATCCCTTGATCCCTTTAGCCTCAAGAAATATATCTAATTCTTTCTTGAATATATTTAATGAACTGGCCTCCACCGCCCTCTGTGGCAGAGAATTCCACAGGTTCACCACTCTCTGGGTGAAGAAATTCCTCCTCATTTCAGTCCTAAATGGCTTACCCCTTATCCTTAGACTATGACCCTGGTTCTGGACTCCCTGGCCATCAGAAACCTCCTTCCTGCATCTAGTCTGTCCAGACCTGACAGAATTTTATAGGTTTCGATGAGATCCCCTCTCAATCTTCTAAACTCCAGTGAGTATAAGCCCAATTGACACAATCTCTCCTCATACGTCATTCCTGCCATCCCAGGTATCAGCCTGGTGAATCTTCGCTGCACTCCCTCCATGGTTATAATTTAACGAAAATTAAAATGCATGAATCTGTGAAGAGACTTTGTGGAGCCAGACAGCTAAAGCAAACACAGAATATGCATTCATTCACCTTGAAACAGATCAAGTTAGAATGGGCCTAAATCGAGGCCATTAGGTTTCTGCATATTTAATCGGTAACAGCTCACAGTAGCCATCAAGTCAGGAAACCCAATTAAGTTTCATAAATAACAAACAGCCAGGACATCGAAACCATTAAACACAGAGACAACCATTCCAGAAGTCGTTAAAGTAAATGGCTGTAATCATTTTAAACGAGCCCGCCAAAAGTTAGACAAAGGACTGACCTGATTTGGCGCACACATAAGGAATGAAGAACCGGGTATAATTGTAGGCTCATCGGTAGTGATTTCGCTCTCTCTTGCTCTGGCCTCTTATCATTTGGTTTTTGGCCTGCTGTCTCTTGTTCTCGTGCCCTGACCTCGTGGCAGGCTCTCTCCTCGCTCCCCGTGCTGCTCAACAACAAGGACGCCCATTACTACACCGAGGGCCCAACGCAGGAGGAGAACGAGACCCGAGTTCAAAACCACACAGGACACTCAGGCCACAAACGGGCAGACGAGATGAGACAAGGCGAAGAATACGGTAAACCGGTAAAAGCAGAGAAGAGCAGCGGAAAGACGCGTTGGGGGACAAACGCCTAGTTATAAGCTGGCGTTTGGTGAATAAGTTGGCGTTATATGCATGGACAGTAAAACCCCAAATTACAGCCCAGTTTAAGAATATGCTGGCGTTCAAAGAGTGGGTAGCAAAATCAAGACAAACGGCCTAGTTATAAGCTGGCGTTTGTTACATGGACAATAATAGCCCAGTTTAAGAATAAGCTGGTGTTCGAAGCTTGGGTAGTAAAATCATCGAACGGTAAAGACCCCCAACCGCAGCAATACCATCGCCGACTGCCCAAAGAAAAGGAAGGCCCATCGTGACGAAGTACCCAACGACGACGTTGACGAAGAAAAAGGAGGGTGCTTCGCGCAAACAACTTTGGCATAGTGGTTAGCACTGTTGCCTCACAGCACCAGGGACCTGGGTTCAAATCCGGCCTCGGGTGACTGTCTGTGTGGAGTTTGCACATTCTCCCCGTGTTTGCGTGGGTTTACTCCGGGTGCTCCGGTTTCCTCCCACAGTCCAAAGATGCGCGGGTTAGGTTGATTGGCCATGATAAAAATTGGCCCTTAGTGTTAGGGGGGATTAAATATGTGGGGTTACGGGGTTACGGGGATAGGGCTTGGGTGGGATGGCTGTCGGTGTAGGGACCGGGTGCTAGGGTTTGGATGATCAGCCATGATCTCGTTGAATGGTGGAGCAGGCTCGAAGGGCCGAATGGCCTACTCCTGCTCCTATCTTCTATGTTTCTATGTTTCTAACTTCAGCGCCGTGCCCTGTGACTACGTGATGACGAGATACCCCAAAAGACAGAAAGGACGGACCTCAAAACCCAACCAGTTAAAGCAACAGGTTTCGAATTGGTGAGCATGAATTCCTGGCTCCTCATAGCTTAATCTAGTTAGGTATGGGGGTGGGATAAGGATAAGGGGATTTTTGATGTATTTGTTTCCCTCGATGTGCCATTTGTTCCCCATTCCCATATAAGTGTATTAATTGTTTATGCCTGTAATTATACCAGTAATTCTCAGTAAGGTTGTGTTTTATTCTGCCCTTTAATAACATTTTGGTTTTCTTGCACCAAACCACTTGCCTACTCGATTTTCTGTATCGCCGCCTGTACCTAAGTCCGGTGTCTAGAACCCAGGCTATGGGAGTGATTCAAACTGCTCAGAGACAGTCAGAGGTGAAGCTGACACGCCACACGCCACACGCCACCCCCTACATGGATGCACAGTGCCGCGAGGCGCTACCGGCTACCACCGCCGCTAACCTCCCACTGAATTCTGCGGGAGGCGTCAGCGGCACCGCGCCCAGGCGCTAGGTGCTTTGCGCCTCATTAGCACCCCTGGGAGGCGCTAATGGGAGGCGCAAAGCAACTCAATTTATTTCCCCTTATGACCTCAAGAGGTACGTGTCACCCAAATCCCCTCACTCTGCCTTCCCAAACCTACTCCTGCACATCACTCCTCACACCAACAAACCTTGCAGATGCACCCATCCCTCTCGGTCTATGCACTTTCTCACATCCCCATCTAACCATCCATCACTGACACTCACCCTCATCTTAATGCAATGTCACACTACTCCCTCATAGTCACCCTCTACAGATGTTGCCCATCCATCCGTTCTACTCATTCCATGACTCTCACTCAAACGTCTCTTGATTCTTTCCTTGCAGGAGAAGAAAGCACTGAACACCAGGGGGAGAGGCAGAGAACGGAAGGTGGCCCGCCAGTCATTGCAACGCTCACAGCTGCAGAGGAGGAGGCACTCGAGATATGTGGAGTGTCGGCTTTCATGGCAGTGGGAAATGGAGGGGCAGGGAGCTCTCAGCTACCTGGTGACTGAATTAAATATCACACAACCACATGGCATACAACAGTCACTCATGTTGACTTGCTGTCAGCAGCCAGTGAAATATGATCATGTGCATAATGTTCCCTTAAAACATTCTTACCATGACAGTTCTAATTCAAGTCTTTACTCTCCCACAGGCCCATCAAGTGTCTAAAAGGCAGTGGAGCCAGAGAAGGAAGAAGATACCTTAGAGGAGGTCATTAGCTCTGAGGATGCACCATCACAGGACACATGTACACCATACACCAGTGCAGATACACACATGTCAGTGGGACCATCAGGTCAGATAGTTGTGTTGTCTCCTGGTGTCTCACAGATCACATGTGAGCAAGAGAAGATGGTGCAGACAGGGACAGCAGTGGAGAGTCCTTGTCAGAGTGTGCAGGATGCTCCAAGCTCTGCTCAGCTGGATGCAGATGCTAAACCTCGGGGGCCGCTGACAAAGATTCTGGAGGAGCAGTAAAAAATACGTGAAGCTCTGGCAGGATTCCCAGCTGCGATGTGCTCGCTTGCAGTGAGAATGGTGGCGCCCATCTCAAGCATGACTGGCATGATTTCACAGGCCTTAGCTATGATGTGACCGTCCATGGAGCATCAAAGTTAGCAGTCAAATGAGAGCATGCTTGCTTTGAACAACAGCTTGCAGACTCTGCTTGCAGCTATATCTAGGATGGATAGAAACCTAGAGTTGCCCCACTGATGTGCAGCAAAGTGCGCTCCAGCTCATTGCAAGCAGGGAAGTGTGCGTGGGCCCTGAGAGGGATGATGGTGAAAGGGGTCATAGAAATGGGGACTCTGCTCAAAGCACTTCCACTTCTCACCTGTTGCCCCCTGCCTCAGTCAGTGCCCTACATGCTGCCTCCTGTCCCGATGGCCGAGTCTGCCCCTGCACAGGTGCAGAAGGAGCAGTGTTTGGCGGGGCCCTCACGGGCTCAAAAACCAAGGGGATGTCGGCCAAAAGTATCTGAGCAGCCAAAGCAGGGAAGTGAGCAGCCTGCCTCTACCTCTGCTGAAACCACATAAGAACATAAGAGCATAAGAAATAGGAGCAGGGGTAGGCCATTTGCCCCTTCAAGCCTGCTCCGCCATTCAATGAGATCATGGCTGATCTTCTGCTTCAACTCCATTCACCAGCCCTATCGCCATATCCCTTGATGCCCTTACCAGTCAGAAATTTATCAACATCTGTTTTGAATATACCCAATGACTGAGCCTTCACAGCCCCCTGGGGTAAGGAATTCCAAAGATTTACCACCCTCTGTGTGAAGAAATTTCTTCTCATCTCAGGGGTTGCACAATGTAGAAGTGCTAGGAAAAAGAAGATGAAGGAATGGTAGTTGCACAAGGTTATGCACATGAGTGTGTTGGCCAATGTTACACTGTCCAGTATATGTTTAAATTTTGAGGCATGTCAAATTATTTCTTTGCACCACTTTCCTGTCTTGCCTATTTTTGCTGCTGCCTGGCAAGTGGTCTTGTCACTTGCAATGAATGGTAAGACATGACTTAACTGCGAACAATGGGTGTGTGTGAAAGGAATGGTTTGGTCATTGCAAGACTGCTTTCTGCTGGGGGAGGGGGGACAAGTGGGTTCAGCATCTGGGTGCCAGCTGTGTGCACTGGTGCAAACTAACTAAATCATGCAATTATGAGGTCATCCCAGGCAGCACTGTGCGCTACTGCTGGGGCCATGTCCACATTAAGCTCCTCCTCCTCCTCTTCCTTCTCCTTCTGTTCCTCCTCCTCCACTGAAGAGGCTCTGCACTCTGCACCTTGCTCCTCCTGCAGCTCCAATCCTCACTGCTGCACTCTGTTCTGCAGAGCACAGCATACCACGGTCACCATGGCTGGCGCATATTGAAGGGCTCCACCAGATCTGTCTGGGCATCCGAAGCACATCTTCAGCATCCCGATTGCTTGCTCATTACACATCTCGTCGTCATTCAGCTTGATTGTAGCGCACTTCAGCCTCATTGCTTGGCCTTCTCAAGTGTGTTATCAGCCACGTCTTCAGTGGATACCCCTTGTCGCCAAGCAGCCAGCCGGTAAGTCTGGTCGGAGGTGCAAAGAGCTGAGGGAGGGTGGACTGGCACAGGATGAATGAATCATGGCAGCTCCCTGGGAATCTGGCACACACATGCATGATGATCTTTTTGTAGTTGCAGACGAGCTGCACATTAATGGAATGGAAGCTCTTATGGTTCATGAACACTCCTGGGTGATCTGGGGGTGCCTTGAATGCCACATATGTGCCATCGATGATGCCCTGCACCTGTGGGAAGCCAGCCAGAGCTGCAAACTCATGCACCCACTCATTCTGACTGGCTTCATCGGTGGAAAAGTGAACTTAACTGCCTGCCCTGCCAAAAATGGCATCAGTCACCTGGGTGATGCATTTGTGGGTGGCCAACTGCAAAATCCTGCAAATATCTCCTTCAGATCCCTGGAAGGAGCCTGAAGCAAAGAAGTTGAGGACAGTGGTCACTTTGACAGCCACTGGTAAGGCGTGTCCACCAGGTCCACTTGGCAGCAGGTCCACTTGGCAGTGTTCCAGCAGGCTACAAATGTCTGCCACAACCTGACACGATACCCTGAGCCACTGGTGTTCAATCATGTCCGGGAAACTGATCTTCTGCCTGTACACCATTTGTTGGGGTTATTGCCTCCTGTAAGCTGCACCCCTGTGCTCATCCCCTCTCTCCTGTGGAGCGGCAGGTCGGTGAGGAGAAGGCTGCTGCTGCCCTTGCTGGTGCAGCTGATGTTGTTGTTGCTAGTGCTCATCTTTGTCCTCATCTGAGATCCAAGATGAAACAGCATAAGCGGCACCCATACTGATGTAATATATGACAGTTGTAAAGTGGCGATCAGATGCACAATCCTCCAATGCAGTGAGTGTGACCTCCAATGTAGTGAAAGTCACCTGCAAAGTGCTGAAAGCAAACTCTCAGAACAAGTGCTGTGAGCAAAAGCCTTTCGCTTAGCCAATGAAGCAGCTATGAGGTCTCAGTACTTATGCGATTTTTTTGCTTATCATTTGTTCAGCCCCCTCAGTTGCTGCTCTGCTCTCACCTTGCTTTCACTGGCAAAGTCTGGGAATCCTGGGAATCCCGTGCACACACAGTTAAAGTTGAAAACTCATGTAAAAAACGCTCTTAATCGCTTCTTAACGACCTCTTAATTGCTTTAAATGGGTAACCCGCCTCTGCCGAGGGTGTTTCTCACTCGCAACCAAACAAACTTGAGTGAAGTGCAGAAGCCAGCGGGTTGAAGCCGGCTTCCCGACATGCTGTCAATTTCAGTGCATTTAACTACCCACCCGCTCCCAAACCCACTTATTCTTTCCTGTTAAAATTCCTCCCACTAATTCACTGAAGTTTCTGCAGCAATTACATTCAACAAATGCAGAGAGAACGTATGATTGGAATTTTTTCCCTTTAAAAAACACAGCTCTTGAATGGGGTGAAAAAGGCAATGTTTGTCAATATGTTCTGACTCTTATCTAGACAGAGACAAGAACTTTATAGTGACACGATTTTGATGTTATTTTAGAAAAAGAACCAATTTTCTCCTGGAGTGATCATCACCACAATGTATTCCAATGCCAGGAGTGGTTGGTCAAAGCACTGACCCATACCAATGGCCCAGAAATCCGGGTCGGGGGCTTCCCGTGGGTGTAAGCCCCCGACCTGCACTTACCTTGCACGCCGGCCGTTGAGCTGTGGGCCCCCGTGGGATTCTAATCCGGGGCCTGCTCCAGCTGCCGGCACGCAGTGCTTGTGTATCCCAGGGGCGCAGTTAGTTCGATGCGTCCCCTGGGATCATGTGGGCCATGGGGAGCCAACCGGAGCAGGGAAATGCCCACTCATAAGTTTGACAGGAAGAGCTGTCAAAACTTAGAAATACTACGGGCCCCAAAACATCACTAAAACGTCAAATAAATTTAAGAAAAACATCACATTTTTTAAATAAACTATAAATTACATGAAATAACTATTTTAAACAATTTAATTTTTTGTAAAAAGTAATTTTATTTTCTAATGGGGCCAAAAATAAACTTACCTTGTTTTAATGTATTTAAAAATAATAAGCCTGTGGAAAAAATGTTTTAATTTTAATTAATTCACCACTTACCTTGTAAAAAGCAGGCCTTACACCAGCTTTTTAAATGTGTAACTTCTGCAGACTTACCCTCCCGGGAAAACCTGTAAAAAAAACCTAAGTTCGATGCGCACGCGCTGCCTCTCCCGCACACGCATTCGACCTCTGAAAACCTTCTTTCAGGGGAACGGAAGTGCCAGTTTCCCACGCATGCGCAGTGCATGCAGGAAACCGGCACTTCCATTGCGCTTACGGGTGAGTACCCCGTGCGTACTCACCCGTGGAGACCCGAATTTCTGGACTAATGTGTCTGAGTGATGGATTCTGTCTGGCAGGACTAAAAGGGTGGAAGGGGTAGGAAAATAACATTGGATAGTTGGCCTGCAACCAATGCGGAGAAGCCAACTTGCCGTACTTAATATGGAGACTTTTCGAATAAAGGTTGGCTGTCAGAATTTTCTTGTGTTTCTCCACACTCAGGTTTGGGTACCTGAATCTAACTGAAAAATTGCACACCTATGTATCAAATATGGCATAAAAACAGAAAATGCTGGAAATACTCAGCAGGCCAGGCAGCATCTGTGGAGAAAAACAGAGTTAACATTTCAGGTCGATGGTCTTTCGTCAGAACTGAAAAAAGTTAGAGATGTAACAGCTTTTAAGCAAGTACAGAGGCAGGAAATGGGGAAGGGGAGGAAAGAACAAAAGGGAAGGTCTGTGATAGGATGGAAGGCAGGAGTGATTAAATGACAAAAGGTATGATTGTGCAAAGCAAAAGGAGATGGTAATGGGACAAGTAAAGAAACATAAGAAGATTACTCTTGATGAAGTGTAAATGGGAATGGTAAAATCATCAACATCTGCCATGTGAAAAAATCGGGGCAGAGGTTATGGTCTGAAATTGTGGAACTCGATGTTGAGTCCAGAAGGCTGTAAAGTGACTAATTGAAAGATGAGATGCTGTCCCCCGAGTTTACATTGAGCTTCATTGGAACAGTGCAAGAGGCCGAGGACAGAAAGGTCAGAGTGGGAGTGGAGCGGAGAATTAAAGGGTCATGCTTACAGACTGAACGGAGGTGTTCCACAAAGTGGTCACCCAATCTGAGTTTGGTCTCCCCAATGTAGCGAAGACCACATCGTGAGCAGGAAATACAGTATACTAAATTGCAAGAAGTACAAGTAAATCACTGTTTCACCTGGGAGGAGTGTTTGGGACCTTGGACAGTGGGAATGGAGGAGGTAAAAGGGCAGGTATTGCATCTCCTGTGCTTGCACGAGAAGATGTCATGGGAAGGGGAGGGGGTGTTGAGGGTAATTGAGGAGTGGACCTGGGTGTTGCAGAAGGAGCGGTCCCTTTGGAATGCTGAAAGGGGAGGTAAGGGGAAGATGTGTTTGGTGGTGGGAGCATGCTGGAGGTGACGGAAATGGCAGAGGATGATCCATTGAATGTGGAGGCTGGTGGGGTGAAAAGTGAGGACAAGGGGAACCCTTATCATGGTTCTGGGAGGGAGGGGAAGGGGTGAGAGCAGAAGTGCAGGAAATGGAACAGACACAGTCAGGGGCCATGGCAACCACAGTAGAGAGGAATCCGCGGTTGAGGAAAAAGGAAGACATATCAGAAGCACTAGTATGGAAGGTGGCATTGTCGGAACAGATGCGACAGAGATGGAGATACTGGGAGAATGGAATAGAGTACTTACAGGAAGTGGGATGGGAGGAAATATAGTCCAGTAGCTGTGGGAGTCAATGGGCTTATAGTGGATGTTTGCTGATAGCCTATCCCCAGAAATGGAGATAGAGAAGTTGAAGAAGGGAAGGGAAGAGTTGGAGATGGACCATGTGAAGGTGAGGGAAGGGTGGAAATTAGCAGCAAAGTGAATGAAATTTTCTAGTTCAGGGCGAGAGCAGGAAACGGCACTGATACAGTCATCAATGTATCAGAAAAAGAGGTGAGGGAGGGAACATGAGTAGGACTGGAACAAAGAATGTTCCACATATCCCACAAAAAGGCAGGCATAGCTAGGACCCATGCAGGTTCCCATAGCAACACCTTTAATTTGGAGGAAGTGAGTGGAGTAAAAGGAGAAGTTGTTCAATGCGAGAACGAGTTCAGCCAGGCAGAGAAGGGTGGTGGTGGATGGGGATTGGTTGGGCCTCTGTTCAAGGAAGAAGCAGAGCGCCCTCAGGCCGTCCTGGTGGGGGATGGAGGTGTAGAGGGATTGGATGTCCATAGTGAAAAGGAGACGGTTGGGGCCAGGAAACTGGAAAATGTTAAAGTGGTGGAGGGTGTTGGAAGAGTTGTGGATGTAGGTGGGAAGAGACTAGACAAGGGGAGAAAAAATAGACCTGGTGAATGCAGGCCCTCGCAGCATTCTGGGAGATATTGGTAATGTCACCGGTGCTTGCCTGAAATGACCCACTTGCAAAGAAGTTCAATGCTGTAGTTACCTTCATGTTCACTGACAAGGCAGTGTGGGTCTTCGAGCATGTTTGAATGTCATCCTTTATAATGTCGCATAGTCGGCCGATTGCCTCTTTACTGAAGCGCAGCCTCCTCACACACAACTCCTCCGACAGCATCTGAAATGACAGCCTTTCCCTGTACACTCTCTGGGGTGGGTAGTAGTTCCTCCTGATCAGGAGACGGTGATGGTTCCTCAGTCTTCTTTCTTGTTCCATGGCGTTTCCAATTCTCTGAAGCACAATCGCACCGAGGATCAGGGCAACATCATCAAAGGGGCATGTTTCTCCCTCACAGGCTTCCTCTTTAAACAGATGAAGTACTTCTACGGAAAAAATGGAAAGAGTTGTAAAAGTAATTTTAATAAAGTGAGTGGCTAGAAATTCACGTCGGGCTATGGTGGGAAACGTGCAGTATCGGATCAGGCACACGTCATACCCGTCTGATGAATATCATGGCCCGAGATGATTTTCTAAAAACTTTAACATTTTCACAAAGTCATACATACAATTTTTAAAGGAATATAATTGATATTTTCTGGCATACAGTAATTTTTTCAAACTTTAGTAAATGTTAAATAATTCATTTTTAAACAGTCATTTTCACATTTAAGAAAAAAATCTAATGCAATTAGGCCTTGCACACAGCAAGAGTTGCTCTTTATAACTATACTACTGAAAACAAGATCCAAAACCGTTTTTAACAAATTAAAGTTGATAAAAACTTACCTCAGGCTTTCTGCAAAGAACTTTGCTCACTTTCACAATTAAAAATGTTCCGTTTACAAGCCCCACTGCTGAAAGAGTTCTTCTTCCTGGAGCTTCTTCCGGTAGAATGCAGGCTGTATGCCTGCTTTTACTCGGCGCAGCTGCTTCCGACGTACCTGGACTGAAGCAATAGAGAAAAAAACAGAACTTTTAGCCAGCAGTGCTGCCTATCCGGCGCAGGTGTTTGATCTGTCAAGCACTTTCTTCACAGTTCGGAAATGCCGGTTTCCAGTGCATGCACAGTGCATGCCTGAAACCGGCATTTCCGATGTCCCTACGGGTGAGTACACAGCGCGTACACACCCGTAGGGATCGGAATATCCGGGCCATTATTACTTTCTAAGTGTCCTGTTACCACGTCCTTAATAATAGATTCTAGCATATTCCCGACTACTGATGTCAGGCTAACTGGTCTATAGTTCCCCATTTTCTCTCTCCCTCCTTTCTTAAATAGTGGGGTTACATTTGCTACCTTCCAATCTATGGGAACCGTTCCAGAATTTATGGAATTTTGGAAGATGACAACCAATGCATCCACTATTTCTACAGCCACCTCTTTTAAAACCCTAGGATGTAGGTCATCAGGTCGAGGGAATTTATCAGCTTCCTGTCCCATTAATTTCTCCAGTACCATTTTTTTACTAATACTAATTTCTTTCAGTTCCTCATTCTCACTAGACTCTTAGTTCTCCACTATTTCCGAGAGGTTTTTTGCATCGTCTTCCGTGAAGACAGACACAAAGGGTTGGATTTTACCAGCCCTGAGGAGGCGGGTTTGGAGGCAGGACTGCTGGGAAAATCAAAAAGAATGGGAGCTAGTCCCGCTCCCAACCTGCCTCCAACCAATCTTCCTGGGAGTCATTTGCACAGGGACCCAACTCCTAGCAGCAGGAAGAGGATTATAGCCACTTAACTGCCTGTTAACAGATACTTAACAGGCAGTTAAGAGGCTTTTTCCAATTGTTATACTGCTGCTACAGGCTTCCCAACGTCAGGGAACCCTGCCAGGGTAAGTGAGGCGTGCTGTGGGTCTGTTGTAATGTTTGTGTATAGATGACAGCTGCAGAAGTAGTGTGAAGGATGCAATGGGACACTGGTGAGTATCAGAGGTAAGGAAATGTTGGGAAAGTCATTTTTAATGTGTTTAGATTTTTCTGTGGGTGACAATCTTTGAAGTGTTTGTGTGGCCTCACCTCATTGGAAGAAGTGACAGATCGCTCTGCACCCTCACCTACAGCTGCCATCTGTTTTATCCTAAGGAGAGAGTCATTGGAGAACCTGGGTGCAAGGGCTCACCTTTGTACAGTGATTGTCACCTCAATGCTGTCAAACACTGTCAAATCGTCTGTCAAAAATAGATGGTTCATGTGCCTTTAAGAAAATCGGCAGATGAAGCGTCATCAACTGACATCATCTGACACCAGCTTTCCTTTAATTGGCCAGCCAGCCCACAGGGCGGGCTTAACAAGGCCAATCAGGGGAAAATAGCATTTGCGCATTGGACATCGCTGGGAATGGGACTAGAACCCAGAAGGCAGCAGTCCCACCCTCAACTCGACTCGGTAAGTAAAATCCAACCCAAAGTATTTGTTTAATTTCGCTGCCATTTCCTTATTCCCCATTATAATTTCTCCTGTCTCAACCTGTAAGGGACCCATATTTACTTTTGCTAATCTTTCCTTTTTACATACCTATAGAAGCTTTTACAGTCTGTTTTTATGTCTGTTGCTAGTTTACTCTCATATTCTATTTTCCGTTTCTTTATCAATTTCTTGGTCCTCCTTTGCTGAATTCTAAATCCTCCAAATCCTCAGGCTTAGTACTTTTTTGGCAACATTATAGGTCTCTTCCTTTAACCTAATACTATCTTTAATTTCTCTTGTTAGCCACAGTTGACCATTTTTCTTGTGGTATTTTTATTCCTTAAGGGAATTATATTCGTTGTGAATTATGAATTATTTCTTTAAATGTTTGCCATTGCTTTTCTACTGTCATATCTTTTAATTTAGTTTCCCAACCTTCCTTAGTCAACTTGCCTCTCATACCTACATTGTTTGCTTTGTTCAGATTTAGGGCCCTAGTTTCGGACTTAACTAAATCACTCGCAAATACAACATAATATTCTATCATATTATGATCACTGCTCCCCAGAGGCTCCTTTACTACAAGGTTATTAATTAACCCTGTTTCATTGCACAATACTAGATCTAAAATAACGAATTCCCTAGTAGGTTCTTCGATATACTGATCTAGAAAGCTATCTTGAATGCATTCCATGAAATCTTCCTCTGCACTGTTGCTGCAAATTATGAGTTGAAGCCTATGTTCGGAATGGCTGCCTGGAGAATTGTTAAGGGGCTGATTGCCGCTTAAATTGCCCACTAGCACTCTCCTAACAGCGACCAGCTGATCGGGAGTAAACAAGTCATTGCAGAGGATTTTGAGCACTACTTAAAGGTATATCACCTTTTACTATTCACTTGTTGCTTTAGGTTTGAAACACATTGGGAGAATTTCTGGGACACTTTGTGAAGATTTCACTAACATTCTATCAACATTCATTCTGGAAATTCTCTGAGGACTTCCCCTAAAAAGAGTCAATGCTGGGCTACTCTACCTTATTGGAGATCTTATAGGAGTCACCAGGAGAAAGGGAGTGATTAGTCATGGGGATCTTGCTAGGGTCCCCCTTGGTCGGGAGGAGGAATGGGAGGAGAACATGAGGCCAGGCAGAGCAGCACCAGCTGCTGAAGGAGAGAGGGACAGGAGGGCAAGGTGGACTCCTTTCCCCCTGTGGGTACAGAACCTCCCTCCTCCTGTGGATCTCTTCCACCAGGACCTCCAGTGCCGCATCCGAGAACCTGTGAGCCCTCTCACTCGGTCCCTGAGCCATCCTGAAATGTGCCGCTGTGTGTCAGCCAGCCCTCTCCACATCTTCAGTGGAATGCATGCGTGGAGCCCACATATAACCACACCATGAAAATTGCATCTAATCAGTGCCTGAGTGTTAAACTTGCAGGTGTCTGTTTTCGCACCTCAAGGCAAGTTCAAAATTGTGGTATTCAACAATTAGGACCAAATTTGCAGGCTAAAACCAGATTTTCCATCAGGCGTACCTTATTAGCACAGCACCCATTTAGCGCCTGTTTTCACTGTTTCGCCAAAATAACCCCCATACTTTTTCTACCCCTCATCTCTCTCATCCAATCTCTCTCCTTTTCACTTCATAAAGTTTATAGAACACAAAACAAAGGCTACAATAGATTTGTAATTAGAACACTTGTCATTTTCCCCTCTCTCTCTCTCACACATGCCCAGACAAATATAAACAGCCTGTTTAACAAAACATAATTCATGAATTTTACCTCAGTAAAGGTTTTGTAACATGTCCTCCGCTTTTTCTTTAAACATTTTTGAGAAGCGCTACAAACAAAAGAAAATATTTTCCTCAGCATTGCTGACTTGGAATCATGGAATCATACACTACAGAAGGAGGCCATTCGGCCTATCATGCCTGTGCTGGCTCTTTGAAAGAGCTGTCAAATTATTCCCACTCCCCTGCCCTTTTCCCATAGCCCTGCAAATTGTTCCTTTTCAAGTATATAGCCCACTTCCTTTTGAAAGTTACTATTGAATCTGCTCCCATCACCTTTTCAGGCAGTGCATTCCAGATCACAACAACTCGCTGCGTTAAAAAAATTCTCCTGTTCTCCCCCCCATTTCGTTAGCCAATTATCTTAAATCTGGGTTCTCTAGTTACTAACCCTCCTGCCAGTGGAAACAGCTCCTCCCCATCTAATCTATCAAAACTCTTCATAATTTTGAACACCTCTGTTAAATCTCCCCTTTTCATTTTCATTAAAAATGTTAAAAACTTCCACAATTGTATTTTCCTAAACATTCCGTGCTAATGTGCATAAAATGATGGTTCAATGGCTTCAAAGTTTGATTTTCAAGCATAAAAAGAGGGGCTTGAAGGAATACGGCATAAGTTTGGCGCTTTCCTCGGTCTCCAATTGTTTACGCTTGTTTTATGATAGCGTTTATGCTAATGAGATTCTCAGAAATTTCAGCTTAACTCGCCATCGGGAAGATTGGCATAAATATCGACATAACTTGCTGGTTACACCATTTAAGGAAATTCCAGACTAGATGTCTACTTTCCATTGATGCCTTTTGTGTATTCTTAGTTTTAAAAATTCTGCAAGATTAAAAATTAAGTACATTTATAGATGAAAGGAAAATAAATAAAATATAGAAGCTACTCATTTACAGTTTTCACAGAATAATGGACAGAGCTTGGAATTCAATCCCCAAAGTATTAATAAACATCCAGAGTGCCATTTGATCAACTTGAAATTTTAATTCTTCAGTCACTGTAGATCAGTGGCCTTGATGTTACCTGGCACAAACACCCCTATTGTTATAAAACAGGAGCAAGCCATGGGGGTACACGCACGCATACACACACATACTTCATTCTAGAGCCATTGGCAGCCAATAGAAACCCAGACACAGAGTAGTACAACTGCAAGGCCATAGAAAAGGGGGAGGAATGCTGAAAGTGGTCACTCTATGATTCACAGCAAGCCAGCCAGGAGCGAATTTAGATTTCTTAAGGGAAATTGCCAAGCACAATTCTGGAGCTTCCCAATGATTCAGTGATCAAATGGCATAACATGTTACTAAGCCCTACAGATCAAAGAGGTCTGAGGTACAAACCCCAGGCGTTACTTAATTAATCTCACCAGTCCTGGTTTTGGAAGAAGGTGAAAAAAAGATCAGCCATAATATTGCAAACAATAGGATTATGTAATGATCCTTGTGGTTGAACAGCTTGCAAACAAACTGTCCAGTTATGTAGAATGGCCATTTGGGTGAGGTATCAGAGGACACCCAACATCCACTGAGCCACATTCCCAGCATTAGTTAACACTTTCAATGGAAGAGGGATAAGGGGCGATAATTTAAAACACACAAGAATTTTGGAACATCCTTATGCCTCAGAAACAGTATTTAGCAACGTTATGTATATTTAAAGCATTATTGTGTATTTGAACTTATGGCTGGAAGTAACCAGCTGTTACAAAAGCAAAATACTGTGGAGGCTGGAAATCTGAAATAGAACCAGAAAATGCTGGAAATACTCAGCAGGTCAGGCAGCATCTGTGGAGAGAGAAACAGAGTTAACGTTTCAGGTCGATGACCCTTCGTCAGAACCAGCTGTTGCCTGGCTGGAGGAAAATTCAGTCCCAGCTGCCACATGAAAATATCACTGCAGAGAAATGCTTCAAATCTGGTCTTTTGGTAAAGATTGTGACTGATTCTGTAAGAAACAATAGGAATATTTCCCAGGATATCACAATATCAGGAATAAAGGAATGTATATATCCATGGTAGGGAACACTGGAGAATATTTCAATTCTGTATGGGATAGCTAAAGCTTAAAGTAAGATGATCTTTATATGAAAGCTGAAATCTTGCAATGATTTTCTAATAAGAAATAGTTTCCTTACTTGTGAATTGCATCTTGGATCAAAGTATAGCAGAAAGCACCAAGGAAACCGTTAGCTTAACAGTTAAGTGTCGAGGAAATATCTTTACAAGTTTTGCCCTTTTAGAACTGAGATGAGGAGGAATTTCTTCTCTCAGAGGGTCGTAAGACAAGAGAGTGAAGGGTTATGGGGAGCAGGCGGTGAAGTGGCTTTGAGCCCAAGATCAGCCATGATCTTATTGGATGGCGGAGCAGGCTCGAGGGGCCAAGTGGTCTATTCCTGCTCCTATTTCTTATGTTCTTCTGTGTATAATTGTAGTTGTCCAGAACCCTGTAAGTTCCTCATCATGGAATCATAGAACCTTACAGCACAGAAGGAGGCCATTCGGCTTGTTGTGCCTGTGCTGACTCTTTGAAAGAGCAGTCGTGCTTAGTACCACATCCCCGCATTTTGTCCGTAATTCTGTAGCGCGTGGCTGCCACAGATACAACTATTTTTGGCTAAGAATAAATCCATGGAAGTTTCCACAAAGGCTTAACTGTTTAAGGCAGTGAGTAGCTTCGCTATTCATCCAAAAGAAGTTCTAGATTTGATCCCCAGTCTGTGTTGTGCTAGGATTAAGGTTAGCTAGACAACATTAGGGGTGGTATAATTGGCCTAAGTAGGTGAGGGGGAAAAACTGCCAGTTTCCCACTGCTGATCGCTATCTAGTGAACCTAGGTGGAAGTTCATGTTTGTCGACATCAGATGACTACAGGATACGGCTCAGCTTAGATTTCTCTCATGCTGAAGAATGGCCACTTGGGTGAGGCACTGTAGGATGCCAAGTGCCCAGTGCCCATGAAACTAAACTAATGTTTTCAAGAGGGGAATTGGGGAAGGGAAGGGAGATAACTGCCAGAAAAAAAATGAGAGGAAAAAAAAACCAAAACAGTTTGATTATTCCTTCAAAGCTAGCTTCCTACAACTGTAGAGATTAAAATGAAACTGGAAATCTGGAATAAAAACATAAAATACTAAAAATACACAGCCGGTCCATCAGCATCTGAGAAGAATAAAGAAGGGGTATAATTTCATGTGTACACCCTTCATCAGACATTTAACAAAGAGTCTACACCCAAAACATTACTTTCCATTTTCAGATCAACTTGTTGTGTATTTCCAGCATGTCTTTTTTTTATTATTGCTACAACAATGTAGTCATGTTGGCTTCCGCTTTCTCAGAACCTAGCAACTGTCCTTTGCTCAGCAAGCTTCAAAAACCCAAGCTTTACATCACTTGAAACACTCCTTCCTGTTTGATCTAGTCTTCTCTGCTACCCTTTTTAACTGCGGTGGTGTCCCGCATTGCGGGCCTTGGCTCTTCACTTGAGTTTCTCAATTAAAAATAAATGCGCATCTCCTCAGTGAAGTGGGCACAATTGGCCAACGTTTTCAAAAGGTACCATTATTGCCCTTTGCCAGTCATTCTTGCAGTAGGTGCCCTTGAAAATCGTGAGCAAATTGCAGGAAAAAAATGAAGAGAAATGGCCATTCTTCCAACTATTTTGACAAACTCAAAGAACTATGAATTAAATTTAGCATGACCTATGATAAGTCAGTTGAACTTCTATTAAACCTTTCTGTTTGGATCCACACATCTATACATCAACAGCAGAAAAGAAAATGATATGTTGCTGCAAAGGTATATAAAAATGTCACTGCAAGCACTGTTTGTACTTATTTGCATTTCTGTGGTTTTTAGATAAACAAGGAAACCATACTGATAAGTTCTTCCTGTGAGATGCAATGATTTTAGCAATATAATAATGCAATCAAGCTTACAAAGCACAAGAAACCTAAAATAATTCATCTTCTAAAAATGTTTGTGCTATTCATGAATTGCCTGTCTACTGCAAAAATTCATGAATATATTTGAATGTATTAATAATAATTTTTTGATCTTTAAATCTCACGCTATTACTTGCGTGAGATTACAAATACATTTAGACCTGAATTTTTTTTGAATCTCATGAAATAATTTTGGCGTGACATTTTAAGATTACTACGTGTCAGGTTCACCTTGTAGGTGAATTTTTTAGATCACAAATTTATAAGGTAATATTTCATTATCAGTTAAAACCTGTGTAAAATAAACGTTTAAACTCTTAAAGGAAAATAGATGGGAAATGGAAGGGAATAACTTGAAGATGGAAATAAATAGAAGAGTTCTTGGAGGAGAGTGTGTTTTGTATTGAAGTGTGCTATGAGGCAGTAATCCACTCAAAGAACACTATTGAACTCAAATGCACTATGCACCAATCGTTAACTGGATGTAATAATGGCACAGAATTTTCTGTAACCGGTCAATGAATGGCATCTGCCATTAGTTAGACTTGCCGTTACCTGTTTAATCTCTGTGATATTTTGCACTGCAAGTTCCTGCAAGTGGGAGATGAAAATGGTGCAGCGCCCTCTACAGGACATCTGGGATTTGCATGAGCAGAGCAAGCAACTGTGTTTCTCCTTAACCAATCAGATGGAAGGATTGTGAAATTAACAGTGGAAAGACTGAGAAAGTATAAGTTAGAGTGGTAAATTCAAGGGCAAATCTGGTACAGAAAGAGAAATAAAAAGAGGGAAAGAAAGATTGGATTAAAAGCAAAAAGAAAAAGTTAAAAGAATTTTAATTAAAAAAGTCTCCAACAACAATTAAAACCTGAAGGAATGAGCTCTACAGTTGTACTAGTTAATTTTCAATGCCAGAAAGGTTGACTGGCAGTAATTAACACTGATCACATCATTAAAAGGGTAGTTAGACTTGAAATGAATTGACTTAAATTTCTGTGACAATTTATTTCATATCTACCATGCAAGTGCAAGAACTTCACATCGCTCAATGCATTTGAACGGGGAGCCAGACAGCGAGATGCCATTTTCACAAAGCTAATGGCGGAACACCACACCTCCAACAGCAACTTAATGATTTCCGCATTTAATCATGCATCTGCCCTCGCCCGAAATGACTGTGGCATTTGTGCATAAATAACGGATACCACCATGAACGTAGCTGTTATTTTGACTGCAAATTTTGGGCCACTGCTTAGTGCCTGTGATTTATTCGCTTTGAGAGGTTACGTGACTGTGAGGAAGATGAGATTGGTGTCTGCGAGGAGGGATTCGGCAGTTACGTTGATGTCCATTTAGTGTAACCCTACATGTGACAGGTGGCAGGGCCAATGATACAGGAATCTGTGATTTTGGCCATGATCCCTGTTATTCAGAAGGAGTTACACTCTATGTTGGTGTCGGGTGGGTTGAGGGAAGTAATACAGGCATATATTATCTATTTTGTTGCGGGGAGGGGGGTGCGGGTGAAGGGATACCTCAGGGTCTGCATATTGAACATGTTGTTGTTGTGGTAAATGTTATAGGCACTGCCAGCAGTCCTTTGCATAAAAGGATGGAGGTTATTCTTTCTCAGGTTCACTTGCTAAGTACCTGAATTCTGTCCAGTTCACACTCCTTCAAGCTCGAATGCACCTGCTTTAAGATAAAAAAAAGATATTGGTCCATGTGCTGTGGTGGAAAATTGTCTGCTGGCAAAAACAATGACTTTTACCTTCCCCCATGACGTTGCACACTATGAACAGTGACAAATCGTTGCTTTGTGCATTCCATTTCAATCCTGCAAAAAGCTTCCTTCTCGTGTCATCTGTGAAGTCACAGCAGCTAAGGCCAGAATTTTGCCAGTGCTCAGAGGGCGGAATTGGAGGCGGGTCAGAGGTTAAATTTGCAATGATTGACGGCAGGTTCGGAACCCGCCGTGATCCTGCCTCCACGCAACTTTCCCGAGTGTCGGGTCTCCGATTTGCAAATGGACCTGACACCAAGTGGCGGAAAAGGGATTAAAGGCACTTAACTGCCTATTAAGTGGCAGTTTAGAGTTATTTTCACAAGGTTTTTGGATTTTCCAGCTTCTGGGTCGGGTTTCATGATGTTCCGACAACATGCCAGGTAAGTGAGGCGTGAACACCAGCGAGCTGGAGACTTCACAGCTGCAACTGCAGTGTAAAAGCTGCACTCTCAAATCTGGTCATTTAGAAACCTGTGAGGTTGCTGATTGAATAATTTGGGGTAATATTCTGTGTTTAGTCTGCAACTATGTGTTGTGCACTATAGATCTGCTGTAACCTGCATTGCTGGATTTTAAAGGCGCACTTACCCTAAACTGTGCCACCTCAAGTTGTCAGCACACAGACGGCAACAATGCCAAACCTTCGTTCTACATCAAGTTATTACAATATTGGCAAAGAACAGAAACTTTACAAATAAATCTATCATAACACCCAAGTGAGAAACCTTGTGATAACTAACGTGACATCTTCCTCTTACGCATGCTTCTACATTGTGAGACCCCTGTGGCTTCAGCAGATGTGGCGGCAGGCTGCTCACTTCCCTGCTGCTCCTGCTTAGATGCCTTTGGCGGCTGTCCTCTGGTTTTGGGAGCCTTGGAGGGCCCCGCCAAAGTCTGCTCCTCCTCCGGCTGTACAGGGGCAGACTCGGCCAGCTCTGTTGGCTCAGGCAGATGGGGCTCTGACCGAGGGCTCGGAAGTGGCAAGGGAGTGTGAGCGCTTGGAGAGGAGCCCCCACTTCCTTGTGTTCGTACATCACCGTCCCTCTCATGGGTCACCCGCACTTCACTGCTAGCAAGTTGCTGGAGAGCACCTTGCTGCATATTGGTGGGGCCATGTGGACCCGTCCCTGTACTGACAGTCCTCATAATCGGGACGTCCATGTACCTCTGGTTCCTCTCCACGATAGATGGCCTTCTATCCTCCATAGCTGCCCATCTATCTAGAAGAGCCACCATGTTGTCTTGTGTCTGGCGAGTTAGATCCTCCATGGAGGTTGCCATCCTTTCCATGGTGGCACCTAGATTGCCCATAGCATTCACCACGGCATTGCTCATGTTTAAGATGGACACCTCTGTTCTCTGCACACTCGCAGGTACTGTGGAAGCAAACCCACTCAGAGCCTCCTGCACTTGTTCCTGAAGCTTCAGCACCGCTCTCTTTCTGGATGGCCCCTGAGGCTCAGCATCTACATGCAGCTGAGCAGATCTGGGAGAGCCCTGCATCCTCCGATGAGGGCTCTCCACTGCTGTACCTGTCTCCAACATCTGCTCCTGCTCACTTGTGAGCTGTGATACACCAGGTGACAACACTACTCTATCTCGCAAAAAAACCACCGAGGTGTGCGTCTCTGCGCTGGAGCTGGGTGCACTGAATGCTGGTGACGCTGCTCCCTCGGAGACTGGTGGTTCCTCTGAGAAGTGCTCCTGCTCTTCCTCCTGGACAGTGGGGAGGTAGGCTCTCAATGGTCCTGTGGGGGAGTAAAGGCATGAGTTAGACAAGTGAAATGTATGTTGCAGACACATCCCATTGTGCAGATGCTTAGCACTCAATCTGTATGAACATCATCTCCCATATTAGTCACTCATGATTGCTAAATGAGAGGGTTGGAACTCAATTCTGTCACCAGCTTGCTGTTCTATGCCTGTCTCTCCGTTCCCCACTTCCAGCTCCTCTGCACCTCTGACGATCTCCAGGGCTTCCTCCTCATCACTCGTTAGGTGCACCAGGGATGGTGGGCCTCCTCCTGTCCGCCCCCTCTCCCTTTTATTGTGGGCTCTCTTCTCCTGTAATGAGGGACACAAGTGGAGTTTGAGAGAGATTGATGGAGTGAGTGTAAAGAATGGATGACATAGATGTTTAGAGGGAAATTATGAAGGAGTGAGGTGCACAAACCAAGTTCCCTCACTGTGTGTTGTTAGTTGTTGGCATTGCATAACAGCGTGAGTGGTGCATAGTAAGATGGTGACATGATTCTGTACAGAGAAAGAGAGGGATGGGTGAAGGTGCAAGGGATGTTAGAGTGAGTTGGGATGTGCGGGGGAATGTTGCCAATGCAGAATGATGGGGATGAGAAGAGATGGGAGGCAGATGGAAGGTAAGTGTGATGTTATATTCACTTTTGCTGATCGCAACAGACCATTAAACCTCTTGTGACACTGCACCCAGGTGCGTGTACACACCGACCTCGAACTGACCTCCTCAGCAATTTGCAGCCAAGCTGCCTTGGTATGCTGAGAAGGCCTCTTCCTTCCGTCTCCAGGGAAGAGGAGCGCCTGACGTTCTCTTACTCCCTCCACAAGAGCATGGAGGGAGTCCACATCGAAGCAAGGAGCAGACTTAGGATTTGCGCTGCCATACCTGCAGCAGCCAGCACTTCAGGAAACAAAACAGAAATGAATTTGCAGAGGGGACATGGTCATTCCAACATTGCTCCATCAGACGCGAGCAACTGACCTGCACCCATCAATTGCCTTGGAGAACCCACACGTCTGTCTTAACGAGGCCAATCAATGGAAAATTTCAACTGCAGGGCGGCGGGAACTGGGAGCAGGTCCAGAACCTTCCGAACAGCAGACCCGCCATCATCCCGCCTCCAGGCGGAAAATTGCGGCCTAAGACTGAGTTTCTCCCATACTTGTATCAGCATGCTCAAAGCAGAGACTAGGGGCTGAACCTAGGACTTTCCTAATCTGTGCAAAATCAGACAATATTGATGCTGCACTGAGCCATACAGAGCAGGAATGTTTGGCTGCCAGCTGGAGGGCTACCAGTATCTGTGCAACTGTACCCAGTACAAGTCAGGAATGTCAGGAACAGAATGGAGAACATTGGAAAAATAAAGTACCCTGCTCAGTGCTTTAATTCCTAATAGCACAGATTAACACAGGGGTCACCAACCTGAAACGTAACTCTGGCCGCGATCTTACCTGAGGAGGCGTGTTGGGGGCGGGACTGCTGGGTTCGGGGTTCTAGTCCTGCCCCCAGCAACGTCTGACGAGCTGATGCTATTTTCCCCTGATTGGCCTTGTTAAGCCTGCTCTGCGGGCTTGCCGGCCAATTAACGGAAAGCCAGTGTCAGATGACATCAGTGCATGACACTTCATCTATCGGTTTTCTTAAAGGGACAGGCCCCATAATTTTTTGACAGATGAATTGTCAGTGTTTGACAGCATTGACAGCTGCATGTGAGATTGCAGAAGCCATCTGTCAGTTCTCCCGATCAGATGAGGCTTCACAGAAACATCAAATCTTGTCACCTGCAGATACATATAAACAGAATAAAAATATTTCTCACTACATTCTCTCACCTGTCATACTGACCTGTGCATCATTGCACCCATCACACTATCTCTGCAGCTGTCATTTGCAGACTTACACTGCAGCAGACCCACAGCTCACCTCGCTGACCCTGGCAGGGTTTCCCGCCGTCGGGAAGGCCTCATCAGCAAGCGGAAAATGTTGGAAAGCCTCTTAACTGCCTGTTAACTACCTATTAACAGGCAATTAATTGTCTCTAATCCCCTTCCTGCCGCTAGGAGACGGGTCCCTGCGCGAGTCGGGGACCCGGCTCCCAGGAAGATGGTTCGGAGGCGGGTTGGGAGCGGGGCTGGGACCCACTCCCAATTTTTCCCATTTTCCCAGCAGTCCCGCCTCTAAACCCGCCTCCTCAGGGCTGGTAAATATCCAGCCCTCTGTTTCTCTCTCCACAGATGCTGCCTGACTTGCTGAGTAGTTCCAACATTTTCTGTTTTTATTTCTGATTAACACAGGCATGAATGTGAATGGCAATCCACACCCTTCCCCTCCAAATATAACTTTTTGAAATTTAATCCATGGCCTTGTTATCATAATTTCTGTTGCCAGCTTTCCTGAGATTTTTCTTTGGATTTGACAATGGGGTGAAACAATGAGAGGTTGGGAATGAAGATATATCTGCTTCCCGCCCTTCATCTGAACCTATTTATGTCTGTTCAGACAACACGAGCTTGCTTTACCTTAATCCGGCAATTGCAAATGGGGGTCAGTAAATTTATGATATTCATTTAAACAAACCATTTTTAAAACTGTCTATGGATTTTACTTGTGGAATTGCAAAACAAAATGATCTACTGTGTGAAAGGAGCAGACGAATTGAGAGACTAAAACCAGTGTTTCACATCACTGGACATGGGCTTTATTTTAAGGCTTCAAATTCTACCATGATCAGAATAAGTGAATATAGAGTTAGGTCCAATGGTTTAACTGCCATGAAAACAGATGCTAAGTTGGAAAGGAACTACTCCTTGTGTCATGTTGCCCTACAGGACTGTTTAAATGCACAGTTCTGAGGGCACGAGTGCATGTTTCACAATATCCCTTACTTCAGTGAGCAGTGGCAAACTCCACAGGGTGATTGATTGCAAAAATCCATGCTCCATTTTATTCTGCTGTAAGGATAACCCAGCATAGCATTCATTAACATAGAACTGGATATGATGTCAAGGACCATCACACATTAGTTGTTTTTGATTGTCTGGAAAGATAATTCAGCCGAAAGCAGAACAAATTATCACATTAGTTTCTAAGTGAATTTAAATTGGAATTATGAGTCATCATTTAATAAAGAACCAGAAATAACCTCGGAAACAAATGCAGTATAAAAGCATTTGTAATTAAAATGAATGCTCTTTTTTATGAATGTACAGGTAATGACAGGCATGCTTTGCCACTGCACATAATGGTTTGTGTGAAACCCTCACAACACAAGCAATCCCTGATTAATTATTAAATGGAATCAGGATGCAATCAAATCAAACTCATTAGTTTTAAGCTCATGGGGATGATATTTCTCAAAAAAGTAGGTCAGATTATTTGTTTTAGTATTTTTCACACATAACTGGGTTGTACACTTTATGTCCAGTTGATAATTTTACAGAATATATCACTCCTGTCTGATGATCTTGACTATCAATAACAGTTTTAAGTCCTCAATTTCCAATGATACTAATAGGAAGTGTGAAGCAAGGTGGAGGATGATAGCAGTACAGGGGGGAAAAGATCTGTTCTGGTGGCGGTGTCACAGTGGGAAGTTCTCATACACGCTAGGTTCCTGGAGCAGCATTCATCAAAAACTCTACTCAAATCTATTATGTTAGCTGCAGGGGTTGCTTGTGTTGAAATAGATGCAACACAAATGATTCAGTTTGTTTTCAACGTGAATATTTTTCTGGTTTATTTATAAATTTATAGTAGCACAAACCTTTCAGGATAGGGTGACCTCATTGTGTCACTGCTTGCATCATTGCATAATCCTCTATTTACAATCCTGTACAAACCCTTTAATGAGTGAGAGCATCCCCTTTAAGTCCTTGTTATATTTGTTCAGCAGTTTCCCATTTGTTGCAGATTCACAGCAGCTAGCCCACTATAAACAGTGGGGGAGTTATTTGTTTCCGCTGATTTCTAGAGTAAAATTTGCATCTCATCCGCTTACTTTCATTTCTGCCAGTGCATAGCTTCAGCTTCACAGAATACAGAAAACACCGAATGCAAATTTAAGCCAAAAATCAGCAGAGGTTGGACTGGCAATTTAATACCTCCAGTACATGAATTGATTTTAACATTCTTCACTGCAAGCCCGAGGGACTGGATCCTAACCCGTCCTGGATGTAATCTCACTAGGTCTGCAACTAAAAATAAAGTGTATGATAATCAAGTACTACTGGACCACGGTGGTAGATACGGCATGAGACTGTTATCATGTGAGGGATCTGCACTTATCTTGAATCCTCAATGTCTGCAGTCCACCTTCTACTGTTACATTTGTGACATTATCATTTCCCACATTCTCAGTGAGACTTTGAAGGAAAACTGACATTCAGAATGATGTTAAATCAGAATTGAAGAGCTATAAATCATCAATTGGAACTGAGGTAAAAAAATATACCCAATCTCTCTAAAACTGATCTCTAATCTAAACTGTCAGCCTTGTCTCAACGGTAGCACCCTTGTCTCTGAGCCAAAAGGTTGTAGGTTCATGCCTCAATCCTGAGACTTGAGCACATAGTCTAAAATGACATTCCAATACAGTACTGATGAAGTGCTGTACTGTCAGAGATACTCTCCTCAAACTGAGGCCTCATCTAACCACATTTATCCCCTCAAAAACTACTTAATTGGCTGTGAAGCACTTTGGGATGTTCTGAGGTCATGCAAGGCTGAACAAGCTGTTTTGATGGGTGCAGTAGTGTAGTGGTTATGTTACTGGACTAGTAATCCAGACCATCCCACCATAGCAGTTTGACGGCTGGATTTTCTCAGCCCCAAGGAGACGGGTATGGAGGCGGGACTGCCGGTAAAGTTACAGAATTTGGGGGCGGGTGGCGAACCCACCCCCAACCTGTCTACGTGCCCTCTTGCCAGGAGGCGGGAAGCCGTCCTGCCACACGTCCCGTCTCTTTGAGGACAGGTAGTTAACAGGCAGAAAATAGGATTATTCCCATTTTTCATTCCGAAGTGCAGGCTTCCCGACCTTGGGGATCCCTGCCAGGATGTAGGAGGTGAGTAGGAGGTCTGCGGGAGTCAGAGGGGTCTGAAAGTGCGATGTACAGGTGAGTGATGGGTGCAAGTGTGGAGTGGTAAGTATGTAAGGTGAGTGTAAACTGTTAGAAAATGTTCACTTACCTTTGTTTCTGCCTATAGCCTTCAGCCGCTGTGGAGCCAGAGTCCCGACATCTCCATTGTAGATATTACAGACTGGCTGTTGGATCCTCTGAACCAAAAGCCAGGTGAATTCTGCAAAGTTGAAAGGTTTGATGAGTCCTGAACACAAGGACTCATCAAGCTGCACAGAATGTCAGTGTTTGACAGCTTCACAGAGCTGTCAAACGATGACATTTCTTCTTTCAAAAGCTCTTGACAGATGGCACGTCATATGTTGATGTGTTCTGTCACTGACTTCCCCCTAATTGGCCTGCTGAGCCTGCTGGGTGGGCTTAACAAGGTCAATCAGGGGAAAATCCCGCTGGTTGGCCAGAAAATGATGGAGGCGGGATTGAAAGCTGGAAGCAGCAGTCCAGCCTCCAAAAGCTTCACATTGAGAAAATCCAGCCCTGAGAATTTGAGTTCAGATTTCTAAAAATCTGGAAATATAAAACTGGTCCCAGTAAAAGTGACCATGAAGATATCAGATAGTCGTAAAAACCCACTGGTTCTCTAATTAGTCTAAAGGACTAATGTTCCGAGAGGAAGGAAACTTGTCATCCTTACCCGGAGTGGCCTATATGTGACTGCAGTCTCACACCAATGTGGTTGACTCTTAACTACCCACTCAAGTCGTCTAGCAAGTCACTCAGTTGTAACAAACTGCTACAAAGTGGTTGAAGAAGACAACCCATCACCACCTTCTCAAGGGCAACTCAGGATGAGCAATAAATGCCAGCAACATCCACATCCTCAAAATGAAATTTTAGTAAGTGTTTTCTTTTCTCAATTGCCAATGTAAACATGTTGAATTCTACATTCCAACCTGAAGTTGACAAAAAAAACAATTTCACCTCTAGACAACATTTCAGGCTGGAACCAACTCAGTTGTACATATAGAGTTGAAAAGAAAAACGTAGATTAATACAGTGCCTTTAATGTAGAAAAACATCCCAAGGTCCTTCACAGAGGTGCGATCAAAAAAACCCCGATCCAAATGGGAGAGTCCCTTCTGATAGAAAACATGCTCAGCTTTTAGGAGTGCTACGAGGATCAACTGGCGTATCCTTTATCTGTCTGGATGAATTACTTCAAGAGCTTTGAATATTTTTAGCTTGGTTTCAGTTGCTATCATGCTCAGCTTGTTCATCTGCAACCCACTCTGAGCAGAACTACTTTTTTCTTTACAAAGTGGTCGAGGAGATGTTTATTAAATGTGTTCAAGTCGACAAGTTTCAGTCAGTCTCACATTATTCAGTACAGATTTGAACATCTGGTTCAAACTCAGGCTTTTTATTAACTTTCATCTTAGGTGGTATTTAAGGCTCTGCACAAGATTCCTCACTGGGGTCTGCTCCACCCAAAACCTCCAATTTTGGAATCTTCTACATTGCCCACTGCTCAGTCTTCATATCCATTGCCACATCCACTGTATTGGCTCTGCCAGGTAATAAAAGGAGCATTTTATTGTGTGTTTATGCATGCACGCATATATAATCTCATGTTAAATGCCTAGAATAGGAAGATCAAATCACAGAGAAAACTGCTTTTTTTGCTTCTTCCCCCATTCTCTTATGGCTTGCTTTGGCTGGGAGGTTAAGATACAGTTACAAATTCATGGATCTGCTCTAGATATCTCTAGGGTTCAGTATCAAGAGTCACTCCTATAAGTAGATGTTCCATGCCTTACAATGTACCTATACTATCAATATTTAGTTCAATGATAGCATGACCCAGGTATCATTAATAATAGACTCTGGGAGTGAAATTCAAATTGCGAGCGCACAAAATGCACGGTAGTGAATTGTGCCACTCCATATACAATCTGCCCAATTTATTGCTGCGTGTTTTGTGTGCTCACCGAAGTTGAATTTCACCCCCCATGTTGTGTGTGCTTTACATTATGATCTAACATGTGCTTTCATGTGTATTATCCTATCTTCTCTGAACATGGCCTGAAAAATACTCTTGTGATACGAGGCCAATTATGAACTGAAAAACTGGTTTATCTCACTTGAAATAAAAGAATGAACGGAATACAGCAAGATTTATCCATTTCCTACTGCACCTCATACCATAAAATAAAATCTGTGACCCTGTCCCTCACTCGCAATCCCTGAACTAGCTGACAATAATCTTTTCTCTTATAGACTGTACATGTATGTACATATGTGACCTTCTCAAAGGCAGTTAAGGATGGGCAATAAATGCTGGCTTTGTTAGTGATGCCCACATCCCAGGAACAAATATAATTAAAACAAACTCAGCTTGGTGTCTCTCAGCCACCTGTTGATTAACTGGAAAGTAAGACCAATCTCCACATCTTTCACTGTTTCAGACATAGACTGCTGAGATTGACTTTTCCAGAGAAATAGAGAATATGCAAAGAGAGAGAGAGAGAGAGGAGTGTAAAGAGAGCCAGAGAAATAAAGAGAAAACTAGAGATAGAGCTAGAGATAGAGATAGAGAGGCCGGCCTCCGACCCCTCCCTTAACTCTGTCAAGGACTGGTTTGCTAACCTGCAAAACTTACCACCTGGAATAAGAGCCCATCCCCAGCTTGGGTGTAGAAACTCATGGAACGGCAATGTCTAACTAAAACCCCTGCTGGGAATAATGAATAAAAACTATTCTTGCAATGAAGTACAAGTTGCTACATGACTGTCGTAGGTGCCATCTTTCTTTTTTAAACATTACCCATTGTTTTAAATATAGCGTGATATGCAAGCGTGCACAATTGTGATGGCTGTTTCATCCACCTAATTGCCTTAATCAATATTATCAGTAACACAATATATAAATTGAACCAAAATCCCTTCTAGGTCGAACAAGTACAGTCCCAATATGTTATAGCTGCCAGTTGTGCTTGAAGATTGTCTGGAAGGAGATGTACTTCATTCATGTGAGGCTTTTGCTGAGGTTCCCTTCTCACTCAAGTGGATCACTCTGTTGAGCAATGTTGTACTGCTCCAGTATTATTGAAACTTGGTCAGTCAGCATACTTGAAATGGTAACTTCCCCAGTGAGAGCAATTCCTTTGCAATTTGCGACCAGATTCAAAACACTAAACGAGTTTTGTGGTTAAAGTTCACTCGAGGAAAAAAAAATACAAATCTGAACTCAACAGAGTTCTGATTAAGAAGTCAAAATGGTGGTGACCTAAGTTCGTCTGCTAGACAATTCAAAATCACTTTGTAAGGGGGACCCCGAGCTCCCGGTGGCCTGTCACTTTAATTCACCGCTCCATTCCCACTCAGACCTCACTGTCCTCAGCCTCTTGCATTGTTCCACGGAAGCTCAGCGTAAGCTCGAGGAACAGCACCTCATCTTTCGATTAGGCACTCTACAGCCCTCTGGACTCAACATAGAGTTCAACAATTTCAGATCATAACCACGGTCCCTATCACATATATATATTTTCTTTTTTTTTTATCCACACTTTGGGCTGGATTTTCCTAAGCCCCTGGAGTCAGGTTGGAGGCGTGCGGGCGATAAAAATCAGAGATCCGGGGGTCCCGACCCCATCCCGCCTCCAACCCGCCTCCATGTCAATTTCATAGGAGTCGGGTTGCCGACAAGTGCTGGAACCCGACTCCCAGAGGCGGGAAGGGATTAAATGCAATTAAACTGCCTGTTAACAGGTAGTTAACAGGTAGTTTTTTGCCTATTCGCGATTTTTATTGCTGGTTTATGGGCTTCCCGACAGCTCCAAACCACGAAAAGTTTTCGAGGCGGGACGTGGGTCTGAGGTCTTGGAGGGGTCGAGATGCCCAGTGTTCAGGTGAGTGAGGGGTGCAGGAGTGCAAAGGTAAGTGTTTTGCAAGTGTTTAAAGTGTTTAAATAAGTTTAACTTACTTTTACTTACCTTTACAGGAGTCCTGCATTCCGGTGTCGGGAGTCGGCTGCAAGAACCACAGAAGCTCCGATTTAAAAAAAATAAATCAGCTTCTTGGTTTCTGCAGCAAAATGATTTTAAAGTTATCCTGAGAAAGGACTGAGGCTGAATTAGCAGTTTTTCAGTGCTTGACAGCTTCAAACAGCTGTTAAACACTGATATTTCATCTGCCAAAAGCTTTTGACAGATGAAATGTCAATCTCTGACGTCACCTGTTGCCGGGTGGCCCTAATTGGCCTGCTGAGCCCACAGGGCGGGCTCAACAAGGTCAATCAGAGGAAAATCCAGTGGGTTGGCCACATCTCCATGGAGGCGGGACAACAAGCCCGAATGTGGGTTTCCCACCTCCAACCCGCCCCCGTAGCAAAATCCAGCCCTTTATGTTTGGCTCCTATTTTTCTTCCCTCCCACATGGCAGCTGTCCTTCATTCTGCCAGCGTAATTCACACCTCATCTAGAGCCATCGTTTATTCCTTAACCTGTCCCATTACCACCTCCTCTTGCCTTGAATATCTCTTAATGTCTCTCAATGTCTCTTAATCTCTCCTGCTTTCTATCCTATCACTGACCTTCCCCTTTGTTCTTTCATCCCCTCCCCCTTTTCCCAGCACCTAAACTTGCTTTCCATTTCCTGCTTTTTTCCAGTTCTGACGAAGGGTCATCGACCTGAAACGTTAACTCTGTTTCTCTCTCCACGGATGCTGCCTGGCCTGCTGAGTTTTTCCGACATTTTCTGTTATTTCAGATTTCCAACATCCGCAGTATTTTGCTATCACTTTGGAAATGTTTCCTTAAGGGGCATTTCCAACAGCAAACTAGAACCATGTAGTGACATTAATGGATATGTGCCAATTATTTTGTGTAAAATGCATGGAAGCGGTTGATGATTGCATAGAAAAGGCCTGATTGTTAAACGTATATGTATTTTTCTTAAAAACACACGTAACGCTGCAGATTGAGCAACCTTTGAATCTCTCAGAATGCTTCACTTTTCATCTGGCTGATTCACTGGCTAACAAAGAAGAAATGTAGGTCATTGAAATATTCTAATTGTCCCAAAGTAGCATTTTGAAAGAGAAAAGAAATAATAGCGTCTGCATTAGCAAGTTTAAAGTCTCAATTCTTGTGTCATGGTACACCTTTAACTCCAACATGTTTCTCAAATCAGAATGCGAAGACAAAGAAACAAACTTGGAAAAATCCCTTGCTTCAGGATGACACCGCTTACATAGTCAACTTTCAATTGTTGGGCAATTAAATGTGATCACGAGAAAACATTTTTTCCAAATATCTTTAAAGAATAACAGTCCCATTTAGCAAGCTTACATCGATTGCCTGTAGAGACCAAGGTGTTTTTACTGATTGTGCCCAACATTTTCTGCTCTTCTACTTCTAATGAGTACTTTTGTTTTTAAGTAAATGAATCATGACTCACAGGACCAATTAATATTAAGTATAAGCAGAAAGGTAATTATCAAGCATCGTATTTTGTGTAATTACAGCTGTTTTGGTAAATCCCACAATCTACAAAATAGCAATTTGCCGATAATTGCTGACTCCAGTCTCACTGCAGACGTTGACAATTAATTCATCACAGAAGTCATACAGTTTGATTTAATTTTTGTTCTTCCATGGCTTTCAATTTAATATATTTTTAATTAGCATCTGCACAAAAAGTGATTAAATTGAAGTGCACAAATGAGGATTTGATCGGTTTCTGAGTAGGTCACAAACGTAAAGTGGTCCAAACTGGTTTTATTACAACCCATCCCCCCCATTGAGTTTAGTTACTGTGATGGCAGTTAAAATAACAAAAAACATATGTTACCACATTAATGAGGAGGAAATATAGACATCAGGTAGGGATTCATTAGCACATTTTTATATACATTTAATCACAGTGGATGAAATTTCTAAGTGACTTTTAGGCACGTGTGGTTGCAAGATTAAACAAGTCTGATTACTAGCAGTTGTAATGTCTTTGGTTGCGATTTTGCTGGTGCTCGGAGTGTGGGTTTGGAGGCGGGTCCGCTGTCAAAATCGAAATGATTGACAGTGGGTTGGGAGCCTGCTCCGAACCCATCTCCATGTAAGTTTCCAAAGTGTCAGGTCTGCGATTTCAGAACAGACCCAACACCAAGCGATGGGGGAGGCATTTAAAATAGCTAAATGCTTGTTAAACGCTTGTTAACTACTATTTTGCCAGCCTATTTCTATTTTACCATATTTTTAACGGGGTTCACGTCGTTCGGAGATCACAGCAGGTAAGTATGTCAGGTTCTCTTTCCAATGTCAGAAGCTTGAGCCTTCAGGACTTGGAAGACACTTTTGAGCTGTATGCAGTTTGGAAGTGTTTGGAGTAAACTCTCTATCCACTCTCACCTCCTTGGAGCAAGCTCCCTCACCATTGACAGATCACTTCAGTCATCTCAACTTAAGCTACCATCTATTCCAGCAACATTGGTGCCTTTCAAAAAATCTCTCCTTGGTCCTCTGAACCCCTCCACAATCAGCCCCAACACCAACATCACCAGGCACAACAGCATCACCAACAACAATACAAACCTTCTCCACAATCACCTGATGCTGCACAGGACACAGGGCATCAGCACCCAACAACATTGCTGCCCAGGAGGCCAGTGATGGCATCAACATGGCCAGATTTACTTCACTTGACACTGTATACCCTGGCTGCCGCATGATGCGCCAGGTTGACACCACCCCACACCAGCACTATAAAGCATCCCTATAATATACAAGCCATTCCTTTCACACTCATCACAATTGGGAGGGCGCTGGGGTGGAAGTAATGTCTCAACATTCGCTGGAACTCATTAAGACACTTCTAAAGGTGAGCACAGATCTGTCCAAAGTGTTGAAAATATAGATTTCAATGTTTGACAAGACATTAACAGAAACTTCACCTGAACATTGGCTAAACCACCCAAGTGCCTACCCTTGTGTGTTGTTAGTTGGTATGCTTGCAGTAGGATGAGGGTAAGTGTGAGAGGCGGCTAGTGAGATGGGGAAGTAATAATGTAGAGAGAGAGGGATGGGTGGAGGTGCAAGGTAAGTTGGTGTGAGTAAGGATGTGCAGGAGTAGGGTAGGGAAGGCAGAGTGATGGAGATGTGATGAGTGGCACAGCAGGATGAGGTTAACTGTGGCTTGGCAGTAACGTTTCGTGATCTGCTCAGATCACTGAAAGGCTTGAGCCACTACAGTCTTGTGCTCCTAACGACATCCCTGCTTTTGACCTCCTGTGCAATATGCAACCAGGCTGTGTTCATCTCCTGGGGGGGTCTCTTCTGCCCATGGGAAGGGAAGAGAACCTCGCTGCATGCTGTGACTCCCTCCATATGGAGGGAGTCATGCGAGAGCCTGGGTGCAGCCGTGCACCTTTGTGAAGTGCTTGTCAGTGTTTGCAGCACCTCAATGACGGACCTCGGCACTGGCTACGGACATGACAATGGCACACCCAGTCGACCCTGCAAAGTCCTCCTCACCAACATCTGGGGATTTGTGCCAAAATTGGGAGACTAGTCAAGCAACAGACTCACAGAATCATCATTTCTTCCATCACCATCCTTGGGTATGCCCTGTCCCACCAGCTGTGGCGGCACAGTGGTATACATTCGGGAAGGAGTGACCCTGGGAGTCCTCAACATTGAATCCGGACCCCATGAAGTCTCAGGTCAAGCATGGGCAAGGAAATCTCCTGCTGATTACCACCTACTCAGCTGAAGAATAAGTACTCCTCAATGTTGAACACCACTTGGGCGAAGCACTGAGAGTAGTGAGGGCACAGAATGTCCATAACCAAGAGTAGCTCGGTAGCACCACCACTGACCGAGCTGGGCCTGCGACAGGTGGTGAGAGAACCAACACGAGGAACAAACCTACTTGACTTTGTCCGCACAATCTACCTGCCGCAGATGCATCTGTCCATGACAGTATTGGTAGCAGTGATCACCGCACAGTCATTGTGGATCTAGCAGCTCAAAACTGGGCAGCCATGAGGCGATGTGGGTCTTCAGCAGCAACAGAATTGTATTCCACCACAATCTGTAACCTCATGGCCCGGCATATCCCTCACTCTACCATTACCATCAAGCCAGGGGACCAACCCTGGTTCAATAAGGAGTGCAGAAGAGCACCAGGCGTACCTAAAAATGAGGTGCCAACCTGGGGAAGCTACAACACAGGACTACATGCATGCTAAAAATGGAAGCAGCATGCTATAGACAGGGCTAAGCAATCCCACAATCAACGGATCAGATCAAAGGTCTGCAGTCCTGCCACTTCTAGTCGTGAATGGCGATGGGCCATTCAACAACTAACTAGGAGGAGGTTCCATGAATATCCCCATCCTCAATGATGGTGGAGCCCAGCACGTGAGTGCAAAAGTCAAGGCTGAAACGTTTGAAACCATCTTCAGGCAGAAGTGCCGAGTGGATGATTCATATCAGTCTCCTCCTGAGGTCCCTACCATCACAGAAGCCAGTCTTCAGCCAATTTGATTCACTCCACGAGATATGAAGAAACGGCTGAGCGCACTGGATACAGCAAATGCTTTGGGCTCCGACAACAACCCGGCTGTCGTGCTGAAGACTTCTGCTCCAGAACTAGCCGCACCTCTAGCCAAGCTGTTCCAGTACAGCTACAACACTGGCATCTATCCGACAATGTGGAAAACTGCCCAGGTATGTCCTGTCCACAAAAAGCAGGGAAAATCCAATCCGGCCAATTACCGCCCCATTAAGTCTACTCTCAATCATCAGCAAAGTGATGGAACGTGTCATCAAAAGTGCTATCAAGCAACACTTACTCACAAATAACCTGCTCACTGATGCCCAGTTTGGGTTCCACTCGACTCCCGACCTCAATACAGCCTTGGTCCAAACATGGACAAAGGAGCTGAATTCCAGAGGTGAGGTGAGAGTGACTGCCCTTGACATCAAGGCAGCATTTGACCGAGTGTGGCATCAAGGAGCCCTAGTAAAACTGAAGTCAATGGGAATCGGGGGGGGAAATGCTCCACTGGCTGGAGTCATACATAGCACAAAGGAAGATGGTTGTGGTGGTTGAAGGTCAATCATTACAGCCCCAGGACATCACTGCAGGAGTTCCTCAGGGCAGTGTCCTAGGCCCAACCATCTTCAGCTGCTTCATCAACGACCTTCCCTCCAACTTAAGGTCAGAATGGGGATGTTTGCTGATGACTGCACAGTGTTCAGTGCCATTCACAACTCCTCAGGTAATGAAGGAGTTCATGCCCGCATGCAACAAGACCTGGACGACATTCAGGCTTGGGCTGATAAGTGGCAGGTAACGTTCGTGCCACACAAGTGTCAGGCAATGACTGTCTCCAACTTGCGAGTGTCTAACTACCACCCTTTGACATTAAACAGCATTACCATCGCCGAATCCCCCACCATCAACATCCTGGGGGTCACCATTGACCAGAAACCTAACTGGACCAGCCACATAAATACTGTGGCAATAAGAGCAGTTCAGAGGCTAGGTATTCTGTGGTGAGTGTCTCACCTCCTGACTCCCCAAAGCCTTTCCACCATCTACAAGGCATAAGTCAGGAGTGTGATGGAATACTCTCCACTTGCCTGGATGAGTGCAGCTCCAACAACACTCAAGAAACTCGACACCATCCAGGACAAAGCAGCCCTCTTGATTGGCACCGCATCCACCACCTTAAACATTCACTCCCTCCACCACCGGCGTACCATGGCTACAGTGTGTACCGTCTACAAGATGCACTGCAGCAACTCGCCAAGGCTTCTTCGGCAGCACCTCTCAAACCTGCGACCTCTTCCACCTCGAAGGACAATGGCAGTAGGTGCATGGGAAGTCCATCACCTCCAAGTTCCCCTCCAAGTCACTCACCATCTTGACTTGGAAGTATATAACCGTTCCTTTATCGCCGCTGGGTCAAAATCCTGAAACTCCCGCCCTAACAGCACTGTGGGAGTACCTTCCCCACACGGACTGCAGCGGTTCAAGAAGGTGGCTCACCACCACCTTTTTAAGGGCAATTAGGGATGGGCAATAAATGCTGGCCTTGCCAGCGACGCCCAGATCCCATGAACAAATAAAAAAAAACCTCAGTGCTTCAGAACACTGAAAGAATAACTGTCAAAATGAATGTGGACATGGCCCCTTTAAGGAAACACGTCATCAAATGACGTTATCAGACCTGCTTCCTTTTAATTGGCTGGAAAACATGCAGGGCGGACTTAACAAGCCCAATCTATGTAAAATCACTTTGACAGCGGGGCTGGTGCCGAGAGCGGGAAGGGACCCGCCAACCAACTCTCCCACTGTGATCCCGCCTCCACTGGCAAAATCGCGGCCTATATCGTTCATTGAGACAGGTTAATGTGCAAGGTTTGTTAGTTAAGGAGGTTGAAGTTTTTTACTCTTTTCATGCTGTCACTGCACTGGCCACATAATTCATTTAAGCCTGTAAATTAGGTAGTTAAACTAGTTAGAATGCAACAATCCTAAAACATTTTTATAACAATAGTAATACTATACTGGGCATTATAGTTTTATTTCTATATACTAGAATGATAATTGTCAATGCAGTTGAATTGTTTGTTATTAAAAATCATGCTGAAAATACTGTACAGCAAATCATGTCAAGGTGGGGCTGGGTGCTGCCAGAGGGGACTCTTGCCCACCAGAAGGGCATGTTGGAAATTTGGATGCACACTGCATATGATTTTCCAACCAGTTATTTTAAAGGACAGAAAATCTTGTGCAACCCACCAGGCAACTGAGTTCTTGGGCCTGGGGTAGAAGTCAATTGAGCATGATGGGATAAAAGTCTCTGCCTTCGGCTGCCCCTCAAGGTTCTGCATGAAATGCGTTCGGATGGATTCATCGCAATTCCTGGCAGTTAACAGCATACAATTGCCCAAAATATGCAATAATCAATCTCACTCAGAGATGCAATGAATATATCTGCAGTGGGAAACAGGAACATTCACAATGGTGCTGTAAGGTTTAGACTTCTGAGAATGGTGTAATGGTACACTTTTGGGGCAAAGTTGGAGGAGCTTTACTCTGCACTGAGGGATGCTCTCCAGCTGCCCAAGGAATATTTGATACCGATGCAGGCGCCAGCTTGCTATGTACAATAGCTTGATAAATTTAATGAAATGATGGCGCCAAATGATTTATTCCTATTCATTATGCAATAAATGGTTAGATTGTGGCGGAGCCACCAAAGGACTCAGAGCAGTTGTACATAATTCCTTTAACAGCAATGTAGTTACTGTCTGTGCCTATACCTTTAATTACACTGTTTGACTGTACAATGTCTAGTTACCTTTACAGCGCAGTTTCAACGTGATGACGTCATGCCATTAGTCATGTGATGCCCCAATGGCGGGAAGAACGTGATGATGTGATGACGCCAGTCTTCTAACCAGGGGATCAGTCCTCGTGGAGCCCTCAAGGAGGGCAGGCCTGTAGTTGATGTATTCCAGCAGTTTCCAGTTAAAACCTGTTTTGTTCCATTAAAGTTCATTGTTTTAATTGCCTGAGTCGAACTCAGTCTTTTTGATAGGAACCTCCGTTCCTACAAGATCATGAATGCTATTCTATTCTATACCTTCCCCACCCCCCAACAGTAGTGCTTATTTTTTTCTGGGCTACTGTAAAAATCATGGGAGTGAAATTATATTATACACATTGTAGGAAATCAGATTACTCATGCAGAGCCGCATGCTTACAATTTTTACATGGAGGATTAAAGCACAAAGTAACTTGCGAGAGGAATAGATCTAATATTTTTTTAAAGAAATGGAAACTAGGCTATTTCAATATATGAAGGAGTATGCAGTAAACTTTAAATGCTGCTTGAAATATTGGACCATATTTTGCGGCCCCCACGGGTGCGTACGAGGTGCATATGCGCCTGTAAGGGTCGCACAAGTTCCGCTTTTCACGCACAAAGCGCTTGCGTGAAAACCCAGAACTTGCGATCTGTCAAGAATCTTCTTGACAGATCCACCACATCCCCAGGAAAAGGGTATCCGCGGGGGAAGAGTTGGGCTATTTGCTCAACTTCTGCCCAGCGAATGTCTGTGAAATTCTTACACCTGGTAAAAGCAGGTGTAAGGCTTGCTTTTACCAGCGTAAGAGTTTAAATGAACATAAGAACAATTTTTTTTCAATCATTTAAACTGTAAAGAAGCTGTACAATAAAGAAAGTTTATTTTAAGCTCCTTTAAAACATTTAAATTTATTTTTCAAAAAATTTTACTTTTTTTAAATATTAAATGGCATTTTAATTAATTTTAAAAATGTAATTTTTGTTTTATTTATTTTATGTGTACATGTATTTTTTTGGGTATTCCCATTCATGCTTATGGGGATTCCATACATACGGAATCCCCATAAGCATGAATGGGGATTCCCTTCTTCATTCGCATGTGCCCCTGGGATACATGGACCTGTACCTGTGGGTACCCAGAGAGGCCCCGAACCGCGAGTCTCCGTGGCAGTCGCGCGCGTTCTGCCTCTGAACCCCTTCGTTCAGAGGACAGGAAATGCCGGTTTTCCCCACATGCACTGTGCATGCTGAAAACCGGCATTTCATCTGGCCAGATGCGTAAGTACCCCGACCGTACTCGCGCATTTGGCAGGGAATTACTGGGCCAACATTTTACATGTCAATAAAATGAAAAATTTAACAATTGCACGACTTGCCCCCTCGCATCTGCGACTGAGGGTCCAAGGAGGTGCATTGCGCAAGAGGTCATCATCGTACGTATCCTCACACTGTTCCCTTTGGGGAACTGTATGAAGTGGTGGAAGGATTTATGGCCGTGATTAACGCTCATTCCGTGACCGTAACCATCTTTGAACCAGCCATTGGGGTGGTTAGTCCTATGGCGGGAGGGTTTTACGTGCTCCCACAACCCATCTGAGGGGGGGGGGGCCACCAGCACCCACGGACGCAAGTATCCCGCTGGATGTCCACCCAGAATTTAAAGTTGGAGCTCCGACTCCACTTGCCGGGACTGTCTGGAGTGGGGTTCAAAACCCTACTCCTTCTGGCCCAGCGGCGGGGATGCTTACTGCTACGCAAAAGGCCCACTCCGCACAAAAGGTGACACCCATACGTTTCCTGCGCCTTTTCCCTCCCCGTGACTGGAGCCCTATGCTGCCATTTCACGTTGCTAATCGGATTGGGCCTTTGTCATAGCGGTAGGATCCCCGCCGCTGGGCCAGATCAGGGTAGGGTTTCGAACCCCGCTCCAGACAGTCCCGGCAAGTGGAGTCGGAGCTCCGGCTCTAAATTCTGGGTTGACATCCAGTGGGATATTTGCGTCCGTGGGTGTGGATGGCCCCCCCTCCTTGTATAGCTTGTGGGAGCCCGTAAAACCCTCCCGCCATAGGACTAACCGCCCTAATGGCTGGTTCAAAGATGGTTACGGTCACGGAATGAGCGTTAATCATGGCCATAAATCCTTCCACCACTTCATACAGTTCCCCAAAGGGAACAGTGTGAAGACATGTATGACGACGACATTGCTAAATAAATAAATGGAATTAAAAAAATTCTTTTAGGGCTTTTAAAAGTCTTTAAATTGCTTTAATTCTCTTTAAAACTACTTCAGATTACTCAAAATAATGTAAACATTTTAAAAAGTTTATAAAAGTTACCAAAATCTTCAAAAAACGTCCAAAAACCTATTTAAACTGCTGCTTTGCATGTAAAAATGCTTAGCAGCTTGACAGAAACATTGGGGGCGTGTCCAGTGAAACTGAGACCTCAAGGGGCGTGTCTCACTTGCACTGCACGCTCCTGGCTTCGCGCTGGCTGCACTCCTGGGCGGCGTGACGTCATACGCTGCCCGGGATTCTTCTTTTTCAAACACCAAGTCCAGGCGTCCCTGGAGCTGATCGGCAGTAGCGCGGGGTAAGTGCATATACGGGGCTTGCACGCGCAGCAAGCCCCGTTCACCAATTTCTGGCCCAATGTCTCTTAATCCCTCCTGTCTTCCATCCTATGTTCTTTCCTCCCCTCCCTCCTTTCCCTGCCCCTGCACCTGCTTAAAAACTGTTCGATCTCCAGCTTTTTCCAGTTCTGATGAAGGGTCATCGACCTGAAATGTTAACTCTGTTTCTCTCACCACAGATGCTACCTGACCGGCTGAGAATTTCCAACATTTTCTGTTTTTATTTCAGATTTCCAGCATCTGCAGTATTTTGCTTTTGTATTAATGTTAAAATCAAATTATACTGTGCTTGATTTTTACCCAACACTAAATCATTGACTTCATTCATTCTTTTCCTTCAAACTCCAGCAGTCTCTATTACTTCTGCTGAGTCGTAGCTTCTCCCCACCCTTTAGTTAAACATTCTATAGCAGACACCGAGGGACTGCGATGACCAAAGAGCCATACTCCTAAGCCTATGGCAGGGAAATGGTGACACAACTCATGCTGCATGTAAAGTCAATATTTAAACCATTTAATCACATTGGATATGTGTAATTATACTGATCAATATGTGTAAAAAAAAAGTTCGGTGAAACTATGAAGTCCCATATGTCTAGAATAATGAATTTAGTGTAATTGCTTAATTTCACTGTGAACCACTAATCATAGAAAGACAGAAAAACAGAAAGAATTTGAATTTATATAGCACCTTTTACAACCTCAGGACAGCTGAGGTGCATTGGCTTTACAGCCAATGAAGTACTTTTCAAGTATGGACACTTGTAATACAGGATATGCAGCATCCATTTTGTACAGCCATTTGCGCAAATCAAGCCCCCACAAACAGTAAGGAGACAAATGTCACGTTGGTTGAGGGATACATATTGGCCAGGACTCTAGGGAGGACGGCCCTGCTCATCTTGTAACAGTGCCATGAGATCTTTTATGTCCACTTGAGCAGGAGAAAGGGCCTTGGTTTAATGTCTCATCTGAAAGACAGTACATCCAACAGTGCAGCACTCCCTCAGTACTGCACTGAAGTGTCAACCAACATTATGTGCACAAGGCTCTGGCGTAGGGCTTGGACCCACATTATTCTGACTCAGAAGCAACAGTGCTACCAATTGAGCAGCAGCTGAATTATGGCTGTTCTGTATTCGTATTCCTTTTTTTGCATGCAGGTGCTTATTGAATATATTTTTCAGAACACACTCCTGCCTCTTGTAAGCAGCATCCTGTGGAGACAGTTGTAAATTTGGTTTGCTAAATTACATTTGTATTCATTTCGATCATGCAAGTTATGGTTTGAGGCTAGTTTGAGTAAAACTGCCTTATATTTGAGAGCCAATATCTTCAACTTACCTTGTCAGCTCTCTTAGGCAAAACCCCTGTGCGGCACTGTCTAATTAATGTCTAGACATATTGGCAGGGAATTGTCATTTAATCACATAACAGCCTGGAAATCAGCAGGCAACCACATGAGTGCTGTTTTTTCTTAGATTAAGGAAGCAATGTCTTTACTAGGCAGTGGTGCTGTGCAAGAAACTAACAGTTTCTTTGTCTGCAGGACAGTGAATTTTTAATTAAAATATTCCAAAAGTTTGAATTAATAAAAAGTTTGTAGATTATATGTCCCTGCAGTGCTTATCAAATGCATTCATTTCGATTTCTAGAAATAATGTCTTTTTTTCTTCCAATCCACTGCTTCTGGTGTCTCGTAATTGAGTTTCCTAATTTGCCACTTATATCACACAGGTGGTTCCAGGAGTGGTTTATTTTAGTGGATGGTTTTTCCCACAGCTCATTGCTGTACCCATTTCACCACAAAGTGATGTCTAAACTATATAGATGACCCATAAATAGTGGTTTATTAAAAACTAAACCATCGCATGCCAGTGGGACTTTATGGCATATTTATTAAGATACTTCACAGCACATCTTTTATACATACATTGTTAAAAAAGAATCACATTCTTTTTGATATCTTCTTTAAGGCATGAAAATCCAAGTCTACTTCATGGCCGGAATTTTAATCGGGAGGCGGGTTGGGAGCGGGGGGTGGGGGGGGTGCTCGGTGGCAGCCAGGAAACCCGGGAGAACAGGGGTATGGGGGAGGGAGAGAACATCAGGGGCCTGGAGAATGATCGGGGGGAAACAGGAGGGTGGGAGGGGAAGCAGAGAACGGGGCTAGCCCAGAGAAAGATCGGGGGTGGGAAGGAGAGAACGGGGTGAGGAGGGGCGGAGGGAAAGAACAGGGTCGGCCTGGAGAATGCTTGGGGTGGAAAGGGAAAGAGCAGGACTGGCCTGAAGAACAATCAGTGGGGCGGGGGATGGAGGGAGAGAACAGGGCCGGCCTGGAGAATCATGAGAGGTGGGGGAGGTGGAGGGCAGGAAGGCAATCAGAAAGCAGGTATGTGATTGGTTGGTGAGTATTTCTTTCTTTCTCACTTTTTTGCAAACTTAATTTTTGTGGTTTATAGTTTCTAAGGTCTCTGTTGTGTAGCGGGGATTGCTAGTAAAAAAGGGCCCTTGAGTAGATAATTTAACTGTAGTGTAATTGATGGTATTGATTTGATTTAATTTAATTTGAATTAATTAAAGGGTAAGTCGTGGCAGCACAGCTCAGATCCTGGCATGCTCCTCATGCACTATGTGGGAAATTAGGGACACTTCCTGTGACCCTGATGACCATATGTGCAGGAAGTGTATCCAGCTGCAGCTACTGGCAGACTGCATTGCGGCGCTGGAGCTGCGAATGGATACATACTGGAGCATTCGCGATGCTGAGGACATCGTGGATAGCACGTTTAGGGAGTTGGTCACACCGCAGGTAAAGACTGCACAGGCAGGAAGGGAATGGGTGACAGCCAGGCAGTGTAGTAGGCGCAGGCAGATAGTGCAGGGGTCCCCTGTGGCCATCCTGCACTCAGATATACCGCTTTGGATATTTTTGGGGGAGATGGCTTATCGTGGGAAGGCAGCAGTAGCCAAATTCCTGGCACCATGGGTGGTTCTGCTGCACAGGACGGGTGGAAAAAGAGCGGAAGAGCTATAGTGATAGGGGATTCTATTGTAAGGGGAATAGATAGGTGTTTCTGTGGCCGCAAACGAAACTCCAGGGTGATATGTTGCCTCCCTGGTGCAAGGGTCAAGGATGTCTTGGAGCGGCTGCAGGGCATTCTGGAGTGGGAGGGTGAACAGCCAGCTGTCATGGTGCATATAGGTACCGCCAATATTGGTAAAAAAATGGATGAGGTCCTAAAAGCTGAATATAGGGAGTTAGGAGGTAAATTTAAAAAACTGGACCTCAAAGGTAGTAATCTCAGGATTGCTACCAGTGCCACGTGCTAGTCAGAGTAGAAATAGAAGGATATTTCAGGTGAATACGTGGCTAGAGGAATGGTGCAAGGGGGAGGGATTCAAATTCCTGGGACATTGGAACCGGTTCTGGGGGAGGTGGGACCAGTACAAACTGGATGGTTTGCACCTGGGCAAGATCGGGACCGATGTCCTAGGGTGGGTGTTTGCTAGTGCTGTCGGAGAGGGCTTAAACTAAAATGGCAGGAGGTTGGGAACCTGTGCAGGGAGACAGAGGTTAGGGAAGCAAGGATAGAAGCAAAAGACAGGAAGGAGAAAAGAAAAAGTGGAATGCAGAGCAATCAAGGGTGTAAATCAAACAGGGCCACAGCAAATAATAATTCTAAAAGGACTGAGAGTGTTAAAAAAAAACAAGCTTGAAGGCTTGTGTCTTAATGTGAGGAGCATTCGTAATAAGGTGGATGAATTAGCTGCGTAAATAGATGTAAACGGATATGATAACATTGGGATTACGGAGACATGGCTCCAGGGTGACCAAGGCTGGGAATTCAACATCCAGAGGTATTCAATATTCAGGAAGGACAGGCAAAAAGGAAAAGGAGGTGAGGTAGCATTGCTAGTTGAAGAGGAGATAAACACAATAGTAAGGAAGGATATTAGCTCTGATGATGTGGAATTTGTATGTGTAGAGCTGAGAAATACCAAGGGGCAGAAAACATTAGTGGGAGTTGTATACAGACTCCCAAACAGTAATGCTGAGGTTGGGGATGGCATTAAACGGAAAATTAGAGATGCGTGCAATAAGGGCACAGCAGTTATCATGGGTGACTTTAATCTACATATAGATAAGGCTAACCATATTAGCAACAATACTGTGGAGGAGGAATTCCTAGAGTGTATACGGGATGGTTTCTTCGACCAATATGTCGAGGAACCAATGAGAGATCAGGCCATCTTAGACTGGGTATTATGTAATGAGAAAGGATTGATTAGCAATCATGTTGTGCGAGGCCCCTTGGGGATGAGCGATCATAATATGATAAAATTCTTCATTAAGATGGAAAGTGAAGTAGTTGACTTAGGGACTAGGGTCCTGAATTTAAATAAAGGAAACTACGAAGGTATGAGGCGCGAGTTGGCTAGGATAGATTGGGGAACGTTACTTGAAGGGTTGATGGTGGTTAGGCAATGGCAAACATTTAAAGATCGCATGGATGAACTACAGAATTTGTTCATCCCTGTCTCTGGCATATAAATAAAACAAAAAAGGTGGTGCAACCATGGCTAACAGGGGAAATTAGGAATACATTAATTGGCCAGAAAAAGCAGCAAACCTAAGGATTGGGAGCAGTTTAAGATTCAGCAAAGGAGGACAAAAGGATTAATTAAGAGGGGGAAAATAGAGTATGAGAGTAAGCTTGCAGGGAATATAAAAACTGACTGTAAAAGCTTCTATAGATATGTGAAGAGAAAAAGATTGGTGAAGTCAAGCGTAGGTCCCTTGCAGTTAGAATCAGGGGAATTTATAATGGGGATCAAAGAAATGGCTGACCAATTAAATACATATTTTGGTTCTGTCTTCACAAAGGAGGACACAAATAACCCCCCAGAGATGTCGGGGAACATAGGGTCTAATGATAGGGAGGAATCGAATGAAATCAGTATTTGTAGGGAAATGGTGTTAGGAAAATTGATGGGATTGAAGGCCGATAAATTCCCAGGGCCCGATGATCTACATCCTAGGGTACTTAAGGAAGTGGCCCTAGAAATCGTAGATGCATTGCTGGTCATCTTCCAAAATTCTATAGATTCTGGCACAGTTCCCATGGATTGGAGGGTAGCTAATGTAACCCCACTATTTAAAAAAGGTGGTAGAGACAAAATGGGGAATTATAGACCGGTAAACCTGACATTGGCAGTGGGGAAAATGCTAGAATCCATTATAAATGTTATAATAGCAGAGCACTTGGAAAACAGTGACAGGATTGGACAAAGTCAACATGGATTTACAAAAGGTAAATCATGCTTGACTAATCTACAGGAATTTTTTGAGGATGTAACTGAGAGAATAGATAAGGGAGAACCAGTGGATGTGGTATATTTGGACTTTCAGAAGGCTTTCGTTAAGGTCCCGCATAAGAGATTAGCCTGCAAAGGTAAAGCACAAGGGATTGGGGGTAAGGTACTGACTTGGATAGAGAACTGGTTGGCAGACAGGAAACAAAGAGTTGGCATAAATTGGTCTTTTTCCGAGTGGCAGGCAGTGACTAGTGGGGTACCGCAGGAATCGGTGCTAGGACCCCAGCTATTCACAATATATATGAATGATCTAGACAAGGGAACTAGATGTAATATCTCCAAGTTTGCAGATGACACAAAGCTGGGTGGGCATGTGTGCTGTGAGGAGAATGCTGATAAACTACAGTATGATTTGGACAGGTTGGGTGATTGGGCAGATGCAGTATAATGTGGATAAATGCGAGGTTATCCACTTTGGTGGCAAAAACAGGAAGGCAGATTATTATCTGAACGGCAATAGATTGGGAGAAGGGAAGTACAATGAGACCTGGGTGTCCTTGTGCACCAGTCGCTGAAGGTAAGCATGCAGGTGCAGCAGGTGGTCAAGAAGGCAAATGATATGTTGGCCTTCGTAGTGAGAGGATTCGAGTACAGGAGCAAGGATGTCTTGCTGCAGTTGTACAGCGCCTTGGTTAGACCACTCCTTGAGTATTGTGTGCAGTTTTGGTCGCCTTATATGAGGAAGGATGTTCTTGCCATGGAGGGAGTTGAGCGAAGATTCATCAGACTGATAACTGGGGTGACAGGAATGACGTATGAGGAGAGATTGGGTCGATTGGGCTTATAGTCACTGGAGTTTAGAAGAATGAGAGGGGATCTCATTGAAACTTATAAAATTCTAACAGGACTAGACAGACTAGATGCAGGAAGGATTTTCCTGATGGCGGGGAAGTCCAGAACCAGGGGTGACAGTCTAAGGATAAGGGGTAAGCCATTTAGGACAGAGATGAGGAGGAATTTCTTCACCCAGAGACTGGTGAACCTGTGGAATTCTCTACCACAGAAGGCAGTTGAGGACAATTCATTAAATATATTCAAGAAGGAGCTAGATATATTTCTTAAGGCTAAAGGGATCAAGGGATATGGGGAGAAACAGGGTCAGGGTACTGAATTTGGATGATCAGCCATGATCTCATTAAATGGTGGAGCAGGCTCCAGTGGCCAAATGGCCTACTCCTGCTACTACCTCTATGTTTCTGTGGTCAGAAGCCTGGGGGCGCGGTGGGGGGGGGGGGGGGTGGGGGTGAGGTGGGTGCAGCGGGGGGCAGAATCCGAGGCCTTGTAGGGGGTTCTCGGATCGTTGTGGCGGGGGTGGGGGGGGGTGGGTGGGTTAGGCAGGGATGCTGGATCAAGGAGGTAACTGTAAAGGCAATTACCCCCAGCATCCAGCAGCCCACGCCTTCTATTAGGTTTTCCCAAGGCCTGTGAAACTTGACCAGCCACAGTTAAATTTAAAATGCAGCTGAAAGCTGAGGCACGCCAGCCTCATTATAATATTTAAATGGGCCACCCACCTCCTGGGAGCAGGCTGGCTGCCCGCCACTGCCGCCCCCCTCCCCACCTCCATTAAAACCGGAAGCGAGCTGGTTGGAGGCAGGTTCTGGTCAAGATTCAGATTTTTAACACTTTCCGACTTGAACCCAACCCAACGATTTTTTGGTTTTAAAATTCCCCGCCATGTGTCTAATGTTGGGCTCCATTTTTTTTTTGTTCCTGCCCTAAATGATTCATTGAGGGTTGCTGTATTGGATGTTTTTAGAATCGTGAGCATCAACCAGTGCCCATGCATATTCCTGAAATGTCAATATAGACACAATTTTCAGCTTTGTATTGTTCTGGCACAATGTTTACCTAATGTTTCAATAGAGTTCACGAGTTTTAATTTTAGTTTTCTTCTTTTATCCTTTTCTATTGGCATTATCTTCATTTAACCTTTTCATAGCCAAATAATGCCCACTACCCAGCTAACTAACAGAAAACAGAGAGTCGGGATAAATGGGTCATTTTCCGGTTAGCAAAAGGTAACTAGTGGGGTGCCACAGGGATCGGTGCTCGGGCCTCAACTATTTACAATTTACATTAATGGCTTGAATGAAGGGACCGAGTAATGTAGCCAAGTTTGTAGATGATACAAAGATGGGTGGGAAAGCAAGTTGTGCAGAGGACTCAAAGAACCTGCAAAGGGATATAAACAGGCTAAGTGAATGGGCAAACATTTGGCAGATGGAGTATAATGTGGGAAAGTGCGAGGTTATACACTTTGGCAGGAAAAATAAAAAAGCAAATTATTATTTAAATGGAGAGAGATTACAAAATGCCACAAAAAGTTAGAATTCAGGTACAGCAAGTAATCAAAAAGGCAAATGGAACGTTGGCCTTTATTTCAAGGCGGGGGGGCGGTTGGAGTATAAAAGCAGGGAAGTCCTGCTACAACTGTATAGGGTATTGGTGAGACCACACCTTGAGTACTGCGTACAGTTTTGGTCTCCTTATTTAAGGTAGGATATACTTGCATTGGAGGCAGTTCAGAGACAATTCACTAGGTTAATTCCAGAGATGAGGGGGTTGATTTATGAGGAAAGGTTGAGCAGGCTGGGCCTATACTCATTGTAATTTAGAAGAATGAGAGGTGATCTTATTGAAACAAAAAAGATACTGAGGGGGCTCGACAAGGTAGACGCAGAGAGGATGTTTCCCCTCGTGGGGAAATCTAGAACGTGGGGGCACAGTTTTAGAATAAAGGGTCGCCCTTTTAGAACTGAGATGAGGAGGAATTTCTTCTCTGAGGGTTGTAAATCTGTGGAATTCTCTGCCCCAGAGAGCTGGGGAGGCTGGGTCATTAAATACATTTAAGGTGGAGATAGACAGATTTTTGCAAGATAAGGGAGTGAAGGGTTATGGTGAGCGGTTGGGGAAGTGACTTTGAGCCCAAGATCAGCCATGATCTTACTGAATGGCGGAGCAGGCTCGAGGGACCAAGTGGCCTATTCCTGCTCCTATTTCTTATGTTCTTATGCTCTTATCCCTAATTGCCCTGAGAAGGTGGTGGTGAGCCACCTTCTTGAACCGCTGCACTCTGTATGGTGAAGGTACTCCCACAGTGCTGTTAGGAAGGAATCTCCAGGATTTTGACCCAGCGATGATGAAGGATCGGCGATATATTTCCAAGTCGGGATGGTGTGTGACTTGGAGGGGAACTTGGACGTGGTGGTGTTCCCATTCGCCTGATACCCTTGTCCTTCTAGGTGGAGGAGGTTGCGGGTTTGGGAGGTGCTGCCGAAGAAGCCTTGGCGAGTTGCTGCAGTGCATCTTGTAGATGGTACACACTGCAGCCACGGTACGCCAGTGGTGGAGGGAGTGAATGTTTAAGGATGGGGTGCCAATCAAGCGGGCTGCTTTGTCCTGGATGGTGTCGAGCTTCTTGAGTGTTGTTGGAGCTGCACTCATCCAGGCAAGTGGAGAGTATTCCATCACACTCCTTACTTGTGCCTTGTAGATGGAGGAAAAGCTTTGGGGAGTCAGGAGGTGAGACATTTGCCGCAGAATACATAGCCTCTGACCTGCTCTTGTTGCCACAGTATTTATGTGGCTGGTCTAGTTAAGCTTCTGGTCAATGGTGACCCTCAGGATGTTGATGGTGGGGGATTCGGCAATGGTAATGAGGTTGAATATCAAGGGGCGGTGGTTAGACTCTTGCTTGTTGGCGATAGTCATTGTCTGACACTTCTGTGGCGCGAATGTTACCTGCCCCTTATCAGCCCAAGCCTGGATGTCGTCCAGGTTTTGTTGCATGCGGGCACCTGAAGATGGTTGGGCCTAGGACACTGCCCAGAGGAACTCCTGCAGCGATGTCCTGGGGCTGTGATGATTGACCTTCAACCATCTTCCTTTGTGCTAGGTATGACTCCAGCCAGTGGAGAGTTTTTCCTCTGATTCCCATTGACTTCAGTTTTACTAGGGCTCCTTGATGCCACACTCAGTCAAATGCTGCCTTGATGTCCAGGGCAGTAACTCTCACCTCACCTCTGGAATTCAGCTCCTTTGTCCATGTTTGGACCAAGGCTGTAATGTGATCAGGAGCCCAGTGGTCTTGGCGGAACCCAAACTGGGCATCAGCGAGCAGGCTATTGGTGAGTAAGTGCCGCTTGATAGCACTGTCGATGACACCTTCCATCACTTTGCTGATGATTGAGAGTAGACTGATGGGGCAGTAATTGGTCAGATTGGATTTGTCCTGCTTCTTGTGGACAGGACATACCTAGGCAGTTTTCCACATTGTCGGATAGATCCCAGTGTTGTAGCTGTACTGGAACAGCTTGGCTAGTTCTGGAGCACAAGCCTTCAGCACAATAGCCGGGATGTTATTGGGGCCCATAGCTTTTGCTGTATCCAGTGTGCTCAGCCGTTTCTTGATATCACGTGGAGTGAATCGAATTGGCTGAAGACTGGCTTCTGTAATGGTGGGAACCTCCGGAATAGGCCGATATGGATCATCCACTCGGCACTTCTGGCTGAAGATGGCTGCAAACGCTTCAGCCTTGTCTTTTGCACTCACTATTCATGGAGCCTTCTCCTCCCATTAGTTGGTTAATGGTCCACCACCATTCATGACTGGATGTGGCAGGGCTTCAGAGCTTTGAACTGATCCGTTGATTGTGGGATCGCTTAGCCCTGTCTACAGCATGCAGCTTCTGCTTTTTAGCATGCATGTAGTCCTCTGTTGCAGCCTCCCCAGGTTGGCACCTCATTTTTAGGTATGCCTGGTGCTACTCCTGACATGCTCTTCTAAACTCCTTATTGAACCAGGGTTGCTCCCCTGGCTTGATGGTAATGATAGAGTGAGGGATATGCTGGGCCATCAGGTTACAGATTGTGGTGGAATACAATTCTGCTGCTGCTGATGGCCCACAGCACCCAGTTTTGGTCTGCTAGATCTATTCTGAATCTATCCTATTTAGCACGGTGGTAGTGACACACAACACGATGGAGGGTGTCCTCAGTGTGAATTAGTTGTGTGAAACACTTCAAGACATTGCAATATGATAAGGCACTATATAAATGTAAGTTTTATTATTTAGATGGAAGGAACCTGCATTTATATAGCGATTTTCACAACCTCCGGACATCCCAAAGCATTTCACTGCCAATGAAATGTAGTCACTATTGTAATGTAAGGAAACACAGCAGACAATTTGCACATAGCAGGATCCCACAATCAGCAATGAGATAAATGATCAGATAATCTGTTTTAGTGATGTTGGTTGAGGGATAAATGTTTTACGTCTACCCAAGAGGGCAGACAGCTTTGGTTTTACCATCTCTTCCAAAAGATGCATCTCCGACAGTACAGTACTCCCTCAATAACACACTGAAGTGTCAGCCTAGATTATGTGTTCCTGTCCTTTGAGTGGGGTTTGAACCCATGACCTTCTGACTCAGAGGCAAAAGTGTTGTCACTGAACCTAGACCGACACCTTGTCCTCAATTTTAGCCTTCTTCATTGAATCAGACTGTTTGCAACCTTGGCATCCTGTCAGACCCCATGTCCGCTCCATCACAAAGACCTCTAACACTACCCACCTCCTTAACATTACCCACCTCTGTCGCTACCTCAGCCCATCTGCAGTTGAAACCCTCATCCATGCCTTTGTCACTCTAAAAAAAAATAATCATATTAGCCATTGCATAAACAGACCACTACACAGGTCACGTAAAAACCTTGCCATTTGATAATTCCATGATTAAATTGGATGCAAGTTTTATGACTACACTAGTGTGTGATACTGCTATATAAATATCATAACGCAAGGATTTGGGTGGCATTGCTTATATTTCAATTTCTTGCACATATTTTGGTAAGTAAGCTCCACCATGTTTCACGAATTATATCGAGTCTCAGATATATCAGAGCTCAAAGTTGCACTAAAACATTTCACATTTGTATTTTAATTATTTTTTATCTGTTTTCTAGCTATATAACTTGGAACCTTGATACAAGATGCCACAAGAACATTTTTTTCTTGGACAAATAAATATTTTTGGAGTAGAGCTTTATTGTATAGATGTAAAAATAATTTTATTAGCAAAACTGCTGGGGGACAGTTTGGCCTCTAGCCCAGGCTGATCACAGTTATACCAGCTGGTACACTAGCTGTTCAAAGAGCTGAGGCTGTTCATAAATCTTCAGAGTCTGATGGCATCAACTTCAAAACTAGAATGATTTTTTTTTAAAAACACTTTCAATATGTCATTTCCAATATGGCATTTAGATCTGTGATATGAAAGAAGAATATACATTTTTTTTAGGTTTAATCAATGGCTCAGTGGTAGCACTTTCTCTTCTGAATCAGAAGGTTGTGGGTTCAAGTCCCACTCCAGAGAATTGAGCACATAATCTGGGCTGACGTTCCAGTGGAGTACTGAGAGAGTGTTGCACTGTTGGAGGTGCCATCTTTCAGACGGGATATTAAACCGAGGGCCTCTCAGGTGGATGTAAAAGATCCCATAGCATCATTTCGAGGAAGAGCAGAGGAGTTCTCCTTGGTGTCCTGGACAATATTTATCCCTCAATCAACATCACTAAAAAGAGATTATTTGGTCATTATCACCTTCCTGCGCATGGGAGCTTGCTGTGCACAAATTGTCTTCCGCGTCTCCTATATTACAATAATGATTACACTTCAAAAGTACTTCATTGGCTGTACAGTGCTTTGGGACGTCTATATAAATGAGTTTTCTTTTATGCAACAAAGTGTGCCAATGGCACAAGAAGTAGCGCAAGTCAACACCATTTAATGTTAATGCATCAACACAGTGGTTTTTTTCTGAATTTGTTTACATATTGTAATCTCAGCAACATTTTATAGGACTAACATTGCCCTATATTGCAGCAGTAATAAATATTTAACATAATAATTGTGACAAAGAGGTCATTTGAGCCACACTCATTACATTTGTAATAAAAGAAACAGATGGGTTGATAGGAACTTTAACTAAGGGCTTCACTACATGATTCATTTTCAATGCAACCAACATATTTACTAGATAAAGAAAAATGAGCTTTCAAACTGCTGTAATACTTGGCCATTTTTTTAAAGTCTTTCTAGTGGAGATGGAGAATAAAAGTTAATTCACTGAAGTGATAGCCAAGAGATCATTTTCTAACAATTATTGAGTTTTCTGGGATCTTCTGCACTGCTGTAATTTCTTAGATTGGAAAGTATTTAATGATACAGCCCATTTATATGAAAAGAAAAACTTTATTCTTCTCAGATGTGGTCAGCAATGAACTTTTTCCATCTAAATTCTGCTTGGCTGTTCTTCACTATTAGAGGTCATTGCTTTCTTAATAATCTGCACACTTTATTAATCTAAAGCCATATATGCCCATTTTGCACGTCAATGCCTTAGGGTACATCCCAGAAAAGACCTGGATCACTTGGAGCAATCACACTTTAATTACTCACAAAGCTACATCATCTGTAGTAATTACTGATGAGATGTCAGCTTGCAGATAGTGGAATAAAATGTTCGAGGAGGTTGTTGGCTAGAAATCTGTCAATTTTTATGCCAACACTTGAGATGTATTCTCATTACTGTGCCAAATATGGCTTCAACTATTCAGCAAGCTATTATTCAAGAAGGAAACAAAGCTTTGTGCATATTCCTCCACTTGTGTGAATAAATTAGAATCCAGAGAGGGCAATTGCATTCTACAAAGCAGCATGAACACCATCTATATACTTTGAGGCTGACCCATTGGGTTACCAGCAGGAAAGCAGGTATACACGCCAAAAACTGAAGCAATAAGAGAACCAGTTTTTGCAGAACACTACATTGAGCAGCCGTGAACCAATTCAAAATCAATTCATAAAATGAGACAATTTATTGAAAATATCCATTATAGAGTGCATAACTATTTCCTCTGGTGGGGGGAATCTGGAACAAGGGGGCATAATCTTAAAATTAGACCTAGGTCATTGAGGAGTGAAATCAGGAAGCACTTTTTCACACAAAGTGCAGTGAACATCTAGAACTCTCTCCCCCAAAAGCCTGTGGATGCTGGCTCAAATGACATTTTCAAGACTGAGAGTGACAGATTTTTGTTAGGTTTGCGTATCAAGGAATATGCATCTTTTTCATGGCCTAACTATTTTTGGCATTATTTTATTTTCAGACTACTTCTAACTGTAAACTGCAATTTAGCTTTCAGCTCTGTCCGGCCTCAAGCTTATATCTTGCAATCTCTTGTACTTGGCTGTTCTTTGTCATTTTCTCTTTGTTCCCTGCCAGGGAGAAGGCTGTGATACTGAATTCCTCCCTGGTCAGCAATTTTTTCAATGGAGCCATGAATAAAAGCAGCTGTCTCTCCGGTGTCCGGTTTTGGTCACCAAAACGTAAGTCCTTGGTGGTGGTGCAGTCATGAGCCACGAGGCTGATCCCAGTCATGGGATTAAGTCACAAGGAGAGGCTGGAGAAATTGGGGCTTTTTGGTCTTCATAAAAGTCGACCGCGAGGGAACCTTATGGAAGTATGCAAGGTTTCAAATGGCAGAGAAAAGGTTCATCCAAAGCACTACTTGAAGCTATTCTGGAATTCTACAACTGGTAAAAGGAAAATTTAGGATATTTGTCATGAAGAACTTTTTCATACAATGGGTGATCACTTGGAGTGATCTGATGGGGACTGGATGCAAAAATCTTAGATTTGTTCAAGATGGGAATATTTAGATTTTTTACTATGGAAAGATAAGCCAAGCTCAATGGCTTCTCTTATCTGTATCTATCTTGTGACTTGAAGAGGCTGCACATTGTTTTGAAAATCCAGATAAGCAAGAGAAAGGCAACAAAAATCAGGTTCTTCACAATGTTTTGATAGGTATGTACACCATGCCATGAAGTTTGCTGAGTTTTAAATGCTCCTCATTAGCAAAGACAGCAGTAATATACAAGAATCTACAGCTGTTATTGTTATCTTTTCATTAAAAAGTTTCAATATTAAGTATTCCAAATGTTTGTTCTCAGTCCGATTGCCAAATTAGTCTCAACTGACAGTGATGGAAAGGCAAGCTGAAATTTTTCAACATTTGCAAACCAGCCCAAATGTAGCTTTTCACTAAAGCACTTCTATATTATAGATGTGACTCTCCCTTTTGGCTAGACTTTGTAGCCTTTGATTTAAATAGTAGAATTCCTATCGACATAACACACCTCTGAAATCAGGTCAGCATGGTATGCATTTCTCCTTTGATTCAGGCTCTGAATCAAATATAAATCTGATGAATGTGTTTAATCTTCAGCCTGTCAGAATTCACTAACTGTTAATCAGTCAATCAATTAATCATTTAAAGGCAAGCCATCTAGTTTTCCCCTTATAGACAAGCCTAGTGCAAAACATGATAGATGAGGGTTTTTTTAATGGGAGATAAAAGGTAGCAGTCTAATACAAAAGAAACATTTCTCCTTGCAATTCTTTATTCAAAACCCTAAAAAAACATAGTCATGTCACAGGTAAAGAAGAACCGAGTAAACTGAATAATTAATTATACTTCAAACAAAAGCAAAATACTGCGGATGCTGGAAAGCTGCAACAAAAACAGAAAATGCTGGAAATACTCAGCAGGCCAGGCAGCATCTGTGGAGAGAGAGAGTTAACGTTTCAATGACATTTCATCAGAACTGGAAGATTTTACAGATGTAACAGGTTTTCAGCAAATACAGAAGCAGGGTGGTGGGGGAAGAGGGGAGGAAAGAACAAAAGGGAAAGCCTGTGATAGGGTGGAAGGCAGGAGTGCTTAAATGACAAAAGGGATGATGGTGCAAGGCAAAAGGAGGTGGTAATGGAATGAGTAAAGAAACATAAGATGGGTCTAGAGGAGCTGTAAATGGCAACAGCAGAACCATTACCAGCACCTGCTGTCCAAAAACATGTGAGCAGTGGTTATGATCGTAGGGGAGATCGATGGGTGGGGCCAGAGAGATCGGGGAAGGAGGGGAGAAGATCGCGGGGGAGGGCCCATGGAAGTGATTGCAAGGGGGCCATGGAGGAAATGTAGGACATGCGGAATTACCCCTTGCTCCATTCAACAGGTTATAGAGTTCGGACTTGGGACTTGTGAGAAATTACACCAGACACACCGGTTCTGCCTTTAACCTTTTATTGTTCCCAAGACAGATTCAAAACCCCAACCACTATTTGAGTAGTCCACCAGTAATGTTACAAGAAACCATACATAGACCCACCCGCGGATGATCAGTCCAGCTTTGATTGTAGGTCACGTCCATTCAACCGCAGCTCTTCGAGTATTTTTTTTATTTTTTTATTCATTGATGGGATGTGGGCGTCGCTGACTAGGCCTGCATTTAGTGCCCATCCCTAATTGCCCTTGAGAAGATGGTGGTGAGCCGCCTTCTTGAACCGCTGCAGTTCATATGGTGTAGGCACACCCACAATGCTGTTAGGAAGGGAGTTCCAGGATTTTGGCCCAGCAACAGTGAAGGAACGGCGATACAGGTCCAAGTCAGGATGGTGTGTGGCTTGGAGGGGAACTTGTAGGTGGTGATGTTCCCATGCGTCTGCTGCCCTTGTCCTTCTAAGTGGTAGAGGTCGCGGGTTTGGAAGGTGCTGTTGAAGGAGCTTTGGCGAGTTGCTGCAGTGCATCTTGTAGATGGTACACACTGCAGTCACAGTGCACCGGTAGTGGAGGGAGTGAATGTTGAAGGTGGTGGATGGAGTGCCAATCAAGCGGGCTGCTTTATCCTGAATGGTGTCGAGCTTCTTGAGTGTTGTTTGAGCTGCACTCATCCAGGCAAGTGGAGAGTATTCCATCACAATCCTGACTTGTGCCTTGTAGATGGTGGAAAGGCTTTGGGGAGTCAGGAGGTGAGACACTCACCGCAGAATTCCCAGCCTCTGGCCTGCTCTTGTAGCCACAGTATTTATATGGCTGGTCCAGTTCAGTTTCTGATCAATGGTAACCCCCAGGATGTTGATAGTGGGGGATTCAGCGATCGTAATGCCATTGAATGTCAAGGGGAGATGGTTAGAGTCTTGCTTGTTGGAGATGGCCATTGCCTGGCACTTGTGTGGTGCGAATGTTACTTGCCACTTGTCAGCCCAAGTCTGAATGTTGTCCAGGTCTTGCTGCATATGGACATGGACTGCGTCAGTATCTGACGAGTCTTGAATGGTGCTGAACAGTGTGCAATCATCAGCGAACATCCCCACTTCTGACCTTATGATGGAGGGAAGGTCATTGATGAAACAGCTGAAGATGGTTGGGCCTAGGACACTGCCCTGAGGAACTCCTGCAGTGATGTCATGTGATTGAGGTGAATGACCTCCAAAAACAACAGCCAACTTCCTTTGTGCTAGGTATGATTCCAACCAATGGAGAGTTTTCCCCTTGATTCCCATTGACTTCAGTTTTGCTAGGGCTCCTTGATGCCACACTCGATCAAATGCTGCCTTGATGTCAAGGGCAGTCACTCTCAACTCATCTCTTGAGTTCAGCTGTTTTGTCCATGTTTGGACCAAGGCTGTAATGAGGTCAGGAGCTGAGTGGCCCTGGCGGAACCCAAACTGGGCGTCAGTTAGCAGGTTATTGCTGAGTAAGTGCCGCTTGATAGCACTGTCGACGACACCTTCCATCACTTTGCTGATGATTGAGTGTAGACTGATGGGATGGTAATTGGCCGGGTCAGATTTGCTTTTTGTAGACAGGACATACTTGGGCAATTTTCCACATTGCCGGGTAGATGCCAGTGTTGCAGCTGTACTGGAACAGCTTGGCTAGGGGTGCAGCTAGTTCTGGAGCACAAGTTTTCAGTACTATTGCCGGAATATTGTCAGGGCCCATAGCCTTTGCAGTATCCAGTGTCTTCAGCCGTTTCTTGACATCACGCCGAGTGAATTGAATGGGCTGAAGACTAGCATCTGTGACGCTGGGGACCTCAGGAGGAGGCCGAGTTGGATCATCCACTCAGCACTTCTGGCTGAAGATAGTTGCAAATGCTTCAGCCTTGTCTTTTGCACTCACCTGCTGGGCTCCACCATCATTGAGGATGGGGATATTTTTGGAGCCTCCTCCTCCTGTTAACTGTTTAATTGTCCACCACCACTCACGACTGGATGTGACAGGACTGCAAAGCTTTGATTTGATCCGATGTGTGTGAGAACGTTTAGCTCTGTCTATCGCATGTTGCTTCCGTTGTTTGGCATGCAAGTAGTCCTGTGTTGTAGCCTCACCAGGTTGACACCTCATTTTTCAGTATGCCTGGTGCTGTTCCCGGCATGCTCTCCTGCACTCTTCGTTAAACCAGGTTGATCTCCCGGCTTGATGGTAATGGTAGAGTGAGGGATATGCTGGGCCATGAGGTTACAGATTGTGGTTGAATACAATTCTGCTGCTGCTGATGGCCCACAGCGCCTCATGGATGCCCAGTTTTGAATTGCCAGATCTGTTCGAAATCTGTCCCATTTAGCACAGTGGTAGTGCCACACAACACGGTGGAGGGTATCCTTAACATGAAGACGGGACTTCGTCTCCACAAGGACTGTGCGGTGATCACTTCCACCAATGCTGTCATGGACAGATGCATCTGCAACAGGTAGATTGGTGAGGATGAGATCAAGTAGGTTTTTCCCTCTTGTTGGTTCCCTCACCACCTGTCGCAGACCCAGTCTGGCAGCTATGTCCTTTAGGACTCGGCCAGCTCGGTCAGTTGTGGTGCTACCGAGCCACTCTTGGTGATGGACTTTGAAGTCCCCCACCCAGAGGGCATTTTGTGCCCTTGCTACTCTCAGTGCTTCTTCCAATTGGTGTTCAACATGAAGGAGTACTGATTCATCAGCTGAGGGAGGGCGGTATGTGGTAATTAGCAGGAGGTTTCCTTGCCCATGTTTGACTTGATGCCACGAGACCTCATGGGGTCCTGAGTCAATGTTGAGGATTCCCAGGGCTACTCCCTCCCGACTGTATACCACGGTGCCACCACCTCTGGTGCATCTGTCCTGCCGGTGGGACAGGACATACCAGGGATGGTGATGGTGGTGTCTGGGACATTGGTTGTGATGTGCCTTCAATAAGCACAAAACTAGAAGTTATAGACTTTAACAAGTTGGCTTTTAATCACTAAGATCAGGGCTAACATCTCAACACACCGACTGGCTCACAGGAATGAGTCATACAGATCCTGGGATCTTTAAGTAAGAGAAGTCAGGGGCGGAGCCAAGGGCCAAGACCTGGAACCTTCCAGGTTAGTCAGGAAAGAGGAAGTGAAACTATACACCGTGTGGGGGAGGGTAATATACATGAGTGCAAAACGAATACAGGCAAGACAAACAGATTTCATTACAGTCACCCCTTCTTTAGATTTAGTCCATCGGGGTGATGTTTCTTAAAAGTTGGTATAAGTGAGTCTGTCAGGAGGTTTTGCGGTTCTCAGTGATCGGTGCAAAGCCGGTTGGGGTGCCTCTAGGGGAGTGGATTCTGGTTCCTCTGCTGTCCGGGCCTCCGCAGTGTCTTCCAGGTTATCTGCAGTGTCCTCCAGGTTAAAGTTGGGTATTGATACCTCTGGGCGTCCTGTCTCTTTTTGGTGTAGGTCTTCCTCGGGGAGTCTCTCATCGTTCTCTCCGCTCCCCGAGGGAGCGAGGTCTTTTATGGAAACAGTGCCCTCTCGCCCGTCAGAGTATTCGATATAGGCGTACTGAGGGTTTGCATGGAGGAGCTGTACCTTTTCCACAAGGGGGTCCGTTTTATGGCCTCTCACGTGCTTCCGCAATAGTACTGTCCCCGGAGACGTCAGCCACGCGGGTAGAGATATGCCCGAGGTGGATTTCCAGGGGAAAACGAACATCTTTTCGTGAGGGGTAGCGTTAGTGGCTGTACATAACAGAGACCTTATGGAGTGGAGCACGTCTGGGAGGACTTCCTGCCAGCGGGAGGTCGGAAGGCCTTTTGACTTTAAGGTTAACGTGACAGCCTTCCAAAGAGTAGCATTCTCCCTTTCCACTTGCCCATTACCCCGGGGGTTGTAGCTAGTGGTTCTGCTAGTGGCTATCCCCTTTGAGAGCAAGAACTGGCGCAGTTCGTCACTCATAAATGACGTCCCCCTATCGCTGTGTATGTAGTTCGGCATGCCAAACATGCAGAATAGATTACAGAGACACTTGATGACCGTGGCACTGGTCATGTCTGGGCAGGGAATGGTGAAGGGGAAGCGGGAATATTCATCGATGATATTGAGGAAGTATACGTTACGGTCGGCAGAGGGAAGGGGTCCCTTGAAGTCCAGACTTAGGCGCTCGAATGGCCGTGTGGCTTTGATAAGGTGTGCACGGTCAGGCCTGTAGAAACGAGGCTTGCATTCCGCACAGATGCGGCAGGCTCTGGTCATTGCCCTGACCTCCTCGATGGAGTGGGGCAGATTGCGGGACTTTATAAAATGGTATAGTCGGGTGACCCCTGGGTGACAGAGGTCGTTGTGGAGACCCTGTAATTTGTCCGTATGAATGCTGGCACACATTCCCCGCGATAGGGCGTCTGGGGGTTCATTAAGGGCTCCCGGCCTGTACATAATATCATAGTCGAACGTGGATAGTTCGATCCTCCACCTGAGTATTTTGTCATTCTTGATTTTCCCCCTTTGTTTGTTATTAAACATGAAAGCCACCGACCGCTGGTCGGTGAGCAGGATGAAATGTTTGCCGGCTAGGTAGTGTCTCCAGTGCCGCACTGCCTCCACTATAGCTTGTGCCTCCTTCTCGACAGAAGAGTGCCTGATTTCAGGTCCCTGAAAGGTTCGGGAGAAGAAGGCCACAGGTCTCCCAGCCTGATTGAGGGTCGCAGCTAAGGCAAAGTCTGACGCATCGCTTTCGACTTGAAAGGAAATGCTTTTGTCCACTGCACACAGTGCAGCCCTTTCAATGTCCTGTTTGATACTGGTGAAAACCTCCCGAGCTTCAGCTGATAGTGGGAAGGACGTCGATTTAATGAGGGGTCGGGCCTTATCAGAGTAATTGGGCACCCATTGGGCATAATACAAAAAAAATCCCAGGCACCTTTTTAAAGCTTTGGGATTGTGTGGCAGGGGCAGTTCCTTTAGGGGGCGTAATCGGTCAGGGTCCGGTCCAATTACCCCATCTTCCACCACACAGCCGAGGATACAGAGACGGGTTGTGTTGAAGACACATTTGTCTTCGTTGTAGGTTAGATTCAGCTTTAGGGCAGTTTTTAAAAATCTCACAAGATTTAGATCGTGGTCTTGCTGGTTGTGCCCGCAGATAGTGACATTGTCCAGATAGGGGTAGGTAGCTTGTAGTTTATTCTCGTCAACCATGCGGTCCATCTCACATTGGAAGACCGAGACCCCATTTGTTACCCCGAAGGGCACTCTGAGAAAATGGTAGAGGCGTCCGTTCGCCTCAAAGGCGGTGTATGGGCGGTCCTCCGTTCTAATGGGGAGCTGGTGATACGCGGATTTGAGGTCGATAGTCGAGAAGACTCGGTATTGCGCAATCTGGTTGACCATTTCTGATATGCGGGGTAAAGGGTAGGCGTCCAGCTGGGTATAAATATTAACAGTCTGGCTGTAGTCAATTACCATCCGTTTCTTTTCGCTATTTTTAACTATGACTACTTGGGCACGCCACGGACTGGTACTGCATTCAATAATGCCTTCCCGCAGGAGTCTGTCCACTTCCGCCTTGATAAAGTGTCTGTCTTCCAGACTGTACCATCTACTTTTGGTCGCTATGGGCCTACAGTTCGGAGCGAGATTAGCGAATAAAGAGGGCGGGCTGATTTTTAAGGTTGATAGGCCACAGACTGTGAGTGGCGGCTGGGACCCACCATATGCTAGCGTGACACTTTCGTGGTGGCACTGGAAGTCCAGGCCCAAGATTACATTAACACAGAGTTCTGGCATCACGAGGAGTTTAAAATCCTTGTAGTCCGTGCCTTTTACAGTCAGTGTTACCACACAGTAGCCCAAAATGTCCGAAGTGTGGGGCTTAGCAGCCATAGCAATTCTGCTCCGTGTAGGGGTTACCGTTAATGAGTGCCGCCGTACCAGGCTAGGGTGGATAAAACTCTCGGTACTCCCACAGTCAATTAAACATTTAGTTAAATTCCCGTTTACCTGTATGTCCATCATGGATTTTGTCAACGGGTGTGGCCTGGATTGATCCACCGTGATCGAAGCCACTGTTGGGCCCTGGGCGGCCGTTGAGTTGGGAAAAGATGGCGGATCCCAAGATGGCGGCCCGCACGGCACGCACGAGGCGGTGACGGAGTTGGAAACCGGATTCCCCCTGCAGACTTTGCTAAAATGCCCCTTTTTCTTACATTTGAAGCATGTAGTGTCCTTCGCTGGGCATCGTTGTCTGGGGTGCTTGGCCTGGCCGCAGAAGTAGCATTTCGGGCCTCGAGACATTGCCGCTGTAGTAGGACTCCTGGGTGAACTTCTGTGTGGGGACTCTGGCGGTGTAGAGCTGGTCTGAGACCTGGATGGGGAAGATGGCTGATTCCAAGATGGCAGCCCGCTCGGCGCGCACGAGGCGGTGAGGGCCGCATGGCCGGAAGAATAAGAGTCAGAGTTTTTCTGGGCCACGTCCAGCGATCGCGCAGTGGCCACTGCCTTTTTTAAGTCCAGGACCTCCTTCCCCAGCAGTCTCTGCCGGATATAATTCGATTTGAGGCCCGTGATGAAGGAATCGCTGACCAATTCGTCAGAGTACACGTTGGCCGTCACGGCCTTGCAGTTACAGTCCCGGACCAAGTCCTTTAGGCCCTGTAAGAAATCGTCCATTGATTCCTCAGGTCGCTGCCTGCATGTAGCCAGCAGATGTCTGGCATACACTTCGTTTACTGGCCTCTGGTATTGGGCCTTCAGGATAGTGATGGCCTCCGTGTAAGAGGTGGTGTCCCGGATGAACTAATAAATCCGATGACTAACGCGAGTAGTCAGTAGACTCAGTTTATCTACCTCGCTAGCGGATGAGGCCCTCGCGAAGAGTTCGAAGCATTTGAGCCAGTGTCCAAATTGATTTGATGCTTCAGCAGAATGTGGATCCAAGTCCAGACGCTCTGGTTTTAGGAGTCGATCCATCCTAGTATTCTTTAGTGATTAAAATTGATGTGCCTTCAATAACCACAAAACTAGAAGTTATAGGGCTAGATTTTCAGTATAGACAGTTTTGGGGCGCTAACCTTAGCGCCCGCCCGAAGTTAGCGCCCGCCCCAAAGTAGCGCCCCGTTGCCAGAAATTCAGTGGCTTGGCCCTAAGAGGTTGGTGGAGCGCTAAAAGAGGCGTTCCACTACTATCTTTAGACGCTAAGCCGGCGGTGCAGAGCGCAGCGCCCGAGCTCGGGCGCAGCGCACGGCAGACACTCTGGTGCCAGTGAGCTCTTAAAGGGGAACGGTGCATGTGTTTTTTGAGGAGGAGGAGGAGGAGGAGGAGGAGGAGGAGGAGGAGGAGGAGGAGGAGGAGGAGGAGAATACACCGTTCACAACAACACACTGGATCCTTCCACACAACACATGCAGAGTGCCGTTTATAGTGCAGGAGGAGTGCCCTTTAATTTGCGCTCCCCAGGGTGTGTTGCGTTCCATTTTACAAACGCTCTGGACGCCAGCCGCAGAATGGGGCGGTCCGACTGAAGTTTGGATTCGGGGCGGCCAAAGGGCGTTGCACGAGGATGTGACGTCATTTTCTGCGCGCGCATCCGGGCGGCCGCTAAACTTTGCGCCGGCGCTAACGGGCAACTTAATTTGGGGCGGGGCGCAAACTGCGCTGCGCCCGGGCGCTACACGAATAGCGCCCGAAAATCACTTCTCTTAAGGCGCTAACTGCTGGCGCAAGCAACTGAAAATCTAGCCCATAGACTTTAACAACTTGGCTTTTAATCACTAAGATCAGAGCTAACATCTCAACACACCGACTGGCTCACAGGAATGAGTCATACAGATCCTGGGATCTTTAAGTAAGAGAAGTCAGGGGCGGAGCCAAGAGCCAAGACCTGGAACCTTCCAGGTTAGTCAGGAAAGAGGAAGTGAAACTATACACAGTGTGGGGGAGGGTAATATACATGAGTGCAAAACGAATACAGGCAAGACAAACAGATTTCATTACAGGTTGTAAGGTATGATTCGGTACTTATGACTGTCAGGCTGTTGCTTGACTAGTCTGTGGGACAGCTCTCCCAATTTTGGCACAAGCCCCCAGATGTTGGTAAGGAGGACTTTGCAGGGTCGACAGGGCTGGGTTTGCCGTTGTCGTTGTTGATGCCGTGTGGTCCGTCCGGTTTTATTCTTATTGTTTTTCGTAGCGGTTGTTTACAACTGAGTGGCTTGTTCAGCCATTTCAGAGGGCATTAAGAGTCAACCACATTGCTGCGGGTCTGGAGTCTCATGTAGGCCAGACCAGGTAAAGACAGCAGATTTCCTTCCCTAAAGAACATTAGTGAACCAGATGGGTTTTTGCAACAATCGACAATGGTATCATGGTCACCATGAATAAGACTAACATTTAATTCCAGAATTAAATTGAATTGAATTTAAATTCCACCAGCTGCTGTGATGGGATTTGAACCCATATTCTCAGAGCATTTGACTCAGCCTCTGGCTTACTAGTCTAGTGACATAACCACTACGCCACCGCCTCTCCTGATCAGCCAGGCCCCTCTTTCCGACTGCAGTGCCGATATTTTTAGTCACTGGTTTTTATACAGTTTTCTTTGGCTTTTTCAATAAATCAATCATTCAGAGATTGTGAGATGTTCCTCTAATGTTTGACCTAAGTTGTTTGAGCTGTGAAACTTTCACACTCACACATCCTGTGCGGCTAGCCATTAGTTGCCTTTATCAAAGCCCAAAATTGTTCATTCACTCATAAAAGTTTACAAAAGTGGCAGAAAACCACTTGGTCACATTTCACGTGGTACGTTGCATCCTATATTTCAGAACTTCAAAGGTCTGACTCCTCCCCTTTAGCCACCAAAAGTCGTTCTACACCCTTGTGGCCTGTTTTGTTGTAGACATGTAGGGCTGGATTTTAACTCAGGTGCAGGCTGTTGTCGTGTTATCCGAATTTCGTGTTTCCCACACGAATCTAAATGGATGTGGGAGATTGATGCAATTTTAACTCAATTGGCCAATTGATTTCCAACGTGTGGGAAGCCTTTGCAAATGGGTTTTTCATGACTGAAAGTGCCCTCCGATGATGTCATCATTGCTGCTGCATTTAAGGTCCACAGCAAGCCTTGCTTCTTCTGCAGACTGCCAAGCTTCTTGACTGTGCAGTGTGAGGGAGCTGCAGCAAAAATGACAAGCGGGAGGGCAAGATCAGCTCCTCGCTTTGACGAGGTGGCACTGCAGGCATTAGTCGATGGGGCTAGGGCCAACATGGAGGTGCTCTTCCCTTCATCAGGGAGGAAGAGGCACCCACTCAGACCAAGGCAGTGTGGATGCAGGTGGCTGAGGAGGTCAACTCCTTGGGAGTCACCCGCAGAACCTGGATACAGTGCAGGAAAAGATTTCATGACCTTCAGCGCACTGGAAAAGTGAGTATGAATTTCCCATCAACCTCAATCTGATCCCCATTGCCTTTCCTCACCAGCACTCTGCTTTAGCAATCTCTTCCTCCACATCCCACTTGACACTGACATCCATGCACCCTTATCCATTCCCTCTCTCTCTATGCTCACATTCACATAACTATTCCACCATGCAGCCCTCACACTCCCTATCACTCTGATGCTTTGAACACAACTGACAACACACAGGGAGGGCCCTTGGTCTTGCAACCTCACTCCATCTTTGTCTCCTTCTAAGTATCTACGTTATGCAATCTCTACGCTCACTCCTTCATTCTCACTCAACCTCTACTTGTCTCCCTCATTGCAGGAAAAGAGAGCTCACAACAAAAGAGAGCGAGCCAGGACAGGAGGAGGGACAGCCTCATTAGCCCACCTGAGCCCCTGGGAGGAGGCCGTCCTGGAAATCATGGGCTTTGAGGATGATTCGCGTGTGGGGGATGGACAGACGTGTGCAACACAGCAAGCTGGTGACAGAAAAGTGTTCCATCTCTCTCTTTGACATTGCATGAATCACTGATAATGATTGTGAAGCTGTAACAGATGCACTTATGAGCATCTGCAAAAAGCTATGTGCATGTAGCCTTTGCATCACATCTCTGACTCTTTCCTTTACTCCCCCACAGGACCATCACAAGCATCTGTCCCCCCTAGCTAGAAAGAAGAGGCTGAGCTGCCAGATTCCTCAGAGGAAGCTACAACCTCTGAGGGTGCAGCTTCAGCAGAATTCAGCGCACCCAGCACCAGCACAGACACTCACACCTCGGTGGGACATTCGGGACATAGAGTAGTGTTGTCACCTGGTGTATCACAGCTCACAAGTGAGCATCAGCAGATTGTGGAGACAGGGACAGCAGTGGAGAGTCCTAAATAACAACAGAAAATGCTGGAAAAACTCAGCAGGTCAGGCAACATCCGTGGAGAGAAATTTGAGTTGACGTTTCGGGTTGGACCCTTCTTCAAAACTGGAACGAAAAGAAACTAGATCGGAGGCAGGGCTGCGATCGGACAAAAGAATAAAAGAAATGAAAGAAGTAAAAGAGATTAGAAGCTAGACGAGATGGTAATAGGCTGGGATTAGGTGTAAAGAGTACTGGCAGGGCAAAAGATAGCTGCCAGGTGTGAGAGAGAAACAAAAGGAAAGGGGGGGGGGAAAGGAGTGGAACAATTACAAGAGAAAATGAAATGGGGGCCGAGCTTATGATCTGAAATTGTTGAACTCGATATTGAGTCCAGAAGGCTGCAGACTGCCTAATCGGAAGATGAGGTGCTGTTCCTCGAGTTTACGTTGAGCTTCCGTGGAACAATACAAGAGGCCAAGGACGGTGAGGTCCGAGTGGGAATGGAGCGGTGAATTAAAATGACAGGCGACCGGAAGCTCGGGGTCACCCTTACGGACTGAACGGAGGTGTTCCGCAAAGCGGTCACCCAATCTGTGTTTGGTCTCCCCAATGTAGAGGAGACCGCATCGTGAGTAGCGAATACAGTATACCTCCTCCTACCTCCACCTGGACCATGACCCCACTACCGAACATCAAACCACCGTTTCCAAGACTGTCACTGACCTCATCTCCTCTGGAGATCTTCCCCCTGCTGCCACCAACCTCATAGTTCCCCAACCCCGCACAGCCCGCTTCTACCTCCTTCCCAAGATCCACAAACAGGACTGCCCTGGTAGACCCATCGTTTCAGCCTGTTCTTGCCCTACAGAACTTATCTCTTCCTATCTTGACTCTATCTTTTCTCCCCTTGTCCAGTCTCTTCCCACCTACATCCCCGACTCTTCGGACGCCCTCCGCCACTTTTAACAGTTTCCAGTTTCCTGGCCCCAACCGCTTCCTTTTCACCATGGACGTACAATCCCTCTACACCTCCATCCCCCACCCGGATGGCCTGAGGGCGCTCCGCTTCTTCCTTGAACAGAGGCCCAACCAGTCCCCATCCACCACGACCCTCCTCCGCCTGGCTGAACTTGTTCTCACATTGAACAACTTCTCCTTTAACTCCACTCATTTCCTCCAAATCAAAGGTGTTGCCATGGGTACCCGCATGGGTCCTAGCTATACCTGCCTTTTCGTGGGCTATGTGGAACAATCTTTGTTCCAGTCCTACTCGGGTCCCCTCCCTCACCTCTTTTTCCGATACATTGATGACTGTATCAGTGCCGTTTCCTGCTCTCGCCCCGAACTTGACAATTTCATTCACTTTGCCTCCAATTTCCACCCTTCCCTCACCTTCACATGGTCCATCTCGGACTCTTCCCTTCCCTTCCTCGACTTCTCCGTCTCCATCTCTGGGGATAGGTTATCGACCAATATTTACTACAAGCCCACTGACTCCCACAGCTACCTGGACTACACTTCCTCCCACCCCGCTTCCTGTAAGGACTCTATTCCATTCTCCCAGTTTCTCCGCCTCCGCCGTATCTGCTCCGACGACGCCACCTTCCACACCAGTGCTTCAGACATGTCTTCCTTTTTCCGCAACCGAGGATTCCCCTCTACTGTGGTTGACACTGCCCTCGACCGTGTCAGTTCTATCTCCCGCACTTCTGCCCTCACCCCTGCCCCTCCCTCCCGGAACCACGATAGGGTTCCCCTTGTCCTCACCTTTCACCCCACCAGCCTCCACATTCAACGGATCATCCTCCGGCATTTCCGCTACCTCCAAAGTGATCCCACCACCAAACGTATCTTCCCCTCCCCTCCCCTTTCAGCATTCCGCAGGGACCGCTCCCTCCGAGACACCCTAGTCCACTCCTCTATCACCCCAAATAGCCCTTCCTCTTCGCCTGGCACCTTCCCGTGCAAGCGGAGGAGATGTAACACCTGCCCCTATACCTCCCCCCTTCCCACTGTCCAGGGCCCCAAACACCCCTTCCAGGTGAAACAGCGATTTACTTGTACTTCTCGCAATCTAGTATACTGTATTCGCTGCTCACGATGCGGTCTCCTCTACATTGGGGAGACCAAACGCAGATTGGGTGACCGCTTTGCGGAACACCTCCGTTCAGTCCGTAAGGGTGACCCCGAGCTTCCGGTCGCCTGTCATTTTAATTCACCGCTCCATTCCCACTCGGACCTCACCATCCTTGGCCTCTTGTATTGTTCCACGGAAGCTCAACGTAAACTCGAGGAACAGCACCTCATCTTCCGATTAGGCAATCTGCAGCCTTCCGGACTCAATATCGAGTTCAACAATTTCAGATCATAAGCTCGGCCCCCATTTCATTTTCTCTTGTAATTGTTCCACTCCTTTCCCCCCCCCTCTTTCCTTTTGTTTCTCTCTCACACCTGGCAGCTATCTTTTGCCCTGCCAGTACACTTTACACCTAATCCCAGCCTATTACCATCTCGTCTAGCTTCTAATCTCTTTTACTTCTTTCGTTTCTTTTATTCTTTTGTCCGATCGCAGCCCTGCCTCCGATCTAGTTTCTTTTCTTTCCAGTTTTGAAGAAGGGTCCAACCCGAAACGTCAACTCAAATTTCTCTCCACGGATGTTGCCTGACCTGCTGAGTTTTTCCAGCATTTTCTGTTGTTATTTCGGATTTCCAACATCTGCAGTATTTTGCTATCGTGGAGAGTCCTAGTTGGAGGGCGCAGGACTCTGCCAGCTCGGCTCAGCAGCATGTCGACCCTCTGCCTCTGGGTCCATCCATAAGATCAGAGGTGATGGAACTCCAGGCACAGATGCAGGAGTCTCTGGCAGGTTTTGTCTTGAGGGTCGCTGCGAGTCCGGAGTGATTGGAGGACTCCATAGCGAACATGAGCAGAGCCTTTGTGGAGTCATTGGCGCATAAACGCATCACCATGGAAAGGATGGCTACCTCCGTGGAAACGATTGCTACCTCCATGTTAAGGCTGGCTACCGTTGAGGAGAGGATGGCTATGGTAGAGGAAACAAGGTCATTGTTCAGAATAGAATGACATCTCTTGAGGAGCGATGGGCATCTATTGAACAGAGAAACCAGGCCTTCATGGAAGTCCTTCTGAGTAGGACTGCCATTGCAGATACGAGTCCCCATGGCCCCCCAGATGTGCAGCAAGGTGCTCTCCAGCTAATTGCAGGCGCTGAGGGGGACCTGACCCATGAGAGGGAGGTTGGTGGCAGACCTCAAGGAAGTGGGGGCTCCTCTCCAAGCGCTCACACTTCCATGTCACTGCAGAGGCCTTGGTCAGAGCCCCACCGGAGTCCACACCCAAGTGAGATAGACGTCTCAACCCCTGCACAGCCGCAGGAGCAGCAGACTGTTGACGAGCCCTCACAGGCTCGCAACCCCAAAGGACGCCCGCCAATGGTGTTGAGACAGGAGCAGCAGGAAAGTGAGCAAGGGGCCTCCACATCTGCTGAAGCCACAGGGGAAGCACTACGTAGGAGCACACATAAGTGGAAGATAAAGCACAAGTAGTCACAAGGGTAGTCACTTGGGTGGAATTTTGTGTTTAGTGCACAAATGCCATCACGTCGTAATTGTACATATAAATTCTGATGGCAAATGTTGCAGTTGTGGCGTCTGTCATTTCGCTATTGTGACTTTCACATTGAGGCCTTAGGAATACTTGCAACTGTCAGTATGGTGGTCGGACTGCTAGGAATCCTACGGTTCTTGGCCATTGTCAATGCTCTGGTAAGAAGCTGCGAGGCAAAAGTGTTTGATTGACTAGGCTAAGCAAATCTGGCCAGGATGAGTGCATTCCTTGCATCCCGGGCAGCAATGTTCTCGCGTAATGCTGCCGCTGGTTGATGGGCCTCTGCAGGATGGTCGTTTTCACCCTCCTCCTCCTCCTCCTCTACCTCCTCCTCCTCATCTGAGGAGGATATGTGAGGAGCCACTTGGTCCTCAGGAATCTGCAAGCCACGACGCTGTGCCATGTTGTGAAGTGCACAGCAAACCACGACGATTCTGGAGACCCTGGCTGCTGAGTACTGCAGGGCTCCACCTGATCTATCCAGGCATCTGAAGCGCATCTTCAGCAAACCGATGGTTTGCTGGATTATGGCTCTGGTGGACATGTGGCTGGAGTTGTAGCTCTCCTCAGCTTCATTGGATAATCTCCTCAATGGCGACATCAGCCACGTCCTCAGGGGATAGCCCTTGTTTCCAAGTAGCCATCCGTTAAGTTGGTCTGGCGGACTGAATAGCGGAAGCACACTAGACTGGCGCAGTATCAAGGAGTCATGGCAACTGCCAGGGTACCTGGCACAAAGATGCAAAATTTCCTTCTTGTGGTCACACACCAGCTGAACGTTAAAGGAGTGGAAGCCCTTGCGGTTGACAAAAATACCTGGTTTGCGATGGGGTGCTGTAAGGGCCACATGTGTGCAGTCAACGATGCCCTGCACCCTTGGAAGCCTGCCAGATGAGCTAATCCAACTGCTTGTGCCGTGACACTTACTCGATCCTTGGTGAAATGGATGTGATTGTGCACGAGGGCAAAGAGGGCATCGGTTACCTGCGTGATACAAGTGTGTGCGGCCACCTGGGAGATGCTGCTGATGTCTGCTGCTTATTCCTGGAATGAGCCTGAGGCAAAAAAGTTGAGTGCGGTGGTGACTTTGACGGCCACTGGTAACGCTTGTCCACCTGGTCCTCTGGGCAGCAGGTCTTGCTGTAGCATTGCACAGATGTCAGTCACTACCTCTCATGAAAGTCAGAGCCGACTTTGGCACTGCTGCTCAGACATTTTGAGATAGGTGACCCTACGTCTGTAGACCCTGTTTGGGGGGTATCTCCCGCGCCGAGGGGCTTCCAGTCGCTGGCCCCTTCTGGCCTGTGCAGCCTCAGGTGGCTGAGCAGCAGCTTGGCTGTTGCTGTCGCTGGTGCTGTTGTTGTTCCTGGTTCTGCTGCTGCCATGGCTGGTGCTCAAGCTTCTCTAATGCCCAGATGGGAAGGAAATAAATGGCTCCTATGCTTCTGGTATATGCCTCCATTGAGGAAGCGCTGAGTGAAGGTGGTGAGAGGGCTTTCCCAGGAGGCCACACTGGAGATGGGTGTGAGGCTCCAACCTTCCACAGGTGTGGTTAAGTCTTCTACAAGTTGCTCCAGACCTGAGACCACTAAGTCCTGCCACCTGCAAATGATGGCTGACCAAATCTCCTCTTTACTGGCTGACCTGCAGTTGATAGTCAGCAATCCAATAGTGCTCCCGCCAGGTTTCACATTTGTGTTTCCCACCAGGCGTGTTTTACGTGGGAAAAGGTTTAAATTTGCAAGTGCCTTTTAAAATAGGATTATAGAGGCCATTTAGTGGTTATTAAGGGCCTTAAAGACCAGTCCCGGCTGCTGGATGCGGGACGGAGTCGGGACCATCAGACACGCCTGAGTTAAAATTGCTCGGAGTCGGGAACCAGGCGGTGGGGGGGATCCCGCCTGCCAGATTTTGCGATTTTAACCCCCCCCGCAAGCCTCCAAGCCTGACTCCACGGCTCAATGAAAATCGAGCCCGAAGTCTGCAAATCTAAGGGGGTTTGTTTAATAGCCACACTGATGCTGGAAATCTGAAATAACAACAGAAAATGCTGGAAATACTCAGCAGGCCAGGCAGCATCCGTGGAGAGAGAAACAGAGTTAACGTTTCAGGTCTGGGACCCTTCATCAGAATTGGAACAAGCTGGAAATGTAACAGATATTAAGCAGGTGCAGAGACAGGGCGCGGGGCGGGGTGGGGCGGGGGGGTTAGGAGGGGAGGAAGGAATTGAAAGAACCTACTGTGAAAATGTTGCAAATGGGAATGGCAAAATCATACAGCATGAAAAATGGGGGCAGGGATTATTATCTGAAATTGTTGAACTCGATGTTGAGTCCGGAAGGCTGTAAAGTGCCTAATCGAAAGATGAGGTGCTGTTCCTCGAGCTTACGTTGAGCTTCATTGGAATAATGTAATCGGCCGAGGACAGAGAGATCAGAGCGGGAGTGAAGCGAAGTATTAAAGTGACAGGCGACCGGAAGCTCAGGGTCACACTTACGGACTGAACGGAGGTGTTCCGCAAAGCGGTCGCCCAATCTACGTTTGGTCTCCCCAATGTAGAGGAGATTGCATCGTGAGCAGCGAATACAGTATATTAAATTGCAAGAAGTACAAGTAAATCGCTGTTTCACCTGGAAGAGGTGTTTGGGGCCCTGGACAGTGGGAAGGTGGCGGAAATGGTGTGATCCCACCACCAAACACATCTTCCCCTCACCTCCCCTTTCAGCATTCTGAAGGGACCGCTCCCTCCGCGACACCCTGGCCCACTCCTCAATCACCCCTAACAGCCCTTCCCCTTCGCCCGGCACCTTCTCGTGCAAGCACAGGAGATGCACACATACCCTTTTACCTCCTTCCATCCCACTGTCCAGGGCCCCAAACAGGTTGGGTGATTGGGCAGAAACATGGCAAATGCACTATAATGTGGATAAATGTGAGGTTATCCACTTTGGTGGCAAAAACAGGAAGGCAGATTATTATTTGAATGGCAATAGATTGGGAGAAGGGGAAGCGCAAAGAGACCTGGGTGTTCTTGTGCACCAGTCGCTGAAGGTAAGCATGCAGGTGCAGCAGGTGGTTAAGAAGGCAAATGGTATGTTGGCCTTCATAGCAAGAGGGTTTGAGTACAGGAACAAGGATGTCTTGCTACAGTTGTACAGGGCCTTGGTGAGACTGCACCTTGAGTATTGTGTGCAGTTTTGGTCGCCTTGCCTGAGGAAGGATGTTCTTGCCGTGGAAGGAGAGCAGCGAAGATTCACCAGGCTGATACCTGGGATGGCAGGAATGACGTATGAGGAGAGATTGTGTCGATTGGGCTTATACTCACTGGAGTTTAGAAGATTGAGAGGGGATCTCATCGAAACCTATAAAATTCTGTCAGGCCTGGACAGGCTAGGTGCAGGAAAGATGCTTATGATGGCCGGGGAGTCCAGAACCAGAGGTCATAGTCTAAGGATAAGGGGTAAGCCATTTAGGACTGAAATGAGGAGGAATTTCTTCACCCAGAGAGTGGTGAACCTGTGGAATTCTCTGCCACAGAGGGCGGTGGAGGCCAGTTTATTAAATATATTCAAGAAAGAGTTGGATATATTTCTTAAGGCTAAAGGGATCAAGGGATATGGGGAGAAGGCAGGGACAGGGTACTGAATTTAGATGATCAGCCATGATCTCATTGAATGGCGGAGCAGGCTCAAAGGGCCAAATGGCCTACTCCTGCTCCTATCTTCTATGTTTAACACCCCTTCCAGGTGAAACAGCGATTTACTTGTACTTCTTGCAATTTACTATACTGTATTCGCTGCTCACGATGCGGTCTCCTCTACATTGGGGAGACCAAACGCAGATTGGGCGACCGCTTTGCGGTACACCTCTGTTCAGTCCGTAAGGGTGACCCTGAGCTTCCGATCGCCTGTCACTTTAAGTCCACGCTTCACTCCCACTCTGATCTCTCTGTCCTCGGCCTATTACATTGTTCTAATGAAGCTCAACGTAAGCTCGAGGAACAGCACCTCATCTTTCGATTAGGCACTTTACAGCCTTCCGGACTCAATATCGAGTTCAACAATTTCAGATAATAATCCCTGCCCCCATTTTTCATGCTGTCTGATTTTGCCATTCCCATTTGCAACATTTTCACAGTATGTTCTTTCAATTCCTTCCTCCCTCCTAACCCCCTCCCCCCGCCCCCTGTCTCTGCACCTGCTTAATATCTGTTACATTTCCAGCTTTTTCCAGTTCTGATGAAGGGTCCCAGACCTGAAACATTAACTCTGTTTCTCTCTCCACGGAAGCTGCCTAGCCTGCTGAGTATTTCCAGCATTTTCTGTTGTTATTTGGGGTTTGTTTAACTCTGTTGTCTATGACTACCCCCTGCAGTCGCAACCATTTGTTCTGTCAGTGTCTACTATCCGACACCCAGCTCTTGAAATATCTCCATCACAAAGCAGCTTGCAAATACAACAGTTCCTTTTGAAAGCACATTTGCTCCCAATGTTTGTTGCCTTTCAGTAAAGCGCATCAAAGTACATTCCTTGTCCACTTATCAGTGAAAGACAATCTGTCACAACTTAATTTCACTTCGAAAAAATCTTTTGGCCTGGCAAAGCATTTTAATATGTTGTAGGAACGAAGGTTCCTATCGAAAGACTGAGTTCGACTCAGATAATTAAATTAATGAACTTTAATGAAAACAAACGAGTTTAAACTGGAAACTGCTAGGACACGTCAATAACAGGTCTATTCTCCTTGTGGACTCCATGAGGATTGATCCCCTGATCAGGAGAGTGACGTCATGACATCATCACATTCTTCCCGCCGTTGGGGCATCATGTGACTAACGGCATGCCGTCATCACGTGCTGTGAAGGTAACTGGCATTGTACAGTCAAACAGTGTAATTAAAGGTACAGGCACAGACAGTAACTACATTGCTGTTAAAGGAATTATGTACAACCGCTCTGAGTCCTTTGGTGACTCCGCCACATGCGCCCCCCCAGAATTGTCTTTAACAGAAAAGGTGAGGCGAGGAGGAGGCCTGATGAGCCTGTCCGATCGACTTCGATACCCTGGTAGAGGAAGCTGACGACCGGTGGATGTGTTGGCAGGCGGTGGCGGCTGAGCAGGCGCGGCGAGCGCAGGCGGGATGTCAGGTGGCTTTGGTTGATCAGGTGCGCCGGCCACAGGCGGTCGGCCATGTTTGTGTGGTTGAGCGACTATGACAGGGTGATCCAGGTCCAGGTGAGCCGGCTTCAAGCGGTCCACTGAGATGTGATCCGGTTTCCCTCCGACATCGACCAAAAAAGCATTTGTCACCCGGTTCGATGACGCGGAAAGGACCAGTGTAAGGAGGCTTGAGCAGATCCCGGTGAGCATCGTGTCGGATGAATACATACTCCACAGTCTTCAGTCCCGGAGGCACGTAAGAGGTCTGCAAACCGTGATTGGACGTAGGGATCGGGGCAAAGCATCTGGCCGCTTCTTGGTGGCGAACGAGTTGCCGGGAGGCGGACCATGGCTCTGTGGGCGAAGGGAGGAAATCTCCTGGTACCCGGAGCGGCTGGCCATAGATGAGTTCAGCTGAAGACGATTGTAGATCATCTTTGGGCGCCGTACGGAGACCCAACAGGACCCATGGGAGTCTGTCCACCCATCCTGCGCCTTGAAGACTGGCCTGCAGAGAGGCTTTAAGCGACCTGTGGAATCGCTCGCAAAGGCCGTTTGCCTGAGGATGTTAGGCGGTGGTGCAATGAAGCTTGGTACCGAGCCCCTGAGCCACAGCATTCCAAAGATCCGAGGAAATCTGCGGCCTGCGGTCAGAGGAAATGTCCGCCGGTACTCCGAAACGGGCGACCCAACAGGAGATGAAAGCTCTAGCAACGTCTGCCGACATGGTGGAAACCAAAGGAATTGCCTCTGGCCACCTAGTGCTGCGGTCCACTATGGTAAGGAGATGAGTATAACCCTGAGAAGGCGGAAGCGGCCCCACAAGGTCCACATGCACATGGTCAAAACGACGCTCCGGAACAGTGAACGCAGCTACTGGAGCCTTGACATGACGCTGGACTTTGGCCTTCTGGCATATGACGCAGGTATTAGCCCAGTCACGGACATCAATGTGCATCCCCTTCCAGACAAACTTGGCTGACATAAGCCGTCGCGAAGCCTTCATCCCTGGGTGCGACAACCCGTGTATGGCATCAAAAACCTTCCGGCGCCATACGACTGGCACTATGGGACGAGGGACTCCCATGGAAACGTCGCAAAGGAGCGTGGCACCTGCGTCCTGGAAGACGGCGTCGGTCGCTTGGAAGCTGGAGGGAACGGTTCAATATGATTGGACCTCCGAATCCAAAACCTGATCTTTCGCCATGAGGGCGTAGTCGATCCCCAGGTGCACCGCATGGACCGTCGCACGGGAGAGGCAATCCGCCACCAGGATGTCCTTACCAGACACATGTTGAATGTCCGTAGTAAATTCAGAAATGAACGTCAAGTGACGTTGTTGACGAGCGGACCACGGTTCGGTGGTCTTGGCCATGGCGAACGTAAGGGGTTTGTGGTCGACAAAAGCCGTGAAGGGGCGCCCCTCCAATAAAAACCGGAAATGGCGAATGTCGAGGAAAAGGGCCAGTAGTTCCCTATCAAAGGTGTTGTACATTTTTTCATTTGTTCGCAATTGATGGCTGAAAAACGCCAGCGGTTGCCACGTGCCGTTGACCCATTGATCTTGCACTGCACCAATGGCGTAGTCTGACGCATCGGTGGTAAGGGCGATAGTAGCACCTGGAAGTGGGTGTGCCAGCATGGTTGCGTTGGCCAAAGCATTCTTGGTGCCACTGAATGCCTGGATCATTTCAGCTGTCCAGTTGATTGTGTCTTTACCGGACTTGCCCTTGTGGGCCCCGAACAAAGGTTGCATGAGTTGAGCCGCCTTGGGGACGAAACGGTGGTAGAAGTTAACCATCCCCAGGAACTCCTGCAAGGCCTTGACTGTCGACGGCTGCGGGAAAGAAGTAACCGCCTCAACCTTCGTCACCAAAGGGACGGCGCCATCCGATGTTATGCGGTGTCCCAGGAAGTCGATTTGTTGTAGGCCAAACTGGCACTTGGCCGGGTTGAAGATGAACCCGCGCTGGCTGAGGCACGTAAAGAGGGAACGCAAATGGGAGATGTGCTCCTCCTTGCTGGCACTGGCGATGTGTATGTCGTCCAGGTAGACGAAAAGGAAATGCAGGTCCCGAAGAACGGAGTCCATTAAACGTTGGAACGCCTGTGCTGCGTTCTTTAAGCCAAACGGCATCCGCAGGAACTCAAAGAGGCCAAAAGGGGTGATGACCGCGTTTTTCGGGACTACTTGTGGGTGCACTGGAACCTGGTGATATCCACGGACGAGGTCGATTTTAGAGAAGATAGTATTTCCCGCCAAATGGGCCGAGAAGTCCTGGATATGCGGGATTGGGTACCGATCCGGAGTGGTGGCGTCGTTGAGGCATCGGTAGTCACCGCATGGCCACCAGCCGCCGCCTGGTTTCGGCATGATGTGGAGAGGCGAAGACCAGGGACTGTTCGATCGCCTAATGATGCCGAGCCGCTCCATTGTGGCGAACTCCGCCTTCGCAGCTGCAAGCTTGCCGGGTTCGAGCCTTCTAGCCAGTGCATAAACCGGGGAGCCAGTAGTGGTGATGTGATGTTCAACACCATGTTTCGTCGCTGAAGAGGAGAAGGTGGGCCTTGTCAGCTCCGGAAACTCCCCGAGGAGCCGCGTGAAATCATCTGGAGGAGGAAAAGCACAGGCAATGGAACGGGCCACGGAGGTTCCGTGGAAGCACGGGATCGAGCGGAAGGTGGCCGCGTTGATCAGCCAGCGGTGTCGGACGTCGACTAGCAGGCTGTTGGCACACAGAAAATCTGCCCCTAGGATAAGCTGTGAGACTGTAGCTGTGACGAAATCCCAAAAGAAGCGCTGACCGCCGAAACAGACTTCGACCCGCCGCTTTCGGAACGTTCGAATAGCTGCGCCATTAGCTGCTACAAGGGAAAAACCGAGGTTCCCAATCTGCGTGTCGAGCTTCAAAGCAGGTAGAATGTTACACTGCGCCCCGGTGTCACAAAGGAAACGACGGCCCGAGAGGGAATCGGTGATATAGAGGAGTTTCTCCGTAGAACCGACGGCCATCGCCACCGCGGAACGCCCGTTAGATTTGGTCATCCGTCGCCAGGGATGCCGCCTGCACCTTCTTGTTGTTTTTTTTTGGCGAAAAACTTCAGGGGGAACGGCAGCATTGTGCTTTCGTGCCAAAACGGGTGTGGTAGGAGCACCAGCCCGCTGTAGGAGAAGCCGGGACTGCGTCTGTGGGGGGTGGGCGCCTCGTGGCCGCACAACACTGCTGGGTAACCGTGAAAATCTTATCGGCTTCGGCTGCAAACTTGGCGCAGTCAGTAATGTCGGAGCCGGCCAGGGCAGCCTGAAACTGTTCAGGCAGTTGGTAGAGGAAAAGCTCCCAGGAGATGAAACATTCCGGTTCAGCACCCAAGAGTGTGAGCATTTGGCTCATGAGCTTGGACGGTTTGGAATCCCCGAGGCCGGGCAGCGTGATGAGCCGGCGAGCACGCTCCGACTTTGATAGCCCAAAAACCTGCAGCAACCGCGCCTTAATTGCATCATACTTGCTGTCAGTAGGAGGACTACCGATGAGGCTGGTGATCCAGGATGCAGTTGCGCTGTCGAGGGCGGAGACCACATAATAATAATGGGTCTGATCCGCGTTGATGTTCCGGATGGTGAACTGGGCTTCAGCCTGGATGAACTAGGCGTCTGGTTGTTGCTCCCAGAACTGTGGCAGTTTCAGCGTGACGGCGTTCATGTCCATGTCGAATCTTCCACGAAAATTGTTCGTAGAAGTCGGGGTCACCAATGTAGGAATGGAGGTTCCTATCGAAAGACTGAGTTCAACTCAGATAATTAAATTAATGAACTTTAATGAAAACAAACGAGTTTAAACTGGAAACTGCTAGGACACATCAATAACAGGTCTATTCTCCTTGGGGATTCCACGAGGGCTGATCCCCTGATCAGGAGAGTGACGTCATGACGTCATCACATTCTTCCCGCCGTTGGGGCATCACGTGACTAACGGCATGACGTCATCACGTGCTGTAAAGGTAACTGGCATTGTACAGTCAAACAGTGTAATTAAAGGTACAGGCACAGACAGTAACTACATTGCTGTTAAAGGAATTATGTACAACTGCTCTGAGTCCTTTGGTGGCTCCGCCACAATGTACCAAAATTAAAAATTAAGAGTCTGTATATTTACAGAAATGGGGGTGAGGGTTGGGTGGGGTGGGTGATCGGTGGTCGCAGGCCTGGGAGGGCATCGGATCGCCAGTGGTTAGTGGGAAGGTACGCTCGCTGGGGAGGTTAACAGGTTTGCTTGGTGGGCTGGGGGAAGCACTCCTGCCTCTCCTGGCCCACAAGCAGTGCTGGAAAAGCACTTACCTGTTCCATGCAGCAGTCATTGCCTCCCTTCAGCTGCCAGGTTTCTCGAGCTCAGGAAACCCGGCCAGCCAACGTTAAAGCTGGAACAGAGAAAACAATCTAAATGGCACACAGCCTCATTAAAATATTTAAATGAGGGACCCACCGCCTGATAGCAGGTTGACTGTCCGCCCCCAGTCCCGCCTCTGGTAAAACCGGAAGTGGGCGGGTTCAAGGCGGGTTGGGTTAGGTTTCGAGTTTTTTAAATTTTAACTTCCCACCTGACCCAAACCCACCTGTTTTGGGGGTTTAAAATTATTCCCAGGGGTCCTGATGCACAATTCTTATAAATTAAGAAGAATTTGATAAAACTTTTTTTTTAAAAAGCTTATGGAATTTCAAGTTTTATGAAAGGGGCATAGAATACAAATAAACAAACCATTGGTTAGGCTACTGTTAAAATATTGTGTCCAGTTTAGAGTTCAGTTCTTTGGCCAATTTTTCATAGAAAGGATTTGAACATCAGCTATGTCAAAGCGTATTTCAATTAAAAGCTTGCCTAAATGGGTTTGGCTTCTCAAGGTAGCCCCAATCTGGACTGTGGTTCTGTAGGCAGACAAACAGCAATTAATAAGCAAGATGGGATGTTGTTTCACAACAGGCAATTCATTAGTCATGGAAACACTCAGCAGGTCAGGCAGCATCGTGGAGAGAGAAACAGAGTTAATGTTTCAGGTCGGTGACCCTTTGTCAGAACTGCCCCACTGGCAGTTCTGACGAAGTGTCATCGACCTGAAACATTAACTCTGTTTCTCTCTCCATGATGCTGCCTGACCTGCTGAGTGTTTCCAGCATTTTCCGCTGTTATTTCAGATTTCCAGCATCCGCAGTATTTTGCTTTTGAATTCATTAGTCATGTTTGGTTATTCAAAAAGTCACTTCACACCTTAGTGTTAGCAACCCCTTTTTATTTTTATTGGTCTGTCAGAGCCTTATAAGAAATGAGAACACAGATACTGTGGCAACTAGGGATTGACAATAAATGCTGGCCTTGCCAGTGATGCCCACATCCCATGAACGAATAAAAGAAAAGAGGTGGTTAAGCAGCAGAAAGCAGAGTAGGGGAAAGACCTCTGACCTGGGCAGTAGGACAAAGTGCAGATTGATTGTTTTTTTATATTGAGTAAGATGACCCACTGGACTGGGCCAGTGCTCACGTGTTCTTTATTTTTGTAATGGTATATGGACAGTGTACCATTTGTACTGAGTGACTCTCAGCAAATGCATTGTCCTGTACGTTTTATCTACTTTGGAGTAAAACAATTATCATCTCGCCCAATATTAAATTTGTCCACCTTCAGGGAAATTGAAGTACAGTAGTACACATACATGAGGAAGAGATCTGGTCCAGATCACAAGGGGGTATCATTGTTAACCTCCTGGGTCCGACTACTGTGCAAGTAGGACATGTGAAAATCAACTTCCATAAAAGTAGGCGCTTCAGGGAGTGACTGACACCACTGAATCTGAGGAGCTATCTCTGACAGATGTGAATTCATAACAGTGCCCAACTACAGGAAGGATGTCAAGGCCACGGACAGGCTAAAGTGATTTACTAAAGGTGATATGAGAGATAAGAGGCTTTACTTATGAAGCTCAGAAACTAGAGGAGCTGGGGTTCTTTTCACTGGAAAAGAGAAGATTAAGACAATAGCTTAAGATGCTATCTGATGGAGATGGTCAAAATTGACAGCTTTTGATAGGGTAATTAAGTGGAAACCATTTGGTGAACTGGGCACAAGTTTATCATCGAAAGAATGAAGAGAAGTTACATTTTAATTATATAGAGCAGTGGTGTCAAATGTACAGCCCAGCAGTTTCATTCGGTCCATGTGCTTAGGGTTGCCCAGTCCTGGAAATGGACACAAATCTCCCGGGCACAGTTTCCAGCAGCCTGGGAGAATTGCGTCTTTTAAATTTTGCCGTAGCACAACGTCACCACCTCACCATCACAGAGCCTGGACACCATTCACGGGAGACCACAAACAGCTGGTGGAGAGGCGAGAGAAACCGTACGGTTGGGCTGGGCAGGAAGAGTATGACACCAGAGATTAGGAGGCTCGGGAGAAAAGGGAGACTGGCAAATAGGGCTTGGGAATGGGGGTTGGCAGATTGGCACCCAGCCTGGTGGGAGGGAAAATAGGGAATAGGGGTCAGGAGATTTGGATTCGGTGGGGGGGGGGGGGCGGAGATTGGCGCATGGGCGGAAAAAGAGAGGAATGGGTGTAGTGTATGTACCCGTCTACCTTTAAGGAAACTATTGTATGTAACCGTTCACCTTTAAGAGAACTACTTTAGGGGTGGCACTACTTGTTGGCTTCTGTATACTGTAATACCGATAGTGACCACACCAGTATATAAGTGTTGTGGCAGGATTGCTGGGGCAGATTCGCCCTGACCTTTGAATAGTAAAGACCTGTTTGTTTGTTACTCCTGAAGTCTGTGTCGTTATTAACCGTACAACCCACAAACTTTACAGTGGCGACGAGTCCGATCGTACCCTGCGGCAAGACTACCAAAGCAACGAAGAGTGTCGAAGAGAGGCAACCGCCCTCGTCGTGCTGCTGAAAGAAAACATGAGGCTGCAGCAGGAGGAAGGAGGAAGACTTTAGCAATAAAACCTTCCATCAGCAACAGGCACTGACTACCCTTCTACCACGGTGCGGAGTGAGCCGATCAGCTGGAAACAAGGCGGCCGCGGAGACTGTGAGTAGGGGAAGGTGTAGAGAATATCCGGAGGATAAGGGCTGTGCACTCGACCACGGTCGAGGGGGAACGGAGCCGGTCAGAAAGTCGGGTCCAACGGCGTCGTGAGACAGTCGGACCTCGATCGGCGGGAAAAGCCGGGCAGCGACCGCAGCCACGAAGCGTTGAGACTGGGAGTAGGCGCGGGAAGAGAAACCCAGCTGCAGCCGGGGAGGGAAACACCGGTCTGCGAGAGGGCTGGGAGGCGAACAGGAACCGTGCGGGTGGGAGAGAGAGACAGAGCCGAGCAAGGGGAGAGAGACTGCGCGAGAGCCAGTCCAGCGGCTGAGCTGTTCTCCACCAATGGGGTACCCAGAGCCGGTAGAACCGAACGTGCGGGAGAGAGAGCGACAGAGCCGGGTACGGAGAGAGAGACTGCGCGAGAGCCAGTCCAGCGGCTGAACTGTCCTCCGTCAACGGGGTGTACCCAGCGCCGGTAGAGCCGTGCGGGCGGGAGGAAAAGACAGAGCCGAGTAAGGGGAGCTGTGCGAGAGCCAGCCCAGCGGCTGAACCTGTCCGCTGTGGGGAAAGCATACCCCTTCCACCAGGAAGAAACGCGGGAAGCCGCCATTAGGCGGAGGAGATGACAGAAGCGGGAAACCGCCATTGAAGTGGGCGGGGAGAGAAAGGAAGAGCGGGAAACCGCCATTTTCGCGGAAAAACCGCCATCTTAACTGACATACCGCCATTGAAGTGGGCGGGGAGAGAAGGAAAGAGCGGGAAACCGCCGATTTCGCGGGAAAACTGCCATCTTAGAAATAAACAAATAAATAAGAATACTTAAAGAAATACTTGTGTTGTACCCAAGGAAAGGAAGATGCCTAAGCGGGCGGACATCAACGAGTTCAATTCGGAGATAGAAGACTGGGCCACGTACGTAGAACGTATTGAGGTACATTGTAAGGCTAACAAAATAGCTAAGGATGAAAAAGCTTTAACCTTACTTAACATGATGGGTGCGAAAACATTCGGGTTGTTGAAGCATCTTCTCTCACCAGCTAAACCGGCAGATCAGACTTTCGATGATATGATAGCAGTGCTGAAGGATCACTTGAACCCCACACCGTTGATGCTGGCTGAACGATTCAAATTCTACGCAAGAACGCAGAGGAAAGACGAAAGCAATGCGGAATACTTGGTCGAACTGCGTAGGCTAGCGAAATACTGCCAGTTTGGAGGGAATCTGACAGAGGCACTGCGGGACAAGTTCGTATGCGGATTGTCCAAAGAAGGAACGCAGAAGCGACTACTGGAAGAAAATGACCTCACACTGGACAGGGCTGTTCTCATAGCTGCATCGCACGAAGCCGCAGCGAAAGGAACGGCGGAAATGCAGCTAAAGGCGGCGGCACTAGGGGTGGACCAAATTACTTCGAGCACAATAAAATGCTACCGTTGTGGGAAGACAACACACGACCAGAATCAATGCTGGTTTAAAAACCAAGAATGCAGGAAATGTGGCAAGATCGGGCACATAGCTAAGGTATGCCGGTCAGGAGCAACGCACAACAATAAGGAGTCACCACAAAAATGGTACGGGAAGGTGCAAGAGGTGACTAAGAAGAGTCTGAGGGAACAGAAGTCGGTCTCACACTCCAAATGCAAAGGACTGGACAGTCTGAGAATTCACAACGTGAGCAATGAAGCTGACCGACAAACTATCTGGACAACGCTACAGATTGCAAAGGTCCAAGTAAAAATGGAAGTGGACACCGGATCGGCGTTGACGGTCATGAATAAGCATGACTATAAAAAAAATTTCAAGCATATTCCACTACGGGATACGGAACTAGTACTACAGACATACACGGGGCACAAAGTATTCCCCATCGGAAAGATAGAAGTCAAGGTGAGATACAAGGATAAAGATCATCACCGGTTGGACCTGTATGTATTGCCTGAGGGAGGACCACCACTTCTGGGACGGGAGTGGATCCGAAAAATAAAGTTGGACTGGCAGTCACTAAACACCATGACGGTGGATTCCGGAAAAGAGGATGTCAAACCTGAACGGTTGTCCAGAATATTGGACGAAGCTAAGGAGGTATTCCAGCAAGGACTGGGAACACTGCGAGGAATTAAAGCAAATGTTAAGATTGCAGAAAATGCAAGCCCAAAGTTTTTTAAGGCCAGATCGGTACCTTACGCAATACGACCAGCTGTGGAGGCAGAACTGGAAGAAATTGAACGATCAGGGGTTCTGTCAAAAGTGGACTGGAGTGAGTGGGCCACGCCCATTGTTCCCGTCATGAAGTCCTCACCAAGTAATAAGCCAGGGGGACCGGGGAAGGTCCGTATCTGCGGAGATTTCAAGATCACTGTGAATCCGGTGCTTCACACGGTACAATACCCGCTTCCGCGGATTGAAGATATCTTTGCTTCGTTGGCTGGAGGGAAGCATTTCACGAAAATAGATCTGGCTCAAGCATATCTACAGATGGAGGTCGAGGAAGAGTCACGCCAGTACCTCACCATCAACACTCACAGAGGCTTGTATCGCTACAATAGACTGGTCTTTGGGGTAGCTTCGGCGCCAGCAATTTGGCAGAGGGCCATGGAACAGGTGTTACAAGGAATTCCAAGCACGCAGTGCTACTTAGATGACATTTTAATCACGGGAAAAGATGAGGAAGAACACCTCACGAATTTGAAACTGGTACTCACCAGGTTGAAGGAGTATGGCCTTCGGGTTAATCGCAAGAAGTGTGAGTTCTTCCTAAAACGGATCTCATACTGCGGTCATGTCATTGACCGAGAGGGACTGCATAAGTCACCTGAAAAGATAGAAGCGGTCGTGAAGGCCCCCGCTCCAGGAAATGTATCACAGTTAAGATCATTCTTGGGGTTGATTAATTACTATCACAAGTTTCTGCCAAATTTATCCACGGTGCTGCATCCGCTGAATGACCTGTTGCGGAAAGAAACACCATGGAAGTGGAGTGAAGAATGCAAAAAGGCTTTTCGCAGAAGCAAGGAGTTGATTACCTCTGAAGAAGTGTTGGCTCATTTCAACCCAGCATTACCCCTTCGTCTAGCTTGCGATGCTTCCCCGTACGGAATTGGGGCAGTACTCTCGCACAGGCTACCAAATGGCTCGGAAAGGCCAGTGGCTTTCGCGTCCCGATCACTGACACCCGCGGAGCGAAATTACGCCCAAATAGATAGGGAGGCCCTCAGTCTTGTGTGGGGCGTGAAGAAATTCAACCATTACCTACAATGTAAAAAGTTCACATTGCTGACAGACCACCAGCCGTTGGTGTCCATATTCAACCCAAATAAGGCCGTTTCCACCATGACAGCACAAAGGTTACAAAGGTGGTCCGTGTTACTTGGGGCACACCAATACGAAATTGAGTACAAAAGGTCTAAACAGCATGGAAATGCTGATGGGTTGTCCCGCTTGCCATTGCCGATGGTAGAAGAAGCGAGTATAGTGGACCCAGTAGAGTTGTTCCACTCATCCATAGTGGAGTGTCTACCGATAACAAACTCAATGATTGAGAATGAGACAAGGAATGACCCGACTCTTTCACGAGTCTATGATGTAACGGTGGAGGGATGGCCAGCACAGAGCGAACCAACACTGCAAGCATTTGCATAGAGGAAAGAACTGTCAGTGTGTCGAGGAACCCTGATGTGTGGATCTAGAGTGGTGATTCCACCCAAACTCCAAAAGAAAGTGCTAAAGGAGCTGCACGAAGGACATCTGGGTGGAGTAAAGATGAAGAATCTAGCAAGAGCGTTTGTGTGGTGGCCAGGCATTGATGGAGACATAGAGGAGATCACGAAGAACTGCCTAGGATGTCAGAGGGTTCAGAACGCGCCACCCCAGGCTCCTCTGCATCCATGGGAGTGGCCCTCATCGCCTTGGCAAAGAGTACACATCGACTTTGCTGGTCCATTTATGGACTCGATGTTTCTAATAGCGGTGGATGCCCACTCCAAGTAGCCAGAAGTAATTAAGATGGCCACCACCACGACGGAAAAAACCATCACAGTGTTAAGGACTATGTTTGCTCGGAATGGCCTGCCGGAACAGATCTGTTCTGATAATGGACCACAATTTGTGTCCGAAGAATTCAAGAAGTTCTTAAAGAGCAATGGGGTTAAACATTACACGTCAGCCCCATACCACCCCGCCTCCAATGGATTGGCTGAAAGGTTTGTCCAGACCTTCAAGAAGGCCGTAAAGGCCATGAGTAATGAAAACATAAGTCTACAACATAAGGTGGATAGCTTTTTGTTGGCATACCGAAATGCAACACATGCGGTCACAAATCAAACTCCCGCAATGATGTTTTGTAATAGACGCCTAAGATGCCGGCTGGATTTACTAAAACCAAACGTCAGAAGAGACGTAGAGAACCGGCAATTCCAGGGCATGAACGACAGGGTCACTAGATCTTTCCAGATCGGTCAACGAGTTTTGGCCCGGGACTACCGTACTGAGAAATGGCAGCCTGGAACTATTGGAAAAAGGCTGGGGCCGTTGATGTACACCGTGGACATTGGAGACAATATAATAAGGCGTCATGTTGACCAAATCATAGGGTCCGCCACAAATGGGCAACCGACTTCACCACTTTCTCCGGGTAAGGTTGAGACTGAGATACCCAGAACACCTACTTCCGATCTAGTGATACTGGAGTCAGCTGAACCTGACACGGCTTTTCAAGCTGAATTGAACTTGCCAGAAGCACCTCCTAGCCCGCCTGAAATGACGACACCACTGCGGCGTTATCCGGACAGAATCCGGAAACCCCCAGAAAGACTGAATCTATGAACTGTCTTACATAAACCTGTATATATGTTAGAATGTATGTTCACTATGGACTTAGTATGTTGAAAGCTAAAAAGGGAGGATTGTAGTGTATGTACCCGTCTACCTTTAAGGAAACTATTGTATGTAACCGTTCACCTTTAAGAGAACTACTTTAGGGGTGGCACTACTTGTTGGCTTCTGTATACTGTAATACCGATAGTGACCACACCAGTATATAAGTGTTGTGGCAGGATTGCTGGGGCAGATTCGCCCTGACCTTCGAATAGTAAAGACCTGTTTGTTTGTTACTCCTGAAGTCTGTGTCGTTATTAACCGTACAACCCACAGACTTTACAATGGGTTGGGCTGGACATGGGACCCAGCATTTACTGCAGAGTCAGGAGCAGCAGCAGAAATGCAGTGAGTGGGAGTAGCACCAAGAGAGGAGCAGCCAGTAAAGGGGCGAGTGAAACCTGGGGACCATACTGTGGGAAAATAGTGAAAGATTGTTTGCACTGGTGGGTGAAGGAGGAACAAGGTTATGGAGACAAAGGATTCTCAGTGCATGTAGGGAGCTGCATGAGGTATTTCTCCACTGCAAACTACAATACATGGAAGACTGAGATCCAGGAGGGCAGGGTAGAGTGGAGATGGAAGGGGCACTCTTGCTCCTCTATGCTCCACAGAAGGGGATGTAATAAAACTTTCCCTTTAAGAACCTGTTTAGGCCGCTGTAGAACTGAAAAAACCTGTCGGAGCTTGCACGGTGCATGTCTAGTTTTTTGTGCAATTTGAAGAATGTCCTGAAACAGGTGGAGGACTCTTCTTTGCATATTTAAATTGATCCAACGCTGAGTTCCCACAGTCACCAGGGATGCCTAATAACAGTGAGGACCAATATGGCAGCAGCCAGGTGCAGATTAGGTGTCGGATTTTGTGCCCAGAAATCGGTATACATTGCACCCGTTTTACACCCGAAAAACAGGTGAAATGCATACCAATTTCTACCCGTGTGTCCAAATAACTCTTGCTGAATGTGACCCTCGCCAAGTGCCAAGATGTCAGATCAGAACCATCATATAAATTGAATTTGACGCTCTGATATAGGAGTTATTTAGTATGGATATCCTACCGGAAACAGTATTGAAAGCATAAACCATAGAATAGAATCAGAATTTATAGAACAGGAAGTAGACATTTGGCCCCCTGAAAGAGCAATCCACTTAGGTCAGAGAAAAGAGGCTTTCTTCATACCCTTTTAAATTGTTCTTCAAATATTTATCGGTTCCCTTTTAAAAGGTATTGTGAATTCTGCTTCCACCCATTTCTGGCAAGGGATTTCACATCCCAACAACCCTCTGCATAAAAAATTCTCCAAACCTCTCCTGGTGATTTTAAATTTATGCATTTTACTTATCTACTCACCAAGCAGTGGAAACGGTTCTCCCAACTTACCTCATGAAAAGTTTTACAATTTTGAAGGGCTCTACCAGTTCTCCTCTTGGCTTCTTTGTCCAAATGAAAAGAGCCCTCAGTTTCTTTAATCTCTCCTCACAGCTAAAGACTCCCATCCCAGTATCATCTTAGTGAATCTTCTCTGTTCCCTCTCCATGGCCTTGACATCTTCCTTTAAAGTAAAGCACCTGAAACAGGACAATATTCTAACTGTAGCCTAACCAGCATTTCATATAGGTTTAGCATTACCTCTTTGTTTTTGTTCTCGATGCACCTATTTATAAAAACTAGGATCTCAAAAGCCTTTAAAAAAAAAATGCTAGTTCCACTTGTCCTCCCACGATTTCCCCAGATCTCTCTACTCCTCTATTCCTTTCGAAGTTTATCATTTAGCATATATATTCTCCCTTTATTCTTCCCCAAAATGCATCCCCACAAAACTCTTCCATTCAATTTCATGACATCTAATAGCCCAATCTATTAATTTAACTTAGTTCTCCTGAAGTTGTTTACAGTTCTCTACATAGTTATCCACACTCCCTATTTTGTGTCATGTGCAAATGATGATATTGTGCCTGCTATACTCAAGTCCAGATCATTTATATATTGAGAAGCCTAACGGGCCCAAAACTGGCCTCTGGGGGACACCACTGTTCACATCCATCCAGTCCAAAAGACAATTAATTTTTTGTCCTTTAATCCAGGGGTTCTCAACATTTTTGCTTCTGAGGCTCCCCTCCTGTGTTATAAAAATTCCGCAGACCCCCGTAACACAACACAAGTATTTTTCCTGTATAGAAATTGTGTGGGGGTGGATAGGGGGGGCAGGGTGGCCGGGGACGTGGGTGGGGGTGTGTGGAACAGTTTGTCCTACAGTCTGTGGGAGGGGACATTTTTGCCCATCTGTGGGGGTGGGGGGGACTGTTTGTCCCAGTCTGTGTGTGTGTGGGGGGTGGGGGGGGGAATAGTTTGTTCCAGTCTGTAGGGGGGACATTTTGTCCCACAGTCTGTGGGGAGTGGGTGGGGGGTGGGGGGGGGGGCGGTGGAGTTTGTCCTACAGTCTGTGGGAGGAGACATTTTTCCCAGTCTGTGGGGGTGGGGGGTACAGTTTGTCCCAGTCTGTGTGTGTGGGGGGGGTGGGGGGGGAATAGTTTGTTCCAGTCTGTAGGGGCAACATTTTGTCCCCCAGTCCGTGGGGAGTGGGGGGGGTGGAGTTTGTCCCACAATCTATGGGGGCGGCGGGGGAGTTTGTCCCACAGTCTGTGGGGGGGTCGATTCTGAGTTCCAGTCACATAGAATCATAGAATGGTTACAACACTGAAGGAAGTCATTCAGCCCATCGAGCCTGTGCCGGCTCTCTGCAAGATCACTTCAGCTAGTCCCACTCACCCACCCTTTCCCGTAGCCCTGCAATTTTTTTTCCTTCGGATACTTATCCAATTCCCTTTTGAAAGCCACGATTGAATTTGCCACCACCGCCCTTTCAGGCAGTGCATTCCAGATCATAACCACTCACTGTGTAAAAAAGTTTTTCCTCATGTCGCTTTTGGTTCTTTTGCCAATCCCCTTAAATCTATGTCCTCTGGTTCTCGAGCTTTCTGCCAATGGGAACCGTTTCTCTCTATTTACTCTGTCTGGACCCATCATGATTTTGAACACCTCTATCAAATCTCTCAAACTTCTCTGCTCTAAGGAGAACAATGCCAGCTTCTCCAGTCTATCCACATAACTAAAGTCCCTCAACCCTGGAACCATGCTTGTAAATCTTTTCTGCACCCTCTCTAAGGCCTTCACATCCTTCCTAAAGTGCAGTGCCCAAATCCAGACACAATACTCTAGTTGAGGCCAAACCAGTGTTTTATAAAGGTTCATCATAACTTCCTTGCTTTTGTACTCTGGGGGCTCGATTTTGCCATTGTGGTGGGCTGGGGCCGTGTCAGCCGCTTTTCATGTTAGCCACCTGACTCCAATTTGATGTGGGAAAAATATGCGATTTTCACCTAATTGGGCAATTGATTTCCAGTGTGTGGGAACCCCTGGCCTACTTAGTCTTTCCATCCTGAAAGTCGCCTCCGATGACGTCATCAGTGCTGGTGGATTTAAGGCCTGCAAGCAGCCTTGCTTCTTCTGCAGACTGCAAACCTTATTCCCTTTGGTGTGATAGATTCCTCCAGCCAATATGTCCAACAGTAGGCCAAAGTCTGCACCAAGGTTCGATGACGCTGCCCTGCAAGCTCTGATGGAGGGAGCAAGAGGAAATAAGGAGGTGCTCTTCCCTTCCTCAGGGAGGAAGAAGCCTCCCCAGTAGACGAAAGCTGTGTGGATGCAAGTGGCCCAGGAGGTCAACTCTTTGTCTATGTGCCACAGAACCTGGCTGCAGTGCAGGAAGAGGTTTCATGACCTTCTGCGCACTGGAAAAGTGAGTATGACTTTCCCATCACCCTCAATCTGATCCCCATTGCCTCTCCTCACCAGCACTCAGCTTTGAAAGCCTCTTCCTCCACATCCCATTTAACACTGACATCCCTGCACCCTTACCCATTCCCTCTCTCTCTATGGTCACATTCACCTAACTATTCGACTATGCAGCCCTCACACTTCCTATTGCTGTGATGCTATGAAAACAACTTACAACACACAGGGAGGGCCCTTGGTCTTGCCACCTCACTCCATCTTTGTCTCCTTCTAACCATCAATGATATGGATTCTCTACACTCACTCCTTCATTCTCACTCAAACACCACTTGTCTCCCTCATTGCAGGAAAAGAGAGCTCACAATAAGAGGGAAAGAGTGAGGACAGGAGGAGGGCCACCCTCAGTAGCCCAGCTCACCCCCTGGGAGGAGGCGGCCCTGGAGATCGTGGGAGTGGAGGAGGATGCACAAGTGGGGGATGAACAGACGGGTGCATCAGAGCAAGCTGGTGACAGAATAGTTTATCATCTCTCTCATTGACAGTGCATGAGTCACTGATAATGATTCTGATGTGCTAACAGATTGACTTTTGATCATCTGCAATATTCAATGTGCATGTAACCTTGTCCTCACATCTCTGACTCTTTCCTTTACTCCTCCACAGGACCATCGCAAACAGCCATCCCCACTATCCAGGAGAACAGCCTGAGCCTCCAGATGCCTTAGAGGAAGCCGCAACCTCTGAGGGCACAGCGTTAGCAGAATTCAGCGCACCCAGCAACAGCGCAGACACTCACACCTCGGTGGGACCTTCGGGACATAGAGTAGAGTTGTCACCTGGTGTATCACAGCTCACATAGAAGATAGGAGCAGGAGTAGGCCATTCGGCCCCTCGAGCCCACTCCGCCATTTAATGAGATCATGGCTGATCATCCAAATTCAGTACCCTGTCTCTGCTTTCTCCCCATATCTCTTGATACCTTTAGCCTCAAGAAATATATCCAACGCCTTCTTGAATATATTTAATGAATTGTCCTCAACTGCCCTTTGAGGAAGAGAATTCTACAGGTTCACCACTCTCTGGATGAAGAAATTCCTCCTCATCTCAGACCTAAATGGCTTACCCCTTATCCTTAGAATGTGGCCCCTAGTTCTGGACTCCCCCGCCATCGGGAACATCCTTCCTGCATCTAGTCTGTCTAGTCCTGTTAGAATTTTATAAGTTTCAATGAGATCCCCTCTCATTCTTCTAAACTCTAGCAAATATAAGCCTAATCAACCCAATCTCTCCTCATACGTCATTCCTGCCATCCCAGATATCAGTCTGGTGAATCTTCGCTGCACTCTCTCCATGACAAGAACAACCTTCCTCATATAAGGCGACCAAAACTGCACACAATACTCAAGGTGTGGTCTCTCCAAGGCCCTGTACAACTGCAGCAAGACATCCTTGCTCCTGCACTCAAATCCTCTTGTTATGAAGACCAACATACCATTTGCCTTCTTAACCACCTGCTGTACCTGCATGCTTACCTTCAGCGACTGGTGCTCAAGGACACCCAGGTCTTGTTGCACTTCCCCTTTTCCCAATCTATTGCCATTCAGATAATAATCTGTCTTCCTGTTTTTGCCACCAAAGTGGATAACCTCGCATTTATCCACATTATACTGCGTCTGCCATGCTTCTGCCTAATCACCCAACCTGTCCAAATCATACTGGAATTTCTCGGCATCTTCCTCACAGCACACACACCCACCCAGCTTTGTGTCATCTGCAAACTTGGAGATATTACATCAAGTTCCCTCGTCTAGATCATTTATATATATTGTGAATAGCTGGGGTCCTAGGACCGATCCCTGCGGTACCCCACTAGTCACTGCCTGCCACTCAGAAAAAGACCCGTTTATTCCAACTCTTTGCTTCCTGTCTGCCAACCAGTTCTCTATCCAAGACAGTACTTTACCCCCAATCCCATGTGCTTTAACTTTACATGCTAATCTCTTATGCGGGACCTTATCAAAAGCCTTCTGAAAGTCCAAATACACCACATCCACTGGTTCTCCCTTATCTATTCTACCAGTTACATCCTCAAAAAATTCCAGTAGATTAGTCAAGCATGATTTCCCTTTTGTAAATCCATGTTGACTTTGTCCGATCCTGTCACTGTTTTCCAAGTGCTCGCTATTACATCTTTTATAATGGACTCTAGCATTTTCCCCAATACCGATGTCAGGCTTACCGGTCTATAATTCCCCGTTTTCTCTCTACCACTCTTTTTAAATAGTGGGGCTACATTAGCTATCCTCCAATCCATGGGAACTGTACCAGAGTCTATAGAATTTTGGAAGATTGCCAGCAATGCATCTACTATTTCTAGGGCCACTTCTTTAAGTACCCTAGGATGTAGATTATCAAGACCTGGGGATTTATCGGCCTTCAAGGCCATCAATTTCCCTAACACCATTTCCCTACAAATACTGATTTCATTCAGTTCCTCCCTCTCATTAGAACTTATGTTCCCCGACATCTCTGGGAGGTTATTTGTGTGATCCATTGTGAAGACAGAACCAAAGTATGTATTGAATTGGTCAGCCATTTCTTTGTTCCCCATTATAAATTCCCCTGATTCTGACTGCAAGGGACCTACGCTTAACTTTGCCAATCCTTTTCTCTTCACATATCTATAGAAGCTTTTACAGTCAGTTTTTATGTTCCCTGCAAGCTTACTCACTTAATCTATTTTCCCCCTCTTAATTATTCCCTTTGTCCTCCTTTGCTGAATCCTAAATTGCTCCCAATCCTCAGATTTGCTGCTTTTTCTGGCCAAATTATATGTCCTCTCCTTGGATCTTTTGCTATCCCTAATTTCCCTTGTTAGCCACGGTTGAGTCACCTTTTTAAAAAAAAAATTATGCCAAACAGGGATGATCAAATTCTGTAGTTCATCCATGCGTTCTTTAAATATTTGCCATTGCCTATCCACCGTCAACCCTTTAAGTAACATTCCCCAATCCATCCTAGCCAACTCGTACCTCATACCATCATAGTTTCCTTTATTTAAATTCAGGTCCCTAGTCTCTGAGTCAACCACTTCACTCTCCATTTTAATGAAAAATTCTACCATATTATGATCGCTCTTCCCCAAGGGGCCTCGCACAACAAGATTGCTAATTAATCCTTTCTCATTACATAATACCAAATCTAAGATGACCTGATCTCTAGTTGGTTCCTCGACATATTGGTACAGGAAACCATCCCGTATACACTCTAGGAATTCCTCCTCCACAGTAGCCCAATCTATATGTAGATTAAAGTCGCCCATGATAACTGCTGTGACCTTATTGCACACATCTCTAATTTCCCATTAAATGCCATTCCCAACCTCAGCATTACTGTTTGGGGGTCAGTATGTAACACCCCCTAACGTTATCTGCCTCTTGGTATTGCTCAGCTCTGCCCATACAGATTCCACATCATCAGGGCTAATATCCTTCCTTACTATTGTGTTAATCTCCTCTTTAACCAGCAATGCTACCCCACCTCTTGTTCCTTTTTTCCAGAATATTGAGTGCCCCTGGATGTTGAATTCCCAGTCTTGGTCACCCTGGAGTCATGTCTCCGTAATCCCAATTATATCATGTCCGTTTACGTCTATTTGCACAGCTAATTCATCCACTTAATTACAAATGCTCCTTCAGGCTTGATTTTTTAACACTCTTAGTCCTTTTAGAATTCTTATTTACTCTGGTCCTGTTTGATTTACACCCTTGATTTCTTTGCCTTCCACTTTTGCTTTTCTCCTTCCTGTCTTTTGTTTCTATCCTTGCTTCCCTTTCCTCAGTTTCCTTGCACAGGTTCCCAACAACCTGCCATTTTAGTTTAAACCCTCCCCAACAGCACTAGCAAACACTCCCCCTAGCAAACCGTCCAGTTTGTACTGGTCTCACCTCCCCCAGAACCGGTTCCAATGTCCCAGGAATTTGGATCCCTCCCCCTTGCACCATTCCTCTAGCCATGTATTCATCTGAAATATCCTTCTATTTCTACTCTGACTAGCACGTAGCACTGGTAGCAATCCTGAGATTACTACCTTTGAGGTCCTATTTTTTAATTTACCTCCTAACTTCCTATATTCAGATTTTAGGACCTCATCCCGTTTCTTACCTATATCATTGGTACCTATATGCACCACGACAAATGGCTGTTCAACCTCCCCCTCCAGAATGCCCTGCAGTCGCTCTGAGACATCCTTGACCCTTGCACCAGGGAGGCAACATACCATCCTGGAGTCTCGTTTGCGGCTGCAGAAACGCCTACCTATTCCCCTTAAAATAGAATCCCCTATCACTATAGCTCTTCCACTCTTTTTCCTCCTGTCCTGTGCAGCAGGACCACCCATGGTGCCAGGAAGTTGGCTGCTGCTTCCTTTCCCTGATAAGCCATCTCCCTCAACAATATCCAAAGTGGTATATCTGTTTGAAAGGGGGATGGCCACAGGGGACCCCTGCACTACCTCCCTGCGCCTACTACTCTGCCTGGTGGCCATCCATTCCCTTCCTGCCTGTGCATCCTTTACCTGCGGTGTGACCAACTCCCTAAACGTGCTATCCACGATGTCCTCAGCATCACGAATGCTCCAGTATGTATCCATTCACAGCTCCAGCGCCGCAATGCAGTCTGTCAGGAGCGGCAGCTGGATACACTTCCCACACACATGGTCGTCAGGGACACAGGAAGTGTCCCTGATTTCCCACATAGTGCACGAGGAGCATGCCTTGGGATCGAGCTGTGCTGCCATGACTTACCTTTTAATTAATTCAAATTAAATTAAATCAAATCAATACCACTAATTACACTAAAATTAAATGATATACTCAAGGGCCCTTGCTTGCTACCACTCCCCACTACACAACAGAGACCCTAGAAACTTTAAACCGCAAAAATTAAGTTTGGAAAAAAGTGAGGAAGAGCGAAATACTCACCAACCAATCACTTACCTGCTTTCTGGTGATGTCGCACTTCGATTACTTTTTACTTCTCGTTGCTGCCGCCGGTGTGTCTGGGCCGCTCTCACTCCCCGCTCTTTAATTCCTCGGTCTCCGTGCTCAGTCCCCACCCAGGGCCGCTCTCGCTGCTGCCACCGGTGTGTCTTGGGCCACTCTCGCTCCCCGCTCTTTAAGTCCTTGGTATCCATGCTCAGTGAGCATCAGCAGATGGTGGAGACAGGGACAGCAGTGGAGAGTCCTCGTTGGTGGGTGCAGGACACTCCCAACTCAGTTCCGCTGCATGTCAATCCAGAAGGACAGCGGTGCTGGAACTCCAGGAACAGTTGCAGGAGTTTCTGGCAGGTTTTGTCTCCAGAGTCGCTGCGAGCATGTAGCGAATGGAGGAGTCCATCGCTAACATGAGCAGAGCCTTTGTGGAGGCGTTGGCGCATGAACGCATCACCACAGAAAGGATGGTAACCTCCGTGGAAAGGATTCAGTATTTTCTGCCGCCGTTACCGCTTTAAAGTCACAGTCCCTGCCGAGTGTTTGTAGCGCCCGTAAAAATTCATCTACAGACTCTCCTGGCTGTTGCGGGCGGGATCTTAGGAGATGTCTGGCATACATGGAATTTACCGGGCTCCGGTACTGTTGTTTCAGCAGGTTGATGGCGGCCTCGTATGTAGTAAGGTCCCGGATGAGTGCGAATACTTTAGGGCTCACTTGGGCGGTCAGAACTCTTAGCTTGGATCTCTGAGGCACGCCGGATTCTCCCAGGTAGGATTCGAAACAGCTCAGCCAGTGTTCGAAGTCGAGGGCTGAGTTTGCTGCCTGTGGGTTTAGATCCAGGTACGGTGGTCGGAGGGCTCGCAGCCAGGCCGGCTGCTGTGGCTGTTGTAGCTGGGCGTCTGACTGGTCGTTTGGCTGCTCCGTTGACTGGTCATTTGGCTGCTCAGGTAACGACATTTTAAAAGTTAGCCAATAAAATTCACCCACGAGGGTGGGCTCTGTTATTTAGCCAATAAAATTGATATACCTATCAATTCATCCAATGAAAAGCGACGAGTTAAGAAAGTAACTATAGGTTTTTATTGGCTAAATAACAGAGCCCACCCTCGTGGGTGATCGGATCCAACAAGGAGGAATACCAGCCAGTCGACCACCTTTTTACCTGGGCAGGTAGGTGGAGCCATGGGCAGAGTCAGCAGTGGTCAGCCCAGGTATAACAACGTGACAAGAGGCGACCTCGTGTAGTGATACAACAGTGTAAGCAGTGATAACCATAGTGTAATGATATAACAGTGATAACCATAGTGTAACGATAGTGAACGATAAAAGTGGTTTACCACACAGCACTACACATAAAAGCCTTTTGACCAACTGGCATTGGAATGGGAGCTGCTTTGGAGGGCGATGGCCTCATCGCCCAACACTGTGAAGGGGCAGAGAGACGGCGGGAGGGAGGGCCGGGATTGGCCAGAAGGAGGAGGGGCAATGGAGGTCGGCCAATCCGACGGGATGCTGCGAGGGTCTTTAGGCAGCAGGTGACAAGCCTTGACATGTCAGAGGAGCAGTGTTTGGGAAGGCTCCGATTCTGGAGGGACATTGTTACTGATCTGTGCCACCTGCTTGGTCAGGATCTGCAGCCGCGCGAACGGTGCAGAACCTCTCTGTCCGTGATCGCTAAACTGACTGATGGCCTCAATTTTTATGCCAACGGATCCTTTCAGTCAGCCATTGGGGACATTGTGACTGTCGCTCAGGTTGCAGTCCACTGTTGCATCCGGCAAGTTACAGATGCCCTTTATAGGCGAAGGCGTCAATTTTTGACCTTCCCTCTGACCCTGCACAAGCAGGCGGAATGCGTGCAGGGTATCGCTTCTATTGCGGACTTACCCATGGTGCAGGGGGCGACTGACAGCACACACGTGGCTTTGAAGGTGCCATGCCATCATCCTTTGGGCTTCCGCAACCACAAGGGGTTCCACTCCCTCAACATGCAGCTGGTCTGTGACCACCGCCAAATCATCATGGCAGTCACCGCGCATTTCCCAGGGTGCAGCCACGATGCCTTTATCCTGCGGTTGACCTCAGTTTGTAACCTTTTTGAGGGGCTGGCTCGAACATGAGGCTGGCTTACTGGGGACAAGGGCTATCCTCTCTGCCCATGGCTGATGACAACACTCCGTGTGGCCGACACCCCAGCAGAAGAGCTGATCAGCAGCAGCCATCAGGCGACCAGGCAGAGTAAACAGCACACTATTGGTGTTCTCAAAAAACGTTTTCGATGTCTGGAACATTCGGGGGGATCCCTGCAGTACTCGCCGCAGCAAGTGGGACACATCGTCGTCGTTTGTTGCATGTTCCACAACTTGACGAATCGATGCACCCAGCCAATTCCAGCTGTCCCTCAACGACCAGCAGAGCAGGCGGAGGAGGAGGAGTATGAGGAGGAGGAAGAGCAGGCGGAGGAGGAGAGTGAGGAGGAGGAAGATGGAAGGGCTGCTGAAAGTGGAAGGGCCATACGTCAGAGGCTCATCAGGACTCGTTTCGAGACCCCTGTGGCGGAATGATGAGAGTCTTAACTCATGCGCACTTTGGATGTTTGACGGCCTCTGAATGCCAGCATCACTGAAAGTAGTCACGTGCACCATGCCACATTGAAACTTCTGTTTATTGGCACAAAAGTCTTTCATTACAGCAAAACAACGTAATGTCAACAGAAACCATAAGTTACAAAATAACTGTGAACTCTTCGGCAAAGCCGCAAAACTCAACAAACTTTCTGCAAATATAACAACAGGTGAGGGTGTCCTTGAATTTGGACAAAGAAACGTCTCAGCACCTCCCTCTACAACTGGCCCCTTGAGGGAGAGTGACTTCTCTTTCGCGCCCGGCCCCTTCCCTCCCTGCTGCTCCTACGTAATTGGACCCCAGTGGCGGGCTGAAGGCTGGGGGACGCCTGTTGACTGTGTGGAAGCGCAGAAGCCCCTGAGGTACGGCCTGGCCGACCTCTGGGCTTGGAGGGTGCGGACGCAGGATGCTTGATGTGACCATGGCTGGAAGCAGTGTGCCCTGCAGGTGGTGGCAGCTGCACTGCAGACGTCCCAGCGCTGGCATGTGCAATGGTCTCCTGCCGAGAGAGGACACCTGCACCATGGTCGTACGACACACTGGCTATCTGAGGGGAGCGGCTCGGCTCATCCACCACAATCGCATGCTCCACTGATTCCTGGCCTTGTATGGGACTGGAAGGGCCCGGGGTGATCCTAACTGATGCAGAGAGGGTGGCTGCAGTGAGAGATCACGTTGCCTCAATCTGGGTGTGGAGGAGCCCAGCAAGTGACTGCGTGGCAACAGTGAGGACCTGTGTGCCAGGTGCCAGTGCTTCGGAGAAGCCCTGGACAGTTCACAGAATCACAGAATCCCCACAGTGCAGACAGAGGCCATTTCGGCCCATCGAGCCTGCACCGACACATATCCCACCCTATCCCCGTAACCCCATGTATTTAATCCCCTAACACTAAGGGTCAATTTTATCATAGCCAAATCAACCTAACCCGCACATCTTTGGACTGTGGGAGGAAACCGGAGCACCCGGAGGAAACCCACGCAGACACAGAGAGAATGTGCAAACTCCACACAGGCAGTCGCCCGAGGCCAGATTTGAACCCGGGTCCCTGGCGCTGTGAGGCAACAGTGCTAACCACTATGCCACCGTGCCCCCCGTTCTTCCCATTGCTTCGGACAAGGCAGATGCCGACCGCTCCACTGCCTCAGACAAGCCCTGGACAGACCTTTCCAGGGATTGTCCGAAGCACCGAACAGTCCTTTCCATAGCCGAGTCAAAGCCCTGGACAGTCCTCTCCATTGTTGGGCCGAAGCCCTGGATAGTCCTGTCCATTGTTGCCCCAAAGCCCTGGATAGACCTGTCCATTGTAGCCCCGAAGCCCTGGAGAGTCCTGTCCATTGTTGCCCCAAAGCCCTGGAGAGTCCTCACCATTGTTGCCCCGAAGTCCAACACACTCTTAGCCAATGAATCTATTGACTCAGGCATCTTCTCCACTGCAGCCATCAGCTCCATGTGTCTGAGCCGGGCCTGTTTGCTCATTTCAGCCAGGCGATGCACCTCATCTGCACTCTGTGCAGCAGTCATCACTACCTGCCTTGCCCTCCGGGGAGACATGGCCGAACTTGCCTATCCTCCTTGCGTTGCTGCATGCCGCTTGTTCCGGCAACTGTTTCATCCTCAGAGCACACCCCCTCACCTCCAGGGGACTACTATCCCCAGTCTGTAGATGTGTCCACTCCCCGGATTCTGCAATGGCTGGTCCGGATTCCTCCTGCTCCTCGCCTCCGGTGGCACTGGCACTGGCAGCTTCAGTGCGTTGAGCCCGAGTTGGTGCTGATTCATCTGAAAGTAGGGAGGTGGAAGAGTGGCTTTAGCAAAAGGACAGGTTTGCTGAAAGGCATGCCAGATTGCGGCAAGGCTCTGACATGGCTGCACACTGAGGATGCATGCTGGCGGGGGGACCAAGTGGAAGGCAACAGGTGAAAAATGTGAGAGTCTTACCCTCGCTGTCGGAAATGGGGTCAGCAGATGCAGTGGTCACAGGACCAGACAGACGTCCTCCAAGAATCTGGTGTACTCTCTCCTCCAGATCCGTGAGAGTGACCACTTGTGGAGGTCCGCCACCGGTTCGACGCTGCTCCTTTTGGATCGTCGCCATCTTCGACTGCAGGGGAAAGAAGGGGAAGTTCTGTAACATGATGCCTTGAGAGATAATCTCATGCCCCCCATGGTGCAAGAGCCCTTACATGATGCCTTGAGACATCATCGCATGCCCCCCATGGTGCAAGAGCCCTTACATGAGGCCTTAAGACATCATCGCATGCCCCCCATGGTGCAAGAGCCCTTACATGAGGCCTTGAGAGATAATCTCATGCCCCCCATGGTGCAAGAGCCCTTACATGAGGCCTTGAGACATCTGTCCATGTGTGTGCCCAGAAAGGGCCATGGGTGCTTGCTGACAGATGGTCATTGGGGCATCATTGCAACAGGGTGCCCGAAGTCAGCTGCAGATGGAGGGAATCAGAAGTTTGCTAAACCATCACTCACCCTAACGATCCGTGTGAGGTCGTTGAATTTCTTCCTGCACTGAACAGGGGTCCTGGTCGCCATGCTGCTGGAGTTGGCCCTCACAGCAACCTCCCTCCAAGATCATCGGTAAGCCTTCTGATTTGGCCTCTTGCCATTGTCCGGATACAGGACATCTCGACGGCGCTCAACTGCAGCCACCAACTGGTCCAGAGCCTCAGTGCTGAAGCGCTCTGCTCTCTGTCTAACCTTCTCCATGCTCAACAAGTTTCTAACGCCAGAGAAGGGCGAGCGCCGATTCTGAGGCCTTCAGGGCGTTAGGTGTTGAAGCTCAGGCTGACTGACCCACCCCTTTAAGAGCTGGCCGGCGCCTGGAAGTCTCGTGGTTTCCCGTAATTGAGATCACCTGCGCTGCGCCCGTCCGCGTCGATATTGAGTAGCGCCTGAACTTTTGCGCCTTAGGAGCACCGTGCAATGGCTGAATTAGCGCTTCAATCTCCTTTGGGGGCGATGCAACCCAATATCTCGCCAGGCAGCGATAAGTTTTGTCTGGCTATAAACTTAGCGCACCGCCAGTTCTAGCGCCTCAAGCGGGGCTATACCCAATTTCAAGGCCTTAATCTTGCACAAACCTAAAGCCCATCAAGACTCTGCATATATAATCGCTTACAGTTTGAACTAGCTACCAAGCCAGGAAGACACCGATTAACCTTGTGCATGAAAAACACCCAAGACAGCAAAGGCCATTTAGCAACGAGACAACCGCCCCAAAACCAGTTAAGGTGAATGGCTATAATCACCTTAATGAGCCCGCCAAAAATCGGACAAAGAACTAACCCTGATTTGGCACGCAGATAACAAACTCAAAAACAGTATAACTGTAGGCACACTGGTAACCAAGGGCACAGACACCACCCAGCATCATCATTCGGAAGCCAACAGGAAGGCTCATGCAACATCACGGAGAGGGGGCATGGTGGGGCAGGCTCGACCGAAGACAACAAGACCGCAACTGCAGCCCGACATGAGGACCGACCATGAGCACCGCGGTAACAAAAGGGCCAGGTAAACCATACCTTCAGATTATTACCACTACACAGGTAATGATCTAGGCCACCGTGGCCGAGCCGACACCGAAGACTGCCAACCAAACCCCAACCGCAACAAAACTCGATGACCAGACCTCCACCGGAAGAACAAAACCCAAAGTTTTCCACTCTACAAGCTAAGGTACCCAACAAAGACTTTACTCTCCCTATTTCTAACGAAGAAAAGTGGGTACTTACCAGACAAAGCCACAACCGCGCCCAAACCGCATCAGCGGACTCCACCCAATTGAAGAAACTTTGCAGATTCTAAGACACGTACCATGTGGAGACGGCAGGCCCCAAAGGACACAAAGAGTGAACCCCAAAAATGCGACCGGCTTAATTGACATGGCTCGAACTGTCAAGAAACCCCTATTGGTGAGCATGATCCCTGGCTCTTTTTAGTAAAATTTAGTTAGATTTTGGGTGTGGGACAAGGGTAGGGGGATTATTAACGTGATTTTCCCTCATTGTGCCGTGTGTTCCCCATTCTTAATTAAGTGTACTCTTGAATGTCTATAACTACTCCAGTGAACTAAGTGTGTAATTTTATTGTGACTCTAATAAAACACAGTTTTCTTGCACCAAACCAGTTGTCCACTCCAATTTTGTATCGCAGCCTGTACCTAAGTCCAGAGTCTAGAACCAAAGGGTGTGGGAGTGATTCGAACCACTCAAAACAGTCAGAGGCAAAGCTGACTCAAAACACCACCCCCTACAGAATGGCGACCATGGCAGGACTCCAGCAACAGGGGTGCGATACAGTAGACACTGATTCGGAAGAGCAAACTGTAATGGAAGAGAGGATTTCAAATTATGTTTTCAGTAAGGTGAAAGTGGCTAAGTAAAGAAATTAAGGATAGTATTCGACTAAAAACAAGGGCATATAAGGTAGCCAAATCTAGTGGGGGGATAGAGGATTGGGAAAACTTTAAAAGACAGCAAAAAATAACAAAAAGATTGATTAAGAAAGGGAAGATAGATTATGAAAGTAAATTAGCAAAAAATATAAAAACAGATAGTAAGAGTTTTTATAGTTATATAAAAAGAAAAAGGGTGGCTAAAGTAAATGTTGGTCCCTTAGAGGATGAGACCGGGAAATTAATGGTGGGAAATATGGAGATGGCAAAAACACTGAATGAATATTTTGTATCAGTCTTTACAGTAGAGGACACTAAGAATATCCCAACACTGGACAAACAGGGGGCTATGGGGGGGAGGAGCTAAACACGATCAAAATCACTAAGGAAGTGGTACTCGGTAAAATAATGGGACTCAAGGCGGATAAATTACCTGGACCTGATGGCTTACATCCTAGGGTCTTGAGGGAAGAGGCGGTAGGGATTGTGGATGCATTGGTAATAATTTTCCAAAACTCCCTGGACTCAGCAAAGGTCCCGGCAGACTGGAAAACTGCTAATGTAACACCCTTATTTAAAAAGGGCAGTAGACAGAAGGCTGGAAACTATAGACCGGTTAGCCTAACATCTGTGGTAGGTAAAATTTTGGAGTCCATTATTAAGGAGACAGTAACAGGACATTTGGATAATCATAATTTAATAGGACAAAGTCAGCATGGTTTTATGAAGGGGAAGTCATGTTTGACAAATTTGCTGGAGTTCTTTGAGGAAGTAACATATAGGGTGGATAAAGGGGAACCAGTGGACGTAGTGTATTTTGACTTCCAAAAGGCATTTGACAAGGTGCCACACAAAAGATTATTGCTTAAGATAAAAAATCACGGGATTAGGGGTAATATTCTGGCATGGATAGAGGATTGGCTGTCTAACAGAAGGCAGAGAGTTGGGATAAATGGTTCATTCTCAGACTGGCTATCAGTAACTAGTGGTGTTCCGCAGGGGTCAGTGCTCGGCCCCCAACTCTTTACAATCTATATTAACAATTTGGAGGAGGGGACCGAGTGTAACATATCAAAGTTTGCAGATGATACTAAGATGGGAGGGAAAGTAGTGAGTGAGGAGGACATACAAAACCTGCAAGGGGACATAGACAGGCTAAGTAAGTGGGCAGAGATTTGGCAGATGGAATACAATACTGGGAAGTGTGAGGTTATGCACTTTGGCAGGAAAAATCATAGAGCAAGTTATTATCTTAATGGCAAGAAACTGGAAAGTACTGAAGTACAAAGGGATCTGGGGGTCCTGGTGCACGAAACTCAAAAGGTTAGTATGCAGGTGCAGCAAGTGATTAAGAAGGCCAATGGAATGTTGGCTTTCATTGCTAGGGGGATAGAATATAAAAATAGGGAGGTATTGCTTCAGTTGTACACGCTATTGGTGAGGCCGCACCTGGAATACTGCATACAGTTTTGGTGTCCATACTTAAGAAAAGGCATACTTGCTCTCGAGTCAGTACAAAGAAGGTTCACTTGGTTAATCCCGGGGATGAGGGGATGGACATATGAGGAGAGGTTGAGTAGATTGGGACTCTACTCATTGGAGTTCAGAAGAATGAGAGGCGATCTTATTGAAACATATAAGATTGTGAAGGGGTTGGATCGGGTGGATGCGGGGAGGATGTTCCCGATGATGGGTGAAACTAGAACTAGGGGGCATAGTCTTAGAATAAGGGGCTGCTCTTTCAAAACTGAGATGAGGAGGAACTACTTCACTCAGAGGGTGGTAGGTCCATGGAATATGCTGCCCCAAAAAGCTGTAGAAGCTACATCATTACATAAATTTATAACAGAAATAGACAGTTTCCTAGAAGTAAAGGGAATTAAGGGTTACGGGGAGCGGGCAGGAATTTGGACATGAGTCTAGGTTCGGATCGGACATGGCCCTGTGGGTAGCAGAGCAGGCCCAGGGGCCATGTAGCCTGATCCTGCTCCTATTTCGTGTGTCTAATTCTGTTAGATTCAAGAGATGGTTCTGTGATAGTGGATTGGCGGTTAGGATCAGATCAGCCATGATCTTGTTGAATGGCGGAGCAGGCTCGAGGGGCCGATTGGCCTACTCCTGCTCCTATTTCTTATGTTCTTATGTTCTTAATATCACTAAGAAGTGGATCACTAATCTGTTAAAGGCTGGGCGTCCGGTAGATGCCCGAGCTAAATGGACAGAAGGGAAGGATCATAAGAAATCCATAGAAAAGGCAGTCTGGCTGATGTGCTTCAAGAAACAGATCCAGCTTTTGGACAGGCTCGTTGAAGCACAGGCAGCCGAGATACGGGAGTCAGCCCTGGAAGTCCAAACAAGAACTCTGGCAGGGGGGAAGTTACTGGCAGGATTGTAGGCTCTGAACCAGGAAAGGGTGCAGTTAATGGGGGAGCATAAGGCCAGGCAGGAATATTTACAGTGTCAGGTCACCGAGGCCAAGAACAATGAGCTGTGGTTGCGGGAAAAGAACGCCTGCCTAGCAGGACAAGTAAGAGAGCAGGAGGAGAAAGTCAGATGCATAAAGGCAGCCTATAAGATAGCGAGCGCACAGGGGTTTGAAGATGCAGATCATGGCCCCTGCCAGGAACAGATAGAGAATCTGAGCCTTACCCTAAGGAAGGCAAAGGGCATGGTGTGCCTCATAAGCCCGAAGGCAGCCCAGGTCAACTTTACAGGGAACGAGGGGAGAACAGTTCAAGCACCACGGGTAGTGCCAAGGGACGACCCGGTTGAGGAGCAGGAGAACCCACGACCACCACCCGTAGCGCCAGGTTTCAGCGAGGTCTGGCAGCAAGGGGGGGTGGAGTTAGGGGTAGAAGCTGAGGTGGAAAAACCCCCGCAAGAGAGGCTGGGACCGGGGCCGATGTGCCCGGCCCGGCAGCGAAGGTTTGGCCCACCCGCTGATGACGGGGAGGAGGGACCCCTCCAAAACCAGTTCGTAGTTCCCTATGGCACCCAACAGCTTAGGGCCATGGTAAGCCATATACCAAAACTCGCAGAAAATGGGGACCCCTCGGTCCACTTCAGGGAAGTGGAACAGGCAGCCAGCATCAACGAGTGCGATGATGCCGAACAGCCCAAAATGCTGCTATTCTCCATGGAGAGTAAGCTCCTCCAGTCCCTCTCTGACCAGTGTAAGAGGGGATGCTCAGGGAGGAAGTTCTTGAGGCCATGGGGATGAATGAGGGAAGTCCTTTCTCCCGGGTGAAGAAAACAGTGCAGCTCACAGGGGAAACCCTGCAGGCTTTCGCAGACAGGTTGTGGCCGGTGTATAGTGTAGTGTATGTAACCTGTACCACCTTAAGAGGATACCTTAAGGTGATGGACTACTTTTTGATGGCTCCTGTACATTGTAGTACCGGTGGTGACCACACCGGTATATAAACCCTGCGGAGCAAAGTGTATCTCAGTTCAGCCCTGACCCTCAATCACTAAAGACCTGTTTACTTACTTCTATAGTCTGTGTCCTGTTATTCAGTATAACTGCAATTGAAAACACAGACTCAACAGTGGCGATGAGTCTGATCTTACCTAGCGGCAGTTTTGCATCAAAGGAAGCTTCGTCCTCAGAAATGGGCGTCGAACAAGGGCATCCGCCCTCAACATTCTGCTGAGCACTGCATCGCACGGGAGGCCATCGGGAACCCGGGTTGGTTTCTGGCCACGAAGTCAAACATCAGTGAGCATCCCTTCGACGACAGCGGCGGGTAAGCCCGATCGAGCGGCACGGGGGGGAAGTCGGCCGAGTTGTCAGTGGGAGAAGGGGAGGGAAAACGATGAAAAGGGCAGAGAGCACGACCGCAGCCGGTGTCAGGGGCCGGACTGCAATCGGGGCAGAGACGCGCAGCAGCCAGAAAAGCATTTGTGGCCACAAGGACCGCGGGAGCGGCGGGGAACAAGAGCAGCAGCGCAGGGGAAAATAAAGGACCGCTGGGAGGCGTGGATGGCAACAGCGCGGGAATCGCCATTTTGAGTCGGCGGGGGAAGAAGACAAGCGCGGGAAAAGCCACCAAGCGCGGGAAAAGCCGCCATCTTAAATAGAAAAAAAAATAAAATAATAATATCCGAAGGGAAAGGTGAAACTCAGCAAGGATGCCAAAAACGGGAAACATCACCGCTTTTGATAACGATGTGGAAGATTGGGCCACTTATGTGGAATGCATCGAAGTTTACTGTACAACGAATGAGGTACCGGATGATAAGAAAGCACTAACCCTATTAAACTCGATGGGTGCGAAGACATACGGGTTGTTAAGGAACCTTGTAACACCAGACAAACCGGTAGGGAAGAGTTTCGCGGATATTGTTACTATCCTGCAGGAGCATTTAAACCCCACGCTGCTGCTGATAGCGGAACGATTTAAATTCTACAAAAGAATTCAACTTAAAGAAGAAAGCAACGCTGAATTCCTAACAGAACTGCACAAGTTATCAAAGTACTGCCAGTTCAGAACAGGACTAGCAGACGCACTGAGAGATAAGTTTGTGTGTGGGCTCCTAAGGGAAGGAACCCAGAAGCGACTGCTAGAGGAAAAGGACCTTACGCTTTCAGCATTGCAGCATCCCACGAGGCAGCAGCACGGGGCGCTGCAGAGATACAGCAAAGGCCATTGGAATTCAGCACCAATGAAATGGCATTGGGCACAGTAAAGTGCTATCATTGTGGAAGGACAACGCATGACCAGAACCAGTGCTGGTTCAAAGATAAAGAATGCAGGCAATGTGGCAAACGTGGTCACATAGCGAGAGTATGCCGGTCAGGAAAGAAGACCAGCAGCAAAAAGTCACCGCAGGAGAAGTACAAAAAAGTACACAAGGTGACAGAGAACAATTCGGATGAACAGAAGACGGATTCCGACTCCAGCAGTAAGCAACTGGGTTGTCTGAAAATACATAATGTGGGTAACACAGCAGACCACCAAACTATCTGGGTCATGCTTCGGATAGCAGGAGTCCAAGTGAAGATGGAATTGGACACTGGGTCGGCATTAACGGTCATGAATAAGCAAGATTACAAAAGGTTATTCTCGCACATTCCCCTGAGGGATACGGAGATTGTATTGAAAACATGCGCGCGGCAAATAGTATACCCCAAAGGAAAGATAAAAGTAAACGTGGTCTACAATGGTAAAGAAAGTCAGAAAATGGACTTGTATGTGTTACCTGATGGAGGTCCGCCACTACTGGGACGGGAATGGATCCGGAGAATAAATGTGGACTGGCATTCCATACAAGCACTGAATGTAGATGCCTGTAAGGAGGACGACATCAAACCTAAACGACTGTCCAAAATCTTAGACGATGCTAAGGAGGTGTTCCAACAGGGGCTTGGAACACTTAAAGGAATTATGGCAAACATCAAGGTTGAAGAACATGCAAACCCAAAATTTTTCAAAGCCAGACCGGTGCCTTATGCGATACGACCTGCTGTGGAAGCAGAGCTGGAAGGGCTAGAAGGTTCAGGGGTACTGTCCAAGGTGGACTGGAGCGAATGGGTTGCACCCATTGTTCCTGTCATGAAGCGTTCGTTGAGCAACAAGCCGGGGGAACCTGGGAAGGTTCGCATCTGTGGCGATTTCAAGATCACTGTTAATCCGGTTCTTCACACGGTGCAATATCCGCTTCCGCGGATTAAAGATATCTTTGCTTCACTGTCTGGCGGGAAACACTTCACTAAGATAGACCTGACGCAGGCGTACCGACAGATGGAAGTTGATGAAGCGTAATGCCAGTATCTCACGATCAACACGCATAAGGGCTTATATCGGTATAATAGACTGGTTTTTGGAGTGGCATCGGCTCCAGCGACTTGGCAAAAGGCCATGGAGCAGGTATTGCAGGGAATTCCAGGCACACAATGCTACCTGGATGACATCCTGATTACAGGAGATAACGATAAGGATCACCTCGCGAATTTGGAGCAGGTGCTCATCAGATTGAAAGAATATGGGCTCAGAGTTAATCGCCAGAAATGCGAGTTCTTTCAAAAGCGAATCTCGTACTGCGGCCACGTCATTGACCGGGAGGGGCTCCATAAGTCACCTGACAAGATCGAAGCTGTTGTAAAAGCTCCTGCAGCGGAAAATGTATCCCAGTTGAGGTCGTTCCTTGGGTTGGTTAACTATTACCACAAGTTTCTTCCAAATTTATCCACAGTGTTACACCCGCTAAACTCTCTTTTGCAAATGGGAATACCATGGAAGTGGAGCGATGATTGTAAGCGGGCTTTTCAAAAGAGCAAGGCACTGATCACCTCTAAGGAAGTGTTGGCTCACTTTAACCCAACGCTGCCTATTCGCTTAGCTTGTGATGCTTCTCCATATGGTATCAGGGCAGTGCTCTCACATAAGTTTCCAAATGGCTCGGAAAGGCCAGTCGCTTTCGCATCCAGATCATTGACCTCCGCTGAGCGCAACTATGCTCAGATAGATAGGGAGGCTCTCAGCCTCGTGTGGGGAGTTAAGAAATTTAACCATTACCTGCAAGGCCAAAAGTTTACGCTGCTGACAGATCACCAACCGTTGGTTTCCATTTTCAACCCTAAGAAGGGTGTTCCGGTAATGACGGCGCAGAGGCTTCAGAGATGGTCCCTTTTCCTAGGGGCACATCAATATGATATTGAATTCAAAGGTACAAAGCAACATGGTAATGCTGATGGGCTGTCGCGCCTGCCACTACCTACAGCGGAAGGGGCACCGGCAGTTGACCCTGTCGAGATATTTCACTCGGCCATCATCGAATGCTTACCAGTCACCAATGCGGGTATTGAGAGAGAGACCCGAAACGACCCGACACTGTCTTGGGCCTACGACTTGACAGTGAAGGGATGGCCAGCACATGGCGAACCACTGTTACCAGCATTCTCAGCCAGACGAGAACAGCTGTCCGTATGTCAAGGAACATTGATGTATGGAACAAGGGTGATTATTCCTCCTAAATTAAGAGAGAGAGTTCTGAAAGAATTGCACGAAGGTCATCTGGGGGGAGTCAAGATGAAAAGCCTTGCTAGGGCTTATGTGTGGTGGCCAGGTATCGACAAACAAATAGAGGATCTGACTAAAAGCTGCTCAGGGTGCCAAAAAGTTCAAAATGCACCTCCAATTGCACCGCTGCATCCGTGGGAATGGCCTTCAGCCCCATGGCAACGTGTGCATATCGACTTTGCAGGTCCATTCATGGATTCCATGTTTTTGATAGCAGTAGACGCACATTCTAAATGGCCAGAAGTGATTAAGATGTCGACCACTACCTCTGAGAAGACGATCGCAGTTCTAAGAACCATATTTGCAAGGAATGGATTGCCGGAGCAAATATGTTCAGACAACGGACCACAGTTCGTGTCAGAAGAATTCCAGAAATTCATGAAAAAGAATGGGGTGAAACACTATACATCTGCCCCATATCATCCGGCTACAAATGGGTTGGCCGAGAGATTTGTACAAACGTTCAAAAAGGCGATAAAGGCCATGAGTGAAGACCATATTCCACTACAACACAAGGTGGACAATATCCTGATGGCGTATCGAAACGCCACGCATGCAGTGACAAATCAAAGCCCTGCCATAATGTTCTATAACAGAAGGTTGCGGTCCCGGTTGGATTTGTTAAAACCCAATGTGCGACGGGAAGTCGAAAACAAGCAATTCCAGCATGTAAATAACAAGGCCACTCGTAGTTTTGAAATAGGACAACCAGTGTTGGCCAGGGACTATAGGGATGATAAATGGCAACCTGGAACAATTCGTGCACGACAATGACCCTTGATGTACACGGTAGACGTTGGAGAGAACGTAATACGATGTCATGCGGACCAACTGGTGGAATCGAGAACAAGGGTCGACCCCATGTCTACGGCAGAGACACCAGTTGAAGAACTTATTGAGCCTGTAGCATCTACCTCAGACTCGAACGTATATGATGATGTTCAATCCATAGAAGATCAAGTGGATGAGTCACCCCAGCAACGAGAACCAGAGACCCCTGAAAGGCGATATCCGGGCCGGATCAGGAGGCCTCCTCAGAGACTGAATCTTTGAACAGTTTTGTGTGTAAATTGTATATATGTTATCCATGTAATGTTTAATTTGGGGTGTACACTGTTAAGCTAAAAGGGGAGGAATTGTAGTGTATGTAACCTGTACCACCTTAAGAGGATACCTTAAAGTGATGGACTACTTTTTGATGGCTCCTGTACATTGTAGTACCGGTGGTGACCACACCGGTATATAAACCCTGCGGAGCAAAGTGTATCTCAGTTCAGCCCTGACCCTCAATCACTAAAGACCTGTTTACTTACTTCTGTAGTCTGTGTCCTGTTATTCAGTATAACTGCAATTGAAAACACAGACTCAGCATATAGGATTGCCTGTGCTGGAGTACCTAACCGGGCTAACCTGGACCAGGCTCAGCTGGCCCACTGGCTCCGTTGCCTGGTGGCAAACAGCTTGCCACTGGTCAGGGCCAAGGCAGAAATGTGGTTTGACCCAAAGCATCCCCTGACTACCGAACTGACAGTGATCAGACAATTGACCCTGGCTTACCGGAATGGTAGGGGAACCGATGCACACCCACCTAAAGGGAAGGTGCACGAAATGAAACCCGGACAGGGTAGGAACGAGTGGCATCAGGAAGGGAATAACCCTTCCAGCACAAAGCTTAACTGTTACGGGTGTGGGAAGGATGGATACTGGAGGAAGGAGTGTAGAAATCCTTGGAAGGATAACAAGGGAAAGAATTCCTCAGCCCCAGCCTAAAAGACAGAGACAGGAATCGCTCCCGCCACGGTCGAGTCATTTTTGGATGCAAGGAGGACCCCATTGACTGGCCCAGGGAAGGTAGCAGCCACTACCGGTGCTCTGACCCCATCCGCCCCATCCAACCCACAGCCCTGACTAGAGCCAACGCAGCCTGTTTACCTGTGTTCCCTTCAGTACGACTTATGGAAGAGACCCCTCGTTGAGATGGAGGTAGAAAAGGTAAAAGGGATCTTTCTGTTGGACACGGGAGCATCATGCACCGTGATCCATTCAGCTAACCCCACCGCCTCACCTCTATCTAGCGGGGTCCCATACAGTCTGTCGGGATTCACTGGTAAAGAACAGGCTGGCTCATTTTCCATCCCGCTGTCCATTCGTTTGGGAACACTCCGCTCTAAGTGGACCTGTATCCTAATGAAGTGGGACGTGGAGGGTGGAAAAGGGATCCTGGGAGTCGACTTTATTGTAGGCCACAGGATCCTAGTGGATTTAAGGAATCACTGCCTATGGGGGGCAAGTACAGGAAAGGAAGGCGGAGTAGTAGTCATCCCAGGGAAACAGGGGAAGGGGACCTTGTGCACCATGAAGCCTAAAGAGGGTTATAACCTCGAGCTCATGGTCAATAATACCCCAAGGGAGTTCCAGGCATTTGTGCGAGCCCACCTAGCCACATTTGCCACACACAAGCACGACTGTGGGAGGGTCAACGGGTTCGAGGTCAGTGTAGATGGGCACCCTGTGGCCCGACCACAAAAGCAGTACAACTTCCCCAGGGAAGCGGAGCCAGACATGGAAGCAGCCATGTCCTCCTTAGTGCAACGGGGGTCCTGAGACCGATAGCCACCCACGTGATCTCCCCACTGTGGCCGGTCAGAAAACCGGACAACTCCTGGAGGACCACAGTGGACTATTGGGTGCTCAACAGTAACATCCCAGCCTGTGCACCCACGGTAGCAGCAGTTGCCGACCTGATAGGAAGTATCCCAGCATCCGTGACCACTTTCACGGTGCTGGATATTTCCAATGGGTTTTGGTCCATCCCTTTAAGGAGAGAGGATCAGTACAAGTTTGCCTTTACTTTTAAAGGGCAACAGTACACCTGGAACTGTCTGCCTCAGGGCTTCCAAAATGGCCCTAGCATTTTCCACCAATGCATGGCAAACAGTCTAAAGGGCTTCAGCCAGCCGAAGCAGCTGGTACAGTATGTGGATGACCTGCTCCTATTCACCGATTCGAGAGAGGAGCATTGCCAAATACTGGCTGAACTGCTGGAACTGCTCAGGCAGGAATGCTTTAAAGTAAATCCAAAGAAAGTGCAGATCGGCCAGCAGGAGGTGAAATTCCTGGGCCTGACCGTACGCGCTGGGGAAAGGGCCATAGATAAAGCTAGAAGGGAAGCAGTACAGGAGTTACCAGTCCCCAACACAGTCACGAGAGTGAGATCTTTTCTAGGGCTAACAAGGTACTACAGAGACTTTATTGAGGACTATGCAGCCACAGCAGCCCCTCTGCTCCGACTCCTACATAAGGGGGTGGAATGGGTTTGGGATGAGAGCTGCCAGGCAGCGTTGGTCAGGCTCAAGAAAGATCTGCAGACCGCACCAGCTCTAGGGGCCGTAGATGGGGGGAAAGAGTTCTTCCTGGAGGTAGCAGCCAGCGGGGACAGCCTGAGTGCTGTGCTGCTCCAAGAGCGGCATGGCCGGCTGAGGCCGGTGGTCTACTCCTCCAGGATACTCACGGATGTGGAGAAGAGCTACTCCAATTGTGAGAGGCACCTCTTGGCCACACATTGGGCTGTGAAAAGATTGCTGATCTTCACAGGCACCTCTCCCATCACCCTCCTCACCCATCACACGCCCACCCAGATGCTCCTGGATGGGAGAATCAAGGATGGGACAGTGAGCAGTGCCCGCATTGCTCGCTGGACCCTGCTTCTCTCACAGATGGACCTGAAAGTAAAAGGGCTCTGCGAGCCAAAGCTCGCAGCTAACTTGGTATATCCTGGAACAGCCCACTGGTGTTCCATAGAAGGGGTTTGGGAAGTAGACATAGGTTTGCGGGCCGGGATACACCCCACAGGCCACGAAATCTATGTGGACGGCTCTAGCACAGTATCTGTTGGTGAGCGACTCACAGGGTGTGGAGTTTATGACCCAGCGGCAAACGTTGCCCTGGCAATTAAGCTCCCCAGCACCCTGAGCACCCAGCAGGCTGAACTGTCCGCAGTAGTGTATGTTGTTACACACCCCGAAATCTTCCCCACCCCATATACGGTTTGCTCGGACAGCATGTTCACATGCAATTCGTGTACGGAGTACCTGGCCATCTGGTCCTGCCACGGATACACCTCCGCTGACAGGAGACCCCTCACAGTGAAACCCCTGCTGGAGAAAATCTTAGCAGCAGTGGGGGAGGAAGGGGAGGTTTTCATCCATAAGGTGAAAGCCCATTCCTCCACAGAACCCTGTAGTCAGGGTAACCAGCAGGCCGACGTGCTAGCTAAGGAGGGTGCCCGTACAGGCACTTTCTGGGACCCATATGGGTCCAGTCCTATAGCAGCAGTCAGGGGTAGGAATGGGACACAAGGGAGTGCAGGGGTAGTTTTAGCCCCGGACCTTAAGATGGTCCAAACCCAAGACCCCATCCTCAAGGCAGTCCTCAGTGCAGTGACTAAGGGGAAAAGGGTAGAGGGCCCTTATGGCACAGCAGCCCTCTCTGTGAAGGAAAGCATGCTGTTTAGGGGAGAACAATGGGTAGTACCACATCAGCACAGGAGGGGATTCCTTCAACTGGCCCATGAGGGTCCAGGAGCGGGGCATCCCAGGCCTGAGACCACCTGGCAGCGGGTGGAACAGGCGGAATGGTGGCCAAGAATCAGGGAAGATGTCCGCGAGTTCTGTGCCAGCTGTCTGGTGTGTGCTGCTAACAACCCTGAGCCCCACAAAAGGAAGGTATCTATAGGATACATCAGGAGGGTAGATGGACCATGGCAGTCGATCCAGGTCGACTACATCGGGCCCCTACTGTTAGATCCGTGATTCTGAGAGTATGATGTTTTCCAATAACTACACGGATGCTGTAACTTAACAATTAACAGGTGTTTACTGGAGTAGGGTAGTCTCAAGACTGGGAGTACAGAGGCATGCTCAAGGCTTATATACAGGTGTGGTCACTGCCGGTACTACAGTATACAGGAGCTGTAAAAGTAGTTCTCTCTTAAAGGTACATACAGTACAATTCCTCCCCTTTTAGATTAGCAGTACCCATAATATTCAAATAACAATTAACACTTTAACATGCACATTAAACAAAAATAGTCCATTTATAGATTCAGTCTTTGGGGCGGCTTCCTGATCCTTTCTGGATAGCGCCTGATGTAAGAAAAAGGAGACTTACCATCAAGTAACTTTAAAGTAAGCTTTAAGTAACTTATAAACACACTATATACACAAGAGAGGTCTTTACCATGCCTCTGGTAGAAGCCTCTTACAATACTGAACAGACCAGTATTTATACCAGTCCAACAGGAAGTGACATATGACAGGAAGTGAGGTATGTACACAGTTCATAGTTCACAGTTCATAGTTCACAGGAAGTGATGACATAACTTCCCGGAAGTTAGCATTTTTATCACATTCTTCCCTCCTGCAGGATTAGGAGGCTGTGGTCTACCTTTTGGTCCGCAGCCGCCGAACAAGGAAGAGTCGCACCCGTTTGGATTCCCGTCGTAGAGGGTCGCTGGTCCGCTTACATGCGGTTGGCCATTGGTCAGAGTGTGTGTGGCCTGGATTGCCCTGTGAAGGGTCGGGGAGATCATGGCTTCGAGTACGAGCCCCAATAGGTTCAAAGTCGGACTGCCTCTGTTCAGAGGGAGGTGCAGAGCTGGTCTGTGGCGGATCAGTACTTTCTTGCGCGGTACTGGGAGGGTCGCAACCTTGAGCACGGGGTTCTACCGGCACCAAGCTAGTTGGTGTCCGATCAGGATCCTGGAGAGGGGTACCCGATAGGTCCCAAGAGTTTCCTGGTGAAATGCCATCACCCGATGTCCCACTAGGTCCTGGTGGGCAGGGAGCCAGATCCCGTAATGATACGGTAGATTCTCGGCCGTCGGAATATCGTATGTTTGCATAGGTGGGGTTGGCATCGGTTAGTTCAACCTCGTCTACGAGAGGGTCATTTTTAGACGTCCGAACGTATCTTTGGAGTAATACAGGTCCAGGAGTAGTTAGCCATGACGGGAGTGATGTCCCATGAGATGAGCGACGCTGGAATCCAAAGAACCGCTCATGAGGTGTAGTATTTGTGGCTGTAGAAAGCAGGGACCGTATAGAGTGCAATGCATCCGGAAGCACTGTTTCCCATTGCTGGTCTGGTAGGCCCCGAGATCTTAAAGCGAGACGTACGGAATTCCAGATGATACCGTTATACCTCTCTACCTGCCCATTTCCGATGGGATGGTATGGTGTTGTTTTGCTTGTAGCAATTCCCCGTTCTGAGAGGTAGTCCTTGAGTTCCCTTGACATAAAGGATGGACCCCGATCTGAGTGAATATAAGCCGGCATGCCACAGAGAGAAAATACCTGCTCAAGGCAGCAGATTACTGTGGACGCCAGCATATTGAAGCAGGGGAAGGCAAACGGAAAACGTGAATATTCGTCGATCATGGTGAGCAAATATGTGTTCCGAGTTGAAGAGGGCACTGGGCCCTTAAAATCGATGCTAAGTCGTTGCATCGGTTGGGTTGCATGTATGAGTATACCAGCTGAGGGGCGGAAGAACTGAGGTTTTAATTCCGCACAAAGCCGGCATTCTGAGCATATTTTCTTTACATCTCCAGTGGAAAAAGGGAGATTCCGTGATCGTACGAAATGTAGCATGCGCGTAACGCCAGGATGACACAAACCATTGTGGACATCCATGAGAGTGGAGGATGACATAGTGGAGCAGAATGCCCGTGTGAGGGTGTCCGGGGCCACATTCTCCTTGCCAGGCCGATAGAGAATGGTATAACCAAAAGAGGCCAGTTCCATCCTCCAAAGTTGTATTTTATTATTCTTAATTTTGGTTCGTTTTCGATTATCGAGCATGAAGGCGACTGATCGTTGGTCCGTGATCAATGTAAAGTGCTGGCGAGCTAGAAAATGGTTCCACTTCCGTACTGCCTCTATGATGGCTGTGGCTTCTTTCTCAACCGGAGGATAATGTAGCTCGGCACCTTGTAAGGTCCTGGACATAAATGCTACAGGACGACCTTCCTGATTCAGAGTAGCCGAGATCGCCACCTCCGAGGCATCACATTCAACCACGAAAGGGAGATTCTCATCGATGGAGTGAAGAGCCGCTTTCTCCAACTGTTTTTTGAGAAGGTTAAAGGCTGCAACAGCCGCTGTTCCCAGTGGAAATGATCTAGCATGCAGCAAGGGTTGGATTTTGTCCGAAAAATGAGGAATCCATTTAGCGTAGTATGCAAACAGACCGAGAGCCCGACGTAAAGAAGCCGGATTCTTAGGTGACGGGAGCTCTTGGAGCGGGCGAAGTCTTTCTGGGTCTGGCTTAATGATACCATTGCCTACGCAGTAGCCAAGGATGTTGATGGTCGGTTGCGACTCAACAGATTTGGATTCATTCAGGGTCAAATTACGGCGATGGAGGGCATCCCGAAATTTTTGGAGGTTGGAGTCGTGTTCCTGTTGATCGTGACCTGCAATGGTAATGTTATCAAGATAGGGAAAAGTGTCCCTTAGGTTTTCCTGCTTAACCAGGCCATCCATTGCCCGTTGAAAGACAGCCACTCCATTAGTAACCCCGAATGGGAGGCGACGAAATTGGTACAGCCGTCCATTAGCCTCAAAGGCTGTGTACTGCTTATCTGAGACCTTCAAGGGTAACTGATGATAGGCACTTTTTAAATCATAAGTTGAGAACACTTTGTATTCGGCCAGTTTATTAACCATATCATCAATGCGTGGCAATGGGTAGGCGTCCAAGTCGGTATATTGATTGATGGTTTGCGAATAATCGATGCATAGTCGCTGTTTGTGAGGTTTTAGAGGGTTCTTGACAATGACGACTTGAGCCCGCCAGGGCGACGAACATGGTTCAATGATATCCTCTGCTAGAAGTCGAGAGATTTCAGCCGCAATAAAAGATTGGTCTTCCTGATTAAAGCGCCGCGATTTCGTTATTATCGGTTGGCATTGAGGCGGAATACTGGCAAATAATGAGGGTTCATCAAGTGAAGCTGCTGATAATGCACAAAAAGGTAATTTAGATGGTATATTAGAAATAGTAAGTCCGGGTTTGGATCCACCAAACTCAATGGTGAGTTTCTTATGCTGTTTTTGGAAGTCCAGCCCTAAGAGGAGATCACTACATAAGTCTTTGAGCACCGAAAGTCGGGTGGAGGGATACATACGACCATGAAGTGTCATATCAACAACACAAAAGCCGGAGATTCTGGTATTAAGTGATGACTGGGCCATCGCAATTGCCTGGTCCGATGGGAAGACATGTAGTTTCAATTTCGCAACAATCTGTTCCTTAATGAAACTATCAGTACTTCCTGAGTCAATTAAGGCATCTAAGGTATGCCCTTTAATTGAAATTTTTGTGGCTGCCTGAGACAGGTTCTGTGGGCAAGCAGCTGTAATTGGTGTCGTTGCACAGAGAGTGGCTAAAACTCTCGGTGTGCTTCTTCGGGAGAGAGCTCGAGAGGAAGCTTGATAGGTCCTAGCTGGAGCATCTTGATAGGCCCTAATTGGGGCAGTTCGGTAGGTCTTAGCTGGATTGGCCCTCGTAGAGGCCCTTGATAGGCAAACTTTAGCAAAGTGTCCTTTTTTCCCGCAATAACTGCAGATTGCATTGCGAGCAGGGCAGGTTTTCCTAGGGTGAAAAGCATCTCCACAAAAGAAGCATTCCTTCCTAGATTGCCAAGAGGCTGCTAAAGTGGGGTCGTCCTCCTCTTCTTCATCAGAATTAGATTCCCCCATGATAGGGTTCACCTGAGACCGCTTGAATTGTCTGGTTGCAGCTACAGCAGCAGATCGAGATCTGGGCAGCTGATAGAGGTCTGCATTTCTCTTTGCCAAATCCAGTGAACAAGCTAGGTCAAAAGCTTTTTGTAGCTCAAGTGTTTTACTTTCTAGTAGACGCTGGCGTATAAATGGAGAGGCAATCCCGCAGATGAAAGCATCACGAATCATTTCTTGGCGGTACAGCTCAGCTGAGGCTGCCTGAAAGTTACAATCTACGCTGAGCCTGCGAAGTTCTTGCAGGAATTCGTCAATTGATTCCCCTGGCCCTTGTCGGGCTGTGGCCAGTAGATGTCTAGCATAGACCTCATTTGGGGTCTTCGCATACAGTTTCTTAAGTGCCCGAATCACCTCTTCGTAATTATCCCAGTCATCAACATATTCGAACACTTTTGGGGTCACATAATTGACAAGTATCTTCAATTTAGCAGGAGCATCCACTTTACATTCATCCAGAAAATTCTCAAAAGTACGATACCAATGCTTCCATACCCTGCCAGCTGCTGGTGTATTCGGGTCCAAGTCCAGACGAATAGGTCTAAGGATTTTCTCCATGATGGGTGGTTCCCTGGATCCTTAACTTCCGAGTTTGTCTGAAGGTCTAGTATTTGTCAGTGTAAATACTAAGTTACTTAAATTGATGTAAGAAAAAGGAGACTTACCATCAAGTAACTTTAAAGTAAGCTTTAAGTAACTTATAAACACACTATATACACAAGAGAGGTCTTTACCATGCCTCTGGTAGAAGCCTCTTACAATACTGAACAGACCAGTATTTATACCAGTCCAACAGGAAGTGACATATGACAGGAAGTGAGGTATGTACACAGTTCATAGTTCACAGTTCATAGTTCACAGGAAGTGATGACATAACTTCCCGGAAGTTAGCATTTTTATCACAGCGCCTTTCCTGAGGTTCTTGTTCTTGGTGCGGAGGCGATTCGGGCCCCTTTTCGTCGGTTAGTTCATCAGTTTCCACTGCTACTGGTTCTGAGGTAGATGCTACCGGTATGTTGGGTTCATCCCCAGGTTCGCGAGACATGGGTTTGACTCGTTCCTGTGACGCGAAGAGCTGATCGACGTGGCATCTCACAATGTTCTCCCCAACATCCACTGTGTACATTAATGGCCCCTGCCTTGTGCATATCATTCCGGGTTGCCATTTCTCTGTTCGGTAGTCACGGGCCAAGACTGGTTGTCCTACATTGAAGCTCCTTGTCGGCTTCTCATTGATGTGCTGGAATTGTTTATCCTCAACATTTCTTCGCACATTTGGTCTGAGCAAATCCAGATGAGATCTCAACCTTCGGTTAAAGAACATCATGGCCGGGGTCTGGTTGGTAACTGCATGTGTCGCATTTCTGTAGGCTAACAGGAAATTGTCCACCTTATGCTGTAGTGAAATTTCATCATCGCACATGGCCTTTATCGCCTTTTTAAAGGTTTGTATGAACCTCTCAGCCAATCCATTTGTGGCTGGATGATACAGGGCGGATGTGTAATGCCTTACCCCATTCCTTCTCATAAATTTCTGAAACTCTGGACACAAACTGTGGTCCATTATCAGAGCAAATCTGCTCTGGCAAGCCGTTCCTGGCAAATATGGTCCATAGGACTGCAATCGTTTTCTCTGTAGTGGTTGAGGACATTTTTATCACCTCAGGCCATTTCGAGTGAGCATCCACTGCTATTAAGAACATTGAGTCGATGAATGGACCAGCAAAATCAATATGCACCCGTTGCCATGGAGAGGAGGGCCACTCCCATGGGTGAAGAGGGGCATGTGGTGGTGCATTTTGGACCTTCTGGCATCCTGAGCAGCTCTTGGTTAGGTCCTCGATTTGTTGATCGATCCCCGGCCACCACACATAAGCCCTAGCGAGGCTTTTCATTTTCACCCCTCCCAGATGACCTTCATGAAGCTCATTTAGCACTCTCTCCCTTAACTTGGGTGGAATCACCACTCGGGATCCACACATCACTGTCCTCTGGCATACTGACAGCTGTTCTCTTCTGGATGAGAATGCTGGCAACAGTGAGTCGCCGTGTGTTGGCCATCCCCTCACCGTCAAATCATATACCCAAGACAGTGTCGGATCATTGCAGGTCTCCTTCTCTATATCCGCGTTAGTTACTGGCAATCGTTCAATTATTGACGAATAAAATATCTCGATAGGGTCCACTGCTGGTGCTTCCTCCACAGTAGGCAGTGGCAGGCGTGATAGCCCATCAGCATTTCCATGCTGTTTCGTGCCTTTATATTCTATTTCATATTGGTTCGTCCCTAGAAAAAGGGACCAGCTTTGTAACCATTGTGCAGTCATCACCGGAACGCCCTTCTTTGGATTAAAGATGGAGACAAGTGGTTGGTGGTCAGTCAGCAAGGTGAACTTCTGCCCATGCAGATAATGGTTGAATTTTTTTACTCCCCATACTAGGCTGAGGGCCTCCCTGTCAACCTGGGCGTAGTTGCGCTCGGCTGAGGTTAGTGACCGAGACGCAAAGGCTACTGGGCTCTCCAACCCGTCTGGGAATTTGTGTGACAGCACCGCTCCAATACCATAGGGTGATGCATCACATGCCAACCGAATTGGCAGTGCTGGGTTGAAATGGGCCAACACCTCTTTTGATGTGATCAATTCTTTGCACTTCTGGAAAGCTCGTTTACGTTCGTCATTCCACTTCCATGGTACCCCCGTTTGCAGTAGGGTGTTCAGTGGGTGTAATACTGTAGACATATTTGGTAAGAACTTATGGTAGTAGTTCACCAGCCCAGGAACGACCTCAGTTGTGACACATTTTCCGGTGCTGGAGCCTTGACTACTGCCTCAATCTTTTCAGGGGACTTATGTAACCCCTCTTCATCAATAACATGGCCACAATACGAGATCTTCTTCTCGAAAAACTCGCACTTGTGGCGATTAGCTTGTAGCCCATATTCCTTTAATCTAGTGAGCACCTTCTCCAGGTTGGCGAGGTGATCACTGTCATTTTTGCCCATGACCAGGATGTCGTCCAAATAACACTGGGTCCCTGGAATCCCTTGCAGGACTTGATCCATCGCCCTTTGCCAAATAGCCGGAGCCGATGCTACCCCAAACACCAGCCGGTTGTATTGGTAGAGACTTTTATGAGTGTTGATCGTGAGGTATTGTTTCGAGGCTTCTTCTACCTCCATTTGCAAGTACGCCTGGGCTAGATCAATTTTGGTGAAGCGTTTACCTCCAGATAGCGAGGCGAAAATATCCTCAATTCGTGGAAGCGGATATTGTACCATGTGAAGGACTGGGTTCACTGTCACCTTAAAATCCCCACAGATGCGGACCTTCTTTGGTTCCCCAGGCGTATTACTCAACGACCTCTTCATTACAGGAACGATGGGTGTAGCCCACTCGCTCCAATCTACTTTGGACAGTACTCTTGA